>NC_143143.1:48247500-50747500 GCF_059928025.1 Delphinapterus leucas
AGGGTTACGGTTCACCTACCATCCATTGCTCTGACCAGAGTTGTGCCTCCTGGATCAATAGAAATGTTATAGACTTTCCTCTATATGCCTGTCCTCCTGAGTTCAACTTCAGTTTTCTTATATCAACAATGGGGGTGATAGGGTGAAGGAAAACTGAGAGCCACCAGAGAAGGAGGTTTTCAGCACGCTGCCTCCCAGGGGGCGTTGGGTCCACCATTCAGCTTTGCTTCTATATGAATTGCTGGGTATAGTGTCTGGCACAAAGTAATTGCTCACAAAATTCTAAAGCTAGTAATAGTGATATAGGTAATTGCAACAGTATTATTAATGGTATTCGTTATTGTTTGTGTAGTAATTGAAACAAAGGGTAATTTCTAATGTATAAAACCATTAGCTGTCCACATTGGAAAAATAAACAGAGTGATGAGTCTCTCCCATTTCCCCACTCCTTTTCTTTTGTTCTTTTTCCTAAGGGCCACTAAGAAAAGATTATCGGAGGGCCATAAAGGGTAAGGCCATATGTAATGAAAAGGCAACACATTTTCTGAGCAGAAGCAGGAAATTTGGTGTTGTTTCTCAAATTCAGTCCTGGGAGAGTGACACATGGCAGGAGAAACAAGAAAGGAAAAAGGTGGAGATCAATTAAATGCACTCACTCAGTCAAACCCTGACTGCTCTGAGTCCTCATAAGTCTCCACCTCCTTTGGAGTTTATGGTGAGGAAGGCATTTTACCCTCAGATTCCTATGAAAGGCAATGGAGACGCCTGTTGATCAAGCCAGTAGCCCCAGGTCGCACTGATAGTAAGCCCTAGGGCTACAAGTTGAGCCAAGTCTGTGCCCCATGTCTGTGTGTGTGGTTTTCATCATAAAGTCCTCTCCTCTTCCTCTCCCTTGCAGCCCTCACCAGGGCTGCCATCCTAGATTCCTAATGGAGCCACTTGAGAAACAAGAACTTAAATCAAGTTAAAGGGATATCATAGATGGAAATTGGATCCAGTTGTAGCCAAGAGGAGGAGGAAAAGCCTAAAGAAAGAGAAGGAACATGGTAGACACAAGTGGTAGACCATAAGTGGGAAATAAAGTTTCCTTTGGGAATTCACCTAAGCAGTTCTGTATACATTGTCCTTATCAGAGAATGGGAAAATAGAATTACAGCACCACTCAAAAGCAAGAGCATAAACCCTTTGCCAAAGGAGGAGGCACAATGTACCGTCAGGCATACGTCCTACTGCAAGATCATACGCGAAGTCATGAATGTTCATTCTTCCAAGGGTTCAAAGAATCATGGTCATGTGAGTGCTGTCTGATACAGCCACCTGTACTTATCATCGTGAATCAACCTTTGTTGAAGGGTTGTATTGTGAATGTCATGTATGTCTCACAGAAGAAGAACCTATCCCTGACAAGATCTATTGGGCAAAGCCAACTTAACAACATATCTCCAGGAGTGACTGATACTTCCTGATTACTCACAGCCCTGATGACCTTGGAAAAAATTGAAGCAATGAACTTTTGCAATCCTGCTTGATTTGACCTAGAAATGAAAGAGAGACATTAACCCAGAGGGGCTGAAGTCACTGTGCCCACTCATTTTCCACCAAGGACTCTCATATTCAAGGACTCACATATTCATCTTTCTCCTTCAATGGATATGAGAGTGGGTGTACATGTCACAGTTCTTTTGTAACACTCAAAACCAATACATTTCCAACAACCTTCAATTTGCAGAGTTGCAATAGATACAGAGGATTACTTTGCCCTTTATGCTGACCTTGACCTCTGCAAGACAATGTCAAAACAGGAGAAAATTGAGAGGAAAAAAAATGGGTCAGATTCCTGCATCTGGAATAAATGAACAAATGGCTTTCCCAGCACTACTGAAAAATGTTATCAAGCCTTCTCACAACATTTGAACTTCCACTTTGAATAGAAGTTTATGAGGCATCTACATCCAAAACTATTTCCTTTCTTCCAGGCATAGGAGAACTGTAGAAACTCAGGATGCAGTAAATGCACAGTAGTCATCTGTTTCCAAAAGTTTTATTGATCCAGTATATATATTTGAAGTCACCAAAGAACCACTTTCTGATTTAAGCTGTAATTGCAATGTACATATAGAGCAGAAGGTATTTCACCCTGGAGGCATATGTACTAACATGTTGTCACCCCTCCTGAGCTAATTTTCCAGATAATTGGTACTGGAGCTCAGTGTTTCTAAGTAATGCTCTAGTGAATGCCTATTTATGTAAGATATCTATTTTATTGAACTAGTTGAAATTCAGTTTTCTAGCATGATTTTCTCTTACGTGTTGCCAAATGCCCAGTTCTTTTTTCTAGTATTAATTAAATTAATATTTAATATGTTTTCAGAGTGGCATACATCTGAAACTATGTTACTTACAAAGAATTACTTTCAGGTTGTCAAAAATCATGATGCGGACCATCCTTCGGGGCTCAACTATTTTTCCATAAGACGTCATGAATTCATCATCAGTTTTGCTGTGGACAACACTACCGCATCCCATTCTCAAGTTGGCTGCCCTTGCTCTTACAGCCACAGCTCATTACTAGCTACTGTGAGATGTGAAGGTATTCTTCCAGTGGAGGAGGGCCGGCATGGCTGCTTTTGCAAATTGTAAATGGTGACACTTTTATGATGACTTGGTAACCTCAAACACCAGGCATTTAACATGGGAGACTACAGATCCCCATACCCTGGAGATAAAGAAGCTGACAGATGCCACTTTGTCCACACTGGGGTCTATGCAGCTTTCTAGGGTGGGAAGGAGTGGAGGAGAGATCATATAATCAGCTAAAAATGTGTTCCAGCCTGTGTTCTCCTCATTATACAAAACATCTTTTTCATTAGCTATTCCCCTCCACTAATCAAACATAGCAATAGGACCATGTACATAAATTGCTGTCTTGTCACTGCCCATAAATTTGACTCCAAAAAGCTGGAGATCCACATCACTGAGAGCTGAAGGTCTCCTTCAGAATCCTGGTTCTGTGGGAGCAGTTAGGAAAGGACGCAAAGTGGTGAAGCACGCTTTCCACTTTGAGAAGAAATTAACATAAATAGTAATTCTCAACCCTTCATCTGTTCTTGACAAGCCTTCATAATAGATCAAAACTGTACATATTTTCCCCCCAAAATTAGAGGATGCAGCGTTGGAACTTGTACGTAAATATGTTAATTCATTTTAAGGTGGTTGCCGCATTCAAACAGCATGTGCCGCTCGAAAGGAAAGTTGAGAAACAAGTCAGCCCAAGTCAAATAAGAGATCCTCTTAGGGAAAAGTGGTGACAGACCCTCTCTCCTCAACTTTAAGATACTTATCTCAATGATCCATGTTCGTTTTCACCTCTGTGTACATGATTTAATTCTAAAATGAAATGAAATATGAAGTGATATTCATCTCAATTGAATTGATTTCTACCTGGATCAGGTGCAGCTTTGATCAAAGCTAGTATAAGGAGTAATAGTAATATTCATGCTGATAGTAATAAAAACAGCCATAACAAAAGCTACCATTTGTTGAGGTCTTGTATTTTATATATATATATATATATATATATATATATATACACGACATCACAGGAAGCAGCTCGTACAGGTCCTGAAAGCAACTCACACATCAACTCTGAGAAGAAAGGGCTGTTTTTCTTTTTTGACTATTCTCATTTTAGAGATGAGGAAACTGAGGTTCAGTCACACAGTGATTAGAACAAAGAAAGAATCTTCGCTCTTGTCTTTTAAACCACAGGTTGTCTCTAATAAGGGTCGGGGGTCCGTGTGTTCTCCAACTTCATTTCACAAAGAAAATTCAGGAATTCCTTCAGCAGGTATTTGCTATTCGTTTTTCTGCATAATTAAGAAATTATATGCTGCTGATAACTCTGGTAATGTAATGCCTAACCTCTCACATTCTTCCTTGATTGCCATGCAAAGGATTTGAAAAGAGATATTTTAGAATAATTACCCATCAGTAATCATCCCCACACAACACAAATCACATTTGATTTCCCATTAAGACCAACCAGGAGAATGAGAGGTTTTCACTCAGGAATGCTTTCTGCTGCAATCAGGTTAATTCTATGTTTCTGTTCCATTGGCTTTCTGAATTTAAACATGGGAACACAGAGCAAATTCTATATAGGGGATAATAATATCCCCAATCATGGGTCTTGACTCACTGGTGAAAAAGTGCTTAACGATTAACTTTCCAAATGGAATACCTTCCCACTCAGAAGTGTCAGCTTCCAGGAAGGATTCGTTCAGCAAATAAGGGTGAACATTTTATTACTGCAAGACAGCTGTTTATCTTGCTTCACTCCAAAGCTCAGACCTTCACAATCACAGCCTGTCACATAAAATAATTCATACAGAAGAACAAAAAGACAAATGTCAAGCCACCACAGTTCACTGATGCCATTTTGTAATACCAGTTAGCATCCTCTGATCCATGGTGATATATCATGTTTGATTTATAAACATAGTAACCTTTTAAGATGATCAATACCTCAATAATTCTTGTGTAACACCTGCCAAGAATTCACTTCGTATCATTTCTTTAAGTAATACTATAGCCTTATTAGGGCAACAAAGTCTTAATCTGGGAGATCCATAATTTTGCACTGTAATCAACAGGCCTACCAACAACACCCTCATCCATCAACACCCCTCGCCCCCCAAATTTGACTTCCATTCTCTTTTTTCCATTATGAGGAGAGAGCAGCTATCCTGCTGAGTGGGAAACATATCCCTCCATGTTTCATATGAACAGAATATTGAAACAGAGCAAGACCCTATGGGGCCCTCCCAGGGCAGAACACCCTCCCTGTTGTCCTCAGCCAGCCTTTTGTTTGTAGAAAAACTTTAGCCAAAGAATAAAAATGCAGAAGCAAAGGAAAGAAATCAAACAAGACCAAATAATAATAGTTTAGTCATTAAACAAAGTTAAGGACATCTAGTTCCTCCTCAAGGGCTACAGAGAATATTCTGAGCCATATCCTGTGAGCTGTTTTGTAGATACTGAAACCCCTTCCAGGTGGAAGAAGTTAACTGTGTGATGACCAGACTGTAACCATGACATAAACTGCCACAGTTCTGAGAACTGGCCTCAAAGAAACAGGAAAAAACCAACCCTGGAACTGAAGATTAACTGTACTTAAAACAATCAAGATGATGCTGATCAGACCACCACATGACCAATTTCAAGATGACAGAGCTGACTGTGCTGTTTCTGCATGTAGCCCCCTCCTTTCTCCTATTCCCCCCTGAAACTCACCTTTAAAAGCTCTTTCTCACTGATCAGAAGTGGAGAGTTGCCCTTTGGACATGAGTCCACCTTCTCCCCTGGTTGCCAGCCTCCAGAATGAAGCAAACTTTTCTTTCCATCAACGTTGCCTCTCTAGTACTGGCTTTTGAGCAGCAAGCCACCAGGCCTGAGTTTCGGTAACAGTATCTGCTCCCCAAACCTGTGTACCAAGAACTGCTTTGTATCATCCTTCAATCTCACTATTGATGCTTTTTCTCCATCTCTGCAGTGTCCCTCCCTTCTTTGTGCTCACAAGAAAGTATCATGGGCATTGACATAGGAATTTAGGGTACATTGCTATTTCACCAAGGTATATTTTAATTGGCATTTTTTTCTTTTTTCTTTTTAGCTTGGTGGTAACACAAGAGGTTTAGTAGTTACACAAGTGTTTGGTTTATTATTTTTCTTAAAATGTGCAAGAATTTTTCTGTTTGTTGCATCAGTTTTGTACATGTATGTCATATTTCATAAGGTTCATAATGCATACAGAAACGTGTTTGTAAAAATCTAAGGAATAATTAGCAATTAAACATTTGTGTATCCACTATACAAATCAAGAAATAAAATATTACTGGCACCTCAAAGGTCCCCTGTGTGCCCCTTGCCATTTGGAGTTCTTGCCTCCCCTTAAAGGTAACAAATACCCTGACTTTTGTGATAATCATTTCCTCTAAGCTTTATCTTTCACTGTAAAATGAAAGTCCTTGCCCCATGTTAAGTAATTTTAAGCATTCAAATCAGGTAGGAGAAGTTTTATAGAATCAAGATCATTTCACCAGATATTTATTGTATATAGAGTATGTGCCAGACATCAAACTAGGAGCTAGGGGAATGCAAATTAATAAGACATAGTTTCTACCCCATAGAAACTCATAGGGTGTTGGGAATACATTGGAGTACTTGAAAGCGTAAGAGGAATAAGTTTGGTCAGCCATAACTATAATAATCCAAGGGGGATTGGAACTGCAGAGAAACAAAATATGGCAAGATTTCTCACTGCTTTGTCTCTCCAAGCCAGCACATGGGCTGGCCACTATTTAACTGGTGGAAGGGTGTGGTCAAGGCTTTTTCTAGGAAATGAAGTGTGTGGAGCAGAATGGGAATGGCCTCATATGTGAATCTGAAAGTGAGTGTGTTCTTTCTCTCTGGCACCACAAATGAAGTGTTTCCAGCCCATTTCTGAGACAAGGTTCACATGTGTCAGGGAAGGAAACTTTGGAAGCAAACTTCCCTCTTAATCTTCTAAGGGCTTAACAGGTGTTCCATTTTTACTTTCTTAATTTGGAAAATAAAGAGAATGGGCCACTGAGAAAATTCACTGGGATGGTGTTTGTGGGGGATTTGGCACAACCCTTGGCATCCAGGAAGCTTAACATACGCTAGCCCAGCCTTTGAAAGTTGTGCGTTACATTGTCTAGGCTATTCCTTTATCAAATAAAGAAAAAGAAGAATAAAGTGGGACTAAAGAGGTCAATGGCTGGGTCAATGACAGGACATGGCACTAAAACAGGTCAGCACTCATGCTTCTATACATTGCGGATCTGCTGAAAGAAAGAAAAGTGATAATGTCATTTAATTCATGACAAAAAACGTTGCCTGCAAATTGAAGTGTGAAAAGTGATGAATGGTAAATTATGATTTCGGTTAAACATAGGAACTCTTCTCAGCACCCTGTTACCTCTATCTCTAGAGTCTGGCTGTTGATTTGCAAACAGGCCTCAGTACACAGAAGGCAAGGAGAGAGGAAGAAAGAGTCAGACCACTGCAGATTGGCAGGTGGCAGGATGAATACACAAAGGAAGTTACAGATGAAGCTTAATTTGGGTGGCCACAAGACAAACAGATCTCTGCACCTGCCCACCAGACTCTTAAAAGTTTACATAGAGGCCATAACTGGGTTCAGTCAAGTATCCTATCTAGATGATCTCAAGAACACCTTGCTCATTCAAGACTGTGTCCTTGAAAACGGGTCCCACTGTGGAAACAATGGGTAGAGTGTGCATTCTAAGGACAGAAGATGCGGAGTCTCTGTAAAGACTTAAATATGACATGACACCATAAAACTCCTAGAAGGGAACATAGGCAAAACATCATCTGACATAAATCCTACCAATGTTTTCTTAGGTCAGTCTCCCAAGGCCATAGAAATAAAAGCAAAAATAAACAAATGGGACCTAGTCAAACTTATAAGCATTTGCACAGCAAAGGAAACCATAAACAAAATGAAAAGACAACCTATGGGCTGGGAGAAAATATTTGCCAAGGAAGTGACAAACAAGGGCTTAATTTCCAAAATATAAAAACAGTTCATACAACTTAATAACAAAAAAAAACAAACTACCCAATCAAAAAATGGGCAGAAGACAAATAGACATTTCTCCAAAGAAGACATACAGATGGCCAAGAGGCACATGAAAAGGTGCTCATCATCGTTAATTATCAGAGAAATGCAAATCACAACTACTGTGAGGTACCACCTCACACTGCTCAGAATGGCCATCATTAAAAAGTCTACAAATAACCACTGTTGGAGAGGGCAATTGCCCGGGACCAGATCATGGGGTCAACCAGACATCCCATCTTCTTGATGACCTCCTTCAACACTGGCTCAGACACTTCCTCAAACTCTAGCAGCCCTCATTATTTTCCCACATTTCTGGTATTGGTAAGTACATTTTTTTTGTGTGTGTACTGTAGTACTGCATTGATATTTATCTCCTTTACTGATCTTATTTCTTATTTGTTAATTTAAAAATTTTTCTTGCATTGTTATTAAAATTATAGTATAATAGATAAAAATTAAGATTTGTGGCTGGATAAAGGTGGGTTCAAATTCTGCATTCATTACTTACTGTGTGATGCTGCAAATTCCTTACCTCCTGTAAAACTCATCTAAAAAGGGGGCATAATAACATAGTTTCATAGCTATATTGTGAGGATTAAATGCAAGAATTTCAGTAGTGAATTTATAATAAATAGTGACTATTGTCATTTTGTCCCCAATTTTATTCTAAGAATGTTGTCTATGGAGACAATGTGGCATTCTTTTTCCTATCACCCTCAGAACAGAGGAAAGAGTTTGCTGATAGAATCTACTCAATGGGTGTTTGCTGATTGGTTGCTATGGACCCAATGACAAGATGTACACCAATCCTGTCCTCAGCACCACGGGGCTGCTGCTTTCTATTTCAAAACTCCCTAATTGAAAGAGTTGGCTACAAGTATTGTGTAACAATACACAGTTGAAGGAAGTAGGCAAGGGGCTTAGCGACAGTGCTTGTGTTTTCCAGTGATTATGAGGCAACACCATGCTGCTTATTAAATAAACATGTCTAGTTGACAAAATGGCTGTCCCTGACTTTGACAAAAAATGACTGATGAAACTCATTTCCTATAGGGAAGTGCTCCAATGAAAGGCAAAGTCTAATCCTAATATTGTTTAGCTGACTGAGTTCTTTGTGTCTGTAACGGTTCTGTCAATTAAAGCTATTTCAACCAAATCGTCTGCTACTCCTCCAGCAATGTGATCTGTCAACCCACACAGCATGATTCCTGAACCTAAATATTGTGGTAAGAGTGGCCATGGTAGGGGGGCTGGCTGAGTGGATGTTAGTGTGGACAGTGCTATAAAAGCTCAAAGGAACACATCACCTGTTTGGAGATTTTGTGCTTTTGCCAGGAAACTCTGAATTACAACAAAGAGGGTTTACAGGGTAGTGTCACTTTTGGGCAAGGCTTTAACAGTCACACAAGTCAAATCACTAACATGGCAAACAATCATGGGTTTGAGGTGTTTTAGAGTTTGTGATCCCATCACCTTGAAGCCACTAGTTGGTGATTCCCATTGGGTAATCCATTGTGAATCTCATCTTATCATCCCTCGGTTAGAATTTGCTGCCTTTGTCAGAATGGAAATTGGTCTTCTTACTGCATGGGCATACCAGGTGCACTTATCAAGACAGATGTGCTCTGGTAAGTGATTCTAAATTTACTAGTCCCTTATATGCTTCCTTATATATAAGTAGTTCCCTTGGGAAGTTATGTAAATATTCAATGTTATTGCCATTTCCTACAAAGCATTTGAAACCCCTAGGGCTATGCAACTCTTATAACTGGAAGGACATGGCCTTTCAATTTGATATCAGTGGGACTTGAGATTGGATCTGCTTCTGCCACATCCTAGTAATGTGGTCTTATGAAAATCACTGAGTGTCACCAGCAAGTAGGGATGATGGACTTTTGAAAGAATTTCCCAGAATGATGTTTGGAACATACCAGGCATGCAATAAATGTTAGTTTTCCCTTAGTCTGGAGTTGGCTTTGGATTCAATTTACCAGTCCAATTAGAAAAATCAGTTTCATTGTATTCCAATCACAAACTTCTTTTGATATAGCTTCAGACCCTCAATAAATGTTTATTGAAAGACCAAGCCATAGATGAGAATTCTACTCTGAAAGTTGAAATTTTCAAGTTGTTAAAGGCTGGCAGCTCACCAAAATCTGTGTCTGGTTTTCCAAGAGAGGAATATGCTTTGTATGGTAAATTTCCGGTGTAAATATTTTTTTAAGTCACTTTAGGTTTTTTTTTTGCAGTACGCGGGCCTCTCACTGTTGTGGCCTCTCCCGTTGCAGAGCACAGGCTCCGGACGCGCAGGCTCAGCGGCCATGGCTCACGGGCCCAGCCACTCCGCGGCATGTGGGATCTTCCCGGACCGGGGCACGAACCCGTGTACCCTACATCGGCAGGCAGACTCCCAACCACTGTGCCACCAGGGAAGTCCCACTTTAGTTTTTAATCATGCTTTGTCTATGAAACCTTTTCTGTAATTCAAGACAGTCTTAATTCCTCACACTGAAGGAAGCCTCCACAACAGAATGAAGAATAAAATATGAGACTCTGGAAACACATAGAGGCAAACTAGGGAGCCCTAATGGCAGAAGAAAAGGCTTCTCATATTATTCGACATTCAATGTAAAAATAGAAATAGTTTCACATACAACACACGTATAGTATTTATTTTGGCCTTTCTAATAAAATATAAGCATCAACATTTTTATCCCCACTTTTACAGAAATGAAAACAAGGCTCAATGAAGTGAAAATACCCAGGTTATAAAAAGAGTGGTGGACTTAGGTCTTCCTACACTAATTTCCCCATTGTTTCCACTTGACAGTCTTTTTATTTCTATTTGGTCAAAGACTGGTCCTGCCATCTCCCCACAGTGTTTGTTGGTGCCAGTTTTTCATTGTGTTTATTTATTTATTTTCCTTAATTGTAGCGTACACACACACACACACACACACACACACACACTTTATAATGTTCAAATCTATACACCCAGGCATCAAGAGTTTTACTTCATCAAAATCATTTACATCTTTACACTATAACTTTTCACTGCATGAGCAGTTTGCAGAAATGACACTATCTCCATCCCCCTGCTCCTGGAATGAAAGCAGAGGGCTTTTTTCATTTCCTGTATCAAAGGGTTTCAGTTTTTCAGGTGAAGGACATAAATGAAGTGTGTTATCTTGGAATAATATTAACATAAGTTAAAATGAGGGATACTTCTCCTTGGAAAGGTTATCCTGATTTCAAAGTTTCAAAAGTAATTAAGAGCACAAACCTGCTTGGGGCCCCATTGGTTGTCTGTGACTTCACTTTTTGTCATTCTGTGTCTGGAAGACAGATGAGGCAGACCATGGAAAATTCCTGATACATTAACTCTTGGGGAGACTTAGACCAAAGTAGAAACTGCTGTTCCATTTGTATGGAAGTAAGGACAAACAGAGCCTGTTTTTCAGCAACATCAAAACATACCGTAACAAGAGAAAATGCATTAGCCTTGTTATTGGGCTCAGATAGACAAAATATTCAGGTTTTTTGATAGAATTCACTCTTATTTTCTACTTGAACACCAAATTCGATTAAAATAAAGTGTGTGTTGATGTCATTTTCCATCAGGGCTCATAATTGGAAGCTCTGAGTGTAATACCCCTTTATGCATCAAATCAAAAATAACGATCTTATCTGTAAGACATATCATTTGCCCTTGTCAGTTAAGTAATGGTCGATTTTCTTCTCAATTCTGATTACTCTAAACATAGATAATGAGTTCTCTTTCCAATTTTTATTGATTTCCTCCTTGTCCTATAGAAAACTATTGATTTCCATTTTCCTGTTCAGTTACTAGTTGATTTTATCCTTCCTTTGATTTTACCTAAAGCAAAACATTTTCTTTTCAAATTATGGTTTTCTCTAGGTATATGCCCAGGAGTGGGATTGCTGGATCATATATCATATACAACTCTATTTTTAGTTTTTTAAGGAACCTCCATACTGTTCTCCGTAGTGGCTGCACTAATTTACATTCCCACCAACAGTGCAGTGTAGGAGCGTTCCCTTTTCTCCACACCCTCTCCAGCATTTATTGTTTGTAGATTTTTTGATGATGGCCATTCTGACGGGTGTGAGGTGATACCTCACTGTAGTTTTGATTTGCATTTCTCTAATAATTAGTGATGTTGAGCATCCTTTCATGTGCTTTTGGGCCATCTGTATGTCTTCTTTGGAGAAATGTCTATTTAGGTCTTCCACCCATTTTTTGATTAGGTTATTTAATTAATTTATTTTTTGATATTGAGCTGGATGAGCTGTTTTGTATATTTTGGAGGCTAATCCCTTGTCAGTTGCTTCATTTGCAAATATTTTCTCCCATTGTGAGGGTTGTCTTTTTGTTTGTTTATGGTTTCCTTTGCTGCGCAAAAGCTTTGAAATTTACTTAGACCCCATTTGTTTATTTTTCTTTTTCTTTTCACTACTCTAGGAGGTGGATCAAAAGGATCTTGCTGCGATTTATGCCAAAGAGTGTTCTGCCTATGTTTTCCTCCAGGAGTTTTATAGTGTCCAGCTTTACATTTAGGTCTTTAATCCATTTTGAGTTTATTTTTGTGTATGGTGTTAGGAAGTGTTCTAATTTCATTCTTTTACATGTAGCTGTACAGTTTTCCTAGCACCACTTATTGAAGAGACTGTCTTTTCTCCATTGTATATTCTTGCCTCTTTGTCATAGATTAGGTGATCATAGGCTTGTGGGTTTATCTCTGGGTTTTCTATACTGTTCCACTGATCTATATTTCTGTTTTTGTGCCCCAATATTCACTGCAGCACTATTTACAATAGCCAGGACATGGAAGCAACCTAAATGTCCATCAACAGAGGAATGGATAAAGAAGATGTGGTACATATATACAATGGAATATTACTCAGCCATAAAAAAGAACAAAATAATGCCATTTGCAGCAACATGGATGGACCTAGAGATTGTCATACTGATTGGAGTAAGTCAGACAGAGAAAGACAGATATCATATAATAGCGCTTATAGGTGGAATCTAAAAAAAAGGGTACAAATGAACTTATTTACAAAACAGAAGTAGAGTCATGGATATAGAAAACAAACTTATGGTCACCAGAGGATAAGGGGGACAGGGATAAATTGAGAGATTGGGATTGACATATATACACTACTATATATAAAATAGGTAACTAATAAGAACCTGCTGTATAGCACAGGGAACTCTACTCAATACTCTGTAATGGCCTATATGGGAAAAGAATCTAAAAAAGAGTGGATATATGTATATGTATAACTGATTCACTTTGCTGTATATCTGAAACTAACACAACAATGTAAATCAACTATACTCCAAAAAAAAAAAAAAAAAAGCAAAACATTTTCCGAATGTAACACAAAAAAATCCTTGGGAAAAAAAGGAATTGGGGCCACTTAAATGGATAAATGTTTTGGTGGCAACTCAGTGATCCTCTCTTTTGAGTTATCTATGGTGAATAGGATAGTGAAATAGTGAACTTGTCACTCCCTGCTCTCCACCCCCAGCCTTCATTGTTACATTGTTACACACATACAGGAACCATCTGTATTACAATCAATACAGAATTTAGGTTTGGGGAGTAGAATTTAACCAATGGTGAGAAAATCAAGTTTTGTTTCCACAAAATAAAACAAACCTAAAAATACAAAGCACACCCCACACATACTTGCATACACACACATACAATATATTCTCTGATGAGATGTATAATAAGTGGGATTATTTTTATTCCATGAGAATTTTTGCATGAGGAAAGGTGATTCAGGATGAGAGAAGGCTCACACTCCCCAGGGTTTGCAGCAAGAGAGGTGTGACTGCAGTGGAGATGGAGACGCCCAGCTGTGGTCATCAGGCCCTCTGCATATCCTAGAACTGCCCGAAGTGGCTCATTGTAAACTTTTACAATAATGTCCCTAATGAACTGCACCTTCCTGTGTCCATGAAGCTTTGAAATGTGACTGAGCCACTGAGGGGATCTCTTCTCTAAAGGGCAGGTCTATTTTCCTATCTTTTGAATCTGGTCTGGCCTCAGGACTTGTTCTGACCAACAGAATAAGGTAGAAGTGATGTACAATTGCCATGGGTAGGCATTTGGAGGCTTACAGCTTAAGTCTTTGCCCTCTTGAAACTGTTTCCTGAGACCACAATATTGAGAAGCAGCCCCGGATAAAACATCTCATGATGGAGATCCTCAGTGGTCCCCTGTCCCAGATGAGCCAGCACCCAGCAGAGACATCAGATAAATGTCATTACCAAGCCATCAGATAAATGTCATTGCATGTGAAAGCCCAGGTGAGATACAGAAGAATTACCCAGGAAACCCACTGAAGTGTGAGACATAATAAATCATTGCATGTCTTTCTTTAACTTTTTAATTTGAATTAATTTTAGATTTTTACAAAAGTTGCTAAAATAATATAGAAAATGTCCATAGACCCCTTACTGAGCTTCCCTTAATCTTATCATTGTATGCCACTGTAGTGCAGTGATGAGAACCAGGAAATTGATACTGTCACCTGAAGACCTTAACCAAATCCCACCAGTTTTTCCACTAGTGTCACTTTTGTTTCAGGATCCAATCCAAGTTTCCACATTGCATTTAGTTTTTGTCCCCTCAGTCTCCTCCAATCTATAACAGTTCCTCAGTCATTCCTTATCTTTTATGACTTTGACATTTTGAAGAGGACTGGTCAGTTATTTGGCAAAATGTCCCTCAATTGGGGTTTGGCTGAGATTTTGCATTTTAGGAATGACGTGAAGCCCTTCTCCATCCATCATATCAGAAAGTGCAGCATTTGAAGTTGGCTTATTACTAGTGCTGTTCACCTTGATCTACTGGTCAAGGTGGTTTCTTTCTGAGTTCTCCATTTTTATGTTATTGTTTTTCCTTTAAAGCTAATAAATATCTTGGGACATATATTTTGGAATATGAAAATGATTGTTTTAAGCTACTAAGTGGTTTGTAACTAATAGATAATAGATGGAAGGATGGATGGATGATAGATAGATAGATAAAATAGATAACTGATACAAGGCGCAAGGCAGGCTGGGACTTCTTCTGGCAGGGCGAGGCAGTGTGATGCAGGGGATGGAAAAAAGAGAAGGCTCCATGTAAGCTTGAGTGTCTGTGGCAGTTTCGTGGGTGAAGAATTTAGAGGCATTCTGGTGCAGCGATATAATTTCAAGACCTAGGAAAGAAAGAAAAGACAGTTTTTTCTTTTTAAAATAAGAGATTAAAGTGGGTTTTGAGTAAGGGATTGAAATAATTTTAAAATGGAATAAAATAGAATAATTTAAAAATTAATTTTGGGTAATTTCAGTACAATTCTATACCAAGACTAGGGCATATAGAGTCCCAGGGTTTCAGATCTGAGGGGTCTTTTTCTCCCCTTAATTGGTAGCTATAGGGTGCTGAGGCAGTGGGCAGAGCCAGACATCCTTTTAACAAATGTAACAAAGCTGCTATTTTCATCACTCTATTTGTATAAGATGAATGGGAGTCAACCTATTGGACAGAGTTCTGCTATCCATGGATAAAAAGCAAGGCAGGAGTGTGAGTCAGAATTTCCTTTCTTGGAGGGAAGGAGGCTGAACTCCCTATTGCTTTGTAATGGGACCTGTACAAGAAGGACCTGGCATGACATGGAATATGAATAACCCTCACTGTGGCCAATGAGAGAAAAAACAGACAGGCGTCTAGGAAGTTGTGAGTAGGATCACAGGTTTTCTATATATAACAGATGGTTATTGAATTGCCTGGCACTGGAGATACAGCAGAAAGACAGACAGACAAGTTCCTTGCATTCATGGCTTTTCTATGCTAGTGCAAGAGAGTTTCAACAAACAAGTGCATCATTTGATATCTACTTCAGACAGTTCAATGCAGTTGTAAAGACAAGTAAAGTTGGGCAGAAGGAAAGAGAATGAAAAGGTAGGGGAAGTTGCCGCTTTAGAGAGGTCAGGGAAGACATGTTGAGGATGTCACATCTGACTCCACAGGTGATAGAAAGCCATCAAGAGATGACCATGGAGACCAGGTTGTGATGGTGACCCAACAGGTAGATGAAGCCCTGGGAGAAAAAGCCCAAAGGCATGAAACATGGCATCATGTAGAGTTACAGGGCAGGTAACATGCATTGAGGAAGATCCTTGGCAGATAACAGAGCCAGCTGTGGTCCTAAGACAGGGGACTCAGATTGGGATCTGTGCATCACCTGGGTCTGCAGATAGGCTTGAGGGTGTCCATGAACTTGAATGAGAAAAGGCTTAAACTGAATTGGATGTTAATACTATAGTATGGAAACAGATCAGTAGTTTCTAAACATTTCATCAAGAACACTTTCCTTTTTTAAAAAATGAAACCTACATAAATATTACTATGAAAATAAAAATACAGCACTTCTTTGGTTGAAGTAAGTGTCACCATCTCAGATATGCTCACACATGGTCTCTCCTTGAAAGCCCAGTTCTTCATGGAACATAGTTTGAAATCCTCTGTATTAGCACTCCTCCCATTTCTCCAGGCAAATACTATGCTGTCCACAAGACTGTGAGTGGAAATACCAAGAGGTTTGGCTATGGCAGATGGGGTGATGCACAATAAGGAGGTGGGCAGCTCATGCAAATTGGTGTCCTCCCTGGGGTATGTGAAGAATTAAATGGTGATTCTGTATGTCCCTCCCCAGATTTCCTTCTGATCAGCCTCACTGTGGCCAGATGCCTGACAATGTCCCAGAGTAGCCAGATATCTGTCAGGTCTGGACTGTCCCAAACTATCTTGAGCTAAATATTTTTTAAAAAAGTGTTTGTGGCTTAGAAATGCAGACACAGAATTTTATGCTGTATATATATTACCACAATAAAAGAAAAAAATAAATGCAGAAACTACTGATCAAAGGCATAATGCAATTTACCTAGCTTGAGAAAGCGATTTGCTCACTATTCTATAAGACCATACCATTATCCATGGACATAAAAATCACTTCCCAAGCTTTCTGTGCTGTGTGTCTTTGGGAAGAGATAACATGGGAAAAAGTAAGTGGAGATGTGAGGCAGCTTTTCCCAGTCCCTGACTGTAGTTTGCTTACTTAATTTACAATGTACTCAATTTTTTTAAACGGCTGTCACTAGAATTTAGATCTTTGGTAATAAATCCCATCACTAAATATTTCCTTCGATTTTGTTAAAAGTGTTTTGTTTTCAATGTGAAGTCTTTAAGGAGCCATCTATATTTTTAAAATAATGTGAGAATGAATAGTTGTAAGTTCCTGTCCTTAAGTTTCTTAAGTGAAGAATTATCACAATTGTGTTTCTGGAAAGTGCACACAAAAAGCACAAATGTCAGATCCTTCACGAGTCTGTCATGAGCTTTTCAGTGGTTAATGTAAAAAGGAGATGGAATTTACCCAAAATAAGAGAGAATTTTCTGATAGATTTTTCTAAGGAGGAAAATAACAAAAAATAATCTCAGTAAGTTTTCTGTTACTAGAGAGGATTTAAGAATAAAATTTTTTTAAATGCAAGAGCTATGTTAGACTTTACAATGTAAACTAATTAAAGGCGCCCCAGAGCAGTGCATTCAGTTTCCTTTTTAGCCCCTTTTGCCAACTATCTGTTCCCCAAAAGATGATTAGAAGAACTTATTGATCAGACGAAGCTAAGATTATTAGACTTATTGCAGGAAGGTAGAATACCACCTCTACAGGACTTAGTAGTGTCTCAGTCAGGAAAAAGAAAGGGAGGATATGAATGTATGAATGGTGTTTTAGGGCTCGGCAAGTCAGTTTTAAGGTGGGTTTGGAAGATGCAGAACTGATTGGATCTGCGGGTACATGCCCAGGAGTGGGATTGCAGGATTATATGGTATAAGAGCTCTATTTTTAGTTTCTTAAGGAATCTCCATACTCTTCTACACAGTGGCTGTACCAATTTAGATTCCCACCAACAGTGTAGGAGGGTTCCTTTCCCTCCACACCCTCTCCAGCATTTATTGTTTGTGGATTTTTTGATGACAGCCACTTGGACTGGGGTGAGGTGATAGCTCAACGTAGTTTTGACTTGTTTTTCTTTAATAATTAGTGATGTTGAGCATCTTTTCATGTACCTCTTGGCCATCTGTATGTCTTCTTTGGAGAAATGTCTATTTCGGTCTTCTGCGCATTTTTTCATTGGGCTGTTTCTTTTGGGGTTTTTTTTGCGGTACACGGGCCTCTCACTGTTGTGGCCTCTCCCGTTGCAGAGCACAGGCTCCAGATGCGCAGGCCCAGGGGCCATGGCTCACGGGCCCAGCCGCTCCGCGGCATGTGGGATCTTCCCGGACTGGGGCACGAACCCGTGTCCCCTGCATTGGCAGGCGGACTCTCAACCACTGTGCCACCAGGGAAACCCTGGGCTGTTTGTTTTGATGATATTAAGTCACATGGGCTGTTTGTAAATTTTGGAGACTAATTCCTTGTCAGTCACACCATTTGCAAATATTTTCTCCCATTCTGTGGGTTGTCTTTTCATTTTGTTCATGGTTTCCTTTGCATATATCCAGAGAAAAACATGGTCCAAAAGGATACATGTACCCCAATGTTCATTGCAGTACTGTTTACAATAGTCAAGACATGGAAGCAACCTAAATGTCCATCAACAGAGGAATGGATAAAGAAGATGTGGTACATATATACAATGGAATATTACTCAGCCATGAAAAAGAACAAAATAATGTCATTTGCAGCAACATGGCTGTACCTAGAGATTGTCATACTGAGTGAAGTAAGTCAGGCAGAGGCGGTAAAGTATCATAAGATATCTCTTATATGCAGAATCTTTAAAAAAATGATACAAAATAACATTTACAAAACAGAAACAGACTTGCAGACTTAGAGAATGAACTTATGGTTACAAGGTGGGGGAGGGTGAGAGGAAGGGATAGTTAGGGAGTTTGGGATTGACATATACCAGCTACTCTATTTAAAATGGATAACCAACAAAGACCTACTGTGTAGCACAGGGAACTCTGCTCAATATTATGTAACAACCTAAATGGGAAAAGAATTGGAAAAAGAATAGATACATTAATATGTATATCTGAATCAATTTGCTGTACATCTGAAACTAACACAACATTGTTAATCAACTATATTCCAATATAAAATAAAAAGTTAAAAAACTGATTGGGTCTGGACAGAGTTTATGACATAAAAGCTTTTGATGGCTGAGCAAAGTTGGTGAGGGTCTGGAGAAGACACTTGATAAGCCCTATGTTAGTCATGACATTTAAGTAACTTCTGTTGCTTACACTCTTATATTCCTGGAAGAAGTCTTTCTGGAGCCAGGAACTAAGTTATATTGTTTGTTTTCAGTACTTCTTAACATTGAGAGAGAAAACTATCCTGTCTCAATACTGCTTAACATGGAGACAGGAAATTATGATGATTTCAGTTCTCATTTCCAACCCTGCCATTCTGTATTTCTCTTCTTTGCTATGGCAACATTTTCAGGAAAGTAGTAATAATGATCAATCTCACTTCTGACTTTTAAAATCATCTGTTCAACAATGAAAATACAGAACTAATTAATATACAGAACCAAAAGTTTTCACCCTCACCTTGTATTTGATTTGACACATTGTGTAGTCACTAAAGACACTTGTTCATTTAATAAGCACATTTTGAGAGCACATTATTTGTCAGCTGAACAGTTAAAAAAAGAACAACCAAAAGCGATTTTGTGTCCAAAGTATGTACAGGAAAATACATTTATTGTAAGATCTAGAACTGTTCTAAAATACAATGTTTATTTTTTAAAAAAATCACAAACTCTGAGAATAATTTTGGACAAACATAGACTGAGTCATTGGGACAGACACACAGTAGTAACATAAAAGATGTCTACTATAACCAGGAAGGCTGAGCACATTTCCATGATGTCAAACTACTTGTATGGTTCTTCTAAAGACTAGTGGATCTGGATGAGGCATAAGGATGGCACCAACATCTGATACTCAAAACTGCACACGTGCCTTATAGCTATGGAAAGATGTCGCTTGGTCACAGAGAAAATCATCACAATTTTTCAATCCTGAGCCTTTAGTCAAAAGATAGGGATGAACATCACATAACCTTGAAATAGCACTGCTTGGCTCATTTAAAGTGACTGTCTATTAATGCTGACATTTTCTGTTGAATACCCATTGTATGGCTTCGGGCAATAGGCTGTGGAGTGCGGGGGAGGGGGGAAGAACAGGGAAAAAAAGCAACTTGAGATTTGCGACCTTACTGTGACTATGAAATTACGAAAAGGAGCCAGCCTTGTCCACACTAGCCACAGGTAAGTGTAGCTATAACTAAAATTTACAGGATGGGTAAAAAGAATCACATCAGCAGAGTACTGTAAATCCTGGTTACCCAGTCACTCCAGCAAATTCCTAGTGGATCATCATGCCCCCGAGTTTAAGTGGTTTTTCTTAAGAAGTAAAGGTAAGTGACAGGTTAGAAACATAAGCAAGCAGTGAAATCATTTCACTTCATGAATTTAGAATGGGTGGAATGGGAGGAATAATGCACAAAGGGGAATTGAATAGACGCCTGCAGGAAACTTTCATTCAAGGTCCTATAAGATGTCACACTTTGAACGAGGTTGTAGGGATACTGGGATAGAAAAACACATCCTTGGTATCAAAGAGGCCACTTCTACAAATGGAGAGAATCTGATAATCTGTAGCAACACATGAAACTACTCCTCCAAGAGAGGTAAGCCTGGTGCAGACTGAACTAAATAGGTGTTATATGGTGTCTTGAGATGTCTGGATTTTATCCTGAGGGAATGGGAGGCCATGGAAGAACTATAAATGAAATCATCATTTTTTTAAAATTCTGGAAGTATTGTCATGGTTGCAGTGAGGAATTAAGTTATGAGGCCATTGCAAATATCAAGCTAAGAGATGGACGAAAGCTTCTACTAAGGCAATAGTCATAAGGATGGAATAAAGGAGTCAGTGGAACACTGGCATTCTAGCATGTGGACTGAAAGAGAGAGAAGAGTCAAAAATCCTTCCCAGTTGTCCGTTTTAAGCAGCAGGATGGAAATGAATGGATTCAGTAACACAGGGAGTGATGGGGAAGCAGCAGTGTCATAGGTTGGCCTCCCTGGACATGGGCTCTGGGATGCAAAACCTATACTAGGAAGTTCTCTCAGAAGATAGACCTGTGGGAAGAAAGGACAGTGGTACTAGGAGCAGGGAAAGTCTGATCCACAACTCAGTGGTTGAAACTGAGTCCTCAGTTGACCCTACGAGAGCCAGAGCAAGCCCTTCAGAGTCGTTCTAAATTGAGAAAAGGGGACTAGACCTCTATATCTCAATGACACCCCTTTATTGGCCACAGGCCCCCCCCCACCCAGGGAAGTGGCACACCTTTGAGAAAATCAGCTTCCTACTACAGCCTAGGACAATTTCCAGTAAGGGATGGAGCTACAGGTATCCTCAGCAGCAGGGGGATAGCTGTGTTGACCCTAAGGAGGGAATCTCCCCCCAACCATAAGGTTGCTGTTGTTGTGATGTTGTGTTGTTGTTTTGAAGGGAGATAAGAAACTCATTCATTTTTTAAAATAAAAAGTTCCTAGTCTCCACATTCAAGAAAGAACAAAACGGACTCTTCCCCCCCCCATAGCAACAAGTAATCATCTGAAATAGGTTTTAAATTGGTCCCAATTGATATCACTATCTAGGCTAGCCCATCTGCAACAGGCTCATCGGAGTATCCATACTTCCTTATCTTGAGTTGGACTCCCCTGTGGGATATCCCGATGTGGATGCCCAGTGGGCAATTGAACACATGCATAAATGAGAACGAGCTGGGAAGAGAGGGGGAAAGAGGTCATGTAGTCATCAGTTCACCGACAGGAGCTGGTGCTGTGAGAGCAGAGACATTTCCTGAGAGTGTGGAAAGCGAGGAAGAGAAACAGGTCTGGAAACCTAGGAAACCATCAATACTTGCAATATCTATCCAATTTCAATGTGAATATGAATCATCTGAGGGTCTTTTAAAACTGAAGATTCTGGGATCCTGTGGTATAGAGATTCTACATTTCTAGAAGACTTCCAGGTGTTACATATGTTACTGGTCATTGGATCACACTAAGAATGACAATGAGTTGAAGAATGGGAAGATGAGAAGACCAAAAAGATGAAGAAGGAAAATCTAAGGAGTTCAAAGGAGAAAAATGTGGTGGTGATGTTCCAAAAGCTGAGACAATTAAGGGTCAAGAAGGCAGGAGCATTTGTCGTGTCTACATCTGCTCAAATCTATGCATGGTTTGAGCAACAATGGGAAGACCCCAATTGCCTAGAAATTCCTGGTTAAACCACACACTTCTTAGCCTCAGAATAATATAAAAACCCTTGAGCCTTTTTAGCAGGTATCCGTCTACCATATTAGTCCATAAAGGCTGTGTTACTAAGAAACAGAACACAGGAAGAAGATAAAGCGGTGATGGGGGAGGGGGTGATTTATGCTGATACTGGGGAAGAGGAGGAGGCAAAGGAATAGATCAGAACTGGATAGAGGGCTGTAGAGGGGACTGTGAGAACCCAAGAAAAGGACAGTAGGGAGAAAGGAAGGAGTTCTGTAAGCACAGAGAAGGGAAAAGAAAATAGACATTGCTCTTTCAAAATCATTGCCAAAAATCAATCCTAAACCCATGAAGCACAGGAGAGGAATGAGCAAGCATCTCAAATACACATAGACCTTCATACATAATTTTGAAGGAGTGAGTGCCTTAGTTTAGGTTTCCCCCCAAAGAAGAGTGGGGGCAGGTAGTTTATTTGAAAAGTTATGCTATGAAGCAAGGACAGTGACACAGGCAAGCAGGCAAGACAGTACAAGTGCACATGATCAAGGTCACAGCTGTCAGCCAGGGTTCACTTCTGCCAGGACTTCTGAGAAGCTTACAGAAGGCATCCCCAAGTGTCCTTCAGTAGATCCACCACCTCCCATTGGTGGAGCGTTATCCCCTACGGGTATTAACATCCTAACATTCTGGCCTGCCCTTCCTGTGGGTTCAGAGGAGGCCCTGAGCAAATGGGCAAGGAGACATGCACATCCTGTGCTGGAGAGTGGACGCTGCCTGCAGATACGAGGTTAACCCCAAGTGGAAACGTCCACTGAACCTGCAGCTGAAATCAGAGGCGGGATGAAGGATGTGATACAATATACCAAAGGCATCGACCGCAAGGCAATAAAATTAGTGGACCTGTAGATATATTTTAAGGCAGTGCACTTTGCAGTTTCCAAGGCCAGATGCTAATACAAAACAGTGGTTAACTGGGGTTGCCTAGTAGGAACTGAGCAGTGTGGAAGCTACAATCAGCCTGTTACCTCCGTGCAAATAGATGCTCTTAAATACTTCCCCAGCAATTCTTTAATTCCCGGTTAATGGGCCAAACTGAACCTTTGTAAGCCCCAATACAAGAGGTAAACTTCAGCTGGGTCCCTGCCAAAATAATCACATATCCTGAATTAGTCAGATGTGAATTAACGACCTTTTAGCCGGCCTCGGTTTTTGTCAGACATATTGATCCTGGAGTGAAACAGCCCATTAACTGCTATAATTAAGATGCAGTTTCTGTGTGAAGATGAAGGGCCTGGGCAGCAGCAAATTGCCAGATGCTTGTTCCTGTGAGGCTGACCAACAGGAGATCAGGCAAGGATCGTGCAGGGGGAGTTTCTCTTGTTTTCCTCCTGACAGGAAATGACAGCCAAGTTCCAAATGAAACAAATGAAGTTTACACAATTATTTAGAGCCTGAAAGCAAGAGGAGCTCCAGATCACAAATTACTGGTAGAAATCGAGTTTTCCTACCAGGCCAAAGGAAGCTGTTTTGTATTCAGTACACCCTCCCCTCTGCTTGCCTGCTTTCCAATAATCAGGGTTTCTCTCCTTTTTTAATTATAGCTCCTCTCACCAGAGAATTGCATTAGTTGGGAAGAAACAGTTTAATAAGTGTTTGGAGTGTTAGCAAAAAAAATCCCACAAGAAGGAGCATTAAGTAATAGAAGCCAGGCAGAGACCCCGTAGGGGCGTCCGGAGGGGAGCTGCTGGCTGTGGCCAGGACTTTGCAGAATAGCCATGGCGGGAGGGATCTGGAGCAAATTGCTGGTGAGTGGGTAGAAAGCAAACGTGGACACTGATGCATTTTCTTTTTGGAAGATTCAGGAAATGTCCCATTTTTCTCTAATATAGTTGGCATGGATGCAATTGTTTTATTCCTTTTTTTGAGGAAGGTGAGGGGGTCCTGAGGACTTGGAACAGGTGAAAACACTGCAAACAGATATTGCAGGATGACAGCCTGGCACCAGGCTTAGCACAGATGAGATCCTCTGAAGAACAAGCGGAAAAAAGAAAACACACCAACCCACCTTCTGCACAGGAGAGAAAGAAGAGAGGGAATTCAAGGGGCCAGATGTGGTACAAGGTGCTTTCTCTGTCTTACCATGTGACGCCTTTAAAATCCTTGGGGGTGTGGATTGGTTTTATTCCCATTTTAAGGAAACTGAATCTCACTGATATTAAATGACTTGGCCAAATTTAGCTGTAAGTAGCAAGTCCAAAATCTGCATACAAGTTTGCTCCAACTCCTAAAACTGCCTTGCAACAATGTTTGCTTTCATTTTTATTTATTTAGTTTTTAAGATTTATTTATTAATTTATTTGTTTATTTTATTTTTGGCTGCGTTGGGTCTAAGTTACAGCACACAGGATCTTCGTTGAGGCATGAGGAATCTTTTGCTGTAGCGCGCAGGCTTTTCACTGTGGCGCGGGCTTCTCTCTAGTTGTGGAGTGCTGGTTTCCCCTCTCCAGTTGTGGTGCACAGGCTCCAGGGCACGTGGGCTCTGTAGTTTGTGTCACGCGGGCGCTAGTTGACGTGCGTGAGCTCAGTAGTTGTGGCGTGTGAGCTTAGTTGTCCCGCAGCATGTGAGACCTTATTTCCCTGACCAGGGATCAAACCCATGTCCCCTGCATTGTAAGGCGGATTCTTTACCACGGGACCACCAGGGAAGTCCCTGCTTGCATTTTTAAAAAGTATGTGGTTATGTACACATGCCAAATTTTATGGGCTCATTTAAAGGTATGAATACAAAGCATCGAGTCTGCTTGTATGGATATCTAAAGGATGTAGTTATAGTGATTATTGTCAAGCACCAAAAAAATGAAAGCATTTTATCTGACAGGAAAGAAAAAACACATGGAATTTAGATATGTGTCAGGTGTGGAGTCACTGTCATTTACTGTGAATATCACCTAAGGGCCGTGATCAGTGATGCTCAGTAGACTGGAACTCTCCTTATAGCAGGTAGCTGAGAGGGTGTTTCTGAACCTCAGATCCCAGGAATTCCCTGTGGGCAGCCCCCGTCAGCACAGGCAGAGGTGAACATTGGTCCTGATCAGCTTAAAATGATAAGATGATCATGGGGAAATTGACAAGGGGTCGGAATACTAACTTTTCAGGCAAATCAAGATTTTAGAATGTTTCACTTCCTTTCACTGGCGCTCCAGTAGCTATCAATAACACTCGTGCTGACCTTGAACTTGCACCATCCTTCCTAGGAGGAACTGGAGGTATCTGGATGGCAAGTACTGAGACCACCATAGTGGATGCTGCTGCTGCCCCATCCAGACCCCCTTTCCTGGGGTGACACATCCATCTCCAGCCACTGCTAACAGCTCCCAGGTGCCCCCTTCCCCTAAGAACTGGCCAGAACAAGAGCTGTCTTGACTGGGAAGTGACTGTTCTTTATGGCCAAGCCGCATCCTTGTTACACTGAGGGAAGACTACAGACAACACCTGGCTAGCATGTGGTACAAAAGTCCAAACCCCTCAGCTCATGGACAGACAACTCTGGCAAAACTCATGCAGCTGAGCTGCCTGCAGGATCAGGCTGAAGTTAGTCACCAATTAAGCCCATGTCTTTGCTGGCTTCTTCCCCAGTCCTATCCTGCTTCCCTCATTCCTTTACAGGTTTCTCCTGAGGGCTCATCCTCAATAAATCACATACACAGGAATCTGTCTCAGGTTCTTTCTCTTGGGAAACTGGCCTAAGGTAGCTATCCTTTTTGACCCAGTCTTAAGTGATGCCCCAATGGAATTACCATTGTCAGGGTTGGCTTAGTTCATGGTCTGATTTGGGATAAAGGCAATAAGAAGAATCCCCTTGACTTCTAAACTATTTCTACACTATAGCTTGTTAGTAGTTGAAGTTACTTAAAGAGAAGCAAGCTTTTCATTCTAAACTTAGATTTAAGATTTAAAATACAGAAACTTTAAGGAAAGAAAGCATTTTAAAAGGATGGCATCTCTGGCATTCTAAGTGTTTGGAAAGGAGAACAAGGAAAAAGATATGAAAGAGCTGGATGTACATGACATTTTGATTTGGCAATTTTGATGTTGCAAAATGGAAATGGTGGCTTTAATGCAGCTGTTTTTTTTAATATAGATCATTTTGAGTTTGGTCTATACAAAACCTTGACCTCATCATTGACTGTCACTTTATTGTTAATATCCGTGCCTGGAGTGGGGAATATAGGTTAAGGTAGATGTTCATTATGTACCTCTTTGCTGGATCATTCCCATCACATAAAAATATCTTGTTATTTCTCCAATTTAAAAAATCCTAGATCTTCAAAGTTCTAATCACAAGAAAAAAAATTTTGGTAACTGTGTATGGTAAAGAATGCTAGCTAAACTTATTGTGCTAATCATTTTGCCCTATATACATATATCAATTCATCATATGATAAACCTAAAATTAATACAACATTATATCTCAATTATATCTCAATTAAAAATTATTTGCTCAGGGTCCTCACAGATTCAATGGACCACCCAAATCACTAAATACAGGAAAGCTGTCCACTGAAAAGGACCACTCACATTGGACAGTTATGTAAATGAGAAGTAAACCTTTATTGGTTTAAGCTAACGCTATTTTAGAGTTTATCAAGCAACCAGCACTTCCCCATTACTCCACTTTTTGTGTGTCACTGCTAATCATCCTTAAATACTTGGTCCCACACATCTCCAGAAAGCAAAAAAAAAAAAAAGAAAGAAAGAAAGAAAGAAAAAACAGCCGTTTCTTGTTCACCCATACAGCAAAACTCGTGTGTCATTGTCTATCCTTGCTAATCCGAAGTATGTCTTTCCAAGCTCTCTTGAACACATTCCAATCTGTTTTTTTCCTCACCATTTTCTGAAAACCATGCTTGTCGATATCACTGGTGACCTCTGTGTCACCAAAGCTAAAACCAGTGGTCAACACTCACTTGGTTTGTCAGCTGATCACTCTATCTTTTGACACATTTTCTCTCTGTATCTTCCAGGACACCAGTCTTGCCTGGATATCCTCCTCCCTTCCTGGCTTCTCATTCTCAGTCAACTTTCCTAGTTTCCCTTTTCCTCCCCTCCCTCTAAATATGATAACACCTTGGAATTCAGTCCTTGGACCTGTTCCCTTTTCTGTCCAGAGTCATATCCTGACTTATCCCACCAAGATTCATGCTTCACACATGCAATTCCCTGCAGAAGAATCCTGATTAATATCAGCAGCCTGCTCCTCCCTGCCCCCTCCCCAGCTTTAGATGTTAATATTCAAATTCTTACTTAACACCTCCTCTTGGATAGCAAACTTAGCATGCTTTAAAAGACCTCCTGTTATTCCCCACTCTAAACTGAACTGCAATTTTCCCTTCTGCTGCATTAATGGCATCACTATCTTTACAGTGACTCAGACCAAAATATTTTGTGTCGACTAGACTCATCTCATTGTCTTGAAGCTCACATCCAATCCATCACTAAATCCTGAAGAATTAACAGTTAAAATAGATCTCCAGATTCTGACCACTTTTACTCCTCTTGCTGCCATCGCCTGGTTCAAACCATCATTATTTCTCATCTGGATTAGCTAGTAACTGATCTCCCTGCTCACAGTAGTCATGGTGATCTGGTTAAAAATCAAGTCAGACCACATCATAACTTTGCTCAAAATCATCCAAAGGTTTTTCCCTACTCACTCAGAATAAAGCAGAAGTCCTTGCTAACCTCTAAGACCCTGTATGAACCGCCCTATCTCATTAATTATCTGACCTTATTCCCCTTCTTTCTTTTACACTCAAGCCATGTCGACCTTCTCACTGTTCCTTGAACACATCACAAATGTTCCCACCTCACAGGCTTTGCACCTGCTTTCGCTTCTGCCTAGCAAGCTTCTTCTGTAGATATAGCTATGCCCTGCTTCCTTCATCGTTTATGTTTTGGTAAAAAGTTACCTTCTTGATAAGGTTTTAGCTGTGTACCTCCGACACTTCATAACCCCTCTCCTGCTTTATTAACTACTCACAATACATTTAACACAAATGAACATATATGACCATAGCCCTATGCTTTTAATTATTTAGCGTTTTTTTCACTTTTTCCTCTCTAAGATATAAGTTCCATGAGAGTAGGAACATTGGTCTATTGTGTTCGATGTCTATGCCATAGACACTAAAACAGTGTCTGGCACATAGTAGGTGTTCAATTAATGTTTTCTGTATGACTAAGTGAGTGAATGAATGTGTTTGAGCTGAACGGATGTCAAGGCAGGGTGAGGAATGGGTGATATGAACAGCATTTGGAATACAAAAGGCATCGATCAGGCAGTCATGTGTCCATCATGCTAACTTATCTCAGTAAGGGTGACAATTCATTTCAAACAACTTAAGCATCTTCTCATTCTTTAAAAATTTACCTGTATCTTAGAGTCTGAAATTCAAATTCCCTGATTTTTTAAGTCATAAAAGGTTATATTACTTCAAGTAATAGATTTGAATGTCTAAAATAAAATATATTTGGTTTTGCATTTTTAATTCTTAAAAAAAATTTATTGGCGTATAGTTGATTTACAATATTGTGTTAGTTTTGAGGATACAGCAGAGTGAATCAGTTATACATATACATGTATCCATTCTTTTTTAGATTCTTTTCCCGTATAGGCCATTACAGAGTACTGAGTAGAGTTCCCTGTGCTATACAGTAGGTCCTCATTAGTTATCTATTTTATATATAGTAGTGTGTATATGTCAAATTCAATCTTCCAATTTATCCCTCCGGCTTACATTTTTAAATTTTGACAGTTAGTATAATTAGTGAATCTGGGTGTCTGCTAAGTTGTCTCATGTTTATCTTTAGTGATTGGGTATTTGTTATAATAAAGTTTTCAAATTTTTTGACATCAGTAGACCATCTAATGGTTGTTCAGAATTTTATATGGACCATCAATTTTTAGCAAGTTAAAAAAAAAAAGTCCTCAAAATTTTAAATACAAAGGAAATCCATTTTATGTAAATAACTTTAAATTTAATAATAACTTTCATATGTTGAGAGCAACAAAATTGTTTGCAAATTTTTACCAATGTTTTTATATTTAGCTTAATGATGGATAACCTGAGAAGTAGGTTGTTAACCACTCACTTGTTTCTCTTTTCACTATTATATTTACTTCAGACAAAACTAGAAAACGTTAACCCACAATTATGTGTCAGGAGGGACGGTGGCTCATGTTTGGCTTGACAGATAACTCTGGCAATTTAATCTGAACAAAGCATACGATGAACATATAATTGTGGATCTCAATGAAGATTACTTTCAGTGCTTTTGGTGCTGAATCAATAGTCACAACCCTCAAATTCTGAAAGGTTGCATATATCACCTCGCAAATGGATTCCTTGCTTTTATGCTGGTTGAATTCAGATCTGAAAGGTATTACTTGTTCATTTGTTTTCATCTTCTTTTGCTTCACTCAGGACATCAAATTCTTTCATGAAAAGTAAATAAACTTACAAAATTGGGAGAGAGAGCACATTTTCAGCAATCAAGTTATTATACAAAATTGGGACATCAATTTCCTTCTTAGCAAAGCAATCAAGAAAAATATTAATTGCTGAAGAAAAGTTAAATTTTTAGTAATTGAACCATAGTACCAAAATTTGGATTTCCTTTAAAAATCATGATGTATTCTAATCTTTGATTTTAAAATTGTGGGCTCTTGGCCCTGGGGTGATATGATTATCCTCCTAAAGACCCTAACACTATGAGATAGTACACTATGAGGAAGCAAGTGGAAAACATAGACATGTTTCCTCAGTCTTGGTCTAGGTTATGAGGAAATGCTTTTATCTCAACCTCCATTTCAAAGACTCACATGTTCACCATTTCTCTTGAAAGCCAACAGACTTCAGTGTGAAAAAGTAAAGTCTTATTTTATCTGTGTTTACTTGTTTACTGATTATCATTTAGTTAATTGACAATTTTTACTGTGTTCTTCCAATATGAATTGTGATCAGGAGGCAAACTGTTGGCTGCTAATTGTTCTCTGTGAATAAATTCCTAGTGGCTAGGAATCTAGGCATGGACTCTTTAATCCTCACAGCAACACTGTTCTTTGTTGCCTATCTAGTGGGTCCTGTATTAACGTTTATGTCAATGCATGCTCTCTAGTCTACATCAGCGCTCACAAAACAATCAGAAATTATCTTTTTCTCTAGTTTGAATTTTTAGCATAAAATAAAACAAAAATTTTTCCTCCATTTCTCCCTCTGTTGAGAATGTCTCCTGTGCTAAGACTTGATTCACATGCTATACATTTCTGGTTTCATCCAATTATAAATTGTAACACTTGTTAGCACATGCACAGTAATTAGAGAGTAAATATAAAGGTGCAGAGCACAATGAACAATAAAATGCACCAGGACATACAAGTTCAAATACTATTCTAAAGTAAATAGACAAAACTAAATGAAGAAAATTGGCTTTTGCCTTAAATCAAATATACAAAGACAGGGGAAAAGACAGATCAGTTTAACTCCAACTGGTGTCTATAAAATCAACTTAAAAAAAAAAAAGAAGAAGGTGATTTTTGCATAGCTTTGGTCACAAATGTATAATATAATTTTTCTCACTTGAGGAACCCCAACTAAACTAAGATGATGGCTACCTCTAAGAAAGTACTGAGCAGATTCAAACAAATTCACCAAGGATACTCAACTGGTCCCTCTAATCTGATGACTTAGTGATACTAGCAGGTAGGTGATCAAGCAAAACATGCACATGGAAATATGCTAGACATGTAAAAACTACTCAGGGGATGGAACAGATCATCCTGAGAGTAAGGCTATAGGGACTCCTTTGATGATGCTTTTGAGTCAAATTGGGATTGCATTAATCATAACAGTGCTGTAAAGGATTATCCACCAATATCAATGTATAAAGGAATTTTGGTAACAGCTTTTTTTGGTCATGGCTTGTTCAGCTTCCTTTCTGTGCATTATACTTGTCATTAATTTCATGTTTAGTTTTACAGCATTTTGGCAATATAAGATTTATATTAGTTTTTGCTATAAAGAGAAAAACTGAATTTATGCACCTCTCATTCTTATCTCATCTTTGACTTTAAGCGATAAAAATTTCCATTTTGTCCTGGTCCATTTGTTTGCATTTGTTCTGGAAAATATGTACAACTTTCTTTTATTTATTTTAAAATGACATGAAAACATAGATGTCTTCATAACATACATTCAAAAGTTTCATAGGAGGCATATTTGGAAATGGAGGCTTTACTAGTCCAATAAAATTTTAATTTTTGACATTAACAATTGTATTTCCCATTTGCACTTTTAATTTATAGCTACATGTGTGAAATTGTCAGTATATATAGATTCACATCCTGCATTCACACTAAAGAATTGTTTACTATTTATGTCATAATTTTATCTGACTGTAATCTTTTTTTTGTTGTTAATAGCACTTTTATCTTTAATGAAGTATTTCTGAGTCATCCATCTATTTTTATCCATTGGAGATACAACAGCACACACTAATAAGAATGAGACAATTTAACAGACATAACAATACACAAGCAACAGATTTTATTACTTGAATATTGAAAATACCATTGCAGAGAGAAATCAGTCCCATCTCTTAATTTCTGGGGAGGGGAGAGGGGTTAGAGGTTGAATCAGTTACCAATGGCCAATGAGTTAATCAATTGTGCCTACATAACGAAGCCTCCATAAAAACCCAAAAGGGGGAGATTTCAAAGATCTTCCATGTTGGGGGACCAGAGTGCTTCCATGTGCTACACTGTGCTAGACCCGAAACTCCACGAGGATAGAAGCCCCTTTGTTTGGTATGCATCTGGTTGTTGATTTGTATCCTTTAATATCTTTTGTAATAAATGAGTAATCTAGTGAGTAAATGGGTTTTCCTGAGCTCTTAGAGCAGCTCTAGCAAATTAATCAAACTGAGGGAGGGGGTGGTGGGAACCTCTGATTTATAACCAGTAGGTCAGAAGTACAGGTAACAACCAGGGCATCTGAAATGGGGAGCAGTCTTGTGGGACTGAGCTCTTTACCTGTGGAAGTTGATTCTATCTTCGGGTAGACAGTGTCAGAATTGAGCTGAATTCTTGGATGCCCTGCTGGTGTCTGAGAATTGCTTGTTGTTGTGGGGAAGCCTCCACACACTTTGGAATTGGTCCTGGAACCCCATTTATATCTGTCATCACAAAGCTCAGATATTCCAACAAACAACATGTATTATTGTTGTCAACATGTCTCAATAATTACATCCATCACTGAGATGAATAGATAACTCTAAAGATTTTTTTCCCAAATTTTAGCACAAAATAAATTTCCTGTGAGAATTTTGCTTTCTCAGATCTTTATCATCTCCCTTTTTCCTTTCTTATTCTCCTTTCCTGATAGACTAGAAATGACCAACTTGAATCATGACTCCTGCCCTGAGATACTAAATCTATGTATCATTCATCTCTTTTCAATGAAAGCTGCTTTTTATTATCTATTTGTATTTTCTCTTTTGATCAGCATAAACTACCCATTGAAGCCTATGGGAATCAAATCTCATCCTGGCCTTCTGTGAACTCAGCTACAAGTACATTTCAGGAGGCTCCAAATTTATGTCTCTGGTCCTCTCCCTTTTTACATCACCCTAAATAAACCTCTCTAAGAGTTGTTGGAGGTAGTCGCCCACAGCACCGTCACTTTGATGGAGCCTTTGCTTTGTGTCTAACAGTTCTTCCTCTGACTTAGAGAAACCAAGAGGATGTGATTCACTTTTATAATAGTGAAAAATAAATTAAGCTGCTCTGCAATACATGTGCGTGTCCTCAGTCATGCTCACCATAATTCAGCATGGGACCTTTCCTCTTGCTCCTCCAACGTGGATTTTCTCCATCTTTTTCCTGAGGACATTGGGGTTTGTCATTAAAAGGATCTGAAGGAATTTAGCACAGGTTTTCATCCCAAACACACTGCAGTGGTCAAATCAAGGGTATTTCATAAGAAAATGGCTCAAGTGAAGGGCTTCCTTCATCAAGAGAGCCAGCTGTGAAGTGGCCAGCCTTCAAGTCTCCTGCCCCTACAGCCTGCTGGCCACGGAGTTGAGTGGGCTGCATTGTCTGCTCCAAACAGCTCCACACTCAGGGCACAGGCACAGCACCCCACCTCCCAAGAGCCACAGGATTTGCATATGGGAAGCTCCCCTGCTGGGATCAAGGGCTCTGACAAGGGTACCCAACCCTTGCTCTTTCCACAGAGAAGGCATCTAATATGCTGAGCCTTTATTTTGCCCCAGGCCATCCTAAGCTGCTGACATACCTTATCTTACTATCACCCCAATGGGTATTGGAATCTCTTTTTACGGAGAGGGCAGAGGAAGAGCCGAGGGGCAGAACTGATGCTCAGAGTGGTGAAACAACTTGCCAAAAAGCACAAGAGCAGAGACAGAATCTGAATCTGTCTTATGATGCCAAATCCAGATCTCTTTGTCCTTTAACAGGTTGCTTTAGGATGATAGAAATAGTCTAATACAAAATATTTATTATTTTTAAAGATGTGTTCCACCACCACATTTCCTAAAAGAGATTATAATTAGATTGTCCCAATCTATTATCATTTAATTCCTTAAGATCGTGGATACTTGTTGAGCACCCAAGAGCATCTAGATAGTTCCTTTGAGATCAATACTTTATGCTATTAAAAGCTTTTCGAATCATGGGAAAGGAGTTTATCCGCTCTTCATCAGGAGCTAAGGAAGAGGTCCTTTCTTTCGCTGTGGACTGCATGTTCATGCTAGTTTCCTATCAACTTCTCCACTTCGGGGGACCTTGAAGATGGCGGAAGAGTAAGACGCAGAGATCGCCTTCCTCCCCACGGATACACCAGAAATACATCTACACGTGGAACGACTCCTACAGAACACCTACTGAAGGCTGGCAGAAGACCTCAGACCTCCCAAAAGGCAAGAAACTCCCCACGTACCTGGGTAGGGCAAAAGAAAAAACAGAGACAAAAGAATAAGGACGGAACCTGCACCAGTGGGAGGGAGCTGTGAAGGAGGAAAAGTTTCCACACACTAGGAAGACCCTCCGCGGGCGGAGACTGCGGGAGGCGGAGGAGGGAGCTTCGGGACCGCGGAGGAGTGCACAGCGACGGGTGCGTAGGGCAAAGCGGGAGATTCCCGCACAGAGGATCGGTGCCGACCGGCACTCACCAGCCCGAGAGGCTTGTCGGCTCACCCGCCGGGGCGGGAGGGGCTGCGAGCTGAGGCTCGGGTTTCGGTTTTGGACGGAGCGCAGGGAGAGGACTGGGGGTGGCGGCTTGAACATAGCCTGAAGGGGTTAGTGCACCACGACTAGCCGGGAGGGAGTTCGGGGAAAAGCCTGCACCTGCCGAAGAGGCAAGAGACTTTTTCTTCCCTCTTTGTTTCCTGGTGCGCGAGGAGAGGGGTTTAAGAGCGCTGCTTAAAGGAACTCCAGAGACGGGCGCGAGCCGCGGCTAAAAGCGCGAACCCCAGAGCCGGGCGCGAGCCGCGGCTAAAAGCGCGAACCCCAGAGATGGGCGGGAGACGCTAAGGCTGCTGCTGCCGCCACCAAGGGGGCTGTGTGCGAGCACAGGTCACTCTCCACACCCCTCTTCCGCGGAGCCTGTGCAGCCTGCCACTGCCAGGTTCCCGGGAACCAGGGACAACTTCCCCGGGAGAACGCACGGCGGGCCTCAGGCTGGTGCAACGTCACGCCCGCCCTGCTGCAACGTCACGCCGCCTCTGACGCCGCAGGCCCGCCCCGCACGCAGTGCCCCTTCTTCCCCCCCCCACCCCCGGCCTGAGTGAGCCAGAGCCCCCGAATCAGCGGCTCCTTTAACCCTGTCCTGTCTGAGCAAAAAACAGACGCCCTCCAGCGACCTACACGCAGAGGCAGGGCCAAATCCAAAGCTGAGCTCCTGTAAGCTGTGAGAACAAAGAAGAGAAAGGGAAATCTCTCCCAGCAGCCTCAGAAGCAGCGGATTAAAGCTCCACAATCAACTTGATATACCCTGCATCTGTGGAATACCTGAATAGACAAGGAATGATCCCAAATTGAAGAGGTGGACTTTAGGAGCGAGATCTATGATTTTTTTCCCTTTTCCTCTTTTTGTGAATGTGTACGTGTATGCTTCTGTGTGAGACCTTGCCTGTATACTCTTGCTTCCACCGTTTGTCCTAGGGCTCTATCTGTCCATGGTTTTTTAAAAAAAATTTTTTTCTCAATAATTAATTTTAATTGTAATAACTTTATTATACTTTACCTTCGTTCTTTCTTTCTTTCTTTCCTTCCTTCCTTCCCTCCTTTAGACAACGAATCACCCCAAATTGAGGAGGTGGTCTCTGAGAGCAAGATTTATGATTTTTCCCCCTTTACCTCTTTTTGTGAAGGTGTATGTGTATGCTTCTGTGTAAGATTTTCTCTGTATAGCTTTGCTTCCAACATTTGTCCTAAGGTTCTATCCGTCCCTTTTTTTTTTTTCTAAATATTTTTTAATTCAATAACTATATTATACTTTATTTTATTTTTACTTATCTTCTTTCTTTCTGTCTTTTTTCCTTCCTTCCCTCCTTCCTTCCTTCCTTCCTTCCTTCCTCCCTCCCTCCCTCCCTCCCTCCTTTCTTTCCTTCTTTGCTTCTTTCTTCCTTCCTTCCTTTCCTCCTTTCCTTCTTTCTTTCCTCATACTTCTACTAATTCTCTCTACTTTTTCTCCCTTTTATTCTGAGCCGTGTGGACGAAAGGCTCTTGGTGCTCCAGCCAGGAGTCAGGGCTCTGCCTCTGAGGTAGGAGAGCCAACTTCAGGACACTGGTCAACAAGAGACCTCCCAGCTCCACATAATATTAAACGGCGGAAATCTCCCAGAGACCTCCATCTTAACACCAGCACCCAGCTTCACTCAACGACCAGCAAGCCACAGTGCTGGACAACCTATGCCAAACAACTAGCAAAACAGGAACACAACCCCACCCATTAGCAGAGAGGCTGCCTAAAATCATAATAAGGCCACAGACACCCCAAAACACACCACCAGACGTGAACCTGCCCACTAAAGAGACAAGATCCAGCCTCATCCACCACAACACAGGCACTAGTCCCCTCCACCAGGAAGCCTACACAACCCACTGAAACAACCTTAGCCACTGGAGACAGACATCAAAAACAACAGGAACTACGAACGTGCAGCCTGCAAAAAGGAGACCCCAAACACAGTAAGATAAGCAAAATGAGAAGACAGAAAAACACACAGCAGATGAAGGAGCAAGATAAAAATGCACCAGACTTAACAAATGAAGAGGAAATAGGCAGTCTACCTGAAAAAGAATTCAGAATAATGATAGTAAGGATGATCCGAAATCTTGGAAGTAGAATGGACAAAATGCAAGAAACAGTTAACAAGGACCTAGAAGAAATAAAGATGAAACAAGCAATGATGAACAACGCAATAAATGAAATTAAAAGTACTCTAGATGGGATCAATAACAGAATAACTGAGGCAGAAGAACGGATAAGTGACCTGGAAGATAAAATAGTAGAAATAACTACTGCAGAGCAGAATAAAGAAAAAAGAATGAAAAGAACTGAGGACAGTCTCAGAGACCTCTGGGACAACATTAAATGCACCAACATTCGAATTATAGGGGTTCCAGAAGAAGAAGAGAAAAAGAAAGGGACTGAGAAAATATTTGAAGAGATTATAGTTGAAAACTTCCCTAATATGGGAAAGGAAATAGTTAATCAAGTCCAGGAAGCACAGAGAGTCCCATACAGGAGAAATACAAGGAGAAATACGCCAAGACACATACTAATCAAACTGTCAAAAATTAAATACAAAGAAAGCATATTAAAAGCAGCAAGGGAAAAACAACAAATAACACACAAGGGAATCCCCATAAGGTTAACAGCTGATCTCTCAGCAGAAACCCTACAAGCCAGAAGGGAGTGGCAGGACATACTGAAAGTGATGAAGGAGAAAAACCTTCAAACAAGACTACTCTACCCAGCAAGGATCTCATTCAGATTTGATGGAGAAATTAAAACCTTTACAGACAAGCAAAAGCTGAGAGAGTTCAGCACCACCAAACCAGCTTTACAACAAATGCTAAAGGAACTTCTCTAGACAAGGAACACAAGAGAAGGAAAAGACCTATAATAACGAACCCAAAACAATATAGAAAATGGGAATAGGAACATACATATCGATAATTACCTTAAATGTAAATGGACTAAATGCTCCCACCAAAAGACACAGATTGGCTGAATGGATACAAAAACAAGACCCTTATATATGCTGTCTACAAGAGACCCACTTCAGACCTAGACACACATACAGACTGAAAATAAGGGGATGGAAAAAGATATTCCATGCAAATGGAAACCAAAAGAAAGCTGGAGTAGCAATTCTCATATCAGACAAAATAGACTTTAAAATAAGGACTATTACAAGAGACAAAGAAGGACACTACATAATGATCAAGGGATCGATCCAAGAAGAAGATATAACAATTGTAAATATTTATGCACCCAACATAGGAGCACCTCAATACATAAGGCAAATACTAACAGCCATAAAAGGGGAGATCGACAGTAACACATTCATAGTAGGGGACTTTAACACCCCACTTTCACCCATGGACAGATCGTCCAAAATGAAAATAAATAAGGAAACACAAGCTTTAAGTGATACATTAAACAAGATGGACTTAATTGATATTTATAGGACACTCCATCCAAAAACAACAGAATACACATTTTTCTCAAGTGCTCATGGAACATTCTCCAGGATAGATCATATCTTGGGTCACAAATCAAGCCTTGGTAAATTTAAGAAAATTGAAATTGTATCAAGTATCTTTTCTGACCACAACGCCATGAGACTAGATATCAATTACAGGAAAAGATCTGTAAAAAATACAAACACATGGAGACTAAACAGTACACTACTTAATAATGAAGTGATCACTGAAGAAATCAAAGAGGAAATAAAAAAATACCTAGAAACAAATGACAATGGAGACACAACGACCCAAAACCTATGGGATGCAGCAAAAGCAGTTCTAAGGGGGAAGTTTATAGCAATACAAGCCCACCTTAAGAAGCAGGAAACATCTCGAATAAACAACCTAACCTTGCACCTCAAGCAATTAGAGAAAGAAGAACAAAAAAACCCCAAAGCTAGCAGAAGGAAAGAAATCATAAAAATCAGATCAGAAATAAATGAAAAAGAAATGAAGGAAACAATAGCAAAGATCAATAAAACTAAAAGCTGGTTCTTTGAGAAGATAAACAAAATAGATAAACCACTAGCCAGACTCATCAAGAAAAAAAGGGAGAAGACTCAAATCAATAGAATTAGAAATGAAAAAGGGGAAGTAACAACTGACACTGCAGAAATAAAAAAAATCATGAGAGATTACTACAAGCAACTCTATGCCAATAAAATGGACAATCTGGAAGAAATGGACAAATTCTTAGAAATGCACAACCTGCCAAGACTGAATCAGGAAGAAATAGAAAATATGAACAGACCAATCACAAGCACTGAAATTGAAACTGTGATTAAAAATCTTCCAACAAACAAAAGCCCAGGACCAGATGGCTTCACAGGTGAATTCTATCAAACGTTTAGAGAAGAGCTAACATCTATCCTTCTCAAACTCTTCCAAAATATAGCAGAGGGAGGAACACTCCCAAATTCCTTCTACGAGGCCACCATCACCTTGATACCAAAACCAGACAAGGATGTCACAAAGAAAGAAGACTACAGGCCAATATCACTGATGAACATAGATGCAAAAATCCTCAACAAAATACTAGCAAACAGAATCCAACAGCACATTAAAAGGATCATACACCATGATCAAGTGGGGTTTATTCCAGGAATGCAAGGATTCTTCAATATACGCAAATCTATCAATGTGATAAACCATATTAACAAATTGAAGGAGAAAAACCATATGATCATCTCAATAGATGCAGAGAAAGCTTTCGACAAAATTCAACACCCATTTATGATAAAAACCCTGCAGAAAGTAGGCATAGAGGGAACTTTCCTCAACATAATAAAGGCCATATATGACAAGCCCACAGCAAACATCATCCTCAATGGTGAAAAACTGAAAGCATTTCCACTAAGATCAGGAACAAGACAAGGTTGCCCACTCTCACCACTCTTATTCAACATAGTTTTGGAAGTTTTAGCCACAGCAATCAGAGAAGAAAAGGAAATAAAAGGAATCCAAATCGGAAAAGAAGAAGTAAAGCTGTCACTGTTTGCAGATGACATGATACTATACATAGAGAATCCAAAAGATGCTACCAGAAAACTACTAGAGCTAATCAATGAATTTGGTAAAGTAGCAGGATACAAAGTTAATGCACAGAAATCTCTGGCATTCCTATATACTAATGATGAAAAATCTGAAAGTGAAATCAAGAAAACACTCCCATTTACCATTGCAACAAAAAGAATAAAATATCTAGGAATAAACCTACCTAAGGAGACGAAAGACCTGTATGCAGAAAATTATAAGACACTGATGAAAGAAATTAAAGATGATACAAATAGATGGAGAGATATACCATGTTCTTGGATGGGAAGAATCAACATTGTGAACATGACTCTACTACCCAAAGCAATCTACAGATTCAATGCAATCCCTATCAAACTACCACTGGCATTTTTCACAGAACTAGAACAAAAAATTTCGCAATTTGTATGGAAACACAAAAGACCCCGAATAGCCAAAGCAATCTTGAGAACGAAAAAAGGAGCTGGAGGAATCAGGCTCCCTGACTTCAGACTATACTACAAAGCTACAGTAATCAAGACAGTATGGTACTGGCACAAAAACAGAAAGATAGATCAATGGAACAGGATAGAAAGCCCAGAGATAAACCCACGCACATATGGACACCTTATCTTTGATAAAGGTGGCAGGAATGTACAGTGGAGAAAGGACAGCCTCTTCAATAAGTGGTGCTGGGAAAACTGGACAGGTACATGTAAAAGTATGAGATTAGATCACTCCCTAACACCATACACAAAAATAAACTCAAAATGGATTAAAGACCTAAATGTAAGGCCAGAAACTATCAAACTCTTAGAGGAAAACATAGGCAGAACACTCTATGACATAAATCACAGCAAGATCCTTTCTGACCCACCTCCTAGAGTAATGGAAATAAAAACAAAAATAAACAAATGGGACCTAATGAAACTTCAAAGCTTTTGCACAGCAAAGGAAACCATAATCAAGACCAAAAGACAACCCTCAGAATGGGAGAAAATATTTGCAAATGAAGCAAATGACAAAGGATTAATTTCCAAAATTTACAAGCAGCTCATGCAGCTCAATAACAAAAAAACAAACAACCCAATCCAAAAATGGGCAGAAGACCTAAACAGACATTTCTCCAAAGAAGATATACAGAATGCCAACAAACACATGAAAGAATGCTCAACATCATTAATCATTAGAGAAATGCAAATCAAAACTACAATGAGATATCATCTCACACCAGTCAGAATGGCCATCATCAAAAAATCTACAAACAATAAATGCTGGAGAGGGTGCGGAGAAAAGGGAACACTCTTGCACTGCTGGTGGGAATGTGAATTGGTTCAGCCACTATGGAGAACAGTATGGAGGTTCCTTAAAAAACTACAAATAGAATTACCATATGACCCAGCAATCCCACTACTGGGCATATACCCTGAGAAAACCAAAATTCAAAAAGAGTCATGTACCAAAATGTTCATTGCAGCTCTATTTACAATAGCCCAGAGATGGAAACAACCTAAGCACCCATCATCGGATGAATGGATAAAGAAGATGTGGCACATATATACAATGGAATATTACTCAGCCTTAAAAAGAAATGAAATTGAGCTATTTGTAATGAGATGGATAGACCTAGAGTCTGTCATACAGAGTGAAGTAAGTCAGAAAGAAAAAGACAAATACCGTATGCTAACACATATATATGGAATTTAAGGGGAAAAAAAAATGTCATGAAGAACCTAGGGGTAAGACAGGAATAAAGACGCAGACCTACTGGAGAACGGACTTGAGGATATGGGGAGGGGGAAGGGTGAGCTCTGACAGGGCGAGAGAGAGTCATGGACATATACACACTAACAAACGTAGTAAGGTAGATAGCTAGGGGGAAGCAGCCGCAAGGCACAGGGATATTAGCTCGGTGCTTTGTGACAGCCTGGAGGGGTGGGATAGGGAGAGTGGGAGGGAGGGAGACGCAAGAGGGAAGACATATGGGAACATATGTATATGTATAACTGATTCACTTTGTTATAAAGCAGAAACTAACACACCATTGTAAAGCAATTATACCCCAATAAAGATGTTTAAAAAAAAATAAAAAATAAAAGCTTTTCGTTTGGAGGGCACACAATAAAATATATGCTTCATGGTAACAGAGATTTTTGTCTACTTTGTTCGCCAAAATATCCCCGGTGCTTAGAAGGGTACCTGGCTTGTTGAATAAACAGTTAACAGAGAACAAGATCTCAAAAGTTGGCATCAATTTTGGTTGAGTTTGCTGGTAAAAGGAAGATACCATAAACAAATTGTTTTACTTCTCAGTGTTGCCAATGGTAGATGTAAGTAAGCCCTTCAGCGATGAGATGGAGAAGCTTCCTAAAGATTCTACTGAAGAAAACAGAGCAGAACAGAAAGAAGTGGGAATGGTGGTGGGGGGGGGGTGTTTTAGAATTAGTGTCAGACCCCATAAAGTCTTGGGCTATGGAAACTGGCAGGGCAAGTGGAAGTCAAAGATGTGGGGACAGTAATGGGTCTGAGATTCTCAGCAGAACCTTAATGAAAAATCAGCTATTGGCAGCACCCACAACCCATCCTCTTTGGGGGTCCCTCTGATGGGTGCAGAATTTCAGGGGCAGGCTAGCCAGTGTCCTCTGCCCATAGTCTGTGCTCTTGGTAGTATCTGCCTAAGGAAACTGGCATGTGGAAGATTGGCCTAAGCCAGGAGGGGTCTGCCCTATATTGCCTCAAACATGTGACACATGAGCTTGGCCCAAACTGTCCAACCTGGATACAGAAGCTCAAGTCACCTTCCTTTGCTGCACTCTCCTTTGGGAGTGATGGCTCAGCCTCCCAGCTCGTTTGCCAAGAAAACACTAGATTTATACAAGGGAACAGGTCATTTGTGGAGGCCCAATAATCAAACTAGAAACTACCAAATAAGGATAACTGAAAGATTTACCCTTTAGACTGCTGCCTGGTAGGTTAAAGGGACCCAAGGTTGCCATGCAAGACACAAGTAGCATAACTACATTTAAATAAAAGCCCAGATAACATTAAGATCCTTCATCAAAGTCCCTCTCTGCAATAGATAATATAAGGATGGGTAGCAGAACACTGGTTAGTAGAACTCATTACAGGGATTCTAAATTATGCATCAAAGAACTACTATAGAATGCAGAGGGACATTAAGTTGACTGATGAAACCTGAATTTTTTTCTGGGCATATGCTGATTTTAAGGATAGTCCTTTAAGGATAGTCCTCGTGCTGCAGCACGAGCACGATAAATGTATTGTTCAAAGGTCAAGGTGCTTAGCTAATGACTTTTCCTCTTCCCTCTCATCTTCCTCATTATTATTATTATCATTATAAAATAATATATGCATATTGTAAGACAGTCAAATAGTACCAAAGGATATAAAATGAAAAATTAAAGATTCTTTCTCTCCCTCATTTCTACTTCCAATAGGATTTTATCATTATCAGTTTCCTATTTCTAAAATTATAAAATGGGGGGATAAAAAGCCTTAAAAAATCCTACATTTAATACATTCAGATAGATAAGGGAAGACACAACATCTAGGAGATAGAATAGAATGCTATATAACAAAAGAAAAATCAGAAAGCACTGTAGAGTCCTTGAACATTAAAAATAAATAAATATCAGAAAATTTTAAACTCTTCAAAGGAGAATATTCAAGAACAATCCCAGAAGGTAGAACTAGAAGAAAAAGATGAAAAATGTGTTTTTAAAAGATAAGAAACTTAGGAGATCAATCCAGGAGATGCAATATATAAATATAGTAGTTCCCAAAAAGAAAGAAGAAAACTGAAGAAATAAAAATTTTAAAGAAATAATCAATCCATTAATTCAATAAATATATACTGAGAGGTCATCATATTCCAGACATTTCTAGGTGATTGTAATACATCAGCAAACAAAACTGATAAAAATGACTGCTCTTTCTGGAATTATACTCTTGTAGGGGGAAACAAACAACAGTCAGATCAGTTACATGTTATGGTAGCAGCTGGTAAGTGCTATCAGAAACAAATAAAAACAAACAAACAAAACAGAAGTGGGAATCCAGAGTAGATGTGGGAGGTGGTTGCTAATTTAAATAGAATGACTACCAGTGATTAAGGCAGGCCTCAGTTATAAAAGGTGAGGTTTGACAAAGAGTTGAAGGAGGGCCTTAGCTATGAGGACATCTGGGGAAAGTTTCTTCCAGAGGAAGTAGCAAAAAGAAAAAGTCCTAATATCTGATGTACCTGATGTGGCTAGAAGTGGAGTGAGCAGATCCCATAGGGCCATTGTAAAGACTGAATTTTACAGGGATCTATTGGAGAAATCTGGATTTTGGTCTGCCATTGTGTGATTCTATGTGTTATCCTTACCTTTTTTGGGAGGATGCCATAAAAGTTATCCTGACTAAAGAAAAAAAAATTGGAAGCCTTTCTTCCTTCTGTATTCTATGAAACAGTTTAAATAAGATTCCATTTATGTATACTACTTGAACTATTCATAGAACTGAATCTGTGAAAGTATCTGGTCCTGACATTTTTTTTCAGAGGTATATTATAGAATACTTTCACTTTAGCCTATGGCCACTGGTCTACTTAAGATTTTCTATCTATCTCAAATCAGTTTGTAATTATTCATACTTTCAACTTCAACCAGGCTTTCAAATTTATTTGTATAGTTGAGCAAGTTTTTCTATTTTTATTTTCTTAATGTCTTCTGATTTGGGGCTTGTTATTTGTTCTAATTTGGAGCACATTTACTTTTTCTGTTTTCTCCCTGATTTGTATGAGATAGTGTTTTATATATATAATTGAATTATTCAAAGAAACAATTCTTGAATACATATATATGTATATTCTAATTCTATTAAGAAATAGAATATGAATATATGCATTTCTATTTCTTAATGCATTAAGTTCTGTGTTTGTCTTTGTTTTGACCTTTGTTTTGTACTTTTTCAGTTTCGTGTATCACATGATGGTTAAAAGCACAGACTTTGCAGTCAGACATACTGGAGTCTAATATTGATTTTTCCACTAGTAATTGTGTTACTTCTTCAAAAGTATAAACATAAATGAATGTTCTCTTGCTAACCAGATTAATTCCTCCTTTGATGCAGATTCCTGTAACAGCTTTTTGTTTTTATCTTTCTTCCCTTCGTTTCCAGTTTGTTGTTTCATTGGTTTCTATTGTGGCTTTATTTAGTCATAGATACCCTCTTGGAATGTTTCTATTTGGAGTCTACTTCATGGAAATGCCATTTATTGCAACACAATTTTTGTTCATATTTAATGAAGTAAAATTGACAAAAATTGTATATATGTAAGGTTGTACAACTTGATGTTTTGATATACATGAACTTTGTGAAACAATCACCGTACCCACACTAATTAACATAGCCATCACCTCACATAGTTACCATCTTCTTTTTATTTCTTTGTATGCGTGTGTGTCGGGTGGGTGAGAACGCTTAAGATCTACTCTCTCAGCAAATTTCAAGTATATGATACAATATTGTTAACTACATTAACTATAGCCACACTGCTGTACATTGGATCTCATGAACTTATTCATCTTGTATAATTGAAACATTGTACCCCTGATTAACACAATTTTTAGAGTGTCTGGGAAGTGAGGTGAGAAATCCAACAATCCCATCTTGTATATGTTTTCCCTCAGCATTCAGAGATTATTACTTCTGGGTAAGAAAATCACAAACGCTTATGTCTCCCTATAAAATTCCATAGCTCATGGATCTTTATTTGGGTGAATTAATATTTATTTATTTTTGCTCATTTGCCTCTGTTTAGTAGCTACTGAGCTGTTTGCAGTTTTCCTGTCTTCTCCACTCTCCTGGTACACAGGCTGTTCTTTTAAGATTTTTAGAGAAACTGACAATCTGCTTGAAATTTACCCATCAGCAGCCTTCCTTGAAGCTATTCAGTTTCATTGTGCATGCATATTTTACCCCTGTTTTTCGTGGTGCTGTAGACTGTGACATGCTTTGTTATAGTTAGAGAGTTACAAGAGGACAAAAACTCTCGTGAATTATTCACTTTTTTAAAAAAAAAAGCACTAGTGTTTTCAAATTTTATTCTCCTCAATTATAACATTTTTTTTCTTTTTCTCCATCCTGGTTCTGTTACATAATCCTTCTCTTCATTCTCCCAGCTCCCTTTCTGTTTGTACCTTGGGCCTTAGCTGGTATTTGGTCCAAAAAATGATACATTCCTATTCATCACCTCTTAAGAGGAATTTCTATGCTATTTTTCCCTCAGTTATAAGTGGTCTGTAGTTCCCAGGAGGTATATGTAATGGTCAGCTGACTGACTTGCAGTTTTCCATCTTTATAACTGAAGCTTCGTAATCCTCATCTCATGGTTGATTTTGTTGATTCAGCACCAACAGGACTGAATTCTGTTCCTAGACAGGATTATCATTAGCTGGACAACCACCTGGCTCTCCCAATAGATACACTGTTTTCCATTCCCTCGGGCTGTAAAGCACTGCTTATCTAGTTCATCATCATGCCATTGAACCCTTACCCTGCTCTTTAATTCTAGCTACTGAATTACCCTCCTATTTCATCAGGTGCAATCCATCCAAAATTAAAGGCCCATACAGTAGTTATTTATTGCTGTATAACAAATGACCCCAAAACTTAGTTACTTAAAACAAGAGCCATTTATTTTCTTATAGTGTCTATGCGTCAGAAATTTGGGAGCAGATTAGCTGGGTGACTCTTGCTTGGGTCTCTCATGAAGTTGTAGTCAGCATCTTAGTAGGGGCTGCATTCATCTGAAAGCTTGACCAGGGCGGGAGGATCTGCTTCCAAGACAGCACCACACATGGCTTTCGGCAAGATAACTCAGGTTCTCACCATGGAGGACTTCCCATAGACTGCCTGAGCATCTTCATGACATGGTAATTGGATAACTTATGCAAGAGGGAGAAAGAGAGCAAGAGTGAAGCCACGATGTATTTCCTGATCTAGCCTCAGAAGCCACATGCCATATCTCTGCCATATTCCATGAGGCACACAGACCAACCCTGGTAAAATGTTGGAAGGAGTGGCATAGGGGCCAGAATGCCAGGAGGTCAGCATCCTTGAGGCCACTGACCACTCCACAGACTCAACTGACAGGACAACTTCAACAAGTTTTCTCTCCTATATCTTTGTATTGATTGCTGCATAATAAAACAACCCAAAGTGTAGTAGCTTGAAATAACCACCATTTACCTCTGGTCATAATTCTACAGGTAGACAATTGATCAGGCTTAGCTGGGATGGACCACTGGGGTTGAATGATCCAAGATGACCCCACTCACATGCCTGGGGTTAGTGCTGCCTGTTGACTGAGCATCTCTTTCTGTGGTCTCTCATGATTCAACTGTCTAGCCCATTTGCTTCCTTATGTGGCAAAGGGAATTTTCCAAAAAGATGAAGGCAGAAACTGCACTGAGGCTTTGAGACTCACTTCATGTCACTTCTGCCATGTCGTATTGGCTGAAATAAATCACGAGCCCAGCCCAGATTCAAGGGTAAGAAAATAGACTCCACCACTTAAGGCAACCATGATTTTCAGTCAGCCACATTCTTCATTCCTGATGTCACTATTTCCAACTGTATCTCATTTCCACACCCCATCATTCTTTTTTAAAAAAATTTTATTGGAGTATAGTTGATTTAAAATGTTGTGTTTCAGGTGTACAGCAAAGTGAATCAGTTATACATATACATGTATCCATTCTTATTTAGATTCTTTTCCCATATAGGTCATTACAGAGTATTGAGTAGAGTTCCTTGTGCTATGCAGTAGGTCCTTATTAGTTATCTAGTTGATATTTAGTAGTATGTATATGTCAATCCCAATCTCCCAATTTATTCCTCCCCCCGCCTTTCCCCACTGGTAACCATAAGTTTGTTTTCTACATCTGTGACTCTATTTCTGTTTTGTAAATAAGTTCATTTGTCCCATTTTTTTAGATTCCACAAATAAGTGATATCATGAGTGGAAATAGAGCAAATAATTTTAAAATTTGTATGGAAACACAAAAGACCCTGAATATCTTGAGAAAGAAAAACAGAGCTGGAGGAATCACACTCCCTGACTTCAGACTACTACAAATTTACAATAATCAAAACAGTATGGTATAGGCACAAAACTAGACACATAAATCAATGGAACAGGATAGAAAGCCCAGAAATAAACCCATGAACTATGATCAATTAATCCATGACAAAGGATGCAAGACTATACAATGGAGAAAGACATTCTCTTCAATAAATGGTGCTGGGAAAATTGGACAGCTAAATGTAAAGAATGAAATTAGAACATTCTTTAGCACCATATACAAAAATAAACTCAAAATGGATTAAAGATTTAAATGTAAGACCATATACAATAAAACTCCTAGAAGAAACAGAGGCAGAACACTCTTTGACATAAATCGTAGCAATATTTTTTTGGATCCATCTCCTAAAGTAAAGGAAATAAAAGCAAAAATATACAGACAGGACCTAATTGAATCTAAAAGCTTTTGCCCAGCAAAGGAAACCATTGACAAAGAGAAAAGACAACCTACAGAATAGAAGAAAATATTTTCAAATGATATGACTGATAAAAGATTATTATCCAACATATAACAACAGCTCATACACTCAACATCAAAAAGCAAACACTCTGATTAACAAATGGGAAGAAGAACTGAACAAACATTTATTCAACTGCAGACGGCCAACAGGCACATGAAAAGATTCTCAACATTGCTAATCATCAGGGAAATGCAAATCAAAACCACAATGAGATATCACCTCACACCTGTCAGAATGGCTATCATTAAAAAGAACACAAATTACAAATGTTGGCGAGGATGTGAAGAAAAGGGAACCCTGATACACTGTTCGTGGGATTGTAAATTGGTGAAGCCACTGTGGAAAAAAGTATGGATGTTCCTTAAAAAAAAGTAACAATAGAGCTACCATATGATCCAGCAATTCCTCTCCTGGGTATTAATATTCCTTATAGATGAATTCAGATGTAACATTGGCTGGCTGTAATAGGGGGTCAAGATTTTCTTACATTCACCCAGAATTCAACCAGTTGCATACCTCAATCCATTCTGTCATGAAAAGCATCCCAAATTTATGCATACCATCCAGGCCATGTCCTTGGCTTTATCCCAATCTCTGGACTTCCATTTCTTTTCAGATCTGATCCTTTTCTGAAGATTTTCTTAATAGAAGCCAGTCTAGATGGATTCCCTTACCCTGTTTCTCTCAGTTCTCCATTTATTTCACACATACTAAAATTGTTCACATAAATTTCCATTCTCAGATATACACATCCATGTCTTCCCAGGTTTCCTCCTGAGTCATACTGCCCTAAAAGCCATATCCACCAAGTGTGTATTTCCCCAACCATTGGAAGCCACACTTGTGAAGCAAAGAGATAAAGCACATTTTTTAAGGCAGCTTGCAAATGTATCCTCATTCCTTTATGGGCACACCTTTTAAATCTCAGAATTTAATTTAATCTCCAGAAAGATTCTACATTTCCTTTTTGTCAGTCAAGGAAAATTATATAATCTGTTATGTTTCCATTGTTCCCTTAGATACCAGGAAGTTTAGAGCTAATTTAATGCTTATACATAAGTAACATAACCAAGGGGGTGGGATCTGGATTTAGGGAAGGGAATTTTCCACAGAAGTCCCTTTCTGATGCCTCAATTTGGGGTCCAGCTATGAATTCCACTAGCTATATGATAAGTCAGAAACACGACCATGTTTTTGGACCATCTGGATGATAAGAAACCTTTCTCTTTAGCACATTTTGTTTCTTTAATCTAGTTCCACAATCACCAGTACACACCATACACACCATATCTTATTTTCCAAACACCTGAAGGGTCTGGCACAGACATCCGGATGAAGTTGAGGCTCACAGACGTTATTAACCTACTGGCCCCAATCCTTTAGCAAGAAAGAGGCAGAAAGCGGGGGGGGGTGTTGAACTTAGGTTGCCTGAAACAAGGTCCTCTTTCTTTCCACTTTACCTGTAGAGTCACTTCTTTCTCACCTACAAATGCATAACTTATTGTATGTTTTATTCATTCAACAATTAACCAGATACTGCTTTGTGATTGATTTGTATTTTTTTTAACTTTTCAAGAAACTATGTTTATTATTCTTTGATAGATGGGCATAGAAGATGGAAACTTGTATTATACTTTTCTATATCTTTCTGTATCTTTCATAATCTTTCATTATCACAGAAGTACTTTAACAGAAGTACTTCTGGTAAATTGTGGGTGCACTATTCATAGAGAATGAATTAATTTTTAAAAATACTACTGAGTGCGAGACTTCCTCTCCAAAATTGCTATACTTCCTAGGCTGGTTCTGCTCAGGGAGAATAAAACGTGCATTCAATCCTGAAACATCTCTGAGTCATTTTGCCGGCTATTAGCGTTCAGGAGGATTTCTTTCCGATAAGACCAAAACATCAGGATATGTAAAATTATTCATCTGTGCTATCACCCTCATCAGTATATTCTAAGGGTATGGATAAGCATTTGAAATAAATCATATTAAGGGGGGGTTTCCTGGAGCATATTTAGAAACGTCCTTCTTTACTGCTGCCCTCCACCAGTGCATGAGTAACAGGAGAGAGGTGGATTCTGTGCCTCCAAAGGTAACTCTTGAGCAGTGTCAATATATATGATCTCACAATCCACTGCCTTTCTAAAACCCAGAGAAGGCTTGGGGTTCTTCAAGAGCCCGAAGTAGGATTGAATCATGCTCCAGAAAGAATGACAGAGGAAACAGAAAGTCTCATTTTATTGCATGCAGCTGTTTATAGCAGTTGGCTGGATGTGACCTTACACTGAGAACATTGCTCATTCCAGACATGGCACTCCGAGGGCGGGGGGAGCGAAATCAACAGCTCCTTATGATGCAGTGTCACTGACTTGGCGTATTTTGTTTTCAGGAAATAGCATCTACACCTTGATGAACGTATCTCTCAGTGTCTTTCCGTTTTCCCAGCCTCCCTGTTTTATTACCAAAGAGTGAGAAGAAATCTTTTTTTTTTTTTTTTCTGGCAAATTTGAAGCTGAATTACCACAAGACAACAGCTTTTCATCAGTATTTGGAGCTGCTCCCTGCAGTTGGCCTGTGCTGTTCTCTGGCAACGCGAGAAATTTATGGTGGCTCAAGTGCCAGAGTTCCAAGGTCGCTTTTCTTTTCAGCGTGAAGGGAACAGTGTATCTGCACAGCATCCTTGCACTGATTAAACAGTCTGAGAGGAACTAAGCACTAGGGTGAGAAATTGCGTTTTGTATATAAGGACATCTCTAGGAAAAGAGGGAAGAACATCTGCAGGAAAAATGTAGGTGTAAACTGGCCTTTTTTATTTTTACAAGATGTAGATCATTTTTCTTTTTTTTTTGCACTTTATTTTTTTCTTTCAGTTTTATTGAGATGTAATTGACAGTGCTGGATAAGTTTAAGGTGTACAGTATAATGACTTAATTTGCATGTATCATGAAATGATTATCACAGCAAAGTTAGTGAACATTCATCATCTCATATAGATAAAAAATGAAAAATAGAAAAAAATGTTTTTCCTTGTGATGAGAATTCTTAGGATTTACTCTCTTAACTTTCAGAGATAACATACAGCACTGTTAATTATATTTATTATGCTGTACTTTACATCCTTAGTATAAATTGGCCTTATTTAATTTCTTGGTTTGCTGTCAGATCCCCATGATTGTCATTGTTGTCATCTCACTGAGCAGCTCCCAATAAACTTCGCTTCTTGTCTTCTAACAGAGAAAGATGGCTGCCCTCTTTTGCTTGAGGTGCCAATGAATACAAGAAATAGGGGTATTTCTATAATAGACACTTTTATAACTGAGCTCCATCCTCAAACTGACTTGATCAAACCACATCAGTATGGCCCTTTCTGTGCATAGGACATGCATTCCAGGGAACCACTTAGGTCCTGTTTTGTTTTGTTTTTTGAATTGTATTTATTTTTTTTATACAGCAGCTTCTTATTAGTTACCAATTTTACACATATTAGTGTATATATGTCAATCCCAATCTCCCAATTCATCACATCACCACCAAGCCCCCCCCCACTTTCTGCCCTTGGTGTCCATATGTTTGTTCTCTACATCTGTGTCTCTATTTCTGCCCTGCAAGCCAGTTAATTTGTACCATTTTTCTAGGTTCCACATATATGCATTAATATACGACATTTGTATTTCTCTTTCTGACTTACTTCACTCTATATGACAGTCTCTAGATCCATCCATGTCTCTACAGATGACACAATTCCATTCTTTTTTATGGCTGAGTAATATTCCATTGTATATATGTACCACATCTTCTTTATCCATTCATCTGTTGATGGGAATTTAGGTTGCTTCCATGACCTGGCTATTGTAAATAGAGTGGCAATGAACATTGGGGTACATGTCTCTTTTTTAATTATGGTTCTCTCTGGGTATATGCCCAGTAGTGTCATTGCTGGGTCTTATGGTAATTCTATTTTTAGTTTTTATAAGGAACCTCCATACTCTTATCCATAGTGGCTGTATCAATTTACATTCCCACCGACAGTGCAAGAGGGTTCCCTTTTCTCCACACACTCTTCAGCATTTATTGTTTGTAGATTTCCTGATGATGCCCATTCTAACTGGTGTGAGGTGATACCTCATTATAGTTTTGATTTGCATTTCTCTAATAATTAGTGATGTTGAGCAGCTTTTCATGTGCTTTTAGCCATCTGTATGTTTTCTTTGGATAAATGTCTATTTAGGTCTTCTGCCCATTTTTTCATTGGGTTGTTTTTTTTTTAATATTGATCTGCATGAGCTGTTTATATATTTTGGAGATTAATCCTTTGTCAGTTGATTCATTTACAAATATTTTCTCCCATTTTGAGGGTTGTCTTTTCATCTTGTTTGTAGTTTCTTTTGCTGTGCAAAATCTTTTAAGTTTCATTAGGTCCTGTTTTTTAATTTTTGTTTTTATTTCCATTTCTCTAGGAGGTGGTTCAAAAAAGATCTTGCTGTCATTTATGTCACAGAGTGTTCTTCCTATGTTTTCCTCTAAGAGTTTTTATAGTGTCTGATCTTACATTTAGGTCTCTAATCCATTTTGAGTTTATGGTGTTAGGGAGTGTTCTAATTTCATTCTTTAACATGTAGCTGTCCAGTTTTCCCAGCACCACTTATTGAAGAGACTGTCTTTTCTCCATTGTATAACCTCACCTCCTTTGTCATAGATTAGTTGACCATAGGTACGTGGGTTTATCTCTGGACTTTCTATCCTGTTCCATTGATCTATGTTTCTGTTTTTGTGCTAGTACCATATTGTCTTGATTACTGTAGCTTTGTAGTATAGTCTGAAGTCAGGGAGCCTGATTCCTCCCGTTTTCTTCCCTCAAGACTGCTTTGGCTATTTGGGGTCTTCTGTGTCTCCATACAAATTTTAAGATTTTTTGTTCTAGTTCCGTAAAAAATGCCACTGGTAATTTGATAGGGATTGCATTGAATCTGTAGATTGATTTGGGTAGTAGAGTCATTTTCACAATGTTGATTCTTCCAATCCAAGAACATGGTATATCTCTCCATCTGTTTGTGTCATCTTTGATTTCTTTCATCAGTGTCTTATAGTTTTCTGCATACGGGTCTTTTGTCTCCTTAGTTTGGTTTATTCTTAGGTATTTTATTCTTTTTGTTGCAATGGTAAATGGGAGTGTTTCCTTAATTTCTCTTTCTGATCTTTCATTGTTATTGTATAGGAATGCCAGAGGTTTCTGTGCATTAATTTTGTATCCTGCAACTTTACCAAATTCATTGATTAGCTCTAGTAGTTTTCTGGTAGTACCTTTAGGATTTTCTCTGTATAGCATCATGTCATCTGCAAACAATGACAGTTTTACTTCTTCTATTTCCAATTTGTATTCCTTTTATTTCTTTTTCTTCTCTGATTGCCATGGCTAGGACTTCCAAAACTATGTTGAATAATAGTGGCGGGAGTGGACATCCTTGTCTTGTGCTTGATCTTGGAGGAAATGCTTTCAGTTTTTCACCATTGAAAATGATGTTTGCTGTGGGTTTGTCATATATGGTCTTTATTATGTTGAGGTAGGGTCCCTCTATGCTCACTTTCTGGAGAGTTTTTATCATAAATGGGTGTTGAATTTTGTACAAAGGTTTTTCTACATCTATTGAGATGATCATATGGTTTTTATTCTTCAACTTGTTAATATGGTATATCATATTGATTGACTTGCGTATATTGAAGAATCCTTGCAACCCTGGGATAAATCTCACTTGATCATGGTGTATCATCCTTTTAATGTGTTGTTGGATTCTGTTGCTAGTATTTTGTTTAGGATTTTTGCATCGATATTCACGAGTGATATTTGTCTGTAATATTCTTTTTTTGTAGTATCTTTGTATGGTTTTGGTAACAGGGTGATGGTGGCCTCATAGAATGAGTTTGGGAGTGTTCCTTCCTCTGCAATTTTTTGGAAGAGTTTGAGAAGGATGGGTGTTAACTCTTCTCTAAATGTTTGATGGAATGCACCTGTGAAGCCATCTGGTCCTGGACTTTTGTTTGTTGGAAGATTTTTAATCCCAGTTTCAATTTCATTACTTGTGATTGGTCTGTTCATATTTTCGATTTCTTCCTGGTTCAGTCTTGGAAGGTTATACCTTTCTAAGAATTTGTCCATTTCTTCTAGGTTGTCCATTATATTGGCATAGAGCTGCTTGTAGTAGTCTCTTATGATGCTTTGTATTTCTGCAGTGTCCGTTGTGACTTCTCCTTTTTCATTTCTAATTTTATTGATTTGAGTCCTCTCCCTCTTTCTTAATGAGTCTGGCTAATGGTTTATCAATTTTGTTTATCTTCTCAAAGAACCAGCTTTTAGTTTTATTGATCTTTGCTATTGTTTTCTTTTTTCTGTTTCATTTATTTCTGTTCTGATCTTTATGATTTCTTTCCTTCTACTAACTTTTGGTTTTGTTTGTTCTTCTTTCTCTAGTTCCTGTAGGTGTAAGGTTAGATTATTTATTTGAGATTTTTCTTGTTTCTTGAGGTAGGCTTGTACTGCGATAAATTTTCCTCTTAGAACTCCTTTTCCTTCATCCCATAGGTTTTGGATCATCGTGTTTTCATTGTAATTTTTCTCTAAGTATTTTTTGACTTCTTCAGTGATCTTGTGGTTTTTTAGTAACATATTGTTTAGCCTCCATGTGTTTGTGTTTTTTAATGTTTTTTCCCTGTAATTGATTTCTAAACTCACAGGTTGTAATCAGAAAAAATGCTTGATATGATTTCAGTTTTCTTAAATTTGCCAAGGCTTGATTTGTGACCCAAGATGTGATCTATCCTAGAGAATGTTCTGTGTCCACTTGAGAAGAAAGTGTAATCCCCTGGGGTTTTTTTGGAATGTCCTGTAAATATCAATTAAGGCTATCTGGCCTGTTGTGTCATTTAAAGCTTGTGTTTCCTTATTAATTTTCTGTTTGGATGATCTGTCCATTGGTGTAAGTGAGGTGTTAAAGCCCCCCATTATTATTGTGTTATTGTTGATTTCCTCTTTTATAGCTGTTAGTAGTTGCCTTATGTATTGAGGTGCTCCCATGTTGGGTACATATATATTTATAATTGCTATATCTTCTTCTTGGATTGATCCCTTGATCATATGTAGTGTCCTTCCTTGTCTCTTGTGGCTTTCTTTATTTTTAAGTCTTTTTCTATTTGATGAGTATTGCTAATCCAGCTTTCTTTTGATTTCCATTTGCATGGAATATCTTTTTCCATCCCCTCACTTTCAGTCTGTATGTGCCCATAGGTCTGAAGTGGGTCTCTTGTAGACAGCATATAGATGTGTCTTGGTTTTGTATCCATTCAGTGAGCCTGTGTCATTTTATTGGAGCATTTAATCCATTCAGATTTAAGGTAGTTATCAATATGTATGTTTCTATTACCATTTTCTTAATTGTTATGGGTTTGTTTTTGGAGGTCCTTTTCTTCTCTTGTGTTTCCCACTTAGAGAAGTTCCTTTAGCATTTGTTGTAGAGCTGGTTTGGTGGTGCTGAATTCTGTTAGCTTTTGTTTGTCTGTAAAGCTTTTAATTTCTCCATCGAATCTGAATGAGATATATGCCAGGTAGAGTAAACTTGGTGGTAGGTTCTTCCCTTTCATCACTTTAAATATATTGTGCCACTCCCTTCTGGCTTGTAGAGTTTCTGCTGAGAAATCAGCTGTTAACCTTATGGGAGTTCCCTTGTATGTTATTTCTCATTTTTCCCTTGTTGCTTTCAATAATTTTTCTTTGTCTTTAATTTTTGTCAATTTGATTACTGTGTGTCTCAGCTTGTTTCTCCTTGGGTTTTTCCTGCCTGGGACTCTCTGTGCTTCCTGGACTTGGGCAGCTATTTCCTTTCCCATGTTGGGGAAGTTTTCGATTATAATCTCTTCAAATATTTTCTCGGGTCCTTTCTCTCTCTCTCTTCTCCATCTGGGACCCATATAATGTGAGTGTTGTTGTGTTTAATATTGTCCCAGTGGTCTCTTTGTCTGTCTTCAATTTCTTTTCATTATTTTTTCTTTATTCTGTTCTGCGGCAGTGAATTCTACCATTCTGTTTTCCAGGTCACTTATCTGTTCTTCTGCCTCAGTTATTGTGCTATTGATTCCTTCTAGTGTAGTTTTCATTTCGGTTATTGTATTGTTCATCTCTGTTTGTTTGTTCTTTAATTCTTCTAGGTCTTTGTTAAACATTTCTTGCATCTTTTCAATTTTTGCCTCCATTCTTTTTCCAAGGTCCTGGATCATCTTCACTACCATTATTCTGAATTCTTTTTCTGGAAGTTTGCCTATCTCCACTTAATTTAGTTGTTTTTCTGGGGTTTTATCTTGTTCTTTCATCTAGTACAAAGTTCTCTGCCTTTTCATTTTGTCTGTCTTTCCTGGTTTTCCTTCCACAGGCTGCAGAATTGTAGTTCTTCTTGCTTCTGCTCTTAGGCCCTGTTTTTATGGAATTTACACACAACCTATAATGACTCTATGAGTTTCCTAGCACTGCTGTAACAAATTACCACAAACTTGGTGACTCAAAACAACAGAAATGTATTCTCTCAGAATTCTAGAGACCAGGATTTCAAAATCAAGATGTCAGCAGAGGCTCCAGGGGAGATGGCATTCCTGGTTTGTGGCCACATGACTTCAGTCTCTGCCTCCATAGCCACGTGGTTTCTACCTCTTCTCTTTGTGTCTCTTATATAGATATTTTTCACTGGATTTAGAGTCCAAGGTTATTTCATTTTGAGATACTGAACTTACTTACACTTGCAAAGACTTTATTTCAAATTAGGTCACAGTCAGGTGTTCTTTGGATTAGGACCTGGATCTATCTTTTGGTGCCACCAATCAGTCCACTACAATGACTAAAATACCAGTAAGATCAAGTTAAATATGACCACGAGTGTTCCCCTAATTAACAACTTTTCTGCTTATTGCTTTGGGTGTGAATTAAAGAGTAGATCAAATTTGGAATGACCCTTCATAATGTAAAGCAATTCAGGGTACAAAGTACGGGGAATGAACTGGTTTGAGGATGTATGCAGAATATTTTACAGGCAAGAAAAATATATGGAGAGAAGAGTAAAGAAAATTTTAGGTCTTTGCTTCCCTCAATTGTCTGTACAAGGGGAAAGGTCTATTATAGCAGGGGATAGATAAAAGAGTTGCTGTTTCAGGACTGGATCATCCCATTTACAGGTGCATCAAAAATGACTTTTTCTGGGCTACCCTGGTGGCGTAGTGGTTGAGAGTCCACCTGCTGATGCAGGAGACATGGGTTCGTGTCCTGGTCCGGGAAGATCTCACATGCTGTGAAGCGGCTAGGCCCGTGAGCCATGGCTGCTGAGCCTGTGCATCCGGAGCCTGTGCTCCACAACGGGAGAGGCCACAACAGTGAGAGGCCCGCGTACTGCAAAAAAAGAAGAAAAATAAAAAGACTTTTTCCTAGTTCCTGAGTTGAAAGCCTTTGATGATTAGAAACAGGCAAACCTCTTCAAATTTTCAAGTTTTCTGAAGGAAAGTCTTTTCAAATCATTTTTCACCTAATTAAAACATAGTTGTAAAACGGGGTGAGCTTTTATTCATTTGGTCACTAAGGTTCAGCAGCAGCCTCTCCAAGTACCACCCGCTCAGTGTTCCTATGGGATCTGCTAAGCTTCCAGGTGAGGGAGGAGACATGGAAAGACAGGGTTAGATGCCAAAGAAATGGTGGAAACTCTTTTTAAAGGGAATTAGACCATACCCTACATTATTCCTCTTTGACATTTCTTCTATGCCTTTGCCAACAGAACATAAAGTTTTATTCAGTTCTGCAATATTTCCTATGGAATGCTTGATTCAGCTTGAGACATTCTCTGAGAAGCTGTTTTTAAAGTCTGGAATCTTCAAGGCATTCAAACCTATCTGATATTCTCTTGAAAAGATGTTCAATATTGCTAATTATTAAAGAAATGCAAATCAAAGCTACAATTTGGTATCACCTCACACTGGTCAGAATGGCCATCATCAAAACATCTACAAGTAATAAATGCTGGAGAGGGTGTGGAGAAAATGGAACCGTCCTACCCTGTCGGTGGGAATGTAAATTGTTACAGCCACTATGGAGAACAGTATGGAGGTTCCTTAAAAAACTAAAAATAGAGCTACCATATGATACTACAATCCCACTTCTGGGCATACATCCAGAGAAAAACATAATTCAAAAAGATACATGCACCACAATGTTCATAGTAGCAATATTTACAGTAGCTAAGACATGGAAGCAACCTAAGTGTCTATTGACAGGTGAATGTATAAAGAAGATGTGGTATATATACGCAATGGAATATTACTTGGCCATAAAAAGGAATAAAATAATGCCATTTACAACAACATAGATAGACCTAGAGATTTCCATACTAAGTGAAGGAAGCCAGACAAATTCATATATCATATGATGTTGCTTATATGTGGAATCTTAAAAAAAATGATACAAATGAACTTATTTATAAAACAGAAATAGACTCACAGACATAGAAGACAAACTTATGGTTACCCAAGAGGAAGGGGGGGAGATAAATTAGGAGTTTGGAATTAAAATATACACACTACTATGTATAAAATAGATAACCAACAAGGACCTACTGTATAGCACAGAGAACTACACTCAATATCTTGTAATAACTTATAATGGAAGAGAATGTAAAAAAAGAACCTATATATATATAAAACGGAATCACTTTTCTGTATACCAGTAACTAAGACAACATTGTAAATCAACTATATTTTAATAAAAATAAAAAAAAAATAAAGTCTGGAACCTTCATGGCTTTCAAACCTATCTGATATTCTCTCACTGGATATATTGGATTACGTGTTTATCATTTGTTTGACCACACGTGGAGGGAACCTAATTTGTATTGTTCAATTCTGAATTTTCCAGCAGCCTGGACAGAGTGTGACACCAAATATGCATCGCATAAGTGAATGGAGGTCCCTGGAGTCTTGGGCAGCAATGTATGGGGCTGTATACTGACACTCTTTGGACGTCACTGCTTAAGACTAAAAGCTAAAGTAAGAGGAATGAATTAAACTGAAATGAATTTGTAAATGCTACTTTAAAAATAGTTTGAATATATATTCTCTTTGGAATTCTTTTAGCCTATAAATATCCTCTACATAAAAGAGAGGAAAAGATGTGGACAAAATGTCTTCCTTTCACTACTTTTGCCACGGATCTTCTTTTTGTGATTGCTGCAACTTTTGAATACCAATCTGGTAATCAGAGTTGTGCAAACCTACTTGTAAAGGACCAGGAGGAGGAACTTGAATGTGACGTTGTGGAGGCAGGTCTACCTTTCCTCATGGGTAGTAACAGTGCTGGGGATGTATGGGAGGATGGAACACTGGCTGGTAGCATGAATCAGAAATGAGTGGGTGATAGCCTGCTTCCCAAGGGTGTCTCATAATGCAATTCTTCTCTCCTAATCAGAAAAAAATGACTTGTCTAAAAGGGATTTGGTTTCGTTAAAATAAACTTCAGCCCCCCATTCAATTATCCAATTGGAATGATCCCACATCCCATGACACATACCATATTAAAATACTTTTAGGTACCTCAAAAATATTTGTTGGGATGGCAAAAGCCCAAGTACCTCTGCCTAGCCAGGTCTCCCTGGTGTAAGCAGATAACTCATTTGCCAACTCAGAGATTATACCAAATACCCTTCAATATTAAAATATTTGGCCAGGGAAAAGATAGACAGATGTCTGTCTCTGCTACTGACATTCCACCAAATCTTCTTGGTTATAGCCAGCAGGTCTGGTGCATCTTTTACCCTAACTCTTTTCTACTTCCTATTGAAATGGCCCAGGTTGGATTGAAATTGGGCTTCTGGAACATTTGCCATGTGAATTTAAGCAAAACCACTCCAGATTCTATTTACAGGAAGTCACTGCATGGCATGTAGGCCATATGGCTTCTTTGACAATACAAAAGGGAAGCTCTGCAGCAGTGTCTGTTGCTGGTGGGGTGTTGCATTGAGGTGGGGCAGTGGGCTGGAAGGTGGAGTGGAGGAAGGAAAAGAGGGCACAGCAGAATCTTGAAGACAGATTGAATGATCCAGGCCCTAAGGGAACTCTTGGTAAGGATGGTGAGAAACTGGTTAGCTGGACCCCACAGAGGGGACTATCCTGGCACCTGTGAGAACCCAGGGGAGGCTCTGGATAAAAGAACAGCTTTAATAAACTCTGTGAAACATTAAGGTCCAAGCAGAAGAACTGAACCCAAGAGGGGAAGAATGATTTACTGAACCACCTCAGAGAAGAAATGGGGCTGTAAGCAGGGCAGAGTCATGTCATTGGTGGATAATGATTAGTAGTCAGTGGTTCATTGCAGAGCAGTCAGGGGATGGGGAGAAGTGAGAAGCAGCTCAGGTAACTAAACATTGTGGACCAAGGCCCATTCTATGAGCATTTTTGAGGTATTACGTGGGCACCCTCAATACTTGTGGAAACGGGGATAATACCCTACCATAATCTAAGCCAAGATACACCAGTTAGCAAAATTTAGCTGTTTATATTAATATGACCTCATATGTACCCATAGTTTGGTGACCTTCAGATTTCTTGTTAAATCCATTTCATAGACATTTTAAAATAATTCCCTCAACTTTGAACAGATAAATATATATCAACATCCTTAATGGAAACTGGCCTGTATTCAAATGCACCAACAAAACAAAGGAAAATTTGACCTAAAGAGTTTAAGGCAATGATATTTTTGGAAGAAAAACGTGTATACAAGTTGAAAAATTGTGAGGAGAAAGATAAATTAAGCTTATCTTAGACCTAATAAAGTTTTGCTTCTACATTCATTGTTTTTAAATTTGCTTACTTCAAAGAAGAGTTTTTAATTAACTTAATTTCAACTCAATTACTGTGTTATTAAATATAAGCTTCATAGCTTTTAAGTCCCAAATAAAATTTTATCAGTATATTTAGCTTGATATTCATCAATTTAGCTGCAAAAGAATCTTAACATAGATCATGGAAAGGTTTACTCCCAGGGAAAATTACTCCCCTGCTGCTCTGGATTTCTCATCACTGAACAGTCTTAAAATGTGTGTAAATAAAAAAAAAATGTGTACTGTGACATAAAGATCAAGAATCATGCACCTCAATATAAAAAATCCTTGCTGTTTGAAAAGTAAATAGAAAAATTAGAATGTGCTATATTTACAACTCTGCAACTATACTAAAACCATTGACTTGCACTCTTTAAATAGGTGAATTTTATAGTATGTGAATTATATCTCAATAAAGCTGTTTTGTTTAAAAAAGGATATAGGAATTCTATTTTAAAATTTGGCAACATTATTCAATAACTATAAGGCATAAAGTCATTATAAAAATACAGTTGTTTTGAATTACCACTAGTAATTTGAATTACCATTCCAAATTTTTAAAAATAATATTAACTTAATGGAAGTTTACATAGTTTATCAGAAGGACATTTATTGAAGGGATCAACTTTATATTTTATTATTAATTTTACTGTGAACTCTATTATTTGAGTTACTAGTCCTATAATCTTGAATTATTTTTAAAGTTTTTGTAAGAATTAGAGGATTTCAAAAGATAATGTTTAGCTAAATATTATCCCTAGAATCAGAGTACTTTATACTCTTACTTCATGTAAAGTCCTGTGCTTACATGTTGAGAATTTTAGGTCCCTGGTATTTTTTCTGTAGTTTCATTACTCTGTCAATTGCTTTAACAGGGGTTTTGTCCAACCTATTTTATTTTTTTAAGTTAATTTATTTTATTTTTATTTTTTGGCTGCATCAGGTCTTTGTTGCTGCACGCAGGCTTTCTCTAGTTGGGGCGAGCGGGGACTACTCTTCGTGGCGGTGCGCAGGCTTCCGATTGCGGTGGCTTCTCTTGTTGCAGAGCACAGGCTCTAGGTGCATGGACTTTAGTAATTGTGGGGCATTGGCTCAGTAGCTGTGGCTCGCGGGCTCTAGGACTCAGGCTCAGTAGTTGTGGCGCACGGGCTTAGTTGCTCTGTGGCGTGTGGGATCTTCCCGGACCAGGGCTTGAACTCGTGTTCAGTGCACTGGCAGGTGGATTCTTAACCTCAGCACCACCAGGGAAGCCCCCAAGCTATTTTAATAATTCCTATGTTGTGACTTCTTTTTAAGAGTATAGAAAATGGAGACCTCAAAAACATGAATGTATGAGTATGTACTAGGATGTGATAGTGGGAATGCAAAATAGTAGAGCCACTTTGGACAACAGTTGGCAATTTCTTATGGAGGTAAAACCACATTTGCCATATGACTCAGCAACCCGTTAAATGAAAATCTAAATGAAATTTACACACACACACACACACACACACACACACACACGGTATGCAAATGTTCATATTAGCTTTATTTGTAATTGCCCCAAACTGGAAAAACCTCAAGTATCCCTCCATCGGGAATGATTAAACCATTTGGAATATCCATTCAATGGAATACTCTGCAGCAAGAAAAATGAACCAAGTACTGATATATCCCCCAATGAAGATGAATCTAAAGTCAACTATGCTGCATGAAGGAAGCCAAATTCAAAAGGCTTTAATTCCTTTAATATTAAATTCTTATAAAAGACAGCAGGAACAAAAGTCAGTGGTGTTCAGGGCTGCGGGTGGGGGAAAGAGTTAACCATAAGGGCATGAGGAGATGTGGGGAGTTTGGGGGCTGCTCTGTGTCTTGATTGTGCCAGTTGTTACACAACTCTAGCATTTGTCAGAACTCTGCACTGAGAATAGTGACTTTTACTGCATGTAAATTGTACCTAGATTTTTTTACCAGTGGAAAAAAGGAATACTAGTGACATACTGGTTATTTCTTAAAAACAATGCCAAAGTCAAGGAAGAACTCAAAACAAACAAAAATGAATAACAATAAATCAGGAATCACAACTTTTAAAAAATATCTTATAGGACACTTTCACACTTCAAACTCTGAGGACCCTCAAGGAGAATGCCAAGGAGATGCTGATGGCACAGGGAGTGAGTGGAAGACCTTCAGCTTTTGTCCACGTGGTTCTAAGAGAGAGTTAATGCTGGTGTTGTGTCTGTCTACTAATTTCCCTCCTATGTGTCTAGAATGGTATTTTGTATGAACTATACTTCGGAGAACTGAAAAAAATTGCCACTCAAATCATTTTCTAGGTTCTGGGGTTGAGATTAAAGATGTTGTCCGAGGTAAGCTCTTCTTCCAGGCTCCTTCCCATTACTGAGAAAGGGATTTCAGGAGAAATAGCCTTTATTTTGCCCTGGTGAACACATTTGCTATTTTGTTTCTGGAATCAAGTCATGAATTCCCAGGACAGGAAGGAAGGGCATCCAGAACAACGAGAGGTGCTGGGCATTGCCCACCACTGGTACCATATTGGTCAGACCAATAAAATGCATCCTTTCCAATGGAAAAAAAATGGTGGAAGTTAAGAGGTGCGTGGGCAAGAGAATGTTGTTAAAATAATTTGCAAAGTGGTGTCAGTATTCTGATCTAAGGAAGGTCAAGGGAATTCAAATCTTCGTTTATGTGTATGTAGGTATGCTCCCATTCATTCACTTGCTTGGTTGTTAGATGTATATATATTCACTGTGATATATATTAATTCTTTTGGGACACATTTCTTAGACATATGTATATAGATGCACTGAAGTTTGGAGGTAACATTTTCTCATACAATTTAGTGAGCATCTGTCTGCTCTGTATCCTGGCACGGGAGTAAACCCTTTGTATTTATTCACTCTTTTTAATCTTTAGAGCAGCTGTTCTCAAAGTATAGTGCCAGAACCCTTGGAGGTCACCTTTCAGGCAGCCCATGACATCTTCACTTTTCCAACTGTAAATCTGTTTGAAGCTGGATTTTCTTTACACACTTCAACCAAAACAATGTATAGCAACAGATTGAATGCAGGAGCAGATAAGAGAATCCGGCTGTTTTTTGGTTTTTTTTGTTTTTTTTTTGTTTTTTCTAGTCCAATCTGTTTATTCCGTGTTCTCAATCCCCTCCTCCCATTAGGCAGCCATTGGAACCAGGACACCTCCCTCTTTCCCTCTTTGCCCTCCATCCAGAGTTTATCTTGTCCTTCTGAAAACACTTCCTGCTCAATACAGACTGAAGTTTCTGTCCTTGAGAATAGAGTGATCCATAAACCTGGTCATTGGGCTTTTGATGAGGCAGTGGCAGGGACTCCGGATCCATGGCATGGTTTCCTCTGGGCGCACTCCTGGATTGTGGGACAGCCAGAAGCTGAAGTTCTGAGCATCAGTCATGGGGACTCTGAAGACCTTATTGGGGAGTGTCTTTAACAACACCTTCTGTACAGCTTCCTGGTACCTTGTGTGGCTATTCTGGTGCCATGAATGATTCCCATCTTCTGAGATAATAGGGGGAATCCTAGTGGGCTCTGGTTCTTTCTTTTCTGGTCTTTGTCTTCATAGGTTTCCCTGGAGCTCCACACTCCAACTCCCTGGAGTTTCATAGCCTTATCCTGAGCTTCTAGAGTCAGCCTATGTGCCCCGGAGCTTGGCCATGTGGTCCCAGACTTCAGCTCCTGGGCAGCTCAAGTGGCTTCAAGGGAATACTATGAATAGTTTCATGTTAAGCCAGACGTTAAAGCAATTTACAAAGTTGTAAAACAATGCCACTCCTCTCTGTAAGTTTTTTGGGGGAATGTATAGATATTGATTTTAAGAAATATATGTTCTTGATGTTAATATGTAATAGATGTATTCTAAATTTTAAATAAATTAATAAATATTTTTGATGTCTTGGTTTTAATTTATAATGTGGTTAATATCAATAGATAGAATGCATATCTAACTAAGCAAAAGCTCTTTTTGGTTCCCAACAATTTTTTTTCAGTGTGAAAGAGGTCCTGAGACCAAAAGAGAGAGAGAGAGATGCTGATTCCCAGTAATCTTACAAAGTAGGTATGATCATCCCCATTTTCAGATGTCTAATAACTCACAAATATTAAATGGCATAGCTGCCTGACCCCCAAGACGATGCTCTCTCTCCTATAACATTCTGTGTCTTTACTGGAGGCATTTGCAGACAGTGTTTCTCTCAAAAGCACACCTACACCTTTTAGGCTCTCTTCCCACAATGATGTGCTCATTCAAGTGGGGCAGGACAATGGTATGGTAGGGCAGTGACAGACCGTATTCCCCACCCCATTTACTCCCACTGGTCCCCATTGTTTCTTTGAGGACCATTAAGGACATGGCTTCATTGATGTGCTAGAGAAAAACTTGGAGAGAGGAGGAACGGGATGCATTGTCAGAGAAGTTGTGGAGAGGAGTCCCTGCCACCACCTAGAACCCTATACTTTCCGTGCTCCCATCAAATCCGCTGCCTGCCTGGATCTGAGTGAGCAGCCGTGTATCATTTTGGAAGAGGTATAACTTTGGAGTCAGCCAGCTTGGCTTTGAGTCTATTCCTCTGCCATTTGGCTAGCTCTTCCACTTGGGGCAAGCTCTATTTCCTCTGTCAGTCTTAGTCTCCTCCGCTGTCAAATGGGATAATGGTAGAATGGCTGGCAGGCTTTCATAAGCTAACACAATTAAAGTGCTTGCAACCGAATAAGCAAGGAAGAAAAGCAAGCATCCTCCTTTCTCATTCCCCTTGATTTGTTCTCTCTTAAAGGCTCTTCTCTCTTCTCCTGGATTATGGTCAAAGGAGACCTACAGACACCTGAGGTTTTGTGATTGCTGTTTTTGTATTTTCTATCTGTTTTTCTTTGGGGGCAGTGGTTTAGAGTGACTTCACAAATGTCTTTACAGATGTGTAAGATGTGCTCTGTTTCTTTGATGTACAAAGTGTAAAATACTTCCATACTAGCCTATTTTCTCAGAGAAAACCCTTTAAAGGAGGAAGAACTTATCCTCATTTCCCTGTTAGGAGGTAGCAGGCCATCAGAATAAAGCTATTGCCTGAGGCTGCCCAGATCTTAAGTGTAAACCATCATCTCTTCTTTGCCTTTGCTCTTGGTTCTCACCACCGCTCGCCCCTCAGCTGGGAGCAAAACCAGGGTGGGGTAAGTAGTGCACAATGGCCAGGAACATCGTGTCACATGTATAGATGCTCTTAATGTGATTCTTTCTATCTCTTGTCTGTTTCCTTTGTGGGAGAACAGAAAATAAAATGACAAAGAGAAGGTTGTTTACATATTTCAGGCTGCTCTTTATATTCTCCGTGAATCTCTAGCGCCAGCAAATAAAGTTTGAACAATATGAAATGTCTGATATTCAACATTTTTGACCTGTTACACAAATGGCAATTTCAACCTCATAATCATCAGGCACAAGAATCTTTAACAGGTTAAGGAGAGACCAGCCACCTTAAAGACAGCTTTCATTGCTAGTGAGAAGAAGTGCATGTAAAATGATGTCCAGGAAAATCACTTAGAACAACACAAGGAGCAGCGGATATTTTGAAAGAATGACATGCATCAGTCAGAAGTAATATCTACAAAACGGCACTAATCAAGTAGACTGAATCATTTCAATAGTTGTTAAACAAGGACACATTAAGTGGACTGCATCTTCCTTGGGTCTATAATTTTTTCCAAAGGATTTGGACCCAAGAAGGAGGACATAAATGAAGGAGTGAGTGACTGTGCCCACCCCTCTGTAAAGACTTCATATATATTAATGAGATGAGAGCCCCCCCCCTCCAGCACAAACATATTCCCATGTATCAGCAATAAAGATGCTGATGGAAGCTTCATCATTTCTCCTTGAGTCTCCATGAGGCATTAACAAAATACTTCAGTTTTATCCTCCTTCCCACTTCACACCCCAATAGCTACTTAATTCAAAAACATCATGAGTGCAGATGGCGTACTAGGAGGACGCAGAATCCGCATCTCCTCACAACTAGGACACGTACCAGGCACCGGTGGGGGACCACAGACACCTAAAGTGACGGGAGGAATCCCCAGCTACTGGGTAGGACATGGGGCATGGGGGGAGTGAAGGGGGAGGAGAAGTGGAGGCAGGACAGGACTGATGCCCCGAGGGGTGACTGGGGGAGGTAAAGGGATCCCACGCCCAAAGGAGGAAATTGGGGAACCATTGGGAGGGCAGAGGATCAAAAGAGAGCATTGCCAGGTTTCCCCTGCCCACTTGGACCACCAGGAACCTGTTGAGACCTTGGGCCTGATCCTCTGCCCACCTAGGCCTCCTCCAGCCACGAGGATCCTGAGGGAGTGGGAGGGAGGGAAGTGGGAGCAAAAGTAAAGGCCAGACCTCTGAGACCAACACCCCTGAGGGGTGGCTGGGGGAAGGGAGGAGTTCCTACACCCAGCAGGACCCACCCACAGTTTGGGGTCCAGCAGTGACAGGCGAGACCCTGGGGGAGATGGTGGGGGAGGAGCGTGAAGGAATGGAAGGGAACAGGGCTGGGGCTTTCCCTGTCCACTTAGGCACCAGGAAGCCTGTTAGGCTCCTGAGCCTAAACCTCTGCCCTTGGAGTCTCCCTCCTGCCCCGCAAAACCAAAGCCCCACCCCTACACCCACACCCAGGGCCCTACCTCTACACTCAGAGACCCCCTCCAATGTGCTGGGCCTAAACCCCACCCACACACCCTCACTCAGGGCCGCACCTCCAAACTCCCGAACTCCACACTCCAGAGGCCCTCCTTTTGATGGGCATCCTCTCGCCTTCCGTGCAGGTTCTAAGCAGAGGCCCCGCCCCATGCTTGAACGTCACCCAGCCTAGGCCCCATCCCACATTCAAACGTCACCCCCCCCCCCGCCTAGGTCCCACCCCACCCTGAACCCTGCCCCTGCCTAAGTTCCATGCCCTGCCTTAACTCCACTCCCATAGCCAAGGTTTTTTTTTTTTTCTTTTTTCCTCTTTTAGATTGGGGTTCTGTTTTACCTTGTTGATTCTTTTTTATTTTTCCTAATAAATCTTATTTTTATGATTTTATTTTATTCTTTATACTTTGTTAGTGATCTCCTTTTGCCTTGATCCCACCCTCTTTTTTTCTTTTTTCTGTTGTGGTTTTATTTTACCTTATTGCAGTTGTTTCCATTATAGTTTTATTTTTCCTAATATGATTTTTATCTTTCTAATTTTATTTTGCTTTTTATTCTTTGATATTGTACTGCTCCTTTTTTTCTTTCTTTCTTCTTCTTTTTCAAACCACACCATGAAGCTTGTGGAATCTTGGCTCCCAGACCAGAGGTCAGTTCTGAGCACCTGTACTGGGAGCTCCAAATCCAAACCGCTGGACTAACAGAGAACCTCAGACCCCAGGGTATATCAATCATAGTGAAACCTCCCAGAGGTTGTCATCTCAGCACCAAAACCCAGCTCTATCTAACTGCCTGCAAACTCCAGTGCTGGACGTCTCAAGCCAAACAACCAGTAAGACAGGAATACAATGCCACCAATAAAAAAAAAAAAAAAAAAAGAAATGACAAAAAAATATGTTAGAGACAAAGGAGCAAGGTAAAAACCTACAAGACCAAATACATGAAGATGAAATAGGCAACCTACCTGAAAAAGAATTCAGAATAATGATAGTAAAGATAATCCAAAATCTCAGAAGCAGAATGGAGAAAATACAAGAAACATTTAACAAGGATCTAGAAGAACTAAAGAGCAAACAAACAGTGATGGACAACACAATTACTGAAATTAAAAATACTCTAGAAGGAATCAATAACAGAATAACTGAGGCAGAAGAATGGATAAGTGACCTGGAAGATAAAATGGTGGAAATAACTGCCAGGGAGCAGAATAAAGAAAAAAGAATGAAAAGAAATGTGGACAGTCTCAGAGACCTCTGGGACAACAAATGCACCAACATTCGAATTATAGGGGTCCCAGAAGAAGAGGAAAAGAAAGGGTCTGAGAAAATATTTAAAGAGATTATAGTCGAAAACTTCCCTAACATGGGAAATGAAATAGTCAGTCAAGTCCAGGAAGCACAGAGAGTACCAGACAGGATAAACCCAAAGAGAAACACGCTGAAGAACATATTAATCAAACCATCAAAAATTAAAAACAAAGAAAAAAATTTAAAAGCAGCAAGGGAAAAGCAACTAATAATATATCAGGGAATCCCCCTAAGCTTAACAGATGATTTTTCAGCAGAAACTCTGCAAGACAGAAGGGAGTGGCAGGACGTATTTCAAGTGATGAAAGGGAAAAACCTACAGCCAAGATTACTCGACCCAGCAAGGATCTCATTCAGATTCAATGGAGAAATTAAAGCCTTTACAGATAAGCAAAAGCTAAGAGGATTCAGCACTACCAAACCAGCTTTACAACAAATGCTAAAGAAACTTCTCCAGGCAGGAAACACAAGAGAAAGAAAAGACCTACGAAAACAAAGCCAAAACAATTAAGAAAATGATAATAGTAACATACATATTGATAATTACCTTAAATGCATTTAAGAATTAAATGTGCCAACCAAAAGACATAAACTGGCTGAATGGATATGAAAACAAGACCTGTATATATGTTGTCTACAAGAGACCCACTTCAGACCTAGGGACACATACAGACTGAAAGTGAGGGGATGGAAAAACATATTCCATGCGAATGGAAACCAAAAGAAAGCTGGAGTAGCAATTCTCATATCAGACAAAATAGACTTTAAAATAAAGACTATCAGAAGAGACAAAGAAGGACACTACATAATGATCAAGGGATCAATCCAAGAAGAAGGGATAACAATTATAAATATTTATACATCCAACATAGGAGCACCACAATATATAAGGCAAATACTAACAGCCATAAAAGGGAAAATTGACGGTAACACATTCATAGTAGGGAACTTTAATAGCTCAATTTCACCAGTGGACAGATCATCCAAAATGAAAATAAATAAGGAAACATAAGCTTTAAATGACACATTAAACAAGATCGACTTAATTGATATTTTTAGGGTATTCCATCCAAAAACAACAGAATACAGTTTCTTCTCAAGTGCTCATGGAACATTCTCCAGGATAGATCATATCTTGGGTCACAAATCAAGCCTTGGTAAATTTAAGAAAATTGAAATTGTATCACGTATCTTTTCTTACTACAACGCTGTGAGACTAGATATCAATTACAAGAAAAAAACTGTAAAAAAAATACAAACACATGGAGGCTAAACAATATGATACTAAATAACCAAGAGATCACTGAAGAAATCAAAGAGGAAATCAAAAAATACCTGGAAACAAATGGCAATGAAATCATGATGATTCAAAACCCATGGGATGCAGCAAAAGCAGTTCTAAGAGGGAATTTTATAGCAATACAATCCTAGCTCAAGAAACAAGAAACATCTCAAATAAACAATCTAACCTTACACCTTAAGCAATTAGAGAAAGAAAAACAAAAATACCCCAAAGTTAGCATAAAGAAAGAAATCATAAAGATCAGATGAGAAATAAGTGAAAAAGAAATGAAGGACAAAATAGCAAAGATCAATAAAACTAAAAGCTGGTTCTTTGAGAAGATAAACAAAATTATGTAAACCATTAGCCAGACTCATTAAGAAAAAAAGGGAGAAGACTCAAATTAACAGAATTAGAAATGAAAAAGGACAAGTAACAACTGACACTGCAGAAATACAAAGGATCATGAGAGATTACTACAAGCAACTCTATGCCAATAAAATGGACAAACTGGAAGAAATGAACAAATTCTTAGAAAAGCACAACCTTCCAAGACTGAACCAGGAAGAAATAGGAAATATAAACAGACCAATCACAAGCACTGAAATTGAAACTGTGATTAAAAATCTTCCAACAAACAAAAGTCCTGAAGCCGATGGCTTCACAGGCGAGTTCTATCAAACATTTAGAGAAGAGTTAACACCTATCCTTCTCAAACTGTTCCAAAATATAGCAGAGGAAGGAGCACTCCCAAACTCATTCTACAGGCCACCATCACCCTGATACCAAAACCAGACAGATGTCACAAAAAAAGAAAACTACAGTCCAATATCTCTGATGAACATAGATGCAAAAATCCTCAACAAATACTAGCAAACAGAATCCAACAGCACATTAAAATGATCATACACTATGATCAAATGGGATCTATCCCAGGAATGCAAGCATTCTTTGATATATGCAAATCAATCAATGTGATACACCATATTAACAAATTGAAGGATAAAAACCATATGATCGGGGCTTCCCTGGTGGCGCAGTGGTTGAGAGTCCGCCTGCTGATGCAGGGGACGTGGGTCGTGCCCCGGTCTGGGAAGATCCCACATGCCGTGGAGTGGCTGGGCCCATGAGCCATGGCCACTGAGCCTGCATGTCCAGAGACTGTGCTCCGCAACGGGAGAGGCCACAACAATGAGAGGCCCACGTACTGCAAAAAACAAAAGAAAAAAATACATATGATCATCTCAATAGATGCAGAAAAAGCTTCTGACAAAATTCAACACCCATTTATGATAAAAGCTCTCCAGAAAGTAGGCATAGAGGGAACCTACCTCAACATAATAAAGGCCATATATAACAAACCCACAGCCAACCTCGTTCTCAATGGTGAAAAACTGAAACCATTTCCTCTAAGATCAGAAACAAGACAAAGTTGTCCCTTTCACCACTATTATTCAACATAGTTTTGGAAGTTTCAGCCACAGCAATCAGAGAAGAAAAAGAAATAAAAGGAATACAAATTGGAAAAGAAGAAGTAAAGCTGTCACTGTTTGCAGATGACATGATACTATACGTAGAGAATCTTGATGCTCCCAGAAAACTACTAGTACTCGTCAATGAATTTTGTAAAGTAGCAAGATACAAAATAAATGCACAGAAATCTCTTGCATTCCTATACACTCATGATGGAAAATATGAAAGAGAAATTAAGGAAACTTTACCATTGCAACAAAAAGAATAAAATACCTAGGAATAAACCTACCTAATGAGACAAAAGACCTGTATGCAGAAAACTAAAAGACACTGATGAAAGAAATTAAAGATGATACAAACAGATGGAGAGATACACCATGTTCTTGGATTGGAAGAATCAACATTGTGAAAATGGCTATACTACCCAAAGCAATCTACAGTTTCAATGCAATCCCTATCAAACTACCAGTGGAATTTTTCACAGAACTAAAACAAAAAATTTCACAATTTGTATGGAAACACAAAAGGTCCCACATAGCCAAAGCAATCTTCAGAAAGAAAAACAGAGCTGGAGGAATAAGGCTCCTTGACTTCAGACTATACTACAGAGCTACTGTAATCAAGATAGTATGGTACTGGCACAAAAACAGAAATATAGATTAATGGAATAGGATAGAAAGCCCAGAAACAAACCAATGCACATATGGTCACCTTATCTTTGATAAAGGAGGCAAGACTATACAATGGAAAAAAGAGAGCCTCTTCAACAAGTGGTGCAGGGAAAACTGGACAACTACATGTAAAAGAATGAAATTAGAATGCTTCCTAACACCATACACAAAAATTAACTCAAAATGGATTAAAGACCTAAATGTAAGACTAGACACTATAAGACTCTTAGAGGAAAACATAGGCAGAACACTCTATGACATAAATCACAGCAAGATTCTTTTTGACCCATCTCCTAGAGAAATAGAAATAAAAACAAAAATAAACAAATGGGACCTAATGAAATTTAAAAGCTTTTGCACAGCAAAGGAAACCATAAACAAGATGAAAATACAACCCTCAGAATGGGAGAAAATATTTGCAAACAAAGCAACTGACAAAGGATTAATCACCAAAATAATCAAGCAGCTCATGCAGCTCAATATCAAAAAAACAAAAAACCCAATCCAAAAATGGGCAGAAGACCTAAATAGACATTTCTCCTAAGAAGATATACAGATTGCCAACAAACACATGAAAGAATGCTCAATATCACTAATCATTAGAGAAATGCAAATCAGAACTACAATGAAGTATCACCTCACACCAGTCAGAATGGCCATCATCAAAAAATCTACAAACGATAAATGCTGGGGAGGGTGTGGAGAAAAGGGAACCCTCTTGCACTGTTGGTGGGAATGTAAATTGATAGAGCCACTATGGAGAACAGTATGGAGGTTCCTTATAAAACTACAAATAGGGCTTCCCTGGTGGCGCAGTGGTTGAGAGTCCGCCTGCCGATGCAGGGGACACGGGTTCGTGCCCAGGTCCAGGAAGATCCCACATGCCACGGAGTGGCTGGGCCCGTGAGCCATGGCCGCTGAGCCTGCGTGTCCAGAGCCTATGCTCCGCAACAGGAGAGGCCACAGCAGTGGGAGGCCCGTGTACCACAAAAAAAAAAAACAAAAAAAAAAACTACAAATAGAACTACCACATGACCCAGCAATACCACTACTGGGCATATACCCTGAGAAAACCATAATTCAAAAAGAGACATGTACCACAATGTTCATTGCCGCTCTATTTACAATAGCCAGGACATGGAAGCAATCTAAGTGTCCATCAACAGATGAATGGATAAAGAAGATGTGGCACATATATACAATGGAATATTACTCAGCCATAAGAAGAAATGAAATTGAGTTATTTGTAGTGAGGTGGATGGACCTACAGTCTGTCATACAGAGTGAAGTAAGTTCGAAAGAGAAAATCAAATACCGTATGCTAACACATATATATGTTATCTAAAAACAAAAAAAACGAGTTCTGAAGAACCTAGGGGCAGGACAGGAATAAAAACGCAGATGTAGAGAATGGATTTGAGGACACGGGGAGGGGGAAGGTTATGCTGGGATGAAAGTGAGAGAGTGGCATGGACATATATCACTACCAAATTTATAATAGATAGCTAGTGAGAAGCAGCCACATAGCACAAGGAGATCAGTTCGGTGCTTTGTGACCACCTAGAGGGGTGGGATAGGGAGGGCGAGAGGGAGACTCAAGAGGGAGGGGATATGGGGATATATGTGTATGTGTAGATGATTCACTTTGTTATAAAGCAGAAACTAACACACCATTATAAAGCAATTATACTCCAGTAAAGATGTTAAAAAAAAAAGAGAGAGAGAGAAAAACAAATACCATGTGCTAACAAATATATATGGAATCTAAAAAAAAAAAAAAATGGAACTGTTAAACCTAGAGGCAGGACAGGAATAAAGACAGAGATATGGAGAATGGACTTGAGGACACAGGGAGGGGGAAGGGTAAGCTGGGACAAAATGAGAGAGTAGCATTGACATATATACACTACCAAGTGTAAAATAGATAGCTAGTGGGAAACAGCTGCATGGCACTGGGAGATCAGCTTGTTGCTTTTAGACCACCTAGAGGGGTGGGATAAGGAGGGTGGGAGGGAAATGCAAGAGGGAGGGGATATGGGGATATACATATGCATATAGCTGATTCACTTTGTTATACAGCAGAAACTAACACCACACTGTAAAGCAATTATATTCCAATAAAGATATTTTAAAAAAAAAAGAAAGAAAAAGACAGTGAAAATTAAAAAAAAAAATCATGCTTTGGGGAGCTGAATCCACTTCACAGGAAAGTGTTCCTTGTTATAGGAGAAAATCAGAAAATCAATATTATGTTTATTATTAATGGAACTTCCATGGTGGAGGATAGAATGTAATACTAGAACTACATTTTAAATGTTCTTTATTCTACCAAGTAATTTATGAAGCACCATGCAAAGCACATCCTCTTCCTCAACCCTTCAGATTTGAAAAGCGTTTCTGGAAATATGGCCTTTCAAATGTTCATGCCTATTACACGGGGCTGTTTTAGTCAAGGTAGTCCTACTTTTCAAGAAATTTAAAGTGTAGGTATTATTAAAATAATTCACCTCTTTTGGTTAACTTAAGAAATAGGCAATATGCAGCAACATGGATGGACCTAAAGATTATCATACTAAGTGAAGTAAGCCAGAGAGAGAAAGACAAATACTGTACGATATCACTTATATGTGGGATCTAAAAAAATTGATACAAATGAACTTATTTACAAAGCAGATATATACCCACATACATAGAAAACAAACTTACGGTTACCAAAGGGGAAAGCGAGGGAGAGATAAATTAAGAGTTTGGGATATCAACATATATACACTACTATATATAAAATAGATAACCAACAAGGACCTACTGTAGAGCACAGGGAATTGTACTCAATATTTTGTATACTCAATATATATAAAACTGAATCACTTTGCTGTACACCTAAAAGTAACACAACATTGTAAACCAACTATACTTCAATTTAAAAAAAGGAAAAAAATAAGAAATAGGCAAGAATCAAGCCTGGGACATAGAGTATTGGTAATTTTACCCCATTTGGAGAGATGGTGCTCATTTGGACTTACAGAAAACTGGACTTGGAAACCACCTTTTGGAACCTCAGAGGTTCCTAAGAGGACATCTGTATTCTGGAAACTGGTAACCCACTGAGACCTTTTTGAATTAACTATTCATATCAAGATTATCCCTCTAAGCCATTATCAGCACGGAGGTGACTTAATACGAGTAGTCAAGAGCAATTAATAAGTGCCAATTAAACAAGGTATTCTTTCCTTTCAACAGTCACAAGCAGAGCTCCCAAGAGAGCCTTGTGCTAAGCCTGGTTTTGATTATTTCATCCAGCTCCTCTCCATTAATTAGAGGAGCTTGTGAGGCACACACTTGTCTGCTGTTGGCAGGTCAACATCTGGTCCCTCTGCTCACAACTTTCCAAGCGGCAGTCCATTTCACATAATAGCTAAGACAAATGCCCTGGAAATAAAGAGACAGTGGCTCTAATGGGCCTCATACAAGAAAGTTTGCACGTGGAGCCTATTTCAGTAAGGATGGGCTAGGTTGTGTTGCAATAAAAATGACCCCAAACTTTCAGTGGCTCAACACAAACCAAAGTTATTTTTCACTCATCCTAACTCAGCCACAAGTCAGGACCACTGTCCTTTCAGGCTGTTATCAATCCTGAGGCTCCTCCATGCCAACATCTGCTTCCAAGGTCACAGGCACAGGGGAAGAGAGAACTCAAGGGTCATCCATCAACAATTAAGGGCTATGTCTTAGAAGTGACACACAGCATTTCTGCTCACATTTCATTAGCCGAACAAGTTGCATGGTCATGCCTAACCTGAAGGGAACAGGAAAATGAGATCATCTCATGTGCCCAGACAGGGAGAGGAACTTAGAATATTCGTGAGTCCCAATAATAACCAAGGCAGAGTCTGAATTAAATAAACAAAGGCTCCACCTACATTTAAAGCCATTGGGTGCGAAATTACTAGAACAAATCCATCTTCAGAGAAGAGAAGTTCAGAGACGATTTACTTCAATAGACTTTAATCCCTTCTTGAAGAAAACAATCTTTATGCTACTCCTCATGTAACTTCTGGATAAGAATTTGAGTTATTGACTCACTTGATTTGCTGATTCTATTGAGGGCAAATCCCTATGACAAGAGGTCCTCTGGGAAGGGAGCAGGCATTCCCAGTCTCCTGGAATAAGTATCACCTCTTAACCTCAATCATTTCACAAAAATAAAACTTGATTGAAAAATATTCTCAAATTTTCAAACTTTCTGAGACTTTTCTGCAAGGGCATAGCACACTGTTAACAGTTAACATGCTACTTTATTAGGAGCAATGGAAGGTCCCTTCCCTAGCCCTACCCAAGTAAAGTTATATAGAAATTGGCCTTGGAGTGCTGAGCAAATTTTTTTACCCTCATAATTCCATCTTTGAGTGATACCTGAACATCCCATGTTATCTTAGTTCAAGGACAAGCAAATAATATGCAGAAGTTGATTTAATTTATTTAAAATGAGTTGCATGAGTGACCCGAATGGGATGTCCTATTTATTGAAGGAGAAACTTGCTGGCTTTTCCACAGCACCGCACAGAGAGCTGTCGTCAGCAGGCGGGGAACAGGAGAGGGGAAGGTGGGGAGAAAATGAGTTAATACCATAGTTGATGATTCTGAAAAAGCCTCCTGGTCTGAAACTGATAAGATGGGGTGAGATGGGTTGAAGGATTTCAGTACACTGTAGAAGGGGCAATTTAAAAAAAGGTCAGGTCAAAGCAATCAGTAGAATTTCCGCAAACATCTGTAGCTTCTTAGGGCTTCTAATGAGAATTTCCATATTAACGTTTGGTTTTACCAGGGTACTGCATAATCTTCTACTCAATTTACCCCTGACAGGTTACAGACATAATAGCATTCTTATCAAACTGACTTTCCATAATGTAGAAAGACATGGAAGTTTTAGGATATTCTTTGTAGAGTAAGGGAGAGAGGGTGAGAGAGAATAAATTTAAGGCAAGTAAACCTAAATCAACTCCTTTGAATACTTATGATACTTTTCATTTTTTTCATGAATTTTTAATATTCATCAAAAATACATTAATGGTTCAGCCTGGTCATCATTTACAAACTAGACAGCAGTGTCCAGATACAAACAGTAAGTCTTGGGATTCCCTGGTGGTGCAGTGGTTAGGAATCCGCCTGCCAATGCAGGGGACATGGGTTCAAGCCCTGGTCTGGGAAGATCTCACATGCCACGGAGCAACTAAACCCGTGCACCACAACTACCGTGACTGTGCTCTAGAGCCTGTGAGCCGCAACTGCTGAGCCCACATCCTGCAACTACTGAAGCCCACACACCTAGACCCTGTGCTCCACAACAAGAGAAGCCACCACAATGAGAAGCCTGCTCACCGCAACGAAGAGTAGCCCCCGCTCACCGCAACTGGAGAAAGCCCATGTGCAGCAATGAAGACCCAACGCAGCCAAAAAAAATAAACAAACAAAACCAAAAACAAAAACAGTAATTCTCTACCTCAGCAACAGAAATCCGTTGGGTTTAGGAAATAAACCCATTAGCTCACTTATGAACTGAGAGTGTAGATTCAGTTTCTAGATGTCTTCTTACCAAAAGGAATTCAGAAAAAAATCAGTAACTACATGAAGAATAGAGCACTGTAGTACTGTATCAAAATAGAGGACCCTGAGTGCTTAGATTCTATAGACTGAACACTATTGTTTTTTGGTTACCAAATAATAATTTATTTTTAATTATTACAATACCTTTGCAATGGGACCAGGAATTGCCATCTATACCTGCTTCCTAAAGGAAGATGGAACTATGGTGAGAGGCAAGGACTGAGTCGCATGCTCTACACTTTTAGTGGAGATAGATAGAGCTCCACCCAAAATATCTGATGGAAAATGTTTAGATGTGCTTTCCCAAGGGACCAGTCCACAGGACTCCTAATTCCTAGAGTTGGGAAATAATACATCATGAGTAGTATCTATAGCTTCCTCTCTTAAGTCCATCTGGTTCAATTTTGTCTTTGTTTAGGAATACTTTGATTTGAAATAAGATTATGCTGAAGTTCCATCCGCAGACATTCTAATTTAATTGGTATGGGCAGGGTCTGCAAAGTTGGGTACTGAAGTCAGGTTTTTCTCTTCTCAAGAAGGCCCCCCCCAAAATGAAAGCCATTGACAACTCAAAGGGACACGAAAGAAAAAAAAATCCCCCACATAAATGGTTTATCAAAATATTAAACAAAAATTAGACATGGGGCTTCCCTGGTGGCGCAGTGGTTGAGAGTCTGCCTGCCAAAGCAGGGGACACGGGTTCGTGCCCCGGTACGGGAAGATCCCACATGCCGGAGAGCAGCTGGGCCCGTGAGCCATGGCCGCGGAGCCTGCGCGTCCGGAGCCTGTGCTCCGCAACGGGAGAGGCCACAACAGTGAGAGGCCCGCGTACTGCAAAAAAAAAAAAAATTAGACATGAGTTTAATCCCCTTGATGGTATAAACAATATGAGAATCATTTGACCTTGACGACTGACACTTTCTTTTTCAAGTGGTCCAGAAGGTCATCACTTTAGACCTGTGTTCCTAGCCACCATTTGGCCCTACGAAGAACAATATTTTGACAGTCAAAGTTAGATAAAAGCACTTTGCTAATTTCCTACTCTGAAAATTAATCTATAGAGAAACTATAGAAGACACAATTTTGATTTAAGAAGAAAAGGTAAATAATGCTAAGCATGACAATATGAGAGTAGATATATCTGAAAGAAAATGAAACATAGAAAACAAAGAAGGAAGAGTAGGCAGAGATGCTGAAGTTGATATAAATAGAGGTATGATAAAAGCAAGTCATAAAGACAATAAAATTACCATCCACAGGAAATGGGGAGCAAAGTGAGGGAAACCCTCATCTTTCCTAACAATGAATCAACAGACTTCATGTAAAGTTAATAAATCAAGAAATAATAGATGTGTTATGTAAAGTTAAGGAAATAACCAACGGAGGGAAAGAAAATAGAGGCACAAGTTTGGGGCAAGAGAAGGAATCATCAGATCTGAAGGAATTTTAAAATTTTAAAACCACATGCTTGTAATTTTTTGAAAAACTAAAGAGTAAAGAAAGTAAAGGAATAATTGGGAAACACATATTAAATTGATTTCCAGCTCAGCCAAGAGCAGAGAGCAGCCATTTATAACTCTGACAGTACAGAGAGCAGTGGGTGAAAAGCAGGTTTTCCCAAGTACCCACTCTGATCCACATCGGCACTGCAAAAAAAGAAGGAAGCAGGGGGTGGGCAGGTGTAGACCAAAGGAGCGTCACAGCCTGGAACCCTGGCTCTGACATTTGAGTTATGAGCTTTGGTCTCCCCCAGGAGGGAGTCTGCAACACCGACATTTGGAAATCCAGACAGATACACCCAGAGTTTATCTTAGTGCAGCTGTGTTCTGTTAAAGTTAATTCTGCATAATCATAAAGACATGAATCACACATGCAAATTGAGTAATCCATGTAATTAAAGAAAAATGAGCTAGGGATAAACAGAGGGCGGCCCTTCTGAGGGTGTGAACCAAGGTCCAATGCCGGTGGCTCTACTGGATGGAACCTGCCAGCTCGGAAAATACAGAGATTGCCTGGAAAAGTGAAGCCAGCTCAGAACATAGAGGTTGGAAGAAGCCCAAGAACTTTCTTATCTGGGGTTTTAACCTAGATAGAATGGAGGGGTACGTGTGCAGGGATGGAAAAAATATCTTTAAGTTCACTATCTGAAATTTGGCATTTCCTTCAACTATGAATGAAAGCAGCCAACCAACCACAAGAGCACTAGCAGTCTTCACTCCTTGACACCCACAGAAATGATAGGTAATTTTATATTGCATTTCCGTCGCTGTGAATATCTCAAAAGATGGCTTGCACTCATTATTTCTTCAAAGTTACAATAGTTCTTAGATCCACCACAAGGTCTTATTATTTAATGTGTTAAGAAGTAAACGTATATGTTACTCTGACCCAGATACATTTTAAATATTTTTATTACTCTATTTCAGTAAAAGGCTTTTCCTTTGTAACCTTATGTATTTTATTACAAGCATTTAAAAATTAATTCTGAGCAGAAGTTTACAGGCTCCCCCCAGACTTCCCACGGGGCCCATAACACACAAAAATTAAGACTCTCTGGAGTCCCATTTGTTTTCCATTTCTGTGTAAAAGAAATTATACAAACGCAGAGTCTCAAAGACCACAAACTATCTCCCAGTTTCTGTGGGTCAGGAGTCAGGGCCCAGTTTAGCCAGATCCTCTGCTCGGGGTCTCGGAAGCCTGAAATCAAGGTTTTGGCCTGGCTGGGTTCTTATCTGGAGTTCAACTCCTCTTCCAAGTTCGTCCAGGTTGCTGGCAGAGTTCAGTGTCTTGCCACTGCAGCAGGTCTGAGGCTCTCAGCATCTCAAGGCAGCACACTGTTCCCCACCAGGTGTGCTTCTCTCCACATCATGGAAGTTTTCCTCTTTCTAGACCAGCAGGAGCTGACTTTGCTGTAAGGTCTTCCATTTCTGACCTATCAACCCTCTTGTAAAACCTCAGCTGATCAGGTCAGGCCCACCCAACACAATCTCCCTTTTGATTCACTCAAAGTCAATGAAGGGGAAGAGCCTGGTGAGGAGTGTTCCCAGGTTCCACTACCTACCACTGGCAGTTCAATTTAAGAATTCCATCCCTTTAAGGTACTTGTTTCTTCCAGCTGACAGCTCTTCCCTGGTGAAGGGCACATTGCCCTGCTAATACATTGCAGTGAACAAGTACCCCAGCCATTGGAGAGAGCAGGGAGGCTACAGCAGCATGAGAGCACAGGATGCTTGAGGACAAGGGATGCTAAAGGGTTAGAAAAACCTTGAGAAACAGCAGTGGGGTTTGCAATCCCAGATGGTCCTACTGAACGGTGATGTGTAAGGTCCATACTTGGCTCTCGTTTCCCTCCCAAAATATGCTGGGTGAATATCAAAGGGCCTGAGGCTGATTTACATCGGATGTGGCTCCTCTGCACTGTGATTGACTCAGCAACTGAGGGCATTGGTTTCAGAGGACACAGGCAGAGCTGCAAGGGAATGGATCCCCATCTGACAGTCACTGGACCTGAGTAGGGTGACAGCACCCATATTCTCCCAGCAAGGGAAACCCATCACTCCATGTTATTTGGGCATCGAGAGAAGCATTTCAGTTTGCCCCCTTGACAAATCTTTCAGCTAAAATTTGACTAGGCATTGCTACAGTAAGAAATATTGACTTCAGAGTGGAGAAATTAAGAGTACAATCACATTTAACTTCCACTAATGAATCAAGCCAGTGTCTTGAACCCTTCTATTTGTTAGAGACTTGCTCTAAGCAGAGCAAAGCCCCCTCCAAATCTGCAGTGTCCTGGATACTCCCCAGTCTCCTCTCTGCCCAAGCAGGGAGCAAACACAGCACGTTCAGAATAATTCCATTTTACATTTCATCAGTAGATAACAAATCATTTAAACTGGCATCTGTTCTTCTAATGGAAGTGAAAAGGTGGTTCTATACTTAGAATCTGTCCTAAAGATTTGGGATTGGTAGGGCCCCAATGAGAGGGCTGCTGTTTTTAGAAGCCAACAGACTGATCAGACTTTAAGTTATATATATTTTTAAAATATCACCCTTGTTCTAAAATACAGTGACTCTTTTCCAGGGCATTAAGCCATGCCTGAGTAAGCTCTCCCCTCTTCAGAAACAGTTTGCTGAGTTTCAGGTATCATGGGAGAAAAAGGACTGTTAACAAATAACTGAAGGCCCCAGGAGGGTCCTGTTGAGGAGAGAGAGGTCAAAGGCCTTGGACTGTGGTTGAGGAAGAGATACATACATGCAAAAAGAAGTGGGAGGTATGGACAAATAAATTGGTGGATCTCATGTTCTTAGCTTTTTCTGTGCCTTGGATCCTGTTGGCTGTCTGATGAGCTGATAGACCTTTCCTCGGGTTAATGTTTTTCAAGGCACAAAGTAAAATGCACAGGAGTACAAAGTCATATCTGAATTATACTGAAATTTAGTAACCTAAATATAAAAGAATAAGTCTGTGATATAGTAATGTTTGTGCTTCTTTAGTAGCATATTAAAAAAACAAAAAAAACCCAAAAAAACAAGAACTAGTGAGTGGAAAGTCTGATAATATAATTGTAAAATAATAATTAGAGTAAATGGCATTTTAAGATGTGGAACAATTGCATAGCGATATTAAAATAACAGTGATTTCCATTGAAACCAAAGAGCCAGATCTTGTTGTACTATTGTAATTGGTTACCTATATACATAATTGAAGAGAATACAACATTTCAGTGAAAGAAAAGTGTTTTACTTTTTTTCCTTAGAAGTTCATGGACCCTCCTCCTAATCACCCAATTTTGGTATGTGGACTCCAGGCCAAGCAGCAATGAACATTACCTGGTCACCGTAGATGAAATAATTCATGCCAAGAAAGGCCAATCTTCTTTTACCTTGACTAGAGTAAGATGATAATTATTAAATCCCATTATCATTTCTGCAACTTCAAAGTTTGAGAACAATGAAGCAGCATGGATTTTTTTTTGTAGAATTTTAAAACCATATTAGACTAGTGAAAAGACAGAGAACCCTATTTAGTTTTAATTCTGCTCTATGGAGTCAAGAGGATGCACAATATGCAAATGTATGCAACTAGTTTTCAAATTAGCATGTTGACCCGGGAGCATTGGCAGTGGAAACAAAATAAAAATAAAAACAAGAGCACGGCTTTTAAGCACCAGGAGGCACGAGAGTGTTGGCTTGTCCCCTAGAGCTCAGAACATACCTCCTACAATTTTGTCTGTGACACAAGAGCAGGTTTTTTGCCCCTGACCTACTGCTGCTTCCTATGCAAATCCTCTTTCTCCGGAGAGAAATTCACAGCCAACCTCCATATGGAAAAGATCCAGGTTATCCTTCCCTGTGAGTAATTAAGTCCATTTCATCTGATCACTTAAGAAAATCCCCCAAATACAAAAACACACATGTATCATCACATTTGACATAGAGCTCATTGTTCCCATTAAAGAAGATACTTTGCCTTATAAAATAATTCCCTATTGGGTTATTAATTCAATCAACCCAATGAATGGCCACCTTGTGCCAGGAAATCTAGGTGGTGAAGCTCTAAGCCTGAATGAGAAAGACACCTTGTCTAGAGGGGTTCGCTATTTGTTGGAAATTCCTTGAAATTTGAGTTCACCCGTGCTCATTATTGTTTTAAACTTCTTAAACCTGATAAAGACACTGTTCATGGGGCAGGAGGTCTTGAAGGCAGGGCTTTAGAAGTCAAGGTTAATTGAAGGCAATGACCAGACATAAAGAAAAACCTCATAGAACTCCAAGGCGGGTAGGGAAGAAGGCAAGGCTATGTTCTCCCAAGGCAGCAAAGATAACAGACCGCTAAGACTGTTTCCCTTTGGTCACCTTCTGGGGACAGGGGTTTTAGGAAGGGACACAAAACCACAAGCAAACTCTAAGAGAAAAATGGGAACAAGAATGATGCCAGGGAGAGAGTGGGCCTGCCGTCCTGCCCCAGGAGACAGTGGGTCTACACCTTCAATGCATTTGGTGTGACTGTATTTCTCCTAGAAGCTGGAGAAAGAATGGTACATTGCACCCAGACAAGGAAGGAAAAAGCCTGCTCAAACAGCCCCAGCGTGAGAGATACAGGGGCCGTGCCAACGTGAGAAATACACCAAAACCATGGGCCAGGGGGTTCAGAACCTCATTTCCCAAACTCTCTGGAAGGCAGAGAAGTTTCAGGGAACATCAGGGTCACAGGAGAAGCTGATGCATGTGCCCTTGTTCAGGAACACCACTCCTGTGGGATGCGAAGTGCAGCTTGAAAAGAGATGTTAAATATATGATTACAGAAATAGACTCTTAACAAAAAGATTAAAACCGTAGAATTGACAGTTGTGCAACAGGCTGTGAAAGACTGAAAATGGTGTGTGAATGTATGTCTTATATCCTCACACTGTGAGGGTGTTGGGTTCATCGCATGTTGGCAGTCAGCAGCTTTCTTTCCCAACTACGTGAGTCACTCTCGTAAGTTCTCTCCCCAGTAAAATGGCTTTGTTGGGAAAATCTCCCCAAGGAAGGGCAGGCTGTGGAGTGTGTGCCCCTAGTAATCTGCGGGAGAAGGTAGGCTGTCTGTCTGTGGGTGGGGTCCCAGGTCCCTAGAACCCTAAAGAATAATGCAATGCCAAACTCCCTAACATGTTTGGGATTGACATGTCCACACTGCTATATTTAAAATGGATAACCATCAAGGACCTACTGTATAATACAGAGAACTCTGCTCAATATTCTGTAACAACCTAAATGGGAAAAGAATCTGAAAAAGAATAGATACATGTATATGTATAACTGAATGACTTTGTTGTATACCTGAAATTAACACAACATTGTTAATCAACTATACTTCAATATAAAATAAAAAGTTAAAAAACTTTTTTAAAAAAGAATAATGCAGAGTTTGAGAGAATATGCTCATGGATTCAGAGAGTGTCAAGCTCATAGCCAGGGGACACCTGGGCCACAGAAGTACGTGGATCATTCGTAAGGTGGAGAGAGACAGGAAACCCCACCATATCACACATTTGTCTGCCTGATGTTCTGAGTCCCAAATGCCTAAAAGACAAGAGATCTGCTATATAATACACACACACACACACACACACGCACACACACACACACACACACTTCTGACTTTTTCTTTAAACATAAGAAAACCCCAATTAGGCAGGGGAAATTAAAATAAAAAGTGTGAGAGTAGAAAATGATGAAGTGTGTTATAGGCCTTAGCAAAGATGAAAAAAAAAAAAATCTAAGACCTCAAATTAGCATTAACAGAAAGCAGAGGGGGAGGAAATGTAAGAGCAGCAGCGGATAAAGAAGCTGAGGGGGGGTCGCTTCACAGCCCCTGGTGGTCCCTCCTCCAGGTCTCTCCTGATCCTCACGTGGGGAGGTGTCTGGACAGGAAGAAACTAGGGAGCAGTGGTTGGAGCAAGAAATGGGGTTAGAATTTGCCTGGAAATCGCATGTTCCCAGCACCAACATTTGGTTTAGCTGTAATGTTTCAGAGCGTCTTCACTCGCATCCCCTGGAAACTGATTCTAAGTCAGGGAGTTGGACTCTCCAGAGATACCTGTAAGGAAGTGAGAAAGGTGGGACTAGACAGGAAAGCTGGACAGCCCCCCCTCCGCCCATTGCAGTCACAGTGGAGCCCTGTCAACCCTACGGGGAGCTCTGGAGACAGGGTGGCCTTCTCCGTTGTCCCAGTTGAGGCCACGGGGTTGGTCCCGCACTCGGCAGTGATTACAGCAGCTGCCTAGCCTTGCGGGAGGCAGTCCCTGAGGCTGAGGGCAAATTTCCAGGGGGCCCCGTCGTAAGCAGTCAACAGCTGAAACTCCTGAGAGCTGGGAATGGGAGTATTGCCCTGAGGAGAGGATCTGAGTGCTGGTCCCCCATGATATCTACCATCTAATCAATAAAAGTAGGAACATGCTGATGGAGAGTCTGGAAGCCTACAGATCCTCTGGCCACCTTCTTCTTCCTGTTCTTGGGCTGGGTCCTCAGGTGAGCAAGGCTGGAAGCAGTCAGCGCCTGGTTTATCCTGAGCACATCTTGGGATTTTGATCCACCACCATCGCTCCCTTCGGCCATCAGCAGGCATGAAACCCAGGCTGGATCACCTACTGCTCCTTCCCAGTCCTGTATCCCAAGGTCTTCACAGCATGGCTAGATTCTCTCTTGTTCCAACCGAGCCTCTCAGTCTTCTAGAATCAGAGAATGTTTTTACCGGAAGGGCCTCAGAATTCTCCTACATACTCTCCTCGTTCTTCAGATGAAAGAGCAGAAGGGAACAGGCAAAGGGCACGGAGCAGGTATTAATGCCAGCTTTGCATCACTGCGGGAAATAAGCAGAGAAGAAAAAGCAGGAAAGGGCCTGGACTGGGACAAGAACTTATGCCCTTTTACACACTCTGAATATTCTAAGGGGCTGCAGAGGGATGCACCTCAGTTACTACCTGGGAAGGTTACAAACTCTGCTTCCTAATTCTCTTTCCCTTTAACCCAGCTTTTTTGTCTTGTTTCCTAGTAGGAAGAAATTTAAACCGTGTTTATCATCCACATGGTATGAATCAGCCATTTCTTGACTTCCTGTCAGTCAGCTACAGATCTGATGATCCTACATTCCTGAAACAGTCCCATTTTACCCCTGGGATCTTGGCTTCATTATTAAAACTACATCCTTTCACTCCCCAAAGAGGCCTTATTTGGTCAATATGGTGACCTGAGCTACAGCCAAGTGGTTGTTCAAGTACTACAACTTCTTAACTCTGCTTTCCACACGTCTCCTGTAGCCCCAGAGACCTCCCCCATGTTCTCTTCTCTTTCTTGGGCACAGAACCTGACCATGTTTCCCTTTCACATGTGTCTGAATTCTGCTTAATGAAATGTAGGTGAAAATGAGGTCGGTACTCCCAGAACAGGCCCATAAATCTGCCTTAGTCCAAGCCTCCCGTCTTCCCCAAGCAGAGAGGATGCTGAGGACCTAGAGAATGGAGAAGCCACAAAAGAGAAGGCACCTTGGTCTTTGGATGACTGCCTGATGACTACAAAACCACACGGAACTGAAGTGAGCGTGAAACCATCTTGGATTGTTTTAAGACACTGACATCCGAGGTTAACTGCTACAGCAATTAGACTCCACAACTACTTCTCTCCCAGATCCCACTGTGCAGTGTGGGCCTGGCTTTCCTAGAAGCAGCGCCGAAGCCAGGGATTCATTGAGGAAGGGGTCTCAGGAGAAGAGGGCAGGGAAGGAGCTGAGCAAAGACATGGTCTCGGCTGGAGTCTAGCCTCGGCCTGATGCCTGAGGGCTTCTGAAGCTCTATTGAGCTGGGCCCCCATGAGGCATGGGCACTGGCCTTTCTACCCTCTTATCAGTTCATCATTGGCCTTGAGGTGCCTCTGGGGGAGGGGGGTGGGAGGAAGGGAAGGCAAAAGTGGCTCTGAGTGCTGAGGGTAATTCTTCAGCTGGGGGGTGAGGAGTGCGGAGAGAAGTTGTGAGATCTTAGTAGTCAATACATACAGCATCTGGGGATGGTAGATCTGCCTGGAAGGGGGAATCTGAGCAGGGCCCCACTGCTTTTCATTTACCTGTACTGAAAAATCATTGTGAACTTATTCCAATGTGGCTTTAATCTCCAGCTTTTCAGCCCCACCTCCCAAAATAAATACTTTGACTAATAATTAAGAGAGCCCGAGGAGAATTGAAGGAAAACATTTAAAAATCAATCAGTAGAGTTCTTAGTTTCAAGCAACTAAAAAGGATTCTGGTTAACTTAGCAGAAGAGGGATTTATTAGCCAGGGGGATTACTAGCAAGAAGGATTTTTATTATTAAGTAGCTCCAAGAATTGCTGGAAGTATGAAAAATAGAGCTTGCAAAAAATGGCAGGGATCAAGGAAGGCAGGACAGAAAGAAACACAGCCTAAGGTCACAACATCTAAACAGGATGCCACTGGGGCACCGTTAGCACTGGCCATCCCGCCGTCATCTCCCAACATTACCCTCTATTTAATGTACGTGGGAAATGCCTTATAGAGTGTTCTACGCATTGGAATTTAGAATTGACAATAAGCGCTTCAATACTTAGGATAAAAGGATCAGAAGTATTGTCTAGGAGCAGGATGGAGCCCTCTGTTCAAAGCCTGAGCACTTCTGCCCGTCCTTCTACCCTCATAGCTTTATGACTTTGCCTTCTGAAGTCTTTGAAATGTCAATAGACCCCTTGAGAGACAGAAATACCCTTAACATTTTTTTCTTAGCGCTTTAGCTATCAGCTAGCACCACAGTTAAAACCATGTTCAAGTTACCTGAAGACAGGGCAGAGATGGAGTACCACATGTCCAGAGGGGGGTAAAAATGATGGAGGAAGACATACCTGACTCCACGCAGAATTTGGGGGGCCATTCATTGACCTTGTTGGTTTTCCTTGCTGGAGCCCCACTATTGCCTCCAAAATGGTAACAAACATCACCACAAAGAGTTCTCATTTCAGAAGTCATAGCCTATCATCCACTCAAGAAGCAGTACATTCTGCACAGCAAAACTGGGCCCTACTTCTCACTCCACTACAAAATCTACAGCGATTTCGAGTTCTCAGCACCAGGCGACTCAACTAATGGGCTTACCTTGCTTGTGTAGATTTTTAAATAAATTACATTTTAGCTGCTGTTGTAGATTGAAAAAATGATCTCTCTGCATCTAGGCCCTTTCCATGGATATGATTTTCCTGCTCCTCCCATCAGGATGTGGAATCTATTGCCCTTCCCTCTAAGTCTCATTGGCTTTGAGACTTGTTTTGGTCAATAGTATTTAGTACCATGCCTGTTCTGAGTCTTGGCCTTGAAAGGATCTATGTGCTTCTACTCTTTCCTGGAACACTGCCCTGCTGCACCTGTGAGGTAAGAGACACATGGAGCAAAAATGAGCTACCTCAGTGGAAGTCATTTTGAAATGGTCAGCCCCAGCCAATCTGGTTGTTGACCACAGACAAGTAAGTGATCCCTGGCAAGACCAAAAGAACACCCAGCTAAGCCCAGCCCAGCTTGCCAACCTACGGAATCATGAGCAAACAAAATGGTTGTTGTTTAAGACACTAAGCAAAAGGGTGCTTTGTTGAGCCACCAAAACAAACTACTACAGAGAATAGACTATCTCTTGCCGAATGGATAGGGCAAAGAATAAAGATATTCAAAGCTTGGGCAATCACCTCATGTGTGTCTGCCCAGAGACTTTATCCCCTGTTTAATATGCCTTATACTCCAAGGCTGTGGGGAGACACATGAGTCTCAGTAATTTGGCAGGCACTAATTATGTGATCATGTATCACTGCCATTTCCAGGAGAACTTGGTAATACCTAACGGCTGCTCACTTCTAATTCCAAGGGAGCTGAGAGAAGGCAAATAAATAAATGAAGGGCCTCAACACATTTGTAGCAATCATTGGCTGCATAATTAAAATAGAAATCTGTCATCGACAGTCAGGGGTGAAGCAGGTAAAATTAAACATAAACTGTCACAAAAATAATTAAAAACTAGACTTTCAAATGAAAAGATGTCTTCTAATAATTAGTTAACATTTGCCATTGTTCTAAACAGACTTGCTGTTAACCTTTAACACTCTGCTCAGGCAGTCTTTTCTTAACCAAATTTTTAATATGTCTGAGGGGAAGTAAAAAGTTATCCATTCATTAATTTATGAAGTTCTTTGTCTATATAAGGTGGGCCTTCATGGGATGCCTCAAAGAATGGGACTGCCTCTACTCTCAAACATATGATAATATAGAAGGGGAGATAAGTGCTCCAAAATATCACTTAATTGTTCTTTTTTTTTAAACCCCACATTTATTTATTTATTTATTTTGGGCTGTGTTTGGTCTTCGTTTCTGTGTGAGGGCTTTCTCTAGTTGTGGCAAGCGGGGGCCACTCTTCATCACGGTGCGTGGGCCTCTCACTCTCGCGGCCTCTCTTGTTGTGGAGCACAGGTTCCAGATGTGCAGGCTCAGTAGTTGTGGCTCACGGGCCTAGTTGCTCCGTGGCATGTGGGATCTTCCCAGACCAGGGCTCGAACCCATGTCCCCTGCATTAGCAGGCGGATTCTCAACCACTGCACCACCAGGGAAGCCCAATTGTTCATTTTTAATGAATTGGCATAAGGAAAAGGCATTCTCAAACAGGTGGTGACTGAATTACTGGAAGATATGGGACAAGAGGTTGGTATTTAGAACCCACAAAGGCCATACAAAGCTACAAGCAGCGCAGTTGATGTGGGAATCTTCAGAAATATATTTTCAACAGTGGATTGAGTTTTAGCAATCTTGGGAAGGGGATTGTCAGCAATCTTGGATTGGAAAGCAACTCATTTTATCCCCTAGAGGTCCAACGGAGTTTCCTTAAATAAACAAACTTCCTTCTTAGAGCCACAAACAGCAGAGAAATGAAAATCTAAGCACCAGGAGACTCTGGAGTGAAAGAGCTTCTCCTGTAAGAAGACCAGGAATCTGGTTCTTCAGCATCCCAGCTGTCCCAAGTCACAAAAGTATCTGCAGACCACATTTGCTATGGATGTCCTTATTTATGTCTATGGAGGCCCACCGTCCCTCTCTGGGTTGAGGATTTCCAACACATTGTTTGGAACTACAGCACCAGTATGGCTTTAAGAAGGTGCTTGATTGAGGCTACCTTAGTTGGAGGTAAGAGAACTGACTTTGGACAATGGGCAGATGTTTCCCTCCTCACTGAGAGAACAGAAGCCCCCAGCTCCCATCAGCACATCTCTCACCTACCTGCCTTTGTCTCCAGTTACTCTGTCCTCCCTCTAGACTATGTGGATGAAAGGTCCATGCTTCTAGATAAAGCACGTACCTTCCATTCTGCACAGAATCTATCCTTCTCAACACTCAAGGCCATCAATTCAGTAATTTTCCTTCTCTTCTGTATTGTTATTTTTTCTTGCTTTAAGAGGTCTCATAATTATGCTTCTCCCACTTACAAAGAAAATGATTCTCCCTTAACTCCCCATCAGCCTTCAGCAAACAAACAAACAAAACGTTTACCTTCTCCTTCTATAAAACTTCTTGGAAGAGTGACCTAAAGTCACTGTCATCAATGTCTCCTGTCCCATTCTTTGTTAAACCCATTTTGACAACGTTTTTGCTCCATCATTTCAGTTAATCAATTTCTCACAAGATCATGAACGGTCTGCCTTTCACTCAACCTAACAGTTGTTCGTCCTTATCTTACTTGGCATTTCAGCTGCATTGGACTAAGTTGAAAACTCCCTCTTCCTTGAAAATGTTTCTTCATTTAATTTCCATGATATCACACTCTCATTTTCTCTCTCTTATATTCATTAATTCTAAGTTTCTGTTGCTGGTTCCTCACCATCTTCTTGGAATTGGAAATTAGAAGGTTCAGGCCTTCGTGTTTTGTCACTGTTTTATCTAAACTCACTCATTTGGTGATCTCATTCAGTCTCATGAGTTGATTAACTTCACTCCTACACACAAGCATAAAGAACAAGGCTCCAACATCCATCTGTCAGCCTGGACCTCTCCTCCACTCATCTCACTAGGTGACAGCCCACTTGACTTTCCACTGAATGACTAATAGGCACCTTACCCATAAGGGGTCCCAAACTGAACCCTGATCTTCCTTTTTCATGGGCTCCTCACAGAGTCTTTTCCATTTCAGGAAAATAAATTCCTTTTTTTCTAGTTGATTCAGCCAAAATCTTAGCCATCATCCCAAACACCACTCTCTCCCACACTGCAAATCTGATCTGTCAGCAAACTTGAATGACTCAATTTCAAAATATTTCCAGAATCAAATTCAGTGACTTATCATCACATCCACTGCTACGACCCTTGTCTAAGCCACCACTGTCTATCCCCTGTAATACTGTGATGGACTCTTAGCTTGTCTCTGCCACCCCACCCCAACCAGTCCATTCCCAGTAGGTTAGCCAGGATGATCCAGTAAAAAGTATAAACATACTGCTCTTTTTCTGGAAATCCTCCAATGGACGTTCACCTCATTCAGACTTAAAAGACAAAATGTTTCACTGGCCTTGAACAAGCTGTGCTCACCTCTTCGGTCTTCTTCTCACTCCCTTGGCTCAGTTACAGAGACACTCTTTCTGCTCTTCAAAGATGCCAGGTCAATTCCACGATCAGCCTTCAAAGATGCTTTCTTCCTCTGCTTTTCCTCAGCCATCTTCACGTTTGTCTCTCTCACTTCCTTTAAGAAAGTTACTCAATTGTCATTTTGTTTTGTGAAGTTAACCTTCTTGGCCAATCTTCAAAAATGTTAGCCACTATAATCACCTTTATTCTTTCTAACCTCCTTCCTTGCTTTACTTTCTTCTCCTCAGCAGTTACATCTGTCTAGTTTTACATACTTTATTTATCAATCCTTTTTCTATAGGATATAAACTACACAAAGTTAAGATTCCAGTCTGATCACTGCTTGTATTGATTGCATTACTGTTACAAGTTAATTGCCTTTTTCTAAATCCCTGTCCTTTGTCATGTGCTTTGCAGTTTATCCCAAGGGAGGTTGATTATTCCTCTCTGCCCCATGGCCATTCAGCATGGCCATGAGACTTGCGCTGATCAATGGAATGTGACAGAAATGATAGTGGGGCAGTTCCAAGCCTAGACTTTAAAAGGCATTGTAGGGCTTCCCTGGTGGTGCAGTGGTTGAGAGTCCGCCTGCCGATGCAGGGGACATGGGTTCGTGCCCCGGTCTGGGAAGATCCCACATACTGCGGAGCCGCTGGACCCATGAGCCATGGCCACTGAGCCTGCACGTCCGGAGCCTGTGCTCCGCAACGGGAGAGGCCACAACAGTGAGAGTCCCGCGTACCGCAAAAAAAAAAAAAAAAAAAAGGCATTGTATGTTTCCACTTGCCCTTCTTATATTTCTGCCATTGCTGTGAGAAGCATATGCCTCATGTAGCCAGTTCCAGGAAGATACAGTCTATATGTAGTAGACTCAAACAACCTGTACAATGTGTAGGTTGAAGTATTGCTCAGCTGAACCCAAGCTAGATCAGCCAGATCCTAGTGACCTGACACATGCACAAAAGAGAAATAAATGCTTATATTGTATGTCACTGAGATGCTGTGATTTTTATGCACCAATAACTGAGTAACATACTGTTATAGCCACTGATTCTGGCACATAACAAGTATCTGATAAATAATTGATGAGTAAATGACCACATAAAAGAAATACGAATCATTTTATCTGTGGGAATCATTAGCTTGCCAAATGTCCTGCCTTTGCATATTCTAGCAGAGAGCATAGGGACATACAACTAGTTCTGATAAATGAGTTATAAATTGCAGTGACAATGTGTCACTTCCAGGCTGGAGTATTTAACTGCCAGACATTCTAGAGCTCTATTTTTCTGTTTGGCATGGTGAGAAGCAATGTTTGCAATGAAAACTGCTCCATGTATAACACCAATGATCAGAACCTCCTGGTGACCTGCAATCAACACACAACCTGCATGAGAAATCAACTGTTGTTGCTTTAAACCACTGAGATTTGAGGTTTGTTTGTTACTGTTACCGAACCTATACCTTATCTGTTTTGCATATATGCAAATAAGACACACATTTAGAGTCATCATAAATAAATTCAGGTGGTATGGGGGTGTTGTCCTTATGTCTTTGTTTCATAAGATAGTAAGTTTCTAACGTAAATTTTTGCTCTAAAGGAACTTGAGTTGAGATCTAGAAATAGCCACATTTTGTATGTGTGACATTAGATAAACCATTAAACCACTCTGACCTTGTTTCCTTATTTGACAAATAGGACAAAGAATATCCCTCTCAGAGGTTGTTGTTGTCATTCATTCATACATACCTGGCATTTACTGAGGATGTACCGTTGAGCTCAAGGAGCTTGATGCCCAGGAGGAACGAGCCATACACACATGCTGCTATGTTACCCAACACTGCTTGTGAGAAATGCCAGGCTAGCCTCAGAACAAGAGTATGAGAGGGCTGGAGAAGAGAGATGAAGGCATCATGCATGACTCAGCAGCAATGATCTATGCCAGAGGAAAGCAAAATGTGGAGCCAACTTTCCAAGTAAATTCCATTCTCAGTACTTAGCTTTCTGGTCCATGAAGCTGCTCTATGCTACTTCTTCACAAGAACTTCTGCTTCTTATTCAAGAGTACCTACCCCTTTGAACATGACTTGGCTGTCCTGGATAGCACCATGGCCCTAGAAAAGTTGATTTATGTGACCTTCCCATTCTTGCAGAATCTGTTAGGCTATAATAGCCCCTTGCTCTCCTTCGTTGAGGTCATTGCAATCTTCAGTTATTAATTCTGTGATTATGTAAACACCAATCACCTCACTCAACGCATCACATGTTCCATGAGGACACAGTCTATATTATACACCGAGTGCATAGCATGGTGTCTGACAAATAGTAAGAGCTCAGTAAACATTTGGTGAATGAATAAATAAGTGTCAGGTCTCCTGTCTCCACCGTGTCACTCCACCCAACTCATGACTGAAGTTAGGTTCAATAATGTTTATTGAATCTGAATGCTTCAAAAGAAAAATGATCCAAATAAAATAAATTTGTCTCAAGTATTACCCAAACTATTCAGAAGTTTTCATATTTTAGTAGAGGATTGTAAAGGAAGGCTGTTTATGCCATATGAAAGACTGTCTAATGGTGGGATTTCTGATTAGAGGGATATTTAATAGAAAAGAGACAAGAGAATGTTTTGAAGTATTTTCACATGCACTATTGTGCCGCTCTTTAAATTATACCATCTGTGTACTTGTTTACTCATAAGGTTGAACAGGAGTAAGAGAATAGAGAGGTAAAGAATCATTTGGGAAAACAATACCTAATTTTTACTAAATCAGGATAATTTTTATTTATTCTGCCTTCATTAAAGGTGAAGAACTAATTGAATTAAGTGTGTGCTAGAAATTATAATAACTGTCCTTTGAAGTGCAAATTCTTGGGTACATAAAGAACAATTTAAAAAGCAGGTCAGAAAGAGTCCTTAATGCATTCTGATGTAGCCAAACGTTATAGGTTGTGCTTTTCATGTCACTTCATTTGGAAATATTTCACCATAACATGACATACCAAAATAACTCAGGCATGAAAATCCTTTTTTTCTCTTTAGCAAGAATGAACTGTGAACCATTATGTGCTTGGATATAAACTGAAATCATAGGACTAAAGAAGTAATTCCTTATCATAAATGCTAACTCTGTGAAGAGTAAAAGACTAACAAGTCTTCAAAGAGTGTGGATTTCCATCTGAATGTTGGGATGCTGAACCAAATAATACACATACTTGATTTGGATTGAAAATCAACTCATTTAGCACAGTGTCAATGGCTCTAAAAATGGCATGTTTCTTATTTTATAGATATCATCTGCTCAATTTGCCTTTAATTTACTATATAAGTAGTGTGACCTCATTTCATGGAGATGAAGACAACCTCAGATTCATTCAGAAGCAATAATTACGGATTGCAGAAGGAGAACATAATGAGAAGATCCCGTTTGCATAAAATTGCTATTTGAATGTTGGATGCCAGTGTTGGCTTTCTCAGGGTTTGACACATCTGCCAGACTCAGCTAGGGCTCCAATGGGAAACAACAATTTAGTGTGAGTGCTGGAAATGTGGAAGCCTATAAGATTCATGGGGATGGGCATTTCAGCTGATGGAACAAGTTGTCTTTCTGCAAATAGAATTATCACAGGCCTGCCAACTTGCATTTATGAAGCTTATCTCTATTCAGACTTTAAAATAACCCTCTGAGGTCAGTATTATTATTAGTATTCCCATTTGACTGATAAAGTAACTTGCCCCAAATCATACAGTTAGGCAGTGGCAGAACCAAAACAACAAGATCAGAATACCGAGCCCAAAGTCACATTATATTACCTCTTCTCTCTCTTTAATTATCTATCTTTTATCCATGTATTTATCCACCCTTCTATCCATTTCTCTCACTCCTCATTCTTCTCTCCATTTGTCTGTCCAACCATGTTCTTTCTCTGTCTTTTTCTGTATCTTCATGTATCTCTCTGTCTCTGTCTTTCTCCATGTACTCTCTTTCTCTGACTTGGTCTCAGCCCTTGTGAGCTTTTGTCTTTCTCTTATTCCCTGTCTCTTTCTTTCCCTTACACTTTCAGTCTATTTATATAATTCTGTATCTATCATCCACCCATTATGTATCTATATATCCACCCATGTATGTTTTGTCTTTATTTCTTCATCCAGCCATCCATACTCCCATTCATGGTTTCTATATCCCAATATCCTTTTATGAATCTGTCAAATACTTTCTATTTTTCTCTCCTTTTCTCTCTCTCTTGCTCTCACTTTTTTCTATTCTCTCACCCCCATCTCTCTCTCTCCCCCCTCTCCCTCCCTGTCTTCATTCAACATGTTTTTCTCATCCAGGTATTTTAGGCATAGCCTTAACCCCTGCCCAAGGTCAAGAAATGCATCCATCCCATGTGTCAAAGGTACATGCTTTGCTAAAGCAGTAAAACATCTACCTATGACTCAACTAAAGGTCAACCCTGTTGCTACTTGATGAAAGACAATGTATTAGAAAGAAAATTATCCATGGGACTCTCACATTTCTATATATTTTATGAGTAGGAATGAGAGGCACTAGCGGCCCTTTTTTCCAGATTATCTTTTCAAGGACATGTGCATACTGAACAACCTTGGAAGACAAAGATAGTGTCTTCCTCTGAAGCTAAAAACAGGTTTGCTTACACGCTTGCAAGATAGAGATAGTATCTCCTTCCAGAGGAAAGGTCAGGCAGCCTTAAAATCCAGGATAAATGAGATCATGTCTCCCTTGAGCAGAGGGCATACCTGGCTAACGGGTAACTCAGATTCCTTAAGTTGAAGGTTCCTCTCCTCTAATGTAACCTACTGCCTGAACAGGCATCTCTATGGGCCCATCTGTGTAGACTCTGTGAGACTGGAGGGTAAGGAGAATGGATACAAATATGCTGATGCTCATGCTGCCTGTGGTACTCTAAGTAACAAAGTCCTCTGTGTCTGGCACCGGAGCCTCCTGTACTCTGCAGACTTCCATGAGAGTGTGGCAGGCTAACGCGTCAGCTTGCAAGTGGCCAAAAATCTCAGCCCCTTCTCAGCCCCTCAAACCTGTATGTTTTTTCCTCTTGTCTCAGCACCATACTGGTCCTCAAAAGTTTTTTTTTTGTTTGTCTTTCTTTTAATATCTTGAAAAGGGGAATGTTTTAACCAAATTTTTCCAGCTTCCTATTTTCCATTAGGAAATGGCACCTATTTGAACAGCAAACTCAGGTATCCCTTGCTCTGTCTGTGATTTTAATGAGGAAGAAAATCATTTCCATCTAGGCCCTTCACAATGCCTTCCCCTCTACACTTAATTTGGTGGGGTGGGACTGGGCATGTACAAGCTTTACCATCTTTGCGAAGCCAACGCAACTGAAGGATCACATGACAGTGTGACCTGGAGGGGCTGTACCTGGGGAAGTACAATTGGATCAGTTCATCAGTTATGGCCTGTGAGTCTTTCCCTTTCTATTCTGGGGATTCTCTGATGTCCCTAAAGCAAGCAACTGTCCACTCCCAGGCATCAGTGCACTTCCTAGAAGTGCAGAGCTGGTAGTGCCCGAGGGACTGCCCTCAAACGTGGGGTCTGGGGGCTTATGGATAAATATTTTTCTCCATTGATTCTTAGGTGGAAAATTCTGAGCAACATCTATAAGCTGTTTAGAGAGCCCTCAAAACCATCAAATCCAAGTGGCCTATAGCAGTGACCTCAACAAAATGCACCCTCACATGGTTTTCCTTCCTTCCTTCACTCTCCCTTGTTCCTCTCTCCTCATCTCTGGAGTCACCTCACAAATAAACTGCCTGTACACAAGTCCTTGCCTCAGATTCTATTTCTGGAGGAAATGCAAGCTAATCTAAAGGTGAACTAGAAAGACCAAGGCCTCTGGAACCAGATAAACTCGAGTCTGTATATTAGCTCTACTGCTTTCTTCTGGGAGATCTTGAACTAGTTATTTAATCCCTCTGAGTTACAGCTGGTTTTTTTTTTTTTTTTTTTGTGGTATGCGGGCCTCTCACTGTTGTGGCCTCTCTCGTTGCAGAGCACAGGCTCCGGACGCACAGGCTCAGCCGCCATGGCTCATGGGTCCAGCCACTCTGCGGCATGTGGGATCTTCCCGGACCGGGGCAAGAACCCGTGTCCCCTGCATCGGCAGGCGGACTCTCAACCACTGCACCACCAGAGAAGCCCAAGTTACAGCTTTTTCATTTGTAAGATGGAAAAAAATAATACTTTGCCCGGGTGGGGAATATTGATTACGACAAAAAAACATGCAGTCCTTAGCACAGGGTCTGGCAGGGCATCAATGTTCAACAAACAGCAGCAATTATTGTTATTATAGCCTGAGCAAATCCCAAGGGTAGCCTGGAAACTAGAGGTGCAGAAATCCTGGTGTTCTGACTGCAGTGACTATCTGGGGACTGCTAAGCTGCAGGACTTTATCACTTTAAGGACCCCGAACTGCATGAATTATTTATTAATTACTGTTTATAGAAATGGTTGTATCATAAGTAGCTTCTGGATTGCTTGAACTTTTTAAGGCACATGTGGAGAGAGAATACATTTGGAGAATTACGCCATGTTGTTGCTTTCTTCTTCTTCTTCTTCTCCTTGATTCTTTCTACCTCTCATTCTTTCCTCTGTCCAGTCAGCTAATCATTGTGCATTTGTGGCCTCATGGAAGCCATGACACAGCAGAAATGTACACATTTTTTTTAAGAAAAAGATTCAATTCTTGTTTATGTATTTATTTAATGCAATAAAGCTAGAGTAGAGGCCATAGCTTTGGAGAAAGTTTTCCCTCCTTTTTATTTTATTTTTTTAAATTAATTTTTATTGGAGTATATTTGCTTTACAATGTTGTGTTAGCTTCTAGTGCACAGCCTCCTTTTTAAATAGTAAGGAATTCTCAGAGCATAAGGAAAGTTAGAGAGAGTGGAGGTTCAGGTGGAGAGTATGGTGAACTCACACAGGTGAGAATGGAGGTTGGATTGGAAATGGCCCCGCCTCCCCTGGAGTGCCATTGGGTGAGCCCCATCTCTCTCCCGCTAGTTGCTGTATGAAATACGACTGAAATTTTACAAAGAGCTCAGTGTATTGCAGTGAGCACTGAGTGCTTCCTCTGATGGGGACACTCGTTAGCTGTTCTACCTGTTGTCATCCACTGAATACCTCCCTTCAATAGCAGTTGGATTCCCAAATGGGCCCCTGAAACTTTGCTGAGTCAGCATTCAACTTACTCTATGTGAAGAATTCCCTTTTCAGAATTCCAAGATTCCTAAAAGACCTGAAATAAAGGGTGGGCCCAAGTGTGGAGGTGGGAGAGTGTTATGTCTTTGGTATGACGTCTACCCCAGGCCAGGACAGTGGTAAATCAAGTCCCATGACACACGCATTATTTATTAAAATATACAACATATTGAAGGAGCTCGGAATATGCCACTCCAAAATATTCCACTCTGGCATATTGATTAATTTGAGCTAAAAGCACTTGAAAAACAGAAAATGCAAGGAAAACACTCTATCCTTCTTTTTCTTAAGAGCAGGAGATCAAATTCCCATATGAAAGATATCCTCCCCAGATCCCAGCAGGAAGGTATCATTCTTATCAAGGAAAAGAAGTTGAGATCAAGAGAATTCCCTACAAGCAGTTATCATATGATCCTGCAATCCCACTCCTGAGCATATATTCAGATAAAACTATAATTTAAAAGGTACATGCACCCCAGTGTTCATTGCGCACTATTTACAATAGCCAGGACATGGAAGCAACAGAAATGTCCATCAACACATGAATGGATAAAGAAGATGTGGTACATATATACAATGGACTATTACTCAGCTGTAAAAAGCATGAAATAACACCATTTGCATCAACGTGGGTGGACCTAGAGATTATCATATTAAGTGAATTAAGTCAGACAGAGAAAGACAAGTATCATATGATATTGCTTATATGTGGAATCTAGAAAAATGATACAAATGAACTTATTTATAAAACATAAACAGACTCACAGACATAGAAAACAAACATATGGTTACCAAAGGGGAAAGGGGGGGAGGGATAAATTAGGAGTCTGGGATTAACATATACATACTACTATATACAAAATAGATAAACAAGGACCTACTGTATAGCACAGGGAACTATACTAGTTTGTAATAATCTATAAGGGAAAATAATCTGAAAAAGAACATATATATATACATCTACATATGTGTATATATGTATATATATATATAACTGAATCACTGTGCCGTACACCTGAAACTAACACATTGTAAATCAACTATACTCTAATTAAAAAAATTAAAAATTAAAGGGGAATTCTCTACAAGCAGATGTTGTTAAAATAATTCTTGTCTTCCTTAAGCCACCCTGCATCATAGTTTAATTACTTTTCCATAATTGCCTCTCCTTGTTCAAGCTCATATAAAGGCATGTAGTTTCACCGTATCTTCAGATTGTCATTCATTACGAAGGCTCCCATGTTACATAAGACACGTATGAACTAAATTTATATGCTTTTCTCCTGTTGATCTATCTTATGTTAGTTTAATTCTCAGGTCCAGCTGGGAAAACAACCTAAGAGGTAAAGGGAAAATTTTGCCTCCCCTACGATTTCCTGCATGTTTTTTCTGGCTTATGCTACACACACTCTATGGTCTCTGGGAATCCTGGAGGGTAAAAGTCCACACATGTGTGGGTTCCAACCCCAGAGAAGACCATGCCTATAAGATGGGAGTTATGAACTGATCTTCACATACACCCTCCCACTTAACCCCAAAGTGTCATTTCCAGAAGATCCCTATGTTACAGTCACTAATGAATTAGACCAATGGGAATCTGAAACACTCTAGCCAGGAGGCACATCTGGCTGGAAGCATCCCCACTAGTGGCTGAGAAGCAGATGCCCTGATTGTGGATGGCAGACTCAGGACTTCTGAGATTATTACACTTAGCAGGCAAGGGGGAATTTACATAGAGATAGAGTAAAACCTGATGGCAGGGCTTCCCTGGTGGCACAGTGGTTGAGAGTCCGCCTGCCGATGCAGGGGACACGGGTTAGTGCCCTGGTCTGGGAAGATCCCACATGCCGCGGAGCAGCTGGGCCCGTGAGCCATGGCCGCTGAGCCTGTGCGTCCGGAGCCTGTGGTCCGCAACGGGAGAGGCCACAACAGTGAGAGGCCCGCATACCGCAAAAAAAAAAAAAAAAGCTGAAGGCAGCAATCTTTTCCTTGACAATTTCAGTGAGGACCAATGCCCTCTAATTACATAAATGCCCCTTTACCATGAAAGAGGTGGCGTGTTATACAGGAAAGATCACTGTACTTCTGAATGACATTGGGAAAACTGTCTTCTCTCTGCCCAAGCCACCTGACCTCCAACCCTAGGCAAACCTTTTTGTAAAGTATCTCTCCTTCAGCCCATTAATTGATGGTGAATGTATTCGTTATCTCAAGCTCAGTAACAAATTACCTCAAAACGTAACAGCTTAAAACAACGACAAATGTCATTTCACAGTTTCTGCAGGTCAGGGACGGAGTGCAGCTTAGCTGGGTGCCTCTGGCTCCAAGTTTCTCCTGAGGTTGCCGTCCAGGGGCAACCTGAATTCCTGCTTCATGACCAAAGATAAGTCATCCAGCCATTGTCTTCTCTAGTTTCTTTCTTCACTGCAGAATTTACCTGTATTTAAACCCAATCCCCCTTTTCTCTGTTGTCTCAGAAAAAAAGGGATAAGAGTGAGAAGGAAATGTAATTTTGAGAGCACCTCCTATTAGCCAAGCTGTTTTATATACATATCACATATAACTTACTAACATTTTAACATGTGCCATGCAATGGATTTGGCATTGAATTATCTCATTTAATCCCTGCACCATTTTATAGGTGGCCTGAGACTCAGAGAAGCTAAGAAATTGTCTCAAGCTAAGACAGCTGGCGGGGGATTGAGAACACAGGTTCCTACCCATCACAGTTTCCTCATCTCCAAAACTGCTTCACATCTACATTGTTGCTCCTGTCTCATCCTGTTTTATATGGGAGCCTCTGCCCTTCATTACTTGTATTTTCCCATCTCTGGAAGTATTGATACAAACATGCTCTTAGACAACAAGTTCAAGCCTCTTTTATTCTAAAAAAAAAAAGGAAGGAAAGAAAGAGGAAGGAAGGAAGGAAGGAAGGAAAGAAGGAAGGAAGGAAGAGGGAGAGAGGGAGGGAGGGGAAGAGAGAGAGAAAAGAAAAAGAAAAAAAATAAGGTCTCCCACTTTCAACCATTACCTTATCATACTTCCATTCCATCACTTCTGTTCCTGTCCCCAGATGTCCCAATAAAGAGCCTTTCCTCAGTGGCTCCAAGCTCTTGCCTGTCCTCCACCCATCCTCGTGGTCCCTCTCTAACCCTCTGTAAGGTGCACGATGAGCAGAGCTTTGGCTCAGTCCTTCTCCTTTCCTGCTCACCCACACAGACCATCCTCAACTTAAGCCTGGTTTCTCAAAATGCTCCATTTTTGTGGGCTGCAATATTAACCATTCCAGCTTCTTCTTCCGTATTTCTCACCGGTCCTTCTTGATCCTAGTCATTCTCTTTCCACTCACCTCTAAAGTAAGCCTCTGTATCAGTTTCCTCCAGCTGCTATAGTAATGTACCACAAAACAAGTGGCTGAAAATAACAGACATTTATTTCTCTCACATTTCTGGAGGTTAGAAGTCTGGAATCAAGGTGTCAGCAGGGCCATGCTCCCTCTCAGATGCTTCATGGAATCCTTCCTTGTCTTTTCCTGGCTTTGGGTGCATCCTTGGAGTTCCTTGGCTCACAGCTGCATCCCTCCAGCCTCTGCCTCGGTCATCACGTGGGCTTCTTCCTTTGCATGTCTGTGTCCCCATTTTCTTCTTCTTATGAAGACAGCAGTCACATTGGAATAAGAGCCCATCTCACTGCAGTATGACCTCACCTTAACTAATTATAACTGCAATAAACTTATTTCCAAATAAGGTCACATTCGGGGTCCTGGGGGTTAGGACTTCTTTCTACATCTTGGAGGGGACACAATTCGACCCGTAACAGTCCTCTTTGAGATTCTGTGTTCTACCCTCCACTCCTGTCCTTGATTCACAGCTATACCCAGCACCACCACCAGAGTTCCCAGATGATACAATTTTCCCTAAATTTTGTTATTTTGCACTAATGTTCTCTTGGACTAAAATTAGCAGCTCCAAATGCCTGAAAGATATCCCCACTTGTATGTCCCATGGGCACAATAGCCCAATATTTCTAAAGGCCAACGGCCAACATGAGGCATCTTTCACTCATAAGCCATAACCAACAAACCACCATCCTTGCTCACCTCAACCCCTGCCGCAGCCCCCCACCTAATCCTGCTTCCCCTCTGCCTCTGCCTCCTCCTCCACGTCTCCTGGTAGCCAACAGTAAACTCTTAAATGCAGAAAGCATAGCACTCCTTCACTGTACAAAACCCTGTGGCTTTCAGTTGCCTTTAGGGGAAGAAACCAAGCTCCTTCAAGACTGTGCAAGTTCTCCTGCAGCTTCTGGTCCTGTCACATTCTGTGTATTTCATTTCCAGGGGTTCCATTCATCTGTTCCATACATGCATTCCCAGCACCTAGGATAGTGTTTGGCATATAGTAAGTGCTCAGCAGATGTGTTGCAAAAAGTAGTTAACTCTTTATTGCCCCCATATTCATCACACAGACACTCCTTGAAGATGTCTCTTTCACCATCCTAGCCATTTTGTGTGCAACATTTTGTCCATCAACAGTTCAGATGCAGCACAGGTAGACTTTTCTTGTGGTTTTACACCATCACTCCCATGGCTGGCAAGGCCAGTGCCCTCTCTAAATACTCAGTTCCCGGAAAATCATCTGCAAGGATATCCTCCAACACCATCTCTCAGAAGCCAAGATGCCCTGCATCTCTCAGGCCTTCCATCACAAGGATGTCTCTCCCTGATTATGTGCTGTGCTTTGTCTTCAAAACCCCAAACAGCATTTCATGCACTTCTTCTTCCTTAAAATCCCTCTTTAGAGCTCTTCTCCAAAAGTCAAGGGCTGGGCAGTTACCGAGTTGTGTTTTATCAGTGCATCTCAATTACATTAGATGCAGGACCAGGAATTTGTTGTTTTTGTTTGTTTTCTCTTTTAATTTTTAATTCCAATCAATCACTACCTGATATTATCATAAAACACAATAAAAATGAATTACTATAAAAATGAAACATCTGTTGGATTCCGCAGCAGTGTCAAGTTGCTATGACAGCTCCCACGTGTTACATCTGTGGTCCGAATTTCCTTCGTGGATGGGTAACCAGCAGTTCATGGGTCAGCACCAGTGCACAGAGCACACTTAGAGAAGCCTTGATCGACCGTCTTCCTCCTTCTACTCACCTCTGTCCCCCAAGCCTTCCCCTCAAAGACCCTGTTCTTCCATGGACATTGTTCCATTCTTCTTCCATCTGACATTGAATGTCAACTCAGGCAAAAAGAGTCCTGCAGTTTCCTGGCCCTCCAAGTCATCATTTCTGCTCCTGGATGTGAATATATCCTGGATCTCTGTTCTCCACATGTGTTCAAATCCAAATCTCTCTCCTCACCAAGTTTGCTCTTTCTCTCAAGCTATCAACTCTGTAAAGAGATTGTGATTATCCCCGCCACTGATGGGAGACCACAGCCTCATCTACACATTTCCCTTCCTTTATTCCCAACATATCCATTTGGTGGTCAGGACCCAGGGATTCAAGTCCTGCAATGTTTTCTTGTGCCTTCCCTTTTCTGCCCCACCCCATAGACACAATCCTAGCTCAGGGCCATATTATCTCCCAACCAAATTATTATGGTTGCTTCTAAATTGGTCTTCATGCTCCCTGCTTTCCTCATTCTCCAACTCGTTATGCAGAACGAGTCCAGAAAACAATTTCTAAACCAGAGCCGTGGTGATTATCCCACAGCTTCTCTAAAGCCTTTAGTACATCCCCAGAGTCTACAGCATAGAAGCCTGTGGTCCTCAGATGCACATCCAAGCCCTCCACAGCGGCTGAAGGTAGTGTCTTTCCTACAGGTCTCAGCCTGTCTCAGGTGAGACCTGTCTTTCCTTAGGTCTCAGCCAACCCCAAGAGTATTCAGGGAGTGCCAGAGAGGTAACACCACAGGAAGAGCCCCTGACTAATGAGCGAGAGGAGTTGGTGGATCAATATCTCAGAGGACCCCCAGTGGTGGAATTAAGCCCACCATGGTAACTCGTTCCATGCCAACTGGAGCCTGAGGCAAAAGAAATAGGTACACTCCTATATACAATTTTAAAGTAGTTTTAAATGGTTAATGGTTTTAATGAAAATATTATCATTGATGAGTTTGTTTCCATGAAAACCAGTAAAGTAAAATTATAATGAAATTTGTGTTTGATGTAAACTAGTATTTAAATTTAAAATAATGGTGTGAGTTTTTAATACACTTATTTGATTTTTCAATACCTTTTCAGTTATTTTCATGTTCTGAAGCAAATTCACCATTTTAAAAAATACACTTAGAATGTGTTTTTACATATTTTTTTCCTTTTGCCTCAGGCTCCAGTATGGCTCAGCACAGCACCGTCAGATCCTATCTTTATTTAAAATGTTGATAATTTTAATCACATTTTTGTGGTATTTTGATATTTAAAAAATTATTTCATTAAAATACTATACATCCTGATTACTGAGTGTTTGGCACCCCTTACAGTAAGTTCCCTACATACGAACAAGTTCTGTTCCAAGAGTTTGTTTGTAAGTCCAGTTTGTTTGTAAGTCCAACAAAGTTAGCCTAGGTACCCTGCTAAACACAGTCATTATTGCTTGGTGCTTCTGAGCAGTACCAGCTACATCATCGCTGCTTTTACGCTTGCTTCCAGACATCCTGGGCTTGAAATAAAGATACAGTACTACTGTACTCTATAGAGTATTGTACAGTAAAGTACACAAAAGCTCAACCAACTGTAGAGGATGCACGCATGTAACAATGTATACCAGACACGTGAACTAACTTACGTGATTGGACGTGTGAACCCACGTTCACATCTTTGAAAGTTCGCAACTTGAAGGTTTGTATGTAGGGGACTTACTGTACTTCCTGCATCGAGGTCAGTGCCTCCCTTACTCCACCCTATCCTGGCCCTGGTGGGATCTGCTCATTCTTTCCCTCATCTCTCCCTTGATCCATTGATTCCTTGATTCCTCCCTTCCCTGCCTCACTTTGCACTCCCTTCACCCACTTCCTGGGATTCCTTCCCCAAAAGAATAAAGTCTTTATTTTAGGATCTGCTCTTGGAGGTATCCAAATTAAGATATCCTTTGTGGTCTAGTAACAATCGACTGTCACAGAAACACTCACACCACTGTCCTTCGAGCCTACACTCAGCCAGTTCAGGGTGTTTTCTACTCCTCTCTTGATTAACTGTAATAAAATATGGGGAAGCCCTTGTTCAGAAAGCTCCAAATAATCATGGACAATCTTTATTAACTTCTTGTTTGTCTAGGAAACTCCCTCTCCCTAGAATTCCTTGAGTCTACGTTTACCAGTTAAAAAATGAGTCATGCCACCACCCCCATGAAGTCACTGTTCCCACATTTCCTCACTCAAATTTATCCCCTTTCTCTCTGTCCCCATAGCTTAGTGATCATCTATATGAGAGCCCCTATCCCAGGCAATTTATATCCTGGGTATTTTAATACTCTTTATCTCTTCTACTAGACCATCAGACTGAAAAAATGGGGAAAATCACTGCATCCTATCTTGCAGTGGTCCATTGCATGTTAAATGTCTGATGAATTGAATTAAATGAAGAATTCAATAAACTCAGAACCAAATGCATTCAACAACAGGACCTTCACTTGGGTGAACAGAGCACGTGGAGATACACACAAATATATCCAAAGCAGAGCTATCAGGGAACACAACATACCAGATTAGTTGGCTTGACTTGTGCCCGGGTGGTAGGTTCAGAAACATATGCACCCAGCAAGCTGGAGGTAGATCTGGCAAACAAGGATACACAGAAACTCCTGGCCTCACCCAGCAACTAAAGGTTCTATCTTCACTGTTACCAAACTCTCCAATGCTGATGTTTGCCTCCTCGTGCATTAGGTGCCAAATATTCCTGACAGGTGTCCTCAATCAGGTCAGAATTGGGGCATGAGAAAAAATAGCTGGCATCTGCTCTGATCATGATGGTAGGGTTGATTTAAGCCTTGGTAAGCTCTTCTCAAAACCACCCAACAGCAAATCTGAACACACCCACATATGCCATTCAGTTGGCATTTTATAGAACTTCCATAAATCTCTAGGTTCTCCAAATTGCTCTATGGACAGCTGAATTTTCCTTGGCCATGATTAAACTGCTCATGTCACCAGCCCCACCTTGCCAACAATTCAGGCGGTGCAGGAGCCAAACAAAATAACACCCTGTATTTCTACCCCACAGGCTTTCCCCACCATCTAAGTCGTAACAAGTTGTTCACCACAGCATAATTTATCATAGTGGAGAACTGAGAAAAAACCTAAATCACAGGGTAGTGATTAAGCAAATGATTCCCTTTTCACAGGACTATATATAGAAAAAAATTACACTAATAGTAATATACTAATAATATTGCTAGTTGTAATAATTTAGATTATACAAACATGGATGATTGTTTTCTCCCTTCCATTCATAATCCATTTTAATGCATTATGGATATGTATTCCTTTAATAAATATATGAAATAATGATACATGGTACACAGTTTAGAAAATTAACTGCATGGACAACTTAAATTAGAGAAAAGTCATAAAAGAAGAGCACTTGGGAGAGAGAAGTTCTAATCTGATTATTTGCCTTGACAAAGACTGACAAATTCTCAATGTGAGTGGTGGTGGTATGTGTTTGTGTGTGTTTATGTGTGTGTATAACATCTAGGTGTAATGCTCATACATGTTTAACAACTGGCTCTAATAAATATCTCAATCTGTAGCATTTGCTGATTTCCATGATGTAAATATTCTCACTGTAGCCAAGGGTTGGGCAGAAATGCACACAATTGATCTCACAAGGCTATAAGAGCAGAGCCAGCCCAAGGCACCTTTGGACTTCATTTACCATTGAGAGCATCCCTGAGCTAACCACCTAAAAGTGACTCCAGGAGAACAACTATCATGGTCAACTCAAAGCTCCTCTCCAAAGTTCATAGCTCCCTGATAAGACAAACTCATTGAGATATAAGATAGGAGGAGAAGATGCACATTGCCTCTGCCCATCTGTCCATTCCCCTTGAGTCCCTCTTCTTCTCCTGAACCACTGGGGCCTTAGAGGGCTCTAAAGCCTAAGCATCAGATAGGAAACTCAGTGTGGGCTTTTTTAACGGAAATGGCCAAGTTATGAAAAATGTTAAATGTGAAAAACACGTGTGAAGAAGAGCAGTAAGCATACTTTGGGATTTGTAAGTAAACATGAGAAAACCAAAATATCAGTTGAAAAATTGATCAAGGAATTGCAGGGCTAGTAGGGGCCTCGGTGAATATTTAACTGTTCATTCTATAGAAAACAAAACTGAGAACCAGAGAGTTTGACTGATTCAAAGTCAGATTTCAAATCAGTGTATCCTGATTCCAAATAAATTGCTTTTGCCATTAATTTAGCACCATACAAAAATTCATGTGAGCTCAAATTTTAGACGGTTATAATGATATATTTCAAGACAACAGAGACTCTAAGAATTTTTTTATATTTTTCCCAGTGAGTTTAAGTAAGAAGTAAATTTTTTTTTAATATCTTCAATAAGTTTATATTCTAAGCAGAAACTTTTCCCACACCTAACAGGAAGGTATTGGTATTCATTGTAAATGAAACTCTCTCTGATACTTTTCTGCTCCCTGTTCTGGTAGAAGGTAGGCTGCCCCCATTCACCTCTTTCCATTTCATCAAAGTGAGTGTGTCCCACGCACACACTGCAAGGAAGCCGCATCTTTGACTTCACTGCAGATGTTAGCCTTTGTGGAATGAAATCTGGAAATGACTTCCTCGGGAGAGCTGGCAGCTTGCTTTCGCTGTTACTGCCAGTGGGCTGCATCTTGTCACAAGTGCCTACATTTCTGAGCGAAAACCTGAGCACTCTGAAACCTCATAAAACCATCCAGTTAAACATAAAACAGTGGAAAGCCAAATTCATATCCGTGCTTATATTCTCGCCATCACATTTGTTAATTTTATGAGCCTGTCTTGGGGTGTGCAAATCAACCCACGCATGTCAGACACATTAGGAAGGTTTCTTGATTTGGCCACATAACTCCAGTTAGAATTTCATCTGAGCATTTCTCATTACTAACATGCAAATATATGTTAATATTCTGTGTCACCGGCTGGAATACAAATTCAGTCTCAGGATGAAAAGTAGAAACATACTACAATACAAGCAGTTTAAATGAAAGTAACTGGTTCGGCAATTAAGGAATCGACATAATCCATTGTTTACGGACCATAAATTTAGCAAAATCCTAAAAAGCATAATTCCCCAGCTGATATATTGAATCAGTAAGCTTGCGATACTTATTTAAGTTTCTTCTGGGTTGTATTGGAGGGGGATTAGAAGGTATCCAATGGGCAGAGAATAACATTTGGGGGAAAGTAGGAAGATCATTACTCCGAAAGCTCTTACTTCTGAGACTGACGTTTTTCCTACAATGAGAGTGTGAAATTGTAGAGAATCCATCCAGGTACCAAACCACATTCACATGATGATTTAGGGAATTTGGACTTCAGTATCACACTTAATAGAGTTATTTAAAATGGCTTTAAAGTTATCTATCTATCATCTATTATCTATCATCTATCTATTATCTAACTATCACCTATTATTTATCTATCTATCTATCTATCATCTGTTTATTTGCTTATTTGCTTACTTCCAGAACTGGAAGTTAACTTGGGGAGAATCATCTGTCCACTTGCTACTCAGAGCGTGATTTCAGATTTCACAGCATCACCTTGGAGACACTAGAACTGCAGGATCTCGGATACCAACCCAGACCTACTGAATCAGAGTCTGCAGTTTACCAACATCCCAGGGGATTCAAATGCACATTAAAGTTCAAGAAACACTGGTCTCAGTCCATTCACACCTGGAGCAACTGAAGAATTGTTCCAAGTTCTCATAGCTAGTTAATGGATGATCAAAACTCATGCCCATCCTTCTCTCCACCCCTTTGTCATTTCTGTTTGCATGAAGTATCTTTTTCCATCACCTCACTTTCAGTCTATGTGTGTCCTCTGCCCTCAGGTGGGTCTCTAGTAGGCAGCATATTGTCGGCTCTTTGTTTTTTTATCCAGTCTGCCACTCTACGTCTTTCGATTGGAGGGATGGACTGAGAGTTTGGCCTTAGTAGATACAAACTATTACATTTAGAATGGAGAAACAACAAGGTCTTAATGTACAGCACTGGAAACTATATTCAATATCCTATGATAAACCATACTGGAAAAGAATATTAGAAAAGAATGTATATATGTGTATAACTGAGTCACTTTGCTGCACAGCAGAGACGGGCACAACACTGTAAATCAACTATGCTTCAAAAAAAAAACAGAAAACTCAGACCCAGAGTTCTTGAATTCCAGAACTACATCTTTCCCCTGCTTTCCGCTCTTCCCTTGATGCATTTTTAGGCAAAAAATGGACAACTCTTTCTCCATAACCACTTATTACTAATCCAGTTGTTATCAATGCCCATCATTAATGCCAGGTTTGGCTGGATCTATTCTCTGCAATGATTTAAGTTTTGACATCTTTTATGTTAATATAGTCCCAACTTTGACACGGGTGCAATGGTTGGCAAAGTCAAGAGGAATGTGTTGGTATCTGTTGGCAAAGATGAATCTGCTCAGGAGACCTGGACAACGGTCTTTGGAGGATTTGTCAGTTTATCAGCAAATTAGAGAAGTTTAATTCCCCCCACCTCGTTCCAATCAGGAGAAAGCAGAAGTAGGTCTTGAAATAGCTTATGTTTTCCTAGAACCAACAAAGTAAATGGAACTTTACTTCAAAAAGATGGCTAAGTACAAACCAACAGAGGAAAAAAGTTTCAACTGACAACTCTCTACGGATGGGAGATTCACAGCTGGTGAGAATGACCTGGAAGCAGATCATAGGAAAAATAGTTTATTTTCTATCACCCTAAGAGGAATGAACTGGAGAATATGGCTTGTTTTTTCCAGTCTCTTAAGTTATATCAATGAAAAACAACAGCCATTACACAGCAGGAAGGGGGGGAGGAGGGGGGAGCCAGCACCAAAGCAGTGTCATTGCAAAGAGACAAAGACCCACTTAGTGTTTTAGTTGAAAGTTTGAAAATTGGCACAATAGATTTGCCGTGGACTGTTATCGCATAGATTTCTCCAGATTCCCATTTTTTTACGAAGACACTTTTACATTATTAAAGTTAAAAGTGAATGTGAGAAGTCACTGTCATTTGACAGTAAAGGAAATTAGGTTCAAAACAGTCTGAAGGTCAAAGACAAGGTATGTGTGAGGAACCTATGAATCTGACTCTCCATCCAGCACTCAGACTTGGCATAATACCCGCACTGACTGCCTGGATTTCAAGCTGGATTTTGCAAATGGAAATAATCTTATTTCTTGTTTAACAATTCCATAAGAGACTATTTCACAAAAACAGAAAAAATGTTAAGATCTTGGGGAAATAACAAAAGGATGTGGGTTAGCTTTGGAGGAATCTATTCTCCGGAATTTAAAATTTTGACATCCTTTTATGTTAATAACATCCAGGCATAGAGATCTGGTTCAAATGGGATGAAGGTCACGAGAAGTCTGCTTGCATCAGTTGGCAAAGAATAATGCATTCAGGAGGACTGGACAGGGGTCCTTGAAGTCTTTGGGGCTTAATTAGTAACTCAGTAGTACATGTGGCTTTTGGTAGCACTCCTACTTCTGTTTCCTAACTTTAGGAAATGAGAATTTGGCCTCAAAGCTACAGACAGCTGTGAAATTGAATGCTCTATTGGAGCATTTTAAATAGCACATTTGGCCCTTTGGAGGTAACTAAATGGGCTTCACTTCTACAGATTTATAGAACTTGCTCTTTTGCCCAAATTTCCACCTCTTCCAGCGTACTCATTCTCAGGACTTTTGAATCATGCCCTTCATTACTCTCATTCCCTACAGTCTGTAAGATAAGCTGGGATTGACTTCACACAAGACTAGCAAAGCTTATTTCCTTTCAGATGCTAGAATTTTTATCCATCTCTTTTCCTTCCCTATCAATACACTGAAAAGTACAAATTGCAGATACTCTAGTCTTGTGCCACTAGAAATGAAGATATGGTCAAGGAGTGACTTTTAACCTTGGGTGCACATTTTAAAGTCTGGGCAGCTTCAACTAATCCCCATGTCAGACTGTTTTCCAGTCCAGTTTCAATAGAACCGGCTAGGTAAGACCCAGGCATTGGTATTATTTAAGCAACTCATCAGGTGGGTCCAATGTCTAGCTAAGGTTGACAACAATTGGTTTAAAATAGTTCTTCTCAGACTTTGGTAAGTGTCAGTATCACCCAGGGGCTTGTTAAAACACAGACTCCTGGGCCCAACGGCCCAACCACTGGTTAGCAGACGACTGCCTCAGTGTTACTCATCAGGCTGTGGCCCTCAGCCAGCACGACAGCATCACCCAAGAGCTTATTAGAAATGCAGATGCTCAGGTCCTACCCAAGACCCAGTCACGGGAGGCGAAGCTCCTGAATCTTCAAGACTACTAGCTCTCCAAGTGCTATTGATGTTCACTAGAGTTTGAATAACAACCCTCTAACAATGAATACAGCTGAAAATATCTCACCAATAATATTTCAAACTATTCTAATAGTCTAATCACTCTTTAACTGCCTGATTGATCTTTTGATTCTGCAACACCCTGACAACTGTGGAAGGCCTGGTCAAATTCATTTGTTTTGTTTGTTTGTTTGTTTCTTCAAGTATAGTTGATTTACAGTGTTAGTTTCAGGCGTACAGCAAAGTGATTCAGCTATTTATATATATATATATAAATATATAAATATTTTTCAGATTCTTTTCCCTTACAGGCTATTACAAAATATTGAGTATAATTCCCTGTACTATACAGTAGGTCCTTGTTGGTTGTCTATTTTATATATAGTAGTGTGTATCTGTTAATCCCAAACTCCTAATTTATCCATTTTTGATTCCTCATCTCACCTTATCTCCCCAGATGAACCTTCCTGATTCTCCCACAGACAGTACCCGTAAATGCTGAGGTCACCTCAGAAGAAGAGAACCCCTTATGGCTAAGCCAAGTCTCTGAAAATTAACACAGTGGTATGTCTGCCAAGGACCCAGATTCTCATTTTTTATCAAGGCTGGAGGAGGGGAGTATGATTTGAAAGTAAAGTCCATGAACCTTAGAGGGAAAGTGTCCAGGACAAAAATGTACGTGGGAGCCTGGCATATCTTGCTCCAGCTTCAATCAGGCACGATGTTCAATCAGGCTTCTAGCTGCTTCATGGGGCCCAGACAGTGCTCCAGACACAGAGCATACAGGCAAAAGAGCTTCTACATGGACCTGTTTCCAGCCCCTCTTCCTCCAGCACACTTCCCTGGATTTAGACCCAGGGCTCCACTGCTTCCCTTCCCTAAACCCTCCCTTAATTATTTGCCAGGTCCTCTGAGGTACCTCAGCCCCTACGGTTTTTTGGTTTTTTTTTCTGTTCAGCCATTGTCTGCCTCAGGTGAACACTGTCCCAGAGCTGAAACAGAATGTCAAAGTCACCAACAATTACAGGGTTATCTTTCAGTACCATCATTGGCCTTCAGCAGTGTTATAATGAGCCTATGAACTAGCCCCTTCTAACCAGAGAAACTCCAAAAAAAAAAAAAAAAAAATAGCTTGGATGCCCTGATGGTTGATACACAAATCACGACTTCCCGGCCTCTATCCATTTTGAGCTCAGGGACAAAAACTGTGACTATCACTTACGAGCACAAGTCACTTTTTTTCTTCCCTAATTAAAATGCTACCTCATGTCACAATACGAGGTAAAAACTATCGCTAGTGTTTCAGACACTTGATAGACATCAGGGAAGCTCACTTGAAAATTAACCTAAATATTTTCACTGTGAGATTTTGAGTGGCAGGACCAGAAATTTGCCTTTCTCTAACAAAAGGAAGAAATATAAATCTAAGAACAGTGGGGTGAAGCTGACCTATGTTGAAATTCCCCATAGGGAGCAGCAAGCTTCTTATGCTGGTTGTGGGTTGTGTATAATATTTTATCATTTCCCACGCGTTTTGGCTTATAGAAGTTCGAGTGGAGCAGAATGCCTGGGATCAGGAAAAACATGCAGATTCAATAATTGCATAAAAGCCTTAAACAATTGCTAGTCTCCGGGTCGGGTTGTCCTCTTTGTTATGAGTTTTAATATAACCACCTGCCCCCTTAAAATTATATTTTAAAAATTGGGCTCACTTCGCACATTGATGTACGTCCTCCTTAGGAAGGTGCTTTGTAACCAGGAAGCTGCATGCTAATGCAGGGGTTGCTATGGTAAGCAATCTTTTCTATTGAGCAGGAGAATAAACAGTTCCATGAATTCCTAAACCAATAGCTGGCACTGAACAGGATCCAACCAGGTATTTTAGCCCCTAAACACAGGTTTGGAGCTAGCAGAGAGTGTCTTCTCTGTAAATTCCTAACATAATTATAGGTGCTTCAGGAAATCTTGTGTTTTCCTCTTGCAGCTGATTGTTGATATGTTTTTCAAACTTTTTCATAACCCTCCAACATTTGTTCAAACATTTTTTTTTTCTTTCAGCCAGATAAAGGCAGCTGAGAAAAAACTGCCGATTTTCATAGCTAAGAAAAGGAGCTTGCAGAATTAGGCCCTAATTAATGAATGCTTACTGAGCTAGAAGTCTTTAATGAACATTAACTAATAACAGTACAACAGGTATGCACTTTTTAAGAAAAGAACACAATCTAAACAAAAAGCTTTGTTCTATTTTTTTGAGAAACTTAACTATCCATATGCTGCTGGGTATTCTCCGCTCACCCTCTGGCCCTCTTCTGCTTGAGAGCAAGAGGAACTTACCCGCATGGATCAATCAACAGGCACCTTGTCCCCCCCCCCAGCTTCCAACTGGATTCATCCAATGGGTGATACCAGTGGGGGATGGGAGGAGGATGGGAAAGTAGGGTTTGGCTCCCTCCTGCCGAGTTGCTGCAGGTTGGCTGAGATTCTCCACCTATAGTCACAGCTCCTGGGTGCTGGTCGCTGTTTTCTCCCTTATTCCATTCCCGCCTTGTAGTGATAAAGAGCCCCTCACTATTGCTAGCCCCAGGGGCTTCACAGTTCGTTGTTGGTTCCCCTTCATCCTGCACACAGTTTTGTAAACATATTTTTTTAACTCCTCAAATTCCCCATCTGAGTGTGCATGTGACTCCTTCTGGGGCCCTGACCCCTACTCCTAGGGAGTCAATTTTTCATTAGGATAAGAAAATAAATAGATTAAAAAGCATAACTAAATTTTTAAGTATACTTTTTAAGCATATCTTTTAGGATATAACTCTCCATTGGGCAATTTCAGGGCCAAATCAGCCACCTCTCTGACACAATTAGTAAGGTCAAAAATACTCTCTCATATTCTTATGAATCACTTTGATCCATAATTTGTACCTTATTTGCATCCTGTTTCCTGTATGTTTTCCTTGTATTCACCAAAGTGAAAACTCTGTGAAGGAGGCTTTCCAGACAGCTTTTGTACTCACCAAGGGGCAAGAGACATAGGGAAGAGCATAAAAATTCAACCTGCTACGAAGGAGGATGCTGTGATGAAGTTTTCCACTGAGCACTTTGTCTTTTACTCCCATTGGTCACTTCCATCTGAAAGGTAGGCCCTTTGGAGGGAGGCCACCCACTCTATATTTTTTCTCTCAACTCTAGATTCTCTTGAATAAATTTATTGGTCGTGATTGACAAGCAGACACTGAGCAAAAAACTCTCTTTAACCGTCACAGTGGGCAGGTGCTTTACTTCAGAGCCATAAGGAATGGTAAGGTATGCATTTTAAATAGAAGTAGGGGTGTCTTTTTCTTTTCTCCACGGGCATGTCCTCCTTCAAATCCTAAGGCTCTGCCACCCTCCACAGAGAGGCATCCATGTAAGAAGCATCAGGAGAGAGGCAGGGGTCCCTCTTGCCCTGACAGAGCAATCATCTCATTAGCACAGCCCTTGAACAGGCCTCTCCCTCTCTGTGGGACTCTACATGATAAATGACTCTGTCATTGGGACTCATTCGGCACACTCTAATTTTCGGACACACCGTCCCTCCCAGGAGAATATTGGATGATGGTGTATTAGGACATTTTCCCTGTGTGTGACGGTGTTGATGGCAAGAACCCGCATCTCTTACCAATTTATGAGTAATATTGGATATAGCCCCAGGGAGATAAGAAGCTAGTCAGGCTTTCAAAACTGCCTAATTCACAACAAAAGAACAGCTTAGGCCCAGAAAGATATAGGCTTGTTAAGTTTTAAGTGGAAAATCAAATGTAGCCACATGCTCCTATGACTAAGTCTACCCTCCTATCAAACTCTTGAAATAGAAGCTGAAAGTGCCCACTAACTATGAACATATATAAATTCTATGACCCACAATGCAGGTTTTACATCTGCCCATATGTTTACCTTTACTAAAAAAGTTTACATTTTCATATGGCTTTGAGTTACTATCTACTGTCCTTTTGTTTCAACTTCAAAGACTCTCTTTAGCATTTCTTGTAGAGCAAGTCTATAGCAACAGACTGCCTTTGCTTTTTTTTAAAATCTGAGGATGTCTTATTTCTCATTCTCTACTTCTGAAGGATAGTTTTACTAGAGGTAAATGGTTTTACTGGATATAGACGAGATATTGACAGGTTTTTGGGTTTTTTTTAATCTAGCACTTCAAATATATCTCCACTGCCTTATGGCCTACAGAGTTTCCACTGAGAAGTCAGATGTTATTCTTACTGAGGATCCCTTGTCTATGAGGATCCCTTGCTGCTTTCAAGACTTTATCTTTGTGTTCCAACAGTTTAATTCTAATGTGTCTTTGTGCGTATCCCTTTGCTCAGGAATCACTGAACTTCTTGGATGTGTAGGTTCATGTATTTTATCAAATTTAGGAAGTTTGAGGCTGTTATTGGTTCAAATATTTTTTCTGCCCTTTTCTCTCTTCTCCTTTTGGAAATCCTATAATATTTATGTTGGTATGCTTAGGCTCTGATCATTTTTCTTCAATCTTTTTTCTTTCTTCTCCTCAGGCTATTTAAATTGTCCTATCTTTGTATTCACTGATTCTTTTGTCTACCCGTTAGAATCTCTGGTTTAACTTCTGTAGTGAGATTTTCATTTCATTTCAAATCCAGAATTTCTATTTGGTTCCATTGTTTATTTCTATCTTCCATCCCTTACTTGTTCATGCACTATTCTTCTGGTTGGCTTCCGTTCTTTGCCCATGATTTCCTTCAGCTCTTTGAGCCTATTTGTTTTAAATATGCAGTTTAAATAGACTGTTTTAGTTTATTTAAAGTCTTTGTCTAGTAAGTCCAATGTCTGGGCTTCTTGAATGGTTGCTATTGATTATTTTTTTCCTGAGAATAAGCCATATTTCCTTGTGTATGTGTGTGTGTGTGTGTGTGTGTGCTTTGTAGTTTTTTGTTGAGAACTAGGCATGTTAAATATGGTAGTATGGTAACTCTGGAAATCAGACTCCCTCCCCTGTGATTACTATTTTTTCTTATTGAGGGCTACAGTTGTATGTTTGTTTAGTAACTTTTCCATATTATTCCTACAAAGACTCTATTTCTTGTCTGTGTGGACACTGAAGTATTTGTTCTGTTATATCATGGTCAGCCAGTAACCTGACAAAATTTCCTTAAGTGCCTAAATCCAATAAGAGAAACAGAGAGAGAGAGTAGGTGTTCTGTCTTTCATAGTTTCTTCTATAGATGCTGCCTGGGAAGCCACTTTAGCCAAATGAGTTTTAAACAATGGATAGCCTCTCTGCTGGTCCCAATGACCCACCAGGCAGATAAAAACACACAACTTCAATTTTTAGAGAACGAGGTCCTTATTCCACATTCTGGCACAAACAAGCTGTACCAGGATCTCAGGCTGGAGACCTCATGGCTGCTTGCCACAGGGCTAGGAGATGGAGGAGGGTAATTACTGTGCAAAACCCTAAAATCCACTGAAATTTATCAGCCTCTTTCTTCAAGGACTCCCTCAGATACTATATGACTAGATACTAGAATTCCAAAATACTTCATTCTAATAGTTCTTACCAGCTCAATAGTTGTTGTGATGTAGGGACCAATTCCTGAAGCTTTCTATTCTGCCATCTTCTGTGATGTTACTCAACATATTTCAAAATTTGGTAAACCAAATTCCTTATGTGTCTTCTATTGTCAGATTCTTTTTTTTTTTTTGCGGTACGCAGGCCTCTCACTGCTGTGGCTTCTCCCGTTGCAGAGCACAGGCTCCGGACGCGCAGGCGCATCGGCCATGGCTCATGGGCCCAGATGCTCCGCGGCATGTGGGATCCTCCCGGACCGGGGCACGAACCCACGTCCCCCGTATCGGCAGGCGGACTCTCAACAACTGCGCAACTGCGCCACCAGGGAAGCCCTGTCAGATTCTTTTTCTAGCTTCTTTTGCATATTTATTTTTCCAGGCAAACATTAGAATAGTTTTTGTCACTCTTAAAAAGAAAGAAAAACAAAATCATACTTGTTTTTCTTTGTAAACTGAATTCAATGTATTGGTTAATTTTAGGAAAATTGACTTATTTCCAGTATTATAGCTATACCTATATAAGATATAGTTCTCCATTTATTCAAGTCTTTTTCTAAATCATATGGATTTTAATATTTTCATATAATGCTTGTCCATTTATTGTGATATTTTTCTTTATTATTTTATATTTGTGAAATAATATCAGTATTTAAAATATTACTATTGTAAATGCAATAATTTTCTGTATTACAACTTCTAAAGTATCATTATTTTACAAGAAAACTATATTTGATTGTTTATTTTGTGATTGGCCACAATACTAATTGTCATTTTTCTTAAGCATTTCTTGAATGTATAATCACATAATTTGCAAATAATAATTATTATTTTCTTCCTACTTCCAGTATTTATATTGCTTGTATTTTCAGAACAATTATAAAGAATAGTGATGATTGCAATTGTCCTTCTTTTGTTCCTAGTTTAAATGGGAAAGTGCCTAGTGTTTCAATATTAATCATGATGCTTGCTATTACTGTGTGCTATAAATACATATATAAACTTACCTATATATACACATATAAGTATATGGAAATTACATTTTAATTAAATATTATTTTATTATTATTATTAAAACTACTAGGTGCCTTAGATATAATGTGAATTATATACCTTTTTAAGATGTACTGAGATAACTGTAACCTTCATATTTTTTAATAGATTTATTCATACAGTAAATCTTTTAGTAGATTTCTGGAAATTTGGTTGTTCTTCATTTTTAGCATTAACCTCATTTGATCACTGTAATTGATAATATTTCCTAACACGTTCATAATTTTATTGCGTATAATTTAACTTGATCAGTCTTTTTTTTCCTCTTCGATTTTGTCATGATTTGTTTAACTAAGTTCACTGGAAAACTTGTATTCCCTTTCTTTATTTTAAAATTGTATAAAATGCAGACATTTATAAATTTTTTTTTGATGTTTAAACATAGCAATGATAAAAACATATATTGTTTTCCTTTTGTGTAGGTAGATGTTTAAGTCTTTACTGCATTTTCTACATGATTATTATATTATTTAGACTTTAAATTTGGTAACTTAAAATTTCTTAGAAAATCACCCATTTCAATTGTTTTCAATTTATTAGCATAAAGCTATGTAAATACTCTCATAATTTTCTAAATTGCCTCTTACAAGTCAATATCTGCCTTTAGACGTGATTTATTTGCTACATTTATTTTGTGGCTATATATATGGGTGTATATATACAAACATTATAAACATACATATATTTATATATTATACAAATATATACTAGCATTATGTATGTTTCATTCACCTCTCAAAAACTACCTTTCATTACATTTCTGTCTTATATTTATTTATTACTATTTTTAATCTATTAAAAAATATAAGGTAATGAGTTCTCAATATGTCACCAAAACCACAATCTATGAAAAAACCAATAACTTAAACTTTATTAATAATTTAAAATTTTGCTCTGCAAAATACTCTGTTAAGATGATAAAAGACAAACCATAAACTGGGAGAAATTATTTGACAAAGGTTTGGATACAGAATATATTAAGAATTTTGTACACTAAATAATAAGAGAACAAACAATGCAATTAGAAAATGGACAAAATCTTGGACATTTTGTGAAAGAGAATATAAGGATGCCAAATGTTCATATAAAAATATGTTCAACATCACTGGCATTAGTGAAATGCAAATTTAGGCTATAATAAGATGCAACTATACACCGATTAGAAGGACTAAAATTTTTTTAAATAGTGTTAATTTCAAGTACTAGCAAGGATGTGAAACAACTGATCTCTCATACATTGTTAGTGGAGATATAAAATGGTACCACCACTCTGGAAAACAGTTTCACAGTTTCTTGTAAAGTTAAATATAACAATCATCATTTGACCCAACAATCATATTCCTGGATATTTATCCTAGAATCATGAAAATGTATGTTTACACAAAATCTGTGCATGAATGTTCATAGCAGTTTTATCTGTAATTGCCCAAAATTGGAGATAACCCAAATGTCCTTTAACAGTTAAATGAACAAACAGAGGTTCATGCACACAATGGAATACTTCTCAGTAATAAATGGGAATGAACTACTGATGTATGAAACAACTTGAATGGATCTCAATGATATTATACTGAGAAGCTAATCTCAAAGGATAATATGCTGGGTAAAGATGAATATAGATATGTGTGTGTGTGTGTATATATATATATATATATATTATACACATACACTCTTAAAGAAACCAAATGATAGTCATGGAGACTATATCAGTGCTTGGTAAGGGGTAACATCTCTCTGAAGAGGAATACTTAGGGAATCCCCAAAGTCAACAAGGAAGAAGAAAAAAAGGCATGCTAGAGGAACTTAAGGTCTTTTGTACCTATCGCTAGGGTAACCATTAAACATAGTCCAATTTTTAGCCAGGTTAACCTAAAACCTCACACTAAAGCCTACTTACTTTAATTCCTAGTATCTAAGTTCCTTTCACATGTACATCTTTCAACAAAAATATTAAAAGGCATGCCAATAGGCAGATGTGGAGGTTGTTTGTTATATAGCATTTTGTAGTAACAAGCTGACTAATAAAGAAATCATCATCTATAAATGTTATCTAAATTATTCTGTGTCTTGTTTATGGCATGTGAAGACATTTATGGCATGAGGTTGAAATCCCAGAGGCCCAGGCAATGAGCTCCATAATTCATCACCGAGTCTGGGCTGAGGCCTCACCTCCCAGGGCTGCTCCCATTCAATCATGGCTCATGCTAAGGTGGATCTTTCTGGGAGACACAGGACTCCTCCTCTGATGACTGACTTTGGCTCAGAAACACCCAGAAAGCCTTGCTAGAACTCAGACTGTAAAGTGGTCTAGGAAGTTTTCATCCCATTTTTATTCACGCTCACTTTCTCTCCTGGTCAGATGTGCATTGTTGTCTGACAGCTCTCCCAGATATTCCCAGCTCCCTCCTTATTTTTTCTCACAGCTGTTCCCCCCCTAAAAAAATCCTTTGTGTTTAATGCTTTCTTGCCATCTGTTTCTCAGAGGACCTGGACTAATAGTCTCTTATCCCCTCACTACCCCAGACTGATAAACAGTGTTTCCTGGTGGGCATTTTTAAATCACAGATATTCATAGACAGAAACTGTCCATATTTTTAGATTTATTTTCTCCAGGAACACAGAAAAATTCAGGGAACTTCCTCAAATATACACTCAGGGTTAGTTTTTGAATCTCTTGAGTTTCAGGATGGGATGTCTTTTTAGAAAGCAGTGCCATATCCTTTACTGTAAACTGGCATCGTAATAAAAAGAAAAGATTAGATTTAAGAAATGTAGAGCCTGTCCACAAGATTCTGTATGATAGCCACACATTTCATGGATACTTAAACAAAGCCAGCAAGATGAGCTTTCATTTTTCAAATTTAATTATGAATCTTAAACACACTGAGGTTTTGTAGACACATGGCCTCTGAATTAGCTCATGAAGTGATTGGGTTAATAGGACACAGTTGGATCTTTGCAATTATATAGCTATGACCTTGGTTTTATTTCCCTAAGCTCTGAGGAATTTGGAGGCTAGGAGCAGATTTTAAATAGATTAAGTAGTATGTGTATGTGTGTGTGTGTGTGTGTGTGTGTGTGTGTGTGTGTGTTGTGTGTATATGTAAAGTAGGCCAATGTGTGTGTATATTGTGTGTATATGTAAACTAGGCCAGTTATGTTTTCTTAACTGTCACAACAGCATGTACATGTGGTTCAATAATTGCATCTTTTGTGTATTCAATTTTGAACACTGCACCCCAGCTAAAATCCACAAAGGAGATGGAACCATAATTTCCTTGAAGCTATTAAATTCTTATGGAAAATTACTGATGCACTGAAGCCAGTTTTCAATTTGAGACTCACCAGGAGTTTGGTATTCTTAGGGGAAGTTAAGATCCTTTTTGGTATCATATGTCCAAAAACACCCTTGAGGAAACTGCTCTTTGATACTGGTCTTGGCAACACATTTTTAGATATGATACCAAAGGCACATGAAACAAAGGCAAAAGTAAACAAGTGAGACTACATAAAACTAAAAAGTTCCTGCACAGCAAAGGAAACAATCAGCAAAATGAAAAGGCAACCTACAGAATGGACAAAATATTTGCAAACCATATATAGAATAAGGGGTTAACTTCCAAAATATATAAGCAACTCATTCAACTCAATAGCAAAAAACCCAAATAACCTGACTTAAAAATGGGCAAAGGACATGAATAGACATTTTTTCAAAGACAACATGCCAAAGGACAATATGTATATGAAAAAGTGCTCAACGTCACTAGTCATCAGTGAAATGCAAATCAAAACCACAATGAGATATCACCTCACTCCTGCTAGGATGGCTATTATTTAAAGAACAAAAGATAAACAAATGTTGGCTAGGATGTGAGAAAAGGGAACTTAGCACACTGTTAGTGGAAATGTAAAATGGTGTAGCCATTATGGAAACAGAATGGAAATTCCTCAAAAAATTAAAAATAGAACTATTATATGACCTTGAAATCGTACTTCTGGGTATATATCCAGAGGAATTGAAATCAGAATCTGGAAGAGATACCTGTGGCATTATTCACAATAGACAAGATATGGAAGCAACCTAATGTCCACTGATGAAAGAATGAATAAGGAAAATGTGGCATATACAAACAAAGGAATATTATTCACCCTGTAAAAAGAACATTTGGCCATTTGCAGCAACATGGATAGACCTGGAGGACATTGTGCTAAATGAAATAAGCCAGACACAAAAAGTCAAATACTGTATGGTTTCACTTATATGTGGAATCTAAAACAGTCAATCTCATAGATACAGAAAGTAGAATGGTAGTGACCAGGGGCTGGAGGAATTGGGAAATGGGGAGATGTTGGTTAAGTTTCAGTTTTGCAAGATAAATAAGCTCTGGAAATCTAATGTATAGCATGGTGCCTCTAGGTAACAATAGTGCACTGTGTACTTGCAATCTGCAAAGAGGGTTAATTCTAAGTGTTCTCACCGTTAACTATGAACTGTGTGAGGTGATAGATGCATTAATTAGCTTGATTGTGGTGGTTATTTCATAATGTATATGTGTATCATATCATCAAGCTGTACACCTTAACTGTATTAAAAAAAACCTTGAAGCCAAACTTGCTTGGGTCAAGACGGAGGTGGGTTAAAAAGTGCACAATATTTCTAAACAAGTAAATTACCCAAGAGTCATTTGAATTTTCCGTGGACAAATGAATACAAACAGTTCTGCGTATCAACACTCAGGTACTCACATACCTGAAAAACACCTGGCTAAGAAACCATCAGTTCATACCAGTTGTTCACATGGGCACAACTGATCTGCTACAGACCTAGTAAGTCAAACTTTGGACAACTGACCATGCATCAAGATTGCTGGAAAGAAAAAAAAATTCCATTGGAAAATGGTTGATCTATTGTTTCCGAATAGAAAGAGCTTTAGCTAGAAAGATAGAAATCAGTTTTTCAAAGTAGGTAGTTGAACTGCTAATATCTTAGAGGATAATAAGAAGTAAAAGAACCTCATTAAAATGAGTGTTTGTACCACACCAGAAAACTTGGAATCCACTCTTTTCTCATAACGAAGGGGGGTGCCTCTTTAGTCAGAGCTCAATTTTGCACTTTCTTGATTTACAGATGGAAAGAATTCTAATTCTCTATTTATTTTGTAATGCTTGGTATGTGGACCTCTAGCTGGCTCAAATAGTTCTGATGAAATGCAGGACAATGACACCTTGAAAAGTGGTGACAGTGTCTCCACTTGAAAAGTAATTTGCTCCTGGCTTCATGCACAGTAACTTCAGGACGGAAAATACATTCAGAATAGCAAATGCCAAGAATGCTTCTAATCCAACTTGAGTCCCTCCTTTATCATTTTAGGGAGGCAGATAGGATAAAAATAGTGCTAAAAAGCATTATTTATTACATCAAAATTTAGTGTTTGTTAAGTGTCTATGTTCTCTACTTTTTCTGTCTCTTTGTGTCTGTCTCACTTTCAAACTCTCTTTCTGTCCCTCTTTGTCTCTTGCTACCTTCCCTCCTTCTCTCTACCCCTCCAACCTACCCCTCAATTTCTCTATTTTTAATGCTTTTCTTCTTTTCTTATACAGGGCTTCCACCCAAAACTATTAACTGAATTCATTTTCAAAAGATTAATTAGTCTTTTAAAACGTAAAGCTCTGGAGATATTTTGTCTTTTTATTGTTTTGAATTTATTTTAATTAACTTTTGATAGGGTGCAAAGAACTGACAAATGGATTGATTTTACTTTTTAATATGTAAAGTTTGATGCATACAAAAGAATATATGTAACATATATGTAAAACATGTAGCATACTACTAACAACCCATGAAACATCTCTCACTTTATTTTAAACTATTCTTAATATTGATGCAGTCACTTGTTTCCCCCTTTCCTACCCTTTACCCCTGACTCCTCCTCAACCCCTGAAGTAACTATTATTCTGTATTTTGTTTTTATCATTCCTCACTATGTTCATGATTAGTTTGTCTCCTATGTATACAATAACTACTTCTTTAGTCAAATGTGTCTATCTGGATTTACGTTTAGTACTTTTTGACTCATTTAAGACAGACTTCCTTCTCCAAAGTTATGGATATATTCTTCCAAATATTTTAGTTTGCCTTTTAAATTTAAGCCCTCAATCTATCAGGAATATATTTCTGTTGGGGTTATTTTATTAGGTGCATACAAATTTAGAATTTTATATTTTTCTGTTTTAATTTTTGTTATTGTTGCACAAAGACCCTTTCCACCCCTAATCTTGTTTTATGTCTTAAGGTCTTTTTTGATTTATTTTAATATATTAATTACACCAGACTTCTTTTGGTTAATATTTGCTTTGTATGTTTTCCACATATTTTTACACTCAAATTTTCCATGCCCTTGCATTTTGGTTATGTCTCTTATAAAAAGCATGTTGGTGGATTTTTAAAAATACAATCTGACCATATTTCAAGGATTGGAAATTATCAATAAAATTTAACCTTCCAGCTAGAACTCTTCATTTTCACAGAAGTATATGTACAGAGGGCACTATCTTATAAAAATATCAGATTGGATTTTATTATGCAATTGATTATTACCATAAAGATGAATTAGCAGCTTTAAGAGAAGTTAATTTTATCTCCAGCCTGATTCTTTTAGAACAACTTATGTGGACACAGCCCTAAGTATACATTATGTTCCTTGGATCATCTCAACTCTTAGAAGAAAAATCTTCCAAAGAGAAATGAAAATGGCCCTATCAAATATTATAATCAATCACACATTTAACAATATGTCGTATTTCAGACTAATCTAAGCAGGGTGAATAACAAATTATTTAATCACATTTATTCTTGACTGCATTTAGCAATTTAGCCAGGAAAATGCCCAGATGTAACTAAAGAAATCTTGTGAGATGTCCCCTTCCCCACCACCTCCCCAGGAGAGTATTTTCTCCTATTGGGAAGATTATTCAAGCCACAGTTCTGGTTCTGAAGGTCTGGGCTCATGAAGGAAAGTAAGAGATTTATCCACAGGGAAGCAAAGGCTTCATGCCTGTGGGTTGTAAAAGAAGTCTTCTGGTCTTGGTTAGGCTCATCACGTAGGTAGGTGTCACTAGCTATTGGCCGACTTAGGATGGGCTTGGCTGGGTTGCCTTTTATCTACTCTTACATCCTCCAGCAGGCTTGCCTAGACCCTGTTGACACAGATATTACAGAGAGCAAGAGAAGCATGTGCAATATGCAAACACTTTTTTTTTAAATAAATTTATTTATTTACTTTTATTTTTGGCTGCATTGGGTCTTTGTTGCTGCACGCGGGCTTTTTCCTAGTTGCGGCGAGCAGGGGCTACTCTTCATTGCAGTCCGCGGGCTTCTCATTGGGTGGCTTCTTTTGTTGCAGAACATGGGCTCTAGGCACACGGGTTTCAGTAGTTGTGGCACTCAGGCTCAGTAGTTGTGGCTTGCGGGGTCTAGAGTGCAGGCTCAGTAGTTGTGGCGCATGGGTTTAGCTGATCCACGGCATGTGGGATCTTCCCGGAGCAGGGCTCGAACCCGTGTCCCCTGCGTTGGCTAGTGGATTCTTAACCACTGTGCCACCAGGGAAGCCCCTGCAAGCATTTTTTGAGCCCCTTCTTGCATGAAGCTTGCTAACATCCTATTGGCCAAAATAAGTTATATAATCTAATTGAGTTTAGAGTCAGACAGGAGGAATTAGTGGGGCCATTAATGCAATTAATCTACCACAGAGACCAATTTCCTTCCTGGACTCTGAGAAATATAGGATATGAGCAAAACAAGCCTCTGGAGAGGACTGACAGGGAACCATCGTCCCCAAGGAAAGGTGAGTTTCGTCGGAGGCATGACCTCTCTGAAGGACATCTTGTCCTTCAGCCTGGGCCCTCAGCAATCTCTGCTTACTTTTTGATAGCTTGCTTTTTTGATAGAGCATCTAATTGCCTTGCATCAATTTTTACAAGGAGAAAGAAACAACCAACCACAAAGAAGCAGGGTCCTTTGTCTAACATTGCATTTATGGCAGGCAGGAAGTAAGATAGTAAAGTGACAGTGCCCATAAAGGAAAGGTATATTTCTTCTCAGGGATAGAGAGAGCTTTGGGGAAAAAAGACAAGTCTTTTATAGCTGCTGGTGGGGAAGTGTTGATCCTTGATTTGCATAAGCTGTGGGCATCTCCTTCGAATTTTCAAAAACTTGCAAATTGAGAAGGACAGATACATTGAGAGGGAGCATCTAGATTTCTGAGTCACAATAACAAAGTACTAAAGAGCCTTGATTTGGGATAATAAAAGGTACTCATGATGTCCATATTTTATATTTTGGAACATCCCTTTAATTGTTTTAGTGTGTGTGTGTGTGTGTGTGTGTGTGTGTGTGCATGTGTGATAGTCACACTACAGACTTGATACATAATTTTATTGGGGTTGGTTCCACAGTGTTATATTAATGAATGTTTTTGTATTCACTGCTGGAAAACAGGGCAATAAATCTTAGGACATTCAGACCTAATCTGTGTTGCTATATGAGAATGAAAAGCTAGAATTTCTGCACATATTTTAAGCTGCTTCTTTCCTTAATGCCTTGTGTCATGTTCTTAGCAGTTTCTCCCATATAAGATAGGCTTTCAGTGTGCATGTCGGCTTGGGGGAAATCTTGCTCCTATGTATTAACTGCTGACTCCTTTAATCCTGTTAGAATTTAATTTCCCTTGATTGAAGGCGGTGTTATCACCAGGTGCTGAGTGGCCCTTTCCTATCAGTACATAAAAATCCTGTTAGTCCTCCCCAGACTCCACATGTTCCAGAGTCTTCTGAGGTCAGACTCTTCTGAAAGAGTGTTTACTCTCAGGCTCATACAATGCAGAGTGACAGTCAAACTTCTGGACACAGATGTCTTCTTTATTTGTATCTGGCTGAGTTGTGGGACTGAGGCCTCTCTGTCGACAGCCTGTGAGAGTCCCAGCAATTTTTAGTCGCTTTTGCATTAAACAGCAAGTTCAAGGACTTTTAAAAAAAAGGCTTAAATTAAGTTGAAAGGTGTTCATTGATTAGCAAGATACTGACTCATAAAACTCTGTATGGTTTTCAACTCTTCCACTTTTACTAAACAAAGCATTTCATTTTTATATGTGTGACCTGTTTTAGCTACTTGTCCCAGGAAACTTACTGGGATTTGTAATGAAATCAATTCACGAGGATCCCAGTGTCTTTGGTTCTTGGTGAGACAGTCTTCCTGCTCCCAGCTTTGTCTTTCTGCGTCTTATCTGTTGGCCATTTCCTGCTAATTATCTTCCTTCACCAGACCAACAACAACAACAGAAAACGCCAATTCGGTTTACAGTCAATTTTGCTACTTGTTAGCACCTCTATTTTTTTCAAAAGTTTGATTTAAGAAGAAATTATTGGATAAATTGAGGTGTTTGGGCATCTGTGGAGTTCAGGAATTAATTAAAATAAATCCACTGTACTAGCAATCAAGTTTGGTATGTATACTGACAATTTTTTAAAGCTCTAATTTAACTATTTCACTAACATTGAAATAGATTACATAAAATGTAGTCTAAGTGCTCTGTAGCGTGCTGTAATTTAAAGATAATTCATTGAAAGCACTTGTCCTCAAGGAAATGAGAGTTTACCATCAGATTTTTTTTCAAGGATCTCAAATTCAAAAGCACCTTTACAAAAGAATTGGGCCAAGTGGCAGTGTGCAGATCCCAGGCCCCAGCTGAAAGAGGGAAACCAGCTGTATTAAGCACAGCCATTGTTTCCATACAGGAATGCTAGTCTACCGATGTCAGGATTCAGGATTTCTGGTTTTTCAAGAGGAACTAGAATTTTGGATTTTTATGCACTATCTCATAATTTATAAAATTTAACCTTCATACTAGCTTTATAAATGATTAATCCACTACCTTTACTGTATGTTTACCTTTCCAGTGAGATTTATTCTTTCACATGTGTCCTTGTTACTAATTAGTACCCTTTCTTTTCAGCTTAAAGAATGTCCTTTAACATAACTTATAAGGCTGGTTTAGTGGTAATAAGCTCCTTTAGCTTTTGCTTGTCTGGAGAACTCTTTATCTCTCTCTTTCACTTCTGAATGATACCTTGCTGGGTAGAATATACTTGGTTGGAAGGTTTTTCTTTCAGCACTTTGAATTTCCCTTCTGACCTGCAAAGTTACTCTTGCAAAAACCTGCTGCTAGTCTTATGGGGGTTTCCCTGCATTTAAATTGTTTTCCTCTTGTTGCTTTTAATACTCTCTCTTGTCTTTAACCTTTGACATTTTAACTATAATGTGTCTTGGTGTAGTTCTCTTTTGGTTTCCCTTATTTGAAATTCTTTGGGCTTCCTGGATCTGGCTGTCTGTTTCCTTCCCCAGGTTAGGAGACTTTTCAGCCATTATTTCCTCAAATAAGTTTTCTTCCCCTTTCTTTCTCTTTTCTCCTTCTAGTAGCTCTATGATGCAAATGTTACTCTATTGGATATTGTCCCATAAGTCCCTTAATTTATCTTCACTTTTTTCATTTTTTAAAATGTTTGCTTTTTTGATGGGTTGACTTCAAGCATCTTCGAGGTGACTGATCCTTCCTTCTGCTTCATCTAGTGTGCTGTTGAAACCTCCTAGTGTAGTTTTCAGTTCAATTGTTGCATTCATCAGCTCTGTGACTTCTACTTGGTACTTTCTTGTATTTCCCATCACTTTCTTGAAATTCTCATCATTTTCATTCATTCTTCTCCCTAGTTCAGTGAGCATCTTTATCATTAAGACTTTGAGCTCTTTATCAGGTAAATTACTTATCTCCATTTCATTAAATTGTTTTTTTTTTAATGAGGTTTTATCTTTTTCTTTCATCTGGGCCATATTTATCTTTCTTCATTTTGCTCAAATTTCTGTGTGAGTTTTTATACAGTAGATGAAATAATCACCTCTCTCAGTCTTGAAGGAGTGGCAACATGTAGGAAATGAACCTTGTCTCTCAACCCTGCCTCAGCTCCTGGTTGTCTCTCAGACCTCTGTGCTCATCTAAGCAGTTTATTGTATCTTTAATAGCTCCCAGTAGTTGAGGATGTGGCATGACCTGTCAGTGTCCCAAGGGGAGGATCTCAGCACCTAGATGTAAGCTGACTGGAAGCCAGACCCTCAGGCATCAGCTTTTAAAAGTATATGATAAATACAATAATAAAAGTGTGAACAAAAAAACTTCCAGACAAACAAAGGTCCAGGACCAGACCACTTCACTGGTGAATTTTAGCAAACATTCAAAAAAGAACATAAAATTAAAATAAAAAGACATTTTGAAGTTACAGACCACGTTTAGCCTTCTGTTACACCCTTTTGCAAAGAACAGTTGCAGAACCAATGATCATTGACAACTGGCAGGGCATTTCTTATTGTCTCCTGCAAGATTGATTGTTGAGTCCTCAGTGAGCTATAGCCTAAACACCATAATCCACATATTATACAAGAGATGCTTCTCATTACTTGATCAGCAAGAGAGAATTACAGAGATAGTGGGCAGAACGAAGTAGAGATGAGGAAATATAAGCCCTGGGAAAGGGAGACCCTTGGATCCCAATAGTTTTCTAGTTCTTGGATTATTTTCCACTGAAGCTAGGGTGTATTTCCTGCACTAAGGTTTTATTATTTCTCCATGTCCTTTAATAACTTGCCCCTTTTTAAATATATAACAAATATATGGGGCAAAATACATATAAGAAAAATGTTAACCAAAAGAAATCTGGTATAGGGCTTCCCTGGTGGCGCAGTGGTTGAGAGTCCACCTGCCAATGCAGGGGATACGGGTTCGTGCCCTGGTCCAGGAAGACCCCACATGCCGCAGAGCAGCTGGGCCCGTGAGCCATGGCCGCTGAGCCTGCGCATCTGGAGCCTGTGCTCTGCAATGGGAGAGGCCACAACAGTGAGAGGCCCGTGTACCACAAAAAAATAAATAAATAAAAAGAAGTCTGGTATAATTATATTAAAATGAGTCCAAAAAATCTTTAAGACAAAAATGAAAATTACAAAGAGTCTTTGAATAATGATTTAAAAATGTAACACAGAAAAATAAAAAGTTCTAAATGCTAAAGTCTAAATTAAAATATGGAGCTGGAGTCTTTTCGTGGTCCAGATGACAATGAATCACATATCTGTTAGCTAATAAGGAAAAGAAGGAGATTTAAGAAGGAAAAGAAGGAGGCTGACTTTGGTCCACATTTAGTTGTGCACATTTGTTATGATGTGGTATACTGTAGTTTTATATGTTCCAGGTCACATTGAGTTATGGATTATATTCTCTGAAAGAGTCAAAACTTTATAATACTCATAAAACTCTGTAATGAATGGGATGGTACCAGGTACCTAATAATACGGCTTCAGAATATATAAGCAAAATTTGACAGAAATAAAAGAGAATAATCGAGACTAACACATCATAATAAGATTTTCATACAACTCTCAGTATCTGATAGAACAAGTAGACAAAAACTAGTAAGACTCTAGAAAATATAAACAATTGGATTAATACATATGACCTGATTGTCATGTTTAGAATACTATACCCAACATCTTTAATATTATTTCAAGTGCACACAAAACATGTATCAAAATGAATCATATGTTTAGCTGTAAAACAAATCTAAACAAATTTCATGGGATTGGAATCACACTTAGTTTGTTCTCCGAACAGAGTAGAATTCAATTGGAACTCAATAACCAAATCAATCAAACAAACAAGCAAATAAATAATATTAGGAGACCCCTTTACTAGTGGAAATTAAATACTGACTCCTAAGTTATAAATGGGTAAATAAAAAACAAAGTATGTTAAAATGAATGAAAATAAAAATAAGACAAATCAAAACTTGTGGAACATTGCTCAAACTATGATTCAATGAGACTTTACAGCCATATATACACAGAAGAGAAGAAAAACCAAAAGCCCATTATCTAAACATTTATGCCAAGAAGTTAGAAAAGATAGCAAATTAAACTTGGAAAGAAAAGTAGAAAGGAATAAAGATTAAGGAAGGAATTAAAGAAATGAAAAGTAAATATAAAATAGAAAGAATCAACCAAGCCAAAAGCTGCTTTTTTAGAAAGAAAATGGAATTGATGAACCCCTGGCAAAACAGATCAGGAAACTAAGAAAGGGGCACAAAGCACCAATATGCAGAATGAAGATCAAGCACCACTATAAGCAAAAGATAATAGAAGAATATTATGAAGAACCTTGTGGCAAATTTTGTTTTGTTTTGTTTTTTTCTCTTCTGTTTTTTCTCTTTTTCATTGAGGTGACTTTGCTTTATAACATTATATGTTTTGTGGGTACAACATTAAATTTGACTTCTGTATAGACTACAGAGTTCTCACCACCAATTTAGTTTCCATCCCTCACCATTAAGTTGATCCCTTTTATCCATTTCACCATACTTCCCAACCTCTTCCCATCTGGAAACCACCACTCTGTTCTCTGTTTCTACGTGGGTTATTTTTAATGTTTTAATTTTTTAATATAATTTTTAAAGGTTACTTTCCATTTACAGTTATTACAAAATTTTGGCTAAATTTCCTGTGTTGTACAATACGTCCTTGAGCCTATCTTATACCCAGTAATTTGTACTTCCCACTTCCCTGGCCCTGTATTGCCCCTCCTCCGTCCCCACTGGTAACCACTAGTTTGTTCTCTATATCTGTGAGTCTGCTTCTTTTTTGTTATATTCACTAGTTTGTTGTGCTTTTTAGATTCCACTTATAAGTTATATCACACAGTATTTGTCTTTCTCTATGTATATCACTTAGCATAATGCCCTCTAAGTCCATCCATGTTGCTGCAGATGTGTGGCAACATTTTTTAAAAATTTAAACACAATGGATAAACTCTTGGAAAAATAAATCTTACCAACTCTGAATCCCATAGTTTTTTTGTTTTTTGGGGTTTTTTTGCGGTACACGGGCCTCTCACTGCTGTGGCCTCTCCCATTGCGGAGCACAGGCTCCGGACGTGCAGGCTCAGCGGCCATGGCTCACAGGCCTAGCCGCTCCACGGCACGTGGGATCTTCCCGGACCGGGGCACAAACCCGTGTCCTCTGCATCGGCAGGCAGACTCTCAACCACTGCGCCACCAGGGAAGCCCACATGGCTTCTTTTAATAATATATCATGGCAAGGTGGAAGTTGTTCCAAGAATGTGCAGATGGTACACATTCAAAGTTCAATCAATATCATTCACCACATGGAGGGAATAAAAGATAAAGCATTCGATAAAACTCAATATTCACAATAAAAAATTCATTGGCAACTAGGGATAGAAGTGAAGTCTTTTAATCTGATAAAGGGAGTGTAAAGAAGCTGCTTTCCTATGATATTGGGAAGGGGATACAGATACCTGCTGTAGGGGAGGAGGATTCGCCATCCCCAAATAGGTCTCTCTGGCAAATTCATTATCTTAAGCTGGTTATTTCCTATGAAACAGAAGACATGGGAAGAACTCTGAAAACTGAGTAGAAGTTATTCTTTTGTAAGAAACAATTGCATTTATAAGGGAAATCTCCATTTGTAAGGATGTCTCTCTGGATGTACCAGGGAGAGGAAGATCATCCTCAAAATCTCTAGATGGAGAAGACAAAGACTTAAATCTGCATAACGACCTTACCCCTGTTTACTATGCTCTTCCTGGTCACCATCCAGAACTGACTGTCCCCACCCTCAACACCCTCTTTTGTCTTTAGCTAAGGGTGGTATTTAAAGTGAGGGCTTCATAAACAATGTCCTACTGTATAGCACAGAGAACTATATTCAATATCCTATGATAAACCATAATGAAAAAGAATATTTAAAAAAAAGAATGTATACATATGTATAATTGAATCACTCTGCTGTACAGCAGTAATTAACACAACACTGTAAATCAACTATACTTCAATGAAAAATAATAAATAAACTGAGGGCTTCAGCCATTTTCAGCTAAAGTGAGTTACTCAGTTCTCCTGGGTCTCTCCCGTGTATACATGTTATTAAAATTTTATTTGATTTTTTTCTGTTAATCTGTCTCATGCCAATTTAATTCGTAGATCAGCCAGAAGAACCTAGGAGGGTAGAAAAATTTATTTCTCTCCAATGCTACTATGCTATTATAACTTCTAATCATCATTGTAGTGGAGGCCTACCACTGCAGTAAAGAAAGACTAATAAATAAAAGGTGAAATAATATGACATGAAGGAATAAAGTTGTCATTATTTGTAAATGAAATGATTGTGTATGTAGAAAATCCAAAATAAATACTATTTGTATTAAAAATAAAAAGGTCACTGTATACAAGATTAATTTAGAGGATCATTTAAATCTTATTTTCCAACAAGAAAAAATTAGAAAGCAATTTTAATTGATATCTTTTTTTTTTTTTCTTTTTTTTTTTTGCAGTACGCGGGCCTTTCACTGTTGTGGCCTCTCCCATTGCGGAGCACAGGCTCCGGACGCACAGGCTCAGTGGCCATGGCTCATGGGCCCAGCTGCTCTGCGGCATGTGGGATCTTCCCGGACCAGGGCACGAACCCGTGTCCCCTGCGTCGGCAGGTGGACTCTCAACCACTGCGCCACCAGGGAAGCCCTAATTGATATCTTTGACTTAGACATTGAAGATTCCATATAATTCCTGCTATATTAGCTTCCTCTCTGTGATGGAGGAGATCATGAGATTGATGCTGTGAGTGTTGTTCATATTCCTTGATGTATTTAAGGTTTTATTCACTTAGCATATACTTTTTGTGTTGTTGAAAAGCACAGATATTTTTACTGAAGTGCTAATAAATGTTGAAATTTAATCAGTTAAAAAAAGGATACCCCTTTTAATAGCATTTAAAAAATCAAACACCTATTAAAAATTTAATGAAGGGTTTTTAAAACCTCTACAGAAAACAACAACAACAACTAAAGAAACCAAAGAAATCCTTCAAAAATGGAAAGATTGACTATTTTCTTAAATTGAAAATTTCAACATATTTAAGATGTTAATACTCCTCAAATTAATCTATAGGTCCAATGAAATTAATCTAAAGATCTCTTTAAAAGCTGTGATTTTTTAGGGGAAATTAACAAGCTAATACTAAAATTTACATATGAATAGGGACTAGAGAGCCCAACAGTCTGGAAGATCAGACTCCTGGATATGATGACTTGTACTACCTATTATCACGATAAAACCACGGTAAATAAATCAAAGTGGGATTGTCTGAGGGACGGACGAATAGATCAATGTAACAGAATTTAGAGTCCAAAACCACACCAGTGCATGATAGTTGATTGATGACAAAAATGGCACAGTAGAATCACAGATAAAGGATAGTTTTTCAATTAGTGGTTCTGGGTCAGTTGAACATCTATATAGAAAAATGCAAATTTTCCCCTATTATCATCTACAGAAAATCAGTTCCAGGCTGATCATGATGGTAGGACAAAATATAAATGGTAACTAATAAAGCTTCTGGGATGTAATATAGGAAAATGCCTTCATGTGGCTGGGCTGGGAGAAGACATCATAAGCTTTTAGCAGTAACTATGAAAAAAGAGATGAGTAAATAGGACTTAATTATCACTAACCACAAAGAAATAGATGGATGAAATGGGAATTAATTAAAATTAGAAACTTCTGTTCATCAAAACATACAACTAAGAGAATAAAAAGGCAAGTCAGAGGATGGGTAAAGATTTTTGCAAAATAAATAACTTGTATCCACAAAGCACTTACATTTAGAAAACATAAACATTCTTACAAATCAATTTAACAAAGAAACAAATAATACAATGGAAAAATGGACAAAATTTCTGCATGGTTATTTCACAAAAAGAGATTATGCAAAGGGCCAATAAACATATGAAGAAATTCACAACTTCACTAGTCAGTATAGAAATACAAATTAAAACCATACCAAAATATTTTTTATTACACACCAGATTGCCTAAAATTATCCAGAATAACAATACCAAGCATTGGTACATATATGGAGTAACTGGGTCTTTCACACATTGCTGGTAGAAATGTAAAATCATACAACCACTTTGGAAAACTATTTGACAATTTCTTATAAAATTCAACTTATATTTACCATATAACCCAGCAATCATACTCCTAGAACTCAACAGAAATGAAGACGTGTATGCAACAAAAGATATGTTAAAAAATGGTTATAGCAGCATTATGTCATTATCCCGAATTTGAAGTGAGCCAAATGCCTATTGACATTAAAATGAATAAATAATTTGAGTTATATCCATATAAGCAAGCACTGCCTATGAATGAAGACAAATGACCTCTCATTTCTTGCAACAAACTGGACGAATCAGATAAACATAAATTTGAAGAAAAGAAACTACTCACAAACGAGAACATGCTGTATTCTCTCTTTATATAAAGGTTGAAAACACTATTAGATATCCCTTTATGAGAGACTGAAGGCATAGTTACTCTACTGAAGGGTCAAAAAAGTAGCTTATGGGATGTGGGATTGCTCTATTTTGGGGCCTGGGTATGTTTACTTTGTGATAATTCATTGAATCATACGATTTATTCACTTAGTGGATGGCATACTTCAAAAAGTATTCAAAAATGTATCTGTATAAATAAAATTATACGCAGAATTGAGCCTAAAACTTTAAAATTGTGCTATTACAAGTTTTAAGCTAAGATTTTTAAAATAATGAGGAATATTCAATCTCATTATTACTAGAAATATTTTAATGTGTTCATTATTCATAACTAAAACAAATAATATATAATGATAGCAGCAATACCTAATAAAACAGCATAGCAAATATAAAATAATGGTTTAAATATTTATATCATCTTTTTTCAGTTTTTACATTTCTAGTTTGTTTGAGCTTTATAATGTACAATCTACCTTACTGTAGCAGGTCATATATTTAATTTATAAATATGTAAGTATACTTATAGTATACACATGTAAGTATATGTACATGATAACAAATTTTTTACTGCTAGGATTGCATAATTAATGACACATGGACACCAGTGATTTAACTGCTTAACAATGACACCCAGAGTGATAAGCTAACAGCCAGCTGAGAATAAGGACATCCTTGCAGGTTTATCACCTTGAGGAGTTTGCAGGAGAGCAGTTTAAGAATATTTGTAAGAAACCAATCATCTTAAATTAAAATCTTACTCATTTACTCAACTAGTAAGTGTTCTTTTGGTTTCAGAGGTAATATCATGTTATTGAAAGGATCCAAAAAGTCAATAAGACTCAAATTTATCTACTGATTGTCTGACCTCATTCGAGTTTTTCTTCTATCTTCTCCTTATATCTTGATATAAGAAAATATGACATGACCATCCCTAATTATTAATATTGAGAAAAGTAAATTAAACGTTATACCTGAAAGTTCTTAGCACATGGCTGGCAAATAACAGTTGATCAATAAATGGTAATTCTTTTGTCCAGCCTTTCCCTTGTTATTCTGAATTATTGTCACCCAGGTTGCTAGGGGATGTTTGCATGAACTCTGCCAAGGGTGGGTATGGAAGTATAATTCTCAACATCCAGAACGTGCAAGGAATTTCCCCATCATCACCCCCTCCAAATATAAATAACATTCCCTGGCTACTTACATACAAGAGCACACATTAACTTGGACACTTTTAATATAAGTACCAATTTTTGGATTCTTATACTCTTGGGTTAATTCAGTGACACAGATTTACACTATGCAATATATTTTCAAATTTCCTCCTATTTACAGTAGTGTCCATGAGATCTGTGACTGAAATTGCTGTTTCCCAACTACTGCTGACATTTTGGATATGGAAAATATTGGCATACTCTACTGCCAACTTGCATCGCTTTTTCTTCAATTATGACATATAAACCTAAAAAATCACATCATGGTGATAGCTGAACAAAGGACCCCATTGTCTTGTGCTTTACATCCACTTCCTGCCCATTTCCTGTCTGCTGCATTTAATCTGCCTGTAAACTCCAACGCCTTGAAGAAGCCAATACGTCTTGTCAAATTATTCGCCAGGGTCAATTCTCTATTCAAATTGCCTTTTCATCCTTCTTAAATTTTACAAAAGGAGTTTGGCTTCTTTCTGTTTCAATTTCCCCCTCGCTTTACCATTCAATTTTTGCATTTGACAGCCCTGGAGTAGGTCTGGATTAATACCAATACGAGATGCCCGTGTTCTCTGAGCCTACTGTTCTCAACTGTGAAATTCCATGTTTTTTTTTCAAAAAGGAAATAGAACGTGTATAGCTGATCCAATGACATATAACAAATTACGTAGATAAATGAAAAATTAAGCTACCTTATTTCAAATAATAAGCCACCTTTCTCTGGTAATAGTAATACTTTGATGTATTCAACATATTTTGGTTGAAGTGAGCCAAAGGTGAAATTTGCCTGGCATAGGAAGTCATCCCTCCATCCCCAAATAGCAATATTTCTTAGACTTACTTTATGAATCATAACTCAATGGCTTATGAGGAAGGCCATGAGGATTATCATGGCCTGAGCCCATCCACCTGGTGGGATGTTGGTGGGAAGAGACTACACTCTCCCTTAGCCTCAAAAGGCTCCCTGGCTGCTTCTGGAAGCTTTCCGTGGCACTGTGTGATGGGCACTCAGAGCCTTTATGTTCCTGCTCCCTGCCTTCCTCATGTACCATCTAGCAATTTTCTCTTTGCCTAGAATTTCTCTTAGAATAACCCTATGCTCTAATATCAGCCCCCTCTGCTGGTTGAGGCTACCCCTGGAAGTCTGAGAAACAGTCACCCCCATATCTCTTTGGCTCAAGTGTGTACATTGGCCCTATTTTTTTTTTTTTTTTTTTGGCGGTACGCGGCGCTCTCACTGTTGTGGCCTCTCCCGTTGCAGAGCACAGGCTCCGGACGCGCAGGCTCAGCGGCCATGGCTCACGGGCCCAGCCGCTCCGCGGCATGTGGGATCTTCCCAGACCAGGGAACGAACCCGTGTCCCCTGCATCGGCAGGCGGACTCTCAACCACTGCGCCACCAGGGAAACCCTGGCCCTATTCTGATTCCTTGGAACATACCAGAGGCCAAGCTTAACTTTTAACAAGGTGTCCCTGAAGTTTGTGCATGACCACAGATGAACTGATGGCAACAACACAAGCGTAGCTCCATCTAAAATCTCAATGTGGCTGGCCACAGGCTTCTTGCTGTCTACACTTACCAAGCCCATTTCAGGCTTCTCTAAGTTCTAGAGTCACAGCCAAACAAATGAATTTTGATTTTTAGAGAGAGGAAGATTCTCTTACATCCTTCTTTAAAATCTGCATAATGGGCTGAATGGTGATCCCAAAAAAAGAGAGGTCTGTGTCCTAATTCCCTAGAACCTGGTTATATGGCAGAAGATGTGATTATACTAAGGCTCTTGAGAGGGTTAGCTTATCCTTCATTATCTGGGTGGACCCTAAATGTAATCACATGTATCTCCATAAGAGAGAGTTTTGAGACAGACACACAGAGGAGAAAACACACAAAAGAGGAGGCAATGTGACCACAGAGGCAGAGATTGGAGGGATGTGGCCTCAAACCAAGGAATTCCAACAACACTAGAAACTAGAAGAGACAAGGAATAGAATCTCTCCTAGAACCCCTGAAGGGAGACGGCCCAGCCAACATCTTGATCTTATACCTCTGGCCTCCAGAACTGTGACAGAATACATTTCTGTAGTTTTAAGCCACCAAGGTTATGGTCATTTGTTATAGCAGTCCTAGGAAATAAATACAATCTACCTTGCTAAGTTTTCATTCTTTCCCCAAGATTCACCCCTCTGTTTCAGGGGCAGAGTTCAACAAACTCTAGAAATAGGCTGGGTAACTTCTTATAAACTGAAATTATTTAACTGGACCCTGAATTGGTGTGGTCAGGGCCCAGACTGTCAGAGTCTTTCAAAATAGTAAAAAGTTAGGTATTGTTTCCTTTAGTTAGAAAACAATAAAATAAGGTTCTGTGTAGGCAGTTATAGGAGTTTCTCTGCCTCAACCATGTGCAAAACCCATGTGCTGGGCCACCACTACATGTCTGGCACCTGCAGAGAAGCCAAAGGCCAACTTCTGTGAGAGAACAGAAGGCCTGGGAGCTTCCTAAAGCCTCGTCTGCCCCTCCATCCCTCAAAGAGCCAGGGGTTGGTATTGTTCTAAATGAAACTCAGCTCTCCTCCCGTTCTCTCCATGATTCCATGCTCCCCAATATCACTCAAACTGACCAACATTTATGTCAGAGGAAGAGAAGATCAGAGAAATGAATGTTACTCAAAACAAAATGATCCACTTGCATGTAGAAAAGAAAAAATTTACACAAAGCAAAAACAAAAGGCCCAGGTGTGCATTAACCTTTCATGAACTTATGATTAAAAGAGAATGTAATGTTACTTCTTACAGATTTTATACACAGTGGAAAGGGAGAGTAAAAGGCTTTACATGGGTGATTGATTACCAGGAAAATTGATTAAGGAAATGTCAATTCCCTCCCAGAGAAACCCAACCCCAGTGGCTCTGACAAGAGACTCAGAAAATAGCTCACCTTTTGTATATTTCCTCAAGTCTTGGTTTCCCAGCCCTATTTGTTGCTCTTTATTGAATATCACTGGTATTAGCACCTAAACAGAATTTCCAAACTCACCCCCTCTAGGTCTAAGGTTTCATACTTTGCAAATCTGAATTGGAAGCATCAGGGTGTACTAGAAACGGTGAGGCAGACACAAGTTCAAGTTTAGGTTTAGCCACTTCGTAGACAGGAGAGCTTAGGAAAGTTATTGGTTATTCACCTTTTCTAATACACATTTGTTTAATCTACTAAGACAGGAAACTGACATTTATATCACAGAATTGCTGTAAGAAATAAATACAAAGAAAGATATTTGTGAGGCCACTTTCCTTCCATGTAAGTGCCTACATCACGGTGTGAACATTATACCCTGCATTGTACCATCCATGAACAATAGGTATTATTAGGGCATAGTAATTACAGGTGATTCTTCTTATAGACCAGGGCTATAGTAGCTATTTTAAGCTTTGTAGGCCACGTGGTCTCTGACACAACCACACAACATGGCTCTTGTAGCGTGAAAGCAGGCTAAATGAATGAAGTGTAGCTGTGTTACAATAAAACTTTATTTAAAAAGTAAGTTGTGTCTCAGTGCCTTTGGGCCACCATAACAAAATAGCACAGACTGAATAGCTTATAAACAACAGACATTTATTTCTCACAGTTTTGGAGGCTGGAAGGCTGACCAAATGCCAGCATGGTCGCATTTTGGTTAGAGCCCCCTTCCTGGTTCCTAGCTGGTACCTTCTCACTATGTCCTCACACAGTGGAAGGGACAAGGGATCTCTCTGGAGCTTTGTTTATATGAGCACTAATCTCATTCCTGAGGGCTCTGCCCAGATGATCTCATTGCCTCCCAAAGATACCATATCTTAATACATTACCTTTGAGGGTTAGGATTCAACGTTAAGAATTTAGGGGGGACACAAACAAGTGACATCCTACATTTGGTTTATGGGGCATAGTTTGCTGGCCTTTTGTATAGACTTCCTCTGATCATAGCAATAGGGAATATTTAGTTGGAAAATATAACTGTCCCATATGGGGTCAACCTCAAACATTAAGCAATAATTCCTGAATCCCAAGTTCTCATTAATGATTCCCTACAAGGATGAATTTACTCATAATTTAAGCTATTGTATACTTACTGGTACTACTTAAAGATAACAAGTTAGGATTTTATCATTTAACACATGCTTTGTTCATTCTTCATTTGTTACTAAAACTGTCTTTTTCAACTTTCAAAGCATCTTGCTTGATTTTAGTACCCTTAGTAATCATAAACATAATACCTGTTTGACATTATCTTTCTAAATGACAGCCTTTTTAAAAACATAAAATGTGATAGGTACCTTGTGAACATTCAAATACCTTTCCAGGGCAGGTAGTCCTGGAAAAAACACCCTAGTTTTTTGAACTCACCCCCTTTTAAAAAAATTTTTTTTGAGAATAACAGGCATATAGTAAAGTCAATGATCTTAAGTCTAAATTGATTTATACATATGCATACACCTTTGCAACCACCATCCCCAGAACAAGATCTACAATATTTCCAGCCCTCCCGACAGACGTGTCCCCTGTGCCTTCCTAGTTAGTACCCCCTAAAGGGTAACCATTATTCTTTTAAAGGTTTTTAAAACTTCAAGCAAATTCTATTACCAAATGTTTTCTTGCCTTTTTATTTTCTAAAAGTAGTAGATAAATTGATCAGGCATAGTTTTCTCTAATTAAAAAACATCTGTCTCACCCCAAATGTTCTGTTCAATTAAACATTTGATGAAGCAACCTTTTTGCAGAAAACCCACCAACTTACCAGGTATGCAAACGAGGTTCATTCTCTGTGATTGCCAGGGTCATTCTCCTTGGAAAGGCTTCTCATGGATGGAAGACATGTTGTCAGGACCCCAGTTCATAATCCAGCATACCATCATCCCAGTGATTTCACATTTCTGTCAAGAGTATTCCAATTTTGCCCTTGAACTACTGCGGCTTCTTAACAGATATGTTTCTGAGCAATTTATGCAAATTGAATTTGATGTCTTCTCAAAATGAAGTATTTATAACAAAACCTGAATGTAAAAATGTTTAAAGCAAAGAAACTGCAGCTGGAAGGCAGGAATTTAATGGCAAATTTTTATGAAACATGAGAAAAATTTAAAGGAACTCTTTAACTGTCAGTATCCTCATATATCCAATTTATTTTTAAGCAAACTGTACCTATAGGGTGGATGGTAAAAAAATCATGTTCAGAATCCTTACACACCACTTTAAAAGGGCACTAGTTTGTGTTAGGAAAAGCACTTAAAATTTTATTCAAGGTGGTGAAACTTAACCCCTACACTAAAGATTTAGAATTTAACCAAAATAGTGTGGATATGCTACACTAATTACCTGGACAGAGGTATTTAATGATGGCTAAAGTTGATTGGAATCTAGCAACGTATATATCTATTTATAAATACACTAATTCACTTGGCTATAGATGCTTAACGAACCACCCCAAAATGCAGTGGCTTAAAACAGATATCATCAATTAGCTCACAATTCTCTGGATCAACTGTGTATTTCTGCTGATTTGGCAGGGATTGGCCGATCATAGTTGGGCTTACCCATGTTCCTATAGTCAGTTGGAGTCTATCTGAGGACTCCCTGGTCTAGGAAGTCTCAGCCTCATGGTTGATTTCTGCTTCACATGGTCTCTTACCTTCCAGCAAGCCAATCTAGGCCTCTCTCTCATGCAGCTCTCCTAGAGAGAGCAGAATTATGCAAGGTCTCTCGAAGCTTAGGTGCAGAACTTGCTTCATTGTCACTTTTACCACATTCTATTGTCCAAACAAATAAGAAATCTGACTCTGATTCAATAAGTGGGGATATAGACTCTTCCTGATGGAAGGAACTGTAAAGTCATATTGTAAAGGAGTGGAAGGGTAAAGGATTGTGGGTATTTTTTCAATGATTCTCCCAAACATGTATATATGCATGGATATATGTGTATGCTGAAATATTTATATAAGTATATTAAATAATAAAAGTTTTCCACAAATGGTGCCATTATATATTAACTATGTATAATCATTTTCTCCAAAGATAAGTTTTCAAACGCACATTTAAGTTTCACTATTTCACATGTTGAGGCCACATTCCCAAAACTGACCTGCCTGAAAGGAAATTAAAACTAAATGATTTGGACTTCCATTTCTGGCCAAGCTGGAGTAATCAGGACCAGATTTATGCTACCACCTGAAACCACCAGAAAACAAAATATATGAAACATATGTCAAGAAACTGAGTATTAGGCAATAAATGAACAGGGATCCTCAAAAGACAGGAAACAAACATGGCCGCCAGACCTACAATTTTCCCAGCTAACTACCTGGAGAGTTTGCAATCCATGGTGCATGGAAGGGGTGCACAGGGTGAGACAAGTAGGCCCTGAGCTGTGAAAACAGAGATGACAGTCTTGGGAGACCAATGCAATCAAAGTTCATTGGACACAGAACCAGAGAGGAGAGAACTGAATATAGAGAGGACTCAAGAAATAAGCAGAAGGTTCCACTTGGGTTTTTAGCTGAGTACTGATCAGTGCATATGTGTGAGGAAACATCTAGAGATGAAAGCTACAATGTCTCAGAAAATTACACTGATGTGTTAGGTAGTTAGTCAGACATTAGCAGCAAGGAGGCCACAGTGGCAAAAGACAAGAGGGGAGTAGTCAAGTTACACCCACTAGTCTGGGGACCCTCCCCTGACCCCACCCAGAATGGGCAAAACTATGGTCATGTGGTGGGCAATTTATCCTGATAAAGAGGGAACACAGTAACACTAGGGAACTTCCCTGGGCTGCTCATGCCCAGACCAGACAGGTGTATAACCTATAGTAAACCCAAACTCATTATACCATCACTATAATAAAATATGCATATGGTTTGGCAAACCACCCCGCCCCGCTGACCCCGGGCTGTTCTTAGCGAATCAAGGGTAAGGGCATGCGCAATAATGAACTTGTTACATAGATGGGGACTGTCAATCAAATAATGATACCCCTGTCACTCGCCCATGATTGTGCCCCGCCTTCTCCCAGAACTCTCCTTATAAACACCTTTAAGCCTGTACAGGAGAGCTGGTTTCACTTAGTAGAAATAGCCCACTCTCCCTCTGAGAGTGTAACTACACTTTAATAAAACTTTGCTTTGCACTTAAGCCCAAAGTGGTAGTCTGCAATTCTTTGCTTGCTCTCACAAGGACCGAGATTGCTGGTCTGGCATTGACCTCCTCTGTTGGAGCTATTCTGACACAACGCACACCAACCTGGTAACAGTTGGAATTAATGGCAGATTAAATATGCAGAAAAAAATTAGTAAACTTAAACACATAGACATAGAAGTGGTGTAAAATGAAACAGAATAAAAAGAGAAAACAACAGGGACTTCCCTGGTGGTGAGTGGTTAAGAATCTACCTGCCAACGCAGGGGACATGGGTGCGAGCCCTGCTCGGGGAAGATCCCACATGCCACGGAGCAACTAAGCCCGTGCGCCACAACTACTGAGTCTGCGAGCCACAACTACTGAGCCCTCACACCTAGAGCCCATGCTCCGCAACAAGAGAAGCCACCGCAATGAGAAGCCCATGCACTGCAACAAGGAGTAGGCCCCACTCACAGCAACTAGAGAAAGCCCATGCACAACAACGAAGACCCAAAACAGCCAAAAATTAATTAATTAATTAATTATTTTTTTAAAAAAAGAGAGAACAACAGCAACAAAGCAGAACATCAATGAGCCATGGGACATCTTCAAATGGCCTAATATATGTGTGAGGGACATGCACAGAGAGAGGAGAAAGGGGGAGACAGAAAGAAATAGTCAAGCAGTAATGGCTGAAAATTTTCCAGATTTGATGAAAACCTGCAGATATGAGTAGCTCAAAGAATCCAAGCCCAATAAACTAGAAGTAAATGACATCAAGGTATATTATAATCAAAATACTCAAACTCAGTGATACAAAGAAAATGTTAAAAGCATCCAGAAAAAAGGACATATTATGTATAGTGGAACAAAGATAAGGATGATATGAATACACAAAAAGGATAACACATCATAACATGTCAAAACTTATCAACTTCCAATATGTGCAGTTTATTATATGTCAATCATACCTCAGTAAAGCCATTTGAAAAAAGGAAATGATGTTCTCCTGATATAATTTCCATCTTCTATTTGGGAATTTTGCCTTCAGATACACTGCTGAACAATGTCTATGTGAATGATTACACTGTGAATTGTAAATATTGACCAAAAATATTCAATAGTTTTGCAATTCAGAGATGCACTAAGGGTAATTCTCTACTTCAAATTTTCCTTTTTAAATATTTTGAATTCCTTTTAAAATGGTTAAAGAAAACCACATATATTAAAATAAACTAAATATACTGAGGATTGGGACTTCCCTGGTGGCTCAGTGGTTAAGAATCCGCCTGCCAATGCAGGGAACATGAGTTCGATCCCTGATCCAGGAAGATCCCACATGCTGCAGAGCAACTAAGCCTGTATGCCACAACTACTGAGCCTGCGCTCTAGAGCTCATGAACCACAACTACTGAGCCCGTGTGCCACAACTAGTGAACCCCGCAAGCCTAGAGCCCGGGCTCCACAACAAGAGAAGCCACTGCAGTGAGAAGCCCATGCACCGCAACGAAGAGTAGCCTCCACTCACCGCAGTTAGAGAAAGCCTGCACGCAGCAACGAAGACCCAATGCAGCCTATATATATATATTATATATATATATACTGAGGATTACTGATATTTTAATTTATGCTGGTGGCAACTCATTTTTGTGCAACTCTCCAAATAAAAGTCCTCCTGCTGTCTCAGTTTAATTAAAGTGTGGCCTGAGTTTGCGAAGGCTCCCCATGTATTTGTACTTGGTGTAAACGTGTTGTGGATCTGAAAGGTTGCTGTTCTGTACTGACCTTTCGTGACTTCAGGCCTGTGCATGTTCATCTACTTAAAACTGTACAAGTAAGTTCAAATCTACAGAACAAGGACACCATGCTCTATTAAATACAAGTAAGATCCAGGCATATCAGTCTAGCATAATGTGATCCATCAGAGTAGAAATACATTATGCAAAATTTTGTATTCCTTATGTATTTAATGTGGTTCTTATCTATTTTATTTTTAGTACATTTTTTGTTGTTGGGATAAAACAATAATTATTTAAGCCATAATTGGATCACTGATTAAAAACAATATTTGAAATGAAAATTTGATGATGATCAAAAATGCTCAAGACGGAGCTACAAATCATGCTCTATTAGCACCAGGTGGATTCTTGAGCTGATGCTAATCACACTGAAAACAATACATAAAAGCAAATGTTAAAAAAAAAAAAAACCTTATGCAGTGACTTTTAACTTAAAAAATAATTGAAACTATAATGTAAGGAGTATGAACTTATCAACATATTTTTTAAACTTTTTAAAAATTAAATTTAATGACACCAAGCCGTGTTGGTGAGTTTTGCCGTATTTTCTATGGCTTCCTTGGCTACACTCTACTGCCCTCAGTGCTGGTCTCCATCCCAAGTCTGGGCACTGTGTTCAAGCTCATCTGCTCACAACCTTGACCAAAGGGGACCCCCTAGAATCTGTCCATCAGAACTTGAGGCTTTGTGACAATCATCCAGGCATGTTCTTGACAGTCTGAGAAGGCTACAGTCTCACCCCCAGCCTTTGCTCTGGAGTCTCTCATCTTTTAAGACAATCTAGCTCTAGGACCCACAAGAGCTAAACTTTCCAAAACAGAAACTGTCAATTCTCCCCTGGAGCCAGAGGAACTCAAACAACAGGAAGCAGAGTCTTCCTTGCTACTTGCAGGTCCATGTTCCCCCATGCTCTCTGTGTGATGTGTCTGCTTGTTCAAGCGGGCTGGTGAGGCTACAGTGACCCAGATGTAGGGAGGGACTGTCTCATTCCTTTTCAGATGCCTGTAAGTGGAAGCTGGTAATTTTTCCTTCAGGTCATTCTGTGACAAAGTTATTTGCTATCTTGGCTCACCTATAGAATTTTTGCAAAATAAACTTATAGTCACTTTTGCAGACTAATTCTATAGCTAGTCCTATGAAGTCACAGTGTAATTTTTAATCAAAATAAGTTCAGCCTAAAAGTATTTCAGTTTCACTTATCATAAATCAAAACAATAAATGCTGTCAGAAATTTTATGAAGAACAATAAAATAAGCTTATAGTGTCATTCAATGTAAGTTAATGCCTTCAATTTTCATACATTTTATGTATTTTAAAGTGTGTACTTATATTTTTTAATATATTAAAATAGAAAGGCAGTGACTTACATAGAACATATATATATATATATATACACATATATACAATTTGCTTTGTTGTTTAGTAAATGTAAATGTAGGACCAGTGTTTTCTTCACAAATTGTACCTTTTGCCTGTTGCATACTGCCTCCTTTTTTTTTCTTTTTTCTCTTTTTGGCTGCATTGGGTCTTCGTTGCTGCACGCGGGTTTTCTCTAGTTGCAATGAGCCAGGGCTACTCTCTGTTGCAGTGAGCGTGCTTCTTATTGCGGTGGCTTCTCTTGTTGTGGAGCACGGGCTCTAGGCATGCGGGCTTCCGTACTGCCTCGTTTTGTCCTCTTTCACCCCTTTATCTCTTTTTTTTATTTGATAGTAATGTTTCTGCCCCAATTTTTTATATCCTGTAAATAAGGTAAGACTATTTTGTAAACAAATTTAATCATCTGTTTTTTCATAGGAGAACTTAGCATGTTCTCACCTAAGATAATAAATGAAGTATTGATTTTATTCTGTTCACCTTTCTTCATATTTTCCTTTTTTTTTTTTGCTTTCTCAATTTTTTGTCCTTGTTTCTTTGGAAGAAACTACATGACAGTGTAGTTTCTGATTCCTATGATGATTCTCTTCAAAGAGCCAGCACTCGTTATCAAACACAAATTTCTCTACTATATGAAAGCGAGTTACCACTTATTTCCCCTCAAAAAGAAATTCTCTTCCCCCACAACTCACATTTCAACAAAATGAGAGCTTTAGATATTTTTGACTACTTTTTAAAATTCATGTTATCAAGGAAAAATTCACATATTGCAAAATACACAAATCCTAAACATACAGTTACAGGAATTTGACCTCTGTATGTAATCTGGTAACCACCGCTCAGGTCAAGATGCAGAGTATTTCCAGCATCCCTGAAAGTTCCCTCAGGCCTCTGCTTAGTCAATACCCTCCATACGCCAATATAGTCACTACCCTGATGATTCTTGAACTTTTAATAAAAGAAATCATATAGTATGTGTTCCTTTGTGCCTGGCTTCTTTTATTCAGCATTATGTTTCTGAGATTCATAAAAACATCTGTCAGTAAATTATTCTTTTTATTATTCATCATATTTTATTATATGAATAAACCACAATTTATTTATCCATCTCCCACTGATAGACAATTGGGTTGTTTCCAGTTTGAAGTTATTATTAATCACCCTCTCATGAACACCTGTATATGTAGCCTCATTTTTCTTGGGCATATATCTAGGGGTGGAATTGCTGGCTTATAAAGTAGGTGCATGTTTAACTTTAATTAAAAGTGTCAAATGATTTTCCAAAGTAGTTTTACCAATTTGCATTCTGATTAGCTATATATGAGAATTTCCATGGTTCTTAATTTGTTCCAACACTTGGTATTGATGGTCTTTTTAATTTTAGGCATCCCCATAGGCTTATAGTTATATCTCAATGTGTTTTAATTTGAATTTCCCTGATAACTAATGATGATGAACACCTTTTCATGCCCTTATTAGCCACTCATACATGTTCTTTTGTGACATATATATTCAAGTCTTTTGCCATTTAAAAAAAATTTGTGCTTTTATTCTTATTAGGATTTTAGAAGAATAAAATATTTATTGTATATACATCTCTAAGAATTAGTAAAGAGGACATGGAAAGAGCTCATTTAAAATCAATAATAAAAAAGATTACATGCAAAATAAAAAGAGGCAAAATATCTGAACAAGTAATTTATAGAAGTAGAAACCTGAATAAGTACAAAACATGAAAAGATGTTCCATCTTTTGAAAATTTAGGAACTGCAAATTAGAACATTAATGAACAATCAATAACTATAATAAATTATGCAAAAAAACCAAAAGTGTGACATAACCGAGGGTTGGTGAGGATGAGGGAAACTGAGAACCTTTGTAAACTACTGATGAGCATGCAAACTGGAACTACTGCCTCGAAGACTCATCTGACAATATCTAGAAAATTTGAAAGTGTACATCACTAATATTTAACCATTTTGCTCCATGGTATATATACACTGGGAGACATGTAGAAAAATCTTCATTACAGTCTTGTTTATAAAAGCAAAAATGCTTTTGGGAAAGCATTTAGGAAATGCTTTTGGGAAAGAATTTGGGAAAATGGGAATAACCAACAGTAGGGAAATGGATACATAATTGTTCTAGAGCAGTTAATATCAATGAAGTGTATGTATAGATATGTTTCACATGGATAGACCATGGGAACACAATTTTGAATTAAAACAAGTGATAACATTACATAGAGAATATTTCTTAAAGTAAGAATTAATATATATAAGTGGTTCTTAAAATCTGGCGCCTAGACCAGCAACATCAGCATATCCTGGGAACTTACTAGAAATGCAATTTCCTGGGTTCAACCTCAGACCTACTGAATCAGAATCTCTTGAGAGTAGCGTCCAGCAACCTGTACTAACAAGCCCTGAAGTGGATGATGATGCTTACTAACGCTTGATAACTATGCATTGTAGTTCTACATATTACATAGATCTGTATTTACTAAAAATATAGTATAGATAGCTGGGACAATTCAAAGAAATTTCCTGACTGTTGTTACTTTTGGAGCTGGAGCTGAACAAACGATTTCAAATATCTGTCGTGCCATGTGTATAAATATTAAAACAGATCTTAAGAAGGAAGGATGAAATACTAATATGTGTTAATTCTCAGTGGTGAACATGAGGGTCTTTTATATTATTCTCTGCATCCTTCTAAATACTTTAAACTTTGCAAAATTAAAAAAAAGGGGGGGATGCTACAGAGAACATGATGTAAGTGATTGTTGAATAGTGTAGGGATTTAATGTGGTAACCTAAACATCTTAGTTCTTTCTCAAGTCTCCAACTTTAATTAAGAATATCTTGAGGGCTTCCCTGGTGGCGCAGTGGCTGAGAGTCCGCCTGCCGATGCGGGGGACACGGGTTCGTGCCCCGGTCCGGGAAGATCCCACATGCCGCGGAGCGGCTGGGCCCGTGAGCCATGGCCGCTGGGCCTGCGCGTCCGGAGCCTGTGCTCCACAACGGGAGCGGCCACAACAGTGAGAGGCCCGCGTACCGCAAAAAAAAAAAAAAAAAAAAAAAGAATATCTTGAGATTGCAAGACAAGCTCTTAAAAAACAAAACAGAGTCCATGATTTGTAATCATTTACAATGTTTAAATTTACTGAATCAAACTTTTCATGATTTTCAGCTCAAAAAAATGTAGAGAAATAAATCAGAGAGCAGAGTGTATGTTAAATGTAACTGACATCTATAATCTCAATTTTAGCTATTTAATTTGATCAGAATATTGATATAATTGATTGCATAGTAAGAGAAGTTAAAATTAGAAAAGATACTTAATTGAAAAAAAATGTTACTTGTATTTGTTTATATACTGGGATTGTGTAATTAAACAAACAGCTCACTGCTTTACAAATGGTTAGCTTCGTAAGGTGATGTTTTAATTCACTCTCTTCTTCCTGGAAGGGCTTTCCTTCAACCCCCAGATAGAGATATTATTTTACTTGAGTAACTTCAGATTCCCCAGCTATTCTTAGTAAGGATTTTTTAAGTCTTGCAACTCAGGTCTTAGGATGTCTTTATTATCTTCTGCCACATGACAGCTCTGAAAAGACAATAACCATTTCCTATCACTCAGAAGATACTCCCCCAAATAACTAAGCTCACAATTAAGCCTACTTCACTTGTCAGTACTGGAGGTTAAGCCCATGTATAGCCAGTATATCCTGGTTTTCTTCCACTGAACAGGGCCCCTCTCCATGTAGCACAAAAGAAGTACAAAAACTGCCCTTGACCACAAAAGGAAAAATTGAAGGCTTTTATGCTGCTAAAATATTTCCAAAAATTTACCCATATATGATAATGGGACCATTCCCAATGTATAAGCAAGAAGAGACTTCATTACATCTTTTCTAACTCAGAATCATATTTTTAATTAAACTTTTTATTTTGAGATAATTGTAGATTTACATACAGTTGTAAGAAATAATACAGAGAAATCCCATGTACATTTTACCCAATTTACCCCAATTTTGCAAGGATCTTGCAAAACTTTAGCAAAATGTCACAATGTCAATATATTGACATTGATACAGACAAGATACAGAATGTTTCTATCACAAGGATTCCTCATGTTGCCCTTTTATAGCCACACATAATTTCCTCCTGTCCCACACCCTCCTACTTCCAGGCAACCACTAACCTGTTTTCCATTTCTATACTTTGTCATTTGAAGAATGTTATGTGAATGGAATCATACAATGTATAACATTTTAGATTTGCCTTTTATCCATGAGTATAACCTTTAGGAGGATCATCCAGTTTGTTGCATGTACCAAGCCTTTGTTCCTTTGTATTGCTGAGTAATAATCCATGGTAATAATATCACACAGTTTGGTTTCACCGTTCACTTGCTGAAGGGCATCTGTGTTGTTTCCAGTTTGGGACTATCAAAAATAAACCTACTAAGAATATTTTTATTCATGTTTTTGTGTGAACATACATTTTCATTACTCTGAGATAAATGTCCCCAAGAGTGTGATTTCTGGGTCATATGATAGTTATATATTTATTTTTATGAGAAACTGTCAAAATGTTTTCCAAAGTGACTGTACCATTTTACATTTTCATCAACAGTGTGTAAGTGATCCAGTTTCTCCTCATCTTTGCCAGCATTTTTTTAAACTATTTAAGTGTTTTTTAATTTTAACCCTTCTGATAGGTATGTAGTGTTGTCTCATTGTGGTTTTAATGAATCATGTAATTTTTAATCTTTACTAATTTAATGCAAGAAGTGTTTTTTCATTTTAATTTGTTCTGTTTTTCAGCTTCTTAATTTTTCGACATTTGTCTTTCCTCTATAAATTATAACTCATGTGCTTTTTCCAATTTCTTACATTTTAGTGCTTTGAAAGTATATGTCGTGTTTATATATTAATGATATTAGTCCTCCACTTTTTAATTTCTTTCTTTTCCTGATAGCACTAGAATTACTTGAGCAAGTAAATATTTTAATTTGCTTATAAAGCTTTATTTTCAAGCCTTGAATGGCCACTACACTCTAATAGATATTTTTGACATCTATTTCACCTCTTTGTCAGGTCATTTGGTTGATTTGAACTGAACTGAAGGCACTTAAAATTCTGCATAGAATCTTCCCCTGTATATTATACATAAACTACTCTATTTCTATTAAGATTATGCATGGTTCATTATTCATCTATAGTACCATGTTATTTGCTATTATGGATTATCAGTTCTCTCTGAAACCAGGTTTGTTGGTTTTCTGCTTTTTTTTTTTTTCTGGTTAGTATTTTGTAGTCTTCAGCCCATTTCTCAGTCCTGGAATGCAAGTACTATACCTGGAAATACAGGCATTTAAATCCACAGCATGTATACAGATTTCTGAAGAAAATAGAGATTACTCATGTAGTCAAAGGACTGACAGAGCTTAAGAATTTTGCACCTGGAGATGTTTATTCAGGCTCAGCCATGAACTTGCTCAGTGACCTCAGGAAAATTACTCAGCCCCTTGCCCTTTCCATTTCTTCTTCTCTAATCAGGGATCAAACCATTTTCTGCCCCCTTAGTCTGATCCAAGAACTTCACTGATGAGATAAAAGCAGTGAAAAGGTTATGACAAAAGACAGCCTTTAGCTGGGAACAGGTTCATTTTAATTATCCACCCAGGGAATATTTGTGTTTGCAGTAACGCCTAATATTGATTATCAAATGTGGGGGAGCGTATTGATGTCTGCAGCAGAAGGCATGGGGGGGGTGGTGTTTCAGGACACTCACCCAAGAACCCAGGTCTACACTAGCAGCCAATCACAATAACTGAAAGCGCCATGGAGGTCAGCCTCAGAAAGTCTTAACTACACCAAGGATTATTCCTAAGGACTGCTGTCCGCAGGCACAGTCAGCCTGCTCTCTAGATGAAACCAGATGAAAGAACTCTTGGCAACGTACAAAGGTGAAACCATCTGAGACAGAGGCAAACGTTGTGGGCTGAATCTACTGCTTAGAGTCCGAGAAAGTCAACCCTTGTCAGAACCGATCCTAATTCCCGCGGGAGGGAGCAACCTCTTCCGGCAGGGTGAGATTCAGTGAAACATCCACCTCTCTCTGAAGCACATTTACCTCTGCAAGACAAGGATTTACCTGTGGAAGGCAAGCCCCTTCCTCTTGGCTGGAGGAAGCCACCTCCAGAGTATTCCAAGCAAGGCCAGAATCCTCCCTGCACCCCCAGACTCCTGACATTTTGAGGTTCATCTAGGCCAGAGGTTGGCAAACTAACGGTCACATGCCCAAAGCAGCCTGCTACCATGTTTTTGTCTGTGAGCTAAGAATGATTTTCACATTTTTAAATTATAGAAAAAAAAAATCAAAAGATGAACAATATTCCATGACACGTGAAAGCTATGAAATTCACATTTCTGTGTTTATAAATAACATTTTATTGTAATGCAGGCAATGCTTACATATTTATGTGTAGTCTGTGGCTGCTTTGGGGAATACAATAGCAGAGCTGAGTAGTTGTGACAGGACTGTATGGCCCAAAAGCCTAAAATACTTACTATCTGGCCCTTTACAGAAAGAAATTGGCTGACCCCTGACCTAGGCCATCCTTCCACGCAATCCTTGTATAGAACCAATAGACCATCATCTTGTTTTGTGCCTCACTCCTGTCGTGGCAGGGAGTTCATCACCTCACAAGCCAACCTGTAACTTTGACAACAGCACTTCTCAAGATGACCATTATTTTGAACTCAAATCTGCAGCCCACTTGGCCTAATTAGGCTGTATTAGAATGACCTAGAATAAGTCTACCCCCTTCCATGCCTGAAGGCAAAAGGACATGAGAAGAAAAGTCTTCTTCTGTTTATACAGCACACATGAGTCGTTGTCAGCTGCTCAACACCATGAGCCTCCAGAGAAATCTAGTCCATTCCTCACTCTCCCCTCAGTGTCATTCAGGAGAGTTAAGGTGTGCAAGAGCTGGGAACCCCAGAGACCCACCATGTCCCACCAAGCACGCTCTTGTCCGTGGCTGGTCACAGGGGCCAAAGCTGTGGTCCTTGAGGAGTTATATGCGGTTCCCATTTGGCAATCCCAGGTGAACACACATGGAGCAGAGACTGGCTGGCATTCTGGCCTGTCAATTCTCTCAGTGGCACATCTCGAATCACTGAATTCCTGTCATTTAACATTTTATCCCCAGCACTTTCACTTCTCAGCCTATAAACCAGTCTCAAGGAAGCAAGGAAAAGTATAAGGGAGTCTCAGGTATCATCTGGTCCACTGTTGCTCAAAAAGAGGTCCATGGACCAGCAGCATAAGTATCACCTGGGAGCCCCCAGCCAGACCTTCTGAATTAGAATCTGCATTTTCACAGGACCTCTGGGTGATTCATATGCACCTTAAAGTGGGAAAAGTACACAGCTAATCTATTGCCATTCTGTAATTTGCAGACCTGAGGTTTAAATGCAGTAACTCAAATCTGGGACCTGATTCTGATCTTACTCTTGTGAGCAGCATCCATTAGCATCCAGGAGGAGTCATGATCATGCCTTTCAGTGAGCAGTAACCCAGAGGGCTACCTCATCTCCATTCTCTTAATTCAAAATCAGTGCTCCTGGAGATCAAACCCTATTCCAAAATCGATCAGCTCTGAGCTTTATCTCTTCATGTCTAAGGCTAGTGAGATACTCAGATAAAATAGATACATAGAAATTCTTAAATAAGTTTTTGTCTTTTGTCTCCAGTGGGTGAATAGATAAACAAAGTGTGATACATCCATCCCATTCAGACCACTTAGTATTAAAAAAAGAACAAACTACTAATACACACAAAAACTTGGATACACCTCAAGGAAATTAGGCTGAATAAAAGTAGCCGATTTTGAAAGGATATCTATTGCAAGATTCCATTTATATTACATTCCTGAAATAACATAATTAGAGCAATGGAAAACAGGCTGGTGCTTGACAGGGATTGGGTATGGTGAGGAGAGGATGGATATGACTATGAAAGGATAACATGAGGTAGCCTTGTGGTGATGAAAGAGTTCTGTATTTTGATTGTGGTTGTGGTTACACAGAGTAGCACTAGTGAGAAAGCACATAGAGCTACACACACACACACACACACACACACACACACACACGAGTGCTTGTGTAATTGAATAAGCTTTGTGAATCATACAAATAATGATTTCCTCAATTTGATACAGTTCTCTAGTTATGCAGGATGCAAACACTCGGGGAGGCTGAGGGAAGAGTACACCGAACCGCCCTGCTCATTTCTTTGCAACTTCTTGCGAATTGGTAGCTAAATATTTCACAAAATAAAAGGTTAAAAAAAATTTTTAAGATGCATTAATATGGATGAATAAATGAGCCAATTAACAAACAGAACATTATCCACAATAGGAGTGGGAGAAGTAGGTCCCCTTCAATTGAGAATGTGTTTTCTCTATTTTATATTACCAAATGCTACTAAGATTCCATCAGTTATAAATCTGTCCTCTATTTTGGCTGCTTCTAACTAGACATAGTTTTGCTGGCATTTGGGAAATGAAGGGGCATCTTTAGACTTCTGATAAGTGTACCTAAGATATAGGTATATAATCAATCAATACATCACAAATCTAGAAACCCTCATTAATGAAAAATCTTTGTCTTTCTGTAAAGCCACAAAAATATATCATGTCTCATGCACAATACTTTTATCTAAGACGTCTATTTGGGGCTGAAAGTATTAAAAACACATTCATGGGGCTTTGAAGTCAAGATCTTAGTATATAGGCCCTGTCCCCACCTCCGGCATCTCAGATCCTTTTCTTAACAGCCAACTTAAGTAAAATGAAAATGGACCCTGCATTTTAACATAATAGCCGCTTTTGCCCTTGCACATGTAATTGCTTGAATTTTAGTTTTAATTCTCCCTCTCTCGCTGTAATTATGAGAACAATTAAGGGCCAGAGTTCAAAGCTTCTCAATTTTAAGAAAAGAGGGACAGCCAAATGAACCCCCTTTTCCTGCCTTGAAATTCCAATTTGCTAAAACAGCTGCAACTAACATCTTCTTAATGCTTTGCAACTGACAACACACTTTCGCTTAGAAAGCTCCACTGAGGAGTGGCCTCAGACGGTATGGAAAATGGTGTTAAAAGTTATTAAACTAGGAACAGAGAATTGTGTGGACATTTTCCAACCAATCATCAAAAGCCTGTCTAGGTCCAACTGAGTCCACTGACACCAAAGAAGACTAGAACCCCCCAAAATCTCTCATTCTGACTTTTTGGACTCCTGACTATGGCCCCCATCACTCTCTAGGAGAACCTGATTGTGTCCTAAGCTTAGGGGAAGGAAACAAAGCTTGAACCAGGACCTGAACCTACTAAACACTGGTAAAAGGTAATGGCACAAACTTGAGTGAGCCAAAGTCTACTCATTGGGTGACGGCCTCCCACTAACTGGCTGTAAAATTTACCATGACCCAGCTTCTTGGTTCTTTGCGACTCCCAGTAGATAACCTGAGTTCTTGTGGAAAGCAAACAGGGCAGTTATTCCCATGGGCTCCAGAACATACATATGTATTGAATCCTTGATAGGTACGTGATTTGGGAAAGCAACTCTCACCCAAGGCTGCAGGGAATATTAGAATGAGTTGAAAGCAGAGACAAACTAGAAACCAAGTATGAACGTTCAAAAGGACAAGTTCAAGACACTACGTTGAAGGGGCAAGGAGAAGGAAAAAAGCAAGGGTAGATACAAAGCCTGGAATTCAAGCATCAGGGTGCTGTGTGTCTATGACGAATGGTTGGGGCATTACCTAGGGCAGACAATGTTTTCAGCATCAGTCTTATGGGCCATGTAGAATGTAGATAAGCTGGCCAAGCTGAAAAGATCAGAAGGTAGATGGACTGAAGAGATGTGAATAGAAGGGAATAAGATGTATTTTCATCAAGTACAGTGGAGAAGTGAGATGACTTCACTGGTAATAAAAAGAAAAGCAGAATATGGAAAGTGCCTTGCTAGAGAAACAAATAAAGACCCAAAGGAATATGGGAAAAAGGGACATTGGTTTTGATTCAGGGAATCTTGGAAGGCTTCATGGAGGAAGAAGCATTTGAACTGGATTTTCACAGATAGCATTTCAAAAGCAGAGACGGTGAGGAGAAAACATTCTGAGTGGAAGAAATTCAAGTTCAAAAGCAAGAAAGCTGAGAATATACAGAGCATCCTTGGAATGCATTTCTGGAATATATAGAGGGCAAAATGTTCCCATATTAACTTGGTTGGATTATTTAGGTCAAGTTACCTAGATGCAGAGCCTGAGACAAGAATTTGCATCCCAAGACACATGATTTATTGAGAGTGCTCTTGGGAGAGGAAGAAGAAGATGTGTCAGGAGAACTAGCTGAGCAAGACAGCTTCCACTTGATCCCACAAGCAGCTTTACGACAAGAATTGTACCACAGAGTTGGTCCCAACTTAAGGAAAAAGGATCAGCCTTCTGTACCCCTGAAGCCATCACTCATTGGCTTCAGGCTGTCCTGAGTCCAAGGAGATGAGCCTCACGTCCTGGGCACAAAGGCTTCCGTTGGCTTACGGTAATTTTCTAGACAAGGGAGCAGCTGTGAGTCTTTAGTTGCCAGCACACAAAGGCAGCTGAGCATGGATGTACTGTCCTAGTATATGGGATAGAGGTGAGGCACCAGTGCCTGCTGCCTACCAGTTTGGATGTTCACCTTAGATAACCATATCCTAGTGTATTTCAAATAAAGGATAATTTGGTAACTCATAATTTCTTTAATTGTCCCTTGTTTCCTCCATGGAGGATGAGCTGGAAGAGAATATGTTCCAACTCATATTTCTAATGGACACACCTTGAACCAAGGTCCTGGTGACAGCAAGAGATCTGGCAAGAGAGTGCCACACTCTCTGAAACTTCTTCCACTTCTAATCTCAGCTTTTCTTTTCCCCACAGGGTGTCATAGTCAGGATATATTCTTGTCTGAATTTGAGTCATGATCTTCGTTGCCTGGGTAACATTTTAGCTTAACCATCCATTGATCTCAAATTGCAGGAAAGACCTGAGCCCAGAAGTAGAGCAAGCACCGTATAAGAATACAAAACAAGTGACCAGTATTTGGTGCTAAAATTCTGGATCAACCAAGGCCATTTCTAAGGTGAAGGGCTTTTAAGTGAGCTCTGTGTGGCTGAGAAGCAAGAGTATATGATTTTCAGGATAAACCGGGACCATAGTTTAGTTGCTTATAACAAAGAATTAATGAAGGCAGTAGTTCTGGATTTGATCACTTAATGAGCTTTTTAGTTTCTGGAACATGATCATAGAAAATAGTCTGCCCAAGGTTTGTTTGTTAGGCCAGAAAATTTCTTTTAACTATAAAGCCTTGGGGTTATATCATAAAGACATGGGAGTAACTTGAAGGATCTCTTGCTGGCCAAATCTAGAACAATTTGAGCACCAAAATGTTTAAGGAAGGTAATCCCTGAGTCCATGCCCAAAATAGCTAGACAGACCGATAAATAAACAGGGGAGAAGGAAGGCCCTTGCTTCAACAGAATGCTGATTCCTGTATGGTAGATGAAGCAGATGAGCAAGAGTTTGAAAACCATTATTTTGTAGCCATCATAGCAAAGATAGGAGCAGGCAAGAATTATCAAAGGATGCTCAATTCATGGAGAAATTTTGATGAGGATCAAGATAGGTGCATGGTCGTAAATGTCTTTGACAAACTGTTTTATTAGTTGCAAGTGAAGCATATTAACTACACTGTGAAGAAACTGGACAACCCCTGGAAGGGGAAAACCTTAGATAATACTTTGGGTGATCAAAATCATCATCACCAATGATGGGCCGGTGGACATCCTATGCCTCTGAATGTGATATCTTGACAAAGGCACAATATCCCCATAGCTGCGATATCCCAGCTGAAAATACAGAACTGGATCTGGGCATGAGGAACTCTGGGAAATTCCCAAATGAGGAATATTCAACTAAAAAGAGGCAGTCATACTATTCAAAACTGTCAATGTCATAACTGAAAAGACAGGCTGAGAAACAGTTCCAGATGAAAGAAAACTAAACAGTTAAATGAAATGTGTGCTCCTACACTGGATCTTGCAGTAGAAAGAAAATAATGCCATAAATGTCCTGAAATTCACAAGTGACTGTAGTTTATTTAAAGACTATCCTTATCCTTAGGAAATATACACTTAAGAATCTTCTGGTAAAAATTCATAATGTATGCTACCTACTCCTTAATGGTTTACAAAAAATATATTTATGTATATGTGTATGTATGCATATTTAGAGAGAGAAAAGGAAAATAAACAAATAAGTCCAAATGCTGAGAACAGATAAATTTGGGTGTTTGTTGTGCTACTGCTGCAGCTTTTTTGTAAGTTTCCAAATAAAAAGTTATTAACAATTATGATGTTAAAAACAAGTAGGGGCAACTCAGTATAACTATATCAATAGCATTATCCCAAAATTATTCCCTGTCAGCTGAATAAAACGGAGTCCATTCCTTCTACCTTGACTCCCATGCACAACCAGTGACCTGACACCTAGACCAATGTTGATGCTTCTGGAGTGGTTTCTCGGGCTCTGAAATTCACCCTCTCTAACCACTTGGCTCACCACACACAAAATGAGTTACCTTATGGAAGGAAGCTCAGTTAGGGTGGTGTCTGTCCTCTACAAAAAAACCTTTTAGGGCCCCAAGTTGACTACCAAATACTGATCAAACACATTTGCTTGACCATCAAGACCCTCCAAATGTGACCCCAAATCGATGTTCCTTCTCTACCTTCTGCTGATATCCACAACAAAAGCTAATGTATAAAACATGAGCTTTGGGGTCAGAAAGACCCTGAGTCCCCACACAACTCCAAAATGAGTTGTGTGAGATTTGGTAAGTTCCTACCCCTCTCTGGGGTGTAATTCCTCCATTTGTCAAAAAGGAAATCATAGCATAGAATAAAATAAGATGATGACAAGGATGATTATATTATTCCACCTCATCAACTCCCCTGGGTCTGTAATGATTGCCATTCCCCAATTTTCTGCAAAAGTTTCTTTTGACAGGAATTCCCTCATCCTTGAGTTTTCTGTCTCCGTGAGAGCATTCTTTGATCCACCCTGAACCTCGCTTCTTCTGTAGAAAGTCTTCCATCTTCCCCACACATCTGTAGTTGCTCTCCATTCTACATTCTCATAACCCTTTTTTTCATAAACCCTTTGTTTATAAAACTCATATTTTATTCCCCAGACTTGTCTCAAGATCAGACCAAATGAGCTTTCAGTAAGTGTGGGCTCAGGGCATGTGGGTCCTTCTGCCCTGCTGAGCATGGGGTATGAGCACTGAGTATCCCATGTAGTAAGTACTTGTATAGTAGTATCTCCCATTTCAGATCACACATTTGTTTAGGGCAGTCACCATGTCTTGTATTCATCTGAATTCCCCACAGTGCACTCAGCAGGGTGCAGTGGGCTTCTGTGCCCTCAGTTCTGGTGAAATAATAATAATGATAATAACCACTAACACTTACTGAGTACTTACTACCTTCCTGGTCCTTTTCTAGGTACTTTATACACATTAACACATTTAATCTTCACAGTGATTTTTATGAGGTAGACGGTATTACTAGTCCATTTCCCAGATAAGAAAACGGAGACACAAAGAGGCCAAATAACTTTTCAAAGCCAGCAAAGTGGCATAGCCAAGAACAGAACCCAGAGAGTCGGGATCCAAAATTCACCCTCTTAACCGTTACACTTTATCCTTAGACCACATTAGGGCATCTGAAGGACAGTACAGTTCACCACTGTGACAGCAAGCAGAAGGTCTGCAAATAGAGAAGGTGTGTCACTTGAGGTGTCCATGCCACAGGCTAGCCACCCAACCGGTTGTTCTCAGGGGGCCATGTTCTATCTGTTATTGTCTGGGGTCTCTCCAGCGAGGACACTGCTTTCTTCCAGCATCTTCCCTATTCCTTCCCCCAAGCCAGCAACTACTCTTTTCCTACCACTTATCTGTGAGGACTTCGGACCCTGGATGTCTCACCACCCAGTCTCTCCCTCTATTAGATATTCACTGCAGTAATGCTTTGTAACAAACCCCCCCCCATCCTCCTGCCACCCAAATCTCAGTGGCTTAAACAACACATGCTTATTTCTCTTCTCTAAAGGTCAGCCGTGGTTTGGCAAATTTTGATTGAGTTTACCTGGTTCAGGTGGGCTAGGTTGGACTCAAATTCAGATCACATTCAAGTCTGCTCCATGTGTTTTCATAATTTTGAGACCAGATAAACATCAAAGACAAGTTCTTCATAAGACAAATGGCGGCACAAAAGCAGCTAAACTAACCACAGAGCATATTTAAGGTTTCTGCACATGGTATATCTGCTAATGCTTTATTGGCCAAAGCAAATCATATGAACCCAAAATGAACAGCATAGGAATGAGTACTCGGCCTACTCTACTAGAAGGGAAAATCACGTGGCAAAGGACATGGAAATATAACTATATTTCAAGAAGGACCGAAAAACTGGGAATGGTAACCCAGTCTACAGACCTCTCCAATGCCCCAGAGACAGCAATGCAGTGGGGTCCCAACACAAACAGCATGTTCTGCCCTTGGCCTCCAATGTGGACTCAGGCCCAGCCATCGTTTGGGAGTGGCTGGATGAGACCACACCATCAGTCATGGCCAGAGCGCATATCATGTATAACACACATGCCTCAGAAATGTCATGTCACCCAGTTTGAGTAGGCAGGGTACCATTATGCAATCAACCAACAAAAGCTATTAAACACCTCACCTGCAACGTCAACTCAGTGTTATTGAGTCTGAAAGAGAAACAGTGTGTCAAGGACCAATTGAACTCCCCAGAAAGACGTGACTAACACACCTGGCAACACTGATTGAACAAGCTGGTGTGTGTGATTAAGTTCTCAGCCACATAGAGGACCTCCTGGAGAAAAGGATGGTGTTTTATAAAGTGGTAATTGCACAGCACAGAGCGCATGCAGAGAAAGCCTTGGGGAGCTAAGAGCTTTGAAAGAGGACCTTGAACGTCCTAGAGATAGAAAAAGCAAATAGAAAGTGTTAGATACGCCTTTCCAGAAAGGATAACCAAATAACTCAGGAGTGACAGGGGCCGATAATAGTGTAGGATATTATAGGATTGTCATTTAATAGAGTTTTAGAAAATGATATTCCAGGACCAAGAGGGAGATAAAGGAAAATAGCCTGGGCTGACAAATACCTATGGCTGCCCTGATCTGGGAGAAATTCCTAAGCTGTCTTTTCGTGTTAAAGTTCCATTTTCTGTGTTATTTTTTTACTGCTTCAAGCCCATGTACTTTCTGACTAAACTGTGTAGAGAGAAACAAAATTCAAATGATCCAACATATGTCACCCAGAACCACCAAGCCCTGCCATTATTTTTTAAAGACAACCCGCATGAGAGTTCTAGTTTCGGTTTGAGATTTCCATTTCAACCAGAGCTAGCTGGGATGATATTTTTCTCTTCTCTCCTCTTCAGTGTGGGAGCCAGTTGGGATTCTTTAAAAGGCCTGCTGAGTAGCTGAGTGTTCTGGAAGGATGCAGCATTGCAGTAGCTCTGGCTGAACCAATAAATCAGGACCTGGAAGCAACAGCCATTTTGGCCTCCTGTTTATCACAAACAAAAGGAAATGCAGTGTTTTTTCTTTCTTCCTTTGTGGTAATGTAGGACCCGAGGGGTTTAAGATGAGGAAAAAGAATTAAAAGCTGAAAGCTAGATCATTTTCTAGCTTGAGTTAAAATCTACTTTGGGATTATAAATGTCATTACAGCGATTTCTAGCTCTCACCCAAATCTGGTTTCAGGAGCACAGGAAGATTAAACATCCCTGCCTCTTGGCAGTGGGGTGGAGGTTTTGGACAGGTTCTGGCCAATGGCCAGAGATGTGAATGAAGCAGTGAAAAGTTGGTGTATGTTTTTCTTCCCCTGCCTGTTGAACAAGGAGGCTGCTTGTTCTTGATGCTGTAGCTAAAAGTAGCGCCCTCATCTGCCTGGACCACTATTGTCTGGAGGACTGTTATCCTGGGGGATTTTGTGGACACTCAGTAGATGTTGCCTAAGCAAGAAATACTCCTTCCTTGGGTTCAGGCACTGAGGTTCCAGGACCGTTTGTCAATCACAGTTCAAGCTACCTACCTTGACTAATAAATGCTAACCAATATCTATAAGGGACCAAAATACAGTAACTTTAACTTAGGCTAGAATAATTATGACTAGATAAAGTAGACCCCGAAGGGCAGAGGGCTTGAGCAGCATGAACTGATCCTCCAAGTTCCTCTGTGGGTCTTACTCACAGATGAATCCCTCAGAATATCATTTAGAAGCTGGTAGTTCTTCCTTTAAATGCAATTCAAGCAGGGTTTCTTCTTTCTAGATTAAAGCAGAAAATTGGAAGGGAGGGTGTTCAGAGGTACCCTTGCAGCAACAAACAGAGGCAGCTGACAACAACAGCTTATCCACTTAGGTGTTTTTGCTGCATTCTTGATCCTGAAGTAGGTGACTTATCAAGTTCTCCTTTTTAATGTCTGATTTTCTGAAATGTCACTTTGAATGTATCTTGACAATGATTGTTCAATGTCTCCTCTATGACCTAGATCACCCTGTAATATCAAACATTTCGTAGAAAGGATACAGTTTAAAGAATATCAGGCGCATGGTGTTGTTGACAGGAAGCCAGTGCAAGCACATAGCTTGAATATATGCCATGGTTTCTTACCAGTGGTCCGCAGCATGGATCTGAGTGTAGAAACAAAATGCCTAAGAAGTGTAGGGCATTAGCTTCTTATTACCAAAGAACAGTGTGATTTACAGTAGGAACTTCATTATACACATGCAGACATACAGCAGCCCTGTCTAGGATTGCATGCTTCACCTGTACTGTCACAATCTCTTGGGGACTCTTTTCTAAGGCCAAGTCTACCTGCAAATTAGGAACCCCAGGTAAACGGAACTATAGATCTTTGGTTGTCATTTTCTCCTGCACACTTGACCACTGTTCATAAAGAGCAAAGCTGGCTTTCAACACTAAGACCCAGCTCCACTCAATGACCAGCAATATCCAGTGATGGACACCCCATGCCAAAACAACTAGCAAGACAGGAACACAACTCCACCCATTAGCAGAGAGGCTTCCTAAAATAGTAATAAGGTCACAGACACCCCAAAACACACCCCCGGACTCAGTCCTGCCCAGCAGAAAGACAAGATCCAGCCTCATCCACTAGAACACAGGCACCAGTCCTCTCCACCAGGAAGCATACACAATGCACTAAACCAACCTTACCCACTGGGGGTGCAGTCTGTGAAAAGGAGACTCCAAACACAGTAAGTTAAGCAAAATGAGAAGACAGAGAAATACAGAGCAGATAAAGGAGCAAGGTAAAAACCCACCAGACCAAACAAATGAAGAGGACATAGGCAGTCTACCTGAAAAAAAATTCATAATAATGATAGGAAAGATGATCCAAACTCTTGGAAATAGAATGGAGAAAATACCAGAAATGCTTAACAAGGCCCTAGAAGAACTAAAGAGCAAACAAACAATGATGAATAACACAATAAATGAAATTAAAAATTCTCTAGAAGGAATCAATAGCAGAATAACTGAGGCACAAAAACGGATAAGTGACCTGGAAGATACAATAGTGGAAATAACTACCACAGAGCAGAATAAAGAAAAAAGAATGAAAAGAATTCAGGACAGCCTCAGAGACCTCTGGGACAACATTAAATGCATTTGAATTATAGAGGTCCCAGAAGAAGAAGAGAAAAAGAAAGGGACGGGGAAAATATTTGAAGAGGTTATAGTTGAAAATTTCCCTAATATGTGAAAGGAAATAGTCAATCAACTCCAGGAAGCGCAGAGAGTCCCATACAGGATAAATCCAAGGAGAAACACGCCAAGACACATATTAATCAAACTATCAAAAATTTAAAACAAAGAAAAAATAGTAAAAGCAGCAAGGGAAAGGCAACAAATAACATACAAGGAATTCCCCATAAGGTTAACAGCTGATCTTTCAGCAGAAGCTCTGCAACCCAGAAGCATGTGGTAGGATATATTTAAAGTGATGAAAGGGAAAAACCTACAACCAAGATTATTCTACCCAGCAACGATCTCATTCAGATTTAAAGAGAAATTAAAACCTTTACAGACAAGCAAAAGCTAAGAGAATTCAGCACCACAAAACCAGCTTTACAACAAATGCTAAAGGAACTTCTCCAGGCAGGAAACACAAGAGAAGGAAAACACCTGCAATAACAAACAAAAAACAATTGAGAAAATGATAATCGGAACATACATATCAATAATTACCTTAAATGTAAATGGATTAAAGGCTCCAACCAAAAGACATAGACTGTTTAAATTGATACAGAAACAAGACATGTATGTATGCTGTCTACAAGAGACCCACTTCATACCTAGGTCACATACAGACTGAAAGTGAGGTCATGGAAAAATATATTCCATGCAAATGGAAATCGAAAGAAAGCCGGAGTAGCAATTCTCATATCAAACAAAATAGACGTTAAAATAAAGACTATTACAAGAGACAAAGAAGGACAGTGCATACTGATCAAGGGATCAATCCAAGAAGAAGATATAACAATTGCAAATATTTATGCACCCATCATAGGAGCACCTCAATACATAAGGCAAATGCTAACAGCCATAAAAGGGGAAATTGATAGTAACACGATAATAGTAGGGGGCTTTAACACCTCACTTTCACCAATGGACAGATCATCCAAAATGAAAATAAATAAGGAAACACAAACTTTAAATGACACATTAAACAAGCTGGATTTAATTGATATTTATAGCACTTTCCATCCAGAAAAAACAAAATACACTTTCTTCTCAAGTGCTCATGGAACATTTTCCAGGATAGATCATATCTTGGTTCACAGATCAAGCCATGGTAAATTTAAGAAAATTGAAATCATATCAAGTATCTTTTCTAACCACAATGCTATAAGACTAGATATCAGTTATAGGAAAAGAGCTATAAAAAATACAAACACATGGAGGCTAAACAATACACTATTAAATAATCAAGAGATCACTGAAGAAATCGAAGAGGAAATCAAAAAATACCTGATAACAAATGACAATGAAAACACGATGGCCCAAAACCTATAGGATGCAGTAAAAGCAGTTCTAAGAGGGAAGTTTATGGCCATACAATCCTACATCAAGAAACAAGAAAAATCTCAAATAAACAAACTAATCTTACACCTAAATCAATTAGAGAAAGAAGAACAAAAAAACTCCAAAGTTAGCAGAAGGAAAGAAATCAGAATGATCAGATCAGAAATAAATGAAAAAGAAATAAAGGAAATGATAGCAGAGATCAACAAAACTAAAACCTGGTTCTTTGTGAAGATAAACAAAATTGATAAACCATTAGCCGGACTCATCAAGAAAAAAAGGCAAAAGACTCAAATCAATAGAAGTAGAAATGAAAAAGGAGAAGTAACAACTGACACTGCAGAAATACAAAGAACCATGAAAGATTACTACAAGCAACTATACGCCAATAAAATGGACAACCTGGAAGAAATGGACAAGTTCTTAGAAAAGCACAACCTTCTGACACTGAACCAGGAAGAAATAGAAAATATAAACAGACCAGTCACAAGCACTGAAACTGAAGCTGTGATTAAAAATCTTCCAACAGACAAAAGCCCAGGACCAGATGGCTTCACTGGAGAATTTTATCAAACATTTGGAGAAGAGCTAATACCTATACTTCTCAAACTCTTCCAATATATAGCAGAGGGACGAACACTCCCAATCTCATTCTACGAGGCCACCATCACCCTGACAGCAAAACCATACAAAGATGTCACAAAGAAAGAAAACTACAGGCCAATATCACTGATGAAAATAGATGCAAAACTCCTCAACAAAATACTACCAAACAGAATCCAGCAGCACATTAAGAGGATCATACACCATAATCAAGTGGGGTTTATCCCAGGAATGCAAGGATTCTTCAATATACGCAAATCAATCAACGTGATACACCATATTAACAAACTGAAGGAGAAAAACCATATGATCATCTCAGTAGATGCAGAAAAACCTTTCAACAACATTCAACACCCATTTATGATAAAAACTCTCCAGAAAGTAGGCATAGAGGGAAAATACCTCAACATAATAAAGGCCATATATGACAAAACCACAGCCAACATCATTCTCAATGCTGAAAAACTGAAACCATTTCCACTAAGATCAGGAATAAGACAAGGTTGCCCACTATATTATTCAACATAGTTTTGGAAGTTTTAGCCATAGCAATCAGAGAAGAAAAAGAAATAAAAGGAATCCAAATAGGAAAAGAAGAAGTAAAACTGTCACTGTTTGCAGATGACATGATACTATACTTAGAGAATCCTAAAGATGCTATTAGAAAAGTACTAGAGCTAATCAATGAGTTTGGCAAAGTAGCAGGATACAAAATTAATGCACAGAAATCTCTTGCATTCCATACCCTAACGATGAAAAATCTGAAAGAGAAAATAAGGAAACACACCCATTTACCATTGCAACAAAAAGAATAAAATACCTAGCAATAAACCTACCTAAGGAGACAAAAGACCTGTATGCAGAAAACTATAAGACACTGATGAAAGAAATTAAAGATGACACAAACAGATGGAGAGATATACCATGTCCTTGGATTGGAAGAATCATCATTGTGAAAATAACTATACTATCCAAAGCAATCTACAGGTTCAATGCAATCCCTATCAAACTAGCAGTGGCATTTTTCACAGAACTAGAACAAAAAATTTCACAATTTGTATGGAAACACAAAAGACCCCTAAGAGCCAAAGCCAAAACGGAGCTGGAGGAATCAGGCTCCCTGACTTCAGACTATACTACAAAGCTACTGTAATCAAGACAGTATGGTACTGGCACAAAAACAAATATAGATCAATGGAACAGGATAGAAAGCCAAGAGATAAATCCACACACATATGGTCACCTTATCTTTGATAAAGGAAGCAAGAGTATACAATGGAGAAAAGACAGCCTCTTCAATAAGTGGTGCTGGGAAAACTGCACAGCTACATGTAAAAGAATGAAATTAGAACACTCCCTAACACCATACACAAAAATAAACTCAAAATGGATTAAAGACCTAACTGTAAGGCCAGACACTATAAAACTCTTAGAGGAAAACATAGGCAGAACACTCTATGACATAAATCACAGCAAGATCCTTTTTGACCCACCTCCTAGAGAAATAGAAATAAAAACAAAACTAAACAAATGGGACCTAATGAAACTTCAAATCTTTTGCACAGCAAAGGAAACCATAAACAAGATGAAAAGACAGCCCTCAGAATGGGAGAAAATATTTGCAAATGAAGCAACTGACAAAGGATTAATCTCCAAAATTTATAAGCAGCTCATGCAGCTCAGTATCAAAAAATCAAACAACCCAATCCAAAAATGGTCAGAAGACCTAAATAGACATTTCTCCAAAGAAGATATACAGATTGCCAACAAACACATGAAAGGATGCTCAACATCATTAATCATTAGAGAAATGCAAATAAAAACTACAATGAGGTATCACCTCACACCAGTCAGAATGGCAATCATAAAAAAATCTACAAACAATTAATGCTGGAGAAGGTGCGGAGAAAAGGGAACCCTCTTGCACTGTTGGTAGGAATGTAAATCGATAGAGCCACTATGGAGAACAGTATGGAGGTTCCTTAAAAAACTACAAATAGGGCTTTCCTGGTGGCACAGTGGTTGAGAGTCCGCCTGCCGATGCAGGGGACATGGGTTCGTGTCCTGGTCTGGGAAGATCCCACATGCCGCGGAGCAGCTGGGCCCGTGAGCCATGGCCGCTAAGCCTGCGCATCCAGAGCCTGTGCTCCACAACCGGAGAGGCCACAACAGTGAGAGGCCCACGTACCGCAAAAAAAAAACTACAGATAGAACTATCATATGACCCAGCAATCCCACTACTGGGCATATACCCTCAGAAAAACATAATTCAAAAAGAGACATGTGCCACAGTGTTCATTACAGCTCTATTTACAACAGCCGGGACATGGAAGCAACCTAAGTGTCCATTGACAGATGAATGGATAAAGATGTGGCACATATATACAATGGAATATTACTCAGCCATAAAAAGAAATGAAATTGAGTAATTCGTAGCGAGGTGGATGGACCTACAGTCTGTCATACAGAGTGAAGTAAGTCAGAAAGAGAAAAACAAATACCATATGCTAACACATATATATGGAATCTAAAGAAAATAAAAAAGGTTCTGAAGAACCTAGAGGCAGGACAGGAATAAAGATGCAGACATAGAGATGGACTTGAGGATATGGGGAGGAGGAAGGGCAAGCTGTGACAAAGTGACAGAGTGGCATGGACATATATATACTACCAAATGTAAAATAGATAGCTAGTGGGAAGCAGCCACATAGCACAGGGAGATCAGCTCCATGCTTTGTGACCACCTAGAGGGGTGGGTTCGGGAGGGTGGGAGGGAGACGCAAGAGGGAGGAGATATGGGGATATATGTATATGTATAGCTGATTCACTTTGTTATTCAGCAGAAACTAACACACCATTGTAAAGCAATTATACTTCAGTAAAGATGTTTAAAAAAAAAAACACAAAACTCCTTACCCAGGCCTAGAGATGTAACCTTTTCTACAGGTAGCATTCTAACTTAGAGTATCTTTGTATTTCCACCAGTCTCAATATGTCTATTTAAAGTATCCTTGCTACCCAAAACTCACATTCTATATGGAATTGTTAGTAATGAGAGACCCAGACAGTTGTTCTCCATGATCTAATGTCTCCAATCATACTGGAGCTCTGACCTTGCACTCTTCTAAATGTTTGACTGTTTCCCTGAGCTTGGGGCCCATGAGTAGACATCAGGGGATCCACGAACATGTTACATTCTATGAAACTGTGTGTGAACTTGTGTATGTATGTGAGTGTGTGTTTCTGAGAGGAGGGTGCATAGCTTTCGTTGGGGTCTCAGAGTACATTCTTAACCTTCACCCCAGAAAAGGGCAAGAAACAGTGCCCAAAGGAAGAATTCCTTCTTCAGCGCACACCCAGCTCAACAGTACAGGTACTCCTTCTGTCCTCTCAGCATCTCTAAGGAGAATGTAGGCAAAGCTCATCTTGGTCCCTCTTTACATCCCCCTTCTGTTTCTTCTCTTCCCTGCACTTTCTCATCCACCTTGAAGCATCCTTGGCCCTCTATGAATCACATCCAGGTGCTCTCTGTTGAACGTATCCCCTCATGGGTGTTAACTACAGAATATATTAGCTCTCCCAGCCCTCTTTTGCTCTACATTTAAAAACAAACAAAAAAGTCAGAGAGTTTACACCCAAGGAATAAATCTGATAGAATTTCAGACACTGTGGTCTCTAGATTGAAATTACTTCAGGGTCCCTCCCAGCACCTTTCCAATCTCACCTGGAAGTGACAATATTATGCTGCTGATTCTAGACAAACCATTTTCTTAAACTAAAGGAAGTTGCCCAAAGGACACAATTCTAGTACAACAGGAGAAAAATCAGCCAAACTTGTTGAGAGAGCAAATAAGGGCTGGCTGATTTTCACATTAATTTATATTCTGATCACATAGCCTTATCTCTAAATTGTATAATGTCTCTTTAATAACCTTGAACTATACAAGAATCTATACCAGTGCCCTCTCTACAAAGAGAAAAAAGTAGGGTACGGCTGAAGTTGCTTATCTTGCTTTTACTAAAACACAGAAGAGCATCTTTTAGAAGAAAGTGCAGGCAGGGGAGTGCTGTGCACTTTCTTGGCTTGCACTGCACTTCTCCCAGCCCAGAGCAGCCTTTAGAGTCTGTGTCAGCTCACGTGTACGGACATCATCTTCTTCTCCTGGAGAGGACAATGTAGCCAGTTATCTGTTGATGGTTCTAAGAGAAATATATGTGTCTAATGAAACTGCTTAAATGAGCCTAGAAAGAAGGACCATTTTAGTCCATCGCTGCAGTTTCTATGGGTTTCCTGTGACACTCCCCAAACCTAATCATCTTCCATCTTTTGCCCACTTTTCTGAGCAAGGGTGGGTGTATGTGTTTCTCTGTTCCATTATCATTAATGGGAATTGGGAGCACTTAAGAGGAGGCAAGCCTTTCCCTAGAGATGTAATTTCGTGCATTAAGATATTAAAACATGAGAGGATACACATTGATACATAGTGGATTCATGTGATTGGCTCCATTAACACTAATGGGAACGAGGCCCCCATCTCCCTGCTGCGCTGATGGGGCAGATAGAAAAACCCTTGCACCTCAGGAGGCCCAGGCTTGCTGACCGACCTCACTCTTGTGTGTATTTTCCTTTGTTTTCAAATCCAGCTGAATATATATGGCAGAGGCCCCTGATTGAATATAGATACCAGGTCTTCACCTGCCAGTGGGTAGTCTATGGGGGATGGCTTTAAATGAATGCATGAGACTGATTCCATAAGCCACATATAAACATCAGTCCAATCAATGTATAGTCACATGCTTCAAAGAATAGACAAAGCAAATTAGGGATATCAGTTTTCCAAGAAAGGAGATGCAAAATCCTGAAACTCAAAGATATCTGCATGCTGCAGACTCACGCTTACGCCTGCTACCCGGGGACCAGCCGTTCCCTGATGGGCTCACCATCCACATCATTCCACTCGAAGCCTCACCTGCCTTCCCTCCTTTAGGGTAAAATGTGTACTTAATTGCCTTTCCTTTGATGTTTTATCTCTGTCATACTTTCTGATATTCTCTCCCCTCTGAATGTTTTGTGTATGTCATATATACTCAATAACAAAATTCCATCCCTCCCAAGCATAAAGTTAAGAGGAGATACAACATTATAAGGAAAAAGACAACATGGTCAAATTATTCACCAAGAGCCATAAGTCAGCAAGGAATACAGGTCAAGGATCCAGGGGAAAGTAAGAGTAACATGTAGCAATTAAAGCCATGGAGTTGGATATTCCTGGGTTCCAGTCAAATGTTTAATGTGTGATCTCAATCAAGTCATTTAACCTGTCCTGTTTCCACATCTGTTAAAATTAAAAAATCAAGTATACCTTGCAGGATGGCGAAGCTTTGGATTGGCAATCTGTGGCCACCATAATGCATCATAGAAAACATGCCCCAAACTCCAATGACTTACAACAGTAAACATATTTTTGATGATGGATCTGTGGTCTGGCTGTATGGTTCTGAAGATCTGGCATGGCTGACATCGGCCAGCTTGCTTATGTGTCCTTGATGAGTTGGTGACTCAGGTCTGGCTGGTCTAGGATGGCCCCAGCTGGGATGGCTCATCTGAGCTCCCTGTGGCTTCTCCTTACCCAGCTGTGCCCCCTATGCTTGTTCTGGGGACGGGGGTCTGAGAAAGAGAGAGGGTGGTACACAGAGACCCCTAAGGCTCAGAGTGGTTACACAGTCATTTCCATTGCATTTTATAGGTTTAAGCAAGCCACATGGCCAAATTCAAAGCCGAGGGCTCAGGAAATAAACTCCACCTCGTGAAAACAGGCATTGCAACAGGACCATACTGCAAAGGCTGTAGCAAAGGAGAAGTAGAGGATTGTGGCCATTTTGCAGTCCGTCTTTCACAAGGCCAAATAAATCAGTTATTAAAGGGCTTAGCAATGCCCAGCACACAGCAAATTGCTCAGTAGAATACACCTATTGTTAAACCCATGACAAACATAATGTCAATCCTACTTATTAATCATGAATTGTATAGTATTTTATCTGACACATGTTATATGTGTCTTCAGATTCCTTTGGTACTGACCTCTCCCATATTCTCTAAGACACTTGCTCTGTCTTAGTTTATTGTAAAAATGACCGACTCTGCTCAGACCTCTGTGGCCCGACTACAGGTCACTTACCCCAGGAATGTCAGGCCCTCCACCTAGCTGAGCTTTTGGTTTGTCCCATGACATCTGGACTAATGAGAAAGACCACACTGTGGGGTCCGAGGTCTGTCACTCTGAGGGGCTGAAAAGCCATTGGATAAATAAACCTGGATGTGTGGGGGAGCCAGTCCCCTAAGGGGTCACCTTTGACCAGTGGAAAATAGGACACAAAAAGGAGCAGGCAAATAAATGTCCTCCCCTCATCCTTTCCCATGGACTATTCCACAGGCATAGTCTTTATAAATCTGGTACAGAGACATTGCCTGGGGCTGAGCAAGCACATCTGCCAGTCAAACATACTATATCTGTTCACAGATCCTCAGGAAGTAATGACTAGTACAGTACCTGCCATCTTGAGTTCCTTCCTTCCCCGCCTCACTTTCCTCTGTCTTCAGTCTCACTGTCCTGGGTTTCCAACTCCCAAAGAAAGCTTTGACATTTAATCCTTGCCTCAGGCTCTGTTTCCAGGTAACTCTGGCTAAAATAAGTACATTTTTTATATATCTTGTGCATATATTACACATCTAAGTTACATATGAATCCATTTAAGATCATCAATGTACCAATATTCATCTAATGACTGGAGTTTATAGGCGTAACTTCTATATAATTTACACTTGTGTTCAGTGTACTGATGAGGAGAATTCATATACTTTTTGTGATGAAGTGATATGACTGCTTCTGGGACAGCTCAGAAAACAGGCACAGAGGCAGGCATTGGGAGGAAAAATAAATCTCTCTAGTGCCACAGTTAGTGCTGGTTTCAAGTTGGATCTGAGTCATGTGGCTGTAGATGTTCTGCAGAGCAGGTTGAATGGGTGTGGGGGCTTCCTTCCTTGTTCTCAGGTGTAGAAGAGCTGACACAAACTCTCAAGTCTGCTCTGGGCTGCAGAAGTGCAGTGTGTGCTAAGAAAAGTGCCCGCCACTCCCCTGCCTGCACTTTCTTCTAAAAGATGCTCGTCTACATTTTTAGAAAAGTAAGATAAGCAATTCTGGCTGCAACCTACCCTTTTCTCTTTGTCGAGAGCACACTGATATAGATTCCTGTATGGTCTGAGTTTACAGACATAATTATACAATTTAGAGATAAGGCTGTGTGATCAGAATACAAATTAACGTGAAAATCAGCCAACCCTTATTTACTCTCTCAACAAGTTTGCCTGATTTTTCTCCTGTTGTACTAGAATTGTGTCCTTTGGGCAACTTCCTTTAGTTTAAGAAAATGGTTTGTCTAGAATCAGCAGCATAATATTGTCACTTCCAGGTGAGATTGGAAAGGTGCTGGGAGGGACCCTGAAGTAATTTCAATCTAGAGACCACAGTGTCTGAAATTCTATCAGATTTATTACTTTGGTGTAAACTCTCACTCTTTCTTTTTGAATGCAAGGAAAGGCTGGCCAAGCTGTACACATCCTGCAGACAAAGTCTGGAGTCCAGAGAACCAAGTGTTTTATCTCATCGAGTCTGCATTTCCCAAGTAGACCCCAGTTGTTCTCCTTCCATATCTGCCTTTAATATCCCTCCTTCCATATCCCTCTCTTCCCTATGTTGTGACACAATGTCTAAAGCATTTCTCCAAATGGAGAAATAAGAAGGAAAAAAAAAGAAAAAAGAAGAGACATGAGAAAGTTGCTTTCTCTCTCTGCCCTCTGCCATGTGAGAATATAAGAGAAGATGGCCATCTGCAAACCAGGAAGTGAGCCCTCACCAGACACAAGATCTGCTAGCATCTTGATCTTGGACTTCCCAGACTCCAGAACTGTGAGAAATAAATGTTTGTTGTTTAAAAATAAAAATAAGAAAAACAAAACTGAGATGCCAGAAATGGACTAACGGGAGGAAGTTTTGCTCCCTCCTCCCACGATTCCCAGATCCTGCTGACTCTTATAAGAGATGCTCAGAGAGCCTCAATATCTTGAATATCTGATAAGAGAGTTGTTCTGGAGTTGAAGGTAGTGGGGGTGGGGTGGGCATTATCAGAGTCATGATACTGTAACGCTATCTGTCTAGGTTATCCCTTAGTTGGTGTGACCTCAGTTTATTGGGAGACACTATATGGTGGCATTTAGAGCAGGGCTTTGACAAGGAGCCAGACCTGAGTTAATACGTGGGTTGTCACCCTAACTAAACTTGTGACCTTGAGTAAGTTGTATCATCCACCTTCCCTGGGTCTTGTAATTGGTAATATAATCCTCTTGGGCTAATGTCTTTGGTCAGCTCCCCATAATATGAGAACTCATGTGCAAGTACTTTTCTAAGGACTCGTGCTCAGGAGAGGCTGGTGAGTGAGGAAAGCTGGTCGAAGGAAAGAAGCCAAACAAGTAGGGAGAAAGTTCAGGTAAATTCCTAACATCAGCCTGCTCCCAAGGGAAGCTTTGGAGTATGAATTACACTCCACAGAGTTTGTGCCACCTCAAAGCAAATGAGCTGAGCTTTCATATTTCAAGACCAATCAGAAAGGCTTGCCTCTTCATCTATAAAATGAGAATCATATCTACATTACTGGGCTATTTGAATTCTACACTGTAAGTGGGTAAAACACTTGGCAACGTGCCTGGTGCAAGGAAAGAACATGACATGTGGTGAGTTGTTCATAATAATGATCGTCATCATTATTGAAGAAATTGAGCAAGCTGCTTACGAGTCACATATCCGGCCACAGGGGAGCCTTGAAAGAGGACATGTGCTTGATCCTTTCCCTTGAGGCTCCCTGAGGAGTCACAGAAACTCTAGGCTGTGCGTTTACACTCTTGGTTATTTGGTACCCAAGTGTCTTCTTCTGCATGGTTCTAATTCTAAAACCAATTAGGATTAAAGTGAAGAGTAAAAATGAAAATGATTCTGTCATGTGTTTGTCAGAGTTGTTCTGAAAATCTGAATATAAACGATCAGACAATTCAAAAGGTCTTCATCCATGTGGATGCATTCACATGGAAGCCAAGTTGAATTGGAAATATTTCACATTGACCAGTGTCATATTTTTGTTTGAAAGAGTTTTGTCATCTCCCATTCGGTCTCTAAAACACACCTAGTACGTGGTAAAATGGAAATATATAGTGTGACTGAACCATATTATTTTTTGAAAATATTCAGCAATTTTCCATCTTTCTTCCTCCTCATTCTGTGCACTTTGCTTCTAATAAAGAGGCACTCCGTGGCTCTTATTGGAAGAATATTCTCAAGTTACTAAAGACATTTTTCCTGCACACCCAGAGCCAGGAGGGCTGGGAGTTTACGTCTTCCAGGATGAACGTTAATAACTGTTTGGCACTGAACCACGAAATGCCAGTTCCCTTGTCCTGAGGTAGGGTGAACTGTGGAGCTCCCCTTGGGGTCAGGCGGAGCTGAGAATTTGCCTGAAATTTCTCCATCATCACTCAGCTACTTCCTGTCCCATGTCTACCTTTCCGTACTCCTTCATCAGTCTTTTTTGGGGACAATTCCATAATAAATCACTTCTAAGTGAATCTTTGTCTAAGGGTTAACTTCTGGAGTCCTGACCCAAGAAGCCACTAGTACAAAAGGAGTTTCTTAACAATTGTAAGACCAAGGTAAGCTAGTAACACTGCATAATAAAAGTTAACATTTTTTGCATGACTAGATAAGGGACCCATACTAATAAAGGTTAAGTAAACTATTCATAGTCACACAGCTAATTAGTGACTAACCACACTTTGATTCAAACTGTCTGATTAAAAAAAAAAAACAAAACCTAGATTCTTAAGCAGCCACCACCTTTGAACCCTTGAACTTGAAACTAAGAAAGTGTGAAAGGAGATCCTTTAATTCTTATTCCAAGAGGCCTCCATTTCAACCTCTGGATTAAGAGTCCAAGGAAATTCTGTCTTTGTTTTCAGATTTTCTCCTAGGTCAGCTTTGTGAATGTCCCTGGACATTTCATCATATTCCATGGAGAAAAGTGTGGACTGACATTCCTCTTGCACTTTCATACTCTGTTGCTTAGATCTTCTTAGAGACCCCGTTGAGTCCGAATGCTAGCTGCCAGAGATTCTCCACCAAGGAGTGGAGATTTAAATTATCAACGACAATAAAGGCTCATCCTCCAGAAATATAATATCCCTGAAACCTAACCTTCTTGAAGTTCAAAAGATAGTGTCACTAAATTAAAAGGAAATCCTTGTATGTAAGATTGATCTCATTGGCCCTAATGAGGACTAGAGTTTCAATATGCCTCTCAAGTGTGTTGTAATGAGGAAGGAAAGAAAGACAAACAAGAAAGTACAGATGAGGCTAATTCCGTGAACTCAGTACCACAAGTGTATTGAACGTCTTCGACATTTACTCACTTTGTTACACTAGGGCAGAACCCACCCCCCCCACCCCCATCTTCATTTTGAACTTCACCATAACTCCTACAACCACATTCAACACAGCACCAACACTTCATAATGATTCTAAGGATAATACTCCCTTCATATTTCTCCCTCATTCATAAAACCTATGTGGAAACCACAGAGCTAATGGTCATAAAAAGGAGTGAACACAGATGTACCGTCAAAGAGAAAAGAGCCATGGACTTAGAACCTTTCCTTGTTTCCTTGTTCTTTCCCTCCTGCCATGTATTAACTTAAAGAAGGGCAGATAGTAAATCATTGAGATGCTTACATTTTTGAGTGGATCCTCCCACATGCTGAAGCATGTAAAAGATACTGTAAGTAGGTGCAGGAATCTTCTTTCCTACAAGAAGTCTACAGTCTAGATGAGTGGTAAGACATTTAGATGGATGGATAAAGTGTGAAATAAGTAGATTCTATTTACAGTTCTATCGGTTTAGTGGATGAAGAAATCATTTAGAGCCTGTCTGGTCAAGGCAAGCACTATGAAGGAGGACAATTCTGAACAATAGCCTGCTGTGGGCAGGCTAAGAAGACTACAATAGGCATCCCATGCTCAGGGTTCATATAAGCAAAGGTGTCACAGAAGGAAATTTATAGGGCATTATCTGACGCACAGTGGGTCTACGTGCAGCAAAGAGTTTACAACAAAAATGTGAGATATTTTAACTAAGGCTACATAGACTTTTAAATAGTTTTGAAATGCCATAGGCTTCCTTTATTAAACGACAATTGGTTGTTGACTAAAAAATTATATTACTAGCCTATCTTTGAATAACAAACCACCATAAACTCAGTGACTAAGACAACCACCATTTTATTTATTCATAATAAAGCAATTATGGGCAAGCAATGTGGGTTGAGCTCAGCTGAGTGGTTTTTCAGTTGGTCTAGTCCGGGGTCAACTCAGATGGGGCTGGGTGGTTTTGATGGCCTTGAATGTGTGCTCCTATTTGGAGACAGTCTAAAAGCATGGATTCATTAGCATTGGGGTTATATGTTCTACCTACCTCACTCTGTCCATACCCCCAGACACTTCCATCCTTTCTATTCTGCACTAGGTGGTATCTGGCTCATGGACTCTGCCCTTCCAGCAGTGTCTTGGTGAACACTGACAAATGATAACCAGAGAGATAAGAGTAATGGATCTGAAGCCAAAACATTTATCATTCTTTCATTATAGAGAAGGAATTCTAAGCAAGATTTCAAATTTGGAGATAAATCTTTGCTATTTATCCTACTTAAAAAAAAAGTCACCTAGTACCATGAATGTTCTGGAATAGTTAGATTGAGAACTGATCAGCCTGTTTTGTTCAGTGCCCTACAATCAGGCATGGAAGGAGTCCATGGTCTCAGGAGAACATAGTTGTGATGAGCCTGAACAGTAGTCGTGACATTCTTTACTCAGTGGGGTGAAAATAAATCTGTGTGCTCCTGGTAGATGTCTGCAGGCCCTGACATAGATATGAAAGAACATCTTCCTCCCTTTCGGCTTAGACATGAGACATACAGCATACCAGCAACCTTTTCCCCTTAACACTTACATAGGGATTTGTCAATACCTGAAGTACACTTTCAGTATTGAAAATCTAGCTTCTTAACCTCCTGGTATTTGAGAAAAAAAAATATCATTTGGTGGCCTGAAATAGAATGTAACTAAATGGTACCCAAATAGGTTCAAATTTTTCAGGTCTTTTCTAAAAGAATCCAAGACAGCCTTTTTGACAAGGAGAATACTTTGTTGCAATGCTCCGTCTGCTTACTGCTGCTTTCTCAAAGGTGGGGAGGGTTCTCAAAGTACTTCAGAAGTGTTAATACATTTGTTCCTCAAATGCCCTTAATTAATGTATAAAGAGCAATAATTTATTGCCATTAAATAAAAGAGCCACATTAGCATCTGTCCACATCCCCTTTGCTCCTAACCCTGTGGTGCACACTGACCTAAAATCTAAATGTCACCATTTGCATCTCTTTGCCTGAGGGCTTCTCTTGCCCCCCACATTTCTCTGCCCTGTTGCACAGCAGGCTGAAAAGGACTAGAGAATGAACATTCCTCAGGAGTAGCCATCAATGGCTGTCAGCAATGACTGACAAAAATTGAAGATCCATAGACAGCGGCCTCCCCCTACAGCAACCCCTCCCCTCTGGTGGCATAATTCTGAGGCCTCTGTTTTACACTGGCTCCAGGGTCCCCCAACAGGAGTAAGCTCCAGTTACCCACAGTGACACTAAACTTGAGAATCTACCCTGGATCACCTACCTTGCTGCCCTGGAGCTTCCTCCTAAATAAATCACTTGCTCTTGAATCTGCATCTCATATTCTGCTTCTGGGGGAAACAAATCTAATGCAAACACTGATGTATAGAGGTTGCCTTTAATTAAATGAGATCTAATCTTTAGGTTTGAGACCCAGAGCTCCTTCCATGAGAACATTCTCTTCTTTCTATATTTAGAATTATGGAGTTTAAATTAGAAAAGACGGTAGAGAGTTGTATCCCAAACACTTCATTCTACAGTTGAGGAAACTGAGGGTCAGAGAGGTGGAGAACTTGCTTCTTAGGGGTAAAGCAAAGCATCTTTTTGTTCCAAGAACATCACTGTCCACAATAAGCCACACCATACTGATTGTTTTGAGAGTATCTTTATGTCTTTCCTTATTGAATATGATGCAATGAAAATAGGATACTTCAATGAGGGAGAGAGACAAACTTGCAGTTAACAAGCAAAACAGGCTAGAAGAAGAGAGAGGGAAAGAATAGAGGAAGAAAGAAACAGGTTAGCATAGCAATGAAACGTTATGTGTTCAGTGGTTCTCAATTTTGGACATATTGGAATCACTTGGGGAGATTTTAAAACTACTGAAGCCTGGCTCCATTCCCTAGGCCTCCTGATCTAATTGACTTGCTGCATAGCCTTGGTATTTGGACTTTAAAAAACCCTTCAGTTGACTCTAATGTGTAGCCAAGATTGAGAACCACTGGTTTGGTGTATCCAACTGTGCAGTTCTTCCATGATTAGAAGATAAGAAATCATATTGCTTCAAGAAGGGCCTCTCAGAAGTCAGAAGAGGCTCCAAGGTTATTTAAAAATGAAGGAATATCAGAAGTTGTTTAAAAGGTATATTTTTAGAGGTTTATATTTAATCATTTAACATTTAAGAGCACTGTGTGATATAAATGCATATTCAATCATGGTGCTTGTTGTAGGTCAAACAACAGCCCCCAAGAGGTATTAATCCCCAGAACCTGTGAATATGATACCTTACTGATAAGAGGGACTTTTCAGATATGATTAAGCTAAGGATCCAGAAATGGAAAGCGTTTCCTGGATGTGCTGGGTGGACCCAATGTAATCACAGGGTCCTTATAAGAAAGAGGCAAGAGGGTCAGAGTCAGAGAAGAAGGGAGGCTAGCAGAGGCTGAGTGATGTCTTTGCTGGAAGGGGTCCACACACCAGTGCAGGTAGCCTCTAGACATTGGAAAAGGCAAGAGATGGATTCTCCCTTAGAGCTTCTAGAAGGGATGCACCCTACCAACCCCTTGATTTTAGCCCCCAAGACCCATTTTCAGACTTCTGATCTCCAGAACTGTAAGCTCATAAATTTGTGTTTTCTTAAGCCACTAAATCTATAGTAAATTGTTACAGTGGCAGTAGGAAACTAATATAGGGCTAATGGTGTGGTCTATTCATGAGATACAACTTTAAAGTTGTTTGATAGATATTTCCTTTCACTCCTGCACCCACTCCTCTGCTGATGGATAATGTAACCTGAAGATACTGAAAGCCTGGAATTAAAACCCTTTGTGACTGTGCAGCCCAGGCCAAATGACCCCCTGGCTCCCGGTGATAAGCTCTGACTCCAAGAATACATGACAATGTTACAGTAGATATGAAATAGGATAATGCCGATATCTGCCTAAATGCAATGCCCAAAACAGAGAATCAGAGATTCTAAATAATCATGTATTCACTTATTCATCTATTCTTCTATTCATCCATTTATTTATCCATTCAACCAACACCTTCTGGCTCCTGCTATTGTGTTAGGCAGGGCGTATGATATAGTACAGTTAGAATTGCCAGATAAAATACAGTACGCCCAGCTAAACTTGAGTTTCAGACAAACAGCAAATGATATTTTTAGTATAAGTGTGTCCCAAATACTGCATCGTATTAATATTGTAATATTGTTTGGTGTTATTTGAAATTCAAGTTTAACTGGGCACCTGATATATATTTTTTGCTAAATCTAGCAACTCAAAACATAGTGGTTTTCTGCCAGAGTTCCAGGATACACTACTGTTATTGGTAATTGGTTGCTATACTTTGCTGATGATCTATGTTTATAAAAATTAAACCTGGTTCTCTCTCCCAGAATTTATTCTGATATATAATCTGGTGCCAGAGAAAGAAGAGTGGGCTTTTGGTCAGACTGAAAAGAAAAAGGCTATGCCCACAACACTTGGGCACTCCTCGGGGGATGGCAGATGCCATGTTTTATTGAAAGGTAGGAAAAAAGGGAGTGTATGGTTGGTCTTGTGTGTATTTCAGAGGCTATGGACCATCTTTGAATTTTGGCCCTGACATTCACCAGCTGTGTGACTTCAGAGAAGTTACATAATGTCTAAACTTCTGAGTTTTTTTCCTAAAAAAATTGGAACATTAGCCAATTTACAGGTCATTCAGTTAATCAACTGGTGTTTATTGCATACCTGCTAAGTTTCAGGCATCATTTCAGCTACTAGAGATACTAGGTTGAACGAGCCAAAGTCCTTATTCTCAGAGAGCTTATGTTTCTTTGGTTATTGTGATAATTAGAGAAACTGTCACAGTAGGTGTTCAATAAATATTATGGAATGACTTCTTTGAGTACTGATGACTTAAGACTCTACCTTCAAGGGGCTTACCCTCAAGTGAGCAGGTTAGTACTGCCTGCATTGTTCTATCATAGGCCTAGGACATTCTGTTCAGGGAAAAACTAGTTTAATCACGTGCAAAAATCTGGCAGTAGCCGTGTACTCTGAGATTATAGAGGAAAGAAATGTCTGATGGAATCCATAATATTCTCCTCATCGTGACGTGCTATAACTTCTTTAATCTGTGTGCATGCCTAGGAAAGTATATGTAAGAAAGACATTTATCCACAGAATAAAAGAAAAGCATCTGTTTATTCAACAACTACCCACTAGATGTCCTTTATTAAACATAGTGCTGTGCGCTAGGGAGAAAGAGAAAAAAAGTCATGTAAGACCTTGCTACTTAAAGTGTGATGGATCCATGAACAATTAGCATCATCATCTTCTAGAAGTTCTTCAGAAAGTCAGAATCTCATGCTCCACCCCAGACCTACTGAATCAGATTCTGCATTTTAACAAGGTCCCCAGGTGTTGATAGTTTGAGAAGCCCTAATATACGATACAGTCATGACTACCTGGATCACCCTAAGGAGAGAGAATTTACACACAAGTTATTAAATAACAAGGAGAATAACAATATGATTTTTCTCAAAGTAAAGTGTAAACTTCTGCAATGTTGTTCTTCTCTTTCTTTTCTCTGTGATTTTAAACTTTTCTGACCACAAGCAACAGTGCTGAACTAATTGAAAACCATATTATTGATGTTTGTATTATTTATTTCCTGGGTTTCATTTCTTCCTCATGAATTCTTAGCTCTGGGCATGCAAATTCTCTATTTACCCTCTTTTTGAATAATGCAACTTCACTAATATGGAGATGCTTTTTGCCCTCAGCTTCAAATATTTCTGCCAATGGATGGTATCAGATTAACACAACAACAGGTAAAAAAATGACCCCAACATCGATTATATCAGCCTTTACAATATTCTTTTTATTTGTGAAAAGCTTGGTATGTCTGCTTTTCTGTGAACTCACATTGATTTTTTTTAATTGAAATGTGATTCACATACAAAATGTGATTGTGATTCACATACAAATGTGAATTCACATACAAAATGTGAATACAAAATGTGAAATGTGATTCACATACAAAAAATGATAACCCTTTTAAAGTAGGACTTTAAAGTCCCTTTTCAGTAGGACTTCCCTGGTGGTTCAGTGGTTAAGACTCCACGCTTCCACTGCAGGGGGCACAGGTTCAATCCCTGGTCTGGGAACTAAGATCCCACATGCCACGTGGTGTGGCCAAAAAAAAAAAAAGTATACAACTCAATGCTTTTGAGTATACTCACAAGACTGTGCCATCATCACCTCGTTTCCAGAAAAATTTCACCTCCCCTCCAAAGAAATCACATACCTATTAACAGTCACTCTCCTCCCAGCAGCTCCTGGTCACTGTTAATTAACTTTCTGTCTCTACAGATTTCCCTATTCTGGACATTCATATAAATGGAATCATGCAACATGTGGCCTTTTGTATCTGGTTTCTTTCACTTACCATGTTTTCAAAGTGCATCCAGGTTGTAGCATGTGTCAGTTCTTCCTTTTTATAGCTGAATAGTACTCCATGGTATAGATACACCACATTTGTTTATCCATTAATCAGTCGGTAGACATTTAGGTTGCTTCGCTTTTTGACTATTAGTAAAGCTGCCATGAACATTCCTTTACAAGGGTTTGTGTTAACAGACGTTATCAATGCTCTTCTGCACATACCTCGAAATGGAATTGTTGGGCCATATGGCATCTCTATGTTCAGCATTTTGAGGAATTGCCAAACTGTTTTCCATAGTAGCTACACCATTTTAGATTCCCAGCAGCAATGATTTCTCCATATCCTTGCCAACGCTTGTTTTTGTCTGTGTTTTTTATCATAGACATGCTATTTGGTATGAAATGGTATTTCATTGTAATTTTTATTTGTATTTCCCTAATAACTAATGATGTTGAAAATACTCTCATGTGCTTATTGTCCATTTGCATATTTTCTTTGGAGAAATGTCTGTTTAAATCTTTTGTCCATATTGGTCTTTGTGCTGTTGTGTTGCAAGGGTTCTCTATATATTCTGGACACTAGAACTTTAAGAGGTCAATTATTTGCCAGTATTTCCTCCCATTTTGTGGAATATCTTTTCACTTTACTGATGATGTTCTGTGCAGCACAGTTTTTTTTTGTTGTTGTTTGTTTCTTTGCCTGTTTGTTTTTTTAATAAATGTATTTATTTACTCATTTAATTTTTGGCTGCTTTGGGTCTTTGCTGCTGCACGTGGGTTTTCTCTAGTTGCTGAGAGTCAGGGCTACTCTTTGTTGCAGTACACTGGCTTCTTATTGCAGTGGCTTCTCTTGTTGCAGAGCATGGGTTCTAGGCGCGCGGGCTTCAGCAGTTGTGGCACACGGGCTTCAGTAGTTGTGGTTCGCGGGCTCTAGAGCACAGGCTCAGTAGTTGTGGCACATGGGCTTAGTTGCTCCGTGGCATGTGGGATCTTCCTGGACTAGGGCTCGAATCTGTGTCCCCTGCATTGGCAGGCAGACTCTTAGCCACTGCACCACCAGGGAAGCCCCGTTTGATTATTTTAATGAAGTCTAATTTATCTGTCTTCTTTGGTTGCTTGTGTTTTAAGCATCATATCTAAGAAACTATTGGCTAATCCAAGGCCATGAAGATTTACGCTTCTATTTTTATAAAAGTTTTGAAGTTTTAGTTTTAACATTAACATCTTTGATCCATTTTGAGTTAAATTTTGTATATGGTGTGAGGTAGGGGTCCAATTTTATTTTTTTCAATGCTGATATTCAGTCATGCCTATTCATATATAGTTTTTTTTTTCCTTGTATTGATAATATCTTTCTCAATTCTGGGAAGTGTATCTTCCTCTTCTATATTTTGCAAGAGTTTGTAAAGTTTTTTGCTAATTTTTCTTTAAATAGTTGATAGATTCACCAGTGAAGTCATCTGATCCTGCATTTTTCTTTGTGAGAAGTCTTTGATTACTAAGTCTCTACTTGTCATAGCTCTATTCAGATTTTGTATTTCTTTTTGAGTCAATTTCCTAGTTTATATCTTTCTAAAAAGTTGTCTATTTCCTCTAGGTTATCTAATTTATTGGCACACAATTTTCATAGTGTTCTCTTATAATCCTTTTTATTTTTGTAAGGTCAGTAATAATGTCATCTCTTTCAATCATGATTTTAGTAATGTGAGTCTTATTTTTCTCTTGGCCAGTCTGTCTCAAGGTATGCCAATTTTATTGATCTTTTCAAAGAACCAAGATTTGGTTTCTCTGATTTTCTCTACTGTTCTCTATTTCCATAATGTCCTCTCTAATGTTTACTAGTTCCTTCCTTCTGCGTGCTTCAGATTTTGTTTGCTCTTTATTTCCTAGGTTCCTAAGGTTGAAGATTAAGTTGATTTGAGACTTTTGTTCTTTGTTAATGAAGGTGTTTACAGATATAAATTTCCTTTATATTGAAATATAAATTATAAATTTATAATATAACTTATACATTTTAGTGAAATTTGTTTCCATTTTATCCCAAAAGTTACAGTATTTCATGTTTTTGTTTTCACTCATTTCAAATTATTTCCCCATTGTTTTTGTTCATTGGTATTTAGGAGTGTGTTCTTTAATTTACACATATGTGAATTTTCCAAATTTCCTTTTTTTATTGATTTCTAATTTTATTCCATTGTGGTCAGAGAACATATGCTATGCAATTTATCTTTTTACACATATTGAGACTTGTTCTAACACATGTATATCCTCAAGCATGTGGCATGTGTACTTGATAGAATGTGTATTCTGCTGTTGGGTGAAGTGTTCCACAGATACATGCTAGGTCTAGTTGGTTTATAATGTTGTTCAAGTCTACTGTTTTTCTGCTGATCTTCTGTTTACTTGTTTTATTCTTTATTGAAAGTGGAGTATTGACATCTCCAACTATTATTGTTGAATAGTCTGCTCCCTTCAATTCTATCAGTTTTTGCTTCACATATTTTGGGGCTCTGCTTTTAGATGTATATATATTTTTATAATTTTTAGATCTTCTTCATGTATTGATGTTTTATCATTATAAAATGTCCTTATTTGTCTCTAGTAACAGTTTTTGTTTTAAAGTCTATTTTGTCCAATATTAGTAAAGTCAATCCTGGTATCTTTTGGTTACACTTTGCATCATATATCTTTTATGTTCTTTTATTTCTAATCCATTTGTGCCCTTGAATATAAAGTATATCTCTTTTAGTATATCTCTTTTAGACAGCATATAGTTGGATTATGTTTTTGTTTCAATTCATCATGCCTTTTGAGTATTTATCCATTTTCATTTATTGTAATTACTCACAGAGTTAGGCTTAGATTTGCCACATTTTGCTACTTGTTTTCTATGTGTCAAATATCTTTTTGTTTCTCTATTCACTCATTACTGCTTCTTTTGTGTTAAATAAATATTTTTCTAGTGTTCCATTTTAACTCCATCTTCCTTTCTTTCATTGTATTTTTGGGATTATTTTCATGATGGGTGCCCTGGGTATTATGGTTAACATCTGAATTTGTAACAATCTAGTTGCCTTAACACAAGCTTCGTTTCAATAGTATACTGAAACTTTGCTCCTGTATTGCTTGATTCTCTATTTGATCCTTTGTGTCTTTACTGTCATATAAATTACATCTTTACACATCATGTGGCCATCAACACAGATTTATAGTTGTTGATTTATGCAGATTATTCTTTAAATCAGATAGGAGAAAAAAGAATTACAAACAAAAATACATTTATAATGTCTTATATATTTACTTATATAGTTAACTTTACTGGTAGTCTTTATTTATCATCTGGATTTGATTTACTGTTTGGTGTTTAACTTCAGCCTGAAAGACTTTCTTTAGTATCTCTGTAGGGCAGGTTGGCTAATGATAAATTCTCTGTTTTTATTTATCTGGTAATGTCTTCATTTTGCCTTCATTTTTAAAGAATAGTTATACTAGGTACAGAATTCTTGACTGAATTGGTTGAAAAAAAAGTCTTTCAACACTTTAAATATATCATCCCATTGCCTTCTGGCCTGCATGGTTTCTGCTGAAAAACCAACTGTTAATCTTATTGATGATCCCTTGTGTGCAATGAATTTCTTTTCTTTTGGTGCTTTTAAGGTCTTTGTCTTTCAATAGTTTGATTATAGTGTATCTAGGTGTGAATATCTCTGAGTTTACTTGAAGTTTGGTAAAATTCTTGTATGTTCAGATTAGTATTTTTAATCAAATTTGGGAAATTTGAGGCCATTATATATTTAATAGTTTTACCCCTTTTCTCTCTCTTCTCCTTCTGGGACTCCTACTATGAGTATATTGATATGCCTCTGAGTTTCTTTCATTTTTCTTCATTTTTTTTCTTTCTGTTCCTCAGAATGGATAACCTCAATTAATCTATGTTCAATTGTGCTGATTCTTTCTTCTGCCTTGTCAAATCTGCTATCATGATCCTCCAATAAATTTTAATTTCATTTATTGTACTTTTCAATGCTAGAATTCTTATTTGGTTCTTTTAGACATTTTTCTGTCTTTTTATTGATATTCTCTACTTAGGAGACATCATTCTTATATACTCCAATAGACTGTATGTTCTTTAAGCATAATTAAAATAGCTGTTTTAAAATCTATGTCTAGTAAGTTCAATGAGATTCCTCAGGGATGGTATCTATTGACTGCTCTTTTTTCTGTGTATATGCCATACTTCTTTTTTGCATGCCTCACAATTTTTAGTGGAAATTTGAACATTTAAAATAATGTGTCAGGACTTCCCTGGTGGGTCAGTGGTTAGGAATCCACCTACTGATGCAGGTGACATGGGTTCGAGCCCTGCTCTGGGAAGATCCCACATGCCATGGAGCAACTAAGCCTGTGCACCACAACTACTGAGCCTGTGCTCTGAAGCCTGTGAGCCACAACTACTGAGCCTATATACCACAACTGCTGAAGCCCACACACCTAGAGCCTGTGCTCCACAACAAGAGAAGCCACCACAATGAGAAGCCCGCACACTGCCATGAAGAGTAGCCCCCACTTGCTGCAACTAGAGAAAACACATGCAGCAGTGAAGACCCAATGCAGCCCAATTAATTAATTAATTAAAAAAATTTAAATAAAATAAAATAATGTGGAAACTGTGGAAATTAGGCTCTCTTCCCTTCCTGTACTTTGCTGTTGTTACTGTTTTCTGGTTTATGTTTGTTTGTTTGTTTTTGTGGTTGCAGTGCTGGTGGTGGTGGTTGGTTGGTTTAATGGCTTTTATGAATTAATTCTGCAAAGTCTCTACCTTTTTTCCCATTGTGGCCACTGAAGTCTCTGCATAGTTCACACCATGGTCAGCTAATGATTGGACAGAGATTTCTGTAAGTGTCTACAACCGGCAAGTCTCCCAATCTTTGTTAAAGAGCTCTGTGTGTACATCAGGAACACTTTCAGTATTCAACAAGTATTTGACAATTCTGCCTTACCCTTTACTTCCTGCTTGCAAAAAGCCTCAAGGTCAGCCACAGGTGAGGTCTTTCCCAAGTATACACACTGCTATGCATGCACATCACCTTTTTTTTTTTGCAGTACGTGGGCCTCTCATTGTTGTGGTCTCTCCCATTGTGGAGCACAGGCTCCAGACGGGCAGGCTCAGCAGCCATGGCTCACGGGCCTAGCCGCTCCACAGCATGTGGGATCTTCCCGGACCGGGGCACGAACCTGTGTCCCCTGCATCGGCAGGCGGACTCTCAACCACTGCGCCACCAGGGAAGCCCACACGTCACCTTTTAGATCCTTGTAAGTATGCAAGCTTTTCAAAACCCATGTGGACATCTCATTTCCCAGCTTTTCCTTTTAAGCATTTTGGTTAGTCTATTGTTTTCTCCAACTGTCATCTACTACTTCAGACGGCCACAAAAGTAGGCAGTCACTTCTAATTTTTTTTTTAACATCTTTATTGGAGTATAATTGCTTTACAATGGTGTGTTAGACAAACACCCCAGGTTAAAGGTTAGGTGAGGTTCAAGTCAAGGCAAACAAAGACAAACTTGCAAGTGGGGTCTTCCAGAAAACCACTAGACAGGTAAAATAATGACAATCTATGGGCATGAGGTTTGAAGGAGCTTCAACCCTGTTCCTCTTCTAGTGGCTGTTGGACTGCTATATTTAATCATGAGAGTGGACTCTAGGTTTCCATGGCTACCAAAGAGCTGAAGGGTGGGGTGATGGGAATGGAACAAGTTAAAATGCACTAAGAATAGAGCTCATTGTTTTTACTGACATTCACCCATTGTGATTGAGTAATACTTCCCATATGATGGCAAGTCTTTGGGTAATTTCCAGAAGTATGAAAACATTTATTCTGTATTTTTTGCCAATTTTCTTGTAGATTTTATAAGGAAGAGAATTTTCAAAGGTCCTAGACCCTTACTCTACCATTTTTGCTGACATCCACTGCATTAATTATTTTAAAGTAAAGATATAAAAGATATAAAATATTGATCTGAGTGGAAATTAGTAAATTCATCTTGTTTTACTATTCAACACTCCCCTGTGAGGAAACAGTATGTTATGTGTGTGATATTCTAGCTTTATAAACATTATGCATATTCATTTTACTGAGAATATTGTAAAGGTATTTAAATGGTCTGTATTACCTTAAACACAAATAAATAGGAGGATATTTTTTGAAGATGCATATTTCTCAGGATAGTAGCTCGACCTTGAAGACATAGACTACCTTTCTAGGAGAAATAAGTTACTTCAAGGCTGGACTTAGAGTTCAAGAAGTAGTAAAAGAATCCTTGATTTAGGTGTTTTGTGTTCAAGACAGGGCCTCAAACTTGAAGCATTGCAGAAGCCAAGGGTAGAACTGTGGAGTGGTAACCCAAAGAGGAAGCAAGCTAGGGTGTAATCAGTCCTTTTTTGTTATAAACCAGACTCTTATGATCCCGGTATTGACTGTGTTTATTTTATTTCTGTTACCATTATGGTGATATGCCTTTCTGAAAGCTACATAAGGATATGTATTCAGGAGAAATCTAGCCTTAGCCTGTTCCGATCTAGAAAATTAATTGATCAAAAGTCAACATTTATCCTATTTCAGATCATGTCCAACATCATTGTATGTCCTTAGAGCTTATCATCAGGGGCCAGGAGGACAATTTGGCTTAGGCTACATAGTCATGAAGGATCTCAATGTTTGTTAGACTTTCAATCTTACCTTTAGATTATATCATCTGTATGGTTACAGAGGAGGGAAAAGCACTATAGCACTGAAAGGAAATATAAGACCTTGCTTCTTTCTACTTAAAGTGCAGTCTGTGGACAATTCATATTACCATCTTATGAGAGATGTTCATATATGGAAAATCTAAGGTATCACCCTAGACCTACTGAACCAGAATATATATTTAAACAAGAACTCCCAGTGTTTCATGTGCACACTAAAGTTTGAGAAGCACTGCCATTGATAATCTAGGCATGGATTGTTGAAATTTGCTTGTACACACTCCATTAAACAAAGCCTTGGGGAATTTAAAAGGTTGGTTTTGGTTTTTCTAGATATTCTGCTGCTTCAATTGCAAAAGCAACAGGGCAGCTAAAATATTCTAACCTCAAAGTGTCCTCTTATAAATTATTAGCTGAACTATATTAAATATCATTCTATATAATGTCACAGTAAAGTTTTTCTGGCAAGAAACAGAAACGTCAAGCTTATTTTCCCAAGAAAGTTGATTTATGCTTCCTAGAGAAATTCCACGGTCATGTCATTCCATCTACTAAACAGAGTCCACACCCTCTTTGGCTGCTTCTTGAAAGAGATGCCAGATGCCATTCTTAGACTTTAAATAGGGAGAGGGGAAAATGAAAATAATGGCTTCAGGTGCAGCTGTTACCTTGTTTCATAAGTAAAATTTCTAAATTTTATTAAATATATGAATTGTCACATTATATGAGAAATGCAGTAATAAGCTGTCCAGGGTTCTTGGGAGAAAAAACCCAGGAAGGTAAGAAAGATCAGTGGAAATCAAGAGTTGTCTTAAATTCAGTTCTCTAAAAGTAGAGCATGAAATAGGGATTCAGATGCCTGTGTTGTACTGAGGGAGGGCTCTCAGGTAGAGGGGTGTAAGGGAAACAGGATGCGGCAGGGAAAGCAGGCGAGCTCATGACATATCTAGCTTCACCCTGATCCCCAAGTAACTCTGGGGTATGAATTTCACCACAGAGCCCACTTTGAGGCAAGAGGACTAACCCATGGTGGCTCCATGTCAGTCAGTCATTAACCGCTTCTGGAGGGTAGACATGACCTCCTGGTGAGGCAGCTCCCTTTGGCCAAGGGCAATTCTCCAGGAAGCAGTCCCTGTGACAGCCAACAGAACAGGTGGAGGAGGGGTGCTCATCTGGGAAAGGAGATCTGGGCAGGGCCTCAACAACAGGGCTGCAACAGATGCAGGAGGGCAGGGTTCTAGGTCATGCTCTCCCAATATGGCATTCCACAAGCTTTCCCTTCTCTAGGACTCCATTCCTTTTTGTGTAAATGTAAGGAGACTGGACTTGAGAATGTCTACAGCCTTACACTCCAGACACTGCTCTGACAAAACCCCAGCCCTCGTCTGACGGAACTAGTCCCTGGTGAATTTCTCACCTCCTCAAAAATGTTACTCATCCAACATGTTCCTCCAGAAAGGTCCAGGAATGCTTTGGTCCTGCCTTAAACCAGGGTGGCAAAGTCATTCCTCACATTAAAGGTCATCTGCCCGTTTGCAAGGTACATAAAGCGATCCCATTCTTTTTTATTTGTTTCAAGTTAGCCACCTTGTATCTCTGTTAAATAAAACTCTAGTGGAAATTATTCACCTCATCAATTTTCATGACTCACAGCCAATTCAGACACACCTTCCCTTGGTGCAGAAAGCTCTTCTACAGTGTGTCTTGGTTTTCAATCTACATGAACAACTATCTTTAAATGAATTTATACAAAATGTATTATTTCCCACTGTATAATATTTTTAAAGAAAAATGTGATACTTGTGAGAAAATGTGCTGATGGATAACAGAACAGACTATGCGTATGGAAAGCCTTTCCATTCAGAATACAGAACCACCACAATGCCAGGGAGGCGGGGGCTTCCAGAAACCTTAGCCATAGAATCTAGGAATAAATAAAATACCATCCCAAATCTATAAAATGACAATAAATGTTAGTGCTTATAAGTATTCCCAGATCTACGTGGTCAATAGCAGAATCTAAACATGCCAGGCGATCAACCTCCCAATTTAGACAGAGATCTGAGCTGTGCTTCTCTGAATAAATCCATCTGAGAGAATCAATAGCATATGTTACCCTTGAGTTTGGAGTAAGTTGGCAAATGCAAGTTCAGTCAAAGGCAATAATGTAACAAGTGTTCCACGTGTAATAATAGTAAATTTCAACAGCCACATTAATAGGACAGGCAAGACCCAAAACCTAGGTGGCAATTAAAGCTCCTCTTTTAAATGGGAAAACTCAAGCTGTGTAGAAAAGAGGCACGTGATTGGTCACACATGCTAGAAAGGTCTAGATTCCCAAGGACAAGGGACATTTTTAAATTCCACTAAAATAAATAAATAAATAAATAAATAACCATTCATGGCTAATGTTGCAGCACTAAACTGCACTCAGTGAAAAATTTCATTTGGCTGCTTTTTTTTTTTTTTTTTTTAGCAGTACGCGGGCCTCTCACTGTTGTGGCCTCTCCCGTTGTGGAGCACAGGCTCCAGACGCTCAGGCTCAGCGGCCATGGCTCACGGGCCTAGCCGCTCCACAGCATGTGGGATCTTCCCGGACCGGGGCACGAAACTGTGACCCCTGCATCAGCAGGCGGACTCTCAACCACTGCACAACCAGGGAAGCCCCTGGCTGCTATTTTTGATAAACTATTTCTCAATGTTCAGTAAGAGCTGGACTCCGGAGGGATCAGATCATAAATGTCATGTGTTTATAAGACTTTGAAGGAAAAAAACAGTATATCTGTCAGCCTTATGACATGCAGTAATGATACCTCAAATTTTATGCATATAACAACTTTGGAAACATTTTAGTTTTGCTCTTTTGGATTTGAAAACATAGCTGCAAAAACAAAGGCAAGTGTTCACTTTATATATTCGCATTCTCTAGCCAGACACATTATTCAAAATCTGAAGTTTCATTAAAAAGATGGACTTGGGGACTTCCCTCATGGTGCAGTGGTTAAGAATCCGCATGCCCATGCAGGGGACCCAGGTCCGAACCCTGCTCCGGGAAAATCCCACATGCCACGGAGCAACTAAGCCCGTGCGCCACAACTACTGAGCCTGCACTCTACAGCCCCTGAGCCACAACTACTGAAGCCCGCGTGCCTATAGCCTGTGCTCCACAACAAGAGAAGCCACCGCAGTGAGAAGCCCCGCGCACCGCAAGGAAGAGTAGCCCCTGCTCGCCGCAACTAGAGAAAGCCCGCACGCAGCAAAGAAGACCCAACACAGCCAAAAATTAATTAATTAATCAAAATAAATAAAATAAAAGATGGACTTGGAAGGGACTTTAAAAGCCATTTAGTCCAACTTCCTATCCATGCAAGAATTCCAAACAGGTATTCATTCTTGGTTTGGATACTTGTCAGGGGAAGGACAGATAGGTCATTTGTCAAAAATCTCACTCTCCTACAGGCCAGGATTGTATTTCCTCCTTTCTTCCTCCCTCCATCCCCCCCTCCCTCCCTTCTAAGCCCCCTCTCTTTCGTCTTGCTCTTCCTCTTTCTTTCCTTCCTTTTCACCTTCCTTCACCATCTTCCTTTCTTCCCTTCCTTCTTTCTCTCCTTCTTTACATCATCACTCTCTATAATTTCTTCCCTCTTTCTATCCCTATCTTCCTTTCTTCCTTTTAGGGACTTCCCTGGCAGTCCAGTGGTTAAGACTTCGCCTTCCAGTGCAGGGGGTGCAGGTTCTATCCCTGGTCAGGGAGCTAAAATCCCACATACCTGGTGGCCAAAAACCAAAAAACATAAAACAGAAGCAATAATGTAGCAAATTCAATAGAGACTTAAAAAAAACAAAATGGTCCACATTCCCCAAAAAAAATCTTCGTTAATGAAAAGTTTAACTGATTAATGTGCTAAAACTCCATTCCCTCCAAATTTCCCATTCATGTGCAGTTCTCGGCCTCAGGGCCCATCAGGATGAGTCTCTTTGGTTTGTCGGATACTTTTCTCCCAAATTCAACCAAAGCCTCCACACCTCTTTTTTTCCCAACTTCCAAATCTCTCCCCAAACTCACACACATGGTTTGCAGAACTGGAAATCAGGACTGCAAATTAGGGAAGGAGCATTGTTTTGAATGCTTCTACATTAGCTACATTTTTATGACTTTGTGACTTTGTCTTAGGGATAGAAGAGGAGCTGGCCAGAAATAACACAGTAGACCAATCTACTGTGCATTTATCACCTGCCAGGTAACTTACAAGTACTTACAGACACTATCTCACTGAATTCTCAGTACCTCCAAGAAAGCTACTTTTAGCCTTTTTTGCGCTGAGAGTTTAAGAAACATGCCCAGGGTCAGCCAGCTCAGAAAGGACACTGTCGGGTGTTAAGCCTTTATTAAGTGCTCTCATCCACTACCCAGGCCTGCCTTTACGTGTGTGCAGTGTTTAATTTCCAAAAAGGCACTGTACCTAACTTTTCATTCCAGCCAGTTTCATAGTTAGAATTCCCAGGAGCCCCAGAAGCTTCACTCGCATTTCTGAGCTCTCCACCCCAGCAGGAAAGGTACCCAGCAACCATAAGACCTGCTGGGTTATCTCCAGCCTGCTGTCATGTGGTGTCTGCACCCATCCTTTCAGACCTGTGCGCGTCCAGCCTGCCTCATCACAGTACCTGGAGATCACCTCCTGTCCCCGCCCCGACCTCTCACTCCACACTTTGCCTCAGGCCAAAAAACATGCTGACCTCTGGTTGAAGTTCTGCTGTGGGAGCCTTTTCATCTCCATCAGATTATGAGAGCTTCAAGGGCTGAGTCCAGGCCCTACATAGTGCTTTGCAAACAACAGGCTCTCAACTCATGTATTTATATATATATATATATATATATATATATATATATATATATATATATATATATATATATAAAACGGAGTATAATTGATTTACAACGTTGTGTTAGTTTCAGTTATACAGCAAAGTGATTCAGTTATAGATATACATGTCTCTCTTCTTTTTAGGATTCAACTCGTGTATTTTGGAAACGTTGATCAACACATCTTTCCTAGCATCTCCACTGAAGGTTCAAGATGCCTTCCCCCCCCGACCTTCACTCACAGCTCTGATTTCTTGAAAGAGCATGAACATATCTCAATTCCCAAATTCCTTTTTAAGCTTGCCCCTTCTGCTTTATAGCGTCACCCAAACTTTGAGTCTCTCCCAATAGCCTGCACGAAGAGGGAATTTAGTAAGCAGTCAACAGTATATTTTGTGCTAAAACTCTTGTTCACAAGCAACCAAAAAAGAAGAAGGATACTATAGGCCCCTGAGAATCTCAGCTTCCAAAGGAAATGTTAGAAGGAGATTTCCTTTGCCGGAGGCCCTCAAGAGGAGCCTGGGCTTCCCACGGCTCGTGTAACCGTGAACGGGAGGCCCCCAAAGCATTCAGGCATAATTTAGCCTCTGAATAAAACATGAATTCCAATGTAAAAGGCTGCATGGGGACCCTGATTACTAGTTAGTGGGGCCATTCCGTCTCCCCATGCTGCTCTGACCTGCTCTGGGAAGCTTTATAACATGCAGAGATGGAGGGATGCAGATGAAACCAAAGAGGAGGCTGCACAGACCCAGAAGAAGATGCCAAAGCTCTGCTCTCAGGTCTGGCGTTCCCATTTTCATCAGCTGATCTTCCATTCCCATTCACCAGACCAGCTCATGGAGGCTTTCTCCTCTTGGGTTCTGTGTGGCATCATCTGCACGTTATAAACACACATGCACGTGCTCTTCCTTCTGCCTAGGAGCTCACTGCCTTACTTTGCGGTCTGGCTGATTTGTGGTGGCAGGAGCAGCTGCTTTCCACGCTTTGAACACTTCCCAGTAGACAGGCCCTATGCTTGGCACATTAGTTTGAGTTATGTCTTTTAATGCTCATAAATCCTGAGACAGATACCTATATTATTATTGTAAACCTGTAATCAATAATACTATATGTTACAGAATTCTGTGTAATTAAATTAACATTTAATAAAATGTACAATGGCATGTGCAATTAAATAACAATAATCCCCATTTTGAAACTTGGGTTGGAAAGATCATCCCATGACCCTCAGCTGATAAGAAATGAGCATCGCATTCGAATCTGGTTTTCCTATCTCTCAAGCTCTTACCTTTAACTACTGTGATATACCACCTGTCTGTTCATCTTTCAAGGCCAAGTTCAAACATTATCCCCTATGTGAAGAGCCTTCTTTGGTGACAACAGAGCTAATTGGGTGATTTTTTTCCATCTCCCTATAACACTTGGACATATATAACTGAGTAAAACTGAGTCTCATAAAGGCTGATCTCAACATAGTGCAAAAAATCAGAAGAAGCATCAGTCCCAGATACAGAAATTGTAGAAAAGTAGTCTAAACCTTTGTTGCAGGCTCTTGAAAGATACCAAAGGTAGATGGTATTCATTAAACCTAATGCAAAATATTTTAACACATAAAGTAGTTTTTTTATATATATATTGGGTTGGCCAAAAAGTTTGTTCGTGGTTTTCCCTAAGATGTTATAGGAAAACACGAATGAACTTTTTGGCTAACCCAATATGGAGAGAGAGATTTATATATATATATATATATATATATATATATATATATATATACACACACACACACACACACATATATACCCACCCATATATGTATGTATATAGGCAAACAAATAATAAATGTTACATAAAAAGCATAACTCATGGTTGGAGTGGGTTAATCATAAAAGTAGCTTTATTTTTTCCCCTATTTTCTTTTAAAATCTATTCGGTGTTGGTTCTTCCCTTGCCCCTGGGTGAGAAACCCTAGCCAGCCCCATGACACATCTGTTCACAATTACGTAATAAAATGTCCCATGACTTTAAATTAGAATAGCATTTAAAATGTCCAGTCCTTATAAGAGTCAGAGACACTTGCCAGCATCTGTTGCAGGTAGGGAGGCCTGCCATTAGGAAGGGGGGAGCCGTTGGGAAGTTTCTTTTCTTTTCCTGCACCTCCTTCCATAGCTCTCTAAGTTTGCTTTCTCAGGATTAGAGCCTGAGAAGAGTTACAGAGAAGTTTATGCTTGACTGAAACTCTTGCAAACGCCTTTGTAACTTCTGATAACAAAGCAATACATACTGTGTAGCAATATATCATATTAAATATAGCAAATATTTTTTGTAAATTTAAAACAGAGCAAAGAAGGAAACAGAAGCCACCCATAACCCCATCAACCCCAAATGACTTCTGACAACATTTGGGTGAACCCCACTGATATTTCATTCTCATTTGTAGATGTACATATTGCATATGCATGTTTATGGGAGATTTTTTTTCCTACATTGAAACTTAGTAATGAAGCTTCACTGTCATATATTTCTTGAGTGCAATAAATAAAAAGAAATCATACAACATCTGTTGATAATAACTATAACTACTTTGCCTTTTACAAATATGCCAGAAAATGGCGTAGTGTACAGGATAAGACGCCAGACTCCTGGGGTCACTACAGTATCCCCCCACTGATTAACTGAGTGCCTTTCAGTAAATAATCAATGCTCTATGTCTCAGTTTTCTAATCCATAAAATGGGGATAATCATAGTAACTTTTCTCATAGGGTTGTCATGAAATATAAACACAGAAGTGAATATGTATGTTTAACATTCTTAGAAGAGTGTCCAAAAGATGGTAAGTTCTATATAACTGTGAGTTACGAAGATGAGGATGATGACAATGACGCTGAGAGACTCACACAGATGGAAATACAGTCCTCAAGAAGTTTGTAATTTACTTTGTGAGATAAATGAATGTAAAGCAAACAATTAGAGAAGATTTAAATGCTAATCTAATCACTTTGATTCTTAAAAAAGTCATAATAGGTTTTAATAAGCAAAGTAGAACTTGGGAGAATTTCAGTTCATTTGAGTATGATGTTTGGCAAATATATAGATACAGATATTTTTTCTCAACATTTGTCTGGGTCTTTTTCATGCCTCCTAAAATCCAGTTCGTTTTCTGGGATGAATTGATGAGAGTAAGCTTCTCTAATCCTAATACAAAAACAAAATGCATCCTCCCCCCATAAGAAAAGGCACACAGGAACCTCACAGGTGCTATCAGCTGTCAGCACTGCAGTCCCCTGCATCCTCCTAGACTTGTCTGATTGGAGCAGATCAGAAAAAAGGATGAAGCTGACAGACTGTCATCATTCCCTCCTCCCCAGTCACCGGCCAGTGGATCCCCAGAAACTGGTGTGATTGGATCATCTCTTCTAAAAGTAAGAGGCCTAAAAAGGATTGGGTCAGATGGTACACCCTAAAGGATTGGGGCAGCTGAATTCTTCAGGTGTAAGCTGTCAGGATGTAGATGGGCAGTTAGTGATCATAAGTCCAGATATTTCAATACTGTCATTCTTAATGTTTGCAAGCTTTTTCTTTCCCTTGATTATTTCCTTTTGTTCACTGGACCTAGGTTTTGAACCACGAACAGGAGCTTTTCAAGGAGTAAAGAAGTGAGAGCATTCCATACAGAAGTATTTCTCTGCAATGAAATGAAACACGTAGGGTCCTACAACTGGCTCTTGGAGGCCCCATATGGTTCCTCTCAGTCGATGGTTCTCAATCCAGGCTGCAGAGTTAGAAATATTTGGGGAGTTTTTAAGAAGCCCAATACCCAGGCTGCATCAACACCAATTTCAGTCAGGAAAGCAGAGGGTGGAACCAAGCATCAGATTTGTTAAAAGCTCCCTGGGTTATTTCACTGGGCAGGCAAGCTGGACAACCCATGCAGTAGGCAATAGCTGAAGAGTCCAGCTTTGTCCAAACATGTGTGTTCCTTCTCTGTGTACTGAGAATCCACATCTCAGCTTAGCTCCTTGATCACAAGAGGAACAGGATGAGATCTGCAGGACTGCAGCATGGTGGAAGAGAAGAGGCCAGGTTTTGTGGCCTGAAAGTTCTGTGTTCATATCCCAGCTCTGTCACCAATTTCTTAGCTGCATGGATTTGGATCAGTTTCTAAGCCTCATTTTCCTTCCTTGTTCACTCCATGGGAATAATAATAATATTAACTTTGCAAGTGTTGTCTAAAATTAAAGGGATGAGATGAAAAGTGCTTTGCACAGTACCTGAAACATGACAAGGGTTTGAGAACTGGTAGCTGTTATAGTTATTATTTGCTAAACCTACAATTTTAGAAATAAAATCGAGTGTGTGCTATTGACAGGGGAACAATGATACCACAGTCACATACATAGGAGAGCACATTTCAAATGAATATATGTTCACACTACTGATTTCTTTAATGTTAACACCTGGCTCTAAATTCATAAGTATTCATAATTATGGATATTAACTTTCTAAATGGAGGAGGTATTTCCCATGCAGGATGTGATGCAGAAAGTGAATTGACATTCAATGGATGCACTCAGTGTCTCTGTTGAAGACCTCTAAGTGATGTGGAGACATTATTGCATCCATTTTGGCAGGTATCCAGTGGAGTAGATAAGAATATGTGCTATCATCCAAGGACAGATCAACTAAGTGGCCCAAGAACTCTGGGAGTCACAAAATCATAAAATGTTTAAGTTGCAAGAGATCATCTAGTTCAATGATTTTAAAATATATATATTCTCTCAGCAGTGGAACACTTTTCTCAGTAGAAATCTTAACTGGTAATGCCCAATTTTGGCAAGTGAAATTCTTATTATTGAAGTGAGGCTTACCTACTTTACCCTGAAGGGTTGTTTGGAGTTCTAGAGATTCAGAAGAACACACTTTGAAAACCAATGACTGAGTTAAAACCACTTGGGGTAAGATTGTTACTTTGGTAGCATCCAATGAAACTCACCTCCTGCTATTCTCACTGTTGTGTATTCTCTTCCAGCATTGAGTATAGCCTTGGCCATGTGACTTGCCATCGCCAATGGGACACTGACATGCATGATGCGAGTAGATATGGTTTTGCTTCTTGGTATATCCACTCTTTGAACCAGTTGCCACACTCTAATAAAGCTTGGGCTAAGCCACTGTATGATGAGACCAGGTTAAAAAAAGAGACCACGAAGAGGAACATGGAGGTACCAGATTTCTGAGTGAAGTCCTGCTTCATCTTCCAGCCCCACTTTAGCCTCCAAACAACTACAGCCTTATGAGAGACTTCAAGGGAGACCAGAAGAAGAAACACCCAGCCATGCCCAGTCCATCTTACAGAATCATGAAGAAATAAAAAGATAGTTGCTTTAAGCCAACAAGTTTGGGGATGAATGGTTATACAAAAACAGCTAACTGAAAAGTTATTTACTAGAGCCCCTCATATCTCTGGCATATCCCTGTAGCTTGCATTTTAAAAATTCTTTAATAATAAGCACTGAACGGGATTGGAACCAAGATGGCAGAGTAGAAGGATGCGCTCTCACTCCCTCTTGGAAGAACACGAGAATCTCAACTAGCTGCTGGACAATCATCAACAGGAAGACACTGGAACTCACCAAAAAAGATACCCCACATCTAAAGACAAAGGAGAAGCCACAATGAGATGGTAGGAGGGGCGCAATCACAGTAAAATCAAATTCCATAACTGCTGGGTGGGTGACTAACGGACTGGAAAACACTTATACCACAGAAGTCCACCCACTGGACTGAAGGTTCTGAGCCACACATCAGGGTTCCCAACCTGGGGGTTCGGCAACGGGAGGAGGAATTCCTAGAGAATCAGACTTTGAAGGCTACTGGGATTTGATTGCAGGACTTTGATAGAACTGGGGGGAACAGAGACTCAAATCTTGGAGGGCACACACAAAGTAGTGTGCTTAACGGGACCCAGGAGAAGGAGCAGTGACCCCAGGGGAGCCTGAATCAGACCTACCTGCTAGTGTTGGAGGGTCTCCTGCAGAGGTTGGGGGGCGGCTGTGGTTCACCGTGGGGACAAGGACACTGGCAGAAGAAGTTCTGGGAAGTACTCCTTGGCGTGAGCCCTCCCAGAGTCCATCATTAGCCCCAAAAAAGAGCCCAGGTAGGCTCCAGTGTTGGATTGCCTCAGGCCAAACAACCAACTGGGAGGAAACCCAGCCCCACCCATCAGCAGTCAAGAGGATTAAAGTTTTACTGAGCTCCGCCCACCAGAGCAACAGTCAGCTCTACCCACCACCACTCCCTCCCATCAGGAAACTTGCAGAAGCTTCTTAGATAGCCTCATCCACCAGAGGGCAGACAGTAGAAGCAAAAAGAGCTACAATCCTGCAGCCTATGGAACAAAAGTCACATTCACAGAAAGACAGACAAGAAGAAAAGACAGAGGGCTATGTACCAGGTGAAGGAACAAGATAAAACCCCAGAAAAACAACTAAATGAAGTGGAGATAGGCAAACTTCCAGAAAAAGAATTCAGAATACTGATAGTGAAGACAATCCAGGACCTCAGAAAAAGAATGGAGGCAAAGATCGACAAGATGCAAGAAATGTTTAACAAAGACCTAGAAGGCTTAAAGAACAAACAAACAGAGATGAACAATACAATAACTGAAATGAAAACTACAACTAGAAGGAATCAGTAGCAGAATAACTGAGGCAGAAGAACGGATAAGTAACCTGGAAGACAGAATGGTGGAATTCACTACTGTGGAACAGAATAAAGAAAAAAGGATAAAAAGAAATGAAGACAGCCTAAGAGCCCTCTGGGACAACATTAAACACAACAACATTCGCATTATAGGGGTCCCAGAAGGAGAAGAGAGAGAGAAAGGACCAGACAAAATATTTGAAGAGATTACAGTCGAAAACTTCCATAACATGGGAAAGGAAATAGCCACCCAAGTCCAGGAAACGCAGAGAGTCCCATACAGGATAAACCCAAGGAGAAACACGCTGAGACACATAGTAATCAAACAGGCAAAAATTAAACACAAAGAAAAATTATTAAAAGCAGCAAGGTAAAAATGACAAATAATATACAAGGGAACTCCCATAAGGTTAACAGCTGATTTCTCAGCAGAAACTCTACAGGCCAGAAGGGAGTGGCATGATATACTTAAAGTGATGAAAGGGAAGAACCTACCACCAAGATTATTCTACCCAGCAAGGATCTCATTAAGATTCAATGAAGAAATCATAAGCTTCACAGACAAGCAAAAGCTAAGAGAATTCAGCACCACCAAACCAGCTCTACAACAAATGCTAAAGGAACTTCTCTAAGTGGGAAACACAAGAGAAGAAAAGGACCTACAAAAACAAACCCAAAACAATGAAGAAAATAGTCATAGGAACATACATATCAATAATTACCCTAAACGTGAATGGATTCAATGTTCCAACCAAAAGACACAGGCTTGCTGAATGGATACAAAAACAAGACCCATATATATGCTGTCTACAAGAGACACACTTCAGACCTAGGGACACACAGAGACTGAAAGTGAGGGGATGGAAAAAGATATTCCATGCAAATAGAAATCAAAAGAAAGCTGGAACAGCAATACTCATATCAGATAAAATAGACTTTAAGACAAGGAAGGACACTACATAATGATCAGGGGATCAATGCAAGATGAAGATATAACAATTATAAATATATATGAACCCACCATAGGAGCACCTCAATACGTAAGGCAATTGCTAACAGCTATAAGAGAGGAAATCGACAGTAACACAATAATAGTGGGGGACTTTAACGCCTCACTTACACCAAGGGACAGATCATCCAAAATGAAAATAAATAAGGATACAGAAGCTTTAAATGACAAAACAGACCAGATAGATTTAACTGATATTTATAGGACATTCCATCCAAAACCAGCAGATTACATTTTCTTGTCAAGTGCGCACGGAACATTCTCCAGGATAGATCACATCTTGGGTCAGAGATAAAGCCTCAGTAAATTTAAGAAAACTGAAATCATATCAAGCATCTTTTCTGACCACAACACTATGAGATTAGAAATCAATTACAGAGAAAAAAATATAAAAAAACACAAACACATGGAGGTTAAACAATACATTACTAAATAACCAAAAGATCACTGAAGAATTCACAGAGGAAATCAAAAAATACCTACAGACAAATGACAATGAAAACACGATGATCCAAAACCTATGGGATGCAGCAAAAGCAGTTCTAAGGGGGAATTTTATAGCTATACAAGCCTACCTCAAGAAACAAGAAAAATCTCAAATAAACAATCTAACCTTACACCTAAAGGAACTAGAGAAAGAAGAACAAACAAAACCTGAAGTTAGCAGAAGGAAAGAAATCATAAAGATCGGAGCAGGAATAAATGAAATAGAAACAAAGAAAACAATAGCAAAGATCAATAAAACTAAAAGCTGGTTCTTTGAGAAGATAAACAACATTGATAAACCATTAGCCAGACTCATCGAGAAAAAGAGGGAGAGGACTCAAATCAATAAAATTAGAAATGGAAAAGGAGAAGTTACAACAGACACCGCAGAAATACAAAGCATCCTAAGAGACTACTACAAGCAACTCTATGCCAATAAAAATGGACAACCTGGAAGAAAAGGACAAATTCTTAGAGAGGTGTAACCTTCCAAGACTGAACCAGGCAGAAACAGAAAATATGAACAGACCAATCACAAGTAATGAAATTGAAACTGTGATTAAAATTTTTCCAACAAACAAAAGTCCAGGACTAGATGGCTTCAGAGGTGAATTCTACCAAACTTTTAGAGAAGAGCTAACATCCATCCTTCTCAAACTCTTCCAAAAAATTGCAGATGAAGGAACACTCCCAACCTCATTCTATGAGGCCACCATCACCCTGAGAGCAAAACCAGACAAAGATACTACAAAAAAAGAAAATTACAGACCAATATCACTAATGAATATAAATGCAGAAATCCTCAACAAAACACTAGCAAACAAAATCCAACAGCACATTAAAAGGATCATACACCATGATCAAGTGGGATTTATCCCAAGGATGCAAGGATTCTTCAATATATGCAAGTCAATCAATGTGATACACCATATTAACAAATTGAAGAAGAAAAACCATATGATCATCCCAATAGACGCAGAAAAAGCTTTTGACAAAATTCAACACCCACTTATGATAAAAACTCTCCATAAAGTGGGCATAGAGGGAACCTACCTCAGCATAATAAATGTCATATACGACAAACCCACAGCAAACATCATTTTCAATGGTGAAAAACTGAAAGCATTTCCTCTAAGATCAGGAACAAGAGAAGGATGTCGACTCTCGCCACTATTATTCAACGTAGTTTAGGAAGTCCTAGCCATGGCAATCAGAGAAGCAAAAGAAATAAAAGGAATACAAATTGGAAAAGAAGAAGTAAAACTGTCACTGTTTGCAGATGACATGATACAATACATAGAGAATCCTAGAGATGACACCAGAAAACTACCAGAGCTAATCAATGAATTTGGTAAAGTGTAGGATACAAAATTAATGCACAGAAATCTCTTGCATTCCTATACATTAATGATGAAGAATCTGAAAGAGAAATTAAGGAAACACTCCCATTTACCACTGCAACAAAAAGAATAGAATATCTAGGAATAAACCTACCTAAGGAGACAAAAGACCTGTATGTAGAAAACTCTAAGTCACTGATGAAAGAAATTAAAGATGATACCAACAGATGGAGAGATATACCATGTTCTTGGATTGGAAGAATCAACATTGTGAAAATGACTATACTACCCAAAGCAATCTACAGATTCAACGCAATCCCTATCAAATTACCAATGGCATTTTTTATGGAGCTTGAACAAAAAATCTTAAAATTTGTATGGAAACACAAAAGACCCCGAATACCCAAAGCAGTCTTGAGGGAAAAAAACGGAGCTGGAGGAATTGGACTCCGTGACTTCAGACTATAGTATAAAGCTACAGTAATCAAGACAATATGGTATTGGCACAAAAACAGAAACATAGATCAATGGAACAAGATAGAAAGCCCAGAGATAAACCCAAGCACCTCTGGTCAGCTAATCTATGACAAAGTAGGCAAGGACATACAATGGAGAAAAGACAGTCCTTCAATAAGTGGTGCTGGGAAAACTGGACAGCTACATGTAAAAGAATGAAATTAGAATACCCCCTAACACCATACTCAAAAATAAACTCAAAATGGATTAGAGACCTAAATGTAAGACCAGACACTGTAAAACTCTTAGAGGAAAACATAGGAAGAATACTCTTTGACATAAATCGCAGAAAGATCTGTTTTGATCCACCTCCTAGAGTAATGGAAATAAAAACAAAAATAAACAAATGGGACCTATTGAAACTTCAAAGCTTTTGCACAGCAAAGGAAACCATAAACAATACAAAAAGACAACCCTCAGAATGGGAGAAAATATTTGCAACGAATCAACGGACAATGGATTAATCTCCAAAATATATAAACAGCTCATGCAGCTCAATATTAAAAAAACAAACAACCCAATGAAAAAATGGGTAGAAGACCTAAATGGACATTTCTCCAAAGAAGACATACAGATGGCCAAGAAGCACATGAAAAGCTGTCCAACATCACTAATTATTAGAGAAATGCAAATCAAAACTACAATGAGGTATCACCTCACACCAGTTAGAATGGGCATCATCAGAAAATCTACAAACAACAAATGCTGGAGAGGGTGTGGAGAAAAGGGAATCCTCTTGCACTTTTGGTGGGAATATAAATTGATATAGCCACTATGGAGAACAGTATGGATGTTCCTTAAAAAAACTAAAAATAGAATTACCATATGATCCAGCAATCCCTCTACTGGGCATATACCCAGAGAAAACCATAATTCAAAAAGACACATGCACCCCAATGTTCATTGCAGGACTATGTACAGTAGCCAGGTCATGGAAGCAACCTAAATGCCCATCGACAGACGAATGGATAAAGAAGAATTGGTACATATATACAGTGGAATATTACTCAGCCATAAAAAGGAACAAAATTGGATGATTTGTTGAGACGTGGAGGCATCTAGAGACTGTCATACAGAGTGAAGTAAGTCAGAAAGAGAAAAACAAATATCGTATATTAACGCATATATATGGAACCTAGAAAAATGGTACAGATGAACTGGTTTGCAGGGCAGAAATTGAGACACAGATGTAGAGAACGAATGTATGGACACCAAGGGGGGAAAGCGCGGAGGGGGTATGGGGTGGTGGTGTGATGAATTGGGTGATTGGGATTGACATGTATACACTGATGTGTATAAAACTGATGACTAATAAGAACATGCTGTATAAAAAAAAGATAAAATTCAAAAATTAAAAACAATAATAATAAATAATAATAATAAGCATTGAACTAGTCTGATTAACCAGTAAGTAGATGAATTAGACATATAACCAAAGTCTTCTTGTTCTAATACAGCCCTTGTGCTACAATTCACCTGATCCCATATTAGTGGAATAAAACCTTTAAACTCGATATTCAATCTAGATTCCTTAACATTATTTACATTTTGAGATAGAAAGAACTACTTTGGTCCTTAAATCCTTAAGTTTCTGTTAACTACGAAAACAGCTAAGAACAAGAGGCTTTTAAGCAATGAACTAAGATGTTACAACATCCATGGACTTTTCTTAGGAGAATCTCTCTCAAAACCTGCAAGCCCTTATTCTAGAAAAAATTCTATTTTAACATGGTTTTCTGGATTCCTGATCCATAGGAATCACACACATATATGTGTGCGTCTATACATTTATATACGATGGATAATAAATAAACTATACATAATAAAGGCCAGATATATTTCTAAATAAATTTAGTTTACTAGATGAAGTTTATATTTAATCGGATTATATTGTGTATGTCAAGACCAGATCAAACCATGCTTGAACACCATTCAAGGATTCTGTTGGAATTCCACTATATTGGTGAGCACTCAATCTGAGATATTTCTCAGCAGAGCGTTTGTGACAGGGTCTCTGACCTGCATGCTCTGCCCTCACAATGAATCTTTGACTCTAGTCTCAGTGTTTCACCACTGCTACCATCACTGCCACACCCGGTAGTTAAGTTATTATTCTTTTAATCTTATAGACCATAGATCTGGCTTTTATAAGTGCACAGAAAGAACTTAGGAGGCTACTGGTGGGTTTATTTCTTTCCTTCCCCCAAAAGAACATGGCAAGGAAATTTATTTCCTCTTAGAATGTGAGAGGATTGTGGAGCCTGTGAATTATATCCTACAATGTTGGGTTAAAAAATTTGCTTTTCTCTATTTCTCAGAATCAAATACTAAACTCTATTCTCCTGCTTGTTGATGAAAAATCCCATCTTACTGTTAAAGTATAATTTTCAAAAGATAACATAATAATGCTCAGGCAAATAGAAAGTGAACACATGTAAAAGATTTACTCAAGGGCTTCCCTGGTGGCGCAGTGGTTGAGAGTCCGCCTGCCGATGTAGGGGACACGGGTTCATGCCCTGGTCCGGGAGGATCCCACATGCTGCGGAGCGGCTGGGCCCGTGGGCCATGGCCGCTGGGCCTGCGCGTCCAGAGCCTGTGGTCCGCAACGGGAGAGGCCACAGCAGTGAGAGGCCCGCGTACCGCAAAAAAAAAAAAAAAAAAGATTTACTCAACTCATTAATTACTGAGAGAAGCAGTAAGGTGTTAAAAACAGTCCAAAGAATATTTGAGAAGATAGATATTTATAGGTAAATTAATAAAGGCAGGTGAGGATAGGATTTCAAGGATAGATATAAAACTGATCAACGTCTAACAGGGTGATAAACCCTAGCCTCTGAGGTGACCTGTTCGAGTGATAAGAAATAATTTGCATCTCAACTGAACACAATTCTGCAAGATAGCATGTAGTTTAAGTCTGGGACCGCTAACCAATAGCAAACCATGAGTTAAAGAACAAGCATTTGCCTAATCCCTGGGTGGGCTTGCACCTCCATAAAACACTGAAGAAACAAGTCACCCACCACCTTTTGCTTTTGTCCAAATTTTGAGTAATTTTTATCAATACTCATTTTTACTGCATCTCTCTCTGCTTGTCAGTGGGTTCAGGCAAGAATTATGGAGCTTTTAGAAGCCAGAAAATAGGAAGAAGGCCAGGCCAGCTAGGCCATCATCTTTACCAGTGCCCCTTCTGTGACCTAATCTTGATGTCATTTCAGGCTTCTACCACATCCTCCTCAGTGTTGGGGACAGACCCTAGGATAACCCCCAATGACCACCACCTTCTGGTATCCCTCCCTTTGTATAATCCCCTCTCCTTGTGTGTGGGTGAGAACTGTCCCTTGTCTCTAGCTAATATACTGAATAATATTGCAAAGGTGAAGTGATCTTGCATGATGTAACTTAAATCCCAAACCAATTCATTCTTTGTAAAAGGAGATTTCCTAGGGTGGACCTAAATTAATCAGGTAGGTTTGGATTAAGCAAAGCCCTTAAAAGGGAGACTGAGCCATCCCTGAGCCACGAGATTATCCTGCTGGCTTTGAAAAAGTTAGCTGCCGAGTTTAGAGAGCCATGTGGCAAAGAGCTGCAGGTGACACCTGGGATGAGAGTGGACCCAAGTGAGCCAGCAAGAAAACCTCAGTCCTACAACTACAAGAAACAGAATTCTGCCAACAGCCATGTGTGCTTGGAAGAAGAACCCAAACTCCAAAAAGGAACACGCCCAGGCAACACCTTGATCATAGACTTGTGAGACCCCAAGCAGAAGGTCCAGCTAAGCTGTGACTGGACTCCTACCCCACAGGAACTGTGAGATCGTAAGTGTGTGCTGCTATAAGCCGCTAAGCTTGTGGCAATCTGTTACACAGAAATAGATAACTAATAGACTCAGGGGAACGCCACACAGCGCGTACTTCCCTGACGGCAGACATGCTCACAGAATTCCCCTCCAATGCTCTCAAGGCCATGGTGCTTATTTTCAGCCATCTTTAGCATCCATAGTGGCAATTCCTCTGTCTAGGGAACGGAGTAAAGCCAGCCTAGGTCTCTGCCAGTCACAGAAAACCCTGAAGACTCCATTCTTTATCTTAGACCCAGAGATGTACCCTCACCTTATCACCTCCCGGAAATCATCTCTTCTTTTCAAGTCAGCCTCCTAAAAGCTTCTACATCTGAATTATTACCCTCTACGTCTTCCTCTTTGGAATCCCCAGGTAAAATCTTCTCCCTGGGCCTGAAACTCCAAATCTCTATACTTACCAGTTTTGGGAAGGGGGAAAAAGAGAGGCAAATTTTTATAAGGATAGCTCTGGCTTTTAGAAGATTCAGTGTTGGCCTCCCTTTACTGGAATGAGAGAGGAGAAAGAAGATTCTAACACCATTTCAGTGTTGCTTGTTTGTTTTTTATTAGTAGTAACTCACCGTTTTAAAGAGAGTTACTGTAATATACACTATATAATCAGGCTACAATAAAGTCTTTTAGGGGCAGAATTATAAAATAAATGGAGGTTCTTGACACTTTCCTGATGATGCCCTTTGTATCTCTTAAGATCACTAAAGGAAAAAAAGGAACCAGAGGCAAACATGTAGTGTTTGGTGGTAATGAGTCAGAGGACATGGCAGCAGAGGAGGACGAACCTGGTTCAGCTCAGGAGAAACTGCTGAGAGGGCTTCGCAGAGGTGAGTTTTGGGGATCAACCCGCTGGTGAGGCCAGATCTGGGACTTGCTGGTTACTACCTTCGCACCAGCATTTCTCAAATTTGCCTGCACAGTAGACTCACCTGGGGAGTTTTTAAAATCCCAGTGCCCAGGCCACACCCCAGATCAATTAAATCACTGTTTGGGGGGCTAAGACCTAGGTATCAGTATTTTTTAACAATCACCACTTTTTAAATTCCCCAGGGAATTGTAATGTGCAGGCGTTTTAAAACCACTGCCTCACACTCTCTTCTTTTGTTCAGGAAGAATGCGTTCTCACACCTTAGCACCAAAGCATCACCTGGAGAGACTAATAACACCCAGTTTCCCCTGGCCCCAGACCCTGGGGTTTCTGATTCAGCAGACTTAGAGTAGAGCCCAAGAACGCGCATTTCTAACACACTCCCAGGAACTGCTGACACTACTAATGGGGGAGCATTCTTTGAAGAGACAAGGGCTAGATTTTTACCTTAATGAAATTGCAAGCACAAATCTTAATAAGTGGCTATTGGCTAAATATTTAATGAACCATAACCATATGTGACCTGTGTTTCATGCTTATGGAGTACCTACAATTAATAATTCCAGGGGCTTCCCTTCCCTGGTGGCGCAGTGGTTGAGAGTCCGCCTGCCGGTGCAGGGGACACAGGTTCGTGCCCCGGTCCGGAAAGATCCCACATGCCGCGGAGCGGCTGGGCCCGTGAGCCACGGCCGCTGAGCCTGCGCGTCCGGAGCCTGTGCTCCGCAACGGGAGAGGCCACAACAGTGAGAGGCCCACGTATGGCAAAAAAAATAAATAAATAAAAAAATAAAATCCAGATTCTACGCTAATTTTTAATTTGTCTTGTTCCCTAAGCAGCATCACACAGAGACCAACGGCCTCCAGAGAGAAAGACCTTTGCACGAAAACCACTAGGAAAGGTTTGTATGTTTATCTCATGTTCCCTGCACGTTAGAGTCTCCTGGGGATTAAGTAAAAGATACCAGTGCTTGGTTCTCACCCTTGGAAATTCTACTTTACTGACCCTGAGGAGGGGCTTGGATGGGCAATGACATATATACATACATATACACACACACACACACACACACACAATATACATACACACATATTAATATATACACATACATTAGTAGAATAATTGATAAATATAATTGTTACATATTATTACACATAATATGCATAATGTATAATATATCATTATTTATTAGGATTTATTTCTTAGAGCAGTTTTAGGTTTATAGAAAAATTGAACAGAAAGTGCAGGAGTTCCCATATACCCTCTCTTGCCTCCCTCACAGTTTTCTCTATTACTAACATTTTGCATGGTGGGATACTTGTGTTACAATTAATGAACCAATATTGATACTTTATTAGCTAAAGTGCATAGTTTACATTAGGATTCACTCTCTAGTGCTGTAGAGTTCTACAGGTTTCACCAACTGTATAATAGCATGTATCCATCATTATATTATAATACAGAATAATTTCACTGCCCTAAAAATCTTCTGTTCTCCACCTATTCATCTCTCTCCTCTATTCCCAAAATCCCTGGCAATTCCTGATCTTTTTGTTGCCTAAAGCTTTGCCTTTTCCAGAATGTCATATAAATGGAATCATACAGTATGTAGCCTTTTCAGGCTGGATTCTTTCACTTAGTAGTATGCATTTAAGTTTCCGCCATGTTTTTCTGTGGTGTGATAGTTCATTTCTTTTCAACACTGAACAATATTCCATTGTCTGGATGTATGTTTGTTCATTCATTCACCTATTGGATACCATTGCCTCCAAGTTTTGACAATTACCAATAAAGCTACTATAAACATATGTGTGGACATAAGTTTGCAACTCATTTGGGTAAATATAAGGAGCCTGATTGCTGGATTGTGTGGTAAGATTATGTTCAGCTATATAAGAAACTGACAAACTGTCTTGCAAACTGACTGTACCACCCTAGCCCTTGGTATCGTCAGTGCTTTGGATTTTAGCCATTCTAAGAGGTGTGTAGTGGTATCTCATTATTGTCTTAATTTGCAACTCTGATGACATGTGATGCACAGCATCTTTTCATAGGCTTATTTGCCATCTGTTATCTTCTTTGGTGAGATGTCTGGGCAATAGTATTTTTAAAACAACTTCCTAGGTGATTTTCTTATGAAACCAGAGTTGATGATTACTGAAACCTGGAACTCCCAGAGAAGACCAAACATGGAACCCAGGGACATTGTGAGAAGAATAAGTTCCGTTTTTCTGTCTTGTAAGTGGACTCCATAGCATCCTTGTACATCTTTGCATTCCACCCATATCCCCTCAGCCTTAGGATCATAAAGCGTAATGACCTGATTTCTAAGCCCTAGGCTTTCTCTGATCCCACAATCCCTCCATACTGCACAGGGAAGACTGTAAGTGTCAGAGAAGTAACCCCCATATATTCCTCAGGAGCAGCCCTCAACCAAAGAAACTGATAGGAATTGGTGTATAAACTCCCTGGCTGTCTCACCCCTCCATCCAGGGGATAATTCTAAGATGTGTTCTACACTGTCTTGAGAGTCCCCCTAGCAGGACTGAGCTCCAGTTCCCCATAACGGTAACTCATTTGTTTCATATCCTTAATTCTCTGCTTTCCTAATCCTCTACCAGTGTTTCCTGGCATCAACTGCCAAATAAACTACTCTTAAAACCTGGTCTCAGGATCTGCTTCTAGAGGAGCCCAAATCAAAACAGCCTCTGGACAGAGTAAGGTTGGTGCTGGAGGAGATTGTGCCAGGGCATAGAGTGGAAAACTGAGTGATGCTAAGAAGGCCACAGAGAAGATTAGTCACTGGTCAAAGGGACTGGTGGGTAGTCAAACAACATAACATTTGGAGCCATCATGTAGCTTACCTGTATCACTCTGAAAGCCCTCTGCCATGGATGGATTCTCAGGCCACTAAACTATTTCCTAGAAAATGGGGAAATACACAAATCAATCAAAACCTGCTCTCTTTTACCATTTTCACAAACATAATTGATCTTACCCTGAGTTCATCAGACAGCTGAAGGTGAGGTTAAGGGCTTATGTTATATTATTTTATTAGGGTATGTAATGCCAGGGAAGAGGAATAAGAAACAGGGAGAGTCTGGAAGGGAAGGAGGGAGAACCAACGGGGAGGCTGCACTATGCAGGTGGCTGCCACAAGGGAAAGTGGTTACTCAGTCATGGACCACTGAGCCTTTGCTGACCCATACAAGCTACATCCCAAGACTGATGGCAGCTGGGTGTAGTGAGAGAGGAGAAACGATGTAACCACTGGCTCCCATCACCAATGATCCGGAGACAAATTTCCAGGGGATGGTTGGTGGAAAAGAACAGAATCAATCCTCCCATAGTTGATCGGCCTCCAACCCCTAATGAATATTCTACAGAAGAACGTGTGGCCTTCATTGTCTCTCCTTTCTGCCTTTTTCAAGAGGTTGGGTGTCCTAATTTCCCAGAGACTGACTGTGAGGTATTTCATATATATCCTAATTCTCTGTAAAAATTTAGTAGCTCTCTTACCTTAAGAAAAAAAGAAAAAGGAAAGGAATAGGAAAGTCAGCACTTTCCCAGCCTTTTCAATATAACAGAGCTGAGCTGAGCTCCTCTGGCCCTGATCTCTCAAGATACTGGAGCCTCCGTGAAACTCTACCCCAAGATCTAGGGTCACAGCCCCTCCTGTGAATCCCTGCAGCTGTGATCTGCCCCAATTAGGGTGTGACGAGAAGCACAATCTTCCTTCCAGAAAGAAGTTCTATACAGACAAGGAATACAAGGCAGCTCAATTACATTATAATTGACTCTAATTGGCTCTCCCACGGGCTGTTAAGTTCTTTATCTGCAGCCTGGTAGCACATTAGAAAGCTGTAATACCTCTATCCTGCCCTGAAGAACACAACAGAAAAAGTTAAAAAAAAAATCCACCAAGCAGCTGAGCTTGGAAAAAGAGAGCTCCGGTGGGGTCAGTAAAGTGGAGGTGTTTTTAGGAAGAGTGTGAGGAGATATCAGGGGCAATGTGAAACTTCTGACTGCCTTCTAACTGCAGACAGAGAAGAAAAAAGTTCTGGAGGAGTTATTATTGACATACTAAGAGAGTTTCTTAAATGGACATATCTTCCAAGAAGCATTTCTGCTTGCCTTCATTTATTGAGTATGCATAGACTCCACCGTGTCAGGGCTGGAGATACAGAGTGGAGAGACATCCTGTAGAGTCTGGCCTGGGAAAGAAGATCCAGCAAGATGACCCCAGGCCCAGATGAAGGTGTGTGAGTGGGAGGAGAAGGCAGGTGAAGAGAACTGGCCAGGAATGTTCCTGGTAACTGGAAGAGCCAGGGTGAAGAGCCAGAGTTCAGAGTGGACCCAGCAGGATTTACCTGAGCCCCGTGCTCTTGGAAAACAGAGAAGCAACCCCAATTCTCTTGTCTTCCAGAATGGCTTACTGCAATGATCCACCCTTCCACATCGGACTTAGATGAAACTCACCATGACCTCCTTGTTCACTTAGACAGTGCCAGACACAGACCCTCCAAATTCCCATTCTTTGCTCCATAAGTGATTAGCTAAACCTCTCGTCCCCACTAATCAAATGGAACAAAATGCTTGGAAACCAAACTTCACTTAAGATTCTCTCCTTCCCCTAGAGCCCTGAACTTTGATCCCCCTTCAACCTGAATCAGCAGATAGCCCCTCCTTACAGCCCCTCCTAAGAAAAGAACATTCTCTGATTGACTGTCTTGTCACGCCAGCCCCCCTTCATTCCACCCCCCACTCCAGGTTCTGTCCAGCTGTGTTCACTCTTCTCTATACAGGCAGACCTCGGAGATACTGCAGGTTCGGTTCTAGGCCACCTGACTACAGCGAATACCTCAATAAACAGGGTCACATGCTTTACATGCACTGGTTTCCCAATGCATATAAAAGTTATGTTCACATTACACTGTAGTCTATTTAGTGTGCGATAGCATTATGTCTCAAAAAACAATGTACAGACCTTAATGAAAAAGCAATGTTGTTGGAAAAATGACACCAATAGACTTGCTGCTCAATGCAGGGTTGCCACAAACTTTCAATTTGTAAAAAACGTACTACCTGCGAAGCCCAATAAAGCAAAGTGTAATAAAATTAAGTGTGCCTGTAAAAGAAAAGACCTTTGGCTTAACCCTTGGGCTGCTTGAAGATCTATGGACAGAGTGTTCTCCGTATTACAAAGGTCCTTCTCCCCATAGTAATAATCTTTAGAAGAAAGTCTCCCATTACTAAGTAAGTCCTGATTTGTTTTTTATTTTATATGACTACACATGTGTACTAGCTGTTCATAAAACTGAGTAGTACTTTTTTTTTTTTAAGTGTAGTTGATTCATAATGTGTTAGTTTCTGGTATACAGCAAAGCAACTCAGATATATATATATAGATAGATATAGATATACATATATATAGATATACATATACATATAGATTATTTTTCACATTTTTTTCCATTATAGGTTAGTACAAGATGTTGACTATAATTCCCTGAGAGTAGTTCTTAAACTTGAGCTTCATCAGAATCCCCTGAAAGCCATGTTAAAACACAGGATTCTGGGCCAGAATTTCTGATTCAGTAGGTGCGTGATAGGCCCTGGAATTTGCATTACTAATAAGTTTCTAGGTGATGCTGAATCCTGCCCACCCAGTGCCTGCCTTAAGAACCACTCACATAGACTAGGACAGGAAGAGGCAAGTGTGAGGGCTGCCAGAGAATTAGGCAGAGGCCAGACATGAGGGACCATAGAGTCTATACACTTTTATCTCAGGCACTGTTGAAGGATGGAGCTAGGGAGGGACTTAACCACATCTGCCTGTCTTGGAAATCCCTCTGTCTGAAATTTGGAGAACAAATTAGAAGGGGTACAAACCAAAGGGGTACAAAAACAGGAGGTCTGGAGGAAGCTGCTATGCGATCCAGGTGAGAATGGTGGGGCCTGGGCTGAGGTGGGCGGGGGTTGTGTGCTGGTGCCTGAGGAGAAGCAGAGATTCAGGTGGTCTTTCAGCAACAGCGTGCATAGGACTCTGTAACTGACTGAGGGTGGGGCATAAGAAAGAGGACGGGGCAAAATTTTTTTTAATTAATTAATTTATTTACTTATTTTTGGTTGTGTTGGGTCAGGGCAAATTTTTTTTAATTAATTAATTTATTTACTTACCTATTTATTTATTTATTTATGGCTGCATTGGGTCTTCGTTGCTGCACGCGGGCTTTCTCTAGTTGTGGCGAGCAGGGGCTACTCTTCGTTGCGGTGCGCGGACTTCTCATTGCAGTAGCTTCTCTTGTTGCAGAGCATGGGCTCTAGGTGCCCGGGCTTCTGTAGTTGTGGCACGCAGGCTCAGTAATTGTGGTGCACGGGCTCAGTAGTTGTGGCACACAGGCTAAGTTGTTCCGCGGCATGTGGAATCTTCCGGAGCAGGGCTCGAACCCGTGTCCCCTGCATTGGCAGGTGGATTCTTAACAACTGCGCCACCGGGGAAGCCCAGGACAGGGCTATTTATGACTCATCTTTCTCTCCCCTGATAGACTACAACCTGGAGAGCACTGCTATTTATTAGTAGTTTTTGCCAGTTGTCCCATAAGGAGTTTGATACCAATTCCAGTGTGCCTATGTGTGTGTTAGGGGGATCCAGGGGGTGGTTCTACACCACCGAGAAATTCTCAAACCAGCTGGGTGTCCTATCATTCAACTCAATTCTGATGCCATCTACCCAGAGACAGCCTCAGGTTCCACAGGTGAAGGGCTTAGTCCAAGACTGCCCCTCACTTCAGATGCCAATCACAAGTCCAGGTTGTTACCTGTGCTTTGGACCAACTGACTATAAATCAGAGGGTCCCACGACCCCCTCCTTAAATTCAATTAATTTGCCAGAATGCCTTACAGAACTCAGGAAACTGTTTGCTCACTAGATGACCAGTTTATAACAAAAGTTATTAAAGCATGTGGTCAACAGCCAGATGAAGAGATACACAAAGTGAAGTTCCAAACAGGAGCTTTTGATCTTCTGGAGTTTGGGTCCCATCACTTGGAACTGTTCTGGCTCCCAACTTGAAAGCTCTCCAAACCCCCCTTTTTTGGGTTTTTAATGGAGGCTTCATTACATAGGCATGATTGATTAACTTAATTGGCCATTGGTGATTGATTCAACCTCCAGCCCCTTTGCCTTCTCTGGAGGTCTAGGGATGAAACCATCCCTAGAAACTGGTCGGCTCCACTGGCAACCAGTCTCTATTCTTAAGTTTGGTCCAAAAGTCACCGTCATTAACATAACAAAAAACATCTTAACACTCATCACTTAGGAAATTCTAAGGGTTTTAAGAGCTCTGTGACAGAAACAGGACAAAAACCAAATATATATTCCTTATTACAAATCACAATATCACATCCCATCTAATGCTTATTCTTCTTGGAGAGTGTGTTTGACAGAATCAACAAAATCAATATTAATTTGTCAGTGTTTGTTTTTAAGATATAGCAAGGAAGCAAGTGACAAATATTAGGAATGTCTTCTCCCTTGGCTCCTTTCTACCAGCATCATTCAACAAATAGACACGTGAGAGATGATGGATTGACCCAAGGATAAGACACTGATCAGCAGGCCTGAGCCGGGCACACAAAAGAGGAAGCCACACTTCCCAATAGTGCTCTAGACCTATTGTACTGACATTTTTAGAGAGGATAAAATGTAGCTCTGCGCCCCAGAAACCATTTGTTATATGGTTGTGCATATTTATATAGAGACTGTTATATTTTTAGTTGGAGGGAGGTGGGCTTTTTCTCTGTTTCTATGGTAAATTGCTTGTATAGTCTGCATTTGTATGATTAAAGTATTGACACTGGGGCTTCCCTGGTGGCGCAGTGGTTGAGAGTCCACCTGTCGATGCAGGGGATGCAGGTTCGTGCCCTGGTCCGGGAAGATCCCACATGCCGCGGAGCGGTTGGGCCCGTGAGCCATAGCCGCTGAGCCTGCACGTCCGGAACCTGTGCTACACAGCGGGAGAGGCCACAACAGTGAGAGGCCCGCGTATCGCAAAAAAAAAAAAAAAAAATGTATTGACACTGAATTGGCCAATTTGCCCAAGTAGGAAATGCACCCCACTGCCCAATTTTAAAATACATGTACCCTTTATAAGTAGAACCATGCTAATGGGGAAAAAAAAAAAGGAATATATATATTTTTTTTAGTTTACCATCCTTGAAACGAAGCAGAACCCTGTGGGGCCCTCCCAGGTACAAATCCTTCATTTCTTGTTTGTAGGAAATAGGCTTCATTCAGCCTCCTTGACCTTCCCTGAGTTCCAAAGTGTAAATTCAAACAGTTGCTTATCAGGGAAGGGAGGGAATGCAGAAAGGACGAGCAGTCAAGAAATAATAGTGCAGCCATGGGGCAAGGTCCTGGTTCCTCCTCAAGGAATATACATAACAAAATACCTCTGAATTCTTCTGCAGGAACTAAGGTCCAAGATTCCTGGAACACCACGAACCAATTAGAAGAAAGTCTGTACACAGTGGAAGATAACAAAGACTCTGACTCCTTCCCCAAACAATTCTCCCTTTAAAAGCTTTCATGGCCGAGAATAATCTTTGAAGTTGGTTTTTGGACATGAGTCTGCCTTCTCCCCAGGTTGCCAGGCTCCTGAATAAAGCAAACTCTCTGTGCCTACTAGCACCCATCTCTTGAGTATTGGCTTTCGAGTGGCGAGCAGCTGAACTTGAGTTTGGTAATATCCTCAGGCATGAAGCTAAAATCCCCCAATCCTACTTGTCTCCCAAGGACAACACCCTGGAGTGATGGGTCTGCTCCCACCTCCTACTCACCTTGGCGGGGATGGGGCACAGGGCCCACCATCGGGACCAGGCTCAGCTCACAGTAGTGCACACTGTGGGACCCACGAGCCACACGTGGTTCCTGGGCACTTGAAATGGGTGAATCCAAACTGAGATGTGTTTTGTCAGGTATGCACTGGATTTGGAAGAACGTAAAATGTTTTTATGTTGATTACACGTGAAATGATAATATTTTTGATATACAGTGTTGACTAAAATATGTTACTAAGAAAATCTTTTCACTGCATGTGAGTTTGCTAGGGCTGCCATTCACAAAGGACCACAAACTGAGCAGCTGGATTGCCTCTAGTTCTTGGATTGCCTCTAGTTCTTCTTGCTAGAAGTACAAGATCAAGGTTTGAGCAGGATTGGTTCCTTCAGAGGCTAGGAGGGAAAGGTCTGTCTCTCCTTGGCTTGCAGACGGCCATCTTTTCCCTGAGTCTCTTCACATCCTCTTCCTTCTATGCATGTCTGTCTGTGTCACATCCTCTTCCTTCTATGCATGTCTGTCTGTGTCCAGATTTCTTCATTATAAGGCCAACAGTAATACTGCATTAGGGCTCATGTTAACGACCTCATTTTAACTTGATAACTTCAGTAAATGCCCTATCTCCAAATAATGTCACATTCTGAGGTACTGGGGATTAAGACTCCAACATACTTTTTTCGGAGTGGACATAATTCAACAAATAACACACTGTTAATCGTTCCTTTGTTTAAAAGTGGCCACTAGAAAATGTAAAATCAAATATGTAGCTCACACTTTTCTTCTTTTGGATCACACTGCTGTAAAATTACTTCTCTCCCATAGTCTGGTGCAGGTGGGAGACAGTGCACAGGGAGACAGGGATTCCAATAATCTGAAAATCCACCAGCCTATTGAATGACATTGATAGGGATAGAATAGGATAGTTAGTTATACAGGTAGTTGTAGAGGTCCCAGTAGGGGATTATAGATAGAGAGGGAAACCTAGGAAACTTTGGGAGACCACTGTAAGTTAATGATCGCTCAAGAAAGCTATCAGTACATTGTGGAATGAAGCAGGCTTGCTTAACTATAAAGCTATAAATAAAAGCACAAGATATGCCCCAGGTCATTAGATGAAAGAAAAATGTTACCACCCTTCTGCTGATTTGAGTAAGTGCTATGACAGTCCTAGTTTGACCTCATAGGGTCAGAGACTCTCCTGCCCAATACGAAGGAAGAGCTAGTGATATAAGCCTGACATCTACTCAAAGAAGACAGTCTTTTCCCCTCCCCACTTTCCTTTGATTATAAAATTGTAGCCCACTTAAACCTTGGGGCAGAGCCTCCTTGCCTGCCCACTTCCATCTCTCACAAGCGTCCTATATTAATACATCTACTTCTTGCCTACCACTTTGCCTCTCACTGAATTCCTTCTGCACTGAGACACAAAGAACATGAGCCTCAGTAAGTCCAGACGCCAGGTGAGTGATTCTAATTAAAAGATTGTGGGTTTGAGTCCCAACCTGGGTTTAGGCTGGGTTCGAATCCCGGCACGTTGGTTCAAGTCCCAATCTGAGGTGCACGGTTTCAACATGATCCTGTTTCCCATAATCCTGCGAGAAGCCTGGACCTAAACTGAGCTGGGAAGACCACCACACTGTGGGTAAATGGAATTTTCTTTATTATTTTTATTTGGTGGGAATTGGCTGCAGAGAGAGTGGAGCCCATTTTACCCACTCACTCATTCATCCATTCATTCAGTCAGTCATTCACTTTTCATATTCCATCTCATTGATTTGGAAACCTACTAAAGCAGAGAGCTTGGTAATGGTGTTATTCAAAAAACTGGGTTCACCTCTTGAGGGGGGTTGAGCCAAAAGACACAGCCAAGCCAAAATTGGGAGAAGGAAGGATTTATTTCTTGCAGCAAGTAAGGAGAATACCGGCATCTTTCCCAAAGCAGTGTCTCCCCAAACAGCAAAATTGGGGACATTTTAAGCTAAGGGTACATGCCTATTCATGGTGGGGCTTGGGTGGTTCACAGAATCCAAGGTTTAGTTGATCGTGTTAGGTAGTTAGTCTGACATTAGCAGCAAGGAGGTGACTGTGGTGAAAGACAAGAGGGGAGTAGTCACATTATACCCCAACCACCTGGGGACACTCCCCTGACCCCACCCAAAACGGGTGAAACTATGGTCGTGTGGTGGGCAGTTTATCCTGATAAAGAGGGGCAGCGTAACACTCGGGAACTTCCCAGGGCTGTGCATACCCAGACCAGACAGGAGTATAACCTATAGTAAACCCGCCCAGGTGGGCGTTTCTTAGCGAATCAGGGTGAGACCATGCGCAATAGTGAACTTGTTACATAGCTGGGGACTGTCAACCAAATAATGATCCCCTGTCACTCACCCATGATTGCACCCCGCCTCCCCGCAGAACGCTCCTTATACACCTTTAAGCCTGTACAGGAATGCTGGTTTCACTTTGCAGAAACAGCCCGCGCACGCTCTCTAAGAGTGTAACTATGCTTTAAATAAACTTTGCTTTGCACTTAAGCCCGAAGTGGTAGTCTGCAATTCTTTGCTTGCTCTCACGAGGCCCGAGATTGCTGACCTGGGTCTTCCATTGAATTCGGGTGAAGCCATTTGACACAATGCACGCCAACCCGGTAACAACTGAAGTCATGAGGGTCAGCAAAGGTCAACATCATCATCTTTTAGGTTCCAGTTGATCTGGTGGTTGAGGCTTCAGGCTAATCTTTACCGCTGAAACAGAACTGGAAGTTTTACCACTGATGTATTCTCTTTGCTGTTTTTACTTCTCTAGCCTGACTACAGGCAATGTTTCTGCATTCTTTCATTCCCTTAAGATCATTAATTACTGAGACCTGTTCAAAGGCAAGCACTGTGGCCAGGCTTAGATCACAGAAGGTCTTAGGCCCAAAATGGCTTCTCTTCTGTCAAGAAAGCCCTGCCTGGTTATCTTTCTCCGGGACACCCCCCTGCCCCACCTTATCTGCTTACTGTGGGAGCTGAGGAACATAGGTTTTTAAATAGGAGGGTGGACAACATTCCAAGCTATGGAGAGAAACATGGAAAAGAGGTCAGGGAAGGTAGAGGAGAGACACATGAGAGCAAGAGACAGGGACCAACATTCAGGTTCTATCCAAGAGCCTTCTCTTCCTTATTTCCTAAGCACGTGGCACGGGAAGGCTTTTTTATTTTTTATTTTTTTTAAGAAAGTTTGCCCAGAAGTTAGATGTGAACTCTTCTCACTACATACCATTCCTGTCAGCACTTCTTGACACCTCATGAGCATTCAACACCTGTGGGAATTTCTGCTTTGCCAAAAATAAATAAATAAAACAAATTAAAGATTAGGAGGGAGTTGTCACCAATTCCTGCTCTTTTTTACCAAGTCATGGAGCAAAATTATTCTACTTTAGCAAAGGCACAGAAAATGAGCTGGCTAGTTATGGGGTCCAGGACATGCTACCCTGAACTATGGCATCTTAGCCTCTGGAATATTTTTAGCTGAAGGAGTTTGAGAAAACAGCAGAAGCAGGAAGGACATTCTGACCTTCCCTCTCCCCTTCTCTCCTGAACCAGATCATAAAACCTTCCTGTAAGGGGTGCCCTCCGTATACCTGGAGGCAAGGAGCATCTTCATCTCTGAAGACAAAGGGACACAGAGCAGCTGCTGAACAAACAGGCCTTGCCAAGTCTCCTGCAGTTTACTCCACTTCCGTCACACTCCTTGACCTATCATATTTCTCCTGACTGTCCACTATTCATCAAACAGCATAAAAATATGCAAGTTCAACTGTTTCTCTGGGTCTTCATTTCCTTACGAAGCCTCCCACATCACATAAAACTGACATTAAATGAGCTCATATGCTTTACTCCTGTTCATCTGTTCTTGTCAGTTTAATTTTCAGACCCAGCCAGAGACCTTAAGAGAATAGAAGAAAATGTTTTCTTTCCTGACAATAGATTCTGGAAAAGTACAGAAATCTGAATTTCTTTTGGACCAAATTGGGACTGAGTTGTCTCCTGTGTAAAAATCACGTGCAGGGGACTTCCCTGGTGGCGCAGTGGTTGAGAGTCCGCCTGCTGATGCAGGGAACACGGGTTCGTGCCCTGGTCCGGGAGGATCCCACATGCTGCGGAGCGGCTGGGCCCGCGCATCCGGAGCCTGTGCTCCGCAACGGGAGAGGCCACAACAGTGAGAGGCCCGCGTACCGCAAAAAAAAAAAAAAAAAATCACATGCAGGTCCTCTCCCTGGATGCACAGCATGAAGTCTTTTTAACAAGCTTCTTTAGAGTTGTTTGCATCTCTCAGATGAACCCCTTAGAGATTGAGTTACTCAGAACTAAAATTAACTGCAGCCTCTCACTTCCCAGATTCATAATAACAGGGCACAGTACGGGAAGATGGTGGTAGGCATCCTAATCTCCCTGGATTGACCTCTTTACCATCCTCCTTATCACTACAGCAAAGCACATTTCCTTCCCAGGGAGGAGACGCAAAACTATTCCAAGTTGGCAGAACAGCCTGGAGGAGATAAGACGGCACTGCATTAACCTTCCCACCCAATATGCTCCTGGTTCCAAAAGGAGAGAAAACCAGACTCAAATTAATTGGGGTTATTACTGACATACTTAGGGCAGGTCACAGATTTTAGTCTGACTCTCCCTCCCAGGTCTGGACATCTCCAGCAACGCTTTCTCTGGGATAAAGGGGCAGGTGGGTGAGGCAGCTTATTTCTGACTACCTAAGATTCAAGAGACAAATCCATCTTGTGGCACCTGCCAGCCAACAGCTTTCTCAAATGCTGACACAAAAACACTTTAAAGGCAGACCACGACGGGAGGTCCGAAGTAAACCATGGACAAAGGACTTGGCAGAGATAACTGGTCACACACAAGTGCCACACTGGCACCCAGTAAAGTTGAACTGGCCATAAATCATCTGGGCAATCATAAACTTAGCTTTTGTTGAGTACATTAATAGGACAGAAAGGACATGGTATCTCCCAAACCAGAAATGAGAAAATAGAATGTGTTCCATATACTTTTCCCTATGTTATCATAATCTAACCATCATATTATAAAGCCATCAATCTATCCACTTTGTACTAGTGCTTATCATTTCTGGCTGCAGTTCACTGAGATCCAGCTGTCTGAGGTATCCCTGTTCCAACACTCCCTTTTTCAGTGAGAACTGTAATTCTAAGGCTGAATTCCTGCCAATTCCTATTTAAGACCAGGTGTAGTAGCTTGATGTTTAATTTAATTAATTTAAATGCAATTTAATTAATTAATGCCCTCCTTGCATCCATACTCTGTCCTGTAACTTTCGAGCCCCTCCCACTCTAGCTCTGGACTTGGCCATGTGAGTTGTTTAGACCAATAGGAAGTTAGCAAAGTGGGGAAAGCAAAGGCATGGGAAACGCTTGCACATGTCTGCTTCCTCTGTCGCTTCTCTGGGATTCCCTGCAATCACAGGCACACGTGAGCTGGCTTAGTGGAGAGATGGGAGAGACTCCTCAGCAGAGGACACTTCAGACCAGCCAGCCCTAAGCAATGTGCCAGCACACCTCAGAAAATGAGCTGTCCCGGCCCAGACCAGCAAGTCTCCCAGTCAACCCACAGATTAGTGAGAAAATTTTTAAAATAATAATAATGCCTTAAGGCACTGAGTTTTGGAGTGATTGTTATACAGCTGTATTATGGGAATAGCTGAGAAGAAGGGAAGGTGATAATTGAATATTTGAATTTGTTGTTGTTGTTGAATAAGAACTAATAATACATCTTGCCAAATGAGTGTAAATACACCTTACCACTGATGACATAATTTGCTATTTGACCATCTTATGTCTTATGCCAAAATTTGACATTCCGTAAAACTTGGCTCAGAGACTGGAAATATTGGGGGAGCTGCCCTGCTCCTCCCCTGAGTTCTGGGGGCATTCAGCGTGAGCCTGTCTCCTGGGCCTTGGGCTGGGACAGCATCAATTTCTTCCCTTCTGCAGAAAGCAGTGTGTCCTCTCCTGGATTTCTGGCAGTCCTATCTCAAGCTAATCCTACATGGGCTCCAAAAAAATCAAGTTCGTATGCTTGATATGGTATTCATTGTTTTCCTTTATACCTATCATAAATTTGCCTGTCTCTTGTCTTGAAGAGAAAGTGTATTTGCGAAACTTTTAAGCGGAAAGGATGTTGATGACCATCAATTTTCTTATTTGCATTAGGACCTGTCTTTCTCAAAAGGAAATATCTGGGCACTGCTAATTATTTTTTTAAGGCAAAAAACAGCACTTCCTGTTTGAGGCAGGTCAAGGGGAGCACAGTGAAGAGAACCCCTCTTCTCTGCACCTTCTCTTTCCCTCTCCCACAGCGCCCAGAGGAGCCCCAGTCACCCAGGATCAGTGTTTCTCAAACTTTTCCAAGTGTAGGAATCACCTGGAATCTTGTTAAAATTCAGATTCAATATCTCTGGATGGGGGCCTGAGATTCTGCATTTATCACAAGCTCTCAGGTGATATTAACACAGCTGGTGCAGGAACATACTTTGTGTGGGAAGGCCCTAGAACATTTCGGAGCAACTCAAAAAACACTGACTTTTCCCAGTCCCTCCTTTTGCAAAGAGGGAGTGTGACTCCAGGAAGGTGACATTTAAGGTCAGACTGGGACTCCCCACACACATATGAGTGTTCTCTCTTCTCATCTCTGCTTCTGACCTAAATCCTCACAGGTTCATATCCGATAATAAAAGTACTAGTTAATAAACATGTTGATCTAGGCTTCATATATGCTTTTTCTTTCTGCTAAGATGTTTTAACTCACGAAAAGAATCTCTGGTTTTAAAATCAGCTAGTTCCAAGAAGTTTTGCAGAATAAAAATACTTGCAAAGATGTCCAGTTTAAAATAGCATCTGTTACAACACCGTACGTGCCACTAAAACACATACAAATCCACAGAAGATGAAACAAGCAAAACAAATGATCACATGACCCCAAAACGAAGGGTGCCAAGTGGCCTAGTTCCAGAATTTGGAAGGAATGTCCTCTCTCTGTAAAGTCATTGAGAGGGTGTTGTTCATGTTTTGCTTCGTGACACAGAGCAGCTCTACTTACTGGGAGAAAAGAAGAGAAAAATGCTTCTCATGAGTCTGACCCTGAGTCCCAGAGCCTTGGCATATAACCTCCCAGCAAAGCCGCAGCCAATTCTAGTGAGAGAACCACGTGGAGAGGAGACACACCAAGCCCAGCAACGTCACACTGGATGAAATCCACACGTCTGAACTGGGAGCTCTACACACAGCATTAGCTCAGGGTCTAGCCTTGACCTGAGAAAGAGCTTCCCCATCACCCATGTGGACAGAATGCTGAGCTTAGGCCAATCCGCTGGTTCTGTGCCCTCCCCAGGTCCAGAGAAAAACTCCCCTCAAGGCTAAACACAAAATGCTCAGATATGACCTCCTTAAAAATTCTGCAGATCAAGGGAAAGAGGATTTTATGCTAAAAAGTCAGAGGATGAGCACAATGGAAGGAGCAGAATTTTTTACCTCCTGTGCCCACTTTGCCTACAAGGCTCTCAGCCACCTCCTCCAACACTAGCTCACTCCTGCTCTCCATTCAGATTTTAGTTTCAATGTTACCTTCTCAAGGAGTCCATTCGTTACCCCCAGATCACATACTTTCAGGGTACCCTGTGATTTTGTCAGGATATAATTATTTGTGTGATTATTTTGTTTAATGTCTATGACTGATAAAGATGCTACTGAGCATGAAATAGGTGTTCAGCAAATAATTGTTGAATGAATGACTCAATCCCCATTGACACAAAAGTTATGCCTTAATCATTATAAAATAGAAACAGAAAATCAAAACAAAAAACAAGATGAAATATAAAACCTCAGAGTAAGGTACAAAAGGTGAGTGAGGAGATAGGAAAGGCTTTTAAGGACACTAATGTTAGAAAATCCAATAAAAATCCTCACTAGAGGGAAGAGAGCAGATCCAACATCATTGAGAATTTAATCCATGAGGCAGAGACTGCAAAGGACAGAATTGAGAGGTTTTTTTTTTTTCTCAGAATTTAAAGAAAAAAGATAAAGAGATGAAAACAATGTGGTAGAATATCATATATAAGGAGATAAAGAATAAAAATCTAGCTTCAGAGTTATAAACATACCTGGTGAGACAAAACAAAAGAAAATCAGAAACAAATGCAATAAAGACTAAGTTTAAATGAGAAGAGGTCAATAAACTACCCAAGTATGATGGTTAAAAAAAGTTCACATATTCCAGCAAAAAGAGTAAGGAAAAAACCCACAACTAGACACCTGCTAGATGCATTTTTGAATGTGTAGAATACAAAATAAATAAATAAATAAAAACAAAAAATCCAACAAAACAAGGTGAGGAAGATAAATAACCTCAAAAGAAAGAAAAATAGCGCCAGTAGATAATGGTGCAGAGTCTAGAAACGACAAGGATGGTAAACCAGTAATTTCATAGACAAGCAAATCACTATTTGTGGGAAGGAAGAAAAATAAGATAGTAAGCATGCAAGACTTCAGAAATTATATCAATCCTATACCCTTTCTGAATAATATTAATAATAAATTACCAAAAGTTTACATTCCTGCTCAATGAAAGATGATTCAAATTAGTGTCATGTTTTATTGTTCAAATATACACTTGCTATGTAAATTTAGCAGTCATAAAATGGTATGCATAAAATAACAGCTCACCAATGTAAAAATTAAAAACTTTAAGATGAAATGGACAGAATTACAACTAATGGAGACGACTTTAAACAAAGCGTTTCAGGGTTTGATAGATGAAGAACACAGAGGTAGATGAAGAGGTAAACAAGTACATAAAGAATTTAAATAATATAAAATAAAATGTGTAGGGAAGGACTGAAAGATATAATTTGTAAACAAAAAAAATGCACCTCTTTTCCATCTTGCCTTGAAACCATTACAAAAATGTATCATGTATTAAACAAAATCAACAAAACTTTGCAATTTGTAATTAACAAAACTTACATTTGTCACATTTTCTAGCACAGATGTTTTACAATTAGAAATTACCAGTAAAATTTTAAACAAGATAAAAATAAATCAGCCTTTTGGAAAAGATGGATTTTGTCATAATTTTAGTGGAGTCCTAGATATGAGTGTGAGTTTTCACCTTAAATTATGTGACCTGAAGTTTAAGACACTTCAGTACAAGTAGAGAATAGACACATGTATGTTCATCTCAATCTAGACCACTGGTGGACATTCAGTTGCCTTGGGTAACGATCCACCCTCTAGGGGAGTTTGTTAGCATTCCATTAAAGCCCACACTCTAAGGGTGATTACTACAAGTTCTGCAGAAATGTTGACCTCAGAACAACAACTAAGTTTTTGTTAATTAGCATAATTGATATCAGAAGTGAATTTTCTTTAGTAAGCCTAGTAGTCTCCCTAACGGTCACAATGGATTTTAGAAATGAGTGTATCTTGGCGCTGTTAATTGTGCTCAGGATATTTGGGTTGGTTAGAAATAAGTGAGAGCCATTCAGACCTGTACATGCAGAGAGCATAGAATTCAGGGTCTCCTGGAGTCTTCTGAATCAGGAATGGTACCCTAAGCTTGATTTGTAAAATGATTCAGCCTTCAGCAGATAATGAACAGGATTCTTAGTTGTCTGAGTCCATTGTAGGCTTAGCTGCAACTTGCTGCCATTGTCTTGGGTGGATATTTTATGGAAACTACTATTAAGTCACCAGAAAGTAGAGACAGAGCTTTTATTGGGCCTGCAGAGCAACGTGTGTGGACTCTTAGGTCTGCTTGCTAATAAATGTCTGTAGGTGAAGCAGAGCTAACTAGATCTGAGACTTGGCTTCACTGCAGGTTTTAGCAGGTTCTCCACTATGGTTGCTGCTGGAAGTCCCCCCAAAGAATAAACTGGCTGAGCTTGACCTCATCAGTTTAAGTCAGTCCCTAATAGGGCACAGCAATGCTTCAAATATACCAAATTAATGGCCTATTTTGACCTGTTATACGAACTTCTAAGTTTAATAGCACAATCTTTCACCTCACTGATTTAGAGTAAAATATTAGCAACAGTAATTAGTATACTGCTAGCTCTAAAGACACAAATGTGGCTATTATAATTAACAAACTCATTTTCTAATTTTATCTCATTTAAGTTAAATGTAAACTAAATAGCCACATATGGCTTGTGGCTACCATATTGGACCTCAGAGATATAGAACATTTCAGTTATAACAGAAAATTCTATGGAGGTGACACCAGAGTCAAGAAGGTGATAGCATGACTCTCCTGACACATTGCTTCTCTTGACTGCATTCATAGCCCCAATCAATAGGATCCCTGAATTTTCCTTTACTGTAACTGTGTATTTCCTTCCCACTCTGAATCTGGACATGGTTATGTGACTTGCTCTGGCCAATGAAATAAGAGGAAATGTGACACAAGCAGAGACTTTCTTGCCCTTGCTTTTCTGCAATGATCATCAGGACATGCCCACACTAGCCTGCTGGAGAGATTTTAGAGACATATAGAAAAGACCCATGTTGTCCCAAGTGAGGCCATCCTAGACCAGCGAGCCTCTAGTTGACTCCCCAGTTGACTGCAGGTGGATGTGTGGGCTGGCCCAGTCAAGGTCAGTAGAACCACCCAGTTGACCTACAGACTCACAAGAGACAATGAATGGTTATGGTTTTAAAGCACTAAATCTTGGGGTGGCTTGTTATATTTGTCCTGAAGAGTCAGTCACAATCAAACTCAACTATTGACCTAGTTGTTAAACTCAAGTAGATAAGAGGAAATAAAAGTCTGGGGAAGTTTGGGCAGAAGAAGGATGGTGTTATGGACTGCATGCTTGTTTTCTCTCTAAATTCACATTTGAAGTCTAAATACTCAATTTGATGATATTTGGAAGTGGGGCCTTTGGAAGAGAATTAGATTATGAGGGTGGAGCCCTCATGATGGGATTTGTGCCCTTATGTTAATATCTTAAGAGACATGAGATATTCTCTCTCTCTCTCTCTCTCCACACCCTCCTTTCTCCATCAGTGTCCCCCCACCTCCTGCCATGTAAAGAAAGAAACTGGGAAGAGGACCCTTTCCAAGAACCCAACCATGCTGGCACCTTGATCTCAGACTTTCTGCCTCTGGAAATATAAGAACTGAATGTTTGTTGTTCAAGCCACTCAGTCTCTGGTATTCTATTATGGCAGCCAGAACTGACTAGGACAGATGGCATGCCCCATTCCTCAGGTACTTATTTTGACCCTCTCCCTCCTCCCCATTCAGGGAAGTGCCTGCAAAGGAGTTTCTGGTCCCTTTCTACTCAATTACTTACCCCTCTCACAGAAGGAGGAGTTGATAATCAGATAGAAGACCAAAGTATGAAAATTTTACTGGGTCAGGTATCATAGAAATTCTGTCTAAAAAAGGCAGTGTCTAAGACCCCACACATTCTCTTTCACTTACTGGTCCGCATGAAGAAGCTTACTGCTTACTGTCAACATGTTCTAAGCACACAAGGAAAGGCTACAGACATGCTTTCCAGAGGAAAGCACCATTCTTGCCCATGTGACCAACTGGAAAAGAGTTGTCAGAATCACTTCACTGCAGCAACATTATTTAGATTCCGAATAGGACATGGGTGACAACACACTTTGGCTCCAGAACTAAGACCAGCTCAGCTGTAATTTGAATATGGGATTAAGCTGTCTGACACTTGAGGGCCATAAATTAACAACACTGCTCTTTGCTTCTCTTTTGGCTACTGATTCTTGTGTACATTTTTTGCATGGTCAAGCCCTACCAGGAAAGGAGGAATAAGAGAAAGCCAATGCCTCACAGCTTGTTAAAAGTAATCTAAATTGATTTAAACTCAACTGTGGCTACCTTCCCTTATTCTATGTGTCCCACTTCTTAAATAGACATCCAACAGGCAACATTTCAGACATTGTGATTAAATTGGTTTGGAGAATTATCATACAGAGAGGTGTTGGGAAAAGAAGACATTAACAAATTGTCTATTATTGGCGAGTACACACTTAGATTTGTAGTTCAGGTTGAGAAAGTGATTAATAGGAATAAAATCACTTTAAAATATTGGTGTTATGACAGAAAGATGAGCAAAGGCACAGAGGTGGAGAAAATATCACCTTAAATGAAACACTTGAGATAGAGTTTGTACCTTTAAATAAACTCAGGCTGCCTACAATCAAAAGAAAAGGCAAGAGGAAATCAACAGAGATCCTCTACAAAACGTTGGTGATCCAAAGGGTGCAAGGTATCAGACACGCATGGAGTAAATGAAAGCGCTTTTTGGTTCCTCATTCAAATGTGAGAATGTAGATTTGGAACAAAGGTATTGAGAAGTAACATTCTGCTTTACAGCTCAAAAGTTATCTGAATATGATCTTCCTATTGACAAATCAGACCTGGGGTAGGGGGCAGTGGGGCATGGAGAGATTGAATGAATGGATAAATGGAGTTTGTGTCAGCAGAGATTTCAACACAGTGCCAAAGCAATTGTTTCTTCAAATTTCCCTCAAATAAATGACAAGTAAGGCCAGTCTAAGCAAAATTGTGAATCAAAGCCCATCTCTATTCTTGCCCCAACCTCCCAAAGCTTGCTTTCCAATCATCTTCACTCTATCTCAACTCACTTATATCATCATCCTCGTTGATCTCAGACAATCCTATGTTTTGACGATTTACTATTCAGCATAAATTTAAAGTAAAGCCATTAAGTCTTCCCACAGAGGATGCTAGCAACTCTCCCTACCTTGAGTGCTCCTCATGTGTAATACCCAAGACCTAAATCAAAAGACCAGACTGCTCCCACAACTGGATTCAACCAGGTACCCTCAGCAACACAGTAGGTGTTAGTCACTTACTGCTGTGTAACAGATCACTCCATAAGTTAGTGGCTTGGGACTTCCCTGGTGGCGCAGTGGTTAAGACTGTGCTCCCAATGCAGGGTGCCCGGTTTTGATCCTTGGTCAAAATGCAGCTAGATCCCACATGCATGCCACAACTAAGAGTTTGCATGCCACAACTAAGGAGCTACCTGCCGCAACTAATGAGCCCGCGTGCCACAACTAAGGAGCCAGCAAGCCACGACTAAGGAGCCCTCAAGCCACAACTAATGAGCCTGGCTGCCACAACTAAGGAGCCAGTGAACTGCAACTAAGGAGCCCGCCTGCTGCAACTAAGACCCAACATAACCAAATAAATAAATATTTTTAAAAAGTGGCTTAAAACTATAATCATCATTTATTATCTGTTATGGTTCCTGTGGTCAGGAATTTGGGGCTGACTCAGCTGGGCAGTTCTGGCTTAGGGTTTATCATGAAGCTGCAATCAGGCAGTGGTGGAGACCAGTGTCACCTTTAAGCCTTCTTCACTCACCTGTCTGGTGACAGGGCTGCAGAGACTTAAACAACTGGTGACTTGAATAACTGGGGCTCCTCAGGCTACAATCTCTATCTCATGTGGTCTTTCCACATCGTTTCTTCAGAATGGTGGCCTTGGCGTAGCTGAACTTTTTACACCTCAGCTCATGGACCCAAGGTGCATGTCTCAAGAAAGAACCAGGCAGTAGCCATGTAATCATCTCTAATTTAGCTTTAGAAGTCATATAGAGTTATTTCCACCCTACTTTATTGAATGAGGCAGTTGAAGACTTGTCCAGGATCAAGGGAGGAGTGTCAGCATCACAGTATAAGAAGAGCTTGTACACAGATTGGTGCAGATGTTTCTGGAAAATACAACCTGTCACTTCTCTTTTGGTAACCCACAGAGCTCTTCAATTTGTCCTGTCTGATTAAACATTATAATGAACATAAATGAAGTCAAATCAAAGAGTTTATTAAAGCTAGTAGAGAATGTTAATGCAAGATATATCAAAATCAATATCCAGAATTATGTCTTGGCAGACTTGGACTGCTGAGTTGAAAATAACAGGATGAAGTTTATAAAGGGCCATGTGTGATGTTTAAAAATAATTCTTTGAACACGCAATAAGGAACTCCTGGGTTGGCAGGAGTTCCCATGAGAAAGAGCTAGGAATTTTAGTGAATCATAAGCATGATATGTATAAGAGTGGGATGTGATTGCTTAAACAAACGAGAAGCTGATCTACACTTAGGTTGTATTTATGGTATATAGTGTTCATATTATGGGAAGTAAAAGCCCAACATCCCCTGCATTCATTTAACCATTCATTTGCACCATTGATGTTTATTGAGCTCCTGCTATGTGCTAGGCACTGTCCTAGGTGCTAACAATATAGCAATGAACAAACACCCACAAAACCCTACCTTCATAGAACCTGAATTCAAATGGAAAGGACAAATAATGAGCCTGACAAAAATGCTAGAGAAAAAAATAAGAAGAGGATGGAAAGAAGAAAGGAATGCAACAGGGAAGGAGGGAAAGAAGGAAAGGGAATAAATGTTGAGAATGACAGGGTTACAATTTTGGATAAGTTGGGTAGAGAAGTCTTCGCTGAGAGGCGCTATTTGAGAAAATATATGAAGGATGAAAGTGAGTGAGCCATGCATACCTCTGGAAGGAAAATCCCACAGAGGGGAAATATCTGGGCTAGAGGTCCTGAGGCAGTGATGCCTGGCAGTGAGAATCCCAGTGTAGCTGGAACAAAGTGAGCACATTGGATAGTAATGAGACGCAATCAGAGAAGTGATGAAGAGCCGTTTTCCAGGCCCCCGTGGGTTACTCTCTGAGCCCTGGATCTCATTCTGAATAAAGAGGGAAGTAGCTCAGGGCTTGAACAGGGAAGAAACATGATCTGACCTGGAATTTAACCAGCTCAGCAAGAGTGGCCACTGTGCTGAAGGGCTGCAGGGAGATTAGTTAGGATATATTTTCAATAATCCAGAGAGGAGATGGTGGTGGCTTAAATTACGATGGTAACAGTGAAGGGTCTGAGAGGTGGTCAAACTACGGGCCTATCTTGAAGGAAGAGTAATAACTTTTTCTTGTTTATCAGATATGATTTATGAAACAGAGAAGTCAATGATAATACCAAAAGTTGGGGCCTGAGCATTTGCTGAGGTAAAGAAGATTGCAAATGAGCAAGTTTGGGGTCAAATAATGGTAGCTTAGCTTTGGATATATCTATTTTAAATAACTATGAGACAACCCATTGGATATATCAATCAGGAGGGTGGTTAAAAGGGTCTGTAGTTCAGGAGAGAGGTCCAGGCTGATAAGATAAATCTGGCAGACATTGATAAAGGTATTTAAATCCATATCTCTGGTTGAAATAACCAAGAGAAAGAGTATTAGAAGTTCCAAGGACTAAGCTCCTTCATACCCTAAACTTTAGTGACTGGGAAGATAAAGAGTGGAAAATAAAAGAGAAAACCAGGCAAATATGGTCCCCAGAAAGCCAAATGGAAAGAGCATTACATGTAAGAAAGGAATGTATCATCTGCTGCTGAAAGCTCAAGTGAAAGAAGGAATCAGATTGAACTTATGATGAGATTTGTAAATGTAGAAATCACTTGAGACCTTGATGGAAGCAGTTTTAATGGTATAAAGAAGGCAGGACTTGATGGAGTGAGTTCAAGAGAGAAGGGAAGACTGAACAGCTAACAACCCTTCAAGGATTTTACTGTAAAGGGAAGGATAGAAGTGAGGTGATGGATGGATAGAGAGAATTATTGTTAGGAATGAAAAAATAACCGTGTGCTTCCAGTGTGAAAATTCTGGTAAAGGAAAAATATTATGAAAGAGAAAGACTTCCTTGATTGATGACCTTGATAACTTGAGGAAGGGATGGGATCTAGTGGGCAAATGGAGGTACTGCCCTTCGCTAGGAGCGTGGGGCATTCAGGCATGCTAATAGGAGAAAAGCTAAATAAAAAGGCATGGATGCAAACAGGTGGGTATAAGTGCTGATGGGAGACTGTAGGAGTACTATTCTGAATGTTTCCATTTTCCTTATGAGATGGAAAGCATGGCCATCATCTGAGAGTAAGATGAGGAGGGAGGTGTGGAAGGTTAGAGCAGAGATGAGAGGGTTCGGAATGGTTTTCTTGAAGGTTGGGAGAATGAATGAATGGAATAAATAAAAGTGCCATGTCCTGGTAAGACACACTTGAGATTGATGACCATGAATGAATATGAGACCCATCAGTATGGCTGTGTATTTTTCTCCAGCCACTTTCTGCTACAGGTGAGCAGGTAGAGGGGAGGCAGAAAGTTGGATTTAGCAAGGCTGTGGCTTAATTTACCAAGTATCTCAACAAGGGTGTTGAGTCTATAAACAAGACTGTGATGATGATGCTTAGTCGTGGAATTTAAGCTGGATAAGGAGAAAAGTGAGGGGTTTAGGTAGTTGTGAGGGACTGAGAGAAGGTGGTAGTACCAGCTTAGAGGTCTCAGTGGGATCTAGGAACTAGTGTAGCTGGTGGACTAGAGGGATTGGGAGAAAGGTGAGGAAGTGGTTGGGGAGATGTTTGACTCTGAGATAATAGAAGAGGATGCAGTCATTGGCAATGATAATGCCTAGAGGTTGAAGATGCAAAGTGAGTGAGGTAGGGTGCAGGACAAGAACATAGCAAGACAGGGCAAGTAACTGAGCTACCAAGGAATTGAAACCAGAGAGCCTGGCAATTGCCCAGGAGCTAAAATGTTCAAGATATATGAACAGAGAGCTGGGAGTCTACACATAATTGCAACAAGGAAGGGGAAACCAGAGGAATAAGGTAATGACATGAGAGTCAAGTTGAGGGACGGTATTTAGAGAGGGATCAGAGAGGTTTTGAAATGGCAATAAGGAGCAAACAGGACACTCACTCATCTTCAAAACCAGTGGTACCGACAATGTGAGAGAGAAGACAACCACCAGTTGAGTTGCAAGGGAAGTAGGGTGCGTCCCTTAAGGCTTTCCATTAGAATGAGAAGTGAAGGGAATGTTCCCAGGAGAAGGTGAGATTATGAGGGATTTTACTCATGACTCTGAGTCCTATGGGTACAGTGGGATGTTTGGGAAATGGAAAGAGTGGGCTATGGGGTCAGAAAAGATGACGTACAGAGTCATGTGAGAAATAAGGAATTCCCTGGGAGACCTGGGCTTCTTAAAGTTACTGATGTTTACAGGGGATACAGGTTATAGTGCGATTAGTCCTCATAAATCCAAAGCACAGAATGATCTCCAAACTGAAGCTTGGAAGGAGGAAAAGGTGAAAGCTCTTGCAAGCAGTGTGCAGACACCCATGTCTGGAGTTCTCTGTTCAATGCCTGACGCTATTTTAAGAGAATATAGATGAATTAGAGTCCATCAAGGTGAGCAGGCCCAGAGCAAGGAGAATCCAAGGGAATTCCATTTTAGGAAAATCAATATAAGAAACTGAGAAGGTTTCATAGGTCCTTTGGGAGCAACTGTCTTCAAGTATCAGGGGTGTTGTAATGTAAAGGAGGGTTTCACTTGTGCCTCATTGCTCCAGAAAACAGAACTTGAACTTGTTGGCTGGAAGTTATAGGGAAGTAAGTTCCTGCTGCTCCCCGATGATGAAGCAAACGACATCTACAGAAAGTGTGGTCCAAAAACCAGTGCTGATCAGCAAATTACTGGTTACCAATCTGTGATGAGGGAAGTATAAATCTTGAGAGTGGGCACTTAGAAACTTTTATAAGCAATTTTTCTGTGTTATGTTTACTCATTTTTTGAAGCTCAATTTTAATTGTTTACTCAAATGTGTTTTATGTGTCTTTCATTTTATTTTTCTAGTATTTTATTTTTATTGTATTTTGTAAAAATGTTAGTCCTCAGTGGAAAGGATTAAAATAAAAAAGATTTGTCACCATAGATGGCTAGAGAGATTGAACTAACCTGGAGTATCACAGGAGGCATTTAACTGTCTATTCAAGAAAGTCTTCAAGGGGACACCAGACAGAGCCTGCCATTCAGAGCGGGAGAGTGAATGGAGATCTGGAGAGGGACCTGGCTGTCCCTTTACTGAGATAAAGGCAGGTCACTTGGTTTCACTGGGTTTTGATCTCCTCATCCATAAAGGGGAATGAGAGCACTTTTATCTATCCCATAGAGCTAAGACTCAAATGACAAAAGCCATGGAAGGAATTCTGGAAAAATATTATAATCTATATATAAGGAAGTTTGGGCACTGTTGTTGTCTTGTTACACACAGAGAAATCCCTGCACGGAAGATCATTTGAACCGACTCCAATTACAAATGCCACATGTAGGTAAGTGCCAGAGTGGTGATGTCATAATCACTTTAGAAAGCATTTTTTTAAAAAATTGAAGTATAGTTGATTTACAATGTTGTGTTATTTTCTACTGTACAGCAAAGAGATTCAGTTATACATATATATGTATATATACATATATATATACATTCTTTTTAAAATTCTTTTCCATTATGGTTTATCACAGGATATTGAATATAGTTCCCTGTGCTATACAGTAGGACCTTGTTGTTGATCCTTCCTATACATAATAGATTGCGTTTGCTGACCTGAAATTCCCAATCCATCCCTCCCCACCCCACCCCCCCTTCGGCAACCACAAGTCCGTTCTCTATGTCTGTGAGTCTGTTAGAGAGCACATTTTTAAATTAATTAATTAAATTTAAAATAGACAAAAATATATAAATGTATATAAAAACTGATCCCCAGGTCCCATTCCCAGAGGTGCTGATGCAGTACGGCTAAGATACTGTCTGCAAACCTACATTTTTAACCGACTCCCCAGGTCATTCTAATACACAGCCAGACTTGAGAAACAGTAAATTAGGCTATTTCTAAAATCTCTTCCTCTTATTTTGTGATCAAATGTTAATGCCAAATGATTATTTTTTTCAGATATGTGGGCATCCTTTAAGAAAGAGTTAAATATTTGAAATGAGAATAAAATTTTAGGGATCAGCCAGTGGGTGAACCAAAGTTGTTAGTCATAGTCTGCTCTGCCTATGTATACACTCAACTCAGCAGGGAAGGCCTTCAAAGTAGTATGGAAAAGTCAGGGTTGCTAACTCTTCACTTAGCTGGGGTCCCTCAGAGTGTGTGTAATGTGTGTGTGTGTGTGTGTGTGTGTGTGTAAATCAATTGGAACATAGCATATATACAATAACATGCATAAGGTGGAAATCTTACGTGTACAGTTCTAATAGGGACAGAGTAAAGGGACAAATTAGGTAATTAAATAGCTAATCCCACTAGGGGATTGTAAGTAAAGAAAAAACTATGGGAGACCCCTGTAAGTTAATGATCATTCAAGAAAGCAGGTTTGCTTAACCACAAAACCAAGCAGGCTTGCTTAGCAGCAAAACCCATGCAGCAGAAGCATGAAACATGCCCCAAAACAATAAAACAATGGTGGCATGAGACCCACATCCTGCCCAGTGAGCTCAGTAAGTTAATGACCCCCAGGACATGCTCTCTGCACACATAAAAAACAATAATTTACGGAAAGGTGACATTTCAAAGTGAAAGATCCTCATTGTACTGAAACTTAAAATAATTTTTCCATAGTGCCATGACAGTCCTGGCTTGACCAGGTAGGTGCAAGAAAACTCCCCAGCCCAACATGGAGTAGGAGCTGATGATGGAAGCATGATGTCTACTGAAAAAAGAGGAAGAAGGTGGTCTTTTCCTCCTCACCACTTTTCCTTTGATTATAAAACTGTAGCCCACTCTTTGGTGGGGCTAATGGTGGACTGGGGGGGGGTTCACACCAAGGAGTACTTACAAGAACTTCTGCAGCTAGTGTCCTTGTCCCCGTGGTAGACATAGGCACCCCCCCCCACCTCTGCAGGAGACCCTCCAACACTAACAGGACAGTAGGAGGGAGCTTCAAGATGGCGGAAGAGTAAGATGCAGAGATCACCTTCCTCCCCACAAATACATCAGATATGCATCTACATGTGGAACAAATCCTACAGAACACCTACTGAATGCTGGCAGAAGACCTCAGACCTCCCAAAAGGCAAGAAGTTCCCCCACGTACCTGGGTAGGGCAAAAGAAAAAAGAAAAAAACAGACAAAAGAATAGGGACAGGACCTGCACCAGTGGGAGGGAGCCGTGAAGGAGGAAAGGTTTCCACACACTAGAAGCCCCTTCGCGGGCGGAGACTGCAGCTGGCGGAGGGGGGAAGCTTCGGAGCCACGGAGGAGAGCGCAGCAACAGCTGGGCGAAGCGGAGAGATTCCCGCACAGAGGATTGGTGCCGACCGGCACTCACCAGCCCGAGAGGCTTGTCTGTTCACCCGCCGGGGCGGGCGGGGCTGGGAGCTGAGGCTCGGGCTTCGGTCGGAGCCTAGGGAGAGGACTGGGGTTGACGGCGTGAACACAGCCTAAAGGGGTTTAGTGCACCACGGCTAGCCGGGAGGGAGTCCGGGAAAAGTCTGGACCTGCCGAAGAGGCAAGAGACTTTTTCTTCCCTCTTTGTTTCCTGGTGCGCGAGGAGAGGGGATTAAGAGTGCCGCTTAAAGGAACTCCAGAGACTGGCGCAAGCCGCGGCTAAAAGCGTGGACCCCAGAGACGGGCATGAGATGCTAAGGCTGCTGCTGCTGCCGCCACCAAGAAGCCTGTGTGCGAGCACAGGTCACTATCCACACCTCCCCTCCCAGGAGCCTGGGCAGCCCGCCACTGCCACGGTCCCGTGATAAAGGGACAACTTCCCCAGGAGAACGCACCACGTGCCTCAGGCTGCTGCAATGTCACGTTGGCTTCTGCTGCCCCAGGCTCACCCCGCATCCGTACTCCTCCCTCCTCCCGGCCTGAATGAGCCAGAGCCCCCGAATCAGCTGCTACTGTAACCCCGTCCTGTCTGAGCGAAGAACAGGCCCTCAGGTGACCTACACGTACAGGCGGGTCCAAATCCAAAGCTGAACCCCAGGAGCTGTGCGAAAAAAGAAGAGTAAGGGAAATTTCTCCCAGCAGCCTCACAAGCAGCGGATTAAAGCTCCACAGTCAACTTGATGTACCCTGCATCGGTGGAATACCTGAATAGACAACGAATCATCCCAAATTAAGAACATGGACTTTGGGAGCAACGATATATACTTTTTTTTCTCTTTTCTGTTTTTGTGAGTGTGTATGTGTATGCTTCTGTGTGTGATTTTGTCTGTATAGCTTTGTTTTTACCATTTGTCCTACAGTTCAGTCTGCCCTTTTTTTTTCTTTTCTTTTTTTTTTTTAGTATAGTTTTTAGCTCTTGTTATCATTCGTGGATTTGTTTTTTGGCTTGGCTGCTCTATCTTCCTTTCTTTTTATTACTTTAAAAAATTTATATACATCGTTTTTATTTTAATAACTTATTTATTTATTTTATTTTGTCTTCTTCTTTCTTACTTTCTTCTTTTTTTTTCTCCCTTTTATTCTGAGAAGTGTGGATGACAGGCTCTTGGTGCTCCAGCCAGGGACAAGGCTGTGCCTCTCAGGTGGGAGAGCCATGTTCAGGATATTGGTCCACAAGATACCTCCCAGCTCCACATAATATGAAACAGTGAAAATCTCCCAGAGATCTGGATCTCAATGCCAAGACCCAGCTCCACTCAATGACCAGCAAGCTACAGTGCTGGACACCCTATACCAAAAAACTAGCAAGACAGGAACACAACCCCACCCATTAGCAGAAAGGCTGCCTAAAATCAAAACAAGGACACAGACACCCCAAAACACACCACCAGACGTGGACCTACCCACCAGAAAGACAAGATTCAGCCTCATCCACCAGAACACAGGCATTAGTCCCCTCCACCATGAAGCCTACACAACCCACTGAACCAACCTTAGCTACTGGGGGCAGACACCAAAAACAATGGGAACTACGAACCTGCAGCCTGTGAAAAGGAGACCCCAAACACAGTAAGTTAAGCAAAATGAGAAGACAGAGAAATACACAGCAGATGAAGGAGCAAGATAAAAACCCACCAAACCTAATAATTGAAGAGGAAATAGGCAGGATACCTGAAAAAGAATTCAGAATAATGATAGGAAAGATGATCCAAAACCTTGGAAATAGAATGGAGAAAATACCAGAAACGTTTAAGAAGGACCTAGAAGAATTAAAGAGCAAACAAACAGTTATGAACAACACAATAAATGAAATTAAAAATTCTCTAGAAGGGAACAATAGCAGAATAACTGAGGCAGAAGAACAGATAAGTGACCTGGAAGATAAAATAGTGGAAATAACTACCGCAGAGCAGAATAAAGAAAAAAGAATGAAAAGAACAGAGGACAGTCTCAGAGACCTCTGGGACAATATTAAACGCACCAACATTCAAATTATAGGGGTCCCAGAAGAAGAAGAGAGAAAGAAAGGGACAGAGAAAATACTTGAAGAGATTATAATTGAAAACTTCCCTAATATAGGAAAGGAAATAGTTAATCAAGTCCAGGAAGCACAGAGAGTCCCATACAGGATAAATCCAAGGAGAAACATGCCAAGACACATATTAATCAAACTATCAAAAATTAAATACAAACAAAAAACTATTAAAAGGAGCAAGGGAAAAACAGCAAATAATATACAAGGGAGTCCCCATAAGGTTAACAGCTGATCTTTCAGCAGAAACTCTGCAAGCCAGAAGGGAGTGGCAGGACATATTTAAAGTGATGAAGGAGAAAAACCTACAACCAAGATTACTCTACGCAGGAAGGATCTCATTCAGATTTGATGGAGAAATTAAAACCTTTACAGACAAGTAAAAGCTAAGAGAAATCAGCACCACCAAACCAGCTTTACAATAAATACTAAAGGAACTTCTCTAGGCAGGAACCACAAGACAAGGAAAGGACCTACAATAACAAACCCCAAACAATTAATAAAATGGTTATAGGAACATAAATATCGATAATTACCTTAACTCTAAATGGATTAAATGTTCCAACCAAAAGACATAGATTGGCTGAATGGATACAAAAACAAGACCCGTATATATGCTGTCTACAAGAGACCCACTTCAGACCTAGGACTGAAGAAAACACTCCCATTTACCATTGCAACAAAAAGAATAAAATATCTAGGAATAAACCTACCTAAGGAGACAAAAGACCTGTATGCAGAAAACTCTAAGACACTGATGAAAGAAATTAAAGATGATACCAACAGATGGAGAGATATACCATGTTCTTGGATTGGAAGAATCAACACTGTGAAAATGACTATACTACCCAAAGCAATCTACAGATTAAATGCAATCCCTATCAAACTATCAATAGCATTTTTCATGGAACTACAACAAAAAATTTCACAGTTTGTATGGAAACTCAAGAGACCCCGAATAGCCAAAGCAATCTTGAGAAAGAAAAACGGAGCTGGAGGAATCAGGCTCCCCAACCTCAGACTATACTACAAAGCTACAGTAATCAAGACAGTATAGTACTGGCACAAAAACAGAAATATAGATCAATGGAACAGGATAGAAAGCCCAGAGATAAACCCACGCACATATGGTCACCTTGTCTTTGATAAAGGAGGCAAGAATATACAGTGAAGATAAGACAGCCTCTTCAATAAGTGGTGCTGGGAAAACTGGACAGCTACATGTAAAAGAATGAAATTAGAACACTCCCTAACACCATACTCAAAAATAAACTCAAAATGGATTAGAGACCTAAATGTAAGACCAGACACTATAAAACTCTTAGAGGAAAACATAGGAAGAATACTCTTTGACATAAGTCACAGCAAGATCTTTTTTGATCCACCTCCTAGAGTAATGGAAATAAAAACAAAAATAAACAAATGGGACCTAATGAAACTTCAAAGCTTTTGCACAGCAAAGGAAACCATAAACAAGACGAAAAGACACCCCTCAGAATGGGCAAAAATATTTGCAAACGAATCAACTGACAAAGGATTAATCTCCAAAATATATAAACAGCTCATGTAGCTCAATATTAAAAAATCAAACAACCCAATCAAAAAATGGGCAGAAGACCTAAATAGACATTTCTCTAAAGATGATATACAGATTGCCAACAAACACATGAACGAATGCTCAACATCATTAATCATTAGAGAAATGCAAATCAAAATACCATGAGCTATCACCTCACACCGGTCAGAATGTCCATCATCATAAAATCTACAAACAGTAAATGCTGGAAAGGGTGTGGAGGAAAGGGAACACTCTTGCACTGTTGGTGGGAATGTAAATTGATACAGCCACTATGGAGAACAGTATGGAGGTTCCTTAAACTAAAAATTGAACTACCATACGACCCAGCAATCTCATTACTGGGCATATACCCTGAGAAAACCATAATTCAAAAAGAGTCATGTACCACAATGTTCATTGCAGCTCTATTTACACTAGCCAGGACATAGAAGCAACCTATGTTTCCAACAACAGATGAATGGATAAAGAAGGTGTGGCACATATATACAATGGAATATTACTCTGCCATAAAATGAAACGAAATTGAGTTATTTGTAGTGAGGTGGATGGACCTAGAGTCTGTCATACAGAGTGAAGTAAGTCAGAAAGAGAAAAACAAATACCATATGCTAACACATATATATGGAATCTAAAAAGCAAAACAAAAAATGGTCATAAAGAACCTAGGGGCAAGTCGGGAATAAAGATGCAGACCTACTAGAGAATGGACTTGAGGTTACGGGGAGGGGGAAGGGTAAGATGGTACAAAGTGAGAGAGTGGCATGGACATATAGACACTACCAAATGTAAAATAGAAAGCTATTGGGAAGCAGCCGCATAGCACAGGGAGATCAGCTCGGTGTTTTATGACCACCTGGAGGGGTAGGATAGGGAGAGTGGGAGGGAGGGAGACACAAGAGGGAAGAGATATGGGGATATATGTATATGTATAACTTATTCACTTTGTTATAAAGCAGAAACTAACACACCTTTAAAAAAAAAAACTGTAGCCCAGTAAGTTCTCAGGGCGTGGCACCCTCTTGCCTGCCCACTTGTAAGCCTCACAAGCATCCTATTCTAATAAATCACTTCTTATCTATCACTTTGCCTCTCTCTGAATTCTTACTGTGCTGAGACATAAAGGACCGGAGCTCCTTGGAGCCCCCCAAAACGACACCCATTGGTTTCAGTTCCATGATTTTTTATGTATATAAAACCCACATCATACTCATCCAAATCAAGATATAATTTTCAACACCCCATAAGGCTCCCTGTGCTCCTTCCCAGTGTGTAGTCACCCAGCCAAAGGTAACCACTCTTCTGCCTTCTGTCACCATCTATTAATTTTGCTGCTCTTGAACTTCATATAAATGGAATCACGTAGCATGAGCTCTTTTGTGTCTGGCTTCTTTCCACAGAACACTCCACAAAATATCTGTGAGATTCATCCATGTTGGTGCATGTATCACTTTCATGGTATTTTTTTATTGCTGGTCTTTCAGTTCTTAGCAAGCGCTCGAGATGATCAAGTTCATTGTCAATGTGTAAATGAAAGGATTATACAAATATGAGGACAGAATGACAAATCAAAGATGGGAAATTTCAAAGATGTTGACGCTCAACTAGGGTAAACCTTGCCATGAGAAAAGAAGGAATCATTCACAGTTAACCCCAGCAGAATTTCCAGGAGTAAATCAGAGTGTGTGTTCCACACCACCACCACCAAGAAATCTACGTTTTTTCAAAACAGTCTTCATGAACTGTACATATGCTAATATTTGAGAACCACTGCTGTGAACTTTAAAGAGAATGTAGATAAAGGGCTTTTATTAATGGAGGTGCCTACAGGCTGCTTAACAAAAGCTAAGGTTTTAAAATTTGGCTACAGGGATTATCACCTAGAAGGTCTGAGTTTGATCTAACAGTGAGTTTAACTCAGCTCTTTTTTCCCCCCTTCATCGAAAGCTGTCTGCCCTGGGGTAAAAACTTTTTTTGCATATGACTTAATAGAGCATTTTTAACCTGAAAGGATAAAGAAAAAGATGGGCCAAACAAGAAGAGTGCTGATTTCTTTTCAAACATAGCGTCAAAGCTGATTATCAAAGCCACTCTCAGGGGTTCCAAGGAAGACAGCCTTCAACAAAGCCACAGGAGCTCTCCCTTATTCTCTGTGGTCCACAGTGCAGTCAACCACAAAGGCACACAAATACACCCACAGCAAAACCGCTGGGCTCTACTGAGCACACTGACAACAAAAGAACAGTAGTCTCAAATACTGTTTCAAAACTCTTTGTGGAACACCATGGTTGTCCTTCCCTGGGTTAGTCTGTATTTATTAGCTAACACAGTTTTCATGTACTAAGTTCCAATCAGATAGAACAGTCAGTCAACATGTTATACTGACCATCATTTTGTGTGGGTTTCCAATTGCTGCCCTTAACTTTATTGCACGTCCCACCATACCATGGTCTTCTTGTGAGGTAGAGATGGACACAAGAAAACAAGAATGCAGAACTCACAGCATCACAGACCCTCCAAAAATATCCCACTTGGGGAATGTTTCATTAGAACTTTCAATGACACTGACGGCCAGCATTGGTAACTGTGGCTCAAAAAGCTCTTTACCTAATGGATTTTATTTGATCTCCAGCAGAATCCTGTGAGATAGGAAATGCTCTACTCGTTTCACAGATAAGGAAATGGAACTTAAGTACCCTTTTTTCCTGAAGTTTCGCAGTAAGTAGGCACAATGTCCAGTATTCAAATTCATGACTTCTAGCTCCGAATAACATGTGGCTTTATTTTTCTATGATAAAAATGCTTCTGTTAAGAATAAATCAGAAGCTGGGACAAAGTGAGAGAGTGGCATGGACATACATACACTACCAAATATAAAATAGATAGCTAGTGGGAAGCAGCCGCATAGCAGAGGGAGATCAGCTTGGTGCTTTGTGACCACCTAGAGGGGTGGGATAGGGAGGGTGGGATAGGGAGAGAGACACAAGAGGGAAGAGATATGGGGACATATGTATATGTATAACTGATTCATTTTGTTATAAAGCAGAAACTAACACACCATTGTAAAGCAATTATACTCCAATAAAGATGTTTAAAAAATGATATGAATAAATAAATAAATAAATCAGGAAAAAGTCAAATTCCTAGAAACAGAGAGTAGAAAAGTGGTTCCCAGGAGTAGGAGAGGTGGAAGAAATTGGGAGAGGTTGATAAAATGGTACAAACTTTTAGCTATAAGATGAGAATAAGGTTTGAGGATAATGTAAAACATGGTGCTTATAGCTGATAACACTGTATAACAAAATTGGAATTTTCTAAGAGTAGAACTTAAATGTTCTCACCATAAATAAGTAAATAAATAGATAAGAGAGGAGATGGATGTGTTAATTAACTAGATGGGGGCATCCTTTCACTATGTGTGCATATATCAAAGCACCATGATGTATACTTTAAATATCTTACAACTTTGTATGTAAATTTACCACAATAAAGCTGAAAACAATTTTAAGGCAGAAGAGGAAAGGGAAATAACCGTTCAGTGCAGACAGGTGTGCCCTGCAATGGACGGCAGGAATCCAGGTGTCTAATCCAGCTCCACCAAGAATCCAGATGTGGTTTTTAAATTACTCTTACCTTTCTTAGTGTCTAGTAGTCAACATTAAATAAGCCTCTTGTCCCTACACCCTCTTTGAGTCTCCTTCAGCTTATGTTGGATTTCTTTAGGGTGGAGGGAACACTTACGAGCAGAAATGTGAGCATGCTGTAGCAAATGCTTCCAGTGCATTGTACCCCATCGTCTCAGCCCACCTGGTTTTTGCACAGGTTCAGATAAGATACAGGCAGTGAACAACAGCATATCAGCTGTGAAAGGCTGCCGGATGGCAGAACCCCAAAGCCCAGGGCATTAATACTCCTGGAAGCAGTTCTCCACCAGAGGTTGGAAGGAGTCATTGGATAATTATTCCAGCGTCCCCATCCTCCTGTGGGACAAGTCAGGGGCAATTTCCACACAATTCATCAGAATCTCATCAGAATTGAGCCCTTCTACCAGAGCAGTAACTGGCTCATTAACATACCCTTATTGGCTTTCTCCCTGCCCCATCTCAACTCCCCAACTACCCTATTTTTGTGCTTCCTACTGTACCCACCTCCAAAGAAACTACTTGCACTGATATCTTTGTCTCAGGCTCTGCATTTTAAAGAACCCAAAGCAAGATTTATGCTTTAGAGAAGGGTACCTATCCGAATACAGAATGGGGTGGTACACAACATATTAGCAATTAATGTATATGCAATTAACCTCTTTAAGCTGTTTCTTTACAATTTAATGTGATACTTTCTAAATAGCTCTTTACGTGTACCTGCAAAGTTTAGATAGAGAAATGAGGGTCTGGCATAATTAGTGTGTGATGCGGCCGTTTCTAAATAGGGGAATCCCCATGAAGTTTTTTTTTTTTTTTTTACTAGAGACTGTTGGATACATCCTGTTTGTACTTTGTACAATTATAATTCTTCATTTAGCATCCCAAATCATATCCTGGTCTTAACTAATTGGTTTGAGGGTAAGATGTTAAGGCAAAAATCTGTACCAAACTTCTCATTAGGTGATTTTCTTTTCTTTCTTTCTTTTTTTAAAAATATTTATTTATTGAGTCTGCACAAGGTCTTAGTTCCAGCATGTATGCAGGATCTAGTTTCCCGACCAGGGATCGAACCCAGGCCCCCTGCATTGGGAGCGTGGAGTCTTACCCACTGGATCACTAGGGAAGTTCCTCATTAGGTGATTTTCATTTGAAAGCTGATCACAATAGTTCCCTACCTTATTAGTCAGGATACTTTGGGTTCAATTATAAAAAACCTCATCTGAATTTTGAAAGTGACTGACTATCCTGATTTTTCTGGGACTATCCTGGTTTTAGCACTGAAAATCCTACTTCCTGAGAAATCCCTTAGTAATGGGACAGTTGGTTAACCTACCAAGCCCCATCCGTCTTTCTCCCTACCATTTAACCACCACTCTGTTTAGCTTTTCTTTGGGTAGTACGCCCAATCCTCTCAGGGGATTCAGGTCCCATAACTGCCCACATTTACAGGAACTACTTAATGGGAATCCAGCAGAAGAAGAATTATCCGAATGAGGGGATGATACTGAGTTTTCCAAAAGAAGTGGTACAGGTGGGAGCGAGGGGAGTGAAGACTTGAATGGAGACAAATATATATAAAATATGATGTACTCTCTACTCTTTAAGGCTTATTTCTCTTTCACTGTTAAGACCTCATCATCAATACCGTGGAGATATTGTGGGTTCACTTCCAGACCACTGCAATAAAGCAAATATCACAATAAAACAAGTCATACACATTTTTCTGTTTCCCAGTGCATGTAAAAGTTATGTTTATACTGTAGTGTATTAAATGTGCAATAGCATTACGTTTAAAAAAGCAATGTACATACCTTAATTTTTTTTTAATTATTGCTAGAAAATGCTAACCATCCTCTGAGACTTCAGCAAGTCATAGTAGTAACATCAAAGATCACTGATTATAGATTATCATAGCAAATATAATAATAATAAATTGAAATATTGTAAGAATAACCAAAATGTGACACAGACACAAAGTGAGCAAATGCAGTTGGGAAAATGGCACCAATAGAGCTGCTTGACTTTTTGCCACAAAACTTCATTTTCTAAAGAACACAATATCTGTGAAACATAATAAGGCAAAGCTCAATAAAGCAGGGTATGCCTATGTTATTTTTGTCCCTCTTTTTTCCTCTGCCTCCTAAATGGGTTTTTCTCCCTCATTTTATATTCCAGTCCCAACCCTCTCATTTTCTCAGCATCCCAAGGGAATCACACTTCCCTCCACCATCTGCACCACCAGATCCAAATAAAAATATGCTCCAAGAAACATGTTACTCTGAGAAAGGAATGTATAGATGCATTACAAACTAAACATAAAAATATGTTATAGCAATTTTAAATTTATACCTTCTTCCCTTTGGCTCACTGTTTTGATTAATGCTATTCGCTCTAAAAAATTTAAATGCCCTTCTCTTAATTCACATAAAACTTCCTGCTTATGAAACTTGTGGCCAGAAAGTAAGCATTTTGAATAGTCACTAGGGCCCTGTTTGGTGTCTAAAGTAGTAACTCACACAGGCTTAAAAACCCACCAGAAAGATTGTTAAATAAAGTTGCTGACTAGCCAACTACTGCACTTGACTTTTAATTCCTATGTTTAAGGTTGAAGCAGCAAAGCACACAGAAACTCTAAAGGACTGTCTTGACCAAAATGGTGTTAAGGTCTCCTCAGCTTGACTAAACCCTAGACAGGCTTCTTCCGGACTCCAGTCCACTGACCTCCTTTTTCTTAGAGCACCGACTTTAGGAACTTGTAATTGTAAATCCTTTCTCTGCCCTTTGATATGTAAATCTTTTCTTAAATAGCCCCTTGCCAGTTTTCCAACCCAGAAATGTCTTTCTCAAGGATCAGGGAGCCACCTCTCTCTCTTTTTTTCTTTTTTGTATTGAAGTATAGTTAATTTATAATGTTGTGTTAGTTTCTGGTGTACAGCAAAATGAATCACATATATATGTATATTCTCTTACAGATTCTTTTTCATTATAGTTTATTACAAGATATTGAATATAGTTTCCCATGCTATACAATAGGACCTTATTATTTATCTATTTTATATATAGAAGTTTGTATCTGTTGATCCCAAACTCCAATTTATCCTTCTCCCCTTTCCTCTTTGGTAACCATAAGTTTGTTTTCTATGTCTGTGAGTCTGTCTCTGTTTTGTAGATATTATAAATTCACTTGTATCATATTTTGTTAGTTTCTACATATAAGCAATATCATATAATATTTGTCTTTCTCCATCTGACTTATACTTCACTTGGTATGATAATCTCTAGGTCTGTCCATGTTGCTGCAAATGGTATTATTTCATTGTTTTTTACAGCTGAGCAATATTCATTGTATATATATCACATCTTCTTTATCCATTCATCTGTTGATGGACATTTAGGTTGCTTTCATGTCTTGGCTATTGTAAATAGTGCTGCTATGAACACTGGGGTGCACGTATCTTTTCGAATTATAATTTTCCCTGGATATATGCCCAGGAGTGGAATTTCTGGATCATATGGTAACTCTATTTTTAGTTTTTCAAGGACCCTCCATATTGTTTTCCATAGTAGCTGCACCAATTTACATTCCCATCAGCAGAGTAGGAGGCGGAAACATCTCTTTCAAATGTAATCACCTAGGAAGAGCGCACCCCTGTCACTCAGTCTCTGTGGGAAGAGTAGAAGCCTGACTTCCAAGTTGTAAAATGACCTCCTATCATGAGGACATGAGAAAGTTTACTTTTCTTTCAGATAAAGCCCAGTTAGTAACCAAAGAGGGCTATGAGCTTCCCCTCACCTCAGCTCTTAAAAATCCTACTCTCTTTTGTTTCATCAGAGCTGAGTTCAGACTCAGTTGGGCCTCTCTCCTACTGCAATTGCCTTGAATGAAGTCCTTCTTGCCTATTTAACTTTCTCCAGGGACATCTTTGCTCTGACAGTCTACAGAGATGCCATCGGTTAATAAATAATTTGTAACTGTTATCAAAAACAATATAAGGGAAAATGGTGTATTCAGGGGTCTTTTTCTAGGACACGTCATCATCCCACCCCTATCTCCTCAGGTTCACATATAGAAACATACTCACTGCACTGCATTTCTAAAATTGACCTGACAACAGCAACTAACATTTATATGCAGGAAGCTTAACATGTACCAAGCACTGCTCTAAACACTTTACATAAATTAACTTACTGAAACCTCATACAACCCTGTGATGGAAAAAAAAAAAATTATCTCAACTTTTTTGTACGAGGAAACTGAGGCACAGAAAGGTTAAATGTCATTTAACCAAGATCACACAGCCAGGAAATTTCAGAGATTGGATTTGAATCTAGGCAGTTACAGATGCAAAGTCATGTATTCACACCTTTGAGTGAACATACCAATTATGGATATTGCTGACATTAATAGTTCCAGTTTCTCACACTTCCTGCTATCCATAGCCTTTGGTAGTGCCCTCCCATGCGGACTCTGGGTTTGACCATATGGGTTGCATTATTCAATGACAATAGCTAATTTGATATAAGCAGAGCATTTACAAAGTACTTGAGATTTTAGCATTCTCTTTTATGTCTCTTGCTACTGATATGAAAATAATACCAGGCTACCATACTGGAAATTTTTAGAAACAGAGATCGGAGACAATTTGCCCCAGCTGAGGTCATCCAACTGACCAATCAGCTGAATGCAGATGCACGAGAGAACCCAACCAAGATCAGCCAAGCCAGATCCATAGCAGCAAAACTCTCCTGGGCAACCTATTGGCCTGTAAAAAAACAATAAACCGTTGTTTTAAGCCTCTACATTTTAGATTTGTTTGTTACACAGCAACAGCTAAGTAATTCAAATGCTTAGTTTAAAATTCAAAGTCTTAAAAACTTTGGTGCCAATATCTTGCCAACCTCCCAGATTTTATCTCAAGAGGACTCTGTCTTATCTCAGGTCATTCCTCATTCTGTGGCGCACCCTCACTCCACCATCTTATCAAAATCCTGATCAACCCTTCAAGGTCTTAGAGCCCTGCCATCTCTTCCATGTAGATTTTCATGATCAGTGTGACCAGAAGTATTCTATTACTGCTCTTAATTCCTACAGTCTCTATTGTCTTGACTTGTCCTCATTTGTTCAAGTCATCTCTCTCCTGCTATGATAGAAAACAGTACTTTAGAGCAGGGCCATATTTTAAATAACTTTGGATTGCCTACTATCAGCCTGGTGCCTTATTACAGTGGCTCAAAACCGCTTGATAAAGTTTGATCAATGGTTTTACATATTCGTTGGGATAGGCTCACTGCTATAGCAAATAATCCTTAGGTTTCAGCCAGTGACTAAAATAAATATATATTTCTTACTCAAGTCCAATGGGGAATTATTGGTGATTGAGCTGGGAAGGAGGAATTGCTCCATACAGTCAGCCAGTGATCCAGGATCCTTCCATTTTGGTCATCTACCTTTCTCTATTCCCTTTGAGTCCTCCCTACATGGCCAGCAGATAAAAAAGAGAACACAGATGGCTACCTGGGTGTTTTTGTTTTCGTTTTTAAGGAGGCAGGCATGGAAGTGATGCTTTTAGGCACATCACCCCTAGCCACATCCCAGGACTCAGTCACATGCCACACCCAACTCCAAGGGAGGTTAGAAAATTTTAAATCTCAGAGATTAAGAAATCTTTTGCCTTATTATTCCAAATTAGGGTTTGAATACCATGCCTCTCCAAAACTGCAGATGTGGACTAGAAAGTGGAGTCTGTTTGGAAACAGGAGAAAAATACTCTGGTTTGGCTCTGCCACTAATTATATGGGCATGGTGATTTCCTTGGTTATGGTTTCTTCATCTTCAAAGCATCATCAGGCTGAGTAACGTTTAAGCTTCTTATGGATTTCTGTTCTGATCTCTTATAATTCTATGGGCCTTTCATCTCTGCCTTTGTTGCTATCACTGCTTAATAGGCTATTTTTTGTCTGGAGATTTTGATGTTTTTCAATTCAATAATTTCAGTGTCTTTGAGTCAGGGTCATTCTAATGTCATTCGAATGACAATTTTAATTCTAATAAATTTCATTCTAATGACAATTATGGCATTACCACCTGTAGCAAACACTGTTTCGCTCTGCTCATGTTTTGTACCCCCATCCCCAAGCTTCTGCTTGCCTTGCAGACTGAGTTTCTCAGAGGCCCATATTGGGCTGTTGGAGTTGCTTCACCCATATTCACAGAGAACTAGAAGTTTCTAGAAGTTCATATCCCTGGGGCAGCTTGTAGCCAATGACCCACTGGTGGGGGATTAGGAATCCTAGATTGTTCACCTTTATGCATAACTTACTCTGAGATGTATTTATGCTCCCAAGCACCCCCTGCAATTAGGTGGAGACTGGGATTTTACCTGAGAGTGAGCTCTTGATTGGCCTCTTTCCCTTCTCTGTCCTTCTTCATCCACTCAGTTTCTCCTGGGGATGTTTCCTTAATAAATCATTTGCACTTGGATCCTTGTCTCAGGGCCTGCTTCTGTGAAACTTGTCCTAAGATACCACCTTCCCCAATAATTTTGATGTCTTGTCAAACACCTCAACAAGACATGTCAGGCTCACTGGGGTCACAGTGACTTTCCCAGCCTTATCTCTTGCCTCTCTTCCCAGGTTCCTCAGTGGGCCATCCTGAGCTAAGTGCTTTTGCTCGTGTTGCTGCTCTTCCATCTGTGCTCTTCTCCTTGCCCCCCATCCACCCATCCTTTAAGACTCATCTAAATTACGTAGGACCAATGCTGGAGAACCTCGACAAATTCTCTTTCTTCCCTCCAAGTCTAGGCAGAGTTTTTCATGTCCTTTGCAGAAATAAAAACAGCTCTTTAAAAGTACACAAATAGGGCTTCCCTGGTGGCGCAGTGGTTGAGAGTCCGCCTGCCGATGCAGGGGACACAGGTTCGTGCCCCGGTCCGGGCTGATCCCACATGCCGCAGAGCGGCTGGGCCCGTGAGTCGTGGCCACTGAGCCTGTGCGTCCGGAGCCTGTGCTCCACAACGGGAGAGGCCACAACACTGAGAGGCCCGCGTACCGCAATTAAAAAAAAAAAAGAAACCTGGAGATGAGATGTGACTTTAATTTTTTTCCTTTTTCTCCCTTTTTATTTTTGATGACTTTTGAAAACCTGTGACCCTGAAAACCTTAACTCCTCAAAATGAGATTCTTTATTTTCAAAGGATGCTAAAAAAAAGCATTATTTTAATGCATGGACTTCATCAAAATTACTCTTCCCTGGGACTTTGTCGCTAGAGATTTTAAAAGAGAGCTTTCCATTTAGTGAGTCATTCTAAAATTCTTGGAAGTTTTCTTTAATAAGTTTTTAGATTCTCAAAGACATTGAGAAAAGTTCCTAGTACTTAAAATTACTGGGAAATGATTTTAGTATGTAAAGAGATTAACTCATGAAATCATAGCTCTGTTTGCCCCTATTTAGCATGCAGAATTATTTAATAATATCTCTAATGATGTAGATAATGATTTCAGGGACATGCCACGTTTTCCTCCAGTAGTCGCTGTAGCTGAAGATAATGTTTTCCCTTCTTAATCCCCATAGTGTTTCATGTTTGCCTTTTTTTTATATAAATTTATTTATTTTATTTTTGGCTGTGTTGGGTCTTCATTGCTGCATGCAGGCTTTCTCTAGTTGCTGTGAGCAGGGGCTACTCTTCATTGCTGCATGGGCTTCTCATTGCAGTGGCTTCTTTTGTTGCGGAGCATGGGCTCTAGGTGCACAGGCTTCAGTAGTTGTGGCACATGGGCTCAGTAGTTGTGGCTCACAGGCTCTAGAGTGCAGGCTCAGTAGTTGTGGCACACGGGCTTAGTTGCTCTGCAGCACATGGGATCTTCCAGGACCAGGGCTCGAACCCATGTCCCCTGCATTGCAGGTGGATTCTTAACCACTGCACCACCAGGGGAGCCCCATGTTTGTCTTTTAACACACATCCCTTTGCATCCTGTTTTGGAGTTCTATTTTTACTTTTGTTCCCTTATCAGATCATACGGTCTCACCAAAGTCTAGCATTGAGTCGTGGGTACAGTAGGAGCTTTAAAATATTGGCTGAATGAATAACAATGGCCAGGAGGTACCTGTGTGAAAATAAATCAGTGAAATACTCTGGACAGCACATCCTTTATAGTTATAAGATAGCATATAGATTCATTTGACTCACACAAGCATACTGATATTAATGACCAAAAGCATTGAGTTGTCCTTCTCCAAATATATTCAATTTATTTTTCCAAAGAACTTAAAACCTATAACAAATTTTTTTCACATATTCACATCCCCATGAAATCAGCAGACGATGTAAAGAGGAGAGAGCACAGGTCATGCCACACAAAACACATTTAAACCCAACTCATATCCACAGTTCTCTCCTGACTGATGGAACAAAACCAGCTTTGACTACAATACCTAACACAAATGAATGGAAACTTCACCTTGCAGTCAGGTCCTTAGGGGAATATAATTTCCTTTCTTCTCATTTCCTAATTAGAATTTCTTGTCCAGTCACTCTGCCACCAGAATGCCATGTCTGACTCAGTATTAAGAGTCTAGCTATGCCTTCAGCATCTACATATTAATTTCCTCTGGGCATCTGGCTGATATTACAGAGAACACTCCCTGCTAGTTCATGCTCCTGCCGAGCATGAAATCAATTTTATGACAATCCCAAACCACTTTTCCATCTATGGTTCCTCAATTCTATTCACTGGGGTAGCAGTAAAATTAGTCTTAAGGCAAAGATACTTTACTCAGATTGAGGATTCTACTTCTAGGTGGTTTGAATGTTTCAGTGAAAGAGATTCAGAGCAATCTAAGATTATGTAGGATTTGGTAAACAACTTACTTTCACCTTGTATAAAGATTAGTTTTATAAATTTTTCAGTGGAAAATATATAAGTTTTACCAATTCATTTTAAAAACTGGCAACTAGAGTAGCCAAGATGGTGGAGTAGGAGGACCCTGAGCTCATCTCCTCGCATGGGCACACCAAAATTACAACTACAGACCAACTATTAATGAGAAAAATTGGAAGACTAGGAGAATAGGTCTTCTACAACTAAAGAAGAAAGAACCACAATGAGACAGGTAGGAGGAACAGAGATGTGGTATAATCAAAACCCATACCCTCAGGTGGGTGACCCACAAACAGGAGGATGATTACAACTGCAGAGGTTCTCCCCAAGGAGGAATGGGTTTGAGCCTCACATTGGGCTCCCCAGCCTGGGAAGAGGAGCCCCCAGAATGTTTGGCTCTGAAGGCCAGTGGAACTTCCTTTGGTAGAGCCAGAGGGCTGGAGGAAATAGAGACTCACTCTTAAAGGGTGCACACAAAATCTCACCTGCTCCGGGACCAGGGCAGAAGCAGTCATTTGAAAGGAGCCTGAGTCAGACCTACCTGCTGACATTCCCTTAACCCCTCCCTGGAGGTCACCTACAGCTCTGGAGGACAGGTCTTGACGATGCAGGCAGCTTCCTACCCAAACCTCGACATCTAACTCTCTGTAAGGATTTTTTCCTGGTGTAGGAGCCACTCCAGCTAATGGAGCTGGAAGTGTGGGGATGTTAACAACCCTCCCTAGGATCAACCTTCAATGAACCAGGAATAGGAATGGGTGGATAAACACTCCTGTTTCCTCCCCACTTGGAAGAACAATTATAAAGTACATTTTATAAAGTCTCCCAGAGCATATCATATCATGTCCCAGGGTTGAACCCCAGTTACCCACAGAAGCAACTCAGTAATTAATATACCCATTACTGACTTTCTTCTTCCCCCATCTCACTTCTCTGCTTCTTCATCAAGAATCTGGGATCACACACCAAATAAGGCACCTCCATTCAAAATGCTTCCCTTAGTGTTTGCTTTTAGGTAACTCTTCAAATCAAGACACTTTGTTTAGGGGCTATGGCCTTAATATAATAGACTATATATTTAATGATCATGAATTTTACTAATTTTTACTAAAGTATATTTTGAAGCATAAAACTAACCAGACATTGGTTCAAGATGACGGAGTAGAAGGATGTGCTCTCTCTCGCTCTTGTGAGAGCATCAGAATCACAACTAACTGCTGAACAATCATCGAAAGAAAGACACTGGAACTCACCAAAAAAGATACCCCACATCCAAAGACAAAGGAGAAGCCACAATGAGACAGTAGGAGGGGCACAATCACAATAAAATCAAATCCCATAATTGCTGGGTGGATGACTAACAAACTGGAGAACACTTACACCACAGAAGTGCACCCACTGGAGTGAAGGTTCTGAGCCACACATCAGGCTTCCCAACCTGGGGGTCCAGCAACGGGAGGAGGAATACCTAGAGAATCAGACTTTGAAGGCTACTGGGATTTGACTGCAGGACTTTGACAGGACTGGGGAAAACAGAGACTCAAATCTTGGAGGGCTCACACAAAGTAGTGAGTACATTGGGACCCAGGGGAAGGAGCAGTGACCCCAGGGGAGACTGAACCAGACCTACCTGCTAGTGATGGAGGGTCTCCTGCAGAGGCGGCAGGTGGCTGTGTCTCACTGTGAGGACAAGGACACAGGCAGAAGAAGTTCTGGGAAATACTCCTTGGTGTGAGCCCTCCCAGAGTCCGCAATTAGCCCCAACAAAGAGCCCTGGTAGGCTCCAGTGTTGGGTTGCCTCAGGCCAAACAACCAACAGGGAAGGAACCCAGCCCCACCCATCAGCAGACAAGCAGATTAAAGTTTTACTGAGCTCTGCCCACCAGAGCAACACCCAGCTCTACCCACCACCAATCTCTCCCATCAGGAAATGTGCACAAGCCTCTTAGATAGCCTAATCCACTAGAAGGCAGACAGCAGAAGCAAGAAGAACTACAATCCTGCAGCCTGTGGAACAAAAACCACATTCACAGAAATATAGAAAAGATGAAAAGGCAGAGGGCTATGTACCAGATGCAGGAACAAGATTAAACCCCAGAAAAACAACTAAATGAAGTGGAGAGAGGCAACCTTCCAGAAAAAGAACTCAGAATAATGATAGTGAAGATGATCCAGGACCTCAGAAAAAGAATGGAGGCAAAGATCGACAAGATGCAAGAAATGTTTAACAAAGACCTAGAAGAATTAAAGAACAAACAAACAGAGATGAACAGCACAATAACTGAAATGAAAACTACACTAGAAGGAATCAATAGCAGAATGACTGAGGCAGAAGAACAGATAAGTGACCTGGAAGACAGAATGGTGAAGCTCACTGCTGCAGAACAGAATAAAGAAAAAAGAATGAAAAGAAATGAAGACAGCCTAAGAGACCTCTGGGACAACGTTAAACACAACAATATTCACATTATAGGGGTCCGAGAAGGAAAAGAGAGAAAGGACCTGAGAAAATATTTGAAGAGAGTATAGTCAAAAACTTCCCTAATATGGGAAAGGAAGTAGCCACCCAAGTCCAGGAAATGCAGAGGGTCCCATACAGGATAAACGCAAGGAGAAACATGCCGAGACACATAGTAATCAAATTGGCAAAAATTAAAGACAAAGAAAAATTATTAAAAGCAGCAAGGGTAAAGCAACAAATAATATACAAGGGAATTCCCATAAGATTAACAGCTGATTTCTCAGCAGAAACTCTACAGGCCAGAAGGAAGTGGCATGACATATTTAAAGTGATGAAAGGGAAGAACCTACAACCAAGATCACTCTACCCAGCAAGGACCTCATTCAGATTCTATGGAGAAATCAAAAGATTTACAGACAAGCAGAAGCTTCGAGAATTCAGCACCACAAAACCAGCTCTACAACAAATGCTAAAGGCACTTCTCTAAGTGGGAAAGACAAGAGAAGAAAAGGACAAACCCAACACAATTAAGAAAATGGTAATAGGAACATACATATCGATAATTATCTTAAATGTACATGGATTAAATGCTCCAAGCCAGAGACACAGGATTGCTGAATGGATACAAAAACAAGACCCATATATATGCTGTCTACAAGAGACACACTTCAGACCTAGGGACACATACAGACTGAAAGTGAGGGGATGGAAAAAGATATTCCATGCAAATGGAAATCAAAAGAAAGCTGGAGGAGCAATACTCATAGATAAAATAGACTTTAAAATAAAGAATGTTACAAGAGACAAGGAAGGACACTATGAAATGATCAAAGGATCCATCCAAGAAGAAGATATAACAATTAAAAATATATATGCACCCAACAGAGAAGCACCTCAATACATAAGGCAACTGCTAACAGCTATAAAAGAGGAAATCGACAGTAACACAATAATAGTGGGGGACCTTTAACACCTCACTTACACCAATGGACAGATCATCCAAACAGAAAATTAATAAGGAAGCACAAGCTTTAAATGACAAAATAGACCAGATAGATTTAATTGATATTTATAGGACATTCCATGCAAAAACAGATTACACTTTCTTCTCAAGTGTGCATGGAACATTCTCCAGGATAGATCACATCTTGGGTCACAAATCAAGCCTCAGTAAATATAAGAAAATTGAAAGCATATCAAGTAACTTTTCTGACCACAACACTATGAGATTAGAAATCAATTACAGGGAGAAAACCTAAAAAACACAAACAGATGGAGGCTAAGCAATACATTACTAAATGACTAAGAGATCACTGAAGAAATCAAAGAGGAAATCAAAAAGTACCTAGAGGTAAATGACAATGAAAACACGATGATCCAAAACCTATGGGATGCAGCAAAAGTAGTCCTAACAGGGAAGTTTATAGCAATACAATCCTACCTCAAGAAACAACAAACATCTCAAATAAGCAATCTAAGCTTACACCTAAAAGAACTAGAGAAAGAAGAACAAACAAAACCCAAAGTTAGTAGAAGGAAAGAAATCATAAAGATCAGAGCAGAAATAAATGAAATAGAAACAAAGAAAACAATAGCAAAGATCAATAAAACTAAAAGCTGGTTCTTTGAGAAGATAAACAACATTGATAAACCATTAGCCAGACTCATCAAGAAAAAGAGGGAGAGGACTCAAATCAATAAAATTAGAAATGGAAAAGGAGAAGTTACAACAGACACCGCAGAAATACAAAGCATCCTAAGAGACTACTACAAGCAACTCTATGCCAATAAAAATGGACAACCTGGAAGAAAAGGACAAATTCTTAGAGAGGTACAAACTTCCAAGACTGAACCAGGCAGAAACAGAAAATATGAACAGACCAATCACAAGTAATGAAATTGAAACTGTGATTAAAAATTTTCCAACAAACAAAAGTCCAGGACTAGATGGCTTCAGAGGTGAAATCTATCAAACATTTAGAGAAGAGCTAACACCCATCCTTCTCAAACTCTTCCAAAAAATTTCAGAGGAAGGAACACTCCCAAACACATTCTATGAGGGCACCATCACCCTGAGAGCAAAACCAGACAAAGATACTACAAAAAAAGAAAATTAGAGACTAATATCACTCATGAATATAGAAGTAAAAATCCTCAACAAAACACTAGCAAATATAATCCAACAACACATTAAAAGGATCATACACCAGGATCAAGTGGGATTTATCCCAGGGATGCAAGGTTTCTTCAACATACAAAAATCAATCAATGTGATACACCGCATTAACGAATTGAAGAAGAAAAAACATATGATCATCTCAATAGACGCAGAAAAAGCTTTTGACAAAATTCAACACCGATTTATGATAAAAACTCTCCAGAAAGTGGGCATAGAGGGAACCTACCTCAACATAGTAAAGGCCACATATGACAAACCCACAGCAAACATCATTCTTAATGGTGAAAAACTGAAATCAAGAACAAGACAAGGATGCCCACTCTCACCATTATTATTCAACATAGTTTTGGAAGTCCTAGCCATGGCAATCAGAGAAGAAAAAGAAATAAAAGGAATACAGATAGGAAATAAAGAAGTAAAACTGTCACTGTTGGCAGATGACATGACACTATACATAGAGAATCCTAAAGATGTTACCAAAAAACTCCTAGAGCTCATCAGTGAATCTGGTAAAGTAGCATGATACAAAATTAATGCAGAGAAATCTCTTGGATTCCTATACACTAATGATGAAAAATCTGAAAGAGAAATTAAGGAAACACTCCCATTTACCATTTCAACAAAAAGAATAAAATACCTAGGGATAAAGCTACCTAGGGAGACAAAAGATCTGTATGCAGAAAACTGTAATACACTGATGAAAGTAATTAAACATGAAACAAACAGATGGAGAGATATACCTTGTTCTTGGATTGGAAGAATCAATATTGTGAAAATGACTATACTACCCAAAGCAATCTACAGATTCAACGCAATCCCTATCAAATTACCAACGGCATTTTTTAGAGAACTAGAACAAAAAATCTTAAAATTTGTATGGAAACAAAAAAGACCCTGAATAGCCAAAGCAGTCTTGAGGGAAAAAAAGGAGCTGGAGGAATCAGGCTCCTGGACTTCAGACTATACTACAAAGCTACAGTAATCAAGACAATATGGTACTGGCACAAAAACAATATATAGAACAATGGAACAGGATAGAAAGCCCAGAGATAAACCCACACACGTATGGTCAACTAAGCTATGACAATGGAAGCAAGGATATACAATGGAGAAAAGATAGTCTCTTCAAGATGTGGTGCTGGGAAAACTGTACAGCCACATGTAAAAGAATGAAATTAGAACACTCCCTAACACCATTCACAAAAATAAACTCAAAATGGATTAGATCCCTAAATGTAAGACCAGACACTATAAAACTCTTAGAGGAAAACATAGGAAGAACACTTTTTGACATAAATCACAGCAAGATCATTTTGATCCACCTCCTAGAGTAATGGAAATAAAAACAAAAATAAACAAATGGGACCTAATGAAACTTAAAAGTTTTTGCACAGAAAAGGAAACTACAAACAAGACGAAAAGACAACCCTCAGAATGGGAGAAAATATTTGCAAATGAATCTGTGGACAAAGGATTAATCTCCAAAATATATAAACAGCTCATGCAGCTCAATATTAAAAAAAACAAACAACCCAATCAAAAAATGTGCAGAAAACCTAAATAGACATTTCTCCAAAGAAGACATATAGATGGACAAGATGCACATGAAAAGCTGTCCAACATCACTAATTATTAGAGAAATGCAAATCAAAGCTACAATGAGGTATCACCTCACATCAGTTAGAATGGGGGTCATCAAAAAATCTACAAACAATAAATGCTGGAGAGGGTGTGGAGAAAAGGGAACCCTCTTGCACTGTTGGTGGGAATGTAAATTGATACAGCCACTATGGAGAACAGTATGGAGGTTCCTTAAGAAACTAAAAATAGAACTACCATATGACCCGGCAATCCCACTACTGGGCATATACCCATAGAAAAGCATAATTCAAAAAGACACATGCACCCCAATGTTCATTGCAGCACTATTTATAATAGCCAGGTCATGGAAGAGCCTAAATATCCCTTAACAGATGAATGGACAAAGAAGAGGTGGTACATATATACAAATGCAATATTACTCAGCCATAAAAAGGAATGAAATTGATTCATTTGTAGAGACTTGGTTGGATCTAGAGACTGTCATACAAAGTGATGTAAGTCAGAAAGAGAAAAACAAATATTGTATATTAACGCATACCTGTGGAACCTAGAAAAATGGTACAATGAATGGGTTTGCAGGGCAGAAATTGAGACATAGATGTAGAGAACAAACGTATAGACACCAAGGGGGGAAAGTGGTAGGGTGGGGGTGGTGTTGTGATGAATTGGGAGATGGGGACTGACATATATACACTACTATGTATAAAATGGATAGCTAATAAGAACCTGCTGTATAAAAAAATAAATTAAACAAAATTCAAAAAAAAAAAGTAAAAAATAAATAAATAAAATTACCAACCAAACTTTCCTTACCCTACAGTCTAAAAAATTTCAAGAAACAGGTCATGCCCAAAAAAGAACTATAATACTTAATTTTAAATAATCATTTTTAAAAGATGGAAGCACTGGTTAAACATACTCTTGGGATCCAGGCATTCTTTGCTTCTCCACTCTAAGTCCCAAATGTGTATGCATTTAGAGTGTGGATGACATTTGTGCTGTCCAATATGGTAGCCACTACCCATACATGGTTAAATTAAGATTATATAAAATTAAAAATTCAGTTTCTTAGCTGCACTAGCCACATTTCAAGGACTGACTAGCACATGTAACTAGTAGCTACCATTGGACGCTGTAGATATAGAACATTTCCATTATTGCTAAAAGCTCTATGGGATAGCACTAAGCTAGGATCTCATGGTTGGCAAATACCATGGGGAGGACACTCCTCCACTTATTCATGATAGACAGGCACACTGATCACACCATGCTTTCCTTTCAGCTTGTCTTTAGTTTCACAGTCTTTCCAAAAACAAAACTCCAGACTGTCATTTCAAAACTATTGGAATTGGCACATGTATTATTAGTCAGGGTCATGCTAACCTATGCTGCAGCAAAAAATTGACCCTGAAAATCATTGGCTTTCTCAGACAAATTTTAATGTGAGTTAGGTAACCCTCAAGCACAACTATCCTCTATGCTCTACACAATGCAGGCTGGAAAGAGCATTATTTTAATGCATGAGCTTCGTCAAAATTACACTTCCCTGGGACTTTGTCTCTAGAAATTTTAGAAGAGACCTTTCCATTTAGTGAGTCATTTTCTAAAATTCTTGGACGTTTTCTAGAAAAAAAGTTTTTGGATTCTCAAAGAGTATGAGAAAAGTTTCTAGTACTTAAAATTACTAGGAAATAATTTTAGTATATAAAGAGATTAACTCATGAAATAATGGCCCTGTTTGTCCCTATTTAACACATAAAATGTTAATGGAGGCTCCATCAAATGGGGGCTCTGGTAAAAATAGTTTCTCTGGAAAACAGATCTTTTTAAGAGCAGAAGGCTTTGACTATTTCCAAATGGCTACTTCCTCACTCCCCCTAGCAGAAGCATAAGGGAATTTTTCTCCCATTTTCCCTACGGGACTCTGGCAGGTCTCCTGGAAGTAAAACTCATAAATGTGACCCCGTCCCCCAACCATGACTGGGTCCCCTGGAGTTTTTAACTCTCAGGCTTGTCCACCCTGAACCTCCAGCAATCCATCAATTCCAGTTTGGGTTTTTCTGCCCCAATGCTGGTTCTTGCTGAGGTTTTTGCTCACGGCTTAATGATCTGGTAAGTTGTGATGCTCTGAATCTGCCTGTCCATCTCTCCAATTTTGGGTGCAGTGGTTTGCCCTGGGACCTCAATTTTCTGATAGAGCTAAGAAGAGTTGTTGATTTTCAGTTTGTTCAGCTTTTTACTTATTGTTAGAATGGAGCTATCACTTCTAAGCTCCATACACGCTGGGCCAGAAACCAAAAGTGCATTTTTCTTTTCCTTAATGAGTTATGTGTTTCTTTTGTAAGTCGAGATGGGCTGCTCCTTTCTCTCCCCTGCCCCTTTATTTCTCTTTTTCCACTCTAAACTTTCTTAGCCAAAGCCGTCTTTATTGTTCTGATTAAAAGTGGCTTCTTTCACTAATGTTTTCTTCCCTGTGGTTATGGTTATTAACTTTCTCTACCCCAAGTGCATTGGACCAAAAACTCATTATTACATCTCAAGTGTTCTCTTTACCCTACTTATAAAGAAACATGTCACAGTGACTCAGTCATTAGGAATTCTTTCTCTATAGAATGACACACCACGTAATCATTTCAAACACTTATAGGGCATATGCTGCAATTATAGGACAAAAAAAGCAATGAGCAAATTGCCATGTCCATTTGAACCCAAATACCTGCTGTTTGTATGTTCCCAGCTGGCCCATCTCTCATAGTACAGCTTCTGTTTCTTAATTTTTAGGACTTTGCACTAAAAACAGATTGATTGGTTTGCCACCCAATGAGCTAGATGTTCTCTTTGGTTATTTCTGGACAGGCTGGAGTAATATTGACCTGCTTGCTCTCTTCTTCCAAACCTTATTCTTCCAAGATGAGGCTTTTTTGAAGAATTTTCTGTTAGTTCTTCTTCAGAAGAAATAAAACCCAGGTAGAGGTGACATGTCTGTAATTTGTAGCCTTGTACTAGATAGCATAAGTGCTTTGAACTACTAAGGACCAGTCTGACTGATTTGGGGGGGGGTCTCAATTTCCCATATATTGGCTTTTATATCAATATATGAATAGGTAAGATATATTTGCCTCTTGCACCCTCCTATATATTTTTACAGATGTGCTGGCTTTGAGCAATCAGGTTACAGTAAACGCAGGGTTATCCCGCCAGGCCAAGGAACAACCTTCTCTAGTTAATCACGTTGCCTTATTAATTGAGATGCACAGATTTTCAAATAATTAAGAAATATATCTCACACAGGTTTGTGTTAAATGGAATCTAATTTTCTTTGATGATTCAGAGGTCATTTTAACTCTGCTGTTACTTAATCATCATTATTAGGAAAGTCAATTGCCAGTTAAGCAAGATGCAGATTAAACAGTTTTTAGAACCTAATACACCAAGCTCCATTCTTTTCAGAAGTTTTCCATATTCTCTACTATTTAAATCAAAGATCACATTTCTAAAGTTATAAGTCTTCCTCCCATGATCTCCCCAGGTTACATAGATTTCTTCAAAGTTTTGTTTTCTTCTGTAAACTAAGGGCCAGGAACAATGCCTGACACATATTAAAAGCTCAATAAGTATGTGTTGAATGGAGGAATGAATGATTATGTTCATAAAATATATTTCGAGGCCTCCTTCTTACTCCAGGGAGAACCATTAACTCTACCTAGGAGCCTATCAGTTTTTCATGCCTCCATTCCCACCGAACTATTTAGAGCATTCTTGGAAAATACGCATTGCTCATTTTCTTCAGACTATTTAGAGAACAAACCTCAGAAATGGTACAGAATTAACATACTTTCTCTCTATAAAGTCTCCTCATGTCAACTTATGAATATAATCTCAGTATCAAATATTTTCTCACATAAGTAGTCCTTTCTGCCTGACCAACGCCAGCAAGGGCAGCCCTTGCAGAAGCAAAGTTGATCACATGACATCTCCCACCTGCCCTCATGCAGGCTCCTCCACTCAGTAGTCACAGCCTCCTCAGAGAGGCCTGAGTTCCATTTAACAGGGGAAAGCCGTTTGTTCTTTCACTCTTTTCTTTTTTAAATTTATTTATTATTTTTGGCTGTGTTGGGTCATCCTGCTGTGCGCCAGCTTTCTCTAGTTGCCACGAGCAGGGGCTACTCTTCATTGCGGTGCGCAGCCTTCTCACTGTGGTGGCTTCTCTTGTTGCGGAGAATGGGCTCTAGAGTGCGCGGGCTTCAGTGGATGTGGCACGCGGGCTCAGTAGTTGTGGCTTGCGGGCTCTAGAACGCAGGCTCAGTATTTGTGGCGCACGGCTTTAGTTGCTCCTCGGCACGTGGCATCTTCCCAGACCAGCGCTCGAACCTGTGTCCCCTGCATTGGCAGGCGGATTCTTAACTACTGTGCCACCAGGGAAGCCCTGTTCTTTCACTCTTACAGCAAAATAAGGTTTAGATGCGAGGCCCCAGGCAGGAAAGAGCAATAGCTTGCATTCTTACTAAGGTGGAATCTTTCTGAGAATAGACTTGAGAAAGATGAAGGTGAGCAGATTCACAAAGAGATCTGAAGCCAGATAAAGGAGGCCTAGAGGCCTAAGGGCCAGGAGAGGATGAGAGACAAAAAAATGCAGCCTTATCTACCCATTTAGGGGCAATTTAAACATACAATTGCTTTTACACAGAGTTGCAAGTTTGCTCTTTAAATCTTTAGTTACCACCTGTCTCCAAACTGTCATACAAAATGGAAGATGCTTTTTCCAAAGGAAAAGATGATTTTGGTTTCAAAATTTACTTTCTCACTTTTGAGTGAAAAAGTACACAAACTAAGAAAAATCTTTATTAGATTCATGAATGCATTGCATAACCCACACTTTGCCTCTCTAACTTTTTTGTCTGTGATTTCTCTTCATTCTTGCTTATCTATTGACCACAGGCTGTCTGCACATATTAAGCAAGACAAAGTATACCTCTGGTATTTCCGTAAATGCATCTATTTTCCCTGCTTTCTCGACCTTTGCACACTAACCTACTATCACGCTTGTTTTAAACATAATGATTATATCCATTCCAGTTTCAAGCAGTTGTGACCATTTTAGCCTGTGAATCTCAAATAGTGACAACTCACTAAGTCACACATAACTTTTCCCCCTTGCATGCAACACTCATTCCCTATAATATGTCAGTGGTTTCTTAGAATTTTACCTTAAAAATATAACGAACATTCTGATACTGTATTTAAACTTTTGAAGATTTTGAAAATTTTCTGCATTAATTTTGATTTTTTAAAATATTGTTCATTGTTTCACTCTTGCAGCAAAATAAAGTTTAAATGCAAGGCTCAGGCAGGGGAGAGCAATGCCTTACGTTCTTACTAAGGTGGAATCATTTTGAAAGGAGATTTGAGAAAGATGAAGGTGATTCAGACATCAGCAGGATGGTGGGCTAGGAAGCTACAGGTCCTCCTCCCCCCACAGAGACACCAAGTTAACAGCAGCATATGAAAACCTCTGTGAGTATTCTAGAGACCAACTGAGAAGCTATAATAGCCAGGCTAGTGTAAGGACACATATAGACTAAAAGAAAAAATATGAAAACAGATGTTCCATGCAAATGGTAACCAAAACAGAGCAGGAGTGGGTATACTTAAAAATACACTTTATATCAAAACCTGTTACAAGAGACAGAGAATATTATTTAATGATAAAGGTGTCAATTTGCAAAGAAGATTAACAATTATAAATATTTACGCACCGGGATTCCCTGGTGGTGCAATGGTTGAGAGTCCACCTGCCGATGCGGGGGACGCGGGTTCGTGCCCCGTCCGGGAAGGTCCCACATGCCGTGGAGCAGCTGGGCCCATGAGCCATGGCCGCTGAGCCTATGCGTCCGGAGCCTGTGCTCTGCAGTGGGAGAGACCACAGCAGTGAGAGGCCCGCGTACCGCAAAAAAAAAAAAAAAAAAAAATTTATGCACCGAACCTCAGAGCTTCTACACATGTGAAGCAACTTTGGCCAAATTGAAGGGAGAAATAGATGGAAACACAGTAATAGTAGAAGACTTCAATATCTCACTTTCAATAATGATCAGAATGAGAATGAGAAAGATCCATAAGAAAGTAGGACTTGAACAACACTATAGACCAATTGTACTTAAAAAACATACAGAGAACACACCACCCAACAACAGAATATATATTCTTTTCCAGTGCACCTGGAACACTTTACAGGATTAGGCTAAAAGGCAAGCCTAAACAAATTCAAGAAGATTGAGATCATATAAAATATCTTTTCTAATCACAATGGAATGAAACTAGCAATCAACTGTATAAGGAAACCTGGCAAATTCACAAATATGACAAAACTAAACAATACTCTTAAAGAACCAGTGGGTGAAAGAAGTCACAAGAGAAATTAGAAAATGTCTTGAGACAAATGGAAATGAAAACACAACTTAGCAAAACTTATGAGATACAGTTAAAGCAGTGCTATGAGAGAATTTTATCACAGTAAATTTCTATATTAAAAAAGAAAGATCTTAAACCAACAATATAAGCTTACACTAGAAACTAGAACAAACTAACCAAAATCTAGCATAAGAAAGAAAATAATAAAGATTAGACCAGAGATAAATGAAATAGACAATGGAAAAACAAACAAAAAATCAATGAAACTGAAAGTTGGGTTTTTTGAAAATATCAACAAAACTGACAAACCCTTTTTTAGATTAAGAAAAATGGAGAGAAGTCTCAAATAACTACAGAAGTGAAAGAGGGGACATTACAACCAATGCTACAGAAATAAAAAGGACTATAAGAAAATAGTATGAACTCTTAAAACTCAATATATAGAGGTTTCCATGGGTTGCAGGGTGGCAATGGGGAGGGACACATAAGTGAAACACATAGGAGTTTTAGAAGAGTGAAACTATTTTGAATGATATTATAATGATGGATACATGTCATTATACATTTGTCTAAACCCAAGAGTGAGCTGTAATGCAAACTACAGGCTTTGGGTGATCATGCTATGTCAATGTAGGTTCACCCTTGGTAAAAAATGTACCATTCTGGTAGGGGATATTGATAATGGAGTATAGCATGCCTGTGTCGGCGGGGAGGTATATGGGAAATCTCTATACCTTCCCCTCAATTTTGCTGAGAACCTTAAACTGCTCTAAATAAAATAAAGCAAAACAAAATAAAATAAAATAAAGACTTAAACCAATCCTCTAAAAACTCTTCAAAAAAAAAAATGAACAGGATTGAATACCTCCAGCTAATTGCATGAGGGCAGTATTACCCTGATATCAAAGCCAGACAAAGATACTACAGAAGAAAAGGAAACTACAGATGAATATTCTTGGTTAGAATTTGTGCAAATTCCTTAAAAATTACTATCAAGTCAAATTCAACAGCATATGAAAAGGATTATACACCATGACCAAGTGTGATTTATTCATAGAATGCAAAGACGGCTCAACATAGAAAAAAATCAATATACCACATTAACAGAATGAAAGACAAAAATCACATGATCATCTTATTTGATGTAGAAAAAGCATTTGACAAGATTCAATGCTCTTTCATGATAAAAAAAAATCACTCAAGAAATTAAGAATAGAAGGAAACTATGTCAACATAATACAGGCATTTATGAAAAGCCCACAGCTAACATCATACTCAATGGTGAAAGACTGAAATCTTTTCCTCTAAGATCAGAAACAAGGCAAAGAAGCCCAGTTTTGTCACTTTTCTTCAACATGGTATTAGAAATTCTAGCCAGAGAGATTACACAAGAAAAAGAAATAAAAGTCAACCAAATCAGAAAGAAAGAAGTAAAATTACTCTGTTCACAGAAAACATAACCTTATAAGTAGAAGATCCTCAATATTCTATATACACCCCCAAAAGAGAGAGAGAGAGAGAGAACTGTTAGAACAAATCATCAAATTCAGCAAAGATGCAGGATGCAAAATCAATACAAAAAAATCAGTGTGTCTCTATACATGAACAATCTGAAAAGGAAATTAAGAAAACAATTCCATTTATAATAGCCTCAGATATTATTATAAAATACATGAAAATAAACCTGACCAAGGAAAACTATACTAAAAACTACAAAACATGGCTGAAAGAAATTACAGAAGGCACAAACATGCAAACACATCTTGTCTTCATGGATTGGAAGGCTTCACATTGTTAATATGTCTATACTACCCAAAGTGATCTGCAGATTCAAGCAATCCCTGTTAAAATCCCAATGGCAATTTATGCAGAAATTGAAAAATTTATCTTAAAACTCATATGGAAACTCAGGGGACACCAAATAGCCAAAACGATTTTGAAAAAGAAAAAGTTGAGGGACTCATATTTCCTGATTTCAAAACATTAAAATGCTTCAGTAATCAAAATTGTGTGGTATTGGCATAAATACAAATTGTCTAATGGAATACAATGAGAACATGGATAAAAACCCCTCATGTATATAGTCAACTGATCTTTGACAAGTTATCAGGACCACTCAATGGGGAAAGAATAGTATCTTCAAATAGCGCTGAGAAAACAGGATGTCCACATGCAAAAAGTTAAGTTGGAGCTTTATCTTTCAACATGTACAGAAATTACCTCAAAGTGGATTAAAGACCTAAATAAAAGATGTAAAACTATTAAACTCCTAGAAGAAAACACACAGGAAAAGCTTCATGACATTGGACTTGGTGATGATTTCTTGCATATGACACCAACAGAATAACAGGTTAACAAAAGCAAAAACAGACAAATGGGACTACATTAAACTTAAAAACTTCTGTGTATCAAAATACACAATCAACAGGGTAAAATGTCAACCTATGGAATGGGAGAAAATATTTGCAAATTACAGATCTGATAAGAGGTTAACGTACAGAATATATAAAGAACTCTTAAAACTCAACAAGAAAAAAATCAAATCACCTGATTACAAAATGGGCAAATAAACAGACATTTCTCCAAAGATGATATGTAAGTGGTCACAGTCAACAAGCATATGAAAAGATGCTTAACATCGTTAAGCATCAGAGAAATGTAAACCAAACCATAATGTGGCATCACCTCACACACATTAGGATTGCTACTATCCAAACCAAAAACAAAAGCAGATAATAACAAGTGTTGACAAGAATACGGAGAAAGCAGAACCCTTGTGTACTGTTGGTGGAATTGTAAAATGGTGCAACCTCTATGGAAAACAGTATAGAGGTTCCTCAAAAAATTAAAAACAGAATTACCATGTAATCCAGCAATCCCACTTTTGGTTATACATCGAAAATATTTGAAAATAAGGTCTCAAAGAGATATTTGCGCACCCATGTTCATAGCATCACTATTTATAACAGCCAAGAGGTAGAAGCAACACAAATGTCCACTAATGGATGAATGGAAAAAGTACAGTTGGTACATACATACAATGGATTTTTATTCAGTCTTATAAAAAGAAGGAAATCCTGTTACATACTCAACATGAATGAACAGAGAACATTTTGCTAAGCGAAATAAGTTAGTCACAAAAGTACCAATACTGCATGATTCCACTAATATGAGGTATCTGAAGTAATCAAATTCATAGAAACAGGAAAGTAGAAATTTGGTTACCAGGGACTGGTAACCAAAGTGGTAAAAGTGGAGTTGTTGTTCAGTGGGTATAGAGTGTCACATTTGCAAGATGAAAGACTTCTGGAGAGGTGTTTCATAGCACTGTGACTAAACTTAACACCACTGAACTCTAGACTTAAAAAATGACTAGGATGATAAATTTTTATATGTTTTTTTACCACAATAAAAATATTGTATTAAATATTATTTATCTTTATTACTGAGGTTTTTTTGGCACCCACTTAAATTTTGCACTTTAGATGAGGGCCTTGTCCCAGTCCCAGCTCTGCACTGCCCTACCAACCAAGGGATATAACTGAAATGGTGGGAAGGAAATTGAAATAAAAATGTTCTGGGGGCGAAAAGGGGTCAAATTTCTCCAAATTCCTTTCATTTCTCTCTCTATCCATCAAGAAATATGTATACTTGGTCCTTGACAAGAAAGATACTAGAAGAGATATTAACCCTACTGAACATCTATCTCAAAGATCCTGATATCACATCCTGCTCCAAAAACCATTCAAATGGTAGAGGAATCCTATTAGTCATTCAGCACCACACAGTCTCCCTAGAGGACAAGAGACCTCAGATGGTGTGAATAAACATCAAACTTGGTTTTTAAAATGGCATTTAGAATTGAGTAGAAATGCAGCTCATAGAAATTGTAGCTTAGAGCCCAGATATGACAGATATTTGAATACACAATTCTGAAAACAGCTAACTTCTCTATAAGAAGCATACTCTCTAAAGGAACAAAAAAAATCAGAACGCAAAAAATGGGGAAGATAATCAGTATTTAATAAGACTTGTTCCACTTCAGTGAAAGAAGTTGATAATCTTATCCCTTAAGCCTGCCATTTTTTAACGTCTTTATCGTGTTCCAAATGCACTCAGAAAAGTCCACCAATGAGATATTTTGGAACATTTGTTCTAACACATTCAATACATATTTGAGCATCCTCTGTTACTAACACTGAGGATACGGTTGTGAAAGAAAAAAACACCTCCAATTGCTTGAATAAGAAAACACACTAGAAATCTTACTTACTTTCTCTCTTGATTTTTACACATTGAAGAGAGATTTGGGAAACTTGAAAAGGGAATGAAATCCAAGCATTTCTAAATCAAAGGCCCCCACATTGTTTACTGTGGACCTCAATTTTTTCAGTAGCGTTCAATCCCCAGCCAAATCTCACTCTCTGTGGCCTTCAGCCACCTGAACTATGTAAAGTTCTCTAGCAGCAAAGACTTACCTAAGAGTGGTTTTTTGTTTGTTTGTTTGGGTTTTTGTTTGTTTGGGATTTTGGGGGGGAGTTATATTGCTTTTTTAAAAAAAAAATTATACTGGTGTATAGTTGATTAACAATGTTGTGTTAGTTTCAAGTGTACAGCAAAGTAATTTAGTTGTACATATACATGTATCTTATTCTTTTTCAAATTATTTTCCCATTTAGGTTATTACAGAGTATTGAGCAGAGTTCCCTGTGCTACACAGTGGGTCCATGCTGGTTATCTATTTTAAATATAGCAGTGTGGACATGTCAATCCCAAACTCCCAATCTATACCTACCCCCACACTTCCTAACCATAAATTCATTCTCTAAGTTTGTGAGTCTGTTTTGTAAATAAGTTCATTGGTATCATTTTTTTTAGATTCCTTGTATAAGCGATATCATATGATACTTGTCTTTCTCTGTCTGATTTACTTCACTTAGTATGATAATCTTCAGGTCCATCCATGTTGCCACAAATGGTGTTATTTCATTCATTTTAATGGCTGATGTGTGTGTGTGTGTATATATATATATATATGTATATATATATATATATATATAATATAAATATACCACATCTGCTTATCTTCTTTATTCATTCATCTGTTGATTGACATTTAGGTTGCTTTCATGTCCTGGCTATTGTAAACAGCACTGCAATGAACATTGGGGTGCATATACACTTTCGAACCATGTTTTTCTCCAGATATATGCCCAGGAATGGGATTGCTGGATCATATGGTAGCTTTATTTCTAGTTCCTTAGGGAACCTCCATACTGTTCTCCATAGTGGCTGTACCAATTTACATTCCCAATAACAGTGTAGGGGGGTTCCTTTTTCTCCACACCCTCTCCAGCCTTTATTTTTCATAGACTTTTTTTTTTTTTTTTTGCAGTACACGGGCCTCTCACTGTTGTGGCCTCTCCCATTGCAGAGCACAGTCTCCGGACGCGCAGGCTCAGTGGCCATGGCTCACGGGCCTAGTCACTCCGCGGCATGTGTGATTCTCCCGGACCGGGGCACGAACCCGTGTCCCCTGCATCGGCAGGCGGACTCTCAACCACTGCGCCACCAGGGAAGCCCTTTCATAGACTTTTCGATGATGGCCATTCTGACTGGTGTGAGGTGATATCTCGTTGCATTGTAGTTTTGATTTGCATTCACCTAGGAGTAGTTTTGCAAATGACTTGTTGACAGAGTGCTGCCAAGAAAAACCACTAAGGGAGAGAGAGAAGCAGGATGGAGCAGGGAAAGGAGCTGATAACAGTGTGGTCTCAGCTGACGTCTAGACTCAGTGTGAGCCTACGAGGAGCTCTGGAGTATGAATTTCACCACAGAGTGGTCTTACCTGAAGCAAAGGACTAAGCTTGAAAATCCAACATCATTCAGCCATTGGCCATGGCTACCTAAGACCTACAGTGGGTGGGTTATGGAGACTAGGGGATAAGCACCCAGGCATCTTCACAGGTGAGGTGGCTCTCATCAGCTAACGACCACTGGAGGATGGACGCCCAAGACCAGTAAAGGAGATCTAGGCATAGCAATATCAGTATCTACTGGACATAAAAAGTCTGAGTTTTTCAGGGAAACAGCCGCAAAGTGGCAGACTTTGAAAAGCTAAAGGATGAAAATATCCCTACCCCTAGAGAAATGTTCTGAAGAATTTCTTAGTGATGCCCAAGGCCTTCTCCAGTCAACCATATTTTCTTTAATATGTGGCCTGTCCCCATTCACTCTCATATCCCAAGAAATCTGGAGCACGATTATTCAGTGAGTAGTAGAGAAAGCTCTCCCAGAACTGTTAAGCTAGACCCAGCTTTAGATATCTGGTCCAACAGCTTTCAGATATTGGTCTCCAAGAACTCTCACCAGAATACCTGTGGAAATCCAATCTATAGATCCTATGAAAGGGGACTCCCACTGGTTGGAGGGTGGAGGATGGAAATCAATCCCTCATAGACATTGGTGGCTTCCATTGAGCTACAAGGGATGCATTTTCCCTCCAACTATTAGCATGTGTCTCAGGTCAGATTCCCTAGAAGCAAAGTCTCATGTTGGGGTTCTTGCAAGTGATGTATTGATGGAGTGGTCTCAGGAAAAACCTGTAAGGGGATGGGGAGCAGAACAGGGCAGGGAAAGAGATAGACAGGATGTGGGTTCAGATAAAACAAACAAACAAGAACAATGATCTAGTTCAAGTTTGTTCTTGTGTAGCAGCATCGCTGAGAGGTCCAGACACTTGCCAACAGCCCCACAGCTCCCTAGTGGTGGACGAGGGCTTGAAGATGGGTGAGCTCACGCCTATTCCAGAGTTATTCTCATGATGTCTGTTTTAGGATATGTTCCCAAGAAGCTGATTCTGAAAAGATTATTTTGCAAGTGTTTTATTGAGAGGGTGATCTCAGAAGAAACCTCTAAGAAAGTAAGGGAAATAGAGCAGAGGGAGAAGCTGAACAAGGAAATGGTGTCCTCTGGTGTCTGGCTTAAGACTGACCCCACAGGGAAGTTTGACAGGAACCACAGTTATCTCCTAAATTGAGGCAAGGAGCCAAGATTTTGTACCCCAGTATCAATCAGTCATTGGTCTGGGGCTGTAGGGAAGGCACAGCTTCCCCGGCATTTCCTGGAGAGGACCAAGGGCAGGTCTCTGAATAAGAAGCAGCTGTGAGTCATTAGCTTTCCACATTCACAGCAGCTGGTGGAGGGGGATGAACTGAGGGGCACTGGACAGGCACCAATAACTTTTACTACAAATCCTCACGGACTCCCTTGTGGTTTCAGTGACTGAATGTGACTTTCAATGAGATAAGAGCCCAAACCCAGAGGAACCACTTGAAAAGGCAAAATCACAGCTCCTGCCTACAGTTTTCATTTGGTCTTCTGTTTTTCCCCCCATAGTAAGTTTTACCACACAAAATAATTTTTTTTAAATACACTCCCATTTAAGTTGTCCCTAAAGAAGCCAACTTTGGAATCCAAAAGGAAGTTGCCAAATATATAGATAAACCTACGTTCATGGAGGAGGAGGTTCACAGCTTCTGTTAGGTTGCTCCTTTCCAGGCTCAGTGGTGGATCTATGCTGGGAGAGCCCCCTGCCAGCAGAACCCTGCCCTCAACACCCACATCCCTCCTCCTCCAGCTTGGAGTCACATCCAGGGAGTAATACTCCTGGGTGTGTTACTATGGCTACCGTCCTCTGAATAGTCTATGTGGGTTCTAAATAGCTTTCCAATCAGCTGTGGGTTTTTTGCATTTTGTTGTGTTTTTTTCAGCCCCCAGCCAGTCTTTTTTCTTTTCCCCCACCATGAGGTTTTGAAGGACTTTGTTGTCTTGGTTTTGTTTTTAGGAGGAGAGAAAGCAGAGAAGGTATTAGTAGAAGGCAGCTTGGTACAAAGATATCAAACAGAGACGAGAACTAGAAATGTCCTTAAAGATCTAAATCATGCGTTTTCAGACTATTTACTGGGGAGCCCTCGCATTCCTCAGAGGTGGCTCTGGGTTGGCTTTCAGGGCCACAGGGACAGAGAGAACCCTGGGCTCAAGCACACACGAAATTACAGTGGCTCCATTTTTTTTTTTTAACGGTTTTATATGCTATTTCATATTCAAAAAGGATTTGAGCAGCTAGTTAAAAAACATAGGTTCGAAAATCAGGATTGAGTCTGGAACACATGTTGCAATTCACAATCCACATTCACTGAGTTATCATCATCACGCATCTCACTGAAGTCTTTCTCTGGTTGCAGGAGTCCTCTCTGCCACACAGGCTGGAAGCAGCCCTCAGCCACAGATTGATGGCAGTGCATGTATTAATGCCCCAGCTCCCTCACCTCACAGGTGGGATCATATGGTCTGCCCTGCCTCCCAGGCTTCCCCAGAGGGATTAAGCCCCAGGTGCCCACAGTTGATAACCAGCTTGGTAATGCACCTCCTATTAGCTACTTTCCCTTCCCTGCCTCACATCCCGCCAATGTTTCCTGGGCTCCCTTCCTACCCAGATCAGCTTCTGGGCCAACCCAAACCAAGAAATAGCCCAATGACGTTGAATGCACTGATCAAAATTGGATATTCAAAGGAAATAATGTCATACTTTTTTTCTAAATTTTACATTTTTTCTTCTCTTTAAAGATAAAATTAAACTGAATTATTTTTCATGATTGAATGATGAAGGAATGACTTCTTACTGAGGGTACAGGAAATTCTAGGCAATATGTTAAAAACAACAATCCAGTGATAGAAACTGTTAGAGGTGCAACAAGTGACTAAATCATTCTTCAAAGTGTTTAGGTGAGGAACTCAGGGGACACAGGCAAAGCTTGGATTCAAAACCTAATTTTGGTTCCCGAATTCAGTATCAGTACAATATACCCATTGATCTTTTTATTAATCTGTGATCATCAATTGATTCTTTTCTTACACATTAGTGGTCCTCAATAAAATATACAGTCGCAATATATATTCAAGTGGTTACATGAAAATAACAATGCGTATAAATTACATCAAACGTATATGGCTCAATGTAGAGTTCAAATATTATGACTTTGTATTTTTTATCAAATATATGACATTTAGTCAACCTTATCTAGTTTGTCTCTTTAGTTCTGTAAATTGAGAGATCATATTAAATCTCTAACTTTCTGAATAAAGAGATAAAGGTGGAATAGAAACTTTTCAAAAAGTTTTCCTTTTGTATATTAAAATTTCCCTTTCTTTTTAACAATGGATTCTCCTGGCCTCGATATCATGTGCCTCTGTTTAAATCATATGTGGGACTGTGAGGTCTCTCTACCCTCTGTGATGCAGGTTTCTCCCCAGCAGAATCTCCACACCAACTACCAATCTGAAATGTATAGAAGAGAGAGGCTAGGGTCTCAAGGGGAGAAATAGCAAGGCCAAGGTGACTCACCTCTTTGGGATGTATAAAAGCCACCCCTTCCCAGGACCTTACAAATGCTGACCACTTGAAAGGGAATAGCAATGCTCTAGCTATTGCCTCTGCCCATTTTCATGAATTAAAGAGGTGACCCTTGGAGAATTTACTAGATTGTTTTCACTGATGGTCTCAACTAATGGCTTTCCTGTATCCATGCTCATTTCTCTTAACTGTGGAAGCCCCACCCACTCTGACTCTGGGGTCCACCTTGAGATTCACGTTGATTGATCAAGTTCATCAGAAGTGATGTTGGGCAGCTCCCAGCCCAGGCCTCAAAAGCTGCTGTGCACTCTCTGTTGGAACCCTGCCTCTGATATGAGAACAGGTTCTTTCCATGAAAGACCACATGGAGAAGAACCAAGGTGCACAAACAAACACCCATCCTGCCCCGGAAATAGAGCTGACTAGTTGACCAGAAAACAAACAAAGACTCATGAAGAAGCCTGCCTGAGACCCAGAGAATCTCTCAGTGGATCCCAGTCCAAAGTGCCACCCTACACAATCAGGAGCTAAATGAATACTTGTTGTCTTAAGGCACCAAGTTATGGGATCATTTGTTATGAAGCAATAGCTAGCTAGTACCACTTCCTTACTCTGAAAGAAACTTGGGAAAACATATTTAATGTCCAATGGGTTTATGCTGCCTACGGGACCAAGTTATAGTACTTTAGCTTTACACAGTAGGATTTTCCAGCTCATTGTCCACTTACCTTTAGAGTCTCACACTCACCTCAGAAACCCCTGTATATAAGCAATGAACCTGTTCCCATGAACGTTTCTCCATTCTCTGAAAAAGTTCCCCTACCCTTCCCTTTGGAATAATAACAACAACATAAGAATAGCTACAACATTTGTTTAAAGTATGTTATATACTAGGTATTGTTCTAGGAATCCTAAAATTATTATTTTATTTAATTTTCACCATACTTCTAAGAGAAAAGTCCTATCATTAATCTAAGTTTAAAGATGAGGAAACTGAGGCATAAGTAAGTAGTTTGTTCAAGGTCTTGCAGTGGTGGAGTTGGGATTCAATCCTAGAATATCTGCCTCCAGAGGCCTAGGGCTTGCTTAACCCTTGCCCTCTCCTATTCTGTGCCTGGGCCACATAGCCTCTCATTTCAAGACCTCGCTTCCCTAACAGAGCCTCCCTTCCATGGCACTGACTGTGTTCCCGCCAGCATTCAAAGATCTCTGCATACTCTCAACAGCCTATATCTATTTTATTGTGCATCATTATCTCCATTTTACAGAAGAAGCAGCTGAGGCACACAGAGATTAAGTTACTCACTCAGTGTCACACAGCATGTTAGTGACAGAACCTTGATTCAAGCAGAAGCCATCTGGTTCCAGAATTCAGGCTCTGTAGCTCATGTCAGGGACAGGCTTCTGTGGCATCCCCCACCAGTAGAGTTGTTCCTTCCTTCCCTCATTATCCCATATCTTCTTATGCAGGCCACTGTCCAAGCTTTTGTATTTATGCCAAAACTTAACTTTCTGACTGCCCATCTTCCTATGAAAGAATTTGCTCTACAAAATTAGGGGCCATATTAGGAGTCAAAAAAATTATAGGTTTCCCTTTTTCCCAGTCTTGTCTGATGGGGAACCATAGATCACACATTTATATATTTAAAGATAAGGAGCTGTAGAGGACACTGGCGGTGGCTGCGCAGGTGTCCTTCTTGGGCTGGTGCACCCATGACCCAGCTTCAGGAGTGTTGGCTGGACTCAGTTCACAGCTGTCCTTCTCTCCACAGGTTTTTCCCTCATTCAATAAGAGCCTGTCCTCCTAGAAATGCTTGGGAGGTTCCACCAGCCAAGGACTGACTAATATAGAGGCTCAAAAAACTGAACGCTGCCTCAAGCAGGGACAACTCTGTGGTGAGATGTATACTCTAGAGCTCTCTGTGGAATCAAGCTGAAGCTAGTATCCAGATGAGTCTGCATCTTCTCATGGATCTTTCCTCTTCCCCATTTTGCTTCCTTCACTGCTTTATATGTTTCTCTTGAGAGTACTCATTCAGTAAAATGCAGGAAAATCCCCAACCCAGGCTCTGCTTCTAGGAAATCCAACCTAAGACAAGAACCTTTTAATGATATGAAGCAATTTCACTGAGGATAAAAGTGATGTTTATTCAGGGAAAGTGATATGTGTTTATTTTTTTCATGGTAATGTGGTTGTTACTGACATCTAAGGCTGAAAAAAATTTCCAAAAAAAATTAAGTCTGCATCTGCTTTAATGCAAATTAGGGTAATAACTTGCTAACAGACCTCAAAATGCACTGTGTAGAATAAAGTGGAAATTTATTTATCTCTTACATATCAGTTGGACTTTCACGTTATTGGACCACTTGACTCCACACAACCTTAAAGACTTGGGCTTCTTCTCATGTTTTTCCACCATGCCCTACTTAGAGTGGCTTTCTTTTCCAGCCGTTGGAAGCCATGGTATAGAAAGTGACTTGCAGCAAAGAAAAAAGGAATATGAAGGAAGCACACCAGCCCACTGAAAGACTCTGTTCAGAAGTGATGTCACTTCTGTCCACATTCCATTGGTGAGAACCAAATCACCACACCCAGCTCTAAGGGAAGGTAGGTACTGCAGTGTAGATGGTCAGCCAGGTAGCACTATATTATTACATTAAAAAAAAAAAAGAGGAGAATGGATTTTGGTGAAGTCAGTAATCCCAGCCATAATCCATACTATTAGTTTTGCATTGGCTCACTGCCTTTTCTAACATTCAGTATAAAGAACATGAGGACACAGGATGTGACAACTTTTCAAATTAACTGCAAAGTCTTTTTGTAACTTCAAAGCTTGTAAAACATGTTTTAGAATATTTCTTGCCCTTGTAAATGTGTCTCTAGTAGGAAATAGTGTTAACTCATAAATTGTGCCTGATATTAATCAAGTTGTAAATGAATTCACTAGTTTGTTTGTTTGTTTTTTCATTCCATCTTCTACATCAGGGCTGAACAATAGAATTTTCTGTGATGATAGAAATGTTCTATATTTGTGCTATTCAATACAGTAGCCACTAGACACATGACTTATTGAATATTTACTATAAGGCTAGGATAACTGACAAACTGAATTTTAAATTTTATTTAACTTTAATTCATTTAAATTTGAAGCACTACACATGGCTAGTGGCTACCATAGTGGACACAGCAACTCTATATAATATATAAAAACTCTGGTGAGAGAGAAAGCAGTTCAGTTTGTTCGTCTTGTAGCAACTGCTTTTACCAAATTTGTACTGATGGTTCCTCTAACAGCTTCTGATCCAAACACAAGGCAAAGCTTTGTTTCTGCAAAGCCCATTATCCCTGTCACTATCTTTCAGCACCAGGCAGAGCTGTTGGCACAGCGCAGGCTTTTAATAAATATTCACTAAGTAAATAAATGAATTAATGGTATGTCCTCTGCCCAGCTGAGCTAGGTCTGCCATATACACTATGATTTGACCTAGCCTCTAGTTCAGAACATTTTGCAATGCAAGTAACTAAGAGTGAAACAATAGTTCATAGAAATTATGCATCAATGTGATTTAGTTTTTTAGATGGGCACGATTATTGGACCAAATATTTCATAGCTATAGCATCCTCTGGCTAGACACTAGCAATGGCACACAAAGAACTTATACTCAAAATAAATTCTTCACATCCCAGATATTTTGCATCTCTCCCATATATGCAACACATATTATTCAGTTAACAGCTGTACGCAACTTTACCAGGACGGCAGTGCAGTCAAGTACCAGAAGTCATAAGTACATTTGCCATCTGGATTCAAGATGAATGTAACTTATCCATGTCTGGGTTAATCAGAGTTTAAACCCAGACAATTGATGGACCAGATACGAAAAGCCATCATTTCATAAATGTGGGCCAAGTCAGTCATGGAGCTATCAGCACATGTATTTTATGCATGGCTCCTCTTCTCTCTAGAGTAGAGTCTCCCATGCTTTGCATGATTTTTACGTGTTTGTTTACTGAGCGACATAAGTCATCTTTGCGAAGGCAGTCTGATTTAGAAATAAATTCCTAGTTATGTAGGTGGAGCCAGGAGCAGGTTTTTTTCCTTCTCTGAAGTGATGGGGCTTTACACAAGAAGACACACTTACAGATATGATTAAAAACAAGCTTTCTTAGCTACATCCCATTTCCTCTAGACCCAGCATGGAAGAAAAGGAGGGCCTTTAACCAAAGAGTGAAATAAAAGTCTACAGGTTCTCACCACGATGGACAGAGCATGAAATAGAGAAAGAGATGAGAAGAATTTGAATTGATATTTCTCCAAAGAAGATGTACAAATGGCCAAGAAGCACACAAAAAATGTTCAGCTTCGTTCGTCATTTATAAAATGCAAATTAAAATGCCAGTGAGATACCACTTCACACCAATTAGAATGACTTTAATAAAAGAAATCTGACAACATCGAGCTCTGAGAAGAAGGTAGAGGCAACTGGATCTCTCATCCATAACTGGTGGGCATGTGAAATGGAACAGACACTTTGGAAAGGGTTTGGCCTTCTTTATAAAGTCAAACATATAGTTGCCACATCAGCCAGTAATCCCGCTCCAAGGTATGTACCCAAGAGTAATGAAAACATGTCCACAAAAAGACCTGTGAAAAGATGTTTAAAGCAGGTTTATTCATAATACCAAACTGAAATTAACCCAGTCCCTGGCTTGGGAATGGATACAAAAGTGTGATACTACTCAGCAGTCAGAAAAACATGAAATACTGATGCATGTATCAACATGGATGCATCTCAAAAGCATCAAGCTAAGTGAAGAAAGCCAGACTCAAAAGGCTACACACTGATAAAAAAAAAAAAAAAGACGCAGACTCACAGAACAAACTAGTGGTTACCAGTGAGAAGAGGGAAGGGGGGAACAACATAGGAGTGGGTATTAAGAGGTACAAACTATTAGGTATAAAAGAAGATACAAGGATATATTGTACAACATGGGGAGTATAGCCAATGTTTATAATAACTATCAATAGAGTATAACCTTTAAAAATTGTAAATCACTATATTGTACACCTGTAACTTATATAATATTGTACATAAACTATACTTCAATAAAAAAAGACAGCACACTGTATGACTCTATTTATATGACACTCTGGAAAAGGCAAAATTATAGGGACAGAAAATTCAGCAGTAATAGAGAGTGGTGTTGATTGCAAAGAAGTGTAAGACTTTTAGGGTGATGGTGAAAGAAATATTCTATCTGTGATTATGGTTGTCACATCACTACTTATTTGCCCAAACTCCAAGAACCATATTCCTATAAAATGTGAATTTTACTACATGTAAATTATGCCTTAATATTCCTAAGAAAAGAAATGCACTCCAGGAACTTAGTACTCACTCGTTCTTATATCAGTCCATTAACTATTTATATTTTCAGCTTTTTTTTTTTTTCCGTCTGACAGGAGAAAAGAAGTTTGGGGTGGGGAAGAACAGTGCTCTCAGATGCTATAATTGGGCTCTTCTTTAAAACTCATCTCAACAGGAATGAGCCAAGATAAATGACACACTGTCGATTTGGCGGCACAAAGAAGAGGCAAGGCAGACAAAATAAAATAACATGATTTCATTTGCTGAAATATATGAAGTCATTGGTTTATAATGATTACAGCTGTGCAAACATCCGTCAAGGGGCTCAGCTCCCTCCCTGAGAATGTGTACTGGCGGAATCGTAGGCACACAAGACACTTGAAAGGACACAGGCCTTCAGCTCAAGACTCAGCCAGCACCTAAACACACTGCTTGGTAGGTTTTCAAGGTCAAGCCTGATTTCCACTTGGAACTACAACTCCAGACACAGTTAATGTATAACAAAACTTGGACTGTTTACGGTTTATAAGCCTCTCGGAAAATGTCAGTATGTCTTAGTGTTTCAGATTATGGGGGAGCATAAAACTAGAAAGATTCCTGGTATTTTCCAGCATATACTATTCTCTTTGAATCTCATCAGCCTGTAATAGAGATTTATGGGCTCTGCTTAGTATAATAATAAACAAATTATCTTTAAATCAAGGATCAGCTGTTTGTGTTTAACAGCTAACATCTGCTGTTAATCATAGAGAAAGCAGCTCTGATCTGAGAGTTGTACGCACCCTCCCTACTCTCCCTTACCCTGCTGGGGGCTGCCCTGTTGTTCCTCCAGTCTGGATGCCAGTCAACATCCAATGGCTGAATTGGGATGCAGCGGACTAGGGAAGAGGAGCGTCATAGCAGGCAATTTATTGGCATTGAAGAGTGAGAATCCACCACATTCATACTCTTGAATTAATTACCATCTTTCACTTTAGAATATATTAACAACCTGTGATAGGACAAGAAAAAAGAGTTTGGGGTAAGTGCTATCTACCAGTTGAACCAACTGTTCAATAAACATTTCAGATCAAACCTCCAATAAGCAATCTCTTGCTTGAACTGCAATCTGCAGGCCTCTAAAAGTCTGCAACATCCTTGCATCAAAGGGATCTGAGAACTCTACAGTTCAGATCTTTTGCTCTCCTCATTATTAATTCCAAATAAGATTGGTTTTGAAAAAAATTAAAATATTGCTGACATAAGGTTTGCGTTATTTTTTTGCAGACTTGGGTCATGTAATTGTTTCCATCACATATTTATTCATCCCCAAAATACAAAGCTAGTGTGACTTGTGATCCATAGAAGGTAACCATGAATGTCCAGTCCATTCATCCATTTGGCACATATTGGCTGGGCACCTCCCATGCTGATGGGAGAGATGACAGTCAACAAGACAGGTAAATTCTATGGTCCTCATGGAACTTAATAGTCTAGGGGCAAACAGGAAAACAAGAGCAAATAAATTTACAGAGGGGAGAACTAGAGAGTGTGGTGAGTAAATGAAAGAAATAGGAGATGAAGTAAAAAGATCACTGCACAAGGCCTAAGAGGGACTGGGGTGGGGAGGCCCCCTCCATCTCCCACTGTGACTGATGCCTGATGCTCTGGTATGATGTGGTTTTACAGCTGAAAGGGAGTTGAGAGACAATTGATTCTACATAAAATGATCCTTTTGCATACAAGAGGAACAGATTCTGATAGAAAAGCCAAAACTAGGCCTCATGAAAAGGTCTGGGTGGACATTGATGCCTAGAGCCCACTGCAAGTATCGAGTAGAATTAGGGGTCATCAGGATCCTGAGCTATGTATCTTTGCGACATCTCATTTTCGCCCCATACCCCAGCCTCTTTCCATTTTCTCTGCCAGCTCTGAGAAAACTGGTGTTGGAGCCATGCTCACTGTGGCTTTGGAGAAGTCCTCAGGACACAGGCTCTCAGCCTTGTATAACCACCTCCATTCTGGAATTCTCCAGGTAGCCCCTTGTGGCCCAAAGAAACAACATCTTCGATGACTGCACTTGCTGATGTTGGTACAGTACCACACAAGACACAAAGCATGTTAGTGGACACTCCTGCACTGGATTCTTGCAATACTACTCGGCAGATACTATTATTTCCACCTTATAAAAGAGGAATCAGGCCTTAGGAGGCCATGGGACCTGATCAAGTTCACAAGTTTAGCTTGTTCTAAATGACAAAGCTGTAGCTTAATTCCACATGGAGTGATTGACTGTACTGGTTTGCTCAGAACTGAGGGGTTCCCAGGAAATGGAGCTTCCAATGCTAAAACCAGGACAGTCCCAATCAAACCATGTTATTTGGTTAAACCTAATAGCGGGTCCACTTACTGTAATGGCAGGTATGCTCACCACCAAATGAAAGCCAGAGCAGGACTTTGAGGGTTTATTCTTTCTCGGGGCCCTAAGACAATTCATCCTCATTAACCTGCATCCTATAGATGTAATGAATCATCCTCGTCATCCCACCTGCCTCCAGCAGCTGTGGATATTATATTCTAGTGCCATGGCCAGGCTTTGAAACACAAACCTAGGAGAGGATCATAAACTCCATAAACTATCAGAGCATTTCCAAGTACTCACATACCACCCACTCCTCAGCAACTTCTAGCCTCTTCTTGCCTAATGGGAGCATTGGCTGGAGAAGAGGAACGGAGTTATTTTAGAAGTTTTACATACATCTCATCAGGGTATTTGGCAAAGCCACGCTCATGCTGGGTTAATCACTGCTGTGGGTGTCTCGGGATTGACAGTGAGCAATTTTATGAAAACCTTATAGTCAGTAACATCACTCCCACAGCACGGCAGGGAGGGGAGGAAGGGAAAGTCGAATGGATCCTCACCGTCACTTGAGCTTGAGGGAAATACAACCCCGACAAATATCAAATTGTAAGAAAGACTGGTAAGTCCCTTTTGCAACTTTACTGGAAGTAGGCAAAGAAGTCTGCAAAGAAGTTAGAATAACAGCTATAAGAGATGTTCCAGACAAAAATCATTTAATTGGGTTTTTAAGTTTTAAGTTGTATACAACTTTTAAAATATTTGAGAAAAAAGCCTGGTTCTCTTAATAAGAGGAACATATGTTGAACGCTTACAACTTGTCAGATACTCCTCTCAGCATTTTACTCCGTTGAATTACTTACAATAACTGTATTAAATCAGCACAATATCCATATGTTGAAGGTACTTTATCCCCCTTCCCCCATTTTACAGCTGAGGAAACACTACACACAATAGTTAGAAAACTAGAGCTTTCAGTACGTGTAGAGGCCAGGATTTGAACCCTAAGCATCACACTACAGTGCTTTCCCTTGGTGCCAATGAAAGAATTTCTGTCTACCAAGACTGGTAAGAAAATCCCGAGACGTTCAGAAGTATAAATAAATTATGAACAGAATGATACATTGCCCACCAGAGAAGGTTTGAAAAATAGCTCTTTGAGAGGAGGGTAAAGACTGGTTTGGCTTCCTCAGTGTTTAGTGATGGTGAAATTCAGTCAAGGAGGGGCCCATCCAAATGCTATTGCTTGCATGTAATTAACATTTTCTCTCTATGGAGTTTAGAATAGTTTAGCTTAGTCCTTAGAATATATACACATGGTTTCCAGGATAAATGATAGCAAAGTAATGGAGTTGGCCACACATTCTCTCTACCTTTATAAACACGTCCAAGGGTATAAACAAGTTAAAGATGGAAAATGACAACAATGCAAACAAAAGTTAAGAGAAGATGACACCAAGTGGGAGAGAAATTTCTACTGATGACAGTGACAGGGGATTGCGTGAGGGTCTTTATTCTTAGACTATACAATACTAACTCAATACTCAGAAAATTTCAAAACAGGCCCTGATAAGGCACAAAAAGACTGATTCTTCCTCACTCTTTGCACTATATCCTAGATGAAAGAGCTGGAACCTTCAGAAAGATGGGCAGTCAATTCCCAGAAGCTAAGAAATCATTTCCTGAGCCATCCTGAGGGTCCTCCTTCCACCTCTGGCCCCAACAGCTTCTCATTTTTTGCATCCTTAGGAGACTACAGCTCCCAGCATGTACTGTGCAGACGGATAAGTGGGAGGTTTAGAGATGGGTGTGTCCTGAACAGAAGGATAAGTTTTGTAAGACAGGATGGAAAAGGGAGGCCCTTCAGGATAAGCCAGGTTGGGCAGGGGGGTAGGAAAAAGTAAGTTGGGAGATAGAGCAGTGTCTGAATCAATCTCTGGCTATATTTTATGGAAGGGGAGGGTAGGACATAAAGACAGTCAATCACTTTTTAAATTAGTAAACACTTAAACTCTTCATTTAAGGACAATTAATCTGCAAACACCAATATAAGTTTTTTTTTAATTTTAACATATAAGACATCAAATGTCTTATATGAAAGGTATATATCTAAAAAAAATCTACAATCCATAATAAAAAATTTAGAATATATATATATATATATATATCTTCATTTCTTTTCAAGAAGAAGGCAAATATCAATAAATCAGAACTAGGAAAATAAGTACAAAAAGGGAGATTAAAGGAGATCTAAGAAAGTAAGAAAGCCTTGCTGAAATAAAATTTAAAAATAAATGAAAATGGAAAATTCAATTCACACAATTAAAATGGAAAGCAGTAAAGAACATTATGGTCGCTGCAAAAAATCAAAGCGCTGTTTAATGGATCAAGTTAAAAAGCCTGTCTCAGAAAGAAGAGGTAAACCAAATAAAGATAGAAATATGAAGGAAAAAATAAATACATGTAGAGAAAACAAACTCAAGCAAAGAACTATAGATGTTCTTATGTCAGAAAACAGAGCATCAGAACAAATTAAATAATCCCAACTAAAATGGGAGAAATTTTTTTCTGACATAAAGCAAGCCTGAAAACTTCAAACATGTAGAAATACCTCTTCGAATTCTAGGGGAATTCAAAAGAACCTACATCTAGACCAACCCCTGAGGCTTATTTTCTAAAATAAAGAGGAAAAAAAAAATGTAAAGAAAACCTGGAGCATTCAGGCAGGGCAAAATCAACAAATAAAATCAAGATTGGCGTTATGCATCTCTACAATGTTGTATGTATCAGATTAGTAAAACAGTGTCTCTATGTTTCCAACAGCAAACTGTGGGGTCTGTATTTCATACTCAGCAAAATTGTATCACTAAAGCAAGTCAGGGTGACATTCTCAATTCTGCATGACTCAGAAAATATAACAGGTATGACCCCTTCCTCAAAATATTACTAAGAAAACTCATGAATCAAACTCCAGGATACAAGTTGTGATAAATGTTGAAACAATTTAAATATATTACCTAAATAACAACCAAAAATAATGTTTCAAAATTGAATATAGAAGTTAAACAATTCCTGAAGATGAAGGCTTTTTGGCCAAAATAGGTAATTATTTAGTAATAGTCTTCAACAATTTTAAAAGACTAGGTGGAGGGGAGAAAATTAAAAGATGTGCCATATTCCTTTTTCCACATACAGATAAAAGAGAGTCAGTCTTTCTGATAAGAAGAGATGTTATAAGGTTAAAGTTATCCACATGCATAATTTAAAACCATATGTCTCTTTTTAAAATAACCACTAAATGAAAGTACAAATAAAATAGAGCCGAAGGACAATCAATAGAAAACAAGGCAAGTTCAACAACGATTACAAAATTTGAGCCAAGTATTCGTTTTCCTTAGCAATATAAAGAGGCTAATTTTCCCTTTTGAAAGGGAACTATTTTTAGATTTAGTGAAAAATTTGACCATACCCAATATCATATTCAAGACCACAAAAACTATTTAAATAAACAAAAAGCAATAGAAAATCGAACTCAATGGATTCAAAAGAGAAGTACAAACCACATTCTTTTATCATTATTCAATAAAACTAGAAATTGTTAAAGAAAGTAAGAAGCAAAACTCAATTATTTGATATTTAATAATGCTCTATATGCTTCTAACTAATTATTTGTTCACAGAAAAAATAAACATTTCAAGTACACGACATTTAGATTATAGAGAGACTATTTCAGATGCAAATATATGGAATACTGCAATTTGCACTCAGTTATACAGTCAACCCTTTACTGGTTTAGATGTTAAAGGAGAAAGTAAAATAAGTGAAATAATTAATAAAAATGAAAATATGATGAAAAGCAGAAGGAAAAAATAACAGAATAAAAAGAGCAATTAATGGATTTGAAAAGAGAAAAGGAGAATTAATAGATACATTCAAGAGCTAGATTATCTGTGTGTTTGTGTGTATGTTTGTTCAAAAACTGGCCCTGAACATGGAGGGCAAGGAGAGACCCAAGAAAGGCAGAACACTCCAGACTGGTAGGGGGCAGGGTTAATAAGCAGGGGAATTTACATACCAGGCGACGCTTGTCTTGGGCATTGTTCTCAAGATGAGTAGCTCTTGGCACCTGCCTCCAGAATCTTAAAAGTTTACATAGAGGCTGCAAAAGGGTTCAGTCATGTATTCAGTCCAGATGGTCCCCCAAACACATGCTCCCTCAACTCTGCATCCTTAAAAATGGCTCCCATAGGGGCTTCCCTGGTGGCGCAGTGGTTGAGAGTCCGCCTGCCAATTCAGGGGACACGGGTTCATGCCCTGGTCCGGGAGGATTCCGCATGCCGCGGAGCAGCTAGGCCCGTGAGCCATGGCCGCTGAGCCTGCGCTTCCGGAGCCTGTGCTCCTCAATGGGAGGAGCCACAACAGTGAGAGGCCCACGTACCGCAAGAAAAAAAAAAAAAAAAAGGCTCCCACGGTGGGAACAGTGGGCAGAATGTACATTTTAAGGGCAGGGGAGGGGTAAGGAGCCTCTGATAGATTGCCGGGGTTGCAGGAGGTCATGTCTTCTCAATGACCTCCTCTAGCAGTAGAAAATACAGGGAAATCTTATAAATTTGAGGTATAATAGAGCTATCCCTAAGTTCACACATTTCTAGGTATGAATCCTGGCTCCATCACTTACATAGCTGTGTGACATCAGACAAGCTGTTTAGCCTCCCTGATCCTCAGATTCTTTATCTCAAAAATGGCAATAATGATAATCTCTCTTTCACAGGATGATAAATTGTGTGACATCCAATTAGCACCCCATGCCTAATATATTGTAAGTACTCAGTACATAGTGGTTATTCTATCTACCACAATCCTTAAGAAATACAAGAGAAAAATACAAATTAACACAATTTGACATAAAAAGAGCATTGTAACGATAGATGGAGTGATATTAAAACCTATGAGATAACATTGAGTAATTTATGATAATAAAAAGAAACTTCTTCAAAAATTTTAAAATTTTTTGGAAAGAAATATAAATTGACTGGATTGACCAGAAAATTGGTCATATATATTTATACTTGAAGGAAACATAATATTTTATGCAAACTGTATTGGAAAAAAAAAAAGCCACACGTATCTTTCCTTTTTCTTTTTCTTCCCTCCGCGGCACGCGGGCCTCTCTCTCATTGCTGTGGCCTCTCCCGTCGCGGAGCACAGGCTCTGGACGCACAGACCCAGCGCCCATGGCTCACGGGCCCAGCCGCTCCGCAGCACGTAAGATCCTCCCGGGTTGGAGAACGAACCCGTGTCCCCTGCTTCGGCAGGCAGACTCTCAACCACTGCGCCACCAGGGAAGCCCATATTTTTCCTTTTTAATGAACAAACTTAAGTAACCTTTATACCAAAACCTTACACAGACAACTCTTTGAACCAACATATTTCAAAAGGATGTTTCCTAGTTGCACTAGAGCCATGCAATATTAATAAGTTTAAGTTTCAATGTTTTTGAGAATTCTATATTAACTTACCCCAAACATGCCTACACACACACGTGCACATGCACACGCACACACACACACACACACACACATACACACACAGTGGCACCCCAAATGTGGGCAGGAAATTCTGTGCTCCCAAAGCATCCTGGTCTCCCTTATTGTCACATTTATCAAAATGTCTCATAATTGCCTATTTACTTCTCTGTATCCTCTCCCTAATTGTTTCCACATTAGTTGGTGCAAGGACCATATCTATCTTTTCATTATAGCCCCAGCTTTGTTAATACTTGTTGTTTGAAAAAAACTGTTTCAAAAAAAAAAAAAAAGTTTTCCAACAATTTTGGAAAACCAAGTAACAAAACTATTAATCAGAATTCTCGCCTACAAAATTGCTCATTTTGGATCTCTCAGAGACAATATATATTTCTTATAATTGGTCGTTATAAGACCAGAGAAACATTGTTTTCAGAAAAGATCCACTTTATACTTGTTGCCACATAATACCAATTTAGGAGACACTCATTAACTAATTACACCATGGATACTGATGAAAAAAACCCAGATAAAAGGTTAGCCAATTAAGTTCAATGTTACACTTAAAAATCCTTCTCCTTGATAAAGTAGAGTTTATCCCAAGAATACGAGGATGACTTGTTATTAAGAAATCTACTGATGATATAGCAGTAGGTTAGAGAAGTTTAAAAATGTATATTATCAGCTTAACATATACTAGGAAAAATTCAATAAAATTTAGCCGTCCTTCAGGATGGAAACTTTTATGAATTATTGGTAAAACAATATTTCCTGACATGGGAAAATACCTGTCTTCTAACCAACAATCATAGGCACCTCACAAGCCTTCCCCTCTCTTGCCCATCCTGGTTTCCTAAGTTTCCTCTTTCTCAAGTTAAAGCAAATTCCTTAACTCAGACCATGTGACAAGCAGGAATTCATCCTGAAGTTTCATACAAGGTGGGTATTAAACATGAAGGGCTTTACTTTATATGCCAAAATGTATGTTTAAAAATCATAAACAAAATTAAAAGGCAAATAAAGAGATGTTTGCAAACATAAAAACGAGAGAGTATCCTTAATATACTAAAAGTACATAAGCATCAGTAAGAAAAACAAACTACAGGAAAGTGAGCAAAAGGTATAAACAAACAATACAAAGATAAACATAATTCATCTTTTTATATTCTATTTATGTTTATTACATATATAATATGTTATATATATATATTATGAATCTGCTTATTTTTTTATTCTATTCTCTCTTATTTTTCTAATTCTATGGTCACAATGATACTCAAAAACCCCATCCTCTCTTATCAATCTTCCCAATTCCAGTCTTTCCTTACCTAAATCAATGTTATATTCCACGAGATTAACTGTCTAAAAGCAAAATTCTGATTGTCATCTTCAATACTAGCAGTCACTAAGGACTCCCAAATATATTAGCCAAATTAACAATGCATATAATTTTGTCTCAGGCAATTTTGACATTAAAGAAAAACATCTTGTAGGTATGTGGACCCACAAGCATATGTGGACACCCATAAATGCAACCACTAGAGCCAGCAATTTATTCACTCATCAGATTTGTGTTAAACCTCCAGTGACACAGTACTGCACCAGGTTGGTGCCCAAAGATGAAGAAGATCCAGTTCTCACCCCTGAGGATCTCATAGGCCAGAGAAGACAAGCAAGAAAATAATGATAGCAGTACACTGAGCTAAGGATTATGTTGGCCCTCTTCACAGAATGATCCAGGAACAAAAAAAGATGCACTTGACTCAGTCTAAGTCTTCCTGGAGGACAGCATCCCCAAGATGCAGCTTGTAGGCTGAGTAGGGGTCACTCAGAAATAGGGAAAAAGGACAGAGCATACCTGATAGAACTGATGTTATAAATAAAGGCTGGAAGGAAGAAGTATTTTATATGTGATGAATATAACTAGACCTTAAATGGTAAGCTCAGGAGTGGTGAGAGATGAGACGGCAAAAGGTAAGTAAAGATAGGCCATGGGGGTTCTTTCGTAAGTTTCCTGGAACTTGACATGTAACAAACTATAAGCTGGTTGAGGGTAGGATTATTGTATCTTCCTCGTGGTCTAACACATCACCCTTTCTGAATAGCCAGCTGTAAAATTGCATTCTCCGTTCCTAGAATCCAATGATCAGCCTCTTCTATGAAGCTGTCTTTTCATTTCCAAATCAGCCGGAAGAAAACAAATGCTGTGCCTGCCACAGAACCCTTGTCTCAAGCGGCAAATTTATGTTTCTAGGAAAAAGCTCCTCAATAGCTCAGAATGCACAAACTTTATTTCTCTGGGGCTGTTTCTCACTCCTCTAGTCACTTATACAGAACTTCACGGATGCATTTTGCTAAGATATGAAGCAGATGTAACCAGAGGGAGAATGTGTTTAAACTCCAGGTTTAATTCAGTTCCAAACCAGAGTTCCATTGTGTGCATTATTTATCAATAGCATTAAAGTGCTCGCAGTGAGCCAGCCCTGACTTGACTGTATACATAAACTATGTCAGACTTCATTCCTGTCCTCTGAGTCCTCACACCCTAAAGAGGAAAATGGAGAGCGTATATACAGTTTACATCAGGATAATTATGACTAAGCAATGCTTAGCTAATAGGCTAACTGTAGCAATAAGCCATTTAAACCTGGGGGTTAAGGAGCACTGTTAGGAACCTTAAGCCCTTTTTGTGTGTGTGTGTTTTTTTTTTTTTCTTTTTTAAAGGTTTTGCCTCTAACAGTGTAGAGATTCTTTTACTCAGTTCTGCTTCAACTCACCTGTGAAAGGGCAGGTCTCTGAGTAAGGAAGTCTTTGATGAGTGAGCAGAAGGCCTCTTACTATGCTAGCATCTGATGGAGAATCATCAAATCTCAAGAATTAAAAGCAACTTAGTGGGAAGTATGCTGGCCTCCATTTATGTCCCTTATGAGACAGTTTTATTTTTGGTGGTAAGAGAGGACCGGAAAAGAAAACACGCTGACCCTTGGAGGTACTCATCATCTGGAGATTCTCGGTGATGTTTGCTGAGATGGAGGCAAGAGATGGAGTAAAGGGATCACATTTCAGAAGCGGTCAAGTGCAGTGGGGTGGTCTGAACACTGCAGAAAAGACCTGAAGTGGGTGTAATCCCAACACAGAAAGAAAGGAAAGGAATCCCATGCATAGCAGGCTTGTAACAATTTGACAGAGGGGATGCCAATGGAGAAGGAATGAAAGAGGATAGATATTGAAAAGGAAATTCTGGGTGTTGAATAAGGAGCAAAAGGCAAGGAATAGAGATTGGAGGTGGACTATAGCACTTGGGAATCCTCCCCATTCAGAGAACAGTGGTGTGATACTGGCAGGAAGTGTGAGCCTGACAGATGTGGGAGTCCCAAAATAAATAGCCATTTGAGATAAACAGCCAGCCTAGAGGCCACAGAGAAAGCAGAGACATTACTGGGAAAAAAGAAAGGAAGGTATGAGAATGGGTAAGATAATGAATGCCAGAGGCAAAATCAAAGCCTCGGAAGATGCAAGGGATGACCCCAAGGTGACAAATTTGCATTGAGTTGATTCTGATAGACTGAAAATACTAAGGGACAATGATCTGAAAAATACATAAAAATATATAGAAAAATTGAACTCTGACCCACAACCCCCAGCAACCACCGCAGGAAGCCAAACCACAACCTCTGCAAGCCGTCTGCCCCAAACATCCAGGACTTCATCAGTAACCGACAGCTTTCCTAAATTTTGCTCCTACTTCCAACTTGGAAACAACTGGAAAAAGCCAAATGTGCCCCAATATCCTATCACATAGGATGCCCTGCTTCTCACCTCTGGCTTCCCCATGCCAACATGGCTTCCTGGTTTTCTTTTCCCACTATCAAGCTTTCCCGCTCTTCTGCCTGCCTTTGAGTCTCTGCCAAATGCAAGTGACGGAGCCTGATTCCCTTGCTATAACAAGCTCTGAATAAATAGCCTTTGCTTATCCTCATTTGGATGGTCTTTGTCTATTTCCATACGTCTATGTACCCAGCACTGTTCTGGGTTCTAGGAATAATGGTGAACAAGGCAGGAAAAGATTTCTGCCCTTACGAGACCAGATTAACATTCTTTTGGGAGGGACAGACAAGAAGCAAGGAGAGAAATTAAGTTAGCATTAAATTATTGTGAAGGAAATAAGACAGGATGATGTAATGGGGGTGGATAATGTTATACTGAATAGTGAAGAAAGGCCTCCTTGAGGAGGTGACATTTCAACTGAAAACTAAGGAGTAAAGAAGAGCCAGTCTTGTGGGGGAAGAGACTCCAGACAGTGAGAACAAGTACAAAACACACTGGGGCAGACTGCCCTTGGTTTTGTTTGGAAGACACAGAAAAGACCAGGGTGGAACGGATGTTATGAGTGAGGGGAAGGTGGGGTGAGGTTGGGGAGGGAGACGGGGCCTGATCACACAGGGCTGGGGCTGGAAGGACAGCCTCGGAAGGTTTTAGGCAGGAACACCTGAGATCCTAAGAGAAGTATAAATGTACGAGCAGAGCCAGTTTTCAGTGCTCATTTCCAGTCAATTACCATTATCAAATCAGGGCAGTTCATCCTGAAGATTTCAAGTGTTTATAGCGATAACAGAAGTGCTGCTGGGATAATAGTGCTTCAGTGTAATTAAGCACCTCTGCCCTTCCATCATGAAGACGTAACAAGTATCCAGCTCTTCTCTGAGATCCCACGCACAGCTGATAATGGACACTCCATCAGTATCCTCTTCTCACCACACTAGGACTGTTTTATGAGGATGCTGAAAGCTTTAATAAACCCTCTTAGATAATTTCTTTATGAGGCAGGGAATTAGTAGAGCTGAGCATGAAATAGTTTAGGGTCTGTCAACAAAGGGGGCACCATTGTTTTTATGACCTGTGGTCCCTGGGTGGGAAACTCTAATTAACTGGAATATTGGTAACATACGCGGTTGCATCGATCTGCTCTGTAAATAGCAGCTGTCCCTTTGCTCAGACAGGGACTTTGCTCAGCTCCGCCATCATCACGCCTGCTCTATCACTGCAAACAGGCCCTTTGGAAAGCTAAGCTCACTCATTTCTCCCAGGTGTTAGAGGAGCAGGGCTCACACTAACTCCCAAGTCCCCAAAGATAATAGAAGTGTCATAGAGGGATGATGCTTGTAGTTTCTGCGTCCATCTAATTTATAATACAGAGCAATTCAGGTTATCAGAGCAATCTTGCTCCTCGTTTTCTGTATCTCATTCCAGATAAAGAGCTGTGCAGAATGATGCAGCAAAAAATGTATTGTCTGATCAGCCTCGCCATGCTCGTGGCCATACTGTCAGGAAGGATGCCCTCTTTAGCATCAGTGATCAATGGAGCTGGCGTCCGAGAGACTGCTCAGTATGCCTCTGTGCAACAGTTGTAAACCTCCAACAAGCAAGTAAAAAGAGATTGGAAGGGAAGCGCAGCTGACTGATAAGAGTCGAACAAGCTAGCATTTCATGAAATGTTTCCTCTTTGTCCTGGGCACACAGTCAGACTACTTTCCCAGACCTCCTTGCCCATAGGCATGGCATTATGATGGAGCCTTAGCCAGCTGAATGTGAGTGGAAGCAAAGCTTGTCACTTCCAGCACCACCAGCCCTGCCACCACCACCACCATCACCTCCACGCTCTCTTTATCTTCCTTTGGCTTGATGCCAATGAGCAACACATTCTTAGAATCTACGTTGGAAATAGAAGAACCACGAGGTGGGAAGGGTCTGGGTCCCTGAAAAGCATCCGAAGGAGAGCTGCCTACCAATGGGGAGCATCCACTAAAGACGTATAGCAACAACTTTTATTATTTTAAATCACGAAGGTACTGAAATTTATCTGTTACAGCCACTAGCATTAGCCTAACTAATATAATGGGTCTCCAAATACTAGACCCAGACTTTCAAAGAATTCACACAAAGTTTGAATCACCTTAGGGTTTCTGCCATAGCCTCTACCAAGTGAGAAAACAGTAACATTTTTAACAGCTTTACTGAGGTTCAACTCACATATCCCACAATTCACTCATTGTAAGTGCAGAGTTCAATGGTTTTTAGCACATTTATACAAGTATGTAAGAACACTTCTCTCTCTCAATCCCTAAATTCCCTCATCCTTGTATGCAATCAATCCACGATCTCAGCCCCAGGCAAGCACAAATCTTCATTTCTGGCACATATCCCTCCGTATAATGATTTTGAAGTTCCCCTATGTTGTTACACGTGTCAGTACTTTGTTCCTTTTGGTGGCTACATAGCGCTCAGTTGTGTGCATATACTAAAGTGGTGATTTTCCATTCACCAGTTTATGGACATTTGCATTGTTTTGGTTTGGTATTATTATTTCTGATGCTGCTATATGTTAAGTCTGTTTGTACACGTTTTCATTTCTCTTAGGTAGATGCCTAGGAGCTGAATTGCTAGGTTGTATTAACTACCATTTTATACCCAATGAAAACCTTCTCTGACTCCCTTCGAGTCTGTTCTTTGTTCTTTTAAATCGTTTTGTTCATAACTGAAATACTATATTTATCCCACTGAAGTCATTGAATTTTTGTTTTTATTCACTTATGTCTCTTTCTGTTAACTAGACTACGAGCTACTTAAAGGTCAAAAACATGGTTTTTTGTGATATGCTAATGTTTAGAATAGTGATGACTACTCAGGACATGTTTACTGAAATACAAAATAGCCGGATAGCTTGAGGTACAGTGAGCTACTGTACAGTCAGAGGGCTCGATTGTGTGATGTCAACTTGGCTAACGCCGGGAACTGTGTTTCCAAGAATCCTTTCTCTGCTTGATTCCAGTTAGGGTTGGCCACAGAAGAACTTGCCTGATACTTGGAAGGAGGAAATGAAACAGAAGCCCTTACTTGCCAAAGGTCGGGGTGGTAAGATGAAGCAGTGGGCGGAATCGAACTGGTCCCCATCTCTGCAGCACCTGGTCCTGTCCCTTGTCCTCACTCCAGCTGCAGCCCCACCACCAGATGCTTGGCTGTGGAGGTGAGGTCTACACAGGAGCAACAGCTGCCCACAGCCTCTCCGTGGGCTCCTTCTTTTAGGATCCAACCCTGTGACCTGAATGTTGGCTACAGAATGTTCCTTCAAGTTCTGATGTCATCCACACCAGAGCTGCAGTCAGACTAGCAGTCGATTCTCGGATTCTCCGATTCCTTCTCCAGATCTGCACTTCCCCAGCCTTGCCACATTTTTTTGCATCAGGTCTAATTCCCGTAATAAAGCCCTCATTTCATGTTACTCATAGTAGCTCTGTTTTCCTGATAGAACCCTGACTACTACAGTTCTCCAGGCGTGGACCATATATAAACCCACATTCTTCTGAGGAGCCAGTGCTGTGGCCTGGAGGCTCTGAAAAAGCTGCCCAGTCCCCTCTAAGTAGGTGGGCCCTCCCTGTCCTATGTGACATTTACTTAAAAATATCTCTCTATGCACAAAGCATTACCGGTGAGATCTGGGAAGTTTTGTTTCCAGCATTAAAATGTCACTGAAGATTTTTAATTGATATTGTTTTTCTTGTTTTTTCAGTTACAATTTAAATTTATCCTGATAACATTTTAATTACCATTAAAACTCCCAGGTAATTGACATCCCTTAAATTTCTGTTATAGGTGTTAATTGCTGTCTTGAATCTTGGGGCAGATAAAGAGAATTTAAAGTAAACATAGGGGAAGAGACAGATTTAGAGTAGACTGAGAGAGAGAGAGAGAGAGAGAGAGAGAGAGAGAATCTAGGAAGCAGTTAGGGGTAGTGCCATCTTATTTTCTTCTTTTTTACTTTCTTTCCATAGTTGCACCTCAATTGTTTACTTTAGAGAAAAATTATCTTATTGGGTAAAATTAACATTTTCTATCCTTTACCCTTTTCAAACAGCAGAGCTGAAGCTTTCAATATTCCTGGCTGGTAGTAGATTATCTTCTGATATCTTGTCAATGGTAATTGGAGTGTATTGCAGATCAGAGGCAGAAGGAGTGTCACCACTAATGGTCTTTATGGCCAGTTATTACACAGGGATGTTCCCCTGCCAAGGAGACAGTTGTCTGGCCATGATCTGTGACAAAAGCAAGGCTCTGGGAGTCGTGAGATAATTTGTGTTGCTGTCAGTAGTTAGGGGCTCTAATGAGTCCAATTTCTGAGAGCTTAACTATGAATTGGGTGCAGCTTTTTGCTGAGTTTTGTTTTAATTGAGAAAGAAGGACTTACTTTGTTCTGCAGAGGCTCACTGGGGCTCTTCCCTACATTATACATTTCTAGGGTCAGTATGGGACCCATTTTCCTGGAAAAAGGATGAAGGAGAATCTACTATTTTTTTAGAAGCTTGGCCAAAAATGCCATACTCATTGTCAAGATGGTTACAGCAGAGGAAATGGGTCAAACTAAGTAAAAGACCAAGACCCAATCCTTGCTCCTTGAGATGCACAAGTGAAGGAACTCATTCCTCATTAGACCAGTTAGATGGAGGGTGAAGGTAGTAAGTCTCTACCAATGAATCTGTTTTTCAGAAAACAAAATTCATTCTGTTTGAGAGCCAAGCTCAAAAATAGAGCCTAAGTGTTAGGTGATGGTGGAGAGGGGAAGAGGGGCTGATTTGAGCATAGCCCATGGAGTGGATCTGCCTAACTCTGCCCCTTCTAAGTATATCCTGATAGCAGCTCATGGGTACCAGTGCCATTCTGAGCAGGGATTCAGAAGAGCAACACTGATGGGGCCTGGTGGCTAAGTCGGAAATCTCATTGCCTGAGTTCCTGGGCTTAGACGTTCAGTGACTGTGGGAAAGTTATACAAGTGTTTCATGTCTCCATTCCCTCTTCTGTAAAGTTATAATAACATCTACACCACAGAGCTCAAAACATTGAGTTAATGTATGTAAAGTACTTTAAGAAGTGGTTGGACCAAGAGTTGCTATGCCGTCTCCTGACCAAACCTGCATGGGTGTCATCACAGAGATTCTGTTCCAGCCCTGCCCACCTTCCATAATCACAACTCCACCTTGGTTTGGAGCTCCACCAATACACACACACACACACACACACACACACACACACACACACACACACGTACTTGGTGGCCAGTCATGGCCAGTTAGTCTATTAAAACTATTTTCCTTGTCTACAAACCACCCAGCTACTGGTCCCAATCAGAGCCTCTGGCCTACTTCTTATCTCTAAGGAGCACTTTCCAAAATGCTTTGGATCCCTCTGTGGATTCTCCTCCATCACCCGTAGATGATAGGCAGATGAAACACCAGCTCCAGGAGTTTAACTCCATTGCCGTAGTGGCTGCAGATAACAACCTGTTCTTCCCACCTCACCACCATGTAGTTTACTCAGGATAAGTTATGGACCCCACCACCCAAAACACACCTCTGTCTCCCATCCCAACAAATTCACTAAGCCAGTTAGTCATGCTGCACCAGAACCTAAGAAACTGTGGGCTACCCAAGACATGCAGGGAGCTCATTAATATTAATAACATTTCCCATTTCTCCTTAGAATGAAGCATTGGCTTCATTCTGGATGGATTCTTTATCAAAATGAGAAAAATTATGGCAATGGTATCAGGGACATTATTCCTATTATTTTCTTCTATTTTTAAAAATCAAATTAGTAGCCAATATGACATATATAACCAACTAATGAATTTGAGCATACATTAATAAGATTTAGATTTGAAATCAAGAAAAACTTCAATTAAGTCAATCTTGCAAATGTAATAATTTGTACAGTCATTTCTTTGCTGACTGGTAATGAGGTATACATGGCAGGCAGTACACAAATGATTATAACTTGCATTATAACATAATCACAATGAGCATTTTTTGGATAAACTAGAATGGAGAAAAGTGAAAACTGGAGAAGTTGTGTTGCTGATCCTTTAAATGTCCTTGAACCTCAAGGCTTAACATTTTCCAAAAGGACCTTGATAACTAAGTATTCTAGAAGATAAAGCTCACAATTTTTTCTTCTTTCTAAAGGAATACTTTCTATAAAAGTTAATAAAAGTTGTCCAAATTACAAAAACTTCCACCTGGAGAGATATGATCAAATATTTTTAACCCTGGAACTAAGATGTAAATTGCTTACAAATCACTTTCTTACCTAGGCTATTTACATAGGAACATATAAAATTTTAAGTTGGTAATAGTATAGGTAATATGCATGTTAGATTATAGAGATAATGGAGAAAAGATGTAAGATTTATAATATTATTTATAATGTTAGTGCTGTTCACTAATATATTACTGATAGCACTTACAGTTCTCCAAAGTAGAGGTAGGATTACTGTCCCCTGCACTCTTTCAGTTAGTTGGGGCCCTCCAGATGTGAGCAAAAGCGCTGTGCATTATTGCAAGAAGAAGCTTTATGAGCCAACATATGGTTCACCATGCTCTTTCTCCTCTGCCATGACAACCAGGAATTTACCAGCTATTCTGTCAACCTGAGTCCCTGAGTGAGGACGATATGGAGAAGAGTCCCCAGTCAACCCATGATGTACACATAGAAGAAACTACATAGTGTCATTATGGGGCTGTGTGTTACAGTAGCATAACTTAACCTACCCTGACTAACTGGATTATTCTGCAGCTAGATCAGGATAGGATAGATTATGCTATATAAACAAATAATTCAAAATCTCAAGTGCTTAAATCAACTAAGATTTACTTGTCACTCATGCTACATGCCCATCATGGGCTGTCTGAGAAGTCTGCTTAACGTGGTCACTCAGGGACTCAGGTGAAAACCCTTCACTGTGATGGAGAATGAATGTGGGACAGAGGACATGGCAAGTTGTTCACTGGCTCTTAAAATGTCTGTCTAGAAGATATATACCAATCACTTTCACTCATGAGTGCAAGTCACATGACCACACCCACCTTCAGATGAGATGGGGAAATGCAATCCTATCATATGCCCAAAAGGAAATAATTTTTTAAAAGTTGTCTGTAATATTCCTTAAAGATCACAAAACAAGTATGATACCCATTTTCCAGATGAGATGACCAGTTGAGAAAGGCTTAGTATCTGGCCTAAACTCAGAGTTAGGAAATGAAAGAAGAAAAACATCTGAACACTAGCAGCCTGAATTCCAGGGTCTAGACCCTTAAAAACAGTGAAATCACAGTTATACTCTGCTATTAATAATAATAGTGTGCCTTTGGAGGCGGTACACAATAGTAATGTGGAGTATTGGTAGTATGCAGTATTATTATTAACCAATAGTAATAATAGTTAAAGCAACAGACAATTAGCTTGGGAAATCTCAGCTGTACGTCTAGAAAAAGCAAATATATCAAGTGGGTCGAAAATAGGTTCCAGTGTTGGCCCTTCATTAATTATTCTTTACAATTTTGTGGTAAGCTGGTGAAGCCACATGACTCCTCTCTGCCCTGGTGCCTGGTACTAAAAAGGGAAACCAGGCCCACAGACAGGGATGTTCACAGAGCATAGCCATCATGAATCAGGTCAGTACTTAGCTGTGAAGCATGTGGAGTTCCTTATTTGAAGGCTCTCCTGCACCTGTACAGAGCATCGTTGTTTTATACTAGTTAATTTTAAATGGGCTGTTGGCTGAGAACATCAAAGTCTGGAATTCCAGACTCCCATCATCCCTCTGGTCAAGACTGAGAAGATGGCCTTCATTACTTTTTGTCCTGTTTAACCTCTGAAAATGTCAGCATTTCTCCATTGGATTAATCCCTCTTTATCAGATGCTGGCTTATTGGAAATAAATTCTAATAAGAATCATGCCTGCCAAATTAGTTTTACCCTCAACTCCCAAAGAGCCTACAATACAAAAAGGATTTGCTAAGGAAAGGTCATTTTGGAAACAAAGAAGAAACACCTTGCTGCAAAACTTGGGGAATAAGTGAGCTCCCAAGGCTGAGAAAACCGAGCCCTGGTCGGGGGTGGGGGGCAAGCAGTTGGGATCCCAGTGCCTCAGTGGTTAAGTCAGCAGGTGCCTCATCCTCAGTCAATGGCAAGAAACTGATGCAGAATCAAACTTATGAACGAGATAAACAGTGCGAAGTCTGAGAAGATACCAGCACCCCTGAAGCCACATGTCTCCATGCAGAATTCTTTTGATTAGTTATTGGGTTGGCCAAAAAATTCATTTGGATTTTTCCATAAGACATTACGAAAAACCCGAACGAACTTTTTGGCCAAGCCAATACATTTTGGGGGGCCTATTGTTCATACCCTCTGCCACCCATGGAGGCATCATTTACCCTCATGCATTTGTGTGAAAGAGGCAACATTAAGTAAAATACAAATTAACTAACTATGAAATATAGAAATAGATCTCTTAATATATGTATATATACATGTACACATATATGCATATATATGGCATTTGAAGTATTAGTTGATTACATATAAAGTATTATTTTTAAATTTCCTCATTTACTAAGAGACACACTGACATACACTAAATTAATATCAAATTAATATCAAATATCATGATTGGTTTTGGTAATGACTATATCTAAAACTGTAGTTTGAAATATAATTTCATATTACAGAGTTCAATATAGACACCACAAAATACTAATTTCTGTGACCCGATACTTGGGATTCTTGCATTTTGCACACAAATTTAATAGCTTATGTTTATAATTTTTGTGTTGTGTTTCCAAATGAGTAAAGATGAGAGAAGATTTCTGACTCATATTTAGATGTATTTCTTTCCAAAATACACTGTGGAAGTATGGTTAGTCTTTCTTTCAATAAATAATATGCCATATGCCAACTTGGATATAATAATCACTGCTATATGTTTTCCTTTTTGGCACTGGCTCCTGAAGGGCCATGGAAAGTTTCCCTGCTATATGAGGAATAGATAATGTGATTGTAGCCCACAGATCTGGCAAAGACAACCTTAATGTGATTTTTAGGTATCTCAACTTTTTTCCAATCAGCATTTCTTTGTCTTCCCATCTAAATACCAGTCTCACCTGGGCATGAAATAAAAAATATATGACTAAAAATGAAAATACCTATACCTGATAATGGCCCAAACCACCATGATGGCTGGTGGGGTTCCTCTGAATAAGAAACTGGGGGCACAGGACCCTGCGTGCTCCTCTGCTCTCCATTAACTGTAGTACATGTCCGCTCAATATGCAACCTGAATCTCTCAGCTTAATTTAAAATAATAGTTAAATAATTATCATGGTATCAATATTTTTTTTAAAAAATCAATTAAGAAAGACATCAGTTCCTTTGAGCCCCAGAATACCACAGAGTTGGGAAATATTGGCTAACCCTATGATAGAAACAGCCTAGCTGCCTAACTAATATCCTTTCTTACTTTCTCCATTACTAATATATAGCCCTAATTTTATTTAGGGAAGGTGTATCAGTTAGCCTTTGATGCATTATAATACATCCCCAAACCTAGTGGCTTTAAACAGCCACTATTCCTGATTCTGAGTCAGCATCATGGGCTTGGTTCAGGGGGTGGTTCTTTAGGTCTCAGCATAACGTTGCCGTGGCAGCAGTAAGTCCAGGTTAAAAATGAACAAGCAAACAGCAGTAAATCCCTGACACACACCAAAAATCCCACTGCATATTTCCCAGCCTTCCTTACATTGAGGGGTGTTCAGATAACACAGTTCTGGTCAAGAGAGAGAAGTGAAAGTCATGAGTCGGGGCTTCTGAGAAAGCTTCTCAATGGTGGAGAGACTTAACTGGCTTACATATTTTGCCTTTAATCTTCCACTTCTTTCTGGAACGTGGAAGCAATGCAGGGGTGGAGCAGCCATCCTGAAACCTTAAGGCAACAATGATGAGCATGGAAGCTACATCCCAAGACAGCTGCATGGAAAAGAAAAAGACAGATACAGCCTATTTCCTGACCACTTTGTATGTGAGAAAAGTATAATTCTCTACTCGTTTAACCCATACTGGATCATTTCTGTCACTCAGGGCTGAATATACATCCTCACTGATACAAAACAAACAAACAAAAATACGGCATGTCTTGATGTGGGAAACTCAACACATTTACAATGGTGTGGCCATATAGGAGAAAAAAGAAAGTGTTTCCAGGAGTCACCACAGTGTCTGAAGGAAGAGAGAGCGTTAAATAGGACATGGATGAGAGGCTAGGAGAGAGACAAGCTCATCTGGATCCTCCTTAGAGTAAGTGGATGGTTGCCCACTCTAGAGCACAGGCCAGCATGGGACAGACGCCTTTTCAAAAGTTATATACCTGGAGCAATACTTGGTGCCATGGAGACAAAGATAAAAATATACACAATATAGAAATTAAAACAAGAAAGCCTGCAGATAGATTTTTCCTACAAATATAGGGAAAAGTCCATAATATAGGAGAACTGACAGGATATGTGTGTTAAGGTCTTTGGAAATTCATTAATTCATTCAACAAATATTAATTAAGTTCCTTGATTCATAGTGATTCTTATTAAATTTAATGAATGCTCCCTTACTTCACAGTATACTGAAGGGCTGTCAAATATGGTGACCTTGAAGGAGAACACAAGTTCTGTCTTCCTTTTTTCCTTCCCTCCCCTCCTTTCCCCTCCCCCTCCTCCCCTCTGTCCTCTTCCCCCTCCCCCTTCCCCTCTCTTCCCTCTCCCCTCTCCCATCTCCCTCCTCCCCTCTCCCCTCTCCCCTCTTCCCTCTCCCCTCTCAATATCCACCCCTTCTCTTCACTTACTTTTCCTTTCCTTCCTTCCCTTCCCTTCCTTTCAGAAAAATAAGTTGGAGAAAAGAATCTCATTAAAATTCCTTTTCTTTCTTTAGGTCTGGGATTCTCAAACAATAGAACAAGTGATGCCGATGTTATATAAGGAAGCTTCAGATGGTAAACAGACATGGCATTAAATAATGCTGAGATACATGGTGAGAAGGTTTTTCTATTTCCCATTTTCTTTCTTTATTTCTTTGCCTTTAATTTTAAAAAGTTTTAATAAAATAGTCGTGAGAGGGCTGCAAAAATAATAATACAAAAACTGTCCCCTACTTCCCCCTCCTGATCTCCCCAGTTCTCCTCCTCAGAGACAACCACTTTCTCCTTGTTTAACTATTTTTAATAGTACTGACTTTCATATGTTAAAATAAAAGTTTTAGGGCTTCCCTGGTGGTGCAGTGGTTGAGAGTCCACCTGCCGATGCAGGGGACACGGGTTCGTGCCCCGGTCCTGGAAGATTCCACATGCCGTGGAGCGGCTGGGCCCGTGAGCCATGGCCGCTGAGCCTGTGCATCCGGAGCCTGTGCTCCGCAGCAGGAGAGGCCACAACAGTGATATGCCCGCATACTGCAAAATAAAATAAAATAAAATAAAAGGTTTATACTACTTTTTTGGTTAAATTTAGAGTTTATCTTTTGACACGATTTATAATTGATAAAAATTCCTATATGGATTTCAAAAATATGTCCACACGGTCTCTGATACTCTTTGCTTGCCTTAATCCTCCTCCTCTTAAGTGTGGGCTGGAATCTGTAACTCACTTCTGACAAATGGAATAAAGCAGAAGTGACAGTGTTCAGCTTTAGAGATCAGGACGTAAAAAGGCACTGTGGCCTCCATCATGGTCTCCCTCTCTCTCTCTGTCTCATCTGCCTCTGTCTCTCTCTGGCTGGCTGTCTCTCAGGTCACTGGTACTAGGAGAAGCTGGCTGCCATGTGGTGAGAAGAGTCCCACATGGTGAAGAACTGAGGTCCCCGTTCCACATCCACTCAGGAACCGAGGCTTCCTGACAGCCACTGAGTGATTGAGCTTGAAGTGGTTCCTCCAGCCCAGCCAGGTCTTCAGATGACTGCAGACCCAGCCAACATCTGGATTATAACCTCATGAGAGACCCTGAGCCAGAGCTACCCAGCTAAGCTGCTCTCAAATTCTTGATCCACAGGAAGTGTAAGGAGAATAAATATTTATTGTTTTAAGATATAAAGTTTGGGGGTGATTTGTTATTGCAGCAAAAGATAACTAATAAAGTACTTTAAAACCATTTTCCCATGCTCTTAATATAGTTATCTAACATTTACAGTTAATCAATGACATCTGTTTATTTCATTATTCCTAAGTAAACATTATTCACTAAGCCAATTATTGTATTGTAATTATATGTCCTTCCTTTTACAACTTTTGTTTTTCCTGGAATTAATAATTGCCGTTATTCTATCAGACAGTGATCTATGTATTTATCCTCATTACCTTTCCAAATATTCCTTCAGATCTACCATATACCTTTCAGAAGTTTTCTTTGCCCCAAGTGGCATATCACAATAGATCTTCTAACAGTCACTTATATTTCCCACATGGAGACCTTTCTGCCAGAGCTATTGTCTTCTTGCTCCGAACCAGATATCCTTTCTCTAGGCCTGTCATCCTGGGACATGTCTTTCCTTCATTCTGGGGCTTTTGTTCACTACTTTTGTGTGTCATGACCCCTCCTGCTTGGATCTTATGTCCCTTGTCTGTGTGTCATTTCCTCTTTTACAGGGGAACATTATATAATAACTTTCAAAGTATGGTTGCATGGCTGAAAATTATATGAATTTAGATATATAAAAATATTTAATTTCTCTAAGTTTATAAATTAGGACAGGATATTCCATGTGAAGATTTGGTTTTTAATTCTTGAAAGTTGCTTCTTCCTATTTGTCTTCCTAGTTTTTTTTACACTTTAGTTTTTCTCAGTCAGAAGTTATTTCCAATGTACAAAGAAATGAATGGACAATATACAATTAAGGCATTATAATAAATAAATTTTTAATTTCAGAAGAAATGTGGGTATGAGCCTATTTTAATTAGTCTGATAACTTTTGTTATTCTTCTGTACGCCCACAGTACTTCTTTATGTATTTATTTCAGCATTCATTCATCTGCCAGTTTCCATTAAAATGTGAACTCATTACTAATCTTCAGTTGATGCTATTTCATCACGTCTAATTTACAAGTAAAAATTGATAGTTTAGCAGTTGTTATCACTACTTTTATATCTGCTCAAGATGTCTGAGCTGGAGTTTCTTTGTTTGGAAGATGGAGCTGATTTCCACATACGTGTGACTTAGAAGAAGCCAACCCAACATTTTGGACCTCGGTATCTTTATCTCTACAATGACAAATTTAATAGATGATCTGGAAAATCAGGGACCTCTCAAATCTAATGTTCAAATGGGAGTGGTTTACATAATTTTAAGTCCCAAATTTCCCTTCTCTGATATTAATCATTATAAAAAAATATTGGGGATTACTCAGGCTTTCTAGGCTTCTGCCCTTTAGCCCTCATAATTCTTATACTTCAAGTAAATCACTTATTTCCCTCGTTTGTAAAATATTTTAGCTTCCTCGTTTATACATTAAGGGCAGTAACTATTTGCCACAGTAGTATAAAACATTAATTACTGTGGAAATAAATTACTGAAAAATATAAAATATCATGTCAATGTAAGTAACTATCATTACTGCTATTTGTTATTTCTCTTCTACACTCTATTACTTGACAAAAATTCAGAACGACTGAACCCTAATCAAGGTCTTGCTATGAACTTAATTGTGCCCCTCCAAATTCATATAGTGAAGCTCTAACCTTCTTGAGACTATATTGGAAATAGGACCTTTAAGGAGGTCATCAAAGCTAAAAGGGGGTCCTAACGGTGGAGTTCTAATCCCATAAAACTTGTCTCCTTATAAAAGAGGAAGAGATACCAGAAATGTATCTTCCTCCACCATGTGAGGACTTAACAAGAAGTCAGCAGTCTGTCTGTAAGCCAGGAATAGAACCCTTGCCAGAAGCTAAACACTGCCTAAACCTTGATCTTGGACTTTCCAGCCTCCAGAAAAGTGAGGAATACATTTTTGTTGTTTAAACCACACAGTCTATGGTATTTTGTTATTAACAGCTCAAAATGACTAAGACCAATATCTTTAAAAAAAAATTCAGCCTTTCTTCTTGTTTTAATTTTTAGCACTTTTTCTAAATGGACATGCTCTACTAATTTTCCTTTTTTCCCAGAATTTTATACCTAATATTGACATTCTACTGCAGCTGTGTGAAGTATTAACCCTTGAGTCACCACATCAGTACTCTCTTGTATAAGTATCAGTTTGTCTTATTTGTATTAGTAAGCATTTCAGAAACTGAAAAAACATACTTCTGAGCTTTTACGCCATGGCTGTTGTCATCAGTTAGTTGTTGCCATGATAATGCTACATAATAAACCATCCCCAAACTTAGTGTCTTAAAACAATAGTTTTTTATGCCATTGATGTTCAGGTGATGGTGGACCAGCTTCAGCTGGTGGACAACTCTGCTTCAGGCTATGGGATCAGGGTGGCTCTGCCTTTTCTATGTCTGTGGAGAAGCTGATGCAGCTCTGCTTGATGTGTTTTTCATTCTTGTATCAGCAGACTTCTTCTTTCCATGGTTCAAGAGGCTCAAGAAGGAATTAGAAACACATTAGGCCTCTTATGACTTAGAATTCACATGAGGTCATTTCATCCCCATTCCATTGGCTGAAACAAGACAACATAGGACAGCCCCAAGTCAAAGGGTTGGGAAATATACTCTGCTTATGAAGCCATGCCAGAGTGTGGATGCAGGAAGGGGACAGAATGGAGGACAACCATGCAATGTATCACCACTGAAACACAAGTTACCACAGCTTTGTGTTTTCATTTCTCCATTCTTCACTTTATCTTCTGTTCATTCCAAGAGTTTCTGGTCCTCTCTGTGGGCTTTCTCCCCATTTGCTGGGCTTCCTTTCCCTTCTTGGCCCCTGACTGTTAGAGCCAAACCCCATGTGTAGGTTCTTTTTGGGTCCACATATTGGCGTCAGTCAAGATTCTATATGGGAGATTTTGGATACGGTGTACAACACAGATTGGGGAATAGAGCCAATATTTTATAATAAAATGGGATATTATATAAATTTATTTTATTTAAATTTATTAAATTTTATGTAAATGGAACATAACCTTTAAAAATTGTGAATCACTATATTGTATACCTGTAACTCACATAATATTGTACATCAACTATACTTTAACTTAAATTTTTTTTTAAATAAAGGAAATACAGTATATATACATAAAAAAATTATTCCACATGGGAGATTTGAAAGAATTTGAGAAAACTCATACTTTGGTACTGTGGTTTGAATTGTGCCCCCCCAAAACATGCGTTCAAGTTCTAAACCTTGTTATCTGTGAATGTGACCTTATTTGGAATTATGGTCTTTGCAGATGTAATCAGGTTAAAATGAGGTTATAGTGGATTAGGGTGAGCCTGATCCAATAACTGGAATCCTTGTAAGATTTGGACACAGGCATTTGTAGAGAGAAGAATGCCATGTGAGGACATGGGCAGAGACTGGTGTGCTACATCATCTACAAGCCAAGGAATGCAGAGGATTGCCAGCAACCAGCAGAAGACAAGAGAGAGGCATGGAAGTGATCTCCAGAGCTTCCAAAAAGGAATCAACTCTGTAGATACCTTTATTTTGGGCTTCCAGTTTCCAGAAGTATGAGATAATCAACATTTGTTGTTTGAGGCAACCAGTTGGTTTTAATTTTTTTTTTTTTTTTGCGGTACGCGGGCCCCTCACCACTGCGGCCCCTCCCGCCGCAGAGCACAGGCTCTGGACGTGCAGGCCCAGCGGCCACGGCCCACAGGCCCAGCCGCTCCGCGGCACGCGGGATCCTCCCGGACCGGGGCACGAACCCGTGCCCCCTGCATCGGCAGGCGGACTCCCAACCACTGCGCCACCAGGGAAGCCCAACCAGTTGGTTTTACATTGTTAATGCAGCCATAGGAAACTAATGCACTTCCTACATAAATGTAGTTCTTATTCATCTACAAACACGTACCTCGATTGACCCTTATTAGCAGTAATTTCATTGTATTCTTCACCTTATTGCCCTACCACTGACTACCAGCCAAATGAATTGCTTTAGTTTGTTTTGCTGTGTTATGTTCTATTTTCCTTTAAGTCTGGGTCTGGCACCCAAGTTAAGGTGTCGGCCCCAATACCAAGTCCCTCCAGGAACTAGAATGTCTCAGTGCTGCCCCACTGTCTTTCCTTTCTCTGCCACACACACTGTATTTCTCACACTGACTCCCCACCTGCCTGCACCTCAAACACCAAACCTCCCAAATAAAAGCATGGTTGTTTTCAGTGACCTACAGGAGCCTAAATCTCCTGACTCATCTTTACCTGACTTCATCTGTCTGGCTTTATCTCCTATGAATTACCTTTCCTTTCACTCCCAGCCACATTGGAATCCTTTGCACTGGCTGTTCCATCTGCCTGGAAAGCTCTTCCCCAAGGTACCTCCTTCAGGTCTTCATGGAAAACTCACGATCACAATGGGACCGTCCCTGGCCACACTGGCCAAAGCTTCACTGCCCTGTCCTGAGGTTGCATATTTCCCTCTCCTGCTCTCTTTTCCTCCTTAGCACTACTTGGCACACTACATGTTTTATCTATATATGGTGCTTGTATTGTTCTCACCAAAATATAAGCTCCAGAAAGTGAGGATTTCTATATGTTTTATGAACACTGTATACTCTAGGAGTGTTGGTGAATGTTTTCTGTAATGGGCCAAATAGTAAATATTTTAGGCTCGATGGGCCATATGGTCTGTTAAAACTAATCAATTCTGCTTTTGTGGTACAAAAGTAGTCATACAGTACATAAATGAATAAGTGAGTATGGCTGGATTCCAACACATATTTATGGACACCAAAATTTAAGTTTCATATAATTTTCAAGTGTCATGAATATTATTCTTCTTTTGATTTTTTTTCAAGTACTTAAAAATATTAAAACTATTCTTAGTTCACAAGCCATGCAGAAGCTGACAGCAAGCCAGATTTGGCCCATAGGTCAGAGTTTGCAGACCACTGCTATCAGAGAATACCCGGCATATGGTAGGTATAAAGTAAATTTTCATTGAATGAGTGAATGTGACGATAGAAGCAATGTTTATAACTGAACATTTAATAACGAAGACGAGTAATGAATTACATTAAAGGAGAAAGTAACTAATCTATAAAATACTATAATAATAGATTTAAAATTTTATCATTATTAATCTGACATATGAAAATATAGAGTGCATCAGTGCAAGAAATTGTACAACAGAGGTTATAGGCATATGCTGATTTTACATACTACAATTGGAGAGCACAACTTTGCAAGTACTCAAAGAAAGTCTATGAAACTGTGTCAGTTTTTTTAAATGGGTGCACATTTGTTGGCATTCTTCACATTAAAGTAGAGTCTATGTCCTCTCAATTTGAATCTGGGTGGCTTTCTTTAACTAATAGAGTAAACAGAAGTGATGCTATGTGACTTCTGAGACTAGGTCATTAAAACCATGCATTTTCCCCCATGTCTCCTAAATGCTCACTCTCTAAATGTTTCCCTTTGGTTATCACATCTCAGAATCTAGTCGCCATGTTGTGAAGAAGCCCAAGCCATTTGGAGAGGTTATGTGTAAGAGTTCAAGCTGACAGACCCACCAGAGCTGAGTCTTCAATTTATTCCAACCTAAGCTCCAGAAGCCCCCAGGTTATGACAACCCCTCAGACCATCCCAGCTATAATTTCCCTGGTTGAGGCCCCAGACATCAGAAAGCATAGACAAGCCATTCTTGCTGTGCTCTGACTGAATTCCTGGCCACAGAAATCCACAAAAATAATAAAATGGTAGTTGTTGACTGACTCCTTATTTCGGGTGGTTTTTTATTTAGCAATAGTTCCTAGAAAAAAATTAATCACGGTATCAGGCCAAAACGAAAATTATGATATAATTCAATAAAATCAAAGAAAAATTTTAGATTACTCATAAAAATAACTAGAAATTAAAGCACAGATATAATACAAAATCTAAATTTACTTTAACAATAGTGCCTTGAAAAGTAATCCAGTGAAGAGCATGAGGCTACGCTACACAGTTTCCTTAACTACAAATAAATTGAAGTTTTAGAGAGTACCAATGAGTGGAATAACGGAATACAGAGAAGAAAAGGAAATCTTGAAAAAGCCTCTGGCTCAGAACCACACATTTTATTTGATTATTTCCATGACCAAGCACTGTGAAATTCTGCAACTTTTACCAGTATTTCCATTATTTCTTCCTTTAAAGTGCTACAGACAGACCGGATTTTCTCAGCTCCTCTCCTTCATTAATTGGATAACTTCCTTCTGACTTCAAGCCTCTTGTTCTTCAAAACAGCTCTCCCTCTGCCTCCAGAGGCTTTTATTTTAAGCACAAGAACACAGACTACATCAAGCCATTCTTCTCTTCAAAAAACTTTAACGGGATTCTTTATGTAAAAAAATAAAGTCTAAAATCTTAGCATGGCAATCAAGGTCTTCAAAGGTTACTCCCAAAACACTTACCCAATCTCATCCCCTATTAAAACCCCCACCTTCTATTCACATAATATATTTGCTATGTTGATAACGTGGGTATTAGTTGGAGGCACCATTCATTCACATTACCTTAGCCAAGGGTGTTCATAACAGAGAAGAGGATGGTGAAGAATCCAGAAATTTTGGATTTAGAAAGGATTATTTTGGAGGCAATTCACAGAATGCAAATCAAATGATCTTATTCTTTAAAAGGGACTTCATTGGCCGTGTGTGTGAAAAGCTGAGACATATCTTGCTTTAGGTAGGGTGTGATCTAAAGAGTCATGTGATGTCCTCAATCTCTCTCCATCTCTCCAACTCTTGGTACAGCCTTCCTCTGTGTGGGCTTCACTCTCAGGTAGTCTCTTGCCAAGTATTGATTCTGAGAAGCTCTGGGATTACATCTCACCATTTTTGCTTGGCAACACCAATAGTAAGCTTTTTTACCTAATAGTTGCAACAGAAGTCCTGGAGTTGATTTCTATTGGCCTGGCTTGGGTTGCAATTCCATCCCTACAACTAGGGGGAAGGAATTCACTGCTTAGCCAGGCTGAGGAAAATTGATCTGGTGGTAGAGTCAACAACTGGAACATGTAGAATAAATCGGGGACAAGGATAGTTACCCCAATATGGTGTCACATCAGAAAGAGAAATGAATGCAAGACACACGTGGACAACATTCAACTATTGTACAATTTATCAGAAGTTTTTGAAATAACATTCTTTTTTTTTTAACATCTTTAATGGGGTATAATTGCTTTACAATGGTGTGTTAGTTTCTGCTTTATAACAAAGTGAATCAGTTATACATATACATATGTTCCCATATCTCTTCCCTCTTGCATCTCCCTCCCTCCCACCCTCCCTATCCCACCCCTCCAGGCGGTCACAAAGCACCGAGCCGATATCCCTGTGCCATGCAGCTGCTTTCCACTAGCTATCTACCTTACGTTTGTTAGTGTATATATGTCCATGCCTGTCTCTCGCCCTGTCACAGCTCACCCTTCCCCCTCCCCATCTCCTCAAGTCTGTTCTCCAGTAGGTCTGTGTCTTTATTCCTGTCTTACCCCTAGGTTCTTCATGACATTTTTTTTTCTTAAATTCCATATATATGTGTTAGCATACGGTATTTGTCTTTCTCTTTGTGACTCACTTCACTCTGTATGACAGACTCTGGGTCTATCCACCTCATTACAAACAACTCAATTTCGTTTCTTTTTATGGCTGAGTATTATTCCATTGTATATATGTGCCACATCTTCTTCATCCATTCATCCGATAATGGGCACTTAGGTTGTTTCTTTTTGTTGTAGAGAAAGAAGTTATTTAAAGGAGCATTCATAAAAGCTATCTTTGAACACTTACTCATGAAAAAGAGGGAATAACTGGTCTTTGCAGCTCTGGAGGTTGTGTGTAGGGCTAATGAGTAGAAGTAACGGGAGCTGTGTTTTCTTCAAAACATAGGACAGGCTGGCCATAGGTAGAGAGGGTGGATGGAGCAGAATCCACGAGAATGAGTCAGGAGAAATGTTCAGCTCTAACAAGGCTCTGGGGTCTTGAATAGGGTTTCAGCTGGCACTGGTACACCTGACTGGGTATGTTTAGAATGCACTGGACACATTCAGTTGTTCCAGGAAACTTACTTTTACCTGTTTATACACCAGTTTCCAGGGTTTTGAGTTAGCTGGAAAGCACATCCATGTCCCTCCTTATATAGACCAGTCATTAGTTATAGGCCAATCTATAGCATAAGTCTACTACATAATTGTTAAATAAGGGATTTAGCAAATGACTTGGACTTCAGTCCTCACTATACACTTAACTTTACATAAATAAACTATTGAAAAATTTTATCTGTATGAGGCTCCATTTCCTCACCTGTAATGAAAAATAATAATACATCCCTACACCTGACAATGCTTTAAAGAACAAACAAGGGAGCTTTACCTAATGCAGAATTAAAGTGGCCATTATAGCTATTATTAAGCACTCTGTCTTTTGCTGATAATTTGGATAAGAAACTGGTTATTTCTTACTTGACTTTGAAAATTTTACAATGTAGGAGGGGAGAAGATCAGCAAACATAAATTAGGAGTTAACCTAAATACATAATAGTAATCTGAACCCAATCTGGTAATTAATTATATTTTTAAATCAATCTTATTTTACTCTAAAAATAATGACTAATTTGATTTCAGTTCTCTCTCCTCACCACCCACTCCTTACCCTCTTCCCATAAACTCTTTTTATTAAATATTTATCAGTTTGTCTGATGAGTTTCTCATGCAAAATAACATAAAAAGTTTTTCTCATTTCTTCTCATAGAGTCTGCTTGGGAAATGACTCTTGCAGAGTTTACAGCAAAAAAAAAAAAAAAATATGTCACTAGAATATTAAAGCAACACAGATGATTAAAATATCACACCTTGCCTGTTTCTTTGGCAAGCTGAATAAAGAAACAAAGATGAAATATTACCATGTGTTTTTCACATGAATATGCTGGGAAAAAAAGAACTTAAAAAACATTTTTAATTTTGTTTTCACTTACGTCTGATATTTTTTAAATCCTCAGAATTTATCTTGATGCTTCTCCTAAATAATAGCTTGGACAACCTGGTATAGAATAATAGCTAGGACAACAACAGCCTAACATTGTTTTTGACCAAGGACAGAGTACCAAATACCTTTTTCTCCTAGCGTTCAGGAAGTTTGTCCTAAGTTAACAAATTTGAGTTTTATATATCTAGCTTTTTAAAAAACATGGGCTCAAAATAAAAGATTCCTCTAATACCTCTTAAATACTGAAACCTGTCAAATTTACTTTTATTTGGTGAAGGACTTTAAGGTTTAGGTAATTTATTCACATGAGGTTAAGTAAGTCATCTGATATAATTTTTAAAACATAATAGTTTCATTGAAATATAATTCGCATACCATACAATTCACAAAATTAAACAATTCAGTGGATTTAAGTATATTCACTAAGTTGTGCAACCATCACCACAATCAGAATATTTTCATCACCCCCAAAAGAAACCTCATTCCCATTAGTAGTCAGTCCCCATTCCCTCCTCCCATGAGCCTCCCAAAATCCACTATTCTATTTTCTGTCTCTATGTATTTGCCTCTTCTGGACATTGCATATAAATGAAATTATATAATATGGCCTTCTGTGACTGGTTTCTTTCACTTAGGATGTCTTCAAGGTTCATCCACATTGTATAATGTATCAGTACTTCATTTATTTTTATGGCCAAATAGTATTACATTGTATATATATGTCACATTTTATTTATCCATTCATCAGCTGAGGGACATTTGTTTCTAATTTTTGGCTATTATGAATAATGCTATTACAAATATTTATATACAAGTATCTGTGTGCACACACATATTTATTTCTTTGGGTGTATACCTAGGAGTGGAATTGTTGGATCTTACAGTAGCTCTTTGTTTAACCATTTGAAAACTTCCAGATGGTTTTCCAAAGCAGCTGTGCCATTTTACATTCCTAGCAGCAATACAAAAGGCTTCCAATTTCTCCACAACCTCACCAACACTTGTCATTATCTGTCTTTCTGATTCTAGCGATCCTAGTGGATGTGAAATGTTATCCTGTGGTTTTGATTTGCATTTCTTTAATGGCAAATGATGTTCAGCATCTTTTCATGTGCTTATTGACCATTGGTATCTTAATTGTGGAAATGTCTATTGAGAGTCTTTGCCCATTTTTTAATTGGGTTCTTTGGTTGTTGAATTGTAATAATTTTTTATATATTCTAGATATTAGACACTTATCAGATGTATGATTTGCAAATAGTTCATCCCATTCTGTAGATTGTCTGTTCACATTTTTTATGGTGTCCTTTGAAGCTCAAAATATTTTTAAATTTTGCCAATCCATGAACATAAGATATCTTTCCATTAGTTTGTATCAACTTCAATTTTCTTCATCAATGTTTTATAGTTTTCAGAGTATAGCTCTTTTGCCTCTTTGGTTAAGTTTATTCCTAGGTATTTTATTCTTTCTTGATATGATTTTAAATGGAACTGTTTTCTTATTTTCTCATTCTGATAGTTCATTATTACCATATAGAAAAGCAACAGATTTATGTGTATTGATCTTGTATCCTGCAACTTTACTGAATTCATTTATTAATTCTAATAGTTTTTTGGTGTAGACTTTAGTATTTTCTGTATATAGTATCATGTCATCTGCAAATAGTAACAGTTTTACTTCTTCCCTTCCAATCTTAATACATTTTATTTCTTTTTCTTATCTGATTGCTATGGCTAGAATGTCCAATACTATGTTAAATAGGAGTGGTGAGAATGGGCAACCTTGTCTTGTTCCTGATTTTAAAGGAAAAGCTTTCAGTTTTTCACCATTGAGCACGATGTTAGAATGTCCATACTACCCAAAGTAATCTACAGATTCAATGCAACCCCTATCAAAATACCAATGGCATTTTTCATGGAACTAGAGCAAATAATTCTAAAATTTGTATGAAAACACAAAGACCCTGAATGGCCAAAACAATATTGAGAAAGAAGAACAGAGCTGGAGGAATTATGCTCCCTGGCTGAAGACTATACTAACAAAGATGCAGTAATAAAAACAGTATGGTACTGGCACAGAAACAGACACATGGATCAGTGGGACAGAATAGAAAGCCCAGAAATAAACCTATGCACCTATGATCAACTAATCTATGACAAAGGAGGCAAGAATATACAATGGAGAAAATACTGTATTTTCAACAAGTGGGGATGGGAAAACTGGATATTTACATGTAAAAGAATGAATTTAGAACATCATATACAAAAATAAACTCAAAATGGCTTTAAGACCTAAATGTAAGACAGGAAACCATAAAATTCTTAGAAGAAAATATAGGCAGAACACTCTTTGACATAAGTCATAGCAGTATTTTGGGGTATCTGTCTCCTAAGGCACAGGAAGCAAAAGCAATAATAAACAAATGGGACGTAAATAAACTTAAAAGTTTTTTTATTTTTTTTTTCACAGCAAAGGAAACCACCTACAAAATAAAAAGACAACCTACTGAGTGGTAGGAAAATATTTGCAAATGACATGATGATAAGGGGTTAATATCCAAAAATAAACAGCTCATTCAACTCAATATCAAAAACATAAAACAAAAAACAACCCAATTTAAAAATGCGTAGAAGACCTGAATAGACATTTTTCCAAAGAAGATATACAAATGGCCGACAGGCACATGAAAAAAATGTTCAACATCACTAATCATCAGAGAAATGCAAATCAAAACCACAATGAGATATCACCTCACACCTGTCAAAATGACTATTGTCAAAAAGTCTATAAATAGCAAATGTTGGCAAGGATGTGGAGAAAAGGCAACCCTATTACACTGTTAGTGGGATTATAAATTGGTGCCGCCACTATGGAAAATAGTATGGAGGTTTCTCAAAAAGCTAAAACCCAAACTACCATACGATCCAGCAATTCCACTGCTGGGCATATACACAAAGAAAACAAAAACACTAATTTGAAAAGATACATGCACCCCAATATTCATAGTAGCAGTATTTAGAATAGCCAAGATATGGAAGCATCCTAAGTGCCTATCAACAGATGAATGGATAAAGAAAATGTGCCATGCATATATATATATATATATATAAAATATATAATAGAATATTACTTAACCATAAAAAAGAATGAAATTATGCATTTCATTTAATATTAAATATTAATATTAAATTTAATATTTAATTCAATATTAAATTATTAATATTGAATTAAGTCAGACAGAGAAAGACAAACATTGTACAAAATCACTTATATGTGAAATGTAAAAAATAAAACAAATAAATGAATATAACAAAACAGAAGCAGACTCACAGATATAGAGACCAAACTAGTGGTTACCAGTGGGGACAGTGAAGGGGAGCAGGTCAAGATAGGAGTAACGGATTAAGAGGTACAAACTACTAAGTGTAAAATAAATAAGCTACAAGGATATATTGTTCAGTGTAGGGAATATAGTCAATATTTTATAATAACTTTAAATGGAGTATAATCTATAAAAATATTGAATCATTATATTGTACACCTGAAACTAATATAATATTGTAAATTGACTATACTTCAATTAAAAATGAAAATATTAAAAAAAGGTTTTAGGACTTCCCTGGTGGCACAGTGGTTAAGAATCCTCCTGCCAGTGCAGGAGACACAGGTTCGAGTCCTGGTCTGGGAAGATCCCTCATGCCGTGGATCAACTAAGCCCGTGCACCACAACTACTAAGCCTGTGCTCTAGAGTCCGCAAGCCACAACTACTGAGCCTGCGTGCCACAACTACTGAAGCCCACGCACCTCAACTACTGAAGCCCATGTGCCACAACTACTGAAGCCCACGTGCCTAGAGCCCATGCTCCACCACAAGAGAAGACACTGCAATGAGAAGCCCACGCACCACAATGAAGGGTAGCCCCCTCTTGCAGCAACTAGAGAAAGCCCACACACAGCAATGTAGACCCAACGCAGCCAAAAATAAACAAATAAATAATTTATTTTTAAAAATTTAAAAAGTTTTTAATTGTGATGAAGTCTAATTTATTTTTCTTTTCTTTTAGCACTTGTGCTTTTGGTATCATATCTGAGAAGACTTTGTATAATTCAAGGTCTCAAGGATTTTACTACTATATTTTCTTCCAAGAGTTTAACAGTTTTAGCTCTTACATTTAGGTCTAGAATCCAGTTTTAATTAAATTTTTGTGTTTGGTGTAAAGAAGGGGTCCAAGTCCATTCTATTGCACGTGGATATCCAGTTGTCTAGGCTCCATTTATTTGAAAAGACTATTATTCCAAAGGAAAGGTCTTGACACCTTGATGTAGTTCAAGTTTGACCCTTGAACAAGTTGTGAAAAATCTAAATAACCTAATCTAGATATTTTCAACTGTGGTGAATCTAGATTGTTAATTTTTTCCTTTAGAGTTTTCTTTAATTTGATAGCCCTTTAAAAAACAAAGATAATTCCTCAATCCTAAACTTTAACTGGGCTTTTGAATTATTTCCTAAAGAAATCTATTTTTCACTATCTCTGAAAAAGTGAAAGTTCTTGGAAATATCCACTGACTTTCTTGAATAGTGCTGAGCAAATCCTTGTCTTTGTTAGTTGGAGAGCTGAAAATCCTAACTAATGCTCCCTTGTGAATTTTACAGTTGACAAAGCCTAACATTTAATCCCAGTTCAATCTTTTACCTAGTCCTTTTTGTGCTGGTGGTATCTCAAGGCAGGTTTGATGTACAAAGCATTGCAAAGCAGTATCTAGGCAGATTTATGTGATCGTAAATAGGTACAAGTATTTTTAGCAAGAACGTTTGTACCACAGACATGGAACAATGAAGAGAGAGTCACATAAATTTTGTGAACCGAAAAACTCATCATGTATTTAAAGATATATTTATTAAATATACACTATTAATCAAAAGATACACTAAATTTGCTTTTCCAGTAATATCTCAAGAATCTTATCCATTCTGATCTTGTTAGTATTCACAAAATTCCTATGAGATGGTAGTAAGCAAAATGCCCATATTCATAGGAAGTGTTATCAGTTGGCTTTGACTACATAACAGACAGTTCAAAACATAAAACAATGACCACTTTCTTAGCACACAGTTCTGTGATTTGGCTGGACAGTTCATCTGATCTTGGATTGTTCAGCTGGTCTTGGCCAGGCTCACTCAGGAGTCTTTGGTCAGCTAGTTGATGGCTGGATAATCTAGCAAAACCTCATTCATATCCTAGATGTTGGTCATCTCTTGGGGACTGCATGCTTCTCATCATTCAGCAGCCTACTCAGATTTCTTCACATAGAAATCTCAGTTTCCAAGAGTAGCAAGTGTAAGCCCCAATTTATCAACACTTTTCAAGCCTCTTGTTATCACATTTGCTACTATTCCACTAGCTAAAGCAAATCACAGGGCCAGCCAGATTCCAGGGGATGGGAAAAACCCACCTCTAAGAGAAAAGAGCTGTGAAGTATGAGGCCAACTTTGCAGTCTACCACAGAAAGCAAAACAAGATCATTTCACAGGGGTACCAAAATAAGGTCTTTAGCATAAGACTTCCAACTATGGGTTTTGTATACGAACTACTACTTAAACTTTTCTGCTTCTATAATTTCCTTAGCAATTATTTTTGTCTTAATTGAGAATCTGTATATGAACGACTACATAAACTTTTCTGCTTCTAGGTAATTTCCTTGACAATTATTTTTGTCTTAATTGAGAATTTGTATTAGTTATTATTTTAATAGATGTAATGCAAGCATATAGACAGAAAGCATAAGGAAAAAAGAAAGAGGCACAAAATGAAAAGAAAGACTCTCCCTTATATCTTTCTCATTCCCTCACCCTCCGCACCCTCTCTTCAGAGACAACAATTTTTGTCTATTCTACCTTTAGGCCGTTGGAGGTAATATTAAGTAAAATTGATTGTGCCTTTGTGTCTGGATTTATCAACAGTAAGCAGTGTCTGTTCAGGCTTTATATTGACACAAGAAATATTTATTCTCTCTATATGTCTTCCATCTACTTTCTCTTCCTCCTTCTATGTTTGTTAATTACATTAAAAAAAAAATTAAATCATATGCCAAGATCTCTATTTTAGACACATCAGCTTTAAGCTGTAACTCTCAATTTCTCACCATATAAGATGAGGCATTAATGTGCTTTGCACTTGGCTTTCACAGCCCCCATCTCTACCACTTGTCAGAATTTGCCGAGCATTGCATTGCTTTGACAGTATTGTTTAGCATTTACATTCTGACCTCTATTCATGATAAGGTTTTACATCCATAGTTTGGTTCTGAAAATCATGAACCAATAAGCAATGTTAAAAATATGATGATTAACAGAAATCAGTGATGTGACTGAATTCACAAAGAAGTAACCCTAGGTCCCTTACCTGAGTCACTTGAAGGGGAATATTTCAATCAAGGTTAAATATATTCTATTACATTCCATCATTTGTTCAATATAATGACACATTTCAGTTTGCTTCAAATTTGTAACATAATTTTCTTATACAACTTTATAAATCTCTTGGAGAATTTTGTGCATTTCTTTTCTTTTTTTGTTTTCTTGTCAGAAAGAATTTGTATTTTATCACATTGCTTAAAGCATCCAGTTTCCTTATCCTGCTACTTGTTGGATGATATAAAATGCTTCTAGGCCATAAGCACAGTTGTCATTATTTCTTTTTATTGTTCTCCTGGGTTAGCTCTATTGTTTCCTAAGGACTTTGAATTTCTCCTGGATTCTTTTAGAAATGGTGTATAAGAGGTGAATTTAATGAGTCCTCACATTAATGAATATATCTTTTATTTCCTCGAATTCTGGGCCCCTATTTTTTCCCTCAAAGTTTTGAAGGCATAATTACACCATCTTTTAAGATACAAGGCTGCTGATGTGAGAATTTTAATGCCAATCCAATTCTTAATCTTTAGCATGTAATTCAGTTGTGTTGATCTAAAAACTTTTTAATTAGGTATAATATGCATATAGAAAAGTAGTCAAATTATAGCTTGATGAATCAGCTCAAAAATGATCACATAAGTATAGTCACAACACTAGGCAAGAAAGAAAACACTATCTCTGCCTCAGAAGCCCCCTTTGTGCCCCCTTCTCAATTACTACCCCTGTCTTCTCATAAAGCATCATCTTCCTGATTTCTAATACCTTAATAGTTCTGCGTGTTTTAGAAATTTATATACGTAGAAACAAAATACTAAAAATTCTTGCACGACTGACTCCTGTCACTCAAAATTAGGTTCGTGAGATTTATCCACATTGTTGCTTATAGAAGTGGCCATTTATCTCAAATTCCAAATAGTATTTGATTTTATGAATATATAAAAACTTATTCTTTCTAATGTTTACACGTTTGGGGTTTTTTCCCCAGTCTTTGGCCATCATAAATAAAGTTGTTAAGAACATTTTTGTTTGGTGCACGTATATTCACATTTCTAGTGTGTTCTATTTTGTTACATCTAGGGCATAGAGTGTGGTTACATTGTTTTAGAAGATATTACCAAACCATTCCCAAAGCAGTTACACCAATATCACTCCTACCAGCAAAATAGGAAGGTTCTAGTTCCTCTAAATCTTCACCAATATTGGTATTGGCAGTCTATTTAACTGTAGCTATTCTGACTGTTGTGTAATGGTATTTGTTTTGCAAATTTTAATTGAGTATCTTTTTACTATCTGTGTTGGTCATTTGTTGTATGACTGGTCAGGTCTTTTGCCAGTTTTCTTATTGGACTGATACATTTTTACTTGATTTGTAGGAGCTCTTTGCATATCTGGATAAGAGCCCTCACTTGGCCAAATGTGTAGTAATTACCTTCTCCCATTCTTTGGCTTGCCTTTTATACTCTTTTAATGATATGTTTTAATGAACAGAAATAATTGATTTCATCAATCTTTTATTGCTAGTGCTTTTTGTGTGCTCTTTAAGTTCCTTACACTTATGCCATGAAGATACTTTGTTTTGTTGTCTTCTCAAAGTTTTGCACTTCTACTATTTACATTCTGATTTACAGTCACCTGAAATGGATTTTTATGAAAAGTAGGGGTCAAGATTCAACTTTTCCATGTTGATATCCAATTGACCCTGTACTATTTATTCAAAGGAAAGATGTCTTTTGCTTCTGGGTTCAATGCCTCCTTTGTCATTAATCAAGAAACCATTAATACATGGGTCTGTTTCTGGACTCTATTTTGTTCCATTGTTCTATCAGTGAGCCCTGGCACCATGCTACCCATTCTTAATTTACGGTATCTTTAAACTGATGGCGCGGGTAGATTTGGTAGTATAGGTCTTCCAACTCTATATTTTAAAGATTGTTTTTGTTATTCTTGACCCCCCACTTTTCCATATGCATTTTAGAATCAATTTGCCAATTTCTACAAGATAACCTGCTATGATTTTGATTGAAATTTTATTGAATATATACATTTGAGAAGAATTGATGCCTTAACAATATTAATTCTTACTGTTCATGAAAATAGTATCATTACACATTTTGAGTTTCATATTTTCTAGCAATAATATCTTATAATTTTCTATGTAGAGGTCCTATACATTTTAATTAGACTTATTCTATGCACTTCATATATTTTTTAATTAATCTATTTTTATTTTTGGCTGCATTGGGTCTTCGTTGCTGCGTGCAGGCTTTCTCTAGTTGCGGTGCCTGGGGGTTTCTCTTTCTGGTGGGGCACGGGCTCTAGGCATGAGGGCTTCAGTAGTAGTTGTGGCATGTGGGCCCAGTAGTTGTAGCTCACGGGCTCTAGAGTGCAGGCTCAGTAGTTGTGGTGCACAGGCTTAGTTGCTCCGCAGCATGTGGGATCTTCCCGGACCAGGGATCGAACCCATGTCCCCTGCATTGGCAGGTGGATTCTTAACCACTGCGCCAGCAGGTAAGTCCCCTAAGGATTTTATTAAATCATAAGTGATAAAATGAATGAATTTTATAAACTGCTTTTTCTGGATCTATTGAGGTGATTTTAATTTTCTCCTGTATCCTGTTAATAATATAAAATATTTTTATTGATTTTTTTTAGTATTTAACCAGCCTTGCATTCCTGGAATAAACTTAACTTGCTCATGATCCTTTTCATATATTGACATATATTGTTTGCTAAGTTTTAAAGGAGTTTTTCATCTATTTCCATGTAATATATTCTTGTTATTTTTATTTTCTTGGAATATAATTGCCAGGCTTGGGTATCAAAGTTATTCTGGCCTAATAAATGAGCTGCAAAATGTTTTTTTGTATTACTTTTGGAAGAGTCTATAAAATTTGTATTATTTATTTCTTATACATCAGGAAAAATTTTGGGGAGAAGATATCTTTGCCTGATGAGTTTTTTCCTTCTTCTTTAGCTATTTTACTAACAGATTTAATTTATTCAACTATGAATTCAATTTACAATGTTTCTGTCTTCATGGGTGCAATAACACCTCAAATACCTCTGGATCTTAAATTTAAGTTTGCATCTCTTTCCCTAATTTTTTTATTTTCTTTTTTGCGGTACGCGGGCCTCTCACTATTGTGGCCCCTCCCGTTGCGGAGCACAGGCTCCGGACGCGCAGGCTCAGCGGCCATGGCTCACGGGCCCAGCTGCTCCGCGGCATGTGGGATCTTCCCAGACCGGGGCACGAACCCGTGTCCCCTGCATCGGCAGGCGGACTCTCAACCACTGCACCACCAGGGAAGTCCTCCCTAATTTTTTTATGTATCTCCTTGAGTCTATTTGTCTTTTGGCTCATCTTGTTCTTTCTCCTTTGCATTGCCAGTTTTCTTCAAATACTTGGACATGCTGCTTGGTTATCCAGTGATTTATTGTTGAGGAACTAGGTTAACAGCGTCAGCAGCAGTGCTCAGCCTTTACCAGCTTCTATACTAAAGGAGAGGACTCACTGTGAATCTGTGTATGTGACGAGAGGAGGTCATCTGGCTGGCTTCTCTTTCACTCCCTGAGAAGAGAGCACTCAAGAGGCCCTGCCTCTCCTCCAAATGGCATAATAAAATGGGTCCTAATCTAGAGCACTAACCCCTGTTCTGGATGCCCAGGCTCTGCCCAGAACTTCTGATTGTTTAGAGAGGATCTCTGGCTTTATCCTGGGAATGAGCTCTGCAACTGCACTCGAGGGATGAAAGAGGGCTGGAGAAGCTATTCTGTAAGCATTTAGCAAAGAAATCAGCTACCCACTACATTCTGTCCCTTCTCCCAGTTCTGTTCTCTGTATCAGCTGATTTCACAGGCCACCGAATGAAGACCCCACATTCAACTACCAACTTCTGAGCTCATTCAAATCACCTGTTGGCATGATTACAGCCACTTTCTGCCTTCAGAAACCTGGCAGCACCTTAGTGCTGCTGATGCTCCCTTCTGTTATAATTCTTTCCTATCATTTCAATGTCTTACTTTTTGTTTTGCTTGTTTTTAAATTTTGCTTTATGATTTTTTTTAGGAAGAGACAAGATTAAAAGGTTTACTGAGGCAGGATTCTTGAATTTAAATATTAATAATAAGTTTTAAATTTAAATATTGTTTATTACTTATTAATGTTATATCAATAACATGCAACTAGGTAATTTAAGATGATAGCAGAGAATGTTCAGGATTACTTTTATAACACTTGAGTGATACAAACACACATGTAGGTGTGGAGAAGGGAAAGAGAGAAAGTATAAAATTTAGGGCAATATCCAGGCAGCTGCTTCGGTGGTTTTCTTATTTTAATGAAAAAGAATCACAAAAACACTGGAAGGAGGTTTCAAATTTGCATATGCTATAAATCTTTGAACAAACACTTTCAAAGTCCTTGTATGCTAAAGATACTGTTTTATCTTCATTTTACTCATATATATCAAACAGATTATGCATATTTTGTGTGAGATATCTGACCTAGGAATGTCCTAATTTATCAGTAGAATTACTCATTCTATTAACATGATAACTTTGTGCTTATACAATTTTAAAGGCATGGATATTATTGGTCTTGAAAATAAAAACATACATCTTCAACTTCCCTTTCCCTGCCTCCCCTCCAGTGCCAGCCTCATTTCCCTACAGCTAGCTAATCTACATGGAATTGGAAAAGTTAAAACTGAAATAAGGAGGCAACCCCGGGCCCAGGATTGATGCGTAAGTGATTTAACTGTCAGTCTCCACCTATATAGGAAACCACTCTGGTAAATTATAAGGCATAAAGTATTTCCATGTTATGCCTCTTTTTAATCTTCAAAATATATTTTCTCAAACTGAAAAATAATACATCAATTTCAAGGTGTGATGGTTATTCTCCATTTGCCTATGCCAGTTACCTTCTCCCATTCTCTGCCCTGCTTTGTACCCCAGGAGGTCTCTTCCCTCTGGACAGCTCCTCCCAGACCCACTGGGCAGCTGGCTTCCCCTTGGGTTGGGGCATTAGGAAGTACTGGCAGGAGATCAGAGAATGGGAGGTAAGAAAAGTCAGAGGATTTCTCCCTGTTCTCTTCCTGCTTCTATATCTGGTCTCCTCCCAACTACAGAGTCCTTCCAGCTCTCCATGGATTCCAGAGACACCAATTCCCCCCACAGGGGGTAATGACCTCCTGCTACTGCTGGTCTCAGCGTGTATCTCTGTCCCTCCATTGTTCCCTGAGCCCCACCCACATCTCTGTATTTAATCTTTCCACCAATGGCTCTTCAGTTGAACTATATGGGTGAGCTGTTACTGGGTGGAACCCGGACAGATACGCTAGGTTTCAGAAATGGTGTAATTTAAATCCCACAGGCAGTGCTTCTCTCAGATGGTATATCTACTGCGAGTTACACTGGGCTTTAGTAAATCTCTACTACCCCGTAGTTAGTCTATTGATGTCTTGATTGGTGAGGTATTTTTGATGAGTAGAAGATGTATTTCTTTAAAAAATTACTGTGTTTAAAGGCCACTTTTGGTCTACAAATAATAAATGCTGGAGAGGGTGTGGAGAAAAGAGAACCCTCCTACACTGTTGGTGGGAATGTAAATTGGCTCAGCCACTATAGATAACAGCATGGGGGTTCTTTAAAAAACTAAAAGTAGAATTGCCATATGATCCAGCAATCCCACTCCTGGGCACACGTCCAGAGAAAACTCTAATTCAAAGATTCATGCATCCCAGGGTTCATAGCGCTATTTACAATAGCCAAGACATGGAAGAACCTAAATGTCCATCAACAGATAAATGGATAAAGAAGATGTGGTATGTACACACACACACACACACACACACACACACAAAATGGAATATTACTCAGCCATAAAAAGAATGAATTAATGCCATTTGCAGCAACATGGACGGACCTAGAGATTATCATACTAAATAAGTCAGAAAGAAAAATACCATATGATGTAACATATATGGAATCTAAAATATGATACAAATGAACTTATTTATAAAATAGAAACAGACTCACAGACATAGAAAATAAACTTATGGTTACCAAAGGGGAAAGGGGGTGGAGGAGGGATAAATTAGGAGTTTGGGATTAGCAGATACAAACTACTATACATAAAATAGATAAACAACATGGTCATACTGTATAGCACAGGGAACTATTTTCAATATCCTTTAATAAGCCATACTGGAAAAGAATATATATGTATATATATATATATATATGTATGTGTATATACATATATCTGAGTCACTTTGCTGTACACCAGAAACACAACACTGGAAAACAACTATACTTCAATAAAAATTTTTAAAAAAATAAAGGACAATTTACATTGTCCTTTGAAATATATGATAGATTTAATCCAGTGTTTCTCACTTTCATCTGGGGAGTTGTTTAATACCAATTGTGGTAGGCAAAACTCTAAGGTGGCCCCAAGGTTTCCTGGACCCCCATCCCTAGTTTACACACCCTGCATAATCTCTAGGACTGAGTTTGATGGCTTTCATTTTTGTGATTAGTTTTATAATATATACCACAGTTGGCTTTAAGAAAGGGAAATGATCTGTTAGTTATGCTACAATGCCAGTCATGTTACAATATAAAGGTATCAAAACAATATGTTGTACACCTTAAACTTACATGATGTTGTATGTCAACTGTATTTCAATTTTTTAAAATCAGAAGCGAAAAAAAAAATACCAAAAGAAAAGAAGAAAGCGAGATTATCTGGATAGACCCTTTAAAAGCGAGTTTTGTCCAGCTGGTCACAGGAGAGAAGTCAGAGGGATTTGAAGCATGAAGGGCGTTGACACCAAGGAGGTTCTCTTTTGCTAAGATGGAGGGGTTCAGGTGACAAGGACCTCAGATTGGCCTCCGGAAGCTGAGAGGGATCCCAGGCCAAAAGCTAGAAAACAACAGGAACCCCAGTCCTATCACCACAAAGAAATGAATTCTGCCAATAACCAGTGAGCTTGCAAGAGATCAAGAGCCTCAGGGAGAACTCCAGCCCCAGCCAACAAACTGACTTCAGCTGAAAACATGAACTGAGAATCCAGCCACTATGCATCTGAACTTCTGACCTACAGAAACTGTGAGATAGTAAATTCGTTGTTTTAAGCTGCTAAATTAATCTAGTAATTAAGCATGTAATATATTAAGTGTAATAGAAAACTAATACACCAATGCCCCAACCTCCAAGAGTCTGGGTTTTTTGGTTGGTCTGGGTTGGGATCTAGGCATCAGTATTTTTCAACACCTCCTATCCTAGGTGATGCTAATATTCACTCAGGAATGAGGATCACTGCTTTTTTTCCGCCTGCCCCCCCCCAACTGAATTGGAAAAATCAGCTGAAAAATAAACTCCTCGAATAGTTTTCTTCTTTCCTGTTCACCCATTCAACACAGTTAGTGAATGTTTACTGGGTGCCAGGTGCTCGGTCCTGAGGATTTATTCAATGGTAAACAAAATCAGACATAGTCACTTCCTTCATGGAGCTCATAGTCAAGAGAAGGAGATACATCTTTTAAACACCAAATGTTTTCCTGCACATAAGGCAAGGTTCATTTTCACAAAAAATGTCTGGCAGGAAATAAGCACTTTCTTTAACTCTTAGATCCTTGGGCTGCCTCTCATATTTCAGGGCACCTTCTCAATGGCTTTAGTTTGAACCATAAAATTCTGTTTGGGGAAGATAAATTTGCTGGAAATGACCTTTATCAGCACAGGTTTGGTTTGCTTACAAAGGTCATTTGATTAATTCAGAAAAAAAAAAAAAGTAGGTTAAGAATTTAAGTCAGACCCAGTCATCAGTCTTGTCCATCATGAAGATACCAGGCTTGCAAGTGTTGAGTGTCTTAGTAAATAAGTCTTTTAAAGAGTATTTTAAAAAGAGGGAGAAGAGGGGATTCCCTGGTGGTCCAGTGGTTAGGACTCTGTGCTTTCACTGCTGAGGAAGTGGCTTCAATCCCTGGTCAAGAAACTAAGATCCTGCAAGCCGCTGCATGGCGCACCAATAATATTAATAATAATAATAAAATAAAAAGAGGGAGAAGAAAAATATTAAACAAATAATGTCACAAAGAACTGTAAAATAACTACCATGAAAAGAGTTTCCAGAGAAGAGGTACATGCACCAGAAGGCGATTTGACTTGGGGTCGGGGCAGGGAAATGTCAGGAATTGCGTCTCTGAGGAAGGATTATTAAGCAAAGGAAGGCAAAGAGGAGTAGGTGTGAAGTGGGATTGTGAGGCAGACTGAGAAACAAAGTACTGGGAAAGGGGTTCTTAAGCTGGGGTGAACACTAGAATCTCCTGGGGAACATTAAAAGGTACCGATGCCTGGATCCCACCTCACAGATCCTGATTTAATGTGTCTGTGGTGTGGTCTGGGCATCTCCAGGTCATCCCGATGTACATCCAAGCAGAAAAAAACATCACATGCAAAGGCCCTGTGGCAGCAGGGGACCTGATAGATTCTAGAAGCTGAAAGAAGGCTCAGCTGAAAGAAATAATGGCCCTTCCCAAGATTCTCAAGAGCTGCAGACACATTGTGACACAAGCTTGCCCTCTCCTAGTTACTATTGTCCAAAGAATTTCTAAACATTTTACCTTGTGTTGAAAAGTACTCTAGGAATTCAATATATGGAGTAAGAGGGATTTCACCAAAATTCAAAGGATCATCCCAGGTTAAAAACTAAAGGGGCTTATAACTCATTTTTACAACCCCCTCCTCTCACCTTGCCCGGAGCCTTGGCCCAGATAGAAACATGTTTCTAAACTGCAACAAAATGATGGCAGAGGAGCAAGAGAGCTCTCCTAACACAGAGGAAGAAGGCACCATTTAACAGCACTGGCATTCTCTTCCTGGTTTGCCCAACTGTGCAGGCAACATTACATCCCAGACAGCATATAAAGAGTTCATCATTACTGACAGGAGAGCAAACTGTCCTCTTAATTGCATTTTGGTTTCAGCTGCATAATTTGCATAGAGCATAGGAAATGAAGTTGATTGATTTGGGATAATGCTCCAAAATCTCTTTTGGCATGGAAAGAGCTGATTGCTCTCACACTGCCAAATCAAATAGGTTTATGTAACTTACCTCAGCTACTCTCTTCTCTTACTTAGCTTCAGCCAAGTTGGCCTAATGGCTATTTCTCTAAAACCCCAGCATGCTCCTGCCTCAGGACCTTTGCACTCTCTACAACATATTATACAATTGTTGATCTTTTTGTCTGTGTCCCCAACTCCAATCCAGCTTGCAAGCCCCATGAGATCAGCAGCTGCATTGGTTTATTACTAATTTATTCTTAAAACACAGAATGGTGGCTGGAATATACTAATATATGAATATCAATAGTAATAGAACAAAAAAAGTGTTTTAGCACTTTTTTTAGTGACCACTTTTATAGATGTGACCGCTAGAATAAAAGTTAAAGTAGTTTTCTATAGCATTCCATTAAATTCCATGGCATTTTATTTCATCAAGGCAAATAAAAATATGATTTGAATCTGAACAGTTCATCCTTCTGTTAGAAATCTCTGTGGAATAGATAGTGATGTGTTTGATATATATCAAAAGAGAGCTATATAATTTTTTTAAATCAAAAAGCAGTATACAAGGTATAAAGTGTGGAAAATAAAAAGTGCGCATAGATATATTTTTCAGTTGCCTTCTTAGTTCTTCAGTTCCCAACTTTGGTATTGTACTAAGATGACTAGTGTAATAATAAATATATTTCAGTACAATAAGAGCTGAAATTCCTGCTTTAGCTGCCCCATTTCTCATCATAGTCTCATGGAAACCTCCTGTAAACATTTCGCAGTGAGACTGGAAGTAATTACAAGTCATTGCTTAGATGCCAGTAACTGTTAATTATTTTAAAAGAGGTTGTGGGGCTTCCCTGGTGGCGCAGTGGCAGGGAGTCCGCCTGCCGATGTGGGGGACGCGGTTTCGTGCCCCGGTCTGGGAGGATCCCACATGCCGCGGAGCGGCTGGGCCCGTGAGCCATGGCCGCTGAGCCTGCGCATCCGGAGCCTGTGCTCTGCAACGGGAGAGGCCACAACAGTGAGAGGCCCGCAAAAGAGGTTGTGACCGTGTTTTTCAAAGTTGGGTATGCATTGGAATCAACTGGAGGGCTGGTTAAAACAGAGATTGCTGGGCTCCACCCCCAGGTATCTTGATTCAGAAGGTCTGGAGCAGGGCCCGAGAATCTGCATTTCTCTCAAGCTCCAAGATGATGCCTGTGTTGCTGGTTCATGGACCACCCTTGGAGTAACACTGGTCAGTGGGGTCTGAGGGTTCCATTTTCTCCTTCTATCCCTAGTCTATTTCAGGACCACTCCATGAAATGGAGCCACCAAACAAGACTGAGTTAAGGATATGCACATGAAAAGTTTTTATTGCCATTGTTGTGTGGGTGACAATACCTCCACAGAGATATTTTCTTATACTCACTTTATCTGTAAGTGGACCCTCTCTTGGTTTTGATTAATAGAGGCTGGTCTGCTCTGACAATTTGCTTGAATACTGAACAGAAGCCTCCTTGGGTTTTGTTAACTGGGTTTCTTTCTTACATCACCAACCCTGCTGTCATGTCAACCCAAGAAAATGTCAGTTTATTTGCATTGGTCCATTCAGTCATATATAGACTTCTTTCTTACATGGGTAAAAGAGTTCTTCATGCTTTCTTAGATAGAACTCTGTATGTTTCATGTGTACAGAATATTTCTCTTAGAATATTTTTAATATTATGAATTATTTCACAATTAAGAAGAATATACCAGACCTATATTTCTATTACCAATTCCTTAAAGACATAATTCAGGCACAGCAGAATCCAGCCCTTTTCCATTTCCCCTCCCTCTCTTGCTGCTTCTCTTCCTCTCTTCCACCTTCCCAGAGGGAACCACATAAGTTGGTATTTTACTACATATGTTTCCATAAACAAAGAATCACTTTCGTGCTGTGTTTCTGTTACTTTAATTTTCATAAATAATAGTATTTTCTACATATCCTTCCTCGACTTGCTTTCTTTACTTAATATTTGGTTTTGAAGATTCATATCTTGTGCAAGCTATAGATCTAGTTTACTCATTTTTGCTCTGTCATGGTATCTGTTGTATGACTCTATCAAATTTTTAACATTTCTCTTGGTGGACATGTAGGGCCTTTCCAATTTCTTTTTATAATTACAAACTATATCATAATCAATAGACCTATTCATGTCTCCTTGAACATATAGGTCAGAGATTTATGAATGGAATTGTTAGGTCATAGGATAGGAGTCTTCCATGCAACTTGATGAGTCAGATGAGTCACACTTTTTCTTATAATAGTGTAACCCTGAACTTGGCTGTGTGATTTGCTTTGGCTAGTTGGATGGCAATGAATGTGATGCAAGCGTAGGCTTGAAAAGTGTGCATTTCTGCTTGCATCCTTGCATGATTAAACTTGCTCACTCTTGCTTCTCTGAGATTTCCAAGAGAATGTGCCTAGCCTGCTGGAGGGTAGAACAGACACACATAAGAAACATGTGGAGGAGAACCCAGGCATCTCATCAGCCATCCTAGACCAGCCTTTAGCCAGCCCCAAACCAACCATGTGACTTGTCAAGACTTGCTAGACTTTTCTAGCTGACCTACAACTGACCACAGATGCCTGAGTGAGCCCATCAGAAGCAATAAATGGTTCTTAGTTTAAAACACTAAATTTGGGGGGTGGTTTGTTACACAGTATTATTGTAGGAAGAGATAACGATACACTTGATATTGCTAGATATTTCCCCAACATAGTTGAACCAATTTACATTCCCATCAATAATGGTTTCCCACATTCCCCTAACACTTGATATTATTAGATTTAATGACTTTGCCAATAAGATGGTTGTGAAACTATACCTTACTATATAATACCATACCATGTACTATACTACAGTTTTAATTTTATCCCCATAATTACTAGTGAGTATTAGCATGTTTTCACACGCTTTTTGGTCAAACATTCCTTTGCATTTTGTACTTTTCTTTGCCTCAGCATGAATTAACAAGAGTCAAAACTGCTCTAAGATCTTTAAAAATTAGGCTTTCTGTTAAAAGAATGAGAATATGATCAATGGGAATCATTCTTCCAAAGACCCACTGGATCATAATCAATTATTCTGACTAGTAGTAATAGGAATTATGTGTGTGTGTGTGTGTGTATGTAAGACAGACACCATTATGATATCTAAGAATGGAGTAACATTGTTGGATTTGCCACAAACATGCCAACAATAATATTCCTAGTGTTTACTGAAAGAAGACAATCACAGGCTGATTCTGCTTATTTCAACATTCTTATTTTGCAGTTGCAAGAATTGAGGTAATATGCCCAGTTAGTGTAAAAAAGAGCCGAATCTTCTGACTCAAGGACCAGAGGCCTTTTCACTGGTTATCTTCATCTGCTCCTTAACTGGCTAATTGTAATAATTTCATATAAAAGAATTGTCCAGATATACATCGGTCACCCAGTTAAACATCATTTTCTGGTTTGCATTTGCTATATTAAATAAAATATTTTAAAATTATACATACATCATTGCTTTGGGGATATATAATTTTTTAAATCGTATTTTCCAGATAACCCAGGGACCCTTTTCTCAATGAAAATTACACTGAGATTCCTTCATAGACTCTGAAAGTATTAGAAATGTTGTTCCCTTGCTGGAACCATAAAGCATTGTTCCTTCATTTTCTTTCTATGACACACATCTTGTACAGTGCCTGACATTTGTTGGATGGTAAAACAAATGTCAATAAAAGTCCTAATAGCATTAGAAGTAATGCTACCAGAGGTAGATGAAGGGAAACAAAATATCACTTGTAATCTCATTTTACAATCTTTTTTTCCCCCTAGAACAATAGCTGTCACTTGTATTTTCTATCATCTACGCCTTCTGAGGAAAGGCTTTGGTGTGTCTCCATCTTTCTGGTAGCAAAACACACATGTGTTTTAGGATATCTCTTTGTTCTGAAGTCTTCACATTTCCTACCCTAGTGCTGGCTAAGAATTCAAGAAGTTTGTCGTGCAGTGAAATGGAGAGGTTGTGCATTTCAATGAGGCAAACACAAAAGGGAAATGCCAGGAGGTATAGCATGATATGGGTTACGGTAAATAGCTCAAGACAAACAGAAAATTCTTAAATTTTGTGGTAGGCAATTTTCTAAGAGCTTTGCATGAAATAACTCATTTAGTCCTCACCAAAATAAATAATCAAAATAGGAACTGCTATTACCTCCATTTTATAGACAGGGAAATGGAGACACAGAGGTGTTAAGAAACCTGCCAAGTTCGTGAAGGGCAGGACCCATTTGGACCCTAGTCATTGTTTCTCCCTTCACAGCGCTTTCTAATCCTTTAGCCCATGGTGTTGACCAGATGTCCCTAAGATCCCTAGGACTCCTGACCATGGAGTTGTCCTGGGGGTTTTAGGAGGGTGGTGTGATGAACAAATTGTTCTGATTGGCCACCAGAACGTTTCTTTTGTGGGACTGCATGAATTTGGGCCACTAGAGCAGGGCTGAATTGCTAAATTTGGGTGAATCTCACTCACCTCAGACACAGGACAAGATCAGGGCTCCTGGCTGCTAACAATCAACAGCTACCCTTGGGCTTGATCAGTGCTCATCCATTTGCATTCTGATCCTGGGGCCTCAGGCGGCTGAAGCACCTGAAAGCGATGGGTGTGGCAGAGCCATCCTCTACCCAGTGAGCTCTCTGTCGCTAGTCCCCAGCGTGGTTCCCCTGCTCCCCCCTCAGGCCCCATGCCTTGTGTGAAGAAGGTCTCTGGAGTTGTCCACACCTATATTCTCCAAAGGGTTTGCTGACCGTTGGTCTCCAATGTAATGGACCTTTCAATCCATGTGGTGGAGTGATGCTTTCCTGAGTAAGTGTTAAGCCATGCCTCACAGGGATGGACATTTTTTGCTCTTGGGACCATGCTATGTGCTCCACCTATGGGTACATCACCTAGCCTTCCTGCTGGTAGGAGATCACATTCTAGAAATAATGATTATGGCCTCAAGAGCTTAAGAGAAGAAATGGTTGTAAGATGTGTTGTTCAAGTTTTAATCTATCAAATTCCAAATCATAAATTTAACATGATCAGAAAACAATTATCGTGCATATTTAACTGTATAGTCTAAGTAAGACTTACAATTGTGGTCATCTTCAATGAAGCACAGCAATGACCTTCGAAAGACTCACTGGAATCCAGTGCTTACAGTGGTACAATGGATGATGCGACGTCATTAGTGATGAAGTCACCACCAGGAAATACATTAGGGAACTGCAGAGTCAAAAAGTGTCTATATTGCTTCAAAATGTTATTATACAAACAGATTCTGAAGAATCTGGTTCTTCGTGGTTCTCTGAGTAATAAGAGTTTTTAATTTTTTTTTTTTTTTTTTGCAGGGAGAAATACAAAATTAGCCCAGAATGGTGCATATAACAATAAAAAACATGAAGAGATGATTCCTGGACCTGAAGAGAAAGCGGTGATAACCTAGATTATGCAGAATCTTCCTAAGCACTGGTTGGACAACAACCAAATACACAAGTACCTCTTCTCTACCTATTATTATAAACCTTCATCAATATATCACTATACATGTCAGATGGGCCTATTAATTTTGTAACACATTTTAAAATCAAACTGTCTGTATAGACAGGGAACACATAAAAAAATTATCAGGAACCCCACATACCCTCAGCACATCTCTGAACTCTCATTTTATTGACCAAAGAAAAGCACATGGCTTAGTCCATGGGAACCCCACAATGGACATAACACTGCAGTCATATGGCAGAATGAATGGATACAGGGAGGGGTGAAGAATGGGGATAATTATTGCAGTGTTGTACATCTTATACATTCCCAGTCTATTTGCTTTCTTCCTGATTACCCAGCATCTTCTGACTTTTGCTTCTCCAAGTTGCTTCCCTTGTTTTTTGCACTTCTTCACTATGTAGTGGGTGTAGGGTTATTCTCACAGTACCAAACCTCTGGTGTACCTGTTTCAGAAGTCTCTCCCTCTCCCCTCACTCTCTTCCCCTTCCCCCCCACTCTCCTCTCATATCTATTTTTATTTCTAACTTCAACAAATATTTATTAGGTGCCTACATGTGCCAACACTGCAGTGAAGAGACCAGACACAGCTGCAACTCTTGCCTAGCACAGAAGAGAGACATTTAAAAGGTAATTACAATTCTCCCAGGGATTATATTAGCCCTCTATTATTAGCCCAAACCTGAAGTCACAGCTCTAGTTTGATGCTTTACATTGAGTGCCTTGGAACTGAAATTAAAGCACAACCCGTATGTTTGAGCTGCTATTTTTAAGGTTAATATTGATTCCTGTCCTTAGTCTGTAGCCAGAGCCACATTTTCTCATTCTCATTCTCTCCATAGTAAAGAAGAACACACGCACATAAAAAAGAATAAATTTAATTATGAATCTGAACATAGTGTCACAGTCATTTCAATCTTGTGGAAAACCTGGTTAAACCTCCCAGAGGATCCCTGTCTGTGTCACAACATCATCTTCCTTATGACAGATTTTACATTTCTTTTATATCATGGGGTAATGACTAAATTGCTGCTCAGGGAAATGGTATTTGGCTAAAGAGAAAAAATATTGGTGCAGCGGGAGAGATTTGTGCTGTCTGAATCGTAGGCCACTTTCTGATCTAAAGAAAAGAATAAAAATTATGTAATAAATCAATATATTCCCCACACCACAGTAGAAAAAAAAGGCGGGGGTGGCTGGGCTATTCTCAACTGAGATATATTGTAGAGCAGAATATGATACCAACTCATGGAAATTTTCTACCATATGCATCCCATGCAAAAATTTTTTAAAAAAGAAAGAAAAAGGGAAAAGTGCCTTTTATGCCAAACATATATCAGATAATGACATATAATGAAATGCACATGTCTTCTGGGGGAAAAAGAGAAGCTATTATATTCCATTGAGTAGCATAATGTATCAAAGAACTAAAAGGCTCCCTTCAACGCCGTAATTTTCTTCAAAAACTTTCTGGAAGCATTTCACCACTGTAAAATATACCCATTGAGGCTAATATTATCTACAATAATTTGGAAGACTATAGATTGAACTTTGATGCAATCCTTCATATCTATTCCCTTGCATATTGATAAGAGGAGAATAACAATGAATTCTGTGAGCCAGAATACCTACTGCCAGAACCTCAGAATAGCTCCACAGTTCTCTACAGACACTTCACAATTGGTGTTTTTTTTTTCATGCATCCATTACTATTCAACAAATATACATGAAATACCTACTCTGTGCCAAGCATTCTTCTTAGGATTGAAGAGAAAATGGTAAAAAGAAGGATGAAATCTCAGGCCTTGTGGAGCTTATATTGAGCAGAGAGCTATTAAACTTGGAAACAAATAAATTTAGGGAGAAAGAAGTACACCAAAGACAATAGAGTCAGGCCATCAGATAGAGAGTGTGATGAGTGGACATGGGACCTATGTTAGATAGGGTTGTCACAGAAGGTCTCTTTGAAGGGGAACTGAGACATGGAGGATACAAGAGGCAGCCAGTAGAGATACGGGTAAGGAGTGTCTGGCACAAAGACACAGAAAGCCCAGGTGGCTGGGAAAGGTTTGGGACCCTGCATCACTTCCATGACCTAATCCTCTGTAGCATACACTGTTGGCGGTCAGCCAAGGGCCTGACACCAGCCTCCTGCGTCTTTACTTCTAACACCTTGGGCCTGCAGCTTCCTTCAGAGGTCTTCTCATGGGCTCCTGGAGCCACCGTATGCACAAAAACATCAGAAGTTCATGTCTTCCGAGAGGACTGACTGATAAAGAGGCATGAAAGCCCAGCTCCGTGGTCTTGAGCAGGGAGGTGTAATTTACTCTGGAGTGTAATTTCTGCACTTCTGAGATCCCTACAGGACCAGGTGAGGTGCAGCTGTGCCTGGAGTCACATGCTTGCTTGGCTCCTTCCTCTTTCCTGACCTGCTTCTTCTCTACCCTCTCTGGTTTCTCCTGGGAGCACATTTTCAGTGAATCACTTTTACTCAATCCTTACTGTAGGGTCTACTTCTGGGGAAGCAGCCCTAATACATTCTTCATGCTAACATGAACTCCTGAAAATACATCATGGCACATATTGTGAATTCCTGGTATGTTTGAGTGGCAGTGGAGTTGTGGGAAAAAACAGTGATGAGGAGGAGGAGGAGGAGGGGGAGACGAGGGAGAGGGGGAGAGGGAGGGGAGGGGGAGGACAGGGAAGGGAGGGAGAGGAGAGGGGGGAGGGGAGGAGGAGGGGGATGGGAGGAGGGGGGAGGGGAAGGGTGAAGGGAGGGAAGGGGAGGGGGAGAAAGAGGATGGGTTCTGGTCCCAGCTTTTCTAATTGTGTAATTGTGCGACCCTAGGCAAAGTCACAACTCTGGGCTTCAGTTCATCTATAAAATGGGGAGATTGAACCCATAGTAAGCTCCAGGAAACTTTTCCTAGTACAAAATAATATGCTACATATATGTGTTGGTAGGAATGATGTATTGATACACAATCACATATGTTGCATGCATCTAGAGAGATAATGGTATTATACCAAATGGGACATGGAGGGATTAGTGAGTGACAATTGTTCCAGTAAGTTGTCTACTGCTGTGAGCAGTGATGAAAAGCAGCTGGTTAAGCCCAAGGGGATGATCAAGGGAGGTTATTTCGGAGTCAGGAGGGTTGTGGTACAATCATGATGGTTCTACCTTAGACCTGAGTAAGATTGGAAGACAATCAATGAAGGCAACACAATCAATGAAGGGAAAGATGGAGGAGCCAAAGGAGAACACACTTAAGAAACGTCTGTTCTCTGGATGGGAAAAGCGGAAGCTGAGAGCAACCAGAACAAAAGCAGCCAAATCATGATCACTACTGAGTCACTGGGCCAGGACACGCCCACTAATTCCTGCTATGCCCTGGCTAGAAAGTGTCTTTCAAAGCTTGCAAAAAGGGAAAGACTGAGAACAAGCAAAAAAGGAGCTCAACTTGACACTAGGCAAAGGAAACAACTCTTCATATAACAGGTGTTCAGAACTTCTGTTTGAACATTTCTGTAACAACCATTATGGATAGGAAAAAATAGATCTAAAATTAGCTGTGTGGTATGAGTGACATTACTGAGTCTCAGACTTCCAACTCTGTAAAATGGAGAAATTATCTGCATTTCAGAGGGATATAGTGAGATTACAGAGCAGAATAGTTGGTATGGGGTGAGGAGGGGCTGGGGGAGGAAGCAGAGCCTGTAGTAAATGGTTCAGAATCAGTCTTTTTTTGAGCCCCATTTCCCTACCCTTTGCTGCTGTGTGACCTCGTGCTAGTCATCTAACTTCAAGTCTGATTTCCTTTACTGGAATATGAGACCATAATTGTGCATACTTCACAGAATTATTCAATGTTAGGCAATCCTGTCCATCTCATAATATACATGCTCAGTGTAAATCATTCCCTTTGGTCATGTCTGCCAAGCAAATTTTTTCTGAACTACATAAAAGATGTCAATAAGCACCCCATCCGGCCCTGGCTGAGCTCCTTCCCCATTACAACGCTTCCTCTCTTCTTATCTCGTGGCTGGCTCTGTCCTCACTCCTCACCTGGTGACCGCTGCCTCCTTGATAAACTACCAATTTGGGGCTTGGTTTTCCAGTTTACTCTTTGCACTTTTCCTCAGAGCATAGACTCTGGCATTCACTCCCCACTCAACACACAGTGGCCGTGGATAGGAGACCCCCCACACGGTGCCAGTCTGTAGCCTCAGGACACTGGAGAGGGGTACCTAACATCAGGTCCCCAGCCGCTGCCTTTTCACTTCAAGTGAAAATCATGACATACTTAACTTCTCCTGTGCTTACTGCAAGATTTTTCATATAATTTGATCTTGTAAGGGAAAAAAAATCACATCTTTACATCCCCAGGCATTTTGTGTCCTTATCTAAAATTAGTACAGTTACTGCTCTGCTATTTTAGGAAATGCAGGACAACCCTCACTCTTCAGACCTATCAGCTTAACCAGTTGAGGTGCCTTATGCAACATGGAGGGTGTAGGTTCAGTACAAAACCCTAAAGCCACCAGGCTACTAGTTCTCCTCCATTTACTAAAATGGTTAGCAACTGTGTGATTAGGTAGGTGCAGAAGCCAGTAGAAAGGATCAACATGATATGGACGTGAAGCTGTAAAAGAGTAAAAACCCCAGAAAGACGATGTCTTAGGTCAGGGTCCCTAGGAGCAGAGTCTCAGGAGTACCCAATCAGGGAGGGAGAAATGCAGGAGAGAACAGGGGAAAAAGGTAAGCAAGGAAGTCATTTCAAGTGAAGTCTAGTCTCAGCTTGACCCCCACAGGGAGTTCTAACATGTGCGTGGCACCCCGATCAGTCTGTCATTGGCTGAAAGCTGTCTCAAGAGACAAATGAACCTATCTATGAAACAGAAACAGAATCACGGACATAGAGAACAGACTGGTGGTTGCCAAGGGGGAGGGGGTTGGGGGAGGGATGGAGTGGAAGGTTGGGGTCAGCAGATGTAAGCTTTTATATATAGAATGGATAAACAACAAGGTCCTACTGTATAGCACAGGGAACTATATTCAATATCCTATGAATTCTTTTCCATAATGGAAAAGAATATAAAAAAGAATGTATATATATATGTGTGTGTGTGTGTGTGTGTGTGTGTATGTGTATATGTGTAACTGAATCACTTTGCTATACAGCAGAAATTAATACATTGTAAATCAACTATATTTCAATTAAAAAATAATAAAATTGAAAAAGAAAGAGAGAAGGTCACACCCTACAGATATTTCTAGCTGGGGCAGCTCCTGGAAGCAATAGGCAATTCTCTAAGGAGAAGAGAGGCTGCTGGGAGCTAATAACAGCCAACACTCCCAGCAGCCGGGAGAAGGGGCCCCATACAAGTCAAGGATGGGCGCCAACGCTGGTGGCAAAAATAATAGAAACATCAGAGCAATTTCTAAAAAGCCATAGAATCTTTAAGTTCAAGGATTAGATCTTATACATGTATTAAAATCTCCAGCACTAATGTTGGTCCTTTGGTGAGATAGATACTCAGTTGTAGGTGATCAGTGCTTAAACTAAATAGCAGTTTATTGGAGATGGAGTGAACTGGAAGACTTGGGAAGGATCAAAGATGGATATCCACTGAGATGCCAGGTGTGGTGTCAGAAGTTGGGAGCTCAAGTGTCGTTTGTAATATATTGTGTCCTTGGGGACATCGATAAATCTATCAGAATATCTTCTTCATGTACCAAATGGCAACACTGAGAAATATTTCACCAGGATGGTTGAGGATTAAAATAGAGAATTTATGGGTGAAGATGTTTTGTAAGATGTAATGTGCTTTCAAAAATGAGAATAAGGTATTATTATGAATTATTGTGCATTAAATACAGAGCACTTCCAAGGCATGTATGAGCTTTAAATCAGTTTTTTTAATTTTTTTTTATGGTACCTTGCCCCATTATAAATACTTTTACCAACGCATAAGGTTATCATGGAGCTGGAAAAAGTCTAAAGTTTGATCCCTAGCCTGAAAAATATTATACCAGAAACATATTTTGAAAATCAGTGCCAGTAGTTATTTTTTTTTAACATCTTTATTGGACTATCATTGCTTTATATTGGTGTGTTAGTTTCTGCTGTATAAGAAAGTGAGTCAGCTATGCGCATACGTATATCCCCATATACCCTCCCTCTTGCATCTCCCTCCCACCCTCCCTATCCGACCCCTCTAGGTGGTCACAAAGCACCCAGCTGATCTCCCTGTGCTATGCAGCTGCTTCCCACTAGCTATCTATTTTACATTTGGTAGTGTATATATGTCCATGCCACTCTCTCCCTTCATCCCAGCTTACCCTTCTCCCTTCTCATGTCCTCAAGTCCATCTCTACATCTGTGTCTTTATTCCTCTCCTGTCCCTAGGTTCTTCAGAACCATTTTTCTTTTTTTTTAGATTCCATATATATGTGTCAGCATACAATATTTGTTTTTCTCTTTCTGACTTACTTCACTCTGTATGACAGACTCTAGGTCCATCCACCTCAACACAAATAACTCAGTTTCGTTTCTTTTTATGGCTGAGTAATATTCCATTGTATATATGTGCCACATATTCTTTATCCATTCATCTGATAATGGACACTTAGGTTGCTTCCATGTCCTGGTTTTGGTAAACAGAGCTGCAATGAACATTGTGGTACATGACTCTTTTTGAATTATGGTTCTCTCAGGGTATATGTCAGGAGTGGGATTGTTGGGTCTTATGGTAGTTCTATTTTTAGTTTTTTAAGGAACCTCCATACTGTTCTACATAGTGGCTCTATCAATTTACATTCCCACCAACAGTGCAAGAGGGTTCGATTTCCTCCACACCCTCTCCACCATTTATTGTTTGTAGATTTTTTGATGATGGCCATTCTGACCTGTGTGAGGTGACACCTCATTGTAGTTTTGATTTGCATCCTCTAATGATTAGTGATGTTAAGCATCCTTTCATGTGTTTGATGGCAATCTGTATATTTTCTTCGGAGAAATGTCTATTTAGGTTTTTTGCCCATTTTTGGATTCGGTTGTTTGTTTTTTGATATTGAGCTGCATGAGCTGCTTGTATATTTTGGAGATTAACCCTTTGTCAGTAGCTTTGTTTGCAAATATTTTCTCGCATTCTGAATGTTGTCTTTTTGTCTTCTTTATGGTTTCCTTTGTTGTGCAAAAGCTTTGAAGTTTCATTAGGTCCCATTTGTTTATTTTTGTTTTTATTTCCATTTCTCTAGGAGGTGGATCAAAAAGGATCTTGCTGTGATTTATGTCAGAGAGTGCTCTGCCTATGTTTTCCTCTAAGAGTTTTATAATGTCTGGCCTTACATTTAGGTCTTTAACCCATTTTGAGTTTATTTTTGTGTAAGGTGTTAAGAAGTGTTCTAATTTCATTCTTTTACATGTAGCTGTTCAGTTTTCCCAGCACCCCTTATTGAAGAGGCTGTCTTTTCTCCATTGTATATTCTTGCCTCCTTTATCAAAGATAAGGTGACCATATGTGCATGGGTTTATCTCTGGGCTTTCTATCCTTTTCCATTGATCTATATTTGTTTTTGTGCCAGTACCATACTGTCTTGATTACTGTAGCTTTGTAGTATAGTCTGAAGTCAGGGAGCCTGATTCCTCTAGCTCCGTTTTTCGTTCTCAATATTGCTTTGACTATTCGGGGTCTTTTGTGTTTCCATACAAATTGTGAAATTTTTTGTTCTAGTTCTGTGAAAAATGCCATTGGTAGTTTGATAGGGATTGCATTGAATCTGTAGATTGCTTTGGGTAGTATAGTCATTTTCACAATGTTGATTCTTCTGATCCAAGAACATGGTATATCTCTCCATCTGTTTGTATTATATTTAATTTTTCATCGGTATCTTATAGTTTCCTGCATACAGAACTGCTTTTGCTGCATCCCATAGGTTTTGGGTCGTCATGTTTTCATTGTCATTTGTTTGTAGGTATTTTTTGATTTCCTGTTTGATTTCTTCAATGATCTCTTGGTTATTAAGTAGTGTATTGTTTAGCCTCCATGTGTTTGTATTTTTTACAGATTTCTTCCTGTAATTGATATACAGTCTCATAGTGTTGTGATCAGAAAAGATACTTGATATGATTTCATTTCTCTTAAATTTACCAAGGCTTGACTTGTGACACAAGATATGATCTATCCTGGAGAATGTTCCATGAGCACTTAAGAAGAAAGTGTATTCTGTTGTTTTTGGATGGAATGTCCTAGAAATATCAATTAAGTCCACCTTGTTTAATGTATCATTTAAAGTTTGTGTTTCCTTATTTATTTTCATTTTGGATGATCTGTCCATTGGTGAAAGTGGGGTGTTAAAGTCCCCTACTATGATTGTGTTAGTGTCGATTTCCCCTTTCATGGCTGTTAGCATTAGCCTTATGTACTGAGGTGCTCCTATGTTGGGTGCATCAATATTCACGATTGTTATATCTTCTTCTTGGATTGATCCCTTGATCAGTATGTACTGTCCTTCTTTGTCTCTTATAATAGTCTTTATTTTAAAGTCTATTTTGTCTGATATGAGAATTGCTACTCCACCTTTCTTTTGATTTCCATTTGCATGGAATATCTTTTTCCATGCCCTCACTTTCAGCCTGTATGTGTCCCTAGGTCTGAAGTGGGTCTCTTGTAGACAACATATATATCGGCCTTGTTTTTGTATCCATTCAGCCAGTCTATGTCTTTTGGTGGAGCATTTAATCCATTTACATTTAAGGTAGTTATCAATATGTATGTTCCTATTACCATTTTCTTAATTGGTTTGGGTTTGTTATTGTAGGTCTTTTCCTTCTCTTGTGTTTCCTGACTAGAGAAGTTCCTTTAGCATGTGTTGTAAGGCTGGTTTGGTGGTGCTGAATTCTCTTAGCTTTTGCTTGTCTGTGCAGGTTTTAATTTCTCTGTAAAATCTGAATGAGATCCTTGCTGGGTAGAGTAATCTTTGTTGTAGGTTTTTCCCTTTCATCACTTTAAATATGTCCTGCCACTCCCTTCTGGCTTGCAGAGTTTCTCCTGAAAGATCAGCTGTTAACCTTATGAGGATTCCCTTGTATATTATTTGTTATTTTTCCCTTGATGCTTTTAATATTTTTTCTTTGTATTTAATTTTTGACAATTTGATTATTATGTGTCTTGGAGTGTTTCTCCATGGATTTCTCCTGTATGGGACTCTCTGCACTTCCTGGACTTGATTAACTATTTCCTTTCGCATATTATGGAAGTTTTCAACTATAATCTCTTCAAATATTTTCTCAGTCCCTTTCCTTTTCTTTTCTTCTTCTGAGACCCCTATGATTAGAATGTTGGTGTGTTTAAGGTTGTCTCAGTGGTCTCTGAGACTGTCCTCAATTCTTTTCATTCTTTTTTCTTTATTCTGCTCTGCAGTAGTTATTTCCACTACTTTATCTTCCAGGTCACTTAACTGTTCTTCTGCATCAGTTATTCTGCTATTGATTCCTTCTAGAGAATTTTTAATTTCCTTTATTGTGTTGTTCATCATTGTTTCTTTGCTCTTTAGTTCTTCAAGGTCCTTGTTAAATGTTTCTTGTATTTTGTCCATTCTATTTCCAAGATTTTAGATCATCTTTACTATCATTACTCTGAATTCTTTTTCAGGTAGACTGCCTATTTCCTCTTCATTTGTTTGCTCTGGTGAGTTTTTACCTTGCTCTTTCATCTGCTCTGTATTTCTCTGTCTTCTCATTTTGCTTAACTTACTGTGTTTGGGGTCTCCTTTTCACAGACTGCAGGTTTGTAATTCTCATTGTTTTTGGTGTCTGCCCCCAGTGGGTAAGTTTGGTTCAGTGGGTTCTGTAGGCTTCCTGGTGGAGGGGACTGGTGCCTGTGTTCTGGTGGATCAGGCTGGATCTCGTCTTTCTGGTGGGCAGGACTGCATCTGGTGGTGTGTTTTGGGGTGTCTGTGAACTTATTATGATTTTAGGCAGCCTCTATGCTAATGGGTGGGGTTGTGTTCCTGTCTTGCTAGTTGGTTAGCATGGTGTGTCCAGCACTGTAGCTTGCTGGTTATTGAGTAGAGCTGGCTCTTAGCTTTGAGACCGAGATCTCTGGGAGAGTTCTCACCGATTGATATTATGAGGGGCCGGGAGGTCTCTGGTGGACCAATGTCCTGAACTCAGCTCTCCCACCTCAGATGCTCAGGCCTGACACCCGGCCAGAGCACCAAGACCATGTCAGCCACACGGTCAGGTATGTGGGGGTTTCTTGCCTTTTGGGAGGTCTGAGGTCTTCTGCCAGCATTCAGTAGGTGTTCTGTAGGAGTTGTTCCACATGTAGATGTATTTTTGATGTATTTGTGGGGAGGAAGATTATCTCTACGTCTTATTCTTCTGCCATCTTGAAGGTCCTCTACTACATTGGTTTTTAGAATGATTTTGTTTAAAAAAGAAAATGTTTAATACCTGCCTTGTCAAAGTTTGCAGCTGAATCCACCAAACCATAAGATGATAAAGACAAACAAGAAAACAGCCTTGGCTAAAGGTGGCGCTACCTTCAATCCATCATCTCTAGGGATTGACGCTGGGTACCCTTTGGAAAGGTGTCAACTCTATAGAGTTTTCTCCGTTCATTCTGAGGAATCGAAAGTGAGCCCAGCATAAAGCATCTGCAGCTGTGTTGGGAAATGAGCTAGTCACGCCTCAGCAATTTATCACCAATTTTCCATTAATAAGAGAGAATGGAGTGTGGTTTAATCACTTTACAATCCAAACACTTGTACTTAAGAATGGGGGAGAGAGAGTACAATAGTTTTGTTGTTTCTGAAAGAGCATTAGTTCAATATTGTGTATCTTTGAAGAAAAACATTTAAATGGCGTTAAGTGGTAGGAAGGTAAGTTTTATAGGAAAATACTCATCAAGATGTGCATTAGAAATACTGCCTAGATTCCACAGGTGAGGGAGGGGTCCAAGTCCAGGACCACAGTAGAAGTAAGAGGAAGGGTGGGGAGGAAAAGAGAGTTGGAAGTGGGCCTGAAAGTTTCAGGGCAGAAGTCCAAGACAGGGTCTTGGCTAAGTGGTAAATTCCTATAGTTAGAAGCTCAGAACCACAGGTAAATTGAGGTCTAGGTGGAGCGGACCTAAGAATCAGGATGGAAAACAGAAACCGGGACACACATGATGCCAAAGGCCCAGGATGGCCAGTTTGTGAAGTTCAAGGCAAATGAAGAGTTAAAGAGATAGACTAACATTTGGAGGACTGAGATAAATTCCATCAAACTCTTGTTCCAGCCAGAAGCTTGTAACAGATTCCCTGAGACGTGTCCTCCTCGGGCTCACAACAAGGAAGGCAAAGCTGGTTGCAAGGAAGCACCATGTGTGTAGAAAACAAGGGCAGAAATTGCTTCACGGTCTGAGGAGGGAAAGACCAAATTAGATTTCCCAGAAGGATGGACATTTCTCACACGGCTTGCGTTGCATACACTCACCTGATGGTGCCTCTCCATCCTCTCTACACAGCATCCTGAGCGGGACTTGTCTCAGTTTCAGTTCCCTCCAAGGATAGACCTAGAGTCAAGAATGTGGGTGCAATTTGTTGATTGGGGAGGTGACACTAGGAGGACGCATGAGGAATGGGGAAGGAAGCTGGAAGGAGAAGGACCTAATAAAGAGGCTATTAGTGAGCCAGTGATCTCCATAGGCTCCTATGGACTGAGTAAAATCCACTGAAGCACAAAAAGCTGGACTGTTTCTCCATCAACTCCCATCCTAATGAATCTCATGCATTATGAGTGGCTCCCTCACATGTCCAGACTCTCCTTAGTTAAAGAGACATGTCACTAGAAAGGGGAAGACGCCAAAGCTGCAGGTGACATCCCAGTGGACCAAGGAGCCAAGGGCAGGGCACAGGCAGCACCTGCCACAAAGCCCCAAACATCTGCAAACCCTCATTCAAAGTCTTCTCTCGAGAGAGGGGGAAGATGGTGGAAGAGTAAGATGCGATCACCTTCCTCCCCGCAGATATATCAGAAATACACCTACACGTGGAACAACTCCTACAAAACACCTACTGAACACTGGCAGAGGACCTGAGACCTCCCAAAAGGCAAGAGACTCCCCCACGTACCTGAGTAGGGCAAAAGGAAAAAGAATAAACAGAGACAAAAGGATAGGGATGGGACCTGCACCAGCGGGAGAGAGCTGTGAAGGAGGAAAGGTTTCCACACACTAGAAGCCCCTTCGTGGATGGAGACTGCAGGTGGCGGAGGGGGGAAGCTTCGGAGCCACGGAATAGAGCACAGCAACAGGGGTGCGGAGGGCAAAGCGGAGAGATTCCTGCACAGAGGATCGGTGCAGACCGGCACTCACCAGCCCGAGGGGCTTGTCTGCTCACCCACCAGGGCGGGCGAGGCTGGGAGCTGAGGCTCCGGCTTCGGTGGGATCGCAGGGAGAGGACTGGCGGCGTGAACAGAGCCTGAAGGGGGTTAGTGCACCACAGCTAGCCAGGAGGGAGTCCGGGAAAAAGTCTGGAGCTGCCGAAGAGGCAAGAGACTTTTTCTTCCCTCTTTGTTTCCTGGTGCGCGAGGAGAGGGGATTAAGAATGCTGCTTAAAGGAGCTCCAGAGATGGGCGCGAGCCGCGGCTGAAAGCGCGGACCCCAGAGACAGGCATGAGACGCTAAGGCCACTGCTGCCGCAACCAAGAAGCCTGTGTGCGAACACAGGTCACTCTCCACACCTCCCTTCTGGGGAACCTGTGCAGCCCGCCATTGCCAGGGTCCCAGGATCCAGGGACAACTTCCCCGTGAGAACGCACGGCAGGCCTCAGGCTGGTGCAACATCACGCCGGCCTCTGCCGCCGCAGGCTCGCCCTGCATCCACACCCCTCCCTCCCCCCAGCCTGAGTGAGCCAGAGCCCGTGAATCAGCTGCTCCTTTAACCCCGTCCTGTCTGAGCAAAGAAAAGACACCCTCTGGTGACCTACACGCAGAAGCGGGGCCAAATCCAAAGCTGAGCCCTGGAAGCTGTGCGAGCAAAGAAGAGAAAGGGAAATCTCTCCCAGCAGCCTCAGGAGCAGCGGATTAAATCTCCACAATCAACTTGATGTACCCTGCATCGGTGGAATACATGAATAGACAACGAATCATCCCAAATTGAGGAGGTGGACTTTGAGAACAAGATTTATTATTTTTTCCCCTTTTACTCTTTTTGTGAGTGTGTATGTGTTTTCTTCTGTGTGAGATATTGTCTGTATAGCTTTGCTTTCACCATTTCTCCTAGGGTGCTGTCCATCCATTTTTTTTTTTTTACCAAAAAAAAATATTTTTTCTTAATAATTTTTTTATTTTAATAACTTTATTTTATCTTACATTATTTTATTTTATCCCCTTTCTTTCTTTCTTTCTTTCTTTCTTTCTTTCTTTCTTTCTTTCTTTCTTTCTTTCTTTCTTTCTTTCTTTCTTTCTTTCTTTCTTTCTTTCTTTCTTTCTTTCTTTCTTTCTTTCTACTTTTTCTCCCTTTTACTCTGAGCCATGTGGCTGAAAGGCTCTTGGTGCTGCAGCCAGGAGTCAGTGCTGTGTCTCTGAGGTGGGAGAGCCAACTTCAGGACACTGGTCCACAAGAGACCTCCCAGCTCCACGTATTACCAAATGGCGAAAATCTCCCAGAGATCTCCATCTCAACACCAACACCCAGCTTCACTCAACGACCAGCAAGCTACAGTGCTGGACACCCTATGCCAAACAAATAGCAAGACAGGAACACAACCCCACCCATTAGCATAGAGGCTCCCTAAAATCATAATAAGGCCACAGACACCCCAAAACACACCACCAGACGTGGACCTGCCCACCAGAATGACAAGATCCAGCCTCATCCACCACAACACAGGCACCAGTCCCCTCCACCAGGAAGCCTACACAACCCACTGAACCAAACTTAGCCACTGGGGGCAGACACCAAAAACAACGGGAACAACAAACCTGCAGCCTGCGAAAAGGAGACTCCAAACACAGTAAGATAAGCAAAATGAGAAGACAGAAAAACACACAGCAGATGAAGGAGCAAGATAAAAACCCACCAGACCTAACAAATGAAGAAGAAATAGGCAGTCTACCTGAAAAAGATTTCAGAATAATGATAGTAAAGATGATCCAAAGTCTTGGAAATAGAATAGAGAAAATGCAAGAAACATTTAACAAGGACCTAGAAGAACTAGAGGTGAAACAAGCAATGATGAACAACACAATAAATGAAATTTAAAATACTCTAGAAGGGATCAATAGCAGAAAAACTGAGGCAGAAGAACAGATAAGTGACCTGGAAGATAAAATAGTGGAAATAACTACTGCAGAGTGGAATAAAGGAAAAAGAATGAAAAGAACTGAGGACAGTCTCAGAGACCTCGGGGACAACATTAGACACACCACCATTTGAATTTTAGGCATCCCAGAAGAAGAAGAGAAAAAGAAAGGGACTGAGAAAATATTTGAAGAGATTATAGTTGAAAACTTCCCTAATATGGGAAAGGAAATAGTTAATCAAGTCCAGGAAGCATAGAGAGTCCCATACAGGATAAATCCAAGAAGAAACATGCCAAGACACATATTAATCAAACTGTCAAAAATTAAATACAAAGAAAACATATTAAAAGCAGCAAGGGAAAAATAACAAAAGAGGGAATCCCCATAAGGTTAACAGCTGATTTTTCAGCAGAAACTGCAAGCCAGAAGGGAGTGGCAGGACATATTTAAAGTGATGAAGGAGAAAAAACCTACAACCAAGATTACTCTACCCAGCAAGGATCTGATTCAGATTTGATGGAGAAATTAAAACCTTTACAGACAAACAAAAGCTGAGAGAGTTCAGCACCACCAAAGCAGCTTTACAACAAATACTAAAGGAACTTCTCTAGGCAAGCAACACAAGAGAAGGAAAAGACCTACAATAACAAACCCAAACCAATTAAGAAAATGGTAACAGGAACATACATATCGATAATTACCTTAAATGTAAATGGATTAAATGCTCCCACCAAAAGACACAGACTGGCTAAATGGATACAAAAACAAGACCCATCTATATGCTGTCTACAAGAGACCCACTTCAGACCTAGGGACACATACAGACTGAAAGTGAGGGGATGGAAAAACATATTCCATGCAAAGGGAAACCAAAAGAAAGGTGGAGTAGCAATTCTCATATCAGACAAAATAGACTTTAAAATAAAGACTATTACAAGAGACAAAGAAGGACACTACATAATGATCAAGGGATTGATCCAAGAAGAAAGTATAACAATTGTGAATATTTATGCACCCAACAGAAGAGGAGCACCTCAATACATAAGGCAAATACTAACAGCCATAAAAGGGGAAATCAACAGTAACACATTCATAGTAGGGGACTTTAACACCCCACTTTCACCAATGGACAGATCATCCAAAATGAAAATAAATAAGGAAACACAAGCTTTAAATGATACGTTAAACAAGGTGGACTTAATTGATATTTATAGGACACTCCATCCAAAAACAACAGAATACACATTTTTCTCAAGTGCTCATGGAACACTCTCCAGGATAGATCATATCTTGGGTCACAAATCAAAGCCTTGGTAAATTTAAGAAAATTGAAATTGTATCAAGTATCTTTTCTGACCACAACGCTATGAGACTAGACATCAATTGCAGGAAAAGATCTGTAAAAAATACAAACACATGGAGGCTAAACAATACACTACTTAATAACGAAGTGATCACTGAAGAAATCAAGGAGGAAATCATAAAATGCCTAGAAAAAAATGACAACGGAGACACGATGACCCAAAACCTATGGGATGCAGCAAAAGCAGTTTTAAGATGGAAGGTTATAGCAATAAAATCCTACCTTAAGAAACAAGGAACATCTCAAATAAACAACCTAACCTTGCACCTAAAGCAATCAGAGAAAGAAAAACAAAAAAAAAACCCCAAAGTTAGCAGAAGAAAAGAAATCATAAATATCAGATCAGTAATAAAAAGAAATGAAGGAAACGATAACAAAGATCAATAAAACTAAAAGCTGTTTCTTTGAGGAGATAAACAAAATAGATAAACCATTAGCCAGAGTCATCAAGAAAAAAAGGGAGAAGACTGAAATCAGTAGAGTTAGAAATGAAAAAGAAGAAGTAACAACTGACACTGCGGAAATACAAAGGATCATGAGAGATTACTACAAGCAACTCTATGCCAATAAAGTGGACAACCTGGAAGAAATGGACAAATTCTTAGAAATGCACAACCTGCCAAGACTGAATCAGGAAGAAACAGAAAATATGAACAGACCAATCACAAGCACTGAGATTGAAACTGTGCTTAAAAATCTTCCAACAAACAAAAGCCCAGTACCAGATGGCTTCAAAGGTGAATTCTACCAAACATTTAGAGAAGAGCTAACACTTATCCTTCTCAAACTCTTCCAAAATATAGCAGAGGGAGGAACACTCCCAAACTCATTCTATGGGGCCACCATCACCCTGATACCAAAACCAGACAAGGATGTCACAAAGAAAGAATACTACAGGCCAATATCACTGATGAACATTGATGTAAAAATCCTCATCAAAATACTAGAAAACAGAATCCAAAAGCACATAAAAAGGATCATACACCATAATCAAGTGGGGTTTATTCCAGGAATGCAAGGATTCTTCAATATATGAAAATCAAACATTGTGATACACCATATTAACAAATTGAAGGAGAAAAAACATATGGTCATCTCAATAGATGCAGAGAAAGCTTTTGACAAAATTCAACACCCATTTATGATAAAAAAAAAAAAACCCTGCAGAAAGTAGGCATAGAGCATAGAGGGAACTTTCCTCAACATAATAAAGGCCATATATGACAAACCCACAGGCAACATCATCCTCAATGGTGAAAAACTGAAACCATTTCCACTAAGATCAGGAACAAGACAAGGTTGCCCACTCTCACCACTCTTATTCAACATAGTTTTGGAAGTTTTAGCCACAGCAATCAGAGAAGAAAAGGAAATAAAAGGAATCCAAATCAGAAAAGAAGAAGTAAAGCTGTCACTGTTTGCAGATGACATGATACTATACATAGAGAATCCTAAAGATGCTACCAGAAAACTACTAGAGCTAATCAATGAATTTGGTAAAGTAGCAGGATACAAAATTAATGCACAGAAATCTCTGGCATTCCTATACACTAATGATGAAAAATCTGAAAGTGAAATCAAGAAAACACTCCCATTTACCATTGCAACAAAAAGACTAAACTATCTAGGAATAAACCTACCTAAGGAGAAAAAAGACCTGTATGCAGAAAATTATAAGACACTGATGAAAGAAATTAAAGATGATACAAATAGATGGAGAGATATACCATGTTCTTGGATCGGAAGAATCAACATTGTGAAAATGACTATACTACCCAAAGCAATCTACAGATTCAATGCAATCCCTATCAAACTACCACTGGCATTTTTCACAGAACTAGAACAAAAAATTTCACAATTTGTATGGAAACACAAAAGACCCCAAATAGCCAAAGCAATCTTGAGAACGAAAAACAGAGCTGGAGGAATCAGGCTTCCTGACTTCAGACTATACTACAAAGCTAAGTAATCAAGACAGTATGGTACTGGCACAAAAAGAGAAATATAGATCAATGGAAAAGGATAGAAAGCCCAGAGATATACCCACATACATATGGTCACCTTATCTTTGATAAAGGAGGCAGGAATGTACAGTGGAGAAAGGACAGCCTCTTCAGTAAGTGGTGCTGGGAAAACTGGACAGGTACATGTAAAAGTATGAGATTAGAACACTCCCTAACACCATACACAAAAATAAACTCAAAATGGATTAAAGACCTAAATGTAAGGCCAGACACTATCAAACTCTTAGAGGAAAACATAGGCAGAACACTCTATGACATAAATCACAGCAAGATCCTTTTGGACCCACCTCCTAGAGAAATGGAAATAAAAACAAAAATAAACAAATGGGACCTAATGAAACTTCAAAGCTTTTGTACAGCAAAGGAAACCATAAATAAGACCAAAAGACAACCCTCAGAATGGGAGAAAATATTTGCAAATGAAGCAACTGACAATGGATTAATCTCCAAAATTTACAAGCAGCTCATGCAGCTCAATAACAAAAAAACAAACAACCCAATCCAAAAATGGTCAGAAGACCTAAATAGACATTTCTCCAAAGAAGATATACAGACTGCCAACAAACACATGAAAGAATGCTCAACATTATTAATCATTAGAGAAATGCAAATCAATGAGATATCATCTCACACCAGTCAGAATGGCCATCATCAAAAAATCTGGAAACAATAAATGCTGGAGAGGGTGTGGAGAAAAGGGAACCCTCTTGCACTGCTGGTGGGAATGTGAATTGGTACAGCCACTATGGAGAACACTATGGAGGTTCCTTAAAAAACTACAAATAGGACTACCATATGACCCAGCAATCCCACTACTGGGCATATACCCTGAGAAAACCATAATTCAAAAAGAGTCATGTACCAAAATGTTCATTGCAGCTCTACTTACAATAGCCAGGAGATGGAAACAACCTAAGTGTCCATCATCAGATGAATGGATAAAGAGGATGTGGCACATATATACAATGGAATATCACTCAGCCATAAAAAGAAACGAAATTGAGTTATTTGTAGTGAGGTGGATGGACCTAGAATCTGTCATACAGAGTGAAGTAAGTCAGAAAGAGAAAGACAAATACCATATGCTAACACATATATATGGAATCTAAGAATTAAAAAAAAAAAAAGTTATGAAGAACCTAGGGGCAAGTCAAGAATAAAGACACAGAGCTACTCGAGAATGGACTTGAGGATATGGGGAGGCAGAAGGGTAAGCTGTGACAAAGTGCGAGAGTGGCATGGACATATATACACTACCAAACGTAAGGTAGATAGCTAGTGGGAAGCAGCCGCATAGCACAGGGAGATCAGCTGGGTGCTTTGTGACCACCTAGAGGGGTGGGATAGGGAGGGTGGGATAGGGAGGGTGGGAGGGAGGGAGACACAAGGGGGAAGAGATATGGGAACATATGTATATGTATAACTGATTCACTTTGTTATTCAGCAGAAACTAACACACCATTGTAAAGCAATTATACTCCAATAAAGATGTAAAAAAAAAAAGTTTCTCTCTAGTAAACCAGGGCACTTCAACTCTGACTTGATAACTTAGTACTGTTCAGCAAGAATCAGCTGTGTTTATTCCCAAATGTGTTAAAGTTATAATTGTTATTGTTATTATGTAAGCAAATGAATCTTATGTAAATTAAATGTGTGAAATCGATGAAATATGAGTGCACAAAGAGAGATATGTCAGTGAAAAATAAGTCAAATTCTTCAGAATGGCTTCACCAAAGCGAGCCAGTAAAAGTTCATACAAACCGTTGAATTCGTGTGGCTGAGAAAACTGTGAGGGGCTTGGGGAAAAATTGTAACAATCGAGGAATATTATTCAATCTGATTGCTTTGCAAGTCACTTTAATTCTTGCTCCAATGTAAAGAAACTGAAGTTGAAAATCTTAGGGGATACATTAAGGATGTGATTTATTAAGAGAGACCACATATAGCGCCAATTAAGAGAAAAGACTTCAGCTTTACATCAAAGATTGGCAAATGAATGTCAATTTATATGTTTTATGTTAGAATAAAAATGTTTAAGGTGTGTGTGAATCATTTTTTACGACCTCCTGCTTTCAATGATTTTTTTTTTTCAATGAATCAAGCAACTGCTAGCCTAGCGTGTGTTGCAGGAGATGTGCCTCAACTCCAATCCCAGGAAAATGCTCTGAGACTAAGGCTCCATTTCTCACACAAAGGCAGCTCCTGGGTGTGTTTAAAGCGTCGCCACAAAATTGCAATGTACTAGGAACAAGCACTTCCTCGGTAGCTCAGAAATTGGAATTAAGGGTCAAAAAGGCTGAGACTTCACTCTGGGACCTGTTTAGTCCAATCACTGAGAGTGACAGGAGAGAAAAACTAATGAAGTGAAGTGAAGGCTGAGGAAGATGAATCTTTGAGCTTAGCTGCTGCACCTCAGTCAGCTTGCAGTTACCAGGGGCACAGCTTCATTACTTCAAGGATAAAAAAGGGAAGGCCAGACAAACAAACTTTTAGCTAATTTTCAGAATAAGAAAGGCATCACATTTTTAAAAACATAAGATGCAGATGTGGAAACTCCAAACACTGCCTGGAATTCTATCTTCTTGTGATTATTTAACACTAAAATCAGTTCAGTTTCTATCACTTACAGCCGAGAAAGTCTTGACTAATGTTGACCTGAAACAAACAGACTGCCAGATATTTCTCTGGCAAAGATGGGTCTATTTGGGTTCAACAGAGAATTGCAATTTGGGATCTGCAACCATGGCCAGCCATGTACAAGTCCCCCATGGGAAGGGAAGGGGCACTCTTTTATAGAGGGGAAAAGGAAGTTACAAAGACATAGGACACAAAGGGTCCATGCTTTTTCACTGGCTGAGTCCTTGCCAGCAAAGAAGCAGACTCTTCTTTCTGTTGGGCTCTGCTATTGTCACAGGGTGCGAGAGCTCCCCCCTCTGGTCTCCTGACTCCATTTAGTTGAGGTTTCTGTTTATTAATTTTTTACATTAAGAAGTTTCTAATTAGAGCGTCCCCTGTGTAATTTATTCTTTCTCTGCATTCACTCTGTCTTTCCCAGGGATAATGTTGGGTATCTCCGTGGAAAATACCATTCCAGGAACTATTAAGGAGCACACTTTTTTAAAGGTCTTATTTTCCTCCAATTCTAGAATCTGTTGATAATATTATCCAGGAGAAAGTCTCTCTCAGTGGCCACACTGGAGAATCCCAGCACCTGCTTGTCTTTCCCTTCACCTAACTTTCACAGCATGATCTAGCCTACTCTTGGAAGTCTGAGAAGGATATACATAACCATCCCCCAAAGATGTATTATTAATGTTTGCTTATGAAGATGGGGAGACCACTGCCAAGGTTATATCAGAAGATGTTATTTCTTATATGTATTATGTGAGAATACTCTTTGGGAACATTAGAGATTTTCAGGAGAAAGATATTTTTGCCAAAACCATTCCTATCACCTTAGCAAGGATGAGTATCATCTTACTAGAAACTGGTTCCCAGTAAGATACCCAGGAGTCTGGCTGGAAAGAAGATTCCCTTGCCCTTGGGGAAAACTGGGCAAAAGGTAGACAAAAGGTCTAATACCTTGAGCCTGGGAATTTGTTAGCAATAGAACCAAGAGAACAGGAGTTTAACAACTTTTCATTAATATCACACCTTGATATAAGCTCCTACATAATGCATCGGGAAGTTCCAGTGACCTTTCTTAGGAATAAAAATGTCCAGTTGGTCCTAATTCTCTCCTTCATCTTCGGCAGACACAGAAGAAAATAGGCTCCCTTCTGTTCCTCCCCATCCTGTTCCCAAGAACAGCCCATAGAATCTTTATCCGGGGCTATTCGTTTGGTTCTGTCAAAAATATGATATGAAAGATCCCCTTCATATAGAACCCTCTTTCAAGGTCTATCCAGAGTTTAGGTTAGTTGGGAACATCTTTTTAAAATGTGCTACATACTAACAAAATCACTAAAATATTTCCTTGCTATTAGAAACGGATTCTGTGTAAGTAAGTGTGGGTGCTTTACTTGCTGTCTGAATGGAAACAGTGTTGGAATAAATCATCCCTCAATGTCCACCCCAGTGATATTAGTCTCTGGAAATAAAGACAAAGTGGAAACAACAGAGGTGCTCGGTCTGGCCCAGTTATAATGTAGCAGAGAATTGTTCACTTCACACAATCTATGCAATGGTGAACAAGGACGCAGTTTAAAATAGATAGGTAAAATCCAGGGTTGCCATTAGTTAGATCCATTCAACTATAACCTGCTTGTCTAGTAAGTCGTAAATTGCAATCTGCCTTTGTTCTTGCAAAACTGCCTTCCCAGAATCATGTAGCCTAGACAGTAAGTCACAAGACGCCCTGCGCTGCCCCTATCCATAGCTTCTCTGACGTATTAACCTTAAAACATTTGCCCAAGTTGTTTTTAGGGAACTTGGAATCAGCTCTCCATCTACTTCGAAACAGTCAGGATCACCAACCCTTCAGCTGAGTGTGAGTGAGTGTCTCATGGGCGAACTTTTGACATCAACGGGCTGAAAACTCCACCCTCGGATCATTCCAACACCACCGGGTTTTTGACAGACATCCTAGGGAGAAGCATGAAGCTCAGTAGCCCCCGTGCAGAGCAGCCATCACCTTGCCTTTCCCTGCCTCCAAATACCTTACCTGCATCTCTGACCTTCCTATACTCTTTACCCATAAATACCCCAAGCCCCTCGCCTTTGGGGAGAGGGATTTGAGACCTGTTCTCCCATCTCCTCGCTTGGCTGCCTCGAATAAACCTTTTCTCTGTTGCCAACCTCAGCATCTCAGCATTCGAATTGCTGCATGTCGGGCAAAACAAGCCTCGTTGGGTAAAGTAGTCTCTCTGAGAATATCAACAAGTGATCTTAATTGGGGGAGAAGAAAAAGAAGGCATTGAGAATCGAGTGTGTGTGTGTGTGTGTGTGTGTGTGTCCTGGCATTTCTTACACACTAAATGAACCAGGAGCTTTCTGATGAGGACAAGAGGAAAGAATTGATTTACAGCATAAACAGCTAGAACTGATCATACTAGGAGTATTTACCAAGGTAAGGCTGTGAAGGAAGATGAGGTCAAGGGTTTTACTCTAGTAAAGAAGAAGGGAGATTAGGCTGAGATGAGAATTCTGGGCCATTAAAGTTGGAAGACCCATTTAGGGAGCTGGAAAACAAAAAGCAACCTCCCAGCAAAAACACTGATGTGTGATGCTTACTTCTTCCCTCTCCGAGGTGCTGAAGAGAAGGGCGTTTAAGCCCAGAGGGAGGGCAGGCAATTTCGCCCACACAGGCCATTAGCTGCTCCTTGTCCTTCTTGAGGCTGTTGATTACCTAATGAACCCACCCATAGGCAGCATTGCTCTCCGTCTAGAAGAGAGGTACTCACCTGTTTTAGTAGCTATTTGAAAACAAGAAGTCCTCTATAGCCCTCATATTTAAAAACCTTTCAGAGTCAAGGATATAACCAAGGTACAAATACTGCAGTGGTGACCATATGTGCAGCACCATATTAGGTAATAGAAGAGGATAAAATATAGGTAGTGAATGCCTAATCTCAATGAATTTATAGCCTATTACAGTCAAGCTAAGGAGGAAAACAATAACACTTCTGGGACTGGGTGATATTTGAAACTGTTAACTTATGGCTTTCTCTCACTTTATTGCCCTTCCTTTCTCCCATTCAAGTATTCATTTGAAGATATTAATAGTTGAATATAATACTTGTGTTACCACCTTTTTGCCCATTTTCATTTCCCCATGACAGTCCCGGCTTGACCACGCAGGGACAAAAAAACTCCCCCACCGGACATGGAGGAGGTGCTGATAATGGAAGCATGACGTCTACTCAAGAATGAGAAAGAAGGTGGTCTTTTCCACCTCCCCTCTTTTCCTTTGATTATAAAAATGTAGCCCACTAAGTTCTCGGGGTGTGGCACCCTTTTGCCTGCCTGCTAGTAAGCCTCACAAGCATCCTATTCTAATAAATCACTCCTTACCTATCACTTTGACTCTTACTGAATTCTTTCTGCATTGAGACAGAAAGGACCAGAGCTCCTTGGAGGCCTCCAGCACACGACCTAGCAGTTTCACTTGGAGATACTCATTTATGGTTTTCTCCACTTTAGTTTCTCTCATTCAGGTTCAGAAGAAGGAGGGAAGACCAGTTCCAAGGGCATGCTATCAAGTGGACAGGTTCCATCCTGCCAGGGACCTGTTCCTGGTAGGGAGGAGAGAGGGGAGCTTTTACCCATCAGCTTCATTGGCTCTGTGTGTGTGTGTGTGTGTGTGTGTGTGTGTGTGTGTGTGTTGGTGGAGGGGCTGGCTATCTTAGATGACAAATCCACATATGTTGTCTGAACAACATCCTGGCTTTTGTCTCCAAAGACTTAGATCCAATGACAGGGATGGGAATAAAAGAAATATCTGGAGTGATCTGAAGAAGCAGAGAAGGTTCCTTTCCAGGTGAGGCAATAGAAGATAGTCCCTGTGCTCTGGAGGGGGGCAGAGAGAGGTGAGTGGGTACAGGAGGCTTGGGGGGCTTAAACCTTCATTAGATTTGGGGAGGGGCCTAGGAGGTTATCAAGGTGAGTAAAGGGTATTCTAACCAGATGTTTCTTCAAAAGCATCGAAGCAAGAGCTTCAAAAAAGTTGCATTTTGGAAGAAACTGGGAGAAGAAATGGGGGACTAGCCTAAAATTTACACCACCTTTTGGCCTTGAGGTGCAAACAGCTTCAGCTGATGGGCACACATCCTCCTGTGCCTTTTCATCTTCCCCGTTTCACTGCACCCCAGACCCCACTTCTGTTTGGGGATCACTTTCCACAGTGATCCACCTGCACTCACACCCTTTCCTTGAGCTCTGTTTAGGGAGGGGAGTGCGGAAACCCCGACCAAGACAACAGCAGAGGTGAGTAGGACTTGAGAAGCTTTCAGATCCATTTTGAAGACTTTTATTCCCATTTAGACTCCTTCACCACAAGTCATTTTCTGTTTCTATTCCAGTTAATGTCCTAAGACTCTGCTAAATCTGGAATGTCCCCTCATGGACATTGAACTCAACCAGCTACTCTCATTTTCCATCCTTCCTGAATATTGGACAGTGATGACTTGTTAACTCCTTGAAGCTCAGGTCTCCTTTGCTTTCCAAGGGCTGCATATACTGTGTTCTTTCCTCCCTTTCTGAACCTGCCTCCTCTGACTCATTTCCTGCTCCCATTAACCTGAAGAATAGGCTTGAACCTAATCTCTCTCTGACCATCTCCAACCAGTTCAATGTCAAAACCAGCACTGTGACTTTTTCTGAATGGGTTTCAAATTTAGAGTTCCCTGGAAACCCTGAGACTTCCTCTGAATTCCAACCCTGTATTCATACCAGTCTGGTGAAAATTCCACCCTGAATGTTATGTACAAGCTCAGTATATCCATAACTAAACCAAAAATTCATTCCAAACTGGAAATGCAACAATTAAAAACAACAAAAAAGGACAGATATAAGAAAAAAGAAAGAAATGGCACATCTAAAGGTCAAATCTTAGAGGAAGACAAGAAGATAAAAGACAAGGAGATAGAAAGAATCATAAGTAGAATATGCCAGCCTGGTAAATCGGAAGAATTGTGACATTTTTGGAGAGGGTTAGAGAAGTTGAGGAAAAAGCAATTTTAGGATGAAAGGAAAGATGAAGAGTTCTGTTTTGATTGTATTAGGTTTCTGTACTGAGTATTTTCCCTGTTCAGTTTTAAATATATCCATAGACCTGGGGTCCTTTCCTATTTTTCTCACTGATCTTGGTCACACATTATCTCCTTGATTTCAACTTTCTTCAGCCTCACAGGGACTTCTTGAGGAAAATGTCAACAACTTCCAACAAAGTATTTCTTTTAATTCTCTCTTGAAGCCAAACTTGTGAACAAAATAGAAAAAAATAAATATATTATAATACATAAATAGAATCAAATATAAAAATAATAAATATTAAAATATACAACATGTAAAAATAACCACCAAAACTCCCATCTGGAACCTTACAGCAATCAAATCTGATACAATCACTCTTTACTTTTCAAAAATGACTTAAAAGTTTGCTTTACATTCTTTTACTACTTGAGATGCACCAGGAAAATACCATTCTTTATAGGTTTCAACCAGACAGTGTAAGGCCTGTGACTGGAAGCAGGTGTAAAGATTCATCTGAAGATACCAATGGCACAGAGTATGGATTTTATTTTATTTTTAAATCCTTCAAACCTCCTACTCTGTTTAGAGGCCTGACAGCAGCCACCTTCCTAATAGCCTGTTTTACTTGTCACCCACCTTTGAGCCATTACAAACCTGTTAATTGCTGTCTGGGTAACAAAGGGAAACAACACCATTGTGCTACTAATAAAAAACTGTATGAATTGCTTGTCCTCCAAAATGCAATGATTTTAATTGACTTTATTTTCTTCCAAGAGGAAACAGAGATGCACCATCATGGTGAGATCTGCCCTCATTAATGGAGATGTATCACTAATTTAAGATGCAAGTTGAAGGCTGGTAAATATCCATCTTGCAGCTCGCCATCCTGCAGCATACACAGAATCTGGTATACAAGCTTCTCTATTCCTCTTCCCTCTCAACGTCCCCCTCCTGGGACCCAATAAAGGACTTGGGAGCAGGTAAAAAGCCATACATTATTCTGCAGCTTTATTCCAGCTGCACTTTGGAAGACAGATTTGCAGGCTCTGAACCAACAGGGAATGAGTCACTCAGCGCATTTTCTTAGGATACCGCTGCAATGTTACTGTTCGCTTTCCCAATAACTGCATAACCACGGACAGTAACAAATACACAGAGACATTTTCTTCTCTGCACCTCAGAAAGCTGTCTCTTCATGAATATCTCTTCCTTAGCTATTTCCTAATCCAATTTTTTCATGTCAGAGCTAGGAATTTGTGTGACAGGGTATTTGGTACATTTCCATAAGGCAAGGATCAGCCACATCCACAATGATTCTAGGCAGCTTCGACTAAGAGCTCCACAGGGTAAGTCTGTGATAATTAGCTGGATTTCTCAGGTCCAAAAGTAGTCATATTAATGAGAACCCCAGATTATAGAAGAAAGCTGAGGGACCAAGACGGTGAGTATTAGGCATCTCTGTGTTTTGAGCTATTGAACGAGTTAGGTGATAAAAATTTCATTCGCTCAACCATTGTTTACGGTGCACCAACTCTGTACGGAGCTCCTGCTAAGCTATGTGGGTGGGGGGGTGTAGAGCTGTTAATGTGATCCCTAAAGCTCCTGCTTTCCTGGAAATCACATACTGGGCAGGGAGTGAGATTAAAATTATGCAATTAAATAAATGCATTCACAGAAAAAAAAAAAAGTCCATTCATTACCTGTGAATGCATTACCTGCATTCACAGGTAATGGTGATACGAAGAAAATCAAAGAAGTATCGTGATAGTGATTTGGGCAGTGGCCAGGGCTGCTTAAGAGGAGATGACCAGGCAAGACCTCTCTGAAGAGATGCCATTCAAAATGATGTGGCAGTCTTGTAATGGGGCACCCAAATTCTTGGATATTCCTCCCACCAAGAGGTGGATTCTATGTCCCTGCCCCTTGTCCCTTGAATCAGGCTCTCTGACTACTGACAAAGAGAGAAAAGCAGAAGTGACGCCATGCCAATTCCAGGGCCGAGGTCTTAAGAAACTGACAGCTTCCACTTCCTGTCTCTGGAGGGAATGCTTGCTCGTGGAAGAAGTGAATGTTCTACCTTGGAGATGTAGATCTACATTGTGATCTCCTACCACTTCACTTCCAAAAGTGGAGATCACCTCTATTGATCTATATAGCCCCTTCCTAACCCAAAGTTCCACTTAGCAGGACAATGTAGAAATGTAGCTACTGAGATGTCATTCTGACCTCCAGGCCACTTGTTATATATGTGGTACCTATAGGTCAAAATATTTATGGTCCATATAAATGCATTATTCTTTGCATAGAAAAGGATGCCATAAAGCTGTCACCACTGGGATGTAAATGCTGAGTGGCAGGCAGGTGACAGATCAGTGTAAGAAATACCTTGGGGTCAGACAAGCATCTGAGCAGCCTTCAGATGTATGGTACCTTGTTGGCATCTGTGCCTTTTCCTACAATACATCTATGCTCATCCCCGGGATAAGACAACAAGAAGTCAAGCCCACTTGCCTCTCCTTCTTGGAATGTCAGAAGTTGAATGCTTCATCAGGATTTTAAATGGTGACTCCAGATTCCTTTTCAGCTATTCTAGGATGAGCTGATTAAGTCATTTTACTTCATGAGCAATGAAGGGTTTAGGGTTGATTTCTGGCCACAGTTAATTCTGGTGAAATGACATCATGAAAATATTGAGGGAGAACAGCAATATTAATTCATCAGACGTTATTTATTAGTGATGTGTTATGTAACAAATAGGAGTCATAAATTTAAGGAAATGCACTGTCATTAATCATTCACTATTTATAATGAAGGCCCATAGAACTTCATTTGAACAATCTCCTCTCACAGTCTGCTTATTACAAGCTCAGCTGTGGCTGCCTTTTCTACCCTGTGACAAATCCTCTTTCCTTTCTAATTACTAATCGTCCTTTACAATTCTAAGGAAAGTAACTGTTCTATCTGTTGCTATGGCTTCCCAGCGTAAACCAAGTTCTCTCTTCCTTTTTGCTGAGAGTAACCTGATTTATTTTTTCAGGCAGCTGTGCCCAGCCCCCAGAGGACAAATCCTAATTGGTCTAAGCCAATCAAAGAAACCATTCTGTTTTGCTGTCATTTGTCTAGAAATAGATATAGTCAGCCCTACATATCCATGGGTTCCGCATCCACGGATTCAACCAACCTCGAATGAAAATTATTAGAAAAAAAAATTCCAGAATATTCCAAAAAGCAAACCTTGAATTTTCCACCTGCCAGCAAATATTTACACAGCATTTATATTGTACTAGGTAGTATAAGTAATCTAGAGATGATTTAAAGTATACGGGAGGATATGCCTAGGTTATATGCAAGTATTACCCCATTTTATATAAAGGACTTGAGTGTCGGTGGATTTTGGTATCTGAGGGGAGTCCTGGAACCAATCCTCTGCATATACTTAGGGACCACTGTACCAGTTTTTCCCTGCTACCTGAGAGTAGAGTGTTCCTATGACACCCTTCTTAAGCCAGAATGGCATAAAGTGAAGAAGTAATTACCTTAGGATACATCTTGTTAATGGATGCAAAAGGTAAATCAAGATAAAGCACAGATGCTCACAGACACACTTCAAAGCTATGGCAGCCTGACGCTGAGATGCTGAGTGTAGGTCCTGGGGAAAGAGTTTGGTGGTGCCCCTTTCGCTGCTCAGGGCACCTCTTATACCAGCTCACTGCAAAACAAACTTACTGAAAACAAATAAAGGCACTTTGGAAAGAAATATTAGGGCCCTGGGTACCTGAAGAATAACCTAGACAAAAAGCCTTGGTGTCTGGAACACGGCCAGCATCGGGCCCTCCAAAGCACATGGCTTAGAGCAGGGGCCCCTCCTGGCTGGGTCTAAAGTGGGCTGAGGAGTGGCCGGTTAAGGGATGTTGTTAACCCAAATGTGACAAAGAGATGGGCTGGAATGCCAAGGCCCAATCAAGATGCTAGTCCCCAGGAACACCAAAAATAACTCTTCAATTTTTCAGTTTATTTTATTTGCAGATCAGAACTTCAGTGATTTTCAGCAAATGAAAAGTAGTTGTTCTTGGATGGAAATATACAGAGATGGACTTATCACAAAGCTAATGAAACTGAAGCTCCAAGCCCCTCCGTTGCACTAGTTCTGAAAGAAGCTTTGGCAATACGCTCGCAGGATGACGGTGCCACCATCTTATGTCTAAGAGGGAAGACATCACCTCATCCTGAAGGTAGCAGAATATTTTTTTGTATGTGTAAAGGTAAGGCTTTTTAAAAATTCTTGACTTTAAAAGGGCCCCCAGAAAGTAAAATGGTTTATAGTTTGGCAGTTCCTTAAGAAGTAAAATATACTGATAGAATTTCCATGTGATCCAGCAATTCCATTCCTAGATATATACCGAAGGGAATGGAAAACAGGGACTTGAACAGATACATATACACCAATGTCCATAGCAGGCTATTCACAATAGTCAAAAGGTAGAAGCAACCCAAGTATCCATCTACAAATGAATGGATAAACAAAATGAGGTCTAAACATACAATGGAATGATATTCAGCCTTTATAACGAATGTCATTCAGATACAAGCTTCAACATGGATGAACCTTGAAAACATTATGCTAAGTTAAATAAGCCAGACACAAAAGGAAAAATATTGCATGATTGCACTTATATGTGTTACCTAAATCAGGCAAATTCAGAGACAGAAAGTAGATTAGAGGTGACCAAGGGTTGGGGAAGCTGAGGCTGAAGAGTTACACCTTAATGGTTACAGAGTTTCTACCTGAGGTGATGAAAGTGTTCTGGAAATAGTGTATTAGTCAGAGCTCTCCAGAGAAACAGAACAAATATAGAGATATATATATAAGAGGAGATTTATTATAGGAATTGGCTCACAGAGTTCTGAAGGCCAAGTCCCACAGTCTGACGTCTGCAAGCTGGAGGACAAAGAAAGCTGGTGGTACAATTCAGTCCAAGTCTGAAGGCCTGAGAACCAGGGTCCACTGGTGGAAATCCCAGACTTTTAGTTGCTGGTGCTGCTGGAGTGGGGTCCACACTTGGAGAAGGGTGGTCCAGCAGCCTGGGCATCACCTGGGGACTTGTTGGAAATGCAGTACCTCAGGCTTCTGCCGGACTCACTGAATCAGAATCTCTGGGGTGGGAGCCTGTGATCTTGTTTGAAGGCCCTCCCAGTCCCTAAGCGCATGAGAATACTGGTCCAGAACTTGAACTTCACGTGTGTATATTAGATACATCTTTGTTTCCCCCTTGTCTGCTATGAAAGATTGAGGGATGGAAGACACTATATGATAAATCAGATCAGCATCAGTGAACACAAAGAACAGGACAATTTAAGGGACCCTGGGGATTCTCTGTGATCATATCAGATGCGTGAGTTTATGCATGCCAGGGGGAAGGGGAGGAAGACAGGGACCCATCCTAGAGCCTTTCAAACCCTTGTAGCCTGCAGACTGTGCTCCCTGGGCCCAGAGGACGCCGATGACAATCTGAGAGGAAGAAAGGAACTCATGATTGGGGAACCAGGAGCCCTCACTCATCACAGAAAGAAAAGAATTGTCCTGGAGATGCCCAAGGCATGCAGAAAGGCTTCTCTATTTTCCCTTTTAATGACTTTTCTATGATTGCAAAAGCAATACGTTATCATCATAGAATATTGAGAAAATATAGAAAGATACAAAGAAAATAAAAGTGATCAACAATCCTGCTCTCCAGATAAAGCCACTTTCTCCATTTGATATTTTGATGTATATTCTATATCCTATCCAGCTATATACACATACACACTGCTGTATATGTAAGAAACATTTTAAAAATGTAAATACAAATTTGTATACATATTTATACATATTTTATATATAGAAATGTAAGTATGCCTACACATTTATGGTATGTATTATATATGCATATATACAGTTACTATATATGACACTCACACATGTAATATATATACATATATTTTAAAACTTTAAAAACTATAGATATACAAATATGTACATATATAACATTAATATGTGTATATGTTATATATAACGTACTTTATGTGAAATATGCATATGTATAAATATATACATAAATATATAAATATTAGGCATATAAATACATAATATAGATAATATAATTTTTCTGTAAATGTAAATATACATACACAACTTTGTAACCTACTTTTTTACACTTAGCAATATATTGTACTTCACTCATTTAAACAGGACAGTTACAAAGTGCAAATTTTAAGTTGCCCAGGTGTCCACCACTGACCACTCCTCCCTTCCCCCAAATCCCCGGCCTCCAACTAGAGGCTATAAAACTTTACAGATTACGTGAAGACTTCGTGGAAAGAGAAGAGGTAAAAATCACCTCTTCCTTCCCATGAGAACCAGTGAACCAGGTAATTCCTGGGACAGCCAGCCCCCATCCCAAGGTGCTGGGTCACCACCTCCCACACTGATGCCCTTCCCACTGCAGTCCACATGCTCAGCACCAAATCAGGGGACAGAGCCATCCCAGCCCCTCTGATGATTCCCTGTGTTTCAGTTCAGCCACCCCAACTCTTCAGTATCACACAGAGTCTAAAAATTCAAAATGAACTGAAAGTAATTATGTTTTGAGATCTGTGTGTTGGGGGGTAGGATTCCAGATCATCTCTTGTGCTAACAGGGATTGATCCACTGCAGGGTCCTAAACAGGGTTCAAAATCATGGTCATAAAGCTACACACGGGCAGACCTACAGGACAGTCCCAGCCCTACCCCCAAACCTGAGGCCCTCTTTTTTCCTTTGTCTTTATCAAGAAGTCTACCCAGGCAGAGTCTAAAAAATTTTAAACAAAATGATGCAGGCTCTCATTTAAATCTTTTAAAAATAAATGATTTCACAGAGCTTATTTCCATGTTTATTCTATTGATTCAATTTAAAACAAATGGTAACATGGAGCTCATAATAAGCCCAAACAGTCTAGGGATCATTTTCATTTTTGGAATAGTAACTCTTCCTTTTTTCTCCCTCTACTGCTGCAATTAGGATAGAAGAGAAAATTGGATTTTAATTAATCAGCAAGTGCTCTTCTCTTCCAATCACTGGGAATTTCAAGGCTGTAAAACTACAGTGTAGGGAGGTCACATGGCTCCAAAAATAGCTGGAAAAAAACAAAAACAATGACTCCTCGTCCTGGTGCTTTTTTTAAGAATTCAAAGGCAGTTCAGTGTAAGATTGGAAAACTCATGCAGGGGCCGACCAGGGTCTCTCTGAGCAGGAATGTTTTGCTAAGGGTGGAAGCTAGTTGCAGCACCCATGTCCCTTCCTAAGACCTCAGAGGGGCAGTTTAGCTGCTTTCCTCATCAGAAGAGCTTGAGCCAGCAGAAATACTACCCAGAGACACCTGCTTCTGTCACCAGGAGCCAGCTTGGTATGTGGTACACCTCTCTCCTCTCCCTCCCCAGCCGCCCAATGATCTCTTTTGTCTCAGACACTGGCATTATAAGCCATATTAATTATAGATCAATCTCTAATTTGAAAGTATGAGGCAAGACTGTAGGGGGTCTCATTAACATAAGATTCAAAGCTGACTCAGAGCCTAATTATATTGTAACCAAAAAAAAAAAAAAATCAGGCTGGATTTAGGTTTGTGCAAAGCAGTTTCTCAACAATGAGCACATCTGTAAAGGTATTTTAAGATACACGTGCCATTTTGGAGTCTTTCTGTGACTCACCTTTGTTTAATATTTTTCCTTGCTGATGGTTACATGTGCATATGTGTGCTTATATGGACACGTGTGTCAGGACCCAGCAGGCGAGAACAGTTTATGAACAGATCAAAGGAGCATCTACAGGAAGGTGTTGACTAAACTTAGAGGCCTGCTGTGAGCCAGAAAGATAGAGTCAAGTTCAAACATACTTATGAAGTGCTAAATGAGCTTCATTTACTAAAGATTACTGCTATAAGCCAAACAGAGGCTCCTGAATAAATAAATATTTTTTTCCCTGGTCTACACCTCATTAAGGGAATAATGTCCTGTCAAATCTACTAGCTGCTACTAAATGTTGGTCTGAAGACGTCTGCAGATCTCAGACAACCAGACTTAATTACTTCTTTAAATTCCTTACTTTCAAATATGATTATACTCTGAAGTTCTGGAGATTAGAACTTCAACATATGAATTATGGGGGAAGTCAATTCATCCCATAACAGGAGATACGGGTGAAGTCTGAAGTTCTGCATTTCTAACAAGCTCCCAGGAGACGGCCGTGCTATTGATTGACCCATGGACCGTCCTTTGAATGATCCTGGTCTAGGAGATTGCAGCTGCCACCCCCATAACACTGCTCTTACGAACTACTGTTACTAAGGGAAGGTGGGCGGGCGGGTGTCACATTCCTCAGGTGTGTTCAAGCAAAATAAATGTTTATTGTTCTAGGGAAGAGATTCTCCAGCTTTAATGTGCGTCAGTGTCCCCTGGGTGATTTATCAAAAAATGTAAATTCCTGAGTCCCACCCCCAAATATTCCAATTAAGGAGGTCTGTGAAGGGGCCAAATGTATCCTGTCTTTTCCCAAGTGTTGAAGGCCACTCAAATACAGCTGGGCCTCCAGACCACACTTGGAGAAACACTGATCTACCAAGTTCAACCAGATTACTTGGTGAGCTGTTCAAGGTAGTGGCCGTGTCTACATCATGTGTCTCAAAACTTAATATGCATGCGCTTCACCTACAGAACCTGCGAAAATGTAGATTCAGATTCACTAGATCTGGGATGGAGTTGGAGATGCTCCATTTCTAAACAGCTCCCAGGTGATGTCAATGCTGCTGGTCTGTGGAGCACACTTTGAGGGACAGCGGCAAGATTCCAAATCTCACATGATGTCTGGACAAGGACTGATCCTACCATCTCACTTAAGGAACTCTTTGTATAATTCATGCACTGACCATTTATCTTTCATACATCTTTGCATTTTAATGCAGCCCATAATAACCCTTCCATTATCTGATCTTCTCCAAATTGATTCTTCCTGGAGTTCATATAATTCTTAATTCAATTGTCCTGGGGACTCTCCTTTAGTACTAGGAATTAGAAGGTTGGAGTGCAGGATCAGAATTCTAAGTAACTTTGACAAATTGGAGAAACGTTACATTATAAATGAACAGGATAAAGTCCAACAGGGAAAGGTGCTAGACAGTGCCCTTAGGCATGAAAAATAAAGAATACACCATGAGGCGACCTGTAAAGCACATGTGAAGTGGAAATCCAGAATCTCATCATTCAAGGTGAAAAATTACACTAAAAATAAGTATCCAGGCAAGGAATTGCAGAGAAGCAAGACGGCAAATGCCTCTCTTACAATACAGAGCCCTAAGTTAAGAAGAAATATATTACTAGGCATTAAAATTACTCAGCATGTGACTAAGTTTTAAATATTAGACTTGTGATAATTAGGTTTGCATGGTTCCTAAACTCATTTTGACTTTGTTTTCTACTTGGGTTATACCTGCTATACATTTAAGTTGTTTAATAGTTACAAAAATCAATAAATCCATCCTGGCACATTAGAATCACCTGGGCCACTTTAAAAACTATCGATATCCAAGCCTGTTTGTATTAATTTCCTAGGGCTGCCATAAAAATACCACAAACTGGTTGGCTGAGAATAACAGAAATTTATTGTCTTACAGTTCCAGAGACTAGAAGTCTGAAATCTAGGTTCCCTCTCTGAAACCTGTAGGGAAAGGATTCCTCCTTACCTCTCCCAGCTTCTGGTAGCCCCAGATGTTCCTTGTGGCTGCATAACTCCAATCGAATCTTACCACAGTGATCTCTTTATGTCTCTTCACATAATCTTCCCTCCTTCATGTCTCCTCTGTATTCAAATTTCTCCTTTTTATAAAGACACTAATCATATTAAATTAGGGCCCACCCTGAAGACCTTAGTTTAACTTGATTACCTCTTTAAAGATGCCATTTCCAAATAAGGTCACCTTCGGAGGTACTACGGATTAGGACTTCAACATATCTTTTTGGGGAGACAAAACTCAACCCATAAACCAACCCAGATCAATTACATCAAAGTCTCTGGAGTGAGGCCCAGGCACCACTATATTGTGAGTAGCCTAGGAGTTTCTACCATGCAGCTTGGATTGAGAATCACTGCGCTGAGGGAAGGTCTGCAATGGCCTCTATTGTCATGGGAACCGCTGGTACTGAGGGTGATAAATGTTGAGCGGGACTTTGTTGACTAAAACACCAAAGCTGAGGGAATAGGAGATAAATAACTAACATTCTAAAGCAGTGGTGGTTCTCAGTCTCGAACATACATGGAATAACCTAGGAACTTTAAAACATACTGAAGCCTGGGTACATCCCAGAGATTCTGATGTAACTGTCTGCGTGAGACTTGGGCGTGGAGAATTTTAAAAGCTCCCACAGGTCATCCTACTGTGCAATCAAGATGAGAACCACTGTTTACAAAGAAAGATTTGTTATGAAGTGGCCAAACTGGCCCTCAAGACTAGAAACACTGGAATAAGGGTCCCAGGCTCGTGATCCCAGGACTTTGCTCTTTCCACTCAACATCTTACCTTTTTAACAGATTATTTTACATCTAGTTGAAGGATCTTTAAATGTTACCTTTCCATTCTTCATATAAATATGGGCAAGTCTTTCTCATCTTAAAAAATGCAATCTTCCCCAACCCTACTTCCCAATCAATTACCCCTTTTTCCCCCTCACTATTACACAAAGCTTCTGGAAACATTATTCTAAACTCACCTTTGTCAAGTTCTCACTTCCCACATGCTTCATAAGCCTCTGAAACATGACCTGCCCTGATCATTTCCCTGTAGCTGAACTCACCAAAGTCACCAATGGCCTCCTAATTACCAAATGCACCTCCTCAGGTGGCCAACAGATACACTAAAAGATGCTCAACATTGCTAACAGGGAAATGCAATCAAAACCACAATGAGATATCATCTCACACCTGTCAGAATCACCATGCTCAAGGAGAACACAAATAACAGGCGAGGATGTGGAGAAAAGGGAACACTTGTACATAGTGGGAACATAAATGGGTGCAGCTGCTGTGGAAAACAGTATAGTGGTTTCTCAAAAAACTAAAAATGGAACTACCCTATGACCCAGCAATTCCACTTGGGTATATATCCAAAAAATCCAACACTAATTCAAAAAGATACATGCACTCCCAATGTTCATAGCAGCATTATTTACAAATGCCAAGGTATAAAAGCAACCTAAGTGCCCATTAACAGATGAATGGATAAAAAGGGTGTGGCATACTCACACACACACAATGGAATACTATTAAGCCATAAAAAAGAATGAAATTTTACCATCTGCAGCAACATGGATGAACTTGGAGGGCATTATGCTAAGTGAAATAAGTCAGACAGAGAAAGATAAATACTGTATCATATCACTTATATGTGGAATCTAAAAAGTACAACAAACTAGTAAATAAAACAAAAAGAAGCAGGCTCACAGATATAGAGAACAAACTAGTGGTTACCAGTGGGGAGAGGGAAGGGGGGAGAGGCAATGTAGGGTAGGGGAAAAAGAAAAAGGGTTATTATGGGATTATATGAAATCATATAATGTGTGTGAAACTTTTGAAAACCGTAAAGCACTCTAGAATTTAAAGAGTGTTTCATTCAATAAAAAGAAAAAAATAATTTAAAAAATAAAAAGAATTTAAAAAAAATACACACACATTCTTCTCTCACCTGAACTTTACTACATAATCTTCAAGACTTTTACCCCTTCTCTCCCTCTCCTGTGCTCCTCCTTGGGCTTCCACAGAGTCACTCTTTTCGATTCCTTTGGGGGCTCAACTACCTGTTAATTAAATTTTTGTGTCCACTTTAGACCTAGCTTTGTCTCATTTTGGATTAGGTTGACATACAAAATTATGTTCTTTGTAACCAGAAGTGGATAAATATAGGTCAATCATACAGTTTAACCTTATGCCCTATCCCAATGCAATGTTAACCATACTGCCCCTGGCTTCAGCTGTCGTTTGTATACAGGGTTTGTCATTTGTATACTCAGACCAGTTGCCGAAGTATTGCAATATTTCCTGCCAATTGGTAAATAGTCGGTGCCTCGTGCCCTCCCACTACCCTGACTGTCCTGCTTCCTCTCCTGGTACTCCTGACACCTCCCAATGATCCAATAACTAAAGGGAAAATGCCTGGCGTAACAGGTGACCCCTGAGACCCTGCTTCAAGCCTATAGCCAGAATCTGTTCTGACTGGTTGATGTCCATGTTGTACTGATTGTGGAATATTTTCATATACCCCTATGTATTCATGATTTCCAAATGTCTCTATCCATTGATAAGAAATTATCTTTTCTTAGCCTCAGACCCATATTGTCACCTGACTCTCCCTACTTTGACATCACATAGACACATCAGAGCCAACACACCCAAGATGGGGCATCAAACCTCCCCACAGTGACAGACTTTAACTTTGGTGGCCCCAACAAACTACATCTCCAGGCACCCATGCCCTAGTGTAGACCCCTCTCACACTGACCCTGGGTTTGGCCATTGGACTTTCTTTGGCCAACGGGACGTTATCAAACATGGTGGAAACAGAGCCTTAAGAAGAACTTGTCCTCTTAGAATGCTCACTCCTGGGAGGCATCTGCCAAATTCTAAAGTAGCTCAGACTAGACTTCTTTGTTATGAGAGCAGGTAGAGGGAGAGGTCAGGGGGAGAAGGATAGAGGCCCCAGATGTCACCCAGCATCCCCACTCCATCCCGTCCAAATGTCTCACCTACAGAATCCTGAGAAGTAAAATGGTTGTTGTTTTAAGCTTCTGCATTGTTAGACAGGGTTCTCCAGACAAGAAGAGCCACCAACAGGATATGCATGTATGTATAAAATATTTATCTATTTTCTTACTTATTTATTTATTTATCATAAGAAATTAGCTCATGCAGTTATGGAAACTGACAAGTCCCAAGATTTACAAGGTGAGTCGGCCAGCTGCAGACCCAGGAAAGATGATGGGGTAGTTCCAGTCTGGGTCCAACGGCCTGAAAACCAGGAGTACTGACAGTGTAGTTCCAGTCCAAAGGCCAGGAAACTCAAGACCCAGAAAGATCAATGTTTCCATTTGAGTCCAAAGGCAAGAAAAAGCCGATGTCACAGTTCCCCGGCAGTTAAGCAAAAGGAATTCCCTCTGACTCAGGGAAAGTCAGCCTTTTTGTTCTATTCAGGTTTTCAGCTGATGGAATGAGGCCCACACACATCAGGGAGGGCAATTTGCTTTACTCAGTCTGCTAATAAAAAACAAAACACCCTCACAGAAACACTCAGAATAACATTTGACCAAATACCTAGGCACCCCATGACCCAGTCGAGCTGGTACATAAAGTTAACCATCACGACTTCTAAGCTTTTGGCTGGTTTGTTGTACACCAACAGGTGACAAAAAAATATGTGCTCCTTATACGATAGGGTACAGGACTGACCTATACAATACAGAATCAAGTCTACTCCTTGTATACTATGACCCACTTCAAGAAATGACATTATCATTCAATAGGACCTGAATCCAAAATTTAGGATTATCCTAGAATAATAGTTTTCCTCCTTTACACTTGATCGTTAATATGTTATAATTCCAGCTCCTCGTTGATTTCATAAGGCTCTTTAACCTCACTGCCACTGCCCTTGATAGGACAAAAATGGCAAATACCTGGGATTGTGCTGTCACTCCCCCCTTCAATGACCATGGCCAATCCATCAGCCCTCGGTGTTCAGTTCACCAGGAAAGTGGCCACATAATTCTCCTCAGCTCCTCACTGAAGGCATTTATGACAAATGGGTCACACGGTGTGCAGCCTGATTGCTATCCCTGTTTGCTATCCCTGTTCTAGACCCTACTGTATTAAAGCAAAACCATTTGCTGGTTACACCAACCTCCCCTCCCATTACCCAAATCAGTTTATTTACCACCTTCTAGAAGGATTACCAAATTAATCTTTCTAACGTGCATTTGAAGTTGTCTGGGTTGCCAACCTGCACTCACCCAAGACTCAGAGGTTTTCAGATGTGTTAGATTGTTTGCAAAGATGGCTCCAGTTCTCTGCCCTTCCCAAATCCATATCACTTGTGATGTGACTTTTTAGCTCCTCCCATCAAGAGATAAAGTCTGTTTCCCCATCCTTGAATCCTAGGGGCTTGGTGACTTGCTTTGAACAGGAGAGGTAACATGGTGGAGACTCTGAGCCTCAGCCTCATGAGGCTGTGAGCATGTGCCCTCTCTTGGAACCCTGCCACTGGCATAAGAACAAACCTGAGCTCGCCTGCTGTGGAGGAAATGACATGGAGTGGGGCCACATCCCTCAATCTAAGCTCTCCCCCCAGATATGTTAAAGGGCACAGCCAAGCTCAACAAAGCCACCTGACTACCCACAGCTGAGCACAGGTAGATTATCATTATACACCAAGCCATAGCCACTCAGGTGACCCAAAGCTGAGGTTTTGTGGTTGGTTGTTACATAGAATCTCACGGCCATAGGTAATTGATACAAGGTTTATATGAAGGACGTGTGAGCAGATCCATCACAGCTCTATTTGCACGAGAAACGAAACAAATACTAGGAGAACTCATCCAACTGAGTCAAGGAACCAAATAAACCAAATAAAAGAATCAGCAAATCTATAGGTGGCTATTGTAGGAAGCGCTTTATTAAGAACACAAGGGGGCACCTGCCAACCCAACAATGTTGATGCTAACACTTTCATTACAGGTGGGAGACAAAGCCTGCATCAGCACTGGAGTATACTCAGGATCTTCAAAGGCCATTTGGCAGCATCAGAGGCCTCGGCAGCCGACACCCCTGCAGGGAGCTGAAGCAGGGAATACGGCGCACACCACATGGCCACTAAGAGGACTGTGATTGTGAGAGCATTGGAGGCGCCTCTGAGACACTGTCAGAAATAAAACAAGGCACCCTGAAAGGTCCTGCCGAAGAAAGAATGCTTCGTGATAATCTTTTTGACTCTATCTTGCTCCACCACCTGGTGTGGATTGGGAAAAATGACTTATAAAAGTCTAAAATTGTTCAGTAATTCTCCTTTGCTCTCCAAAGAACAAAGAACAAAAAAAAAAACTGGTTAACACCGAAAGACAGGTTTATTCATCTCTCACCCCACATGGATGTAAAACAACCTTCTCACACACACAATGTTCACCTGTCTCTTTTCTATCTCTCCTTACTCTCCCACACCTCTTAGATCATGTGGTTTCTCATTCCCTGCCACAGCGACTAGAGAAGTGAATTCCTCTGTTTCTAAAAGAGCATCTCACAAGCCCCACAGTTGACCTCCTTCTAGGACATAGGATTTTATGCAGAGAGTAGAAGCTATAGTTCTTTTCTTCAAGCTACTGTATAAACAAGGGTATGGTGGTCCCTTCCCTTCATCGGCAACAATAAACTTGCATTGTAGAGTGTAAAAAAATTGGCCATAAATTCATTGCAGGTCCTACCCTTAAAAGAGAAGTCTATTTCTCCACCCCTTGAATCTGGGTTTGGTCATGTGACTTGTTTTGGCCAATGGGACCTAAGCAAATATAATGCAAAGAGAGGCTTGAAAAGAGCTTGCATATTGAGGCCTGTTCTTTCTCTGCTGTTCTTGGAACTCAGAGATAGCAGTTTGAATGAGCCCAAGCTAGCTTCCTGGAGAGGCCAAATGAGAGAAAAACAGAGCACCTGAGCCTTCAGCCCACCAACCTCCAGATATGTGAGTGACGTCATCCTGCCCAACCAGCAGCCAGGGGCAGCTGCTGCATGAGTGGGAACTTAGGCAAGACAGGCTGAAGAATGGCCCAGCCTAGCCCAGCCCAAATTGCCAACCCACAAAATTGTGAGCAAATAAATGTTGGTGTAAGCTGCTAAGTTTTGGAACAGCTTATTTACGCAGCAAAGGCTAATGGGCACATCACTAAAAATATGGTATAGGATGTCAGAGGTGAATGTGCAGTGGGGAACCATAACATCTCCTCGTATGAGATGAGCCTCCCAAACCACAGCAAATTGTAAAGGGGATAGGATGGAAGAATTTATTTCTGTCTCTATCATCAGAATCTGATGTTAAAAGCCCATGGAGAAAGTAAAACAAAACAAACAACAACAACAAAAAAAATACAAAGTAAAATCAAAACAACAGCTCCTCTCAAATCTTAGAAAATGAAACAGGTATATTTTTCTGAAAAGAGTAGTTCTGCTTATGTAAACTATGTAGCTGGCCATGTGTTTTTCTTCTCTTTGGTTTAAAAAAATTCAGATTCAAGTTTAAGTCCTACCTCTAACAAATGACTAGGACTTCTCAGAATTCAACATATTGTTCATTTACGTATTTGGGAGGGGGGCATATTTTCCACAGAGTATTTTTCCACAGAGTATACAAACTGTTACTTCTATTCCACTTCATTTTCACCTTTTTTCTAATATATTTGTCTTAAAACATTCCAAATGCCTTTTGAATGAAGACTTGACACACGTAACATTTACTTATTGATTTGTTCTATTTTGACTCAAAGGCACACCTTAAATTGAGGGGACCACAATGTCCATTCTTCCTTGTTTTCTGCTTCTACTTTTTCCCCCGTGGCCATGGATAGAGTCACAGGAAGGGAGGAGGAAGTGGGAAATAGAGGTGGTAAAACATTTTGCAATTTTCCAAGCGCTAGGTATAATCTAGGAGATGTGCATTTTCTATTGAAATAATTTTCTCCATAACAATACACAGTCTTATTAGAACTGTATTTTTACTGACAGAGCCCAGAGTTGCTTCACTCAGCCTCCTGCACATAGAAGGAAAAATAAACAAAAAAAACAAAAAAAAGAAAAAGCACAAAATACACTCATCACTGTGATATAAACATGCTTTGATTTGCTCAGTCTCTTATTTATTTTTCTTTCGAGATCCACAGCCTTCCTGGACACTTCCAAACGATTCTGGGACTGACTGCATTTGCATGAAGTTATTTGAATTTTGATCTATGTCTTTAATCAGGCACATTGCTTTGAATACATTAGTTTGAATGGTAGAGTCAAATGGCTACTGTTTTTTCTGTAATGTGAGTAAATAAATTAATAGGATTTAGGGATTAGCTTGAATGTCTTCTATGTGACCTAGACAATAGAGTGTCTTATTATAACTGCATTCCTGACAATAAAGCATATAGTGTTTCCCAGTGAGTCAAAACAATAGCTATATAAATACAAAACATATTACTCATGTCTGCTGTGTACTTAGTTGTCCATTATTAATATTAATCAGCTTTGCTTTCTTCCAGGGAGCTTAAAGTCCCATATATTTTACAATCAAAACTGTCAAGAGCCTCAGCGCCATTTTGTGGCAGCGAGACCCGCAAATAAAGGGGAGAGCCGGGGCTGTTGCGGGAGGAGGAGCGCGGGCACCGGCGGCAGCGGGGTCGGGTGGCCTGGGCAGCGAGCGGTAGTGCGGGGTCAGCCTATGTGACTGGGAGGCACCGGAGCGGCCTCCGTCAGGAGAGGATTCAAGATGACCAACGAGGAACCTCTTCCTAAAAAGGTTCGACTGAGTGAAACAGACTTCAAAGTTATGGCACGAGATGAATTAATTCTCAGGTGGAAACGATATGAAGCGTATGCACAAGTTTTGGAAGGCAAGTACACAGATCTTAACTCTAATGATGTAACTGGCTTAAGGGAATCTGAAGAAAAACGAAAGCAGCAACAGCAAGAGTCTGCACGCAGGGAAAACATTATTGTAATGCAACTAGCAACCAAGGAGCAAGAGATGCAAGAGTGTACTACTCAAATCCAGTACCTCAAGCGAGTCCAGCAGCCTAGCATTGCCCAACTGAGATCAACAATGGTAGACCCAGCGATCAACTTGTTTTTCCTAAAAATGAAAGGTGAACTGGAACAGACTAAAGACAAACTGGAACAAGCCCAAAATGAACTGAGTGCCTGGAAGTTTACGCCTGATGGGTAAACAAATCATACTCCCCAGCCAAGACTTCCCTGACAGTCCCACTATGAGAAAGCTGTGGTGGGACAGCCAAGCACTCGTTTCCACACCAAGACTCAGACTTTTTGAGCCAAAAAGCCACATTCTTATACTATCCAGCTTGTAATGATTAACGTAAAACTTACCAGATGAACCTTGTGTTTCAGCTTTTTTCTCTTCCCCCTGCCCTTGCTTCAGAGGCCTGATGGTGTCGGACTATTCCGAAGAAGTGGCCACCTCCGAAAAATTCCCCTTCTAGAACATGTAGACACTTGAGAAATGTTTCTGTTTGAAGAAAATACAGGGAGAAACAGAAGTCTTAAGTCTGTGGCACACTGTGTCTTCAGACAGTTTGGAGGAATGAAAACCTAGAGATTTAAAATCATGAATTGAACATGTAAAATTCCAGTAAATGTAAAGATGGAATATGCATCGCTCTTAACCTTGAGCATAGTGACTTAGAGACACTGTATATCAGTTTTGCCAATAAGACTGTGGACTTCGTGATTGTTGTTGAACTTCTGGGTCAAACTCAAATGAGGTGAATTTTGCCTTTAAAGGGTTTATTTTCTAAGAACCAACTTAATAGTCATGAGAGAATCAAGTAATAGATGTCAGTACAAGTAGTTCATATATTTAACCATTTAGTTTGGGGCTCCATATTACTTGATTGAGCCTTAAATCAATGTGGTTTTACTCAATGGTTTGTTCTTTGAATGGTTGCTAATACTGTAGGTAATCTTATTGAGGACTGTACAAATAATGAAGGTGTGGTATCAAACTTCAGGTCTAAACTGTTTGAAGCATTATAAACATTCATTTCACAACTAGATTGTATAAGGACATTAGCTGTGATGAGACTCACTGCGTTATTCTTTTCCGTAGTGAAATTTATTATATCCCCATTCCATTCAACAGGCACATGTTGAAAGAGCATTGTCATTGGTGTTAGTGGGGGAATGTGTTCCTTCATTGTATTTGGGCCTTTTGTATTGCACTCTTGATATTAAATTAAATGTGCCTTGAAAAAAAAAATTGTCAAGAACTATAACACTACTCTATGTGATGTCTATAAAAGGAGATATAAATGCCAATCAAAAGGGCCATTGGTTGCTTCATTTATATGCAAAGTGCTCCTGCCCATAAATTACATTAATAGTTTATATTCTCCATACCTTGTCACAGAAGGAGCTCAAAGCATGTTTGATCCTTTCATTCTTGTGGCCTCTGCTTTAGGAGGAAGCAACCCTGGCAGGTCCGGGGATGCCCTTTGCCTCATACACTCCCAAACAAAGAGAACAGGCCACCCTCTGCCTTTTTCCTAGATAGTCCCAGATTCGGGGCCCTGATGCACGAGGGAGTGACAGGGACCCTGTGTGACTCAGGTGACACATCTAGGTCACTGTCACAATCCTGTCCACCAAGTTGGAGCTCTTTGGGGCCACGGTTCTTGCTTCTCTTTACTTTGTCAGGGAAAGAAAAATGCCAAATGCAACATCCATTGAAATGTCATCAAGGGCACATCTCAGAGCAGACTTCTTTTGAACTTCAGGAATAATACACCTGATGATGGGGTCCAGGGCATTCCAGCCTGATACCAACTTGTATTCTTTAGTGAATAATATTTCAGCAAAATTCAAGAGTATATCCAATTTAGAGCATCCTTTATTAATCCATTTTGAAATGTCACTATTTTACTCCAAACACCTCTGGAGAATGTGTCAACAAGCGCAAGGCAGTGAAACAAGAGAGGTCGTTCCTCACGGACAGCAAAAGTGCCCAGTCAAGTGCCCAGTCGACTACCTGATAACATGTGAAGTAACTGTCTTCCTGCTTTCTTCCCATTTTCTAAGACATCTATTATCTGAATTGTGAACATTGAACCACGTTGGGGGAAAGCCACCTTCCTCCCGAGCTGACCTACAGGTCAACCCCTTCAGATGACAAACAATAGAGGAACGATCAGGCAGATGCCCAGAAGTTCACTGTCAGAGCCATGTCTGTTCTCTTGGGCATCCCCCACGATTTCTCCTTTTTCTGTTCTGATAACTCCCTGGCTCTAACTGGAGACAGAAGCAGCACTGTTAGAGCAGAATTTAATATCCATACTGGGTGGCGCCGTTACCTTATAGATGAGAAGGGGGAATAAGTGACTGTGTTTGGAGGCTGCTGGTTTATTGTTGATTTTTTCAAATCAAGAAACAGTTTTAAACCACTATGTTTATTTAACTCATTCACTAATTAAATTATCATAAATTGTCTATATTCTTGGCACTGCCCTCGAGACCTAAGGACCAAAGGAAAAAGGAACAAATAATCACTGCCATGTCTTATGTTTTATGAGGGGAGTTGCTCATTAATTTACCCAAATATTTATTGAGTCCATACTATGTGCTGGGCACTCTTTCAGTTTTGGAAAAAAAGCAATGAATAAAACAGACAGAAATCCTTCCCTTAATGGAAGCTTAAAATTTAAGGACAGGAATAGTAAAAAACAGAATAAATAAGTAAAACATACAGTATGTAAATGGTGTCAAGTTCTATTGAGAAAAAGAAAGCAGGGAAGGGATTAGGGTATGGGTTTTCATTTTGCAGAAGAAAATATTTGGGTCAAGAACCCAAGGTGTTGAGGAAGTGAGACACATGCATAACCAAGGGAAGAGCATTACAAACAGAATGTGAACGCCAAGCCCTGAGAGGGAACATGCCCGGTGTGATACAGAAACAGCCCAGCTTTTATATTCCAAAGATGGCCACCACAATATTCCCCTCCCCCACGACCTTCCAGAGCCTTGCCATCCCTGCCCTCTATTAAGAGTCTATGTCTCCTCCCCTTGAGCCTAAGCAGGACCTTGTGGTTGCCCTGACTTGTAGTGTATGGCAAGTATGACAGAAGAGATGCTAGGTGACCTCCAGGCTTGGTCATAAAAGGCAGAATGGCTTCTGCTCCGCTCTCTTTCTTGGGACGTTTACCTTTGGGACCAGCCGCCATGTTGTGAGGAAGCCCAGGCCACACAGAGGCCCGCATGGAGAGGGACAGAGGCTGAGCTTCCAGCTGACTGCACAGCCACATGAGAAGCAGAAGCACGTGCTCCAGCCCAGTCAACTGACACCGTGTACAGCAGCACTGAGCCTTCTCACATAACCCCAGGGTTATGAGCAAAATGAATGATTGTTGTCACCTTCAACCACTCAATTTTGGGGTAGTCAGAAGGCTAAGTGACCAAAACAAGTGAGGAAGGCCTTGGATTAGGAGACAGTTAAGGGGTGGGGCCGGTCCTTGAGGGTTTTACACACCATTGCAAATTCTTTGCCTTTAACACTAATGGGAAAGCCACCTGCAACAAGTAAATGCTGGTCACTGTCTGGGACCTGGGTGTCATCAAGAAGACAGCCTCCAGCAAGCACATGTCTCCTGCCCTCAGGCAGAGATTCTTTCGAAGACAGGGAGCCTTCCTTCCACTTTCCACAGGAAACATTTTGCACTCACGGTGACAAACTCACTCAGAGACTGATCTGACCAGCCCATTTCCTGTCACAAAATTGTAATAGTCGCCTGTATGGTAAGCACACACCCTTGGGATGCTGGCCGGCACTGCCCCATGTTACTGGGAGAATTCAACTTCCATGCACGTTTAGGTTTCAGCCAACTTAGACCCATAGATGCCCAAAAGGGGTGAGACACAGTGTGCTTTCCATGGAGGCTTTTGGACATTGTTTTCCCTCTGGCTCAACAAGCCTCTTGTTGGCTGACTTTGGGGGACTGCAGCGTGGCCCACCTGGCACAGAGACATTTGCTGCATCGTCGGGGAAGACAGGCAAGTGCGGTCCATGCAGGAAAGTGTTTTTCAATGCTGAGAGGCTCAGAAAGATGAGCATTGAAGGAATCCATCCCTTATTTAAAAACTGAAGCATAGTTGATTTACAATACTGTGTTAGTTTCATAAAAGAATCCATCCTTGTTGACATTTTAAATAGGTTAATGCACCTATGTGAAGTGCAGTATCTGCTCCCTTTGGGGCTGAGATTATAGAAGTGCTCAGTCTGGAAGTTTGTAAAACTGGACAGCCTTCCAAACACGGGGCAGATAAAGCCCCATGATGATGGTGGCCACAGTGAGTCTGGAGGGAGAGAGGTCACCGCTCCTGAGTCACACAGGGGCTAGAATCCTGTCCAACTCCTCTGGGGACAATGCTGAGGACTTCACACTGAGGTCCGGGAAGAGCCAGTACCAACACTCTTCTACTGAGTTGTTGAGTTTGTTGAGGCAAACTGCTAACAGTGACCAATTTCCACACATTACATCCTGTTCCTAGGCATGTTCAAAGGGAATTTGGGTAGGTGGATGAGAAACAGAATTCAACAAAATACCCTTTAGATTAGACCCAGTCAGGAAGAAATAACTTCTGTTCTTGCTGTGTTGTTTCGTGTTAACCAATTCAGGATGGTAGGATGTGAGATGCTGAATAGCATTTTGGGTAAATGTCTCAGGAGAGTTGCCTTGAGAACCTTAATATTCTCAACCACACTGGCGTGAAGGCAGGTTGTGCTGGCACTGAAAGGCCTGCCAGACAATTAAAAGCAAGATGACACACGTTTCACTTTGGCATTTGTCCTCATAAATTTGAAATCATGTCATTTCATCAGAGGGATATTAAGCCTTTCTTAAGACAATCCAGTCAAAGAAAGTGAGAACTAGAGGGTGCCTTTCTGATGTTCTCCTCATTGCACAGGTTGAGAACCCTGAGTCCCAGAACGGATAAATGGCTTGTTCAAGGCCCTCAGCTGTCTGGAAGTCAACAGTCACACAGTTCAAGTCCTAGGGTTTGGGCCCTTTAACACCACTGCAGTTGCTGATAACACAAGCCAGTTACTGCGATACCACCTGGTATACAAAAGGCACTCAATAACGGCAGCCTCCCCCCATCAGGCTGTGAGATCTTCGATGGCACAGTGAGGTCTCATTTACGCTTAACTCCCCAATGCCTTCCCTATAATAAGGGCTCATTTTTAATAGATAAATGCACAAACACTGGATTCCTACCACACTCAAAATGTTCATTGTTTCTTATTGCTGAAACACCAATTTATTATTTATTGATTGCCTGCTCTTCTTCATTCATTCAATAGATGTGGTTGTGCATCTTCTATGTGCTCAGTGTGGTGGATACAGGAATGAGCAAAGCAGAGGGACTCCCAGGCCTAGTGGAGCTGACAGTCCTGTGACTGTGTCCAGCTATAGCTAAGCAGCCAAAACAGTCAACTTGTCTTGACACACCTGACTCACAGGCCAATCAGATGAGGCCAGCGTACATACCTAGAAAAGTCAGACAGCTGTTCAAGACAGAACAGTGTCAGTGGGTTCAGATGATAAGTTATATGGCTGTTCAAAGGACGGAAGGTTTGGTGTGGCCAGAACAGTCTTAGGAGACCCCAAGGACAGTTTGGAGCAGTTTCTTGAGAACATAGTAGGATTTGAAAGAGCAGAGAGACGAGGAAGGGGATGACACGCCAGGGAGGTGGAGGAAGAGGCAGGAACAACATGAGTGAGATTAATGGGCCAGGAATGACTCTAGTCAAGCCAGATCCTAGGCCAGAGAAGGTGAAGTTAAGTAGAAAAGGCAGGGCCAGATGGTGAAGGCACCAGTCATGGAAAAACCCAAAGAGAAAACAATATCTTTCATCTGCACTTTGAAAAATCTGCTGGGAAGTGAATGACAGGTCATTTGCAGGTGTATAAGTATTTCAATGTGTTTCTGTCCAGATTGAAGGTACACGGGAAACTTACTCCTCCATTATCTTTCCACCAACTTCAGATCGACACTTCTTCAGGTAAGGAAACCCACAAAAATATAGTAAGAAGAATTAGAGTGGATTGTCAAAATGTGAGAGAGTAAACACCCACTTTCTTAGAATATACCCCAGCTGTTCATATTTCACAATTAATGTTCCATTGCTAATACTTTAGAAAATGGATTTCAAGTATGTGCTTTCACTTGTCCATCTATTTGTGGATCTACTCTCTGTAAGTTGAGTCCAGAGCACAAACAAAACAAAAGTGAACTAGACGTTTAAAAGTAGAGATAGATATGCATTTTATTGTAAATATGTCTGTGCCATGGCTACAGGCCAAACTTCAGATGAAGAGCTGTGAATGAGGTTGGGGGAAGGGGGCAATGAACAGGTCTGTAGATGAAATATCTAAGTCTTAAATTAACCACTTTGACAAATCAGTTGTCCTACCATAAAGTTAGGGGTTCTGTCTAATTAGTAGATCAAATGCACTATTGGCCTCAATTATTGGCCTCCCTCTATCAACACATGTGGCCCTCGAACTTTGGGGTCTCTTCCTGCTCTGACACCAGGCCAGCTTTGTGACTTGCTTTGGCCAACAGAATGTGGCAGAGTGAAGCCCTACTAGTTCCGAGCCTAGAACTCAAGAGCCTTTGTGTGTTTCTGCTCTATTTCTTGGAGCTCTGCCAAGTCCCGATCTGAACATACTGTAGGAGGAGAGACCCCAGGGAGCAGAGCCCAATTGTCCAGGCTTGGCCCCCTTAGGTCAGTCAACAGCCAGGTGACCCCCGGCCATGTGAGAACCTGGCCAAGATTAGCAGAACCATCTCCCCAAGGCACAGCTGAGCTCCAGAGGCATGAGTAAGCCCAGCCTATACCAGAAGTACTGTCCAGCTGACCCTCAGACTCAAGAGGGTCCAGTAATAAAGGCGTGCTGTTTTAATGCACTGAGCTTTAGTGGATTGTTGAATAGTAATAGCTCTCTGATAGAGACTAGGTCCTGGCTATACATTAGTGTCTTCTGAGAGTTTTAAAATATACCAATCCTTGCACCCCTTGTCTCTACGCTGTGATTCTGTTTAATCCACCTAGATATTACTTTATTTTGTTCTGTTTAAGTTTCTCAGGTTTCTAACATGCAGCCAGAGTCAAAACTTCCTGGCTAGAAATAAATACGCCTCTGCCTGCCCTGATTTCTCCAAATATTAAAATTCTAGGTGAGTGGGCCTTTGTTGTCTTAGGTCTGGATAACACTAAAGTGTGTGTGCTTTTGCACATGTATCACTGAGAACAAGACAAATCTGTCTTCCTACATGAAAAATGGTCCTCTATATGTCCATCAGTTTGTTCAGGCAAGAAGACAGTGATTTCTGTCCCAGTAGCCAATATCCAGGACTATCACTTATGGAATGGTTGAGAGAATTTATCCCCCGAAGGCCCTCCTACCTTTCCTCTGGAAGCTGGCTGAAACAGATATAAAGCCTTTTGCTACTTAATATTTAGGTTAGGCTATGAATCTGGCAAAACCAGGAACAAAGGGGAGGTGACATCTGTAGATCGCTGGGGAGTGATGGAGCGACTTTCAGAAAGGGTCGGACTGTTTTTACGTTCTAATTAAGGATGCATCAGAGAGTTGGCTTGTGAGAGTATGCGACCAACTTGGAGGAGGGAGCTTGATAAAGAGCATTTTATTTAAGAGTAAGAAGATCTACCTGGTAGATCCCTTGGGGCCCCATCCCAATCCCCTTTCCTGGGCAGGTGTACCACCTCTCCCAACTGTGTCAGTGTTGGCTGCCAGTGACTCATACCTTCCCCCTTTGCCAGAGAATGGCCTTCAGCAGACAGTAGCCATGCGACTGGAAATGCCTGGGAGGTTATGCCCTCCCTCTTCTGACCCGGAGGCAACCTGCAGCTGGCTAATGACTGATGGACACAGGCTACAGAAGCTTCCTCAGACAGAACAGCCCTCTGGTGCCATTCACATTCTAGAACTCCCATGGGATCAGCTGAGGCTCAATTTTAGTGTAAAGCCTGTATTGATGACTTCTTCCCTTGCCCTATCCTGTTTTTTTCCTATTGCTTCACCAGTCCCAGAATCACTGTCTCAGGCTCAGCTTCTAAGGATCCCAGCTGAAGAACATCTGCTTTCCTGAAAGGTCTCCAGCTGCCCATCAGAAGTGCTGTCAACATCCTTCTATCCCTTCTTCCCTCCCACTGGCTCTGAGGAAGCAGCACTCTTCTCTTCTGGTATTTAGAGTGTAGATCACTTATCTACACTCTAAATACCAGCTTCTCAAATCACAGGGATGGTTGCTACATAGCCATTTTCCTCAGCATCCTTAAAGGTCTCTTTTTTCTACTAACCCTTCCTCTCACTTCATGTATCCCAGGTAACCTCCATCTTGGGCAGGACTCTTGTGAACCATCTCTGCCTCATTGCTCCACTTTTTTCTAGGAAACACTTAAGGTCAAAATTGAGCCCTGTTTCCTCCAGGAGAACTTCTTCCCAACTCCAGCCCACACTGATCTCTTTTATCTCTTTATTCACTTAACATCTATCCATGCAATTTTGCTCCTGAAAGAACTCTGTATGTGCTGGCTTTATGCACAAGACGTGCCTTCACCATAGGTTTTATTCATTTGTCTTGCCTTTCTAGCAAAATAGCAGGTCCTCATAGATAGGGAATGTATCTTTCTTATAATTTCATATGCCATAGTACCTTGTTTTGCAGATACATATTAACCGATTAGCTAAAAAGGAAAAGTCTATAGTTACACTTAGGTTTCATAGTGCAAGGGGTGCATCTAACCTTACTGAGAGAGCATAGAAAAGGTTAACTAAGTCTTTGGGAGCTGCCATTTCAGGATATCACATCTTTAACAATTATATTCTGTATAATAAGGATCCAATAGACTGAAATACCAAAATGCCAATTTCCTAGTTAATTGCGAGTATAGATACATTTTTTCTCCTTTGCAAAATTTGTTGCTGTTTCACATATGACTTTAACTGTAATGGAAATGAGGCTGGACAAATCAATTTTTAGCCCTTAGCAAGTTAAGTTTGTCAATATAGAATGTAACTAGCAACAGAGATTGGTAGTTAACACTACAGTTTTAATCCAATATAATACCTCTCCTTCCTCTTTCCCAATTAACTCCAAAATCTCCTGTAATTAACACAATTTATGCCACTAGAGTAAAGGCCATTTCTAGACCGTGTACTCTAAGTCCTCATTATGCAAAATGATTTAAAATTTCAACTTACATTTTGCAAAAACCAAAATATGCAAATGGGGCCAGTGTATCAAATGGGAGCTTTAAATAAGCATATTTCTCAGAAATGAAGACACGTTACATTCGTGAAAGAGTGAAAACGTAACTGAGTTGTACTCATCTGAAGGTCAGTCTTCCACCAGAGAACACAGCTATGTAGAAAACAGAGACATAGCTGAGCAATCCAAAATCGTTTACAAAAAGAAAGAGAGATTTAGAGAGAGGGAGGGAGGAAAGGGGGGGGAAGGGAAGGAAGGAAGGAAGGAAGGAAGGAAGGAAGGAAGGAAGGAAGGAAGGAGAGAGCCAGGGAAGAGAGAAAAGGAAGTAAAGACAGAGTCACTCTGGGTTGTTGAAATGACTGTGATAAAGTACAAATGCTGAAAATCATGGTTTATTTAGCAGATGGGTCCTCAGTTCGCCTATTGACATATATTGCATATGGTTGTTACATTCTTGGTTATCTAACCTGCCAGGCTCTGCCAATTAAAATCAGCACTTTGTTAAGGCAGAGAGCTGCAGGCTAGCTACATTTAAAGCCACAACCGGAAACTGGAGAAAAGACAGAAAAACACATCATGACACAGAAAGTGGTATTTGCTATGGCAGTTGTGAATCATCAAGAAAAGACAAGTTTAGTTCTGAATTTTTGTTTCAGAAAGCACAGAAATGGGTAATATGTTTTCGAAAAGCTTTCAACAAATGTTTCAAAAATCTGTCATGCTCTAAAAGGAAAAGCTGTGGAAATCTGAAATATTCATGAATGTTTAGAGCTGCCTTTATTCTATTGGTCAGTTTCCAGTTCAGGTACTCTGACCTAGGTTTCTCATAAACTGAAAAAGTGTACCCCAAATAGACTTCCTATTAGACCTAAAGATTTTTACTTGGAAGATAGAATGACACTAATTATTATGAAGAGCTTATTACTCAAGGGGAGGGGGAGGGGCAGCAAGAGGTACAATATAAGGCAAACTAAGGTCACCAAGTAGGATGTCAGTCAATGTGGGTGACGTGGACCTCAGAGGCAGTTGGGTTGAGCTGAGAAAAACAGAGGGAGAAACAGATCCCTACTCCAACTTACCCCCAAGAATGTTCTATCTAAATTGAACTAGGTTGTTTTAGGAATCTCTAGTCTAAATTACCCTAGTCTCTAAAATAATAGAACCCTGCTCTCCATCCATCCATGACCCATCAGTCGTAGCCATGTAATAGGTAAAAAAGAAGGAAACAGTTGCTACAGGCTGAGGAGACAGCACTTTTAAAGACACAAAGCCATTTGAGCGCTTGGTATGGTTGTAGCTAAATTGGGGAGCACAAGTGGAGCTTGTGGCTGTGAGGGTTGCTAATTAGGTGGGCTCTGCTGGATTTGGCACCAAATGACAAAAGCCAAAAGATGAGAGATATGAGCAAGTGGACTTTGAGGCCTCAAGCTTGGCTACCTGGGATAAAAGAGGTGCTATTAGTAGACACAGGAAGGTAAGAAGATGAGGTGGCAATGCTGAGGGCAGTCTACACAGGAGACTCTGGTAGGTGTATCCAGGAGAGCCCTCCAGAAGGCAGTTTGAAAAATCAGTGTCAAGCTCTTGAGAAAGGCCTAGAACTTGGTATCATTACCTAGACGTGATCATCTGAGTTGCAGAGCAGGACCACTTCAAGCGTGGTCAACAGACCAACAGCATCATCTGGAAGAATATAAGAAATGCACTTTCCTTTTCACTATTTATCTTAAATTGAGGTGTAGTTAATTTACAACGTTGTGTTAGTTTCAGGTGTACAGCAAAGTGATTCTGTTATACATATACATACATACATACATACGTACATATATATATATATATATCCTTTTTCAGACTATTTTCCGTTTTAGGAAATAAGGTATTGAGTACAGTTACCTGTGCTGTACAGAAGGTCCTTGTTGTTTACCTATTTTACATACAGTAGTGTATATATGTTAAACCCCAAACTCCTAACTTATCTCTCCCCCACCAAGAAATACACTTTCTTGAGCTCCACCTCAGACCTATTGAGTCAGAATTTCTGTATTTTAGCAAACTCTCCAGATGATTTTATGTCCACTAAAGTTTGAAAAGTACTGGGCAAGAGAGTGGATGAGATCATGGAATGAGAAGGTATATACTGAAAGGAAAGAAAGTTTGCACTTTCTTTGGAGAATTGGAGAATTCCTTTAGGGGCTGAAAAGCAGAGAAAACAAACAAACCAAAGACCCCTTCCCCACCCAAAATAAAAATACCATAGAAGGACTCTCAAAGGAACATGAGAAAAATTATGGTGCATTTCAATGTGAAAATCAAGAAAAGATAAAATGACTTGTGCACTTATTTTAGGCTCCCTGATAAACTGTTAAACTCTTTGAGTGATGGGACAAGTTAAGGATAAGGTTAGAGTTAAAGTCAGTAGCTCCAAGAATGATCTCTTATTTATTGTTGACAAATCAAGACTGTCCTATACAAAACAGGGCTGTGGTCACCTTTGGATAAAACACACACGCTAATGGTAGCACTATGAATGGTGATATTCTAGCAGAGTAGATCTTTCAGCTGCATTTGGCTTTTATGTCAAGAACATGTGTCTTTAATCCCACGCTCAAATAGACAAATCATTCATCTAAGAAGCTGTAACACAGTAAACACAAGAAATTTGCAGTGGGTCCCATAAAGAAGAAACAAAAGAGCTCACTGACCTTGCTCACCTGTAATTTGTCAATTATATGATTTCTCACACAAATATTGAATTAGGGTATTTTAATAACTTTCCTTGAGCGAATGAATTTCTCTCTGATGTAGACTCGTAACAGGCACAGAACAAGTTCTCTGTGGTCCCTGATGCTGAGAAAAAATTACTTCCAGTTGTTATAGCTCAGTAATGACAGCATTTAGTGTCTATGCCATCATCCAAGCAATCACAAATCATCCAGAAAGTACCTATTTTCACAGAGCACTGAGCTAGGCTCAGCTCCCAATTCTGGAGTGAAGGTGTCTGGCTTTCACACAAATCTGTGGCTGGCATCCTTGAGGCCAACTATTTGCTTCCCTAAACTGATGTGGGTACAGGACATGTCATTAGGGTGGGCAGCCAAGCCCAGTTTAGTTTTACTCCACCACAGAAAATTTTAATTTCCATTCAAGGGCTGAAGAGGTCTTTGTTCATTGAACAAGTCCTTCCTAGCAGCCCCTGTGCTCACTGGCTTAATATCATAGTTAGACTTATTGTGGTTGGTAAAATCCTCATTTAAGTAGATAGCATGCTGATGCTAATACCTAAGGACATAAAGGATTGGCATATGTTTTTTAAATGTATACAAAAAACGATATACTGATAGACAAATTCAAATCCAACACTCATGGTGTGACCTTGGCTAAGTCACTTATCTAGAGAAGCCTCAGTTTCTTGATCTGAAAAATGGGAATAAAAATTCCATCTCCCAACAGGAGTGTTTTATGGATTAAATGAGACGATGTATACACAATGTTTCATATTCAAATAAAGGATAGGCTCTTATATTATCTAGCATAGAGTCCATACGTTACTATGCAAATGGCATAGTGGAAAATATGGCTCTGCATTCAAGTTCTGCCTCTACCACTTATGAGCCAGGATTTCTTAAGTTACTTGACTCTCTGGTTCCTATCTTTTTCACTGGCATAATGAAGGGGATGAGTTATAATATTTTAAAATTCCTTTTATCTCACAAATTTTATATACCCAGCCACCTTTACCAATTGCCCTGGGATATTCCTGGGTTTGAAATTAATAATAAAATGAGCTTTAATGTGTAAACTATATAAAAATGATTTTATAGATGTGCCTCCATTTTTCTGAATTTCCAAAGTAAGCTATTTGAGGTAAATAATACATCCAAACAGAAAAATGACAAATTAAAATTTTCACAAAATGTAACCTGTGTAATCACGGTCCAAATCAAGGATTAGAACTCGACCTGTGCCCCAGAGCCTCAGACCATTATATTCTGTTAAAGAATATCTGTTAACTACATACAAGGAACTGTTAACATAGAGGCTAGGCTTCTAATTCAAACAATAACAATGACAACAACCATCCAAATTAAGAAAAGAGCCAGTTGGATATAAGGTATTCTGGATGGGAATAATTAAAAGATGAATCAAGATAAATAATCTCAACATTAAAATCTAACACTAATTTCTAGGATCCTAATTATGTCCATACTAATTTCGTCACCAGAAAAAAATAAAAACGGAATATACTATTCAGAAGAAGCCCAATCTCTTTAAAGGACCATTTCCAGCGCTGGCTTCCCAAGGTCTCTCCCCTGAGCCTTCCAGTGCTCTAGCGACTGCTTGCATTTTTACAGTTTGCTTCTCAGATTTGCAGTGCTTTTCCCTGGCTGTCTGTGGAAAGATTTTCAATACAGGCAGACTTGCGTGCATTTGGAAATGGCCGTCAGCACGCTGAAACGGAGCTTCCCTCTGACTGCATCATTATCTTTTCAACATACCTATCTGCTGAGTTCCAGAGAATAGTTCTCAATGTACGCACACTTTTCCTACTAACATATACTAGCTTTAAACATCAGTAGGTTCCACTGAGGTCACAGTAATATTCCCCCAAGCTTGACATCTAAAGCCATGTATAAGAGAAATTATTTCATAGGAAATGCAAACTCCCCTGCTTTTCACTTTTGCTTTAGCTTAAAAAAAAATTAAAAGGGAAAAAAGAGAGAAACTTTTAGATGCTGCTGACAATTTGAAAAAGATTATGGGTTCTCTGAGAACACTATTTCTTTGAATTTTGGACAGGAAAGGTAAAGTATCTTTGACTTTATCTTGCTCAATCACATTGGTCCTGCTGCCAGAGCTATAATAACTCAGGGAACCCAGAATAGAGGAAGAGAGGAAGGAAGAGGAGAAAGGGGAGTAAGAGAAGCAGAAAAGCAAATGGGGATGTTTGCAGAGGCCAGAGCAGGAGCTGCAGGGCTTCACGGGCCCCCAGAGTGCTCTGGCGCCATCATTTGAAATATTATCCAAAATATTTTCATTCCCAGAGATTCTCACCACCCGCTCCCGCCAACTTCCCTCCCACTGATGCTGAGGTCTTCATTGCTTGGGGTGGAGCCGAGTCCAGGGAAGAATAAAAGGACTCAGTCCTCAGGTTTTGATTCCAAAGTTGCCTGTGGAAGCCCATTTCAGGGAGGGAAAAGACTAGTTAAAAACAAAGCTTTCGGGCTTCCCTGGTGGCGCAGTGGTTGAGAGTCCGCCTGCCGATGCAGGAGACGCCGGTTCGTGCCCCGGTCAGCGAAAATCCCACATGCCGCGGAGCGGCTGGGCCCGTGAGCAACGGCCGCTGAGCCTGCGCGTCCGGAGCCTGTGCTCCACAACAAAAGAGACCACAACAATGAGAGGCCTACGTACCAAAAACATAAAAAAAAAAAAAAAGAAATAAACAAAGCTTTGATTTGCAAAACCAGAAAAAAAAAGCTTGCAGGGTTCAAAGGAGTATTTTTACTTTTGTTTGTTTTGCTGACGGAAAGCCAGAGAGTAGGGAAGATTCAGAATCCGGTGTGACTTGGGGCATTTCCTGAACCTCAAGGACTGAAATGAGCCTTCCTGGGCTGGGGCTGGTGGAGGGATCCGGAGGCAGCCTGTCAGCAGAGGAGAGGTGCCTGGGTTCCCATTGGCAAGTTTGGGAGGAGGATCTACTAGGAGACCCCACAGTTTGTAAGGCAGCCTCAGGGGTGGCAGGCAAGCCCTGTTCAGGCAAAAAGGTCAAGAGTTCCCACCTCAACCTACCTCCTCTCCCCCACACATGCTACAGGGAGATCCAGAAAGCTCTGAGAGGATGGACTAGGACCCCGACCCCCAACCAAGCAAGGAAAGCAGACGTTCCCCTGGAAGCAATGCCCAGGACAGACATGAGCAGTAGACCCCAGAGCACATCCAACGGCCAGGGCTGATGGGGACAGAGGTGGGGGCCGCCCCCAGCCTCCCCCCGCAGGAGAAGACAGTGGGGACTCAAAGATAAGCATGTACTAGATCCCTTCCTCTCATTCCAGATGTGCAGCCTCTTGACTGAGCTGTCCTCCTCGGAAACGAAAAGAAGAAGGAACCCGGAAGAGGCAGAGAACCAACTTGCTTAGAAAGGAGCGTTCGGGAGTCTGAATCCCCTGCGTATTTGCCTCACAGAAGTTACATTTTAAACCAGAGGGACTGAGTTGTCTTAAATGGGGGTGGGGGTGGGGCACTGGTGAGCAAGCCGAGTTCAATTACAGATAAAATAAAAAGTTGTGCTTCTGCATATCTGCCCCCTAATGTGTCCACCTCACAGCAGCTTCCAGAGCCTCTTTGGTTCCAGGGAAAACTGCTGCTGCTTCATATCCCTGCCTTCCTGGTACAGGCACCCCTGGGAGGCAAGAAGGCTCCCTGTTGGTAACTAAGCAGCGGGTAGTCTAATCAGCCCTCCAGCAAGGGTTCGGGGGACAGTCCTGACATAAACAGGAGAGCACCCTTGCACCCTGGAAACCAGCTGTCCTGTCACCCACCGTCCTCTTTCTAACGGCTGAAGATGTTCAGGAAGACCCCCTCCTCACTCACCTGCACCCCAATATCCTGTAGTGTCACCCTGAATTCTGCTCTCCATTTCACCTCTGGAGGCTGAATGGGGAAAAAATGATGCCTCCCTCACCATGGCTGGTCCACCCTTGCACCTTCTCCCAGAAGATCTCTGGTTCAGAGAAATAACCTAGGAGAACTTTTGCTCTGAAACCATCTATGTGGTCTGTGGAGAAGCTCCCGGTCAAGTGTTCCTTTGCTGGCTTTTCAACGAGTTCTTCCCAAAGTGTGGCCAAGACCAGCAGCATCCCTTGGAAGCTGGTTAGGATGCAAATTCTTGAGACCCCACCCAAACCTACTGACTAGAGAACTCTGGGGTAGGAATCTGAACAACTGCCCACTCCTACCCCCAGCCTATGCAAGTTAAGTCTGAATGCACTGTCTTTATAGACCTAAGTGGTCCCTCTGTGTTGAACTTCACTGAAGAGTGAAGGTATCTTCCTGATATAAACCTGAAGGTCCTCTGGTGCCCGAGCCTCCAGCAGCATCTCAGCAGGCCAACATCAGCCCTCCAGCAAGAATCTCAGTTCATCCAACAGATACTGAATATGTACCATGCTTGGAACTCTAAATTCTCTCTCTGTGGCCCCAGACCTCATTGCTATGGCTTAATGATGTGAAGACATAGAGGAGGCGAAATTTGTGGGCCATTTCAATGGAGTCCACTTGCCTAAACATTTATTCCAGATAAGAGGTAGCCTACCAGGGCTTGGGAACATTGTCTAGCTGCCCCAGACTTATTGCAAATAATACTTCTGTCCGTAAGGTAATCTTATCCTCAAGCTCCTCTTGCTTCTTGGTCCAGTTGTGGTCCAGACCATTTGTTAGAATCACCTGGGAATGTATTACAAAAGCACTAGTGTGCCACAAAGATCTTTATTTAACTGGTCTGGGGTGAGTCCTGGGCTCAGTATTTTTTTTAATTCACCCAGTGATTCTAATATGTAGCTTGAGCTGCAACCTAGGCCCTGGCTAAACCAACAGACCCAGAAATATCAGGTCTCCCTGTTTGAGAATTTGCAGGTGGCTTAAATGTATAAAGAAGGAGGAGAGGTAGATGGATGTGCCAGGTACATTACAAATATTAGCTCATTTGACTTTACGAATAACACTGAGAATGTGCTGTCAGTAAACTCTTAAGCAATGATGGAAACTAAGAAAGTGTGGAGCCAGGATTTAAAGGTCTTCATTGAAAACCTGTGTCTTATTTGCTAACTGCAGAAACTAAGTGATACAAAATGAAAAAACTATAAAAATATGCAGTGGAACATCAGTGAGCGAAACCAAGATTTAACACATGGGACATTGCAGTACACAGGGTTCCAAGTTGGTTCACACTGTAATCAAATATACACAAAATGCTAGACTAAAGAGGGTTCCCTTGGGCTCTTCTTAGAGCCTTTGCAAGATCTGCATTTTCTCTCCAACCCACCTTCTCAGGTGTAGCTCTGGGGAGGGTGCCCTAACCAGAGATGGATGTGTAGACTATCAGGTCACAGTACCACTGTGTAGACAACTTGCTGTGAAAAGAAAACTGAGCAGTAAGATAGAGCACTTCTCTATGCAACCAAGTGATATGACTCTCATGTCACCTTCTTGAAGCCTGGGTGTCTCCCTGGGACAATGAGAAGGCAGTATCATTCTCACAAAGAACATACGCTCCCCCTCAAACCTGCCTGGGGTCCCACACCAACTTCTCCACTTACTATGCGACTTTGGACAGGGCACTTAACCTCCCCACACCTCAGAAAACTCACCTGTAAAATGGAAGAAAGCGCCTTGAGATGCCACCCTCCCTTCCTGGCTGTTGTCAGGATTGTGATGATGTACACAAAGCATGGAACACAAGGTTGATGGTGGAATTTATTATTATTTCATGACTTACAGTGGTCTTCTGCCCTCTTCCTCCTTCACTAACATTGAAACCTATACCCATCAACATGGACACTTCCTGACAACCTCTCGTCCATGCACAGCTACAGGCCATACGCTCCCCACTAGCACACCGTGAAACAGCTTACTGAAACAGCCCCATAAACTGAACCGAGTTGTCACATGGCTGCCTTGGTCACTTTGACCAGGAGCTCCCTGAGGACAAGGCCTGTCTTGTTACCCATTAAATCCCCAGCGTCTAGCCCAATGTCTGCTCACAATAGGTTCTCAATGAATATTTGTAGAATAAACAAAATATAAATATTCAGGGCTGGCCCTTCCAGAAATGGCTGGTGGTTTCCTCAAACTCCGAAAATCTCCCTGTTGGGACTCTGGGTGGAATAGAGGGATCACCACTCATCATTTTCTCTGTAGCTCCTTATCCATCCCAGGCCCATCAATTTGGACCCCCAGATGGATGTTTCCTATGCATAACTAAGGTAAGACAAAGTCTCAGGCTCCCATAACCCCCCAAACCCTCCTGCAAAGGCCTTAGGACAAGGTGATTCCCGCCCACCTGGTGCAGTGGAAGAACATCTGGATGGCATTCTCTGCTGTTCAAACCAATTTATGCCCCATGAATCACAGGTTGAATACACATAACCTCACTCCCTGAGAAACATTCCTTTGGGTTTCCTTAAAATGATCTATTATTGATAACCATATATATGCCACATGCCTCATTTCATCTCCATACTACCCCATCAAGATAAGTACTTTACATGATTTAGATACAAATGCCTGTGGGAGCCTTCCCAATATTCCTTGTCTTATTCCTCAAAAAGGAGGCTAAAATATCCTTATTTTATTCTAAATAATAAATATTTATATACTCTCCCAATCCTTTCTTGAAACTAAGACATGGGACAATGTCATGACTTTGGCCAATAGGACCTAAGGGAAAGTCTGCTGGGAGAGGGGTAAGAAATAATGAAAACTTTTTCACCTCAATAAAAAGAGATACAAGGAAGAAACACTATTCTTCTTCAGCTGGATATGGTCATGGCTACGTGTGATGCCTGGAACAGTAGCAGCCATCTTGCAACCCTGAGGGGAGAGAGCTAAAGGACCAATTCAATATGGTGAAGGTAGGAAGCAGAAAGAGGGATCCTTGATGACACCATTGAGCACTGTCCCAATCCTTGAACCCCCAATTGCTATGCTTGTTGCTATGTGATATAAAAAATATTCTCATAGTTTAAACTACTTTTAGGTGGGTGTTATGTTACATGTCTGAAATGTCCTACCTGACACAGCAGGAAAGAAGACAGGAGAAGCTAATTACCAAAAATATCACACTGCAATTAGCAAAAGAAAGGAACTAACATTATAGTAGAGGAACGGAAGTAACATTATTAACCCATCATGAGCAACACACTCTATCAAGAGCAATATATGAAATACACCACTTAATCCTCACCAAAACCCTAAGAGGATATTATGGATAGTCTATTTCATAAAAGAAAACTCAAGAGAGGTTAAATAATTTACCCAAGGTCAAGTAGGAAGTGGCAATTTTGGAATTTCAACCCAAGCTGGTATGACTCCAGTGACAGGAGGGATCTGCTATGCCATACGCATGAAGAATTAGTATCCCTTAGCTCATCCTTTTGTATGGCTGTGTTCCTCAGATCTTTTCCTATGAAATGATTTTGATAGGGAGAATATAAAGCATAAGGGGATGCAATGGTGCTCTCAGGAAGTTACGGGGGGTGTGAGGTAAAGGGACAATAGTAGGCCACTGAAAGCTACCTGGGAAGACTTCAAATTTTACACAGAACAGACCCAGACAAACACTGCTCTTTGATTGAAAAAAAATACACATATGTATCTACACATTATCAATATTTTGCAGTCTTTATTAAATATAAATTATTTAATATATTTATGGCATAATTAAGGAAAACTTTCACAAATGAATTGGATCTGTTTTCGGCTGGATAACAATCTATTCACTTTCGTTAGACCTTGGAAATTTCAATACACTGTAATTGTATTTCTAATGACAGAAGATTCATCTCAGCTCACAGTGTATACATTTCATTATTCACCACACATTTATATTCTAGTAAATGAACTTGCTCATTATACACTGTAATCTTTTTGTTGCACGATGTTTACATTTTTTAAGTGATTAAAGCCATGTAATCACTTCATTGTGATGTTGGCAATTGTCATTATATAATATATACAATTTCAAAAAGATGCAATTTAAGGATTTTGATCTTGCAGCATAAATATATGCATGACACGTAGTACAAATAAACTTACTCCAGATGGTTGCTTAAAACAGATAAATCAAATTTCCCAGTAGTCACAAACTAAATTTTCGACCAAATATAGTTTTTTCACTGATTAAAATGGCTAAACATTCAAGTCACTCTAAACATAATAAATGTGACAAAATTGGGTAGGTTGTGATAGAACAGAATTAGATTTTTTGGCTATTTTAAGAGTTCTTTTGGGTCTACTCAAGATGAGGACCCACCCACCTGAAAAGGTCCAGGTTTTAAGTTCAGTTCTGCCATATTTCGAAAGACATACAAGGTCAGCACGTTTGGGTTTCATGGGAAAAGAAGTGGATGCAGTGAATTTAATCCACCAGGATGAAGTTGGCAATACCTTGTCCTTCCAGAGCACCTTCAAGCTGTATTTACAAGCTTTTTAAACTAAGGCAACAACAGAACACTACAGAAAATGCTAGCTAGAAAGAAAACATATTGGTGCAGTAAAACAAATTACCCTCAAAGCCAGAGAACTGCAGGTCGATGGACTCCCCCGCTGAGCCATTAGCCCTGCCTTGCATTGTTACAATATTGCCCCAGTGCATTAACAAACTGCCTAGCTCTTTCTGCTCTGTTGCTAGCGACCTTCCTGCTTTCAGCAGCTAGTAAAATTAAACCTCTTCTAAATAATTCTCATGTGCACAGACTGTAAAGTGAATGTAAATTAAAGTAATACATTACCCCAAATTTCAACTTTTTTAGACAGCTGTCCACTAGCCCCACCTTTGCAAATATTCTTCCTTTGCTCTGCATGCAAACACCTAGGTGGGGTTCACAGAACCCACCTTTTTGTCCCATCACCCATTGCATAACCAACTTATCTGGCCCAACAGCTCAAGCACACTTCTAAGTACCCTCAATACCCATGGTTACCAACATGTTTCAAGGCTAACAACCCTTATGTTTAAAATCTTTCTAATCAATGAGAAAGAATGACAAAAATACCAATGGAAAAAAAAAAAAGTTAATGTTCATGAATAGACCAGAAAGAGAAAGAAGTGAGTACCCAATAAATGTAAGAAAAAAACATATTTCAGTAGTGATCAAATAAATGTAAATAAAAACAAATAGGTATGATTTTTAAGAGGTGTGTGACAAACCAGGGTTTTTTGTTTGTTTGTTTGTTTAATAATACTGTTCCATCTTAGAAATGATAAAGAAAAATGGATGGACATCTTCAACTATGGCTGCTTATGGTCATGTAAATTGGTATCATAATTGAAAGTAAGAGGCACTCACCAACTGACCCAAGAGCTCCTCTTTCACAACTAAATCCTCCCCTTGGAGTTACCACCATGAACACCGACCCTTAAGTCACAGCCCCATTAGTGCAGAAGCCCTGGCTAAATTTTATCATCAATCAATTAGTCCAAACCAGAAACACTGGGGACATTAAAGATTCTCAGTTTACCAATAACTTTAGTCAATGCCAAATTATACCATCTGGTACCTAATATATTCGTTAATCCTCATATAGGATTCTAGTACAAGGAGCATATTGAATCAACGTCTCACATCATATATAATAGGTATTGTAATAGCATGAATATTCTGCAGAAGAGGCGTCTATTCCCCCACTGATGCTTGACAAAAGTTTGCCCATGACTTTCATTCATGCCTAACAAGGTCACCTTTCATCTCCAGCACACAGTGAAAGAAGACTCTAATCCTCTGGCTTTTTATGCAGAGATAGCTAAAGCAAATTCACAGTGCACCCATCACTAAGGTAGGATATAAATACTCATTAGGCAATCTTCACTAACAATCCCAGAAGTAAATATGATTACTGTATCACATCCAAAACATCTGCAGAGGTCCACCAGTGGCTAGCTTAGGCCCAGGTACACCTGGGAAATAAGGAAACACCATCATTTGCAAGCCATTATTGTCTCTCACCGGCATCTCTGCCTAGGTGAGTTCTTTAAACTGAATAGAAGCAAGATGTGTGAGTTGCTTGGTTACAGGAAATCAGACTGCACAGAGTCCCACCTGATGTCTGGCTGGGACTCATCACCACCTTTTAAGAAAACTTGTCATTTTTTAAGAAAAGGGAGCCTCGATTGCTGGGCAGCCATGACTGTTTTCTGCACTGCAGGTCGCTGGCTGAACCGCGTTTTCTGCTAATTAAATTCACTGTGGGAGATTCCTAACATGCATCTCCATGGGAAATGGATCTGCAAATCTGGATGATGCCCCTAATTGCTTCTGGTAACAAGGTTATGAGACTCAGGCTGTCATAGCGAGAGAAAGCAGAGCTCAGAGAAGTGGGGCTCCTCTCACAGGCCATATGGGCCTCTTCAACCTACAGCTCGAAAAGCTAGAATCTGGCTCAGCTGTGACCGGGCACTTCCTGAACAAGGCCTGTCACTTTGCACTTTTCAATTACTTACCTGGAAATGCAGCAAGAAGGCAATTGTGAAAAGGCACCATGGGAAAGGAGCAGTTGCTGTTTGCCAACCCTGTGCTGGGAGAGAGATCAGCTCTGGCCTGGTCTAAGGCAGGGCTACTGAAAGTGCCGTGCAGATCGGTAGCATCAATGTTACGTGGGAGCTTGTTAGAAATTCAGACTCAGCCCTACTGCATCAGAACAGCTGAGGGAGGAGCCCAGGAATCAAAGCCTTAGCACCCTCCCTAAACTACCATTCATGAAGCCCTGGTCTCAGATACACATGATTGCGAATCAATCGAGGAACGTGGCCCTCCTCCTGCCTCTGTCACAAACAGTGCTTGCCCTTGGGGAGCTCGTGTAGCCTCTGTGATCCCAGTTTCCTCGTTGTTCTGATCATTACGGCAGTGTGACTCACCACTCCAAAACCTAGAGGCTCAAGGCAACAATGGTTCTGTGAGTTGACTGGACTCAGCTGGCAAGTTTTCACGCGGGGTCTCTCATGTGGTTGAAGTCAGGTGGCGGCGGGGTGAGAGTCACCTGAATGATGGACTTGGCTGGGGCTACTTCACTCACATACCTGGCATCTGAACTGGGATGGCTAATGGCTAGCTGGCATCTCTCCCTCCATATGGCCTCCCCACATGGCTAGCTTGGGCTTCCTCAGAGCATGCACCTCACAGTGCTTTGCCCACTGACATGGTGGCAGGCTTCCCCCAGAGTATGCATTCTTAGCAAACCAAGGCAGAAGCTGCCAGGCTTAGCCCTGCAACTGGCCCAGTGTGACATCTGCCACATTCTCTGGGTAAAAAGCAACTCAGGGGGCTAGCCCAGACTCAAGGAGAGGGTCTTACATAAGAGTGGGATTATAATTCTATAAGATCTGGAAAGGGGGGGGCATCTTTAGAGAATAGCTGCTACACTCAGCTATTAAGTGAAGGAGGTGGCCTATATCCCTAAAGGCCATCATGGCTTTCATAGTCCACGATGCTCTGACACAGGCAATACCCATATTTATTAGAGTCCATTATATCCACCTTGAGGAAGCCCAATTCTCCAAAATATCAGTGCCACTCATTTAGCACTAAGCACATACAGTCTTGCAGTATGATTTACCTTATAAATGTAGTTACTCCGACTTCTCAACTCAATTATAAGATCCTCAAGGCCTTTATGCCTCCTTGAAACTCCATTACCTAGTGCAGTGACCTATCCATCATGTTAGCTTTCAGTGAAGATGTGATAATGATGATGACGATGGTGGTGATGCTGATCGAGTCACTGCTGTTAAATGATCCTGTCCACTTGAATGAGTACGAAGCAACCATTTCCACAGTTGAAAAATAATGCCACATGCCTTTTGTAATTTTTTACAGGTCTTTTTAGGGTAGACTCAGAGCTGTGAATATTATTTCCATTGAACTATAATTTGTTTTAAATGCATACTCTCTCTGTTTAATTTTCTAGTGCAGAAGGAACAGTGTACTATGGTTATGAAACCACATCATTTTCCTCCTAGCCATAAAGGAAGGCCACATTTCGTAGCCCCCTTGAACTTCAGTAGGACCACAAAACTGAGTTCTAGGCTATAATTCTGGTCAGCCACACACACACCCCAAAGGAGGACAGAGAGTAAAGGTCCTATGGAACTGTCCTGCTCTCTTGCCTATGCCTGCTGCCAGCAGGCAGCTACAAGGTGGTACAGTCACAAGATAGAAACAATTTGGTCCCTAATTCACTGCTTGGAGCACAGCCACCCAACCAAGAATATCTTCACTGCATTAAGCGTGAGCAACAATTAAGCTTTTATTGGGTCAAGACATTGGACTCGAGGGGTGTTTGTTATAACAGCTAAACTACACTGATGCATACATCTAGTTCATTCCCAGAATCAATCCTGTGAGACTTTGTCCTACATCAGTACCTTAAATTGATGTCGAAATTGAACATTTCTAGCAACAAATACATTTCTATAACACCATTTTCAATGGGGACCCATTAATACATTTGTTTAGATAGTTCACACTTTCTTCAATCAAATTCACAATATTGTACATTTAGAGCAATTTTACTACATTTTACTACAAAAATAAAGCTGACTTCTTCAATCTATGTCTGCAATGTATTTTCCACCACACCTGCAACAAGCTCTCACAAGCAAGCTGTGTATATTTGACTCTCTGGGTTTGTTACTTTTGCTCATTCCATCCCTCGCCTCATTCAGTCATTTATTCGAAAACTCTTTATGAGCACCTGCTATGGGCCAGACATTACGCATATCCTGGGGATGCCAAGATAAACAGAAAGTGGTCAGGGGAGACAATCACAGCAACACAGTGAGCTCTACAAGAGGGGATATACAAAGTGCATCAAGAACACCAGAGCTGCTTCTCTAACAGTGAAAGGACGGAGACATTTTTACAAAGGTGGTGACATCCACACTGAATTTTAACAGGTGAGCAGCAGTTCACAGGTAGAGAAGGAGAAAAAGGGCAGGTCAGACATAGGGAGCATGCAAAGGCCCAAAGGTGGGGACCATGGTGTCTTGCAGCATGATCCCTATGGCTGGTCTAAGGACTGATGAGCACGACCCCAGAGGTGACTGGACAGCCAACCCAAGTTCAGGAACGATTTTGAGCCAGGCAGCATTGACCTAATCCAAGAGTGATACATGAGGCTTGTGTTCATGCCTGATTGTTTTACAATCTACATAGTTTAACCCCAAGATTTATGTGGGGCACCTGGCCCAGGCGAGATGATTCCTGACATCATATTTCCATCTAAACTTAGAGGAAGAAATTGCTCAGTCTTCTGTAAGTAAGGGTGGGCCTGGAAGAAGTAGTTAGGCCTCCTGAAAGTCTACCATGAGGTTCCGTTATTCATACCTGTCTATCCTCTGCTGGGCACCCCCTTGGTGAGGATCTTGTAGCCCATAAGATGCACCTCCATCCATCTTGGAGAAGATGGCATCTTGTCTCTGCCTTGAGTGCTGACCGTGCTTGACTTCTCTTTGTATCCTAGATTTACCCAAAGATTACTGGTGCCTGGTCTTTCTGCCCATCTAAGCCAACAAAAATCATTTGCCAATTCAGCAGTTGTGAATAGAACACAGTGTGTTTGGGAAACTACAATTAGCTTGATACAGCTGGGAGTACATTGGTGATTTGTGAAAGATAATGCAAGAAAAGGAATTCAGGGGCCAGACCATGAATCGTGTTATATATCACGCTAAGGGATTTGCATGTAACCTTGTTAGTCAAAAGGGAACCCAAGATATGGGTGTGATATGATAAAAATAGATCTGAAAAAAAAAACCTTTCTGTCAGTAAAGGCAAATGTTGTAAGGGAAACCAGCTAGAACTCTTGCAAAAATCTGCAGAGATATTTGACCAAGGCCAGGGGTATAACATTCCAAGATATTGAGGGAGTAGAAAAATTTTTTTTGATTATTTTAAGTTCAAAGAGGGAGGAATCGGGGATGAATTCAGGGTTTATTCCTTGATGTGGACAATACAGTGTGCCAAAGTTAGGACTAAAACCTGGACAATACAGTGAGCCAAAATTAGGACTAAAACCTGGAAGAAAGGAAAGAGGTGGGAGTGGGGAAAGTGATGAGTTTAAGTTTAATACATTAAGTGTGAGAAGCCTCTAAGACTTAAAAGGTGAAAATTGTTGCCAGTCGTAAATGTGGGCTAGAATTCAAAACTGACATCTTGGTAGGAGAAATGGATTTGGGAATCATTTGCATATGGAGGTGGTAATCAAAAGCTCTGGGTGTTGATTGAACCAAGAGCTAGAGAGCATGATGGGAAGTCATCCAAGCACAGAATCCTGAGGAAAAGGAGCATTAAAGGATCAATGGAGAGAGAAGACACCCAGCAGAGACCAAGTGGTCTCAGGGAGGTGGAATAGAAGGAGGAACAGATGCTCACATGAGGACCTTCTCTGGCTCTCCAAATCCTCTTCACCCTTCAAGGCCTGGCTGAAACGCAAAATCTTCCATAATATGAAGGCTTCACAGACACCCCTCACTCACAGGGATGTTTGCCACCCCCATTTGCCTCCATCGCCCCATATATCAAAGCTGACCTCGTACTTTTATCTCCCCACACCAGCTCTTGCAGGAGAGGAATATGTCGCATTCAGTGGCAAATGACAAAAAAATTCAACTCAAACTGGCTTAAAGAAAAAGGAAGAAAAGGCTAAGGGTGGATTCTGCCTTAAGGTGTGGCAGTCCAAGGATTCAAAGTGGTCCTCTTTCTCTATTTCTTGACTGATTTTCCCTGAGGTAGCTTTATTCTCAGGCAGGCTATACCCAAAGATGGACACTGACAGTTTCAGGCTTGCAATTTCTTTCTTCAGCAACCGAAGTGGGCAAAGAGGTTCTTATTCATGGTCATTCTCAGTTCTGGTTGGCTTTCATCAGGTCACCTGCTGATCTTTAACCAATCACAGAGACCAGGGGATGTTAGGCTCCAATTGGCCAGACTGGATCACATGACAAGGAAGTGAGAGCAGAATCAGTTTCACCCTGGGAGAACACTGACATGAACCAAATGACGTGCACCAAGAAAAAAGAAGGATTACTAGAAAAAAAATGGAAATTGATACTGGGTAAGCAAATAAGAATTGTGTGTAGACAGGACGGTGCGTGCAATGCCATTCAACAAATAAGTCTTGACTGATTGGTCACAAGCCAAAATTTCCCACTTTGATCGCATCATTAAAAGACAGGATATTGTGTGATTATCAAGAGAAGTGACTTTTGTTGATGTGTTTTGTTGTATTAAGGAGGAATCAGAAAGAAAACGAAGAAGCTGGTATTTGTACCTACTGGCATCCTGACTGGTGGAGTTCGAAATCAGAGCAGGTAAAAAAGAGGCAGGAGCCGAAATGCTAAGAGGGGAGAAGGCACATGTCTCCCTGGGAGGCTGTGGGCATCTGAGGCCAGTGGTGAAACTTGGCTTGAAAGCTGCCCAAGTTCTGAGGCTTCTAGGTAATGAGAATAACAAGCTTGGCTGTATAAATCAAACCTACATTATTAGAAAAGTTTGACATTTGCTAAATTACCCATGAAAACTTACCCTGGTTGTTAAAAAGAACCAAAAAAAAAAAAAAATGTGTATTCATTTCCAAGCTAAATGTCAAGCTCCCTTAAAGATCTCCAAACACCTACAGATGGGGAAGGGGGAGGGAAGGAAACGCCATCAAATTAAGGGCAATAAACTTTCCAGACGTCTTCATCTCCATAACTGCTCAGAGATGTCTTCTGGCATTTCTAACTGGGTAATTCTGTCTTTGTATTACGTCTATCTATTGGCAACCCATTTCTTAAACGTACACTCACAGAGCAGCATCTGAACACTAAATTGAAACCCTGGAAGACAGACACAGCAAAAGTGAGTCAGAGTCATTTTATTTACAGACATAGCCCAGAGGTGTGTTAACAGGGAAGGCCACCAAACTCATGATTCCGGAATATCAAACTAGCAGTTCTAGAACTGGAAGCCTTGGGCAAACAGCCAAAACAACTCTTTACAAAACTAGAATTAAGAAGCCCCCCACCCCATATGCTTCAATAAATCAATTATTCATTACTAAACTATACCATTTATCAGAACGAGAGTGGGGAAAGTAAATGTACTTGAAATATATTGCTGGAATGGATCAGGTAAAAATATTTCCAAGTTTAATTTATAAGAAAATTTTGCCTGCTAAAGTACTTCAGATCAAAGTATACCAGTTTTAGCTAAGGATGGTTATTCTTGAACATTTACAGATGACAGCTCTACTATGTCTTAGTTATATTTATCTAAAACCCCAAAATACATACATGTGTAATGATGTACGTGTACATACACATACATATGAGTCTGTTTTATGTGAACACATGAAAAGGTGCCCCAAAGTACAACAAACTTTGGCACCAACCTTAGACTTACCTGGTGGCCTCCATTTCTTCCCTGATGTATGAAGCTAAGGTAGTAAGAACCTTAGTTTTACTAGGGAGTGAGTGGAGACTTCAATTGCTCAGAAAAGCTGCAGAAAGGGCCGGGGAGCCTGAGTGCTTCCAAGAAGTGATTTAGTGCCTCCAAATACACCTTCTAAACTATGTGTGTGACTGGATACTTAATGGTTCTTGGGCATTGTTTAAAACTTTATCTTTTAAATATTGATAATTTAGATTCATAATTTGGATACCATTTGTATACACATCCATAGCCACACATACTTACATCTCCTTTGCAATCATGTTCCTCCTTTTTCTTGAAAACCATTATTTTCCAGCTGAAAAAAATCCTTCTTAACCACCCACAGGACTTCTATAATCTAGACGCAGATGACTAAAATTCTTTAGTGACTGCCTTCCATGGGGAGAAGGTGTGGGTTTCTAAACCAGGGCCATAGAGGTATATGCATAGAGACCCTGGAAAAGGGTAGCATAGGAACCCCCGGAGGCCAGGCCTCACCCACTATGGGGGCATCCAGAGTGATCATGGGAGTTCCTGAATCTCTATTTGGATTAACCTGCCCACTGAGATTGTCTTTATTAAGATGGCAATTCTTAACCACAGAGTGGGTGTGCCTGCCATCCCCTCCCAACCTCTTCCAAGAAGGTCCTTGGTTAAAGGAGAGAAAGAAAATGACACTGAGGTTCAGGGCAGGGTGTTCTGTCCATGTGATGATGTGGTACCAGAGGCTTCCACTGGGAGCGCAGGGACTTCCTGCCCCCATTGTCCATCTGCCCACACTCTTGGGCATATACTTGCTACCTTCCTGGCATTTGAAGGGTGTTAAGAGTCCGAATGCCATTACATAAATGACCATCCCAGTCCCAAGGAACAACGGTCTCTGATAAAGAACACAGACTCTATGAAAGTCTTGACTGTGTCAACCCAGTTAACAAAGGGCCAAAGAAGCTTGGAGAATGGCCCACCTTCTTCCCTTTCCCAGCCATTGTCTCTCTGGCTTTTACTTCCTAAGGCCACCTTCTTTGGGGGAATTCCAAGTATAGCTGGATGGTCACTGAAAGTAATGATCTTTTCTTTGGGCGCATTGTGTGGAGAGCTAGAAAGGGCTGGGGAAAGAAATGCACTTTATTTTTCTACATACTTTTATGATTTATGAAAAATTGATCTACTCCCTTCAGTTAGATCACCATGAGTCAGAGAAATATGGGGACAATAAAGTGGCTGTGTCATTTCAAAAGTAGACTACGCTCCAGTTCAAGAATGACGGCCAATTAAAATAAGTTATTCGTGTCTGGTGGGACTGTGTGAGATGAACTATCACCCAAGACGAATTAAAGCCTGGGTTTGGAAGACTTCCTATTGACTAGCCTGCAGTATAACTTATTTCTGTTTATGCACAAGGTGGGGAAGAGATGCCAGGAAGAAAACTGGCCTGGAGCTCACCTGGATGTATAAGAGCAAAGAAAAGAGCACCTGCTTATTAATGTTTTGATACATAAATATTTTTTTGGTCACCATAGTGTCAGGCTATAGTCTACTCCTATATCTGTACCCATCTGTACATGGGTACAGATATAGGAGGGAATCTCAGGAAAGAGCTCATAACCAAAATACCCAGCACAGTGGCTTGCCAGTAAGGCCTATCACCTGCACCCAGCCCACATCCTGGGGAACTGGGATCCATCTTGGTGCATTTTCTGTGTTTCTGAACTTAAATCATTTTATTATTTCATAGTGACAGAATTCTCTTTTTTGAAGAATACCTTTTCTCTATTTTGAGGATGATTTTCTTCTTTTTTAATCTTAACTTCTCTAAACTTTCTATGATCTAACAGAAATAGACCTCTAGAGTTTTCATTATTGATAAGAACCACTCCATTCTCAGTCACGCCAATTATCGTGAATAATGGGGGAGTGGGGGAGAAATTCCAGTAGACCTATCTCTGACTCTTTCTATACCTTTGTCTCTCTTGTTCTCTTTCTGCATCTGTTATCTCTGTATCTATCTCACTCTCTCTCCATATTTCTGTTTATCTCCAGGTGTGACTGTTTCTCTGATGTCTCCTTCCATGTACTGCACCTTAAATTCTCTCATAAATGTACACACACACACACACACACACACACCACTTAAGATTTGGAGGCACAAACTTCTACACCAACTCTCCTTTCCTGCCTGCACCCTTAAACATGGCGCTGAAATATGAGTTTTCCCAGAGCCAGCTGAATCAAGGAAAAGTGGCTTCTATACCTTTCAGATCTGTTTAGCTGAGACCTTTCACACCTGCCCTACACAATCCTCCAAACCAGGCCCAGATCACAGCCCTGTGTCTGCCCAGCAAGAATGTAAAGGCCATGGGCCTGAAGATAGGCCATTCAATATCAAACCATCCTTGCATCTAATTCTTTTATTGTTATTATTGTTGTTGTAAGAAAACTTAACAAGAGATCTACCCTCTTAACAAATGCTTAAGTGTATAGTACAGTATTATTAAACTGCAGGTACAATGGTGTACAGCAGGTCTCCAGAACTTACTCATCTTTTATAACTGAAACTTTACACCCTTTGAACAGCAACTTCCCATTCGCCACCCCAGCCCCTGGCAACCACTGTTCTACTCTCTGTTTCTATCCATTTGACTATTTTAGGTTCCTCATGTAAGTGGAATCATACAGTATTTGTTTTTCTGTGTTTGGCTTATCTCATTTAGCATAACGTCCTCCAGGTTCATCCATGTTGCTGCATATGGCAGGATTTCCTTTTTTAAGGCTGAATAATATCCCATTGTAGGTATATACCACACTTTCTTGACCCATTCAACTGCTGATGGACATCTAGGTTGTTTCCACATCTTGGCTATTGTAAATTATGCTTCAGTGAACATGGAGTGCAGATATCTCTTTAAGATCCTGATTTCAATTCTTCTGGATAAATACCCAGAATCTAAGCCCGTTAGATTAGAACTCATGCCTGCTTCCAAAAAGACCTCCTTGCCTGTGCCTGGGACCAGATGTATGTAATACAATGTCCCTGCTCTGCTAATAGCATCACTGTTTTATTCCCTGGCCCACCGGGACATGTCCTAGTTTATTGTGCAGTCCCTGCAGTTTCTACTTCATTCATTTATTCATTCATCCCATTAGTGAATATTTATTGAGCATTAACTATGTGCTAAACTGTGGGCTAAGCTTGGAGGTGATACCTGGGAGTAAAGCGGTAACATCATCCATTCTCCTTGAGGTTACTGTCTAGCTCAGGAACTCGAGTTCTACCTCTAGCCCAGACCACAGTCCCTGTGATCCCTCCCTCCTCCCAGCCTCTCTGGTCCTTCCTGGCTTTGACTCAGTTCATTGCTTCTTCTGATGTAAACCTTGATGACCCCTGTGACCATCCCATCCTCCAAATCTGTCCAGTTCTCAGACCCTTCCCCACCTCACCTGGCCCAACTCTCCTTCGAAAGGACCCTGACACCTAACAGAGGTGGAGGGTTACATTTTCTCAGTATGAAGGTCATTATTTTCTCTTAGAAAACACACACTAGTCTGCTTCCTGATCTTAATTATAAATGAAGAAACTCCTTCACGGTGGATGCACCATGGCTTTCTATGCAGAGTGGAGAGCTCTGTAGCAGATTTTCTTCACACGTTGTAAGAGATACAAGAGGGCTCCAAGCTCAGCTGAAAGAAGAGATGCTGCCCTTAATCCCCAAAGTCTCATAAATAATCCGATTCCATGAAAAGCTGGGTAGAGAGTCTCCGAATCCCAACTACCTGCTAGGCTTCCTGAATAACGTCTTTTCTCACTGTGCCAAGATGGCGGATCTTCACTTACTGAGGTCCAGATTGCGTGTGTGTGTGTGTGTGTGTGTTTGTGTGTGTGTGTAATCATTTGAAAGCTGAAATCTTTACTTGCTGAATGTCACTTTATGTTCCTGATACAGGTGATCAGGAGCCTTAAGATTCACAAAATTTCTCCCACCCTCTGCTGTGACATCTTTTCAGTGAGTCTTTCTATAGCCCATTGTATAGCAATGGGAAAGGATTTCCAGCTCCCCTGGGAAGCTTATGGTGAAATCATACTCATAAACCTGTTCACTCTTTCCACCACTTTGCTTTTACCAGAATTCTTGCAAACGTGCTCTCTCTGTCTTACAGTTAATAAATTAAATGAATAAGCAACAAACAAAGGAAATCTCAGAGCACATCTCAGAGGCTTAAGGGTGCGATGGTTATAGAGGTAACTTGAGCTTGCCACCACTGGAGTCTGGGGTCTGGCTGCAGCAGCTCTGGGGGTGGACAGGGTGTCGGATGGGGCTCTACTCCATCTCAGGGGTCTTTAATCCTTGGGCAATGGCGTCCAGTAAAACAAGGGAACATTAAGTGTCAATTACTAAGTCTGTGTTTCATGTTTCATACAGTCCAACTCAAGGCAAATAAATATTTCAGCAAAAAGAACAGCCCTGTGATATATGTGAATGTCACTGATTTAAGAAAGCCACTAAATTCACTGCAGTTACAGAGAAGTGGGAGGAAAGGACACGAGAGAATAGGTTGATTCATTCCCTCCTTGGCTCTTCCAAGAGCTTTGCTTTCCTCTCCATTTTTACCTCTTTTACTTCTCCATGCCTCCCCTCTCCTGTTTTCCTTGATTTTATTATCATTACTCTTATTTTCCTTACACAGTCTCCTGAAACAGAAATAAGAGTGAGTGTGAATTTGTGCATCCCTCTTTCCAGGGGAATACCTGAGCACTGAACAACAAACATTTCTCCCTTCCTCTTTCAGATGCCCTTTCACGCCTACCCCCACCCCCCACCAACCCCCGCACTGGAGTGTTTCAAATTCTTCTGGGAATGCAGAAAGTTTTAGTTTATTTAAGCAGAGACAGGCAGGGCACTGTGACTAGAAATTGGTAGTAAATTCCACAATTAGGGAGCAGAGCTGCTAAAAGCTCTTACTCAAAAGGACCCAAGATTATACTGTGAACAAATTAAATTGCCTGCTGCTTCCACTCTCGCCAGGTGACTGGGGACATATGGTGACAAAAGATCGAGCAAATATATTCAGTCCAGTTCCTTAAAAAAGAAACTTAGAATCCAATACTGAATTTTTTTAAAACTGCAATTCCCACCAATGGAGGGGAGGGAGTCTTGATATCTAATACTTTCTCAGAACATGGGGACCTGTTCTTTGGTTAACCTGCCATGATCCAGCACTCCTGCAAGTGGAGAGTTACAGCCCTCTAGCCTCCAAATAACTAAAGCATGAATTAATCTCTCCAAATCTTCCCCAAGAGGCTACCTTCTCACCTGGCAGTATTTCATAAATGATCAAAAGTTGGCATAAGAGGGCCAAGAGAAACAGACATACATTCAAGGATCAGATGACAATGGGACCCCAAAGTCTGCTCTACTTGAAGATGCTCTCCAGACATTTTAATCATGTTGAATTGCCAGGGAGAACTCAGGCCAGGAAACAAAATTCCCACATCATCAAATTAGGTGATCTTTATGTAGGAAATTCATAGGCTAAAAGGGAGCCTAGATTGAAATCCAATCATTTAATTAAGGAAATACGTCACCTTTGCCTGGATAATAGCGGAAAACTCCAGCATTGCCCTCACCAAGCACAAACGCCCAAGGAAACCTGCCAAAACCCAATGTCATATGGATCTGTCAAGGTCACACAATGACATAACAGTCAGAGATACAGCTGTACAGACTAATTGGACCAGCACAAGGCTAGAAGTTGGTCAATTCATTGTAATGGAGGAGAATTTAAGAGTACCTGAGCCTCCAGGCACTGAAGAACGCCTCCCACCATCAGCCCGTAGACCATGAATTCCTAGGTCACACAGGCTGGTTTCCATGTCTGGTTCCCTTTCTGTTGCAATCTACTCTGCCCCATAGGGTATCTTTCCAGCCCCAGCATGAAATATGGTTTCTCCAGAAGACCCCCTACCCTGGCCCCATTAAGAAGCTTACTTGCTTAACTTCTTATAAATTGCTGCAGAATAAACAGAGAGGACAGCAAATCAAATTAAATAAATGAGCAATTTATACAGTTCTTAAAATCCTATCACCATTGTCTATAATGCAATCCTGACTCCATTCTTAGTTGCTCCTCCAAAAGACTTTTTGACTTCACATTCTCCTTTGTTATTTACAAGGTCTCTAACCAGCACCTTTCACACACATCTTTTGTAGGTAATCATAGCAGGCATCACTTTTTCTAGCTCATGCAGGACCGGGTCCCAAGAGTGCCCTCTTCCTAGGGGAAAGACCTGAATATGCAATCAGGACAGCACAATAAGCATTCATTGATGTCATGGGCTCCTCCGTTGCTCGAGGGCATAATTGTACTGGGGGACATGGCCGGCTGAATATACTCCTCAAAATGACCTCTAGGTGACATCCTCACAGGCCAAGAAAGCAAACTACACCTTGGGTTACTGAACAGTATGTTGCATACAGGCAGAAATAGCTGGGATACTATATATAGGTAAAAATTCACTCTAAATTTTAGGAGTTGCTTTGGAAATCTATTACATTGCATCACGTAACCTTAAGGAAACATTTCTAAACCATAAAAGTGATGTGAATTTATACATAGACCTTTTCTATGATCCGGCAATTTCACTCCCAGGTTTTATTCAATAGAAAGGAAAACATATGCCCACAATAGTCTTGTACAAGAATATTTATAGCAGCTTTGTTCATACTAGCCAAAAATTGGAAATAATCCAAATATCCATCAACAAGAGATCTGAGAAAGACCTTATTGTATATTCATACAATAGAACGCTATTCAGCAATGAAAAGAAACAAACTTGATTTACACAACTACGAAGATGAATTTTAAAAACCAAACATAATACTGAGTGAAAGAAGCTAGATACAAAAAAGTACATCCTATATGATTCTAGTTACATGAAATTCAAGAACAAGCAAAACTGTTCTGTACTGATAGAAAGCTTGAAGTGTGATTGAAAGTGGGGGAACTGACTGGAATCAGTTACAAGGGAGTTTCTGGGGTGATGAAAATGTTTGGTATGTTGACTGGGGTGTATGTTACATGAATACATACACTCATTGATCCATGCACTTAATAGCCATGCATTTCACTCAGGTAAACTATACCTCAAATATCTAAAAGATTTAATTAAAAATATAATATTGGCATATCTGGAAAATATATTCCATGACACAAATGGAATCTACACTCAATGTAAATAAGTTTTACTTTGTTAACCAATAAATTCATCACTAACTCAGTGCCCCTGATTGTCCCTGTCACCGCCAGTTAAACTCACATCCCAACACCTTGGCAGTAGATTCTACAATCAGGAGGAGCCAGAGCACCTTAGGTGATACCTCAGGCCCCTCCTAGCTATGCACACAGGCAGAAAACACAGCCAATCAAATCAACTACCAGCAAGAGGAAGGGCGGAAGGGCCAGGCTGTGTTTCCAGGCCTACCAAATATCTCCATAGCGTGGAGTGCATCTGAAACACTCCCTGAATCCACCATCTAAAAATTGAAAGCGAGAAAGAGCTGGAGTTGAAAGCATTCAATAAATCATTAAATACTATCAGCATAGTTGTCTGCTTGAGATGAGCACTAAACCTTGATTGAAATTTCTCCAATAAATCAAATGGAGCAAGGTGATTTTGTAATTACCCATAAATAACATTTCCGCCCTTACATTTTAGACAGAAAACTAGGATTTGAGACCTGCTGGCAATGAGACAAGCCTCAGATGGCAATGCAGCAGGCATGTGCCAGCCTTAATAATGTAAGAGCAAGTCTAGATTTGAAGAAAATTATCAAATTAAAAAAAAGAGAAGTATGTCATTGCCAAAGAATATTCTGACACAAAGCAAAACAAGATTGGTTTTGGGCTTCCCTGGTGGCGCAGTGGTTGAGAGTCTGCCTGCCGATGCAGGGGACACGGGTTCGTGCCCCGGTCCGGGAAGATCCCACATGCCGCAGAGCGGCTGGGCCCGTGAGCCATGGCCGTTGAGCCTGTGCGTCCGGAGCCTGTGCTCCGCAATGGGAGAGGCCACAACAGTGAGAGGCCCGCGTACCGCAAAAAAAAAAAAAAAAAAAAACAAGATTGGTTTTAATGCCTCCATTTTTGGGTCTAGCCCCTGGAAAGGCAAGAAGCACAGAGAGAGGAACAGAGAAGCACATACCCAAGGGACCATGTATGCCCCATTGGCCAGATTTTGTGAGCAGGATAACTATGGTGATTTTCAGTCCCAATACAAATACAGTGAATATTTTCATTTATATGTCTCTGTCAGCTCTAATTGCTCATCAGTTTAAAAAGGGAGTGTTGGTGGGAGGCTCACTGCCTGTTAATGAGATCGGATGGGCTTAAATGTCGCAATTGGAGTGAACTGCATGGATCTTTAACTTCTCGGTCAGGACCCAGACACTCCCAATATTTTCAGGTAATCGCAAAAAAGATTTAGAATCTTAATTTAAAATATAATTTTCCCTATCAGAGCAAAAAAAGAGAATACTCATCAATGAATGAATTTAGTGTTTGCACTTTGCTTAAGAATATAGGCTAAATTATCTTTATAAGGTCAAGTTAGAAGCCCTAACCTATTTATGAAATAAAGTTGTTGGCAATTAAGATGTGAACTATCTTTCTAGGTCATTGTAGCAGACGGTGTTGGTGCTCAGGTAAAGGTGGACTGCTGCCGGCAGCTGCCAGCTCCCTGTCTGTGGGCTTGCTCTCTGCTCTCCCCAACACAGAGGTGGTCACAGGTGCTGGGGGGCTAATCCCCCAGAAACTGGCCTCAAGCAATGAGGGGTGGGAACTGGGGGGTAAAACTACCCTAGCTTCTCAGCCCTTAGTTGGGACAACTCTTGAAGTCTGTTCTACACTGCCCCTAGAGCTTCCCGGTGGTATTAAGATATGATTACCCTTGGAGTAACCTGTCATTAACACACATCATTAACACATACCGGGTTTCTTTTCCTTCCCTTTCTCAACTCTTCACTCCCCTGTAAGTACCTCCTGATACTTTCAACCAGGAGGTTGTACAACTTCCTGGTAATCCACAACCCATGAGACTTACACCCCAATCCTAGTCTCAAGTATCTGCTTTTGGGGAACCCAAGCTTAGATAGGAACAAACATGATTTTGGATAGACCCAAGCCTAGCTCTATGGATCTCGATAAAAGCTCTCTGTGATTCAGGAAAAGTAGAAAGAAGATTCCCCACTGACCTCTATAAAATATAAACCATTCCTGCGGTAGACCAGAAAGGGAGAAGTCTGTACTGGCATTCTAATTACAAACAACAGGGGATGGCCTGGTTGTCTGATATTAAGTCTGATTTCAGACTTCTGGCCTCCAGAGTTGTGAAAGAGTAAATTTCTGTCATTTTAAGCTACCAAGTTTATAGTAATGTGTTATGGTACAAGTAAGAAACTAATACAGTAAATTTTTGCATTTTTAAATGCTATGTCAAGTCCCTAATCATTACTCTTTTTCAAAAATTTCTTGGCTTTTCTTAATCATTTGGTCTTCCAATGGAATTTTAATTATTTGGACCAGATTCAATTCAGGTTCAAATTTCATTAAATTAGGATGAATCAGTACTTTCATGGTATACATCCTCCTAACCAGGAGTATGATAGCTTTCTCATTTATTTTTGAAAGATTTTATAGTTTTCTCCATTTCTGACCTATATTTTCTCATTTATTCCTAAATATTTTTTTCATTATCATGAATAATAATTTTCCCTTTTCTAACTTAATATTTCAGTATGGAGAAAGGCTACTGATTTTGTATATTTATCCAATCCCTCTCAACCCCAATTTTCATGTTCTGTTAATGATTTTAATAGTTGTTTTAGTGGAGTCTCTTGAATTTTGTAAGGGTACAGTAATTGAGTCTCTTTCTTTGCTGTATTCGTGTTGATTATTTTATTTACCGGTTTTATTGCATCAATTAGCACTTGTTAAATATTGTTCAGTTGTTACAGTAATAGAAGTTACCCCTAACTTTTCCATATTTTAATGGCATTCATTTCAGGGTTTTACCATTTATTTTCATGCTTTCTGTTAAGTATGTCTTTATCCTGCCTACTTCCTTCCTTCTATTCAAATTTTACTTAGAATTTGTAAGGAGAATGGACACTGGATTTCATAAAGTACTTCTTCAGTTTCTAATGGTATAATCATATGGCTTTTCCTCTCTTTAATTCATTGAGGTAAGGAACTTTTGATATATTTCAGAATTTGAAATGTCCTTGAATTCTTTGAATAAGTACTATTGGGGTGTGGCATTCTTATTCTACTATTTGACCGAAATCTTTTTGCTGACACTTTAGAAAATCTGCATCTGTAACAAACTAACTCTGAGCTTTATTTTTTTTTTTTGCGGTACGCGGGCCTCTCACTGTTGTGGCCTCTCCCGTTGCGGAGCACAGGCTCCAGACGTGCAGGCTCAGCGGCCATGGCTCACGGGCCCAGCCGCTCCGCGGCATGTGGGATCTTCCCGGACCGGGGCACGAACCCGTGTCCCCTGCATCGGCAGGCGGACTCTCAACCACTGCGCCACCGGGGAAGCGCCTGAGCTTTATTTTTTATATAAACCTTATCAGAGTTAGGTATCAGAGTACTGAGTTTATACAATTTTAATAAAACAAATTGTTTAGCTTTCTGTCATTTTCTTGCAGTCTCCAACCACTTCACTTGCAGAGAAATTTTTATATTTTTAAAAGTTAGGTCAAGTTTTGACTATAAAACTATCTGGGCCTGGTGCTTTTTTAAAATGGTAGATATTTAATTATTTTACCATCAACTTACTGGTTATTGGCCTAACAAGATATTTTAATTCCTTTTAAGCCCATTTTACTTGATTATACCTTTCCAACTAATAAAATATTTACAATATATTTATATGTACTATTCTCCAGTAAATTTTTAAATCTCTCACAGATCTGTGGTTTTTCTTCCTCATATCACACATTGAACATTTTTGACTTATTTTCACCGATCATGCTTGTCACTTAATCTTACTCATCTCTTCAGTGAAATTGCTTTTGTTTGATGTTTCCTTTCTATTGTTGTGTTTCTATTTGTTTTTTTTTTTTTTGAGAACTTACAATTGCATATTTCCTTCTCATTTCTTTTGGTTTACCTTATTTGTCCCAATTTCTTAGTTTGAAAATGAAGTTCACTTTTATAGTTCTTTATAAATAATAAAAGCAATAAAGACATATTTTTGCATAATATAGCCTTAACTACATCCCATAGTTTTTTGTACAAAGTGTTCTTTTTTTTTTCCCACTCTCTTCCAAATACTTTAAAAAGTGTGTAATTTTAGTTGATTTCTAGCCTAATTGAGTCTAATCAGAGAATGTGGTCTATAAAATATCTCTGGGATATTTTATTAAGATTTTCTACATGGCTAAGTACATGATCAATACTATTAGCTGCTCCATCAAAATATGGAAGAATATATCATTTCTGTTTCTAGTTTACAAAGAGAAAGGCCTTGTCCATTCAGTAACATGTTTCTACTAACTTGAGTTTAATGATTCAATTCTTCAATAAATTGTTGCTTATTTGATATTTGGAATTCATAAAGCTACTTATCCACATCTGTATTATAATGGGAGGAAAAAAATCTCTTCTCCTGTTATCTTAGCAGCAAAAAAGCAAGTGGAATCTCAGATATTCAATAGCTGTTCCTCTTTTTAGCCCACTGTATATTTTTTTCTTCATATTCTGTATTTGTACTCAGACAGGTGATCAGTTCTGTGTACCTAGTGAAGGGTTTGAGAGCCTGCCTGATTCTCTTTGAATTGTGGCTGACTTCTTCTGGATCAGAGGACTGTGGAAAATTATCTCCTGCATCAGTCTCAATTATCATTAACAAGATTTGTCTCAAAACTTGCTCTTTTGTAAGAACCACGAGGAAGGGGAACACTGCAGCAGAGTGGGAGAGAGAGCTGGCCTTAATTCACAATGTAAGTTTTCAGCACAAACACTGTAAGGATACTGAGGAATGGATACACACTCATTAAATACTCCTTATGCCACAGAAGGTCTAGTATTTTGTAAAAACCAAATTCCTGCTACCTGTGTAGAAAAGTTGAAAAAAAGTGGGTCTGAATCGGTAGTTTAGAGCAGTGCTTCTCAAACTTGCATGTGTATCAGGGTGCCCTGGGGGGCTTGTTGACACATAGGTCTCTGGGCCCCATCCCCAGAGATTCTGATTCAGCAGATCTGGAGCTGCCTGAGGTTCTGCACTTCTGTGAAAGCCCTAAGTGGTGCTGATGCTGTCACTAGACTGACCATCCTGTAAGGACCACTGGCTTCAAGGATGTGCAGCTGGCCAGGCTGGAGTGGAGTATGAACAGCTGTGGTTTGTCTTTCAAGGCCCTTTCTGTTCTTTTACGGTCCTGCTCTCGCCCATCTACAAGCCCTGAAATCTTTCTAATGTTTCCTAGCCCTTAACAATTCCTGGCTGAAGTCAGAATTGCTGAAGGTAGCTCCATTCTTCAGAGTGACTTCATTTTAAAAGGATACACTTAAATTCCAAAAAACTCAAAACTAATACAAAAGACCCTAGGGAAACTTCGGCACGCTTGGAGATTCTACCTGCTCTGTGCCACCCAAACTGCTCTGTGAAGGTAACCGCGTACCCGATATGCAATTCAAACTGAGTCTTGTTTGTTTCAGGAGGGCCCAGCATACTGGAGACCGGCAAGGGTGGGTGGAGAGGGCAAAATAATTTTTTCTTAAAGTTGGATCTTCTTGGAAGTATGCTCTTAGGTGCTGTCAGCTACAGAATTGATCATGCATGTTTCATAAAAGTAGAAAAGAAACTATTTGGGGGTAGAGATGGGGGTAAGGGTTGGAGAGGGAAATAGGAAGGTACAAATATAGGAAAGAACATTCAATGCATTGCCCTCAAAATGCCCAAATCCAAAGAGACTCTACAAAGATCTGTGAAAACCTCAGCAGGAGATCTTTTTTCTGTGAAGGGTGTCAAACAGTTGACATATGTGGCATAACTGAGAAACAGGGGGGTAACAATAGTGCTGCCTCCAATGGAAAATAATCAAAATTGTAACAACCCTGAGGGGTCAGACGTTGGCTTGATCCTTTAGCTGGCAGAGATATCAAGTCTTAAGATACAAAGCTCTGTAATATCCGGCTGCATCATTTACTTTCAAATGACCCAGAGAAAAGCCATGGAGCTTCCCATGTCCCTTGGGGATGCACCTGGATTTGATTTTGACAGCCAAGAGCTCCCAAAAGAGGTCATGGGACAGAGGCCTAGGAGATATTTGGCCCCATTTGTTCAAATTTAAAAATCAGAACGTTTCTCTTAGTCAATTTTTCTTTCAAATTCTGTTCTAGTAGCTACATTTCCTAGTTTATACTGTATCATAATAATTCGGGTATATATTTCACTTACCCACTGATCTCTGAATTCCCTGAAGGTGGGAGGTGTAGCTGCCTATCGCTCTGTCCTCAGTCTATAGCACCTGCAACCACAGAAGGGGTGAATTAACCCTTCTTGCTGGGCTTCCACTGGGTCAAGATAGTATCCCCGTGTTGGTATCTCTGCTAATGCAACTGGGAAGCCGGCTACTTCATTCTTACCCAGGAATGAGAATATGGAAATTTGTTATGTTAACAACGCTCATCTTTTGAGTGCCTGCCATGTGCCAGCCACTTTGCAGGCATCATCTCATGCAATTTTAACAAGTCTGTGGAGCAGGAGAGATCCTGTGACCTTATAGATGTAGAAACTGAGGCCAGGAAGCATGACATGCCCAGGGTGGCACAGTGAGGAAACAGACCTAGGATCTGTCTGCAAAGCTCTCAGCTTCCGAACTCTAATCTTATTTACTCTGCTGTCCTCCCGTCTTGTTCCATGAGGGTGTGAGGACCTGGGAAAAATAGCAGAAAAGCACTCAGGATGTGCTTGGTACTCAACAGTTTTAATATTATGCCTATACTTAACAGGAAAGTAAGCCAACAGCATGAAGCCAGTTTCCCCTTCCCAACCCCAGCATCTCTGCATTTACTCAGCCCACATTTATCACGTACCTTCTCCACCTGGGACATCAGACCAGGAACTGGAGAAATGACTATACCAAACAGACACTTGTCCTCACCTTTCAGGAGTTCCCACTTATCAAAGAAAAAAGTCCTAGACAACTTTGGAGCACTGAGTGGTGTTTGTAAGTGCAATAACATATGATGCGAGAGTCCAGCCTTTGGAATAACTGGGCTTCCCAAAGAAAAACAGAAAATGGCATAGACTCCAAGCCCTTCAGATTTCTCAAGTCATGTTAACAGGAGGTCAACCAGCTCTGGACAAGCCAGAAGGAGTCACTCCCACGCCATCTACTTTCCCAAGCAGCGCATACTCTGGATCATTCGTGCAACGTCATGCAGGCAAAGCTCCCTTAGAAGGCAGAGATTTCTACTCTTGGTCATTTTTAATTCTCTAAATCTTTCTGTTTACTCCTTTTGATCGGTCTGACTGAACTAGCCAGTCCTGTAGCACTCACATGACGGATCCCCACAATCCATGGATCTCCAAGAGTACTAGTGACACTTAGCAACTGACCACCCATTGTAGATGCTAATTATATTTCCTCAGTAAAAAGAAGGGGCAGCGGTGTGGCAGAGCTGGCTCATACTAGCTCACACGAGAGCAAATTGTTAAATTTTCAGGAACTCTGGGAGCTGGTTGTTAAACGCAGCCATTATTTAAAATTTAATTCTATAAACACATACATACTAATAGAAACAGAAGTAATAAATATTCAAAACTCATCCCTCTAATTCTTTTTTTGAATTTTATTTTATTTTTATACAAAATAAAATTTCTTTTTTCTTTTTTAGGTCTTTTCTTTTTCTTAATTACCTATTTTATACATATTCGTGTATATATGTCAATCCCAATCTCCCAAACATCCCTCTAATTCTTTAACAATGTTTTCGTATCACTACATTCTTGAGGTTATTGGCAGCGATCGGATCTGTGTGGTGGGAAAACTTAGCTCTCGGCTCCTTGACATCAGGCTGGTAACTTGAAGTCAGTCATGGTGGGATTATTTATACCATGATATTCAGCAGATGCTATAAATCCAGGCCATTTTCCCCAGAGAGCCAGTTGTTAAACATTGACCAGCACGGCACTGGGGAAAAGGTTCTTCTCCCAGATAATTGCAAGCAGCATAATTTTAGCCACAGGCCCAAAGCAAACACAGGCACAGACACAGCTGTGAAAAAAAACCTGCAGAGCAGACAGATGCAGCCAAGACAACTTGAGGATGACGACAAGGCCAGTGGTGTAGGACATCACACGGAGCAACCTTCTCAACCAAGCCGGCCAGACTGGCCTGCAGTCCCTGTGGTTGGATCCCTTTGAAGGGGAGCTTTCCCAGATTTCAAAAGACATACAACCCAGAACAGGCTGCCGTAGCGCCTCAGCACCGGCCACTAGGAGAGAAAGACAACCAGATGATTGTTAAGGCAAATAAACCAGATGGTCCATGAACCAGAAATAATCCAGCCCCAGACTCGAAAAGTGCAAAATCTCTACCATCTCAGGGATGACAGAACCACCTGGAAGCTGAGAGAGGTGGGCTGGGTGCTAGGGTGTATGAGGCGAACTTTATTTTTTAGGGTTAAATGTTTTTATTCAGTTGACAATTAGGCATCTTAGGTTAGGGGGTTTTTGAGGAAATAGTCTCTAGTGCAACACTGACCAATATCTTTCTGCAATGATAGAAACGTCCTATCCATACGCACCGCTCCAAATGCTCCATATAGCAGCCACTTCATCGAGTTGCTGAGCAGCTGAAATAGGACTAATTCAACTCAGGTACTGAATGTTAGATTTTTCTTCATTTAATTAGTATAAAGTTAAATTTCCATGCCCAGGTGTAGCTAGTGGCTATCCTATTAGACAATGTGGCTCTAGTGGATATGAAGCTTGAAAACAGTTGGCATTCAATCAGGGTAAATATAAGTAATAAAGTTGGGATACAGTTAGTAGAACCAAGTGTAGTTTCTTGGTGTATCTGGGTTTATTAACATAAGTTCAGCTCGTTCAGCTACACAACTATAACTACAGGGTCCACTTTGAGTACTAAATTTCTGTTAGATTTCTGAAAAACCCAGTCTCATCACAACCTCGCCACCTCAATCAGCATCATGGGAAATCCTGTTCCCGAGGTAGGTCGGCAGGTACCTGAGTGGGCGCGTCTCTCCTAGCTTCTGTCACGAGTTCCTCAGCCCTTGGATGCATCTGGCCTCATTCTATTTTTTTTTTTTTTTTTTGTGGTACGCGGGCCTCTCACTGTCGTGGCCTCTCCCGTTGCAGAGCACACGCTCCGGACACGCAGGCCCAGCGGCCACAGCCCTCGGGCCCAGCCGCTCCGCGGCATGTGGGATCCTCCCAGACCGGGGCACGAACCTGTGTCTCCTGCATCGGCAGGCAGACTCTCAACCGCTGCGCCACCAGGGAAGCCCTGGCCTCATTCTTGAGTCCATCCTGACCAACGCAGGCAGAAAATCACATCCTTTGACTTGTCAAATCACAGGCTCTGCCAGGGACTCAATCATCTGTAGCCTCCATCTGATCCCTGCCGTGTCTACTCTGGTTGGGCTACTAAAGTGCTCCCTAATTCCTTTGGTTTTCACTGTGTCTCTGCATCTCTGGTGGGTCTGGAGCACTGAGCAGCAGCCTACATATGTGGCTGTGACGATGCCTCATTCTCGGCGTCCACAGGGTCCTCCATCCAATTGTACAGACACAACACCTGGCGAGTTGCAGCAGCACGGCCCACTTGCCAGACCCAAACTCCTTGGGTTCTAAGGCCACCCAACGCGTGTTCGGTATCCCCATTGGCACAGGGTAAACTGGACCTTGGGTCACCCTTCTAGAAGGAGAGAGGCAGCCGCTTGCAGGGCCCTTCTTAGCCAGGTGATAGAGTTGGCTCCAGGGAGACAATCCTCATGCTTATCTTGGGGGAAACCTCATGCTAACTTTCAAAATAACTCAGGCAGGTTTTGAGACTAAGTGAAGTTTATTTCTAAACATAAAAACAGGGATCCCAGAACAAAGAAGGATATGTTTGTTTTAGTTCGGTTATGAGAGTTGGCAATTTTGGTTGGTTTGGAACTTTTTTGGTTTGAAGACCTGGTCTCTCTGTGTCCTTGTTTATTTCTCTGCAGTCACATTTATTAAGGTATAAATTACATACCATAAAATTCACGCTTTTCGGCATATAGTCCTATGAGTATTGACAAATACATACAATCCTGTAATGACCACCACAGTCAAGGTATAGAACAGCTCCATCACAACAAAAATTGTCCTCACGTCCCACTGCGATCAAGCCCTCCACCTACTCCCAAGCAGCCATTAATCTGGTTTCTGTCCCTATGGTTCTGCCTTTTCCAGAATGTCATATAAATGGAATCATACAGTATCTTTCCTTTTTGTCTGATGTCCTTCACTTAGAATAATGCATGTTAATAGTGAAATTTTCCATTTCACTTTTTCACAGTCCAGTTACAGGGCACTGTGACGAAGTTGTTCTAAGGTGTGTCCAGGAAGCAATGTGGACACCCACAAACATTGCCAACAGGTCACAGAAGTCTTCTCAGAGAAAGAAAAATTTGACTCAGATCAACAAAGAAGCTGAACACTGATTATTAAGGTAAGGAAAGAACCTACCTTACCTAAGGTAGAGGAATCAATGTCCAAGGATGAGGAGACATTAAAACAAAGAGCTTCCTCCCTAAAAAGAGAAGCTACTGAACAGCAAAGTGTCCTATACTTTAGTCTAGAGACCAAGGCAAACCTAAGTCTGCAACTTGAAAACTCAAGCAAAAAGAATGCATGCTTCTAACCAGCTAGGACTCCAACTTCATTCCCACAGACATCCCTCCATTTGCTTGGACAGTGACAAAGGGGCAGAAACGTTTCAAGCTGGAAATCCATCAGTTGAACAAACGAATTCTACAGCAAACCTCACCCTGGACTGAGGGTTTGAAGAAGTAAGACGGGTGACCAGAGAAGAGTTCTGAGTTCCAGCTTTAAAATTTTCCCTGACATGTAAATGGGAGAAAACCATTTATCGTGTAATGGGATTGTATGTCCATTAGCTTTCCCATGGGAATGTAAACACGACAAAATTGAAAACAATAATCTGCAGAGCTTTGGCCAAGTGTTTCTAGATTCAGAGGCAGCAGATCAGCCCCGTAGCCAACCAACTGCTTTATCTTGGGCAAGTCTCTTGACTTTTCTGGTCCTGTCCTCTTTTCTGTTACAAAAAAGAAAAAGAGAGGAAAAGAGTGAAGTTGGATCAGACCATTTCAGAAATTCCTTCTAGCTCTTCTGTTTTCTAATTGTGTAAGTGACGTCAAAACCATTGGACTTAAGGAAACTTGCAGCACACTCAGAAATAGGACTGGAATAAAGGCTCCATTCATGGCCCCAGAGGTCAGTGAACACAATGAGGCTTTTTGTGGAGTGATGGGTGGAAGGGTGGAGAGAGAGTGTGGGAGGTCTGGTGTTCTCTCTGTCTACCACAGACCCCCAAAGAGTCACTAAAATTGTGGAAGCAATAGTGAAAGTAGGAAATAAAAGAGAAAATAGAGCACCCATCAAGTCTAATAATATTCTTGTAACTCTAGGACTGGGTACATCAGAAGCAGCTCTGGAGGCCACTAGCCAGACCAAACTGTCCTTAGTAGAAGGCAAACTCAACCACATCTGTTCTCACCAGCTCAGATATTGTTCTAGTCTTGGACTATTGAAAACACTATCATAGATGAGGCTAGAACCATGTGTCTTGGGCTCCAGAAGACACAGGGCTGTTCCCAAAGGGAAGATCATTCTCCAATTCTCCACTTTTATCACTGCCTCTCTGCACCCCTCCCCTCCTCTGCTTTATGTCTGTCCCAACCCTAAAGGTACAGCACTACCACCACTCGGAGTGATTCCAGCAGCACCCCTCCTTCCTCTGAGGTACAGGGCCTCTTCCCAGCTCCCTTTGCACAGACGTGGTGGCCTGGATGCATCAGGAAGTCCGGGAGGGTGGAGGCTGTGGTCCTAGCCAGAGCCCTAGATTCCCAGAATGTCAGGGCCACAGGGACCAAGAAAAACTACACTCACTGGTGTTCAACCTTTTTTTTAAAGTAGAGTAAAGCTTATTCTCATGTAAGACTTGCAAGGAAAACCAAAATGAAAAAGTGATAAAAGCTGTGGAAATGGGGCACAGAGGTGGGGAAGGGGGGGGGATCTTAACATGCTCAGTCCCTCACCATCAACACACGTACATGTGCGCAGACACATGCACACACAGACACAAGCACTGCCAGGGAAATGTAATGTTTAAAAAGTCTCCTCCCAATCCAGAAATCCTCTCCACAAAGTCATTTATTGCCAGGTAAGCATTAAACCAGAGGGTGATGCACGGCACAGGCCATCTGCTAGGTAAGAGATGCAGACTGAAAGCAGTCATGCTTGCCCTTTCATCCAGCCCAGAGACACAACTGATGACACACATGTTTTCAAGATAAACAACAACTACTTCTTGGGGTGGCAGACTTGGCAGCATTATTGGTGACACACAGTTCATCCTAACTTTACTTGGGAGTTGGGGTGACCATCTAAGAGTTAGCCAATTGACTTTATCCAGAAAACAGGAGGTCGTTTTGCAACACACCGTACTTATTTGAATTGTCAATAATCCTGAACTAAACTGTCTGATTCCTGCTGTTAGGGGACAACCCATTCTGGGTGAGGACTTTATCTGCAGTGTTAACGGCAGGGTTGGGGCCATATTACAAGGCCAGCTCGTTTGTTCGTTGCCCCCCTGTGCTCTCGGGACAGTGATTCCCACCCTGGCTACACTCTAGAACAATGTGATGTTTGGGACCCATCCCACATCAATTAAATCCCAATCCCAGGAGATGGGGCCTGATTGACTGCTGGCTTGTTTTAAAGAGGAAACAGGTGATTCTAAATTTGCATCCAGGGCTGAGAACCACTTAGCTACAGACTTGATAAGACAGTGGCCTCCGCCCTGGTTTCATTAGAATCCCAGGGGAGCTTATAAAATCCCAAGGCTCTGGTGATGCCCCAGACCTAATGTATCAGGATTTCTGGGGCCTGGCTCAAATATCCGTATTTCTTAAAGCTCCTGGGGTGAGTCCAGAATGCAGCCAAGGCCAAGAACCACTGGGATGAGAGTTGGCCTCTGCCCAGCAGTGGGCTCAAAGCCTGGTACCAGGACAGTGGCCCCATGGGCAAGGGCTTTACTCCATTGGTTATGTGTGTATCTCTGCAGACTCTCTGAGTAGTTTTCTGCTCAGCAAATGACTTAAGGCTGATCATGTTCAGCAGTGCAGGTCATCTGTTCAAAGTAGCCATTATTATTATGGATACATGTAATATTTAAATAAAAATGTAAATTTCTCTTTCAACTAACTTTTGATCTTAGATAGAAAGTCGAGTATCTAATGGGAACTTTCCCTTCTGTGTGACTCTTGTTGGATCTCGGAAACTGACAGAAAGAGTAAGTCTCATTTCAGTCTGTGCTATTTCTTCTGTCCTTACCTATCCTGGACACCTTTTTATCATTCAACTAAAGAAAAAGATTCCCTAGGCAAAAGGAAGCCTCCTCCTTCCTCGTCTTCACAGCCCAGCCCTGCACATCCGGGCAATCCACGTCAACCAAGATGGTGGCGCTCGGTAGCAGAGATGAGATTTTCTTATTGAGGGTGAAGAGGTAAAACTGTCCGTCCTAGTGGTTCTCAATCTTTAGCGTTCGTTGGAATCATCTGGTGGGCTTGTTAAAAACACAGATTGCTGGACCCCCTCAGAGTTTCTGAGTTAGCAGGCCAGAGATTCTGTATTTCTAGTAGTTCCCAGGTGCTGCTGATACTGCTGGTCTAAAGACTACACTTTCAGAAGCACTGATCTATCCCATTTCTTTCTCTTTTTCTTTCCTCGTTGTGGTGCAAGCAAACAAAAGAACACCCCGGGGTGCTTGCCCCTTTGTTCTTTCTGCATCTCCATTACCACCCAAGCTTGCCCATGGTTTTCTTGAAAGACGCTTCACAAGGCTCTTCTTCAGGCAGTTTTCAAAAGAAAATAATATCTACATAAACAGACTTGGTGGTTTTGAGAGAGGTCCCCTGCCTGCTTGCCACCCCATCTGAAAAAGCTCTTTGTCGCCGGCACAGGGAGAGAGGGCTGTTAGTGGGGGCTGGTTGCAGAAGACATTCTTTGTTTTCATTTTGCTGCTGTTTTCATCTCCACCCACAGATGTTTCTCACCACCCTGAGCTGACTCTGTTTCTTGCCCTCAGGAAATCGTCTATCACCAAATAGAGTAGAATGGAAGCACTTTAGAAATGTAAATTTATGGACCATCTCCAATGCTGTGGTGGAGAAGGCAGGTAAATAAATAAGAGCCGGCTCGAAAATACCAAGGGATTTGTATTGACTTGAAGAATCAGAGCTGTACTTTAGCTAGAACTGGAGGACACTGGGAAAAGAACAAACACCAAGTCAAGAAAAAGCTCACTTTACAAATAAACAAAAGGAAGGCAAAGGTGAATGGGAGAGGGGAAAGTGGGGAGACGCAAGAAAATCGAAAAATGGAGAATGAAGATTTGAATACATTTGGTTCTGATTCAAACCAAATGTAGGTAAGATGTCTCAGTTCATCTTAAGTCCAATGTCTTTGCCAAGATTTCTGCCAGCTCAGTACTAACATTCTTATGATGGCCTCTGGCCCTCAGCTCCTGCTTCTCACGAACCAGTTTCGAGTTCACGATAAGGTTGCTGGATTGAGCAAATAAAAATACAGGGTTCTCAGATAAATGTAAATTTCAGATATTTCAAATATTGCATAGTGCACACTCATACTAAAAAGGTTTTCATTCTTTATCTGAAATTAAAAATGTAATCAGGTGTCCTATATTTGTGACCTGCATCATCGCCCCACCCTTAACGCATATTTTCTACATAAACTCAGGCACTGGGTTCAGCCCTTATTCCTTATTTTCTATAAAACAAGCCAACCACCTGTACCTTTACTAAAAGTTCCAGGAAGATAGAAGTCTTTGGACTTCCCTGGTGATGCAGTGGTTAAGAATCCACCTGCCAATGCAGGGGACAGAGGTTGGAGCCCTGGTTCGGGAAGATCCCACGTGCCTCAGAGCAACTAAGCCCGCGAGCCACAACTACTGAGCCTGCGTGCCACAACTACTGAGGCCCGCACACCTAGAGCCCGTGCTCCGCAACAAGAGAAGCCACCACAATGAGAAGCCCGCACACCGCAACGAAGAGTAGCCCCCGCTCGCCGCAACTAGAGAAAGCCCGCGTGCAGCAACGAAGACCCAATGCAGCCAAAAATATAATTAATTAATTAATTAATTAAAAAGAATAAGTCTTTGTATCACAGCAGCACCTATAACTTAACATTCAGTGTGACGTCTAGCTTTTCCCAAAAGGTCCTCTGCCATTTCCACAACTGGGATTCTACTCGGCTCCACTTTCTTTTTTTGCCATCACTCTTTTTTCTTACTCCTCTCACATCCAAGCTCCAATTCACTTCAAATGCCAAATATTTCTAAGATTTGTATCGTTTGACTGTTCCTGGCCTTTATCTCCATTTCATTTTGCACCCCCAAATAGTATCTCAGAGTAACATCTAGAAGCTTTAAAAACATACAGATGACAGGGGTCACTCCCAAATATTCTAATTTAATTGGCCTTAGAGTGGGTGGGGCCTACACACTGGTATTTAAAGGCCCCCAAGGAATTCTAAGGTGCCGCCAAGGCTGAACATAGTCACTTAGATCAGTGTTTCTCAAACATTAATTTACCCAAGGATTAGGGAAGATCGCATCAAGTTGCAGGTTCTGGTTCGGTAGATGGGCATCCAGCTGGAAGCTCTGCATTTCCAACAAGCCCCCAGGTGATGCAGCTGGTCAGAGGACATTCTCAGCCACAAAATCTCAGAGGGAATCAAGTGACAGGTGTGCAGACTCTCCTTTGAAGTGATGGGTCGTCACTGACAGATGTAGCAGATTCACAGACACCACAGTGGCTAGAATGCCAGCTACTAGGGTGGTCAGTTCATGGCATCATGAAGGTACAGCAGCATTTCTTGAACCTCATTAGCTTCGTCAGTGTTTGGGACTTGCACTGAGATATTTAGATCCAAGTACTTCTTTAATAAGACCCAATATTTATACCTCTTCATTTGCTTCAGAGCACTTTATTATAGCTACTGCTTGATGGCCTCAACCGCTTTGGAAAGCATTCAAGAGAGTTATGGGTCCCTGTTGGACATGTAACCGAAAGTGGGGTCTGGCTGTTCGCCGCTCAAAAGCCAATAAAGAGGCAAGGTTGGTGGAAAGGAAAGTTTGCTTTATTTTGGATACCGGCAACCGGGGGAGGGGAGGGCAGATGCCTGTCAGAAGGCTGACTCCCCACAACGGACGGTCAGTGGGCAAGAGCTTTTGTAGACAGAGGGAGGGGGCTACATGCAGAAACAGCACAGTCAGCTCTGACAGTCGTCTTGAAATTGGTCATGCGATGGTCTGATCAGCGTCATCTTGATTGTTTTCAGTACAGTTAATCTTCAGTTTCAGGGTCGGTTTGTTTCCATTTCCTTGAGGCCAATTCTTGGAATTCTGGCGGCTTCTGTCATGGCTACTGTCTGGTCTTCATGTAGTCAACTTCTTCCACCTGGCGGGGGTTTCAGTATGTACAAGACAGCTCACAGGACATGGCTCAGAATATTATCTAGAGCTCTTGAAGAGGAACTAGAGCTCCTTGACTTTGCTCAGTGACTAAACTGTTATCGTTTTGTCCTGTTGGACTGCTTTCCTTTGTTTCTGCATTTTCTCACTTCTCTGATTAAACTTGTTCTTTGGCTAAACTTTTTCCACAGTCAAAAGGCAGGCAGAGGACATGGGGGGAAGGACCATAGCGTCCTGCTCCGTTTCAGATGGATGTAAGTAATGAGGCCCAAGGATTAAAGATCCAGGGCCGTTATTAAAGTGATCTACGAATAAATGTTTTGTAACATCAATGTTTCTATTAAAGCCAGATGTAGCCTCTAATTTATATTATAATTCATTATAAACCAGTGCTTCTCAAATGCTCGTGTGCACACAAATCCCTGAAGTCTTGATAAAATGCAGACTGACTCAGCAGGTCTGGGTAGAGCCAAGGTTGGGTAGAGACGAGCTCTGGGATGATGTGATGTTGTCTGTCCACGGACCACACTTTGGGCGTCAAGGAGCTCATCCTCACCTCAGTGGACTCAGCTTTCTCAGCTCTGACATTGAGCGGATTCAGTTTTCTCAGCTGTGGCATTCCTCTCATTCTCTTGTGATACTAAGCACTTAGGCAACCTAGTGGCTGAACAATGGACTGAGAGTTCTGTGCTCTGGCGTTGTTTACCTCCATTAAAATTTCAGAAACTGGGACTTCCCTGGCAGTCCAGGGGTTAAGACTCTGCACTTCCAGGGCAAGGGGCGTGGGTTCAATCCCTGGTCAGGAAACTAAGATTCCACGTGCCATGTGGCCAAAAAAAAAAAAAAAACCCAAAAGTCAGAAACGATGCTTTGGAAACATGTTTTTTTTTTTTTTCTCATTGTACCCTAAGTTATCTTCTAAAGAATAAATATCAGTGATATATAGTCTCAACATTTCAGCCTTCTGAGTTTTATCTCAGTGCTTACCTATGGGACTTTATCTACAACACTTGTACCAAAGGAAAAGATTTACAAAGTCAGTATTGGTCCCTATCTTTTACTGTCATCACTTGAACACAGGTCTATGGAAAACTCACAATTTTTACTTTGCAAACATAACCAATCCATGTTTCTTTTTAAACTCACTGTCACCTTTAAAATAAATAGTTTTTCTTGGCCTGTGCCAGAAAAAAAAATGACCAACTTTCCAAAAATGAATTCCAAACTAAAAATGCAGACAGCTCTTGATGTCAAAATCAATATGTCAAAAAGGAGGGCTGTGTTTGTTTGGAAAAAGATCTCCCAGTTGAGTGTCCTTAAAATCATCCTCTTAACAGTTCCCAAAAGAACTGAGAGAAAAGTTTTCAAAAGTCTCCAAAACTTCCTTTGCTCTTGGTTTGGGGGAAAAAGAGAAAAGAATGAAACATCATCTCTTACACACACACACACACACACACACACACACATACTCAAACACACTTACACTCACTGTTGTCTTTGTTTGGGGGAAGTTACCACATTTTTCAGCAATGACAAAGGGAATAATGCCGTCTCCACTACCCGCATACAAACCACTGTCTTAATGTTTGTGATGGATTTATTGCATTAATAGCCCCAGTTTTCCCCTGCCCCCTGTGCCTTTGGTAGTGACCTCACACACTGACTCTGGACTTGGCCACGTGACTTGTCTTGGCCAATAGGAGAGCAGTAAACTCTATGCAAGCAGATGCTTGTAAAAGCATGGTATGTGCTTCCCCTGAGTACTTGCCTTAGCTGTCCTGTTGGAGGTTTATGAGACACATGCAGGACAGTGGAGTTACGTTAACTAAGGCAGACCTACCGCAGCCCTCCTCCAGCTGAACCCCAGCTGGCACGAGAGCCCAGCGGGATCAGCTGAACTCATCCCACATCAGCAGAACAGCCTGGCTAACTCCTAGACTCAGAAGTAACGTATGATTCTTTTTTTAAACCACTATGTCTTGTGTGACTAGTTCCACAGAAACATATACTGAAACTATATTTGGCATCATCCTCTGAGAGTGGGAGAGTCACATTCTTTCCCAAGTTTGACAAGACTTTAGACTCCTTCCATTAAGGGGTCATAAATTTAAACGCCTATAGACACCAGGCAGGAAATTTTAAAACGTGAAACTATTCAGTCATAAGACAACAGAGTAGTAGTGACAGATAAATCAAAACATACAATATATCTAAAAGCATTCATACTCAGTGCTACCCATGTCTTTAAAACACTACAAAAGCCAAATAATAAAACACCAGTTAGCTGAGTATGGCCCACAGGCCCCAGCATCTTAAGTCTAATTTCTAGTTTAGTCTCTAGAAACAGTGATATAAATACCCTGGCCACGTTTCTACAAGTGGTTGAAGAGCAATACAGGACTTGAACCAGCCCTCTTTCCAGTTTACCTGCAAGGTGGGGATTTTTATTACCATCTTATTACTGAAGTCAGTAACTAGTCGAAGGACACATTCCTGGTTAGTGGACAATCTAGAATTCAAACTCAGACCTGTCTAGTGAGCACACTTACTATGCCGCCCCTCTGTACATTAACCGTGAACATTCCAAATGTCCCAGACCAGAGGTCAATGAGCTATGGCCCAGCCCAGCCACCTGATTTTGTAAGTAAAGTTTTATTGGGACACAGCCACTCTCATTTGTCTATGGCTGCTTTCCCACTACCATGGCAGAGTTAGTAATTGTGACAGAGACCAACAAAGCTGAAAATATTTCCTCTCTGGCCCTTCATGAAAAAGCTTGCCAATCCCTGGTCTGGAGGCCTCCCTTCCTCTACCTGCAAACCACAAGGTCTCCAGGATAGATGGGGTCTCCTGCTTGCCCACTGATGGGAGCTCTAATCCAGGCTCACTACGACTCCAGGGACACGACTGGCTCAAGGACCAAAGTGGGCAAAGTTGGAAAGAGGAGAAGACAGTAAAAGAGCATTTTGACCTAACTTTATCCAAAAGTTCCACAAACTCAAAGTTTGCAGCAGGGAGCAACTCATTCCCTAACAGCCAAAGAAACAGCAGCTATAGATAGCATCGATATAAATACACCTGCCTACTCCTTGGCACTTGAAGCTTTTTGTTTTGCATTTCATTCAAATGTGGGAAGAAACCATCAGCAGGACCCCTCAAAGTTTCCCGAGTCTTTAATCAAACAAATGATGAGGAAAATCTGTCAGTCTTACCAAACAGTGATGCCCCATTTTTTTAATTAGAAAAGCAGACAAAATATTGTGATGTGAGCTTATATTGGAAAGAAGGGAGGGAAAGGGTTTAAATAAAATGAAGTGTGAAACCTCTGGTCTACGTAAGATGCAGAGCCAAGTCCCACCTGGTACTCACTCCAGACAGAAACAGGTTCCAGCCTATAGTTCTATTTTCATTTCTTTTAAATTGAAGTATAGTTGATTTACAATGTTTCAGGTATACAGCAAAGCCATTCAGTTATAAATATATATGTACATATATATTCTTTTTAGATTATTTTCCATTATAGGTTATTACAAGATACTATAGTTCCTTGTGCTACACAGTAGATCCTGGCTGTTTATCTATTTTATATATAGTAATGTGTATCTGTTAAACCCGAGTCCCTAATTTATTCCGACTTTCCCCTTTGGCAACCATAAATTTGTTTTCCATGTCTGTGAGTCTGTTTCTGTTTATTATATTAGAGGAACTGGAAGACTGTGTACCAGGCCACAAATCCATCTCCATCCAAACTGGCAAAATTCCTACAAGGGTGTAGATTCTATCTGTTCATTTGAGAGCATGTCCCAACCAGGGTGGAAAATGAATTTGTTCTGTAAGGAAGAAGTGGTCCAAATCCTGCGGGTAAATTTCTTATTTTCACTTCCCACATACTTTGCCCTCCAGAAGGGAGAGAGAAGGTAGGAGGGAGAAGAATTTCCACTTCTGATTCAAATCGCTTCCTCAAGGTCCTCTGTCCCCTTGGGTCAGTAACTCAAAGGTATATGTTTACAGGTGTATGGCATGCAAAAGGTAGTCGCAGAAGACTTGTAGATAATAATTGTTTGACTACAACTAGTAAAAAACTACATTCAGGGCTTCCCTGGTGGTGCAGTGGTTGAGAATCCGCCTGCCGATGCAGGGGACGCGGGTTCGTGCCCCGGTCCGGGAAGATCCCACATGCCGCGGAGCAGCTAGGCCCGTGAACCATGGCCGCTGAGCCTGCGCGTTCGGAGCCTGTGCTCCGCAACGGGAGAGGCCACAACAGTGAGAGGCCCGCGTACCTCAAAAAAAAAAAAAAAAAAAAAAAAAAACTACATTCAAGTATGTCACCAATTAACTAAAGCCCCAAAATGGTCTCTGTTTAGGCTGATGCACAAAGAAAGCTGCATCGGGAGAGAGTTCAGCTGGGCTCTCCTGGTGGGGAGTGTGAGAGCCAGATAGACCACAATGAAGAGAAGTCCCTTCCAAATAAGGGAGGATGCAAAAGGCTCCTTGAGACTGCTGGCAGAAGGGGAATGAAAAGTCGCTATTGAGATTGGTCGTTACCACTGTGTGGTGCCATTTGCATTTCCAGTTTACTACAGGAGTGTGGGTCTCAACGGGGTCCAGCATGAATTGTTGAAGACTTAAGCAGGCATTGGTTATGCAGGGGTCAAGCCTTTCTGTGTACGGGCAAGGTTCAAGCAGAAATTTCCTTTACCTACTACAAAACTGAAATAAAGAAGACCATACTCTATTTATGCTTTACGGCCTGCCTTTGCACCTCACAATAAACATCTTCTTTTATCAAAATATGTTAGTCTTTAACACTCTTTTTAATGACGACAATGTATCCCATTATAGGAGTGTGCTATCATTTCCACATACCCTATTGTTGATACCTAGGTTGCTTCCATTTCTCTGACATTAAAGACAGAGCTTCATTGCAGTCTCAGAGCCAAATACTACACAGACTCTCATCTATTCTCTTTAAGTGCATTTCTAGAAATGCAACCACTAAACCAAAACTGATAAGCATCCTGCCAACATTGTCCTCTAGAAAAGGATTATCATTTGATACTTTCACCACCAAAGGCATGTGTTACATCACTTGTGTGTGAGATCACAGGCAAGGATAAGCGGAGAATTGAGAAGAGCTGGAGGTACCAGCAGTTTTAAATTCCTTCAAGCTGAAAGCTATTTATTGAACCTGACAGAGATGGCAAAGCGAGATCGTGTGCCCTCTCATCTCCTCTGACCTCCCATCAACTTCTGTTCCCTTCTTGGACTTTTTAAAAATTGCTTTTTAATGATATCCATAATTCATGAAAAGAAATGATAAAATCAAAACATATTACCACTGCCTTATAAACGGCTGCGCTATTAATTATTAACAGCCCAAGAAGGAAGTCAGGATTGATCCCAAAGGTGAGAGAGATAAAGGCACTAGTGGGGAAAAAAATAGTTGATTGGAAACCTTTGTACTGGAAGGTTTCCAATTTAGACTACGCATATTAAATGGGGATTTAATTCCTTTTCTCAAGCAGCAAGAAGAAGTTTAGCTAACATGGAGGCCTGAGCAATGACCTAATGAAAAGCTCTCGTGTCACAGACGGAAAAAATCTGAAGCCCAAAGAAGGGCCTCCCTTGTATTTCAAGAGAGTCATGGAAAGAGCTAGCAGCAAGACATGTTTCTTTTTACTGCCGGTCCTATTCTTTATTCTATTCTACGTCTCTCAATGCCACACTTGACATCAAGGGAGGATGAGAAGTGTTTTCCAAAACAGAGGGACTCATTGTTTGCAAAGCCTAAGAATCAGTCCCACTTTCATTGTTCCAAAGCTCATGGCTGCTTCTCCAGTCCAAATAGAACCACTCCCTCCTCCCCTGGAGACTGTGAGCAAAGAACCAGCCTGCACGGTTGCAGTCAATCTAACTGTGCTTTTCCTAAAGAGAGTCCTGAGGTCCTCAGTCCCTCCTAGCACCTGGAATTCTCTTATGGGAATATATTCCTTAGGAACGTAGATGTTGCTCTGTCTTCAGAAATCTCCAACTAGAACGTGAGTGCTGTGGGAACCTCGGATGGTTCCTTCTCTGAGGTTCAATTTCTTCATCTGTAAAATGGGCCAATGATAGGACATGCCCCATCATGTTGTCCTGAGAATGAAATGAGTAGATGCAGTGAAGATCTGAACACAGGTAGAGGGTAGTTGAGGATGGCTGGGAAATAGGGGATAGACTGGGAGGGAAGAGACACACGCAAGGACTTGGAGAGGGCAGAAGGCAGATAATTAAACCAAAGTTCACGACACCTCCTATGATAATTTTGCCGAGGACCATGGTCTTGGGGGAGTAAATAAAAAGGGAAATACAGACTTTGGGTTAAAAGATGAAACTTCTATCAAGGGAATTGCTGCTGCACATGGGGAGGACGGGTCCAGAAAGGTGTGTGAGGTGGAGCTCAGCTCTGCTATGTATTCCAACTGGAAGCAGAGCTGGAATTGAACCAAGTGGGGACTCTATGCAGGGGACCCTGATCTTTCTCTTCTCAGGGACCCTCTGATTCTGCCAGATCATGCGATTTATTCTCTTGTTTTAGTCAAATGAACTTATTTTAATGGTGTTTCTATCCAATTTTTCCCTCAGAATTTGCATTCCACTAAAATTCTAGGGAAGAATTATATCCTTCAACCTAAGGCATTTTGTTTCCATTCCAGAGTGGAGAAAAGAATTTCAGAGAAGCTAGACATGAGCGCCTCTTCTCATCAGAGGGAAATGAAAGTTCCTTCAGAGAAAACGCCTGCTCTCCTCAGTGCCTAACGTTCTTCTCCGTCAGCCCCTCTCTCCTGCAACATCCATCACCATCTCGCACGTCTTCCCACCCAAATCCTGCCCTAGGGGTGTATGGTCAGGACGCTCAGGTGGCTGTTCTCTTGTTCTCTGTACATCCCCTACTCGACCAGTCCCTGCTTCGCTCACAGGACTATCCAGCCTCTTCATTATAGGGCTTAATTTGTCCCTGGTAAGTGATGAACCCACCTGACGTCACTTTCCCCTATACACGGTTGCCTCCTCCTCCCTCAAACAGCAAAGACTGCTGCCACGTCCTGCCCACCGTCTGCCACGTGTGGTGGGGTGTTGCTCCAGGACCCTTTGTGTACGATGCCCCTGTCCACTAAAACTTGGACGTTTCTGTTGCTGTCTCCGGGCTCTTTCTTGGGTCTCGAGGCTGGGCAACTACAAGGCTTGAGGGCCTTCGGGGTGTAGCCCAACAAGGGGTGACCACAAGATGCTAGTGTTCTGCTTGGAGATGTTTCAGCTGTATAAGGGATTCAGAATGTTGGCTTCAACTCAGACCGCATACACCTCTCCCTTTTTCTTCCCTTCCAACCCAAAGGCAAGATTAACCCCAGGAATTTCCAACAGGATATTAGCTCTCAGAGGCAGAAGACTGCAGTGTCAGGACTTTCTGGCATCCCTTGAACCAGGCTTTCACTTCTAACCGTGCTATGATACCCTCTTCTATTTTCTTATTTATTTATTTAAGTTATTTTTGGCTGCGTCGGGTCTTAGTCACGGCACTAAGGATCTTTGCTGAGGCATGCGGGATCTGTCATTGTGGCGCGTGGGCTTCTCTCTAGTTGTGGTGCCCAGGCTCCAGGGCCTGTGGGCTCTGTAGTTGTGGCGCACGGGTTCCAGAGCGCGGGAGCTCTGTAGTTTGCGGCACTCGGGCTCTAGCTGAGGCCCCCGAGCTCACTACTTGTAGCTCGTGCAGGCTTAATTGCCCCACAGCATATGGGATCTTAGTTCCCTGACCAGGGATGGAACCCTGCATTGTAAGGTGCATTCTTTACCACTGAACCACCAGGGAAGTCCCTATTTTCATTTTTAAAAGTCAAAATGTATTAGATTTTTTTCTCGTCATTGGCTCTATTTTGATTTTGAGACGTACACAAATATGTAATAACACACACACATATGTATAACAAATATGTCATATTTTAAGACAATCAAACTAATCACCAATAAAGAGACACAGGTGTGTCCGTTTGGGACTAGACATCCCCCTGCCGGAAACTCCCACTTACCCCGGTTTCTGTGGAAGGCCTGGCATCAGTGAGAAAGATGCTTCCACCCTGGTGGGGGGTTGAGGGGTAGTTTTGTGCTGATGTGCTGGGCTTGGATCTTAGTGATTTCTCCAGTAACTTCAAGACAATTGTACCTTCTAATTTTGGATTCATACTGGGAAGCCACTTAAATTAAAAGGCTATTCATTTCACTATATTTGTCTCCAGGCTGCTCAAACAGAAATGCAAATGACTTCCATTGAGTGAGTTTTCTGCCTCAAAGAGAATGAGACTGTAACACCAAAATCTGTGTGCTTCAGAGTCCCATGTGCATTAAGGGGGAGAAACACAAACCCCAACCCTTGATGCTACTTGAATTTTTCTCCTGTGAATGCAAATGGATATTTTCGTAAATGAAGGCGTAGTTAGCTTCTATGGTCATTCACAGGTCCTTAGGGCAGTTGTCAAAAATGGGTCTGTTTACTGAAATGGACACAACTGGGAGAAACAAAGAAGAAATTCTTTTTTACCAGCTTCACTCAGGAGAGTGCAGAAATGACAGAGCCCGAATACTACAAACGCTGCTTCTTTGTTGTTCCTTCCTTACACAACAGCAGGTAGCCTTGCATCAAAGGTAGTTGTCAGCAACCTCAAGATTCCCAGCTCCCAGTTCCAAATCCTACAAAATGGAAACAGTAAGCTGTCCCAGTAGTTCAAACCAAAGGTCCAGAAACGATTTGTGCTGACCTGATTAGCCTGACTTACAACGTGTAGCCAATGATTATCATATCAGAGGCTAAAGAGCAGCTGACTTAACCCATCGGGGCCAACTGTGAAGTTGTGGGTAAGGATGAACCGAATTGGGTCATTAAGGGTCCTTGAGAAAGGATTGATAGGGAGTGGTGACTGGAGAGCTGACCCCACCTGCTCACTACATGTCTACATGGCTTGGAAGGACCTTTCAAAAATAGGTTAACTGGTAGTTTGTCCAAGAAAAGAACTAGAAGCAGCTAGAATTTGCAATTCTTTTTCCTTAAAATACGTGTAGCATGTGGGACGTGGGATTGCCCTTCAGTAGTCCTTGTTTAAAAGTAATTTCAAGATTGAACAGATGACCTTCCCTAGAAAAAAATAGGACTTTCCAACTGTCTATAGCCTATAAAATAACAGCCTGCAAACTGCCATTTGTAGATCATTTTGAGGCCTGGCCAGCCCATCACCACTGGCAGATGAAATGTTAGGTTTCTCTAATGGCAGGGCTACCAGCGCCTCGGTGATAGAACGGATGTGTGTTATGATGGTTGTCGTGGCCTTCCTTATGGCTTACAGAGACCTGTCTGGAAGGATGTAATAAGCAGAACAAAATTTGAGACAACAAAAATGTCTCAATGTTTATGAAAGCCTAAACTATTTCCCAGGAAAAGAAGTCACTTAGAACAAATTGAAAAACACTTGACTTCATCTTCACTTTCATGGAAAAAAAATCCCCATCTGAGGACAATTCAACTCAGTCTTTGAAATTCACATCCATTTAAAAATGATTGGAAGGAAGGAAGGAAAGGGGGAAAAGGGGAGGGAGAGAGGGATCAAAGGCTGGTACAGAGCCCAGAATGTGAAGAACATTTTACCATCTCAGTAACCTGCCTCTCAAATTTCAAAATCCACTCTTTTGTTTCTCATAAAATATAGCAAATACAAACCTGAGGCCTAATCTTCTATCAGGTAAAATCTCCTCTGAAAAGTCTATTGTTTTTTGGCTAGAGCCCCCAATAGTAAATTGGATCAAAATGAACAAGTAGTGTTTGATTCCATTATATTCCTTCTATCCCCTAAAGAAAGCAAAGCCATCAAATAGTGCAAGCAAACAGGTATCAGAATGTTCACAGCAGGTCTATTCATAACAGCCCAAAACTGGAAACAACCCAAATGTTCATCAGGAATAGAATGGATAAATAAATCGTGACATATCCATACAACGATAGCAATGAGAATAAACGAATTACAACTACATGCAACAATATGAGAAAATCTCACAAGGATAATGTTTAACAAAGGAAACAAGATGGAATGGAATATTTATTATAATAGTTCAAAAACAGACAACTAATTTATGGTGATGAAAGCCAGATTAGTGGTTACCACTGAGGAAAGGGGACATGTGGGCACCCCTGGAGTGTTTGTTACATTCTAGTTCTTGATTTGAATGACAGATACACTTTGTAAAAATTCATCAAGCTACACAAGTATGGCTGGTGCTTTTTTCTGCATGTATATTTTACTTAAAAAAAGTTTACTTAAAAGTGCATATGAGGGGGGCTTCCCTGGGGGCGCAGTGGTTGAGAGTCCGCCTGCCGATGCAGGGGACACGGGTTCGTGGCCCGGTCCGGGAAGATCCCACCTGCCGCGGAGCGGCTGGGCCCGTGAGCCATGGCCGCTGAGCCTGCGCGTCCGGAGCCCATGCTCCGCAATGGGAAAGGCCACAACAGTGAGAGGCCCGCGTACCGGAAAAAAAAAAAAAAAAAAAAAAAGTGCATATGATATGAGCAAATGTTGGGGGATGATGGAAATGTGCTATATTTCAACTGTGGTGGTGATTACAAGATTATACACATTCATTAAACTAACCAAACTGCACAGCTAAGATTGATGAATTTATTATATGTAAACTAGATTTAGTAAAACTGATTTTTAAAAAAAAAATTTTAAGTTTATGAAAAGTAATTCTACTTTCTAAACATCAAAAGAGCTTGAGAACAATTCAGAACAAAATTAGAGAAATGCAAATCAAAACTACAATGAAGTGTCACCTCACACCAGTTAGAATGGGCATCATCAGAAAGTCTACAAACAACAAATGCTGGAGAGGGTGTGGAGAAAAGGGAACCCTCTTGCACTGTTGGTGAGAACGTAAATTGATACAGCCACTATGGAGAACAGTATGGAGGTTCCTTAAGAAACTAAAAATAGAATTACCATATGACCCAGCTATCCCACTACTGGGCATATACCCAGAGAAAACCATAGTTCAAAAAGACACATGCACCCCAATGTTCCTCGCTGCACTATTTATGATAGCCAGGTCATGGAAGCAACCTAAATGCCCATCAACAGATGAATGGATAAAGAGGATGTGGTACATGTATACAATGGAATATTACTCAGCCATAAAAAGGAATGAAATTGGGTCATTTGTAGAGATGTGGATGCAACTAGAGACTGTCATACAGAGTGAAGTAAGTCAGGAAGAGAAAAACAAATGTTGTATATTAACACATATATGTGGAACCTAGAAAAATGGTACAGATGAACTGGTTTGCAGGGCAGAAATTGAGACACAGATGTAGAGAACAAACATATGGACACCAAGGGGGGAAAGCAGTGGGGGATGGGGGTGGGGGTGTGATGAATTGGGCAATTGGGACTGACATGTATACACTGATGTGTATAAAAATGGATGACTAATAAGAACCTGCTGTATAAAAAAATAAATTAAATTAAATTAAAAATGTAAAACAATTCTGTACCCTTGCAAATAGCAAAAGAATACATGCAACCATATATATATTTTAATATACTTGTCTTTTTGTAGCAAAGTTATACAACAAATATACTATACATTCAAGTCTTAAGTTATACTCTAAAGCTGTATTACTATAAATTAATGAAATAATAATTTTCTATAATTCTTTAGATAAATAATATACTATTGAGACAAGGGGAAAAAAAAAGCAACTTCATGCATTTATTCCTGAGCTTTATTTTGCAGGAGAAACAAATCAATGGCTCAAATGCTTAAATGTGTATAAATTATTAGAATAAAGTCCTCAAAGGCAGTGATTCTGTTTATACATGAATCTGAGCATTAGGCAACTGAAAAACTGAGGCTAGGGATTCTTGTTGCAATTCTAATTCATAATCATCTAAATTTCTCCCAGGGTCACTAATGCGCCTGTATCAGCACATTACTGTGACTGTGCCACAGTAACGCTGCCAAACAAACAAGCACAAAACCTTGTTTATTGCTCACGCATCTGGATCAGCTCTGCTGATTGTCCAGGGCTGGCTCCTGTGCCTGGGGTCAGTCTAGCTACTGTCCGATATAAGTTGGCCTCAACTGGAATGACTGGGGCAACGTGATGTGGTTGTGCTTCTCCAAGATGGTCCCCAGTGATGCTCGCCTACTGATGTCCATGCCCTTGTGCAGTCCGCTCCCACATGACGTAGAGCTGTCCTGTGTAACTAATAGGATATTCCAAAGCCAACACAGTTCTTCCAAGGCTTGGTCCCAAAAGACACTGTAGCTTCTGCCTTGCTCATTTGGATCACTCAGCTAAGTGGAAGCCAGATACCATGTGATGAAGATTCATAATCAGCCCAATGGAGAGATTCACATGGTGAGGAGCCAAAGCCTCAACATCCAGCACCAACTTGCCAGATACATGCAAGCACCATCTTGGAAGTGGACTGTCTAGCCCCAGACAAGCCTTCAGATGAACATAACCCCTGAGCTGGAACCCTGAGCAGAACCAACCAGCTAAGCCACTCCTGAATTCCTAAACCACAGAAACTCTGAAAGATAATAAATGCTTATTGTTTTATGATGCTAACTTTTGGGATAATTTGCTATGCAGTCATGGATCACTAACATACTTGACTCTGTACCACGTAGTTCTCGTCATGCAATAGGCTACCCTCAGAACATTCTCATGAGGACAGTAGAGATGCAAGAGAGCAAGTGAAAGAAGGCATGCAAGCACTTTTCAAATGTCTACTTGCATCCTGTCTCCAAAGATCCTGTTGGCCAAATTAAGTCAAATGGCTCAGGTCATCCACTGTGAGAAGGCACTGCAGAGTTACATGGCAAAGAGCCTGGTTGGTGGTTTTAAAATGTGTCCACAAAGTCTTTGACACTACCCCATTTAAAAAGTGGGGACTGGGATTCCCCTGGTGGTGCAGTGGTTAAGAATTGCCTGCCAATGCAGGGAACACGGGTTTGAGCCCTTGTCCGGGAAGATCCCACATGCTGAGGAGCAACTAAGCCTACGTGCCACAACTACTGAGCCCACGTGCCACAACTACTGAACCCACGTGCCACAACTACTGAAGCCCACGTGTCTAGAGCTGCGCTCCACAACAGGAGAAGCCACCACAATGAGAAGCCCGTGCACAGAAACGAAGAGTGGCCCCTGCTCTCTGCAACTAGAGAAAGCCTGAACACAGCAACAAAGACTCAATGCAGCCAAATATAAATAAATAAATAAATAAACTTATTAAAAGTAAATAAATAAAAGGCAGGGACTGTTTTCCCTCCTCTTGAATGTGGGTTGGTCTTAGTGACTCACGTCTAATGAATAGAATGTTGTAGAAGTGACGGTGCCCAGGCTAGGTCATAAAAAGGATAGCTTCCGCCTGGCTCTCTCTCTCTCTCATTTGTGGATTTCTTCCTCTGGAGAAACCAGCCACTTGTCACAAGGACAGTCGAGAAGACCTGTAGTGGAGTCTACCTGGAGAGGAACTGAGGCCAAATACCAACAACCAGCACCAACTTGCCACCATGTTGGAAGTGGATCCTCCAGCCCCAGCACACATCTTAAGGGCCAATGAGATCCTAGGCTAAGCTACTCCTAAATATTCCTGACTCACAGAAACATGAGAGATAATAGTTTTATTATTGCTGTAAATCACAAAAGTATGGGGTAATTTACCAATTCTCATAAAGAAAGATGAAGAATTGAAGCTTTCTTTAAAACCACAGGTTCAGGAATCTTAATTGCAAACAATATCCACTCTAGCTAGTTTAAGCAGAAAAGAAACATATGAAAGAGTATTGAAGAAACTCCAGAAGGGCCAGAGCATCAGGTCTAGAGGCTACAAAGTCAACAACAATGGCCAAAGCACAGGGTACCTCTGCTCTAGCCAGGACCCCATTCCTGCTGTAGCTAGGTAAAGATACCTCAGCTTGCACCACTCAAGTTGGTAGCCAGATGCCAGAATCTCTACCGTTAATATACTAGAAACCTGGATGCCTTCACAACCCCCTTCACCAAAAATGGAATCTGTGAAGTACCAGCTTCATCTTGCTGCTCTCTTCCAATCAGAAATCTTGCACAGGTACACATGATTGGTGGAGTCTATTTGCAAGGGAATATGCGGAAAAATGAGTTGTGGGCCACCTTCTAGGGAAGGTGTTATCATAAAATTGAAAATACCCCAGGAATAGGAAGGGTGTTCAATGGTACTGAGTAGTTAGGAAAATTGACAAATGCTCACTTCTTGTCCCCATACAAAATCATCTTTATATTACTAAAATATAGATAACTAGAGAAATTATTCACATGTCTTTCTATTTCCTGGAACCCAAAATGGTAAATGAATTTCACCTCCAGAGCCATTTCTAAATATTTGCTAGTGCCTGCCAGAGTTGTATGTTAAGATGAACTCCAGGCTCAGTTGAAAAGAGATCTGGGATAAAGTTGTGATGATGCCTTGGGTGCTTTGTATTTGTATTAAATAATAGGTACCTGCAAAAATAAATGTCCTCAGTCTCTGTATTCTCTCTCATTTCCTAAAAGGAGGGTCTGAAAACACTTCATAAACTTTTATAATTGTTTAGATTAAAACTGTTCCCTCTTTCAGTCACATTTCTGACATGGCATGCAAGCCAATCCATGTTCCCTTTATACCACTCCAGTACTTGGTAAAACCCAAATATATAAAACAGCTCTTTTGGCTAAATATGGCTTCCTGTTCCATCTCCCTCTCATCTCCCCTACCTCCATGTCATTTCCTGAAGGACCCCTCAAGAACCCCCAACCAACTGTTTACCTCCCAGGACTTGCTCATTCATCCTCATTTTCTCTCTCCTTTCCCTGAAATTCAGCCAATGGTATAAGTATACTGTAGACAAACAGTTCCTACACTTTAGCCTTTCCGTTTCCCTGTTTGGATACTGTGATTTTTCCCCATGTGAGTCAACTTGGCATGATTTGCTTGGCATGATTTCAGTCACCTCTCACAGTACAACTTTGGGACTGGCCATAAGTCTACATTCAGGAGACTTCCCTATCTAAAGACCGAACATCACACCCATTATGCAATAATTTCAATGGGGCAGATTCCTGCCTTTCCTCCATTCTCCTTAGCCACGTTAGTAAGCAGGACATTTGCTCAGGCCATAGAGCAGTGCTTCTCAGACTTTAATGTGCACACAAATCACCTGGACATCTGATTAAATGAAGATTCTCTTTCAGTGGGTAGGGCCAAGACCCTCCATTCCCATGAAGCTCCCAGGTGACGGTGATGTGGATGCTCTGGTCTATGGACCACACTTTATCTAGCGATGTTCTAGAACACTGGTCCCACTACCCGCAACTGGTACTGGTCTGTGTCCTGTTAGGAACTGGGCCGCACAGCAGGAGGTGAGCGGCGGGTGAGTGAGCGAAGCTTCATCTGTATTTACAGCCGCTGCCCATCACTCACATTACTGCCTGAGCTCCACCTCCTGTCAGATCAGCGGCGGCATCAAATTCTCATAGGAGCGCAAATCTTACTGTGAACTGGGTACGCAAGGGATCTAGGTTGCACGCTCCTTATGAGAATCTAATACCTGATGACCTGAGGTGGAGCCGAGGCAGTGACGCTAGCACTGGGGAGTGGCTGCAAATACAGATTATCATTAGCAGAGAGGTTTGACTGCACAGAGACCATAATAAATCAATTGCTTGCAGACTCATATCAAAACCCTATCAGTGAGTGGTGGTGAAAACAAGCTCAGGGCTCCCACCGATTCTGCATTATGATGAGTTGTATAATTATTTCATTATATATTACGATGTAATAATAATGGAAATAAAGTGCACGATAAATGTAATGCACTTGAATCATCCTGAAAACATCCCCCACCCTGGTCTGTGGAAAAACTGTCTTCCATGAAATCGGTCCCTGGTTCCATAAATGTTGGGGACTACTATTCTAGAAGACCCAGTCTCACCCTCAATGGGAGCAACTTACTGCTTTCTCTAGAACTTTGTGCAGAGTTTCTTACCTCTCCTCTGGGTCACATTCCTTCACCATCCCTCCCCTAGACATGCCTTGTTCATTCCTGCCCCACCTCTGGTCACACTTATTTTACTCATACAATGAATCAATAATCACTGAACGCCTACCAGAAGCTAGACACCATGCTGGGCATTAGGGCGAACAAAATTATCCCTGCTTACATGGAACTTAGAGTCCAAAGAGAGAGACATTAACAAATAATTATTCAGTAATTAGTTGTAATTTTAAGAAGTTCTAGGAACAAAAATTACAGAAGGCTTTGAGAGCAAATAATGGAGAAAAATCTAACCAAGGCTCCTGGGTCCTTGGAGTTTTCACTTTGCATGATTTCCTCTGGTTTTATATAAACTCAGCCTTCTCTATAGTGAAGAAGGGGGTTTCCCCATGACCCTTTACCTTCCCCTTGAGCATGGCCACCAGTGTGCACTTGGCATGGCATGGCCACACTGACCTTTGGCAAGAAGATGCACATGGCATGGAGATTATGGTTGGCAGGCGAGTCCTGGGCTTCTATAGCTCCAAACAGATATTGGACAGCCTTGTGCCATTCTTGCCCCTTGGCTCCCCTTTATAATGGCGCTGGCTATCTGCAGAAGCAAGCTGTTCCCTCCCAAATTCTAGTCAGCACTTCCCCTTCTCTCAAAATGACAGCAAATGTAGCACCCTGATTTCTTCCCTCTCGTGACCTCTTTTGCTGATCTACTACCAGAAGAAGAAAGGGCTTAGAGGCTGCAGAGCCATTGTAACTTATATAAGATAAGGCCTTCCACAGCTTTTCCCCTACAGTTCATTCCTGTATGGTGTCATATTCAAGGAAATAATAATCCATCAGCCAAAGTGTATCTACAATGCAAGCTGAATCTTTCCTGAAATCTCTTGAAAAAGGATTCCATTTGTCCATTTTAACTTTAAAGACAACTTGTGGTCCTGTTTCCTGGTATTTGTCCTTTTCAATATTTCACATCTATAGTAGCTTCCCCAATGTCTTCTCTCTCCTCCCTCTCTTAAAACTCTCCTGACTTTCCATCAAACCAGACCCATTGCACTTCCAGATCCTTCATTCCCAAACTTTTCCCTCCCTGGATTTCTTCTGCGAAAGTCGTGAGACAATTGCTTTCCTCTCTCTCCAGTGCTGATCATTTCAGCAGGACCATTGCTCTGCCCTGTGGCCTGATTAGATCCAGGATCTGGAGGCAGATCTAGAACTCTTCTACCGAGAACTCTCCCAACCAGGAGGAAGCAAGGGCAGGTGTGCATTCTCCCACATTGTCTCTGCGTGGTTTTGTTACTTACTGCCACCTCATTAACCCAAGGAATTAATTTCTTTTATTTCAAGGAAGAGGAGCAGGATAGTTATCAAACTTCTAGTGCTTGCTGATTAAGAAAATGGCAAAGAGTTAATGTGAAATCAGTAAGCTCTTTATTCAACTGACCAGAATCTGCAGTCAATTAAAAAATGCATATACATAAATATATATTCTATACACAAATCTTCACGCATGCACACACATACACACACACACACACACACACATACACACGCACATAGATTCGGATTCCCTGTAATAAATGCTAACCCTGCCCAAACTATGAATCTCTCCATGACCCCTTCACCACAATCCCTCGTCCACAGACCACAGGGTGAACCCAGAGATTCCTGTCACTTAATTAACCTAGTGAATACTTATCACATATTACCAACATCTTAAAACTTCACCTTAACACATTACTTTTCATGGAATCTCCAGTGTTTGAAGTTATGAGAAGATAAGACTCATCTTGGTCCTTAAGTATGTCATAATTCTAGGATTTTTGGAGGGATAGAATCTAAACAAGTGTCTTTGACGTGTATATGCCTTTTTTGCTCCATAGAAAGCCCCATAAATCTTCACACTGGGAGTCAACTCTGAGCCATCCCTTGTGAATGCTAACTGTACACAACATTAATGGAGCATGTGGATGACACTGGCTTCCTAACCTGCAGGTTTGTTTCAAAATCTCCAGTTTACCAACTGGGACATTGATGGGGCATTTTACAGCGCAGCCTTCGCTACCCTCGTGAAATATTATAATCACATAAAATGTTATGCTGTAGGATTGTAAGTAATACGGAGCCTGCTCTTGGCATCTGTGCCTTAATCAGCTCTTTTCATTGCTTCACTGCCCATTTACGAGTCGTCAGAAGGTTTCTTTCCACATGAATAGGGGTGTGGAGTTGAATGAGCCACACCCGGAAACGACATGCTCATTTCCAATTCCAGTTCAACAACTCACTGAAGGTGGCGTCAGGAAGCGCTCTTGGCTTCCCTGTGCTCTTTTTTTTTTTTGCGGTCCGCGGGCCTCTCACTGCCGTGGCCTCTCCCGTTGCGGAGCACAGGCTCCGGACGCGCAGGCTCAGCGGCCATGGCTCACGGGCCCAGCCGCTCCGCGGCATGTGGGATCTTCCCGGACCGGGGCACGAACCCGTGTCCCCTGCATCGGCAGGCGGACTCTCAACCACTGCGCCACCAGGGAAACCCCTTGTGCTCTTATTTAATCGGCATTTCCTCAGATTCCAGAGCAATCATTTCCATCATTCAGGTATGAGACACCCAGGAAGCCCTGTTACACATGCTCAAACTTGACCCAATGGCCCATAGCAACCACTCATCCTGCTCTGAATACTACCAAGCAGAACCTTGGCACCAGAAAAATAGCCCTAGTTCCCGCCTTAGACAGATAGTAGGGATGTGTCTGGGCCAAATATTGGAATCAGTGATATAATTTTTGTCCCTACCCAGTTCCGCAGTGCCTATAGGCACAATAAATTCCCTGGTGTCTCCGTAAGTTTCCATACTAACTGTGATCCTAATGCAGATGCAGCATAGACTTTTCCCCACTTCCTGAAGTCAACTACTAGCTGTTTTCACCCAACTTTCTGGTGAATAAAAGAGCAATCTGTAGCATGAGCACAAAACAGCCCATTGGTAAAGTGAGAAGAACCAGGGTCCACTTGGAGCACTGACTTCTGCAGAAAATATAAAATGGGCTCACTCAGAAGTGATGAGCTGATGTCCCACGGTTCAGGGACTAGCTCCACCCACCCCTGCCGCTGCCCAGCAGAGCTGGCCTCAGATGGCCTTTGTGGGGTGCTCTCCCCAGGTCAGGCAACAAGGGGGCTGTGTGCCCCTCTTAGAGGAAGAGCCAAGCACGCACTGCTGATATGGATGATATCACTGATAGAACCAGCATCCTCTTGATTCAAAGTAGACCGTGTCTTCTTTACGTGGATGCTTCTGATTTTAGCAAAGGCATAAACAGGCAAAAGTCAGCCAACGCAGTTGGAAGGGGAGGAAACGCCACTCCTTCACTTGTTCATCAAGCCTAGACACGTGAGTCTTCTTTCAGGCGCTCGAATGATCAAATGCTAAATGGATGGTACTGTGCCCTTCGGCTCCAAATCTGTTGTACATCCCAATCATCTGGGAGCTTTTGAAAAATCCAGGTGCCCAACTCTCAGCCCATTCCAGTCACATCCAAACGGCTGGGAGAGGGAACCAGGCATCAGGAGTTTTTAAAGATCCCCAAAGTGTTCCAGCAGTTTGGGAACCACTAGCAAAGTGTTTATGAGCACAGTCGGCGGGGACAGATCTGGGTTTGAATCCTCACTCCACACCAGCTGTGTGCCCTTGGGCAAACTACTTAAACTTTCTGTGCCTCAACTTTCTCATTTATAAGATGTAGTATTCTATGAATAGTGCTACTATTTACCCCCCACAGTGTTTGCATGAGGATTAAATGGTGTATTGTTTGCAAAGTGCTTAGAACAGCTCCTGGTACATGCTAAGAGCTATAAAAAGGTTGTTAAAAAGAAAAATATACGTGCAAGCTCATTTCTGGTCCAGGATCTTTGCTCTTGCTTGGTCTGAACCAAACCCTCCCTGACTGTCACGGCTAATAGGCAGGCCGCCTACCCTAGGGCAGGGTGCTCTATCTTAGTGCCCTTTTTTATTTTCATGGCTTTAGGTGTGTATTTATTGAATATATTTAAGTTATCTCCTTCATTAGAATGTAAACCCAGCAAGAGCATGATCTGCCCTCTCTCTAGAATAGCACCTGCGTAAATTAGTGACTGAAGGAATGTGAACACTGGGGTGAATCTGATTCCTCGGTAATGGGAAGAACAGGCATTGAGAGAAAGAAATCCAGGATTTGGGACAGACAGTCACCCTCCCACAGGCCGCCAAACATTCATGATTCAGATACGACCTTGGGGTTTATTGTGGGTGAAACACCACCCACACACATTAGCATCTCCAATTTAACCTTGTGCAAGAGGAAACTTGCTCGTAAACAAGAGAAGTGGCCTCTCCTTGAAAATCTAGACCTGAAGAGATTGTGCACTGGATAACTCCCCCATTTGAACTCTCTCATTTCATTTCAGCAAACAGTTCATGTCTCTTTTATTTAGTTTAAAGCTTATCTATTTTCATTTTCATAAATTGCTATCCCCTCCCAAATGAGGGTCCCCAGTTCTCACTCACTGTGTGGGTCTGAGAAGACAATCTTCAAGAGTTTTGACAGAATGAGATACATGCGGACCATATCAAAGGTGGTGAAGATTTGCCTCTTGGACAGAATGGTGCAGATGAACAAGGTGCTGTCAGTGCCAGAGCCGTCTCTGTGTGCCTCTGTGTAAGGATTTGACATTTCCGTTTGTGTTAATTATCCTACAGCGGTGCTCCATTTCACGGAAGATGATGTATCCTAACCAGGAGCCCCAAGTCCTCCTGAGAGTGATTTGAATTAGAAAGTAACCTCCCTCTATACGTATACGTGTAAATGCATTGTGGATTGCCTCAGACTGGAGTTCCCATTCCGGCACGTCGCAGATCAGAGCTGCAAAAGTTGCCCACGATGAAGCTGAGTCCAGAGAATCTAGGTCAGCTGAAGGTCCATGGACATGACAGGGACCCCCTGAGTGTATAACTCTATGAGATTTCACTGAAATTACTAAAATACTGATTTACAGCAACGTTTTGGGAATAGGTATGTAACAATTTGAAATTTAACTCCAATTCATCACAATGAGAGGCCGCAGATATGAGTCCCTTCTTCAGGGGTTTGTGGCATGCTTGGCTGAATGAATCAGAAGAAACTTCCTGGAGGGGCCTCAGGCTCCAGTTCAGGGTCTTCCAGACCTGTCCTCCTCCATCTCCTCCATGTGGAAGAGAACACTGATCCACCTTCAGACCCAAGAACCTGAAGACCCCTGGACCCTCGGGCATCAAGGCAAGGCTCCGGGATGCTCACAGGTGGACTCTACCTAAGGCAAGCCCCTCATGAGCAACATTCAAAAGGGGCTGCAAACCAGACTGTGTTCTGAGTAGATGCCAGGATGGCCGACAGTTTGTCAGAGAGTTGCGGTGTGAAGCTTTCTGTGAAGCAGCATTCTGCTGTGGGAGATTGCCTAGCAGATGTCAGCCAGGCAGGACCATCCTTACCTTTATTACTGTGTGCCGGAGGTCCAGGGTTTGGTCCCCAAGAGGCCACCAGCAGAAGTTGCTCTTGATCTGAAAGTTGACTCGTGGTCAGAGACTAGGCCTTGTTCTTTCAGCTGCTTTCTGCTCTGTGTATATCTTAAGGCCTTTGCCTGCATTTCCAGAATGTGTGTGCTTTGCTCACCAGGCTAAACTATCTCACTTTGGCCCTCCTCCCTTCCCCCACCTGGCTGCTACTTGGCCTCATTCAGTCTCAGACTAAGAATACTTTGCCAAAGGAGGGATGGTGTTCTTGAGGAATTCTAGTGCTGGGGGTGGTTGGAGTTGGGCGCATCTTCAGACGTCTTCCTCAAATCATCTGAAGTCCTGACCACTGTCTCTATCAAGAGGCCCCACTTGCACCGAGCAGTGCCTGTGCACGAGGCTGGTGCTGGACACTCCATCAGTGTGGCTGAAGCAGACACAAAGGGGAGGTAAGGGCCACAGGGTGATGGGACACAGTCCCATCCATCCGATAAACTATCTGGATCTGTGCTGCTGGTTTCTCCTGCCTCAGGACCACGGGGCAGGAAGATAGGCACGGAAACCTCTTCTGCAGGCTCAGCTGGACCATAAATTCTGTTTTAAGACCCATTCCCTGCAGAGACATCACCAGCAAAAAGGCAGTAGGTGGCGGGAAGTGGTTAAATCCAACTCATTGCTTTATCATCAAGAGCAGCTGATGGAGGAAGTGCACATGAAGCTCCCCAACTGCTCTTTCTCCCTTGTTCTCCTTAGGATTATTTTATTTATAGCTGGGAACCAATAATTACCTACAGCTGCGTTTCTCAGTTGCAGGGCACTTAAGGCAACTTTTCCACCCACCAGGTTGCTCCTCCGCAGAGCCTTCCCCTGAGAGGAACCGCCAGGCCCCCTTCTCCACTGCCCTGGGGCCTCACAGCCTTTTTCTAGTCTTGAGAGGACTCAGGTTATCAGCCAACGACCTTCGATATGGGCCCTCTCTATGACTTGTCTGTGATCCTTAGATTAATTCCTTTTTCCCAGTGCATTATCAGATGAATAGATTTGAAGACATATATAAATAGCTCCCCACAGGGTCCTTCTTAGAATTATGAGAGACCCTGAATGGTGATTAATTTAGCAGTGCTTAGGAGCTAGAGCTCCAAACAGACTCAGAATGGGATCCTAGTTCACCAGTTCCTTTACTTCTCAGTTTCCTCATCTGTACAGTGTAGACAATGATAGTACCAATCCCACTGGTGCAAGGATTAATTGAATGCGTGGAAAATGTTTACTCACGTGTTTGAGCACAGGAAGTATTCAACAAATGGTAGCAATTACTAGATGGGTGGTGGTGAGGGAGGGATAAACCGGAATTACAGAATTAGAGCTGGAAGTGTCCCCAGCTGGAAGGTCACCTAGGCCAGTGCATCACAAAGTTTATGGAACATGAGAATCACCAGGAGAGCAGACTGCTGGGCTCCACCCCAAGATGACTGGATTCAGTAGGTCAAGGGTAGAGTCCATGAATTTGCGTGTCTAACAGGGTCCCAGGTGATGCTTTCAGTACCAAGTACCTAAGCGAATTCCTTTCCTGATACAAGAATCCCTAGTCCCACCCCTCCTATTCCTGTAAGATCTCTTGCAAACTCTATTGGGTGAGTCCTATGATGGTGGATAAAAGGAATGAATCCTTGGTGATCTATAATGAATCATGGGCTTGACATATGTTACCTTATCCTCACAATAATTTATGGAGTTATTGTCGTTTCCTTTTTTTGTTATTTTGTTTTCTTTGTTTTTTAAGATGATGAAACTGAGGCTAAAGATAACTTTAGGCGCCTTAGACACTTTCACACAGTAAGAAATTGAAGAGCCAGGATTTGAACCCAGTCTCTGAGACCTGAGTTCTTGTGTCAGTGATGTTCAATTGTATCTGGGAACCATATTTAATTGTTGGGCAACTCCTAAAAGTTAGAATATGTTTTTGTTTTTATACAGAGCAGCAAGCTTCAGCTGTCAATTCGCTGGTGCTGGATCTACTGGGTCTTCAGTAGAATTGTAAAGGACTTAATATCATTTGAATAAAGAGAGGACAGTCGTTTACGTTACTGCAAATTTGATAATGGTTAGGTGTATAGCTCCCAACCTAGTATCCCTTAGTTCAAATCTTGACTCTCCAACTTTGTAGCTGTGTGACTTTGGGCAAGCGTCTAACTTCTCTGTGCCTCCATTTTCTTGAGCCTGTAACATGGGAATAGTACTAGTACCTTCATCAGAATGTTGAGAGGAGAAAACAGTTTTATGCATGTATATAATGACACGGAAATTTTAGCTTTTATTATTTCATCCATAAAGCCGTTACAAACTCTTCGTAAAGTCCGTTGTAGCTAAGGTCTTAAAAATTGGAGAGGCCAGATTTTTCCCCCTCCTTATGATATGACTACAGGGCAGTTAGCTTTGTCTTCTTTAAAGTCCTTGCTTGTGATGGATAAAAAGAATATCAAGAGCAATCGTATTTCATTAGCAAGAGGTCTGAGTTAAACCAACTAAGTTGTTATGTAGTTACTTTGTTTTCCTGCAGAGGTGATTCTGCTTCTTGTAGTTTAAAGTAGAAAGATGGAGTCTTCAAGGTGCTAAAGGAGACCACTCATGCATGTCCCAGCCAGAAGCTTCCTAAAACTCCAGGAGAGCCAAAAGAGGGGAAGATAATGATACCTAATCATTAGAGGCTGGAGAACTTTTCACTGGTTTCAAAAATCATTCTTTAAGTTAAAGAAATAATATAAATGATGAGATAAAGGAACACAAATATTATTTATACCTCATCAAGATTGATTGAAGGAAAAAATAAAAGGCCTGAATTCGCCTCCCTTCCCTGTATCTTCGACCTTGGCAATGTGACTTTTCAGCCCCTCCCATCAGAGGTGGAGTCTATTTCCTCAACTCTTGATTCTGGGCTTGGCCATGTGACTTGTTTGGGCCAAAAGGATGCAGCAGAAGCGATGTTATGACAGTACCAAGCCTGGGCCCAAGAGATCTTGCACTCTTTTTTTTTTTTTTTTTTTTTTTTTTTTTAAACATCTTTATTGGGGTATAATTGCTTTACAATTGTGTGTTAGTTTCTGCTTTATAACAAAGTGAATCAGTTATACATATACATATGTTCCCATATGTCTTCCCTCTTGCGTCTCCCTCCCTCCCACTCTCCCTATCCCACCCCTCCAGGCTGTCACAAAGCACCGAGCTAATATCCCTGTGCCTTGCGGCTGCTTCCCCCTAGCTATCTACCTTACTACGTTTGTTAGTGTGTATATGTCCATGACTCTCTCTCACCCTGTCAAAGCTCACCCTTCCCCCTCCCCATATCCTCAAGTCCGTTCTCCAGTAGGTCTGCGTCTTTATTCCTGTCTTACCCCTAGGTTCTTCATGACATTTTTTTTCCCCTTAAATTCCATATATATGCGTTAGCATACGGTATTTGTCTTTTTCTTTCTGACTTACTTCACTCTGTATGACAGACTCTAGGTCTATCCACCTCATTACAAATAGCTCAATTTCGTTTCTTTTTATGGCTGAGTAATATTCCATTGTATATATGTGCCACATCTTCTTTATCCATTCATCCGATGATGGGCGCTTAGGTTGTTTCCATCTCCGGGCTATTGTAAATAGAGCTGCAATGAACATTTTGGTACATGACTCTTTTTGAGTTTTGGTTTCCTCAGGGTATATGCCCAGTAGTGGGATTGCTGGGTCATATGGTAATTCTATTTGTAGTTTTTTAAGGAACCTCCATACTGTTCTCCATAGTGGCTGAACCAATTCACATTCCCACCAGCAGTGCAAGAGTGTTCCCTTTTCTCCACACCCTCTCCAGCATTTATTGTTTCTAGATTTTTTGATGATGGCCATTCTGACTGGTGTGAGATGATATCTCATTGTAGTTTTGATTTGCATTTCTCTAATGATTAATGATGTTGAGCATTCTTTCATGTGTTTGTTGGCATTCTGTATATCTTCTTTGGAGAAATGTCTATTTAGGTCTTCTGCCCATTTTTGGATTGGGTTGTTTGTTTTTTTGTTATTGAGCTGCATGAGCTGCTTGTAAATTTTGGAGATTAAACCTTTGTCAGTTGCTTCATTTGCAAATATTTTCTCCCATTCTGAGGGTTGTCTTTTGGTCTTGATTATGGTTTCCTTTGCTGTGCAAAAGCTTTGAAGTTTCATTAGGTCCCATTTGTTTATTTTTGTTTTTATTTCCATTACTCTAGGAGGTGGGTCAGAAAGGATCTTGCTGTGATTTATGTCATAGAGTGTTCTGCCTATGTTTTCCTCTAAGAGTTTGATAGTTTCTGGCCTTACATTTAGGTCTTTAATCCATTTTGAGCTTATTTTTGTGTATGGTGTTAGGGAGTGATCTAATCTCATACTTTTACATGTACCTGTCCAGTTTTCCCAGCACCATTTATTGAAGAGGCTGTCCTTTCTCCACTGTACATTCCTGCCACCTTTATCAAAGATAAGGTGTCCATATGTGCGTGGGTTTATCGCTGGGCTTTCTATCCTGTTCCATTGATCTATATTTCTGTTTTTGTGCCAGTACCATACTGTCTTGATTACTGTAGCTTTGTAGTATAGTCTGAAGTCAGGGAGCCTGATTCCTCCAGCTCCTTTTTTCGTTCTCAAGATTGCTTTGGCTATTCGGGGTCTTTTGTGTTTCCATACAAATTGTGAAATTTTTTGTTCTAGTTCTGTGAAAAATGCCAGTGGTAGTTTGATAGGGATTGCATTGAATCTGTAGATTGCTTTGGGTAGTAGAGTCATTTTCACAATGTTGATTCTTCCCATCCAAGAACATGGTATATCTCTCCATCTATTTGTATCATCTTTAATTTCTTTCATCAGTGTCCTATAATTTTCTGCATACAGGTCTTTCGTCTCCTTAGATAGGTTTATTCCTAGATATTTTATTCTTTTTGTTGCAATGGTAAATGGGAGTGTTTTCTTGATTTCACTTTCAGATTTTTCATCATTAGTATATAGGAATGCCAGAGATTTCTGTGCATTAACTTTGTATCCTGCTACTTTACCAAATTCATTGATTAGCTCTAGTAGTTTTCTGGTAGCATCTTTAGGATTCTCTATGTATAGTATCATGTCATCTGCAAACAGTGACAGCTTTACTTCTTCTTTTCCGATTTGGATTCCTTTTATTTCCTTTTCTTCTCTGATTGCTGTGGCTAAAACTTCCAAAACTATGTTGAATAAGAGTGGTGAGAGTGGGCAACCTTGTCTTTTTCCTGATCTTAGTGGAAATGCTTTCAGTTTTTCACCATTGAGGATGATGTTTGCTGTGGGCTTGTCATATATGGCCTTTATTATGTTGAGGAAAGTTCCCTCTATGCCTACTTTCTGCAGGGTTTTTAGCATAAATGGGTGTTGAATTTTGTCAAAAGCTTTCTCTGCATCTATTGAGATGATCATATGGTTTTTCTCTTTCAATTTGTTAATATGGTTTATCACATTGATAGATTTGCGTATATTGAAGAATCCTTGCATTCCTGGAATAAACCCCACTTGATCATGGTGTATGATCCTTTTAATGTGCTGTTGGATTCTGTTTGCTAGTATTTTGTTGAGGATTTTTGCATCTATGTTCATCAGTGATATTGGCCTGTAGTTTTCTTTCTTTGTGACATCCTTGTCTGGTTTTGGTATCAAGGTGATGGTGGCCTCGTAGAAGGAATTTGGGAGTGTTCCTCCCTCTGCTATATTTTGGAAGAGTTTGAGAAGGATAGGTGTTAGCTCTTCTCTAAACGTTTGATAGAATTCACCTGTGAAGCCATCTGGTCCTGGGCTTTTGTTTGTTGGAAGATTTTTAATGACAGTTTCAATTTCAGTGCTTGTGATTGGTCTGTTCATATTTTCTATTTCTTCCTGATTCAGTCTTGGCAGGTTGTGCATTTCTAAGAATTTGTCCATTTCTTCCAGATTGTCCATTTTATTGGCATAGAGTTGCTTGTAGTAATCTCTTATGATTTTTTTTATTTCTGCAGTGTCAGTTGTTACTTCTCCTTTTTCATTTCTAATTCTATTGATTTGAGTCTTCTCCCTTTTTTTCTTGATGAGTCTGGCTAGTGGTTTATCTATTTTGTTTATCTTCTCAAAGAACCAGCTTTTAGTTTTATTGATCTTTGCTATCGTTTCCTTCATTTCTTTTTCATTTATTTCTGATCTGATTTTTATGATTTCTTTCCTTCTGCTAGCTTTGGGGTTTTTTTGTTCTTCTTTCTCTAATTGCTTGAGGTGCAAGGTTAGGTTGTTTATTCGAGATGTTTCCTGCTTCTTAAGGTGGGCTTGTATTGCTATAAACTTCCCCCTTAGAACTGCTTTTGCTGCATCCCATAGGTTTTGGGTCGTTGTGTCTCCATTGTCATTTGTTTCTAGGTATTTTTTTATTTCCTCTTTGATTTCTTCAGTGATCACTTCATTATTAAGTAGTGTATTGTTTAGCTTCCATGTGTTTGTATTTTTTACAGATCTTTTCCTGTAATTGATATCTAGTCTCATGGCGTTGTGGTCAGAAAAGATACTTGATACAATTTCAATTTTCTTAAATTTACCAAGGCTTGATTTGTGACCCAAGATATGGTCTATCCTGGAGAATGTTCCATGAGCACTTGAGAAAAATGTGTATTCTGTTGTTTTTGGATGGAGTGTCCTATAAATATCAATTAAGTCCATCTTGTTTAATGTATCATTTAAAGCTTGTATTTCCTTATTTATTTTCATTTTGGATGATCTGTCCATGGGTGAAAGTGGGGTGTTAAAGTCCCCTACTATGAATGTGTTACTGTCAATCTCCCCTTTTATGGCTGTTAGTATTTGCCTTATGTATTGAGGTGCTCCTGTGTTGGGTGCATAAATATTTACAATTGTTATATCTTCTTCTTGGATCGATCCCTTTATCATTATGTAGTGTCCTTCTTTGTCTCTTGTAATAGTCCTTATTTTAAAGTCTATTTTGTCTGATATGAGAATTGCTACTCCAGCTTTCTTTTGGTTTCCATTTGCATGGAATATCTTTTTCCATCCCCTTATTTTCAGTCTGTATGTGTCTCTAGGTCTGAAGTGGGTCTCTTGTAGACAGCATATATAAGGGTCTTGTTTTTGTATCCATTCAGCCAATCTGTGTCTTTTGGTGGGAGCATTTAGTCCATTTACATTTAAGGTAATTATCGATATGTATGTTCCTATTCCCATTTTCTATATTGTTTTGGGTTCGTTATTATAGGTCTTTTCCTTCTCTTGTGTTCCTTGTCTAGAGAAGTTCCTTTAGCATTTGCTGTAAAGCTGGTTTGGTGGTGCTAAACTCTCTCAGCTTTTGCTTGTCTGTAAAGGTTTTAATTTCTCCATCAAATCTGAATGAGATCCTTGCTGGGTAGAGTAGCCTTGGTTGCAGGTTTTTCTCCTTCATCACTTTCAGTATGTCCTGCCACTCCCTTCTGGCTTGTAGGGTTTCTGCTGAGAGATCAGCTGTTAACCTTATGGGGATTCCCTTGTGTGTTATTTGCTGTTTTTCCCTTGCTGCTTTTAATATGCTTTCTTTGTATTTAATTTTTGACAGTTTGATTAATATGTGTCTTGGCGTATTTCTCCTTGTATTTATCCTGTATGGGACTCTCTGTGCTTCCTGGACTTGATTAACTATTTCCTTTCCCATATTAGGGAAGTTTTCAACTATAATCTCTTCAAATATTTTCTCAGTCCCTTTCTTTTTCTCTTCTTCTTCTGGAACCCCTATAATTCGAATGTTGGTGCGTTTAATGTTGTCCCAGAGGTCTCTGAGACTGTCCTCAGTTCTTTTCATTCTTTTTTCTTTATTCTGCTCTGCAGTAGTTATTTCCACTATTTTATCTTCCAGGTCACTTATCCGTTCTTCTGCCTCAGTTATTCTGTTATTGATCCCATCTAGAGTACTTTTAATTTCATTTATTGCGTTGTTCATCATTGCTTGTTTCATCTTTATTTCTTCTAGGTCCTTGTTAACTGCTTCTTGCATTTTGTCCATTCTACTTCCAAGATTTCGGATCATCCTTACTATCATTATTCTGAATTCTTTTTCAGGTAGACTGCCTATTTCCTCTTCATTTGTTAGGTCTGGTGCATTTTTATCTTGCTCCTTCATCTGCTGTGTGTTTTTCTGTCTTCTCATTTTGCTTATCTTACTGTGTTTAGGGTCTCCTTTTTGCAGGCTGCACGTTCGTAGTTCCCGTTGTTTTTGATGTCTGTCTCCAGTGGCTAAGGTTGTTTCAGTGGGTTGTGTAGGCTTCCTGGTGGAGGGGACTAGTGCCTGTGTTGTGGTGGATGAGGCTGGATCTTGTCTCTCTAGTGGGCAGGTTCACGTCTGGTGGTGTGTTTTGGGGTGTCTGTGGCCTTATTATGATTTTAGGCAGCCTCTCTGCTAATGGGTGGGGTTGTGTTCCTGTTTTGCTAGTTGTTTGGCATAGGTTGTCTAGCACTGTGGCTTGCTGGTCGTTGAGTGAAGCTGGGTGCTGGTGTTAAGATGGAGGTCACTGGGAGATTTCCACCGTTTAATATTATGTGGAGCTGGGAGGTCTCTTGTTGACCAGTGTCCTGAAGTTGGCTCTCCTACCTCAGAGGCAGAGCCCTGACTCCTGGCTGGAGCACCAAGAGCCTTTCATCCACACGGCTCAGAATAAAAGGGAGAAAAAGTAGAGAGAATTAGTAGAAGTATGAGGAAAGAAAGAAGGAAAGGAGGAAAGGAAGGAAGGAAGAAAGAAGCAAAGAAGGAAAGAAAGGAGGGAGGGAGGGAGGAAGGAAGGAAGGAAGGAAGGAGGGAAAGAAGGAAAAAAGACAGAAAGAAAGAAGATACAGTAAAAATAAAATAAAGTATAATATAGTTATTGAATTAAAAAATATTTAGAAAAAAAAAAAAAAAAGAGGGACGGATAGAACCTTAGGACAAATGTTGGAAGCAAAGCTATACAGAGAAAATCTTATACAGAAGCATACACATACACCTTCACAAAAAGAGGTAAAGGGGGAAAAATCATAAATCTTGCTCTCAGAGACCACCTCCTCAATTTGGGGTGATTCGTTGTCTAAAGGAGGGAAGGACGGAAAGAAAGAAAGAAAGAAAGAAGGAACGACGGTAAAGTATAATAAAGTTATTACAATTAAAATTAATTATTGAGAAAAAAATTTTTTTTTTTTTTTAAAAACCATGGACGGATAGAGCCCTAGGACAAATGGTGGAAGCAAGAGTATACAGACAAGATGTCACACATAAGCATACACGTACACATTCACAAAAAGAGGAGAAGGGAAAAAAATCATAGATCTCGCTCCTAAATTCCACCTCTTCAATTTGGGATCATTCCTTGTCTATTCAGGTATTCCACAGATGCAGGGTATATCAAGTTGATTGTGGAGCTTTAATCCTCTGCTTCTGAGGCTGCTGGGAAAGATTTCCCTTTCTCTTCTTTGTTCTCACAGCTCACAGGAGCTCAGCTTTGGATTTGGCCCTGCCTCTGCGTGTAGGTCGCTGGAGGGCGTCTGTTTTTTGCTCAGACAGGACGGGGTTAAAGGAGCCGCTGATTCGGGGGCTCAGGCTCACTCAGGCCGGGAAGGAGGGGCACTGCGTGCGGGGCGGGCCTGCGGCGTCAGAGGCGGCGTGACGTTGCGGCAGAGGCCGGCGTGACGTTGCACCAGCCTGAGGCCCGCCGTGCGTTCTCCCGGGGAAGTTGTCCCTGGTTCCCGGGAACCTGGCAGTGGCGGGCTGCACAGGCTCCGCAGAAGAGGGGTGTGGAGAGTGACCTGTGCTCGCACACAGGCCCCTTGGTGGCGGCAGCAGCAGCCTTAACGTCTCCCGCCCGTCTCTGGGGTCCGCGCTTTTAGCCGCGGCTCGCGCCCGTCTCTGGGGTTCGCGCTTTTTGCCGCGGCTCGCGCCCGTCTCTGGGGTCCGCGCTTTTAGCCGCGGCTCGCGCCCGTCTCTGGGGTTCGCGCTTTTTGCCGCGGCTCGCGCCCGTCTCTGGGGTTCGCGCTTTTAGCCGCGGCTCGCGCCCGTCTCTGGAGTTCCTTTAAGCAGCGCTCTTAAACCCCTCTCCTCGCGCACCGGGAAACAAAGAGGGAAGAAAAAGTCTCTTGCCTCTTCGGCAGGTGCAGGCTTTTCCCCGAACTCCCTCCCGGCTAGTCGTGGTGCACTAACCCCTTCAGGCTATGTTCAAGCCGCCAACCCCAGTCCTCTCCCTGCGCTCCGTCCAAAACCGAAACCCGAGCTTCAGCTCGCAGCCCCGCCCGCCCGGGCGGGTGCGCAGACAAGCCTCTCGGGCTGGTGAGTGCCGGTCGGCACCGATCCTCTGTGCGGGAATCTCCCCGCTTTGCCCTCCGCACCCGTCGCTGTGCACTACTCCTCGGTCCCGAAGCCCCCCCCTCCGCCTCCCGCAGTCTCCGCCCGCGGAGGGGCTTCCTAGTGTGTGGAAACTTTTCCTCCTTCACAGCTCCCTCCCACTGGCGCAGGTGCCGTCCTTATTCTTTTGTCTCTGTTTTTTCTTTTTTTCTTTTGCCCTACCCAGGTACGTGGGGAGTTTCTTGCCTTTTGGGAGGTCTGAGGTCTTCTGCCAGCCTTCAGTAGGTGTTCTGTAGGAGTTGTTCCACGTGTAGATGTATTTCTGGTGTATCCGTGGGGAGGAAGGCGATCTCCGCGTCTTACTCTTCCGCCATCTTCAAGGTCCCCCCGATCTTGCACTCTTATTGGAACTTTGCCATCACCTCATGAATAAGACCAGGCTAGCCTGCTGGAAGACGAGATACATGGGCCCCTTGCCCCAGACAAGTGAGTGAGGCCGTCCAAGACCAGCCTGCCCCTATCTCTTTTATCAAATGATTACCGACTCATGAGCAAATCCAGTCAAGATCAATCAGGTCTGGTCTAGAAAAGCAGAACGACCCAGCTGCTCAATAGACTCATGAAAAATGATAGGTTCATTGTTTTATCCCTCCAAATTTTGAGGTGGTTTTTTCCCACAGCAATAGCTAACTGATATACCCCCTTTAGTGTTGGTAGGGATAAAACAGCAACAATAACCACATTAAAAGCAATAATAGTACTACTTGTACAATTTGAACTGTAGAAAACTGTCAGTTTTCTGCCATATTTGACTTGAAAAAATAGCAATTTCATGTGGACCGACCTAATATTATTAAATACTTCACACATGTCAGGTACTATGAGAAACATTTTACATGGATTATCTCATTTAATCTTTACGATGACTCTTTGAAGTATATACTACTATTTCCATTTTATCAATGAGGAAATAAAGGCTCAATTAATACCTGCTGAAGGAATGAATAAAGGAAAGGGTAGCATTTCTCAAGGTCACATGACCAGTACCCAGTGGGATGGGAATTTGAGCTTAGATTGGCTTGATTCCTCTGCTAATGTGTTTTCTACAACAGGAGGCAGATGGTAATGGCATTTATCAAGACTTCACTTGGCATCGGGCTAAGACCTTTACACGCCATATCTTGTTTAACCATCACACATAAACCTGTGAGGTTGGTGTGATTTATGCACAGGGAAGCCAAAGCACTCCAACACTTAGTAATGTAACCAAGGTGATGTAGAAAGTAAGTTGCCAGGCCAGAATTCGAACCCAGGCAATGCTCCAGGAACTGCTGTCAACTATACGTGGCGTCTTTCTGGGAATCAAAAAAGGAGAAATGGAAAGAGAAAATGGAGTTTTTCATAAGCAGTGCCCTCATAAATGTTTTGCATCTCTGAACTTGACTTAGGTCTCCATTACACCAGCTTCATGGTAGTAAAAATGCCTGGTTTTATAAAGGCTCTTCATTCCCAAGGGGGCATACGTAGTCTTCTCATCTATCTCCACATTATTACGTGTCACCTTTTGGGAAACCAGCTTAACCTCCTCATGGAGACATGGCAGGTATCTGTCCTGCGAGGTCCTTGAAAAAGCCCCACAGTTCTCTACAGAAGCTGACTGCTGCAGCCTGAGATTTCCACCATCAGTATCACAGCTCTGAGTTAAGGCATTATCGCCAGAAAGCTCTTGTAAAAATGCAACTGTGTGACCTGTGAAGGTTAACATTAATTCATTTGTATTATGCAAATTTAAATTAAGGGACACAAACTTAGGGGTCAGCAGAGACCAGACACACAAAGGAAATGATGGAAGTGGCCCAGTGTAGTACAAGAGGGGATGATGGGGACTGTGGCAAATTGAAGCATGTGTGTCCATTCTAAATGACGATGTTGGTACTAACATCAAAGCAATCGTTGCCATTGCAATAAGAGATGTTCTATTTTACAAAAGAAGGTGAAACATCTAGATATCTGTGGGTAATTTCTCCTTAAAATATTACGAGGGAAAAAATGGATCTGTGGGCTGGAATTGCTCTGCAGAAGGCCAGTTTGAAACCCTGTGCTGAGATCAATGCATCATTTCCTTAAAGCAGAGCTACCCCAGGTGTGGTTCCTACACCAGTGACATCAACATCACCTGGTAGCTGGTTAGAACAGCAAGATCTTGGGCCCTATCCCAGATGTTCTGGATCCAAATCTCAGAGTGTGACCCAGGTTTCTGGGTTTAACAAGACCTTCAGGTGACTGTTTTGTGTACCAAGATACCAGTGGCCCAGATGCATAAGTACCAGATGTGCAGGGTATTTGCAAGGAGTCAAGGGCAAGATCTGGGGCTAATCAGGAGGAAGGTCTCCAGTCCTCAAGGTCAAGGAGCAGAAAAGGGAGGACAAGCCTCAAAAGGCATTCTGGGAGCTCAGCAAACAGGACTGTCACCTGTGAGGCCCCTGGGGCCTTGCACAGCCTCTCGGTGACTCCCCCTCCAAAGCTGAGATACCAACTCTCTGGGCCTGGTACCCCTCTCCTCCCAACTCTCAGGAAAGTGACACTGTGTTATTTGCAGAGCACTGTTAGGGCAAAATCTGTTCTGAAGCATGTCTCCAAAGTTGTCACCGTGCTCAACTAATTAGTCAAAGGTTTCCATCTGCCTCATGGCTCACCACACTTTTCATATTAATTTTTTATGCAAATGTGATTCTGGGGAGGAATGATGTCAAGCAGAGTGATAGGTACCTCACTGGAGCCAGAATAGGATACATGCAATATCCAAAATCTCCAGAAAGGTCGTGTGGAACTAAGCTTTTGTATTTGGACTCCTCTGAAGCTTAAAAATAACTTTAAGTAAAGTCATGGGAATGTCTGAGATACATATATATATATTATATATATACAATATATATGTAAAGGAGATATTGACCTAACCTCCGCACTGTAACCTTAACTGTATAAGAGGCTGTTCACCAAAACAATCATTCAAAGCACAGTTCAATTAATTTCTCCTTTCTTCTTTGATCCCCCCTCATTATTTTGCTTAGCCATGTAATCTTATTTTCTTCTTTCCCTCTTTATAATATTTGCTTCCTTCTTTTTAAAAAAGCTAAGTTATCTTTCAAGAACAAATTCCATTGTAGCAGTGACCTCGAGGATGATAAGGCAGTAGATTAAAACCCAGGAGTATCTTGAAATGCCAGGGATAATTTGAAAGAAAGGGTCAATTGTCTAATATTAATTCAGTAATAACTGGAGAGGCATTATCCTTATTGCCTCCTTCCGGGAAGAACTATCCAGTGTCTGATGAAGTTCAACGCCACTGCAGGGGAAAGTAAAGCAAAACTTGGATAGAGTCCAATTCTGACTCCAATACTGAACCCATATTCAAATTCTAGCTACAGATAAGTCTTTGTTGGGATGAAAATGAGACTCAGCGTTCTGATAATTTCCTTCCCTGTGTATCAGGTAGTTAATGCTGCATACAAAGCATGCCAACACTAAATGGCTTAAAACAACAACTAACCACTAGCTAACAACTCCCATGGTTCTGCTGATCTGGGCTGGGCTCCATTATGTGACTCTATCATGTGGTCAGCCGGTGGGTTGCCTACAGACTTACTGGTCTCAGATGGGCTCACTTTCTGTTCACCAAGCCTGCCTACAGAGCCTACCTAGCTTCTGGGGAGAGACAGTATGACAGCCATTGTTGGCGCCCTGCCCCAATTCCCTAGGGTTCCTTGGGTGAGTTCCTTGTGCCCATCACCCAGGTGAGCAGTGCTTTGTTGCTAAGGAGCGGCCCCTGTGATCCTTCTCAGAGGGTTGCCCTTGGGCTACTGGAGCTGGCAGTTGTGAGAGTTATGTCCTCCTTTTTTTTGGCCACAACGCACAGCTCGCAGGGTCAGTTCCCTGACCAGGGATCAAACCCAGGCCCCGGCAATGAAAGTGCTGAGTCCTAACCACTAGACCGCCAGGAAATTACTGAGTTGCATCCTCCTGGCCGACCTCTACCCAAGAGCATGAAAACCCAGCTCCCTTACTTCAATGGAGATAAACTCTGAGGCATCATTAATGCTCCAGAACACCCCACAGGACCAGGCTAAGGCTGGGAATTTGCTGGAAACTGCACCTTTTCTCTACTTCTTCCCAGCCCCTTCCTGCTTTCCTAACTCCCTCCTGGAAGCACTTCCTTAAGAGACCAACAGCTCATGTACCCTCATCTCAGGGGCTGTTTCCACAGAGGTGGTCTAACCCAAAAGTCTTACATGGAGCACAGAGCAGCCCTGTTCATCTGTGGGATGTATATATAATTTCTTCATAACAGTTCACATGAAGAGAAGTTTCCTAGCCAATAAGAGTTTAAAATAAAAACCACCTCATAGAGCCCGTTTATGTTGCTGAAAGGACAAATACACAAAGAGACAAAGCAACTCCTTGGATGTCACACAGACCCTGAGGACAGAGCAGACTCGGGGCTCCACACTCGGGGTTATCACACTGTCACTAACCTGGGGACTCCCACTGGATTCCCCTGAGGGTCCACACCCCAGAGAGAGGGAAGGGCAGTTGTCTGCATCCTGAGAAACAGGCTTCAGAACTGGCTCAGCCCCTGTGATCCTCTTTCCCCACCCCCTTCTCCCTTCCTTCTCCCCCTCCTCTCATCCCCATCCCTGCCCTCCCTCCTCCCATCCCACCTCCCCCCTTCTCCCTCCCCCTTCTCTCTCCAGCTCATCATCTTTATCATCCTCATCTTCCTCACCTTCTTCATGATCATCACCATCTTCTCCAAGGTCCCTTCCCCCAGAAGACTTTTCTTTCTACTAATTTCTGTTTATTGTCACAAGTAAAGACCTGTGAGCTAGTGATTTGGCTCAACGCACAAATCTGGACCGACAGTTGTGAGGTAGCTGCTCCAAGGCATTTCCATCAGCGGGAATGCCATCTTGGAGATTCACAGACACAAAACTGGAAACACAGAAGCAGCAGCCCTTCTCCACAGAGGAATTTTATTGGCATTGCAGTTCGCAGATCCGCAAGGCTTGATTTATCGAACGGGAGATCCATGTTAAAATACTGTCAAGCTTCGGGAACTAGGAAGATATTTAGATCACTCCCCTCACGTACATCATATTTATGAAAGGAAAAGGAAGTATGTGGACTGTAAATTAGAAAAAGCTGGAAGGAAAAACTCTATCCTTTCCAAACTCAATCTTTTATGAACTTCTTTCCAAAGGGTTGAGCTCGATGGTAAATACCTTATGTTGGTCGAGTGTGCCTTACTTTCTGGCTCCCAAACAGCCCTTTGCAAAAGAGGCATCTTTCAGGGATCCCGCCTGGGCTCCTCCAGATCTGCCCACACCTATGTTTCTGCCCCTCCCCCACACTTCACCCAAGGGCAACCACCAAGTCCAACGCTTACACTAATTGAGAACTGGAGAGGTCAGAGAAATAATTGTGTCTCTCCATCTTTCTGTAGATAAAGAAACTGAGGTGCACAAAGGCAAGGGATATACAGAGAATCCAAGAAATGAACCAAGGGCCAGCCCTGGTCTGAGAGTCAAGAGTCCCAGGTCCCAGACCCAGCTCTACTAAAAGTTTCCTCTGTGACATCAGGCCAGGCATTGCACCCTTGGGGCCTCAGTGTGGTTAATCATAAAAATAGCCACAATTGTTTGTGCTTCCCGTATCCATGCTCTTTGCATGTGACTTTCCTGCATCTTCCATCAAGAAAAGGTGTCTATCTCCTGGCCCCTTAATCTGGGCTGGTCTTGTGATTTGCTTTGGCCAATAGAATGCAGCAGGATGGCAGTGCCAGGTCTGAGACTAAGCCTCAGAGCCCTTGCACACTATGGCCCCCTTTCTTGGAACCCTGCACTGCCATTACATGCAAAAGGTCAGGCTAGCCTTTGAGAGGATAAAAGACCACATGGAGCCCAGAGAAGCCATCGCAGCAGAGCTCTTCTTAGACCAGCCAGTTCCCAGCTGAGTGGGAGCTGCCCACAAATGCATAAATTTAGCCCAAGCAGACAATGAAAACTATGCCCATCCCGAATGTGTGACCCACAGTATCATGATGGTTATTTCAAGCCACTATCTTGGGGCGGTTTGTTATGCAGCAAGATTTAACTGACAGACTTGGTTTCTTCACCTGCGCAAAAAGGGGTAGGACATAAATATCTCATTTTTTAGGTGTTTTTTGAAAGACCAAGTCTATAATAGGTTAAGACCCAGAGCTGAGCTATCCAATATGGTAGCCTCTAGCCACATGCACCAATGTAAATTTAAACTTAAGTAATTGAAATTAAACAAAAGTAAAAATTGACTGCCTTAGTCACACTATACATATTTCAGGTGTTTAACAGTCACTTGTGGCTAGTGGTCGCTGAATAGACAGCACAGGTACAGAACGTTTCCATGATGACAGGACACTGCACCGGATGATGCTGGCCTGGAACCATCAAGGGAGCAGGCATCACAGTGGATCCTACAAGGACAGCCAGACCTCCTGACCAGCCCTCCCCCACCCCCCATCCCCACTGGCTCTCCCACAGCAGCCTGCTCCACAGTGAGCAGGCTCATATATCCTTGAAATTTTCACATCTGTATTTTGAGGCTTCTGCTTTACCTAAAATATCTAACTCATCAAGGAGGCTTTGGATTGACTGCACACAAGTTCAGTAATTTGGTAAGACAGTGGGGGAATAAGGCTCTCAAGGTAGGAAATTCTTCAGATAGATTGTAAGCTTTCCCTCCTTCGGGGGACTGTCCTAGTTTTTATTTTAAGCATTTTTTTTCCATGTTGATTAGGTTGATAGTTGACTTTATCTGCATTCAATCCTTAAAGAGGATTGACGATTGATTGTGTGTGTGTGTGTGTGTGTGTGTACATAGGAGGTTTCCTCCCAATTCTCTCTCCACTTTTTTCCCCTCTCCAATGCCCAGGGCTTCCTCTGACTTCAAAGAACTAGAAAAGACTCAGAGGAAAACGGATACCTGACCTAATTAAGCATATAGATTGAGATTTTCTCTCTCAGTTGATAAAAAATTCCCTTTTCTTCACAAGCCTCATTCCAATTTCCTGGATAAAGGAGACTCAGAGAACCACCCTCCTGCTGTCCCTTGAAGAAGTATTGTCCCTGCAAGAAGCCCAAGGCAGGGAAGGCAGATGGGGCCCCTGAGACAGTGGAGGCACGTGGGGGCCATTAACACGATGGTTGGGGACTGCTTTGCCTGGCTTTGAATCCCAGTTCAGCCACCTCCTACCTCTGGTGGATCCTTGGTCTAATTACTTAGTCTTCCTGTGCCCCAGACACCACATTCATAAAGTGAGGATGGCAACTGTTGTTACCTGGTAAGGGTTTGATGGATGAATCAAGAGAAGCCCTGAGAATAGTTCCTGGCACAGAGCAAGAGCTGAGGGTTGCCGAAATGGACATGTCAATGCCCCAGCCAGGTCCTCTGGGACCCAGGGCGCTGGTTCTGGGCACCCACCCTCCAGCTCTGTGTGCTTTCCTTCTAACAGCTGGCACATGAAACCTTCTTGAGAGGTGTGCCCCTAAGCTCCCGGAGCCACTCTACCTGCTCAGGCAGGCAGCCTGAACTGTCACCCCCAGGAAGATAGTTACTGATGGGGCAGCAGTCACAAAGCCCAGCTCCTTTGACAATGAGTGTAATTCACACTCCAGAGCTGCCCTCAGGATCAAGCTGAGGCGGGGGCTTTGCCTGTAATCACTGCCTTGCTTCTTCCCCTTTTCTGTCCAGCTTCCTCTGCTCCCAGGTTCCCCCGGAGAGCGCTTCCTCAATAAATCATGTGCACATGAATCCTTATCTCAGGCTCTGCTTCCAGGGAACCAGACCTAGCATGGTAACTATTACAATTACTATTATTATTATGAAAACTTTTTTATTATTTCAGTCATGCCATAAAAAGTGATTTTGACTCCTAAATAAGGTGACGATCATAATTTCTCCACGTGGACAGCATTCAGCACTTTCCAAATCACTTTCCTTTTCCCCTATGTCAGTCCCTTGTTAAGATCAGATGTTCCTGGGAACAAGAGATTAAATGAAAACCCCAGTCCATCTTCTATTCTCTTCCCTCCCCTGGCTCCTCCCAGCACAGCCAGGACCTCCTGTGTGATGATGCAGACACATCGGTCCATATGACTAAGCTTGATCCTCTCCCAGCCCTCTTCCAAACAGCCATCTCCTGGGCCCCAGGCTGCATACATTCTAGCATGACTCACCCTTAGAAGGACAAACCATGGGGAAAGACCCCCACAGACCCTGGGTAGCAATGGTTCTGAATCTCGTCTTCTTCAAAATCCTTGGAGGGGGATCCCAAGAACTGTCAGATTAAAATACACACTCCTGAACCGCACCACCCCACACAGTGGTCCTGATTCAGTAGGTCTTGGTTGGGACTCAGGAATTGGTACCTAACAAACAAGTAGGTGATGCTGTTGTGCAGGCCCAATTGGAGGAGCGTGGGCCTGGAAGACCCATGACTCCATGGGGAGGGTCATGGTTGGAGGGGGCGCCAGAGAGGGACTGTCTGTGAGGTGCAGCGTCCAAATCAGGGCCTGGTTGCTTGGCTCTTGGGTGGTATGTTCTCGGCCACATAAGAATGTCCACAGTCATTCCAAAACTTATGAAAGGCAGAGTCTGCAACACGGCAAGGACACACTGTATCAGTCGACTGTTGCTGCTGTAACAAACTACCACCAGCTTAGCAGCAAAGCAACACCAATGTATGTCACAGTGCTGGAGGTCCCAAGTCTGAAATGCGTCTGATGGTTTTAACGTCAAAGGCTGTGTCCCTCCTGGAGGCTGGAGGGAAGAATCCACTCCTTGCCTTTTGCAGCTTCTAGAGGGTGCCCCACATTCCTTGGCTCCTGGCCATATCAGTCCAACCTCTGTTCTATCATCACACCTCCTTCTCTGACTCTGACCCTCCTGCCTCCAAGTCCAGGCTTCCACTTTCTCCCTCCACACATTGCCCGGCAACCAGGTGAGCAAGCTTGGGCTGGGATGCTGGAGGATGAGAAACTGCATGGATCGGAGACCAGACGTCCCAGCCGAGGTTGCCCTGACTAGTTAGCCCCCAGATGACCTTCCAGATGCCTACAGGTGCTTCTGTGAGCCTAGCCAGACTTAGGAGGAACAACACATGTTTACTGTATTAAGCCACTGCATTTTGGGGTGGTTTCTTAGGCACAGGGGCTAACAGACACCCACCCTGAGTGGAGGGACGGTGGGCAGTGTGGGTGCCTTAAACCAGGTCCAGCCTATGGTCCGTGTCTTACATGGTCACCACACAATACATTAAGAATCTGAGGGAAATTACTTTACATTTCAGACTTGTAGTTACTGTGAAATATTAGAAGAGCTCGTGGAAAGGCAGCATGAGGAAGCCTTCTGGGATACTGAGGACGTTCGGGTTCTCACTCTGGGAGCTGGTTGCACTGAGTGTGTTTAGTTTGTCAAAATCCATCAGGCTGGTTTCTTCCTTCAAGGATCTTACACACTGGCTTAAAGATAAGCACAGGCTACTAATGTTTGTTTGCCTTCTTATGTGGCAGCCCGTGGATAAGTTTTACTTCACAGAAATTAGAACATGTGATCAATATACTCATTCTACAAGAGAGGTGTCATAGTCCCTAATTTATAAATGAGGGGCTCGAGGCTTAACGGAGTCTGGGAAACAGAACTTTGACTTCAATTGTGTTTTCCCCGATACATTATACTGCTTCCTGGATGGGAAGTAAGATGAAACACAAGAACTGTCAGGTGAGCTGCTGAGGGTTAAATGAGAGAGTAGTGTTGAAATGCTGGCGATGTTCAGAGATCACTGACTATTTCGATATTCACACTTTCCCCAGGTGACCCTACCCACTGATTCAGCTACTTCTATCTTTGCTCTGGCTGTGCCCCATCCTGGACTTCTCTGATGGCGATACTTTGGGAGCCAGTAAGGTCCAGAAAGGTTCTGTAGCCACCAAAGTGGCAAAAAAGCATCGTGTGTAAGGACTCAGTAAATCAGTAACTGTTGCACCCCTGTTGGACTGCGTGACTGCTCTCACGTTGTTTTTTTTAAACTCCCTTTTTCCCTCTATGAAATCGTCTTGGTACAGCCTGACTGGATGAGACTACATTTGAAATATATGAAACCACGGAAAGTATAGAGCGATCTTATAAATTATTCTCATTCACTCATTCAACAAATCATAACTCAATATCTCCTCTATTCCTGGCGCTATGCCCAATTTTTCTCCGTATCTTAATTAATTTCAGGCACATTCTACTCAGGACTATTCTCAGCATCCTAACTTGGCTATAAAATCAGAGGCTTTGCATTGCCTTAGATATAAATACCAGGAGGAGCAAACCACATGCGGTTAACAGCATGCAGAATCTTCAGATCTGACACCCTTCCCCGCGACTGGATTGGAGTCTTGTGGAAATGGACAACCCATAGACTTCAAGGCTTCTCGCTTTAGTTAAAAGAGATACAAATTGTTTCCCCAGTGCCTCTTCTCCGCAGAGCTGCCCGGGATAAAATGCTGAGGTTGCATGAAACCATCTCCAAGCAGAAACCTGAGGCAGATGCCATTAGTTTTTCAGGTTGTTTTAATGGGCTTGCTTTGAAAAAACAGCGGTGTGTTTGTCCCGGGGTCCTTCGTATTTTACATTGGCTTCAGTCATGACTCTTTAGGATGGCAGAGCAAGACCAGTTGAGAACCAGATGTTACTTAGACATTGATCAAGAGTTCCCTTTCACACAGGTACTTAACTTTCTCCGCTGATATGAGCATTTGCTATTTGCTCAGCTCAGAACACTCTGTTTCCTCCACTCAAGAGTCAACACACAATTACTGGCACCTGTCATGTGCCAGCTCTGAGTGGGGTCTGGGGATAAGGTGGTATGTGGAGGAATGGATGCAGCATGGATGGAGGTCACTGTCCTTGCCTTTGAGGATGTGTTCTGCTAAAGATGCTTCTCCACCCTTCATGTCCCTCCTTGAGGACCGCCCTGGAGGGCAGTCTGAGTCTTCTCTACCTCTATGTCTCTAGTGCCTGGCTTTTGGGGTAAGGGCAGCTGCTCAGCCCATATCAAATAAATAAATAAATGAAAATTAATTTAAAAAAAGAAAGCCATCCATATAACGATATGGAGGAAATGCTTTCCAGACACAGGAAACGCTGCCTACAAGAAGCAAGCATTTGTTCAGTCCCTTGAGTAGGGCACCTACCCAGCACATCCAATCACATCTAGGTGATTAAGCCTGTCTAAGGTTGAGGCTCAGTTTACAGAAACCCACTTTCCCACAGATATAAGCCACATTCTCCAATACCAGCTTTATTTTAAAAATCCACCTCCATCTGCCGTTTTTTTTTTTTGTTTTTTGCGGTACACGGGCCTCTCACTGTTGTGGCCTCTCACGTTGTGGAGCACAGGCTCTGGACATGCAGGCCCAGCGGCCATGGCTCACGGACCCAGCCGCTCCGCGGCACATGGGATCCTCCTGGACCGTGGCACGAACCCGTGTCCCCTGCATCGGCAGGCGGACTCTCAACCACTGCGCCACCAGGGAAGCCCATCTGCCATTTTCAAAATCTTACTTCTCAGCTAGTTCAAAACTTGGGTGGGGAGGAGGGATAATCCTTATTGGTACCCCCCTGAAAACTTATAGCAAGTGGAGAATTGGTCCAGGAACCTGGAGGAACATCAAGGGATGTAGTTGGTGGGTCTCAGTAGCAAATGGAGAAGCTTAGGATGGGGGCTGGTGGACACAGCAAATGACAGATGCCTGTGTTGACCCTGAGGCTTGGTTGTATCATTCTGCAGTTGGGGCCTCAGTGCTATGATCCAGGCAGGTAACTTTAGGCCTCAGGTGCTAATCTCACAGGGCCTTCACCCGGATGGAGGCTTTGTCCATGGGTGAGTAGATTTATTCGTGGAAGCAAGGCTGTGAGCAAAAGTGAGTGCCTCAGCAAAGGTGCTGACCGATTGCTCCAAGGCACAACCTTACCGTATGCCAGGTAGACAGCAAGCATCAGCTGAAGTCAGGGCCTGAGAAGCAAATACTCTCCTGGCCTCAGCAAGAAGCAGCCTCATTAAAGGCAAGGTCTGCATGGAGTGGGCTCAGGTGAATGCTAAAGATTATATACAGTTTGTTCTTTGAAAACATCCATACATCCAAGGGACACTTGGGGAAGATACTTAAATGCCTAAAGTCCAGTAACAACCCATGGACACTGTATCAGATTTCTATTGCTTCATAACCAACCCGAAAAACCTATGGATTAAAATAGCTATTTGTTCGTTTTCATGGGTTTCTGGGTGGTTCTGTTGACATGGGCTGGGCTGGGCTAAAACCTCAACAAGGCTTGTTTGTGTATCCACTTTCCACTAACTGGTCAGCTGGGGGTTAGCTGCTAAAGAATGGCTTTGGCTGGGATGACTTGCCGTTGCTCCATGTGTATCTTCGATACCTCTGCAGGGTAGCTGGGCTTGTTCTCTCAGCAGCAGTGGGTGTTTCAGAGAGGAGTGGAAACGTCCATGCGCTGTCCAAGTCCCTGCTGTGTCCCATTTGCTACTGTCCTACCAGCGAAAGCAGATCACATGGCCAAGTTCAGAGCCAGCGTGGGCACTCAGAATAACCCAGCCATCGCCACTGACCTGCCCTCTAAGGCAATAGGACCTGTGAGCTGTGGGGCTTTGTTGAGTTAGGAGGCGGGGGTGGGAGTGGCTACAGTGAAGAGCCTGAGACAACTGAGGAGAGGCTGAGGATCGTCATCAGCATCCTCCCACTCCAACCCCCAGCAGACTCTCTTTTAAATCAGCGTTGACCCCATATTTAAAGAATACTGCGTTGAAGGAAAGACACTGTGAGCGCACCCCGGTGCCCACGTGTCTTGGTCCAGAACTGCTTCTCCTCTCTGCCCCTGGCCAAGACCGTCATGAAATCCCCAGTGACACAGAGCACAGGTCTGGGGAGGACATACCCTGGATCCTGTGCCAGTTCTGACCTAACCGACTTAGTGTCTTCAAGTTCATCTTTAAAAGGAGACAGGGGGTCTTCCCTGGTGGCGCAGTGGTTGAGAGTCCGCCTGCCGATGCCGGGGACACGGGTTCGTGCCTCGGTCTGGGAAGATCCCACATGCCGCGAAGCAACTGGGCCCGTGAGCCATGGCCGCTGAGCCTGCGCGTCCGGAGCCTGTGCTCCGCAACGGGAGAGACCACGTCAGTGAGAGGCCCGCGTACCGCAAAAAAAAAAAAAAAAAAAAAAAAAAAGAGAGAGACCGGGAAAGCACAGCACTGGGCACGGAGTCAATCACAGCCTTTACCCTTATAGTTATTATCTGGGAGGACAAGGTAAGTGGAAGAGTGGAAGGAATGAAAAGAGAGTGGGGCAAAGAGATCCATTAGCAGTGACAGGAATTAGTGGAGCTGATTTATTGATAGTAGGAAAGGGCTTGATGAATATTTAAGCAAACAGTTTACTGGGGTGAAGAAACACCTCTCTCAGGAAGGAGAGGAATTGCATGCATTCAGTGGATAATAGCCATGAAAGAAAGAGCTGACTAGTGGATGTGAGATGAAAGCTGCCCCTCGCCTTTTCCAGACCTCTCTGGTCATATCCCCTGGGAGAGGCTTGAGGACAACAGACCTCAGGGCTTGGGTCCTTAGGCTTGGGGCAACTAAGGGGTAATGATATCCCAGGCCCATTTTTTTCCTTAATAGGGAAAAGCTTACGCTGGAAGACTGAACAGCCAAGGCAAGTAGATACATAGCTTCTGACATTGGACAGGACTGTGCCAACCTAACTAACAAATGACACAAGGGACTTGAGTGCAGGGATGCCATATATAGGTGTATATAGTGTGCTTGAGGGAGCCACTCACATCACGGACGATGTAAACATTGCTCTCTGATGTTGTGCAGTATACAAACTGCACAGCTGTACATGGCTGCCCTGCTTAAGTGGAAACTTGTAAATTATTAAGCTAATGTGGAAATTCTCTGAGTTCCTTTGGTATTAGTCCTTTGAAACACTGACAACTTTCTCTAGATGAGGCCTAATACAAACTTGATGCAAAATTTGGAATGGTTTTTCTACCAATTTTTCCTCCTGAGAATTCAGGCAGATCTGAGATTATACATGATTTCCCAGGCTCTTTTAGAGTGTTTCCATTCCATGGTTGACTTCCTATCACAGTGGAGTGAAAATGACACCCTGTGTCTTCCCAGCTGTATCACTGCTTCCGCTGATGTGAATGCTATATTCTAAATGTCTTGCCTCTTGAGTTCAAGTCAATCAAAAGTGCTTCTTCCTATTCTTCACTTGAACTGCTGAAGTCTGCAAGTAAATGAAGGTGAGGGATGATTCAATAAACAAGGGAACTGTCCCGGGGAGTCCTGATATGACTCGCCTAAGGCTTCACAGCCCTACAGCAGCACAACTGGGTTTAGAAGCTTTATGCCTAGGCTTCCTCCCAGGGTTCTTTCCACTGGTACTTGAAACTATTAATGCATTATTTAGGCAATGATGGCTACACTAAGCTTTATATATCCATTTGTTGTTTAAATGGATGGTAAATAGAGTACACATTGACACTTGGGAAAAATATGTCCCAAGGTCCTTTGTGAATCTACAAGTGTTCAAATACTATTAGAGCTATAATTCTCAAACTAGGTGAGGGAGGCGTGAGACCAATGCCCCCTAGACATTCTTGTTGGGATCATGAAGAATTGTGTATAGTTTAAGAAAAGAATAGTCAACATATCAATAGTGTTTTTATTATAAGCCATAGAATGCAAAGGTCAACAAAAATCTTGACAGGTGGGAATAGAGAGAAAATAAACTGAGAGTGCCTTTCAAAGGACATGATTAAAAAAGAAGAAAAAAAACAGCTTGAGTAACTGTCTACTGAAACATGCAATTTTTTCCCTGTGAGAGAGTAAACTGTAACTGAAAATTTTAAGTGACCCGTGCAGACTCTTGAATATTCCATAAATATAGGATTAAAGTCACAGATGTGAACTTCTGTCGAGTAAGATATTTCACTCTTTAATTTATAGGAGACTTTGACTTTCCAGCTAAGAACAGTCTCCCACATATCTTTCTTTGCATTCTCTTCATTCCCATACATGCAGCAGCAGTTGAATTTCTTGGGAGAAGGGAAATTTTAAGGGAGAAGAAAAGCTATTATTTGGTTGAATTGCAGTATCATTTAGGTGTCTTTTTGTTCCAAAGAGAAAACTCCAATCACACAGGCTGGAATGATATCAGAATTTACTGGCATAAGTATCTGTAAAGTCCGGGGGGTAGAGCTGGCTTGATTCAGATGTCCACACCATCATGAGGGCTATGGCACTTTCCTTCTGCAATTCTAGTGGTTCTGTCCTTGTCTTCAGGCTGGCTTCTCTCTCGACAGCAAGAAGCCTTCAAGCAGCTCTGAGGGCTTCCATCTACTTCCTTGTTGACAACCAGAAGTGACACAGAGAGAGATAGACAGTCAATCCTGATCTTGACATTTCACTCTGACTCCAGTAGACTGATTGTAAAAAGGGCCCCAATTCTCCATCTCTCCCTGAAACCATGCCCTTTGCAATGGGAGCTTGTAGCTCCTCCCACGATGAAATGGAGTCTGTTTCTCCACCCCTAGAATTTGGGCCGCCCTCATGACTTGCTTTCGAAAACACAATACGGTAGAAGTAACAAGGGGCTAGTTCAGAGCATGAGCGTCATGAGAATCAAACATTTTCACTCTCACTTGGAATCCTGTCTCTACCATAAGAACAAGCTGTGGTTACCCTGACGGGCAATGAGAGACCACATGGAGCAGAGATAAGCCGTCTCCGTTGAGACCAACCTCAACCAAGCTACAACCAACCAACTCCCACACATATGAGAGTCCGGCCAGGAGCAGCAGAACCACTTCCTGATCTACAGCTGACCACAGACACATAGGTAAGCCCGGCCGAGGTCAGAAGAACCACACGGCTGACTTGCAGAGTTATGACAAACGCTTATCGTTTAAAGCAACTGAGTTTGGGGGCAGTTCATTACATAGCAGTAGCTAAATGATACACAGATCCTCTAAGGTTGCCTTGATTGCGTTGTTTTAAGTCACTTGGTGGCCCCAACACCAATCACTGTGGTTGAATCTAATCCAATCAAGGCCGTCCTTGAGCTGCGATGGGGAAGTAGAAGTGGAAACCAGAAAGAACATCACAGATTATTAGGAAGGGGATAGGAGACAGCTGGGGAGTGGGGATGGCTAGGCTGTGGCAACAACCTAGCTACCACCATGGCTTCAAAAGAGCTCCCAGGTGGGTGAGGATGGAACGAGATGAGGATGATGAGGTGACCCCCCACCCCGGGTTGAGTGACTCTTACCCAAAAGCCAGCCTCGCAGCATATGCAGATTAAATGTCCTGCCTCAACAAAATTACAAGTTACTAACAGCCCTGAAATTGCCGGTTGCTTGAAAATTCTTGAAACGAACATGTCAAATCCACCAATGTCAGCGTTTTAAGCACTAATGGTTTCTCACATGCCATATAGAAAAATATTAAGAGAACAAACTCCATGTCTTTTAAGCTCAGAAAGCCTTCAAAAAAGAGAGCTGGGCTTCCCTGGTGGCGCAGTGGTTGGGAGTCCGCCTGCCGATGCAGGGGACACAGGTTCGTGTCCTGGTCTGGGAGGATCCCACGTGCCGCAGAGCAGCTGGGCCCATGGGCCATGGCCGCTGAGCCTGCGCGTCCGGAGCCTGTGCTCCGCAACGGGAGGGGCCACAGCAGTGAGAGACCCGCGTACCGCCAAAAAAAAAGAGAGCTGTCCACACTAAGTAGGGTATATTTTCCCACGAGTGTCCAATGCAGACTTTCAAGGCCCAGAACTCACGCATCATTTTCTTCAGGAGCTTTGTGTAGTCAGGGATTCCTCTCGCAATACGTATCAGTGTCATGAAACCGCCTTGTAACAACTCATTTTGGAGTTAAGTTAAAACACCATCAGATTTTGCTGAAATTTGCTTTTTAAATTTTCTGTTCTAGGCTTTTTTGAAATGCAACTGGAAAAAGGTTAAAATTATGCTTAACATTAAAAAAAAGAAAGGAAAAGAAAGCATATGGAATATAAGCATGCTAACCTGACAGGTATAAATGTTGCAAAAGAATCACCCAGGACAAAATCAGCAATGGCAGTCGGACTTCAAAGGGCAAAGAGCTACCATTAAGGGAAGAGGAATACTATTTCTTTCCAGCTGGGGGAAGAGATAATCATGGGGTTTCTGCACGTCCACATCCCATGCACTGCATTTTCTCTTTTGAATCTCCCTTCTGCTTTTGGAAGAAAAAGAGCTAAGGCATGTGTGTACCGGGAGAAGTGAGCTGCAGTCCTAAGAAAACAATTTAAAAGCATTTTAAAAAGAGTATTTGTAAGCAGTTAGGCTTTTATTACTAGACAGCATACCATAGCTTAGGGAAAGCCTCTGGCAACCAATGAAAGAAGGTAATTCCGAGGAATTTTGGTGTGAAAACTGGCCAAACAGATTGGAGTGGATTTAACATTAAAATCCTGTGGACACTTAAGGACTCATTAAAACTTAAGGAAAATTGGATTAGATTAAACAGCTGTGGAAAACAGGGACGTGTGAATAAGGGGTTTGTCATCTTGAAAATCTTCCTATAACCTGACATATTTAAAGCGACCTCAGTAGATTGTTGCGGTACATTAAGCATATCGATAGCCCCAATTCATCACAGTTGCCTATATCCAGGCCCTTAAGTATTACCCTCCTGAGACTCTGTGCTTAGACATGTGATGCTCTTTGGCCAGTGGGGCAGTAGCAAACCTGACACACACAGAGGCTTTGAAAATTGCTTGTGTGTTTTCTCTCTCTCTCGGATCCCTGTCACCCTCGTGTTTACAAGCCCAGGCTCGCCTGCTGGAGTCACATGAAGCCCACAAAGTCATCTCAGATTTGAACCCATGAGAATATTGCATCCAGAGAATCTGTGAGAAGATACAGTCTTAAAATCTTTAAAGGATCTTTTGTCTGACCTCGCCTCTGCTACTAAAACCTGTATTGGTTATTGCTTGGGGCATAACAAATGACCCTATAGTGTAGGTAATTAAAAAACAATAAACATTTATTATCCCATGCAGTTGCTGTGGGTCAGAAATCTGGGTGCAGCTTAAAGGGGTGGGTATGGTTTGAGGTCTCTAATTAGGTTGAAGTCAAGATGGGTGCAGGCAGCTGAAGGCTTGACTAGGGCTGGAGAACCTGCTTCCGAGATGGCTAACTGGCAAGACAGGTATCAGGACACCTCATTTCTGCACCACTTGCATCTCTCCATAGAACAGCTTGAGTGTCCTCACAACATGGCCACTGGCCTCCCAAGAGTGAATGATCCAAAAAAGCAGCTCAGAAGTTATGGTGTCTTGTATGACCTAGCTGTTAAAATCACACGCCATTATTTGTGCAATATTCTATTGGTTTCACAGATCAGCCCATTCAATGTGTGTGGAATCTCACAGTGATTTGAATACAAGGACATCTGGAAGGCTGATTGACACATGTGATTTTGCAGATTTAGATCTACAAGTCAGTGCTCAAAGAACTGTGTGTGTCCTTCCAGATCAGTCTCTTGTATTACTTGAATGTTCTCTCACCTTACCAGCTGCAGGCCCCAGGGAATGAGGCTTCAACAGTTTGTCCTAAAGTCTGTAGACTCATTGGCTACCACAGCCAAATGGCAAGATCTCAGTCCATACCTTTTCTTGTATTTCTCTAGTGGTCACCGGCATTGGCAGTGGGTAGTCTTATTTGTTTCATGTTTAATTCTTTCTAACCTCTGCTTCTGCAGTTGCAGTTGCCTCTCATACCCCAGTGGTCCATGTGGCTGTTTCTGCGTGGATGTGTCTTGGGCACCTGTTCTCTCTGATGCTACTGCTGCTGCTGCCCCTGCTACCTGAATCTCCATCCCCAGATGCCCTGATATTGAAGAGGCTTTCAGTGGGTCATGTTCTCAGAGCCACCAGCCACTGCCTGAGCTCTGGGGCTCACCTCTCTGGCTGAATGGAAGGAACCCTCTTTCGTTTCATGTGAGTGCATGCGTGCGTGCGTGTGTGCGTCTGTATGTGCTTGTGTGCAGAAGTACATGGTCCCTTAGTGAAATGTATTTCCCCATTTTAGTCTACACCTCCCTCCTTACTATGATGCAGAGGAACCCCACCAGTTGTAGTTTTCACACTAAACCTAACATTTCTGCTCCCCTCTCCCAGCCCAAACACTGAGAATGACCAATAACTTTCCTTAATAATGGAAATTTTCTTTTCCCCTCTTGACCCCAGTGCCACTTCCTGCAATCTGGCTTCAACTGTTTCATCCTTCAAGTCTATCTGCTGTGTCTCTACATGTCTGAACCTTGATTGTAATTCATAAATTCTTATTCCCTTTCTAGTGCAAATAGGTATATCTATTTGATAGATAGATCTTAATAATATCGAAAGTCTTTGTTGGAATATCTTATAAAATTGTTTAAAGCAACTGAATTTGGGGATGATTTATTACACAGCAATAGCTAACTGATACACAGATCTTCATAGAGTGAATTTACATTCTGATTTTTTATTTTATTGCCTTTCCTAGCATTAGATTATTTCATGTGTATGGAAGTTTTAGTTTATAGACTTATTTTAAATGAGAGCTCCTCCCCCAAGACACACACCTTCCTTTCATGTGTATCCCTCCCTGTCTGATGCTTTTACAGTTGCCTCCACCTGGACCTCTACTCCCACAATTCAGAACTAGATATGAGATGGTGATGCAGAGTCAATGTGGGCTCAGCTCCTGGTCTCAAGGCTGTGTCTGTGCCATCCACCTCCCCATTCCTACACTTGCCAGCAGGACAAAGCAAGGCAAAGCTCTTCCTCATGCCCCTTAACCCTTGCAAATCAATCAAGGGGACATGCCTACCTAGAACGCTTGCTTCAATCTCTGTATCATGTAGTATCTGGTTTTCTGGAATTCTCTGTCTTCATGGCCTCAAGTTCACTTCCTCATGAGGACAGCCCAGGCCAGGAGTTGTGCACCTCTAGGCCCCAGGGTTGGCCAAAGGGTAGCTTTTTGGTGTTGGACTGGGATGGACAGAGTTGAGTGTGTGGGCTAAGGAGACGACACATGAACAAGGAGACTCCTTGTGCTACAAGATAAAGACAGGGTTCTAGGAGAAAAGGTGTGGGCTGTGGGCAGGAGCCCAGGAGCCGGGGACCGCCTCTCCTCCACCTCCACATTCCCTGGTGCAGAACTCTGAGGGGTTAAGGATTCGAAACTTGAACCTGGCCTTACAGATTGCTACAAAGTCGTATGTGTCAAGGTAGAATGCTAGAACATATTTTATTTAGCCGTTACTAGATTTATAACTGTTAATATTTAGACACATAATATGCAGGTAGCCATTTGTACAATTGCCCTGGGCCATATAACTCTTTGGGTTGGGCATGGCTAAATGGAGGGTCTGAGGTGGAGGGGCTGGTGGTGCTACTTCCAGCAGCCAGAATATCTCAGACTCAACTCCAGTCCACATAAACCCTCACTGCACTTGTAATTAAATTTTGTTAAAATTAGATTATGTTGCCACCAGGGGAACTGTAAGAATGCCCTAATGAAATCGTGATCTAAACGTCCAGGCTTCTCCCAGATATGATTAACAAAGATCAAGAATGTAGAATGCTTTTCCCATTTAATTAAGTATTTTATGAAGTAGGAGTCTTCACTTAAGCAACTAAGCGTAAATGTCAATCCCTGCATTTAAGTGGATGCATAATTTGTTTTAAAATTCAAAAGTCCCCGCATTTAGGAAAAACTTTGTCTGAGTTATATGATGCCAGAGGTGGGCTGATCACAGAGAACCCTTTGTCCACGTGTGACTAAAAAAGCCAGGTTGACTTTCAAACATGCTTTCAGCTGTTAAGTTATTGGAGTGGGTCTTGCCAGACTTGCTAATTAAATTTAGGGGTAAAATGGTCTGTGCCTAGGTATTACCATGTCATGTATGAGCTCTTTGATCCAATTCCTACCACAATTTACAGTAATTTTTATTATGGACATTTTCAAACATACACAAATACAGATTGTACAATGAAATGCATGTGTCCCAGTTCAAAGATTATCAAAATTCTCTTCAATTTTTTGTTTGGCGGTAATTCTACAGTTCCACAATTTTCAAACTGAATTTTCTTGTTGACTGAAGGCAATGGGTTTCTTCTTGGTTTGGGATTGCTTTGACTTTATTTTTCTTTATTTATCATGTCACCTGTGTGATTCATCTTTTTTGTGCCATCAGAAGGTTGAGGACTGAGGCCAGCACAGAAATAAATGACTTCATCCCAGTTAGGGGTTTTCACAGAACTCTTGTTTGGACACTCTTCTCCCCACCCCCATTATTGTGCAAATGTCTCCATTGTTAGCCAGAAAGGAAAATGCCTCTGGGAAGAAATTGGAAAGATGACATCAATTTAACACTCCCTTTGGGGGTTAGCTCAAAATGACAGGGCAGCAGGAAGCAGTAGAAAAAGCTTCCCCCACAAGAGAAACTAAATGATTCTGAGAGCTGCTACCAATCAGGCGTGGTACTGACTAGGCCCTGATAATGACCTATGAAAGACTGCTTTCTGGTTGCACTTGGTAATTCGTTTTTCTAACCAGGGCATCTTATCCGGAGTTTGGGAAGACTGCATAGCTACTATGTAAATGGCAGGCACGTGGCAAAGCCGAGAACTAGCTCCTTTTATTTATTTAGGCTGTAAGAAGCCATGTGTCCTGCCTTTCCTTGTCCACGGGCCGGTTGGAGATCAGGGGTCTGACTACAGTGGCCTCTGTTCCCACCTGCCCTCATCACTATGACAGGGAGTCTGCGGCCTCTTCCACGGCTCTGCCCCTCCCTGTTCTCCCACCCACCGTGAAGTGCTCTTGTGTTGTCAGAGGCCAACGCTGTTCTGCAAGAGAAAACTCCCTCACCTCCACACCTTTGCTGATGGGGGTGGGGCAGGAACAGGCTGGATTGCCCAGGTTCAAGGGTGAGAGCTGGAAGCCAGTGAGCAGCAGTGGGATGACAACACCACTGAGGAAAGGACAGCAAAGGGAGGGATGTGTGAAGGAAAACTCGACAACATCCTCTGAGGCTGCCACGAGCCGGACTTGATTCTTTCTGGTGAAGGACAGAGTCCACACATCTTTTCAGCTGCTCCAAGGCGTGAGGGCAATACTTCACAAAAAGGAGTCAAGGATGGCCTGGTTTCCCGCCTCAACCCCTGAATGGCTGCTCGGTCTGGCCCGTACTCTGGGCCCTGTTTGGAGGTCCAGAAACTGAAGAGCCCTTGAGAAACAGCCCTGAGAAGGCCATTCATGGGACTCGAGCTAAAGGCTTGGCAAGCCGACAAAGGCTCCTTACAGAGAGTAGGAGGTGGGCCAGGGAGGTCTAAGACAGCCATGTCCCCACCCCCCCGGCTTGTCCACTAGTCAGTGTCACTCCCTCCACCCAAGGAAGTCCACTGCTTTCCTTTACCCTCCTTCCAAAGACTTCGCCTCTCAGAGGAAACGGCCAGTCACTCTCTCCTCGCCCCACGGCCCTTTTCCTTCCCCGACTTATTTTGCCGGCACCATCCTGCTTCTAGTCACATCCGTGCTCATTTCTGAAGCTGTCATGAGTTGGAGGTCAAGGTGATCTGTGTATGTGGAAGATTTGGTTTTCTCAATCTAATAACTGTTTACCTGGAAAGGTGGAAGTTTCTCTGCAGTTACAGGGAAGAGCTTAGTTCATTTCTTTCCTGACTTCTGAACTCGGTCTGAATAAATGAAACACTAAAGAACGGCAGTAAAACCCACCACAAACATCCAAAATCCACCCCAAACAGGAGTTTTCTTGCACATTTGGTCGGTCAGGACACGGGAATCTTACTGGAAATGGCTGCAGTCTTCGCTCTGCTTGATTAAGCTTTCTCAGGAGCTGTCTGAAGAGGGACGCACCTTCCTCCTGAGTGGAGTGGAAGCGGGTAGGGAAGAGGGAGGAGAACCTTAAACATTGTCCAGCTGGGAAGAGGTTTGGCCTGGGAGATGCTCAAATTCAGCCTGGGTTTCTGATTGGGTGGATGACAGCCAGTCTCTGGGAAGCCACCGCGTCCCAAGGCTCCCATTCACACTGGATGTTATCTCCAACCCAACTGTACCTACAGTCATGGGATTTTTCTAAGGGGAAGCCTGATTTTTCTAAGGCATGAGCTGCTTCTCTCTTGATTTCTGATAAACCCATGTGGCAGATAAATTTGAAATTCGAGGAAGGAATGCAATTCTTCTCCAAATTTAGCAACTCTTTCAGCAATCGAGGCTCTGGCTGGTTACTAATAGTAACACAGTTCCTCCGTGGGGAATGCAGGATCTGGGATATTCCACCAGTTAAAACTTTCTGTACTGCGGGAGAGGAAGAGAGAGAAAGCAGGGGCTCTGACAAGGGAGGGGTTCCTCAGAGAAGAAAGGGACGGAAGCAGAATCAAGGGCATTGCCACATTTCCCCAAAGACCAGAGAGTAAAGAGCTGACTCACAAATGCACATGTGAGGTGACAAAGGCCAGGTGCGACACTTGTTCGGTGATACGGTCACAAAAGACAGAGCCGATTAAGCAAGTGCTCGCCAAACCGTAGGAGTTCAGGTGATGTGCCCAGGCCACCAGCGGGTGGGCTCTCTCTAAACTTTTCCACCTGCTGAGCATCTCCTGAGTGGGTTCCAGGTCAGGGATTCCCGAGGAGATGAGAAAATGAGAAGCTCTCAGTAGAGAAGCTGTGTGAGATTTCCTGCTCACCTGAGAGACCCCATCCTTTCTCCCTGCTCCAGCCAACCGTCTATGTCTATCCCCCAAGTGTTGGCTGAGCTGTTATGTCAAAGTCCAACTCCCTCTCCCCTTCCTGACCCTCTGAGGCCAACACTCCCCATCCTCCTGTACCCGGAAGAAGCCCTCGGGCCATCTTAGGTCTCCTGGGGTGTTGTTGCTAATGATGATGAAGGCACACAGGGGGAAAGGCCCCTTCCCATCCACCTCCACAACCTTTACTTGTTTTACTAGGGCCTGGCTTCTGGGTACAACTGTACAGCAGTACTAAAGGGGATGTAAACAAGAGTGGAACTGATGCCGTAAGTGACAAGATAATCTTGCACTGAGGTGTGTACTAGGTAAAGGCTCCAGTTTGAGGAGGGGGAGATGATAGGGGGGCAAGATGTGGTCTGAGGAGAAGCTACAGCTGTGCCTGGAGGATTCGGGACAAGAAACACCTCTTGTTAGCAGAACTAACTAGTTACCTGGGGAGGAGACCTGCTAAGTGAATGTTTGGGCAGTTCATGCTGTGAGTACGAGAAAGGGATTCCTTCTCCTCTCCCCTATAAAACAGTCATGTTCACTAATGCTTTTTGCTCAAGTGGATTCTCCATGGGCAACTTCAGCAGGAACTGAGTCTGGGGTCCAAGTTCGAAGGAGCACAGTGTGTTCACGTGGGCCCCTCCAACATTCAGGTGAAATGCTGTGGCCGCCTGATGGCATAAATGACTCAATCAGCCACACCCCGTCCTTATCCACAGACTTCACCACGTGACTTTGCTGCCCTTTTCAATAAAGAGGTAGAGTCTAATTCCCCACCCCTTGCATCTGGGAGGCCTTCTGACTTGTTCTGGCCGACAGAACACAGCATAAGTGATGACATGCAAGTTCGGAGCCCAAGCCTCAAGAGGCCTTGCACGTTTCCTCCAGATGCAGGTGACTTTCATGTGCCTCGGCCGTCGCCACGGGACCACGCCTGGGCTAGCTTTCTGGAGGATGAGAGGCAATCGGAGAAAAGCCACCCCAGCTAACCCTCACACGTGAGGCCAAGTCAGCAGAGCTGCCAAGACAGCCCGCAGCTGTTCCGAACATGGGAGCATAAATGCATTGCAGTGCTACACTGAGCTTGTGTGTGTCTGCTACACATTATTTGTATTTGCATTATTTGCATTATATGTATTTGTACTTTAACAAATGTATTTTAAGTATGTCATTCTGGGGGTCAGGTTGGAGGTAAGAAGAAGAGAATAGGGAGTGGGGGCTACAGAACAGGCTGGGCAGGGGCTCCACCAGGACCAGTGGGGGCGGGAATATCAGCCTGGGTTTGGAGGCTGGGAGAGGAGATCCTGCAGGCCAAGTGGCCAGCACATACTTGAAGCAAGTGGAATGTTAGAGAGACGGGGCTCAGAACTGGAGTCCCCAACATGGGCAGGCACTGAGACCAGTTAATGGTGATCAGAACTTAAGCAGGTGGCATGGTCCAGTGGGCCAGAGTTGGGACCAGACACTGATGAAAGGGCTGGGGCTATGAACTCGGGGGTGCAGGTGGAGGGCTGGGGGGTACAGAGAGATTGACAAGAGTGAGCTCAACAACCAGAGTTCAGGGTCAAGCAGTCAGGGAGTCAGAGGCTGGGCCTTCCGAAACCCCTAGTTTATTTCATCCACTAACGCAGACTGGGGTCGTTTGGGGTGAGCTTCAGGGTCCATGGGTTCGGAACATAAGCTTCAGACTGATTTCAGGGTGTGTGTGTGGTGCCAGAGCCCCCAGCAGGGAACAGGGTGCTGAAGCTAAATGTCCATGTGGGTGTATTTTTTTCAGCACATTTTCTACACCAGGGGTTCTCAACCTTTCATGGGCATCAGAGTCCCTCATACCTGCTCTCAGCTTCACATAAACGTGACTGGCCCCTGAATGAGAATCTCTGGGGGGTAAGGCTCCTGAGGGCTTATTTTGCAAAACAGAGAACCCAGAACAAGGGACCAGGAACTAACTTCCAGGAAACCAGGGCCCAGCACTGGCTCAGGACTAGGTAGGCCTACAGATGGAGGACATCGTGGGGAGGGCAGGTGGAGAGCCACCCACAGTTGGGGGACGCGGACTCGGAGCTGCCGGGGCTTCTGACACACCTGTGTTTACCTGAATAAAAACAATTAGCCCTTCAAATATTCCCTGTAATATTCACATCACTCATAATGAAGGTCAAACCTGCTTTCAACACACAGCAAATAATGTCAAAGTTAAAACTGATTTTAATCCCCAAATAACTTGGAGAAGGGGTTATATCCAAAACTGTCTGAGTCTGTAAGCCAAGAAAGAAGAGCTTATTTTGACTCTAGCAGAACTCGCAAAGGGGACATTCTTTTACCTGCAAAATAGACTCCTCCTGGAAGATGTCTTCAAAAGGTCTTTCGAAAACCCGCTGTGTACTCTTTTACAGAGTAATTTTCTGAATCCTAGATAACTTCCTAGCTTTGAAGGCATCTGACATGCTAGAATCCGCCTACCTCAGCGGTCTCTCATTAACACGACAGAATTTAAATGCTGACTAGAAATACGGCTAAAATATGAGAATTCTTCAACAATATAGCTCTTTGTAACTTTATATACTCCCTATTGGCCATAGTTTATTTAAAAGAACAGCAACAAAATGACCCTTTTTAATTGTCTGTGTTGACAACTTTTAAAAAGTGTGTATAAACTAAAACTGGTTCTCATAAAGGCACATATGAGGGAAATGCATGGGTTTAATTTGTGGCCTTTTATATTTTGTTTCACTTAACAACACTTTTATGATACTTCCTGTTTGCCAGGTACTGTCACAAGTGCTTTAGAAATCTTAGTTAATCATCATAATAACCCTATTAGGAAGCACTATTATTACTGCCATCTTTCTTGAGGAAACTGAGGCTCAGAGAGGTTAAGTAACTTGCCTGAATTCACATGCAGCTACAGCTTCAAATCCAGGCAGTCTTCCTGCATCTAAGTTATAAGCCAGCACCCTAAGTTGACTCTCTTTGTTTTTCCTTCTTCCTAAAAGAATCTTAGAATCAAGGGTGGGTACCTATAAACCATCTACAGAGGATGGTAGAGTAAAAACTGTTTTCTTTCCCTTTCCATAAGGCTAAATATAAAGCAAGAGGCTTCATTCCAACTTCACAAGCCCCCTTTTGAATGGATGTCACAGCCACTGCACCCTGGTTGTCTCTCCTCAATGTTTCTAGAATCTTCATCCTTCTCTCCATTTCCTGCCCCCCTTTGATCTTTGCTAGCATTACTCACAGCCCTACCCTCTCCTCCTGCCTCCAGTCTAATCCAGTCTACCCTTCCCTAAGTTCAGAAAGATGTTTTTAAATCACGAAACTGCTGTCTCATCTCAAACCTCTTCAATGTCACTGCTTTTTTCTGTGGATAAAAGCAAATTCAGCCCAATATGTGAAGTGCTCCACGTTCCTGCCCGGTTTATCCTCCTGCCCCAAGGCTGGCACACAGCAGACGGCCTCGTTCTCCCACAGGTACCCTTTACCTGAGCCATATCCAGCTGTTCCCAATCCTATCCCCCTGCTGTTTCTCTCCTGGAATTCCCTTCATCCCTATCCCTTCCCTCTAATTTGCGTCATCAGTCTCCACTAGATAATTCTGCACTAGATAATTCTAACGCATCCTTCAAAACCCAGCTCAAGCATCACTTTTTCTTCCACCCAAGGGTGATCTAGATGACCCTTTCCATTGGTTCCATAGTAGCCAAGGCATTTCTCTACTGCCCCTTAACCCTACTGGTTTATTTCTGTACTGGCCCCTCCCTGACATACCACTCACTTAGATGGGTGCTACTCAAAGTATGATCTGCAGACAACAGTGTCGGTCAGCATCATGTGGACGTTCCTTGGAGAGGCAATTTCTCAGGCCCCACCCAAGACCAACCAAATCAGAGGGCAGACGCCAGCAATGCACAATCCTCTGTGCCAACAGCACAGCAACACTGCACTGGACCAGAAGCTTCTGAAAGCACTCACCTTGTCTCATAGCACCTCTTATACTGCCTGGGATGAAGCCAAGAATCCACGAATGATCAATGAATGAATGAACGTTGAGTTAATCCTCTGAATGATTCATTAAACCTGATATGTCTTTCCTGGGGAGCTACATTATCCAAGAAACACTAAATACTAAAAACTCTTTAGTCCACTTATGCCTCCAAATATTCTTAGGGTTGAAATTTTTCTTGAACTTTGAATTGGATAAGGCTCAGGAGTTCTGAGGGTTTGTTTCAGCACTATTTGAAGAGATGCTGAAATAACTTTTAAGTTTAGGGCTGGCTAAGGCATGCACAAAAGTGAAAATTCCATAAGATGCATAGAATGTCTCTCAAAAAGTACATTTTTATGTATTCTACTATAGAGCAGAAGGTAGTAACCTCCATTTCAAGCGTTGAAAGATTGTTTGAAGCTTCCTTAAATAGTCATTATCTTCCCTTTGATTATTTTTTGAACATAATAGTTTAGGAATGAAAATGCAAATTGTACAGCCACAGTAAAGACTGCTATATATCATATTTCACAGACTTTTCCAGTTTCTCACAAAACAGTCTTTATGCTGTATGCTGGTCATGAAGGTTTACTGCAGCACTTCTTATTAAAATTAACAAGGCCTACAGTGAGGTAACACCTCACACCAGTCAGAAACCCCATCATCAAAAAGTCTAAAAGTAACAAATGCTGGAGAGAGTGTAGAGAAAAGGGGACCCTCCTACACTTCTGGTGGGAATGTAAATTGATGCAGCCACTATGGAAAACAGTATGGAGATTCCTCAAAATACTAAAAATAGAGTTGCCATATGATCCAGCAATCCCACTCCTGGGAATATATCTGGACAAAACTTTAATTGGAAAAGATACATGCATCCCTATGTTCATAGCAGCACTATTTACAATAGCAAAGACATGGAAGCAACCTAAATGTCCATCAACAGATGAGTGGATAAAGATGTGGTATAGATACAGTGGAATAGTACTCAGCCGTAAGAAAGGATGAAATAATGCCATTTGCAGCGACATGGATGGACCTAGAGATTACCATACTAAATCATGTAAGTCTGAAACAGAACACCATATGGTATCACTTATATGTGGAATCTAAAATATGACATAAATGAACTTATCCAAGAAACAGACTCACAGACATAGAGACAGACTTGTGGTTGCCAAGGCGGAGGGGGTGGGGGAGTGACGGATTGGGAGTTTGAGATTAGCAGATGCAAACTACTATATGGATAAACAACAAGGTCCTACTGTAGAGCACAGGGAACTATATTCAATATTTTATAATAAACCATAATGGAAAAGAATATGAAAGAGAATATATATATATGTATAACTGAGCCACGCTGCTGTACGGCAGAAACTAACACAACATTGTAAATCAACTATACTTCAATAAAATAAATTTTTAAAAAATTAAATTAACAAGGCCACTAGGATGACTTATTTTTAAAATTTTCCAGGTACAATTTCATTCCTCTAAAACAAATTGATGTCAAAGAGACAGCCTATTAAACTGTTCACCTAAGTGAACAAAAAATACACCTTAATTTTGAAATAACTTTCTGTACTGCTGCTGCGTTAAGTGAAAAACTCATCCTTAAATTCTAAAGCACAGCCTCTCTTCACAGCACTTAGCTTCGTTACTACCAAGAACAGCTTAAAGAGGAATCAGCAGGAGCAAACTAACATTTCAGTGGTAGTAGTCTAACAGGCAACTTTAATTATGTCCTGTACACAGACAAAGTACATATTTGACAAAGTAAAGGGTGGGTGTTTTGTTTAACTATGTATCTTGAAGTGAGGAACTTGTTAGAAGCTCAAGGATAAAATAGTAGCATCTGCTGGCAAAACTGCTGTCCAATGGACATTTAAGTAAACAGGCAAATAGAAAACTACCATTATGAGGACATTTAAGATCTGCATAAATAGGAATTGCACCTTCCCCACCGCCCTCACTCAAAAAAGGCTCAGAAGAAGAAACAGAGGGGAGATGCCCAAGTTGGGAAAAGGTACCCAACGATTCCTCAGTGACTGATCTACAGATGCTAGTGTCTTACACTGCTTGGTGTGTGACAAGGTGAACCACTGTCTTCCTCTCTTCCTCAAAAGTATTTTCGTCTCACCTACCTGACCATATCTTGGTTGAGAAACTTTTCTCACCGGTGCTTAGGTTGTTTATGGAAATAAACGAAGAGGTTCTGATGTTGAAATGTTCCCCCGGTTTTAGTTTTGTTAGATGATCTATTCTAAAAAGTGGAGGATAACGTGAAGTTTTGAGCAAAGGAAGCAGTTGGTCAATAAATGTAAATGGCTCAGAAAAAAAGGCTGAAATCTATTAATTATTGATAGAAATCAAAAGCGTAGTCATCTACTGCAGCATCTCAAAGGCACGCACAGCCCTCTCTAACAAACACTTAAGGTACCCCCGGTTTTCAGGGCCACTTGCTTGTTTCGGCCTCTAAGTTTCATGCTATTTAGTTCCTCAGGAATGCTTTTCTCCTTCCTGTTTTTTCCCAAGTTTAAGTCCATGGCTTTTGTAGGCAAGCCAAAGAGGCAACTGGGAAGAAAGTATAATTTCAGTGACATTTTGATCCTGAGTGCCGACAGAAGAGGAGGATCGTTTCCAATTGTCTTGGGATACTGAAAACAAACACATGTGGATTAAGTTTAAAGAGCACCAGAAGAGATAATGGCTAAGACTTTCCTGGATTAAGGATCTTTGCAATCCAGGTTGTATCTGTAATTACGCTGATGAGAATGGGTATTTCCAGTTCTCTTACTCTTTGGAATAATTCCAAAAATCCTTTGAGTAGGTATGCTATAGAAACTGAACTATGAGTAGGTGAAGTAGTAAATACACAGGGTTTCACAATAAACTCTAGTATAAAAGTAACAGAAAGCTGTAGTAAAGCAAAAAACATATGTACGTGTGTGTGTAATTATACATGAGTGTGTGTGTGTGTGTGTGTATATGTCCTTGATATAGGGAAATATAATGGAAAACAGTTGAGGACTTAAAAATTATATTCACGATTGTCATATGACATTTAGCTTTTTTATTCCTAGACGTAAGCAATTATAACAAAGCAGGAATAAGCAGCAGCACTGGTCACATCTAAAGCTAGATGTGATCTGGTATCAATAGCCCAGAGTACAGGGAGATCTACTAGACATTTGAGCAACTCTACCCAGAATGCCAGCCAACCACAGACTCCATTCCTGGAATATAAATGTATCCATTCACTCCCTCTCATCAACTTCATTCACTCCCTCTCATCAACTTAACAGTCAGGCTTTCCACAATGCAACTGATTAACATATTCATTGTTCTTTTATGCTTTTGCCTCAGATTTTCACTTCTTTAGGGATCAAGGATATGTAAATAACTTAGCAAACAAATGCTCCTGAAAAAACCATCTCTGTAAAATATAAGTGGAACCAAAAGTGCCAGAATGAGTTTTTTTTTTTTACTATTTCAAGGGACCTACAAAAATGCTAAGGAAAACAAATCTATGAACCAGTTTTATTTTATTTTCACTTAACATGATTATATACATTCATGTGTCTAACAAGATCTGCACTGTTACATTAAAAATACAGTACAATAACATTCAACATGAGGTACTTCATATTTATATATTTTTCCTTCATAAATAATGCTGTAAGCTACTGAATTCAAGCACTCTGATGCACAAGTGGCTAGTGTCTTGAATTAGCGAGCTTATTTAAACACCTTAAAAAAAAAGACAGTTCAGTGCAACAGTTATGTAGAAATTAGACCATTTACTTAAATACTATATTAAGATATGCTTAAAGAATGTTACATTAGAACTGCTAGCCTAGCTCCCCTTATCCCCAGGATATAAACAATGACAAAGACTGCCAGGTACATTGGGAAAAGCATCTATAGGGCATTGTTCAATAAAGTTGCGTTTATACACTACAGTCGCCCGCCTTGTCAGAACAATGGTTTCTAGTTTTAAAAGCTACAAAATTTGAGATTACCGAAGAAAATAAAGCAAGCACATTAGCCTTAATTCCATGTCACTGAAAATGCAGAAGGGAGAATAGGATTTAAAAGATAAAATTTTCTTGTTTTAAATACAACTTTCAAATTTAACCCACAGATCTTGGCACCAGCCAATCAGATGATGGATGGGTTTTGTTTTTTTTTCTTTTTCAGGTGATAGCAATTAATATAAAATTAAGTTCTTCCACACCTAGTGTACAGGATCTCACGTGGCTCTCACCCAGCGGTTCCCCAGCCTCTGGAGGGCAGCTACTAACAGGAGCACTGACCATGGGTGTTACTGAATGAACAAACTTCACTCTAAGGTTATCACACCCATCGCCAACAATCTGATATGATGAAATCAGTGCTAAATAAAGTTTCTTCTCCTCTGGCTTCAAAATTAGTGCCTTCCAATTAGGTATATAGTCTACCAATTTGCAAGGTAACTATGAGTTACCGAAATGTTTAACCGTAATTTATAAATAAAACCCTTCGTAGAAGTATTTTTTAAATTGAAAACGTACCTTTATTTCATAGTTTGCCAAAACTACTGTCATCTTGCTAATAAGAAATAACTGTTAGATAATTTTGGAAAGTTGTCCTGGGAATACTCATCTATAATCACCGTTAATAGCTTTTGATCATCTACGCTAACAGACATAGGTAATGGTAAAGGTGATTAAAACATTTCCCATAATCCAGTGTTCTCCTCCATCAGGGAAGCCAGCCGAAGCAACAAGCCCATGTCTACAGGGGGAGAAGTGGCCCAGAAGCACAGGCAGTCACTCACTGGGGCCCAGCTGGGGCCAGCAGGGGGACCATTTCTGTCCCAGCCCTCACTGACCAGGCAGGGAGGAGACAGTTCCTGAGCTGGCACGCACCTGAACGCGCACGGGAACCCACGCACACACCCACCCCAGGACTAACCCCTGCTCCAGAGCCAGCTTCGGGCTCACAGAGCAGAAGAAGGAGGCGGCCAGTGACCACACTCTGGGTGGCGGGGAAGCCATCTCAGGATCACGCTGGGCAGAAAAGCTGCCCAGAAACACATGGATACTTCAACTGGGAGTGAACACAGTGGGCACCACCAGGGCCGCGGGCACTAAGCCAGCACAAGCCTTCGCTGAAGGAGAATGTTCTGATGAGCTTTTCCCTCCTTTGTGTACATTATCCGTGGACAAGTAAGAGAGCTGGATGTGATGCTGAGGCAGTGAATATTAGGTATCACCAGGTGTATCGCTCTAGACCATTTTCTAAAAACCCTGCAGGCATATATTGGCACTTTAAGATGGCCAGAGGCCAGATTCTAGCAGTCCAGGAACAGGACAGAATGATAATTAACTAAGAAGATACAATGTGGTCAAAGTAGATGCGGTGAAATACATTACAGATTAAGAAAAAAATCAATGAATAAAATATCTTATTACATTAACATGTGGTGCTACAAAACTAATTGTTATTCCATTCATCTAAAGAATTGTTTGGTCCTCTTTTCATGGGAAAAAGGGAATAGGAATTCTATACAGTACAACTTTTGAAAACCAGCAAATGGCAGGGATCAGAAGCTAAGCAGGGAAAAGGGTCTGACTTTTTCAAACTCTGCATTATAATTTGCCATCAATTAAACTATCTGTCGTATGGGACTTTTTTAGGCTTCCTTTTAAAACCGTTTTAGTTTAAATTAATAGGCCTGCAACTTTTTCCTAATGACAATAAAATTTTATAATTTAGTTACTTCTAAAAGAAGCCTCTGTACTGCAATATTCTGTCTTCTAAACTAAAAGAATATAAATCTGTCTGTAGCAAAAGTCATGACCTAAAACTTCCAATTTCTTACTTGCTTACTTTACATTGACACTTTGCAGTTTAAAACTTAACAATCTTATAAATTTAGGATTTAAGAAAAAGCAATGCCCAAAAGTAAAATATTTAAAAGGAAATAAAATAAGAAGGTAAAGGTGACTACTGTCTACTTTCTAAATTATTAATTACCAAGCAAAACGTCTTTCAAAATTGTACACTGAGGTTTATCTGTTTTTTTGGGAAGTGAAGGGTTCTGTTTAAAAATAATTCTTGTTATTGTTATTTTAGACTATTTATTCCTATTTAAAATAAAGCCCAAAAGGGAATTTGAGGTGATCTGAAAATTGTCCTAAGAGGGACAAAACTGGGAGGTCAGTGGGGCAGTTGGAAAAGAACTCAAAATCTCCCCAGATGTATAGATCCAACTCTTAAGAACCACAAGCCTTGATGAGAACTTGGCTCTTTTAGGCATAGAGTTAAAAGCTGAATGCTGCATTTTTGTCTGTACATAAATAAAAGGTTGAAAGAAATTAGAACCTGCCTACAGCTCCGTTCATTACAAATTACCTGCGCTGACTGCATATCTGCAGCTGAGCTAAGCATCAAGCAAGCAGGAGTGTGGTATGCACCTCAGAGCCTGCACTGCTCCGGGAAGCGTGCTCAAGCGTAGAATATAAGTTCGGGGATCTGACCCCCCTGCACCCCAGTGCCGTTGGTGCTGTCCGACGAGCACTGGAACTGGACAGTGACTTTGCCACACTGAACTTCTGTCATGCCTTCCTGTCCAAAGTAGCTGAGCTCATTGCCGTCCAGGATCACGCTGGCCGTGTAGAAGGTGTCTGGCTCAATCTGCACCGGGTACTCAAACCACACGGGGAAGGTGTTGCTGGAGCCGTCTGAGAAGTACTTGCTCAAGTTCTGCCCCAGGACGACACCCTGCCGCTTGAGTTCGATCTTGGCACTGTACTCGGCTGAGCCGCAGCTGGAGCCGTACAGCCCGAAGCCCGCGATGAACACCCTCTTGTCAACGGCGAACTGGATGCTGTCGCAGCGGCCCCGGTAGCGCCACTGGTTGCTCCGGTAGGCGCACGACTGGAAACGGTGGCAGCGCTGCGGGACGAGGCCCTTGCGGGCTTTGCTCACGAACTGCAGCTCGGGCTTCTTGGCCGCGGTGTACCAAAGGAAGATGTCGTTCGTCTCGTTCAGAGTTAAGACTCCAGACTGTGCAGCACCGTTTGCAAAATCGTCCAGGGCCATGGTCGGGATGCGGATCAAGTAAAGCGCCTTCCCGAGGACCTTGCGCTTGTTTTCAATGCTCAAAGCCAGATCTTGTCGCTGGCATTCCACTTCAGCCCAGTTGAGAGCTGCCTCGAAAACCACAATTTCTTTGGCATTCAGAGTTTCCCTGCGGAGGATACTTTCTAGTGTCTGGAAGTCAATATCACAGAACCCCTCAGACTTGAGAGCGAGCTCGGCCTGGGCGTCGATCACCTCCCAGCACCGCTGGGTCAGGTCCGGTTCCTCAAACAGGCAGCTCTGGGACAGGAGGACACAGGCGTTCTTGGCGCTCAGGCTGGTCTCCAGGAAATTGACGCAGGCCCGGGCGAGGTGAGGGACGATGTACTTTTTGGCAGCATAAAGAGTGGCCAAGACTGTGTCAGCAGCCAAGTCAATTTCATCACAATAGATGTATCTGCAAGAAAAAGCGCTGCATGTAAACGGAATTTTCACAAAAATGAGCGTGTCCAGTGAGAAAAGATGTAACTACTTTCAAGTTAGTTCCAAGAAAATCTTATGTAACAGTTATTACAAACATGATTAGACGTTAAAACAACATCTGAGGGCTTCCCTGGTGGCGCAGTGGTTGACAGTCCGCCTGCCGATGCAGGGGACATGGGTTCGTGCCCCGGTCCGGGAAGATCCCACATGCCGTGGAGCGGCTAGGCCCGTGAGCCATGGCCGCTGAGCCCGTGTGTCCAGAGCCTGTGCTCCGCAACGGGAGAGGCCACAACAGTGAGAGGGCTGCGTACCGCAAAAAAAACAAAAAACAAAAACAAACAAACAAACAAACAAAAAAAACAACATCTGAAATACATTCATAAGTTATTAATATTTCAACTTAGTAGAAAGTTTGTATAATTAAAGACATTAACTTCATGTAACCATTCTAGCCTCTATTTTAAAGCTACAAAATATAGAAGATACTAAAACGTTTAAGAAAGGGCTGAAATCAAAAATAGTGAATATGAGGAAAAAATATAGCAAAATTCTATTATATATACTATACTATATTTAGTTAAAAATAACCCCTATATGTTTTAGGAGAAATATATGTATGCAGACTTACTTAAAAATTTTTCTGCAAATTCAGATGGAAACAAGTATCTTTAATATCAATACTGTAATGTTAGCAATGATTGCATCTTGACGCTTTTATATAAGAATGACTTGGATTTTCCTTAAACACAAAACAAAACCTGATCTTAAGATATTTTTCAAGTAGTTCCAAGTTCAATAGATTTTTAAATATGGGCTCCAATGCTATCTTCCGGTTAAGTTTACATAGAATCCAACGCAGGCTTTGTATCTGGCTTTTTTTTTTTTAACTCTAAATTCTTTCTTCTCCCCCACACATTCCTTCCACCTTCAGAATTAAAGAATACATTATTTCCAGACACACTTAATTAAAACACAAAGTTAAGAAAGTCTAAGTATGCACTATTTGTGTGCTTCTGTGAAGTGTCCCCATTTCAGGAGATAAGACACTTCTTACTGTTTTGGGGGACAGTGTCAGTCTCCCAAGATGCTATGTAAAGACAGAAATCATCTGCTTCTTTTAGATGCTGTGGCTGAGAGATAGTACGAACTGCACATGAGTAAAAAATACATACTAATCACATAATTAAAAAATGTTTCTAGCTACTTGCTGTGACATTTTCCTTACTGAAACACATATAACAGGAAATAAGCAATAGCTTCTGTAACAAAGTACAAAAATATAAGGATGGCAATGAGAAAAATGGCCACAATCATGAATGGAACCTGAATTTTTTCTCCCAGGAAGCCCTTACTCTTTTCTGATAGACTAAGCCAGCCACTGGCAAGATGGCAAGACTGCTCGACTAAATACCTGCAGCACCAGGACCATGGGGAGGATTCTGCAGCACGGTCAGCACTTTGTAGCTCTTACCCTAGAACTGGCAAGTGAGCAGTCTTCCCTTTTTCTTGACAGCCCCCTTTCCAGTAGTACTGGCTACTCACCCACAATGCAGGGGTGAGGAAAACCTGGCCTCCGCTATCCCAGGCAACTACACTGTGCTGCTCAAGCCCAGCATGACAGTAAATGGCACCTGCTACATTTCTGATTCTTACCACTTTATGTGGACTGCTCATATAATTTTAAAAAGCTGTATCAAGATATATTCTAGGCAACACATTTATAAGAAAAGATGCCTGTCAAATGATGAATCAAATGGCTTACGTGAAACGGAGTTCTGTGACTCGTACTTGGGTTTCCTAATTATGTACACATATCTGCGGCAACACAACAGTCTACTTGACTACAGTGATGACAAAATGCCGAACTAGTGTCAGCATTCTCCTCTGCAACAGAAATAACGTCACATATACAAAGCTAACTTCACTGGGGAAAAAACAACACACAAAAATCGCTACAGGTAAAACTGAGTTCTGTATGTATATCTCTAAAACATTACCAAGGTCACAAAGTGTCTGTTCGTTAAAAGTAGCGGATTAGTTTATGTTTTGGCACTTTACGTGCTCACTTGCCTTTAATTTCCCTATCTCCCACTATGAAAGTTCTAGAGAGCAACAAATGGATTTCAAAACTATACTACACATAAAGAATTAAACACTTTAAAGTTCTGGAACTAACTATAATACTTATTTTTCAGTAGGCAGAAGACAATATATATCAACATTTTAAATGTTTGTGGGATTACTGTCCAACTTGTTGAGCCAATGAATAATTTTTTTCAACAAACATTGTAATTTATTCCAGTGACTCAAAATCCCCACAGCAGCAGGTAACCTTGAACTCTGGTACACTTTGGTGTGCTAGAATAAGAATCAAGAAAAATCACCTAAACATTACTTAGAATAATCACTGGACCCTAACCACACAGTAGACTATCTCACTGTCCAGCACCAACACAGGTCACAGAAGTGGATTCTATTTATCTGGTAAACATTTACTAGATTCTGAAAAAGACCCAGGAGAGAGAAAACTATTTTTTAAATAAATTTATATCTTATAACTTTACATTTCTGTATGACCAATTAAAGTTTTTCTGAACAAACCCATATACATCTATAGAAAATTATTCAACTTTCAAAAATTTCTCCTCTACTACAAAACGCAAATGTCTCTTATCCTTGAGAAATAGTATCTGACTTCATGTGACAGCATGTGTATGTATGTGTGCATCAAGATCAGACAATTTCAACAGATAATAAGTTTTATAATTGCTGATAGGAGACAGTAACTCCTAGAAAACTTAAAAACCTCCTAACTGGTAGTATTTAAATAATGTATATAATTTCTGGAATTGTGAAGCAAAAATATAATTTATGTCTTTTTAAAGACTTCTTCACACACAATACTTTCAGAGAGAACATGCTCTATTAGATAACACACCAGAAAGTTCTTTTTCTTTAATTATAAGTCATTAAAAATGAAATCACTGTACGTGCCACTTGCCCCCAAATTCCATGTCAAGGTGTGATTGTAAACGCCTGCTTCATTCCACATGCTCCCCATGAAAGATGCACAGGAGTTTTCATCAAAAACACTTACAAGGTAAGCAGCATCCACTTTCTTCATCAGTCTCTCTTTTCTATTACCTGGAAGTTATACTTAACTGTGAAGCCATAAGAGCACAAAAACAGCATAAATAAACTCTTTCCAAACATACGCAAGATGCTTACTTCAGCATAGCGAGAAAAGCAGCAGGGTCGACATCTGGTATACGGATTTCATCTTTGTCCTCGGCAAGTTCTCCGTAAAACATTGCATGGAAAACAGAGCTCCCAACAGCTAAAACATACTGTGGAGAAAGGGAAATCTTATTTCATGCACTAAATTGAAAACATTTTCAGCAAATCAATCCAGAAAAACAACTCTGAGCAATCAGCTTTAGTGGACACAGAGCACCTAACACCTGCTCTACTGACAAAGCCAAGGTACAGTGGATCTGGCCATGAAAGCAAAAGACAGAAGTTCACGCAAACCAGTCTCTATGCTGCTAATTATCAAGGCTTTAACAGACTGATGCTCAAGTTCCCTCATTATAAAATAAATAAAATAAAAGCTTATCTAACAGATTTCTCGGAGAAGGGTAAACATATGACTTTCCTAACCTATCACAACAACTTCCCATGACTGTAGAGTTAAGAGGGCATGTTTTTGTGTGAGACATAAAGCAGGGTAAAAGGAAACAAAGAAAAAAATTAAGCGTGGCCAAGGCCCTCTGGAGAGGCTGCGCTTTCTCTGTGATCGGGTGAAACACGCACTGCCTGCCATTGGCAAGCTGCCCACCCCAAGTTCCAGGCTCACGGAGAGGGTCCCTCTTTGTAAATCTCAGTACTAAACGAGTAATGCATCTGTTGCTTACTTTGTGTCCTGGCAACCGCTGAGTCCCACCTGGTGGCCCAACCACAAAATGTACATCTGCCATCAAATCATTATTGAACATCACTGCATTTCTGTAAACAGAGGCAATTCATTAATTCACAGCGTTTTAACACCCCCTCCCCAACATACAAAACCCACAAAAGATTCACAAGCTAAACAACAGTTTAATAACTTCAGGGTAAAGCTACAAACAAAGGTTCCAACTATACAACTGCGTCTGTAATCACTGCAAACACATGGAAGTAACTGAAGTTTAAAAAAAAAAAGTTATCCAAACTTTTCTTCAGACTTAAGGACAAATAAAAGGTTTCTATCTTCTATAACCCACAGACACAACCCTGTCACCTAAATGTTACAGCTTACAAAAACATTTTTATCTAAGAGGAAAACAGCTGTACTATTCTGGAAAAGATACAAGGCAGTTTTCCATTACCAATAAAGCTTCTGGGAAAAGAGGAAACACAGATTTATGTTAAAATACATTACACGTTGTGCAAAAGCAGAAACTTCAACACAGGAAAACTTTTAAAGTAAATATGCTGGCCCGGCACTTACCTCTCTCTAATGGTGGGATAAAGACCCTGCCAATTCGGGGCCGGAATAAGGTTGTTGTTACTGAGATTCTGCTGGTGGTACTGCTGGACAGTGGTGCTGCTGGAGTTGGCTGGTTTTTTTCGGGGGAATATATCAGCAGCCATCTTCTTCTTTTTTTTAGTCTTCAAGGTAATTATTTCATAACAAACTGGAGGCAACTTGCTGCTGCTGCTGCTGCTACTGCTGCTGCTGCTACTGCTGGGATTTGTTTTCTTCGAGCTTTTCTTGGACCTGTTCTTTACCGTCTCTGGAAGCATCAAGAAGAAGGTGAGACATTTCATGTTCTTTTCCTTGTCATCTACCATGAGTACAGTAGGTCTCTCTTTATAGCCAGATATTCCAAATCGGTGTGAGCATCAAGGAAAAGAGGCTAGCACGAGCTAAGATGAGAGCAGAGACCAGCAAGCTGATATTTTGCTTCTTTTCTCAGCCGGGCAAGGTGACCTTTTTACTATGTTGAATTAGAAACTGGCTTTAAGTTTTATCCAGTACTGGGTCTGTTAAATACATCCCCATCATGATTCCTGTTTCTCTTATTTGCTCATAAAAATAACCCAGTTTCCTAGATCACCTGAAAATGCTACACTGCGCGAAGGTGACAGGCAGAGAGCCGTAGCACTTGTTTTCTGAATTAGGTTAGCAAGATGTGCTGGAGCCGCGTGAGTCTGTTCGGCCGGCTGAAGTTGTGTGGTGAATGGATCGGAGGAGAGTAGGTATTACAGCCCTGCAGATGGAGTCAGACAGCCAGTGCTCGGAGCCAATAGCTGAAGTCACCAGTCATGATTGGACCAAGCAAAACAGTGACACCTATTGTAGTGTGCATAGTTCTGATATTAAAGGAACAGCAGTTGCATTCTCTTGGCTACTATATTATTGTACATTTAAATAAGATAAACAACCTATGAGATATATTTGAAAACAGGAAGAGAAGAGTTTATGTCCACAGATTTTTCTTCAGTAGATGTGCATTTTTATTCCCCCAGTTAAACAAGCAGGGACTGATATCTACTGTTTCTAGTAAAATCTTTATCCCGGCAGCATTCTAGTACTTCAAACAAAATCTTCCATTCTACCAGCTAAAAGGGATTATTAATAGCAAAACCATATTAAACACATTTATTACAGCTTAATGGGAAGGAAGGAATTTTTTCTTTTTCCTTTTTTAGTCTCTTTGAATGCAAGTTATAGTCTAGTACAAATAAGAGATGAGGTCATGTGTTCATTTTACCCCCCAGTGTTTTCTAGCTCCTATAATGATCTTTGACAGGAGTCCCAGATCACAAAGTGCTGTTAATTAGACTAAAATGATACCAGTAGGTTTAGCTGCACTGAAACATAAGACACATTCTGGATGTAAAAATAAGATTCAAATGAGACAAATCTGGTAATCAGTGTTTAAAGGTTGTAATTCACTAAAAATATGTGAAATGGGGCCCTGTTCAGGACTTCAAAAAAATTCAACCTAAATGTTATGGTTACATTTAGCCTCATCACAGTTTTAAAGAGTGTAATTCACAAATTCTAACACAAAGCCAATCATAAGGCTACCCAAAATGATACATGCTGCACAGTTAAGATGCAAATAGGTTCTCTCGGCTTTGAATCAGAACAGTACTAACTACTACCTGGTTCTTATAGATGTGAATCCTCCAACGTTTCTAGCTTTGCTGAGTAAGGAAAAACCACACCTGCTGCAGGTTCCACACATGCACATACATTTCTAGGGGGGCCTAATGAGGAGAATGAAGCACTATCACTCCTACTGGCTTGAAGGGCGGCAGCCACGTGCTGCCCCCACCTGATGCACCTTCATGACCACAGCCCTGCTTGCTGCACCACATCCATCTGAATAATGAGTTCCTGAGAGCGAGGGCCCAACAAATGGGAGCTTTGGCTGCTGTTATAACCGACAATCTACTAAAGATAACACAACTAAAATCAGACTTTAAATCCCTGGGACCTGAAATCACTAAACTGAACCAAGGAATATCCTCTTTATTGTCATCATTATTATTCTTAAACCTGTTTACAAAGCCACTGCAGGACGGACTGTGTGCAAAGAGAACCACGGTCTTTAGCACAGGTTGTTCACCCCCATTTCGTACAAACCCTGAAGTGCCACGTATTTACTACAAGTACCGTATTCCCAGTCATAGGGCTAACACACACACACACACACACACACACACACTTCCAATTGCCTGCAAACACACTTCACCACACAATGTGTGTGTGTGTGTGTGAGAGAGAGAGAGAGAGAGAGAAACAGAGAGAAAGAAACATGGAGAAAGGCACAAAGAAGAAACAAGTGAGTTCCTATTAGAGCTAACTTTTCAGAATATGATTAAAACCAAAGGATTTCTCTCCTGCTCAAGTGCTACTGAACTTCCTGACCATCACCATCCTAGGGAAGTCCCCAGGACAGGGAGCTCCTTTTGACTGGGATTAATTCCCTGTGTACTTCTAACAAACCTAGTAGCTGGCTCCTTCAGGTCAGAAGTAATCAATTAGAACGGAAGGGAAATGAAGGGTTTTGAGACAGACTTACCAGCAGCTGGAAAGCCAAAACAGACAAAAAGCATTAAAGACAAACACAATAACTTAGAAGTTTTGTGGTTTTTATTCATTTTGCATATAGTTCAACACCCTTCACCAGAAGCCTCCAAAAAACACTGCTCTTATACTGCTAGAATAAAGGAAAAAGTGCACGTAATAGTTTAAGAAAGAAAATTATATAATATTTTAGAAAATGTTCTTTATAAAATTAAGTTTCAGTTATTTAGAAAATTAAGTTTTGTGGAGAAGCTTGGAAATATTTATTAAACTGGAATCACCTAGAACAGTGCTGCAAAGAGGGGCCTTGTCCTTATTCATGGATGTGAGGACCCATGAGCACGGCTGTTTTAAAGACATTTTTCTTTTTTTTTTGCAGTACGTGGGCCTCTCACTGTTGTGGCCTCTCTCATTGCGGAGCACAGGCTCCAAACGCGCAGGCTCAGCGGCCATGGCTCATGGGCCCAGCCGCTCCACCGCACGTGGGATCCTCCCGGACCGGGGCACGAACCCGTGTCCCCCGCATCGGCAGGCGGACTCTCAACCACTGCACCACCAGGGAAGCCCTAAAGACATGTTTTTAACTACAAAAAATAATCCAGTTTTTTAAAAAACAAGAAAGATATTTTAATTTTTGTAGCCAATTTGGAAAGGCATGAAAATGTGAACAAAATCAAGACAATGAAAAGCTTACTGAGAGCCACCGTTTCTTCCCACGATAATAAGACAGTTAATATAAGGTCCCTGCTACTGCACGTGTGGTCGAAGGAGCAGCAGCAGCACCTCCTGGGAGCCTGTTAGAACCCATGGCCTCAGCCAGACTCTGCATCAGGATCTGTATTTTAACAAAACTCTCCAAGTAATCTATATTACATTCAAGTTTGAGAAAACCTCATACACATGACTAAGGGAATGTTACAAGGTCTTCCCAATGTTCCGGTATCAACATCTGGAGCCGCGTTTCACATTCAAGTGAATGGACAAATAATTAAAAATAATTTAATTTTGAACCTTCACGTCTTGTTCTGAAATTCTGATCAGCCCCTAAGTGTCAAATTCTATGATTCAGATGTGTAGACAGCCAACTGAGAGGTCCCCAAATATTTTTCAATTTTCAGGAAAAGAAGCTCAAGCCCAAATTATTTTAAAGGGCAGTGACAGAGACAATTAGTGGGAAAAATAAAGGATTAAAAAATGCCAAGTGTGAAACAGATGAACCACCTAATATTTTTAAATAATCTACTTCAAATTCTATTTCAAAAAATTAGCACTGTGGTACAGCACAATTAGCAATCAAATAGTCTAGTTCAGTCCTGGCTCAGCCACTAAAAATTAAAGAGCTGTGTGTGTGTGTTGGGAGGGGGAGGGAGGGAGAGTGTCGGAACACATCATTTAGCTTTAAAGCGCCTACACAATGAAGAGGTTCATCCAGAATTGATGAGTGTTTCTCAAACTTTACCCTCAATCCACAGTAAGAAATCCATTTTGTATTCAGACCTGGTACTAACACCCACAAACACATATATCTATATACAGATGGAAAGAAGGTCACAAAACAAAACTTATGCTTAGAATGTTATGAAACACTCTGGTATTTTCTGTTTTATTCTTTTCTTTTTAATGTTGGTTTTGATACAGTCCATTGATTTCATGACCACAGTTTAAGTAACACTGGTCTAGATTATTTCCAAGGACTTTTAAGGCTTAACATCCCAGGGTTCTTTCCTATCAGGAATTTGGACTAGGGGCCACTAGACAAGGAAGAAGGCAAGGCTGCATCAACTTAATGGAGCCCATGAAACAAACCCCTCAAATCACATGCAAAATTGGGAGTCTGCATTTATTTTTCTGGAAAGAGAAGCCATATCTGTCTTTCAGAGTAATTCATGATGCAGAACATAATAAAATGTTATGGAAATCACAGATTAATTTGAATAGTCAAAATATTCATTGTATCATTTTATTTTCTGCTTTCATTTCTATAGTCTATCTCATTAAACACAAATTATGGCTTCTTTCCCCCCCTTGAAATTAAATATAAATAGTTAAAATCCCATCTATTGAATCTGTAACCCATAAACATCACCCACTGGGTTGAAGAATAAAGAATACCAGCCTGGTATCTACTGTCAAATTTCACGTCTAAAATTTCTTTCTGGCTAGCATACCACTTGTTCCTACACGTCCTGAATTTTAAAGCTGTTATGAGACATGGTTAATTTGCCCTATTAAAGTAAATAAATAGGTGAAGTCAAGAAGCCCATCAATCTTTTATGAAAGTATTCTCAAAATACAAACATGCTGATCATGCAGTGTATTAGGTGTCGGGCATGCAATGGTGAGCAAGATTGGGAACCAAGCTTAAAAGGTTAGCGAATAGCAGTGGATTTCAGATAATTTTATAACTGCCGGAAAGTTCAATCACCTTTATCTCTTCCCATTCAATTCCCCATAATAATAAAATTATGAACAGAATTAAGCTCACTTAGATCAAATCATCCTCTTCACCACTGGAAGGTCTGCCAGACATCCGGTCTTTATTTGGTATTACAGAATCTTGTTTACTCAGTTTGGGGACTTGAGTAAGGTTTGGAACTAAAAGGGACTATAGAAATCATTTAATCAACTCTGTCCCACAGATAAGGTAACTAGGGGTCCAGAAGATTACGGGATTTGTGAAAAGTCCACAGTAAGGTTGTGGGGCAATGTCCAGACTAGAGTGCAGATTTCCTGACTGCTTGCTTAATTGTGTCTGTTCCACTTGCTCTAGTTTTCACCCACAGTAATTACCCCACAATCTTATGTAATGCTTTATCTTCATATTTCTAATCTACTTCAAAAGAAAAACACACGTCTGAATTTACAGATATGAAAACCATGAACATATATATACTCTGTACCCTGCAGGAAGCAACTGCTAGAAGAATGGGAGGACACTTTCTGGGAAGAAATGGAGAGGAACTGTAACAGGAAGGAACACAGGAGCGCAGCAGCCATGAGGAAGCCACTCAAAAACAGAAGAGGCTCTCCAGTAAAATGAAAATTAGAAAGCCAGCCATTCATGGTTAACGCCAACAAATGCGATGTCAACAACTAACGATGCAGGCAACTCTTGTTTAACTTGCTCTAACCTTGCACTCCTTGTCTGGACTTGTATTTGGTTTACTACAAGACACCTAAACAGCTACAGGGTGGACACCTCCAGAACCTAACAGAGGAGAGTAATATAACCTGATAAATTATGACGGAAGAGTGTTTTAGTTTTGCTTATCTTTCTCTTCAGTACTGAGCAAAAGTTATGTTTTGATTTGGGAGGTATAAAACATAAGTGACAAAATGGTGGCAATCCCTAAAGATAGCAACAGTTGCTGGAAAACAGACTATATGCATGTTAAATTTGGAAATAAATACAGTCAAGCGCTGGCGGCACCGTATAGTGGGAAAAAAAAGAGCCAATAACTAGCGAACCTAGGGTTAGTTACTTAGAATCTGTAAACCTCATTCTACTCATCTGCCAAATGGGGTGATTCTACCTAGCTCATCCCTTTCAGGTTTCTCCTGAAGGCAAGATTACATGTTTGTGAAAGCACTTTGATAGAAGTTGAAAACACTCTGCAAAGGTAAACTTCCACTATTAGTAGCAATTGTACCCAAAGCAGGAAATATTTGTGATACAATTTTCCAAAACACAAAAACCCAAAGATTCATCTGGCTCCCTGCCCTCCTAATCTTCCTGGCTTACAGCTACTGACATTTCATCCATCTGCAGGCTTGCTCCAGCCCCACCAAGCAGGCTCCGGTTTGCTGGGGCTCTTGTTCAGATTTTACAGGTAAGGTTCAATAATCAAGATCTCTGTTGTGCATTGTGATCAGGTCCCACACAATGCCCAGGTGTGCACCTGGAACCCACATTCCAGGCTGGGTGTCCAATGGACTTCGAGACCACCTGTTGGTGGATACCCAGCTGTACCCACCTCCTGAGAGAGCCCAAAGTGGCAATTAGTCCAGAGCCACCCAGCAATGTCTACATTAGCAACTCAATTTGGCCTCTCAACAATGACCCAATTTGAATTCTAGCACCAAGGGTGATGGTAACTAAGACAAACACTTGGGCAAGGCACGCCTCTGTGTGGCTGGAGGGATGAGGCTCATGGGCTGTTTCACTAAGTCATTTCCTATTCACCACACAAAGTTCCAGTTAACCTTAAAATTGTACATTAAATTTGGAAAAAATGCCCAAAGGTAGAATGTGACAATTCTTTGAAGGCAGGAACAACGATTCTTTTAAAATTTCATGTAGCAGTTAACATGATATTTGATGATTATAGCTATGTCTATGGGTACCTTGTTTGGACTATTAAACAACTCAGCTAAATGCCATATCATTCTCTATCATATGTTAAATGAGGTGATCTTGAGAGGAACATATAAAATATATCATATGAGATACTACAATGATAGGTATTTTAAAAAATACTATAAATTCTTTCGTAAAGTTTAAGATCCTTTAGTAAACAAGATAATCAATTGCTAATTTTTATATACTCTGAGTGATATCATGTTAAGTTTCCTGTGTGTGAAAGTTGTTGACTACACAATATCTCTTATCGGTTCCAATTCTAGATTTCTAGAATTAAAGAATCTGTATAATGTTTGTTAGAAATAATGATTTATTTAATATAATTTTCTTTATATCTTAATATTATGATTATAACCAAAACCCAATTAAAACTCTATGTATGTATATATAGACATGTGCCACATTTAATTGGTTATAAGATTCCTTTTTCTCCCCCACTGCAACATTTTAACATCTCTGAAATTGGGCTGAATCTTATAATTGATGGCATTTTATGAGTATAACTTCAGGCTCCTCCCCTTTCTTATTGGTACATAAAATAAAGGCATACCTTACAACTGATGGCACCTTACAATCAGTGAAATAAGGTAAAATATATATAATTCAACAGAAAAAAAGGGCTCTCTTCTTTAGGTTGGTTAATTATTCCCCTAACCAGGCAAGATGCCGGCTCAGAATTCTGGCTGAACTACATTAGAATAATTGAGCTTTCATCAACCAGTCATTTGATAAAGTATATAATCACAATTCTCAACTGAGACTGCTACTATGACAACCGATGATATGGTAAAAAGTCTACATGGAAATTCCAAAATGAGAATTTCCATTGCCAGGACTGGTAAGAGTTTCAGCATTAATACAATGCATTTCTACTAAATTCTCATGGCACACAACTATACATGTACTTAAAACTCCTTAATAGAAGCCTATTAACTGGGTAATATTTGCTAAAGATATTTTATCAATCAATCAATCAAAGATTTATTAACCTACAACAATGTGATACATAGGTTAAACCTGGAGCTAAATGACTCCTTTGAAATTATTAATAATTTTCAAACAAATAGAATCAATATTAAAATATTAGTTTTAAGAGGGAGAAATATTATTATCATATTACAATGATCCCATTACATGTATGACTTTCTCCTAGGTACTTGAAAACAATTTATCCAAAGAAAAGTAAAACCAGGCCTCAGGAGGTCTCTTCTGAGAAGGCCCAAAGGGGGGCTGTTCTGACCCAACAGGGGACATTAAACCTATAGGAAATTCTGGAAAGAAGGACTCTGCCTGATCACAGCTGCGGCTTTTTCCAGGTCGGCTGTTGGCTTTAGTTGACAGAGGAGGAAAATATGTTTTAGTCAAATAAAAAATATTTTTCATAGATATTTTTTACTTCGCCTAGTATATTTTTTTCTGATATTAGGAAGATAATAACCAAACTCATCTCTACACTCAGATCATTAAAATCCAAAGGCCCTCTTCACTTACGTACTTAACCAAAGAATGTCTGGCTTTATCTGATAAAGCCACACTTTTCCAATGAGCACATGGAACAGGAAGAAAAAATCCTGACAACCTTCAAACCAACCTTCAAACCATTCTGTATCAGTCCTGTTTATTAACAGGGTAGATGTAACAAACCAATTTCCCCAACATCTACAACTTAGTGAAAAAGCTCTGCAAGATAAAACAAGATTCCCAAACATAAGTCACTTCACTACGCGTTTGCCCTCAGTCACTCAGGGGCACTTAGAAATGAGCACTGCTCTCCTCTCCCTCAACATAGTACAGCCCTCCAAAACACTCGAGGGAATGATATACATTATCTTACACTAAAAATTTTTATCACTGTAAAATCAGTAGGATAGTTTTGTTAAAGGCAAGGCGAGAGAAAAACAAAAACCAAAAAGCTTTAATTTCCTATTTTAGCAAAGTCACATAGAAAAGACAATTTACCAATTTTGTGTTTTGACTACCACCACACACGTATCCACAAGAGCCTTAGTTAATTACTATTTAATGAAACGCCTTCCTTCATTTTTACAATGTATGTGACTAGAATGAAATATAGTTATTTTAAGCAAACAATACAAGATCTAAAAATAAGAGATCTGCTATACTGAGAGAACTTGTGCTACAGGAAAACACAAACACATCTGAAATTACCAGGCATCTTCAAACCCAATTTTTAATATATCCTTTCTAGAGTAGAGACCACCAAATGAAAATGAAAAAAGCACATACATTTCTAAACTGAGTCACAAAAACATGTTCTAACAAAAAATCCAAGTAGAATTAGAAGCCTGTGATGGAGGGTTATTATAGAAACCAGCTTCTGGCAAAAACTCAAAGTAAAATCTGTTTTAAGTCCAAATAAAAAAATATGTTTTACGCTACTTTTAATTAGCTTTAAAGTCTACAATTTCCCATGATTGTTGTGAAGGACACACTATAAAGGCACACTGTACTGTAAACGTTGGCATAACCTTATCTATATCAACACCAAGTAACATTCAGAGACGACCACCATTTGCTGCAGGAAATAATTATTTGGCACCAATAAAGTACCCCTTGTTGCTTCTATCTCTCATGCTGTTCTAACCAGAATAAAAGTTGAGGGGTTTCTATACAGAGTTTCATTGCATGTGTCAGAACTAAGAAAATGAGGTACTTTAAACAAAAATTCAATTCTAATAATATATTTAGCAAGTTTTCTTTTTGTTTGTTTTTTTAATTAAGAGCTACTATAGAAGTAGGTCAGTACAACTGCCCGAAGGTATAGTATAAAATTTAGCTGCTCATAAAATAATGCTCAAGTAAGTTTCATTTAGAAAGTCAATACTATTCGTGAAAATATGTTCTCAACTTTGGGTTTCCCCAATCTCTGCATCGCACAATAGGTAGACAGTATTTACATGTGTACCTAAGTAAAATGAGTAGATTAAAAGCATTCAAGTCAAAAATATATCTTCGAAAAGTGGCCACTCAACTATTAGTGCTCCAAATTTTTTAAGTAACACTCAGAGAAGCAACGGTTTTACCACAGTCAAGAACTGCCTAGACTCATACAAGATCCATGGTATTGATGATGCCTGGAACCAAACCAAGGAAGAGTTGACAGTCTCTGAAAAGGGTGATCAAAATTAAAGGAGTCAGGTCTCTGCATAAGCATTTTACTAGCCAGCTGTAGGGATGCCATGATCCACTGAGAGTTCAGTACAGGAGACCTGGTTGATGTCAGTATTTGTTTAATGTAATACTCTCTCGTAAAATTTAAAATATGGCATAAAAAGGAAATGAAAAGGGGTATTTATTAAGTGGCATGTGGCCAAGTTTTTAAAATTAATTAATTAATTCATTTATTTTTGGCTGCGTCAGGTCTTCATTGCTGCACGCGGGCTTTCTCTAGTTGTGGCGAGCGGGGGCTACTCTTCGTTGCAGTGCATGGGCTTCTCATTTTGGTGGCTTCTCTTGCTGTGGAGCACGGGCTCTAGGAGTGCGGGTTTCAGTAGTTGTGGCTCGCGCTCTAGAGCGCAGGCTCAGTAGCTGTGGCACACGGGCTTAGTTGCTCCAAGGCATGTGGGATCTTCCCAGGCCAGGGCTCGTACTCGTGTCTCCTGCATTGGCAGGCAGATTCTTAACCACTGCGCCACCAGGCGAGTCCCAGCATGTGGCCAAGTCTTATCACTACTCTGTGCTGCTCCTCCTAAAGAGGTTACCATGTGAAAGGAGGATGGCCTCACCTGTTGCTTCAGCATGCTAGGAGTGCAGACCAAGCATCTATCTAGGAAAAAAAAGAAGAAATTCTGTCTCATCTTTCTCAGCGAGAGGAAGCCACACAGTTTGCAGTGCATTCTGGATCTCCATGACCTGACTCCAAGCCCTGTGACTTGTACTCCTCATTCACTCACTTTGCAAACAAGGCTATTCCTGAACTGAAATGAGCCCACTGCCTCCCGCCATCCTCCCTGCCCTCTCTTCCTTACAGCCCACCTGTCAGAAGCCTACCCATCCTTCACAATGCAGTCCACAGACACCTCTACAAGGAAGGTTTCCCAGCCTCTCCACGCTGCACTTTCCCACATTTCACCCTGCCTTAGGCGGTCTGACTAGGTGAGTTCTCCAAGGGCCTCATCTCCATGCCTCCCAACAAGAGATAAAAGCACCACACTCACACCTGGCTTACAATCATTCTGTAACAGGAACGATCAAGTCCAGCACTTATTAAGTCCATCTAGAACCTTAGATTGCATTGTGGAGTGCACGTGGTCCTGGGCTAACATGGTCTGAAACCGAGGGCTGTCAAGTTTCCAGCTGTCCAAGATGCAGGTTTACACGAGGTACAGTGGTAAAGAGCTGAGACATCTGTGAACTGTGTCCTGAGGCTTCCCGAACATGTCTAAGCACAAACGTGGTTTTATAACATTGCATCCATCTAGCATCTAGTCCAACTGAAAATACTAAAGCACAACTTAAAGCAAGTCCCCATAGGTGCTCAGAGCAAGGCTTCGCTTCATTAGAGTCTAAAATTTAATAGATATTTGCATAGTCAGAGAGAAGTATGGGCTAATGAGGAGCAAGACTCAGTTACCCAGGACAAAGCTGCCTTTATCAACTGGTCTCAATTCATGGCCTGGCGTATTTATTTATAGCACCAGTAGAGAATTTTAGTGATTTAATGAACTAGAAAGGATAATAAATTCTCAGCAATTCACTTGAAAGGAGGAAAGCAGTCATATGAATAATCTTAAAAAATGGATAATTAAGAAGACTTTTATATGTGGCTTTGAAACGTGTTTCGTCTGTACTTAACGCTGAATGCAAGAATTTCTACTACGTTAGACACACCCAATCTTCAAACAAAGTAATAAAACAGGCCTGTGTGTTCAGGACTGAGTATATGAATAGTCTAGAAACTCACCCCTACCCTGCAAACAAACCACACTGCTAGAGATGGGCAATGTCACATTTCAGATTACTGCAGGGCACAAGCACAAGCAGAAAAATGCACTTCTTAACACGTGTCTGTCTCGGTGAAACACTTTACTAAGAAAAACTGGAGTGTTAAGTAATCACGTTTTATTTTTCTTCCCCCAAAATAAAGAATTCTCAACTTCGGTCTATATAATATCTTACATTATTGGAGTAAGCATAAATGGAAATGGTCATATCAATAGTGGAGGAGCTGAATACCCTAGCCGTGGCTGCAGAGTCTCTTGCTGGGTTGGTGTGTTTATGAAAGGAAACTTACCAGCAGCAATAATTTTTAAAATCATTAGTAGGGTTGATAATGTAAACAAATTGTTAAAATGTAATGGCTTGAATTGTGTGTTGGCAAAAAATATAGCTTGAATTTCTAAATAACGAATTCAACTGGTTATAAAAGCACATTTTTTGGAAGGTGGGATGAAGTAAACACACTGTTTTGCGCCTGTTGGTTAAAGTGTGTGTCTTGCTGTGTTAAGTATTTTAAGCAATTCTGAACTGCACTGGTTCAGAAGGTACTTGAAGTAGATGCAGTGGCTGAGGCCCTCTGAAACCTCTCTGTGACATGTGGCAGTGGTGATACATCACCAAAAGCCATCACAGGAGGAGCCATCTGCTCCCAACAGAAAAGGGAGCCTTAAACAGATAAGGACTGGTCCACAGTCAGGCTCTGTGACTCTTGCCTTTTCACAACTGAAGCTGCTGGTTCCTAAGCCTGGACAGTCACTCCAGTGGACCCTAAGCAGCCAAAGTGAACAGCACTGAAGGACCTGTCAAGTGGCCTTGCCTTCCCTATGCCTCCCCACCCACACCTGGGGTGGGGGCCGGGGGGCTGGGGGATTTAGGAACAGTGATGAAACAGCTTGTGTGAATAGATTAGCTACCGTGCATTCCTTTGCCATAATCCATATATTATTTCATTGGGGAATCTCTATGAGATGCAGTAGTAAAAACTGTTGATTTTATTAAATCTCAGCCCTTGAGTATACATTTTCTTAATATTCTATGTGATGAAATGGGAAGTATGCTTAAAGCATTTCTGGTGAAACTGAAATAGAACGGTTGCCTTGAGAAAAAAAATACTTGTGCAAATGTTTGTGTGAGAGCTGAACCAGCCATTTTTTTCATGGAACACCACTGCACTTGAGAAAATATGCAAAGTATGCTTATTCACACTTAGGTATTTAGCAGACATTTTCTCAAAAATGAATGAAATGAGCCTGTCACTTCAAGGAAAAGTGACTATTTATTGCCAATGAAAAAGCAAAAGTTAGAATTTTAGAAATCTTGATTATCGCCACCATGAGCTTGATAGCTTCCCAAGCTATCAAGACTTCTTAAAGACTGTTTCTGATTAACACAGGTGACATCAGGTAAATGTAATTTTTTATACTGTATAATAAAACATGTCAACATTTTAAAGATCTGCATAACTCAGTGAACCAATGTTTTCTAATAACAATGCTATTACATTACAGAATCATGCATGTTGGTAAAAGGTCCATTCAAAGTACAAGACAGATCAATGGATTTTAGTATAAAAGGAATACAAAAAGTTCACTGATGGTTTTAGATTCCACATAGCAATCAACCTTTAAGAAATTACCATTCAAGTTTTGCTGAAGTTATCGTAGAATATCCACCATTATCTGAAAAGACTATTAAAATACTCCTTCCTTTTCCAGCTGTATGTGTGAGGCCAGATTTTCTTCATAAGCTTCAATCAAAACATTTATTTTTTAAACAAGTGAAGATTAAATTTTTTTCTGTTTTCACTTCTATTCCAGTAAATATTAATAGAGATAACCCCTATAAACAAAAGCTCTTTGGGTTTCTTAAAATGTTCAAGAGTATAAGAGTCCTGAGGTCAAAAAGTATAGGAACCACTGATGCCTCACCTGGCATCATAAGGAGTTTGGATTTTATTTTAAGTGTGATTGTGGTAAGCTACTAAACGTTTTCAAAGAAGATACTTTAAAAAAAAAAAAACTGTAAGTGATCAGGGCCAGGTTTTTACACATACCTGCTTTTTGGTTCTACTCTATTAGAAAATAATAATTAATTCTCAGAGCATAATTCTCAACCATTTTTTTGCACGTTAGGTAGGCAGAATGGAGGACATGAGAAAATGACAATCTCTGACACACAAAAAATTAACAGCAGTTGGGGCTTCCCTGGTGGCACAAGTGGTTACGAATCCACTGGCCAATGCAGGGCCACGCAGGTTCGAGCCCTGGTCCAGGAAGATCCTACACGCCGTGGAGCAACTAAGCCCGTGCGCCACAACTACTGAGCCCACGTGCCACAACTACTGAAGCCCGTATGCCTAGAGCCCATGCTCCGCAACAGGAGAAGCCACTGCAATAAGAGAAGCCCGTGCACTGCAGTGAAGAGTAGCCCCCGCTCGCTGCAACCAGAGAAAGCCCGCGCACAGCAACAAAGACCCAACGCAACCAAAAATAAACAAATTAATTAATTAATTTTAAAAAATACTTTAAAAAAATTAACAGCAGTCAAGGAGCTAATATTCTATTTGTTCTATTACATTGTTTGGCACCTTAGCTTTACCCTAACCTCAGAAAATTCAAATACAAGGTACAAGATATATCAATTGACACCTTCTTTGAAGATCTTAAGAGAAAAATTTAAATGAACTTTGAGTAGACAACTGTCTCTAGCTTCATATAAACCAGCAAGAAGCAAGTTTCTCTCTCTGATAGTTTGCTCTCTGCTATAGGAAAATGAGAAGTAGCAACTTCTGCAAAGTAAGCACAGCTGCCAACATTTAAGAGAATTTGTTGTTCACTTTTTTCCTTCATTTGGAGACACACATTAGACAGAAACTGCCTCCCCCTCCAACACACCATTTTAATATCTTCCTAAATACTATTTCTATATAGTACAGTATTTGATATTATGTAATATCAAAATATTCCTCTATAATAAGTAATTGAAAACAGTGTGTTGGAAATAAAGTTTAGGTTAGGACTTTGAAGAAGTCCAGACAAAGGAAATACAGCAGTGACTTTTCATTTAAAAATTGCTTAAAAAAAAAAAAAACATATATATATATATATTTATTTATTTTTGGCTGTGCTGGGTCTCTGTTGTTGTCTGCGGGCTTTCTCTAGTTGCGGCGAGTGGGGCCTCCTCTTCGTTGCAGTGTGCAGGCTTCTCATTTTGGTAGATTCTCTTGCTGCGGAGCATGGGCTCTAGGCACGTGGGCTTCAGTAGTTGTGGCACGTGGGCTCAGCACTTGTGGCTTGCAGGTTCTAGAGCACAGGCTCAGCAGTTGTGGCACAAGGGCTTAGCTGCTCCGTGGCATGTGGGATCTTCCCGGACCAGGGCTCAAATCTGTGTCCCCTGAATTGGCAGGTGGATTCTTAACCACTGCGCCACCAGGGAAGCCCTAAAAATTGCCTTTTCTTAAAAAGCTGGTGTTCAAACACTTCCTCAGCTTCATTCTTGAAACGATTTTAGAGGCTGTGCATGTTAGTAGGATTGTGATCCTCCTAGTTACCTTACATTCAGTAATTATATATTATTATAGAAAGACTGTAAAATCAAAATACTGGTTGATCTGACCTCAAGCATCTGATTTTCCTATAACCCAACCCAAACACCATTAGGTATCGACATCCCTAACAAACACCCACCTAGTTGAGCACAACACTGGCTGGTGACGATTTTGAGAATGTGTCGGGAGCTGTATACTAGCCCAGAGTTCAGGACTGATTTTGGCATTTTGAGGAGTCTTTCATGGCAGTGACAGGAGAAAGGAGATAATAAAGTAACCCAGAATGTCAGGTAAGCATGGGCTGATCCCGTAAGTCCCAAAGAAATACTTGTTGAATAGTGTTAAATTAACTAGAAAATCTATTAATTCCTGTAAAGATATTCTACAGCATTTACTGAAATATGTGCTGAAATCCTTCGGGGGAGGGGTGGGGAGTCTGCAGAGAGACTGGTAGGGAGTGGGAGTGACCGCCCTTCCCGTTCCAGCTGCCGGGCCAGCTTCTAGCTCCTACTCACCTCATCTCCTGAGGCTACAGGAGGGATGAGGGAAGAAACCAGGAACAGGGAGGGAGCACTCTGGGATGCACCCCTGCCTGGGTGGGTGTCTTACATGGGGGTGGGGGGAAGGGCTATGCAAAAGAGGAAGCAACAGCTAGAACAGCGGGTTTGGCATCTGAACCTGCATCTGGAGCGGGAGGTGCTTCTGGGCCCCTTCTCATATTTTTAATGTGGACGGTAAGATTATTTTAAGAAGAGAGGCCTGCTGAACTCTAGTTAAGAATTTTATCATTTTCTAGACTTCCTAGGAATGTAAGTGATTCCCCAGTAAGCCCCCCAAAACACATCTAAATGCAGTTTGACTATTACACTTGACTTGCCACTACACGTCCCATGAACAAAGGTATGAAAATAGGTGGCGGTCTAGATGTGAGCCCTGTCTTTCCAGAGACCTACAGTGTAATGCCTGAAGGCCAAACTCAGTCCCTCACTACAGAGTACATGTGTTTGCTGGTGCTGAGTAGGCAAGATCACCACTTCCGAAAAACTGGATAATACAAGAAAAAGTGGCAATTAAAAAAAAAAAATCTTCACAATGAAAACAAATACTTATACAGGTCCTCAGCCCAGCTGTAGAACTATAAAAAACAAGGTGTGTTTTCCAACTGGGCTATCCATTAACAACCTAAACTAAGGGATATTGTGCAATTCAGCAGCAGAGAGGCAGGTCAATGCTTTCCATTCAGTCTTGGCCAACAGTACTGACTGTTTCCAGTTCAAAATAAAATAAACTGTAGCAGTGGTAAGTCTTAAAGAATGAATTGTCACACTAACAAAGCAGAAATACAGAAAGGGCAGAAAGTAGAAACAAGAAGAACTACAATCCCACAGCCTATGGAACACAAACCACATTCACAGAAAGATAGACAAGATGAAAAGGCAGAGGGCTATGTACCAGATGAAGGAACAAGATAAAACCCCAGAAAAACAACTAAATGAAGTAGAGATAGGCAACCTTCCAGAAAAAGAATTCAGAATAATGATAGTGAAGATGATCCAGGACCTGGGAAAAAGAATGGAGGCAAAGGCTGAGAAGATGCAAGAAATGTTTAACAAAGACCTAGAAGAATTAAAGAGCAAACAAACAGAGATGAACAATACAATAACTGAAATGAAAACTACACTAGAAGGAATCAATAGCAGAATAACTGAGGCAGAAGAACGGATAAGTGACCTAGAAGACAGAATGGTAGAATTCACTGCTGTGGAACAGAATAAAGAAAAAAGAATGAAAAGAAATGAAGACAGCCTAAGAGACCTCTGGGGCAACATGAAACGCAACAACATTCACATTATAGGGGTCCCAGAAGGAGAAGAGAGAGAGCAAGGACCCGGGCAAATATCTGAAGAGATTATAGTCAAAAACTTCCCTAACATGGGAAAGGAAATAGCCACCCAAGTCCAGGAAGCGCAGAGTCCCATACAGGATAAACCCAAGGAGAAACACACCGAGACACATAGTAATCAAATTGGCAAAAATTAAAGACAAAGAAAAATTATTGAAAGCAAGAGAAAAATGACAAATAACATACAAGGGAACTCCCATAAGGTTAACAGCTGATTTCTCAGCAGAAACTCTACAAGCCAGAAGGGAGTGGCATGACATATTTAAAGTGATGAAAGGGAAGAACGTACAACCAAGATTACTCTACCCGGCAAGGATCTCATTGAGATTGGATGGAGAAATCAAAAGCTTTACAGACAAGCAAAAGCTAAGAGAATTCAGCACCACCAAACCAGCTGTACAACAAATGCTAAAGGAACTTCTCTAAGTGGGAAACACAAGAGAAGGAAAGGACCTACAAAAACAAACCCAAAACAATTAAGAAAATGGTAAAGGAACATACACATTGATAATTACCTTAAACGTGAATGGATTAAACGCTCCAACCGAAAGACACCGGCTTGCTGAATGGATACAAAAACAAGACCCATCTACATGCTGTCTACAAGAGACCCACTTCAGACCTAGGAATACATACAGACTGAAAGTTAGCGGATAGAAAAAGATATTCCATGCAAATGGAAATCAAAAGAAAACTGGAGTAGCAATACTCATATCAGATAAAATTGAATTTAAAATACAAAATGTTACAAGAGACAAGGAAGGACACTACATAATGATCAAGGGATCAACCCAAGAAGAAGATATAACAATTATAAATATACACACACCCAACATAAGAGCACCTCAATACATAAGGCAACTGCTACCAGCTAGAAAAGAGGAAATCGACAGTAACACAATAATAGTGGGGGACTTTAACACCTCACTTACACCAATGAACAGATCATCCAAACAGAAAATTAATAAGGAAACACCAGCTTTGTATGACACAACAGACCAGATAGATTTAATTGATATTTATACAACATTCCATCCAAAAAGAGCAGATTACACTTCCTTCTCAAGCGTGCACAGAACATTCTCCAGTATAGATCACATCTTGGTTCACAAATCAAGCCTCAGTAAATTTAAGAAAACTGAAATCATATCAACCATCTTTTCTGACCACAATGCTATGAGATTAGAAATGAATTACAGGGAAAAAAAATGTAAAAAAAAACACATGGAGGCTAAACAATATGTTACTAAAAAACCAAGAGATCACTGAAGAAATCAAAGAGGAAATCAAAAAATACCTAGAGACAAATGACAATGAGAACACGACGACTCAAAACCTATGGGATGCAGCAAAAGCAGTTCTAAGAGGGAAGTTTATAGCAATACAATCCTACCTCAAGAATCAACAAACATCTCAAACAATCTAACCTTACACCTAAAGGAACTAGAGGAAGAAGAACAAACAAAACCTAAAGTTAGCAGAAGGAAAGAAACAATAAAGATCAGAGCAGAAATAGAAACAAAGAAACCAATAGCAAAGATCAATAAAACTAAAAGCTGGTTCTTTGAGAAGATAAACAAAATTGATAAACCATTATTAGCCAGACCCATCAAGAAAAGGAGGGAGAGGACTCAAATCAATAAAATTAGAAATGAAAAAGGGGAAGTTACAACAGACACTGCAGAAATACAAAGCATCCTAAGAAGACTACTACAAGTAACTTTATGCCAATAAAATGGACAACCTGGAAGAAATGGACAAATTCTTACAAAGGTATAACCTTCCAAGACTGAAGCAGAAAGAAATAAAAAACATGAACAGACCAATCACAAGTAATGAAATTGAAACTGTGATTAAAAATCTTCCAACATACAGAAGTCCAGGACCAGATGGCTTCACAGGTGAATTCTATCAATTAGAGAAGCGCTAACACCAATCCTTCTCAAACTCTTCCAAAAAGTTGCAGAGGAAGGAACACTCCCAAACTCATTCTATGAGGCCACCACCACCCTGATAAAAAAACCAGACAAAGATACTACAAAAAAAGAAAATTACAGACCAATATCACTCATGAATACACATGCAAAAATCCTCAACAAAATACTAGCAAACAGAATCCGAAAACACATCAAAAGGATTATACAGCATGATCAAGTGGGATTTATCCCAGGGATGCAAGGATTCTTCAATATACACAAATCAATCAGTATGATACACCATATTAACAAACTGAAGAAAAACCACATGATCATCTCAATAGGTTCAGAAATAGCTTTTGACAAAATTCAACACCCATTTATGCTAAAAATGCTCCAGAAAGTGGGCAAAGAGGGACCCTACCTCAACGTAATAAAGGCCATATATGACAAGCCCACAGCAAACATCATTCTCGATGGTGAAAAACTGAAAGCATTTTCTCTAAGATCAAGAACAAGACAAGGATGTCCACTCGCACTACTATTATTCAACACAGTTTTGGAAGTCCTAGCCACGGCAATCAGAGAAGAAAAAGAAAGAAAAGGAATACAAATTGGAAAAGAAGAAATAAAACTGTCACTGTTTGCAAGTGACATAATACTATACATAGAGAATCCTAAAGATGTCACCAGAAAACTACTAGAGCTAATCAATGAATCTGGTAAAGTTGCAGGATACAAAATTAATGCACAGAAATCTCTTGCATTCCTATACACTAATGATGAAAAATATGAAAGAGTAATTAAGGAAATAATCCCATTCACAACTGCAACAAAAAGAATAAAATACCTAGGAATAAACCTACCTAAGGAGACAAAAGACCTGTATGCAGAAACCTATAAGACACTGATGAAAGAAATTAAAGATGATACAAACAGATGGAGAGATATACCATGTTCTTGGATTGGAAGAATCAATATTGTGAAAATGACTATACTACCCAAAGCAATCTACAGATTCAATGCAATTCCTATCAAATTACCAATGGCATTTTTTACAGAACTAGAACAAAAAATCTTAAAATTTGAATGGAGACAAAAAGGACCCCGAAAAGCCAATGCGGTATTGAGGGAAAAAAACGGAGCTGGAGCAATCAGACTCCCTGACTTCAGACTATACTACAAAGCTACAGTAATCAAGACAATATGGTACTGGCACAAAAACAGAAATAGAGATCAATGGAACAGGATAGAAAGCCCAGAGATAAACCCACACACCTATGGTCAACTAATCTATGACAAAGGACGCAAGGATATACAATGGGGAAAAGACAGTCTCTTCAATAAGTGGTGCTGGGAAAACTGGATAGCTACATGTAAAAGAATGAAATTAGAACATTCCCTAACACCATACACAAAAATAAATTCAAAATGGATTCGAGACCTAAATATAAGACTGGGCACTATAAAACTCTTAGAGGAAAACATAGGAAGAACACTCTTTGACATAAATCACAGCAAGATCTTTTTCGATCCACCTCCTAGAGTAATGGAAATAAAAACAAAAATAAACAAATGGGACCTAATGAAACTTCAAAGCTTTTGCACAGCAAAGGAAACTACCAACAAGACGAAAAGACAACCCTCAAAATGGGAGAAAATATTTGCAAACGAATCAACAAAGGATTAATCTCCAAAATATATAAACAGCTCATGCAGCTTAATGTTACAAAAACAAACAACCCAGTCCAAAAATGGGCAGAAAACCTAAATATACATTTCTCCAAAGAAGATAATACAGATGGCCAAGAAGCACATGAAAAGCTGCTCAATATCACTAACTGTTAGAGAAATGCAAATCAAAACTACAATGAGGTATCACCTCACACCAGTTAGAATGGGCATCAGAAAATATACAAACAACAAACGCTGGAGAAGGTGTGGAGAAAAGGGAACCCTTTGCACTGTTGGTGGGAATGTAAAGTGACACAGCCACTATGGAGAACAGTATGGAGGTTCCTTAAAAAACTAAAAATGGAATTAGCATATGACCCAGCAATCCCACTCCTGAGCATATACCCAGAGAAAACCATAATTCAAAAAGACACATGCACCCCAATGTTCACTACAGCACTATTTACAATAGCCAGGACAGGGAAGCAACCTAAATGCCCATCGACAGATGAATGGATAACGAAGATGTGGTACATATATACAATGAAATATTACTCAGCCTTAAAAAGTAATGAAATTGGGTCATTTGTAGAGACGTAGATGGATCTACAGACTGTCATACAGAGTGAAGTAAGTCAGAAAGAGAAAAACAAATATCGTATATTAACACATGTATGTGGAACCTAGAAAAATGGTACAAATGAACTGGTGCAAGGCAGAAATTGAGACACAGATGTAGAGAACAAACGTATGGGCACCAAAGGGGGAAAGTGGCGGGGGAGTAGCGTGCTGGTGTGATGAACTGGGAGACTGGGATTGACATATATACACTAATATGTATAAAATCGATAACTAATGGGAACCTGCTGTATAAAAAAGTAAAACAAAACAAAAACAAAGCATAAACACCACGATCCCATGTTCAAAGACAAGGCAAATTCATCAGGTGATACATTCAGAATGTGGTGCTTGTGAAATTTTATTTGTAATGCGTATGGTAACTGAGGCTAAAATGTTTACACTCTCTGAATATGGGGACCTCCCCTGTTCATATACTATTAGAGAAAAATAAAGTAGATTTTTAAAAAACTAAGTAATTAGATAGTTTTTGAGGAAAAAAAATTAGAAATTGAAGAAAATGTTCACATTTTTGTGTTCAGGTTACTGGCATTGGGTTTACACGTTTCTAGAGATACATACATCGTGGTTTTGGTTTATTGTCTATTCTTTGGCTGCCTTCACAATCTCTAAAATAATCATCTTTTTCTGGCACATGACTCACCTTATTTGCACAGTAATTGCCACAGTAAAAAGCCTACAAATATTTCTTGCTCTATCAAAAGAGGAGAGGGAGTCTGATGTTTCTGAGGTATTCTCAGATTTAAAGGAGACAAAAGGGGACTCTAGAAACTCTGTAAGCAAAATGGTTGCTGCAGGGATGGCCACAACACATGCTTGTCCGGGAAACTGAAGCTAAAGGCCTGAGAGCTTTTGACTTTGTGGATTTAATATCATGTTCAACTATGTGCTTCTCTGTGCCTCTGAAGGATTTCAAAATCACCTTATAAAATAACTTATTTCAGCTAGAGGATAAAAGGACTTAAAGGAGACTGAGAGATGGGGAGATGTCCTGAACAGCAAGAGAGCACAAAAGGAGAAAACAAGTGGTTGCATTCCACTTTAACAGATGGGTTAAAGAATAAACAAAGGAAGAGCACATCACTGATATTTACCAGGGAGCTCAGGCTCCCTGTATTTTGAAATGTTCCCAAGGTGAACCCACTGCCCACCGTTGCTTAAAAAACAGAAATCCAAAGAGAGCAGGTTCTAGAATTCAATTCACATCATTCAGATGTGAATCGAGTCAGTTGGCTAAGGCTTTCCTACACACTGGTACAGTTTAGCACTTTACAGACAGTATCCTATTTAATCCTCATAACCACTCTCTGTATTATTATACCATTATAAATTATACATGTTCTTCAACTTCCCCGTTGCTGATGGGATGCTAAATCACCAATGCTAGATCCACAGGTGCCAAAGGACTACACTGCTTTATGAAAAATTCGTTGGAAAAAAAATGGAGAACGCAGACTATGTTCATTTATTCAAAAAACATTTACTGACCATCTTCTATGTACCACACACTTGGGACACATTAATGAACAGACATAAAATACCTGGCCACATGGAACTTACTGTCTAGCAGGGACGGGAAAAGAGAATTCACCAAAAATAAACAATAAATAAATAAGTCATACGGTAATTTAGAAGGTAGTAGATGCTATGGAGAAAGGAAAATGTAAAGCATTCCAAGAGGGATACCAGACACAGTTTGCAACTGTAAACAGCATAGACAACACTGACGAGGTGGTTGGTAGCTCAGTGAAGACCTGAAGGCAGTGAGGGAGCTGGCCATGAATGCATCTGGGGAGAAAATACTACAGGCAGAGGGAAAACCCAGCACAAAGACCTAAAAGTGGGAATGTGCCTGGAGGGTTCCAGGATCAGCAAGGAGGTAAGGATGGCTGGAATGGAGAGCATTCCATTGCAGGGAGAGGAGTGGGGAGGAGGTCAGAGGTCTTGGTAACCAGAAAGTGTCAGGCTTTGTGAATCATTATGAGGAATCTCGACTTGTACTCTGAGTGACATGGAGAGTCAGAGAAGGGTTTTAAGCATATGCAACCTATGGTTGTTATGTCAATAACATATTAAAGGAAGGCAGGGAAGAAGAAAGGAGAGGCCACTGCATACCATCCAGGCAACAGGTGCTGGAGACTTGGAGGAAGGTGCCTGCAGTAGACGTGAGAAAAGGGGTTGAACTCCTGGATTTATTTGGAAGACAGGATTCTGGATACATCTGGAAGATAGAGCAGCAGGATCTGCTAACAGCCTGGATGTAAAGTGGGAGAGAAAGAGAAGAGTCAGGATGATTCCAAGGTTTCGGCTTGAACAACCCCAAAAATGGAGCTACCCCGACACCAAAATAGGGCAGGCTACAGGGAGAGCAGGTTTGCAGAGGAACATCAGAAATTCTGTTTTAGTCCTTAAAATTGAAGTATATTTTACGTATTCAAGTGAAGAAGTCAAAAAAGTAGTTGGACATATGCATCAGGAGTTTAAGAGACCTACTTCAACTGGAAATACACATTGGGAGTCTAAAGGAGCTACATGGTACTTTATTAAAATCTTACAATTGTTTGTGACAAGAGTCCCACAAGAACTGAGTCCTGAAGTATTCCAAATTAACAGGCTGGTGTGAAAACAAACAAACAAAAAACCACACACGTTTTTAAAAAAATGACTGAAAAGCCAGTGGTACAGAAGGAAAAGCAGGAGACTGTGGTGTCCTCAAAATCAAATGAAGAAAAATCAAATCAAAAGAGAGAATGACCAATTATATCAAGTGCTGCCAAGAGTAAAGAGGAGAATTGATTGTTGGATTCTGCAATTTACAGTATTTTCTTTTGAAAAAGCCCTGGTGACTCTATCCCACACAGCCCCCACCACAGAAGACATGAATATCCACTGAATGTGATATCTTTTAATTTTGTCACAAACTGAATTCATTTTTCTAAAGAATTATTCAGAAGGGAGGATTTACTCCAGTTTAATATTTGGGACTCAAGTCAGTAGATCTGTTAAGAAATACCAGTGATAAACTGTAGCTGCTAACAGTAATCTGCTAATTCCTATTAGCAGATTACTGCTAATTGAATTCCATTCAATTCCTATCCCTTAAAAAAAAATAATAAAAATACCTCTAGGTAAATTGGAAATAAAAGGATAGATTTCCTCTGTCCTGATGAGGAATTATGATAAAACAAAAGCCAATATTGTACTACTGTTTTTTCTATTAAAGAACAAAAGTTTGCACATTACTGCCATTACTATTTGATAATGTTCCAGATGTATTTTATAATGTTCCAGAATGCTAACACTAGTGCAGCCTGCCATAAAACCAAAATAAAAGGTATAATTATTAGAAAGTAGACACAAGTGTCATTACGTAACTAGGAAACCCAAGAGAATAAACTGCAAAGCTCTTAGAGTAAGAACCAGCTATAAAATAAAATTACAAAAATCAACAACCGTCTATGTCAGCAATAGGCAATTTGAAGAACCCATCACAACAGCAACAAAAATATAAATACCTAAGAAGAACCCTAACAATAAATATTAGGACTTATATAAAGAGTAAACAAACAAACAAAACACCTCTGTTAAGAGACAGAAAGTCTGTATAACTTTTCACATCCCTTCAGAGAAACACTGACTACTTTACATGTACATGACAGTCCTTGCCAACGAACCAAAATAACTGGATATTTCTCAGTTCTAAGGATTCATCTGCAGAGCATTCCAGGTTAAGATGGCACGTTTAACAAAACATTCAAGCACATCCTCTCTCTAAACTCCACAAGAATGGCAGTAAAGAGTTCTTTCCAGGTCTTCCCTGGTGGCGCAGTGGTTGAGAGTCCGCCTGCCGATGCAGGGGACACGGGTTCGTGCCCCGGTCCGGGAAGACCCCACATGCCGCGGAGCGGCTGCGCCCGTGAGCCATGGCCGCTGAGCCTGCGCGTCCGGAGCCTGTGCTCCGCAACGGGAGAGGCCACAACAGTGAGAGGCCCGCGAACCGCAAAAAATAATAATAATAATAAAAAAGAGTTCTTTCCAGAAGACAATGATGCAAGGACTTGAAGAACTGTAGTGGAAATTACAACAAAATCATGAAAGTGGAAAGCAGATGGACAAGTAGCAACTCAGCAGCCCTAACAGTGAAATGCTCCACCACCAGTGAGAAAAGCTGAGAAGCACTCCAGTTTGCTTCAAAACTGGAGAAAGGGTAGCGGGCTAAAATAAAGTTAGCAGCCTTACTTCCCGGATGCCCTTCCCACCTCCTGGCTGTGGAGCTCTGGCCCACAGTCCCTGCCTGAGCCCAGCAAGACCGGAGACTGATTCTTGGGAGAGTAGATAAAACAGGTAAGTATTTGGACTGTGAGAGCACCAGAACCTTCCCCAAAGTGAAGAGGATGCTAAGACTCCAGCCAGATGTCTCCCCAACACTGGCAGCTGGACCCTTTCCTCAGTGCAGGGTGCTGCCTGATGACCACCCTCTGATCAACCCAACAGGAAAAGACCTCGTATGTGGTCCCAGTGAAAAAGAAACCAGTAACAGTCAAAAGACTGACACTGAGGAGCCTAAGGGGATGGGTGGAGGGCAATGAGAGATAGGGGACCACTTATTTTACAATAAGTATTTTAGTATTCTTCGATTTAAATTACGTGCATGTATTAGTATAAAGATAGTAATACAATTTTTATTTGAAAGCACATGACTATAATTATGATTTTTAAAAGAACAGTGTGACTTCCTCTAGCAGATACTTTTATATATTCTAAACGTACATTTAAAAAGATTTAATATTGATTAAGATAAGAGGTCAATGATAGATAAGTAAGACCTAAAACAGAATCAGACCCAAAAGCTAGTCAAGATCTTAAAATATAATAAAGGGAAGACCACAACCCATTGAGGAAAGGATGGACTGTTTAACAGATGGTGCTAGTAGACTAGATGGGCTGGCTCAGGAGGAGAAGGTGCTGTAAAACAATTCACATCCATGTACTAATATAGAACTAAATGTACAAGTCTAATATATTTCCAAAATTTTCATTTCATTTACCTCACGTCTGTTTATATTTTCAAACGTAAATATTTACAAGGAAAAGTCATAATGGACAAGATGGAGAGAGCTGACTACATAAAGTAAAAATATCCTGTTGTTTGGAAAACACCATAAAGTAAATTAAAAGACAAATAACGAGGTGTGGAGGAAAAAAAAAATTACAAATATGATAAAGGCACAATGCTCTTTACATTAAGAGCACATTTATATTACATGCTCTTTATATTATGAGCATATGTTATATAATATATATAGAATATTTAATTATACATATATTATCTCTTTATATTAAAAGATACTTTAACTCGTTTTTAAAAATCATCATTTAACAATAAAACGGACAAAGTACCTGGACAACTCTCAGAAGGCAAAATGAACAAATAAAAAGCAAATTACTAATTTCACTAGTTACCAAAAAAATATGAATTAAAATAAGACCACATTTTTATAGATTAGGAAAGATTAAACACTGGAGTGCTGATACTATGGAAAGACCGTTCAGTGTGTAAGGGCATCGATGTGTTCTGGCATAAGCAATTTGGCAAAAGGCCTCAAGAGTCATAAAAGAGTTCACCTCTGCCCCAGGAATTCTGCTATAAATCTAGCCTGAGCAAGTCAGAGACAGTAAGACTTTCAGACAAGGGCATTTACCCCAGCTCTGCCTGTGTGTCTGCTACTACTTTCTGAGCCTACATCCTTTGCCAGACTCTGTTGAAGACCTTCCTCTATCTGGTTCATTCCATCGCTCCAAAACTCTATGTTGCCGGCACAATTACTACCCCCATTCTATGGATAAAGGAAGCACAATCAAATAATTAGGTAATTAAGGTCACTTAGATCGGAAGTGGCCAAGCTAGGATTTGCAACAAGAATTTAATATCATACCTCCAAACACTGAAAATGGAAATATGTCAAAAAAGAGAAAACTAGCTAAATAAACTTTGGCATACCCATCATTAAAAATCTTATTTTCAAAGAAGATTTAAGGGCATAGGAAGTGTCTGTGATATATTAAGCGAAAAGGCAGCATTTAAAAATACAAATGAAATTAAAGTGCCAATTTTGCTTAAAAGTATATATACGCAGACAAATAAAACGGGACAAATGGAAGCATATCATCCCATGAACAGCTGATTATTTCTGGATGTACCTGTGATTTTTATTTTTTTAAACTTTTTTTGGTAATTCCCAAAATGTCTACAACAAGGACAGTGGCTTTTCATTTTAAAATGTTTAAAAACCATAGAAAGAACAGAAATTCTCAACTGTAGATGCTTAGAAGGCCTCAATTTTTAAACATGGAATGAAAAGATTAGGTGAGCAGTTACTGCCTTAGCTGCACAGCATTACTGCTGAACTACAAGGTCCATCAAACGAGAGAGGATTTTCCACTATTATTTTCTTCTCAGAGTGAAATGGGGAAAATGAGCCTTACGGAATCTGCTTGATAACCAGAAAGTTAACTAGCACATAACACAAGAGTAAAGAAAACCTCTGCAATCCCCAATAGATGCTGGGAGTCACTATACTACCATAACCATTTTGAACTGACTGATCGAATTCTGATTATTATTTACACAGTAAAGTTGGAAAGGTTTCATAAAAACAAAAAGCCTAAAGACAGGTAAATATGTCTGTACTATTTTGTGTGGAACAGTTTTAAGAGTTCCTTGCAAGGTAAACTGGAATTAGTTGGCTGCGGAATATCTGTTTTGAATATAAAAGAATGAACATTTTAAAAAATTATCTTCGTTTGGATGTGTGTGTGTTGGGGAAGGGAAGGAGTGGGTGAATCTGTAGACAAACTGTGCCTTTCCTTTGTTATTTTAAAGTATAACGTTACAAGTGGTTTAACTTTTTGCAAAGAATCATGGCAAAGCACTTTCTAGGAACAAAACAATTTACAAACTGACAATGACATTTTTGGGCCACAAATTAGCAAAGGTTTTTGCATGGATATAGGATTATATTTCACTTTTAAAATTTCTTAAATATGTCTTCGGAGTTTAGAAAAATGATGCATATATTTCGTACATTTGTGTGCCCCAAAGGAAAAAAAAAATTAAAAAAGTTGCTTCCACCTCTTTTGGAACTTTGTTACACAAGTTCTTAGTGCAAAGACTGGTAAAGGTAGAAGAGCAGAGCTGCTAGCATTATCACTCCATACAACAGCATTAATAAATAATTCTGAAATTACTTAGTGAGAAAAAGTGGAATTGAGTGAACTCACCCTTACCTGAGCTGAGGCCAAGAACTGAAAAGGGTCATTCAAAATCTTTAGAAAAGTTAGAGTCCTATTCAGAAAACCAAAGGTAGACCCGTCCACTTCCCCTGGAAGACCCGTTGCTGTGGTAACCTGCAGTCACCCCTCAGAGTCGGTACATGCTGGGGGAGGGGATCCTCCCAGAGGCTGGGGGATGGTTAAGAGGGGAAACGGGGGAGGGAGGAGGAAAGAGGGTTAAAAGAAGATGAAACCCCTTGGGTGCGGCAGGGGTCAGGAAGGTGGGCTTACTACTAGGAAATTCAACACGCCCAAAAGAAATTCAAAACACCAGTTAGAACAATGTCTGGACGCTCGAGTCGTATTATACAGTTCAGCTAAAGTTTGAACCATTAGAGGCGCTTCCCTCCCTCCCTCCCCGGCGGGAACAAACCACTCTTTGTGAGTTCCTGTCTATGGAAAACGAAGCCAGAGTTTCGTCTCATCAGTTACAAACTGAACGCTACTTCGCAAAACTAAAATCTTGACTTTCTTAAATTAAACCTACGCTTCCCAAACTCTGCTGCACTATTGGAATCACCGAGGGAACTTTATAAACTACACACCGTGTTTTAATTGGTCTGGGGTGCAATTTTGAGCAGAGTTTTAAAAGTCTCCAATGATCCTTTTGTGCAGCCAGTTTTAGGAACTACAGTACTCTAAGAAAGGAAAAAAGAAAGCACAGTTATCTCCCTTTGTCTTTTTACGGCTAATAATAGAAATTAGCTGGCTTTCTCCAAGCACACACAGGACAATAGATTTCTTGATAAATAGGAGTCCCCGGTATGCCCTAACAATACTTTCTTTGAGATTAAAAAAAAAAAAATGGCAACATAAGCCCTTTCTTCCCAAGAGAGCAAATATCCTTCTTACCGAAACACCAAACTTACACATCTATTTTAAGAGCGAATTGGCAGTGAATACAGCTCAGAACTTGGAGGACGAGCTCCAGGACCAGAAGGAAACTGAACCCGCAGAAGCCCACCAGCATTCGCGGGGGTCCTGCGGCCACCGGGGCTGGGCGAAGGCCGGGGTGTCGGTCGAGCCCCGCAGGCTGCGCCCCAGTAAAGTTGTTCCAGGGAACTTTGCTCCCGTTTCCAACCCACGCCTCCCCGGGAGAGGGGTGCGGCCCCGCCACCTGCTCGACGCCTAGGCTGTTCGGCCGCGCCCCCTCCTTGGACCTCGGCCACCTTCGGGGGTCGCGCACTCAATGAGCACCCGTACTGCCGGCAGGAGCCTCGGGGGGTTCGCCTCGCCCCTCCCCGGCGTCCTCAGCTACAGCTAGCCCTGCCCTCGGGCCCGGACGCCAGGACCTCCGCGCGGGGCCAGCACCGTCCCGCCTGGAGCTCTTCCGGAACCCCACCCGCGCGGCCAGCGCCTCTCGAGCCGGGACGGGGGATCCGGGCGCCCCCACAACCCCTGTTCCGACGCCGGCCGGTAGCCCCGTCCCTGCCCAGCCAAGCTCTGCCGCTCCGGCCCGCGGCCGGGAGCGCGCCCCTGGCCCGGCGGTCCGACGCTGCGCACGCGCGGAGGCGCCCGCCCGCTCGCTCACGGTCCCCTCACTCACCGCTCGCTGTCCTTGTCGCCTCAGGCAGCGCCCGCCGTCTGCTTTGCTTACTGCTCGCTGCCCCGGCTCGGTGCCCGCTCCTCAGGCCCCGGCCCGGGCACTCGGGGAACCAGCGCCCGGCGGGCTCGGCGGGCTCGGCGGGCACCCGCACGCAGGGAACGCTCCGCGGGGCCGCGCACGCGCGCACCCGAGCGACGGGAGGGGCGGGGCCGAGCGAGCTGCGCGCCCGGAGGCGCCCCTGGATACCGGGCATGCGTAGTGCCTTTCCCTTCCTAGGGTCTGGTGGCGTAGTGGGCTGTGACCCTGGACCTGTGAAACGTAGGGAAGTGGAAGAGGGCCAAAAGTCACCCTTCGCTGAGAAGCAAGTTCGCTCTTGTCTCACCAGTTGCAGTCTTCTTCTCTGTTATCATTCGTCAATTAAGGTGTTAAATATTTATTGAGCACCTACTTTGGCAGAGCCTTTGTGCAGAACACAGGGCATCCTCAGGTAATGGTGAACCGATTGCATTTGGCTTTGGGATTCCTTTTCGGGCACTGAATCCAGCCCTCTCTTTGAACAGATGAGAAACGTGCATAAATAGAGATCATCCAGTACCTGAAACTGCAAACCTTAACTACACTGTTGAGCAGTTTGGGGAAGGAGAGTTACCTCTGGCTGGGGTGATGAGAAAACTTTGAGAAGCCTGGAAGGGTAAGAGATGGAGTCAGAAGATAAGCTCACCTGGGAGGAAGGTCAACGCAAAGGCAGAAACTGCAAAAAAAAAAAAAAATCAAGTAATATACGAGCTCATGAACCTTCTTGGGGACAAGTTTAATCTGAATGTGTTTTTCATAGTGAACGGCAAAAACGGTGGCAGGAAGGGTACTTGAAGCTCGTCTGGAAAAGATTTTTGATGCTTCACTTCAAATTTTCAGCTTTTTTTAGTGGATAACTGATAAATACTAAAGGTGTGAGGGAGAAGGGTCTGGCGTTTCTGGCGGTCTGATTAGATGCAGAATTTTGGAATATAAGGTGAAGACTAGCAGTGAAATTCTGTAGAAGTAGAAGGGTCCTGAATTCAAGTGTTGGCATCAGAAATAGAATGCATGGAAACGTTTTCAGAGATTGTGAGATTGTGAAGGACAGGATTCCCTAGTTTTTGTCGCTGCCTGTTTGGGTGTAAAGAATTGTTTCTCATGACAGACACCTGCTTCATTAGATTAGATCATCATCCTTGGTAGATATTTATTAGTGGATAAATTAGACCTTTAAAATGTACAGCTACAATCACTAAATGCTTCTTTTAACATGAGTTTGGTCCTGGGAGAATACATTTCTACTTAATTAAAAAAACATTAATTTGAGAGACAGTATATGTAGTGAAAAATATATGGACTTTGGAAAACAAAAACCCCTTTTATAAAGTCCAGGTGCTCTGAAACAAACTGTCTGATGTCATGCAAATTACTCAATATCTGTGAGCCTTACTGTGTTCGTCTGTAATGTCAGGGAGGAAGAAATTTTCCTCTTCCCTTTTAGGTTCTTCTGGCTGGTGTAAGAATTCAATTGAGACAGATTAACAGAAGAAAATCAAACAACAGTTTAATAACATATGTGCATGGCAGAGAGCCAGGAAAATGGAGTAACTCACCAAAATGACTGACACCCTTATCTTAAATATTATCTTCAGTTTAAAGGCAAAAGAAGATGTTATGGGTCGTGGTTTGGGACTTGAAAGGGGGAGAAGGCAATTCATATAAATGTTTGGTAAATGTTTGCTGGGTCAGGCAGAGACAATGGGACACAGAGTGGACTTTGATCTCTAAGCCCTATTCCCCTACCATCCCTAGTCCATATTTTTCGCAGGTATCTCTGGTGATTGCTCTATTCCTGGAATAGGCCCTATATCTAAAATTTTTAGGCAATTACGGGGGGAAGGTCAGAATTTCTTCCTGAGTCTTTTGGGCCTTGATTGTTTTCAGTTCTAAAAAAAATCTGCATACCAAACAGACATTTTGGGGTGGCAAGTTTTGTTCCCCTACAGTAGCATGGAATCATAATATTTACCTTGTATGATGGTTAATTTTATGTGTCAGTTTGGCCAGGCCACAGTACTCAGATATTTGGTCAAACATAGTCTAGATGTTTATGCGAAGGTATTTTTTTTCAGGTGAGATTAACATTTAAGTCAGTGGACTTTGAGTGAAGCAGATTGCTTTCCATAATGTGCATGGGCCTTATCCAATCAGTTGAAGGCCCAAATAGAAAAAGACTGACCTCCCCTGAAAAAAAAAAAAGGAATTCTGCCAACATACTGCCTCTGGACTTGAACTGCAACTCTTCCCTGGGCCTCCAGCCTGCTGGTTCACCCTGCAGATTATGGATTTGCCAGCCTCCACAATCATGTGAGTCAATTCTTTAAAATAGGTCTTTCTCTCTCTCTCTCTCTCTCTCTCTCTCTCTCTCTCTCTAGTTGAAGAACCCTGACTAATATACCTTGCAAGGTTATGAAGATTACATGAGTTAATTATCATCTGAATCTGAAAAATGGGGATTATAATCTTTAACTTATAAGGTTATGACAAATTAAATAAAAATGGGTAAAGCACCCAGCACATGCTAGGGTCTGAATAAATGGCAACTGCTATTACTTGTAAATGAATACCAGAGGCAGAAACCAAAAGAGGAGAGAGTGTGGATATTGGCACTGTGAGATTTTCTCAGTTCACTGGGTAATACTATTAAATTTTAAAAATTGATATAGGAGATAACACAATTTTGGTCTCCCTAGCTATGATATACCAAAAAGGTGATACGTATGAATATTTTAATTATTTTCAAATAAATGCCTAATGAGCCTAAAGATAGACTCTAGTTGTACTCTTAAAACACCAGGCATGCAAAGCAGTGACATGATTTCACGTCTGAACATTTTATTTCAATTTAAGTGCCAGTACAATTAACTACTTGCTGCTAGGATGGAGCAACCTAAGGAGAGTTTACACTGGAAATAATTTTTAGTCTCAGAGTAGATGCATGATGTAGCATTCAATCAGTGTGTTTATTGAATCCCTTTTGGGACAATCCTGTAGCTATTGGGAGCATGCAAAAATGGATAAGATATTCCATTTAATCTACAGATATTGCCATTTGTTATGTACTAGGCAACCTCCTTGCCCTCGGGGAATTGATCAAAGAGCCTATGAGTCCATAGCTATAATGTAAGGCAGAATGTGGCAAGCGCCTTAGGAGGGGCATAAATGATTGAGCCAGTTGTACCTTGCACAGTTTGGTTTGGCACAAGCCAATGGGGTAGAGCAGCATCTTTTAAAAAAAGTTTGAACAAAGCTGGTAAATGTTAAATAAAATAACATTCTCATTCCCCTGACTCACTTGCTTCAGTTCAGAGTTTACAGGGTATAATAAGAGAGGGTGAGGCAGCAGGGGCCTTTACAAGCCATTCAGAGGTAAAAGCTCCTCTTTTCCTCTTTCTTTTTCCGTCATGGCTGTTGTTTTGTTTAAAGGAGAATTTAACTTTGGAGTTAAAAAAAAAAAAACTTAGGTAAATTCCCCTGACCTCATGAAGATTTATGAGGAGAATACATAAAAATCTAACATGACAATAACAAACAGTGGGGATTGGAGTTCATAAAAGGACAAGGAATAATTGAGTTGGAAACCATGAGCCAGGTGGACAGAGATGGCCATCATGTTTGTTCTGTAGCCAGGGCTGTCATGATGTGACCCCCATTTTCCTTTTGGCTGAGAATGAAATATTCCACTGTGGATGAGAGTAAGCCAACTGCAGGACTGACAAAAGCAAGTGATTTAGGGGAAATACACAGCATTTTAGTAATTTTTAAATAATCAGGATGTTATTTTATTATAAGAATTTGTGAATATATTCATTTCAGGAGCTTTGCCACAGTGAGTGGGAAATAAATTAATCTGGGATTAAAGGAAACTCTATACTAGAAAAGGAAGAGTTTTAATAAAATTGAAAGGAATAGCCTCCAGCCATGGATGTTAATTATCATCTGATGAATAATAATGATGATAATAGGAGATGTGAAATAAGTTAAAATAAATCCTGGGCCAAATTTGTTTTAAAAATTACCAACTCTGGAATGGTGCCTTGCAGAATTAACCAATGTGCTCACATTAAATGGTTTAAAATTAGAACTAATACATAGCTCTGCACTACAGATTTATACACAGCATCCTCTCTCCATGATTTTTTTTTTCTCCATGATTTTTTAAAATTAATACTATTCAAAAGAATTCAACCTGGTGAGTATCACAAGTAGAATGTTGCCTACTCAGTAAAGAGAATGGCAATATAAGTATTTCTTATTATAAGAATATTTGATCATGAAAAATCAAAATATAATATAAAATGGCTAGCAGGCACAATATCTATTATTTTTTCCAGTTCTACCTCCCTTTAATATTTTATCCCACTGACAAAATGTCATTGACACACAACTTTTCAATAAGATGACTTTTGCACATTTTAATTATACCTGTAGTTTTAAATCCTAAGTAAACGTTCCATCAATATGACATTTAAAATATTAAATTGAGTATAATCATTAAAATTAAATGCATGTAAATTATTTTGCATAAGCAACGACAAAAACTGTGCGACAAACCCAGTACTGGGTTATAGAGGGTTGTTTCTTTAAAAATGAACCTCCTACACTACAGAAAATTATATCCAGTTTTCCAGAATGTAAACACATACTACATTAAGCAAGGTTTTGTAAAGTCACATGAATATTAAAATTATTTATATCCCTTATATTCTAGTTTAATGGGACAGTCTAGGTCAGTGCTAAGAAAGAAATGTTAGCCACAAATTTGAGCTAGATATGAAATTTAAAATTTTCTAGTAACATTTTAAAAAGTAAAACCAGGTGAAATTAACTTCAATAATGCATTAATCCAGATATTCAAAATATTATCATTTCATCATGTAATAAATATAAAAAATTATTAATGAAATATTTTACATTTGCTTTCATACTACATCTTCAAAATCTGGTTTGTATTTTCCTCTTACAGCTCATCCTAATTCAGACTGCAATTTCAAATAATTAGTAGCCACATGTGACTAGTTGCTATCGAGCTGGACAGCACAGATCTAGGACTAGGTTGTTGGTTCTCAAAAGTGGCTGCACATTGGAATCACCTGAAAAAAGATGAAAAAATGTTGATGCCTGTGTCATGGTGCCATGATTCTAGTGTATTTGCTCTAGGGCATCACCTGGACATTGGGATGAAAAAAGAAATTCGGGTGATTCTAATATGCAACTAAGTTTGAGAATCACTAGTTTTATTTAAGGCATTATCAAAACTTAAATATTATGAGACCAGTGTCAGTTGTTCTTTACTTGAAACCAATAGCATTTAAAAATCATGCTGAAACATACTAGCGGTGTAGCATATATAGCATACGTGGCACATGTGCATCACTAGTATTTCTTAATAAAATTAACAATTGCTAATAAAATTCCAAGCTTTGATTATTCAGGCCATGAGTTCTGATGTAACATGGACAATTCCAGGTAAAGATTTACTTCAGTGCTTGGTGAGAACTGTTGTGTGTTGGCACTTCTGTATTTGTTCTGTGGAATTTTTACTTTATGATTGTTTAGAAAATCTCCTAATAGAGAAACACCTCTGACAATGGGATCACAAAACTTTTCTATGATGCCTACATTTATTTAATATGTTTAACTCTTGCACTCAACATCCTACTGCCAGTATAAGAGCTACCTCACATTCATGACAAAAATTTCCCACCTTGTTTTCTACTCCAGTCATTGTTGATTATCTGTACCTAACATATCAGGTATATCCAATACCTCTCAGTAATAAACCACTCTAGGAATTAGTGGCTTTAAGACAACCTTTATTGCTTCCATCGAATCTCTGGGTCTGCTGTGCAGTTCTGCTTCTAGGCCAGGGGGGGTGCCTGGAAGCTAGTTGATCTAGGATGGTCAACTGGAATAGCTCAGCACTGCTCCTCGTGGTCTGTTCGTCTCCAGTAGGCTAGCCCAGGTGTGTTCTCAGAGCAGTGGTGGCCCTCCAGAAACTGTGAAAATACCCAAGCACATTTTAAAACCTCTGATTACATCAAGTTGACACTGTTTCATTAGCCAAAGTAAGCCACATTGGCAAGCCCAGAATGGATACAGGCATTAATTAATTTAATCTGCCACGCCTAGGTCTTATTTGGTTAGTCCTATCACATTTGATTCCATACATTTCCAGTTGTTCTTACTCTGCAAGGTTTTTTTTTTTTAATCTCTTCAGTAATTGCAGTGTTGACTATCTCTTCCTATTGTAAATGGGATCTCTCTCAAGTTTTATTAGTATCCTTCTGTCTTGTAGAACTTTTCTTTGAGGTTTAGTCATTTTTATACTTTTAAAACCTTTTTTAAATTGATTATATGGGTAAATAACAAAAATGAATACAGTCTTTGATTAACCCAACAATCAGTAAACAGATATGTTTAAAACACTATGCAGTCTTGAATTCTAAAAAGGTTTTAAATGCTGTGTATTTCATCAGAATTCTAAACCTGATTTCAAAAAGATTAAGTAACAAGTTCTCATATGCATACAGTTGTTGATAAACACTTCCTACTTGTCTGTTATCCATTTAAAGTTTGTAGTTCACACGTGTGTTTTTCACCTCGTAATTGATGGCTCAATTCATCATGTAAAACCATTCCCGGTTGAATTTTGAGGAAAACATACTAAAGAGTTGTATGGAGAGATTTTCTTAAACCCAGACATTAAACCCGGTTGAACTGTGAGGAAAACATACTAAAGAGTTATATAGAGAGATTTTCTTAAACCCAGACGTTAAAGTAAGAGGCATTGTGTTTTATCACTTGATTATATGACTGAGCTATGTTTTCAAGAAATAAGCAAGTACATTTCCTTCTCTGTGTTTGCTTACTTGGCATCTGTGGAGGTTCAGAGTCCTATAGAAACCTTTTTTCTTTTTCCCTTTAAACAGGCATTGTAAATTGTTTGTTACTAGATTATAACCTTATAAGAGTAAATTACAGTTCATAGAGCTGTGAGTTACCATGCAACATTCTGTGCCTACATGAGTGAATGACAAAAAACAGACGAATAAAACACCACCTACTTGTATTGTGTTGTTTGCCCTTCTAAAAAGGGTTATTACTGTGCAACTCCCCATAAAGCTGGAGAAGGTATTCTTTCTGATCAAATAAGTTGGACCCCAAGAAGCCCTGGGGAGTCTAATTCTCCCAAGGTTAGCTTTGTGGGTTTGGAATATTCCAGAATGTGACAGCAAAAAGTCATATCCCACCAGACCATTTAGCTTTGATTTTCCTCAGAACCAAACCTCCAAACAGGATTCAAGTGCAAGTAGTGTGTTTGGAGGTGATCCAAGGAAACACTGAGGGTGAAGCGGGGAAGTGAAACAATGAGTGGGACGCAGCCAGGTTACCAGCTGGAGCTCAGTCCTGTGGGGGACTGGGGGGACCGAGTGGGGAACACACACCAGGGATGTCCCAGTCGAGGCTGGAGGGAGCTGGGATTGTTATCCATCAATTCTCATCCAGTCCATCAAAGACTGAGGTTCTGCTCCCAGGGAAACTGATTTCCCTGCACTTCCGTTCAACCTTTGCTTATGAGCTGAAGGTGGTTCAGTGGCCAGAAAAAAGGCAAAGAATCTCAATTGCTGGCATCTGGAAGACAGGCGTTTTGCACCAGTAAGTGTGAGGGGATGTGAGCAGGGCAGCTCCACATGCACCAGGTAAACACAGACACAGAGAGGCGTCATCAAGTCCCTTCCCAGGCAGACCTGAGTATTATCTTCATTCCCCTCAGTGATTGCCTCTTGTCCTCTGATTTCTAGTCCTCTCTGATCTTCTCAAAATGTGATGCTGTCAATGGAGGTATGCTCTAAAGATGTTCACAGCAGGCAGTGACCCACTGTGCCAGAGAACAACATGGGTTTGCCAAACCACCCGGTTACTTGCACACCTTAGCAGGGCACCTTACATCCAGACTGTTTCCAGAAAGTTTGGGAAAATTGTACAAAGGTGTCAACGTCTTGGAGAAGATCTGAAGACAAAGACATTAGCAGATTTCCATCCAGAGCAGTTGTTCTCACCTGGAGGAAATTTTAACCCCCTCTCCCTTCCTGGAGATATTTGGCAATGGCTGGAGACCTTTTTGGTTGTCACAATGTGGGGGGAGGGGACTATTGGCATCAGGTGGTTAGAGGTCAGGGCTGCTGCTAAACATAATGTACAGGATAGCAGCTCCCACCCCACAAAGAATTAGCCATCCTAAAAGGTCAATTGTGGTACTGTTCAGGCACTCTGATCTAGAGAAAAAACATCAGTGGGAAAGGAAGAAGCTACATATCATTCATTCCAATTTCCTCTCCTAATCTTTTCTCCCAATTTTTGCTCTAACAAAGTTTCCATTGATTTCTAAAGGTGTTTCTAAGCGTCTTGGGAAGCTCATTATGTTTGTGAAACTTTAGTAAATTGAATAAGGGAGTAGCAGTCTGACCTTTTAAAATGTTTCCAGATGCTGAGCACTGGATTGAAATGCTAAATCCAAAGAACTGCCTAATGCTGATTAGTGGTGATATGGCAAAAGGGCAGCTTCCTCTTGACAAACCAAGTCACAAAGGACAGAAAGACACTAACACTCAGTGATTAATTTCTGGAAATGTGACTGAACGAATCAAATTATGTATCATTTGATGCCATTAAATTTGAGTTACTGCATTATATGTGGACTTTTTACTTTTCAAGCATTCTCAGTGTGTGAAATTGAATGTGCCATTTACAAGCTATCATGTAATTTTCTGTTTTCTGAAACAAAAGCAGCAATCTGGGTACATTAAAGACCATTATATAATCGACAAACCTGCTTTTTAAAATTTGATCCAAAACATTTACAATTACTATCATTTGCCAAAGGGAGCTATTCCTTAACAGTGGAAAGTCATTTAAAAATTAAAATCAAAACCTCCTCTACCTTTTTCCAACAGGAATATCTTCCATGTGTATACATTTTCACAGTTTATGAAGTTTTTTTATACCCATTAACTGACTTGATTTTCAAATCGACCATATGAATAGAACAGATATCATTTTCCCCACTTTTAAAATGAGAAAGCTAAAATTCAGAGAGCATTATTTGCTGAAATAAAAATTTGGTTGTCAGAATTCCCTGGTGGTCCAGTGGTTAGGACTCCACACTTTCACTGCTGAGTGTACAGGTTCAATCCTGCACCCTGCAAGCCATGAGGCGTGGCCAAAAAAAGAAAATTTGGTTGTCTTACAAATAGCCGACACTATCAACACTACACAGTGTCAGCTGTTTGTAAGACAACCAAATTTTTATCACATCATATTACTTTGACTTGATGTTTAATTCGAAGTTTTAAAATTTTTATCGAAGTATAACATACACATGGAAAACTATGCATAAGTGTGCAACTCAATTAATTTTCACAACCTAAAAGCATCCATGTAACCAGCACTCTCACCAAGAAACAGGACATGACCATCATCCAAAAGCCCACCTCATGCCCCTTTTGGACACCACTACCCAATTCCCCAGGATAACAGCATCCTCATTTCTGACAGCGTTGACTCATTTTGCCTGTTTTCAAATTTTCTATAAATGGAATCATACACTATGTCTCTCTTGTGTCATCCTTTGCTCAGTATTAAGTTTGTGAGCTCCATTCAGATTATTGGGGGTGGTTGTAGGTCATTCTGATTGCTGTATAGTATCCCATGTGTGACTGTTCCAAAATTTAGTCATCCAGTGTGATTATCGATGGGCATTGTGGCTGTTTTCCAGTTTTTCCCTGTTCAGACAGTGGTGCTGTGAACTTTCTTATACATGTCTTTGGTGGACAGAGGGACATATTTCTGTTGGACTTATACCTAGAAGGAGGATTGCTGAGTCAGAGGATTTGAATAAGTCAGCCTTGGTAGACATTGCTCAACAGTAGTGGTTGTACAGATTTACACTCCCACCAGCGTTGTGTGACAGTGCATGTTTCTTATCCTTGCCAACACTTCATATTATCTGTCTTTTTTCATCTGATTCCTTCCGTTAGGTGTGGTATTACATCATGGAGATACTACATTTCGATTTTAATTTAACTTAATTTTTTAAAACAGAATGTGTTTTATTTGAATACTGAATACGTTCTGTTGGTACAGAGTGTGCTGAGGCTGAAGTTTTTTAAGGAAAAAAAAGGCAGTAATACAATTAAAATGGAAAAAAATGATTTCAAATATAACACAAATGACAAATAGATAACATTAGCATTCTGTGAAGCCCACTTAAGGGGCATTCCATCATCTGATAAGTTGTAGTTTAATTTAAACTTATTTCAGACATGAGTATTTGGAACTATCAAAAAAAACCCACATCTATAAAACAGGACAGCAAATCAAAGAGTGTATCACAATTTATTAAATATCTTTAATGAAACCAGTATGTGATAATTAGAAAACAGTTAAACCATTTGTTTAAAAAAAAACCTTAAACTATTGTCCATATTAGAGGTGATGGTATGTCTTTTATAGTTTGTAACATAAAATAAGACCATGTTGAACTTTCCATATTGAAATTTATCTTTTCAATACAAAGAATAGGCTCTGCCTGTTACATCAGAATGACACGAATTTAGGTTTCAGTTCCTCCGAATTCTCAGAGTGAGACAAGAGCAGCGATAAGACAAGTCTCAGAAGCATCATGAGGCTTAAACCTGCAGCCAGCCCAGCTGGCATGATTTTCTTGGATCTCTTAAACCTCACCCCCATTGTGGTGTCCAGGAAGAAAGCTGTAAACAGTGATCGTTTTACACCTCGCTTGTCATTGGAGACACAGTAAGCTCCATAACCAGCCGAAAATCCAACAAAAAGACCAGCAATCAAAGATGGAACACCACCTCTCTGCTTATGTCCCCAAATGCTTACGGATGCCACCAGGGCTGCATAACGAAAACCAACCAGGTCCATTGGCAAGGTCAAGTCTGGTGTAGAGTTACTTCCGTTGAATTTCTCTCTCCTCTGGGCCAGTCCAACTCCTTGAGGACTAAGCTCAGGTTCAGTTCGTCCTGTCTTTCTCACAGCATCAACCTCACTGCCAAGCACTAGGCAGGTGCTCCGTAAATACTTGCTATGGTCTGGAAGCTGACCCCGCCGCCAGCGCCTTCTGACTCTGTGTGCTACCTCTCAGCACTCTCAATTTTAATTTTAGTAGTTGGAAGCTGAGCCTCTTGGCATCACTAGCCTCTAGATTAAACGCTGATTTTCACACTAAAATTGGCTTTGTTGTCCCTAGTTCCCACCTACATAAACGCAGGGCCTTAACGCCCACTTCAGAGCCACCTGGTTATTTCTGATTTTCCATTTAGCCCAGAGGACACTGCTTCTGGATTTTGTCCCTGACCACTCGGTAGTGTTTGGTACCCACGAGACATGTGGTGAGGCATGAGGCGTGGTTCACTCAGAACCACGGATGCCGAGCCCCTAAGTGTACCATGTCTCCACCAAGAGCGGTTCTGCCCAGCACAACAAATGCTGCCAAGGTCCAGGGCTACTGAAGAGCATTCTGTTCTCCCTTCACGAGAGTCATATTCTGAGTTCCACTATAAGAGATTCTTTGTTACCTGGGCCCCAAAGCATTATCTCTGCCTCCACGTGCATCCTCTTGTCCTGACCCAGCTGGCCAAATCCCATGTTCCAGATCCTGTGTCATGGCCTTCCTCTCTCCCTGGGTTAATTATACTTGATTGCTAGAGGGGCTTGGAAAAAACATCTCCTACTGGCCTCTTCATCCGTCTCTTCCTTCCTCCCATTTCTGACCCAGGAACTGCCTCCCATGAGTGGGTGCCTTCATCTAACTCCAACTGGTCTCCAAATCACAATTTAGCATAGCCTGGGATATTACGCTATAAAAACATTGTTTTTCTGAGAGGAGGGATACTTTGGAAGTTAGAAAATTATGAGCTGTCCATGATATAAAGAAGTATATCTGCACTCTCTCACTGAGTCACAGGACTACACAAGGTCGATAGTCCCCAGGAAATGGAGAGGCACCTGGACTCTTGAAATTGGATATGTTCAACCTTCAATACCCAGGCACCTAATGTCTACAGATTTGCCAATATCTGTAAAGAATGACTGCAATAAGAATCTTCTCTAGTCCTGGTTTTAATTTTATTAACTGGGTAGATTGTCATAATAATCCCTTATATATAACCACCTTCAAATTAAGTGGCTTAAAATAATAAGCATATAGTTAGTTCATGAATCTGAGGGTAATGACTTAGTCTGGGCCAAACTGAGCAGTTCTTCTAGCCTTGACCCAGTTCACTCACGTGTCTAGATTCTTAGCTGTCTATATAGTCATGGTTTGGATGGCTGAGGTGACTAGTCTCTGCTCTGGGTATTTTCCCTCCTTCCTCTGGGACCAACAGGCCGGCCTGGGCAGGTGCTTCCCGTGGTGATGGCAGAGGGCAAGAGCAAGGAAGCCCAGGTGTGCATCAGCTTTTCAAACCTCTGCTGGTATTATGCTTGCTGACATCCCATTAGTCAAAGTAAGTTATGTAGGTAGAGCCAGAGTCTAAGTGGAAGAACTGCAAAGTTTGATGGCTAAAGGTATGTGTACAGGAAAGGGTAAAGAACTGGGCTATCACGCGAAGTAAACTTAGACAAGCCACGTAATCTTTCTAAGCCTCATTTATGTTAATAAATTAGAGATGATCGTAACCCAGAACCCCCCTCCCAAGTATTTCTAGTGATTTAAATTGTGATAACTAGGTTGCAAACATCTAAGTCCTTTATAAACTGTGAAGTTATGTACACGTGAGATACCATTATGATGATGATGATGGTGATGTGCATTATTCTCTTTATTATATTTACGTGTTGTCCCTAATAATTGGCCTACATTGTCCCTGAGCAAAACTCTGAAGTGTGTTAGCTTGGCTTTCAGTGCCTCTGGCCTGACAAGTGAAGTGGCCTCATTTTTACTAAGCCTCTCAGGGGTGTCCATTACAATAATCTACCCATTTTTAGGAAGCAGTCAATAAATGGATGAATACAGAATATGAATAGATGAATGAATAGATGAATGAAGTTTTCAAGGAAATGACTAGTCAACCCTTGTCCTTTCTTGCATTCAATCAAGATGAATTGGAATTGAGTGCCTTCCCTGGTTAGAGATCCCTCAACCTGTTAGTAACAAGTACCAAGGATTCAAATAAGAAGAGAGACAGCTGCTTCCCTGGAGGAATTCACAGTCTATGAGTGAGAAACACTTCCAAACAAATTCAATTACAATGTGAGGCGTACTCTATTGGAGGTGTGCGCCAGGTGAAGTGAGATCAACTGTGTCTTGTTAGGGAAGTAAGGGGAAGGTTTCAGAGGAGGCTGTTTGGAGCAGAGAGGAATGAGTGGCAGTTGCCCAGGCCCACAGGTAGGGGTGCACATTCCAGGCCAAGGAAACAGCCTACCTAAAGAAAGGATCTCAGAGAGGTGGCATGTTGGAACATTGTTTGGTTATACCGGAATTTACAATAGGATCCTGGGTTTAACGGGAAATATAAGTTAGACAGATGGACAGGTGGGCAGACCTTTTATATTATCCCGAGAATTTTCATTTTGCAGGGAGGGGAGGGCACTGAATAGTTTGAAAGAGAGTGTCATGTCCAGAATTTAGTATTAGAAGGACGACAGTGTCAGGGAGGACAATAGGAATGAGATTGCAAGAGTCCAAGTGAGAGGTGGCCCATCCCTGATCCTGGGCCAAGGAGGGAGGGATGAAGAGAGAAGGGTAGATCGGACAGAAAGTCACTAGAGCTAATGGGACACAGGAATCAACTTGATGGAGGAAAGAGATGTACCTGCCCAGAGCAGGAGCATAAAGAGTATTCAGTTAGGCACTGTGTGAGTCAGTCAGCGGATTGCTGGCATTTACTGAAGGCTTGCTTTGGGCAGACCAAGGAGCTAGTTACTGTGGTGCATCTAAAGATGCTGAAGATACAGGCCTCTGACAATTAGTACATGAGTGGCTGTAGTAAGTCACAGAACAGAAAAAGAGCTTTTACTGAGGAACAGTCCTTGTGCCATGAGATCATCAAGAAAGGGGTGAATGACCTTGATTAATTAGCTTTTATTTTAGGGGGCTGGGAAGTCTCATTCTGAGCTTGCATTGTTCTTGTCTCTATTAATTGTCCTAATGGATTCTATTCCTCACGTGGAAAACCAGCTAAATGCCTTTCTCTCTTTCTAACGTGTGAAAAATGAATAAGACTCGAATGTAGAGTTCTTCTAGAATCTTTTTATAGAAATGGAAGAGCCAGCACAGTGCCCGTCTTGCTTGGTGATGGTTGTTTTGAAGAACATACAGTAAGTAACTAAGTAAATTGACTGACTTATCTGAAACATGTATTTTGAGAATTTTGTCATAGCCCAGTCAATTTGGGAGCAAATCATTTACAGTTAGAGTAGAAGAGCCTAACCCTTCACAGAGGACGTTGAAACCTTCCCACAAAGTATTGAGAGTGACTTCAAGCAGATTATACACTTTTCTTAGGGAAAAGTGGACTAGTATTAGTGGGGATACTACATGAAAGGACTAGGTTTCTCAGCCACAGTGCAGATCACACTGGCATCAAGTCTGATAAGTGCTTGCATCAGGACCATGGAAGATTTGGTAGAAATCTATGTAATCCCTAGATATTGTGTTAACTCACAGTGTTTAAGCGTTAGGTCATCTGATTGGGCAGCTAGTCAGAAAGAACTCAATGGAAAAATATTAAAGAAAAAAAATCATTTCCCTGAAATAAAATGTCTAAAGAGAGTGATAAACTTATTTGCTGCCCCTTTCAAGTATAATGGCTACACTAATCAGAGTCCATCATAAGTTTTCATTTCTTTCCCCTAGTATTATAAATCATAAGGAAATTCAAGATTGGTTTACTCTCTTGAGCAAAAGGTAGGCAGGGAGTATAAATGAATAAAGAAAGTGAGCTAAAAACTATGGACCTTGTCCCTTTGTAAAGGAAGCACCTACATTTCCAGCCCCTGTCTATAGTTGCCATGTGGGAATGAGAGGTCTCATGTTATCAGACCTTCTGAGGATTCAAGAATAATTGGAAATTTAAACACTTCTAATATTAAAATTTTTTCAATTATTAAAAAATGACTCTGCTAGCCAAATGTCATAAATTGCAAGGACATTATTTCACAGAATAAACTATGAAGTTATTGCTTACCTTTGAAGATTATTATTATATTTTAAAGTTTATAATTAACCTTTTGATATTGAAATAAATTTGATTTATTGCTTAGTTTTAACTTACACCTACTTTTGTTCTCACCCCTTTGTTCTCAGTGTTATGTTTAGAGTCTTAATGTAAAACCAGTCCCTTAACCAATATCTATTTATCCCTACTCTCTTTTCTGAGGATTCCAATGTTAGAAGCATCTTTAGTATACATAGATACCCATATGGACCACTGTGAACTTCTAAACATCTGTAGCCAACAGGCCAGTGAAAAGAACAATAAACAGAATCCAAAACTGGTATTCTGTTCCCGTGTAACCTCTATTTTCTAGTCCATGAAGACAGAGGTATCACTGATTGCTATACAACAGTTAAGGTCTTTGGAGAACTACAAAAAGGCCTCTTCGAGTAAAAGCATCTCTAAACTATCTGACCTAAACATTTATACTTTCTAATGTGAAATAGAAATTTGCCATGGTGTCGTGTTTTGCTCCAACACAAATTTAATTTAGTCCAACAATTTGAAAAAATGAAAAGAAATATTTCGCTGATTGGGTTAGCAAATATTAGAAAGATTACAAATACCAACTTTTGATGTGGTTCTCTTTCACTCCAGGAGGAAGTGTAAATTGGCGTAACTCTCAGAAACTCAGTTCAGTATTGTGTTATCTAATTAAAACATACACACACCTGGGCTTCCCTGGTGGCGCAGTGGTTGAGAGTCCACCTGCCGATGCAGGGGACACAGGTTCGTGCCCCGGTCCGGGAAGATCCCACATGCCGCGGAGCAGCTGGGCCCGTGAGCCATGGCCGATGAGCCTGCACCTCCGGAGCCTGTGCTCTGCAATAGGAGAGGCCACAACAGTGAGAGGCCTGTGTACCACAAAAAAAAAAGAAAAAAAAAAAAAAATACACACACCTACCCTTTGATTTAGCAATTCTACTTTTAGGCAGCGTATTGTAGCACTTTTCATAATCATAAAGCAAAAGCAGTAATTCAAATGTTGTCTTAATAAATCACTGTATGAATGATGCCAGAGCCAGTGGTATGTTTTACATTCACTGAATGCCAAATGGTGTTGACATGGAAATAATATATGTGAAGCAAAAAAGTAGGATTCATAACATTTCTATTATGGCACCATTTTTATTACAGTGCATGTACTGATATGAGAGAGAAACAGAGAGAAGAGAAGAGAGAGAATGGATGAGAGAACAGGCAGCCCTTGCTTTGCATGGTAGTGCAGCCTGTAAAATGGATTATGCAAGCTGTTCCCTACAACCTGTTTTAATTGTATAAAGAAATGAAAAAATAGTAAAATTAATGTCTATTTAGTATACTCTAACTTAAAACATTAGAAGCACTGGGAATGAAATTGTTTCATTTCTTTAAAATATTATCAGTAGTAGTTTGAATATCACTTGCCTTCTTGTCATATAACGTATGATATGGAACAAGCATCTTTTCTATGTCTTGGTGAATTGTTATCCTCCTTTTAAAGTCTGGGTCATCTTCCAGCATTTTATTCTTTGCACCATCAAAGTCATGACATGTGTCTGAGAGTTTCCTTAATGGAGAGACTTGGTGGCATCACGTCCTTTGGGACATCTTCATCCTTTCATTAGAACTGCATTCCACATTTGTGTCTATAAATGTACCTTCACTTAGTTCCTCTTCAATGGCAGCAGTGTCAACATTCCAGTGGTCCGCTCTTTCTTCCATAATCCAGTTACATTCATTCTATCCTTATTTCACTTCCAACATCATCCCTCAAAAAGTTTTTTTTTTTTTTTTGCTGAAGTTTCACGTTTTTGGCCAATTTCCTCTTTCAGTTATTCATTTTTGAAAAATGTAACAGAGGTTTTATCCCTGGGAGATAGGCAACACAGGTACAAAGTTTGCTGTCTGTGTGAATGGAATAACAAATGCACAGAGACCCATCACTGACAGACTTTGAAGGAAATAATATCTTTGGCCACTGATCGTGATGCATATCTATTATTTGTGAAGTGGTTGCTGGGCCCAAGAGCGAGAAGCAAAGTTTGCCCTTTATGCAATTACAGTTAATACAACAAGAAAACTGAAATTTGAACCATGTTGTTGGTTATAACTAAACCATGGTAGCTGGAAGTTTTGCATGTCAATGCCATGCAGATCAAGGACCGTAAACAAAGAAAGAGCCAGGAAGAGCTTGCAGCAAGATATTAAGGAGGAGTGGCTGTCTCTGGTTATTGCATTTGTATATGGTTTTATATTATTCAAAAAAATACATCCTTATGTGTATTCTAAATTTTTCTACAATTAATACATATTATTTGTGTAATACAAAAATAAACATTATTAAGAAAAAACGTAGTGCTTATTTTTCACTCTTATAAAACCCAATTAGGCTTTGATGTGAACAACAGATAGAAGGAGACAGTCCAGAGCATATGGTGGCAAATGGAAACTGTTCTTTAAGAATTCTAGGAAGCACACAGGAGGGAGAGGGATGCAAGCTGGAGGGGAGATGTTGGTTGAAGGAGAGTTATGTTTTCAGTGGAACAGACTCTCAAGCATGTTTAAAAGCTGTTGGAAAGAGTGTGGTTTAGACTATGAATAAGAGAAACAGGGTAACTGATAATGTAAGACCCCTGAGAAGCTGGGAGGGGCAGGAGTTCAAGCATGGGGAGAAGGCTTGGTCTTGGTTGTGAAGAGGGCCACTGCTTTCACTGAATCAGAAGAGGGTGGTGAGAGAATGAGTTTGAATGGGTGGGGACGTGCATACCTGGTATCCACTTGCCCCTCAAATGAATTTTGAGCAATAGCTTTGAGCCAAGCACCGTCTTAGGTGCTTGAGATGCGTGAGTGAATGACACAGACAGAGAGCTTGTGGAGTTAGAGTCAATTTTGGTTACTTTTTCCTTATTATACTTTTTGGTTTTATTTCATGTTAAAGGGTAATACGGCTGTAATTTTTCTGAGAAGGTAAAGGTCAGGCTATTGCTGTAAGGAAGCTGGCAGGGAGTTGGGGAGGCCCAAACGGAAAGTGTAAAAACCTTGTCATTGAGGACTGGACAGAGAAACTTACTCCACTTGGGGGGGCACTGGGGAGATCCTTTTGAAGCTGAACCTTTGCCTTTATGAAAAACCATTGTGTGGACTGTTGCACAGCTCTCTCCAGTCGAGCTTGGCTCCTAGGCAAAGATCTAGAGAAAGCAAAAAAAAGAAGGTTTAGCTAAAAGAAGACTCTTAAATTAATTTTCTCCCTGTGCATTTGTGCCCAATTTTATCTCTCCTTGTTTATGCTTTATCTCCTTTACCTTGAGTGCACTTGACAAAAGTTAATCTATTTTATTAATATGTTCAAATAATTTTCTTTTTTCCCCTTTTATCTCCAATATATTGTTTTTACCTTGATTAATTTAACTCTCATTTATCTTTGTTCATTTCAATGCTTTTTTTTCTCAGCTTTTTTCCCATGAATACATAGTTAATTTATTATTTTTCTTGCTTAATAACAAGAGCATGTAAGACTATACATTTTTCTGAAGATAGTTTTGGATCCATGCAGTTGATTTTGATATATAGTGTTCTTTAATTTCTAAAATGTTTGTCATTTAGTTGTAATCTTTCATTTTCTCTTTTTCTTCCCCAAGAGTTACTGAAAATAGAGTTTTTTAGATTTCCAGTGGGTTAGAGTCAATTATTATATATTTGATTTTATTACATTGTGGTGAAAGAATTGGTAATTTATATATAGTAATATAGTATAAATATATAAATATATAGTAATAGTATAGTATAAATATAGTATAGTATAGTATAAATATAGTAATTTATACTATTACTGAATTAAGGTATATTTATGTCCTTATATGTTATCAAATTTTGTAATCATTCCACAGACAGACACTTGGAAATAATGTACATTGTTAATAGGCTTAGAAAATTTGCTAATCATTCCTTTGTACAACCATTCCTTATTGAGTTTCTAATATGTGCAAGGAATCACGGTAGGTACTGGGAATGTAGGGAGAACAAGATAGTCAGGGTCCCTGTCCTGATAGAACTTATGTTTAAGTGCAAGAGACAAGGAGGAAAGAGTACACCTCAAATAAAATGTAAGTTGCTATGAGTGCTATGAAAGAAGCAAGGAAAAGGAATTGAGCTAGAGATAGCAGACTGCACTCTGCATGGGGTGGTCAGGAAAGGCCACCAGAAGAACTTACACTCAGGCAAAGTCCTAGAGGATCATAAGCTACTGGCCAAATAAAGCCTTGGAGGGAGATCTTTCCCTGGAGAGAGAATGGGAGAGAACCAGGGAGCTGGCGGTACTTGCAAGGGAATGATTACAATGAGAGGTCATGGACTTTGGGCTAGACAGGGAAGGGAGGAAGAAATAAGCAATCAGAAAGTTACAGGGCCAGTATTTTGGCAGCCTCCAAAGAGCTGAAGAATTGGGGGCCGTGGGGGTTTGTGATTTAGTGATGTAGGTAGAACAAGGGTGGCAGACAGAGAGTGGGGTGTTTAAACTCAAGATTTTAGAGACAGTGCAGTTTTTGGTGATGACTATCTAAAATGTAACCAGGGGAGGGGGTGACTGAGTTGGACATAGTTGTTGAAGGGGTAAGGATCCAGGGGTCTGGAGCGTTGGAAAGTTCATCTCTATGGACGTTGTTGTATGACTTTGGGCAGAGAAGAAAGCTAGAGGCCAAAATCAGTTTATTGTACTTTATTGTTAGGTCCTCTATATTTTAAATAAATTTAATCTAATTGATTTGTTGACCTCTCAGATTCATGTTAAATCCTCCTGCTGGGATTATGATTTTTTGCTTTATATGGTTGATTCTCATTATTTGCAGTAGTTACATTCTAAAAGTACCCGGGAGACTGAATTAGCAAATACTAAGTCATTGCTCCGAGGGGAAATGTTAAGTTAGGTTCCTGCAAGCCTCTGATCACAACATTTTTGTCCATCAATCAATATATAAGCTTGTTTTATGTGTGTTTCTGTTTAAAGACACCTTATTGAATATGCATTTTTGATTCATTAGCATTAAGCCCATGGCCCACAGTACCATAACTTACATCTGAATGAAGCGTGTCTAACCCCTGTTTCCTCCATAAGGCACATTCAGCCTTCTTGCACTTAGGGATGTTACTCACACTTCAGCTCTTTGTTTAGAGTAATTTTAAACAGGGAGATCACCAACAAAAGCATAAAAAAAATGTGAAAAACATGGCACTAAATAGACCATGAAAAGGACACTGGTTTACAGCCTGAGAGCTGAAACAGGTGAAACCCTGTTTGACCTCAGCGGTTAACTGCACATCGGGAGACCCAGTTTTTATGCCACTCTGCACACGTCTGTGAATGACTGCAAAAGCGCCACAAGTATTGATTTGGGTGTTATAAATAAAGTTTTGCAAGTAGGCAAATTCGCAAATATGGGCTCTGTGAATAATAAGGAACGGCTGTATATTGTGAGATTATTAATTGGCTGATTCATAACTATACTCTTTTCAATGAAGTTTTTATAATTTTGGAAAATTAAATGAACCCCTTTGCCCAAATTAAAACTTTCTGTCTCAAAAGCTTTATTTTGGCTAGTGCTTATATTGCTATTCTTTGTTTTGTTCTGTTCATTTGTATTTTCCTGGAATACACTTCTTCATATAGCTGAATTTTGTTTTTTGAAACAATCTGAGAACCATTGCCTTATGATAAGCAAGTTTAACGAACATTAGTTGTTATAACTGTTTTGGCCAATTTTATTTGTGCCACCTTCTGTTTTGACTTTAGAACTCCCAGGTTTTGGGGGATTTCTTTATTTTCTTTCTCCTGCCCTTTGCTACATGATCAAAATCTGTTTGTTCCCTTTTTCCTTCTGTGGTCACTTGAAAGTTACATCATAATTCTCCACTACTAGTGATAACTTTAGCATGGATTGCTATTGTTTTATCAAAAATTGAGTAGATACAATAAATCTGGTATAAAGCATATGAGCAGATAAAGAATAATCATGCAATGAACACCCTAGTACCAGTAATGCAATTTGATAGATGGAACAGAACGTTTCTATTAGAACTGAAGTGCCCCATTTCCTATGCTATTCCCATACCTACCATTTCCCTCAGAGGTAACTAGCTTGAATGTTGTGTTGTATCATTCTTCTGGTTTTCTTTTTTGTTTTACCACTTATGTTTATAACCTAAACAACATGTTGTTTTCATATTGCTTGTTTTTAACTTTATATCAGTGGACTCAAACTGCATTAATTTTTCTGTGACTTGCTTTTTGGGGCTTAATATTGTGTTTTTGAGATTCATCCAGGTTGATAGATTTAACTGTTCATTTTCTAAAAATTGAATTACACAACTTATTTACCCAATCTACTGTTGATGGAAATTTGCATTGTTTTTGTTTGTTTGTTTTAGTGTTGTATTGGCAGTGCCATAAGCATTCTTGTATAAATCACCTGACATGCAAGAATAATGGTTTCTTCAGGGTATATTCTAAAGAGTGAAGTTGCTGGGTCATAAGATCAGAGCATCTTTAGCTTTCCTAAACAATGACAAATTTTCCTCAAAGTCTTTGTTTCCTTCTGTGTGAAGTGCCTGTTATGTCTCTTGCTCAATGTCTTTTAATTTTGAGTTGTAGGAAGAGAATGGATGGATGGATGGGTGGATGGATGGAGATAAACAGATAAATATCCTAACACTCTGGGTCAGTTATTAAGTGCTGCAAATATCTTCTCCCAGTTTTTAGCTTGACTTTTAACTCTCATTGATGTCTTATTTAAAACTTTATCTTACAGACATTTACATAATGACATAACACTTACTATCCTATTATAACTCACTTAATCCTCAAATCAACTCTATGATGTAGGAACTATTATCAACTTTACCTTACTTTTGAGAAAAGAGAGGCAGGGAATGTAAGTAATGTGCCGAAGTTCACAATGGTAGTAAGTGGCAGAGCCAGGATTCAAACCCAGGGCATTAATCTCTCAAGTGTGAGATCCCAGCTCCTATTCAGTGCTGCTTCTCTGTGCACTGAAAATCTGAAAATTCTAATTTTAATATATGCAAATTCATTAACCTTGTTCTTCTCAACTGAATTTTCTGTATCTTCTTGAAGAAATTCTTCCTTATCCCAATATCGTAAATATGATTGTCTGGACCATTTCCTGAGAATATTATAGTTTGGCCTTTCAAACTAAAGTTTTTAATCCAGTGGAAATTGTGAGTGTGTGTGTGTGTGTGTGTGTGTGTGTGTGTGTGTAGTAAAGGATCCAATTTCATTTCTTTTTCCATAAGGATAACCAGTTGTTAAAATATTGATCTCTCTCTGCTGATGTACTATAATGTTATCTTTGTGGTAACCATAGGGTAAAAACTACTAGAAATAAGTGAATTTAGTGATCAACCATTTGGAAAAAATCTACCACTTACAATAGCATGAATGATAACTGAACAAAATAATATGTGATAGACCTGTACAATGAAATCTCCAAAATTGCTGAGGGAAAAAGAGAAGACAAATAAAAGGAGAGCTATACCATTTTTAAGGATCAGAGGACTCAATATTGTTAAGGTGTCGATTCTGACCAAAATAGATGCATAGATTCAAAGTAAATTCAATCAATATTTCAGCTAGTGGTTTTATGGAAAGTCACAAGCTAGTACTCAATTTTATTTTAAGTCGGTTTTTGGCTAATCATTATTTCTCTACTGTTGATGATTTACAGAAGTAAATTTAAATTCTCCATATTGATTTTGTTCCAGCAAACTTGCTAAACTCTCTTATTCATTATAATAATATGCCTGTAGCTTTTTTGGAGGAATATTTTTTTACTAGACAGTCATATTAACTCTGAATTATGACAGCTTTATTTCTTTCCTTCCAATCCTTATGTTTTATAGTTCTTGCCTTATTTCACTGGATAACACCGAATAGAAGTGGTGACAGCAGGCTTTTTTCTTGTCTTTTCTTTTTCCTGTTCTTAAACACATTAGAATTTTCACATAAAATTAGATGCTTGTCATAGTCCTTCCTTCTTTCCTCTTAAGATACAGTTTATCGAATTAACACAATTTCTTTCCATTCCTAATTTGTTCAGAAGTCTTTCTTAAACACATAATAAATGTAAGCTTAATTTCATGAAACATCCTTCCTAACTCTATTGAGATTATTTTAATATTTTTTTCTCTTTTAATCCGTTATTCTTTTTAACCTTTACTTATTCCTTCCCTAATGCTCTTCCTTTCTTTATGTAGATCTGAGTTTCTGACCTATATCATTTTCCTTCTCTCTAAAGAACTTCTTTTAACATTTCTTGCAAGGCAGTCCTACAGGCAACAAATTTCCTCAGTTTTTGTTTGAGAAATTTTAAATTTCTCCTTCACTTTCAAAGGATAATTTTGCAGGGTAAGGAATTCTAGCTTGGTAGGGTTTTCCTCTCAACACTTTAAATATTTCACTGCACTCTCTTCTTGCTTGAATGGTTTCTGAGAAGTCATGTAATTCTTATCTCCTCTGTAGATAAGGTGTTTTCCTCTGGCTTCTTTCAAATGTTTTTCTTTTCTTTGATTTTTTGCAGTTTGAATATGCTATGTCCAGCTGTAGTTTTTTGTTTTGTTTTGTTCACACTTTTCCTGTTTGTTGTTCTCTGAGCTTCCTAATTCTGTGGTCTGATGTCTGAAATTTGGGGAAATTCTCAGTCCTTATTTGTTCAAATATTTATCTCGTTCCTTTCCCTCTTCTCTTTCTGGTGTATCCATCGTGGGTATGTTATACCTTTTGTAATTGTCTCACATTCCTTGGATATTCTGTTCTGTTTTGTCTATTTTCAGTCTTTTTTCTCTCAACTTTTTGGTTTCTATTCACATATCCTCAAGCTCAGAGATTCTTTCCTTAGCCATGTCCATTCTACAAACTAGCCCATCAAAGACATTCTTCATTTCTGTTACAGTGTTTTAGTCTCTAGCATTTCTTTTTGATTCTTTCTTAGAATATCCATCTCCCTGCATATATTACCCATCTGTTCTTGCATGTTGTCCACTTTTCCCATTAAAGCTCTTAGTATGTTAATCATAGTTATTTTTAATTGCTAATCTGGTTATTACAACATTCCTCCCATATCTGACCCTGGTTCTGATACTTGCTCTTTTTTTTTGCCTTTAGTATGCCTTGTCATTTTTGTTGAAAGCAGGACATGATATACTAGGTAAAAGGAACTGTAGTAAACAGGCTTTTGTAATGTGGTGGTGAGGGGTAGGGGAGAGGAAATGTCCCATGGTCCTGTGATAGGTCTTGGTCTTTTAATGAGCCTGTGCCTCTGGACTATGGACTTTACAAGGGCCTCTTGGTTCCTCCCACTTAGATGGGGCAGGATGGCTAGAGGGAACTGGAGCTGGGTATTTCCCTTTCTCCAGGTCAGTTAGACTCTGATAAAACCCCAATAGTTTAGGCTGTGGTTAAATAGTTTACCCTGAGGGCAGGCTTTGTTAAGAATAGAATGCTCTGGCATATTTCAAAATAGCTACTTTTTCCCTCCCCCTGCTGGAAGCATGAAGGGATTTTTCTCCTACCTTCACTATGAGAACCTGGTAGAGCTCCAGGAGGTAAAAACTCACAAATGTGGTGTCCCTCTTCCCCCAAGACTGCATTCCCCTGGAGTTTTTAACTCTCAGACTTATCCACACTGAGGCTCCAACAATTCATCACAGTTGAGATTTTCTTACCCCCCAATTGATTCTTGCAGAGGTTTCTGCTCCTGTAAGTTGCGATTCTCTTTACCTGCCTGTCTGTGTCTCCAGTATTTAGGGCAGAGGATGAATTCTCTGATAGATCTAAGAAGAGTTGTTGGTTTTCAGTTTGTTCAACATTTTACTTGTTAGGGCAGAGTAATGACTTCCAATCTCCTTACATGCCAGACCAGAAACCAGAGTCTTTTAATGTGTCAATATAGTGAATTTTATTAAATTAATTTAATATGTAAATTATAGGTATATAATTACATATATGATTTAATGTATAAATATGAAATATAAATATAATTTAATTATATATAATTTTGAACCAACATCCTATTCCTAGAATAAATCCGACGTGGTCATGATGTGTTAGCTTTTTCTATACTCTGCTCAATTCAGTTTGCTAAAATTTTCTTTCAGATTTTTAGACATATGTTACAGAATATCCTGTAAATTTCCATTCCCTGAGCTTCTTGTGTGGTTTTCGTGACATCATTATACACACCTCATAAAATGTTAGGGGATAGTCTTTCTCTTGCTGTTCTTCAGAAGAGTATGAGTAATATTTAAATTAACATTTCTTTGAATGTTTAGTACAACTTTGCCAACAGATCTGTCAGAATCTGGGATTTTCTTCATGGAGAAGCTTTTAAGTGCTTATTGCTTACCTTCAGTGGTTATAGGGCCACTCAGATTTCCTGTTACTCTTGAATCAGTGTTGATACATCATATTTTGGGGAAATGGTTTATATTCAGTTTTTTTGTTTTGTTTTGTTTTGTTTTTGGCATTACATTATTTTAGGTTCTTTTTAATTAGCTATAATAGCCAGAGTTATGTCTCCTTCATCTTTCGGCTTATTTCAACTTCATTCTGATTCTTTGAAGTCTGAAGTATAGGTAAATTTCTTCAGGCACTATCTGTTTCTGCCTATGCTAAGTGCTTGGCAACTGTGAAACAGGATCATTTCTGTTTTAGAAACAAGCTAGTTGTCTACCAAAACATTTTCTTCCTCATCCTAGGTACATAACGAGACTGTTATGTACTGGATGAGACTGGATGACTGCTCCAGTCATCCTTGGAGCTGACTATGGTCTTGAGCCTGAGTTCTTGTCCATGGAATATGAGTGGAGTGATGCACCCATCTCCAAACCTGGCCTGCAGAAACCTTGCAACTGAATGAACACCCATTTCAGTTATCTGTTGCTGTGTCACAAACAACCCCCAAGATCTAGTGCCTTACGACAGCAACTGTTTTATCATTTCTCATGAACCTGTCAGTTGACTGGGCAGTATTTTGCTAGTCCTACCTGGGCTCAGTTATGCAACTACATTAAGTTAACTTGGGCTGGAAAGTCCAAGATAGTCTCTTTCGCACATAAGGGGCCTTGTTACCACTGTGAGCTGGGGCGTCATGATTCTCCCCTTTGTGGCCTGTCTCTCCGTGTGATGTCCCAACCCTCATGGCCTCTATGTGGCCTTTCTTTCCAGCGGGACCCGGACATCCTTTCAACATGGCAGTTGGGCTCCAAGAGGGAAAATGTGGATACTGCCAGCCCCCTCACAGCTTGAGTTCAGAAAACCCAGGAAGTCGCGTCCCCCGCATTCTACTGGCCGACACATGTCTCAAGTCCAGCTCAGCTTCAAGGGGTGGGGAAGTAGATTCCCACCTTTTATGGGAAGAGCTTCAAAGTCACAATAAGATGGGCACAGGGAGACATGATTCATTGGGGCCATTTTTCCTATTCTGACACATCACCCCTGAGCGTCCCCACACAGCATCCTCTACCTCTCCCTGTGACAGGTAGATGCACATGCTCAGGGAGCCCTTCTGAGCCCCGTGATGAAGACAGAGGGGCTTCTGTTAGAGAGCACCTCACCTCCAGCTCCTGTTCTCTGGCAACTGGATGTGGTATAAGCAAGAAATAAACATGGGTTGTGTTAAGCCACTGATATTACAGGGTTTATTTATTAAAGCAGCTAATCTTACCCTAAAAATAGAACTTGAAGCTAAATTCACAGCTTGAGGTATTTCAGACCATACAGGTAATACGAATTGGATTGCAAACCTGAGAGAGGAATATCTTGTGACTGTAGACTCTCAGGGGATGTTTTGTCCTTTCCACTCAATGCCAAGGTCTGAGGTAATCCACTTGCCTTGCCGATCCGTGTGGTGTGAAGCATGGGAGGGTTTGGAAAGGGTAGGCAGTGAGGACAATTTATTTCTTCGTTTATCTTTACTCTGAGGACCCCATTCTATGTGGGTGAGCTCTGGCCTTGTCTCCTGATCCCAGCCAACCCTACCCCCAGATCAGGCTGTGAAAACCACAGGATCTCAAGTTCCCTTGGACTTGCAAATGGCCTCAGCCTGAAGCTGGCCTTGACTCTCCACTGGACTGTATGGATTCCTGCCCCCAATCAGTGTTTGGCCTCTGAGAATTCCAGACTTTCTCACCCACTCGTGCTTGCATTTAAAAAAATGTTATTTATATTTTAGTTAGCATTGTAAATTATTTTCACTAAGAGGGTCAGTCTGGTTCTGTAAATTTCAACACTGCCAGAAAGATAATCAGACATTTGTTTGTAGTGGTATTTAAATTTATGATAAATGTATGTGATTCTCATGACTTCTACAGATGAACTCATCTCAGTCTACTTGTGTGAATTTCCTATTCACATCCCCTGCTTTTTTAAAACTGGACAATAGTACCAAGTGTGCTCCAAGAAAAGTCCTGATGATATTTCCACTCGCTGTGATCTCTGGTGGCTAGTTTACATCCCAGAACCACTAGTAACATGAAAATCAACACCACCCCACCTTTTCCTGCACACAGGGACTTATTGAACAGCTCATTCTTGCCTTCAAGTCCTGCTTTTCAGAGTTAGGTAATGTTTGTTTCATTCCACTGAACTCTCTCCTCTTTCCCGGGTAGTCTGCTATGAATTTTAGGTTTATCCGTGTTTCCTTCAGTTTAGCATTCTCAGCATTAAATCTATGTCTCAGTCTGAGTTCTCCCAGAAGCAGACCCTGAGACAAGCATTCAAAGATACGTATTTATTTGGGCGGTGATCACATAAAGCTGGATCATCCATCAAACCAAACTCCGTCTGCATTATGAAAAGAAGATAAATGGGAATGTCCAGGAGGCAGAATCAGTAAGAAAAGAGGGTTAAATGAATAGCACCCTGTTCTATAATCACCTAAAGTAACCAAAATGATTATGATGATGATCAGCACTTACTGAGTATTTTCCATGAGCTTTTCACGAAGTTTAATTCATTTGAATCTCAAAACATCCAGTGAGGTAGGATGCTTCTTATAGTCCCATTTTACAGAATGACAAATTAAGGCATGGATGGATTACTTAGTTGCCTAATGTCACGCAACTAGTAAGCAGTGGAGCAAAGTGTGAACCCAGGCACCCTGAGGAGTTCCACACTCCTAAATACTAAGCTATGTATTGCCTCTCAAGTTTATTCTAGAAATGGATGTCCACTGTAGAAAATTTGGGAAATGTAGAAAAGCAGAAAGGAAAGAATAAAATTTCAGACAATTGTTTCAGTCAAATCTTGATCCCAATAGAACCTGTGAAATTTATGAGGTAGGAATTTTTAATCTGCTTTAAAAGTGAAAGAGCTAACACATTAGGAAAGCTACTCAAGGAATTGCAGCAAAAGGAAAAGGAGGGAAGAGAGGGAAGGAGGGGGGAAGGGAGGGAAGAAAGGGGGAGGTAGAACCAGGATATAGGGACTTCCTTGGAGGTCCAGTGGTTAAGACTCTGTGCTCCCAATGCAGGCGGCCTGGGTTCAATCCCTTGTCAGGGAACTAGAGCCCGCATGCTGCAGCTAAGACCCGGTGCAGCCAAATAAATAAATAAATAAGTAAATATTAAATGAGATAAAATAAAATAAAATAATAAAATAAAAAGAACCAGGATGTAAACCAGGTTCTTCTCCATCCAAAGCACTTTATTTTAATACTCCAGTTGGCATGGGAATTTATTTCAGGAACACGTTATGAGATCTAAGGACAATTCCGTTAGACTGTGTGGGTGCATGTTTAGTTGTAAGACTTCATAAATCTTTGAATCTGCACATGGAGTTTGAAGGATTTTGGTTTCAGGTAGCTCCTCTAAGGTCTGACATCACAGAAACTAGCGTTTACTTTTAACTTTATACCTTTGGGCTGGACATGAAAGTGACTGTATACTCTCCCATAGCCTTTTAAGAGCCTTGTGCTTTTTGAGGCTTATTGCATATTTAAAATCGACTCAAAATAGTATTCAGGTCATTTTCCTACTAATAAAAGGGATATGATCTAAATGATCAAAATAAAACGAAGGTATATTATGCAATTTTAAAGGGAAGTGATTTGCTGTTTTTTATTTTAAGCACTGAAGTAGAAAGATGGATAGAAGAAAGAAATCATTAAAGGAAATTAAATTAGGACTCAAGGAAGGGCAGGCTAATAACAACCAGCTTAATTATAATAATTTATAAAGACTCATTACAGGATGGTTTCCAAATATCATTCATTGGATCACGACAGATCTGACCTGGTACATCTTAAGTAAGCTGCTTCGTTAGCAATCAGTCTGGAATCTTGAGGACTGCCAGGCAAGCATCTGCAATCTGTTATTAGTGGGGAAAAATATAAATTATTTCAAGCCATGAAGTATGTGGTTGTCACTTAATGCACCATTATTAGATATTTTTGAGAGTATTGGACAAATGGCACAGTTAGGAGGAGCCAAACCTTCTAATTTAAGAAAACCTTGAGATGGATTTTTCATTTTGTGCACAGGCTAATAATTAAAGCCTACTTTACATTCTTTATTTTGTCTTTGTGTTTTGATTTCCGACTTTGGCTGATGGTTACTGTCTCTGGCCTAGATTAACTTTTTTCCTTTTGTGAATAAACATGAATTATCTATAAGGAACCTTGTACTTAAAATGTCCTATAGTTGTTAATTGCTCAATTCCTAAGGCTTTCTGAGCTTTTTCACAAAGTGGCTTCAGTTTGTGTGGGTTTTCAATGTGCTAATAGCTCGCCATTTAAAAACTAGGGATTTTAATACAATTAAGTTCTCTCAGATGGTTAGTGCAGCGTGACTTAAAGCGTGGTCCCCAAGTTGGCAGCATCAGCATCACTTGGTGCTTGTTAGAAATACAGCTTCTCAGGCCTCACCCAGATGTACTGATTCAGAATCTCTGGCAGGCGGGACCCAAGAATCTGTGTTTTAAATAAGATTTCCAGGTACTTTTTTTTTTATTTGCGGTACGCGGGCCTCTCACTGTTGTGGCCTCTCCCGTTGCGGAGCACAGGCTCCGGACGCGCAGGCTCAGTGGCCATGGCTCACGGGCCCAGCCTCTCCGCGGCATGTGGGATCTTCCCAGACCGGGACACGAACACGTGTCCCCTGCTTCGGCAGGCGGACTCTCAACCACTGCGCCACCAGGGAAGCCCCCAGGTACTTTTTATGTGCAATAAAAATATGAGGTACAGGAGGTTATGGCTGGGGTCAGCAAGCTTCTTCACTAAAGGGCCAGCCAGATCGTTAAGTATTTTAGGCTTTGTTGGGCCATCTCTGTCACTATACAGCAGAAGCAGCCATGGACATGGGTATGGCTGTGTTTGAATAACATTTTATTTATAAAACACAAAATGGGCCAGACTTCACCCAGGGGCCATAGTTCGCCAACCCACTGGGTTAGAGCATGGAGTGCTGGTTGTCCCAGGGTTTAATAGTATGTCTGGAAATTGGGAGACAGAAGGAAGGAGAGCTAAATTTGTAAATGACTGCTATGTACAAGGCATCTCTTATTTACCCCCAAAACATAGGCCTGCCATGTCTAGCCATGAAGATCACGTGCCGAGAGCAGCAGTTGGTGACATTTGGATTTGTATAGTACACAGCCTGGATAGCTGTATGTGGGGGTCCTAGGTTTGCATCATCTTCACGTTATGGGTAAAGAAACTTGCCCAAAGATATACTACCAGCCGGTGTCAGAACCAGGATTAATCCTGGGTCTGTCTGGTTGCAGAGGCTGCACCCTGCCCATTGATTCTGCTGAAAAATAGGTAACATAGCTGACGCTAGCTGCGGGCTATATATATTCCCCTTTCAAAAAGCATGAAGGCAAAAACTTGCCACTGGACATTGGAAGAACGAGAAAGAAAGAGAGGACTGTGTGTGTCAGTGAGAGACTCCAGGAAATACTGTTGACAATACATGAAAAACAACAGCAACTGAAAGATTACTTTGGAACAACATCGATATTAGCGTTCTGGCAGGTTGGTGATAAGTTATCTATCAGTTAGCTATCACCACATAACAAACCACAGCCAAACTGAAAATAAGAGTTTATGATTGCACGTGTGGTCTTGACTCAGCTCACTCGTGTATCTGTGGTCCCCTGTGGGTTGTGCAGCAACCCTGCTGGCCTTTGCGGCACTCTCCGTCACGTGTGAGAGTTGGCAGAGTGTCGGCTAGTCTAGGATGGTCTCAGCAGGGACCACTGGGCTCTCTTCCACGTGGTTAACCTCTCCCGCAGGTTAACGCAGGCTTTCTCTTGTGGTAAGATCTCAAGAAAGAGGGTGAGCAGGAGTGTGCAAGCCCTTTTGAGGCTAAGACTTAGAACTGGCACCCCGTCGTCAGGACTGAATCTCCTCTCAGCAAAAGATGGGGTCATTTCCCCACTTCTTGAGTCTTGTCTGCCTTTGTGATTTGCTTTGGCCGATAGATTACAGCAGAGGTGATGGTGAGCCACTGTAAGCATAGCCCTCCAGTGCTCTTGAGCCCTGCCCAGTGTCTGTGCCCAAGCTAGCCTGCTGGAGGTGAGTGCCATATGGAACACAGACAAGTTACCCTAGACTAGCAGCTCCTCACCCACCCACAGCTGACCAGAGAGGTGTGGGCGAGCCTAGTGAGGCACGAAGAACCAGCCACCTGAGCTCAGCCGAAACTGTGGACACACAGAGTGCTGAGCTGACCACAGAGTGGTTTTTTTATGGCACAAAAACTAATTGATAATAGATGTCATACATGTAAAATGACCACATTCTATGGACGAGGTGGGTAGTATTGAATCTTTCACTCCAATTTGAACTTCAAAAAATCGTCTAAAAACCAGTGCGGATCTCCTGGCTTATCTGTGGCTACTATCAATTCCACCAACATCTTTAGAGGTGTGCTGAGAAGTCTTCAGAACATAATTCTTACCTGCAAGAAATTCGTAGTCCTGTGGGTGAGCCAGCTCTGTAAATAGGTACATGGCAATGCAATATGATACACATTGACATAGAGCTTTGGAAGCACAAGGCTGTCAAAGAAGAGGGTGTGATTTACTGTGCTTGGAGAACTTGAGAGTGGCTTTCCAGAACTGTTTCCTGTGCAGAGGGAGTGAAATTCCAGCGTAAATGACCTGTGCAAAGGTGACTAGGTTCCAAAAAACACAATGGGTTCAGGGAATAATAAGGCTGGAATCTAGGACATTTAGGAGCCTCTGTAAGCTCTTATGTTCTGGGATCCCTACTTTTCCCTCTGTTTATCCCAGCCTTCGGGGTAGTAACTGCATCTTTCTCATATTCATGATCTAGATTACCTCAACCCTAGAATTGACAATGGCATTGACATTGCTAATAACTGGTTTTATCTCTGTTTTTCCTCTGTGCTCTGAGTAAAAAGTTCCCTTTATTAAATCCTCTCGGACAATACTTAGTGTGCCTTCTTGTTTCCTAACCGGAGCATGACCAATCTAATTCTTCAGAGAAATGATTCTGAGATTTACAGGATAATATAGAGGATAATTTTGCAGAGGATTTGGTGGGGAGAATGGGAGACAGGAAAACATGAATATCAGGGCAGGACTGCAGTTTCTTCCAGGCTAGAGTCATAGGGAACCTTACCTAAAGCAGGGGCCATGGGAAGGAGAGCATTTGCTCAGCGCAAGATAAAAGAGTCACCGTTGATTCTCCTTTTTCTCTCTCTACACCCTCAACCCCACCCCAGCACACGCACAGACAGCAATTCCATTAGCAAGTACACTCAGTTCTCCACGCGGGAATATTCCAAACCTGGCAGTGCTTCACTACATCTGCTGCAGAAATTCTAGTCTAAGCTGATGCCTCTCCTGCCTTGATGATGACGATAGCCTCCAACTTTCTCCCCTTCTCACTCTTATTTCCCAGATAAGGCAAATCCACAGAAATAGAGTATAGATTAGTGGTTGCATTATTCAGAGAACAGCCAGGGGCATTCTTGAAAAACCATAATCCAGACCATATGGTTCCGTGCTTAAAACTCTCTAATAGATTCCCCTGGTAAGAGAGAGAATTGAAAGGTGCTGATTCCTCCCTTCTCTCTGGTGTCATCCTACACCTCTCAACCCCTTAGTCATCGTCCTCCATCAGCACTGGTTTTCCTCTTCCCTGAATTCACCGAGCAACATCCTCCTCTGAGCTTTGCTCTGGCTGTATCCTGTGCAGAGAACATTCTCCTACTGGCTGCCCCTCAGCTGCCTTTTTTCATCCTTCCAGTCTCAGTTCAGAGGTCATCTATTCAGAGGGACCTTTCTTCCCTTTCCTTTCTGATGTAGAGCTTACCTTATCTCCTCATGTTCATCACCTCACTGTTTAATTTTCTTTGCAGCATTTATCTGAATACATTTTATCTCCTTTCCTTCCTCCCTCCTTCGTTCCCCCCTCCCTCCTTACCTCCCTTCCTTCCTTCCTTCCTTTTTCTGTAGTTTATTTTCTGGCTTCTCTCATTACAGTGTAATCCGCACATAAACACAAGGGCAGGGACCTAGTACACACTCAATAAGCAGTTTTTAGAGGGATGAATGCTAAGTTTAAGGAAACATTTCTGAAGTCAGTTCTATAGGCTGTGGCGACCATTTGAGCATGGGAGAAAGGGAAAAGGGAGGAATGGAGAAAAACTCCTAGATTTCTTTTTTTTTTTTTTTTACATCTTTATTGGAGTATAATTGCTTTACAATGGTGTGTTAGTTTCTGCTTTATAACAAAGTGAATCAGTTATATATATACATATGTTCCCATATCTCTTCCCTCTTGCGTTTCCTTCCCTCCCACCCTCCCTATCCCACCCCTCTAGGTGGTCACAAAGCACCCAGCTGATCTCCCTGTGCTATGTGGCTGCTTCCCACTGGCTATCTATTTTACGTTTGGAAGTGTATATATGTCCATGCCACTCTCTCACTTTGTCCCAGCTTCCCCTTCCCCCTCCCCATATCCTCAAGTCCATTCTCTAGTAGGTCTGTGTCTTTATTCCTGTCTTACCCCTAGGTTCTTCTTGACATTTTTTTTTCTTAAATTCCATATATATGTGTTAGCATACAGTATTTGTCTTTCTCTTTCTGACTTACTTCACTCTGTATGACAGACTCTAGGTCCATCCACCTCACTACAAATAACTCAATTTCGTTTCTTTTTATGGCTGAGTAATATTCCATTGTATATATGTGCAACATCTTTATCCATTCATCCGATGATGGACACTTAGGTTGTTTCTAGATTTCTTGTTAAAATCAGGCTACTGGGTGATGACAACACTATGAACCAGATCAGGACTATCCTTAGAAGAGTGCATTTTGGAGAGAAAATGATGAAATTGATTTGGGACTATGAGAGTTATATGCTATAGAATACTTCATGAGAGGTCTACTGCACAGTAAAAATCTGGGTCTTGAACTCAGGGAAGTGGGGGCTCTGGAGGCAGAGCATTCGTCATCATCATTATAGATAGATAGACATTTATGCAAATATTTATAATTTGGCAACCCAAATTATAACATATACACTTATAAATATAAGCATTTAAAAGAGAAATATACTCACAGATTTGAAGGATCACATATACATTTATAAGTATAAAATGTAATATATAAATATATTCATAGGTATGAAGATATATGCAAATGCCTACTTCATAAATGTAAATGTAAAAGGGCTTTACATTCTAGGACAAGTGCAAATGGATATAAGCCAGGTAGATGGGAAAAAAAGATGGGATTTGTGAATTTTAGAGGCTTTAGAATCATTCAGAATCATTTTAGAAGCATATTACTTTGGGCCAGTCCAGGATATATTTAGGCCAGACTTCTGGCATTTGGTATTGTAGTAAGCAAACAGTTTGCATTTTTGTTTCTTTGGTTTTATGTCCATTTCTTGGTCCTTCTGAGTATCTGTAGTTTTACACCAGGGGAATTAGAGTGGGATTGTTTATTTCAGTCATCCTACTCTTCTCTGCTGGTTTTCCCGCAAACAAATCTCACCAGATTATGTGTAAACTGGTGAGAAATCCAAAGTGAAATGTGTATAATTGTTCTATTTTAATGCTCTTATGGTGGAGATAAAAGGGTTCCGTCTACATTATGACCTTGAGTGTTAGAGAAAGAAAACCTTCTTTATTTCACTGCTTGGAGAGGACACTGAACTTGTAAAATAACCATATCTATCATTAAGTAAATCACTCTTTCACAGGTCTTTACTGTGTTTTGATATTTCCAATGTAACCTAAGTTTCTTCCTGATAAACTTGTTTCAAGGAGGTACCACCTGGCAGGTGTAAACAAATAGGTAAGAGCCTGTTAGCTTGTGTACATTCTGTGTCAATAGGATGCTTTCTGAATGTTTTTAAGTGATTCATCTTTTCAAGTACATTGAATATTTTCTCTGAAATATATTTGATATAACTAATTTGTTTAGAAAATTCCATCTTCTACATTTAATTCAGCAATTGTTTGTTACCTGTATATTAAACAGTACATAAGCATGGGAAGATGTGGAAAGGGAGTGATACCAGACCCCAGCCTCCCAGACTCGGAATAGAAGTATCTGAGTCACCACAATATAAGGTATGCTGTGAACATATAATACCACACTTATATTATCTCCATGAATCTTGGAGTCATTCAATAATCCCAGAGATATTATTCAGAAAAGGAGGGGGAAGGAATGACATTGCAGTTAGGGGCACAGACTCTAGAGCCAGATTTCCTAGGCTTGAACTTTGGTATATTCATCAAAGTTAAGTGGTATTAGTAGCTATAACAAAGATCCCTGAAATCCCAGTGACATAATACAGTGTGATTTAACTCACATGCCACTGCCCAGGGTGAGTCAGGAGGAACTCCTGCCTCCCCCTGCCTCCTGCAATAGGTGATTCAGAGGCCTAGGCTCTTCATGGGGTGGCTTTCCATCTTGGGGTCATTTGCTTCCAGCCAGAGAGAGAGAGAGCATAGAAAACCATGCCACATATTGGCGGGACCAGACCGGAAAAGTGGCCTTCACCACTTTTGCCCACATTCCAGTGGCCAGAATCAGTCACATGGCCCTGCCTTGATGCAGGGGCAGTTGGAAGTGAAGCCTTCCTGCGTCATTGGAAGAAAACTTGGTTTAGCGCCCACATAGCATCAACTTTGCCATGCCTGGCTCTACCATTTGTCAGCTTATGAGTCTCCCTGTGTCTCTGTTTCCTCATCTGTAAAATGGAGATAGTAATAGCACTCAAATGGTTGTTACAAAGAATAAGTGTGTCAATATATGTAAAGTGCTTAGAAGAGTGCCTGGTAAGCACAATTGAAGTAAGTTAGCTATTCCTACTTTATATGTGAGAAAAATTACCATAAGGGAGATAGGAAGGGCTATAGCATTTCAGAGTGGTAAGAGACTATTTTTATCGAGGTGGGGTGTGGCTAGCAGAATAGCCCCCACAAAGATGTTTACACTGTAAACCATGGAACCTATGAATATGTTTTGTTGCCTGGCAAAAGGGACTATGCAGATGTAATTAAGGTTATGGACCTTGAGATGGGGAGATTATCCTGGATTATCTGAGTGGGCTCAATCTAACCACATGATCCATTAGGAGCGGAGAACTTTCTCAGTCGGAGGCAGAGGGGATGTGACAGAAACGGAAATCAAAGAATCTAAGCTTCACAAAGTCTGGCTTTGACAACAGAAAGGCCAGGGATCTCAGTACTACAACCACAAGGAGCTGAATTCTGCTAACAACCCAAGGAGTTTTACAGTAGATCTTTTCCCCAAGAACCTCCAGGTAAGAGCCCAGCTGGTCAACACCTTGACTTCGTCCTTGTGTATGTTTAGCAGAGGACCAAGGCGAGCCTGCCTAGATTTCTTACCTACAGAACTGTGAGATAATCAGTGTGTGTTGTTTTAAGCCATTAAGTTTGTGGTAATTTGTTATGACAACAACAGGAAACTAATAAAAAGGAGGGTCAATAAAGTATTCATAATAGAAAAGACACTTGAGATGAATTTGATTGACAGGCAGGATTTTGTTACTTGGATAAAGTGAGAGGACATTTCAGATGGACCAAACAGCTTTGAGCAAAGGAGGGGACTGGGAAAGTGGGGTTGGGGGTTGTCAGGGTCGAGTTTCATACAGTATCAGGGATTTATCTGCAGGGGTTGGTGCTTAATTCCACAGCAAATGAGGAACGATTGCTGGATTTTGATCAGAGAAATGATGTGCTCAGGGGCATACGTTAGGAGGATGTGGAACAGTAGGTAAATGGGAAGAGTCACGAGCTGAGATGGTGATCCAAGTACTTACACAATAGATCATGAACTAAGGTGGTAGCTTTGAGAGTGGAAAGGTGGACACTCAAGTAAGACTGTCCTGGGTTGGGTTCTCCAGAAGCAGACCCTGAAGCGAGCGTCCATGGGGAGGTAATTTACCAAGGCGTTGCTCTCAGTAGAAACCAATGAGGGGGTGAGGGAAGCAGGACAGGGAAGGTGAAGACACAAGCAAGAGTGAGCTTTCAGGGCAAGCCCCAGCCTCAGCCTCATCCTACAGGGAGCTCTGGAGCATAAATGTCCCTGCAGAGTTTGTTTTGTTTGAAGGTAAGGAACTGGGCTTTCATCCTTCTGCCCTGGTCACTCTTTGGCTGTGGGCCACCCCAGGGTGATATGAACTCCCAGGCATCGGGAGTAAAGAGTTCTAGTAGTCTCAGGGCAGCTCTCTGAAGCAGACCTCAGGTACGAACCATTGGAAGCAAAGCGACACAGGCTGGTAGATGGACGTGGAGAGCTGGTGAGAGGGACTCCCTGGGTCTGGGAGCTCACCGACAGTGCCAGCTATGGAGATGTGTGCAGCTTAAGGATGGGGCAGTTGATGGGATGTGAAGGTGAGCGAGATGGAAGGGAATTGAGGGTGGCACCAATTCCACAGCCCTTTGCCCTGGGAGAATGATGGTGCCAGGGACAAGAATAGGAACATCAGGAAGGAAAGTTAGGCCAGATGTAGAAAGACAGGGAAGACGGTGGCATCCATTTGGGGTACAGAATGTGCAAAACTCTCTTTTCCGTGAACACATTATTTAGAACACCAGAGGCTCAGCTCAATTTCCAAGTGATGCAAAGACCCTAAAACTTTCTGAGTTGTATGAACTCCAAGCTCCTGTGATGGTGGGGCTCCATTTCCTACCTCAATGCCTTGATTTCTTTCCATTTTCCAAAAATATCTAACTAATTTTCACGTGGTCAGAATGAAGCATTATTAAATGCTTTCACTTACTCTGAGGAAACATAATTGGATGGCAACGTTTCATTGCTACTAAGGATGAAAGTTGAACTAGATATTGATGACATTAGTATATTGCTCAAGTTAAACAGAAATGAACAAGAAACCATTATGCATTTTCTCTGGGCTCCAGGGTTAGTCTAAATGAAAAAAAAATAAGTGCTGTCGGTTATAGTATACACAGAAGCACACTGTGGCAAACAAACTAAATTGTGATAAATGAAAGAAAGGACCAGGCACTCAAAGAAAACAAGTATTTCCTAATCTAACAAATTACTGAATCGTTACTCCAGCAAGAAGAGTGGGGAGAATACCATGTTCTAACTTCAGTTCCATTTAGCAAATGATTCCTGGGTGCTCTTTATATGCAGGAAGCTATTCTAGGTCTTCTGGGAGATAGAGAATGCCTGCGTTGGCTCCTTGGACACCCTGCTGGTCTAATATGTGAGAGGTACATCCTTGAAAAGCAACCTGGAGAGTCCCTACAAGCTTTGTCTCTGGAATGACAGTGTAAATTTAATTCTTATGGTGCCATTAAGCTACATGATCCTGTGCAAGTCATTTCACTGCTTTATTCAAGATTCATTGATTGACACCTGCCGTGTACCACGCATTGCAGATAATGTAACCTTTAAGCCGCCCTGGAGCACAGGGGGGTGATAGCATCTTCCTCAGAGGGATGCTTCAAGGATAAAATGACCTCCCCTCAAAGTGTGGTTCCTGGATGGGCAGCATCCACAAAACCTGGACACTTGCTCGAAATTCAGATTCTTGATTCTGTCCCACATCTGCTGAATCCCAGGCTCTAGGGAGGGTGTCCTCAAGTCTGTATAACAAGCCCCCCCACCCCACATGCTTCCCAGGCAGGCTCAAGTTTGGAAAGTACTGGATCCAATGAGGGAGCGTGTAAGAGCTGGCATGACGTGGTGACTAGGACTGCAGGTGTGGAGCCGGGCTGCCTCCCCATCTGCACGTTGGATAACCTTGGAACAACATACCCTGAAGCACAGTGTCTCTGTTTCTTCATTTGTTCAGTGGTGAATAGTGAAGTAGGGGGTATGTAAGCACTTAGAAGAGGGTCTGGCACCTTGTTTCAAGAAATACCGCCCATTGTCATTATTAAAGGACTTAGCTTGGTAAATATTGGCTATTTTTTAATGCGCGGGGATGCTCAGTGTATTAAGACCTTTGGGTTCAAATGAAGATTCCAGTTCAAGTTAGCTCTAAGGCCTCAGGCAAGTGCTCAGCTTCAGCATCTCTGAAATGGGAATGATACTAGTAACTGTCTACTGGAGTGAATTCTAAAGGTAGTGTGCAGATGGCCCCCAAAAGTATGACCTTGGCCTTGGTCTTGCAAACTCTTATCACTAAACAAAGTGCACAAATTTCCGATTTGCGAAAACCCAGTCTTATGGCCCAGGGATCCTGGAATATAAGAGAAAGATGAACCTTAAGGTCTAAAGTCAGGAAAAATTTTGAATGAATAACAACATAGGAAACAGCTAGATACCAATATCATAAGGAATTTGTGTAATGGAAAGCATAGAAATCAACCAGGAGGAAAAAATAAATCAGAAGTAAAAGATAAATAAATAAATAGATAAAATAAATAAATAAATAAATCGGCTCAGTTGGTCTCAGCTTGGCTCCCTTACATATTTGGTTGTTCACTTGCAATAGACTGGTCTAGGATGGTCTCAGCTGGAACATCTCATCTGTGGGCCCCTCATTCTTCATCCTCATTCTTCAACAAGCTTAAGCCAAGCTTTTTCACATGACAGTATCCGGGTACCAAAACAGTGAGTGAAGCCCTCCTGCAAATTAGATTATGGAATAGTACATCATTGCTTCTACCACGTTCTATTGGCCAAATCATGTCATGGACCAGCCCAGATTCTAGGAAAGAAGAACTCCGCCTTTGATGGAAGTTGCTACAAAATCACATTATCAAGGCAGAGGTGAAGAGTTGCAATCATTTTTGCCATCAGTGTCTTAAAATCTAGAACATTGTTGGTCAAAAAAGAAGTGAACATAGGAAATATCCTCTTGTAAGTGACACACATCACTTCTCTCATATTACTTTGTCAGAGCAAGTCATATGGCCAAGCCTGATGCCAACGGGGTAGGGAAATAGAACACTGTATCACAGAAAGGGCAGTGAATATTTGTAAAAATAATAGTCTTCTCAAAAGAGAGAGAGGGAAAAATACAGGTTTCTTCAAGTGTGTTGGTGCCTCACAGACATTGTACTGGCAGGAGAATGTTTCCCAGATGTTAGACATGACATGGAAATGTTAATAATACCGTTTTATGCTTCCAAAGGGTTGTCCCTTAAAAGTCCCTGAAAGTCCCTGAAGCATTTAGGGACTCCCACTGTCATAATCTCCAGTTCAGTCAATACAGCCTATTATCAATCTGACCCTTGGAAGCAGCAGGCGTACCCTTTGTGCCTGATGTGGCAAATAGTACAACATACCCCAAAAGAACCTGAAAATAGGTATGTTTTCAAAAGTTGATTCCCATTCAGTCAAGGTGGAGCAGGTACTAATCCAAGTTCACAAACTCAGGTGTGTAAGAAATTCAGCTCTTTTTATTTCCTGTAACTCTAGTTAATTTCTATTATGACACTCTGTGCCACATTGGAGTATGAATTTGATTTTAATTAATTCAGGGTTTCCACATGCTTGCCTAGGACTGGATGTCAGCCCTGGGGCTTTCATTGTGCCATGGCTTGAGTGGTGTGTGATCAGGGATACGGAGTCCTCTGTCATGTTGGCATCTGTTGAGCCATGCTTCATCCTGGTTCTCATCTTTGGTCCTACAGACCAAAGATGCCAATCCTACAGTCTGTCTGTAAGATCAGACAGACAATCCTACAGTCTGCCTGTAAGATCCCAGAGGGGACTCTCTCTCCCCCACCTCAGGCTTGCTGGACACCTGGGCTCTGGGCCACATCAGCTGTGGGCAGCCTGGGGGTCTATGTGAATCCCTTCATGATTGTCATGCCATCCTGGGTCTTCAGGAGTCATTCTACAGACCCTATCATGATGGGGTTGAAGGCAGGGTCTTTGTGAGGTTGATCAGGGCAAACTGTCTAGACACAATCTGCTTCCCTTTCCATCCCAGGCTCTTACTGACCACCTAGGATTTTTACCAAAGGAGATCTAACCCCTTCCTCACTTCACTCCTCCAAATCTATCCTGTTGTTGTTTATCAATCCTGTCCCAAGAAGTTGAGTCTGAGATTTCATGGTTTCCTCTCTTAGGCAACCATCCTCATGCTCCTCCCTGCCCTCCAGTTCCTTTTTTTTGTTTGAGGGGTGGGTAAGCTGGTGAGCTTTGCTCTTGCACATCTTACCTTGTCCCAAATCTATTTTATTATCTGTGTGTGTGTGCTCTTTTTTTCCTACAGGACCTAAGCTTTTAAAACTCAAAAGCCTGGAAAGCAGTTGTTGTTTCTCCCCTTTTATCTTCCATTCCTTGAGTTAATAAACATAAAGATGATGCTGCTGGAATGGGGGTGAGGGGAGGAGATAGGAGTTAACAGGAATTAGCAGGAATAAAAATAACAAAAGCAAAAATGATTTTTTGATTGTCGGTGTGCTGGTAGATGCTTAATAACCATTCTTACATACACACACACACACACACACACACACACACAAAGCCTGGATTTGTAGTGTTTGTTGGTTGCCATGGCATAAATACCCCTACCATGGTTGATTTCAAGTTACCAATATGACATTACTGGATATAGAATTGGGAAGAGATGAGCAGTAGTGCACCATTTTGTAGCATTTTTGCCATATAGGTAAAAAAGACAATCACAAGAGCTTACATAAGAGCAAATGTAGTAAACTAATTAGAAAGTGAAGAATTGTGAGTGCTAATTAACTTTTGTTTTTTAATATAATTTATTTAAATGTAAGTTTATATAATTTAATTTTTAGTAACAGTTTTCTTTAACCAGCTAACAAAATTCCTGAAAATTTAACAATAGGCTCCCAGCACACCGCAGTTGTTAATATTTTGAATACAATTGTTAATATTTTATAACCATATTCCTGACACAGAGGAAAGTAGCCTTTTATTGCTGAGTGTTGAATGGGTCACTTATCATTATGAACTGTTTTGGGTGCCTCTGAGCCCTACCTCACACCCTTTCAGACTCACTTGTGACGCATCTGTTGCCATCAAGCTCATGCTTGTTTTGTCTTTTGATTTATGCTCAGCACACTTTTTTGTTTGTTTGTTTTTGGGTTTTTTTGTGGTACACGGGCCTCTCACTGTTGTGGCCTCTCCCGTTGCAGAGCACAGGCTCCGGACGCACAGGCTCAGTGGCCATAGCTCACGGGCCCAGCCGCTCCGCGGCATGTGGGATCTTCCCAAACCGGGGCACGAACCCGCGTCCCCTACATCAGCAGGCAGACTCTCGACCACTGCGCCAGCAGAGAAGCCCCACACTTTTTTTTTTTTTTTTTTTTTGCCTAATGTGGAAGTGTGGGGAGAGTTTATACCCACTGGAGCAACCCTTGACTGATGGGGAAAGAAGGTGATGGATCATTACTCCTATCTATCCATCCTCATTTACAACAAGCCTCAATTTCCCACAGTTATGGTAACTCCATAATGGACAGTTCCATTGAATATCCCCCATACTTCTTACATTCTCTGTTTCCTTCATTTCTGGTCTCTGAGAGAACCTCCCAACAAACTACCTATACCTAAGCCCATGTCAGGTTCTGTTTTCAAGAGAACTCTCGATTAAGTCACTGACTTTAACGTCACACTACTAGTTTAGAAGAGCTTATGTGATTCAAGGGTATCCGTAGTAATTTAAACCATGCACATGTACTTTTTAAACAGAAAGACTATGATATTTGGACTAGCAATTTAGATTTCGTAGAAACAAAACAGATCAAAAATCAGTGGTTTAGGCACTCTCTGGTATGGAGACAGATAACTTTCTCTCTCTACATGCCTTGGGACTTCAGATGACCTAAGGATAGGCCTTAACTTTCTGGGAAACAGCCTTATGAGACCATCTGTAATCATCTGGCTTTACAAACATGTATTAGATGTGACAGATTGTAGTTTTCAAGATGACCATAATAAGATCTCTCATCCTACTTGTTCTTCTTACAGTGTGAATTTGACACACTTGCCATCAAAAGTGGGGTCTGTGTTTCCTCCCCTTAATCTGGACAGGCTTGCAATTACATCAGAAGGAATGAATGCTGTGGATTTCCAAGGCTGTTCAATAAATGGCAATGTAGCTTCCACTTGGTTTTCTTAGGACACTTTCTTAGAATTTCTTACAGCCACCATGTAAGCAGTTCAACTGCCTTAAGGCCACCATGTTGTGAGGAAGCCCAGTTTAGCCCATGTGGAAAGATCACAGGGAAAGTCACTGAAACAGCTTTGAGAGAGGCCCATCCAATCCCCAGCTGCTCCAGTCTCTTGCTGTTCCAGAGGCCCCAAGCCAGAAACACCCCAGTGAGTCCTTTCTGAATTCCTGTCCACATAAACCATGAGAGATAATAAATTGGTTGTTATTGTTTTAAAATTACTAAATTTTCAGTGTAATGAACAATAATAATTAAAATGAAAGAGTTGCTCAATTCATGTACCTCTCTTCACTTTGGCGGATAGCCAGACTTACCTCCTATTGTGAGAGTAAGGGGCAGGATTGCAGCTCAGCTGAGGAATGGTTAATTACTATAAATATATATGGTTTTAAGTTTGGAGATAATAGTTGCAGCTCTTGACGACTGAAACAACTAAGTAGTAGATGGGCATATAATGCTGAAGTCGTCTTGGGTTCTATATTTTTAAGTAGAGATATTTTTTCTTTTAACTTTATAATTTTTATATAATTATAAATTTACAGAAAGTTACAAGAATAGTACAAATAAGTCCCATATACCATTCATCCAAATTTACCAATTATTATTTTGCCACATTTACTTTATCATTCCCTCTCTCTCTTTCTATCCCACCACACAGGCACAAATACACACAGATGCTTTTTTTCTGAACTACTGAGAATAAGTTACAGAAGCTAGGCCCATTTGCCTCTAAGTGTGTATTTTCTAAGAACAAGGATATTCACTTCAATAATCAAAGCACATTATCAAATTCAGAAAATTTAATATTGATGGAATACTAATATCCAACCAACAGATATTATCTGAATTTCTGCAATCATATCAATAAACTCCTTTTTACTTTTTTTCCCACTCTGGTCCAGGATCCAATTCTGGCTCACACATTGCATTTAGTTTTTGTGTTTCTTCATTCTCAAAAAGAAAGTTACTCTATTTTTCAGCTTTCTAGAAAAAGATGTCACTTTCTTTGTCATTACTATTAAAGAGATACGGGAAGCTCATCTGGCCTTCTTATGCTTTTGCAAGACTGTTTTGGAGACTGCGCTCCAATACTGTCTATATCTCTGGCTTTACAAAGTTAGAATATAGAAAAGCTTTTGCACAGCCAGAGAAGGTCTAGACGTGGCTGCTGCACTGTTAGCAGCTACCCAAGTAAACCCAGCTTGTCTGTGGAATTGAAAACCACCTGCGATCTGACATTTAAGAATCTAAAGAATAAATCAGAATCTGTAGGATTGGCATTCCTTATGAATAAGTAATTAGTAATTACTACTGTTTCTTGAAATTGGAAATATTTGTTTGTGAGGCTCTGAGAGGGTTATGTAATGTATTTGGGTTTGAAAACACAGAAGTACTGGATCCTTATTCTCTCTCCATCCATCTGACTCTTTGAGGCCCTGGCCTGTTTTCTTTCTGACTTGTGAATTGAGAGTGGTGTAAGGTCACTGGTTTCTTTTCTTCCCTTTTTTTTTTTAAACTTTATTGAGAATAGTTGATAAATATAATTGTATATATTTAAAGTGTACAATCTGATGGTTTGACATACCTATACATTGTGCAGTGATTACTAAGATCAACATGATTAACACATCCATTACTTACTAACATTTTTTTTGAGGTGAGAATACTTGCGATTTATTCTCAGCAGCTTTCAAGTGTACAGTAACATATTATTAACTAGAGTCACCACACTGTATATTAAAGCCTCAGAACTTATTCTTCTTATAACTGAAAATTTATACCCTTTGACCTACATCACCCCATTTCCCCTTCTCCCTCCCTCAGCAAACACCATTCTATTCTGTATGTCTCTAAAATCACTTTTTTTAAAAAAGATTCTATATATAAATGATGCAGTATATTGTCTTCTCTGTCTGACTTATTTCACTTAGCATAATGCCCTCCAAGTTCATCCATGCTGCTGCAAATGGCAGATTTTCTTTTTTCTAAGTCTGGATAATATAAGACATATAAATAAATAATAAATATATATAAATAAGTATATAATACAATATATATTACATTTTCTTTTTTAAATTTATTTTATTTTATTATTTTTTTAACATCTTCATTGGAGTATAATTGCTTTACAGTGGTGTGTTGGTTTCTGCTTTATAACAAAGTGAATCAGCCATACATATACATATATCCCCATATCTCTTCCCTCTTGCGTCTCCCTCCTACCCTCCCTATCCCACCCCTCTAGGTGGTCACAAAGCACCCAGCTGATCTCCCTGTGCTGTGCAGCTGATTCCCATTAGCTATCTATTTTACATTTGGTAGTATATATATGGCACTACCACTCTCTCACTTCGTCCCACCTTACCCTTCCCCCTGCCTGTGTCCTCAAGTCTACTCTCTATGTCTGCATCTTTATTGCTGTCCACCCCTAGGTTCTTCACAACCATTTTTTTTTTTTTTAGATTCCATATATATGTGTTAGCATACAGTATTTGTTTTTCTCTTTCTGACTTACCTCACTCTGTATGACAGACTCTAGGTCCATCTACCTCACTACAAATAACTCAATTTCATTTCTTTTTATGGCTGAGAAATTTTCCATTGTATACGTATGCCACATCTTCTTTATCCATTCATCTGTCGATGGACACTTAGGTTGCTTCCATGTCCTGGCTATTGTAAATAGAGCTGCAGTGAACATTGTGACACATGACTCCTCTTGAATTATGGTTTTCTCAGGGTATATGCCCAGTAGTGGGATTGCTGGGTCATATGGTAGTTCTGTTTTTAGTTTCTTAAGGAACCTCCATTCTGTTCTCCATAGTGGTTGTATCAATTTACATTCCCACCAACAGTGAAAGAGGGTTCCCTTTTCTCCACACCCTCTCCAGCATTTATTGTTTCTAGATTTTTTGATGATGGCCATTCTGACTGGAATGAGGTGATATCTCATTGTACTTTTGATTTGCATTTCTCTAATGATTAATGATGTTGAGCATTCTTTCACGTGTTTGTTGGCAATCTGTATATCTTCTTAGGAGAAATGTCTATTTAGGTCTTCTGCCCATTTTTGGATTGGGTTGTTTGTTTTTTTGATATTGAGCTGCATGAGCTGCTTGTATATTTTGGAGATAAATCCTTTGTCAGTTGCTTTGTTTGCAAATATTTTCTCCCATTCTGAGGGTTGTCTTTTTGTCTTGTTTATGGTTTCCTTTGCTGTGCAAAAGCTTTGAAGTTTCATTAGGTCCCATTTGTTTATATTTGTTTTTATTTCCATTTCTCTAGGAGGTGGGCCAAAAAGGATCTTGCTGTGATTTATGTGATAGAGTGTTCTGCCTATGTTTTCCTCTAAGAGTTTTATAGTGTCTGGCCTTACATTTAGGTCTTTAATCCATTTTGAGTTTCTTTCTGTGTATGGTGTTAGGAAGTGTTCTAATTTCATTCTTTTACATGTAGCTGTCCAGTTTTCCCAGCACCACTTATTGAAGAGGCTGTCTTTTCTCCACTGTGTATTCTTGCCTCCTTTATCAAAGGTAAGTTGACCATATGTGCGTGGGTTTATCTCTGGGCTTTCTATCCTGTTCCATTGATCTATATTTGTTTTTGTGCCGGTATCATACTGTCTTGATTACTGTAGCTTTGTCGTATAGTCTGAAATCAGAGATCCTGATTCCTCCAGCTCCATTTTTCTTTCTCAAGATTGCTTTGGCTCTTCGGGGTCTTTTGTGTTTCCATACAAATTGTAAAATATTTTGTTCTAGTTCTGTGAAAAATGCCACTGCTAGTTTGATAGGGATCACATTGAATCTGTAGATTGCTTTGGGTAGTGTAGTCATTTTCACAGTGTTGATCCTTCCAATCCAAGAACATGACATATCTCTCCATCTGTTGGTATCATCTTTAATTTCTTCCATTAATGTCTTATAGGTTTCTGCATACAGGTCTTTTGTCTCCCTAGGTAGGTTTATTCCTAGGTATTTTATTCTTTTTGTTGCAGTGGTAAATGGGAGTGTTTCCTTAATTTCTCTTTCAAATTTTTCATCATTAGTGTATAGGAATGCAAGAGATTTCTGTGCATTAATTTTGTATCCTGCCACTTTACTAAATTCATTGATTAGATCTAGTAGTTTTCTGGTAGCATCTTTAAGATTCTCTATGTATAGTATCATGTCATCTGCAAACAGTGACAGCTTTACCTCTTTTTTTCCAGTTTGGATTCCTTTTATTTCTTTTTCTTCACTGATTGCTGTGGCTAAAACTTCCAAAACTATGTTGAATAATAGTGTGAGAGTGGGCAACCTTGTCTTGTTCCTGATCTTAGTGGAAATGGTTTCAGTTTTTCACCATTGAGAACGATGTTGGCTGTAGGTTTGTCCATGTGGCCTTTATTATGTTGAGTTAAGTTATCTCTATGCCTACTTTCTGGAAGGTGTTTATCATAGATGGGTGTTGAATTTTGTCGAAAGTTTTTCTGCATCTATTGATGTTATATGGTTTTTATCCTTTAACATGTTAATATGGTGTATTACGTGAATTGATTTGTGTATATTGAATGATCCTTGCTTTCCTGGGATAAACCTGACTTGATCATGGTGTATGATCCGTTTAATGTGCTGTTGGATTCTGTTTGCTAGTGTTTTGTTGAGGATTTTTGCATCTATGTTCATCTGTGATATTGGCCTGTAGTTTTCTTTCTTTGTGAAGTCTTTGCCTGGTTTTGGTATCAGGGTGATGGTGGTCTCGTAGAATGAGTTTGGGAGTGTTCCTCCCTCTGTTATATTTTGGAAGAGTTTGAGAAGGATGGGTGTTAGCTCTTCTCTAAATGTTTGATAGAATTCGCCTATGAAGCCATCTGGTCCTGGGCTTTTGTTTGTTGGAAACCTTTTAATCACAGTTTCTATTTCAGTGCTTGTGATTGGTCTGTTCATATTTTCTGTTTCTTCCTGGTTCAGTTGGAAGGTTGTACATTTCTAAGGATTTGTCCATTTCTTCCAAGTTGTCCATTTTATTGGCATATAGTTGCTTGTAGTAATCTCTCATGATCCTTTTTATTTCTGCAGTGTCAGTTGTTACTTCTCCTTTTTCATTTCTAATTCTATTGATTTGAGTCTTCTTCCTTTTTTTCTTGATGAGTCTGGCTAATGGTTTATCAATTTCATTTATCTTCTCAAAGAAACAGCTTTTAGTTTTATTGATCTCTGCTATCATTTCCTTCATTTTTTTTTTCATTTATTTCTGATCTGATCTTTATGATTTCTTTCCTTCTGCTAACTTTGGGGTTTTTTCTGTCTTCTTTCTCGAATTGCTTTAGGCTGTTTCTTTGAGATTTTTCGTGTTTCTTGAGGTAGGCTTGTATTGCTATAAACTTCCCTCTTAGAACTGCTTTTGCTGCATCCCATAGGTTTTGGGTCATCGTGTTTTCATTGCCATTTGTTTCTAGGTATTTTTTAAATTTCCTCTTTGATTTCTTCTGTGATCTCTTGGTTATTAAGTAGTGTATTGTTTGGCCTCCATTTGTTTGTATTTTTTAGATTTTTTTCCTGTAATTGATATCTAGTCTCATAGCATTGTGGTCAGAAAAGATACTTGATACAATGTCAATTTTATTAAATGTACCAAGGCTTGATTTGTCACCCAATATATGATCTATCGTGGAGAATGTTCCATGAGCACTTGAGAAGAAAGTATATCCTGTTGTTTTTGGATGGAATGTCCTATGAATATGAATTAAGTCCATCTTGTCTAGTGTGTCATTTCAGGCTTGTGTTTCCTTATTTATTTTCATTTTGGATGATCTGTCCATTGGTGAAAGTGGGGTGTTAAAGTTCCCTACTATGATTGTTTTACTGTCGATTTCCCCTTTTATGGCTGTTAGCATTTGCCTTATGTACAGAGGTGCTCCTATGTTGGGTGCACAAATATTTACAATTGTTATATCTTCTTGGATTGATCCCTTGATCATTATGTTGTGTCCTTCTTTGTCTGTTGTAATAGTCTTTATTTTAAAGTCTATTTGTCTGATATGAGAATTGCTACTTCAGCTTTCTTTTGATTTCCATTTGCATGGAATATCTTTTTCCATGCCCTCACTTTCAGTCTGTATGTGTCCCTAGGTCAGAAGTGGGTCTCTTGTAGACAGCATATATATGTGTCTGTTTTTTGTATCCATTCAGCCAGTCTGTGTCTTTTGGTTGGAGCATTTAATCCATTTACATTTAAAGTAATTATCGATATGTATGTTTCTATTACCATTTTCTTAAGTGTTTTGGGTTTGTTATTGTAGATCTTTTCCTTCTCTTGCGTTTCCTGCCTGAGAAGTTCCTTTAGCATTTGTTGTAAAGCTGGTTTGGTGGTGCTAAATTCTCTTAGCTTTTGCTTGTGTGTAAAGGTTTTAACCTCTCCGTCAAATATGAATGAGATCCTTGCTGGGTAAAGTAATCTTCATTGTAGGTTGTTCCGTTTCGTCACTTTGATTATGTCCTGCCACTCCCTTCTGGCTTGCAGAGTTTCTGCTGAAAGATCAGCTGTTAACCCTATGGGGATTCCCTTATATGTTCTTTTTCCCTTGCTGCTTTTAATATTTTTTCTTTATATTTAATTTTTGAAAGTTTGATTAATATGTGTGTTGACGTGTTTCTCCTTAGATTTATCCTGTATGGGACTCTCTGTGCTTTCTGGACTTGATTAACTATTTCCTTTCCCATATTAGGGAAGTTTTCAACTATAATCTCTTCAAATATTTTCTCAGTCCCTTTTCCTCTTCTTCTTCTAGGACCCCTATAATTCGAATGTTGGTGTGTTTAATGTTGTCCCAGAGGTCTCTGGGACTGTCCCCTATTCTTTTCATTCTTTTTTCTTTATTCTGCTCTGCAGTAGTTATTTCCACTATTTTATCTTTCAGGTCACTTATCCGTTCTTCTGCCTCAGTTATTCTGCTATTGATTCCTTGTAGAGAATTTTTAATTTCATGTATTGTGTTGTTCATCATCGTTTGTTTACTCTTTAGTTCTTCTAGGTCCTTGGTAAATGTTTCTTGTATTTTCTCCATTCTATTTCCAAGACTTTGGATCGTCTTTACTATCATTATTCTGAATTCTTTTTCAGGTAGACTGCCCATTTCCTCTTCATTTGTTTGGTCTGGTGGGTTTTTACCTTGCTCCTTCATCTGCTGTGTGTTTCTCTGTCTTCTCATTTTTCTTAACTTACTCTGTTTAGGGTCTCCTTTTCGCACGCTGCAGGTTCGTAGTTCCCGTTGTTTTTGGCGTCTGCCCCCAGTGGCTAAGGTTGGTTCAGTGGGTTGTGTAGGCTTCCTGGTGGAGGGGACTAGTGCCTGTGTTCTGGTGGATGAGGCTGGATCTTGTCTTTCTGGTGGGCAGGTCTGCATCCAGTGGTGTTTTTTGTTGTGTCTGTGACATTATTATGCTTTTAGGCAGGCTCTCTGCTAATGGGTGTGTTTGTGTTCCTGTCTTGCTAGTTGTTTGGCATAGGGTGTCCAGCACTGTAGCTTGCTCGTTGCTGAGTGGAGCTGGGTCTTAGGTTTGAGATGGATATCTCTGGGAGAGCTTTCACCATTTGTTATTACATGGAGCTAGAGGCCTTGGTGGACCAACGTCCTGAACTAGGTTCTCCCACCTCAGAGGCACAGGCCTGACACCCAGGCGGAGCACCAAAACCCTGTCAGCCACACAGCTTAGAAGAAAAGGGAGAAAGAGAGAAAGAAAGTAAAAAAAATAAAATAAAGTTATTAAAATAAAAAAAATTAAAAAGTAATAAAAAAAAGAAAAAATAGAAATAAAGAAAGAAGAGAGCAACAAAACCAAAAAACAAATCTACCAATGATAACAAGCTCTAAAAACTATACTAAAAAAACGGACAGACAGACCCCTAGGACAAATGGTAAATACAAAGCTATATAGACAAAATCACACACAGAAGCATACACATACACCGTCACAAAAAGAGAAAAAGGAAAAATATATATGTATCATGGCTCCCAAAATCCACCTCCTCAATTTGGGATGATTCGTTGTCTATTCAGGTATTGCACAGATGCAGCGTACATCAAGTTGATTGTGGAGATTTAATCCGCTGCTCCTGAGGCTGCTGGGAGAAATTTCCCTATCTCTTCTTTTTTCGCACAGCTCCTGGGGATCAGCTTTGGATCTGACCCTGCTTCTGCGTGTAGGTCGCCTGAGGGTGTCTGTTCTTCGCTCAGACAGGACGGGGTGAAAGGAGCAGCTGATGAGGGGACTCTGGCTCATTCAGACTGGGAGGAGGGAGGGGTACGGATGTAGGGCGAGCCTGCGGTGGCAGAGGCCGGCATGACATTGCACTAGCCTGAGGCACGCAGTGTGTTCTCCTGGGGAGGTTGTCCCTGGATCACGGGACCCTGGCACTGGCGGGCTGCACAGGCTTGCACACAGCCTTCTTGGTGGCCACAGTAGCAGCCTTAGCGTCTCATGCCTGTCCCTGGTGTCTGCGCTGATAGCCGCGGCTCGCGCCCGTCTCTGGAGCTCATTTAGCGGTGCTCTGAATCCCCTCTCCTCGTGCACTCCGAAACAATGGTCTCTTGCCTCTTAGCAGTGGTGCACTAGCCCCCTTCAGGCTGTGTTCACGCAGCCAACCCCAGTCCTCTCCCTGGGGTCTGAGCTCCAAAGCTGGAGCCTCAGCTCCCAGCCCCCACCAGCCCCAGCGGGTGAGCAGACAAGCCTCTAGGGCTGGTGAGTGCTGGTCCGCACCGATCCCCGTCTTTGCCAGTGAAGGGGCTTCCTAGTGTGTGGAAACCTTTCCTCCTTCACAGCTCCCTCCCACTGGTGCAGGTCCCGTCCCTATTCTTTTGTCTGTGTTTATTCTTTTTTCTTTTGCCCTGCCCAGGTACGTGGAGAGTTTCTTGCCTTTTGGGAGGTCTGAGGTCTTCTGACAGCGTTCAGTAGGTGTTCTGTAGGAGCAGTTCCACGTGTAGATGTATTTCTGATGTATTTGCGGGGAGGAAGGTGATCTCCATGTCTTACTCTTCCACCATCTTGAAGGTCTCCTTCTATATTACATTTTCTTTATCCACTCATTCGTCAAAGTACATTTACGTCATTCTGTATAGCTTGGCTCTTGTGAATAATGCTGCAATGCACATGAGGTTGCAGGTATTTCTTTGAGACACTGATTCCAATTATTTTGTGTATATGGTCAGAAGTGGGATTGCTGCATCATATGGAAGTTCTATTTTTAATCACTTGTTTCTTCTTAACCTAGTAGCTCCCCACATTTCTAATGTGTCTATGTTTATAGTAACATGTCAGAGTCATACATCGGGATGGATTCTAGACAAAATGGGAAAAGAAAAGTTTGATCATGTTTGCAGAAGTTGAGTACCACAAACGTTGTTTTTGAAATGAATAAACAATACCACTTGCGTGTTAGACTTCAAAATTATGCTTTTGTGATGAGTAAAACAGAAATTATTTTGTTGAATGAATTGAATAATATATTATTGTCATCGTTGATTTTATCAATCAATAAATATTAAAGTATAATGCTGTCAGGTCCAAGACACTCCACTGATTTTTCTTTAAAAGGAGTGTCTATTGCACAAATAATTATTGGCATTATTAAGTAGTTAATGGACTATCTCCATTAAACGAGTCCCAGTCAATATTCTACTTCCCAACTGCTTCACCAAAAAGCAGCATATTCCTTGAGTTGGAACATTTTAGTTCTATAGAAAAAAGTAATTAAAAAATTTTTACATATGGTTTGGTGATGGAGTTAGTAAAGAAATATCATCGTGCATGCTTAAAAAAATAAGTGTAGATTATGAAATGCTTTTAAATGTTAAGAACATTGTAATAGTCATATAAGGCTGGGGCATAAAATCTTGACTTCAGCTCAGTTTCACATATTATGTACTGTCCTAACATAACCTCCAAAAGAAAGACTTCAAATTCAGTGCCACACAAAGAGGAGTAAGAATGTTTGCAAAATCTTGTCAGAAATAAGATAAACCTGTATATACAGTTTAAAAGTAGAAGAGCTATTTTAAGCTCATCTATGTGTTACAAAGCTCAGGACTTCGATTTCCTTTCATGTCACTAAATGGAACAGTCCAATAATCCATAGCAAAATGCAGGGAAAGGGGAAAGAAAAGTTGAAAAGTTACCAAAACATTAATTATGCTTTTGAGAAACCTGCCAATGCAATAGTGTTAAGCCCAGTAGCCTTTCAGGGCTGTGTGGGAGGGTTATGGCTTTCTCCTTTGTATACAAGAGGAGCCACCACTGGATCCAGCTTTTTTTACTGTGATTCTTTTGTTCTCACTGCTCTGCATAAGAAAGAGAAAATGTTCTTAAGTAGTGTAAATAAGCTCTAAGAGCTAATGGATTAAAATGAAGCTGTTGAAACCATAAAATTTGAGATGAAACTCTGAAGCCTTACTCTGACATTATCTAAAAATACAATAGTTTTCCCTGATAAAATATTTCATACACATAAATTATTTCTGTCTCTGTCTCTCACACACACTTTTTGGTGATGGCTAGATTAGCATAAAATTTTTCCTTCAGATACTTATAAAAATGCAAGCCTTTGGAAAAGTAATTTGAAGTTATATTTTAAACAGATACTTAATGAAACCAAAATATCAGGTGCACTAATTGAATCTCAAACAAAATTCAAACATATTTAACTGCTGAAAACACTGGAACAAAGTATATATTCTCTAAACCTATTGAACAGAAACAAAACCGAACCATCAATATCTTTTTTGATCTAAACCAGTAATTCATTTGGAATTTCTATTCCTGCTTTTAACTGAAAATTTATCCTGAAAGTGTGTTGGGTTTTATGTGGCTGTTTGGCCAGGTTGCTTACTCCTTACAGGGAGCCCCGGTGTTCCTTGGAGCTCCGTTATAGGGAAGCAGCTATGAGGACCCTGGAGAAGGTGCACGATTTTTTTTCCAAAGCAAAGATTAAGTATAGTTGTCATAGATAATAATAATTCCCACTGTTTTCTCAATTATTCCTAGGTTTTCTCTGTTGGAGAACCTTTTGAACAAATATCCATCCCACTGGCAATCATTTTAATTGGAATTTAGGAGATGGCTAATATACACAATAATACATCCAGATAAAATCAATGATCCTAAAAGGCCAAGTTGTTTTTGCCACTGCTCCAATTAAAGTGCAGCAGTAAAGAGCAGAACCGACATTGATTTTCCTTTTGCTTTTTTTGAAAATAGATCTTTTCCTTGATAAGCAATGAAAAAATGTATTCTACAGGACCTTTTTTTCTTTGTGCTGTATAAAGTTGCTTCTAATGTACTCTTGGTTATCTACTTGATAATGAGCAAAGTTTATACCAATTAATCCACTGCTATGGTATTTCCTTTTGCTTGTTTTCCTTCAATTCATTTCAAAATACCAAGGTGGAAAAAAGTAAAGACAGGAATTTAAGCTTGTCAGCTGCATTGAATATGTCACTCAAAGGCAGATTAACCATAGCAGTTTTTCACACGATGCGGGGAGAGCATGCCCAAAATTATATTCAGGACAATAAATGAAATATACCAAGGTATTAAAGATTTTAAAAGAGGCTGTAAATTACAGGGCTTCCCTGGTGGCGCAGTGGTTGAGAGTCTGCCTGGTGATGCAGGGGACATGGGCTCGTGCCCCGGTCCGGGAAGATCCCACATGCAGCGGAGCGGCTGGGCCCGTGAGCCATGGCCGCTGAGCCTGTGCGTCTGGAGCCTGTGCTCCGCAACGGGAGAGGCCACAACAGTGAGAGGCCCGTGTACCGCAAAAAAATAAAAAGAAATAAAAGAGGCTTTAAATTACAAAAGGGAAGTACTGTTTATTTTACCTGAGTATATCACACCAAAGTGATAACCTAAAATTTAAAATCAAAATGTAAGTTTGACTTTGGAATACTCCCTTTCAACACTGTCATACACAACTGTGTCTATTTATAACATGAGTGCTGGAGGTGGGGCAGGGAGAGGAAGTGAATCATCAAAGATGTTTTGATTTCATGATAAAGATTCAATTGGAAGCTTATCACCCTGATGCACAGTACTATACCATATGAGTGCATACCTTGAGTTACAATTTCCTGTTATTCTTTATTCCTGTAAAACAAATGCAGCCCAAACGTGGAAGAAGAGTATAGTGGGTATAAAATGTATCTATCACTACAGGCTATGACAGAAAAAGCCATCCAAGCCTCCATCCTGTTTCAATAATATCTATTTGCATGCATCAAGTAACCACAGGATTCTTTGTGAAAACCTCCAATGTGCTCGGAAATGTTTTATGGTCATAAAGTCACTCCTTTCCTGATTTAATATTAGCTCCAAGGGAGAAGAGTTTTTTTCTGCTGAATGGTGGCACCCTTCAGAACAATAAGGATCCTTGGAGGGTCTTTCTTCTCAAAATGAGTTATGCCCGGACCTAGTGAAGGCTGACGGGAACACGTAACCAAGGGTGTTTACAACCCTGGGTCACTGGGTCAGATGAGGGACCACACCGTTAGCCTCCACTTTCCTTTGACAGATACACAAAACATTCTCTCCTGGCAAATTGGGAAACTTCCATTAGTACTCATTTCTCAAAAAGGAATTATGTCTGCATCTAGAATATACACATTACCAAGATGAGCTTGGAATTGGATCTTGTTTAGGCAATCAAAACATCTTTGGTGATTCATTTCCCATCACTGAACTAAAAAAGTGAAGGCACAAATAACCACACTTCACACATAATTAACTCAAAAGGCAGCATTTCGCTGATCTGAAAGTCATTTCTAGATCCCAACTTCATAGAATTCCCTCCTCCTCTATCCCACAATGGCCCGATCCCCATCCACCTTCCCCCGTTATTGCCCACGTGGGAAGTGTATAAGATGCATTTGACATGCCTTAGGGGGTGCAAATGACTTTTACATCATTAAGTGCAACTGAATACTCAATCCTGGAGTAGGCATCTTGTTTGTTTTATAAGATACGGGTTTAGGATTAGGAGGACGTTTCACTGTGTTATGCGGAAATGCAATCAGCATATTGAAAAGAATTGGGATCCTCAAAAAAAATAAATTGGCCCGTTTATACAAAATACAAAAATAGTCAAAGCTTATCTGTGCTGTTAGAAGTAAGGACAGAGGTATCGCTGGTGGGGATAGTTACAGGAAGGGAACAGATAACGTTCTGTTTTTTTGGTTGGGGTACAAAAAGATGGAGCAAGCTCTACACTCCACGTGCACTTCTAGAAACTTTGTTTCTATTCAATAATGAGAGTAGAAAATTTACAGGCATGTCTAAGCAATGCCGTTTGCTTTTAGATCCAGTCATAGAACTGCTGATGACCCTTGGTATTATGATTTTTAAACCTTTCATTTTGAAATAATTATAAATTCAGAGGAAGTTGCAAACGATAGTACAGGGAGTCTCATGTAACCTTTACCTCGTTTTCCTAAGTGGTTCAATTTTACATGACTATGTTATAACACCAAAACCAGGAAATGGACATGGGTACCATGTGTATGTATATAGTTCCAGTCATTTTAATCACGTAAGTAGATTCCTGTGATGACCGCCAACCAGAGACAGAACCATTCCACTCCCACAGAAATCTCTCCTGCTGCCCAGGGTCAGGTTCTACCCCTTCCTCGCCACCATTCCTAACCCCTGGTGGCCACTAATCTGTTTCCCATCTCTATAAGTTTGCCTTTTTGAGATTTTTATGAATGGAATCATACTGTATATTACCTTCTCAGATTGGCTTTTTTTTTTTTAAACTTAGCATAATGCCCCTGAGATTCATCCAAGTTGTTACGTATATTAGTAGTTCACTCCTTTTTATTGCTGAGAAGGCTTTCACGGTATGATGTACATAGTTTGTTTAACCATTTACTTATTGAGGGATATCTTGGTTGTTTCTAGTTTGGGAATATTATAAGTAAAGCGGCTGTGAACTATCATGTATAGGTTTTTGTTCAGACTTAAATCTTCATTTCTCTGAGAGAAATGCCCAGGAATGCAATTGCTAGGTTGTATGGTAGATATATGTTTTGTTTTTTAAAAGAAATTGCCGAACACTTTTCCAGAGTGGCTGTACCATTTTACATTCCCACCAGCAACATATGAGAGATCTAGTTTCTCTGCATCCTCGCCAGCATTTATATTATCATTATTTTTACATTTTAGTTCTTCTAATAGGTGTGTTGTGATAGCTCATTGTGCTCTTAATTTTAATTTCCCTAATGGCTTGTGATACGGAACAACTTTTCATGTGCTTATTTGCCATTCATATATCCTCTTCAGTGAAACATCTCTTCATACTGTTCAACTTCATTTTGTTTTCTTTATTTTTGCTATCTTGCCTAATTAAGTCCCTCAATATTTTTAGCTCCTTCTTAAGATAACTAAAAATCTTTCCCCTATTCCAGTATCTACAGGTTGTTACTTCTGCTAGTGATGACTCATTCTTCCCACTTGTTTCCAGAGTGCCTCTGATTTCTCACCCCCTTTACATTGCTCATCCTCTTCATTCTGTCCAGAAAGTCACTTTCTAGACTCTTTGCCTCTCTTATACTCTGGTTACTGATGGAACTTCAAAGTCCTAGTGGATTCACATCAAATGACAGCATTTCCAGGAAGCCTTGACTTTTCTTACCAAATAAACATAATCATGAATCCCTTAAATTGGCAGCATACTTTAAAAGATAGTTCCAAGTGGCACCCTGGCAAATGCCGTTAGCGCCCTATCCATACAGCATTTGGCATATTTTCCACACTGACTTCTGTAGCAGCAGCCATTCCTTTCTGTTTTTTTCTGCCAGAGACTTTCTCTGGCTTCCAGGGGCTGCTCTGCTGGAGCAGAAGTGCTGCGAGTAGCCCTCTATCAATGTTGAAGCTTCCTTGCTCCTGACTTGAGATTATTGATTGTCCAGAGTCCCCAGGTGGGATTAAGCCCCCATTGCCCACGGTGTTAACTGGCTTGAAAACATGCCTCTTACTGACTGCCTTCCCTGTCTTACTTTCCTGATGATATTTTCTGAGGTCCCCTTCTGCATAAACTCAGATCATTGTCTCAGGTTCTTTTTTGGGGGAACCCCAAAGTAGGCAGCAAGTATTACCTTCTACCTTGATTGATAGTAATCCACAAACTCAAGGTCTTTCCTACTAAACTGACAGCTTTTTGCAGGAAGGAAACTAGAAAGAGAAAAAAAAACAAAACAAGAAGATATGGTAGTTCAAAGGCCATGATGCCAACATATTCTCGGTGGGTTCAAGAAAGAATAAGGTATCAGTCGGGGATGTGAGGGCGATCTGGCTGCAACATCTGTCACCCCACTGATTGCCAGGGTTGATTCGGCTAGGCGGGTGTCCCCTCCCTCCCTCACCACTCCATGTGCATCCCTCCCGAAGCTGCAAGCTCAGTCGAAGAGGACCACCTTCCCCGATAGTGGAGGACTGTTCTTCAGTCAAGGGTATACGAGTAGCTGTGCTCCCCTGCTAGAACCTCCAAACAAGCTCTCAAGGTACCAGTCGGGCTGCCGTGGAGTAAGCAAGGGTAAACGTGGCTGGAGTTGGAGATGAGCTCATGTAGAAAAGTTCTGACTTTCCCCTTCTTCAAATAGAGAACGAGAACAAGTGGCTGAAGAGAGTTTTATGGCCAAATTGCTTGGGAAATGTAATATTTCTCATTAATGTCATCAGTGTCTAAATCTTCACTGTATCATCAATGCACACAGGCTATTTCTCCTGGTATTTTAATGATTAATGCACATAGTCAAACTAATTAGAAACCTTAGGATATTCTTGTTATATGGAAAATTGGATGCACAAACAAGTTTACAGGTTATATATTTATTCACCAAACAGATATGAAGGCAGCGCACATAGGTTACATCTTGTGATGGAGTTAAAGTGACAGTCTGTGAAATGGGCAGAGATACTAGCCCTTTTCAGACTGGGATGTACCGGTCATTGAATTTTGGTTAGACCTTACTCATGCTACGTTCTCATGTTATTAATCTCAAAGATGAAACAACCTAAATCTTGACATAAATCCTTCCCAAACCAGGGGGTTAAAGCATTAATACCAACTAGCTATATCTGTGACCAGAGGTCATGAAAATTTTCTGAAGAGCTGAAAAATAGATTTCATTCTTGACGTGAGACATTGCCATTTATCAAAGAATTGATCGAAGTCTGTAAGATTCAGTGACTTTGAGGAGAAGAATGTTCCCTGGAGACCAGGCTGAGAGGTATCCATAAGGAGAAGAATGTTCCCTGGAGACCAGGCTGAGAGGCATCCAAATCCATTTCACTTCTGTTTGAAGGTAGACTTTCAGGATTTCAAGTTACGCCATGAACATGAAAAGATGCCTGACATCACTAATCACTGGGGACATGCAAATCAAACTACAATGAGATATTACCTCACACCTGTAAGAATGGCTATTATCAAAAGGACAAGAGATAGCAAATGCTGGTGAGGACGTGAAGAAAAGGGAACCCTGGTACACTGTTGCTGGGAATGTAAACCGGTGCAGCCACTATGGAAAACAGTATGGAAGTCCTTCAAACAATTAAAAATAGAATTACCATATGATCCAGCTATTCCACTTCTGGATATATATTTAAAGAAATGATATCAGGACTTCAAAGAGATATCTGCACTCCCATGTTCATTGCAGCATGATTCACAATAATCAAGACACGGAAACAGCCTAAGTGTCCATTGACAGATGAATGGATCTATATATATATGGAACAGATGAATGGATCTATATATACGGATCCATGTATATAATGGAATATTATTTCACCACAAAAAAGAAGGAAATCCTGCCCCTGTAACAAGGTGGATGAACCCTGAGGACTTACGCTGAGTGCAATTAGTCAGACAGAGATAGACAAATACTATATGATATCAGTTATATGTGGAATCTAAAAACATAGAACTCATAGAAACAGAGAGTAGAATGGTGGTTGCCAGATGCTAGGCTGGGGAAATGGGGAGATGTTGGTCAAAGAGTACACATTTTTAGTTATAGGATAAATAAGTTCTAAGGATCTTTAGTACAGGATGGTGACTATAGTTAACAATACTGTATTGTACACTTGAAAGTTTCTATGAGAATAGAGCCTTGATGTTCCTACCATAATAACAACAACAACCAAATGGTAATTATATGAAGGATGTGTTAACTAGCCTCATTATGGTAAATATTTCACAATATATACATGTATCAAATTACCACATTGTACACTTTAAACTTATACGATGTTATACATCAATCATATCTCAATAAAGCCAGGGTGGGGAAGAGTTATGCCATGAACAGGGAAAAAAATATAAATACAATAAGCCCATCTTGGCATCTTCCTTATATGCATTTTCAGGAATAAAATATTTAAGAAGGGATAATCTATTTACATTATACTAGCTTTCTCTTAGTTGTGTACCTTCGTTTTGTAATCCTGTTATCATTTCTGCATAACAAATTAACCCCCCAAACGTAGTGGTTTAAAACAACAGAAGGATTTACTTTGGGCAGAGTTCAATAGGGGATAGCTGTCTCTGCTTTACTTGGCTTCTGTTAGAAAGGGGGCTGGAATGCTATAATCATCTGAAGGTCTATTCCCTCACGTGTCTTGCTGAGAAGATGAAATAGTTGGGGCTGGCAAGGCCAGGGCTCCTGGGGGCAAGGCTGTCTATCTCTATGGGAGGTCTCCACATGGTCTCCCCTTCTTTGTAGCTTCATTGTAGCTGAACTTCTTGCATATTGGCACTGGGTCCTCAGAGTGCACATCCCAAAGGATTGCCATCAGGCAAAGCCATATTGCCTTTTATTACCTAGTCTGAGAAATCGTATATCACATCTGCCAAAGCCTATTGACTGAGACATTTACAAGGTTTACTCAGGTTCAAGGGAGGGGACACAGCTGAAGGAGTGTCAGTGTCACATTGTAGGAAGATGTTTGGCCATCTTTGGAAAATACTGTCTGCCATATCTTGCCTTTTCTAATATGTGCTGAACCGCAGACCTGCAGGCAAAATAGCTCACAGCTTTTGAGATCTGAGTCTGGCTCCCTGAACTGAAGAACCGGAAATGATAAAAAGATTAAGAAAACACTCATGTTACATACATTTTTATACCTGGGCATTGCATTGGAATCAGACAGAACTGAGCCTGAATCTCAGCTCTGCTATTTTCAACTCAGGTTTCTTCATCTGCAAAAACGTGTGGAATTCCTATCTCAGGGTAGTTATGGTGATTAAATGAGATAGTTCAGGTAAACCCTGAACATAATGCCTGCCCATATGGTTACTGGTTTCAGAGGGGAGTGTTAGTGATGGAGATAGAAATGAATAGTAGTAAAATAAGTGAAATATTTTTTAAAATGTCTGTTTTGAATCATCTCTGTAGGTTTTCTTCTGTGGTTCCCCTAAATTACCCAATAAGTGAGCTTCCTCTAGTTTTATACCACTCAAGCTCATGACCATTAGTGCTGTGTATTTGATGAATGCACATGGATTTGAATTAAACAGAATCAAATCAAGCGCCCTCTAAAAAGAATACCTCAGTTCTGTTCTTGGTTCAACCCATGAAGCACTGTGGAACTTGGCACTGGTAAGCTTTGTGCATTTTGCACAACTATAACATTGCCTTAGGGTTGACCCTTTCCACTGTAGAAGATCTATCAGTTAGGATCGGCAGTGAAACCCACAAATAGTGAGTGTGAGACATATGGCCTCCAAAGGGAGGCTGCTGCCCTTCAGAAAGCCTGTGAGCTCACCAGGGGCCCCCAGGCTCTCTCCTTCCATCCGAGGGCCCCATACTGCTTGCTGTCAGGGATCATCATTCATCATGAAACCTCAAACTCTCCTGGACGTCTTTCACTGCTCTCTTCAACTGTTCACCTGCTCTTACTTTCTAGATCTGCATTTCATTGAAAGCCTTTAGAATCTTTGAGGGCAAGTAATGTGTGTACTACTTCTTTCATCCTTACATGTATTTTTAACACCCACCACTGCCTAGACACTGTTCTCGGCCCTGGAAAGTCACAATGAGCTACAGAAGCTCCCTGTCTTAGACTGGGCTCCCCCAGAAGCACACCTGGAGACATGGATTCATGTGCAAGTAGCATATTTAGGAGGTGATCTCAGGAAACACCAGTAGGTGGGTGGGGAAGTGGAGCAGTAAAGGGAGGAGCTGCTAAGGGGTACGTTTTCCAGCAGGTTCAACACTGTAGACAAGTGGAACTTGATCGTGCTGGGGAGCCCTGGGAAACAGTGCAGGTTACATTCCTCAGAGTGATCCTACCCAAGTGGGCAAGGGGCTGGGCTGTCTATACTCCCATCAACTCCCAACAGGGCAATTCCTGGGCCCCTCTGCAAAAGCTGGTCCCAGCAGCTAGAGAAAGCTCTCAGGTAAATAATTGTGTGTGACAAAAGGTGGTCCAGGGTGGACTGAAGTAATGAGTTGAGGGGATGTATTAGTTTTGTGGGGCTACTGTAACAAAATATCACAAACTGGGTGGCTTAGACAAGCAGAAATTTATTGCCTCACAGTTCTGGAGGCCTGAAGTCTGAAATTAAGGTGTAGGTAAGGCTATGCTTCCTCTAAAACTGCAGAGGAATCCATCCTTGCCTCTTTCTAGCTTCTGGTGGACCGCTGGCAATCATCGACAGTCCTTGGCTTGTAGGTGCATCATTCCAATCCTGTGTCCATATGTGGTGTTCTCCCCATGTCCTCATTTCATCTTCCTTCTCGGCGTGTCTATCTTTGTGTGCAAATCTCCCCTTTCTATAAGGATACCATTTAAATCAGGGTCCACCTTGTTTTTACTTGAATATCTTGGTGAAGAGCCTATTTCCAAAGAAAGATATGTTCTGAGGTACTAAGGGTTAGGATGTCAACATAACTTTTTGGGAAGACAATTCAACTGATAACAGGGGGTAGAAGTGGGGTGCTGGCATCATCTGATGTAGTTTCTTCTTTAAAGAGCCTATACTCTAGTGGGAGGAAACTAACAATAAAGAAAAAATATAAGTACAATATATAAGATATAGGATGGTCAAAAGTGCAATGGAGAAAAACATAAAGAGGAAGTAGGATATTTCTTTGTAATCCGTAAAAGCCTTAGCACAGTTCTACACACAATGCTGGAGTTAAATAAACGTTTTTGTCATGACTACATGTATAAATATAGAGAGCATTACTATTTTTTTAAAGGTATTTTTTAAATTATGTGTAACACAGACAAAGTTATTTAAGTCAATAAATTTTTAAGGAATTTCACATGTTCTGATTCTTTCCACTGCCGATCACCTTAGTTCCTCCAAACTGATAATCTTCAAGATAAAATAGCCCTTTCAAAAAGTAGTTATCATGTGAGTCAGCCCACAATTCTTTTTTTTTCTTTTTTTTTTTTTTTTTTTGGCAGTACGCGGGCCTCTCACTGTTGTGGCCTCTCCCGTTGCGGAGCACAGGCTCCGGATGTGCAGGCTCAGCGGCCATGGCTCATGGGCCCAGCCGCTCCGCAGCACATGGGATCCTCCCGGACCGGGGCATGAACCCGTGTCCCCTGCCTCGGCAGGTGGACTCTCAACCACTGCGCCACCAGGGAAGTCCCAGCCCACAATTCTTTTAGTTAAGCTTCTTTGATCTCCAATGAAATATGGATACACTTCAAAATTACCCACCTGTAATCTTTGGGATCCAATTTCCTCAAGCGATTTACTTTAGGACCATGTTTAGGGTCTGGAGATGGATCTGCCTGGTTCTGAATTTGACACCCTCTAACAATGTATTAGGTTCAAATCATATTCACTCCTAAGCCATCACACAGTACAGATCATTGGGATATGCCAATACCTAAGATAAAAAGTTTGTTAGGTTTTTCATAGTTTACTTGGCAGAGAGCATTACTATTTACATTGTTATTCACTGGATGTTTAATATCCATCAAAGATCATACAATCAGTGTATTGGGTCTCTGTGGAGCTTTTGTGTCTCTTGTTATTTCAATGGTTTGTTTACTTACTTACTAAGGACTTTTAGCAACTCCAAATGTTGAAATGTTGAGATTACTAAAGTGATCAATTAGAAGAAAATTGTAATCTCCCTGCAGAATTACTTTGAGGAAGAAGGGTTAACATTTTGATATATATGTTGATATAAGGTGCCTCCAAAAAAAGCAGTTTCATAAAACATTAGCCTGAAAAAGGAATGTCAACACGGAAACAGTCTCCAGTTTACTTAAGGTGGTCACAGTGATACCTCTTTCTATCCATCTCATGAGGCTCTCATTTGGTGCATTTAATTTTATTATTATTATTTTTTTTAAAGAAGATGTTGGGGGTAGGAGTTTATTAATTTATTTTATTTATTTTTGCTGTGTTAGATCTTCGTTTCTGTGCGAGGGCTTTCTCTAGTTGTGGCAAGCGGGGGCCGCTCTTCATCGCGGTGCGTGGGCCTCTCACTATCGCGGCCTCTCTTGTTGTGGACCACAGGCTCCAGACGTGCAGGCTCAGTAGTTGTGGCTTACGGGCCTAGTTGCTCCGCAGCATGTGGGATCCTCCCAGACCAGGGCTCGAACCCGTGTCCCCTGAATTAGCAGGCAGATTCTCAACCACTGCACCACCAGGGAAGCCCTATTATTACTTTTAATGCAACTCCTTAGCAACTCAGAAAGGGACATTCTAAGCATTGAAGGTATAATTATATACCACAGTTTCACAGTGGTAGAAATTATAGCAATAAAACCCTTCTAACTCTGTGTATTGTGGGGAAAAGTGACATTAATGCTAAACAGTGGGTAATAAATGAGAGGTGTTGTCAAGCAGTACAGTGACAGAAAAGTCCCCTTGCAGATCTTCTTTGTTTTTTTGAATAATTACCAGTTATAAAAAAAAGGGAACAGGTCGATACTATAATCCCTTTCTGTTATTAATTGGAAGACGGACAATTTTAATCTTATTTTGACAGTCCTTACCTAAACTGTTAACAGTTTCTTTACGTTGTTAGATTAAACCACCAATTGTATTTGTTGGTGACCGGGCATCCTCTCTCTGCTCTTTCAAATCTTGCTCCCTGGGCTCCATGCCCTGAGACCCAGGGTGTTCCACTCAATACTGGTCTTAAATACACACTTTTTTTTTTTTTCCTGAAAGCTACTAAGCACAGTTTGAATGCCAGTGCTTTCAATTAAACCTTCTAGGTTTTGTACTGGTGTTAAATAGGCCACCACCAGGGTTGGTTGCTTCCAATAAATGTAGAACTAAGGGAGACGGTAGTGTGTAGAGACAGATGATCTTTTTAAACAGTATAATGGAGATAAAAGATTGAACAAACTGCTCTTTTTCTTGCTTGAGTTAGAATAGAAACGTTGTAAGTGATACTCTTAAACAACTGAACCACAGTAAATATATCCACTGACAGAGGAAAAAGAAAGAAAGAAAAAGGGCCTTTAGTTAACTGTGTTAGTGATTGGCAACACATATGTCAAAACAGAAAAGAGAGCCGATCCAATATTCAGGGTTGATTTCATATTTAACAAGATTACATAGTGAAGAGACATTTAAATGATGATCTTTCCTCGCCTGTCCTTCTTTCTGTCTTTTTGTGGCATGTGTGGAGGACCAGGTCACCTTCCTCTAATTGCCATGCACATTGGAAGGCCAAGAGGACAGTAGGCAAGCCCGTGTCCCCTGGCCCCCCTCACCCCCTGCATGCTGACTGCTTCTCACTGTATGCAGTTATGACTGTCTTCCTGAGCACTTTCTCTGTCAGTGGAAACCAGGCTTGGCCATTCACAGGGCAGGTGAGTGGTAGGGTGAAGTCCTTGTCCCTGGGGACAGTGCTTAATCTTCCCCCTTCAGATGAGGCAACTCCGAGTGAGGTGTGTCCTACACTCTCCCCAGATGTCCTCAGTTGGATGAAGCTCCAATTGCTCACAGTGATAATCTGCCTGTAATGCACCCAGTATTTGCTTCCTTCCTTGCCTTGTCTTGTTTCCTGGAATCGCGCCTCCCCCCACCCCCACCCCCGCCGCACCATAAACTACCATTACTCACATCCTCGTGTTACAATCACTATGAAGATTTTTGTGTTTTAGATATAAAGGAGCTCTTTGGCCTTTATAATTGCCCTTTTCTTCTTTTCTCAAAGCAATATTCACAGTCCAGATTTTTCCAGAAACTTTTTAATATTGCTTTTTTAAAAAAACAGATCAGATTGGTTATGTCAGCATGATTCTGTCCTCTAACCCTGTATGGTCTTCTTAAGCTCTCCCTTCTACAGGATTAATTAAAGCACTTGCTTCACAATCCAAAGGTTAAATAAAGTAGCCTGGGTCATACAGATAGGTTTCAAGTTGAAGTTGTCCTGACCAAAACTTCCTTTCCAACCCCCAATACACACCATCTTCCAGCAGTTTAGAGTGCCAAGTAGCACAGTGGTCACTGGTTTGGTTGGAGGTTGTTAGCTTCTTCTTTTCCCTTAAACAGCACAAGAAAAGAAGGGAAACCAGGGCCAGGGTCCAGAAAGTTGCCTGAGACTATCGTGCTTGCACTTTTGTAGGCCAAATGGGTTGGCCCATTACTTGTGTGTGGTTAATAATCTTTCTGCAGGCCTTCCTCAAAGGAGAGCAATATTGCTTAAAATTATACCTTTTAAGGGAGGAGTCTCCATATGGTTTCCTAAATCTTAGAGAGGAAGGTATCACGTCTTCTGGAAATTCGGTAAGCTTACCCTGGTCTAAAATATCCAGGACTTTGACACGTACATACTCTGGTTAAATAAATACATCAACAATTGTTTGAAAAATTGGTCTGTGAGCAATAGTAGCAATAGTGGTTTTCTTTTTCCTTCAAGGAAATAATTATTGAGATCCTACTGTGTACATGTTTTAAAAGCTGGTCCCCTATGCGTGATGGGGCCTCACCAAAACTCAGGGCTGGGGGTACTTACTGCATCATGGAAAAGAGTCTGTTCCCTTCTGCTATAAGTTTCCTTGCATTGTGGTGTTTGCAGAGGTGATTGTGTCATACCCAAGGAAAAGAAGCTCGCAGGATGAACGGGAGGATTAATGGGGAGGTTAAGCTCTTAAGCAAATGCAGCTCACATTTATTTCTTGTTTTTTTTGACCAGGATCCCAAACAGGTTTTCCCAAGAAGCATTCCAAAATGAGTTTTGGTGATTAGCTATCATACAGAAAAAGAAGTAAGATAACTGACCTGTCCTTTGTAGAAACGCTTCAACAATAGGACGAGGATTCCTACAAAATCTAAATATTGGTTTGTTTCCTCCATCTAGTTATCAGTGTCCACAAAGGCCATAGAGATATAATTGTTAAAGATTAAAGATAGGCACCCATAGAAGTCATTTCTCTAATTTGTTCCTTCAGGAGTGTTTTATATGGTATAAAAAAAGTACAAAAGTAAATACCATGACCAATACCAAAGTAGTATATTTCCCATGATAGGGAATGCCTTAAAGTAGATAGAAATGTGATATGATCAGGGCAGAAATGTAGAAACAGAATCGTCATGTAGAATATATCCTATAGAACTATATAAGTAGCTGGAATATAGAATTAGTTCAAGAAGTAATAGTAACAGCCAGTATCATTAGAGTGACCTGCGTCTCTCCAGAGAGCTACTGAATCATAATCTGAATTTTAAGAAGATACCCTGCACAGCCTGAAGTTTAAGAAGCATTGCCTTAGAGCCTAGACTTATGCTGTTCAATACAGTACCCACTATCCATGTGTGGCTACTGAGCATTTGAAATGTGGTTAGCCTAAATAGAAATATGCTATAAGTGAAAAATATACACCAAATTTCGAAGATGTAAGAAAAATCATTTACATTTTACAAAAATGTAAAAAAAAATAAGAAAAATAATGCAAAATATATTACCAGAGATAAAGAAGGCCACTTCATAGGGGTAAAGGGGTAACTTCCTCAAGAGGACACAATAGAACTTCAACATACATAAAGAAAAAAATTGATAGAAATGAAAGAACAAATTGGCAAATCCACAATTATAGTCAGAAATTTCAATGCCCTGTCTCATCTCAATAACTGATAGTTGAGGTAGGCAGAAAATCAGTAAGTATAAAGAAATATTCTTTATAACATTTAAAAAAACATTCTTTTCATGTGCACATGGAACATTGATCAAGACACACCATATTCTGGATCATAATACAAGTATTAGTAAATTTAAAAGGATTAAAATCCTTTATTTATTTAATAATATTTGTCACAATGGAATTAAAATAGAAATCAATAGCAGAAAGATCTCTGGAAAATTCTTATGTATTTGGAAACCAAATAGCACATCTAAATAACCCAAGAGTTAAAGAAGAAATCAAAGAAAATTAGAAAGTATTTTGGATTGAATGAAAATAAGACAACATATCAAAATTTGTAGGATGTTGTTAAAGCAGAACTTAGGGAGAAATTTACAGTATGTTTAAGCACCTATTTCACGGAAGAAGGAAAGTCTCAAATCAATGACCTCAGCTTACATCTCAAGAAACTAGAAAAAAGAAAATAAATTAAAAATAAAGTAAGCAGAAGAAAGGAAATAATAAGATCAATGCTTACGTTCAAGAAGTCAAAAATAAGAAAACGCTAATGACAATTTGTGAAACCAAAAGCTGGACCTTTTGTGATGATAAATAAAATTGATAAACCTCTAGCTAGAGTTAGCAGGAAAAAAAATAACATTACGAATGAGAAAGATGATACTTATAGGGATACAGTAGGATAATCAAATAGTTAGCTTAGAAGGCCCATTAGGGGATTGTAGATAGAGAGGGAACTTCAGGTGACTTTGGGAGACCACAGTAAGATTAATGATCACTCAAGAAAGTAATGGGAAAATCCTGAAACAACGTGGGGTTGCTTGACTCATAAAGCAGAGCAAGTCACTTAGCATCAAAGCCAGATTGGCTTGCCTAACAACAAAACCAAGCTAATTTGCTTAGCAACAAAACCATGCAACAGAAGCATGAGACTTGCCCCGAAACAATAAAACAATAGTGGAAAATAAGGCCTGCAACCTGCCCAGTGGTGTCAACAAGTTAATGACCCCCAGGACATGCTCTTTGCACACAAAAAAACAATCATTTATGGAAGGTGACATTTCAAAGAGAAAGACCCTCATTGTACTGAGACCTGACATAATTTTTCCATAGTGCCATGACAGTCCTGGCCTGACCATGTAGGGACAAAACTCCCCTGCCCAATCTGGAGGAAGGGCTGATGATGGAAGCGTGACATCTACTCAACAATGAAAGTAGCCATATCACTTTGCATTCCCACAAGCTTCTCCCCCTCCCCTTTCTTCCTCTGATTATAAAAATGTAACCTACTAAGTACTCAGGGCGGCACAGCACTCGCCTGCCTGCGTATAAGCCTCACAAGCATCCTATTCTGATAAATCACTTCTTACCTATCGCTGCCTCTCACTGAATTCTTTTTGCGTTGAGACATAAAGGACCAGAGCTTTTCGGAGCCCCGTGAAACGCCACCCAGCGGTTTCAATACCACTATATGTCCGACATATGTTTAAAATATAATAAGGGAAAATTATGAACAACTTTATGCCACTAAGGTTGATAACCTACATGAAATGGACAAATTCCTCGAAAGTCCCAAACTACCAAGGCTGACCCAAGAAGAAACAGATAACCTGAACATCCCTACTTCCAGGGATTAGGGTATATAACTAGTTTATCATGATAATTTAAAGAAATTGAATTCATAGTTAAAAGCCTTCCTCCAAGGATAAATCCAGGCCCAGATGTCTTCACTGGTGAATTCTGTCAAACATTTAAGGAAGAAATAATACCAATTTTAGGCAAAATCTTCCAGAAAATTGAAGAGGAGGCAATACTTTCTGACCCTTTCTCTGAAGCAACCATAACCCTGATATCAAAATTAGACAAAGATATTACAAGAAAAAAAAAAAGGGCAGACCAATATCCCTCTCTCGGGAACATAGGTACAAAAATTCCAAACAAAATTTTAGCATTTCAAATCCAACAATTTGAAAAAGAGAGAATACCTCATGACCATGTGAGGTGTATTTCAAGAAAACAAGATTTATTTAACATTCAAGAGACAGTCTATTTAATGCACCATATTAAAAAACAAACAAAAATCTTTGTGACTTTTGGTTAAGCAAAGAGTTCTCAACAAAAGCACAATCTATAAAAAAATTGATAAATACTTTTTCAAAATTAAAACTTTTGTTCTTTGAAAGACAAAGAATGAAGAATTACAGACTAGGAGAAAATATTTGCAAATTGAGTATCTCACAAAGAACGTTTATCCGCAATATATGAAGAACACTCAAAACTCATTAATAAGAAAACAAACAGCCCAATAATAAAATTTGCAAAATATTTGATCAGACACTTCACTAAAGAAGATATGTGAATGGCAAATACACACATGAAAAGATGTCTTAAGATCGTTAGCCATTAAGGATATACAAATTAAAACCTCAAGATGATAACACTACAAACCTATTAGAATGGCTGCAGTAAAACAACAACAGCAATGCTAAGCGCTGATGAAGATGTTCCACAATTAGAAGAGATACGCTGCTTGTGGGAATGCAAAATGGTATAGCTACTTTGGAAAAGAGCCTGGAAGTTTCTTACAAAGTTAACCATACATTTGCTTTATGACCTACCTGTCCCACAACTGGGTAGTTACTCAAGAGAAATGTAAATTTACATTTACACGTAAACCTATATACAGATGTTTATAAGCAACTTTATCTTCAAAATTGGACATGACTAAATGTCCTTCAGTGGGTGAAAGGATTAAAGGTACATTCCTAAAAGAAAGAAGACTCACAAGAAAAAGAGAGCAGACTATTGTTACTTGCCACAAGATGTGTAAATAATTATGTTATTTTGCTAGTTTAAAGGAGCCAGACCCAAAAGGCTTCTACTGTATGATTCCATGTATATGACATCCAGAAAAGGCAAACAAAAGGGATGGACAGCCCATTGGTGTTTGCCAGGGTTAGATTGGGGGGAAAATTTGAATACAAGGGAGGAGAGAGAGGGAGTTGTTTTGGAGGCTGGAACTGTTCAGTGTCTTGATGTTCATGGTGGATACATGACTCTGCATTTGTGAAGGCAGAATAATAGCCCCCAAAGATGTCCACCTCCTAATTCGCAGAACCAGTAAATAGATTACCATGATGAAGAGGAGTTAAAGTTGTGGACAGAGTTAAAGTTTCTAATCAGTTGATCTTAAAATAGGGAAATTATCCTGGACTATCCGGGTGGGCTCAGTATAATCACAAGTGTTCTTAAAAGTGGAGGAGGGAGGTGGAAAAGTAGGTCACCGTGATGTGATTTGAGAAGGACTCAGCTTGCCTCTGCTGACTTTGGAGCTGGAGCAAGGGGGCCACAAGCCAAGGAATGTGGGAAACCTGTAGCTGCAAAAAGCAAGGAAAGGGACTCTACCCAGAACCTTCAGAAAGGAATGCAGCCCTTTCAATGCCTCAGTTTTAACCAAGTGAAAATCATGTAAGACTTCTGTCCTACAGACTGTAAGATAATATATTTGTGTTGTTTAATGCACTCGATTTGGGGTACTGTGTTATGATAGCAATAGAAAACTAATACAGCATTCATTTGCCCAAACTTACAGAATTGTGTATCAGTAAAAAATAAATTGAGGGCTTCCCTGGTGGCACAGTGGTTGAGAGTCTGCCTGCCGAAGCAGAGGACACGGGTTCGTGCCCCGGTACGGGAAGATCCCACATGCCGTGGAGCGGCTGGGACCGTGAGCCGTGGCCACTGAGCCTGTGCGTCCGGAGCCTGTGCTCCACAATGGGAGAAGCCACAACAGTGAGAGGCCCACGTACCGCAAAAATAAATAAATAAATAAATTGAAAACCTTTAAAGTTACATAGGTGGTTCACAGTGTATTTCTGTTGGACAACACCAGTGTAAACCATCTCAAAAGCAGGGAATTACCTTTTTATCCTGAGTATTTAGCACAGTGGCTGATGTGAAACATTGTAACTACCAAATATTTGTTAGATGCATATGTGAATTAGAAAAGGTGACTGGCATTGTGCCCTGCTGCTCTTTTCAAGCTTATCCTCCATCCCCCAGAAACTCAAGGACCCCCCCCACCCCCAACAATTCCCTCTGATACATTATCCTCTTCCTAACCTATTTCTGTTCCTTGTTAGAGCCAAGGAAGATGCATATAGATTAATCCTTTGTTTTAAAATGAATGTGAGTACAGGGACTCTGTTGTACAAGCAAAAGTTGAGTACATACAGGCAAATGCCTGTGTACTTGAGCTAGAGAATATTTAAAATAAAGATAGTCACAGAAAATACAAGGCTTTGGTTATCTTCAAGGAGTATGTGGGCACCTTGGATGAAAAGGTGCTACAGATTCAAAATGTAATTACCCTGCATAGTTTTCTGAACTCAGACACTTCAGTATTACTGTGTATTATTTTTGATCATCAAGTAATTTTTACAGTGTCTTATTCTTCAGAAGAGGCTTAGGAATTTCATATCTTTCTGTTTTCAAAAAAGGAGGCAAAGACTGCTCTTACTCAGATAATAACACTTTGTGTAAAACACTTTAATCCTTAATGTCTGGAATATAAAAAAAAAATGGAAGAAACCATGAAGATTTTTAATTTCCATGGCAAAAGTTAGCTCACATGGTTCAAGAAGATTCTTTACTTTTTGGAAGAATTGAAAACTAACTATTGTCCCTTAGATAGGGGCTGTAGACATCCTGAAATTACAAGTAAAATTTATGTGCGTTTTTTTCCTGGAGACAAGAAACATACCTTTCATCAGCATCACAAAGAGAACAGCCAATGCCTTAGCAGATGCATAAGAGTCCACTTGTGGAGGAGAAAAGAAGAGTTATTTCATATATATTGCTCACATACCAATTTTCCTAAAATGTGTTTTGTAGAACAGTGGTCCCAAAAGCATCTTTAAGAGGAAAAGGATTCCACGGTGAAATCATGGGAAACATATTCTACTTTATGTATTTTTGGAGATTCTTAATACACAGCACTCATTTTTTACATCATAGGTCTTGAGAAAATTTACTTGATAGTTAAACTCCAACTCTCACCATAGAGCAACATTGCTGGTGCATTGTATACACACACTGTGACTCTAAAGCCATATATTTATTTGTTTTAAATCTTTATTGAAGTCCCATATATTTTTAAAATCTACAACTGAAAATTCTTACATCTGTTATCTTAAAGAAAGCTGCTTTTATGAATGAAAGGTATTTTAGCTTGTGAATGATTTTGTCTAAATATCAGTCTTTAATATATACTGAAGGGAGATACTTTCTCATTTAAGAAGGAGCTATGACTTTATTCTAATTGGATCCAACAGTAAAAAACAAAACAAGACATACCTACGCAGTTGCTATTTCTTCCTTTTACATTTCCAAGGAATTTGGTAGAAAACTTGATGAAAAAAAAAAAAAAATCACATCTTGAGCTCTTTCAGGCACTCAATTCACAGATCTCATTGAATCCTCACTACACAGTGTAGTATTTTACACATGTGGGATCCCAGAATCAGAGACGTTAAGGAAAAAATTTTTAACTAGCTTTATTGAGATACAATTTACATACCATAAAATTCTCCTGGTTATAACATACATACAATTCAGTAGTTTCCTTTTTTTTAATTTTTAAATTTAATTTTATAATATTTTTTATACAACAGGTTCTTATTAGTCATCAATTTTATACACATCAGTGTATACATGTCAATCCCAATCGCCCAATTCATCACACCCCCAGCCCCGCCCACTGTGGCATTCCCCCCTTGGTGTCCATACTTTTGTTCTCTACATCTGTGTCTCAATTTCTGCCCTGCAAACCAGTTCATCTGTACCATTTTTCTAGGTTCCACATATATGCGTTAATATACAATATTTGTTTTCTCTTTCTGACTTACTTTACTCTGTATGACAGTTTCTAGATTCATCCACATCACAACAAATGACCCAATTTTGTTCCTTTTTATGGCTGAGTAATATTCCACTGTATATATGCACCACTTCTTCTTTAACCATTAGTCTGTCGATGGGCATTTAGGTTACTTCCATGACCTGGCTACTGTAAATAGTGCTGCAATGAACATTGAGGTGTATGTATCTTTTTGAATTATGAATTTCTCTGGGTATATGCCCAGTAGTGGGATTGCTGGGTCATATGGTAATTCTATTTTTAGTTTCTTAAGGAACCTCCATACTGTTCTCCATAGTGGCTGTATCAATTTACATTCCCACCAACAGTGCAAGAGGGTTCCCTTTTCTCCACACCCTCTCCAGCATTTGTTGTTTGTAGACTTTCTGATGATGCCCATTCTAGCTGGTGTGAGGTGACACCTCATTGTAGTTTTGATTTGCATTTCTCTAATAATCAGTGATGTTGAGCATCTTTTCATGTGATTCTTGGCCATTTGTATGTCTTCTTTGGAAAAATGTCTATTTAGGTCTTCTGCCCATTTTTGGATTGGGTTGTTTGTATATTTAATATTGAGCTTCATAAGCTGTTTATATATTTTGGAGATTAATCCTTTGCCCGTTGATTCGTTGGCAAATATTTTCTCCCATTCTGAGGGGTGTCTTTTCATCTTGTTTATGGTTTCATTTGCCGTGCAAAAGCTTTTAAGTTTCATTAGGTCCCATTTGTTTATTTTTGTTTTTATTTCCGTTCTTCTAGGAGGTGGGTCAAAAAAGATTTTGCTGTGATTTATGTCAAAGAGTGTTCTTCCTATGTTTTCCTCTAAGAGTTTTATAGTGTCTAGCCTTACATTTAGGTCTTTAATCCATTTTGAGTTTCTTTTTGTGTATGGTGTTAGGGAGTGTTCTAATTTCATTCTTCTACATGTAGCTGTCCAGTTTTCCCAGCACCACTTATTGAAGAGACTGTCTTTTCTCCATTGTACATCCTTGCCTCCTTTGTCATAGATTAGTTGACCATAGGTGCATGGGTTTATCTCTGGGCTTTCTATCTTGTTGCATTGATCTATGTTTCTGTTTTTGTGTAAGTATCATATTGTCTTGATTACTGTAGCTTTGTAGTATAGTCTGAAGTCAGGGAGTCTGATTGCTCCAGCTCCGTTTTTTTCCCTCAAGACTGCTTTGGGTATTCGGGGTCTTTTGTGTCTCCATACAAATTTTAAGATTTTTTTGTTCTAGTTCCATAAAAAATGCCATTGGTAATTTGATAGGGATTGCATTGAATCTGTAGATTGCTTTGGGTAGTATAGTCATTTTCACAATGTTGATTCTTCCAATCCAAGAACATGGTATATCTCTCCATCTATTGGTATCATCTTAAATTTCTTTCACTAGTGTCTTATAGTTTTCTGTATACAGGTCTTTTGTCTCCCTAGGTAGGTTTATTCCTAGGTATTTTACTTTTTTTTTGTTACAGTGGTAAATGGCAGTGTTTCCTTAATTTCTCTTTCAGATTTTTCATCATTAATGTATAGGAATGCAAGAGATTTCTGTGCATTAATTTTGTATCCTGCAACTTTACCAAATTCATTGATTAGCTCTAGTAGTTTTCTGGTAGCATCTTTAAGATTCTCTATGTATAGTCTCATGTCATCTGAAAACAGTGACAGTTTCCCTTCTTCTTTTCCAATTTGTATTCCTTTTCTTTCTTTTTCTTCTCTGATTGCCGTGGCTAGGACTTCCAAAACTATGTTGAATAATAGTGGTGCGAGTGGACATCCTTGTCTTGTTCCTGATCTTAGAGCAAATGGTTTCAGTTGTTCACCATCGAGAATGATGTTTTCTGTGGGTTTGTCATATATGGCCTTTATTATATTGAGGTAGGTTCCTTCTGTGCCCACTTTTTGGAGAGTTTTTATCATAAATGTGTGTTGAATTTTGTCAAAAGCGTTTTCTGTGTCTATTGAGATGACCATATGGTTTTTATTCTTCAATTTGTTAATATGGTGTATCACATTGATTGATTTGTGTATATTGAAGAATCCTTGCATCCCTGGGATAAATCCCACTTGATCATGGTATATGATTCTTTTAATGTGTTGTTGGGTTCTGTTTGCTAGTATTTTGTTGAGGATTTTTGCATCTATATTCATGAGTGATATTGGTCTGTAATTTTCTTTTTTTGTAGTATCTTTGTCTGGTTTTTGTATCAGGGTGATGGTGGCCTCATAGAATGAGTTTGGGAGTGCTCCTTCCTCCATAATGTTTTGGGAGAGCTTGAGAAGGATGGGTGTTAGCTCTTCTCTAAATGTTTGATAGAATTCTCCTGTGAAGCCATCTGGTCCTGGACTTTTGTTTGTTGGAAGATTTTTAATCACAGTTTCAATTTCATTACTTGTGATTGGTCTGTTCATATTTTCTATTTCTTCCTGGTTCAGTCTTGGAAGGTTATACCTTTCTACGAATATGTCCATTTCTTCCAGGTTGTCCATTTTATTGGCATAGAGTTGCTTGTAGTCGTCTCTTAGGGTGCTTTGTATATCTGCGGTGTCTGTTGTAACTTCTCCTTTTTCATTTCTAATTTTATTGATTTGAGTCCTCTCCCTCTTTTTCTTGTAGAGTCTGGCTAAAGGTTTATCAATTTTGTTTATCTTCTCAAAGAACCAGCTTTTAGTTTTATTAATCTTTGCTATAGTTTTCTTTGTTTCTATTTCATTTATTTCTGCTCTGATCTTTATGATTTCTTTCCTTCTGCTAACTTTGGGTTTTGTTTGTCCTTCTTTCTCTAATTGCTTTAGGTGTAAGGTTAGGTTGTTTATTTGAGATTTTTCTTGTTTCTTGAGGTAGGACTCTATAGCTATAAACTTCCCTCTTAGAACTGCTTTTGCTGCATCCCATAGGTTTTGGGTCATCGTGTTTTCATTGTCATTTGTCTGTAGGTATTTTTTGATTTCCTCTTTGATTTCTTCAGTGATCTCTCAGTTATTTAGTAATGTATTGTTTAGCCTCCATGTGTTTGTATTTTTTATGTTTTTTTCCCTGTAATTGATTTCTAATTTCATAGTGTTGTGGTCAGAAAAGATGCTTGATATGATTTCAGTTTTCATAAATTTCCTGAGGCTTGATTTGTGGCACAAGATGTGATCTATCCTGGAGAATGTTCCATGCGCACCTGAGATAACGTGTAATCTGCTGCTTTTGGATGGAATGTCCTAGAAATATCAATTAAATCTATCTGGTCTATTATGTCATTTAAAGTTTCTGTTTCCCTATTTATTTTCATTTTGGATGATCTTTCCATTGGTGTAAGTGAGGTGTTAAAGTCCCCCACTATTATTGTCTTACTGTCAATTTCCTCTTTTTTAGCCTTTAGCAGTTGCCTTGTGTATTGAGGCAGCTCCCATGTTGGGTGCATATATATTTATAATTGTTATATCTTCTTCTTGGATTGATCCCTTGATCATTACGTAGTGTCCTTCCTTGTCTCTTGTAACATTCTTTATTTTAAAGTCTATGTTATCTGATATAAGTATTGCTACTCCAGCTTTCTTTTGATTTCCATTTTCATGGAGTATCTTTTTTCCTCCCCTCACTTTCAGTCTGTAGTTGTCCCTAGGTCTGAAGTGGGTCTCAGCAGACAGCATATAGATGGGTCTTGTTTTTGTATCCATTCAGCAAGCCTGTGTCTTTTGGTTGGGGCATTTAATCCATTCATGTTTAAGGTAATTATCGGTATGTATGTTCTTATGACCATTTTCTTCATTGTTTTGGGTTTGTTTTTGTAGGTCCTTTTCTTCTCTTGTATTTTTCACTTAGAGAATTTCCCTTAACATTTGTTGTAGAGCTGGCTTGGTGGTTCTGAATTCTCTTAGCTTTTACTTGTCTGTAACACTTTTGATTTCTCCATTGAATCTGAGTGAGATCGTTGCAGGGTAGAGTATTCTTGGTTGTAGGTTCTTCCCTTTCATCACTTTAAATATATCCTGCCACTCCCTTCTGGCTTGTAGAATTTCTGCTGAGAAATCAGCTGTTAAGCTTATGGGAGTTCCCTTGCATGTTATTTGTCGTTTTTCCCTTGCTGCTTTCAATAATATTTCTTTGTCTTTAATTTTTGCCAATTTGATTACTATGTGTCTTCACATGTTTCTCCTTGGGTTTATCCTGTATGCGACTTGCTGCACTTCCTGGGCTTGGGTGGCTATTTCCTTTCCCATGTTAGGGAAGTTTTCAACTATAATCTCTTCAAATATTTTCCCTGGTCCTTTCTCTCTCTCTTCTCCTTCTGGGACCCTTATAATGTGAATGTTGTTGCATTTAATGTTGTCCCAGAAGCCTCTTAGGCTGTCTTCATTTCTTTTCATTCTTTTTTCTTTATTCTGTTCCACTGTAGTGAATTCCACCATTCTGTCTTCCAGGTCACTTATCCATTCTTCTGCCTCAGTTATTCTGCTGTTGATTTCTTGTAGTGTAGTTTTCATTTCAGTTATTGTATTGTTCATCTCTGTTTGTTTGTTCTTTAATTCTTCTAAGTCTTTGTTAAATATTTCTTGCATCTTCTCAATCTTTGCCTGTATACTTTTTCCGAGGTCCTGGATCATCTTCACTATCATTATTCTGAATTCTTTTTCTGGAAGGTTGCCCATCTCCACTTCATTTAGTTGTTTTCCTGGGGTTCAATCTTGTTCCTGCATCTGGTACATAGCCCTCTGCCTTTTCATCTTGTCTATCTTTCTGTGAATGTGGTTTTTGTTCCACAGGCTGCAGGATTGTAGTTCTTCTTGCTTCTGCTGTCTGCCCTCTGGTGGATGAGGCTATCTAAGAGGCTTGTGCAAGTTTCCTGATGGGAGGGACTGGTGGTGGGTGAGCTGACTGTTGCTCTGGTGGGTAGAGCTCAGTAAAACTTTAATCCTCTTGACTGCTGACGGGTGGGGCTGGGTTCCCTCCCTGTTGGTTTTTTGGCCTGAGGCAACCCAACACTGGAGCTTACGTGGGCTCTTTGGTGGGGCTAATGGCAGACTCTGGGGGGGGCTCACGCCAAGGAGTACTTCCCAGAACTTCTTCTGCCAGTGTTCTTGTCCCCACGGTGAGCCACAGCCACCTCTGTAGGAGACCCTCCAACACTAGCAAGTAGGTCTGGTTCAGTCTCCCCTGGGGCCACTGCTCCTTTCCCTGGGTCCCAATGCTCACACTACTTTGTGTGTTCCTTCCAAGAGTGGAGTCTCTGTTTCCCCCAGTCCTTTCAAAGTCCTTCAATCAAATCCCAGTAGCCTTCAAAGTCTGATTATCTAGGAATTCCTCCTCCCATTGCCAGACCCCCACGTAGGGAATCTTGACGCTGGGCTCAGAACCTTCAGTCCAGTGGGTGGACTTCTGTGGTATAAGTGTTCTGCAGTCTGTGAGTCACCCACCCAGCTGTTATGGGATTTGATTTTACTGTGATTGCGCCCCCCTACCATCTCATTGTGGCTTCTCCTTTGTCTTTGGATGTGGGGTATCTTTTTTGGTGAGTTCCAGTGTCTTCCTGTTGATGACTGTCCAGCAGCTAGTTGTGATTCTTGTGTTCTCACAAGAGGGAGTGGGAGCACGTCCTTCTACTCCGCCATCTTGGTTCCCAGTCGTTTCTAGTATATTCAGAAAGTTGCATAAGAATCAAACTTTAGAACACTTTTATCACTACCAAAAGAAACCCCATACCCATTAACAGTAAATCCTATCCCCACCTCACCTCTAGCCCTAAGCAAGCAGTAATCTACTTTCTGTCTCTATGGATTTGCCTATTCTGGATATTTCATATAAACAGGATCTCACAGTATGTGTTTTTCTGTAACTGGCTTCTTAGCACAATGTTTCCAAGGTTCATCCATGTTGTGGCATGTGTGAGTACTTCATTCCTCTTTATGATGGAATAATATTCCACTGTAGGGCTGTGCCACATTTTATTCATCTATTCATCAGTTAGTGGACATTTGGGTTGTTCCACTTTTGGGTTATTTTGTGAACATTAGTATTCACATTTTTTTGTGGACATGTTCTCAATTCATTTGTGTATATACCTCAGGGTGGAATTGTTGGGTCATATGGTAACTCTGTGTTTGACTTTTGGGGAATTGCCAGACTATTTTTCTCACCCTGAATACTCTCAACTGAGCTCACATCTGCTTTTGAGCCCCTCTAATGAATTTTTAATTTCAGTTATTTAACTTTTCTACTAGACTTTCTATTTGATTCCTTTTTATAATTCTGTCTCTTTATTGATATACTATGTTTGGAGACACACCATTGTCACACTTTCCTTTAATTCTTTAGACATGACTTCCTTTAGTTCTTTGAATATAGTTATAACAGTTGACTTAAAGTCCTTATCTAACTGGCCAACATCTGGGCCATTTCAGAGACATTTCCTATTGGCTGTTGTTTTCCTTTTGTAGAGGCAATACCTTCCTGTTTCTCTGCATGTCTCATAATTTGTGGTCGAAATCTGGACATCATAGATAATATATTGCAACAACTCTGGTACCACATTTTTTCCCTCACCCTTCCACTCCTGTTTGTTCTTATTGCTGTTTGTTGTTGTTGTTGTTTCTTGTTACTGCTTTTTGTTCAGCAACTTCCCTAGACTTAATCTGTAGATTCTATATTCTCTACAGTGTGTTCTCTAAGTTCTCTGCTAGCTTTAAAATAAAAAATCTTGTTTTTATTTTTAAGACTGGACCTAGGGTTCACCCTGTGTCAGTATACTTTAGTGGTTGCATGGATCCTGATGGTTCAGATTTCCTTAATTGCCTTGAGACAGTACATCTTCTTCCCACCTTTTGCATGAGGTTCTGTTTGAAGCATACCTTCAAACCTCAGGCAGTATAGGAGTTGGCCTTATCTTTCACCTCCTGCTTGCTTGGGACTTCAGGGTCAGTCAGAAGTGAATGGCTGGGCTTTCTCCTTACTCAGGTCTTCCTGGGCTCAGGGACATCCCTGGTCATGGGCATAGCCCTGCACATGTGAACAACCTTCTAGATCCTCGGGAATATGTCAGAGCTTTTCAAAGTTCCCTATGGTCATCTAGTTCTCCAAATCTTCCTTTTGCATTTTGGTGAGGTTCTTGTTGGTCTCAACTGAAGCATACAGCTTTAGGCAGCTGTGATGTTAAGTGTTAGCAGTAGATTGCTGTTCTTTTCACTAATGCCCTGGGGATAGGACTTTTTCACCTGATTCACCTAAGCTTCAAGTCAAATCAAACAGAAACAACAACCTGGGCATGGGGATTTTCCAGGGAGCTGCTAATTTGATCAAAAAATTGATTGTCCTTCGGAGATGGAGCTTTTACTGCAGCTCCAAAGTGGCCAGTGTCCTATTGAAGCTGCAGGCATTCCATGGCCACCTCATCCCTCAGCTTCGGAGGGAGGAGGATGGGAATATTGCCACATGAAAATGACACAGACTTCACTGGTTTTTAATGAGATTCAGTAGTTTTTCTTGAATAGATATTTTTTGAATAGCTATTTTGTTCTGGGCCTTTGGTTAAACTCCAGATGGTTGAATCTGATCGTTTTGCTTATATTTTCATTGTTTGTGGAGCAGTGTGTTCACTGAGGTGCATGCTTCACCATTTCATCTGGATAGTCTTAATCAAACTCAGGTATCTCAGAGTAAACAGCTATGCTGTTTATTGAGCATCCCTGTGCTTACTCAATAAATGACTTAATGAATATAAAATGCTCAGAAGAGTTTGGGGCATACATTGTAAGTATTATGAGCTAGCTGTTATGATTGTTATTCTCCTGCCCTCTGCAAGAGCAGCTTCTCTCTTCTGCTTCAGTGTTTGTTGGAGCACAGTGAATGACAGACTGTTTGAAGCTGCAACTCTATGAAGCCACTGATAACTGAGGAACACATTTAAGATGTATTTTCAAAGAGTTAACACAATAGCTAATAACCAGTGCAGAGGGTTTCAAACCCCAAGCTAGCAACGCAGATGGATAGCATCTACTCAAGCCTGGGAGTAAAACTAGGGTCAGTGTGGGCAGTGACTGGAAAGAAATTCAGTGTGATGACAAAGGTACTAAATCATACTGAAGGTGTCTCCATTCTTCAATTTACCCTTTTTAAATAATGTTATTTTACTTTTAAAAACCTAATTGATTAGAAAAATACTATTTCTCTTTTTTTTTTCTAAACCCTATTTCTAAGGATTGTAGCTGTCCATGGTCAAGCTGCTAAAGTGCTCTCATGTTGATTAGAAATGAGATAGCTAGAAGGAAATTAGAAGCCTCCGGAATTAGGTTATTTTACATAAACCTTATAAATGGAGAACAACTCCCCATTCTATATAGGATAGATATATTTGAACTGGGTGGCATGATCGCTGTGAGGGAAAACACCTTTTGGAGCACAATGTAGAAACAGAATGTCTTAACTTTTAAAAGAATAAAAAGTTACCTGAAATTACAAAAGCTTTAGATAATCCATGACATATTGACCTAGAATCTATGGGCGGTAGATCCAGTAGTCTTAAAGATGCAATAAGACAAGGCTAGGTATCTATATTTATCAGTGAAAAAAGGAAAGGCCTGCTTTTGGATGACACTGGAATTTAGACAGGAAGAGACAAATCTGAGAGAATGGAGCAAGGATCCAAATTTGAATACCGTGTTTTCATTTTATTTTTGTTTGGAGAGGGGCAAAATCTATGTGTTTTTTTTTTTTAAGAATAGCTAGAGAAGAGGGGACAGGCCAAGATATTCTCTTGACCTAGGTGCCCTGCATAGGTGCCCAGGTACCCAGGTTTGGAAGGAATTTTTCCCTTCCCTCTGTAGGCTTCAGGTGCTCCAGGGAAGGCTGCATGGATCCACAATTGGAAGCTTTGGAAGCTCAAGGAAGCAGCTCAGCTGCAAAGTAGTCACTGCACTGCAGAGAATGGTGGCAGCTGCTTCTCAGATGGAGGCCATCAACCAGGGGGATTATCAGTGAAGAGGGCAAGGGGTGGTGTGTGAATTCAAGTGAGATCCACCCCTAAGGAGTTCTGGAAATAACTATTTGAGGCTCAGGAGAGGAACTTGACCTACCATCATGCTCCAACCAGGGAAATCTGAATTATTGCTAAGAATATGATTGCTTTAGTATCTACACTGATGACGATTGAAAACACCCCTACTATATGCCCAACAATGTAGTATATATATATTTTTAACATCTTTACTGGAGTATAATTGCTTTACAATGTTGTGCTAGTTTGTACTATATAACAAAGTGAATCAGCTATATGTATACACATATCCCCATATCCCTTCCCTCTTGCATCTCCCTCCCATCATCCCTATCCCAGCCCTCTAGGTGGTCACAAAGCACCGAGATGATCTCCCTGTGCAAAGCAGCTGCTTCCAACTAGCTATCTATTTTACATTTGGTAGTGTGTATATGTCACTGCTACTCTCTCGCTTCGTCCCAGCTTACCCTTCCCCGCCCCGTGTCCTCAAGTCCATGTCTCTACTTCTGCATCTTTATTCCTGTCCTGTCCCTAGGTTGATCAGAACCATTTTTTTTAAGATTCCATATATATGTGTTAGCATACGGTATTTGTTTTTCTCTTTCTGACTTACTTCACTCTGTATGACAGACTCTAGGTCCATCCACCTCACTACAAATAACTCAATTTCGTTCCTTTTTATGGCCGAGTAATATTCCATTGTATATATGTGCCACATCTTCTTTATCCATTCATCTGTTGATGGACACTTAGTTGCTTCCATGTCCTGGCTATTGTAAGTATAGCTGCAGTGAACACTGTGGTACATGTCTCTTTTTGAATTATGGTTTTCTCTGGGTATATGCCCAGTAGTGGGATTTCTGGGTCATATGGTAGTTCTATTTTTACTTTTTAAGGAACCTCCATGCTGTTCTCCATAGGGGCTACATCACTAACAGTGCATGAGGGTCCCCTCTCTACACCCTGTACAGAATTTATTGTTTGGAGATTTTTTGATGATGGCCATTCTGACTGGTGTGAAGTAATACCTCATTTTGCTTTTGATTTGCATTTCTCTAATGATTAGTGATGTTGAGCATCCTTTCATGTGTTTGTTGGCAATCTGTATATCTTCTTTGGAGAAATGTCTATTTAGGTCTTCTGCCCATATTTGGATTGGGTTGTTTGTTGGGTTTTTTTGATATTGAGCTGCATGAGCTTCTAGTATACTTTGGAGATTAATTCTTTATCAGTTGCTTCCTTTGCAAATATTTTCTCCCATTCTGAGGGCTGTCTTTTCATCTTGTTTATGGTTTCCTTTGCTGTGTAAAAGCTTTTAAGTTTCATTATGTCCCATTTGTTTATTTTTGTTTTTCTTTCCATTTCTCTAGAAGGTGGGTCAAAAAGGATCTTGCTGTGATTTCTGTCATAGTGTTCTGCCTATGTTTTCCTCGAAGAGTTTGTCAGTGTCTGGTCTCACATTTAGGTCTTTAATCCATTTTGAGTTTATTTTTGTATATGGTGTTAGGAAATGTTCTAATTTAATTCTTTTACATGTACCTGTCCAGTTTTCCCAGCACCACTTATTGAAGAGGCTGTCTTTTCTCCACTATATAGTCTTGCCTCCTTTATCAAAGATAAAGTGACCATATGTGCATGGGTTTATCTCTGGGATTTCTATCCTGTTCCATTGATCTATATTTGTTTTTGTGCCAGTATCATACTGTCTCGATTACTGTAGCTTTGTCGTGTAGTCTGAAGGCAGGGAGCCTGCTTCCTCCAGCTCCATTTTTCTTTCTCAAGATTGCTTTGGCTATTTGGAGTCTTTTGTGTTTCCATACAAATTGTAAAGTTTTTTGTTCTAGTTCTGTGAAAAATGCCATTGGTAGTTTGATAGGGATTGCATTGAATCTGTAGATTGCTTTGGGTAGTATAGTCATTTTCACAATATTGATTCTTCCAATCCAAGAATATGGTTTGTATCTCCATCTGTTTGTATCATCTTTAATTTCTTTCATCAGTGTCTTATAATTTTCTGCATACAGGTCTTTTGTTTCCTTAGGTAGGTTTATTCCTAGGTATTTTATTCTTTTTGTTGCAATGGTAAATGGGAGTGTTTCCTTAATTTCTCTTTGCGATTTTTCATCATTAGTGTATAGGAATGCAAGAGATTTCTGTGCATTAATTTTGTATCCTGCAACTTTACCAAATTCATTGATTAGCTCTAGTAGTTTTCTGGTGACATCTTCAGGATTGTCTATGTATAGTATCATGTCATCCACAAACAGTGACAGTTTTACTTCTTTTCCAATTTGGATTCCTTTTATTTCTTTTTCTTCTCTGATTGCTGTGGCTAAAACTTCCAAAACTATATTGAATAATAGTGGTGAGAGTGGGCAACCTTGTCTTGTTCCTGATCTTAGAGTAAATGGTTTCAGTTTTTCACCATTGAGAACAATGCTGGCTGTGGGTTTGTCATATATCACCTTTATTATGTTGAGGTAGGTTCCCTCTCTGCCCACTTTCTGGAGAGTTTTTATCATAAATGAATGTTGAATTTTGTCGTAAGTTTTACTGTATCTATTGACATTATCATATGGTTTTTATTCTTCAATTTGTTAATACGGTGTATCACATTGATTGATTTGCGTATATTGAAGAATCCTTGCATCCCTGGGATAAATCCCACTTGATCATGGTGTATGATCCTTTTAATGTGTTGTTGGATTCTGTTTGCTAGTATTTTGTTGAGGATTTTTGCATCTATATTCATGAGTGATATTGGTCTGTAATTTTCTTTTTTTGTAGTATCTTTGTCTGGTTTTGGTATCAGGGTCATGGTGGCCTCGTAGAATAAGTTTGGGAGTATTCCTTCCTCCGCAATTCTTTGGAAGAATTTGAGAAGGATGAGTGTTAGCTCTTCTCTAAATGTTTGATAGAATTCACCTGTGAAGCCGTCTGATCCTTGACTTTTGTTTGTTGGAAGATTTTTAATCACAGTTTCAATTTCATTACTTGTGATCGGTCTGTTCATATTTTCTATTTCTTCCTGATTCAGTCTTGGCAGGTTGTGCATGTCTAAGAATTTGTCCATTTCTTCCAGGTTGTCCATTTTGTTGGCATAGGGTTGCTTGTAGTAATCTCATGATCCTTTGTATTTCTGCAGTGTCAGTCATTACTTCTCCTTTTTCATTTCTAATTCTGTTGATTTGAGTCCTCTTACTTTTTTTCTTGATGAGTCTGGCTAATGTTTTATCAATTTTGTTTATCTTCTCAAAGAACCAGATTTTAGTTTTATTGATCTTTGCTATCATTTCCTTCATTTCTTTTTCATTTATTTCTGATCTGAAATTTATTTCTTTCCTTTTGCTAACTTTGGGTTTTTTCTTTCTTCTTTCTCTAATTGCTTTAGGTTGTTTCTTTGATATTTTTCTTTTCTCTTGAGGTAGAAATGTATAGCTATAAACTTCCCTTTTAGAACTGCTTTTGCTGCATCCCATAGGTTTTGTGTCATCGTGTTTTCATTGTCATTTGTTTCTAGGTATTTTTTGATTTCCTCTTTGATTTCTTCAGTGATCTCTTGGTTATTAAGTAGTGTATTATTTAGCCTCCATGTGTTTGTATTTTTTACAGAGTTTTTCCTGTAATTGATATTTGGTCTCATAGCGTTGTGGTCAGAAAAGATACTTGATATGATTTCAATTTTCTTAAACTTACCAAGGCTTGATTTGTGACCCAAGATGTGATCTATCCTGGAGAATGTTCCAAAAGCAGTTGAGAAGAAAGTGTATTCTGTTGTTTTTGGATGGAATGTCCTATAAATATCAATTAAGTCCACCTTGTTTAATGTATCATTTAAAGCTTGTGTTTCCTTATTTATTTTCATTTTGGATGATCTGTCCATTGGTGAAAGTGGGGTTTTAAAGTCCCCTACTATGATTGTGTTACTGTCGATTTCCCCTTTCATGACTGTTAGCATTTGCCTTATGTACTGAGGTGCTCCTATGTTGGGTGCATAAATACTTACAATTGTTATATCTTCTTCTTGGATTGATCCCTTGGTCATCATGTAGTGTCCTCCTTTATCTCTTGCAATAGTCCTCATTTTAAAATGTATTTTGTCTGATATGAGAATTGCTACTTCAACTTTCTTTTCATTTCTATTTGCATGGGATATCTTTTTTCATCCCCTCACTTTCAGTCTGTATGTGTCCCTAGGTCGGAAGTGGGTCTCTTGTAGACAGCATATATATGGGTCTTGTTTTTGTATCCATTCAGCCAGGCTGTATCTTTTGGTTGGAGCATTTAATCCATTTACATTTAAGGTAATTATCGATATGTATGTTCCTATTGCCATTTTCTTAATCGTTTTGTGTTCATTTTTGTAGGCCTTTCCCTTCTCTTGTGTTTCCTGCCTAGGGAAGTTTGTTTAGCATTTGTTGTAAGGCTGGTTTGGTGGTGCTGAATTCTCTTAGCTTTTGCTTGTCTGTAAAGGTTTTAATTTCTCCATCAAATCTGAATGAGATCCTTGCTGGGTAGAGTAATCTTCATTGTAGGTTTTTCCCTTTCATCACTTTAAATATGTCCTGCCACTCCCTTCTGGCTTGCAAAGTTTCTGCTGAAAGGTCAGCTGTTAACCTTATGGGGGTTCCCTTGTATGGTATTGGTTGCTTTTTTCTTACTACTTTTAACATTTTATATTTAATTTTTGGTAGTTTGATTAATATTTGTGTTGGCATGTTTCTCCTTGGATTTATCCTGTATGGGATTCTGCACTTCCTGGACTTGATTGAGTATTTCCTTTCCCATGTTAGGGAAGTTTTCCACTATAATCTCTTCAAATATTTTCTCAGACCCTTTCTTTTTCTCTTCTTCTTCTGAGACCCCTATAATTTGAATGTTGGTGCATTTAATGTCCCAGAGGTCCCTGAGGCTGTCTTCAATTCTTTTCATTCTCTTTTTCTTCATTCTGCCTTGCAGCAGTTATTTCCACTATTCTGTCTTCCAGGTCACTTAGCCGTTCTTGGGCCCGAGAGACGGGCATGGACAGCTAACACTGATCCCACTGCCACCAGGAATCCTGTGTGGAAGCACAGGTCAGTACCCACACAGCACCCCCGCCCCAGATGCCTCAGTTATTCTGCTATTGATTCCTTCTAGAGAATTTTAAATTTCATTTATTGTGTTGTTCATCATTGTTTGTCCTTTAGTTCTTCTAGGTCCTTGTTAAATGTTTCTTGTATTTTCTCCATTCTATTTCTGAGATTTTGGATCATCTTTACCATCATTACTCTGAATTCTTTTTCAGGTAGACTACCTATTTCCTCTTCATTTGTTTGGTCTGGTGGGTTTTTACCTTGCTCCTTCATCTGCTCCATATTTCTCTGTCTTCTCATTTTGTTTAACTTATTGTGTTTGGGGTCTCCTTCTCGCAGGCTGCAGGTTTTTAGTTCCTGTTATTTTTGGTGTCTGGCCCCAGTGGGTGAGGTTGGTTCAGTGGCTTGTGTACTCTTCCTGGTTGGGGGGACTAGTACCTGTGTTCTGGTGGGTGGGGCTGGATCTTGTCCTTCTGGTGGGCAGGACCACGTCCGGAATTGTGTTTTGGTGTGTCTTTTAACTTAGTATGACTTTAGGCAGCCTCTCTGCTAACGGGTGTGTTTGTGTTCCTGTCTTGCTAGTTGTTTGGCATGGGGCATCCAGCACTGGAGTTTGCTGGCCATTGGGTGGAGCTGGGTATTAGTGTTGAGATGGAGATCTCTGGGAGAGCTCTCATCAATTAATATTACGTGGGGCCAGGAGGTCTGTAGTGTTCCAGTGTCCTGGACTCGGCTCTCCCACGTCAGAGGCTCAGGCCCAATACCCAGCCGGAGCACCAAGACCCTGCCAGCCGCACGGGTTGGAAAAAAAGGAAGAAAACACAAATGCACCCCAAAACAAATGGTAAAAGAAAAACTAAACAGAAACATCTCCAAAGAAACATACACATACACACCCACAAAAAGAGAAAAAAGAAAAAAAAAAAAAGGAAGAGAGCAATCAAACCAATAAAGAAATCCACCAATGATAACTAGCACTAAAAACTAAACTAAGATAAACATAAGACCAAAGACAAATCAGGCGTAGAAAGCAAACCGCAAGTCTACAGTTGCTCCCAAAGTCCATCACCTCAATTTGGGGAACATTCATTGTCTATCCAGGTATTCCACAGATGCAGGGTTTATCAAGTTGACTGTGGGGATTTAATGCACAGCTCCTGGGGTTCAGCTTTGGTTTTGGCCCTGCCTCTGTGTGTAGGCCACCCTCAGAGATCTGTTCCCTGCCCAGACAGGAGGGGTTTAAAGCAGCGGCTTATTAGGGCTCTCTTGCTCACTGATGCTGGGGAGAGGGAGGGGTACTGCAGTCATAATTGGAATGAGGGGTGAGCCTGCGGTGGCAGAGGCCAGCATGATGTTGCAACAGCCTGAAGCATGCCATGTGTTCTCCTGGGGAAGTTGTTCCTGGATCATGGGATCCTGGCCGTGGCGTGCTGCACAGGCTCCTGGGGGTGGGTGGGGTGGGTATGTGTGCAGGTAGTGACCTGCGCTTGCACACAGGATTCTTGGTGGCAGCAAGAACAATGTTAACTGTCCATGCCCATCTCTCGGGTCCAACATGATAGCCGCAGTTCTTGCCTGTCTCTGGAGCTCACTTAGGTAGTGCTCTGTCATCTGTGGGCACACGGAACAGGAATCCCCTCTCCTCATGTACCCGATGCAGTGGTCTCTTGCCTCTCCAGTAGGTCTGGACTTTTCCCAGGGCTCCCTCCCAGCTAGCTGTAGCACACTAGCCCCCTTCAGGCTGTCTTCACGTGGCCAGCCCCAGCTCTCTCCCTGGGGTCTGACCTCCGAAGCCTGAGCCTCAGCTCCCAGCCCCCACCCGTCCCAGCGCATGAGCAGACAAGTATCTCAGGCTGGTGAGGGCTGGTCAGCACCGATCCTCTGTGAGGGAATCTCTCCGCTTTGCGCTCGGTACCCCTGTTGCTGCACTCTCCTCCGTAGCTCCGAAGCTTCTCCCCGCCCCACCCCCACCAGTGAAGGGGCTTCCTAGTGTGTGGAAACTTTTCCTCCTTCACAGCTCCCTCCCTAAGAGGTACAGATCCCGTCCCTATTCTTTTGTCTCTTTTTTTCTTTTTTCTTTTGCTCTACCCAGGTACATGGGGATTTTCTTGACTTTTGGGAATTCTGAGGTCTTCTGCCAGCATTCAGTAGGTGTTCAGTAGGAATTGTTCCACATGTAGCTGTAATTTTGACGTATTTGTGGGGAGGAAGTTGATCTCCGTGTCTTACTCCTCTGCCATCTTGAAGGTCTCTGTCTAGTATATTTTTAAATCTGTGGTGTTTACAGCAACTCTTTAAGACTGCTTTTATCCTCTACACTTAGTAGATGAGAAAGGTAAGACGTAAAAAGGTAAGCAGCTTTCCCAAGGGTGCACACTTAGTATTTGGCAGAGCCAGAATCAGAACTCAAATCTTCTTCACCCAAAATGTTATTATCATTCCAGGACATCATCTCTCATGCACCTGTGGAAGTATGCTTCTTACTTGCACCTTCAAAGTGTCTGGATACCCATGTAGAGTGAGCAAAGAAGGCCCATAAACATCAACAACAACAAAAAACATGAAAGGAAAAAGGCAAATTCAAAAAGAACTTCTACTGTTAGTGTGTTTTTTGGTCCTACAAAATCACAGTGAGAAAACTGGGAGGATGGAAATTTTTCTGCAGGAAAAGGGCTCAAAAGAGTGCAAAATAAACCTGACTCATAAGCTATTACTGTGATAATTTAGTGTACAGCAGCTGAAGTAACAATTGCTTTCTATTCATTTACCCAAGTTGGGAAAAGAAAGTTTCTTTCAAAAGCTGAGATGCTGATAATTGCTTATGTGAGCTTCCATTTTAAAGAAAAAAGCGTTGCTGAAGCTGGCACTGTTCCAGGGGAAGGATAGTCAGTGTTGGAACATTTTGGGTGAATTTTAAGAAATGGATGATGAAGAAGAAAACTAATTATGTCTAAATATAAATTAAGCTATTTCTCAAAGGATACAATAGTACAGAATTATGCAACAAATTAGCCAGCAAGATATTACTATTCCAATCGAAATCATGCTGGTACATGAGAGATGCTAACCTTTTGGATAAACAGTGTTGATTAAAAAATTGCCAAGAATCTTGGGCAATTTATGTAGTTGACTTTCTAAGATGTTGGAGATTTCTGTGCTGACATTGATAGTGAGCCCCATTTTTATGGACTGAATTGTACCTCCCCCAATCCCTGTGTTGGAGCCCTAACTCTCAGTGTGACTATATTTGGAGATAGGATCTTTAAGTAATTAAGTTTAAATGAGGCCATAAGAGTGGGGCTCTAATCCAATAGAACCGGTGCCCTTATAAGAAGAGGGAGCAACAATAGCAGTGCCCACACAGAGGAAAGGCAAGGTGGTGACATCCATCTTTGAGGCAGAAAAAGAGTCCTCACAAGAAACCTGTGCTGCTGGCACCTTGAACTTGGCCTTCCAGCCTCCAGAACCATGAGAAAATAAATGTCTGTTGTTTAAGCCAGCCAATCTGAGTATTTTGTTATGGAAGTCTGACCAGACTAATACACTTGCACAGCAACAGTTCTCAAATTTGAGTGTGGCTATTTTATGTGCCTTATCATTTGTCAACATCATTTAGCATTCTTCTGTCAATCAATAGAGAATGTTTCAACATTCTCTGATTTTAACTACCTTTGTGTGAATTTTAAAATGAGTGACGTGAATTAAGCCTGGCAGATATCTTTCTTCTCTCAGTTTACTTTCACTGCATATCATTTACATGGATCTCTATAAATTTTCTATCTGCCTGACTTTTCTTTCAAGTATAAATAATTTTGTTACCTTTTGAGTTGTCATTTAAATACCACTTAAAGTATTTTTACAAGGACTTTGCAATATCACAGGAAAAGTGTTGGTCTTTTAATTCCATAATGCCTTTGACATTCATCCAGGAAGAGGAAGTGATCTAAGGAAAGTACAGATGAAGCATGCATAGTTTTTAGAGCTCATGAAAGGTATGGATGAAATAAAGTTATCTCCAGGTATTTATCATGCTGGCCATCCATTCTTTCAACATAGTTTTTGAGCACTAATATTGAACTAAGTTAATAAAGACACAGTGGGCTTTATGCAAAGTACTCATTTCATCAGTTCTAAGCCAACTCCTCTATGACCCTTTACTTGCTTTAACTAGCTTTCAAAATAACCCTATTCCTCTGTGGGCTATTTTAATGAAAGAGACCCTTTTTACCTTATTTCAATGTTCGAGAGACTCATATGTATTACATGCTCCAAAATATATATTGAATTGTGTTGAGGGCTACCTAAGCTAATTAATATCTTTTGTCCCTTAAAAACTGAATTCAGTAATAAAACTACAATAGAATTATAGCTATTTCATCCTAAGTGCCTTTTAAAGTCAAATTTTTTCATTCTCTGAGACCCAAAGAATACATATATTTCCCTGGAAAATGGGGCAACTCTACAAATTCATGACAACTCCTTCAAACAAAAGGAGAAAAGTGGATCAATTTAGCCAGACAATAAAAATTAAGTTACTTCGATTTTGACTAAAGAAAACATCTTCTTTTATGGAAGAATTTCAAAACTGCAAATTACAATTTAAAATGATAGCTGAAAGGCATAATCTACAGGAAGGCAATTTTTGTAAGATATATTAAACTTGAACTTTTATATTATATTTGATGAGATGTAAAATCATAGCATTTTAAAACCCAAAGAAGGGGCCTTGGAGAGCTCCCATTGAAAAGCAAATCACAAGAAAGAACTCTTCTATGTGTAAAATGCAAATTTGCCTTTGAAAGATGGAGCAACATCCCCAGAGGTCCATGTGCAGAGTGATTTTCAAATAAAGACACCGATAATAAAAAACATTTTGCTCTCTTAATATCTGGTTAAAAAAACCCACACACTATAAACCAAAAAACAGGCATCCATCACCTAATATGACTCTGCTAAGGATACTGCACGTTACCATGGCACCACTTCAGGCTTGCTAGCTGGCCTGTCCACCTGGGAGAAACCTTGCATTGCATCCTCCACACCCACACGGTCTTAGGAGTCTTGACACTTTGTTATGCTTTGTTTTTTCCTAATTTTCCATCCTGACACTAAATAAATAATCCCTGGGCTTTGAGATATAGCAGAACTAGCAAAAGGTTTGGAATCAAACATAGCCAGGCTTGGAATCAACCCCCACTCTGTTTACTAAGTAAGTGGTCTTGGTCAGCCACTTCATCGCTTTCATTTTCAGTTGAATAGTGAGAATAATGATGCCTGCTCCCGGCATTGTAGGAGTTAGAGACAGTGCATCTAATCTAGATACTGTTTCTAGTACCCAGTGGGCACATTTATCATTATTCAGTTTGTACGTGGAATCGACCAATTTGTCATCCAGCTGTAGTTTCTCAGTTTCAGTCTGGATTGAGTTGTGACCTCAGTCATTTAGTTTACACCCTGTGTGGATCCAAACTGGTTTGGATCAAGTCAAGTGAAAAAATAGCACTAGACATGTTCACCTTTATTCTAATTCAGAATCAGTGAAAGCCATGATATCACATGATGTCACAAGCCATGATGTCCATTTACCAAAATAGTGGCACACACACACACACACACACACACACACACAGTTTCTTTGAGCAGCTTTTTGAGCAACTTTAAGACCTCTCGCCTAAATGCACAAGAGTCATGATGAATATTACGAGCAACTAGGTGCACAAGCGTTACTGAAAACTACTCTGTGTCAGGCACTTTACAAGATGTCTGGGTAGCAACCATGAACCAGATGTTCACAATCGTGGACTTCATGGTATCATAGAGAAAACAGAAATTTAAAAATACTTACAAACCCCTTTCCAACAGATTTTTTTTTTTACTACTCTTACTTCCCATGAAAATTTAACAATCCATTTCCTCAGAACCCAGTTCTCAATTATGAGGCACTAGCTATTTCCTGCTAAAGTAATAAGGCTCCAAGACCACACATTTGTATTAGTACATAGTGCTCTATTGCCAAAAAATAGTTCAATATCTGGATTGAAGATTTCTGAGCAAAGGAGGAAAAGTGAATAGGAATAGAAATTGGTGTCACCTGGTCTGGTCGACCCAGGTTAAATGTGTGTAGTAAATAATCCACCACAAAATGTGTTCTCATCCTTCCTATTGATTTATTTACCTTTAGTGATAGCGAATGAATGAGCCCAGCCATAGCTATTATGTATCTTGGTCACCCAGGCTGGGTCTATTAGCAGGAGTACACTGGTCCATCTGTACAATGAAAGTCTGGGTTTTAAAAATTCAGGTTTGAAAAGGGATCAGATGTGTGGTTATGAGAGGTGGGAGATAGGAGAGGGGGAATCAGTCAGGTGGTCAAAGGGTACAAACTTCCAGTTACACGTAAGTACTAGTAATGTACAGCAAGATGACTATAGTTAACGTTGCTGTATGATTTATAGGGAAGTTGTTAAGAGAGTAGATTCTAAGAGCTCTCATCACAAGGAGAATTTTTTTTCTTTTTACAATATATGTAAATCAAATCAGCATGCTGTGAACCTTAAACTTACACAGAGTGTATGTCAATTATGTCTCCATAAAAGTGGAAAAAGTCAGGTTTGAATTGGTCATATTGCTTTGCAATACTCTTTGGCAGTATTTACAAAGCTAAATAGGCCTGTATTCTCTGATTACATGCATGAATTTTACATCTACTTGGGGATAGTTGTTGAAATTTTCCACTGATCACTTTGAAGCACAAGTTTTAAACCTTAATTTTGAAAAATAAATCAGATATGCAAAAAATTAGAATGAATAGTATAATGAATCCCATATACCTATTCTGAATCATTTTTTTAAAAAATTGGTTGCGTTTGATTCATGTGTCCAATTTTTCTTTTATTTACTTTTTCATAATGTAATTTATTTTTAATGTGGATAGCTTTATTTTCTACCTAACAGTCTAGTAATTTGACAAAGAAAGATGACCATCAAATACATTTATGCTGCATTAACGTAATGAATTGAACAGAAATGCACACTATGTTTACCAGATAATATGTATGAAAATTCTTGTGGCACCACTATCTTAATAGCCCCAAACTGAAAACAACCCAACTGCTCATCAATAAATAGCAGAGTGGCCAATCAGTCATGGCATAATTCATGCAATGGCTTGTGACATAGCAGTGACAATGAATAATGTGCAACTATACACAACATCCTGCCTGAATCTCATGAACATACTGTTCAGTGAAAGAAGCCAGATAGAAAAGTGTACCCTGTATGACTCTCCTTCTTCCTAAGCAGGCTGGACTAATATACGGTGTTAGAAACCAGGATACTAGTAACCCTCGAGGGTAATGACTGAGAGGGAACCCAGGAAATTTCCGGCCTCCTGATGATGTTCTACTTCTTGATGTGTGTGCTGGTTTTGTAGGTGTGCTCACTGAGTAAAAATTAATTTATGATTAATTATTAACTAATTAATTATGGTTTGTGCACTTTTCAGGGTATGTGTCATACGTCTTTAAAAACTCCCGCCTCAAAATTGGGTCTCTCTCATAACAAGTGGAAGTGGGGAAAACTGGTCAAAAAATCTATGAGAAGATAAGCAAGTTCATTATGATCACTGTACCTAAAAAGATCTAAGAAGCAAAGGTGAGTCTGACCGCTATCCTTCAATATCCGCACCTTCTTTTTACCCCTTAGTTTTCAATGTTTCCTTTTGGACATAATTGAATCCAGTGGCTGATGCCAGTAATTGCATCAGCACTTGCTTGAATGTGGTCCTTTTATTATCCTCTTTTAATTGTTGGTGTGCCCCACGCCAGTGAAATGGACAATGCAGTATTTTGGCTAAAAGCCTCACAGGTTATGCGTAAACAGGCTGCTCAGACAGGACATTGCAGTGACACAGCTCACTGGATTGTCCGGTTGGAATAGAAAGCCGAAGCTGAATGAATGACTTTGTTCTTCTCCAGAGAAGACCATTGTTCTCATGTAGGCATCTATTTATTCAGCAATCAGTCACAGAGCCACTACCCTGCTCCAGGCCCCGTATTTCAATGTTGGGGACAGGAAAACAGCCACATGCAATCCCCGTCCTCATGGGACTGATGATTTAGCCATGGGGTTAATGCATTTAACAAATATCTTAAATGATGGGCTATACCATAAGAGTGAATTATACAAAGGGCCTTGAAATAGAGAAAAATAAGTAACGGATCCTTTCTGGGGATCAAAGGGGACTTTGTTGAGAGGGTAACAATTGCACTTGATTGCAAAGAATAAGGTGGAGCTTTGGAAGAGGAAAAAGAGGAAAGGGGAGTCCAGCGCGAGGGAACAGGCTCTGCAAAATCATCGCTGTTAACATGTACCTATGTGCCATGCTTGTGGGGAGCGGGGGAGAGGGGAGCTTAGGACAGCAAGACGGTCCGGGCGGGATTACAAATGCATAGAAGATGCTGTTGGTGTACCACCGAGACCCCTTTGCCTGGCCAGTGTGTTCTTCCTTTAGCTGCTGTGAGTGTTGGTTAATCTCTGCCACTTCTCCAGTTTCCCCGTTCTGTAGGAGCCACCTCATCCAGAAATGCCTGAGAGGTTACAACCTCACCAGGGAAACCTGCAGCCAGTAGCGATCTGGGGGTGTAAGAGCCTGCTCCTTGCTTCATGACAAGGCAGCTCTGCAGTGCTGTTCATGCCTCAGAGCTCTTGTGGGATGGGGTGAGCCGAGACTCCAGCCCAGGCCACATTCTCGCTTGGCCCCTCGAACCGGTCCTGTCCTGCTTCCCTTACCTCCCTTCCTCTGAGGACACACCTCACCAAAGGACGGGCACAACAGTCCCTGACTCTGCTTTTAGGGAGTCTCACCTAATACTTCAATTTTGATTCTGTAAATAATAGGGAGCCACTGAGCATTTTCAGTCAGTGGATAGACCCAATCAGAATTGGGTTTTGTAAAGTTAACACTGTCATAACTTTGACTGCAACTTGGAGAATAATTTCTCCTGTTTTTCTTTAATGCATACTGCTTTTAAGCACTGTTCTGATATAACTTCTTGATAGCCAATGTGTGTGTGTGATTCTGTTTCTGTGAGGAAAATGTGATTATGTGATTGCGTCTGGGAAAATGGAAAGGGCGTTTTCTCTTCTGTGTGTTTATTATTTTATTGTAATTGTGCTCCAGAATTTTCCCCTTTATTTAATTGTTTTCTGATAATGGTTTTATCAGTAGTACAGTTTTATTCTGTAGCAGTAATTCTCATTTCCGTGTACTTTGTTTGAAAAACATTCTTATCCTATAGTTCATTATTTCACAATATTATTAGAATTTGAACTTTAATAATTGAATCACGGGTGAGAGAGGTGATGAGTTCTCATTGGTGACCTTCTAGGGACCACTTGAATAATGTTATAAGGTTTCTTTCTTTTTCTTCCCTCCCTCTCTCCCTCTCTCTTTCTCTCTCCCTCTCTCTCTTTCTCTCTTTCTTTCTTGCTTTCTTTCTTCTTGGATAATTCAACATGTTAAATGTATAACAATTAGGTTTCTGTCTTAGAATAATTGCCTTTTAAATTCTGTTTTATAAAAACTCACTCTTGCTAATTAGTTGACCTTTATAAATAAAATATGCATGTTTTATTTAACAGGTGCTGGGGTGATGTAGGTGTTTGCTGTAGAGTGTCACTGGAAATACAATTGCCTTTCCAGAACTGTAATTCTAGTCTTGATTCTTGCTATGTGAGGAAAAGAAATTTATGTATCTATACAATTTCTTCTCAGTCACAGGGGAAAGGAATAAACCTTTTTAACAAAATTATTTAATTAATTTATTTATTTTTGGCTGAGTTGGGTCTTCGTTGCTGCGCGAGGGCTTTCTCTAGTTGCGGCGAGCGGGTGCTACTCTTTGTTGTAATGCGCGGGCTTCTCATTGCAGTGGCTTCTCTTGTTGCAGAGCACAGGCTCTAGGCACGCGGACTTCAGTAGTTGTGGCACGTGGGCTCAGTGGTTGTGGCTCACGGGCTCTAGAGCGCAGGCTCAGTAGTTGTGGCGCACAGGCTTAGTTGCTCCACGGCATGTGGTATCTTCCCGGACCAGAGCTTAAACCAGTGTCCCCTGCATTGGCAGGTGGATTCCTAACCACTGCGCCACCAGGGAAGCCCTAAACCTTTTTTAAAGATATTAAATACATTAGAAAGACATTGAAAACTTCAAATGAAGAATTACTCTTATTAAAAATAAAGGTGTTATGCTCTCCTTTTATCTTTACCTGAGGAGATTCTTTTTAATCTGCAAAGCTAACTCACAATATCACTTCCTCTATGAGAAGGGGACTGAGGACCATAATATTCATTCCTGTTTTTCTAATCCAGAAGCCAACTCTTCCTCTGAACTCCTGTAATATTTAGTTCTGGCCTTCTTTAACTGCCTTTGAATGCCCTCTTGGATTATAAATACATAAATTTCAGTTAGCTATTACTGCATAATAAACTCCCCCAGACTCAGTGGCTTAAAATAATAAAAATGTGTTATTGATCATAAGACTGTGGGTCAGCTGGGCTATCCTTCGGGTCTCCTGTGGGCTCACAGCTGTGTTTATGGTCAGCTGTAGACTGGGAGGTGGCCCTGCTCTTTGTTGCTGGGTCCTCATGCTTGGGGCTCAGCAGCCTTGAGGTGGTCCAGGGTAGCTTTGGCTGGGACAGGTGGGCTGGAACTGGCACATGGGCCCTCCTGTTGCATTTTTTTAGTGAAAGTAGTTCTCGAGGCAGCCCGGGTGTGAGGAGCCAGAAACTGGCTCTGCCTCTTGATGGAAGGTGTCACAGAACCACGTTACAAAGAATGTGGTTCAGAGGGGAGTGAAGCACTGAGGGCTTTCTGTAGTGAATATATCACATATACACATGTTTGTATACGTGTCTTATCTCTCTCAGTCTAAAATCTTCTTGAAGATAAGGGAATATTTTTTCTTCTTGTATTCCAGCATTAACAGTGCTGTTCAGAATGGACCTCTGTTGGTTTTAAGATCACAGCCTCTCTCCCTCTTTTCAACTGATAATAGCTCTATTTTTGTCCTTTGTTATCCCTATCCAGTGTGATCCTAGTGGGTTTCTGGGTTTCTCAATTGGGTGTCCTAACCCAAGAGCTAGTCGAGGGATCAGAATGAAACTAAGGCTGAGACAATGAGAGTCTTTCAGAAATTTGATCTGGAAGACCCATTTAAGGAGAGAATGTGGTTGAAGCTGAGCTCCTCGCCTTCTCGAAGCCTGGTTCTTCCTTCAAGTTTGAAGCCTCCCGGTAAATATCCTTTATCTTTGGAAAAACATCTGTCATAGGGACCTTACACACTGCCAACTCTCAAAAGTTTGTTGAATGACTGAATGAAGGCAAGAGTCCTTTGATCACCAACTATCTTTATCATATAAGAGTATTTAGCATAAGCTCTCCTAGGGCATGGACACCTTTGGTTTGGTCTGCCCTACAGTCCTTTCTCCAAGAACTGCCCCCCTCACATGCTTAATGAGGAACCAACAAGTTACTGCAAGGGCACCTTAACTTGGGACCAAAGGATATTTGGTTGGGATAGCCAGCAAGTCCCTCAAATTTGTGAATGGGGATCCAAGACAGTCAGACAATCTAAAAACATAATATGTTAAATTGACAAGCTGTGAAGCATCTTTCCAGCCATACACAGAGATTTTTTCTGTGAGTGTATGAATTTGGGCAAGTCACTGGACCTCTCTAAGCTTCAATTTCCTCATCTCTAAAATAGACTACAATAGGTTGTCCAAGGCTGTTTAAAATATTACATGTGATCCTGAGTGTGAAGAACCTTCTATAATTCTTTGTAGTGTGAAGTTTAGTTTCCTCTTATTCTCCCGTGTGGCTCTCCTTTCATAAAATATCTGATTTGGGGGTTCCTGAATTCCTTTTACCACAGATCCCACACAAAACTCCTATTATGTGCCACGTACTTTGTTAAGGTCCTTATTTAGTAGGAATAATACTGAATTCTTGTATACCACTAGATGAAGTGATTTGCATATATTGACTGATTCAGTTCTCATAGCAATATCCTGGATGGATACTTTTATCATTTTACAGGAGAGGAAACCAACCCAAGACCCTGGCCTTCGATTCAGTTTCTTCCATCTCCTTCATCTTCAGTCCTTTGCCCAGTACTTTCTTAGTTTTGTGCCCTTTGGCTCAGAGCAAAAATGCTGATATTTCTGTGGCCCCCAGGGGTAAAAAGATGAAGCTGCTCACAACTGGGGTTGACTGGGCTTTGGTGCTCTGCTTGGCTCACATCCCACCTAACACCCCCTTGTGGCTTAGAGTATAAAAATTTCAATTGTCTATTTGCAAAGGTACAGAGTTTGGGGTGATTTTAGAATGATTTTTTTAACAATAAAATTTGGGGGAGAAAAATAGTTTTCTGAAAAAGACTCTCAGGTAACCAGAACACACAGCCTTCCAAATTGTCCTTAGAAAATGGACAGAGGCAAAGTACAAAGCTGGTCTCTAGTGTTACGGTATTTTATAAATTAAGGCTGATTCTACTTGTTAAATGACTTCTTATTGCTGTCAACATGTTCCACTGTGTCATTTTCTAATGTAATGATCAAACGCCTAGGTTTCTAGATTAGCAATAAAGATAAAATTGTTTTAGAATCCATCCCCCCACTTCCTCACCTACTTTTTCTTTTCTTTTGCCAAGAGTCAGGATTCTCCTAAGAAGACAAAATGTCTTTTTTTTAATTTTTATTTTATATTGGAATATAGTTGATTAACAATGTTGTGTTAGTTTCAGGTGTACAGCAAAGTGATTCAGTTATACATATACATGTATCTATTCTTTTTCAAAGTCTTTTTCCATTTAGGTTGTTACATAATATTGAGCAGAGTTCCCTGTGCTATAGAGTAGGTTCTTGTTGGTTATCCATTTTAAATATAGCAGTGTGTACATGTCAATCCCAAACTCCCTATCTATGTCGTCCCCCGACTCTTCCCCTCTGGTAAACCATAAGTTGGTTCTCTAAGTCTGTGAGTCTGTTTCTGTTTTCTAAATAAGTTCATTTCTATCATTTCTTTTTAGATTCTGCATGTAAGCGATCTCATACGATATTTTGGCACATGAAAAAATGTCCAACATCGCTAATTGTTAGAGAACTGCAAATCAAAACTACAGTGAGATATCACCTCACACCAGTCAAAATGACTATCATCAAGAAATCCACAAACAATAAATGCTGGAGAGGGTGTGTAGAGAAGGAAACCTTCCTACACTGTTGGTGGGAATGTAAATTGGTACAGCCACTATGAAGTATAGTATGGAGGTTCCTTAAAAAACTAAAAATAGAGCTACCATATGATCCAGAAATCCCACTCCTGGGCATATATCCGGAGAAAAACATGGTCCGAAAGGGTACATGTACCCCAATGTTCATTGCAGCAGTGTTTACAGTAGCCAAGACAAGAAAGCAATCTAAATGTCCATTGACAGAGGAATGGATAAAGATGTGGTACATATATGCAATGGAATAATACTCAGCCATAAGAAGGATGAAATAATGCTATTTGCAGCAATATGGATGGATCTAGAGGTTGTCATACTGAGTGGAGTAAGTCAGACAAAATGTTTTGATATGCAGATTCTGGAACTAAAGTGTTCTGCCCAGCATTTGTGGGGAGAGCACTCTTCCAGCATTTTTTATTCATAGTGCCTGTGAAAAAGAAACATGCTCACAGCCTCATTACTGAAGAAAAGGGCTGTGTTTTAAAATATGTGAATAATTAGCTCTACAAGGAAATTCTAATGGGAGGGAACAGCAATAGATCTCTAGGTGTTCAGAAGCACCTCTAGCAAACCATTCACTGAACAAGGGAGGAGGGAATACAGCTGTTGGTAAATATTCAGAATTGACACAAAGCTACAAGGAGGGAAGATCAGAAACTTTCTCAGAAGACCTACTATGCGATAGTCACTATGCTCCCCTAAATTTCACAATAAACTTGAGTGGTGTTTATTATGACCCCCATGTCAGAGATGCTGTTGGTTCCCGTTCTTCAAGGCGGGACCAACTCTGGTGTAGTTCCAGCACCAGAACTGCCCTTGGTATCAGACTGAAGCTTGACTTCAGCTGAAACCCCAGCCTTTCTTAGCTCCTTTCCCTGCCCTATCCTGCTTTCCCCACTCCCTTTCTCCTGAGAGCACTCTCAATAAACCACTTACACAGAATTCTCCATCTCAGCCTCTGCTTCTTGGGAACCTGACTCAAGATGCTCCACTTTATTGATGGAATGAGGGAATCTCAGAGAGGTTAGAAACTGGGTGAGCATAACCCAGCTCATATATGGAAGAACTGGGATTCAAATCTCAGCTTTTCTAACTTTACCAAGCTATTTCTTAATCCCATTTTTATGCAGAGTCGGTAGCTGAGATACTTAAAATACTCTTCTGTCTCTCTGCACTTCGGTACCAACACCATGCTGGTGACCATTTGCTGGTGACCATGGATCAAGTCTTAAGCCTGCATAGCTGGTTCCAGGTTGTCAATATCTCTACTTGGATGTCCAGGACGTCTCAAACTTAACGTATCAAGCACTGAATACCCTATTTCCCCGCAAAGCTGTCCTTTTTGTAGCTCATTCCAACTCAGTGGATGGCGACTCCATCCTTCTGGTTGTCCAGACCAGAATCCTTGGAGGCACCCTTGATTGCTGTTGTTCTCTCACACCCTCCTTCCAATCAATCAGAGAATCAGTCTTGTTTTATCTACATTCAAAAAGTAGTCAGAGGGCTTCCCTGGTGGCGCAGTGGTTGAGAGTCCACCTGCCGATGCAGGGGACACGGGTTCGTGCCCCGGTCCGGGAAGATCCCACGTGCCGCGGAGTGGCTGGGCCCGTGAGCCATGGCCGCTGAGCCTGCGCGTCCGGAGCCTGTGCTCCGCAGCGGGAGAGGCCACAACAGTGAGAGGCCCGCGTACCGCAAAAAAACAAACAAAAAAAGTAGTCAGAATCCTACCAATTTTGCTCAACCTGCACCATTACCACCATGATCTGAGCTGCTGTTATCTCTTGTCTGGGTTGGTGCCAAGCCTGTTAACTGGCCTTGCCCCAGTCTTGCCTCCATACAGCTAATTAGATCCCTCTGCTGGCTGTCATTTCCTTCAGAGTAAAAGGCAAGGCTTCAATAGGTCTACGAGACCCTGTGTCATGTGCTGCACCCCACCTCCCGTTACCTCTCTGATCTCTCTCCTACTCCTCTCTTCCCTCTCTCAATCCTCCCCTGGCACACTGGCCGCGTTCCTCGAATGCACTAGCCATGCTTCTGTGATAGGGCCTTTGCACTGGCTGTTCCTTCTGCTTGGGACACTATTTCCCAAGATGTTTTACATGGCTCCCTCTCTCACCTTCTTGGAGTTTTTGCTCAAGTATCACCTTTTTATTTAAAGTTGCACCCCAACCCTAATAACAATCAATATCCTATATCTTACTTTTATTTAAAAAAATATTGTCACACTTACCTTCTTCCAATGTACAATGATAGTGATTATTAATTAATTAATTTATTTATGTTTTCTTCTCCTTCTCTCCCCATTAGAATGTAGCCACATGAGGGGAGAGATCTTTGTTTTTGATCACAGATGTATCCCATGTGCCTAGTAGCACTCAGTAAATACACACTGAGTGAACAAATGAATGAATAAATGAATGAAACTTAGAAAATCAGTTACTTATGAAATTTCAAATGAAACATTTCAGATTGTCTATTTTAAGATGAGTTAACCATCAGCTGTTTCTTTTTTTTCTTCTACGTTAGCATTTTCCACTCTGTCAAAGGACACATTAGCCATCCTATATCAATGGGGATACTTCATGGGTTCATGGAGTGCTACAAAATCCATATTCCCACAGGATTAAAGTGTTAATAGTCTATTTACACTTTGCTTGCTCATAAGTTTAATCCCAAGTTGCCAAGGAAGGAATTATAACAAACCTCTTCAAATCTCATAAGAAAGCATGTAAGTATATGTACTCATAAAAAAGGACTGGAGAGAAACATCTCAAAATACTACTCTGTTCTCTCCAAGAGGCAGGACTCTGGGGAATTGATATCCATGTCCTGTACACACCTCTTCTGAGGGTTTCTACAGGCTCTGGAACACTTTGGTTGAACAAAAGTTTCAGTCCCTTTCTCATGTCCTTCCTCAAACTGTAAAATTCGGATGCTGTACCCAAACTTTAATATTCTTTCATCTTAGAGAAGGAAGTAACAACCCAAATATTTAAAAAATATCCCTTTCTGTATACTCATTATCCTTCAGTTATATATATTTTTTTCAGCCACTTATATAGCTGTGAAGTTTGGTCTTTTATACATTTCCAAAAGGCCATGTTTTACAAGTGACACAATTGTCTTTTCTGTTTTTTTTTTTAAACAACTTTATTGGAGTATAATATCTTTACAATGGTGTGTTAGTTTCTGCTTTATAACAAAGTGAATCAGTTATACATGTACATATGTTCCCATATCTCTTCCCTCTTGCGTCTCCCTCCCATCCTCCCTATCCCACCCCTCTAGGTGGTCACAAAGCACTGACCTGATCTCCCTGTGCTATGCAGCTGCTTCCCACTAGCTATCTATTTTACATTTGGTAGTGTATATATGTCCATGCCACTCTCTCACTTTGTCCCAGCTTCCCCTTCCCCCTCCCCATATCCTCAAGTCCATTCTCTAGTAGGTCTGCATCTTTATTCCCGTCTTGCCCCTAGGTTCTTCTGACCAATTTTTTTCTTTTTTTTTTTAGATTCCATATATATGTGTTAGCATGGTATTTGTTTTTCTCTTTCTGACTTACTTCACTCTGTATGACAGTCTCTAGGTCCATCCACCTCACTACAAGTAACTCAGTTTCGTTCCTTTTTATGGCTGAGTAATATCACATTGTATATATGTGCCACATCGTCTTTATCCATTCACCTGTTGATGGACACTTAGGTTGCTTCCATGTCCTGGCTATTGTAAATAGAGCTGCAATGAACATTTTGCTACATGACTCTTTTTGAATTATGGTTTTCTCAGGGTATATGCCCAGTAGTGGGATTGCTGTGTCGTATGGTAGTTCTATTTGTAGTTTTTTAAGGAAACTCCATACTGTTCTCCATAGTGGCTGTGTTAATTTACATTCCCACCAACAGTGTAGGAGGGTTCCCTTTTCTCCACACCCTCTCCAGCATTTACACAATTGTTCTTTTGGATGGTGCAAGCTCTGATCTGGCTACTGTTGGAGGGTTATAAAGTCTTGGTATCCTCAACACTGTGAAAAATTGTGAGTGGCCTCTTGGTGATCAACAGTGGTGACTGTCCCCATGAAGATGAAATTCCCATCTACTGCCAGTACGGTATTGAATCTGGAGCTTAATGTGTTCCTGGCTCCTCAGGCGATCAGTATTTGTCCCCAAACAGCTTTGTGGAAAATAAGTGATCATTGACAGTTAGAGGTCATGCCCCATAAATATTAAAAGTTCTGGGCCGCAGGCATGTTTCAAAGTAGAGGCTGGAACTGCTCAGTTATTGGTAGCATCTTTCAAACTGCCAACAGCAGGGCTTTCAAACTAATCAAAATTTAAGACAAATAAGGTAGTTTCCTTTTTGACATCACTTTTTGTGGATGCAGCATTTTGCAAATTCAGAGCCTTCCAGATATATCCCATAGGAACACAATGTGGGTGACCTTGAAAATATTGCTCACCTTGCCGTTTAAGGAGAGAGGATCCCTCCACTCCCCCACCCACAGTACTCTGAGAAAATAACCAATGGCTTCAGCAAGAAATAATGTTAACTAGACAGGGTTAATGACAGAAGGGGTAGAGAGCATTCACTATAATTGTTAATAATGAAGGCTTTGAGAAGAGAGATGTACACGTATTCTGAAGTGGCTTGCAGATCAAAACCTGTCCGGATTTTTGTGTTTTGTTGAAAAGAAAACATAAACTGTGAGGACCAATTATGTTGAGTTACATTTAGAAACAATCAACTTGAAAAGAGAAGTTTATTCCTTGTATGTGACCTGGAATTCTTCCCATCTGAAAACAGGTGCAGAGAAGGCTCCATCTCGTGAGATGCATAAACAATAAATTTCTTGAGGGCATTTTTTTCCCTCTCAGATACTTGTTTTTGTTCAAGATTGTTCCATTGTCAATTAAATGCTAACTTCACTTCCATTCTTTGCTGCAAGGAAGTGCTTATTCATTAACTGGAAAGAAAAGGAAAGAACCCACAGCTGCCCAAGGGGTTAAACTAAACACTTTCTGTTTTCAACATCATCTGCCAAAAATAATGCATGACATTATAAGAAGAAAAAGCTAAATATACTTGGGGATTTGAGAAAAATCAATTCATTTTATCATTGCATTAATTTTATGAGAAAAAAAAGCCAAAGAACTGTTTGCATTATGTGTGCAAATCACAACCACACATATTAAAATACAGAAGGCTTTTTTTTTTTTTTTGTGGTACGCGGGCCTCTCACTGTTGTGGCCTCTCCCGTTGCGGAGCACAGGCTCCAGACGCGCAGGCTCAGCGGCCATGGCTCACGGGCCCAGCTGCTCCGCGGCATGTGGGATCTTCCCGGACCGGGGAATGAACCCGTGGCCCCTGCATCGGCAGGCGGACTCTCAACCACTGCGCCACCAGGGAAGCCCCAAAAGGCTTTTTTATCTCAGTTCCTGAGTTCTGCTTTAGCCAAAAGTTAGTTTCTCCTCAAAGATGTGTAAAGACGCTTGGGTTTCTAGAAAACTCTTTAGTAAATGTGTCACTACCCTTAACAGGATGCTGATGGTTCTCTAAAAGTTATGACTGCTTCCCTAAATTACTATTTGTACTTTTGTAAGAACATAGTTTATTCATTAAAAAGATGTGCTTTCAAATTCTTGATCAACAACTTCCTTCTTTTTTTGTAACTTAAGGAACAAAGGGAAAACAGTTTTGAAATTTATTAAGATATAGATTTTTTTAGTATATATTGGAGCTATGGCTACTTAATATTGATTACATTCATTTATTAAGGATATTGATTGCATTACTTTTGTATTAATTAATTGATGCTGATTGTGTACAGGATTCTACCACAAAATAAAAATTAAAACTTGTGAAAGTCACTCATTTATGATTAACTTGTCAGCAGGTTGTTCAATGCTAGGAGAGTATTTCACTTCAAAAAAATTGCTAATTCTATCTTCTTCCTCAACTGTTTCAGTGGCAAGGAATTATTCCTTACAGTTCAACTTGATTTTTTCTCTTCTTTGGTCCTTAGAACATGGAACTGATCTGGTCACAACATCTGCAGGATAACACTAATAAAATTGTTCCTAGGACAGAAATTGATTAGTCTTTTATTTGCCTTCTTCCATGACTCTTTAAAAACTTCTTCACTTTTCATAGAATGCTGTATCCCAATGTTGTCATATTTCCAAATTCTTCTCATCCTCCAGTTCTAGCTTAAAGCCACTTTCCCCCAGCAGCATCTCTCAGCCATTCCAGTCCTTCCCCCCACGCCAAAGTGATTTTGCTCGCCTTCATGGTTATAACTCAGAACTTAAAAAATGTTTTTTGTGTACCTCTAATTTTCTCCCATAATTTTTTATTGTATTTCATTATACGTATGCTTTTAATATATTGCATACTTTTGGAAGGCAGAGCACATGTTTCATGGATTTTTGTATTCTCCATTCCATTCAGCAAAGTTCATTGTATAAAGGAAGCCCTCTATTCACGTGATGCTTTTATTTTATGTATACCAACACATTGGGGGTAAGGGCAGGTTAAATGTCAAGTTTTTCAGTGAAGATGGTAATATTTAATATAGCCTTCATATTCTGTATTTCTCAGGTTAAAGAAGAGAGACACAAAAGTTATGGTGACATAAAGAAAGTTCAGGATACACAGAGGTAAAAAAGGAAACTCCTCAGTGCTGTAAATATCAATCATGTTTTTTTTGTTTGAAATTTCCTACTCCATAGTAACAGGAAAAGGACTAGAACCCAGAGTCCTTTAGAGATAGCATCGTTTCCTGGTAAATATGAAAATGTACTCTCAACTTATTTGGAATGACTTTTAATGAATAATGAATGCCCTTGAAAGGATATGCTGCAGTTTGTCTTAAGCAAAGCTAAAACATAAATAAAAACAAATACATTGTATTCCCTCTGTACCTCTGTTTTTTTGTTTGTTTGTTTTTTTGTTTTGTTTTGTCCTTATATTAGGAGACAGGGAGATATGGAATGTTGGGAATTGTTTGTAAAATTAGCGCACATTCCTCCCATTAACATGGAAAATATCTGACCCACGGTTGCCCCAGTCTGTTCACTGCTGTGGATACGCTATGGATAAAAGTATCTGTTCTTCCACAGCCTCCTGGCTGCAGGGGACAAAACTCTGGGTAAGCAAAGTTGGATGGTTTTCAAAACTGTCATCCTTAGCATATTTACAGACACAAAGAGACTGTCATTAAATTTAGTCAGTGACCCTGAGCTTGGAATAATCTCAAACTGGCATTCTCAGCCGGGGGTGAGGGCGTGGGATGAAAGTCTAAGGAGCAATTAGGGGCAAATAACAAAATTAGATTCCGACGCATGGGGTGAGAGGTGAGTGGAAGAGAATTCAAATGCTGATTGGGTGATGTTAGGTAATTTAGATCTCACTAAAGAATGCTTTCTTCTTTGCTGAGCAGTACTACAGTTACTCAGCAGGGTCAGCTGCTGGCAACATTATTATAATGAGCTCTTCTGGAACTTGGGCATCCACAAAAAATCACCTGAGGATCCTGTCAAATGCAGATTTGAGGTGGCAGGTCTGGGCTGGGGCCTGAGATTCCACATTTTTTCTCTTTTGTTTTTCAAATTGCTGATTTCTTTCTTCTTTAAATTCTATTTATTTATTTATTTTAAAACACAACATGATTATATTTTAATACACAACCCAAATACAAAACACCATGGTAAATTGATGGCAATAAAATACGGTATTTCATTTGTATTGCATGACAAATGGTTAATACCCTTAGTCATAAATGATTTCTTAGAAACCAGTAACAGACATTGATATACCAAGGGAACTGAAAAAAAAAGAAGAAAATGAAATAACACAAGTGACTAGTAAGGATTAAGTATATATGAGGATGACTGAGCTGAACAATAACAGAAGAAAAGCAATTTCTTTGTAATATATTACCAAAGATAAAAATCTAACATTTGTACAGTTTTAGGAACAGACCCACATAAACACGGGGGAACAAGATTAGTGAGGTCCCATCTATATAGTAGGGGAAAATCTAGTTTGTACTCAAACTATAAATTTTGGATATCTTTAGTCCTAGAAGTTCCAATTCATTGGAATTATTTCAACAAATTAGTTGGATAAATTTATAATTTATATATAAACCAAGTTTACTGCATATTTTTCTTTTTTTTTAAATTGAAGAATAGCGGAGTTACAATATTATATTAGTTTCAGGTATACAACACAGTAATTTGATATTTTTATAGACTATACTCCATACACAGTTATTATAAAATATTGGCTATATTCCCTGTGCTGTACATTACATCCTTGTAACATTTATTTTATACCTAGTACTTTGTACCACTCAGACCTCTTTACCTACTTGCCTGTCCCCTCACCCCTCTCCCCTCTGGTAACCACGAGATTATCTGAGATTCCACATTTTAACTGGCTCTCAGGTGATGCTGATGCTACTGGTCCTCAAATCACTCTGATCAGAATAACAAATGTCTACATTTGCACTATCTAATACAGCATTTGATGGCTACATGTAGATATTGAACACTGAATTGAGATGTTCTGTAAGTGTAAAATACACTCCAGATATTTTTAAATTGAAATACAATTTAAATACCACAAAACTACCCCATTTAAAGTATACAATTCAGCAGTTTTCAGTATACTCAAATGGTTGTATAACCATCACCACTGCCTAACTCCAGAACATTTTCATAACCACAAAAAGAAACTCAGTATACTTTAGCTATCATCTCCCTCCTATTTCCACTTCCTCCCAGACCCTGGCAACCTACTTTCTAGGCTTTCTTTTTAAAGCAAGAAAGAATCTACTTCCTTTCTTTATGGATTTGCCTATTCTGGATATTTCATATAAATGGAATCACACAATAGGTGACATCACACAATAGCCAGACATTGAACCTGGCTCCTTTCTTGTAGACCGCTGTGTTCAAGGTTCATCCATGTTGTAGCAAGTATTCGTACTTCGTTATTTTTAATGGCTAAATAATATTCCATTATGAGAATACACCACATTTCATCCATCCATTCATTTGTTGATGGACATTTGGAGTGTGTCCATTTTTTGGCAATTATGAATAATGCTGCCATGAACATCCTTATACAATTTCTTGCATGAATATATGTTTTCAATTCTCTTGAGTATACACCTAGGAATGGAATTGTTGGGTCATATGGCAACTCTATTTCAATTTTTACAGAATTGTCAAAATTGCTTTTCAAAGTGGCTGGACCATTTTTACATTCCTTCCAGCAATTCATGAAGTTTACAATTTCTCTACATCCTTGCTAACACTTGAACCAATATTAAAATATAATTATTAACTAAAGTCTATACTTCATTCAGATTTCCTTGGTTTTGGCCTAATGCCTTTTTTGTTGTTGTTCCAGGATCCCATTCAGGATACCACATTACGTTTGGTTGCCATATCTCTTCAGGCTTCTCTTGACTATGACAGTTTCTCAGAATTTCCTTGTTTTTGATGACCTTGGCAGTTTGAGGAGTATTGGTCACCTATGTTGTAAAATGCCCTTCTATTGGGATTTGTCTAATAAGCTTCTGATAATGAGGCTGGAGTTTTGGGTTTTGGGAAGAAAGATTGTAGGTAAAGATCATCACATCAAGGGTGCATACTATCAACAAGGTTTATCACTGTTGATATTGACCTTGGTCAATTGGCTGAAGCAGTGTTTTTCATGGTAAAGTTATTCCTTTAAAAAAAATTATGTTCATAAGGACTCATGGATATTTATTTATACTTTGGGTTATAATCCAACACTATTTTATTTTGTTTTGATCAAATTATTCCAGGTTTGACCATTGAGAACACTTCCAGTTTGACATATTCCAATCATTGTGAGGTTTGTTGTTGTTTTGAGCACTTTATCTTCTGTCACTACAAGATGTCTAGGCTCATCTTGTATATTTCCTTTCTTAGTTGTAGTATCAGCCACTTCTAGGACCCCTGAATCCTTTTATTGGATAATGTTATTCCAAAATAAGATTTAGGCATTAGGTTATTTGAGATCTTTCTTGTTTCTTAATGTAGGCATTTATTGCTCTGAACTTCCCTCTTGGAACAGCTTTTGCTGCATCCCATAAGTTTGATATATTATATTTCCATTTTTATTTCTCTCTAGATATTTTTATTTCTCTTTTGATTTATTCCATTGGTTGTTCAGCAATATGTTGCTTAATCTCCACCTGTTTGTGAATTTTCCAGTTTTATTCTTATAATTGATTCCTAGCTTCATATTATTGTGGTCATAAAAGGTGTTTGATAAGATTTCAGTCTTCTTAAATTTGTTGAGACTTGTTTTGTGATCCAACATACGATCTATCCTTGAGAATATTCTATGTGAGCTTGAGAAGAATGTGTATTCTGTTGTTTTTGGATGGACCATTCTGTAAATGTCTGTTAAGTCCATCTGGTCTAACATGAATTTTAAGTCTAATGACTCTTCATTGATTTTCTGTCTGGATGATCTATCCATTGATGAAAGTAGGAAATTGAAGTCCCCAACTATTATTGTATTGCTGTCTATTTCTCCCTTTAGGTCTGTTAATATTTGCTTTGTTATTTAGGTGCTCCTATGTTGGGTACATAAATATTATATTTACAAAATTATATCCTTTTATTGGATTGACCCCTTTAGGAGTGTGTATTTTATTTCAAGTGTGATGGGAAGCTGATGACAGGTAGTATTTTCCAAAGTTGGCAGCAAACATATCACCTATCTCATGTGCTCTTCCAGAATGTGAACTTGTCGTGCCCCCACCAAGAGGTGGAGTCAAATTTCCCATCCCTTGATTCTGGACTGGCTTTGACTACTTCAATGAATAGAGTATGGAGGAAGTGACGCAGTATGATTTCTATGGCTGAGTAATCAAAGGCCATACCCACTCTGCCTTGCTGTGGGAGTGCTTGTGCAAGCATCCCTGAGGCCACTGTACTAAGGAAGCCAAGCTACATGGAGTGAGCATGAGCAATTGCTTTGGTCAGCAATCCTAGTCTTGATGCCATACATTCAAGTGAATGAATGAGTCTTCTGATAATTCCAGCCACCAGACATTGAATCACCCCAGCCTTTGAGTTTTTCCAGTTCAAGACATTATGAAACACACAGTCTACCCCCTCTGTGTCCTGTCTGAATTTCTGATGCACAGAAAATTTGAGCATACTAAAATTGTTGCTTTAAGCCACTAGGTTTGGGGATAATTTGTTATGTAGCAGTAGCAACTGGAACAGGGCTTTTGGGGTCTTTTGGCTTGGAAAGTGATATGATTGTATTTGTATTTTAAGAAGACCACTCTGACTATGGAGATCAGACTATAGCAAAGCAAAAGTGGAAATGGGGAGTCAAGGGAGGAGGCTGCTGTTTTTGCACAGGAGAGAGATGATGGTAGTGTGCGTAGTATGGCGTTGGCATGAGAGAGAAGACATGGAGCTGGAGCCATCAAGACTTGCAGATTAAAAAAAAAAGACTTGCAGATGGATCAGTCAAGGGGCACAAGAGAAAGAGAGGATTCAAGATGAGTAGGGGTTCTGGACTGAGAAACTGGGTGATAGTAGAGATGAGGAGAATGGAGGGAGGAACAGATTTTGAACATATTTAAGGTTATGGTAAATTTGAGGCATTCCAGTGAAGATGGCAGTGTTGAGAGATACTTGTATGTGCCTGCAGTTTAGGGTAGAAGTGGAACTTGAAAAATAAAATTGAAATATTCAAACATAAATGATACTTAAAGCCATATGCTTAGATGGCATAATTTAAGGAATAACTATAGTTAGAAAAAAAGATGTCCTTAGACTGAGCCCTCAGATGCTTCAACATGAAGGGGAGGAGTAGACATCATGGAAATAACAAAGTAGGAGGAAAACCAGGCAATTGCAATATCCCAGAAACCGAAGAAAATGATTTACAGAGCACTGATTCATGGGGTGAGGCAAGTACTGCTCATGGATCCAGCGAGTTTAGGAATGAGAATTGACCATTGTATTTGGCAACCTGCAAGTCATGGGTGATGTTGACAAGGCTCATCTAGTGAATTGGCAGAGATCAGTGTCTGAACAAGAGAGAGGAAATAGAGATAAGAAGGATAGGTCACCTTCTGAGGTGATTTACTGTAAAATGGCAAAGAGAAATGGCAGTGTAGTTGAAGAGAGATATGGAGTTAAAGAAGATGTCATTGATATTGAGAGATGACGTAGCATGTTACAGGATGTTTGTATGCTGCTAAAAATGATTTAATAGAAAGGGAGAAGATTGATGATGCAGGAAAGAGACGGTTACTTGGAAGAACTAAATCCTTGCATGGGCAAGTGGTGATTCAATTCAGCATCCATGTGGAGCACAGAGAAGGAAACATCTTCCAGTAGGGGAGGCAGAGCACACAGGATCTGAGCAGAAAGGTTGGTAAATTGGATGTTAGAGAAGATGGGAGTTCTCTTTGATTATTTTTATTTTCTCAGTGAAATAGGAAGGTTGGGTCTAGGTGCTGGGGATGGGAGAACTGAGATGTAAGATAGTTATCTCAAAAAAAATAATAGAGCAAATTGACCAGGGAATTGTAGAATTTCTGGGAATTGCTTAGGTAGCACTTGAGGTCAGTGGTCATGAATATAAGGTGAAATTATTCATCAGGGTGTGGAGTTTTTCTTCAGCCATGTACAACTATTTGAGAGTGGGTTCCATGAATTTAAAGAGGAGTTGGAGTTTTGTTTGGTGATTTCAATAGAGAGATGATGGAGTTGAGATGATGTGGGTTGAATTATTGTTCCAGTTTTCACTTCCTCCAGTAAATAGGATTATACATCTACACCCCTTGCCATGTGACTTGCAGTGCCTGCCATTAACCATTGTCTCATTGACCTTGGGCCCAGCCACGTAACTTGCTTTGGCCAATAGAGTACAAGCAGTTCTCATATAAGCAGTGACTTGAAACATGCTTGTATGATTTGGCTGGTTCTGTTGAGTTCTAGCCATCACCATGAGGAAAACCTGCTCCAGGCAACTGCATGTCCCAGAATGAGGTCATGCGGACTAGATCTGAAGCAAGCTTGCAGCTTGATACAGAGCTGCCCCAGATGCCCTGCAGATGCACAATTCAGAAATAAATCCCTCTTTTTATCAGCCATAGAGATTTTGGATCATTTGTAGCATTATTTCAGCAGAATTCTGATTAATTCATGAGAGTATGATCCTGCATATGATAATATGAGGGTGTCATCATAATGATGAATTGAATCTAATCCAAAGGAGGAGGAAAGTGAAGCTATAAAGGAGGAAATGGACAGTGACAAGGTGGCTGAGTCAATGAGTCAGAAGTCACATTACAGAGGGAGTCAGGCTACTAGAAGGTGTGAGCTAGAAAGATGGGGGGAGTGGTGAGAGACTGGGATACTTGAACTTGAGATTTGGAGGGGGCAAAGTTACTGGTAGTGTCAAGGAAATGACAGGGTCCAGAGATGGCCATGGTAATGTGTGGCTAAAGTTGGAGAGAAGACAAGGGGAACTGCCTCTTCTTTCCACCTTGACTCTCACTTCTGCTAACTTTCAGAATTTACATATTTTTTTCCTATACCCTGGTCAAAGAAAATGCCCTCAGGACAGGATCTGAAGATCAGGTATCATTACTGTTGTTGTTATTCTATTATTAATAGAATTAATAATAAGTTGTCAATTACTTATTAACATATATTGACCATTTACTGTACATCAGGCATTGTGCGTATTGCTTTACTTAAACTACCTCATTTAAGCCTCACAACAACTCTGAGGTGGGAAATTCGTATTGCTCTCATTTTACAACTGAGGAAATTGAGACTTTGGAGACTTCAATCACTTCTCCAGGGCCACTTACAGGGCATGGGTTGAATGAGAATTCAGGTCTGGATTCCAGGCTCTGAGTCCTGAGTGATTCATTTATCCAGCCTGTGGCGGGCTGCTCAGGGGTGGTCTGTGGGTGATTCTAAACAAGTTGGGGGCATTAGTAGCCCTGGAGGGGCTACACAACAGATGCCTAAAACAATATATTGTTCTCATGAGTTAAGAGTTACGCAGGGATCTCCTTAAGTCCTCAAATCAGGCATATAATTAAAACTCAGTGGGGAGTAAAGAGACAAAATTGAGACTCACAGGCCTACGCAGTGAAGATTGTTGCTAGTACTTCCCTGAGAATGAGATTAAGTATAGAAAGGTGGAGAGGGGCTGCCAAGATGGTGGAGTAGAAAGACTCCCGGTTAAAATTAAAATGTCCCAATGCCCAAGTCGCATTCTGGACTGATCAAATTTGGCTTACTGAGGCTGTGGCCAAACATCAGTAGTTCCAAACTCACCAGAGGATCTCACTGGGCCATCAAAGTTGACAATCGCTGGTTTAAGAGAAGCAGGTCCTAATATTTGCTGGTTCTACCTAAGGTGTCATTGCATTTCTGTGATGTGGGATTTGGGATGCAGGAAGTAGCAGGTGCTATAGGAACATTGATGTCAGAAGACCTGGAATGCCAACAATGGCCCCTTTCCTCTTTCCACACTGTTTGCGAGAGCAAAGCTGTCGTGTAAACGGCTATTTATTCCATTTGATCTTGCCGCTCTCTTCTCACTTGTTATTGCTGTTTTCCTGCAGTTTCTGCATCTAGCTTTCACTTGATTTGCATTCAGTTCTGCCTCTGCTGAAATGAGCTTATTTGGCTGCTTGGTAGATAAGGCAGTTACTCCCGAGAATTCCATTTGAAAGCAGAATGAAATCATCATGATTTTCACTGTCCCGAGATGCATTCATCCTAATGGAGGTGACTAGGTCACTTGGGCTGAATTGAAGAAGCATTCTTGGCTTTGTGTTCTGAGTCCTTCTAGACCACCTTGCAGTTACGGACTCTCTTCAGGCAGTGCTGGCTGTTGGGAGTCTTGAGCAAAAAAGGGAACAAAAGCCAGCCTCTGCCATTAGTATTCTCAGGCGTTTGTCCAAGGGAAGCTGGAAGAGAGAACCTGTATTTATAACCTGTGAGAAGGGTATCGTAAGCTTGGGTGGTAGGAAAACACTTAAATATCAGGGAATCTGTTTCTTTGCTGCACTGGTCTTTACTTAACCCTTTATGGGCCTCAGGTAGATTGACTGCAAAAACTTGCTGAAATGATTCACCCCTTCCTGGAGCCACATCACCTGCAAGACTAGGTAGCTCCTCCCACACAGAAATGGAGTCAATTTCCCCACCCCTTGAATCTAGATGAGCCATGTGACCTTCTGTGACCAATAGAATCCAGAGGATGTGACGTTGTGTCAGTTCTGAACTCTCTCTCAGGAGGCCTTACACTCTTCTGCTCTCCTGTCTTAGAACCCCAAGCTGCCTGCTGGAGCAAGAAACCACAGGGCAGAAAGAAAGCCCAGTTGTCCCAGCTCCAGCCCTTCTGGAGCATCCAGCCTGTCTCCCCTAAACATGTGAGAGGGCCTAGCTATGAGAGCAGAGTACCTCCTTGACCCGGTATGAATGTGTGGATCCAGCCAAGGCCAGAAAAGCCGCCCAGTTGGCCCATAGACTCATAAGCAGTCATTCTTATTATTCTAAGTCATGGAGTTAGGGGTTGTTTGATAATGGCCTCAATGATTTTATCTTTGAAGAAAGGATTGGTGGGCTGATTTTTACAATAATACAATACAGTAATAAAAATATAATACAATAATAATAATAATACAATAATAATAGTACAATAATACATAAATACAATAATCACCTGTAGATGTCAGTCTAGTGACTCTGGATCCACTGAAGCAGGCTGGCTGGGCTCCAAATTCCACGCTCCTGTAAATTTCACAAGTGGCTCTGAAGCACAGCTAGAATGAAAGAAGTCTTGGAAGGTTTCTTTTTCTGGCACTAAAAGTGTATGATTCTCCCATAGCAGGCCCCATTTTAGGGTTGTAATTCACCATAAGAAACAAATGCCCAGATAAAGTCAGGATCCCATGAGGCCATCCCAAGAATGAAAGGGTCCAGACTCTATAGTGAAACTCTGAGAAGACAGTAACCCCTGGGCCTTGAACATGTTTACCAGCCTCTTCTCTTCTCTGTCTTGACCAGACATTATTTTCTTGCAGGAAACAGAAACTCACTGAATAAGTCATGGAATTCCTTACATGGTTTAAGGAATTCTCTCAGAATATATGACAGAAAATACAGCCAAGCTTTTCCAGGCTTGGACTTGGAAATGAGAGCATCAGGAGCCAATGATGTCTTGTTTGCTCTTACACACTTTCTCTTTTACCTTTTCTGTCTCCCCACAAGAGCTCCCTGATCCCCCTGTGTATGTCTTTCATTCTCCTTCCCTCCTTCTCACAGACTGCCTTTCTCTAATTGCTCAGTAGCCTACATACTCTCCCTAAAGAGAAGAGATTCGGTCTTGGAATTTACCTGACCTTCTGGTTGCAGACAGCTTAATGTCATTGTGTCCTAATTACAAACTGCCAGGAGGAGGACTATGGTCCAGTTCGAGTCCAAGGTCCAAACCCGGTCAAACCCCCATGAAAGGGAGAGTTCTAAAGGGCTTCCCTTTTTGGGTCTGAGAATAGGTTCACAAAAAATAAAGTGTGGAATTGGGAGGGAAATATTCCTCAATGTAATAAGTTACTTTTATAGGATAATCTATTATATTTACATTGGTTCATCAGGTCAAAACGTATAAAAATGAGGGTGTGGAGAAAAGGGAGCCCTCTTGCACTGTTGGTGGGAATGTAAATTGATACAGCCACTATGGAGAACAGCATGGAGGTTCCTTAAAAAACTAAAAATAGAACTACCATATGACCCAGCAATCCCACTACTGGGCATATACCCTGAGAAAACCATAATTCAAAAGGACACATGGACCCCATTGTTCACTTCAGCACTATTTACAATAGCCAGGACATGGAAACAACCTAAATGTCCATCAACAGACAAATGCATAAAGATGTGGTACATATATACAATGGAATATTACTCAGACATAAAAAGGAATGAAATTGAGTCATTTGTAGAGACGTGGATGGACCTGTAGTCTGCCATACAGAGTGAAGTCAAAAGAGAAAAATAAATGTCATATATTAATGCATATATGTGGAATCTGAAAAAATTGGTATAGACAATCTTATTTACAAAGCAGAAATAGAGACACAGATGTAGAGAACAAATGTATGGATACCAAGGGGGAAAGAGGGGGTAGGATGAATTGGGAGATTGGGATTGATATATATACACTATTGATACTATATATAAAATAGATAACTAATGAGAACCTACTGTATAGCACAGGGAACTCTACTCAATGCTCTGTGGTGACCTAAATGGGAAGGAAATCCATAAAAGAGGGGTATATGTATATGTGTAGCTGATTCATTTTGCTGTACAGTAGAAACTAACACAACATTGTAAAGCAACTATACTCCAATAAAAAATTTTTAAAAATGCATTGACCAAATTTCTGAAAGACTTAAAATTTGTTTATACCAAACCACTATTACTTACTATCATATGCATATATATATATATATATATATATATTTTTTTTTTTTTTCTTTTTTCGGTACGCGGGCCTCTCACTGTTGTGGCCTCTCCCGTTGCGGAGCACAGGCTCCGGACGCGCAGGCTCAGTGGCCATGGCTCATGGGCCCAGCCGCTCCGCGGCATGTGGGATCTTCCTGGACCGGGGCACGAACCTGTGTCCCCTGCATCGGCAGGCGGACTCTCAACCACTGCGCCACCAGGGAAGCCCGTATGCATATATTTTTGCAGTTTTCATTATAATTCAGGTTTTTGTCAAAGAGGGAAATACTATTTACCTTGAATATGTAGGTAGTGCCCCTCAGTTGTCATAATACAAATCTAACACTTGCTTTACACCTTTTTTGGCACAGACTTGAATTTATTTTTTTCTCCCTACAGAGGATGTAGAGAATCATTTTTAAATGACCAAAAAATAAATACAAACCTTCAAGAATAATTTTACCAGCAGCCTGGTTACTCTGTTTCATGGTTCTATTCCCAGGGGCAACGCATATGTGCTCAAATTAAAGAGAGGATTTGGCTGATAAATTTGGAAGGCAGACAAATGATTGATGTTTTGCTATATTTACCAGTAATGCATTTTTAAAAGATTCTAAGTACACAGTACCATCACACATAGTCTTTACTTAATTTCAAGATATAATAAATTGTATACTCAAAATTAAGTAAAACATAATTTACTTTTCTTTTACAGTTTAGCAAATGTTTTAGGAAGCCACATCGAATTTACAGACATGACCTCTGACATCATGGAGTTTTACGGTTTAGTGAGGGGTGGACATTAATCAATTAATGATACAGATCATTGTTAGTTACAAAAAGTGGTAAGGACAGTGATGGAAAATTGTAAGTAGCTTTGAGAATGTAAAATTAGGACACTTTGTTATAGGGTCGGGGGGTGACAGGGTTGAGGAAGTGATGTTTGAATGGCAATCTGATGGATGCATAGACTTGAACTAGGCAAAGACTAGTTGAGGTAGAGGGATCCTTGTGGTGTAGAGAAGTGCAGCATTGGAGAAAGCAATGGAAGGTCAGTGTGGCTGGAGCCCAGAGTGTACAGGGAAGCTAAGTAAGATTGAAGAGAGAGTCAGCTTCCACATTCATGTGAGACAGGGCCTTACATGACATATTCGGGATTTCTGCCTTTATGCTGAGAACAACAGGAAACCATTGAGTGGACTTAAGCAAATGGGTGGCTAGAAAAGATTTTCTTATTAGAAAGATTATTCCAACTGCTGTGTGGAACAATGGACGAGAAAGATGTGGATGGAACAGTTAGGAGGCTGTAAGCAAGAGGTCATGGTGACCTGAAGTGGTGGTAGTGATACAGTAGAGAAAATTGCACCGTTGTGAAAAGTATTTCCAAGGAGGGATCAACAGATCCTGTTGATGGACTGAATGAGGAGTTGTGGTAGATTGATTGCAGACACAACCCTGATTCTTCACTCTGCCTGCATCCCCTTTGCCATTTAACTTGGAAGCATCCTCTGCCTTTGTCTCTGGACTTGACCATGTGCCTGGCTTTAGCCAATAGAATGAAGCAGAAGTGCAACTGCGATGGCTCCAAGTCTACAACTCAAGAGGCCTTGCTCTTCCTTGTGACTCTGTCATCTTCATGAGGACACGCGTGAGGTGGCCTGCTGGAACATGAAGGACACACGGAGCAGACTCCAACTGCCCAGTCAGCCCCACTGAGTCTGGTCTAGACCAACGGAGAGCCAGCGGGTGCACAGCCCAGTGAGCGAGCCCAGCCAGAAGACATGGAGCCCGCAGCAGATTCTCTGCTGACCCCTGAGAGATGAGCAATAAATGCTACCATACTACGACACTGAGGTTTTGTGATTTTTTTGTTACAAGCATTATTAGATAACTGATACAGGAGCAAGGGAGAAAAATATTTCGAACACAGTCATTCATACACACTGCTATTGTAGTTCAACATGTTATATTATCATAATGCAGCATTCAGAGAGAACAGGAAATAGGATGGATACATTTTGATGGGAGGAAATTATGACCCTGAAAAGTTCCTAACACATAGTAAATAATTAATCAACATTTTTCAAAAGTTGGGTCTATAAAATTCTTGGTCCTTAGTAGTGAATAATACTAAAAAAGAAGATTCCAAAGGCATAGTTTAGACTTTTCACTTATTTTTCATACTTTGTCATATGCTTGTTGTCAAAAAAATTTTTTGTATGTTCAGTTAACCATGATTCTAAAAAAAAGGTAGAAAATCATATAGCATGGCAACGCATAAGAAAAGAAGAACTAAATTAAGCTGGCAAACTCCTGTGTTTTAGAGCATTTCCTGTTTCCTTGCAATTTTTTGTTGGTTTTGTTCCTATTTTTACACTGGCTCACCGGAGAGTCACACAGAGGAAGACACAGTTTATGGCCGGCACAAAACAGTTCCCAACAGCGACACTGTTAGTTCAAAGTTGCATTTCTTCAAAGAAGATGTGAAAGGAGAAATTGAACAAAAAGTCCATTCCTGGGGCTTGACTGTGAAAGGGAAGCAGGTATGGACCAGGCCACTTAAATGCAGCCCTGACATCTGTTTATCGATATGTGTAGAGTTCCCACACTTTATCTTGGCCACTAGGGTGAAGGTTTATAGTAAGTTTTTTCTCTCAGATGAGAGAGGAATTCAGATATTTAGAGGAATACAATTGCCTCCTTTTCTTTTCAATTTGAACTGTGATTTCTTGATATTATTTTTGGATGTTCTCAATTGGTTTTGAAATGTTAGTGTATATAGGAATTATTAGGGAGGTTGTTAACCATAGATCCCTGGAGATTCTGATACTGTAGGTCTGGGGTAGGGCTCAAGAACCTGCATCCCCAGCAGGCTCCCATGTGCTGCTGATGCTACTGGTCCGGGTACCATACTTTTGAGTGGCAAGACCTCAGAGACTGAGGTAGCCCTATTCACAACTCCGAAGAGAGAAATGTAAAAGCATTCTCTTAGGCAAATTATTTCTATCTTTTTTTAAACCTTGTCCTACAAGTGGTCTTCAGTACTGGTCCTGCTTTCTAATTACTGCCCAAAAAGCATGAGAGTAGATCAACATACTAAGTTGGAAAAAAGGCTTATTTCTTCCTAATAACCTATTAGCAATAATCGAAATTTGTAAAAAGCTACTATTGCTTTTCCTTCCTTTTGTGAGTCTCATGCCTTCCAGTATTTCACAAGGCCCATCAAGCCAAGGAACCAAAAAATTGGGAGTCTTAAATGAGAGGATGTGAAGAGTTTTGTTCTATCCCTTACCTGCAGTGGCTGTTTGAAGGAAGGCAGTTTAAAGCTGAGACATAAAAGAAAACCCATGGGTGGAAAGAGTCAAAGCTTCCTCCTCAGTGAGGTTGCATTTTCCATTTGATGGTCATCAGCACATGTAGAAGACAGAGCAGGGTTGTGCCCACTTTGCTGCAGGTTTTACCTGTTGAGTATTATTGGAGCTATTCAGGTTTTTTCCAGCTTCTCTCATGTCACTGACATAGTCTGAGTGTGTGACAAGGAGTGAAGGTAGGTAGGAAAAGTGTTTCTGGCTTCTGCTCTTTCTTCTTAATTCTGCCTAATTTTTGTTCATTTTATAGAATGAGTGCCTTGCATAAAATACAGAAAAGCATAAGAATAAAAGAATTTGTGGGTCCATTTCCCAAAGAAGATCCCTGTTAATATTTTAATTCATTTCCTTCCTGTATTTTTAGGTCTGTACAAACACATGAATGTTTTTACAAACCTGCATATACAGGTTTGAATCAGTTTTTCTTTAATAATATCGTGGGCGTTTTTTTTTTTTTTTCGGTACGCAGGCCTCTCACTGTTGTGGCCTCTCCCGTCGCGGAGCACGGGCTCCGGACGCGCAGGCTCACCGACCGTGGCTCACGGGCCCAGCCGCTCCGCGACATGTGGGATCTTCCCAGACCGGGACACGAACCCGTGTCTCCTGCATCGGCAGGCAGACTCTCAACCACTGCGCCACCAGGGAAGCCCCATCATGGGCATTTAAACAAGATTTTTAATGCTGTAGCATTTTCGTCTTTATCATTTATGATAATTTATCTAATTTATTTCCCGTTGCTGGTTTAGATGTTAAACTCAACATTTCTCTCTCTCTATCTCTCTGTCTCCATCTCTCTCTCATACATTTCTGAGCTTCTGGGAGAATAAGAAATAAGGTCAGAAGCAAAACAAAAGCTCAAATCTGGAGAATATTAAAGTACTAGAAACAATGTTTGTCCTGGGGATATTTGCACATCCCTAATTGCCTGGAGCCTGAGTTTAAATTGGCCACTCACAGGGGGACAGGAGACAAAGCCTGGGACCCCAACAAGTAAGAAACAGAGCTAAACCCTAGGAAAGGGGGGCTACACCCATATAGGAGACCTTGAGGGTATCTGCTGAATTCAGCCTTTGCTCTGAGTACCAAAGGATGAAAACAAAACAATAATGATAGTGCCAAGCTTGTGGAGGGCGTCTCCTTCTAGGTACCTGTAATATCCTATTTCTTGATTTGGGTGCTGACTGTACAGATATGCTTAGTTTGTGAAAGTTTATTGAGTCCTTCACTTAGATATGTGCACATTTCTGTGTATATATATTATACTTTAACAAAAGTGAAAAAAAAATCATAATGCCTCTATGACTTTCCCCCAGACTCATAAGGTGAGCATGTGTTTTAATTTGTGCTGGAGTGGTAGGGTTCCATATCCCTGGCAGAATAAAATGCAAATTTGCTTTGGAGAAAAGTACATTAAACTCAGAATTTTCACAGATAAAGTTCCAAGGATTAATAAGTATAAGAGGAAGTGAGCCACCATGAGAGAGAGTCAGCAGAAACAACACATGGAATCACACCTATAGTGACAGTCAATATTGGAATTACAAGATAGTGAATATGAAATAATTATGATGTACATAGTCAAGAAAATAAAGGAGTATTGAAAATGTGACTAAGAAATAGGAAATATCAATATTGTACTTACCAGCAAAAGAACTGAATAATAATTCTAGAGTTGTAAAATGAATTTTAAATTAGAAAATCAATAGCTTTAAAAAATAACATGGGGCTTCCCTGGTGGTGCAGTGGTTGAGAATCTGCCTGCCAATGCAGGGGACACGGGTTCGAGCCCTGGTCTGGGAAGATCCCACATGCCGTGGAGCAACTGGGCCCGTGAGCCACAATTACTGAGCCTGCGTGACTGGAGCCTATGCTCCACAACAAGAGAGGCCACGATAGTGAGAGGCCCGCGCACCGCGATGAAGAGTGGCCCCTGCTTGCCACAACTAGAGAAAGCCCTCACACAGAAACGAAGATCCAACACAGCCATAAATAAATAAATAAATAAATTTAAATCATATGGGCTTCTAAGAAGATCTCTGCTTTAAAAAAGAAAAATAATAATGATAATAATATGCAATTTTAAAATGTGTACTAGGCAAGAAAAAGTAGAAACAAACGTGAAATTAATAACATTTTATTTAACCCAATAAATTCAAAGTAATATAATTTCAACACACAATCAGTATATGATTATTAATAAGATAATTTACATTTTTTCATACAAGTCTTTGAAATCCAGAGTGTATTTTACACTAAAAGCACATGTCAATTTGGAGTAGCTACTTTTAGACATTCTCTATACACACACACATACACACACATACTCACTGGAACTTATGTTTTTCTACTATATGTAGATGGGCATTGGTCTAAGATGGAATATATGAAACAAAACCCTTGATTTAGATAGCTATTAATGTTTTTTTAATTAAAGTTTTTAAAATATATTTTTAAAGTTTACTTTCCATTCACAGTTATTGCAAAATATTGGCTCTATTCCCCATGCTGTACAATACATCCTTGAGCCTATCTTATACCCAGTAGTTTGTATCTCCTACTCCCCCACCCCTGTATTGCCCCGCTCCCCCTCTCCCCACTGGTAACCACTGGTTTGTTCTCTATATCTGTGGTTCTACTTCTTTTTTGATATATTCACTAGTTTGTTGTATTTTTTAGATTCCACATATAAGTGATATCATACAGTATTTGTCTTTCTCTGTATGACTTATTTCACTTAGTATGATGCCTTCCAAGTCCATCCATGCTGCTGCAAGTGGCAAAATTTCATTCTTTTTTATGGCTGAGTAGTATTCCATTGGCATATATATATGGAATATGTATTCCATATATGTTGGAATATTGGTGTGTATATATATATGTACACATATACATACACCACATCCTCTTTATCCATTCATCTGTTGATAGACACTTAAGTTGCTTCCATATCTTAGCAATTGTAAATAATGCTGCTATGAACATTGGGGTGCGTGTGTCAGTTCAACTTAGTGGTTTGGGTTTTTTTTCAGATAAATACCCAGGAGTGGAATTGCTCTCCACTACTAGTAGTTCTATTTTTAGTTTTTTGAGAAACCTCCATACTGTTCTCCATAGTGGCTGCACCAATTTACATTCCCACCAACAGTGCAGGAGGGCTCCCTTTTCTCCACATCCCCACCAACACTTGTTACTTGTCCTCTTTTTGATGATGGCCATTCTGACAGGTATGAGGTGGTATCTCATTGTGGTTTTGATTTGCATTTCGGTGACAGTTAGTGATATTGAGCATCTTTTCATGTGCTTGTTGGCCATCTGCATTTCCTCTTTGGAAAAATGTCTATTCAGTTCTTCTACCCATTTTAAAATGGAGTTGTTTGATTTTTTGATGTTGAGTTGTATGAGCCATTTATACATTTTTGGATATTAATCCCTTATGGGTCTCTCATTTGCACATATTTTCTCCCATTCAGTAGGTTGTCTTTTTGTTTTGTTGATGGTTTCCTTTGCTGTGCAAAAGCTTTTAGTGTTAATTTAATTCAACAGATGTGTTAATTTAATTCAACAGATGTGTGTAATTTATTGAACCATTTCCCTACTGAGAGATATTTAGTTTGCTTTTTCTTGTTTCAAATAAAGCTGCAAGGAGCATCCTTTATACAAAAACTATGTGGACTTGTGTATTTCCAAGGCACTGAGTTTCAGATATGGATTTGCTGTGCAATGGATGATTTTAACAGCAGATTAGACACAACTTAAGAGCTACTTAGTGATCTGGAAAAGAGATCTGAAGAAATTACCCAGAATGCAGTAGAGAGAGACAAGAGAATGAAAATATGATAAAGCACTTAAGATGCATATATGTCTAAACAGAGACAAAATGAAGAAGGGGTGTAGGGGTGTTCTTAAAGATGATGCCTAAGATGTCTCCAGAATATATCAAAGATACCAGTCCTCAGGTTAAAAGGTCCCAATGAATTCCAAGAAAAATAAAAGAAACTCATTGAGATACCTGATAGTGAACTCAAGGTGCACCAAAGACAGAGGCTCTCACAATCAGTTATTTTAAAAAGCAGAAAAATAGCACATACAAAGGAATAACTATTAGAGTAACAGATGACTTCTAGCAGCAACAATGGAAGGCAGGAGTCAGGGAGTAAGATCTGTAAAGTGCTGATGTCAATCTGTAAATGCATACCTTGAGAAAAAGCAAGGGGGAAATAAAACATTTTCAGACAAAAACTGAGAGCTTTTACAAGCAGTAGACCCTTACAAAGGGAGAACATCTGGAATTTATTCAGTTAGAAAGAAAATGATTCTAGAAAGTATGTATGAATGAAATGAAACAAGTCGAAACTAAAATAATGAATATGTTGTTAAATCTAAACAAATATTAATTAAATGTAACAATAATAATATCTAATTTGGGAGGTTAAAAAATCAAGATAGACCTGAATTCTGGACAACAACCAAACGTTATTTGACAGGAGTGGCTGGAGCTGATTCTTTTAAAGTTCATCTATTTTTTAGGAGAAGAGTTAAGATATTTATTAACTTTAAACATCTTAAGCCAATAATGCATGTTAAAATTTCCATAGGAATCTCTAAAAAAATAACAATTGAATGTAGAACTTTCAAGTAGATGTTAAAAAAAATAAAGTGGGGAAATTAAACCCCAGTTGAAGTGGCATAGAGAAAGGGTAAACCAACACATAAACAAAATATAGAACAAGTGGGTAGAAAATAAGCTGAGACAAATAAAAATAAATATATCCACACTCATAATCCATAAAGTAAAGAACTAAACTCCCCACTAAAATTCAATGATTTTTTTTTTCTGTCTGGATAAAAACAAATAAGTGAATGCTTTTTAAAAGACAGAGGGCACAGAAAAGTTGAAAATTAAAAACATAGAACAAATGCCTATCATATACTAATTAAAAGAAAGTTTTAGGGGTATAATAATGCAAAACAAGATCAAGTTATAGCAAAGAGAATTATAGGAGAGAGAGAGGATCATTTACGTAGCAGCAAAAGTGTTTATTCATCAGAAAAATATTTTATAAACTTGTATGCATCTTGCAAAATAGGCCTCAAATAAATAAACCAAAAATGTGCAAAACTACATAGAGGAAGCTAAAAAATCTACCAGCATATCAGAAGATTTCAACATACCTCTCTAAGTGATTGATAAATTAGTCAAACAAAAATAAGGCTATAGAAGTTCTCAACAATATAATTAACAAGTTTGACATAATAGATACATTTAAAATACTGTTCCTGTCCATGCATAGAAAATTTATGAAAATTAATGATATGCTAGGCCAGAAAGAAAGTCTTAACTTTCAGAGACTTATAATCGTAGTACCACATACTCTAACTTCAACATAATTAACTTAAAAATTAATAACAAAGTGATACCAGAAAGAAAAGGATGTGGAATGATAGGTAGGGTTTAATTTGTCCAATACGGGTCCCCCTGAAGACTGGCCTTCCAGAAGAGGAACTGCACCCTTCAAAGCTCCATGGAAACTGGCTATAGTTCACTTAAGATGTCAACTGAAGGCTTGGACTGCAGCCCTTGGATGGATCCTGCCAGGAGAAGGGCAGCTGCTATACACTTAGCTATCAACACAGAGCTGACAGGAGAGAGCTGGGCCATGACTCTGCCACATCTTATTTTTTATTGTGTTGGAGCCTCTGATCATATAAAAGGAGATAACTCATGCTTCCTCAACAGTGATTCTTGAAAACCTTCAGACCAAGATGGGGGATTTCCTATCCCAGAGTCTGACTTCTGGCCTCGTCAGTTTGTCCTGTGCTGCCTCAGAGAGTGATCGGGACAAGAGGAGACCCACTCACTTACACTCATGCCATCTCTGTGAGTTTTCCCCAGTAGAAACTCCTTCAGCAGGTTTGATGTATGCAATGCTAGTTCAGTTGCCCTTGTTTGTACTTCATGGAACAAAGAGACTGTCAGACATCAATGGAGGGAGTGGAAATTGGCAAAGCCACTTTGGAAAATAAGCTGGCATTTGTAATCCAGTTGTACATGCACAACACCAGTGCCCAGGAAACTCCACTCCAAAGAAACTTGCACACACAGGTACGCTGGAATGGTCCTTGCTCTGCCATTTTCTAAGCCAGTGAGGTGGCACCATGTAAAAAGATACCATTCTCTGCTTGGAGAAGAGCAACACTTAGAGACAAATGAGAATCTGGGACGGGCCCTTCTATTGCTCCTCACATTGTCTCCCAGAGAACCAACTTTAGGGCATGAAATTCACAAAATGTCAACTTCTTATCTCATCTGTGTAAATAACCAGGCAACATTTTCCACTTTGACATTATGGTTTCCAACATTTCTGAGAAATGGAAATAAAAAATTAAGAATGTACCACTGCAGTCCTTTAACTTTCTAGAATATATAGAAAGTGTAGCCTTTTGACACCATAGCAACAAATGACTTGATGATCAACATGAATTTTCAATTGTCCATCGTTTACTCTGCTGTTGTGGCTACTCAACCAGTATTTGGGGTTTGAGAATTTAAGCTTCGCATCTTTTTTAAAAAATTCTAATTTCTTTTTTTTTCCAAAATTGTCCTGCGAGGCTATTGCTTAGCATAATGGAGCTGGTGTAGGCATAATACTCCTGACTGTTCTTAAGGGTCCCTTTAAAAATTCTTCAGGAAGATAACTTGCAAGCACCAACATCCTAACAAAGACATCTACAGACACACATTTTTACCTAGATATCAGAATTAGAAAAATCAATAAATTTTTATGCCTCCATTTCATAGGTAAATTAGAATTTTCTTTTGTTAAAGTGGATGTCTTTTAAATTTATGTTCGTTTACTTGGCATAACATTGTCATAAAACGTATCCTACTCTTGATCTAGAACTCATTTTTCCTTTACAGTGTTTCCCTTTGAGCTACGTACCATATGGAGAAATAGAAAAACACAGCTTTCCTGATTATTTACATTCTTTTGGACTAGAATCCCTTTGGCGATAGCATAAAAACCACACAAGACTTTTGGCCCAAAAAGTCAGCAGAACATGCTCACTTATATGTGAGATATTCCTCATTTGGGACACAGTCATCTCTACCTTCTTTTAAATCTTATCATACCTGTTATTGTTGGTAGCATGATGACTGTTCACCAGCATCTCCTCTTCCAGGTGCACAGGACAGCTCCACTACCCTCTCCTTAGAAGTTGGCATAGCCATGTGACTTGCTTTAGCCAAAGAAATGGGAGTGAAGTCATAATTTCTGGATAGTGACATTTAATTGTTAGGATAACGAGCCTGGAATGCTGAGTTAACACCTGTAGGTTTAGGAATCACTGCCCTTGAGAGTCGCCTCTGCCCAATGAATGCACTTTTTGAAAGCAAGAGATGAGCTTTTGTTGTGCTAAGTTGCTGCACATTTTGTTGCTGCAGCCTAATTTAGCCTCTGCCCTGACCAATGTAATGTACCAAATAGTGTACTTAAGGGAGAAATGCCTTGACTAATAAAGATATTATATTTTAACGGCCCATTTCATCAACAAATATTTTGTTATCAAAATTAAAATGAAAAGCCCTCCATTGACAGTGAATCTATTATTCTTCCAGTAATTAAGTCTCGAAATCTTGGAATTATCTGTGATTCTTCAATTATGATATTCACATTTAATGATTTGCTAAGTGTTATTGATGTCATAAATGGAGATTGGTAGAGGCTATGGTTCTAATTCCTGTTCTTTGAGTTGCTAACAAATGTTTTGGAGCAAGAGACTTAATATCTATGTGTCTCTGTTTCTGTATTTTTAAAATGAAAGTTGGGCTACAATATTTTAAGATTAATCTTCAGCTCCAATATTTTATGACATTTTAAGATGTTTCTCAAATAAGATTTTTGTTTTGTTCTGTTGTGCACTTATTTTGTCACAACCTTCTATCAGCTCATGTTCTGGGCTCTTGCCCATTCTGCATCCAGCACGTGGGTTTCTTATATCTCACCTTTAAGTACTCAAACATCTTTGAATTCCTTTCTACCATATAGACCAGTTGCTAGATGCTGTGAGCCCTGTAGAGCTGAGCGTTTTAAAACCCATAAGCTTTTTCAACTTTCAGACAGGTTTGGAAACCACAGCTCAGGGGCAGAAATAATAAATGTCTGTCATTGCTTCTCTAGCACATGTCTGTGGCCGACATCTGTGATCAAATACAGTACTTCCCCTTCTTGAGTGTGGGTACAACTTCAAAGTAACTGTCAACATCAACCTTTAGGAAGTTACTATTTGTTAATCAGAGATTTAGACTTTTGTTGAAATGTTTTTACTGTGTAATGGGTAAAAGTCCACCTTTAGCAGTGTTCTAAGTCCTCCATGATCTTCTCAACCAACTCACCGCCCACCATCTATTTCACTTTTCATAGGAGAGTTTGTTATGGCTTTATATCCTCACTTGTGTTACTTCCTCCATCTAGAATGACTTCTATGAAAACAGTCACACCCATTCCTCCAGCAAAAACTCAAACTTCTATTATACCCACTGCCTTCTCCAACCCCATAGGCTCTCCTCTAAAAAAATGTTTCTCTTCTAAAAATGCTTACTGGTGTTTCCCACTTTCTGAGTGTCACCCCACCCCCATGATTCTAATTATATCTCTGGAATTTACCGGCAGGGTATATACATATTGGCACATAGTTACTATAAATTTTGGTAGCATTTAAAAATGAACGAATATTTTATTAATCACAGCTGCATCCATTGGTTGGAAATATGGCAGAATTCACATCCAGGAAGCATTTATTCAGGCTGCTGACGTTATTTGGTGCACATAGGAATTACACCTTGAAAGAAGTCTATGACACTCCACTAGTCCATGACCACAGTGGGAAACACTTCATTAAGGAGTTCATGATGCTCTCCTCTCTTAGTGGGTTATATTTTTTTAGGGGAGGAATCATATCTAACATTTGTCCATAGCATGGCACCTTTCCCAGGCTCCCAGCATCATCCCCAGCTACCATATAAGGATAAGCAGACATAGAAGAAAAAATTATGTTTCCCTAAAATGCTGCTGCTAACACACTGTTTAAAGATATTGAGATACATACCAAGTATGAAATAAACAGGAAGGAAGGCACGGCAAGAACATTTGTTCTGTCTCAGTGTTTCTCAAAATATGGTCCGTGGACTGGTGCCAGTCTGTGATGAAAGAAGTGCCAAAGTTGAGAGTAAGCATTTAGAAGATTCTAACCAATTTTCCTGTTATTCTTTTTTTCTGGTAATATTCATTGCAATGTAATTTCCTTGACTGTTGAATCTCATAATGGAAGTCTGGGCTTATAGTTTGTATGCCTTTGCTTACTTTTTATTTCATTTTCTAGTAATCATTTTTAAAATTTTACAAATGTATATACCCTTGACAGATTGGAAATTAAAAACAAAATCAACTAGGCCTTCCCTACAGATCATTTCAGAATTATTACCCTATCTATCTATCTATCTATCTATCTCTATCTGTTCTGATTTTCTCTAGATCTTTTTCCTACGTGAGAAAGGACTTCAGCTAGCATTAAAATGCCTATTTTGATTATTTTGTGGTAACAGGAAAAATGTTATATCTTACAGATTTCTCTTAGAGATAATATCAGTTACGCAGTGGTTGTTCAGCTTTTAAGTTTGAGACCTGAAATCAGCTCACCCTCCCTCCTCAGGGTGTGTCGTTATATTTAGAAAAACGAAGAAAACTGAATAGGTGGTGAATAGAAAACAAATTGTCCAACTGAACTTTTGAATTTCCTGCATTTGGCTAGCTCTACCTTTAAATCATAAATATTATTAAACATGGATTCCTGTCCCAGAAGAATGAATAATAACGGTTATATCCTAGGAACAGATGACATATTGTGCTCAGAAATAGGTTTCCATCCACAAATGCTGGCACTTAGAGGTTACCAGCTGTATTTGGGGTATAGGAGGTATAAAGCACATTACAGGAATATAATTTTAGAGTTGCTGAGGTCATGTGGGGATTTGGTTCACCTCCATTTTCATTTAAATCATATTCACAAGTAATGCCATTGTGGATGAAGTCATCTCATTAAAGTGTCAGACATTTTAGACTCCATTTCCATGTGCCTTATTATATGAAGACCTGCAACTTGAAATTCTCTCCAGATTAATCTGAGAGGAAAATATAGGCTCTCATTCTGAATACATCCCAGAAGGGATTAAGTGACCTGATTTCAAGAAAAAAATGGAACAGGCTATGCAATGAGTAATTTGCCTCCCAGCAAAATAAAAGTGACAAACAACAATTTTATTCATAATAGAAGTTTCCCCCAAAGCATACTTTTCTGCTAACTGTGGCATATTCTATTTGCAAAATGTTTTTAATGTATCTCATGTCATGTGCCTCTGTTTGTGAGTTCAGGTTTTCCTCTTGCAGGAGCATGAAATCCAACATCTATTTGAAAGTAAAATTAAAGATTTGCAGAAGGCATAAGAAACATCTCACAGCAAACACATAATTTTCTTGGAAAGTAGGCACTCTGAGTCTCTCGCCCTCCAGGAGAAACATCATAGTTATCTAGTGAATATTATCGGTACATTTGTATTTAATATGCAATCTACTTGTTTTATTGAACATGCTCCGATTTTATCATGAAATGAAAACAAATAATTGTGGCAGCTTTCCTACTGAAGTAAAATTTACAATATACAGAATGATTTATTAGGGAACCTACTAATTGAAAAATAAATATATTTTTATAAACGTATATAGACAGCCTAGTGCTATCTCCTCTTCATAGCTCTCTCATCTGGGACTCAAATTAAATTTATTAATGCAAAATTTTGGGGTGCCTTAGTGATAGTTTTGTTTCAGTATAATAAGTCAAATGGAATATTAGTTAGTCCAGATTTAATGGGTTTAAAAATAAATCATTTTAATCTTTTGACCCAGAAAATGATTCCTCTTTTTTAAGACTTTATCTCAGTTTAAGAAATGTTATATCATTACTTTTAAGTCAGAACTTTAAAGATTATCACCATATATTTTTTTTACTCAATAGCCTCTTTCAAGAAAAAAAGACAAAGGAATATGTAGAAATGAGGAAGAACAGACCAAAATAGAACATCCAGCTCATACTTTAGTCTGAAATATTATTTCTGAAAATACTGATAAATTGACTCATCCTTTTGGTCCTGATATCAGGAATGGGCTAAAAACATCTGACAGGCTCACTAAAATGTGGATTGGCCATGATGTGAAGTTTTCAAGTGCTTTCTGAATTTTTTTTCTAATTACACTCTTAAATGTTTGAAAAGTGGTCGTGATCAAAGACTGAATTTAAGCTGTACCTAGTGCCTTGCCAGTCAGCACCTTTGATATATGTCAAGATTGAGCAGAGATTTCTAATATGGGATCTGATGTAACAGAGGAATGAGATGCCAAACTATAAGAGAAAAGCTGAGAGACTGGGGAAAGAAACCCAAACTTATCAGCATTTTCCTTACTCTGTCTTGTCACAGGCAGTGAAATGCTTTGAAAGTGATCTCAAGGAGAAGACAAATTCTGAGTGTTAACAGTGAGATTTCAATGACATGGAGAAGCTGGAGAGATGGCTGAAATCCACGGATTGTGAAATCTCCTTCAATCAACTTTCCTCAGACCTGGTGTAAGAGGAATTCACTGCTGGGTCTTGAAGGCATTGTCACATCTGGCTGTGCCTGGAGAAATATCTGTGCTTCTATGCTGCACATCGTGGGTAAATATGGAATTAAATATTTTACATTTAAACTTTAAAAAAGAATAGAGCAGCTATGGATACATGTGAAACCATAAGAAAAGTTTTTTATTCTTATTGCTGCTTGCTTCAAATTATGACTTCTTTTCCTGGACTTTCAACAATCCTGCCCTCCCGACTCCCAGAATAATCCATATATCATGGTAGAAAGTGTGGTCATGTCCTAAAAAAAAACAAACTCACTCAAATTACCTTGTTTTGTTGTCTTTTGGGATAATTGTTCAAATGGAAGAGTTTTTTTAAATGAAACATATTTCTCTTTTCTTTTTCCGCTTTTCCTTGTCAGTTCTTGGGGAACTATTCCATCTAAGCACTAGTTTAAATGGTGAGTAATTTCACTTTTTAGAACTTCTAAACCAAACATTATTTTGGTCCCATCTTCCCTGAGTAAATTTCATGATGATATACCCCAAAGGCTTTAACTTGATGAGAAAAGAGTTGAAGAACTAGGACAGTGCATTGGGGGTCACCTGTCTCTAAAGCTGACGTTAACAGCAAGGAGAAAGGTGAGAAAGTGTGTACTTCCCTCTTTAGGATGAGACCCACTTAGGTACCAATGCACAGTGGAGACTTCTTATTTATTGGAACTAAGAATTAAATCTGGGCAGGGGCTTTCCTGGTAGCACAGTGGTTAAGAATCCACCTGCCAGTGCAGGGGACACGGGTTTGAGCCCTGGTCCAGGAAGATCCCACATGCTGCGGAGCAACTAAGCCCGTATGCTACGACTACTGAGCCTGTGCTCTAGAGCCCACGAGCCACAACTACTGAGCCTGCATGCCACAACTACTGAAGCCTGTGCACCTAGGGTCTGTGCTCCACAGCAAGAGAAGCCACCACAGTGAGTAGCCCCCGCTCGCTGCAACTAGAGAAAGCCCACGCACAGCAACGAAGACCCAACTCAGCCAAAAATAAATAAATAAATTAAATTTTAAAAAAAAGTCTGGGCAGATTTCCAAAATAGGCAACATTTTCTTTGTCTTCAATATGGTCCCCTTTCAGATGTGTGGCTCCTCCTCCCGTTTCCCTCTAGAATTCGGCATTCCTCTCCACCTCTCCTCCTTTCCTCACGCAAATCCCTAAACATAAATCCCGAAAATCTGCTTATAAATCTCTTCCACTCTCGTACTCTAGAGAAGATAGAAATACTTGTTCAGAAGTATTTCCTGTAGGAGTATTAATGGTTTAACAGGCATCAAAGTGAAGAGTAAGGGAGAAACAGTGGAGTTCTGGCATCCACCAGTGGTGGGAGGGGTCTTGGCTGGGTTGAGGTCAAGGGGATTTCATGGTCCCCTCAGTGAGTCAGGTCCATTTCTGAGTGAGACTTTGTCTGCTAGATATCATTACTAGCACTGGTGAAAAGAAATAACCTGCTCTGCTCTGCTTCAGCAAATTGTGTGTATTATCCACGAGTGTTCCCATCAACCCATTTAAGTAGCTCTTTTGACTGAGCACAGAGGGAAAAGAAGAGAAAGTAGAAATTAGAAGTTTTCAGAGTTCCTACTCTGTGCAAAGCCTCTTACATATTAGCTCCCTTAAGCCTAATTAACCCTTTATAAAATAAGTTTGCTTCAAAAAATAACAGCAACCATTATTTATTTTCATTTTATTTTTTATTTTATTTTCTTTGTATTCAAGTATAGTTGATTTACAATATTGTGTTAAGTTTAAGGTGTACCACAAAGTGATTCAGTTATATATATGTATGTACATACATACATATATATATTATTTTTTCAGTTATTTTTTCCATTATAGGTTATTACAAAATATTGAATATAGTTTCCTGTGCTATACAGTAAATCTTTGTTGCTTACCTATTTTATGTATAGTAGTTTGTATCTGTTAATCCCATACTCCTCATTTATCTCTCCCCTCTTCCCTTTTCCCTTTGGTAACCATTAAGTTTGTTTTCTATGTCTGTGAGTCTGTTTCTATTTTGTATATAGATTCATTTGTATTATTTTTTCGATTCCACATACAAATGATATTGTATAATATATTCCTCTTTCTCTGTCTGACTTACTTCACTTAGTATGATATTCTCTAGGTCCTTCTATGTTGTGCAAACAGCAATATTTCATTCTTTTTTATGTCTGAGTAATATTCTGTTGTCTGTATACATATATGTATATGCACACACACACACACACACACACACACACACGCACACCACATCTCCTTAAGCCAATTGTCTGTTGATGGATACTTGAGTTGTTTGCATCTCTTGGCTATTATAAATGGTGCTGCTATGAATGCTGGGCTGTGTGTATCTTTTTGAATTGGAGTTTTCATCTTTTCTAGATATATACCAGGATTGGGATTGCTGGGTCTAGCAACCATTATTTATTGATCTCATGTATAACAGTTTCCAGTTTATTATCTTATTTAATTCTCATATTAACTCTGTTAAATTGGTATCATTACCAATTACTCCTGTTTCCTAGATTGGGAAACTCAAGGTTAAAAGCAATTATCCTGTTGACCTGTAACTATAGAGCTGGGGTTATGGGCCCATTTACATTTTTTATAGGATTAAACAATAGCCAATGGTTACGTAAATTGGAAATGGTTAAGCTGAGAAGTGAACTAAGGTTTGAATCGACCCAAAGCCAATGTCAGTGCTATTGTGGTTATGAGTGTGTGTGTGTGTGTGTGTGTGTGTGTGTGTGGTTGAGATAGATATGTCTTTTTTGCAATCTTTTCTGACTTTCTAAATTCTTAGCCCTTTTCGTGAACTAATAAATGATTAATTTAAAAATAGAGAAATGTAAGGACAAAATAAAGGGAAAAAGGAAAACATGGGGGCAAATATTTCTCCAGTCAAAACCAAAAGACCATTAGGATATAAGAGGAATAAAGCATAAGCAGCTTAGATAAAGAATGATCAATAACACCTATCTGTGGAATGCTGCTAAAGTGCTAGTCATTGCCTTAAATTTGATAGATTTTCACACTTAAGCCTCCAACAATTCTCTGAAGTAAACCTTATTATCTCCACTTAAAAAATGAAAACAATATGATACAAAGATGGTAAGTAATTTACCTGAGGTCAAACTTCTAGGAATATTCAGGATGTACATACTAGGAGATGCTCCTTTCTAAGGCTATTTGATACCATCTCTTCCAACCTTTCCTCCTAGGCTCAGATATCAATCCTCTCTTCTAAGGAAAGAAGGCAGTGCCCAGAAAGAGTTCTGCTAGCCTGGACTCTGGCTAGTTTAGATAATATCATTTTCCTTTTGGCCAAGGTGAGAGAGGTGGAGATGACCTGACCTTGCTTTGAAAGTTGAGAGCTCAGAGACTCTAGCCTGCCAAAGGAACAGAAGGGAGAGCTCCAAGTTCACTGCCTTGCCAGTCCAGACCTTTCAAGGCAGAGCTAATCAGGTCATCTTAATGTTATTAGCTGATGGGAAAGATAAGAAAATATAGATTGAAAATGTTTAAGATAAAAATTATCATAACAGGGACTTCCCTGTTGGCGCAGTGGTTAAGAATCTGCCTGCCAATGCAGGAAACACAGGTTCAAGCCCTGGTCTGGGAAGATCCCACATGCTGCAGAGCAACTAAGCCCTTGCGCCACAACTACTGATCCTGAACTCTAGAGCCCGTGATCCACAGCTACTGATCCCTTGTGCCACAACTACTGAAGCCCGCGCGCCTACAGCCTGTGCTCCACAACATGAGAAGCCACCACAACGAGAAGCACGTGCACCGCAACAAAGAGTAGCCCCCGCTCGCCACAACTAGAGAAAGCCCGCGTGCAGCAACGAAGACCCAACACAGCCAAAAATTTAAAAATTAATTAATTTAAAAAATTATCATAACACAGATAACTGAGGAGATCAAGATGGCGAGTAGAAAGATGCTGAGCTCACCTTGCCCCATGAACACGTCCAAAATACATGTACGTGTGGAGCAATCCTCACTGAAAACAAACTGGAGACTGGCAGGAAGACTCTCCTACAACCAAGGCTGTAAAGAAAGCTACACACAAAGTAAGATAGGAAGGGAAAAGAAGCGATCAGTTTGGGACCCACACCCCTAGGAGGGGACACAGAAGAGCAGAGGGATATCACGAGCTCAGAGATCCTCCTCCCTGGGGAGTGAGGAGTTTGAGCCACATATTGGGCACCCCAGTCCTGGCCTCTAACATTGGAAAAATGAGTCCCTTAGCTGGTTTGAAAGCCAGTGGGACTTACCAGAGGACTGTAAGAAACAGAGGCTCCACTTGTGAAGAGCTCACACACATGCCTGTTTACTCCAGGGAACAAGGCAGAGGAAACAGATTGAGAACAGCCCAGGGCTCTGGCCAGTTTCCTGAAATTGTCCAGCACATGCCCCAGCCCACACCAGGTGCTGGCTCAGGCCCCTCTTGCTCCAGCGCTGCTTCCCACTGGGGTGAAGGTAATGTTGCCCAGAAGGAGAATGCACACATAGAGGGAACTGAACCAGCTTAGAGTCAACCCTTAGGGCTTCTGCTGCAGCACCCTGGGACCACCACCCCACTTAGGGTGATGATGACCACTGAGCATAAGAGAAGTCCTGGCTCACACCTGGCTCTGGCTCTAACCCCTTCATCTCTAGCCCCACCTCCCACCAAGGTGATAGCTGCCAGCACACTCTGGGGGAGGATGTCACTTGAGCTCACTTCAGATCTAGCTCTCACATCAAAGCCACTGGGCACACGCAGACTGCATAGAGGTGCTCCCACACAAGGATACCCCTTCAAGACCAGGATAGGTAACCATTTCACCTAATTTCATAGAGAGAGAGAAAGTTAAACAAAATGATAGTTTAAGGAACCTCTGGGACAACATCAAGTATACTAACATTTGCATTATAGGAGTACCAGAAGGAGAAGAGAGATAGAAAAGGGTCAAAAATGTATTTGATGAAATTATGGCTGAAAACTTCTCAAACCTGAAGGATACAGATATCCAGGTACAAGAAGCATAGAGGATCCCAAACAAGATGAGCCCAAACAGACCCACACCAAGACATATCATAATTAAAATGGCAAAAATTAAAGAGAGAATTTTAAAGGTGAAAAAGCAAAAAAAAAAAAGTAACTTAACAAGAGAACCCCCAAAAGGCTATCAGCTGTTCTTTAGCAGAAGTGTTTCAGGCCAGAAGGGAGTGGCGTAATATATTTGAAATGCTGAAAGGGAAAAACCTACAACCTAGGACATTCTAACAATGTTATCATTCAGAATTGAAGGGGAGACAAAGAACTTCTCAGATAAGCAAAAACTAAAAGAGTTCATCACTACTAAACCAACCCTACAAAAAGTATAAAAAGGTCTTCTTTAAGTGGAAAAGAAAAGCCTACAGGAAGTAAGAATTTATAGGAAAGGAAAAACCCCACTAGTAATGGCAAATATGTAGTAAAGGCTGTGGATCAACCACTTAAATAAGCTAGTACAAAGATTAAAAGACAAAACTTATAAAATCAATTATTTTAAGTTATATTATATTATAATAAGTTATATAAGTTATATTATATATAATATATATTATAATATATATTATATTAAAGTTAAGAGATAAACATGAAGATGTAAATATGACATCAAAACCACAAAACATGAGAGAGGGGAGTAAAAAAGTGTAGATCTTTTGGAATGTGTTTGAACTTAAATGACTTTATCAGTTTAAAATGAGTAGATATAGTTACAGGTCAATATATATCAACCTCATAGTAACCACAATTCAAAAACCTACCATAGATACAGAAAAACTGGAAATAAAGGAACAAAAACATACCACTAAAAAAAATCATTAAACCACAAGGCAATAAACTTAAAGAAGAAGAGAAGAACGACAAAAACAATCATAAAATAAGTAACGAAAGTGGCAATAAGTACATACCTATCAATAATCACTTTAAATGTCAATGGGTTAAATGTTCCAATCAAAAGACATAGGGTGGCTGATTAGATTAAAAAACAAGACCCATCTATATGTTGCTTACAAGAGACTCACTTCAGACCTAAATACACACACAGACTGAAAGTGAGGGGATGGAAAAAGATATTTCATGCAAATGGAAATGACAAAAAAGCTGGGGTGGTAATATTCATATGACAAAGAAGACTTTAAAACAAGGTCTGACAAAAGGCAGAGAAGGACATTATATAAGGGGATCAATAGAAAAAGAGCATATAACATTTGTTTACCAAATCTAAATCTATAAAGCAAATATTAGCAGACATGGAGGAAGAAATTGACAACAGTACAATAATAGTAGGAGACTTTAATACCCCATTACACCAATGGACAGATCATCCAGACAGAACATCATGATCCCTGTTTTAGAGGATGAACTGAAGCTTGGCATGGTTATAGGTCTTAGGGTGAAACGGGCTATGTTTGGAATAGACAGTGACACACCCAGTTCTGTTCACCCCTACAGCATCTACTTCTTCATTTCTGCAGTGCTATCTCATAGAAGCTTCCAGTTGGGCCAGATGGAAGCCCTAGAGAATAAAACTAATGTTTTAAAACCTCCTTGGCTGTCATTAAATTTGGGTAGACAGGCAATTACCTTGTTCAAGTGTATCAAAAAAATTAAGAATGTATCATTTTTCATTATGTGAAAACTCAGTTTCTACTTGGTATCTGTGCATATTGCTTTCCTCATCAGATAATCTTAGAAAGATGACATTATTTTCAAGAGTTTTGATCAAATGCATATTCCCAATCCTCTCAGTTAATTCTAAAGGATGTCTCATATACCAAGAAACAACACTATAATTTAATCAATAAATACTTATTGAATATGTACTATGTGTTAGATACTGCATTATGAATGGGGAATAGGATCGTGTTTTACTAGGGCAATGCTAGCTACTATGACAAATAAGCTCCCAAATCACTGTGACTTAACACAATGAGAAGCCCCATATGGATGTTCTGGGTTGGGTAGATTTCCCCTTGTTTGTGACTCAGGTTTCCCCATCTTCAAAATATGGCTTCCAAAATCTTTGTCCTTTTCTCTGTTCCAGTCAATTTTAAGGAAAAAGAGTACAGAGCATTGCACGTGAGAATTTAAATGGACCTGTTCTGGAAATGGTCCCCATCACTTCTATGCACATTCCATTGGCTAGAACTCAAGTACGGCCACACCCGTCTGTCTGGGAAAGGTGGGCTATCTATGTACCCAAAGAATGAATAAAACATACTTTCTTCCTGTTCATTTGCCACGTACGATAATATAATTGGGGAGGTGGACATTAGCTAGATAACATGTAAAGCCAATGAGCAGTTTTAACTGTGTTGGTTATTTTTAAGGAGAGGAATATGGTGCAAAGACAGCCTATTATTTAGAGCTGGCTTTGACCTAAATAGAGAAAGGGGGAAGTCTTCTCTGAGGGAGTGAGACATGGATCTTAAGGATGGGAAGGTGAAGAAAGGAGGGAAGATTGCAAAGGCATGGGAAGAATTGCTCATGGTGAACAGGTGGGACAAGGAAACGCAATGCTATAGGCAGGATGAGGCTGGAAACCCCTAACTTGCAGAGCCTGTGGGCCATTTAGGAGTCTAAATTCTCTCCTATGACAATGCAAAGCCAATGAAGAGTTTCAGTGTCTGAACTGACCTGGTCAGATTTACATCTTAAAAAAATACCACTCTGGCCACACCGTGAAAATGGGTTGAGGTTGCAGGGGGGAAATAAATTTGGGTAGGCCTTTTGGGGGCTGCTGTAGAATGATAATGCCTTCGAGGTGGATGATGGAGGTAGAAGTGGGAAGAAGAAGAAGTAGAGACATTTAGGAGGTGAATTTAATCAGACTTGGTTATAAACTAGACTTTGTTATTTATATGTTTAGCGCTTTTGCTGGATGGTTTGCCTCTTTATGGCTTCTATGTTTAATGATGAATTTTAAGACTGGACAATGTTGCTGGGTTGCAGAATGCTAGCTTGGATAGCCTTGGGCCATACTTAAGCAAAAATGCAATGGAGATGTAGTTACTGGTGGCCTGGCATCCTTTGTTATCATCTTTCTCTGTCAAAACCTTCACCTTGGGCTTCCCTGGTGGCCCAGTGGTTGAGAGTCTGCCTGCCAATGCAGGGGACACGGGTTCATGCCCCAGTCCGGGAAGATCCCACATGCCATGGAGTGGCTGGGCCCGTGAGCCATGGCCGCTGAGCCTGCGCGTCCGGAGCCTGTGCTCCGCAACGGGAGAGGCCACAACAGTGAGAGGCCCGCGCACTGCAAAAAAAAAAAAAAAACCTTCACCTTCTCCGTTTAATTTCAGTCTTCCATCTTGACCTCAGGGGCAGAGAAAGTGGGTCTGTACACCTAATTTGTTCCATGATGTGTCATGTATGGGCATCTGCATTTCAAAAGAGGATTTTAGGGGAGAAACATACCTGTTTAAAGAGATTAAGTCAGAGAATTATAGCAACGTTGATTAGAATATTTGGGTGGCCTTCAAAGCATGCGACATGGGTGCCATTTTCAGTGCCTTTAATAATGCCATTGATTCTGGTTCTACTTGGGGCCTCCTAACTCTGGTGGGAGAAGCTCCTTAGAGCAGCCCAGACCTGGACTTGGAGTTTCCCCAGGTCTTCTGGGCTGAACTAAGATCTGAAGCTTCCGTCTTCTCTTTCACAGCTTGACACCACTGGGCAGTATTTGAAAGCCAGAGGGATATTCCATTTCTTGCTGAAAATATACATATGCTAGAATTTTAAAATATTTTTGTAGGTACACAACAATTAAAAAAAAAAACTATGTATTCTATTTTTGTGTATGTATAGTTAAGGAAACCACAAACCACTCATGAAAGCTTTATTTATGGATGCCCTTCCACTGTGGTTAAGAATGTACTGCTCTATTTGGAAGCAGATTATAGGAAACCATGCTCTTTTTCTCTCTTGTCCCCCTCTTCTACGACTAAAAATATGGAAACAGAACCGAGGTCCTATGAGGTGACACCTGATTTATCCCTAGATGCCTCTACGTATGTGGATGTGTGTGGGTGTGTGTCTACGTGAGTCAGCCTTTTCACTCAGTCAGCTCACCAGCTCAGCCCCCAAAATACCCACTTACTTTTGAGCTGAAGTCAGAGCCCAAAAAACACAGTCCTGTCCCTCCAGCTGGAACTGGGGGGAGAAAAACAGAATTTTGTTGCTAGCAGATCCATCCCCTTGGCAGAAAAACCCCACGTATACCTGTTCAAATAGATCTCCAGAGATTTTCAGTCTCCCAGCATTTGGTTGACATAAAGAGTGTAGTGTGATTCTTCATTTATTTTACAATTTATGAACACCAAATTAAGTTTAATAGCCATGATAAACACACACATGCACACATACCTCTCCATCCCCAATTAAAAAAGATTTATCACATTCTGGCTAATAATAAACACTTGGTTTCAGCTCTTTTTTTAAACACCGTGAAACTATTTTAGGCCATTTAATTATTATTAAACTGTAGGATTTGGAGCATGTTTTCAAGGGACATTGTAATGCTTTATCTACAGCCTGTAAATGTTGCTGAACTTTGTATTCAGAGGAGAGTATCGAGTGATGTTCAATAATCTTGAGTGCAGTGTGTGTGTGAAGGTGGCAAAAATGCCACATATCCTACAGAGTCAATTGAAGCAAGGCCGGATATTTAGGTGTTTGGGTTCTTGTCTTTGTGTTGAGTTTTGAGACACTCTGGCCAAAGAGGTCTTCCCCACCAGCCTGAATATTCTCAGAACCATTGACTATTACAGCCACCTTTGAGCCTTATGCTAAAGCCAGAACAAAGCTGATTTTAATTATGACTTTGTCCAACTGCTGCCAATATACTCAGTGAGGTGGGGGGGGCATCCAGTGTTATGACTGTAGCTGGAAAATACCCCCTCCCATTCCCAGTCCCCTTTCATCCAATTATATGCCTGAAAGAGGCTTTAGAACACTGGCAGCCAAATCCTCAGGAGGAGAAAAGACCGTGGTTTGATGGAAAGGACAGAAGGAAGAGAAAATGAAATTGCTCTATTTGAAAATCCCAACCATTATTAGCTACAGAAAACTTAATAAAAATAGAGATCCCCAGGTTAAGAGTTTTGTGCTGTGGACAGTTGATGCATTGTCAGCATCATCTGGGTTGCAGAAGCTTCTAAACTTCTTTTTATCAGGTGAACTTTTTTTTTTTTTAAATCAGAATGATGTAAAGAATTCCATATGTAGGACAGATAAAGCAGAGTTATATTGTTTGACCTGATGTGGCCTGGAGGCTCACACACTCAGCTTTTCCCTAAAGTGCCCCTCAATTTCTATGCAACATCTTCATGGGACCTCAGCACTCTGTGGAATCCAGTTTGAGAAACAACATGTATACTTGAACCCATTGCTTTAAAAGATCCTATTGGCAGTGATTTAGTGGCAGCAGTGAACATCCAGCTGTGATATGGGAGTGTAGGCAGAGAGGGCAGAGGAAGTGTGCCTACATAGAGCCGTGACCATTGCTTACTTCTATGGCAGGCGGTTGGTATATGTGTATGCCATATTGGGCCCATTTATATATTTGGTCCTCATCTGACAAAGGATTTTTCTCAGGGCACAGAACCATCTATGGACAAGTTGGCTCCAAGAAGGAACATGAGGAATGTCATTTCCAAAATCCAGCAGTATGATTTTCTGACTTCCCTACTAGATTCTAGAATGGGTCTATGATTGATGGCTGACTCAATTCCTCCTCTGAACAATCTGATTTGTTGTTAGTGAATGAGTAATTGCACCCTAGGAGGATATAAATATGGACAGAGAAAAGTGGTAACCAAAGCTAAGACATAACTTCACAGAATTTTGAAACTCAGAAGCTACCACTCAGCCCCTTCTGGGACACTGGTTTGAGTTGTCCTAAAAGCATGGCTGAGGATCAGAGACTGTTCACTCCACTCCAAAATGTCCTTTGAACATAGCCTGTGAAATGCTTTTATTTACTGATTAGGTCTTCCTATTCTTCAGCAAGGGAAGTAGAATTCAGTTGTGACATGAGAGCCTTTGAATCAGAGCATCTTAGTAATTAAAAAGGTATTTTAAAATATTGAATAAAACTTCCAGGACAAGATGGTGAAATAATGGCTTTTTTCCCTTTTCCCTCCTGAAACCTGCTGACATGAGGATAGGAAGGATAGGATGGAAAATTTAGAGACCCCAGCTAGATACACTGATGATTGCTGAAGCCCATGGCCACAGACAATAAAGAGTATTAGCTAAATATGGATACATTTAGATAAATTGAAGGGACGATGTCACAAATAAATACAGAAACAGATTTAAAGCGGTATTCTCTGAAAATACATTGGAGGATTCTGTGGGAATGATGAAGAAAAGGAGCATGGTGGGAGTCAGAAAGGGGGAAGAGGGTAGACCCCTGAAATGTGCTGTTTGGCTTGGTGCAGCAGCGGGGACAAGGACTAAAGGAAACATACTTTGAACATACTACCTTTATTGTTGTTCTTTCTCATGGCCTGTGTGCTTATTCTAGAGAACCGGCCTAAGGCTAAGACAGCGAAGATTCATGAAAGGAAGTGACTGACAGCATCATGAGGATTCATCGGTGTTGACTGTAAAGAATGACGCCGAGTGTGAGGGTAGCTGTATATGTGTGTGTGTTGGAGAGGGGGTGTAGGTATTTAAAGCTGATACAAGCTTCCTCAGGCAGAAACTAGAAAATGAGTAGAAAACTATTACAAAACTGCATAGCGATTTTCACACTCCTGCATTTTCACCCTCCCAATTCTCTACGTTCACCTAATCATCCCCTGCACACTCCGACCCTAAAAAGCTATCTGGATGTTTGTCAGTAATTGAATGTTGGAAGAGAGTTGCCCCCATTCAAAGATCAGGAAGAAGCCAAAGTTCTCCATGTGGAAAGCAGGCAAAGCTTCATTCCATATGCATTGAGCAAATATTTGAGCACAGGCAATGTGCCAAGTTCTGTTCTAGGCTCAGAATAGATAGATGGAGATAGAGAATGAAGTAGACAGAGAGGTCATGGCACTTACACTCCAAACGGGTGCAACGAATGTCATATGCAAATGACAGGTGAAGTTTCTCCTGGGAAACTTCCTCTGAATCAGAAGCCCCTCTGAGTGAATTACCACACATGCTACACACTCAAAGAAACTACAGAGACCAGGCGAACTCATATAATAATAAATCAGACAATAGATGATAAGACCAAGGAAGGAGCTGGAAAGTAAGCAGGTAGCACTCAAAAACTGAAAATGGAAATAACAGCATGGCTGGAAAGCCAAGCAGTGTAGAGGTTTGTCTCTTATCTGCCTTCCACAGGCAGGGGGTGATTGGGGACTTCCACACCTGGATGAGGACCAGTGGGGAGAGCGAGCCTTAGTGAGCTTGTCACAAGTCCTGCAGGAGGGGCGAGGATCCCTCAACAGAAAAAGGCTGGAGGTGCACCTGAGGAAGGAGTCCTGGCCGCACACGGTGATCCCTTGCGAAAATTCACCCAGCTGTGCTTTGTGATTTATTCACTTTTCCATGTGGGTGTCTTACCTCAATAGAAAGTTTGCTAAAAAACAATTGAGGTGTATAGGCGATGATGAGAGAGGAATGAAATTCATGGTGGAGAGAACAGCATCAAAAGCATGATTTAACTGCTATGTGTCTATGTGTGCTTGAGAGAAAGGGAGAGAAGGAGAGAGAGAAGGAAAAAGAGAAGGAAAGAGGGAAGGAGAAAGAAATGTGGTTCTTTATTCCTAGAGCATAATGCATAAGGTGCTTGGAAATCTGTGCTTACAAAATGGAAAGTGATAGGCATAGACCTTTAGAAAAAACATTTTTAAAGTTGCAGGAAATAGAATGACTATGACAAATGGGAGGTGTCAGGTTGAATTTCTTCCATGATAAACCACTGGTTAAAACTAACACAAACTTTCAGGTAATGAGAGGCTGCACCTCTCCAGGGAGCTGAGAAGAGGAAACACAAGAATATTTTGTATCTGCTATTGTCATGGAAAATACCCTAATGCCTGGCTGCAAAGAATAATGAAGCTCACTTATTAATTCTTTCATTCCAGAAATACTTGAACTTCTACTACTGGCCAGACCCTGTAGTATATGCAGGACATATACTAGAGAAGATATTGGCAGGAGAGAATGGATGGTAAGAGAAGACAGGTGGAAGAAAGGGAGGAGACAATGAATCTTAACTTTAGTATTAAAGGCTTTCTGAGCAACAGGGATGGAAACATGTACAACTGGTAAAAATAATAGAGACTGGCAAGAGGGAAAAATATTTTTGAGAGAGGATGAGGCTAAGAGAATGACATGTTGAGTGTATAGCATCTGTAATAGAATGCTAAAGTCAACATTTCCTGTTGTTTTGGAGTCTGATGGAGTTGCCACACCATCTACATAGGACAAGCATGACAGCCAGGAGCTATTGCTGTGTCCCTGACTCTTTCCGGCACCTGCCTTCCTTGCCTGATGGTTTCCTCCGGCTGCTGGTGCCCGCTGTCCCTGCACGTATTCGTAGCATGTTGGAAGTGTCAGGGAATTAACCACTGCTCATGTAGAGCACTTCCAATCAACGATAGAGTGATTATATAAATGGTGTATTTGTACACAGATAGAGTGGTGCATACATGCCCCAGCTCCCTCACCCCCAGGTGGGATAACTCGGAAGCCTGTGTTGTACACTTAACTCTCAGAGTTTTTACCCATAGCGATAACTCGATTGAAAAACACACCCCATACTGGCTTCCTCCTCCTACCTGTCTGTCTCCCCTGCTCCTCAGTCTGTGTTTCTTGGGATCACCTTCCTAATTAATCTTCTTGCACTCATGTCTCCAGATGCTTCTGAGGGAACCTGAATTAAGAAAAACAAGAAACTAGTTTTTCAGCTCCTTAGCATATCACTCATATATGGAGAAAAGGAGATAAAGAGAAATGAGTAAGGCTGAGAGTGTGGATTTACATGGAGAGAATTGCTTGGAGAGCATGCATCTCCCCCCACCTCATGGGGGAGGTAAGAGTGAAGTTAGGTGAGGAGGGGGACACCACTTGGAAAACTTGGGCCCATGGAATTTAAAGGTGGGGGGCACAGGGTTTGCTGTGTGACTCCTGGCTAGAGAAGCAAAAGGGAGAGCAATTAAATGGAACTGGGCTAAGCGGGGGCAATAGACACAGGTGGATGTTTGCTGTGGGTCAGCCATGCACTCACAGTAAGGAAACAAGATTTATGTACTGATGTTGCCAAGTGGCTATGATCCTTCCCTCTTTGTATCCATACCCTTTCAGTGTGCCTGGACAGCTCCTCCTGTTGAGGAGTAGAAGTAAGGTCTATTTCCCCACCCCTCGCATCTGAGCAGGACCTGTAACTTCCTTCGGCCGATAGAATTTAGTGGGAATGACATTGCACTAGTCCCAAGTCTATGCCTCTCAAGGGGCTGCCAATACTTTGACTCTCTCATGGAAACCTGACCAATGGGCCACGTGAATGAGAATAAGTTAGCCTGCTAGAAGATTGGTGACCACATGGGCCAGAGTTGAGTCAACACAGTTGCCTAAGCCAGATCCCTAGACAGAGAGCAGAGCTGACCATCAGCTGACCATAGGTGTGGAGGGAGCCCAGTGAGAGCAGTGGAGCCACTTAACCAAGCCAAACCAAGCCCAGATTGCTGATCCACAGAGCAGTGGGCTAAATAATTAGCTGTTTTTATAATTTACTAATTTGGGGGTGGTTTGTTACACAGCAGATTCTTACTGATGCAAAGAGGGAACACTTATTTAATATGGATCATATTGAATTTTTTCTATCTGGAAAATGAGACTATTTTTAACTTTCTAAGAGTAAGTTGTATAGCATGTGATTTGCCTAAGAGAGTGTCCAGGTTGGGGGGAAAAGGGAACCTCACTGCTAGACTCTCACCCCTTCATTTATATCCCTACCAGTTATAAACTGTTATGCAATTTCTAGAATTTTACTGAGTTCTAAGCACTTTTACTTGATTATAAGTCTCTTGAGGCTGAGAATCATGGCTGATCTATTTTCCTGGTGAGATAATATAGCTATTATCTATATTATGTATGTGTGTGCCTGCGTATACCTGTGAAATACCTTCGATAATTAAAAACTAGTGGAAAACTTCCTCTCAGTTTATTAAAACTATTTGTTTTACTTTTCATATAACACTATTGCCTGGAGTAGTAATATTTTCTTCACAATCTAAAATTTTAAAAATTACTACTATATTGAATGTGAAAGAACTTTGAAACATTAAAAGAGAGTGATGCCACATATGGGCTAAATGGGGTTCAAGAGAGAAATGCTTGGAAGTAAGATATGAAAGTGAAAGTACAAAATCTACCCATATTGAATTTGAGCTGGAATAAACAAAGTCTCCCCCAGACCCACATTCAGCCAATAAAACTAAAATGACCCTTGACTGAAAGAAAAAGTCCATCAAGGGTGGGGAGTTGGGCAGGAAAGAGAAGATGGTTGATCAAAATGAGATACTATATAGAAAGGACAGTAAAGCAAAATAGGGTAGAAATTATGAAAAGTTGGTGGGCTAGAGAGATTTTGCTTAAAAATTATTCATTTTCATCCATAGCCATAAAGTTGCATATAGTATTCTTTATGAAGATGTTACTCTCTTTTGTGCCATGGCTGTGTCTTGCTCTTTCCTTTGTTCAGTTTATTTTTGCTTTTGCTCTTCTCCTTTAACAGAATCATAAGATATTTTAATTTGTTCTTTTTCTATTTTTCCATTTTAAAATAGTATAAAATTTCCTTTTCTTAACTGTTGCTTAATTTTGCTCTTTGTATTTCAATTTTTAGGTGAAAAATTACTTTTTTTGCCAGCTTTCTTTTTTAATAATGAAGGTAATTAAGGCTATAAAATTTCCTCTGGATATAGCTTTTGATGCGTTCTGTAGGTTTTGTTATGGAGTGTTCTTTTTCATTGCTTTCTAGGAAGGTTTTAATTTTCTTTTTAATTTCCTTTTTGATCAAAGATTATCTAGAAGTAGACTGCTTCATTGTCAAGTCATTAAGATCTTATTGGTTACCACTTACTTATTTATTTCTAATTTTCTTCACTTCTGATCAGAGAATGTAGTTTATAAAAGCTGTCTACTTACACATTTTTCTATTTTTTTTCCTTAGTGGCCATATATATGACCAACCTTTAAAAATGTTCCATGACTATTTTAAAAAGTACATTCAATGATAAGGTAACATATCAACTTGCTTATTATTTGTATTTTTTAGTTTGTGTCCTTCATTTTTTAGCTAGATCGTTCAGTTGTAAGAGAAGTACATTGATGTTTCTACCATTATTATATTTCTAGAAAGTTTTTCTTTCTTTTAAAATAAATTTAAGTATTGAGCTGCTACAGTGATTGGCTCATCTCAGTTATGACTGCTGCTGCTTCTACAATTTGCCATTTATCATTCTCTGTTGTCTCTTTTGATCCTATTTTGTTCTTTTAGCCTTAAATTACATTTTGCTGATATTAATATTGCCACTTTTACTTCCATTTTGTTTCAGTTTTTCTGGTATCTCTTTGCTCACTCCATTTATCTTTATATTATTTCAAAATTATTTTGAGAATCTTCCTTAAATATAACATCTGGCTGTGGTTTATTTTATAAAGAAATGTGTTGCCTCTGTCTTTTCATGATAGATTCCTCTTCTTTTATATTTTATACAGTGACTGATATACTGGGTGTATTGCTTTGATCTTATTTTATGTTTACTATTGGACAGAATGTTGTTTCTTTTTTTTCTTTGTCTTATTTTTTCCTGCTTATTCTCTTTTCCTTTTTGCTAATTTGAAAAGTCTACTGTATTCTTCCTTGTCATTGATGATTCATATCTATTCTCTTGATCTAAATGATCTAGATAACAATGTCTACTACTCTCTAAAAAAGAAATTCCCTCTCCCTCTTGGGAAGAAAAATCATTTTCTTCCTACTTTAGTCCATTCCAATAAAATGAGATTTTACAAACCTACTTCCATTCTCCTCCCCTTCTTTTTTTTCTTGCCCTTAAAAGATGTTGCAGTCTTTTTACTGCCTCCCTGGTAACCATTTCTCCTAGGCTTGACAGATAAAGTATATTATATATTAACTCACTGAAGGTCAATTTACCTGTTTTTCTCTAGATTAGTGTTTTACAATCTTGGCTACACAATGAAATCTCTTGGGGAGTTTCAAAAATAGCAAATGCCTTGGTCCCACCTCCAGATATTCTGATGTAATTGGTCTGTGGCATGACCTAAGTATCAGATGTTTATAAGCTCTCACACGTGATTTTAATGTGCAGCTAAGGTCAGACAACCCTTTCCCAAGATCACTCTCATTGACCCAGCACAGTTAAGCAGAGGGACCATGACCTCAGCTTGGCCAGCTATACTCTCTCCCAGAACCCTGAATCTTGATAGCAGATGGCATAAGTATTCTGCGGTGCACCTACACCAGGCCAGGCAGCATCCTCTACTCTGTGGTCTTGCCGCATCTGTCATCCAATCCTTTGCGCACTCCCTACCTTATCAATTAAAAACCCCCTTTGCTTAAGCAGGGCAGAGTCATTTTCTGTTGCTGACAGCCAAAGAATCTTAAGCAAGAGAATCCACGAGCTTTTCATCACTCTGTACATCTGCCGAAGATCCTCAATCTGCCGTGCTGATCGCTGTCTCAGCACCTTGTATCGTGCTCCTTCCCACACATCAGGAAAACTGAAAACAGAAGGCAGGAGAACCACCCAAGCTCCTATTAAAGGTTAGTGACTTAAAATTCACATTTGTACCTTCAGGTCTGTTTCCTTGCTCCATCAATCATGACCACACCAGAAATCTGGTTTTTGTTTACTTGATTTTAGAAAAAATGTAAAGAAAGGGTGTTGCATAATTTGATGGACAAGTCAGAAAGCATATGACTAAACAGAAAAATTGGGAAACCTTCCATAGTACCAGACAAGGAGGGCACAGGCATCTGCTTCCAGAAGAACTCTCTGTCTCAAATACACATTTGCATGGAGACCAAAGTGGAGATGGTTGAAGAAGACATAGGATATTACAAGTTGCTCTCTGACACTTATTATCTCTCCTGCACAGGCACATGCACTTTTAGGTCAAAGTGCCTGGAAGCACTTGATTTACTGAAGGCAGGCTCTCAGGACAACCTATAGGGAGGTAAGGGAAGCAGAACGGCGCAGGGGAAGGAGCTGAACGACCATGTAGTCACAGCTGGAGCCTGGCCTCAGCCTGATCTCATTGGGAGCTCTGGAATATGAATTAAACCACTGACTTGAGGCACGGGGAACTGGTCTTTTGAACCGCATATCAACTAGTCATTGGTAATTCCCTCAGGCATTTCCAGGACAGCAGGTAAATCCTCTGGAGCAGGGAGTTCTTAGCAGCCAACACTCACAGTAGCTGGGAGGTGGGGGCACCTGCTGGCCAAGGTGATCCAATAGCAGCTTCTATACCTGGATGAATACGGTTAGTGGCACTGTGCCTCAGTATTTACATTTGTGAAATGCAATAAATAGTCCCATAGTCCATATAACTTTAATACTGAATTATTTTGTAGGACAAGATATTTCTTTCTTTGCATACCTCAAAACATGCCTTCTTCATGTACTGGTTACTGCTTGAGAAATCACCTTTCTCTTAAAACTTTGATTCTAGTGAAAATGCAAGGTCTCGTAAAGGAATCCTACCTTGAGCACTTGAGTACACCCTACCGAGCAGAAGGGCTAGTTACTGATAGCTAGCTGAGGGATCGAGATTCCCTGTGTTCTGCCTGTGTGGACCCCCAGCCATGTGACCTTGCAAAAGTGATGTACCCTCCCTGGGCTGCACCTTCGTCATTTATCAAAGTCAGGGGTCAGAGTACATGAGTTCTGAGTTACTCCTGAACTCTAAAAATTTGTCAGTGGCTGATCTCATTTCTCATTTCAAGCAGCGAGGAGGCAGAGATAATTTTTTTTGTTTACAAGGGACAAGTTTTCATCTTGCAGCCTTAATACAAAAGCAAGAGAAAGAAATGTAATAGCACTGAGGCAACAGCAGCTTTGCTTTGTTTACATTCAGGGTCTCTGATACGACATATTGGACGTGTCAATGGAATGTGATTTATTTTGCTTCATAACATTTGGGAACAGATATTTGGTATTTCATCCAAGGAAAGCGATTTGCAGAAACCTTTTAGAGGGTGGCTGGAGCATCAGTAATCCCTGCCATTTCTTTATGCCAACATTTCCTTAAAGCTGCACAATCTTTCATTTTAATCATCCCTCTCAGCAGGCTCCTTCTAGGGCTCTGGAGCAGGGCACCCACCCCTCAGAAATGAGGTTCTATTTTTAAAGCCAACAAACTCCCTATTAATCGTGTGAAATCTGCTCAGATGGCTGCTCTTCTGGGTTCTCTGTGCCCCCGCCCCCTGCTCTCAACGCCCCATCTGCACAGCCCTCCCCTGGAAGATATTTTTAGCTGTTAACTGCTACATCCTTGAGAATGACTAGGTGGATGCTACCCTTTGCTTCTAAAGTAAACATTTTAGAGATTCTGGTTTTCATTCCTAATATTTTTCAGAAGATGAAGGATGCTACTCCCTAATACAGGTGCCTAAAGAATTAATCTCAACTTTGAATCCTTTGTCTACCTTGGAATCCCTCTTTCTCACAAGGGGCTAAATACTCTAAAAAGTTCCTTGGTCTTTTCCTCGTGTGAGTCAGCAGTCACTTTGACCCATCATTCCCGATGGTCTCTCTCCAAGGCAGCGTTGGGAACCACATTGGGAGGGGGAAGTCTGCTCTCTCCCACTGCATACATTTTCCCTAAGTGTTCAAATCTGAAATCAGTAAACAAAGATGCCTCAGTAAGACTACAGTGCTGGGACATAGCAATTATGACTTCAGAGCACAGCATGGTACCCCAGGAAGCCACAATCACCACAGTATTTTCAAAGCATCTTTGGGAATTTCAAAGAATAATGTTTACATGATAAGAGTTTGACTTAGTAAATATGAGTATCAGTGCTCAACTACCGACTCTTCACTTCACAACAAAAACTGTATTGTTTTGCACGTTATCACCTGTTTTGGTTTGCAGGTTGTAGTCTTTTGAAATGTTCTTGAACAGGTTTAGATGCACATGGAAAAAAAAAGTCCTAAGCGAAAGGATGAGCAGGGAAAAGAGTTTACCTTGCACCTCCTTTTCCTAATCTCCTTCCAAATATACACGTATGTGTGTTTGCATATATTCAATATTATGTTATACATTTTATATTATCTTACACACCTATACATATACACATTTATGCACATGCACATATATAAAGTGAATCTTCATTGTTTTGCCCCAATATTTTGCAAATTGTTTTGGATCTTCTTTTTTTTTTCATTAAACACTTTATCTTGGAGAACATTTTATATCAAAAAATATAAAGTCTCCTTTTCCATAAATGGCCGTGTCACTTTCCATTACTTAAATGAACCGGAATTTATTTAACAAATCCTGATAACTAGTTTCCAATTAGAAAGGGATACTGTGGGAGAAAGAGGAGGTCTTTGTTCTGTACAGCATTTCAGGTTAATTACTCTTTGGTTACTTGGGGGCGCTTTTGTGAGTTTCTGGGAATTCTGTTTTAGGTTTGGCCACAACCTCTTCCCACTCCCTTGCTCTTTTCTCTCCCTTTTATCTACAAAACCTTCAACAAATTCAGGTGATTTCTGTGTGGTAGTATTGTTAAAAACAAAACAAAACAGTCCAGAATGCCTCCTAACAGTGAGTTCTCCATAAATAAATAAATAACCCTCCAAACGAAAGACCCTAAATGTTTAGCTAAGGTGTGTTTGTTTCCCTGCTTTATGTTTCCCAGGGTCTGTATTTGACCAGTACAGAAATCAGCCATTTGTTCTTCTTGTTCAGAGCCTGGCGTATATTTTCTCTATTCTGGACACTGTTCCGTGAACCACAGGAGAGAGGTGTCCTCACAGAAGCCTTGACATTTGTCGAACAATGAGCAGGTTGAGGTGACAGAGGTAGGCATCCCGCAGGAGCCCAGGAAGCTCTGGACGGTGGCTGTGGAGTGGCTCTGATGACTTCGGGAGCTTGGGTATCTGCTCTGACTGCCTGCATCATCTCCTATCTGGGGATAAAGTGAGAGGACGCTTCAAAGAAAAAGCACAGCTGGCTCCAAAGTGGCATTTTCTAAAGCAGCCTTGGCATTCAACCACATTTACCTGGCTTGGTTTACAGAGGGAAGTGAGGCTACTCCTTCCATCCCATTTCCCTCAGCGCTTTGTAGCTCTGGAGTCTTATGTGAGTCTATGTCTGGACTGACACAGTTTGGGGAAGACCATCTCCCACACACCAGCAGATGGCTGGCACACCTGCTTTCCTGAGCCTCAGTTCAAAAACCAATTCAACATTTCACTTGTACAGGATTTCTGTGTCAGATTTTGCACCTTTCCTAGAGAAAATGCTGAAAGGTAAAATGAACTGCTGGAAACATAAATTATTGTAATTTAAAGCAATATATTTATATTACCATTTTTCATGCTTTTTAAATGACAGCTGTCTTAGGTTGGGTCCTTATAAACAGAACCTGAGCTAGGGATTTTGGTACAGGTGATATAATGGTGGAGGGTTCTCAGGAAGAACCTGTGCAGGAGTGAAGGAAGCAGGATGGACAGGGAAGTCAGGCATGGATGTATACTCTGATGGAATCTGGCTTTAGCTTGGTCTCACTAGAAAGTTCTGGAACATAAAGCATACCACCTAGTTGCTTCCCTAGAGGTCAGGGGCTGGTCTTTTCTGCCTACATATTTGTCGGTCATCATCTGCCCCTGGGCGTTTCTAGGGGTCTCTCCAGAGGGCAAACATTCTGCAAACTGTCTGCAGCCAACATTCAAAGCAGCTGGGAGATAGTCCACCAGCCTGACCAGTGGGGTCTGGGTGGGGACCCATAGCACCAACACAACCCATAGCGTAAAGCTAAGCACTTTACTTTGTGACCTGCACATACAGTGCTATATACTAAAAAAGAAAGTATTCCCAAGTAATGCTTATTTATCCACTTGTGGTTCAATGTGAATAATTTCTATTTTTTTCTAGTCTATCCTAATTCATAAAAAAATTGGCCATCATGGCCCACTATTAGGTGGTGATCTACAGTTTGAAAAACATTGATATATGTGTAGGTACTCTTTAAAAGCCAATCATTTTAAAGTGATTTAATTAGATTTTTTTATCCTGATATATTTTTAGTGACACTTCCAGTGTCACACAACTGGAGTGACCACATAATTGACCATCTGAATTGGGACCCTTTATTTACACTTACACCAGGACAACAGGCAGTCACCAGGCCGTCCTGAAAAACCAGCATGCATATTCATGCTACGAAAAGCCACTAGAGGTAGTTTTCAGTAAACATCTGTCGAGCACTTATTGTATACATTAAACTGGCGTTAAGATGTATAACAAAATGTACAGTTTCTTCCTTTGGTGAAATAGGCATGAATCAAATATAATCATGTAAACAAGGAAAAACAGCAACTGTGATGAATGCTATGAAAGAGAAGTTGGTTTCCATGAAGGGGATTTGACAAAATCAGGGAGCACTTCCCAGAAGAAGCAGTACTTGTGCCCCACTGTAATCCAAAGGACAGAAAAAGATATAACCAGGTAAAAGAGGCAGGAAGGGCCATTCGCATCAGCCGCAACAGCACATGCAAAGGCCCAGTGTAAGTTAAAAGCAGGTGAGCACCAGAGACTGGAAGATGCACCCTGTCATTTATTTTATCCATAGGTTTTTAATTTATTGATTTTATCCAATAGCGGTGTTTTAGGACCCAGGGTATATCAGGGAATATGACAGATGAGTTCCCTGTTCTCATTGAATTCCTATTTTGGAGTCTGTATGTGGACATAGTCAATAGGTAATAAAATAAAAGTAACTGATATAATGTCATATAGTGCCAATTGCCAGGAAGAATATAAAATAGGGTCACATGATGGAGAGTCACTGTGCTGTCAGGAAAAAGTGTACCAGAGAGAACGGCATTTGACCTGGGACTGACCTACAAAGAAGGGCCAGGAACATCTTGATGCGGAACAGTCCAGGCAACAAGAACAGCCAATGCAAATGCCTGGGGTGGGAATAAACACGGTGAGTTTGAGGACCTGCAAGATGAGTCATGTAAACATTTAGACATTTAGAGTAAAGAGCAGTGTGGAAGGAAAACAGGTCAGAAGGGAGAGAGGGTGATCAGTCATGCAATGCTGAGGATTTTGGAGTGTACTCCAAGTGCATTGTGACATCATGAAGAGCTTCAGTAAGGAAGTGGCCATGTGAAATGTGAGTTTTCAAAGTTGGCTTTGCTGTGAGAGGATGGGCAGTGGGGGCAAAGAGTAGAACCCAACAGACCTGTTGGGAGGCAAGGGGCCATGGGGGCTTGGACTAGGGTGGTTGCATGGAAGACAGAAAGAACTGGATGAACTGTGATATATTTTGAAGGTAGAACCAACCGGATGTGGCAGAAAGGAGTGAAATCAAGAATGACATCCATATTTTTGCTGGATCAGATTATCTCAACATTTGCATCTCAGGCGGCAAAAGAGAAAGCAGGATCCTGTTTTAATGAATCAAAAAAATGAGAGTGTTTCAAGAAGGAAGGATGTTGAACTGTCTTGAGAGCTACTGAGACATCAAGAAAGATGTGGCCCAAATGGTGACCACTGGAATTGGCAACAGAAAATCATCCTCAACATTGGAAAGATCTGTTTCAGTGGAGTGTTGGTGACAAAATGATGCCTGGAGGTGTCACCCTCCCTAGGACTATAGATAACATTTAATTAAATTTTTTTTTTATTGTGGTAAAAAATATGTGACAAAATTTGCCATCTTAAGCGTTTTTACTTGTACAGTACAGTAGTCTTAACTATATGCACATTGTTGTGTAATAGAGCTCTAGAACGCTTTCATCTTGCATTTCCATTTCTTCAGGATCAATTTCTGGAGATTTATTTTTTTCCTTTGATTGGGCAATGTTTTCCTGTTTCTCCTTATGTCTTGTTATGTTTTGCTGTGACTTGTATATTTGAAAAAAACAACCATTTCTTCCAGTCTTTATGGACTGACTTTGTACAGGAAAAGACCTTCTTCACTAATCAACCTAGCTAGAGATTCTGGGTGTCTCCAAAATCTTTTCTAGTGATACATCATCTTCCCCAGGCTTGTGAGTATAATTTTCCAACTAGAGAGGCTTGGCTTGCTGGTTTCTCTTTATTTTACTAAAACAAACAAAACAGCATACCCATTTTTTCCACCTTCAGTCTCCTGCCTCTGGCTACCACCAATCAGTTCTCTGTATCTATGTGCTTCATTTGTTTGTTTGTTTTGTGTGTGTGTGTTTAGATTCCAGATGTAAGAGAGATCATGTGGTATTTGTCTTTCTCTGACTTGTTTCACTTAGCATAATGCCCTCAAGGTTCATCCACGTTGTTGCAAAGGCAAGATTTCATTCTGTCTTATGGCCAAATAATATTGCATTGAATATATACATAATTTCTTTATCCATTCATCCCTTGGTAGACTCTTAGGTAGTTTCCATATCTTGGCAATTGTAAATAATACTACAATGAACACGACGGTGCATATATCCTTTTTTAATTACTGTTTTTATTTTCTTTAGATAAATGACCAGAGGTGGAATTGCTGGATCATATAGTAGTTCTACTTTTAATTTTTTGAGGAATCTACATGCTGTTTTCCACAGTGGCTGCACCAATTGACATTCCCACCAACAGTGCAGAAGGGTTCCCTTCTCTCTACATTCTTGCAGCACTTGTTATTTCTTGTCTTTTTGATAATAGACACTCTAACAGGTGTGAGATGATATTCCATTGTGGCTTTTATTTGCATTTCCCCGATGATTAATTATATTGAGCATCTTCTCAGGTACTTGTAGGTCATCTGTATGTCTTCTTTGGGAAATTGTGTATTCAGATCTTCTGCCCATTTTTTAATCGGATTGTTTGCTCTCGAGTTGTATGAGTTCTTTATACATTTTGGATATTAACTCCTTATCAGATATATGATTTGCAAATTTTTCTCTCATTCAGTAGTTTGCCTTTTCATTTTGTTGATGGTTTCCTTTGCTCTTCAAAAACTTTTTACCTTGAGTTGTTACGTGTGTTTATTTTTGTTTTTTCTGTTATTCAAAAAATCATCACCAAGATCTATGTCAAGGAGCTTACTGCCTAAGTTTTCTTTTAGGATTTTTATGGTTTCAGGTCTTATGTTCAAGTCTTCAATTCATTTTGAGTTAATTTTTGTGTATGGCTTAAGATAGTGGTCCACTTTTATTCTTTTGCATGTGGCTGTCCAATTTTCCCAACACCATTTATTGAAGAGACTGTCCTTTGTCCATTGTATATTTTTGGCTCCTTTGTTGTAAGTTATGGGTTTATTTTTTGGTTCTCTATTTTGTTCCATTGATTTATGTGTCTGTTTTTATGCCAGTAACATACATACTATTTTAATTACTAGAGCTTTGTAATATAGTTTGAAATCAGGGAGCATGATGCCTCCAGCTTTGTTCTTCTTTCTCAAGATTGCTGTCTTCACTTGTGGTTTGGTTACTTTCTTTTGTGATGTATTTATATTCCTGTCTCTTTATCTTTTGTGTATTTACTATAGGTTTTTGCTTTGTGGTTACTATGAGGCTTACATATAACAACTTATGTCTATAATAGTCTGTTTTAAGTTCATAACAACTTAAGATTGATTCCATTCTAAATCTCAACATTTTTACTCTCCCCCACATTTTATGTTTTTGATGTCGTAATTTACTCCTTTTTATCCCATATAACCTTTAATTATTATAGTTACAGTCATTTTTTACCACTTTTTGCCTTCATATTTGCTTTGTAAGTAACTAATCCACTACCTTTACTATATGTTTACCTTTCGAGTAAGACTTATACCTTCACAAGTGTTCTTGTTAGTAATTAGTGCTCTTTCTTCTCAGCTTAAATAAATCTCTGTAACATTTCTTGTAAGACTTAGTGGTGAGGAACTCCTTTAGCTTTTGCTAATCTGGAAAACTCTTTCTCTTTCCTTCAATTCTGAATGATCACTTTCCCAGGTAGAGTATCCTTGGTTGGAAGTGTTTTCTTTCAACATTGACTATATCGTGCCACTCTGTTCTGGCCTGCAAAGTTTCTGCTGAAAAATCTGATAATAGTCCTATGAGGATTTCCTTGTATATAACAAGTTATTTTTCTCTTGTCGCTTTTAAGATTCTCTCCTTTGTCTTTAACTTTTGACATTTTAATTATAACGTGTGTTATGTATACATATAGCTGATTCACTTTGTTATACAGCAGAAACTAACACAACATTTTAAAGCAATTATACTCCAATAAAGATGTAAAAAAAGAAATTATAATGTCTTGTGTTTCTTTTTTACAGCTTGTAATTTCTTTCTCCCTCTGGTGCCTGTCTTCAGTACTGCAGCTTCCCTGGTTTTGCAGCAAGCCAAGGGGCTCTCTTTTTTTCTCAACAGTTCCCAAACATCCAAGATCTCCATCCATGCTCAGTGTCAGACAAGATGGGAATCAGTCCCTTAGGCAGCCCCCTGAAAAGCCAGAATGTTGGACATACATTTCACTCCTCTCCTTCCACCCTCCACCCCCTCTGCCAATTGAGAAGCCATGAATTGGCTTTACTCCTAATTGTGCTGAGCTGTGCTGGCTTGGGGGAGGCTCTACATGGGTGAGAGGTAGTGGATTTTCTAACCCTGTTTCAATGTTTTTGGCTTTCAGCATGCCTCACGTGCTGCAACATCTTAACCGGTTTCTCACATTCTCATAAAGGCTTTTGGACTGTTGTTAAGTCAGCACCTCTCTGGGAGAACAAGGTCTGGGGCTTCCTAGTTTGTCATCTTACTCTATAGACAAAATTTTAAAAGAAATAATGCTGTGAGAGTAGAGAGAGAGGGAAGATAGCTGGAAGTTATGAAGACAAGAGAGAATTCTTTTAAATGTAGCAGGTATTATATCATATTGCATGCTGATGAGAATAAATCAGTTGAGATCAAGAGACTGCTGACGCTCTACACTAGACATGAGGTTTTCAAGCTTTCATGTACATTGGGAACATACTGTCAGCTTGTGAAGACACACATCACTGAGCCCCAACCCAGAGTTTCTGATTCACCCCAGAGGGCCTGGGATGTGGCCCTAGAATTTGCATCTCTAACAGGTTCCCGGATGGTGATGATACAACTGGTCTAGTGACTGTACTCTGAGGACTGCAGCTCTAGAGAAAGGAGGGAACATGGTCATTGAAGAGAATAGAAGAGCTTGGATGCAGAAAATGTGGATTTTTTTTCTCTTGGTTTTGCTGTCTCAGGAACATCGAGGGTCGGTATTGGTCAATCAATGTTGGTCAATCAACCAACACAAGTGGAATGTTTTGTCGTGTGGTTATAGAAACCCTAGAAACAAATAGAGCGAGTAGTCATTCCACACATTTCCCTTAACTGTCTCTATAACTGTGTCTATTCTCAGCTCTCTTTCCATGTAGATACAGACATGAGGACATTTACGCATTTCCCACCAGCTCAGTTCACGCTCAGCCATGTGAAATTCCTCTTTGTTTTGCTCAGAATCCTCACTTCTCTTTCACAGTGTTTTTCAGATGCCTCTAAAGTCCTACTCTTCTCCTCAGGTAGCAATTTGGAGCAGATGTAGTGATATCTCTGACAGGATCAGTGAGAGTTGAGAGGAGCTCCGGGGGACATGGATCTCATCAGCTTGTCAGTGGAGATTCCAGGATTGGCCACATTTTAATTTCTGTAGCAATTCACACATCAGGGAAACTAGGCCCCCAGTAAGCTCAGCGAAGCTCGAAGTTTCAAAAACGTGGCAACAGCCCAAGGGTTTTGACAGAATCTGAATAGTGCCTTCTCAGTCCACCATAAGCTGGTTATGTTACACACACACACTCACACACACACACACAAAAAAACCCACACACACTAAATAAACACAGTTAACCTGTGATGTGCAAAGAAAAATGTCAAAATTTTCACATTTTAAAACTTATCAGGGAAAATGTTTTTATAGAAGAAAAAAATCAGCAACTTTTGGTTAAAAAAAAATCATCTCTGTCTATACAAGCTGCATCTGTTCAGGCGTTCTGTCTTCTCCCATCAGATCTGCTTGAGCTGAAATTCTCAATGTGTTAAAGTCAAATTCAAGTTCTTTCAGGGTCTGAGAGGATGGAATGTACTGAACACTCAAGTGCAGTGAATTGAAGTGGAAATGAAAGGAAATCCAGTTTGCAGACTTTTTTCCCTCTCTCCCTCCACCCTTTGATGTGAGGAAAGAAGTTCAACTTCCCCGGGTGGTGATAATGGAATTTCTTTTACAGTCAGATTCTTCAATATATAATCCAACTGTGTCTTAATCCTTCCTACTTTCTTTATACCCTGTGATGTAGGCCTGAAGCCCTAACTGGAGAGGCCCACACAGCGAAAGCCAGAATTGGAAAGAGCAAAGCAAAGCAAAATGTTTCGCATCAAAATAGAAATGAACAGAAACATGTGGAGTAGAGTTGGGTGGGGAGGAAAAACAATAAAGCCCTTTTTATAGTACATCACATTACTTCACCTATATTCTAGAAAATCTATCTCAAAAATTGTTTTTGCAAAAGAAACATGGTATAAATAATAATTAATTATTATACAAAACATTAAATATTATAAAATCTGACTATCAAGCATAAAATATCTATATTCAAATTATTGAATGCTTATGTTATAAACTAATTATAATATTTATATTACTATATTTTATATCAGTCAATTATATATCAATTATAAATGTATTTAAGTACATATAATATTAAATAAAATAACTAAAAGACGTACTTAAAATCAGCCATAGAACAATGCATGTTAAAGTTGAGTCTTAAAAAGTGATCCTGAGTTTATTATTTGAGACATTTTTTTACCTTTTCTTTTTTCCCAGTTTATACTAATGGTATAATGAGCTAGAATATAGTCTTTATGGAGAAAAAGAAATGCTTTTAAAGGATAACTTGGGAGACAAGTTTTAGTTCTTTTGCCAAATTTTAGTATTAACCAACATATCTAATGTTAAAATTTCCAGAGAAATTGAGTACAACAATTTAGAACAAATTTGAAAGTTCTTTGAAAATTATAAAACAATATAAACTCAGGTTTTTATCACTGAGCATATAAAACTCTGTGCAATTCACTGAAATTGAAAGAAGGGTAGTCCCTGGGCCTGTTCCCCCAGGGAGCTAGCAGTCTAGTTCACCAGAACATGTGATGCCAATTGCATCCATGGGCAATTAATGCTAAAGTCAGTCAGTGGAAGGTGAGGTGCCTATCAACTGGAGTAGCCAAGAAATAGCCTTGTGGGAAACATGGAATTTGAAGGTATCAAAGCACAGCTTAAATGGATGGAGAGAAAGAAGTAGGGGTGGCAATTCAGGAAGGTAAGAGGAAAAATCAAAAACTAATTTGGAAGATGTTAGGAGTTAGAAAAGGGATCTAAAGGCCAGAATCAAAACTGATTTTGTGAGAGACCAGAATCTGACTCTCTCATTAGAACAATGAGGAAATGTAGATGTAAAAGATCAAGTGACAAGCACAACAGAACTAAAGTAGCCCAGCTACTATTATCAACTTCATATTTCAAAGAGCTCCCTATTTTTAATTCTAAACTCTGCTTGTAGTTGCATTTTAGACTGCGTTGCAACAGGAATGGCAAATGGATTTAATTTCAGCTGTTAATTACATTTGATTGGTAGTAGCAAGTGGCTGCTTAGACAGCTTGTTAAGAAGGATTCTGAGGCAGCATTTGAGCTTTGGCTAAGCCGGCATGAGATCCAGGCTCGATTATCAATGTCTGTCACGGACAATGAAGGGGGAAGCTATGACACATGTACCCTGTATTTACTGTTTTGGAAGTGGGATCCTGGGCAAGACACTGATGGCCAAGTGAGAATCATAGCTACTGAGGGAAGTTCTGAGATACAGAAGGAAAAAGTTTAGTATTTTATTGCCAGGATAGGAGACAGCAGTTTGATGGGGGAGCAGGTTCTGGGGAGATAGCCACTTCCTGTTTTCTTGCCCAAGACCTGAGAGAGAAAAGAGGATGGTGTTACCAATGACATATTTATACCTCACTTGACAGTTTACAAGGCATATTCATATTCATTGTTTCATTTGATCCTTATAAAAGGTCATTTGTTAATGCCAGTATCCCTACGTTACGAACAAGGAAACTGATGTTTAGAGAGAGAGAAGTGTCCATTCACCATGAAGCTACAAAGAGGTGAAAAAATAGAACGATTTCTTGAGGCTCTGACCTGTTTCTTCATGTTCACTTCCTGTTTATTCATCAGGCTACAGATAACATGGATTCTGGAGCCTGATTGCTCACCTTCAATCCTGCTTCCCCACTAACAGACGTGTGGTCTTAGTAAAGCTCTGAAATCCCCCTGTGTCATTGCTTCCACATTTGTAAAGGGAGATGAAAGTAGCACTGACCACACAAGGGTGTGGTGGTCCCATTTGTCAGTGGCCAAGTAAGTGGCCAAGTGAGTGTAACAATTGAGTTGGCTTTTATTATTATCTTGTTCACTTCTTGTGTCTGTGGTTATCTGTTTTGCTCTTCTGCAGATAATTTTTCTTTCACTTAAACAAATTTTCTGATTTTCGAAATAGTATATGTACTGGGGAAAACTGGAAAGATGTGGAAAACTGCAGTAAAGAGATTTTTAAAATACCCTTAATTCTCTAACATGTACATTTTTATCTAAATAGGTAAGCATATTTGGGTGGGCTGTAGACTGGGAATCAGTCATGGTAATGAGGAAAAATATTTTCAGTCTATGAGGCATGAACCCAGAGGGTGAGGTTGGAAATGCCAGATGTCAGTTGATTCCTCTAAAATTTCGTTTTCTCAGATCTGTAAGCCAAGAGAATTGCCATAATTTTATGCATCTAACACTACATTTTGTTGGTGACTCAGCGACACTCCTTTATACAATATATCTAATTTAAGCTGATTATTAAGGCAGCCAGAAAAAAAATTTTTCCTTTAACTCCAGGATATTTTGAGGAAGATTCTGTAGGATTCCTCTCATGCTGCTAACTTGGTCATTCCTCCCATATATATGCTCATGGCTGAACATAGAGTTTATTGACTCATTATTTAAAAAGTGAAGGCTGTTAAATTATTGAGCACGCATATCAAAAGCCTTGCCTTTTGATCTGAGTGCTCATATCAAACTTCATGAGTCCATGAGTGTATTGCAGGCCAATGTTTTATAGGAGGAAACAACTACTTCTTCTGGGCATCATGTATCATCAAATCTAAAACAACATCAGTTGTAAGATTCACCACTATTTTGTAGGCCATTAAGAAAATGCTGCCAAATACTTTTGAGACCATCAATTTTAAGATGCATCCCAATTTCAGAGAGGTTAAAATGTGAAAAATGATCATCTTAGAACTGATGAAATATGTAATGTCTTTTATACCTTGGGAAGAAATTCTTTGGGGAGAGCATTTGATCATTTGAAGTTGTATGGATCTTTCCTCAGCTTCACACTCAGTGGACAGCCTTCAGTTATGAATTCTCTTATTTAAAATGGACCCCTGAATAGGAGGGCCTATGAAGAACCTTTATCATTATCCAATTCACAAGTTAGAGCTACTGGGAATGCCTGCCTGGCAAGAGAGCTAAACATGCCCAGCAGCTGAAAATAGAATTATGTTCTTCACTCCCTTTTGTGATTCTCAATCACCAGATGTCACATGAAGATAAGATACATCACACACACACACATACACATACATAAAATGAACAAAAAACAAGCACTATTGAATATATCTAGAGGGGTAATCTACTGAGAGTAATTTCTGCCTTATCTGAGCTGCTAGAGGAAAGAGGAAATGAACTAACCCTCCTTCCCTACTCTACACACCTATGATGGTTAATTTTATGTGTCAACTTGACTGGGCTAAGGGATGCCCAAATAGCTGGTGAACATTATTTCTGAGTGCCTCTGTAAGGTGTTTCTGGAAGAGCCAGGCCCTCATAATAAATCTCTTTCTATATATCTCTATACATCCTATTGGTTCTGTTTCTCTGGAGAACTTGACTAATACATTGCCCAAGAACAGGGAAGATCTTGCATTGGTAGGTAGATAGCATCTTTGGGCATCAAGAGACAAGACAAAGAAAACCTCTACCTGGAATTATGTTGGGAATATTGGACTCATCCTGGAGTTAAGTTGATGCTTCTGCGAGTAGGAGAGTTGTGCACTGAGAGGCTGTGTAATGTTGCAAAACAACATGCATGATTGTTTACATCTGTATCCATGGCTTTTTCTGACTCTGCATCTAATTTCCACTTCTCGAATCTGGCCTGCTTGTGTGACTTGCTGTGAGTAATAGAAGTGGCAGGGAGTTAGTACTGAGTCTGGACCTCAAGAGACTTTGCACAATGGCACCAATGTTCTATTGGTGTCCCTGTCACTGTCATGTGAATACACTTGGGATAACCTGTTGAAGGATGAGAGAACACCTTCCAAGAGGAGGAGATAGAAATCATTCCAGTTGTCCCAACTGAGGCCACAGGGAGAGGATATGCAAGCAGGATCAGCAAAACCTCCAACCTGACTTACAGCTGACCTCAGGCACATAAGGGAACCCCGCAAGATCAGAAGAACCACCCAGCTGAGCTCAGTCTTACCTGCCAACACATAGACTGCTACACAGAATAAATGGTTATTGTTTTAAGGCACTTTAGTTTTTTTAATGACTTGTTACATAGCAGTAGCAGGGTTGAAGAGAGGGGACAGCTGATGAAGAAAGATGTTGTCCTTGCATTTGGAAGTGTGGGCAAATAGCAGTTGTGGAGGTGTGATGGGCTGGAAAGAGTATGGCTGGAGGCTGTTCACCAAAATCCCATCCTCAGAAGAAGCAAAGGAGGACCCTTGTAGCTGATCCAGTGGGCAGGCTGATCCATGCAAACGCCTAGCACCTGCAGTCTTCTTCATTGATCTACTCTTGGGTTACTGGAGATGTTTTGCCCAGACACACTGATGAGCAGAAGTGCCTGGAAGGTCATGTTCCCGGGAGTTACCAGTAGCCAGTGACTGCTGAATGTGAGAGCCCAGCTCCCTTGTTCCAAGGAGGGATAAACTCTGAGTGTCATTTATACTTGGAGCTCCCCCACAGATCAGGCAGAGGTTGAGATCTCACCTGAAATCTCCCCCTTATGGCTTTATTCCCTTCCCTGTCCTATTCTCCTACCTCTTACCATTTCCTCCTGTTTCACGTCCCTAATCAACAACTCAACCTGGTCTCAGGATCTGCTTCTGGGGAATGCAACCTAGGCCAGGTGATTTAGGGAGAAGGAGAGAAGCTGTGTATAAATTAATCTAACTTTGCATGTGGCCCCAGGTACTGGCATCAGATCATTCCACTAAGTCGTAAATAATAGAAATTACTTATTACCTAAGGCATTTATTACCAGGGAACAAGAGTAAGTTAGTAAAACAACTTTTTGTAGAACTGGAAAATAGTTTCTGTTCATTTTCTAAGCTCATTTAATAAACATATATTTAAAACATAGCATATAGTTTTCACTTTTTAAAAAAATTCCTAATTCAGACTATTTTTAAGTTGTTCCCTGCTTTAGATTTTACTTATTTTTGATGTCAAGAACAGTGGGAATTTCTGGAGGAAGATACCAAATTCATGATGTGAAGATTGCAAGTATTAGTGATAATATTGAAACTAAAGCATTATTAAACCCATGCATCCTTAGGTCACAATATTCAGAGCAGTAACAACAAACATGAAAATTAGACTGAAAAGGAGGAAATTACATTATTTTTCAGGAACAGAGAGGAGATGCCACCCAGCAAGATGAGCTTGGAGCCAACTTCTGCTAGAACGGTCCCAATTAGCTATCCCCATTTAAATACATCCAGAAACCTCTTAAGAACATGACACTATAAATAAGATGTTTAAATTAGAGCTCGTGAAAAGTGAGAAGATAATAGATGTGAGAAGCAGATTTAATCACAGCCTGGGTGCCTCCCCCCCATCTCCCTTAGTATTTTGCATGTCAAGATATGAAGAAGAAAAAAAACAGAGTTGAAGTCAAGATTTTATTTCAGATTAAAAAAATTACCTCTTGCAAATGTTAATTCAAACCAAGATAAGGCTCAGTATTTACATGGTGCCACTGTCAAAATTTGCCATTATCTTATACCATTACTCTTACGTTAGACACAATGCCTGGAACACAATGCTATTACGTTATAGCCTTATTTGATGCTAGTTTTCTTTTAAGCTGATTGAAATTGCATATCTCTCTGCTTCTATCTTACTGAAGAGACGAGGATAACTTCCATTTTATTCTGTGGAAACCTAAGGAATTAATTAAGCAAATATTTCTACTATTGTTCTTTGAGGAGGTGGATGAAGAGCTCAGGTGAACTTGGGTCTCCATAGAGTGAAGACGGCCAGATCAAGTGTAAGCACTGCTGCATATCTGTTGCAATACTTTCTGTTTAATCAAAAAACAAACTGGTATTCCTCAGGTCTTCCCTTATACTCAGGACTGAAATTCTAGAGGAGTACAGAATTATTTTAAGCCTTATCCCTCTCCTGAGTGAGATTACAATGTAGTGAATAATAATGAATAGATACTTGATTGTGGATTTTGGTATAGTTGGAATAACAAAAGCTACAAAGGATTAGAATACTGAGGTTTCATCCTTTGTGTACACTTTGACTCGTAGCAGTGGCCTGGAGCATTGTATTAAGTAGGACTCAGAAGTGGTGTCTTGTATCTCAGCTTGAGTTGCATGATTGACTAGCACTGTGTGCTGTGGACCTGTGGACGGGGAGAAGTGGTGGCTGGTGTGCAAACCTGGGTTTGAAATGGCACCTCATCTGGGCCTTGGAGGATGTGTTGGGTGTAAACGGGGAAAGAAGAACATTCTACAATAAGTGAAGACGGTAGCAAGGATGAACAATGAATTTCTATGTGTGTGGCTCAGGAGAGGGACCAATTTGATCAGAGCAGAGAGTGAGTTACAGGAGGGATTGTAAAGAGAGATTAGATGACAGGGGGTCTTGAAAACCAGGAGGAAGAGTTTAGGTTTGATACGGTGGGAACTAAAGAGTCCTTGACAGCTTTACAAACATTATACTTTGCAACCAAAGTGGGGCTTAGGGAATCTGGTGATCATATGAAAACAGAAATGGAATGGATTTGAAGGCAGAAAGGACCAGCTTGGAGCAATAAACAGCCTCAGGAGGCCAAGGATGGGTCTGAGATATTTTGACGGTGACATGAAAAGGCATGATGACTTCCTGTCTATAGAGAATGGAGTAACCGACTCCAGGAAGCCCACAGGAACCCAACATGTAATGGGAAAACCAGGCATAAAAGCAATCTTTCTCTTCCTTTTTGGCAATACTCCCTACTCAAGTTTTCATATCCAGAGAGAAAAAAGAAACTGATGCATTTACCTCTGGAAGTGTGGTAGCACAGCAGTTCTCAGATTGTGGCCCCTGGGACAGGAGCACCAGTATCACCTGGAAGTTTATGGGAAATGCAGATTCTCTGGTGCAGCCCCAACTCGTGAGTCAGAACCTCTGGAATGGAGCCCACGAGGCTGCTCTAACCAAGCCTCCAGGTGGTTCTGTTGCCGCGGAAGTTTGAGAACCACTTCTGTAGCAAAGGGCTCCCGAAACTTCCAGATGCCTCAGGACCACCTGGAGGCTTGGTAAGAGCAACCTCGTGGGCCCCGGTGTGGAGGTTCTGATTCAGCTGGCGGGGGTGCAGCGGAGATGTGCCTGCCTCCCCAGCTGATGCCTGGCCTGGACTGCACACCTGGAGGAGTGAGGCTGAAGAGGCCACTGAAGCCTCCTGATGGTGGCCCTGATTTGCTGAATGACTTCCTTTTCCTGCCGAACAGTGAGCTTACTGTCTTTTCTGTTAGGGGGTCCCATATTAAATCTTGACCATTTGGGTGGCGAAGGTGGTGTGGGGGAGAGGTACCAAGACAGAAAATAGCCTCTGCTCCATAATTCATTACAGGTAGATGTAGACCTGTGATCCTTCAGGAATGGGTGTTTTGTCAACAAGGACCTACTGTATAGCACAGGGAACTCTGCTCAATATTATGTAACAACCTAAATGGGAAAAGAATTTGAAAAAGAATAGGTACATGTCTATGTATAATATAGCTGAATCACTTTACTGTAATCTGAAACTGTCACATTGTTAATCAACTATACTCCAATATAAAAGTAAAAAAACCAAAAAAGAAATGGGTGTTTTGTGGGTGATTGAAGCAAAGGACTTATATAAAAGTAGGGACTTACATAAACTCTTATATAAAAGCATTGATTGAGATGAGACGGGAACATTTCTATTCTCAAAATTTCCAAGTTTTCTCTCCCAGCCATGCGGTGGAGGAGGGAGCCAGCTCACAGGAGTGGGAGATCTCTGTCGAGAATTAATAAATAGAGAATGTGAAGCTATCCTGGGTGCCTTCTTTCTTGTGGTCTGCAAATACATAAGGAAGGATATGGGAATTAGTGTAACATTAATATAATTATATGTTAACGTATAATTAATCTGGTAAAGGTGATTTTGCTTTTAACTCAGTTGTTCCTTCAACAGCCACATGAGCAATGTGGGAGCATCCTAATTTAATGGGTTAGGAATTAGCCTTAGAGGAATGTTGCGACTTGCCCCGATTCAGGAAGCTAGTCAGAGATCACAGTGGGGACTCCAGCTGCCTGTGTGAGACCCAGAGCCCTGGTTCTTTCTCCTGCACCACTCCACAGTACAGGTGCCAGCCAAATGCTTCGTGATCTACTTTGCTTCTAAGAATATTGCTATTCGCATTACACTCAGAACACTAACCCAGGGAGCAAGGTGAATGTGTTCTTGTTGGAGACCCTTCTCATTCTAGCTCTTGCAGGAGACACCCAGTGGCGATACCAAGTTTGAAATACTAAAGGTGAAAAATTAAAGCCCACACCAGCCTCAGTTTCCTTAACTATAAAATAGGAATAATAACCCATCATAGGGTGTGTCTGGGACGTAAGAAAAATGTGTTAAATAATAGGTATTCTTATTCTTATGTTTATTTGTTATGGTAATTGATAGGCTGTTTAACTGAAAGAACTGGGCAGACTGTAAACATATAGAAGCATATGAAATATTATATACAATTAGGGGAAAAATTAGTGAGTATAGTGGACTGATGGTGCCCTCCCAAAAGGTATGTCCACTTCCTAATTTCTGGAATCTGTGCATGTTTCCTTATTTGGAACAAGGATCTTTGCAGATGTAATTAAGTTAAGGACCTTGAGATCATCCTGGATTATCTGGGTGAATTCAGTGAAATGTGTCTTTGTAAGAGACACACAGAGGAGATGATGGACACAGAAAGACAGAAGCAGAGATTAGAGTGATATGGCCTCAAGCCAAGGAGGCCAAGGATTGCCCGTGACCGCACAACACTGGAAGAGACAAGGAAGGGTTCTCCCCTAGAGCCTCCAGAGAGAGTATGGCTTTGTCAACACTTTGATTTTGGACTTCGGGTCTCCAGAACTACGAGAGAATACATTTCTGTTGTTTTAAGCCAGCCAGTTTGTGGTAATTTATCACAGCAGCCACAGAAAGAAGCAAACACAGTGAGTGAAAGGAACTGACAGCATTTGCTTCCTTCCCATAGAGTTAGGAGCTGGCACCCAGACAAGTCTTTAAAGCAGGTGAGATTTGTCTTTGGCACATTACCATCTTCTAGGTGTGGTGGTGGTAATGTGGATGAGATTTCTTTTCAACTCTCTCCAGGCCCGTATTTTCCTGTCAGCACCTACATTTCAGACATCTGATAAATCTCTTCATCTTCCATCAAAAATCACTCTGCCATGTCCCGCTCTTCTAAGCAGACAAAAATGTCTGGACAGGTCAGTGAAAATGCATGCCACACCTACAGCTCTGCCTGAGGTTGGTTCCCTGGAAGCAGAGCCTGAGAGAGGGATTTTTGCCTAAGTGATTTATTGAGGGAATGATCTCAGAAGAAAACAGGGGGTGGGATAGGGCAGGAGAAGAAAGTAAGCAAAAGATGTGGATTTATATGAAGTCTAACTTTGGCTTGATTCTGCCCAGAATAAATGACACTAGAGTTTTGGTTTTGGTTTTGGTTTTAATTAATAGACTTTATTTTTTTAAAGCCGTTTTAGGTTCACACCCAAATTGAGCAGAAAGTACAGAGTTACTATATAATCCCTACACCCAAATACATACAACCTCTCCCACTATGAACAGCCTGTGCCACAGTGGTCCTCTTATTAAAATCTTGGAACTTATATTGACACATCGTTATCACTCATAGTCCATAGTTTACGTTAACATTCACTCTTTGACATTCTCTGGGTTTTGACAAATGTATAATGACAGGTACCCATCTTTGTAGTATCATACAGAATAGTTGCACTGCCCTAAAAATCATCTGGGATCTGACTATTCATCTCTTCTTCTCCCCTTTGCAACTGGGTGGCAAGCTTGAGGGATTAACATGGATCATGGATTTAGTCCTGGTCATGTTGACTTTGAGGGGTCTCTGAGTGAGATGATTGAGCTTGAACTTAGAGATCTTGGTGAGAGATTAAATTTAGTGACACATCTGTATATAGATGTCATTTGAAATGAGGGACATGGGTGGAAATACAGAGAGATAATAGCAAGGGCTATGTCTTCAGAAATGCCAATGGTTAATGGTCTCTGAATGACAAAGATCCTTCAGATGAGACAGAAATGGAGAGAGAGGGGAAGGAGAAAACCCAGGAAATCCTGACATTGCGGAGTTCAGAGAGATGGAAGTGTCAAAAAGAAGGATGTGTTTGAATCCAATGCTAATGAAAAGTCAAATAATATGAGCCCTGAAATATGTTCACTGGATTTAGAAACATGGAGGTGGATTGAGTGATGGAGAGAGAAGACAGATTGAATTAGATTGAGTAGTAGGGCAAGCAAATAGAAATGAATAGAGACAATTATTTTGGAGGGATTTAGTGTAAAACAGTTTTGGGGGTACCATTTAAATTAATAGCAAATGATTCCGACCACCAGCCAAGTGCAAGTTCTCAAGTATTGCGGAGGGCTTAAAGTTCAAGGTGGCATCTTTGTCCTAAACAAAATGCAATTTAGTATTGAACATAAGACATAGACCCTTGATAAAAATATAGAAAGAACTCATGAAGAGATGGAAGAAAATATTTGCTGAGCCTTTATAATATTTCAGAGATAATCATTTTTTAGATACAAATACTGTAACCCTATGGATTAGGTAATTGGCATATTTGTACCATAAAAGGGATACATATTTGATGTAAATAATTTTAGAAAATTTAGGTAAGGAAATGGAAAAAAAAACGACTCCTACACAGATATAAACATATTCTGATTTTTTTAAAAAATAAACTTCTTAGAGAATTTAAGTTGCTTTCACAGTGCCAATCAAATCTAAGTTGAGAAATCAGAATTTGAATGTTACTCTGTCTGATTTTACAATTTCTATTTTCTCTTCTAACCATACTCCTGATAGATGCATTCATACATTTAAGAATACATACCTAACAAATTGTGTAAATTAGACATTCCTGAGAGAGAGAATTTCATATGAGGAGGATCAAATATATTTCACACAGCAACTGGCGTTTGAGCTGGGTCTTCAAAGACAAATGAGATGTAGATTGGTGTCAGCAATCCAGCCCACCGCTTATTTCTGTATGGTCTATTAGCTAAAAATGGTCTTTACACTCTTAAATGTAAAATGTAAACAAGACTATTAACCTTTCAGCAAGAATAGTTGCTGGATTTTGCCTCTTGGTTCACGAGGCCTAAAATGTTTACCATCTCACCTTTTACAGAAGAAGCTTTGCTGACCTCTGGTTTAGAGAAACATGTGAAAAACGGGACCCCAGATGAGTACAGTGCCGTGAGCTCAAGTCTAGGGGAAGAGAGCATAAGGGATGTTCTCGGAATGCACGGGATAGTCACGTGAGGACCTGTATACTGTGGTCAGGCCCTAGAACGCCTTCAGTACCAGGCAAAGAGGTCTGTTCAGCATTTTGCTACAGAAATATTTGTATAATTATCTCCCTAGATTTTGAAGTTCTCCTGGGCAACAATCATATTTTTCTTACTTGTGGGCCCTCAAGGAGGCTGGACACACGGCTGGACACAGACTACCAGCTTAATCAATGGCATTGGATAAGCGGCCTCTTTGATGAGGCAGCTAGCTAGTTAGGACCAAGTTTTTTTTTTTTTTTTCTTTTTTTGGTACGCGGGCCTCTCACCGCTGTGGCCTCTCCCGTCGTGGAGCACAGGCTCCGGATGTGCAGACTCAGCGGCCACGGCTCAAGGGCCCAGCCGCCCCGCGGCACGTGGGATCCTCCCGGACCGGGGCGCGGACCCGCGTCCCCTACATCGGTAGGCGGACCCTCAACCACTGCGCCACCAGGGAAGCCCCTGGGACCAAGTTTTAATCATCACCAGAGAAACTTTGAATCCTTTCCTCTCTTCCCTTTCCATGAGAAGATCTACTGTTCATTAGTGATCATACATGGACAGTCACAGCCTTCCCTAAATACAGCACTGGAGCGCCAACAAAATGCATCTTTGTAGAAAATGGTAGGGGGACCGAGGAAAGCAAAACTCCCCATCAAATTCTTGAGCCTGACGCACACCTAACTGCAGTGTTGGCAAGAAAAGGTTGGCCCGTTTGAGTGCAAATGTGATCTTCTAGCTGGATGATGATATTCTTGTAAACAAGGCGCCTACGCCCACGTTGGAAATAAGGCTGTTCAGCTCGCAGTAAATTCTGTTCTGAGCCAAAAGTTGAGGCCGGAGACCCTGAGCGGCCTAATCAAGGCCATGATTGATGAGGTGTCGGCGACTCTCAGACACAGCGCGCGACGCATCCAGTCACCGAGGACCTGAGTGTTGGTCATCATGTCACAGCACCTGCTGCTGACTGATACCTGGGACGCAGGAGCGTGCCAGGGCGAAGGATGCCAGCGCCCACAGCTGCTGGGAGGAAGGCAGTGGGCATCTGCCATCCGGAAAGACAACATGGAGCCCCGCAGGGAAAAGCAGCGTGGGGTGGGGGAAGGTGGCGCGTTCCCGATGCAAAGGGAAGGATGACAGGTGCTCTGAGGAAGGCTGCGTGCGCTGCTCCGGGTCCTGGCCGCCTGCCACGCTGCAGAGCCGCGCCGGCCCTCTGGCCGCCTGGCAACCACCACCTCGAGGCCTTCTGTCCCTTGGCAACACTGCTCTCTGAAGGATGAGGCGGCCTGCAGAAGGGCGAGAAAAACCGCACACGGCATTGTTTTCCGGGAGTGGGGAATGTATTTTCACCCAGGCAAAATGATTTTTAAGATCTTTGCCCTGTTCCCCAATCTTGCTTTACGGATTGACTTGTCAGCCAATTCCAGATTGCTCTTCCTCTTAGCATTTGCAAGGTGTGGATTGTTCTGTTTTCTCTCCTCCGACAAGTTTGCCTCCGCGGGGCTTTCTGGGAGGGTATTTGGAGCGCATTGGTAGCGTCGCAGTTCAGTTCCAGGAAGGAAAACAGGGAAGGCAATTAACTCTCCAAAGCAACCCTGTGTTTAAAAACATATTATTATGCAAATCAAGCTAATGTGCCTCTAAATTCATTAGGTGTGCCAGAGGGCTAGTTACCTTGGAAGGCGCATCAAAATTGGCAGAGACATTTCTATTCTGAAGGCCGTGGGGCTTGACCTTTACTTGGACCCCTGCTCTTCTGCTCAATACATTTCCCTGGTTGGGGGGGCGGTGCTGCTACTGAGGAGGGGGCTTATCAGAATCCCCGAGGTCCCACCGAAAATATGTACTTCTTGTAACGGCATGCGCCTTTCCACTGCAGCCCCAGGTAGGTCGAATCCCCAAATGTAGTCCAAACCAGTACCAGATCAACCAGGAAAGAAATTCAATCCAAACAGTAAGAACAAAGTGCCACAGTAAGAATTTCACAGGTCTGGGACTCCAGGAACTGAACACAGAGAAAGTCAAGACAGATTATTTCCATCCTCACTGCTTTTTGGAATTTGGAAGCATGTAAAGATTGCCCCTTTTGGTAGCTTCATTCGGTGAACTTGGAAAGTGGGGTGGTACGTCTGTTTCCTGCCTGGATTCTCCTAAGTGTCGGAGGTAAACTTCTGTGGAGTCCTGTGCCTTAGGACGCTGGGTCATGAGCTGAGCCCAACAAGGGTGGACATACATCATCCATACTGTTTGTTTTCCTTTCAGTACTCTTATTTTATTAAGGTATAATTTACAGACAATAAAATGCACAGTTTTTAAGTATATGGATCAATGAGCTTTGACAAGTACATATTTCCCTGGCACCCATCCACCACCCATCAGGATACAGAACTAGGTGCAGATACACCCATCACTTCAACAAATCCCCTCGTGCCCTTTTGTTTCCATCTCTCATCCATCAAAGGAAACCACTGATTTACTTTCTGCCACTATAGATTAGTTTGCATTTTCTAGAGTGTCACATAAATGAAATGATACAGTCTTTTTTGTCTGGCTTCGTTTGCTCAGAACAATGTTTTTGATGTCCATCCATGTAGTAGTATATTATCAGTAGTAATAGCAGTTCATTCCATTTATAGAGCAGCATGCCATTGTGTGGCTATACCACAATTTGTTTAAGCATTCATCGGTTGGTAGACATTTGGGTTGTGTCCGATTTGTGGCTCTTATGAATAAAGCTGCAGTGAATCTTCTTACACATTTCTTTGTATAGCTCTATGGTATCATTTGTCTCAGGAAATACCTAGAAGCGAAGTTTCTGGGTGATAGGGCAGGTGTACGAATTTAACATTATTAGGAACTACTCATCAATTTTGCCAAGGAGCTAAACCATTCTCCACTTCCTATAGCAGTGTTTGAGAGTTCCAGTTGCTCCACATCCTTTCCAATGCTTGGTATTACTAGTCTTGATTGCTTTACTATTGCAGTGGGTGAGCAGTAGAATTTCGTTGTGGCTAAACTTTTTCAAAGCAGTTGTTTTCCTGAGGACCCAGTGCTGAGTTCTAGGGGAGTCTTAGCTGGGCGGCAAGAGTCAAGCATTTGAATAGGAGGAAGGTTTCTATTTAGAGTCAGTCTGCATATTTCCATTTTTAAAAGAAAACCTCAGAGCAGCAATTTGAGCTCAAAATTCCTCTCCAAAAGTCTAGTTTCCCTACCAGCTGTTTATAAATATTTACTTTCACATTTTTAATAATAACAATGTCTACAGCAAAAGTACCAGGCACTTTAAATTATAAATATTCATCACAGAGGTTGCAGGTGTTTTTATGTAGGACACGGAGAACTCTGCCTATCTCTACGCACAGGTCTATGGAAAGCTTTCTGGAAGTGTAAGTGATTAAGAGCACATACCCTAGAGAATAAACTTCCTTGGTTTGAATCCTTTCTCTGCTATGGGTGTGACTTAAGTCATTTTGCCTCTTTAATGGACCATAATATCCTCCTTCATACACTGCTGTAGTAATCAATCTACCTCCTGGAGTGGTGATGAGTGACATAGTGCATCTAAGATATGAAGCCCACTGTCTAGCACATGGCAATTGTATAATAAAATCTAAAAAATCATAAAAGCAAATTTCCAGAAAAGGTTTACCCTCTCTCATCCTCCTTTTCTCCATCCAACACAACTGCAGAGCTGGCTTGGTGTCTTGGAGGCCACCCAGAATTAATGTGCTGGGTCTCAGAGTCAGTAGGCAGCTGGTACCTAACATAATTTCAGGCTTCTAAAGCAACTCTCTCTGAAGGAATATATCTCTGGCTAATAGGACCTGGAGGGATTTGTGAAGGCCCTGACTTTTCATGCAAATTAATGTGAAGCTCCTGGAATTGTGTACAAAAGTGCACAGGAGTATTTTTTTTCCCCTGGGATCCATAGCTTGCAACAGAATCTCAAAGAGGTCTGGGATCTCAGACCCCTTTGGAGCTACGGTAAAAGGAAGAATGGCCACTGGAGAGTACGGAACAGACTCGGGAAAAGAGAGATGTCGGATTGAGCTTCAGCTCTGCCGCTTATCAACTCATCATCCCTGAGTGGGTTACTCAGTTACTCCAAGCTTCAGTTCCACATTTTGAAAATGATAAAAGCAATAATAGTATCCTGTGCCTTACAGGGCTCTTGAGAAGAATGAAAGAATGATGTGATTGGCACCCAGTGGTCAAACAAATGTTAGTTCCCTTCCCCTCCCCTGATCTAGCTTCTTAATGATCGACGTTCTCCCTTGATGTCCTCCCCCCCATTTTTCTTCTATCCAGGGGCCCGTTACAGAAAGTCGTTGACTCCTGATTTAAACCCGCTTCTAGTCTCTCCTTGACACCTTGAGGATATGGGAGAAGGCAAGAAGATTCAAATGGCCTGGTTGGAGGCTGTGATCCCCTAGTTGAGCTGATCTGGGTCCAAGGCCCATGATTTCATCATTGACTGAGCAACTGGGCTCCCTTCTGCTTATCTAGGAGTTTAAGATATTACCAAAATCTCTACCCTTTATAAAATCAAAAAGAAGAGAAACTAGCTGGATGAAAAAGAACTCCCAACCCAGTGGGTTTCAGAGAATTTATTTCTTCTAAGCTTTTTTTAAATATAAAATCTATATTTCTATAAATCTCCTAAGAGAGTTTGGGCACTATAAATCAGGGACCGAATATAAGAAAAAGATAAACCTTTCAGCATAAATGATGTGGAAGGAACAGAGTGGAATTTAAAGAGTTGAAAAATCTTAAGGAATTGAATATAGAGTACTGTAAGCTGAACATCTATCTATTAAGTGACTGTGAGACAATGATAATTAAATCAACAGCAAAAAGTATGTTTTTGATGGAAATAAAGTATTAGGAAAGGAGGATAAATAAGCTTAAACATTACCTCAAAGAAATTTCTAGGTCTCTGATTCAAAAAGATATTTCTTTTTTTCTCCAACACAGTGACATTTTGATTCAAATTCTTTGGGGCTTTGTTTTCAGAACTGTCCATAGCAAAAGCAACGTACATATCGTTGCTGAATGTGGAAAAAGAAAGGACTTATGAAAAACAAGCACAGTGAGGAGGGGAGGAGGCCCAGGGGGAACCGAGCTTGCACAGGTAAGTCTTCCAATGACAGCATACCTGGCCTAAGGGAAGGGGAAGTGGAGAGAGAGATGACCGGACTCAAAAGAGCCTCCTTCTAAAACAACACATGAGGATGAAACTTACTAAAGGGGTGGATGAATATCAGCAAAGCCTAGTGTTTCAAAACTGACTTTTCCAAAAGAATATCTCCATTAGCTCTGGAATGATCTCTAGTCAGTGCCTGAGAAGTCTCCATCTCTTTATTTCCTTATTCCAGGGTGGATGGATGGAGACTGTAACTTGAAGTTTCTCTTCCTCTTCATGAGACGGGGTAAGAGCAGATGCAGAGTTAGTGTAGCTAAGGTGAAGCCAGGATTTTCTTCCTGATTTAGGTTCTGGGAGCAGAAATAAGTACACATGGAGAGAGAGAGAGAGAGAGAGAGAGAGAGAGAGAGAGAGAGAAAGGAATAAGTTCAATAGGAAAATGCAGAGACCCTTGGGATGGGGTTTACTTGTGTCTTAGGTTCTGTTGGGTCTAGAGCTAGAGATGGGGATTCTTGTGGAGGCAATTTATTGAGAGGGGGGCTCTCAAGGGAGACATGGGTGAGGGGAATAAAGGCAGCAAGTTAAGGTAGGGGATGGGGTCAAGTAAGAATATGATTCTAGCTTTAAGCCTCATTGCCTGGGGAGTTCTAGAGCATAAATTGCACCACAGAGTAATTTCCACCTGAGGCAAGGAGAGTCGATTTGTACTTGCCCCCTACTGTCCTTGGCTGAAAACATTGGCTGCTGGCCATTTCGGGGGATGGGGGAATGACCAACCTCCGTACTTACCTCTCAGTCTACCTACATACAGGTGAAGTGATTTCAGTTTTCGAAAGCCAATTAAAGTAGAGGGCTGCTCTGAGCCATTAGCATCCAGTACTCACAGCAGCTGAGGGAGGGGTTAAACAGACCATAAAATGAGGTTTGGGTGAGGCACCAATAGTACCTACTATATATGCTAAGGGTTGACCTCTTACAAGGAATGAGTAGGTCACCCAGTATTGAGTGCGATGGAGTAGGTCACTAGGGTTGGGATGTTTTGTAAGCAGTTGACTTCTGGCAAGGGCTGGAATCAAGGCAAATCCTTTTCCATCTAACCCAGACATCTCCCTTTCTCACCTGTCTATGTATATGAATATTCATTACATCATTTATTGGGAGTTGATCATTTTTCTTCAAAACCATAATTGAATATGTATTGAAAGGCAATATTACTAACATCACTACCTAGGTGTAGGTCCTAGGAATATTTAGTCTCTATCGATGTAAATATGTTTTCCTTTTCTAAAAGAAGATAAACTATGTGCCTTCACATGTTTCCTTTAGTTGAGAGAAAGTTTAACACCATTCTTATTTGCTTCTGCTCCTTTTAAAAATGGTCTTTTTCTATTTTATACTTAATTGTAAATCAGTAGGATGGAAATTCTATTCAAGATAAAAATTAACTGCAGCTACCTTCATATATTTCATCAATACTAAGATGCATGCTTTTCCACATTCCGTTATTGCCAGAATCATGATGCATCTTGCTTCTTATAATCCCTGGGGGTTAGGTCAAAGTTAGGACCTAGCAGCATTGCATGTGCCTACAAAAACTTGGTCATCCATTCATTTACTTTATGTGTCATGTTGGTACTATCTGTGTTCTGTTTAATTGTCTTCAATAACTTGATCTTGAAGTGAAATATTCTGAAGGCAGAAATGCATACTAGAGCTTTGGGGTATAAATTATATATTAATGAAGCAAATATTTGATGTTAGAAGAATGAATGCAATTCCATATTTTCTTGCAAAGCCACACCAATTGCTTTATGTGAATAAAGAAAGGAAGATTTTCACAAGTAAAGTAGTGAAGATTTGTTATTGAGGTACAAGGAAAAAAATGTGACCTATCCCATGCCAACCAATGCAACTAAAGTCGGGGAAATTATCACATCTCTTGGAATATGTGAAAAAATAAACAAAGCCACAGGAAGCTGATGTGATTGATTCATGTGTTGTACAAGACTATCATAAAGGCATGGTGTCATAATTTAACTGGCAGCTGTTTTCTTCTTTTTAGTGTTACATGTGCGTTTTGCAATCAATAACGCGTAAACTTTCATGAAACATCGTGCTAGTCAACAGCATAATTATTCACAAGAAATTATTTTGGAAAATAACTTGATGGGTGGTGAAATCTGGATGATGATACCATAAAGAACATACCTAAAGTCAACAAAGTTAGGTTTGGTTAGGCAGCTGCAGCAAAGGAGAATAGAATTCATAGAAAGCCTGGGAGCATTGCAGTAAGAGGGGGTGGGGAGAAGGCTCTTGATACAGTTTGGGCTTATGATAAATCTAAGGAGAAATTTAGGAAGCAGGGGCTGGGTCTAGATTAGATACTGCCAAGAAATTAGGGTAAATTTTGTCTAGAAGGCAGGAGGACCAAAGTGGTCTTTGGTCAATCAAAGGATTGTCATTGGTAAAGAACAACAGTCACTCATGTTAGTCAACAGAGGGGACATGGATGACCACGGTCATGATGTGGTCATCTCAACATTACTGATACTCTCAGTTGGGAACATCGTGTCCTGGCTGTAGCGGGGCCATTGTAGGATGTGAAAAATTCACTGGACTTGGAGTTAAAGGCTTGGGTTAAAGGCCTTGCATCTTTCGAGTGTGGGAATTTGTTCGGTTTTTATAACCTTTCTGAACTTCAGTTTCCTAAAACTATAAAATGGTTCTACTAATATGTACTTGAAATGGTTGGTGCAAAGAGATAAATGGAAGTATTTACATAAATGACAGTGGTGAGCAATCCAAAAAGTGCAGATTCCTTTAGGCCCTTCTGGACAGAAGGCTGGCAGGCCTTGGGCCTTGAGTGGGGGCGGAGAGGTTTGGGAGGACACACCGTTTGGGCTGCCAGGAGATTTTCTTGCTGTAGAGGGACACATTCAGAAGCAGAATGGCCACGAGGCTTGCGCACAGCTGGAGAGTCAGGGGCCTGCCTGATGCATCTGAGATCAGGTTCTCCCAGAAGCAGACTCCGAGCCAAACGTTCCTGTGAAAGTGATTTATCAAGCAAGGGCTCCCTAGAGAGGCCAGTAAGTAATGGGAAACAGGAAAGGGAGAGGGAGGAAGCCAAGCATGGGTGTGATTGCAAGTGAAACCCTAGCCACAGCTGGGTCCCGCAAGGAGCTCTGGAGCATAAGTGTCAACTCAAGGCAAGGAGGTTGGGCTTTTTTGCTTCTGTACCTGTCAGTCACCAGCTTGGGCTCCTTTTCGAGGCAGGTCTGCGTAGCTGCGTTGCCCACCGAGACAGGAGACAACCATGACTAGCAAAGCATGCAGAGCTGGGGAATGGGTGCACAATGCTGATAAGAGTCATAGGAGAGCATCTGGAAGGGGCACCCACAGTGCCCACCTGGGCTGAGGGAACATCTTCAAAGAGCCTCCCCTGGACATACTCATGGATGTCTTCTTGAGTCCCTCAGTACTGTTGGGACATCCTACGGCTACCATGCTCGCCTGGAGAATCAGCGCTTCCTCTATAATCTGTCACTTCCTGGTGCGTCGCACTAATGAAAAGGCTAGCATCTCAAGTGAAATCTGTCAGAGAAAACATTTAAAAGATGTCGCTCTGTATGGTGTGTCACTGGAGTGTGATATGACTCCGGGAGCCCTGTTAAGAGTAACGAGACAAGACTGGGCAGATTCATTCCGCAGAGCACAGCTCAAGGACTGAGCTAATATTATTACTGACCGTAAATGTTATTAGGGAGATGTGGAGAGGATGTTAGTGCCACTGAGCATTCCAGTCAAATCTCAATAATGACCAGCGAAGCAGGCTAATAAATTGTAGATTACGCGCGCCATGCATATTCATTCCTTCAGAAACCTCAGCTTCCTGAGCTGCAAGGATTTCAAAGGCTTCTGCTGCAAGCACTGGGCTTAAAGCCACACGGGAGAAAAAAAGTTGGCAATTCCTTCAGAATCCTCTGAGTCTTCAGCTACTGAGTTACCTTCCTTCCTTACCACTAATGAAAATGGAAAAATAGAGTCAAGATGCAGATTTGCTACAGGTGGGAAACTCCTGAGTGCTGACGACACATTGTGTTGGGTCAGGAGGAACCAGGAAACCAGAACAGCTTTGGGTCTCACTTGTAACACATTGTGTAACATCAGGCCTCCCAATCTTGCTTCCCTGGCTTTGGGGCTTGCCAGGCACATCTTGGAAAAATAAAAAGTCCTTGTCATCAAGAAAGAGGATGCCAAGAAAGAGGTTTCTGCTCTCACCAAAAACCCACCCAAGAAAATCGAAGGGAAACCCTTCAGGAGAAATATTATCATTGCACCAGTGAGTTTTATGCTCTGAGGATCCCCTGGGAGCCAGAGTTTCTTTAGAACCAGCGCATGATTTCAGAAGATTTTGTTTCTTTAAAAAAATTCATTTTGGTGGACACATCTCCTCACCTCAGGGTTTAAGAGGTGGAAGATACAGTATTTCCTATATGCCATTTTTCCTCACTGGCCTCTCTTTACCTGAGACGCTGCTGCCCCCTGGACTCAGACAAAGGAATATCCACATATTCCTACTCTCCCTCCCAAACCACCGGACTCCCAGGAGTGAACATGCTGGAAAATAATAACTCAGCAGGCTTGTCTTTGGTCAAAAATAGAGCTGTCACATAATAGTGCTCTTACAATTCACCTGTCTGTTCCCACTCACCTTCTTATAGATGAGAAAACTCAAGTTCAGAAACCTGAGCCTCTTTCTTTTGTTTGAGTGACGGGGACAGCAGTCCTGCAGGCATTGTAACTTCCAGTGACAAGCGCCTACAGTCTAAGGTGGAAGATGCGGCTCCTAGCATTGGCTCCTCCAGCCATCAGAGATATGGATTTTGAAAAGAGTAAGTTTGGAGATCTCTTTTGTTCCACCGCAGCAGTTTCACATGGGGTCTAGCACAGGAGAAGGGAACCCCGTATCTAGAGCCTGAGTTTGGTGAAAATTCTCCTGGAACTTCTGAATTTTCTCCAAAGTGAAGGCTAACTTGCTCAGGCTCACGTTGGGTTCTCTCCGGCCCCACGGGTGCCTCTGCCGTCAGAACTCACGTCTCGGGAGCTGAGCCGCCAGGCCCAGGATAGTGCTTCTCAACCCTACATGTTCTTCCAAGAGCTCTTGACAGAGAGAGCTCTGTGGCTCATTAGGCAATTACTGCGGGGGAGGGGTCTTACTTAACTATCTCAGGAGTCATGGGCTGTTTATATTAAAGAAGAAGAAAAGGAAAGGAAAAAAACACCTTATTGACCTGATAGAAGTTTCCATTATTTCCTGCTTCTTCACCCTGAAAATTATGAGTTTAACATTGAAGCATAAGTCTTAAATATTAGGATAAGTAATCTATGTCTTGGTATTTTAGAATTTTGTGAGAATCTCTTCTGCTATTAAATATTATATGAACATCTTCATGGGAATTAAATATTTCCTCTTTCAGCTTTTCTCCCTCCGCCCTGCCCCCTCCTTCCTTCCTTCCTTCCTTCCTTCAAAGGATACTGTTGGGTTCATTAGAGTTCTAACTTCATCTTGGCCACAGTACGTGGGTTGGCAGCGATGAGCTCTGGGGAAGATAACACGGTTACCATGCACCAAGTAGCTCTATCTCAATCCCCCTGCTGACCAATAGGCCAACCCATGAGGTGGAAAGCACTGAAAAAGAGCAAAGGGAAATCAGAGACTGTAAACTACTAGAGGAAAAACATCTAAGTTCCTCTTTCTTACAAGAATGCTACCAGCAAACTGTCTGACGATGCAATTTAAATTTGCTATGTTTTAGACCTTTCTGAGTATTTCTCACTAAAGCTTAATTTGGCAGGGAAGATAATTGAGCCTTAAAAAATTAAAAGTTTTTATGCACTCATTTTGCAAATATTTAATAGTTTTTTGTTACTTGATTGTCACAACAGTAATTCCAAATGTTTATTCTTTTCATAGCAAGTCATCAGCACATCCCCTAGATGAAGGAAAACTGATTGATCTAAATATCTAAGTGATTTGAGGTGGGAAAATAGAGCCAAAAAAAAAAAAAAAGAGTCAAATGGGATCTCACACTTTCATAATGCATCTGCCAGTGACTACTGCTGACTTTTAGGGCACATTTTCAGGAGGAGGAGATAAGGAAGAAGGGGTAGTAAAAAAAGGATTGCTGTGGTTCAGGCTATACGTTTAAGAAGTTTGGTCATTTAAGGATGAACATAAATAATGGAAGCTTGAAAGGGACAGTGAGGAAAGGGAAGTTGTAAGTGGGCTTGGAGAGTTTCTTTCCCAACATCCACCAGTGAAAGACCCTGGAAATTGATCTATCGATCAATATGCTATTTTAATTTTTGTTCATTTATTTTTATCATATGCTAGTATAATATTGGATACTGGAGATACAGCAATGAAAACAACACGCATAACCAGTGCCTTTATGGAGTTTATCACCTGTTATTTATTTAGTACCTACTATTCACCTAATCCAACCTGTATTTATTGTGCAACTATTTTGCATAAGGTCATGTGCAAAAGTGAGCAAAATATAGAACTATTATCAAGCAGTCTAAGACAGTAGAAAAGATAAATATTGAATTCAATTCTTAAATGTATACAGTAGCTTCACTTATGGTGTCTCAAAGAGTCTTCAGAACCATTTTGTGAAAATTTTAGATAAGGATTATTACCTCTTCATTATTATTATTATATCTTAATTATTGAAGAATAAAAATGAGGCTCAGCAGATTTAAGTGATTTGCCCAAGTACACAACCAAGGAATGGGGAGATGGCTGGGCTGTAGCTTTGACTCCCTGTTTTCTTTAAATTAGGCAGTCTCCTTTCAGCAAGTGTTCAAATACAAAACAAACAGAAGTTTTTTTTAAAGAGTCTTAAGGCTGTTAAAGGCTATCACTTGGTTCACAAAAAAATTCCCATTCTCTGTGAGTAAGATAAGAGTTCATGAAAAAGAAGTCTGGAATTCAAGGTTGAGCAGTTTGTATAGAAGCATACGCTGTTTCTTAGTGTTTATGAAATTTGTAGTTATAGCAGTGTCTATGTGTCTCAGTGGAAAACGCTGAGTTTTGGAGTCGGACAATTTGAATTTAAATCCTGATCTTGAATTCACTAGCTGAAAGATTTCAAGCTAGTTATTCACTCTGTGTCCCAATTATTCATTCTCACAGGCCAAGGTGAGGATTAAATGAGACACTATATATAAACATCTAACTGTTACTAATCAGTAGTATATATAACCCTTATTTTGGAAGACGAATGCTTTTTAGAAGGGAACGTGAAAAGTTGGGGGGCTGGGTTTTATTTTTTCTCTTCCTGTCTGTAACAGTCAGGTGCACACAAATTACTGTTTGATTGAATAACTAGGGACTGGAGCCTAGCAAAGTTTTGACATATGAAACATCACAGTCTACCCCTTATGGACTTGGTGCCCATATACATCTCCTTAAACCATATTTAATAACCAAATAAAGACAATAACAGAGACACACTTCCATCTAAAATGATGTAACTAACTATCCTATTACAACTGAAAGTGTTCTAATCTTTCCCCAGAAGAGAATCCAAAGTCCTTAGGTGATGTTCTCTCTTCTCCTTGGTATCCTGTAAATTAAATACAATGGAGCAAAGTTAACTATTATTAATACATCTTATAAGATAAGGGGGTAAGAGAGAAAAGACAAAAAATATTTGCTATTCATACACACATAAACATGTGCATAACAAAACAAAAAGGCATATTATAACTGTTAAAGCCTTAATTTCAGCAACTGGCCACATGGTTTTAGCCACATAGCTAAAGTACCTTCTTCCACAACCCATTCCGTATTCCCTCTACCCTCAGCATGCACCTCAGCTAGTCATGATTCTTTGCCTTGTGGGCTGGCTCAGACCATCATTCCTGCATCCCTGAAGGGTCTGGACCATTAGCAGTCCTACCTTCATTGGATTGTTGTAGTTTTCCATTGACTTGAATCACAGGGCATGGTAGCTCCGAGAGACAACCTAAGGGATCTCCTGCATTCCAGATATTCTCCTTTGCACTTCCAATTACAACCCAATTTCTACTTGGTAATCAAGATCAATCACCCCAGTCAGTAGAGTAATATTGTCTTTGCCTGTTGATTCAGAGGCAGGAGGAGCCCCAAGTGGCCAGGTGGCAGTCTGAACTTCTGTTTCAATGGAATCCTTTTTATGTTTCCTAGTAGAAGAATTTCTTCCTTTGGAACGAAGACTTCTAGACCATCATAGCATAAGGTCATGGAGATAGAAGGCAAAGATTTTGCTACTGGGTCATTTGCAGTAACAGTGAGTTATACCTCTCCCATTTCCATCTCTTGATTCCTGGACCTGTCAATCCTGGCTATGAGAAAATCAGCACCATATGTTGGATGCTGATTTAGATATTAACCACAGCTTTGAAACGTATTTCCATCTCACTGGGACTGTCACTGAATCTTCAAAAGGCCATCCCAGTGTTCTTTGAAGTATCTGCTTCAGTATAATGGGAAACATGATGGATTTCATAATCCTGGACCTAGGGCTGCACTTCATTTGCTGTGAAGTGAGTTCCTTGATTGACCGGACGATACACTGTGTGGAATACAGTGACAGTGAAAAAGGCATTCTGTACATCCACAGTTTTGGCAGAACTATTGTGTTCAGGAAAAGCAAATCATATCTGGCATAAGTGTCTGTTGCAGTAAAATGTATAAATTTTTGGCAGTGAGGTGAAGTCATTCCTCAAGAAGACAGGCCCTCCTCTTTATTCAAGGGGTTCTAAGTCTTAAAATTGAATCAAATCTGGGAATTGATTGAGGAGACATGAATCTCTGTTTTGGTGATATAAAGTTAGATTTCTATTCACTTCACCTAGAACCCACCACTTATACAAATCAAGTAAGAATTTAATAGACTGCCTATCTATTTCTTTTTTAGGGACACCATGATCAATTAGCCAACATCATAGGCATCAGACAGTCAGATTATTCTTATTACTGCCTTGATTCCACTGTCCATTATGGTAACCATGCCCACTTTGATTTGGTAATTAAGTTGTGGTACTTGGCCCTGACACCCCGGGATCTAATTATCCCCATTTCATTTAAGGATCAGCGTTTGGCGGCAGGCAGCAGCTCCCAAGGTAATTTCTGACCTGCACAGAAGAGCAGTCACAGAGCTCTTCAAGGATGCGGGGTTCCCCTCACAAATTTATTTCTCACATCTGGTGAAAGGATGGTCCCAGGGTGGGTGAGTAGGTCTTAAATGATGAATCCATTCTGACATTTCAATTTCCCTAGAACTTTGGATACCTTCCTCTACAGCATAAAAAGGCAGTCCTGGCATTTCCACCTCATTTAATATAAGTTACCTTTTGGTCCATGTTTCAGCAAACCAGCAAACAAACTGATAGAGATTTTCTAACCCCTCAGCTGCAACATTAAATGAAGAAACTCTGCTTAGTGGGCCCATATCAATAAATAAGGTCTGATAAAACTATATATTCCTTACACTGTTATCCCACATCCTTAATATCCATCCTGACACATATTACCCAAATATCTGTCTGTATAAATTGGAAAATCATGCTGTTTTATGGGTGTGTAGTGTACTTCATTACAGGTCACACTTTGCATCTCATTCTCTGGAGCCAGTTGGAAATTGAGTCTCGTTATAGGTCTAGAAGCAAAAATGAATGGTGGGGATAGTTCCTGAGAGGAATCAAGAGTGTCTTTCAAGGCAACTACCTCAGGCGAGCTCATTACGGCTTCTTCAGGCAAAGCAGGTTGAACCTCCTCCAACAGAAGTAAAATGGCCTCTTCTATTGCCAAAGAAGATTCAGCAGAATTTACGGGTCCAGTGCACCCAGGTTCACTGGGATCTTCTATATGTCCTGATTCTAATTTTCAGGATCCCTTTCCTCCTTAATCAATGACCTCACCTTAACAGAGGACATCCATAAGGTTGAGAATTCAATCTGCATTATAATTCAGCCACTCTCAGGATGAGACTGTGGATTTTGTTTTTAGAAATCTCAGCACTGCAGCTACAGGAGATAAAGGTTTCTTTCAGGGAAGGTGTAGAACCTTTGAAGTCATTTGCCCTTTCCCTACTTTCTCCAGCGCAAGTAGGAGCAACCAGCCAAATCTATTATATTCCTTAGGTTGTCCAAAATGTTGTACAATATCAAACACATGGCTACCCAGAACCCTACCCTTTATAGGTATTTGATAGTATCCAATGGTGATATTTTGCCTATCTCTACTGCCACATCATACTGTGGATTATCAGTACCATCTTTACCACTAGAAATATTCATTAGTGTCTTTAAGTCTAATCAAACTAGAGAATTTATTCCAGAAAACTCAGAATCAATTTAGAAACCTCGTTCTTAAGATTCTATCCCTCTCAAAACACTTCTACTATAAAAATCTGTATCAGTCAGGGTTCCTCAAGAGAAAAAAATCCAGTAGGACACACAGACAGACAGACAGGCACACACACATACACACAAACTCACATACTTCTGTATCAAGAGATCTATCATAAGGAATTAGCCTTTGCAATCATGAGGACTGGCAAGGCAACTCTAAAATTCATAGAGTGGCCCATCAGGAAGAGAGGTCCAGAAATTCCTGGGCACAAGCTGAGGCTACAGTCCACAGGCGGAATTTCTTCGTCCTCAGGGAAACATCAGTTATGCTTTTAAGGCCTTTCAACTGATTGGGGGTGGCCCATTCAGATTATTGAATATAATCGCCTTTACTTAAAATCTACTGGTTGTAGAAATTAGTACATCTTTAATATACCATCATGGCAACACCTTTAGTGTTTGATTGAATGACTGGGGAGTATAGCCTAGCCAAGCTTACATAAAACTGGTCATGGGACTTCCTTGGTGGCGCAGTGATTGGGACTCTGCACTCTCAATGCAGGGGGCCCAGGTTCAATCCCTGGTCAGGGAACTAGATCCCACATGCATTCCGCAACTAAGAGTTTGCATGCTACAACTAAGGAGCCAGCAAACCACAACTAAGGAGCCCTTGAGCTGCAACTAAGGAGACAGCCTGCTGCAACTAAGGAGCTTGCCTGCCACAACTAAGACCCAAAGCAACTAAATAAATTAATTTAAAAACAAAACAAAACAAAAAGATTGGTCATCATACTATCCACCAAAGATGATTTTTAAACGTAAAATTCTGTTCATGCTTTGCTTCAGTTTTTTGTTATCCCTATTTCCAGTGTACTGACGTTAAAAATTATATACTGAGATAGAATTTTTAAGCTGAGTCCACAGTCACTGATTGTTATTGATGTGTTCACATCAGCCATGGGTACCACCTTGTGTGTGTCTTGTTTCACAGGCATTAAAATCCACATGGGGGCTTCCCTGGTGGCGCAGTGGTTGAGAGTCCGCCTGCCGATGCAGGGGACACGGGTTCATGCCCCAGTCCGGGAAGATCCCACATGCCGCGGAGCGGCTGGGCCCGTGACCCATGGCCGCTGAGCCTGCGCGTCTGGAGCCTGTGCTCTGCAGCGGGATAGGCCAAAAAAAAAAGAGAAGTAATCTTCAACTGATCAAGGCACTGACTTTAAAAAAAATAAAATCCACATGGGATCTGGTTCACCTGAGTACTCGGCATGCCCTGGAAGAGCACAGGGTCACAAAAGTTCAGCCAGAAGAGAATGGAGAGGGAATGGATCTTGGACGTAAGCACAGTGACCGGTTCATAAGTGTGTATTTCAAAACGTTGGGACATTTGTTCTCACTCTCTCTTACTCCCTCCCCTATCTGAGGGTTTCCTATCTTGCTACTCGGGTGTTATCTCTTTACCCACACCCATGAAAGCCAAGAATTGGTCTTGTGTTCAAAGTCCTCAGGGGATAAATCCACTTCTAGCATCTCTTCTTCCTCTCTGCTCCTCACTCCCCAGAGCCTAAAGAATGCTGCATTCTCCTCCTCATTTTTCTCAGGTTCCTGTAGCTGACACACCAGCAGGAATAGAAAGTGCTAGAGGAAGTCAATAAGACACACTAATTCAGTTTCAGCTGAATTGTTTCTAGAACGGTCTATGTTTAATTCCATGCACACGTGAATGGCTTAAGCTAGGCTTTGAAGCACATGCCTTATTAAGGACATATATAGAAAACATCTCAAAGTAGTAATTTTTGAGCTTTCACTTTTTATCATTTCATTTTTATCACGACGTTTCATCTTCTCAGTAAGACGCATCTCCATTGCCTTGAGGATAAGTAGATCATTAGAGAGAAAATGAAAAGAAGAAACAGTCAATGTTCAGCTTTCTGACTTCCAAAACAGTCTTTTGAGAATCAGAAGGGATGTCTTGAGTGAGATGGGGTGATGTTTTGGCCATAATCATAGAATTAGAAAGAGAATAGTGAGTCTTCAAGTCAAGATGGCATCTTTGTTCAAATCATATAGCAAGAGAGAAAAAATATGTACTTAAAGAGACATGGCTGGACTCAGATAAAAGCCAAACATTTCCCTAATCAAGGAAATGAATAGAAAAGCGAAATGATGAGCAGAGCAGAAGGTAAGACTCTGTGGCACTTTGAATGTGAAATAAGCAGTAGTCACAGGGGTTTTTCTTACTTCCAGGTCAAGAGGACCGGAAGAGTTCCACAGAAGATGATGATGCTTGGATGAACACCTCCACTTAGGAAGGTCTTTTCTTGAGAATAGGGTTCCTAGGGAGCCAAAGCCTGAGAAAGGTGGGGACATAGTCACATCTGCACAAGCAGGAGCTGTGAAAACTGGGTCATTTATCTGAGCCTGGATCTGCCATGTTCCCAGTGTGACTGCTGGTAATAGAACCTAGCTTCAGATTAGGGCCCAGATGGGCCCCAAAACAAACACACAAGCAAAATAATTCATTGTAACGCAAATAAAAAAGGGAAAATAGAACATTTTGCCAAACCAACAGAAGGCAGAGGAAGAGAAAACAGCAATAAAGAAAAAGCATGGTTATCTCAAACCAAAAATAAGGTGACAGAAATAAACCCCACTAGACTCACAGAAGATGTAAATAGATTAGACTTTCATATTAAAAATCACAGTTTGTAAAATTGAATTTGAAATAGGCTGCTTCCATAAAACAAAAAAAAAAATCTAAAACAATTCCACATAGAAAGATTCAAAATAAAGGCATGAAAAACAAAACAAATTCTTAGTAAAAAAAAAACCAGTGTAAGAAAAGTAATACCTGATAAAATAAAATTTAAGATGTTATTAGCATAAAAAAGATACCATATAATTATGAAAAAAAAGCCAATAGGAATCCATGCTGATTATAAATTTGTAGGCACTCAACAACATAACCTTTAAGCTTAATAAAAGTAAAACTTGCAGAATTACCAGGAGAAATGAACAAACACAGTAACATTGGAGATTTTAACAAAACTCTATCAAAAATGGATAAATTAAGGTGACAAAAATAAGATGCATATAACACATTTAAACCACAAAATTTATAACATCGATCTATTATATAGTATTATTTACTCACTGATTAGTAATGTGACTTCTGACATATGCCTGTTTTCCTTGTTCTATTTTTCTTTTTTTCATATTCTACACATCATGTTTTTGGATTAAAAAAAGAAAACATGTACCGAAATGTTAAAAACTTTCATGAGAATTATAAACACTGAATTTATTATCACAATATGGTGGAATCTGCAAGGGAGAGGTGATTTTTAAGACCTGAAGGAACAAAAACTTAGGAAAAGCCAAGCTAGAGGAACATTGCCTGGGATGGGAAGTGTGGTGTAAGAGTTCCCAAGGGAACCACAGGAAATACTTGGAATCAGCACTAGGAGAGATCTATGCCCGGCTAGTGTTCAGCCCTGAGAGCTAACTCAAGCTGCCATCTTGTATTAACGCTGTGTCTCCCAGGTGGAAGAGCTATAATAGTTGCTCATCTCTCACTATGGATATTGGAACTTCCATCAGCGATCATCAGGACAGCACCCATAGACATCCTAGTAGTGGAATGCCACTTGTGCTTCGGGACTTTGCTTAACCCTGTTTGAATTGCCTGGTATGCACAATACCCTGTGCAAATATTCTGTGACACCTGTAAGCACAAACATACTACCCTGTGACCTCAACAAACAATGGAATCCTTAATGGCCAGAGGAATTGTGGCTTGAAGGGCACAGCCCAGAACTGGTCACTTGCACGGTGGAAACTCCTCCATTACAAAGGATGCTGAAGAGAATCTACTACTTTCAGATGCTACTGTTTACTGGTTACAGTTTTCCTCCTAAGGCTGAAGTTAAATGGAACAGACAATATGAATAATTTTTTTTTCAGAGAAAAAATAGCTTTCATTGTCAACTCTTTGAAGAGAACACCCTACCTAGAGAGATGTTATCAACTAAAACCTGCCTTTTTTGGGACACACAACCAATTACTACTTATTTAATAAAAATTCATCTAAAAGAGAAGGATTTTCACTGGGAACTAGGAAAAGATATTTTTGTCTCCTCTTTCATCCATTCTCTCTCCATGTTTTCATAGACTCCTTCATCTGTCTGTCCCTCTACTCTGCACAGCCATATGTAACTACTAAGCTCACATACTCAGATGTGAATGAGGCCTTCTCTAGCAGCTTTTGACACCCCTCTTCATACCCTGTGCCCAGCCGTCTACATTTTAGGGACTGAATGTTTGCATCCCTGAAAAATTTATGTGTTGAAACTCTACCCTGCTGTGATGATATTAGGAGGCAGGGCCTTTGGGAGGTAATTAGGGTTAGATGAGCTCATGGGGGTGGGGCCCTCCTGAGTGGGATTAGTGCCTTTGTGAGAGTCACTGGAGAGCTTGCTTCCACTGCTCTATTCTCCACCATGTGAGGATAACAGGGAGAAGTCTCAGCCTGCAACCCAGAAGAGGATTGTCACCAGAACCTGACCCTGCTGGCATCCTCATCTCAGACTTCCAACCTCCAGAGCCATGAGAAATGAATATGTGTTGTTTATAGGACACCTAGTTTCTGGGCATGTTGTTAGAGTAGTCTGAGCTGACTAAGACTCTCCCCGACATTTTTCCTCTTTTCCTGTTGCCCCCTGTTGCCTTCCCCTCTTCCCAGTTCAAGTAAGGTGTACAACCACCTTCTCCTCCATCCCTGCCCTTCCCTCCACATTTACTATGTCCTACCCAACACTGCTATGTACTGTGTGTACAGTGGTGAACAAAATAGAGACTGGGCCTGCCCTCATGAGTCTTATAACCTGATGTGGAAGATTGATAGTTAATAATGAACACAGCTGAATATGTAAATGCAAAGTCTGAAATGTGTTATAAAAGGAAAGGATTTTATTCTGTGAAAGAGAGAATAGCATGGCAACAGGTTTGATTTGAGGGCCCAGGGAAAGAACGGCCATGGAGCTGATTCTGAAGGATGATGAGCAAAAAAGGAGTTGCCAGGTAAGGGGAAATGTGTGAGCTTTACAGGCTGAGGTGTTAGCAGAGCACTTTTTCCCCAACAGGAAGGGAGGAGAATATCTTTTTTTAGTTTATACACATGGAAGAAAACTTGGTTTATTTGAAATTATGGGAGTCCCAAATTTTCTACTCAAAACCTTTAGAATGTTTCTGGCATCTAGATTTCATAAAAGAAATCAAAGGTCAGCCAAATTTTCTTGTTTACATATCATTTTTTTGCCTTTATATTGTTTCTGTTGAGTACTTCTAGTATACATATATTGTTTCTTTGCATTTAATATTTTCACTATGTGTTAGAATAGTATATTTAATTACTGTTTCCTGGGTCAGATCTTCATTTATCTCAGGATATTTTTTCATTGTATTTGATTAGTTTGATGTGATATCAACTATTTGCTCCTTCTTTTTTTAAAAAAACACTGATTTTTCACATTTTTACTCTCCATTTGCTGCTATAAAATTACACTATATTCTCTCCAACTGTTTTTAGCTTTGACTCCTTTTCCTCGAAATTCTGGCAGAAATTCCCAAGTGTTTAATGTAGGATCAATTCTCCTCTTTATGGAATAGCTACCGTTTTCCCTCCAAGAATTGTTGACCCCACATAGAGCAATGATCTCCAAACTCCTTTTCATCCTGTCCTTAACCCTATGGTCATGATGGACTAGACAATGAACAGGCATCTGTCCAAGCCAGGCTCAATAGAGTTTTCTTTCTCTTGAGAATTTATAACTGGGATTTAGAATGATATTTGGGTTTTAACATCCTATAGTTTCCAACTTTTGGTTCTAGACCCTTCTCAGACCTAACAGGTCACAGAGTCCACAAAAGACCCTGTATATTACTATTAAATTCTCTTTTTATGTTTATGTTTGTACAATTGTGTTTTTGTAACTTGCGGTCAGAATAGTTTGCCTAAGTCCAGGTATCAGGAGGAATTATTTCAGTCTTCTGAATAGCTGCTCACTCTAACCTACATGTAGAGGATTAGGAAATATTTAAAGAATTTAAAATTGATGAAATACATTTTTCTGCTTGAACAGCAGAAATTTGAATGCCAGTTGCATATAATGAATACTTACACATTGCGGGTTTGAAAAAGAAAGATAACGGATTTAAAAGGCATTAGGAGACTTTCCTTCATCTCCGTGTTGCCTTTGATGTTCATGAAGCCTGTTAAATCTAAATCCCTGTCAGGCAGACACAGCAAAGCAAGAGGAGGTCTGTTGTTTCCCAAAGCAACGGTCATTTCCACTTGGTCCAGAAGACATGACTTTTTATCAGAAGTTCAAGAATAAAATAAATGTTTTCCTTATTGTGTGGAGACATAATCCAAAGACTTTCAGATCAAAGAATACTGAGAGTAGAATAAAGTGATATAGAATGGTTAAGGTAAGATCAGCACTTTCTTAGTCGAGTTATTGGTAGCTGTGAAGTGTATCTACCAAAGTTCAAGTAATCATTCAGCTAGAAAGGAATATGAAAAAAAGATAAATCTTGCTTGTGTGGCCAAAAGACAAATCAGAGATGTCTTTGGGGAATTGGGAGCCTTGAGACTCATCATTAGTTGTGTATGGAAGGCAAAGTCTTGAAACAGAAGAAAAGCACAGCATTAAAAAAAAACAAAAAAACTAGAACACAGGATAATCCCCATTTTGTGGGTTCATGTGTTTACACAGACCAAAAGAAGAAGCAAAAGAGTTTATTTTTATTTAACAATTTATTAGTAATATTAAATAATAATAAAACTACCACTCATTAAAATTTGTGTTACACAAGTTATAGTTCTTAAAGAACGAACAATATTCAAAGGCCTATGCCAGAAAAGAAGACTGAAAATTAATGAGCTAAGATTTTAACTTAAGAAAAAGCAAAAACAACAACAACAACAAAATAAAACTAATTAAACTAAAATAAAGCACTTTAAACCTAGAAAAATAGGAAGTAAGTAATAAAACACAGGAATTCTTAAAAATAAAATAAATGTACTGTAGACAACACCTTATAATCCTCTAACAACCTCTAAGCTTCTAACAGGATATATGAAGGATAAAGGGCATATGTCGAGTAGATAATAAAATGATAACAGAGATAACTATGGAGAAATGTGCACCAACGTATTGGAAAATTTAGTGAAAATGAGGAAAATTCCTAGGAATGTGAATAATTCCATAAAATAGAAAATTTCAGCTGTCTTACTCTCATCTTACTTACATTTAAAGAAAAATTATACTAAATAGCCAAAGAATAGATCATTCTAAATTTAAGAAAAATCTTTCAGAGACTGGAAAGAGAGAGCACTTTGAAATGTATGTCCTGAAGCTAATAAAATATTGATACCAAAATCAGCATAGGACAATAAGATAAATGGAAATTATAATTCAATCAGTCATTGGCATGACTTTGAGTTATTCAAAGTCCCCCTCAAAATCAATAAGAAAATTCATTCAGCACTGTAAAATAAACACCATACATATCAATACATCATGACCAAGTTGGACTTATTAATCATATTTAAAATTATTATGTCATATAACTCTCCATATTAGGACATTGAAAACAGAAAAATATAACAACTTTATAATTGTAATAGATTAAGAAAATTTTTGATAAAATTTTGCCATTCATGAAAAAATCAGACAAAAAGAAAAAGAAAACCTCTTCACAAAAACATCACTAGAGTAGATCACTATGTTTTATTTATGATAGAGTCATATGACAGAATAACTTACAACAGTGAAAACAAATGAAGTTGAGAATTACATGCTTATACTTGAATAAATAAACATATGTTATAGAAAAAAATTAAATCATGGAATATCAAAGTATGATTCCACTTATATAACTGCTAAAAATGTGCAAAATGACACACAGTTTAGGTTTATACTATACATAGGTGGTGGAACTCTAAACATAATAAAGGAAATTGTTAGCACAAATTTAGGAGAAAATATTTTTGGAGTGGGGGGAGGAAGGGAGTGTAATTAGGGAGGGGAACACAGGGATTTAAAACTACTATTAATGTTCTATTTCTTAAGCTGGTAACTATTATAAGTTTTCTTAAAACACTACATACACATAATCTGTCCTTTTTTGTAAGGTAGATTTCACACGAAAATATTTTAAGATAAAATTAAATATGTTGAAAGATTCCATTTACAAAAGCAACAAAAGCATGGAATACATAATAGGAAATGTGCAAGTTTAGTATAAAAAATCTGTTGCATAGCATGTCTTGACTTGAATAGAAATATGTCCTTAAAATATAAGATCCAGAGGGCAGACAGCAGAAGCAAGAAGAACTACAGTCCTGCAGCCTGTGGAACAGAAACCGCATTCACAGAAAGATAGACAAGATGAAAAGGCAGAGGGCTATGTACCAGATGAAGGAACAAGATAAAACCCCAGAAAAACAACTAAATGAAGTGTAGATAGGCAACCTTCCAGAAAAATAATTCAGAACACTGAGAGTGAAGATGATCCAGGACCTTGGAAAAAGAATGGAGGCAAAGATCAAGAAGATGCAAGAAATGTTTAACAAAGAGCTAGAAGAATTAAAGAACAAACAAACAGAGATGAACAATACAATAACTGAAATGAAAACTACACTAGAAGGAATCAATAGCAGAATAACTGAGGCAGAAGAACGCATAACTGACCTGGAAGACAGACTGGTGGAATTTAATGCAGTGGAACAGAATAAAGAAAAAATAATGAAAAGAAATGAACACAGCCTAAGAGACCTCTGGGACAACATTAAACGCAACAGCATTTGCATTATAGGGGTCCCAGAAGGAGAAGAGAGAGAGAAAGGACCCAAGAAAATATTTGAAGAGATTATAGTCGAAAATTCCCAAACATGGGAAAGGAAATAGCCACCCAAGCCCAGGAAGTACAGCGAGTCCCATACAGGATAAAGCCAAGGAGAAATATGCCGAGACACATAGTAATCAAATTGGCAAAAATTAAAGACAAAGAAAAATTATTGAAAGCAGCAAGGGAAAAATGACAAATAACATACAAGGGAACTCCCATAAGGTTAACAGCTGATTTCTCAGCAGAAACTCTACAAGCCAGAAGGGAGTGGCATGATATACTTAAAGTGATGAAAGGGAAGAGCCTACAACCAAGATTACGCGGCAAGGATCTCATTCAGATTCAATGGAGAAATCAGAAGCTTTACAGACAAGCAAAAGCTAAGAGAATTCAGCACCACCAAACCAACTCTACAACAAATGCTAAAGAAACTTCTCTAAGTGGGAAACACAAGAGAAGAAAAGGACCTACAAAAACAAACCGAAAATAATGAAGAAAATGGTAATAGGAACATACATATCGATAATTACCTTAAACATGAATGGATTAAATGCTCCAACCAAAAGTCACAGGCTTCCTGAATGGATACAAAAACAAGACCCATCTATATGCTGCCTACAAGAGACCCACTTCAGACCTAGGGACACATACAGACTAGAAGTGAGGGGATGGAAAAAGATATTCCATGCAAATGGAAATCAAAAGAAAGCTGGAGCAGCAATACTCATATCAGATAAAATAGACTTTAAAATACAGAATGTTACAAGAGACAAGGAAGGACACTACATAATGATCAAGGGATGAATCCAAGAAGATATAACAATTATAAATATATATGCACGCAACACAGGAGCACCTCAATACATAAGGCAACTGCTAACAGCTATAAAACAGGAAATGAACAGTAACACAATCATAGTGGGGGACTTTAACACCTCACTTACACCTAGACCAGATAGATTTAATTGATACTTATAGGACATTCCATCCAAAAACAGCAGATTACACTTTCTTCTCAAGTGCACGTGGAACATTCTCCAGGTTAGATCACATCTTGGGTCACAAATCAAACCTCAGTAAATTTAAGAAAATTGAAATCATATCAAGCATCTTTTCTGACCATAACACTATGAGATTAGAAATGAATTACAGGGAATAAAACATAAAAAACATAAACACATGGAGGCTAAACAATACATTACTAAATAACCAAGAGATCACTGAAGAAATCAAAGAGGGAATCAAAAAAATACCTAGAGACAAATGACAATGAAAACATGATGATCCAAAACCTATGGATGCAGCAAAAGCAGTTCTAAGAGGGAAGTTTATAGCTATAGAAGCCTACCTCAAGAAACAAGAAAAATCTCAAATAAACAATCTAACCTTACACCTAAAGGAACTAGAGAAAGAAGAACAAACAAAACCCAAAGTTAGCAGAAGGAAAGAAATCATAAAGATCAGAGCAGAAATAAATGAAATAGAAACAAAGAAAACAAGAGCAAAGATCAATAAAACTAAAACTTGTTCTTTGAGAAGGTAAACAACATTGATAAACCATTAGCCAGACTCATCAAGAAAAAGAGGGAGAAGACTCAAATCAATGAAATTAGAAATGAAAAAGGAGAAATTACAACAGACACTGCAGAAATACAAAGCATCCTAAGAGACTACTACAAGCAACTCTATGCCAATAAAATGGACAACCTGGAAGAGATGGACAAATTCTTATAAAGGTATAACCTTCCAAGAATGAACCAGGAAGAAACAGAAAATATGAACAGACCAATCACAAGTAATTAAATTGAAACTGTTATTAAAAATCTTCCAACAAACAAAAGTCCAGGATCAGAAGGCTTCACAGGTGAATTCTATCAAACATTTAGAGAAGAGCTAACACCTATCCTTCTCAAACTCTTCCAAAACATTGTGGAGGAAGGAGCACTCCCAAACTCGTTCTATGAGGCCACCATCACCCTGATGCCAAAACCAGACAAAGATAGTGCAACAAAAGAAAATTACAGACCAATATCACTGATGAATATAGATGCAAAAATCCTCCACAAAATACTAGCAAACAAAATCCAACAGCACATTAAAAGGATCATACACCATGATCAAGTGGGATTTATCCCAAGGATGCAAGGATTCTTCAATATATGCAAGTCAATCAATGTGATACACCATATTAACAAATTGAAGAATAAAAACCATATGATCATCTCAATAGATGCAGAAAAAGCTTTTGACAAAATTCAACACCAATTTATGACAAAAACTCTTCAGAAAGTGGGCATAGAGGGAACCTACCTCAACATAATAAAGGCCATATATGACCAACCCATAGCAAACATCATTCTCAATGGTGAAAAGCTGAAACCATTTCCACTAAGATAAGGAAAAAGACAAGGATGTCCACTCTTACTGCTATTATTCAACATAGTTTTGGAAGTCCTAGCCACGGCAATCAGAGAAGAAAAAGAAAGAAAAGGAATACAAATTGCAAAAGAAGTAAAACTGTCACTGTTTGCAGAGGACATGATACTATACATAGAGAATCCTAAAAATGCCACCAGAAAACTACTAGAGCTAATCAATGAATTTGGTAAAGTTGCAGGATACAAAATTAATGCACAGAAATCTCTTGCATTCCTATACACTAATGATCAAAAATCTGAAAGAGAAATTAAGGAAACACTCCCATTTACCATTGCAACAAAAAGAATAAAATACCTAGGAATAAACCTACCTAGGGAGACAAAAGACCTGTATACAGAAAACTATAAGACACTGATGAAAGAAATTAAAGATGATACCAACAGATGGAGAGATATACCATATTCTTGGATTGGAAGAATCAATATTGTGAAAATGACTATACTACCCAAAGCAATCTACAGATTCAATGCAATCCCTATCAAATTACCAATGGCATTTTTTATGGAACTAGAACAAAAAATCTTAAAATTTGTATGGAGACACAAAAGACCCCGAATACCCAAAGCAGTCTTGAAGGAAAAAAAACAGAGTGGGAGGAATCAGAGTCCCTGACTTCATACTATACTATAAACCTACAGTAATCAAGACAATATGGTACTGGCAAAAACTGAAATATAGATCAATGGAACAAGATAGAAAGCCCAGAGGTAAACCCACGCACCTATGGTCAACTAATCTATGCCAAAGGAGGCAAGGATATACAATGGAGAAAAGACAGTCTCTTCAATAAGTGGTGCTGGGAAAACTGGACAGCTACATGTAAAAGAATGGAATTAGAACACTCCCTAACACCATACACAAAAATAAACTCAAAATGGATTCGAGACCTAAATGTAAGACTGGATACTATAAAACTCTTAGAGGAAAACATAGGAAGAACACTCTTTGACATAAATCACAGCAAGATCTTTTTAGACCCACCTCCTAGAGGAACCAACAAATGGGACCTAATGAAACTTAAAAGCTTTTGCACAGCAAATGAAACCATAAACAAGACGAAAAGACACCCCTCAGAATGGGAGAAAATATTTGCAAATGAATCAACAGACAAAGGATTAATCTCCAATATATATAAAAAGCTCATGCAGCTCAATATTAAGGAAACAACAACCCAATCCAAAAATGGGCAGAGGACCTAAATAGACATTTCTCCAAAGAAGACATACAGATGGCCAAGAAGCACATGAAAAGTTGCTCAACATCACTAATTATTAGAGAAATACAAATCAAAACTACAATGAGGTATCACCTCACACCAGCTAGAATGGGCATCATCAGAAAATCTACAAGCGACACATGCTGGAGAGGGTGTGGAGAAAAGCGAACCCTCTTGCACTGTTGGTGGGAATGTAAATTGATACAACCACTATGGAGAACAGTATGGAGGTTCCTTAAAGAACTAAAAATAGAGTTACCATATGACCCAGAAATCCTACTAACTGAGCATATACCCAGAGAAAACCATAATTCAAAAAGACACATGCAACCCAGTGTTCATTGCAGCACTATTTACAATAGCCAGGTCATGGAAGTAACCTAAATGCCCATCGACAGTCGAATGGATAAAGAAGATGTGGTACATATATACAATGGAATATTACTCAGCCATAAAAAGGAACGAAATTGGGTCATTTGTTGAGAACTGGATGGATCTAGAGACTGTCATACAGAGTGAAGTAAGTCAGAAAGAGAAAAACAAATACTGTATATTAACGCATGTATGAGGAACCTTGAAAAATGGTACAGATGAACTGGTTTGCAGGGCAGAAGTTGAGACACAGATGTAGGGAACAAAAGTATGGACACCAAGGGGGGAAAGCTGTGGGCGGGTGGGGATGGTGGTGTGATGAATTGGGCTATTCGGATTGACATGTATACTCTGATGTGTATAAAAATGGATGACTAATAAGAACCTGTTGTATAAAAATATAAATTAAATTTAATTTTAAAAATTTAAAAAAAAAAAATAAGAATGAATATTATAAAGATGTTAAAGATATAGTTTAAAAGACCAAATTTGTCAGCATTTTCTAACTCAATTTATAGTGTCTGTGTGTCTTCCAGATTAATACAAATAGAAAAAGGATTAATCTTTTCTTTTTAAATGTATTTATTTATTTATTTGGCTGCATTGGGTCTTTGTTGCTGCATGCGGGCTTTTTCTAGCTGCGGCAAGCTGGGGCTAATCTTCACTGTGGTGCACAGGCCTCTCATTGTGGTAGCTTCTTGCTGCATAGCACTGGATGTAGGTGCGCAGGCTTCAGTAGTTGTGGCACGCAGGCTCAGTAGTTGTGGCTTGCAGGCTCTAGAGAGCAGGCTCAGTAGTTGTGGCACATGGGCTTAGTTGCTCCGCAGCATGTGAGATCTTCCCGGACCAGGGCTCGAACCCATGTCCCCTGCATTTGCAGGCGGATTCTTAACCACTGTGCCACCAGGGAAGTCTCACAAAGGATCAATCTTAAGTTCTTTCATTATTTCCATGAAATGCCTCCTTTCATTTTCTAATCTTTCCTTGAAAAATGAAACTTCAGTAATTGGATATCATTTTATTGCCCACCTGGAGCAAATGCATACAGAAAGCGGTGATCTTCACGGTGCTGCCCTATGGGTCCATCCAAAGCAGCATGTTCTGCGTAACCAATGCATTTAAGGACCGTGAAGAGGAACTGGCCCCCATCTTCTCTACTCTAATTTCCCAAATAATGTCTGTGAATATAGAGTCTTCACAACCTGATTTCCTAATTAAGAAACTGACATGTTTGGAAAAGATTTTAAATGACAGTGTTTGTCAAGCTGTTTGTTTAGTGAACTCTCTGGGTGTGCTGTTACACAAGAACTGTCTTAATTAAGGTTAATTGGAGCATAATTAGGGCCCCTGCTGACTTAAAAGATTCCACTAGTGATAAAGTGATGAGAACCCTTAATGTCTAGACAGAAGGAGAAAGCAATCACAATAAGCCAAATTTCAAGACACACTCTGTCTTCACTGTAGGGGCCACACCCTTGGTTTGACCTGTTTAGAAGAGCACGTCTTAATCCACATGTTTGGGAACTCCTTGTGAGCTTTGGATAGAGCAAGTCTGATTCCAGCCTCATGGTAGTTAGAAAAAACAAAGAAAAATAAATGTATTGGTGCTGCTTATTCTAAACTACGTTAATATTTAGCTCAGGTAACAATCAATCAACTACACTTTCTCTGGGTTCTTATGTTTTCCCTTGTATAAAGGGGGCAATGGAGTGGGTAGGAAGATGGGCACAGAGAATAGAGGCAAAATTTTTCTCAATATTGGTGAATGGACCAGAAAGAATGCAAACACGAAAATAACTCAAAGGTAGGTTATAAAATTATTTTCCCTGGTATCTTTTTAAAACAAGATGAAAGCATCTAGCAATGGCTGGCTTTATTAAGAACTTATTTGGTAAACAACATAGATAGTAAATGAAAATGAGATAGCAACATGAAAAAGAAAAATCTCCTTTCTCCCCTCACTTGACTTTCAATCTTGTACTGCAAAAAGAAATCAGTCTACATTTTCTACTTCACGCAAAAGAATTTAGTGAAAGAAAATTACTGGTATATTTTAAAGATTCAGGAGCTCAAAGCAAGAAACTATTATGGACATGGCAAAGAGATTTAAACTGCTGTGCCCCCCCCCCAAAAAAAAGAAAGAAAAGTTATTTGGAAGCTAGAGGTTGACTAGAATTTCCATAAGGAAGGGCCTGTTTTCCCTTGTTTTCGTTTGAGGCTTGTTTTTTTAATTTCCAATCCATCATGCACCAGTATTTTAGTAAAATACAATATAAATGAGTTACTAAATAAATTAAAAAAGACATAAAGCTCAACATCAGGTTAAACAGACATAAAATAATTAAGTATTTTATATACAGTTGTTATATAAGCTGATAAGTATTGCTTTTCAATTTCTGTTGTAATCCCTGCGCAGAGCCCTGAGAAGTGGTGGGATCATGGCCGCAGGATTCCGTGCACCAGACACCCGTGTGGCTGCCCCGCCCATCGGGGGGGTGGGGGTGGGTCCAGCTCTGCCGCTGGAGCATGCGCAGTCCACTCCCGCGTTCATTTCGGTGGAGGTCTTTTCCCTCACGGCCTTTGAAGCAGAGCCCTTCCTCTGACCCTGCCAGGCCTTTGGCCGAGGCTCCCTTGCACTGTGACTCTGAAGGGCTAGGGAGTCGCAGGGGAGGTAAGAGTTCATGAGCATTGGGGTTTACGCGACGGGTGGTGTTAACCAGACTCCTTACGAGGAGCCTGGGAGGAGGGGCCTACAACACTCCAGGTACCCAGGTGGTTCTCATCCCAGGACCCCGCTTCCACACCTGTAGAACTGCTGAGATCCGGTGAGCTTTTTCTGGGAAGAGTGGTCGGGGCTGCAGCGCCTGGGCTTGATTCCGCCATGCTCTGCACCTGCCCTGATGCTCAGCTCCCTCCAGCCCATCCTCTCCCTGTCCATCCGTCAGGACCACACACCGGAACACACCCAGTGGGGTCCAGCTGCTCCCTCTTTGAAAAAAAAAAGAAATGCTGCTCTATGAACCCCGCTTTGAATACAGCTGGACCAGGTAAGCCAACTTAACATCAGTCTGCACTTTCTCCAGTTGGTTGTTGCTTAATAATTGTTTTATAATATATCTTCCCTCTTCATTATGGAGATTTGAAATGTCCATAAATTCGTAAAACCTTTTCTCAGGTCAGATCCACTTACGCCTCTGACATATTTAGGTATTCTTCCAAGAATACTTTATTGCTTCAGAGATACGATTTACTGCTCCTTAAAAGAATAGGTGCTAATAGGTACATTGCTTGCATTTGTGTTCAGTTTGAATACGTTGGACTTGGGGCAGATGAACCTTTGATAAATTCCGTTCCCCACCCCCACCCCAACCAATAATGCTGTGTTTAGCTGAAGTAGCCGGATTGGGACTAGTTTCCTGTAGCTGGTTGGGCCTTGCCTGGTGGTGCGTTCCCCTGGAAATTGAACCTCCCTCTGGGACACTTAGTGGAAAGTCTTTGCTTAGGATAACAGTGGCCACTGAATATAAGAAAACTCCCTCCCACTGAAGAGTGGGCTAAGATGCCGTCTAATTAATCAGAGCAAGGAGCTTCACAGGCTACCCGTGGGGCTGGCAGGTGAGTCACTGTACTTTCTGATGGTGCATATCCTAATTTTTGAGACATTGGATCACAGACACATGCTCTGAAGGCCAAGGATTTAATTTATCATCTGAGAAAAGGTGGGCTATTACAAGCCTCTCTTCAAAAGCATGTTTATTACTCATAGACAGACTTCTGCTTAGCTCACATCAAAGTTAATTCTGTATACCATCGTTCTGTGAGAATCAGCAATTTACAAGTTTTCAGGATATTGAGAAGCAATGAAATACATCCATGTCTGATGCTCTACTGAACATGACTAAATCTCCTTAATGGCTTTGAAGGCAGTCAGGATTTTCGCGTTTCTCTGTGTAATCATTAAAAACAACACTTCTCACAATGCTGGGCAGGAAACATAAAAGAATGGATGCACAGACTGATTCTCTTTTATTCTGTGACATACTCTAGCTGTTTACTGAGCAAAACTCTGATAATTTTGTCCATCATTCAACCATTAAAACTACAGTTGTAGACTTAGCGGCAAGAGTGGTTATTCAAGCTTTTGTATTATTACTGGTCCGTGTGTAAGACTTTTTGGTTAAAGCATTTACCCGGAGGGGACATTTTTTTTAAGCCATTTTATTGTTAAAGTTTTCCAAAAGAAGCTTTTAGAAAAACCTTCCTAATTTTTTTCTCCTCTTCTAATTATAAGGGAGCATTCAACCTCATGGCTGTTGATACAATACCAAGAATTAGAGCAGAAATGGTCTACTCACCAGGTGGTTTATATATGCAAATTAGGGACTTCTAATTTATGTGACCCAGGGAATTGCCATAAAGCAACTTAGGTTCTTGGTCATTTAAGAAATATATTTTCCTAACTGACATTACAATAAATAGAAGATGTCCTTTTAAAGCTTGGAGAGGTAACTGTTACTTCGAACCATATGAAATTGCCGTTATTGTGGGTCAAGAATTGTCAGGTATTGGCAATTTCATGTGGTCCACCCTAACAGATGATGTGGCATGTGTTTTTAGACTTCTTAAGGTTTGAGTCTGAAATGATTCTAAAAAGAGCAACTTGGATACTTTTGGTAGATAGCCTGAGATTTGCCATAGAGTCTTGCTTAATATTTTGAAATTAAAATGGATTTGCTTATAAAAAAAGAAGAAAAAAAACAGATTTAGCTGTCACATCCTGTTAGTATCGAGAAGAACATCCAGGGATAGTGAGTGAAGTGTTTTAATGAGCTCTAGGTGTGGCCATTGAAAGCAATGTGATTCCTTATCTTGGCATTCAAAATGACATTTGAGAGAGATACATTAAAGTGGATGATCATTTGAGGAACTTTTCAGTGTTGATTTCAAGATATAAAAATATCTGTTTATAAATCTTTGTATTGATTTGAAGATATACAAAGTTTGTTTAAATCTTTGTGTTGTTTTTTTATGCACTAAAGTGGGCAATCGTGCTGAGCTTTTCAGGTTATTGTTGATTTCAAGATACACGGAACCAGTTCTGTGGGCAGTTAATATTGCTCAAGTACCCTCCCAGTTTGAAAGGAGACTGACCTTTCTGTAGCCACATAAATGGGGGTTCTATGGAGGTATCAAACTCCAAGTGATTTTATTTAGTATAACTTGCCATTGAATTTGAATGTTTAGAAAGTAACTTCCACTCAAAAATCTTGCCATTGTCAACAGTAATTTGGATCTTTAAACATCTATATTCTGTATTGGAATGATATGCTGTATTTGTGAGCGCAAAGTAGCCATGTGAATTTTTGGACAATGGTAAAGCAAATGTGTCATCTCTAAGGCTATTCAAATTTGGTAGTATTCATTTTCAAAGTATATGTATTTATATACGTTCTGAGTAATAAAACATTTCATTCCAAGCTAATAAGCAAACTCTTAAGAATTATACATATATTGCTTTGTGCTTATAAAGTACTACTTACCGAAGTCCAACTTTATTGTCACATTTTAGTCTTAAATGCATTAATATCAAATCAGCATCTTTCAAATGTTTTCATATCTATCTTTCATTAAACAAAATTTATTTATTCCATACCACCAGTGTACTGGATACTGAGCAAAATGTTTTTGTATATCTTATAACATTGTCACAACCCTATAAGTATCTGTAATCCCCATTGTCTGTCCTCAGATATACACCTAGTGACTGGAGCCAAGTCTTTCCTCTTTCATAGTATAAGAATTGCCCTGAAATGCATACTGCACGAATAACTAAATGTTTTGAAATTCCTACACTAGTATGTCTCAGATTTTGATAAAAGTCACCTGGGAATCTTGCTAAAATGCTGATTCTAATTCAGTTTCTTGGGATAGAGCTGGAAGTTCTGCATTTCTAACAAGCTCGCAGGTGATGCTGCTGACCCATGGATCCCATCTGGAATGTCAGAGATCTACACAATTAAATGCATGGTCAGGTAGAGAATGACTGCTCTTTGAAATGGACAACCGCTTTGAGGAGAAGAGGTGTCAGGAATCAACCATATCCTATAGAGCTGCCAACAAACAGTATTCTAGGTGTACAGGCTCCTGGAACTCACAAAATTAAATAGGAGTTGGGAGATGTGGGAAACATGTCCAAAGGTATTTTAATTCGGTGAGCCTATGCAAAGCAGGAGCAAAGGAATAAGAGATGGTCAGAAATAGAACAGTCAGGGATGAAATAAGGAAGAGACAAGTGGAAGTTATGGGGAACCACCTTCACACCCTGTTATGATTGGCCTCTGGTAAATGAGTTCTTAAAAATAAAAGATTCCGCACCTGATAACACACCTTAATTGGAGCACTCATCACACAAGACTATCAAGACTAGTCTGATTCTCTGTCTCCTGGAGGGCAGAGACTATAATTTGCTCACCTGACAATGAACGAGAGCAGGAAGATGCTGAGATCAGGCACTCTCTAACTCTAGTTATCCATCAACCAGACTTTGGTTAGTAGGGATTAGTTCATTTGTCATGTAGTAACTTAATATTCAAAACGTTGTACTGGGAGCAGCAGCTTCACCTGGGAACTTGTTAGAAAAGCTAATTCTTGGTCCCCATCCCAGACCTACTGTATCAGAATCTGTACTTTAAAGTCTATGTACTTTAAAGTCTGAGATGCACTGATATAGCAAAAAGCAGGAGCCTAGGAGAAAGATTGGATTGGCTGCTAGATTTTGATGATAACACTGAGGAGTGTGGGAAAGAAAACTGACTTTTACTTATGGGCTTACCAAAGAGAGGAAGCTTAGAGGACACAAGGATGCTGGCTTCACTAAACCAGAGCTGCAAATCTAAAGCTACTGCTCGGAGCAGAAAAGAGCTCTTTGGATAACACTATTAACTTGGACACATCAAGCAATGCACAGAGTATTGCCTCTCAGGGCCAGAATGCCTAAGCAGTTACTTTCCTGGCAGCATCAATGACCACCTATTACCAGATCCAGAAACAAGAGGATTTGTAGCTCGGTCCAACAGCAGTCACCTCTGTCACTTGGATAACCTTGCATCCCAGCCCAGGGAAGGTACATATGGGGAGTTAACATTGTTTAAGGAAAACAAAACAAAACAAAACAAAACACAGTTATCTTTCTCCTTCTTCAGAGTGCTTTCACTCCTTTGTAGAAAGCTGCCTCTTTAAGGACATAACACGCATTCCTTTAAACTGTAGAGTCAAGATCAAAAGCAGCTGAGGAAGAAAGATGCCAGCTGCTTACAGCTCCTTGCCTCTTCCTCTATTATGATACTAAGCACGTTGCTGGGATTGGTTTACAGGCAGTATAAATAGCATCTCCTTTGTTACACACCATACCAAACCACATTTATTTAGCTCAGGATTCTGGACTTATTTGGGCAGTTCCGGCCTTAGTCGGCATGTGTCTGTGGTCAGCTGCTGGCTTGGCTGGGGGCTGGCTGTTCAAGGTGACCTCTGTAGGCCACTTCGTTTATGCCTCGTGTGGTCTCTCATCCTCCAGCAGGCTAGCCCAGGCTTGTTCATATGTCAGTAGTAGGGTTCCAAGAGCGCAAGCAAGGTATGTGAAGTCCCTGTGTCCCAGTCTGGAACCAGCACATAGTCACTTATAGTGCACTTCATTGGCCAAAGTCACATGGCCAGCCCAAGACCCAAGGGTTAGGGAATAGACACAAAATGCTTTGGTATACTACTGCAACTGCTGTGAATACAGGGAAGGGGAGAACTGTGCCCATTTTTGCAGTCGGTCTACCACACAGATTAGATGAAGAATCAGGAGACTTCCACAGGCAGGGACCCTGCTTCATTCATTTGATTTCTCTAGCGCCATCTTGGTGTGCTCAGCACCTGACACTCTTGGGCATTTAACAGGTGTCTTAGAAACAGTTTAATTCGTTTTGGTTTGCTCCTTAAATAGGCTTTGAAATCTCTGATCAGGATCAAAATCCTGTTAAAATGTGATGATTACCATACAGAGATTATCTGATTACTCTGACTAGGAGAAACCTTTTAAAAATTGCATATTTAACAATTTATAGGAAAAGTCATGGTAAGAAAATTAGAAAACATGAAATTTGAATGACCTTGTTGAAAATAGGCCTTGCCTCACTTAATAAAAATTCTGACAAAAAGTTTGCCCAAAGATATTTATTATAACATTCTTTATAAAACAAACTGTGAGACTAATAAAAGTATAATTCTAAATTTAGAGGATGGTTCTGGTATATCCACATGACAGAATATTAAACATCTATTATAAAGATGTGGAAAGTATTTTATAATGAAAATACAATAAATATATAAGTATTCATATGAACTTTATTATATATTTTATGTTATAAAATGCTTAAATATAATAAATATGCTAGGTATATTATCAATATTACTTACATTTACATAATACATATTTATAAAATTATATATAACTTTATTTGATGCAATATATTATAAAAACATGAATAATAGTTATTCAGGGACTATGATTAAATGTAAGGTGTGGCTATATATGGGCAGATGAGCTACAATTACTATGTTTTTGCTTTTCTCTATTTTCCAAATATCCTTCAGTGTAAATATATGTTATGCTTAAAAAAGTTAACAGAAAGAAGGAAAAAAGGAAGGAAGGAGGGAAGAAAGGCTTCCATCTTGTCTTTTCTATAAGGACTCTTCCTATAACATCACATTTAATTCATTTAATTCATTCCCCTAACTCCTAGTAATACCACAGCAAAGTTACCCAGAAAGTTCCAGGGAACAAGTTCAATGGTTCAACAACCTTCACAGTTATGGAATTCTACTCTCCTGGAAAGTTTCGCTGGGAAGAGCATGTAGGTTTTAGTCATGGGAATAGCAGATATATGGGCCCAAAGACCTAATGTGACTTTACTGGAAAAGCTGAATATCAAGGACAGCCTTGAAGAAGAAATTGTCTTGGTGGCAGTGGAGGATGAGGGTGAGAGGGACGTAGGAAGTCAGCCTTATCTCAGGAAGCCATGTGATGAAAGGGAAAGGATGCAGATGGCCTAGGGTGGGGGAGGTTGGGGAGACAGAATCTGCTGACTAAGGTCACATCTCAACCGGTGATGACAGAGGGGTATTTGGAGATGACCATTAGGAAGGAATCAGAAGGCAGTTTCAATTTGGAGTCATTATTGTGCTATAATTGCTCCTTGGGCTGACTTGCAATGAAGAAACACCCATTTCATCATTTTTTATCATTACTTTTAATCTCAGTCAGGAGATCTCCTTTTCCTTCTTTTTCTTTTTCCTCCTTTCCTTTCTCTTTTTGCTTCTCCTTTTCTTCTTTCTCTTCCTCCCCCATGTTTCACTTCCTAAGTCACTGCCAATCCCCAGCACAAGGAATAATCTCCAAACTGATGGACATGTAAGCTCCCAGCCATGATTTGATCGTCCTTGAGTGTAGTTACCCTCCTCTAATAGTGGACAGTCATCCCTATTCACTCCCACCTCAGTATTCTCTTCTAAATCATTTAAAATCTCTCCACTGCAGACTTGTTTCCTCCCTGATTTATAAACATGGGATGTCAGAGACTTTCTTCAGGCTGGTTCATTTAAATATTAAAACATTTCAGCAGTGTGCAACCACCTTTAAATTTCAGCTTTCACGGCTTGTGCTTTTACTAAATTAATAGTCAGCACTTCCATAGCATTTGTGATTTTCAAAGCAGTCCACAAACGGTAATTAATGCTAATGCTACCCTAAGAGAATGCTATAACTAGCTAACTGACTGAACTTAATCTCGAATGATTTTTAAATGGTTTTCAACTTCTGAGGGAAGTTGCAGAGAACATGGAAGCGTATATGGTGTTTGCTATCCTTTACTGCCGCCTAAAAGTAATGATGCAGCAAATTGAAGTGAATCATCCTCAAAAAGATATTAAGGTTTGATCCACCTGGAATTAATCATCTCTAAGGTTTACCTGTTGCCTAAACTGCATTGACCAAAGCAGTGCTTGGAATAAACATCTGAAGACAAAAATACTTCATAATCTGGCCATCTATTTTCTCTTTATTTACATTAATTGCAATCCTAAGATTTTAATCACCCTGCTTTCTTTGCTTCTTACTGCTATTTGCAAAACAAAACAAAAACAAAAGATGAACAGAATAAAAATATGGTTTGCCCTGCAGTCAATTAATTGCATTTAAGCATTTATTTAATACCTACTAAGTGCCACATGTACTTCCAGGGGGAAGAGTGAAAACAATAAAATAAAGCAAAATAACAACCCATTGTTTTTGCCTTAAGAGTAGCCTTCAATTTAGTCATGAAATCAAGCTAATATGTAAAAATGATAAACAGTTACTAGGCTCTGGGTCCACAGTGCAGTATGGGGGGAAAAAAAGAAATCCTTATGGACTGGAGGAACCGGGTGGGGCTTCAAGGAAGACTTAGGTGTGGAGTTGGCATTATTAGGTGGGTTGGTGGGTTTTGAACCACTCTGAAGTATTAAGGGAGCCACTACAAGTTCTTGAGCAGGAGGTAGGCAGGTAGAAGAACTGTTTTCAGCTGAGTCATAAGCAGGATATCCTGGAGGTTGGATAGATGGAACATCAGCTTGAGGACTCAGCAGGAGGGACAGAGAGCATTGGACTCAGATGACCGTGGGTTTAAATTCTACTCCTTTGTAGATGGATGACCTTGAGAAAATTCTATCCCTCTTGAGCTTGTTTCCTCATCTATAGAAGGGGGTAATGATAATTGTACCTAATGTGTGGTGATGTGAGATTTAAATGAGGTAGTACAGGAAAAGTACTATACTTGACCCCGGATAGAGGCATGATGGAAACTTGTATTAAATGATAGGGATCATTTTTTTTCTTTTGATCAACAAATGAAGCATTTTTCCATCTATGTCCTAGTTGTGTGTTCTCCTTCATGATGAAATAGAAGTCTTAAGGCTTGCATTTCTGTTTCCTGGGGTATGTCAGACTGTTCTAAATGACCATATTAATAGAGCAAAATGAAATACCCAAGGGTATTTAAAAAAAAAAAGTGTTCAGATTTATTACTTAGCTGACAAGAAAGCAAAGAGTCTTTGAGAGCTACAGACTTGGTGAAGGCAGGAATCCAGTGGGTCAGAGGAAGGCAGGGGGTGGTTTCCAGAAAGCATCTATTGAACCCATGTGATGTGGAGCCTGGGTTTTCACAGCTTCCTGGGTGTGCTTGAGTTAGGTGATAAAGCTTTCAGCTCACAGCCCACCAGTGGGCAGTGTATTTGGGGGGGTGCCCTCTGCCCCTCAAATTGACCACAGAGGACTGTGTCTAGCTATAAGGGTGAAGGGGGAATAAGTCTGCCCCACCTCCTGCTTCCTAATGCAAGGAAATTGCCCTCTTGAGCTTTGGCTCTGGGTGGAAGGGAAAAAAGTCATCTTAGAGAATTCATAGCCAGCCCACACATGAGCTTGAATCTTGAATTAGTCTGATTTGTGTGCTCCGAAAAAGCTTCCAGCTGAGAACTTCATATAAAGTATGATGATGCTTCCAGGTACCTGGCAGAAAAAAAAAAAAAACATCCCACAAATCCAAATCCTCCCTAGACCAGACCTTCTCAAATTCTGCTGTGCATGGGGTTATGATTAAAATGCAGATTCTGATTCCGTAGGTTTGGGGCTTGAGATTCTGCAAGTTTACAGGCTCTCAGGTGAAGCAGCTACTGCTGGTCCATGGATCACACTTCAAGCGAAAAAGCCCACCTTCAACTCAGAGGTCTCCAAGAAGGTCCACAGAAAACATCCCAAGGATATGAAATCACAATCCATGACTTTAAAAGACAAAAGAAAGCAAAATCCAGCAGGAACAAGAGAGAGAATTAGACCAGCAAAGATTTCAGATATTAGAATTATCCAACTCACAATATAAAATGGATGCTTCATGCCTTTTAATAATTTATGAGATCAAAAATGAGAGCAAGGAGAAAAAAACTTACATGAATATCTGATAAGGTCTAGAAAAGTGGAAAAGAACTTATAGACATGAAAAATATACATATATAATTATAAAGTTTTATAAATTAATGGATGGGTTCAATAGCAGATTAAATGAAGCTGAAGAAAAAATTATTTTTTTAACTGCAATATAGACTTAAAGAATGTATTTAGAATGAAACAAAAAGACAATGGAGTAGAGGAAATATTTGAAGAAATATTACTAGAGGATTCTCTAGAATTAAAGATAAAAAGCTTCAGCTTCAGGATGTCCAGCAGATTTGAAACAGAATAATATAAAATAAATCTATACCAGAGAGAAGCTATTCAAAGTTACTTAGTGAATAAGACGAATTAACCCCGCCCCCAAAAGGTCAATTAACTAATTGTCAGCTTAACAGCAATAACAATGGAAACCAGAAGATAGTAAAACCGTATTTTCAATAATTTGGGAGAAAATAATACCTGACCTAGAGTTTCCTATCCAAACAAACAAATCAAAAACCAACTATTTTTCATAATGAAAACAAAGCTTTTTCAAAAGTATAAAAACATAATTTTGGGACTTCCCTGGTGGTGCAGTGGTTAAGAATCCACCTGCCGGGCTTCCCTGGTGGCACAGTGGTTGAGAGTCCGCCTGCCGATGCAGGGGACACGGGTTCGTGCCCTGGTCAGGGAAGATCCCACATGCTGCGGAGCGGCTGGGCCCGTGATCCATGGCCACTGAGCCTGCGCGTCCGGAGCCTGTGCTCCGCAACGGGAGAGGCCACAACAGTGAGAGGCCCGCGTACCGCAAAAAAAAAAAAAAAAAAAAAAAGAGAAAAAAAAAAAAAAAAAAGAATCCACCTGCCAATGCAGGGGACACGGGTTCGAGCCCTGGCCCGGGAAGATCCCACATGCCGTGGAGCAACTATTGAGTGTGCGCGCCTAGAGCCCATGCTCTGCGACGAGAGAAGCCACCGCAAGGGGAAGCCCGCGCGCCACAAGGTACAGTAGCCCTCATGCGCAGCAACAAAGACCCAATGCAGTCAAAAATAAATAGGTAAATAAAATAAAATAACATAGTTTATCATCAGTAGTGTATCCCTAAAGGAAATTCTAGACAATGTATTTCAGACAGAAGGAAAATGATTCCAGATAGAAATTTTATGAGGCAAGGAGGAATCATTAGCAAAGAAAGTATTTTTTTAAGAGACGTAATACATGATAACAAAAAGAGGGGAGGTGATATTGGATTTATCATGTTTAATGTCCTCGTATTGTCCTTGAGATTTTTTAAATTTATTTTTTATTACTCATCGGCCTTATTTTTTTAACATACCACTTATTTTGTTGGAATTGTCAAAGACTGCATTTAGATCTCATAATGCTTTTATTAAATGTTTACAACAGTAAACAGTTTGACTTCAATAGATATTATTGGTCTTTGTGTACTGATCAATGCATGTTATCCATTGAACGATTTCATAGATTATCAATTTATTTTATGTGTACCAAAGATAAACTTTTGAGTTTGATAAGTGAGTTTTCATTTTCAGTTTTTAGGGAAACCAACAAAAGGAGAGAAGTACAATGTGTAACTTTGAAGCTAGTGGAAATGAAATGAAAAAAATCAATGTAAACAAAGTCAGAAAGGAAAGATGAAGTAACATAGAAAAGATGGCCTACATTAAACACACACACAACAATGGAAATAAATAAACCTAAATATAATAGTAGACATTGACGTTAAGTATAATAGATTTTAGTGGATAAAAATTGATTAAACATTTCAGACAAAGATTGTCAGATGTGAGAAAAAAGGTAAACATCTGAGTGATTCATGTAGTGTGGTCCTTGGACCAGCAATATTAACGTCACCTGGGAAATTGTTAGAAATACAGATTCTTGAACCCATCCCAGACCATCAGAGTCTGTGATGGTAGGAGCTTTAACAAGCCCTTTGAGAGCCACTGCTCCAGCTACATGTTCTCTACAGAAGACATGTTAAAACATGAAAAGAGACCCCTGAAAGGATGTTAGTCGATAAATACACAAATGGTCACATTGAGTTCTGTGCAGCAGTTGCAAATCAGCCATGTAATATATTTGTCAAAAGTGCAGATTCCAGGGCCTCACCCGCTATCTGGTTATCAGTCTTTGGTTGGCCCTAAGATTTGTCATTTTAAGTGTGTGCTACATACCCCAAGGTGTAAGAGCCACTAATATACTCAAGGGAAGTAGAAAATCTTTGAATTCCTTGGCCAAATCGGGGTCTGAGGATCATTGAGAAAAGGAAGAGAAGCGTCAGGACTAAAGTGTGGGGCAGGGGGATTTGTGAAAGGTAGTGGCCAGTGGACGATTAACTGGCAGTGCAGAATGTAAAAGAATTTTATGAACAGTGATACCTCATATTCCATGTGAATTGTTTCCATGGCTACAATATACCCCCAAACTGATCCTTCTAAATCCTAAATGAAATCAGCCACACGCAGACATGCATTGTAGGTGTTTTTTGTTTTTGTGTTTGTTTCTTGAACGTCGATGAGGCTTATGTGGGTGGTGGTATGTAGGTTAACAGGTGCTAACTATATAGGATGAGAAGGCCATCTTCCTCTGCAGATGTGGTGGCTCAGAGGGGGGATGTTAACACTGGAAGCATCCCTGGACTCCTCAGATGTCTTGGGGGAAGACTTTGATATTCCAGTGAGGATAGACTGGGAACGTGAGCAAATTTTCCAAGCTCTGAAGAGTTAGGGACACCCCAGATGACATCTGGCTCCACAATTCTTGTGCCAATCCTGGTAACACAAAGCAAGAGTTCACTGCTGCTTGTTGACTCGCCTTGACTGAATCTTTATCTTCATTTCTGAAAAGGATATGAAATTTTAGGTCTAGGCATGTGAATTCTCTGACAGCAAGGAGAACAGTGCTCACTTTCTGTGGATAGCCAAGTTTGAGAACCTGACCACACCCTTGAAATGTACGCCTCATTTCATATCACTGGGGCTGTGTTTCCTGCAAGCACCTCAGAACTCACTCTATCCTTACTGTTATCCATCTGCAGGTTATTCAAAGATTCAAGCACAAAGCAAGACTTATACTGTGTCCTAAATCTGTCAGCGGCAAGTGTTAAGCAATACAAAGTACTAGGTAAACAACTTAGAATAATAACTTGGATTTAAGACGCTGTTGGAAAAAGTTATGATGTAGTCAGGACGTATTCAGCCTGTTTGCCGAGTAAAGCCTTTTTTTTTTCTGTGTGGAAAGAAAATGAAGTCAGTATTTTTCCTTCCTGGGATCCATCTTGTGCACTGAAATATAAAAATAAAATAGAATTTGGATTTCAGATTTCCTACTTGAAGGAGCTCAAATCCTTGGCAAAGCTGTGGATTACTAGGCGGCAACATAGGGGAGAAAATACAAATTATAGAGGCACCAGCTGCTGTTTAATATTTAGGGTGAACTTACATCCCAGTGTTGGCCTTGAGGGTAGAGCATATTTTCTTGAGAATCAATCTAAATCCAGAAGTTAAACTTTACTATGACCCAAAACTTGAATAAATGATAATCATGAAAATTGGACAGTTGTGACTTTGTGCTTATTTTACTTAAGTTAGTTATTATCTGGAGTGTGCCAGATCTTTAAAATGCAGAGAAGAAAAAAAAACCATGCAACTCCCAATTCTACATTCTCAGCTATTGCACATCCTGTGAAATCTCAAAGTTTACCCCATGATTTCTGTGAGTCCTAAAAAAACTTATGGTGTCTTCTGTTTCTGAGCTTCTGTTTTCATCTACAGCATTTACGCCCCATGCCATGTTGACCCCAAGATAAAAGTGGTCTCGATTTCCAGTAGACACTATCATAAAAAAGAAAACTATACAAGAATCCACTCACATGGACCATGTATATGGTTTTACTCGTAATTTGGAGTCCCAGGAGAAATTACAGTTCACACTGTCCATTAGGAAGCTGTGGGTCGTTAACACAACCTTTACTGGCTTTATTGACTACTCCCCTGGAGTTCTAAGCCCTGTTTTTTTTTAAAAATAAATTTATTTATTTTTGGCTGCATTGGTCTTCGTTGCTGCACATGGGCTTTCTCTAGTTGCGGCGAGCGAGGGATACTCTTTGTTGCGGTGCGAGGGCTTCTCATTGCTGTGGCTTCTCTTGTGGCAGAGCACGGACTCTAGGCACGTGGGCTTCAGTAGTCGTGGCACGTGGGCTTCAGTAGTTGTGGCTTGCAGGCTCTAGAGTGCAGGCTCAGTAGTTGTGGCACACAGGCTTAGTTGCTCCACGGCATGTGGGATCTTCCTGGACCAGGGCTTGAACCCATGTCCCCTGCATTGACAGGCGGATTCTTAACTACTGTGCCACCAGGGAAGCCCTAAGCCCTGTTTTATGTGTGAGGGAACGGAGGCTCAGAAAGATCCTGGGATTTGCCAAAGTCACACAGCCAACTAGGGCAGGCATTGTATCCATCTCCTTTAATTCTAGATCCTTTTACAATGTTAGTGGAGAAAAAAAAGAGTACTGATCATGATTTGGCACTAACTGCACATATGAGCCTGAAAGTGTACTTAATGTACCTATCCTTGAATTGCTGACATAAGTGAATTGTTTCTTTTTTGTGCTATTTTGCTTCAAATGATTTGCAGAGAAAATAAGCTATTGATTTTCCAAATCTTGTGCAAGTTATTGGTGAAGGGTAAGTACTGAGATTTCCAACTGGGCTCTAAAATGTTGACAGCAACAAACATTATAGTGACACTACTGTGAGTATGGAGAAGGGATGTTAAAAGGTCACACTACAGTCTGTGTCAAGGCAAATTGACTGGACTGAAATCAAGAAGGAAAAAAGAGCTGCATTTGGGGGGCAAAGAAAAATAATACAGCATTGTAATGAAATGTGTTTAAATTTCAGCAAGAGGAAGAAAAATCTGGTGTGCAGTGACCAGTCACAGTCCACTTTATTATTATTATTTTTTTACTGGAAACCGTGGACTCCTTGAGACAAAGAAATAGTCCAGATGAGCAATGGGAATCAGACCAGCAGGTCCAATTATAACCCAGAGGCATAGTTTGGCAGTTATGTGCTGTGGAAAAAAAGACTTCTGGACCTCCATAAATCACCCCAAATATCCCCATTCTTGACAGCACCACCAGTCAAGGGCTTATCTTTTGAGCTCAAAGGATAGCATTACTAATGTAAAAGATCTTTAGCCTATTGAGGGAACAGGCACTATATATAAATCTCAAATAATAGTCTCTGAGAAATAATCCAACTTTTAGCACATAAAAACTTTCTGGATTCCAAGAACAAATGTCACCAGCTGAGGTGAAATTACATATTTCTGTTGCTTGGTTCAGTGCAGGAACGTTTTGAGAATAAACCGTGGGGCTATGACCCCATTTCACAACCTACCCACAATAAATTCATCTTGTAACTTCACCCAAACAACAGCAGCTACCAACACCCCTTAGAGAGACAGATAAAGTGACCTTCTTTGGTAATCAGATGCTATTATTTTCAGGATATGTTTTACAGAACAATTTTCTGTGTTTTTGCAATAAAGAAAATTATTTTGACCTTTGTGCACCTACGTTTGTTTAAAAAAATATAAAAACACAACTGTCCTATTTCTAGCTGTAAACCAGACTTTGAGGGAACTTTTGGCTGTGGTTCTTATTTGGATTGACCTGGCAATGAATATATTGTTTTGATCCATGTTGAATCTGGGCAGTCACAATTTTTGTGCATTCAGTTAGAATTCAGAGGATTATGTATGCCTCTTTTTATGCAAAGGATAGATAAATACATCCACATTCTTTTTAGAGATCAGGAAGAAAACTACAAAAACAGCAGAGTAACACCTCAATTAACTCAATTACTGGAGAGATTTATATTTAGATTTGGGGCTAAACAAAAGTCAATCAGGAAATCCTTTTTTTTTCCCTAAACTTTTTTAAATTAAAAAAATGCTCTAAAATCTGTTAATTTAATAAGTATATTGTGATGACACACTAGACCCTCTCCTTTTAATGTAGTGCAGGATTGTCAGGTAAAAGCATATGGGTTTGGGCTTAATTTATACTTAACTAAAACATGCCTCAAGATTTTGAAAAACATTTAGTAATACATAGCTCGCACTTACATGGTACTTTCTGTGCCCCATTTACTTTTCTGAGTTTTGTATGGGTATCTCTATGTATGTATATGTACACATACATATACATTCACACATTTAATCCTTATACCACCCTGGAAAGCAGGTACTGTTAGTAATATTCCCATTTTACAAATAAGGAAACTGAGGCACTGAGAAAATAAGTAACCTGACAAAACGACACTGCATGGAAGAACCATGGTGGGAATCCCAACACTCTGGCCCCAGAGCCTGTCCTCTTAATCACTATGCTATATTGCCCTGAGGTCAAGTCCTTATTCGGCTTCTTCTAGGAGGGAAACAACAATTTCTGGAGGATTGAGGTGCTGTGGTTTGCTGGTGTGGGACAGAGTGGGCGTAGATTAAATTCCTTTTCTTCTGGAATCAGCTTCATGACCTTGGGAAAGTCACTTTGGGCCTTAGGATTCTGCTTTTTGCCATGAATTAAAGGGGTTAGTCTAGACCCAAGCTGTCCATTAGGTAGCCCCTAGCCAAGCACTTGAAACGTGGCCAAATTGAGATTGCCCTATGTGTAAAACCCACACCAGGCTTCAGAGCCTAAGTATGAAAAAAAGAATGTAAAATTATCTAGTGTTTTTTTTTTTAATTAATTAATTAAAGGTTGCCTTGAGTCGTCGTTGCTGCACATGGGCTTTCTCTAGTTGCAGCGAGCGGGGGCTACTCTTTGTTGCCGTGTGCGGGGCTTCTCATTGTGGTGGCTTCTCTTGTTGCAGAGCGCAGGCTCTAGGTGCAGCGGCTCAGTAGTTGTGGTGCATGGGCTTAGTTGCTCCGTGACATGTGGGATCTTCCCAGACCAGGGATCGAACCCGTGCCCCTGCGTTGGCAGGCAGATTCTTAACCACTGTGCCACCAGGGAAGTCCCTCTAGTGTTTTTTATATTGTTTATGTGTTGAAATGATAATATTTTGCATATACTGGGTGAAATAAAATATATTAAAGTTAATTTCACCTGTTTATTCTTCTAATGTGACTATTAGAAACATTAAAATTCCATGTGAGACTTATGTTGTGGCTCACGTGATATTTCCACTGGATTGTAGTAACTGTTCTTCACCCACATTCGCCTTGATATTTCCAAGTGAAACACCTCGATAGGAATAGGCAGGGAGATGCACAGTTCCAGAAACATTAGCTTTATTATCACGATTTTCTCACTTAAGAAAATTTTAGACTGCATGTTGACATTGACATTATGAAAATAACTCAAGTCCTCTCCAAGTCATTAAAAAAGTTAGTTATTTGCAAATGTTGCTGTTTGTTATTAGGAACAAATTATTCGGTCACACTTCAAACTGGTTGTCATTCTGGTGTGTCAAGATATCACAAGTGTCCCAGATATTTCTAATAATCCTTCCAGTCCTGAGATTCTGCAGTTCTGTTTTTACAGAAGCCCAGCCATGGACTTTCTATGAGATGACAATGGAGAAATAAAGATACAAAGGTTTATAATTTGGAGAATGTCAGGAGTACTGTCATCATTTGCCTTTTTCTTAAAGAGGAGCTAGTGATCTTGGGAAGCTGCCAACAGTGGACTCGCTGGAGGAAAGCAAATTCAAAGTGATGGGACTAACTGGCCTGGCCAGGAGCACAGACCTGGTATTCCTCTCATGGTTTGCGGTTATGCCCCTGGGTTTGCTCGCTGTCTCAAGGAGCACTGTTTCTACCTGCACAAGGTGTGGCAAGAGCAGCTGTGTTCTCAGTTTCCACTGTCAGTGTTGCTGAAGGCAAGACACTTCATACAGCTGTCCCAGCAAGCCCTGGGGATAATCTGATCGTCTGCCTTTGCCCTGGCATCATGCAAGTTGGATGATAAAGATCAGCTTCTGGTTAAAAGTTATACTTCTGGATAATTTACCATCTTCAAGGTGTTGTGGGGTGATTCATGGAATATAGAAGGTGTCGGCAGTCGGATAGGATATAGGATAGTGTATTATATTAATATTATTATCAGTAGGATAATAATTCAGAAAAGAATTCTTAAATTTTCTTTAAATAATATTGTCAATCATTTCACTAAATCCATGCAGTATACTACAAATGTATCTCAGATAAAAGATAGATTTATCAAATAAGGGATGGGTTGGAGCCAAAGAGAATAAAAACCACTTGAAAAACTCCTTCCTTCCCCTATACTTGCCCTCCCATCCTTCAGATCATAATCAGAAGCCATAATAACACAGGTGGATCATGCAAGCTTTCTGCACTCAAGGGGTTAATATTGTAATACAGTGGTGCTCAAAGTGTAGCCCCTGGGTCACAGCACTAGCGTCACCTGGGGACTTAGAAATGCGAATTCTTTGGTCTCACCCCAGGCACTGAAGCGGACACTGGCAGCGAAGCTCAGGAGCTGATGTTTTTGTTTGATTTTTTTTTTTTTTTTTTTTTTGCGGTACGCGGGCCTCTCATTGTTGTGGCCTCTCCCGTTGTGGAGCACAGGCTCCAGGATGCGCAGGCTCAGCGGCCATAGGCTCACGGGCCCAGCCGCTCCGCGGCATGTGGGATCTTCCCGGACCGGGGCACGAACCCATGTTCCCTGTCTCGGCAGGCGGACTCGCAACCACTGTGCCGCCAGGGAAGCCCAGGAACTGATGTTTTAACAAGCCCTCCAGAATAATCCCCACATGTTAAAGTGGGAGAACCTGTGCTGTGTAAACACTGCTGTTTCTGGACCAGATTCCTTTTACCTGCTGATGCCTTCACCTGTGAGTATCTGTGGGCAGCTGCAACCTTTGCCAAACAATTGTCCTTGGTTGAAACCCCTTGCCCAGACACGGAGACACCTCAGGGGTTATGCTCCAACCTCCACTGTGGAGCCTGGCCAACCAGCAACTGATGTGGGCATACCAAAGCCCCTTTACTTCAAGGCAGGATGACTCTGTAGCATGGTTTGTACTGCAGAGCTCCTCTGTGGGATCAGGCTGATGTTACACTTTACTTGACACCACATCCTTGCTCATCTCCTTGCCCTTCCCTGTCTTGCTCTTTCACTCCCTTATAAGGAGTCCTCCCTCAATACAGCACATGCACCCAATCCTTGTCTCAGGCTCTGCTTACAGAGAATCTGCTCACCTACAATCATGAGTCAGAAAACTGTGGCCTGCAGGCCAGTCACCAGTTTGTGCAAATAAAGTTTTATTGGAAAATAGCTATGCCCGCTATTTACATATTGCCTATGGCTGCTTTTGCACCACCATAGCAGACCTAAATAGTTGCGACAGAAACTGTATATTTCACAAATTCTGAAATACTTACTATCTAGCTTTTTAAGGAAAAATTTGTTGATGTCCACCTAAGACATTAGCCAAGATCAGTTGGACAAAAGCTAGAAGGGAACAAAGATTCTACTATGTATTAAGCATGGGTTAGAAGCAGTGGTGTTGCTGGAGCCAGTTATGCATGTCTCTTTCCAGCTCTGCGTCACTTTGGTTGCTTGAAATCAGCCATGATGGGAATATTTCCAGATGGGAATATTTCCAAATGGAAATTGGCAAATTCTACAAAACAGATTATTTTTTTCCTGGAAAGCCAGGTGTTAAGTATTTACCAGCACACCACTGGTTCTAAGCCAGGTGTCTTATACCCTTTAGCATGGTACAGAGAGTTAAGACTCTTTAATGGAAGGCAAGAGGAAAACAGGTTGAGATCTCCCAAGCACATATGAAAGCACTCTTAAAACAGTGATTTTAATTTTTTTTAAATACAAAATCTTTCTCTTGTGGCCACATATGATCTCTGGGATCTGCCTCCATTAAAAAAAAATTATTTCTATACTGGTCTGCACTATTTACTAAATTTGCTGTGAGATGGGGCCCTCCCTCAGCTCACTCTAGCAGGTTGTCTCCTTGTGGTCAGTCTAGGAACTCACAGCTTTCCTAACAGATTCTCTTGGGCATCTGTTTGGTCTCAGAATTTCCAGAATCTATACAGATCTAAAATTTTGTGACTGCTCAACAATCCCTTCTTTGGTTTTCCTACTAGGAGTGGATTATGGGCTCTATCTGGTTAGCAGTCTAAATGTGAGGGTGTTAGGGAGTTTTTATTCTTCTAAAATAGAAGAGGAATAGGAGTTAGATTTTCCACAAAAATTTCTTTTGGGGGAATGTGGTAACCAGCCTATAAGATCCCAGTGGTCTCCACTATCTGTTAGTTATTCCCTGCGTCATTCCCTCCTATGTGAACAGAGATGCCCAGGGATATGGGGCAGAAGTGGCAGTGTGTGGCTTCCAAGGATAAGTCATAAAATATACTGTGGCTTTGCCCTTGCTCCCTTGGATCCTTCATTCTGAGGGAAGCCAGCTACCATGTTGTGAGGACACTCAAGGAGGCCACTGCAGAGGCCCTCAAGGATGAGGAGAGGAAGTGAGGTCTCTCACCAACACCCAGCGCCTGAGAGGTGGACCCTCCACCCCAGGCAAGCCTTCAAAGGACTGTAGCCCTCCCCAGCTAAGTGGCTTTTGAATCCCTGATCCAGAGAAACCACATGAGATAAATACATATGGTTGTGTTCAGCTGCTAAGTTTTGGGGTAATTTGTTAAGCAGCAATGGCAAACTAATACATGCAGTGTTTATGCCCTTCACTGGTTGTTCATGATCAATCAAAGTTTGAAACTATCATCTAAATTTGAAAGGTCGTACATCCTAACAGTCACTGGGGGACAAATTATTTTTACTTTGGTCTGCTGCATACCTAAAAGTATTTTTGACTCAAAAGCTAAGGAAAGTCGTATTAACCTGTGAGTCCTCTGATATGTCACTGCGTCACTGCCAAACAGCACTCAATAATGTGCTGACCTACTCCTCCAGGTCAGACAGCAGTTTTGCTTAATGATCCTGGCTTGCAACTGATTTTATTTAATCACGGTACATTATTTTGTGGTTGAATCATCTGAAATGCTTTTCCTAGCACTGGAGTCATGAAAGACATTTATGAGCTTTGCCCCATGAGTTGCTAATGCTGCAGTGAGCTCTTTGCCCCCTCAGGCCACCTCTTCAGATCTGGTCTAGATAAGAAATTGCTCTGTCTTCCTGGGGAGACCACAAGGTGTGTTCAAAACCCAGTGTGTCCGGACTTTCACCTGAATGATTGAGCACACAGTTCACTTTCCACCTTTGCCAAGTTGCTCATGAAGTTACAACTAGTTTTATGTCTTTTTTATTGGGTTCTGTACATTTTTCTCATCTTAATTTGACTCTTCCTTAATTGGAACTTTAACTTTGCATCTTTTTTAATCTTTTAAAAATTATACTGAGAGAAAGACACTGAGGCTTCGTTAAAGCTGTGTTTAGTGCATGAAAATTATTTAACAGTTTTAAATTTCCCATCCTGTTTGGAAAGCTTATCCGTGTGCTTGTTTCCACTCTATAGAGTGATATGGACTAGGATGCAATTTTCATGGATAATTGTTGCCATAAAAAAGTCTCCAATCACGTGTGATCCCTGCATGAAAAAAAATTCTTACAGTGACAACCCCAAGTTGGCACTTGTTGTGAAATTTTAATGTACTAACAGTCTCTTTCCTGGGCAGAGGTTCCATGTGGCAGAAGTTGGCAGGACAACTATCTTGCCATCTTCTTTATGCCCCCTCTCCAGTCCTCTCTTGGTCCCTCCTTCCTTTCAGGATTCTTTTCTTCCACATCACCCTTCAGCCCTTCCCAGGCCTCATCTGGACCCCAGCTCCATGCTTCCTGACTTCATCTTCCTATCAAATTCCTCCTGCCTCAGTGCTGTGGTTTGCAAATGCTCTTTATAGCAAGACCCTAACTGAGTCTTATACGCTCCTCCAATAGACAGATAAAAGCAGTGGGTGTTTTTTAATATATATTTATTTGCAATTTTCAGTTCATTAGATTTACTTATTATAAATTCAATGAGGAGATTATTAAAGGATGTTGCCTGAACACAGATCCAAAATCAGGGCTTACTGGCGGCATTTGGAGTCTTACACCAACCTTGTCATATAATTTTTCTCATTTTGTAAAATATTTTTCGCATTTAGAGTTTTAACAAAAGCCCCGATTTAAACAAATAGGTTGTGGCAAATGCTAACAAGTTTGTAACAATTCACCTTGACCTATCAAAATACACTTCAAGCATGTCTGCAAATTTGAAAATGAAATAAAATATTTTGTTTCAAAATAGAATTATTTAAAATACCTATCTAATTACTTTATGTATCAAATTTTGATAAGCATTCATTTGGGAGAGATAGAAAATTCATTTCATATATACTTAGTAACATAAGAAATTCAGCAATCTCATTTAAAAAAATTCTCAGTGCTCATCTTTTTGGCAATCTACACAAAATTTCAGAAAAGCCAATTTTTTTCCTTTTGCTGACATTGTAAGAAATATTTCATATGCCACATGATTTTCTGTGAGCCAGATTGAGGTCATTCAGCTCAGGGAAAAAAATCCAGCGAGGTGTGCAAGGTTGGGCAGCTGAGTTCCCTCTGAGCTGTGGTTATTAGCTAACAGAGTCAGGAATTTTTGACCCCATCCAGCTGATCTCTGACTGTTAATGTGAAGTCAAGCACAGTAGTCAAATTCGAAGGAATTGCTCTCATTTTGCTCCTTCTTAAGTGCCCTTCCACCTGGGGCAGCCAATGCCCAGCTCCATCAATTGAGGAAGAATCAAGAGGTGAGGGAACCCGGCTTGTGCAGACCCCGGACTTCAGTCTTTTCCTCTTTTCCAGACTTTCATGACCTCTACCCTCTCCTCAGGCACTGCTCTTCTCACCCATGTCCATTAAGTCTTGGTCATGTGAGGCTCTGCCTCAGTTGGCTTCACCCTGTTATTTTATGCAGTAGATCATCCAAATAAACTTATTCCAAGGAACAGAGCACCTGTCTGCATGCACAAGGCAATGCCTTCTCATCCTCTAGTCATACTTTATGGATAAAGATATACAGGCTGTATATTTCAACAGACAGAATCTTAGGAATCTCTTACCTTAGGGCTCCCTATAAACATCTTCAAGTAGTGACAATGTTTGGAAATCATCATTCATGTTGTTTCAGAGAAGTCACAATCTAATTGGAAGGCCACCTGTCATAAAATGACAACATTGGTGCTATATATCATTCAACACTTTTGACAGATATTGGCATCAAAGTCAATGCTCACCTGACTTTTCAGCGATGTTTAGATGAGAGCTTCCACTCCTGCCATTGTTGGTGCCATTGCCTTTGCACCAGCAGCACAGGTAGTCTGACCAAAAGTGCCGAATTATATGATGGCAAGTTGACAACAGGTGTCAACATTTAACAATATATCCCCCTCCTGGATGTCCAATATTTTGCAACAACAATCTTCCTGATGTTCATCTGCAGAAACACACTTCTTAAAAACTAAAGCTGAGATGGTTACAGGGTCGGTCATCTTTGTGTTCACTTATTAAATTTAAAATGGTCACAAGCTCATTGTAGGACAAAGCCTCATGCTCCCTGTTTTCAGCAGGTGAAGATGCTGACAGTGTGCTGTTGCTCTTTGACCACGTCCTCCCCTCACTCACATTGCAGTAACTCTTTTGAATGACACTATAGTGAATTGTATTAAAAAAAATTTAAATGTACTTATAGTGTATTTTTTTTTTTTTTTTTTTTTTTTGCGGTACGCGGGCCTCTCACTGTTGTGGCCTCTCCCATTGCGGAGCACAGGCTCCGGATGCGCAGCCTCAGCGGCCATGGCTCACGGGCCTAGCCGCTCTGCGGCATGTGGGATCTTCCCGGACCGGGGCATGAACCCGTGTCCCCTGCATCGGCAGGCGGACTCTCAACCACTGCGCCACCAGGGAAGCCCCTTATAGTGTATTTTAATCTTCGTGTCTAAACGTTGCTTGCATACATTTTTTATATAAATCTGTGCAATTTTTTTTGCTGAAAGAGGCTGAAATCGTTAGTTTTCGACTCTGTGTGCTTTAAATTTGGCATTGTAACTTGAGAAGGGCTATATGAAAAAACAGAAAAATTTCAGCACATAAAACACAGTGAACACTTGGGCAATTTTCTGCCTTACAGAGGTGAAGCCAAATACCCAGCTGCTGTCTTGTGCTCTGTTGTCTCCTGGAGACTCGTGAGAATTTTCACTACAATACTTTCGCACTGTCCCCAGTGCGACTCCCTCTGGCTGAAAAACCCATTGCCAGTCATTTCCTCTTGTGCCTGCTCAGATCTCCATTCTAACAACACAGTCCTTTTTGCTTTTTCATTATTTATGCTGTGATCCATTTCTGGTTTTAAGGGCAATTTTATTACCCTCACTTGAAATATTATGACAACATTTATAAGTATAAATGATAGACACAAACACTTAAAATTTGTAAAGGCTAAAACTCTGACATCATCGTGGCAAAATGTGTTCTGTGTTCACTTATCGCATCATTTCCCATGTAGGTGCAGAGCCTGTGCTATGCATGGACCCCTCTGGATGGGGTGGAATGTGGTGAGCCCTAGCTGCAGTTTGGAGCTCACATGCACAGTTTTATATGTGCAGACATGCTCACTCCTACAGAAAACTGTGAGGGCAGAATTTAAACCTCATCTTGCATGTATACAAGTGGAATATATGCAAGGGGATAGTAGGAAACTACTAGACGTCAGCACAAAATCTAGTTGAATTGGCAACATGGCTTAAGTTGGTGGTCTCCAATGTGTTAAAAATTTGGACTCCAACACATTTGAGTATGCAAATTAAAGCTTTAAAATATTTTAAAAATAGAAGTTGAATCAAACATATGCTGGGTCCCTACAGCATATTCAAATGCAGTTTGACAACCATTGCTTTCACGCAGCTGAGCTCCTGTTAAATTCAATATTGAATGTATGAATAGCCCAAAATACATTAATTTGCTTACTTAAAAAAGGATACTTGCTGGGCTTCCCTGGTGGCGCAGTAGTTGAGTGTCTGCCTGCCGATGCATGGGACACGGGTTCGTGCCCCGGTCCGGGAGGATCCCACAGGCCGCGGAGCGGCTGGGCGCGTGAGCCATGGCTGCTGAGCCTCCGCGTCCGGAGCCTGTGCTCCACAATAGGAGAGGCCACAACAGTGAGAGGCCCGCGTACCACAAATAAATAAATAAAAGGATACTTGCTAACCCAGATAAAGCTCACACTGGTAGCGTTGCAGGAAGTATAAATGAGCCTAAGAAAAATTCCCCAGTGAGCTGGCTAAAAAATGCAGAGTCCTGGGCCCCGTGCTCATTGATTCAGATTCAGTAAATCTGGGGTTGATCCCAATATTATATATTTTCAAACCACCACTGGGGGCTCTGATACAAGTTGTACGTGCATCATACTTTGCAAAATACTGGTCTTGAAGCTCCAGTTATCTGAAAGCAAGCCAATGATGGCCGTTTTCCCCGGAGAGCTGTTTGAATGTCGTTCCTCCTAGTGCCATATGTTCACTTCAGACTTTGCTGTGAAATAGGAAGATTGAGTTACTGTTGCAGAGCTCTTTGTTTTGTTGCACCAAGATAGCTGGCAGTGGCCTTTAAAAAAGACGTATATTGTAAAATCCAGAGAAACCCGGTAAAGTTAATTAACTTTATCACCACAGTTTTTCCCAGCTGTCAATTAACAGTGTTTCCGCAAGGAGAACTTCTTCCGGCACAGTAGTAATTCTTTTAATCAGAGTAACAACAATATAACTTTAATGTGTCATTCTGTTTTATTAAGCAAATCTTACCAACACCTGTGGTGTTGTCACTGAACAGCACAAAACAAGAACACCCTTGTGAAGACTCCATCAGTATTGGGGTACGCTGCTGGTGACTAGACAAGAGGTGTCTACTCCAGTGCCAGTTATCTTGGGAACCTTTATCCACCTTTCCGTAGCTTAGGTGGACAATATCTGGGCGAGACCACTGCTGGGATCCCCCTCTTCTCTCCACAGCCTACCATCATTTGATTATTATTCTCTCTTCGCTTGAGTTTCCCTAGGAGAAGGCCTTAAGGGCTTGAGTGCAAATTGTCTGATTGGGAGATACAGGAAATACCAAGGGCGTAGGGGCCTGCGATCGGACAGGGAAGAAAGTCAGTACAGGGTAGGGGCTGTGTTAACAAGCAAGTTCGCACTGGGGGCAGCGGGAGCTCCATCTGAATCTCTAGGAGACCGTGAAGTAAAAAGGTTTAACCTGCATGAGGGAGAAGGCATGGGGCTGGACCACCATCAACTTCCTGTGCTGCACCACTTCCTGTGCTGCACGGTCAACGGCTGCTTCCGGGAGCTGTTTTGGCTTTCCTTTTATGACAGTGGAGCAGGCTCATTACTCAGAAAAGTCCCCCAAGCCAGAAAATTAAATTCACCCTATAATCTCCCACTAAAGCACGTCTAAAGGTAAACTCAGGTGTGGTTGAAAGTGGCTTATTATGAATAAGAAAGACATTCCTCTCCCTTCTGTCTCTCGGGAAATTATAAGGGTTATAGGAGCTCTGTGCCAGGAACCAGGGACAAAGACCTAATATATATTTCTTATTATATCATAATATCACAACCCCTATTAAACTGGTTATGTAGGGCTTCCCTGGTGGCGCAGTGGTTGAGAGTCCGCCTGCCAATGCAGGGGACACGGGCTCGTGCCCTGGTCCGGGTGGAGCCCACATGCCGCGGAGCGGCTGGGCCCGTGAGCCATGGCCGCTGAGCCTGCGCGTCTGGAGCCTGTCCTTCACAACAGGAGAGGCCACAAGAGTGAGAGGCCCGCGTACCAAAAAAAAAAAAAAAAAAATTGGTTATGTAGATCAATTCCCCCAAATATCTTTGGAATCCCCGCCCATTTATCTCCCACCACCATGTTGTCTTCGGCTCTCAGTACCTTTCCTCTTGGTCACTGCAGTAGCCATGTTACTTGTATAGCAGCTACACTTGCCCCTTCTGAATTTTCCTCCACATTTCTCCCAGTGATACTTTTTTTGGGTAAAACTTTAAAATTCTTCACACGCACAACGTGTATAAAAATAAGAAGTACAGTTGATCCTTGAACACAGGGATTAGGGGTACCGACCCTCCATGGAGTTGGAAATCTGTGTATAGTTTATGGTCCATCTTCCATATACACGAGGTACCAACGTACCTGCAGTTCCACATTTGCAGATTCAACCAACTGCAAACAGAGTAGCACTGTAGTATTTACTATGGAAAAAGTCCCTGTATAAGTGGACCCGTGGAGTTCAAACCTATGTAGTTTAGGGGTCAGCTATTCTCTTGAACTCATCTGTTTCAAAAAATATACTCATGGACCTGTATAGTCCAGATCCCTCTCTGTTCCCCTACTTGAAAGTGTAATCCTGAATTTCAATGTTAAGCACACCCATGCATTTCTTTACAATTTTACTACATCTAATTGTATCACTAAACAGTATTTGAATATTCATTATGTTTGAAAAATTTATATTCTGAGTATCTTCTGTAGCTTGATTTTATTTTACTTAATATCTTTTGAGATTCTTTTATGTTGTGAAGTATATTTCTAGTTCTTATGTTTTCACTGCTGTTTAATGCTTTATTGTATGAACAAAATTTATCCATTCTCTTCTTGGTGGACATTTATTTCTCTTACTTTCCTATTGCAACTGCAAGAACATCACTGTACCTGTCTCTTTTTGTCTGTGGATGAAATTTTCTCAGGGATGCTTAATTACACAGAAGTGAAGTTGCTGGATTGAGAGAGAAAGATCTTTAACTTAACCAGTTTTGCCAAATTCCTCTCCTAAGTGTTTTCCCACATTAATGTTCTATTAAATAGAATATAAGAGTTTCCATTGTTTCACATCTTAACCAACACTAGGTATTGTCAGGTAAAATAATAAATAATTTTAATGTTGATTTCCATCATTTACTAGTGATAAAAAGAATCTTTTGTATTTTTTGTCAATTTGAGCTTCTTTAGATCCTTTATCATTTTTTAAAAAAATCTTTATTGGAGTATAATAGTTTTACAATGGTGTGTTAGTTTCTGCTTTATAACAAAGTGAATCAGTTATACATATACATATGTTCCCATATCTCTTCCCTCTTGCGTCTCCCTCCCCCCCACCCTCCCTATCCCACCCCTCTAGGTGATCACAAAGCACCAAGCTGATCTCCTTGTGATATGTGGCTGCTTCCAACTAACTATTTTACGTTTGGTAGTGTATATATGTCCATGCCACTCTCTCACTTTGTCACAGCTTACCCTTCCCCCTCCCCATATCCTCAAGTCCATTCTCTAGTAGGTCTGTGTCTTTATTCCCATCTTAACCTTAGGTTCTTCATGATATTTTTCTTTTTCTTAGATTCCATATATATGTGTTAGCATACAGTATTTGTCTTTATCTTTCTGAGTTACTTCACTCTGTATGACAGACTCTAAGTCCATCCACCTCACCACAAATAACTCAATTTTGTTTCATGTTATGGCTGAGTTATATTCCATTGTATATATGTGCCACATCTTCTTTATCCATTCATCCGATCATGGACACTTAGGTTGCTTCCATCTCCTGACTATTGTAAATAGAGCTGCAATGTACATTTTGGTACATGACTCTTTTTGAATTCTGGTTTTCTCAGGGTATATGCCCAGTAGTGGGATTGCTGGGTAATACGGTAGTTCTATTTGTAGGTTTTTAAGGATACTCCATACTGTTCTCCATAGTGGCTGCACCAATTCACATTCCCGCCAGCAGTGCAAGAGTGTTCCCTTTTCTCCACACCCTCTCCAGCATTTCTTGCTTGTAGATTTTTTGATGATGGCCATTCTGACTGGTGTGAGATGATATCTCATTGTAGTTTTGATTTGCATTTCTCTGATGATTAATGATGTTGAGCATTCTTTCATGTGTTTGTTGGCAGTCTGTATATCTTCTTTGGAGAAATGTCTGTTTAGTTCTCCTGCCCGTTTTTGGATTGGGTTGTTTGTTTTTTTGTTATTGAGCTGCATGAGCTGCTTGTAAATTTTGGAGATTAATCCTTTGTCAGTTGCTTCATTTGCAAGTATTTTCTCCCATTCTGAGGATTGTCTTTTGGTCTTATTTATGGTTTCTTTTGCTGTGCAAAAGCTTTTAAGTTTCATTAGGTCCCATTTGTTTATTTTTGTTTTTATTTCCATTTCTCTAGGAGGTGGGTCAAAAAGGATCTTGCTGTGATTTATGTCATAGAGTGTTCTGCCTATGTTTTCCTCTAAGAGTTTGATAGTTTCTGGCCTTACATTTAGGTCTTTAATTGATTTTGAGCTTATTTTTGTGTATGGTGTTAGGGAGTGTTCTAATCTCATACTTTTACATGTACCTGTCCAGTTTTCCCAGCATCACTTATTGAAGAGGCTGTCCTTTCTCCACTGTACATTCCTGCCTCCTTTATCAAAGATAAGGTGACCATATGTGCATGGGTTTATCTCTGGGCTTTCGATCCTGTTCCATTGATCTATATTTCTGTTTTTGTGCCAGTACCATATTGTCTTTATTAATATAGCTTTGTAGTATAGTCTGAAGTCAGGGAGCCTGATTCCTCCAGCTCCGTTTTTCGTTCTCAAGATTGCTTTGGCTATTTGGGGTCTTTTGTGTTTCCATACAAATTGTGAAATTTTTTGTTCTAGTTCTGTGAAAAATGCCAGTGGTAGTTTGATAGAGATTGCATTGAATCTGTAGATTGCTTTGGGTAGTATAGTCATTTTCACAATGTTGATTCCTCCAATCCAAGAACATGGTATATCTCTCCATCTATTTGTATCATCCTTAATTTCTTTCATCAGTGTCTTATAATTTTCTGCATACAGGTCTTTTGTCTCCTTAGGTAGGTTTATTCCTAGATAGTTTAGTCTTTTTGTTGCAATGGGAGTGTTTTCTTAATTTCACTTTCAGACTTTTCATCATGAGTGTACAGGAATGCAAGAGATTTCTGTGCATTAATTTTGTATCCTGCTACTTTACCAAATTCATTGATTAGCTCTAGTAGTTTTCTGGTAGCATCTTTAGGATTCTCTATGTCGAGTATCATGTCATCTGCAAACAGTGACAGCTTCACTTCTTCTTTTCCGATTTGGATTCCTTTTATTTCCTTCTCTGATTGCTGTGGCTAAAACTTCCAAAACTATGTTGAATAAGAGTGGTGAGAGTGGGCAACCTTGTCTTATTCCTGATCTTAGTGGAAATGGTTTCAGTTTTTCACCATTGAGGATGATGTTGGCTGTGGGTTTGTCATATATGGCCTTTATTATGTTGAGGAAAGTTCCCTCTATGCCTACTTTCTGCAGGGTTTTTATCATAAACGGGTGTTCAATTTTGTTGAAAGCTTTCTCTGCATCTTTTGAGATGATCATATGGTTTTTCTCCTTCAATTTGGTAATATGGTGTATCACATTGTTTGATTTGCATATATTGAAGAATCCTTGCATTCCTGGAATAAACCCCACTTGATCATGGTGTATGATCCTTTAAATGTGCTGTTGGATTCTGTTTGCTAGTATTTTGTTGAGGATTTTTGCATCTATGTTCATCAGTGATATTGGCCTGTAGTTTTCTTTCTTTGTGACATCTTTGTCTGGTTTTGGTATCAGGGTGATGGTGGCCTCATAGAATGAGTTTGGGAGTGTTCCTCCCTCTGCTATATTTTGGAAGAGTTTGAGAAGGATAGGTGTTAACTCTTCTCTAAATGTTTGATAGAATTCACCTGTGAGGCCATCTGGTCGTGGGCTTTTGTTTTTTGGAAGATTTTTAATCACAGTTTCAATTTCAGTGCTTGTGATTGGCCTGTTCATATTTTTTATTTCTTCCTGATTCAGTCTTGGCAGGTTGTGCATTTCTAAGAATTTGTCCATTTCGTCCAGCTTATCCATTTTATTGGCATAGAGTTGCTTGTAGTAATCTCTCATGATCTTTTGTATTTCTGCAGTGTCAGTTTTTACTTCTCCTTTTTCATTTCTAATTCTATTGATTTGAGTCTTCTCCCTTTTTTTTCTTGATGAGTCTGGCTAATGGTTTATTAATTTTGTTTATCTTCTCAAATAACCAGCTTTTATTTTAATTGATCTTTGCTATCGTTTCCTTCATTTCTTTTTCATTTATTTCTGATCTGATCTTTATGATTTCTTTCCTTCTGCTAAATTTGGGGTTTCTTTGTTCTTCTTTCTCTAATTGCTTTAGGTGCAAGGCTAGGTTGTTTATTCGAAATGTTTCATGTTTCTTAAGGTAAGATTTTATTGCTATAAACTTCCCTCTTAGAACTGCTTTTGCTGCATCCCATAGGTTTTGGGTCGTCATGTCTCCATTGTTATTTGTTTCTAGGTATTTTTTGATTTCCTCTTTGATTTCTTCAGTGATCACTTCGTTATTAAGTAGTGTATTGTTTAGCCTCCATGTGTTTGTATTTTTTACAGATCTTTTCCTGTAATTGATATCTAGTCTCATAGCGTTGTGGTCAGAAAAGATACTTGATACAATTTCAGTTTTCTTAAATTTACCAAGGCTTGATTTGTGACCCAAGATATGATCTATCCTGGAGAATGTTCCATGAGCAGTTGAGAAAAATGTGTATTCTGTTATTTTTGGATGGAATGTCCCATAAATATCAATTAAGTCCATCTTGTTTAATGTATCATTTAAAGCTTGTGTTTCCTTATTTATTTTCATTTTGGATGATCTGTCCATTGGTGAAAGTGGGGTGTTAAAGTCCCCTAATATGAATGTGTTACTGTCGATTTCCCCTTTTATGGCTGTTAGTATTTGCCTTATGTACTGAGGTGCTCCTATGTTGGGTGCATAAATATTTACAATTGTTATATCTTCTTCTTGGATTGATCCCTTGATCATTATGTAGTGTCCTTCTTTTTCTCTTATAATAGTCTTTATTTTAACGTCTATTTTGTCTGATATGAGAATTGCTACTCCAGCTTTCTCTTGATTTCCATTTGCATGGAATATCTTTTTCCATGCCCTCACTTTCAGTCTGTATGTGTCCCTAGGTCTGAAGTGGGTCTCTTGTAGACAGCATATATATGGGTCTTGTTTTTGTATCCATTCAGCTAGTCTGTTTCTTTTGGTGGAAGCATTTAAACCATTTACATTTAAGGTAATTATTGATATGTATGTTCATATTCCCATTTTCTTAATTGTTTTGGGTTTTTTATTGTAGGTCTTTTCCATCTCTTATGTTTCCTGCCTAGAGAAGTTCCTTTAGTGTTTGTTGTAAAACTGGTTTGTTGGTGCTGAACTCTCTCAGCTTTTGCTTGTCCGTCAAGGTTTTAATTTCTCCATCAAATCTGAATGAGATCCTTGCTGGGTAGAGTATTCTTGGTTGTAGGTTTTTCTCCTTCATCACTTTAAATATGTCCTGCCAGTCCCTTCTGGCTTGCAGAGTTTCTGCTGAAAGATCAGCTGTTAACCTTATGGAGATTCCCTTGTGTGTTTTTTGTTGTTTTTCCCTTGATGCTTTTAATATGTTTTCTTTGTATTTAATTTTTGATAGTTTGATTAATATGTGTCTTCGCATGTTTCTCCTTGGATTCATCCTGTATGGGACTCTTTGTGCTTCCTGGACTTGATTAACTATTTCCTTTCCCATATTAGGGAAGTTTTCAACTATAATCTCTTCAAATATTTTATCAGTCCCTTTCTTTTACTCTTCTTCTTCTGAGACCCCTATACATCGAATGTTGGTGCATTTAATGTTGTCCCAGAGGTGTCTAAGACTGTCCTCAGTTGTTTTCATTCTTTTTCCTTTATTCTACTCTGCAGTAGTTATTTCTACTATTTTATCTTCCAGGTCACTTATCTGTTCTTCTGCCTCAGTTATTCTGCTATTGATCCCTTCTAGCATATTTTAAATTTCATTTATTGTGTTGTTCGTCGTTGCTTGTTTCCTCTTTAGTTCTTCCAGGTCCTTATTAAATGTTTCTTGCATTTTCTTTATTCTCTTTCCAAGATTTTGGATCATCTTTACTATCATTATTCTGAATTCTTTTTCAGGTAGACTGCCTATTTCCTCTTCATTTGTTAGGTCTGGTGGGTTTTTATCTTGCTCCTCCATCTGCTGTGTGTTTTTCTGTCTTCTCATTTTGCTTATCTTCCTGTGTTTGGAGTCTCCTTTTTGCAGGCTGCAGGTTCTTAGTTCCCGTTGTTTTTGGTGTCTGCCCCCAGTGGCTAAGGTTGGTTCAATGGGTTGTGTAGGCTTACTGGTGGAGGGGACGAATGCCTATGTTCTGGTGGATGAGGCTGAATCTTGTCTTTCTGGTGGGTAGGTCCACGTCTGGTGGTGTGATATTGGGTATCCTTGGACTTATTATGATTTTAGGCATCCTCTCTGCTAATGGGTGGAGCTGTGTTCCTGTCTTGCTAGTTGTTTGGCATAGGGTGTCCAGCACTGTAGCTTGCTTGTCATTGAGTGAAGCTGGGTGTTGGTGTTGAGATGGAGATCTCTGGGAGATTTTCACCATTTGATATTACGTGGAGCTGGGAGGTCTCTTGTGGACCAGTGTCCTGAAGTTGGCTCTCCCACGTCAGAGGCACAGCACTGACTCCTGGCTGCAGCACCAAGCGCCTTTCATCCACACGGCTCAGACTTTTCGGAGGTCTGAGGTCTTCTGCCAGCGTTCAGTGGGTGTTCTGTAGGAGTTGTTCCATGTGTAGATGTATTTCTGATGTACCTGTGGGGAGGAAGGTGATCTCCACATCTTACTCTTCCACCATCTTCCCCTCCATCCCTTTATCATTTTTTAACTAGGTAATTTGTATTTCTGTTATTGACTTGTTATATATGCATATCAAAAGATATACCCACAGGCAAAGTAATGACCCCCATAGTTGTCTCTATCCTAACACCCAGAACCTGTGTATATGTTACTTACATGGAAAAATGTGACTCTGATTATGTGATTAAATTAAGACCCTTGGGTTGGGAGATCATCCTGGATTATCTGTATGGAAGCAATATACTCACACAAGTCTTTAAAAGCAGAGGAGAGAGGCAGGGGTAGGTCAGAGAGATGAGAAGAAAGAAGGAGAGATTCAAAGCATGAGGGGGACTTAACCTGCCACCCTTGACTTTGAAGATGGAGGAAAGAATGTGTGTGGCATCTGTTAGCTGGCTTCCCTGAGCTGACAGCCAGCAAGGAAATGATGACATCAGTCCTATAAATACCAGGAACTGAATTCTGTCAATAACCTTAAGGAGAAAAAAAACAGATCTCCTTGGGAGCCTCCAGAAAAATATACAACCCTGCCAACACCTTGAATTTAGCCTGTGAGACTACAGAACTGTAAGATTGTTAATTTATGTTGCTTAAGCTGTCAAGTTTGTAGTAATTTGTGATGGCAGTAATAGAAAACTAATACAGTCTTCCCTTGGTATCCCTGGGGGCTTGCTTCCAGGACCCTTGCAGATACCAACATCCATGTGTGCTCAAGTCCCTTTTTTATTTTATTTAAAAAAATTTTTTTTTAACATCTTTATTGGGGTATAATTGCTTTACCATGGTGTGTTAGTTTCTGCCCCATAACAAAGTGAATCAGTTATACATATACATATGTTCCCATATGTCTTCCCTCTTGTGTCTCCCTCCCTCCCACCCTCCCTATCCCACCCCTCCAGGCTGCCACAAAGCACCGAGCCAATATCCCTGTGCCATGCGGCTGCTGCCCACTAGCTATCTACTTTACTACGTTTGTTAGTGTGTATATGTCCATGACTCTCTCTCGCCCTGTCACAGCTCACCCTTCCCCCTCCCCATATCCTCAAGTCCGTTCTCCAGTAGGTCTGCGTCTTTATTCCTGTCTTACCCCTAGGTTCTTCATGACATTTTTTTTTTCTTAAATTCCATATATATGTGTTAGCATACAGTATTTGTCTTTTTCTTTTCAAGTCCCTTTTTAAAATTTGTGTAGTACAGTTGGCCTCCCCATCCCAGGGTTCCACATCAGCAGATAGGGAGTGACAGGTGTACATGCATACAGAGGGTACTATTCCTTGTTTGTGTATACAGCTTGCATATATTTTTTCCAAATCTGTGGAGCATCATCACACTTTATAAATGGTGTCTTTTAATGCACAGAAGTTTTAAAATACAATGAAAGTTAGATTCATCTTTTTTTCTCTATTATTTGTGCATTGTAAAAATAAGTTCTTCCTATATACTACAGTCATAAAGACATTTTCTGCTGTCAACATTTAAAAATGTGTATTGAAGTATAGTTGATTTCCAATATTATATTACAATATTCACAATATTTTCTTTGATGAGAGTTTTATCATGAATGGATGTCAAATTTTGTCAAATGCTTTTTCTGAATCTATTGAGATTGTCATATGATTTTTGTCCTTTCTTTTGTTAATGTGCTGTATAAAAATGATTCTTTTTGCAGATGTTAAGCCATCTTTGCATTCTGGAATAAATTCCACTGATCATGGTGTATGATCCTTTTTGTATATTGCTGAATTCAGTTTGCTAATATTTTGTTAAGGATTTTTGCAACTATATCCATCAGATATATTGGCCTGTAATTTTCTCTTTTTGCAGTGCCTTTTTCTGGTTTTAGTACCAGGGTAATTATGGCCTCACAGAATGAATTTGGGAGTGTTCCCTCCCCTTCAGTTTTTGAAATAGTTTGAGAAGGTTAGGTGTTAACTCTCCTTCATATGTTTGGTAGAATTCCCCTGTGAAGCTTCTGGACTTTAGTTTGCTAGGAGGCTTTTTTTTTTTTTAAATTACAAATTCAGTTTCATTAATAGTGATTGGTTTGCCCAGATTGTGTTTTTCTTCCTGATTCAGTCTTGAAAGGTTGAGTGTTTCTAGAAATTTGTCCATTTCTTCTAGGTTGTTCAATTTGTTGGCATATAACTATTGTATTCTCTTACAATTTTTTTGTATCTCTGTGATATCCGCTGCTGTTTCTCCTCTTTTATTATTTTATTTGTGTACTCTCTTTTTTTATCTTGATGAGCTTGAATAATGGTTTATCAATTTTGTTTATCTTTTCAAGAAAAAAAAAAGAGCTCTTGGTTTCATTGATTTTTTTTTTGATCTCTCTATTATTTATTTCCTCTCTGATCTTTATTGTTTCCTCCCTTCTGCTGACTTTGGGCTTTGTTTGTTCTTTTTCTAATACATTTAGATGTTATGTTAGGTTGTTTACCTGAAACTTTACTTGTTTCTTGAGGTAGGCCTGTATCACTATAAACTTCCCTCTTAGAACTGCTTTGCTGCAACCCATCATTTTGGAAAGTTGTGTTTTTATTTTCATTGGTCTTGAGGTATTTTCTGATTTCTTTCTTTTTTTTTTTTTTTTGCGGTACACGGGCCTCTCACTGTTGTGGTCTCTCCCGTTGTGGAGCATAGGCTCTGGATGCGCAGGCTCAGCGGCCATGGCTCACAGGCCCAGCTGCTCTGCGGCCTGTGGGATCTTCCCGGACCGGGGCACGAACCCATGTCACCTGCATCGGCAGGCAGACTCTCAGCCACTGCACCACCAGGGAAGCCCTGATTTCATTTTTGATTTCTGCATGACCCACTGGTTTTTTAGTAGCATGTTGTTTAGTCTCCATGCTTTGTGCTTTTCCCATTTTTCTTCCTATAATTGATTTCTGGTTTAATACTGTTGTGGTCAGAAAAAATACTTCTATGCTCTTCAATTTGTTGTGACTAGTTTTGTGGCCTGGTATGTCATCTATTGTGGAGAATGTTCCATGTGCTCTTGAAAAGAATGTGCATTTTGCTGTTTTGGGATAGAATGTCCTGTAGATATCTATTAAGTCCAGCTGGACTAATATGTCATTAAGACCACTGTTTCCTTATTGATGTTCTCCTTTGCTCAGTGGCCGCACCACCGTATTGGGTGCAGGGTCGGGTCCCAAGTTGCTGGAGTAGAAGCCCTGAGGGTCTGGTCCAAGCTAGCTTTGCTCCCTTTAAGTATGTGCTCTTCCCCCTCCCAGCACCAGCTCCCTTGCCCCAGAGGGGATGAGTGCTGGAGAAAAAGGGGCTGGTACAGGCACTCAGCATGGTACACTCAACATTGAGACATTTAATCCAAATGGAAAAATTTTTTCATATGTTTTGTGTTTCATATGTTTTCATATCCGTTTTCAACGGATAATAATTGCCTCAGCATCATTTACTATCTAGTCCATTTTTTCTTCACTAACCTGCACCTCAGTCAGAGATCAAGTTGACCAGTCTGTGGTTCTGTTTCTGAGCTCATTATTTGTTTTTTTTATCGTTTTTGTTTGTTCCTAAGCCAGTAATATAGTATCTTAATTACAATACTTGTATTTTAATAATTGTTATTTTGTAGGCTGAGACCCCCTACCATGTTTTTCAGTTATCTTGACTATTCTTAGTCCTTTACTTTTCCTTATGATTTTAAAATTAGTTTTCAAGTTCTAAAATTAGGTTTTTAAGAACGCTGTTGGTATTTTTGTTGGATTGCATTGAATTTATAGATTAATTTTGGGAGAACTGACATTTTTATAATATTGAGTTTTACCATCCATGAACTTGGTTTATCTCTCGATTATTGAAGTCTTCTTTTATGTCTTTGAATAATATGTTATAATTTTACCTATCTTACATAAGATTTATGAGGATTTTATATAATTCTTTGAAAAAATGTATGCTCCAAGTTGTTAATTCCTGGTATCTAGGGATGCAACTTTTAATAAAGATTTTCTACCTACTAATATTTCTGAACTATTCTAGTAACTCTATTAACTTGTGTTGAGTTTTTTTTTTTTTTTTTTGTGGTATGTGGACCTCTCACTGTTGTGGCCTCTCCCATAGTGGAGCACAGGCTCCGGACGTGCAGGCTCAGCAGCCATGGCTCACAGGCCCAGCCGGTCTGCGGCATGTGGGATCTTCCCGGACTGGGGCACGAACTGGGGCATCATAGAAGAGGAATGTGACTGGCCACGAACTGGGGCATCGGCAGGCGGACTCTCAACCACTGTGCCACCAGGGAAGCCCTTGTGTTGAGTTTTTTATGTTCACAGTTATAACAATTATAACATCTATGAACAATGAATATTTTGTTTATTTACAGTATTTATATTTTAAATTCTCTTTCTCATCTTCATAGGCTCCTTTTAGGATCTCTTGTATAATATTAAATGAACATCCACAGTGTCTTTTTCTTGTTGCATATTTTAAAGAAAGTGGTATCATTGTTTATCTATATGAATATATTGCTCAATGAGGTTTTAACAAGTTCATTTCTATTCTTAGTTTGCAAGTATTTTTTAATAAACAAAAATTGGTTTTATTAAATGATTTTTCTGTGTCTGTTGAAAATGATTTTTTCCTCTCATAGTCAGCTTATATTAAATTACATTATTAGTTTTTTTTAATGAAAAAAGATATTTCCATTCCTAGAATAAACCCAACTCTTCCTAAATGGTATTTTTATATGGGTGTATAAGTGTCTGTGTACAAAGAAGCTTATAATTTATTTGGATTTTTGTGGCTGTGGCCATATGTTGATACTGGTCTGAAGTTTCTTTGTACTGTTATCTTTAAATTTACATATTAAGGTTATATCAGCCTTAAAATAAAGAGGAAAAGAGAGAGGTGGTAAAAGGATGGAAGTGAGAGTGAGAGGAAAATGAGAAAGAAAGAATAAGAGAGAGAGTGAAGAGAAAAAAAGAACAAAATGAAGCAAGAATGGTAAAACATTGATAATTATTGAATATGGATGATGGGCATATGGGACTTCATTATAGTATTATCTCCACTTTAAGGAGAAATAAAAACAAATTATTTTTTAATTGAGAGATTTCTAGAATAATTTTATCCATAAAGCTACCATAGAGTACAATTTCTAAAGAATATCTTAAGGATATTTCATTTCTTGAGTACTTATTTTCAACTTTCATTAATGGTCACCTTTTCCATGGAAATATAGACTCAAATTCACTAGATTTTGAAGATGTTTGTTGTTGGATCACACATTTGAAGGTGTTTGTTGTTGGATCACACATTTGAAGGTGTTTGTTTTTGGATCACACATTTACACAAAATAATAGTTGTACAAATAAAATACACCTTATTAATTTCTCTAACAGTCCTAATATTCCTTATTATTATAAAATAAACCTTATTATTTCTCTAACAGTCCTAATATTCCCTCAGGCAGGGCAGGGAGCTCTTTCTGCTAGTTGTCATCTCAGTTATCCTGGTTTAAACTCTCAATTTTTCATGATTCAGTCTCTTCTCTTTTCCCACTTCCCTTTGGATCTCCTCAAATACTGCACCAAGGAAAGAGCTCTGTGGCATATTGGCCAAATCCTTAGAGACACTATACTCAAATCATCAGCATTCTTTGCCATGGGTGACTTGTCTCTTCTGATTCCTGTACTGGTACCTGCTGAGGTGTGACTGGTCTTGCCTTGCCTTCTGAATTGTCTTTCAGGCATCCACTGCTGACTGGGTCTAACCATTGGCCCCTGCCGTAGAGCACACTGGCTTCTTTATCACATGTTCAGGCCATTGCCACACATCTTTATCCCCATCTCTGAGGCACAGGGGAATTTTGGCATTCTCTAGAAGACCAAGAGGAAACAGATGATCTTCAGATTTACCTTGTGCAAATGCTATTTTTCCGGTGTACATTTGATAAGACACCATGGGGTGCATGGGGCTTCTTTTAGAGAATTGCCCTCCCCCTAAGGCTGCACTGTGAAATAGGTCCATTCACCCTTCTCCTGATGTTATCAGATCCTCCTGTAACTCTATAGGAGTTGACATATTTAGCAGGTTCGTTTCCCTACTTCCCACCTTAAGGATTGGTGTTCTAACCTAAGAAGAGCAGCACAGACAGGTGCTTTTAAACTCTTCGTGTTCCTTCTTTCTTGTCCTAGAAATCCTCTCAGTGCCCCAGAAATCTCTCAATTTATGCCCTGATATGAAGATACTTCATATATTTATGTCACATTCCTCTTCTAGGGTTTATCATGAAATTGTCCTGCTCTGACTCCCTACTGTATCTAGCTGTTATATAATGAGAACTTTAGAATTGATAAATTTATTTTTAATCACCACCAAGTAACCCTTTAAATATGAAGCACAGGCATTCTTTTACAGGTGTTAAAAACTTGAGTAATCAAGAAGATTAAGAAATATTCTGCTTCTTTAAAATATATGGGAGGATTACACTTGCCAACACGTCCTACATTTGGTTGATAAAATGTGAGCAGAATAACCTGTGTCACCTCTTAAAGACGTTTTAAGGTAGAGTGCACAATATACCGTGTGTCCTTTTCCTGCCTTGGCAATTATGGAAGTATGTTTCAAGGAAAAGTATCGTCATCTTGGGTTTCTGAATGGACTGCCATGAAAGATCCCCTTGCCTAACCACATAGAGCTTGTACCATGAACAAAAAATTGTTTGTTGTATTAAGACACTGAGATCCGGGGGTTATTTGTTACAGTTGTGTAATCTAGACCATCCTGACTGATGCATAGCCCTATGTGTACTAACAGTCATCACATGGGTTTGTGTAACAAAAGCCAGTATGATCTCAATTATGTAAAGCTCAGTGTGTAACTAAATGGGATAAATAAGTGAATTCTTCCTTTGAGAAGGAAGAATAAACTTCCTTTAAGAAGTTTTGAGAAGCCAGAAATTTTGGAAGCAGTGATTGTATTCATGACTGCTTTCTATTTTTTGAATAGCCTTTCTGTATTAGGGAAAATTCCCTTGTGAGGAATTCTGTATTTCCAAAGTAGAAATCAGAACTGAGTTCCTAGCTTTTCTTGTAGCTTGGATATAGGTGATTGACTTACATATACCTATGGGAGATATAGGTTTGGAAGTGGGGGACAGGAGAAAATTATTTTGAGTAGAATTCAGTTTTTCTCACAGGTAGCTTCTGGATTTGGGGGATGGTCGTGGTTTCAGAGTCGGATTCTTGTCATGGAGTGATGTAGCAGTGGGATTCTATTTCTGTATCTCTACCTATCTCTACTGCCATCTAGCTAACTGGAGAGATTTGTTACAAGGGATTGACTTATGCAATTGTGTGAGTTGAATGAGCAAGTTTGAAATCTGTAGGACGGGCAGTCAGGAAGAGCAGATCATAAGCAAGATGGAACTCCATGAAATGGGCCCAAACTTTTATCAACAGGCAGAATTTCTTCTCACTTTTTCAGGAAAGCCTCATCCCTGCTTTCTGGGTCTTCTAACTGATTCAGTAAGGCCTACTGAGGTTATCCTTGATAATCTCCCTCACTTAAAGTCAACTGATTAGGGACTTTAATTACATCCCCCACATCCCTTCATAGCAACATCTAGATTAGTATCTAATTAAATAACTTAGGACTGGAGCCTAACCCAGTTGACATATTTAAAAAAATCCAACACAATTGGCATTAGTACTTGTGGCAGAAGTTGTTGTAGAAAAGCCAAGTTCCTTCCTTTTAGTGTGTGATGTGACAGTGGCATTGTTTTTTTTTTTTTTTTCTTTTTAAATCCAGCCTATTCCACAGCATTGCTGTGTGCTTGTGTGTGCGGATTCTGGAAGCTCAACCTTGTCTGTTCCTCCAGCTAACCACTCATTCTGATAGCTACTAATATCTTTTCATACTTTTCTAGTTGATCTAGTCAAGTGGATTTTATTTGCTTTAACTGAAGCATCTGACCAATAGTAAAGTTAATCTTCAAGTCTTTTTCTCGTAAGACTAAGGTCCTTGGTCAAAATGACAGTACAGGGATTTCTGGGCTCTGTTTACAGGCTGGCTTTTTTTAGGCCATGTTCTTTTGCTTTTAGGTTAGCAAATTCTGGAAGTTATGACCTCTCTATGGAAGGATGGTTTCCTGCTCTGCTCCTCTATTTTTCTCTGCGGGTGTCTTTGCAACAGAAACAGTTAGTGTACTTACTGGAGATTTTCAAACCTATTAGTCCATGGAAATGTCAGTATCTCCCTTTTGCTGCTTGGTGTGCTCACAGCAGAGGCTGAACTATAGATTATGTGGAAAATGGAAGAGGAAGGAGGAGGAGAAGAATATAACTGAATAGAAAAGTAGACTACAGAATGAGGTTTCTATTTTAATTGAGAAAAGATTAATAATGGTTTATAACTTTTTCCCCAAAATGTATATGTACTCTATTTTCTCTTGGTTAGGTTCGTATTGAAGAATGCTTTATGAAATATCACATCACAATCATACCCAAATGCTCTCACCCTAATTTTAAGTTAATGGTACTTTATATATCTATATATCCCTGTATATTCATACATGTACACATTGGTTAAAGCATTTCCGTGTTATTACTTACAACAAAATGGTGAAGAGCACAGCTTATGGAGAGAAACTGCCTCATTTTGTATTGTTGTTAATTTTTTTTTATTGTGGTAAAATGTATATTATATAAAATTTACTATTTTAGCCATTTTTAAGTGTACAGTTCTATGGCATTAAGTACATTTACATTGTTGTGCAACCATCACTACTATCCATCTTCAGAACTTTTTCATCATCCCATAATGAAACACTGTGCCCATTAAACAATAACTCCCCATTTCCCCTTTTCGCAGCTCCTAACAACCACATTCTACTTTCTGTCTCTATGAATTTGAGTAGTCTGAGTACTTCATGTAAGTGGGGTCTTGCAACATTTATCCTTTTGTGTCTGGCTTATTTCCTCTAGCATGATGTCTTCAAGGCCATCCATGTTGTAGCATGTATGAGAATATTTTTCCTTTTTAAGACTGAATATTAGTCCCTTGTGTGTATATACCATGTTTGTTTATCCATTCATCTGTCAATGGACATTTGAGTTGTTTTCACTTTTTGGCTATTGTGGATAATGCTGCTATGAAATGGGTGTACAAATATCTGAGTCCCTGCTTTCAATTATTATTTTGTGTATGCCCTGAAGTGGAATTGCTGCATCATATTAATTCTATGTTTAACTTGTTGAGGAACTGCCATACTGCTTTCCACAGCAGCTGTACCATTTTACGTTCCCACCAGCAATGCACAAGGGTTCCAATTTTTTCACATCCTCACCAAAACTTCTTTTCTGTTTTTTGTATAATAGCCATCTTAATAGGTGTGAAGTTTTATCAAGTATATTTTCTGTATTCTTGATGCTTTGGTATTTGGCTTCTGATCCTAGAGAAACTGCCTTTCCCAGGGCTAGACAGTTCCTAGAGAGAGCAGGTGACTCCCCTGTGAGTGCATCTTTGATATACAAACTGACTAACCCAGAGCCCACAGCCCCAACCATCTCCTTTATGAAAGTCTCACACACCAAGCCAGTATTCTTCCTGCTCTAAATCACCCCATGGCCAGGCACTAGACAGCTAGGGACCACCCCTATAGTCTAGAGCCTGCTGAAATCATTCAAAATATCCAACCCTAAACTCAGCCACCTGGCCCATTTCTCCCCAGGAAGACTCCAATAAAGACTCTGGGCTATGCTCCGTCCTCTCCTTCTCCCGCCTCCTGACTCACCTCCATGCTTCCCCATGTGGTCCTGAATGGCTTGACATACTTACTGTTTCTAGAACTCTGTGAGTAAAAACTTCTTCATGACAATTGTTTTCATGTCTATGTATCTTATTGTACCTGATTAAAATATTGGGTTGGCCAAAAAGTTCATTCGGGTTTTTCCGTAACATGAAAAACCCAAATGAACTTTTTGGCCAACCTGATAGATTCCAGGTACACTTTTTAGAGCAAGAGTGTTATCTCATTGTGGTTTTGATATGCATTTCCCTAATGATCAGTGTTGTTGAGCAACTTTTTATATGCTTATTGGTCATTTCTGTATCTTGGGAGAAATGTCTATTTAAGCCCTTTGGTTATTTTTAAATCGAGTTGCTGTTTTTGTTGTTGTTGTTGCTGAGTTATAGGTTGAGTTGAGTTTCTGATATAATTCCATGGGCATATAAACCATAATTCAAAAAGATACATGCACCCCAACGTTCATTGCAGCACTATTTACAATAGCCAGGTCATGGAAGCAACCTAAATGTCCATCAACAGAGGAATGGATAAAGAAGATGTGGTATATATATATACAATGGAATATTACTCAGACATAAAAAGGAATGAAACTGTGTCATTTGCAGAGATGTGGATGGACCTAGAGACTGTCATACAGAGCAAAGTCAAGAAAGAGAAAAACAAATATTGTATATTAACACATATATGTGGAATCTAGAAAAATGGTATAGATGATCTTATTTGCAAAGCAGAAATAGAGGCACAGACATAGAGAACAAATGTATGGATACCAAGGGGAAAAGGGGGGTGGGATGAATTGGGAGATTGGGATTGACATATATACACTGGTATGTATAAAATAGATAACTAACGAGAACCTACTGTATAGCACAGGGAACTCTACTCGGTGCTCTGTGGTGACCTAAATGGGAAGGAAATCCAAAAAGACCAAAAGGGATATATGCATACGTATGGCTCATTCACTTTGCTCCACAGCAGAAACTGACACAGCAGTGTAAAGCAACTATACTCCAATAAAAAAAAAAATAGTGAGTTACATTGATTAATTTTTGAATATTAAATCAATCTTGCATTTTGGTGTAAATGCCATTTGATCATGATATATATCCTTTTCACATAGTCTTTGATTCAATTTCTTAACATTTTATTTATAACTTTTATATCTATGTTTATGAGAGATATTGGTCTATAGTTTTCCTTTCTTGTAATATCTCATTCTGGTTTTGGTGTCAGGGTAATGCTGACCTCATAGAGTAATTTGTTTTTTCATATAGTGACTTGAAATATTCTTCCTGTTCAATTTTCTAGTATTTTCTGCAGAATTAGTATGATTTCTTCCTGTATGAGTAAGAAAACACCAATGTAGAGCCACCAGTGATTGAAATTTTCTAGTTGAGAAAGTGTTTATCTTTAAATTTCATTTCATTAATAGATGTGAGGCTATTCAGTTCATCTGTTTCTTCTTTATTGAATATTGGTAGTTTGTATCTCTCATTGATTTTTTTTTCTGTTTAATTCTAAGTTTAACATACCTGCATGACATTTTTCATAATAGTCTCTTTATGTCTTTTTGATATATATAGAAATCATATATATATATATGAATATATACATATATATATGAATATATACATATATATATGAATATATACATATATATATATATATATATATATGAACTGTGTGATATCACTTCTCTCATTCTTGACATGGTTAATTGTGCTTTCACTTTCTTTCCTCATCAGTATGGCTGGGTTTACCATGCTTACTGGTGTATTTAAAGAACCAGCTTTTAGTTTCATTAATTTGTCTCTATTTTCTTGTTTTTATTTCATTTATTTATGTTTTAGTCGTTATAATTCTTTCTCCTGCTTAATTTGGCTCTCTTTTGCTCTTCTTTTTTCTAATTTCTTTATGTAGAAGCTGTAGTCATTTATTTGAGATCTTTCATGTTTTCTACTATTAGAATTTATTTCTATAAATTTACCCCTAATTACTATGTTAGTAGCGTTGCACATATTTTGATATTTTGGTTTTCAATTTTATTTAGTTCAAAATACTTTATAATTTCCTTTTAAAATTCTCCTCTAAACTCTGGGATTACTTAGAAGTGTGTTATTTAGTTTCAAATATTTGGGGGATTTTCTAGAGTCTTCTGTTTTTAATTTCTAATTTAATTCAATTTAAGATTATTTTAAATGCATTTAGACTTGTTCTGTGACCCATAATATCATCTATTTTGATATGTTCCATGTGCCCTTGAAAACTATATGCATTCTGCTGGTATAGTGTTTAATCAAGTTAAGGATGTTGTTTGTGCTGTTCAAATATTCAATTTCCTTATTGTATTAACTTGTTCTATCTTATTGATTGAGGGGTATTGAAATCTCTGACTGTAATTGTGGATTTGTCTGCTACAGAGTTTCATTTTAACATCCTATTACAAACAACATCAGTGTTACCTCTATATGTATGTAAATGATTATGTATACATTTTCTATTGATGCCAGTACAAATTACCACAAACTTAGCAGTTAAAACAACACCCTTTTATTATCTCACAGTTTCTCTAGGTCATAAATATGGACATGGCACTACTGGGTTCTCTGCTCAGCATCTTACAAAGTAGAATCAAAGTGTCAGCTGGGCTCAGCTGAGGTACTATTCCAAGCTTGTTCAGGTTGTTAGCAGAGTTCAGTTCCTCGCAACTGTTGGACTGAGGTCCCTAATTTTTTTCCCTGGCTATCAGCTAGGGGTTGCTCTCAACTACTACAGGTCACCCTCAGATTCTAGCCACGTTGTCCTGTCACAACATGGCAAATTATTTCTTCAAAGCCAGTGGGAGAATTTCCCTCCCGCATGGACTAAGACTGGAAGCTGTATCATTAGAAAATAAAAATACTACCTTTGACCTCTGGACAAAGTTACGGTTGATTTCTGCCTGGAATCTTTCTTTTGTAGAAGGTTTTCAATAAAGCAAAAAACATAAACAGTTAACACAAAACATTTTTGTACTTGGCATCCATTCTGAAATGTCTCTTTCTGTTAGAGATAATAGCATCTCATGGGCAAAACTGTTTTATTTTTTTATTTTTAATGTTTTCTTGATCCAGAGGGTTAAAGTTTATTAAGGCAGGCAAAGGACAGTTCCATGATGGCAGACAAAGAGGTAAAGGATCCTTGTGAGAAGTCAATTTCTGAAAGGTAATAGCCTGGCATGCCTTTGATTTTTCATAGGATGCCACAGTTTGAGACAATCTGATTCATCTCACCCACTTATATATGAGTGAATATGGATGCTTCATCACCTTAAGTTAGAGTTTCAGGGTTGTTTGAAGATGCAGTTATTCTTTATGGCTGTTGTTAGGCACATGGAAACCCTGATTCTGAACAAGAATTTCTCCCTTTTTTCTCCTCCACACGCATTATATTGAGCTGTCATTCACAACCACAGCAGGAACACAAAACAGTCTTAGAGTAACTTGGATGACAGAAGCTCTCTCATGGTATATGTAGCTCTCAAAAAAAATCATCACATCGCAACAGATCTTTCTTTTGATGTGTTCAGTAGTTCCACATCCATCTTACAATGACAAATTAAAACATGTGTACAATGAACTTTGACATTGGCATGAATGCAACTGTCCCTGGTCCTATATAGTTTTCCATTTTTTTCTGCCCCACGTTTTTGATAATATTCTCAAAATGCCCTGAATCCCTTCAAAAGCAACTCACCAACACTGGTAGTTGAGAATAATCTCTACATTTCACAGCTCAGCCATAGAGGAGGTAACTGTATGCAGGGAGTGAAAATGGGACCCATTTTATTGATATATACTAAAGCTTGGGAAGAAAATCAGTTAATTTCTGGAAGAGAAAAGTGTTTAGGTCAAGAAAAGACTATACGCGTGAACATTAATTACATGTCTAGAATATCCTAGGTGTAAGAAACAACCTTGGTGGCAGATGCTGTTGGTGTCCTGCTGTTTCCCCTCAGTCCTTACCATTTCCAGCCCCTATCACTGTCAGCCCCCTCTTTCTTTGCCTGAGTGTTTTCTCTCTTTACCAGAGCCTGCTCTGTCCATGCATGTGGCTGGAAGTACTGAGAGATAAACTCCCCTTGGGAGCAGCTTGCAACCGATGATAGAGTGAGGTTTGTGGGATAAATACCCCAGTTCTCTTACCCTTGTGGTAGGATAAATTTAAGGTGGGTATTAGAAACTCTGTCCAGAGTTCCCGAGAAGGATAAAAATCTAGTCATCCACAGTGGTAACTCTTGACAATACACCCTTCTCTGTGTCCCTTCCCCATTCCCTAAGGATCCTGGATCACTTCCCAAATAAGCTACTTGCACTTGAGTCTTTCCTCCAGGGTCTGTCTCTGGGAAGACCCAACTTAAGACATTGTCCATCCTCATAAACCAAAATTTATGTCTTTAAGGACAGTCCAGTGGGACCTCCCAGTCACCTCATCCAATGTTACTCAGACCAAATTCACTTTTTAAAACCAACACACAAACTGTGCACCCACGGCAAGATTAAAAAACCCACAAACGTGTGTGTGTGTGTGTGTGTGTGTGTCTGTATGAACCATACTTTAAAGGTGATTTTTCCAAGTCTTTCCTTTTTCTACCATTACTTGAATCCAAAAACTTGAATCCAGAGTTCTTAATTTCCAGGCTAAGGCTCTCACCCCATAGTGAAGCTGCATCAGAAGGAGGGTTAGCAACAAATAAGCAGGTTCAGTTGAGAGTTCTGATATGGCTGTAGCCATTGTTGCATAACAAGGCACCTTGAAACTTAGTGGCTTAAAGCAATTATCATTTATTATTGCCAACGTCTATGAGTCTTGTGGGTAGTTCTGCTGACCTGGGTGAGGTTCAGCTGATCTTGGCAAGTCTTACTTATGTATCTTTGATCAGTTGGTGGGTAGACTAAATGCTGGCAGTTGTCTGGCTGGAACAGTGGGAGTGACTGATCCATGTAGCCTTTCATCTTCCAGCAGGTTACAAGGTCGGACTTGTGCACATGACATCGTCAGGGGCCCAAAAGGGAAAGTAGAAACATGGAAGGACTTTTGAGTCCTAAGTTCAGTCCTAAGTTCAGAGAATCACCTATACTGTTTTCTTGGTTAAATCAGGTTGTAAGACCAACCTAAATTCAACAGGTGGAGAAATAGCTCCACCCCTTGATGGGAGTTCTTGCAAAATCACATTATGAAAGGATATGGATACCTGGAAAGAAATACTTGCACCCATTTTTGTTGCAAACAACCTATCACCTTCTGGCTAGTGTGGATCTAAAAGCATTCTGTGCTTATCAAATAAATGCCTAGGGCATTTTGTAAAGTTGAGGGGGAGAGGTGCCACATTAACCACCACATAACTTTATTCAGTCACCCTGAAACCCATTTTCTGTTATTCCTCCCCTTGGCTACTTCCTCTGATAGTTTTCTAATCTTTCAGAAATTCTAGTGTCCAGTCCACTAATTATTTATTTATTTTTTTACTTATTTATGAGTATAATTGCTTTACAATGTTGTGTTAGCTTCTGCTGTACAATGAAGTGAATCAGCTACCTGTATTCCTATATCCCCTCCCTCTTGGACCTCCCTCCCACGCCCCCCATCCTACCCATCTAGGTTTTCAAAGAGCACCGAGCTGAACTTCCTGTGCTTTTATAGCACGTTCCCACTAGCTATCTGTCTTACACATGGTAGTGTATGTATGTCAATCCTAATCTCCCAATTCATCCCACCTTCCCCTTCCCCCACTGTGTCCACATGTCCCACTAATTTTTTTTTCTATTTTATTTAGTGTTCTCAAGCTGCAGATTAGGTTCCTAAGTTAATTGAACTATGGAGAATTTGTTAGAAATGTTATACCATATAAAGTTGTATTCTTCAATTTTTATAATAGCTACTGACAGGGAAACCTGCACATTGTGAAAGAGATTGGGAGAAAAAAAGGAGTAAGTGTATAAAGGCAGTCCAGAAATAGCATCCTTGCCACCCTGTGGAAGTTTCTGAAATTGCATTATCCCAAAGCACTGAAAATATGGCTACTTGCACTTCTCTGTGTAAATTTCTGTGCTGGGCCCCAGTGTGGGTAAAATGAACTGCACCAGGCAAAGAGACATTTCCATGAGGCAGAACTGAACAGAGCCAGTATATATACCTAGTTCTGTCAAGTTTCCAACCCTCCCATCAGCCCCATCTCAATAGTGATGGGAGATGTCTGAGCCTTATCTCAGGATCAGGATTTTAGAGCCAGAAGAAACATTTGAATTCATCGAACTCAACTCTCAGAGCTTTTTGTTAGGTAAACTTAAAAAAAAATACAACAGACACAGAGAAGCACATAGATAATTTAATATCTCAGTGAGTGCACAAAGTAAGTTCACCATGTAGCCTGTACCCAGAACAAGAAATAGAAATTTCTATCACTCCAGAAGCCCACCTTAGGCTCCCTTCCGATCACTACCCCTCCCGCTTTACCCTGATTCTAAAAGCATAGTTAAGTTTTGCCTCTTTGGGAACTTTTCATAAGTGGTCTTTTGCATCTGGCTTGCCCACTCAATATCCTGTCTGTGAGATTCATTCACGTTGTTATGTGTTCTTGTAGCTCATTCATTTTCATCACTGTGTTATATTCCAATACATGAATAGATAACAGTGTGATCCATTTATAGTTTATGGTCTCTTGGGTTGTTTGCAGTTTTTGACTGCCACAAATTATTATGCTATGAATATTTTAGTATACATCTTTTGGTGCATGTAAGCTACTGTTTCTATTGTGTGTCTATCTATGTGTAGAATTCCTGGGTCACGTGTTTGGCTTAGTAAATTCTACCAAACAGTTTTCCAAAGTGGTTGTAGCAGTTACAGTCACCCTGGGGGTTATGAACTTTGGTGGACAATTCAGTCCATGACACTATGGACTCATGTTTTTCTTAACTCTCATTTTCAAATAATTACTTTATAGGAAGTTGCAAAGACATGCACAGGGAGGTCCTGAGCACCCTTCAGGACCTAGTGTTAACATCTTGCATAATCCTGTAATGTTAACATTTTGCATAATCTGCCTTTTTTTTTTTAATAAGAGGCAAAGTGATCTGGTTGAGCCTCACAGCTAATGAATTACCGGTTGAGAACTAAAGTACAGGCTTCTAATGACTCATGAAAAGCTGTATAAAATTCTCTTTAGCATTATCTTGTAGCTTATAAAATCCCTCTATGATTTTAAAATTATGTAGTCTCTGTGATCTCTCAGTAAAATGCAAAAACATTGATCTATTTTGATGTGGGGGCAAGATTGGCATCGCGCCTAGTACATGACCAGTGTTCAATAGATGGTAGTTACATATTCGTAATAGAAAGTGCATCATCCCAGGCGCCGGACGGTTTTAACCTCCATTTCCTAATAGAGGGATGTGATGTACAAAGAGATGATTTGTTTTTCAAGGGACCAAGTTGATAAGCCAGAGATCCTGGACTTGAGCTTGAACCTCTGACCCTATACTGCAGTTGCTGATTGTGACAACATCCTTGATGATACACACTGTGTTGTGTTCCTTCCCTTCCCTATCTCAATTCCATACTTTCCTACCAGTATTTTCCAGCATCAGCATCATCCCAAATAAAGTAACTGCACTAAAATCTTGCTCAAGATCTTCCCTTGGGGGATCCAAACTAAGACACTCATCTGTGCTGTTTTTTCCCTTTCATTCCATTTCCTTAATTTCTGTTCTGGTCCAAAAAAACAACTTCCAGAGAGTGGTTTCTTTGTGATACTTTCAAGATTCCTTCATTGTTCCTGAAACGTTGGCATATGCATGACCAGATATTTTTGCAGGCTTAATATTTTCTGTGACCACTGTCTTCACCTCAAGTTTTTTATCCAGATTAATTGCTTGAAGGACTCTGGCTTCGGAAGGTTTAGTTTTATACTTGACTTTCCTATGAGGGATATGTGGATGTTACAGAAACATTCTCTCTCATTCCGTGACCTCAAATACTCCAAGAGTGAGCCCTTTCATGTTAGAATAAAGGTCATGCTTTCTACAGTTAAAGCGAATCCTGAAGCATGGGAGTTTAGCTAATGGTTAAATCCATATTAAGTTCAATTACAAATAGATGAGTGTATAGCATTCCAATCCATGCCCCAATGATTTATGGAATACAAATGTGCTGGAATATTGCTGTTTAAATCCAAAGCAGCAGAGAGAGGCCCAGCAATCACAAGGACAACCTTAGGACAAAAGCCACTGCTAAGCATTAGTCAGGCCGTTAAGATTACCGTGGGGTGGCACAACCCTCCATTAGTTACTCCTCAGCAGGCACAGAAAAAATGAGAGCTGGATTCTAGCTCTTTGGTGTATTTTTTTTAAATGAGAAAACAGAAAAGCACAGAGGCTGAGCAAGGACCCAGGGTCATGCAACCAGCTAAACGGCTAAGCCGTCAAACGCTAAGTCCGCTCAGTCCTAATCCATTGTACCAACAGGCATTCAAGGAGTGAGAAGACCTAAGAACTAAAGCAGACATTTCAGACTTCAGTGTGCATCAGAGTCACCCAGGGGCCTTGTTAAAACAAGATCACCGTGCTCCATCACCCAGAATTTCTGATGCAGTAGGGCTGGAATGGGGAGCACTGAGAATTTGCATTTCTAACAAGTTCCCAGGTGAGGCTGACGTTGCTAGTCCAGGGACTACATTTTGAGATTGATTGCACTAGTGGAATAGATTTATTCTAAAATGGATCTCAGATGATACTTGTGCAAGGAGCCTGGCCCATCCCACTGGTAGACCCCGGGGAATGCTATTGCTGGAAGCAAAAGGCTTAACCTTCAGGCCTGGGCCAAGAATGTTAGAGGTGCAATGCCAAGGAATTAGGTCTCAAAACTAGGCTGCCAAGAAGAATTCAGATTTGCAAAAATCAGTAAGAAGCACAGGTAGAAATAAGACTGAAGTTTAGAAGCGCTGAGCCCAGAAAGTATCAAGGTTCAGAAGTACGACTCTTGTGCTTCCAATCAGTTGGCTTTCTACTTGGCTTCTGACAACAGGGGAGAAGAGAGTTTGTCATCCTAGGTAAATGCTGAACTGTGAGGAATAAAGGTACAAAATTAATATAGTTCTTTTTTCCCCTCTAATCCCTGTATCTGAATGATCCTCCTGTTGGTTACTTCTGATGAATGCATGGGTATAACCCCACTCCAGAAATGCCTTTGGCCGAGCTCTTTTCCCCCATCTTCTTTTTTTTTTTTTTTGCGGTACGCGGGCCTCTCACTATTGTGGCCTCTCCCGTTGTGGAGCACAGGCTCCGGACGCGCAGGCTCAGCGGCCATGGCTCACAGGCCCAGCAGCTCCGTGGCATGTGGGATCTTCCCGGACCGGGGCATGAACCCGTGTCCCCTGCATCGGCAGGCGGACCCTCAACCACTGCGCCACCAGGGAAGCCCTCTTTTCCCCCATCTTTTCCAGTCCTCTCTTGTATCGTCTTCTTGTTTTCTGCTCCAGACCTCTGTTGATTTAACTTAATTCTGAAAAGAAGCGCTTTCCCATCTATTTTATTTAAATAAAACACCTCCATTCACTAATAGTAGGTGCAGATTGAATTTAATGCAAATATGTTGAGCTGCAGAATTTTATATAATTGATTTTCAAATCTTACCCCTGCAATTTACTGGCTTTTGAATCTTGATCAAGTTATTAAATCTCCTTAAGTTTGTTTTTCTCATCTGTCTTACTCAGCTTGGACTGCCATAACAATATTACAGACTGGGTGGCTTAAATGACAGAAATTTATTTTTTCACAGTTCTGAAGGCTTGAAATCTATGAACAAGGTACTGGCAAATTTGGTTTCTGGGGAGGCTCTGTTCCTGGCTTGCAGTGACTACCCTCCTGTTGTGTCCTCACATGACCTTTCCTCTCTGCCTGAGTGGGGAGAGAGAGAGGGAGAGCAAGCTCTGTGTCTCTTCCTCTTCTTATAAGGACTCCAGTCCAGTCAGATTAGGGTTCTACCTCCGTGACCTCATTTAACCTTAATTACCTCCTCAAGGGCCCTGTCTCCAAATACAGTCATGTTGGGGTTTATAAACTCTGGGGAGACAGTTCAGTCCATAACATTATCTAATTCAAATGAGAATAATATAGTTTAGCTCAAAAGTGTATTGCTGTGAGGATTGAGATGACATAGGTCTTTGCTAAATGTGAAATCTGTTTTTTCTCTTTGTTTTATTTTCTTCCTTCTCTTGTAAAATTAAATTGTTCACTTATTCATAATTTAACAAACTGAATACTTAATATGTGCTAGTTCCATTTCTCAATGCCAGAAATACAGCTAACTAGGCACACGTGGAGTTTATTCTCTCTTTGGGAGACGAATTATGAAAATATACCTACTTTTATGGTTGTGATAAGTAATATAATGAAAGATGAAGCATGAAGTTATTTCATATACAGTGGACATGGAAGACCTCTCTGAAGAGGTAATATTTATCTGGCGGAAAAGACTGAACAGCCAATGTAGAGACCCTTAGTTAGGAAGTCGTATCTTTTCTTCCTGGCAACCACAACAAACAGTCTTCCATAGTTATTCCCATTTATTGCAGAAAGAAGAGAATGTAGATGATTAGATTCTGTTACATCATAGGCAATGAAGTTTGGTGATTTTAGAATAAACTGAAGTCAAGTCCAGGTTTTCTTCACTTGCTGTGGGACTGACAAATTACATAACCTCTTGGAGCCTCAGTTTCCGTACCAGGAAAAAATGGTTAAAATTATGTCTTGCTCATATAACTTCTGTGAGGTTCCAGAGAACTATTGCAAGAAAAGTCATAGTGAAGATTCAATAAAACTCCATTGTGCCACCATTCTTACCATTGTTACCAAGAGCTAGTAAATTTCCAAAGATGACTGCCAAACTCCTGATAATGTTTATGGTCTATGTGGGATTTCACTTTTGGAAAACTGGTGATATCTGAACAATGATTACCTATGAGGATACAAAAACATCTTTTCCTTGAAGGATTAGAAAACTTAAAGAAGGAATGGAGCCTCTGTGTGTGTGTGTGTGTGTGTGTGTGTGTGTATGTGTGTGTGTGTATTAAAAGAACTGTTTGGAATTATCTGGAATAGAAAAAGAATTAGTGGAAAATATGGTGAAGTGCAAAATACACCTCTGTGTAACATTGTGCCCATGTTAATTTCTTAATTTTTGACAGTTTACCATGTTTATGTAAGATCTAAACATTAGGAGAAATTGGGTGCAGGGTGTACAGTAATGCTCTGTACTATCTTTGCAACTCTTCTATAAATGTAAATTATATCAAAATAGTTTTTTGAAAGTATTGAATTAAGAAAGAGCTGGAGAGGCTGTGACATAGTTTTTTAGTAGCCTTTTATGGGACACACATTTGCTCTGTGAAAACAGGTTTGTTTTTCTGGGAACAGCTAAAATGCATCCAGAAACAAGTTGTTGCAGAGGAATGCTGTGTTCATTGAAACCAGTTTCCTCTTTGCTCTGGGCTCAACCTTAAACTATATTTCCCAGCCTCCCTTGCAGGAGTTGTGATCATCTGATCATGTCTGGTAAGAGGAATGTGATCAGCAGTAATCTGCAATCTTGCAAGCCTGGACCATGAAAACCTCCCATAATCCTCTGTTCTCTCTTCTCCATCTAACACCCTCAGGGAAGGAGAGAAAACAGGACAGAAGGAAACTAGGCCCTGAATGAGCATGCAAGCCTGCCATCCAATCAGAAATTCAGTGTGGGCTTTGAGGGAGTGAGAAACTTTTTTGGGGTGTTGAATTACTGAAATTGGTTACTTACCAAACTAATGCAAAAGTCTGCATAGCATGCCGTGGAATTTAATTGGGCAGTATTGTTTTCGGTTAAGCATAATTTGGCTGTGAAAAAAAATCCCAAAGGAGGTAAGTATCCCCAGTATAAAATTCCATGGTGGGCATTTTGAAATGAGATACCTTATTTGGATGTATGCTTTCTGGTATTTGTATTTCAGTGGTTTATATTCACATATGATTTAAAGACTGCAAACATCTTGAAGGCAAGGGACCATGTCTCTTTTGTTCTTGGCTCTATTCTCAGAATTTAACACAGTGCCTTGCATTCAATAAAACTGAATTGAATCAAGAAAATGTGGAAATAACTGAATGACTGATTGATTGGTTCATGCAGACTAAGGAGCGGGTTTTTCATTTCATATTTTGAGACAAACATAACAGTGAGTCAGTCTTTTTTTGTAGTTAAAATACATTTTCTATCTCAACTCTTTGAATTAATAAGAGTGAAACTACATAGTGCTTTTTGTTCTATGTATTTTAGTTTTAAATTTTTTGCCTGGCACATAGTAAGTGCTAAATAAATACATTCTGAATGAATGAATTTTACAAACACTATTCAAGTATTTTGTTAGATTAGGGGTGTATGGAAATGAAGACTACTTCTTATTGCTTTAGATCACTGATGATAACTAAAGTTACAGTTGTACATGGTGGAGACCATAGTTGAACTCCTACATGTGTCTCCTACAAGAGTATATTATGGGTCCTAGATAAAATGTAATTAGTGATTGACATAGGAGGGCATTGAAGAAAAACTTAACTCTTATTTTGACTGATGAAGAAAACTTTCCAGCACTTTATATATAGGATTAAAGTAACTAAAGGAATAAGGATAAAGATACCACTTCTAAGAATGAATTAGAATAAGATTTTCCTCTACCGTAAATCTAGTTATTGCAAGAAGATTCAAATATGCTCTCATTTGTTAGTGCCCAATAGTTTATTCTAAAAGAAATTAAAAAGCTGTGAGGTATCCTCTTGTGAGATATTGACATTCTCATTTTTGCTGTGTACAGGGTTTCCCAGAAGCTGCTAAAATTAATTTCTAAATGCTACCCTTTAGATTGCAGCTGCCAAGAGGAAAAATAAAGGAAACACACAAAAATAAAGGAAACGAATGAACTAAGAATATCTCCATATTAATAGTCTTCTAATGAACAATTCCACTGAATAAAATATTAGGACATGGATGCAATGCAAGTACATGAAGTAATTTCATTCCAAATCTGACATAAAATAATAGTAAAACAAATAGCTTTGTGTCAGGATAATTTCAGATATATTAATTTGTGTTTTGGGTCCACTGCTATGCAATAAGCAGACACAATGAGAGCTGTTAGCATCTCATACTCACGGTTGCCATCACTCTCCACCCCATCCCAACTGACCTCCGTTCCCAGCAAGTAGACGTTGTTTTCCCTTTATTCCCTTGCCTCAATCAAAACTTTTGTTTTAGAGCAAAAAGAAAATTCCTTGAAGAAAATATATTTTCTTGTTTTATGTTTCAAAAGCTAAAACTCAGTAAGATTAAGTGAGCCACTTCCCAAGAAGGTTGACAGGTACTTTAATCAGAAGAGAGGCGGATGAGTGCTTGTCACAGAGGAGAGTCATAAATAAGTCAAGAAAAAAGATGTTTCCCCAAGAATGGGGAGGAAACTGAAATCTGTGTGTCCAGCAAGAAGCAGTAGCCCAAGATTCCCCTTCCCATCCCCACATGCTCCAAAGACCATCAGGACCACAGAGGAGGTAGCTGTGGTGGTGCCCCTAGGAGGCTGGACAGAGTGGATAGGATTCCAAAGCTCATGAAGATTCTTGTCCAAGGTGCCTGGAAAACTGCCGAGCTCTTAGGCTTCAGGGGCCAGGTGACCTGGAAGATGAAGAATTTAAAGGTTACTAGTATGTGCTGGCAATCAGCATATTCTCCCCAAGTGCTCTGTTCTGCCTGAGAACCCCAGTACCATTCAAGGCTTTGCCAAGTAAGGGTGGAGAGAATGCAGCAGGGTGAAGGGAAAGTTGTGGGATAGTTTCTAATAATGAATAAGATTTAATTTCCCTTCAGACTTGAAGTTAGATTTAATGTGATTGAAAGACATAAAGAAATGTGACATTTCTTTGATTTTGAATTGTAGTGGTAGCAAATTCATACCACCTACACATTTTCAAGATTATACTCTATGGTATATTAGCCAATAATACATTTTACTTAAACTAAATAAAGACTGGTTTTAATTTCAAAGGCAATTCTTAAAGCAGAAAATGCATGCATGAACAGAAATTTTCTTTCAATAATAAATTGATATCAAAGCTGTTTCTAGTTACTGGTGCCATTTCCAAATTAAACAGCTTTTTTGGTGATTATAATTCAGCTGAACAGAAGAAAAAGGGGAAGGAATATATTTTCTGTATGCCACCTAAAATACATACTACTGATGGATTTAATTATAATGCCGCATTTCTTTTCAAGTGACATTCCTATAGCCTGGAATATACATAGATAAAATGATGTGTTTATGTATATTCACTGATGAAGCAGCATCTTGGAATTAAATACTTGTCTTAGTTCTAGTGAACTCCAAGTACTTCTATTTGCCGTTCATTAATTTCCCAACCACAGGTGTTGTATTACTGTCCCCCATTATTAACCTATTTCTGGAATCACATACACTCTGCATTTATAGCTTCTCCTCCTAGAGTAAGTAGAGTTTACTTTCCCAACATATTGATGTTGAGCTTGATCTTACAAAGTACTTTGGCCAATGGAATGTTGGTGGATCTGCTGCATGAAGAGGTTTAAGTGTGCTCTGTGGTTGTGCTTGATTTCTTGTGTTTCTGCCCTTTATCTTTAGGAGAACCTGCCTCTAGTAGCCACTGGTCTAAGAAGGGTAAGAGCCATGTAGATCAGATCTGGACTCAAACTGTGATCTGATTCCAAAAGGGTTCTAGACGTTTGTCCAACTGTCAACTTATGTCAGGCTGGACATAAACTGGTAATAGAAGGACTCTTCCTGTAGCCATATCCCCTGAAAAAAGACATGGGGAAGAGCATTCACCCCCAGAGAAGAAAATTTTCCAGGAGATCCACAGCATACCTTTGCCCAAGTCACTGGGGTATTTTGGACGGGTGACCGTTGAGCCTTGCGTTGGAGTGTGCAGAGAGGAAGGAGTTAAAATGGACAAAGAGGTTGTTTTGACTTTTGATGAATAACATTGAACAAAATAATTAAAGGAACTGGAAGAAAGGACTGTAAAGTTTACCTATTTCTGTAATAACACTGTGTAACAAACCACCCCAAAACTTGGTAGCTTAAAATAATAACCATTTATTGTTTTTCAAAAGTCTATAGTTCATCTTGGTGGTTCTGCTAATCCAGGCCAGGCAGGTTGATCTTGGCTGGGCTCACTCACACCTCTGTTGTTGGCTGAGGGTCAACAAGGTCAATTGCTGCCTTACTCTGGGCTCACTCGTGTAGCTGAGGAATTGGCCCAGATAACTGGGCTGACACAGCCTTGCTCCACGAAGTCTCTGTCATCTACCAGGCAAGGTCAGACTTATTCATATGGCAACTGGGCAGGGATTCCAAAGAGTGAGAAGAAGCTCACAGGGCTTCTCAAGGCCAAGGCTCAGAACTGGCTTCCATCATGTTGACCACATTGTTTTGGTGAAATCAACTCTCAGACCACCCAGATTCAAGAGTTGCAGGAATTACATTTGGCTTCCTGATGGAAGGATCTGCAAAATCACAGCACATGGGGTGCTGTGGACTGAATCGTGTCCCCCCTGCCAAATTCCTGTGTTGAAGGCCTAACCCCTGATGTGATGGTATTTGGAGATGGGACCTTTGGCAATAATTAGGTTTGGATGAGGTTGAGCACCCGCATGATGGGATTAGTGCCCTTATAAGAAGACACACCGGAGAGTTTGCTCTCTCTCTGCCATGTGAGAACACAGCAAGAAGGCAGCCACCTGCAAAGAAGGAAGAGAGCTCTCACCAGAACCCAGCCATGCTTGCACCCTGATCTCAGACCTGCAGCCTCCAGAACTGTGATAAAATGAATTTCTGTTGTTTAAACCATGCAGTCTATAGCATTGTATTATGACAACCCAAGTAACTAATACCCGGGCCGTGGATGTAGGGAGGGAGGGAGAACCAGGGCTTCCTTGCAGTCGTCTGCCCCAGTGAGCAAGCATTATCCATGCCCTCTTCATGGCTGCCACTGTCTTAGGGAATTTACCAAACTGATCTTGTTACGGATTACCGCAGTTCTTCTAGATGAGGAAAATGAGTCTCAGAGATGTTAAATGGTGCATGATCACACAGTTCTGACTCCCTAAAGCATGTGCTCTTTCCACTGTCCCTCACACTGGTTCCCTGAATCACTGGTTCCCAGTTGTCCCCCAAATAGTTTGCCAGTTGTAACGATCAGCTCTACCACAGCAGGAATCTGAAGAGGGAGGTGAGAAGGCTATGTGATCTGAGATTCCCACAGCTGTCCTGGGAATGCATGACAGGATGAAGGGTGACCAGAGAGAAATGAACCTTTTACAAGGGGATTACCACCATCTGAGGGGCCAGAATTCCAGATCTTCAAGTCCAAGGAAGACTGATGAATGCTGATTCCAAGAGAATGGGAGGTGAGAGTGTGACCATTAGGCAGGACCATCCTTGCCCTCTAATGAGACGTCTGTGCTGTATAATAATGCCGTCTGCATGTTGTCAAGGATGCTGAAGATGGGATCTGCTGCAGGGAAAGGGGTTGCAGGCATGAAGCTAGAGGTTTGCAGATCCCCAGCTAACTGGAGTTCTGGAATGGGAGCTGGGGAGGGAATTGTAAGTGGATGCAAGCATGGGCATTTTCTGTTTTGATCTTTGCTATGCTATCAACACCTTGAACCATGTCTGGTACACGCAGACACGAAGTAAATATTTGTTGAGTCATTAGGAAGAGACTACAACCCGATGCAAGGGGCACCCAGAGGACTAAACTATTATAAGTTCATAGGACAGCAAATGAGAAAACCTCAGATATTTCTCTAGACCCTCCTTGGTAAAGGGGGAAGAAAGCTCCATCTATACATCCAAGTTTCTCACTCACTGATTTAGAGACCAGCACTGATTCTCACAGCGTGGCCTCAGTCTACAGGGCGACTAAGGATTGATGGCAGTAGCATTCTGCAGCTTCCATCTCAAGCACGCTCTCCAGTGATGTGCACCAAAGATCTTGACCTTCCATCTTTGGCAAAACTGAACTCACAGATGGGAGGTTATTATTGCTGTCAACTAAGCCAGGGCTACTCAAGGTTAAGTTGCAAACTTGCAGCATCAGCATCACCTGGGTCCATAGTAGAGATTCGAGTTCTCAGGCCCTGCCCTAGACCTGTTGAATCAGAATCTCTGCTGATGAGACCCTTGAGATGATTCTTCTGTGTGTGAATGTTTGAGAAGCACTGAGCTGAAAGAGGCTGGAAAGGTCTCAGTGCTATCGTTAGTGGTGTGTCAGGTTCCTTGCATTTCCTCTGCTCTTTTTGTGTCATATGACCTGAAATTGATATCTATGGCACAAACATTACTGATTTTTGACTAAAGAATAAAGGGAAGTTGTCACATATCTGAACAGATTGTGAGCATGTTCTCCTTGGTCACTATTACAACAGTCCCTTTCCTTGTATAAACTTTCTTGGAATTGCTCTGAGGAAATCCAGCAACATTCACCAGGGTTGTATAAAATTATGGTGGGTCCCCAAAAGATCTGGTGTGAACTTCCACCCCACTGTTTACAAACCAGGAGACTGTGGGCAAGTTCATCTCTCTAGTCAGTTTATTTACCTATAAACTAAGCAGCATTTATGTCATAGGATTATTGAAAGGATTAAAAAAGGGAATGCATGTAATACACATAGTATCATGCTCCTTCCATGCTAAGTGCCCAATAAATTTAAGTATACGTGACATGATAATGCCCCAAGATATTTTTCAGTTATAGAACCGATCAGTGTGAGTTGATGGCACATTATACATGTTTTTAAAAATAAGATTACAGATATTGATGACTAAAATATAAAAATCACATGTCCTTTCATTCTGAGCATCAAATTTTTCTTTTACCATGTATTTTGAATATAGGCCTCTTGATTCCCTCTTTGGATTCAGCAACATTTGTGGGCAGAAATTTCTTTCTGATGTACCTCCAATAGGACACAGGACATCAAACAGAAATGACTAATTAAAAAAAATATATCACTGCATGAAAAGTGACACAGGATACGTTTGTTAATGAGTCAATGAATGTTCTTCGCTGAGAAGAAATAGCACATGGAGCAAAGTAATGGCTTTTGTAAAGCTCAGTGAACTCCTTTAAAATATTTTCTTTCAGCTCCCAGGTTCTAAAGGAGCAATTTGTGTGCACAGTGAAAGAAAAGGCGTGAGTCAAAGAGGTAAATTCAACCCATGGCTCCTCTTTCCCTCTCTGGTCTCACTAATGGTTTAAGAAAGAAGCAGACGCTGCAGCCTCCACTGGGAAATAGAATCCTTTCAGTCCCCGGGCAATCCTTCTGTCAGGAAAGGTCGAGGTCAGGCACCAAGGACATCAAAGTAGAGAAAGGTCTTCGAATAAAGAAAGAGCTTGCATCCCCATGAAGAATAGAGAGGAGGGAAGCCAAAATCCATATTCTGTTGTTTTCTCGTGAGAAACACACTGTAGGTTTTCCCAGAAATGAGATGGACTGTTTTCCTCTTCATTTGTATGATCTGAAATCCCTATCTTCTTATTATTGAGGTGTATACATTAATGTAGGAAATAACCCTTTGAGCATCTACATATAAACATTTGTAGTCACTCATTGTTTTGGAACTTCTCCCCAAAATGCCAAAATGGGGTCATTCAGATTTAGAGATTTCTGTCTTTCTGAAATAAAATAAATGCACTGAAAAGCATAATTTTTAACTATCTGATATAGCAGTGGGGTTAATGAGTTGGACATGTAACTGGCTACAGTCTTTAAATTTTGTTGAGATTTTTAGTGATAGGGTGGATATAGAATAACCCATTTGGTCCTGTATTACTGATTAGAGTTTAATATGGAAGAAGGTAATATTATAGTGTAGGTCTAATAACCTCATAATGTCTTCTGCCGATTTTCTTAACAGTGAGGCTGTGTTTGAGAATGATCAACCCCTGGGTACCATATGTTCAGAACATTCAGCATTTTATTTCTCTCTAGAGGTTTTTTTTTTTTTTTTTTTTTGACAAACTATCCTTTTGATCTTTTTCTAGTGATGGGGAGGGAAAGTTTATTGATTTGGATTTATCTGTCTGATGCTTTGTTTCAGAAACTCCCTGGATTCTTGGGGGGAAATGGCTTCTTACATAGCTATCATTTAGAATTCTAATGATTTCTTCTTTAGAATTAAGATAAACAATAGCTAGTATTGATGTCACATTAGTATATAATGTTTTGGGTTTGGCAGAGTAAATGTATTTATTGCAATATGGCATTTAAGTAGGATTATTTATATACAGCAGCCTATATCAAAGCCAGATTCTTTTGGAACCAACATATTTTTGCATTCTCATACCTGTTGACCCTTAAAGATATCCTTGAATCTGCCTTGCAAGACCTAAGCTCTCTAATGTTTGGAGAAAGATCATCTCAAAGTTCTTTGCCTGTGGTGGACTCGGAGCAACTGAGGACAGGCCAGAGTTACATGGTAATCAAGATTTCAGTTGTTAATTTTCATTATCTTTAGGAATTGCCATTGGTGGAAGAGGGCAGAATTGGGTCCATGGAGGGGACTCTTTATCCTACTTCCCTATTATTTTAGATTATTTTTTATATTTGCCATTTTCCCCTCTGGCTCTGTATCCTTGTATAAATTACACAACCTCTCTATGTCTTCGTTTCCTCTACTTGCTTCATGTGGCAGCCATGAAAATGAACCTCTTGGATTTCTGACTGTGTGTTCAGTGAGACTTCCCGTGGGCTGCTCCCACTCAGCAAGAGAGAATAGCAGGGATATTAAGGGAAGCCCGTTCCAGGAAGATGCTAGGATCCTCTTCTGGGTGATTTAGCTTGAAGGCTCTGTGGTAGACAGAATAATGACCCCTTCCAAAGATGTCCACATCCTAATGGCAAAAGGAATTTTGCAGATGTGATTAAGTTAAGGATGTTGAGATAGGAAGATTATCCTGGATTATCCTAGTGGTCCCAGTGTATCAACAAGGGTCCTTCTAAGAGTCAATGTGAGAAAAAGGAGATGTGATGACAAAACAGAGGTCAGAGATGGTAGCAGAAAGGGGTGAATTTGAAGATGCCTTGCTGCCAGCCTTGAACATGGGGAGCCACACGCCAAGGAATCTAGGTGGCCTCTAGACGCTGGAAATGGCAAGGAAACAGATTCTCTCCTAGATCCTCCAGAAGGAATGCAGCCCTACCAACAACTCGATTTTAAAACTTTGACCCACAGAAATGTAAGATAATATATTTGTGTTATTTAAGCTACAAAATTTGTGATTTATTACAGCAGCAACAGAAATCCAATACAGACTCCCCCATGGCCTTGAGATAATGCATTAGAATGGGCACTGCAGACAAAGACACTTCCGGCTAAATCTTCCTTTTCTCTCCTCTCCTTTGCCTGGGGCTGATGGTGCTCTGCTTCCTCTGACTGTTTTTTCCTTCAGGGGAAAGTCCCCTAACAATTCTCTTGCACATCTAATCCCATTTTGGTGTCTGCTTTTTAGAGGACCTGGACTAATTCACCTCATAAACTTAATTTGATGATTCAAGGCATGTGAGGGGCCTACTGTATGGTGTAAGTGTTCACAACTGTTAGCTATTGTGATTCTCAGTTGCCATAGCACCAGTAACATAGGGCAAAATGCAGATAGCCTGTTCCTTGGACAAAACCTGGGAAAGGCTTAGAGTTTATTTGCTTACATTTAAGCAATTAAATTGTCTCCAGGCATTTTGGTCGCTCACTCCCCAGTAGCCCAGCATGAGTGTAAGCTCCAAATGTCATTCAGAGTTACTGCTGTAGTTGTTCAGAGCTGCTTTGGATGGGTTGGCAGGTCTAGTTTTGAGGCTCAGAGTTAAGAAGCCCATTGTTGCTAAACATCAAGGTCATGTCCTTTAATCCAGCTTTTACCCAGTGGGAAAGTTGGCATTTTGAGATCCATCTGCTTCAGTTCTTTATATTTCTATAGTTGGTTCCCACCTTGGGCTGGGAAGAGAAAGTGTTTGAATGAGGATTAGAGGAAAATAATAAAGTTCTTGTCTGCTGTTGCCTCATGAGTTCCACTTAATCAATGTAATTGCTGAACATGACAGTAGTACCATCACAAATCAGTGCTGAAATGATGGAATAGTCAATGAATGCTAATTTAAAAAGTTTTTTTAACTAATTACTTTATTTTTGGCTGTGTTGGGTCTTCGTTGCTGCTCACAGGCTTTCTCTAGTTGCGGCGAGTGGGGGCTACTCTTCATTGCGGTGCGCTTGCTTCTCATTGCGGTGGCTCCTCTTGTTGTGGAGCACGGGCTCTAGGCACGTGGGCTTCAGTAGTTGTGGCACATGGGCTTAGTTGCTCCGCGGCATGTGGGATCTTCCCGGACCAGGGATCGAACCTGGGCCCCCTACATTGGCAGGTGGAGGATTCTTAACCACTGCGCCACCAGGGAAGTCCCTAAAAATTGGTTTTATAGATATGAAAAGACATGATATTAGTCACACCATACACAAAAAGTCAATTTCAGCTGGATTAGATACCTTAAATGTAAAAAGAAAAACGCTAATAAATTTAGAAGAAAATACAGGTAAATATCTTTTCAGAATCAGAGTTGGAGGGTTTCTTATTCAAGACGTAAAAGATACAGAAATTTGAATTAAAATATTGTTAAATACATTACAGTGTGACTTACAGGTAGATTGCAAATTCCTCCTATTCCAGCATGACTCCTCTTTGCAGTGTGGTGTCCATGCTTTGCCAATTAAGAGTCTGTAGCTTTACTGTCTTGAATCTGGACAGGCCTTGTGGGTTGTTCTGAGCAATAAAAAGCTGTAGGACTGATGCTAATGACTTTTAAGCTGAGGCCTGAAGAGACATGAAGCTTGTACCTCCACTCTCTCGGAACTAAGCTGCCATATGAGGAAGCCTGAACTAGCCATTGGGGGAGACAAGTGGAGGAGAACCAAGGGGCCCCATCCAAAAGTCCCAGCTAGACATATGAGTGAGGCCATCTGGGATTAGCTGCTCTCCAGCAGACCTGCCAAATGGCCACGAACACATGAGTGAGACCGGCCAAAACCACAGAGAGTAGAGATGAGCCCAACTCAAATCACCAATCCACAAAATTTTAGCAAACAAATGATTGCGGTTTGATGCTATTGAATTTTGGGGTGATTTGTACATAACTGATAAAATAAGTAAAAACGTGTGCTTCATAAGACACTCTACACAAAGTAAAACATAAGCCACAGACTGAGACAACATTTAAAGGAATATAAATTGTCAGAGACTTGTTACCAAAGATATATAAAAATGTTGACAACTCAATAAGAAAAAAATTAAGCATTAGGAAAAGATATGAACAACAAATTCATAGGCAAGGAAAAGGTAGTGTTCAATAAGTATCTAAAAAGGTGCCCAATCTTAGGTGTACTCTAGGAAATTAAACTTAAAACAGATGTGAAAGCAGTTTCATGCCAACCAGTTCAATAAAAAGTAGAGTATGACAAATTTTGCTAAGAAGATGGAGTAGTGACAGTCTCTTACACTAATTGTCATGGGATACATGGGTACCATCACTTTGGAAAATTTTGGCAGTACAGTAGAATTGACACTAAGCACAAGGAGATCGATACAAGAATTATCAATATATTCATCAAGAGAATTAATCTTATGATAAAGCACCACCCGAAATGGAAATGAGAGAACAAGTGCTAGGTCTAGTGATGTGAAAAATCACAAAGTGGAAATGCTGACGAAAAATAGCATATACAGATGTCACTTAAATTTAAAAGCATAAAATAGAATTCTGTTTTTTATCGATACATACATAGGTAGAAAAATTATTTAAAAATAAGTAGGAATGATAATCGTCACAAGCTGGTAGTTGCCTTGGAGGAAGGGATGCATAAAAGAAATGGGATAAGGGGTGAATATTTAATACTTTAAGTTGGTGGGCAAACAAGTATCCATCAACTTACTCTTTATAGTTCTGTCTCCCTGAGTTATTTAATCATTAAAAACATAGAAAAACTGAAAAACAACCCACGTCAAAAATACGGATTTTGCCTAGTTTCCTGAAAAGCTACTGATACCCCAGAAGGTGTGAAGACATAGTATTGAAACTCCAGCAGGCTTTCAAGTCCACTGATCTCAAGCCCATTCAGGCATTTTCCTGATCACCTGTCTGTAAGATCCAAACTGATATCAAGACAGGAAACCCATTTAAAATCTTTAATAGAGTTAAGAATCAAATAGATTTTTACCAGTATCTGAAAAGCCATTGACGCCAGTTAACTCACTTGACTTTGGCCTAGAAAATAATTTTCTTGTCTTTTATTTGTTGGATGTAAATATGCAGGAAAACAGTTTAAAGATGTTTATTTCTGACTCACGGATGTAACTAAGAGCTATGAAACTGACAGTGTGGAAAATTTGTCCCTTTTCTCTTTTCCACACCAGTTAAAAAAAAAAAAGCAATCAAAAATGTTTTCACCTGAAGATGAGCAAGAGATTTCCTAAAGAAAGAAAATGGAGCATTTGATGTAAATACATGAGATTACCTTTCGTGCGTTTTCAACCAGAGTCAAAGAAATAGATTTTCATAAACTAGAGCAGCTCTCGGATTTTAAGCAGGCGTTCTTATTTAAGGCAACAGAGAGTTGAGGAGAGAGATGGGAATGCATTTGACATGCAGGTGCTGTCTTGGCAACTCCTGGAGCTTGGCTCTTATTAATGGATGGTGAATAGGAGGGACTCAGGGCTTTCAGGAGATGGAGGCTGAGGATTGTAAGGGGGTGAAGGAAGCAAACAGGAGAAGAGAAAATTTTAAAAAGTGGTGTAGTTCCAGCTGAAGTCTAGCCTCATTGTGATCTCACGAGTTGCTGTGGAAAGTAAACGGTGTCTCAGACTTCTTTCATCTTGAGGCAAGAGGGCTGGGTTGTACCCTGCATCTGTCGATCATTGGCTGTAGGCTGCTTCTTGGAGGCAGGGGTGGAAGAGTGTAATACACCTGGGGAGGCAACTCCCGTCAGAGGAAGGCAGTTCTCTGAGAAGCGGGCAGTTGCGACTTAGCAAACAACTCAGCGGGGTGGGGTCCCCACTGGTGAAGCGGGTCTGAGCGGGGCACCAGCACATCCCATATAATCGGAGAAATCAATCTCACCATAGGTGGGGAAAAGCTCAGGCCTCTCTCGAAGATTAATACCCAACTCTCTTCCTTTTTCAGTTCTCATTCCTCCCACAACAATTTCCATTAAATCTAGCTCAGGAAATTACTTTTACGTTCCTGTGCTTTCCTCCCTATGCTACAGCTTATGGTATAAATGTTATGCTGTGAGTTCTCCAGCCTCCTTGTATCTTAATATTCAAAACCAGCCTTTGGACTCAAAAGGCCTGTTTTCCTCTCAAAAACATGCCAAAGAGCATGGATGCAGAGAGGCCATTAATTGAAGTCATTAACGCAACTGATCTGCGTAGACACACACACACACACACACACACACACTATAGACACATGCATACACATACACAACTGACACACTATAAACAAAGGTATGAATACTACTGAGGAAAAATGTCATTTTCTTCAAGGGAACATCCCACTACCTTTCTGTTCAGGTCTGCTTCTGAATTTTTCAGACATGCACCATGGTACTTGAACCTGTGTCTTGGATGCATAATTGGAGGCTTTTAACTGACTTACACATTCAAATTTTGAATCAGAACGTGATAAATGAAAGTCATCTTTTAGAGATTAACTAGTCCAAACCCTCCATTTTACAGGCGGACTCTGGCCCAGAGAAGCTAGGTGATTTTCCCAAGTTCACACAGCTTATTAGACATGGGGATGAGACTGGACTCCTTGTCTGCTAGTCCTAATTTTGTGACCGGCTGTACTTCAGCACTTCCTTCTGAGGGAGCTTCTAAACTTTTGAGGTGTAACATAATTTAAATGTACACAATGTACCATCTTTTACTACCACTCATGTAGAATCTAGACTTTGTTACATTGCTCCCTTTAAAGAAATGGTTACATTTTATGGGTGAATTGGAAAAATGTTGAGCAGGCTCAAGGAACAAAATGTGTCCAGCCCTAGCCATGAAGGAATTGCTTGCTATAGACAGCACCATTTTCAGAAGGTAGGAGCAAAGGTCCTGTAATCAGGAGTTCATAAACTGCGTGGAGCAGTGACAGCTGAAAAGGAATGACTTTCCAGAATTTGGACCCTGGGATAATGTAATTCTTAATTTCTTGAAGGATAGTGTTCCCTTTGAGAAATGTAACACAAGCTTTAGAACTTCTTTCCTTGAAAATTCACACACCCACAGCATTTGCATACAGTGTCAAGCACGGGTGCTGTCCCTAAATGAGCTGATAATCTCTAGTCAGGAAAACAGAAATGTTCTAAGTATTTCAAACAGAAGAAATTGAATAAAGAGAATTGGCTGCACAGATTCTGGAAGGGATAGAAAAACAAAACAAAAAGGGGCTGGAGGAGCCCAGAGGCGGGGGTGTGGCAGGGTGACCACCAGAATGAGAGGCTGTTCGGGCCCTGGGCTGGAGCCCAGTAAGCTTTCATGGGCTGGTGTGAGCTCGGGGACCCTGGGCCCTCGCCTCTGCTGCTACTGGGGACACCACAGAAATCAGAAGCCAGAGGACATTCGCCTCTCCCTCCTTCTCAGCTTTGAATATCTCACCAGGGTCTTCCATCCGCAGAAACACCAGATGTCACTGGTGAGGAAGCCTGAAACAACATAGTTTGAAGACCCTCAGCCGCCTACAATGCAGAGCAGAGCAGAAATGGGTGGAAATGGGAATTGAGAGCAAATAGGCAAATAATCATCACGGTAGCTAAAGCACAAACAGCAAATTCAAATAAGGATATGTGAGTATTTCAGAAAACTCAAGGGTATGAGTAATAACAAAACATAGTTAATACTAAACCATAACGTGTGTGTATCGAACTTCCAACAACAAGCTCGCTTCCGGCTGTTGATGGAATACTAACATTTAATGAATACTGTCTGAAGTTTGATCCCTGAAATCTTCCTGGTGGTTTATTTCAAAGGTAGATTCATGTAAGCTCTTCCAGACCTATTGAATTAAATCTCTTGGGTGGCCTTGAAAACCACACTTGGTAATTTTGCAGACCACTGGCTCTTGTTTGGTAAAATTTGATCCTTGTTGTACCAAGATGATGGTTTTTGACTTGTATTTTATGAATCTGTGGGTCTCTAACTTTGGCAGGCATCAGGTTGCTGGGCCCCACCTCTGGAGTTTCTGATTAAGTAGGTCTGGGGTGGGCCCCATAATTTATAGTTCTAACAAGTCCTCAGCTGATACTGACATTGCTGATTAGAGGATCACACTTTGAGAACCAGTAATATGAATACTAATTTGTAATATTTTTCAAAGGTAGATGTGTGGTCGGTCTAATCAAGTCTAACTAAAATTCCCAGAGTCATAGGACTTGGCCATAGGAGCTAAAGTAGACTTTGGCGGTAATGATAGCAGCTCCTTCCTTTGACAATTGAGTTAAAGGTTCGGTGACTTGGCCTCCGTCGTCAGGCAGCTCAAAGCAGATGCAGGGAGATGGCTGGGGTTTCCTGCCTCCTAGTCAAACGTGCTCCCCATTGATCATTCTTCTTAGGAACGTGCATCTTTATGTGCTCCTGGGGCAAAATTATCATTGACTTAAAAAGGATAATCATCCCGGCTTGAATCATTAGAGGTCAGAGAGGATGATGAAGTTAGAGGTTTTCATAAAACTGAACACAGAAAACGAGGTCATCTGCTTCACAATGAAAGAGCATGTTCAAGGACTTCTTTTGCCTTTTTAGGTATCTTAGTTAAATCATCAGAGGAACAATTTATTTTCATGAAGGATATTAAGAAAAGCACTGAGATCGGAAGCTATTGTAAATAAAGGCTGTAGTTTTGGTTGCAGAGCCTGTGACCCACTGCCAAGAAAAATATTAACATAGAAACTGTCTGAGAGTAGATGAATGGTGACATTTCAGATAAGTATTCAGCTCATGACCCCACGAGGCAAAAATATAGGACAACTTTCTGAAATGTGTGGCTGCAGAGACCCAAGGGTGATATAATGACTATGTCCAACTTGTTGTTGACTAAGTAAAAAGAAGTTTGATTCATCACAGATGAGTAATAATTGTCTTCATAACTCATTATTTATATCATAGGCCATCTGTGACGTTTTCATGATTTCCAAAAGAGAAGGCACTCAACTTGAAAGGGAGGAGATCTTGCCAGTTTAGAAATGACATCTGGAAGGATTTGGAATCGAAAGGCTTAGCAAGAAAAAGTAGGGCTGCTTACAGACGCCAAGGTTGAAGAGGATCTCTGACTAACTGCATCTGTTCTAGACCCCCGGATTAGGCTGCATTCCTCAGAAGTAAACCCCCAAGGCAGGGATGCATGCACAGCATTTTAAATAGGTGGTGCTCCCAGGGGGAAGCCAGTAAGGGGGGAGGGGAAGCAGAACAGAGGCAGAAGGAAGTCAAGCAAGAGTCAAGCCTCAAGAAGGGGAGCTTCATCTGAGCCCACAGGGGAACTGCGGACTGTAAGTGCTGTCTCAAAGTTGTTCTGAATCTGAAGAAGCTAGGCTTCCCTTTCATTCATCTGTCAGCCATTGGCCAAAGGCGGCCCCAGCCACTCATAGCTCTGAATGAACGTTCAGGGTGCTCCAGTGGCCCACACGTGTGCTCACAGGTTCTGGGAGTTAGAATTAAGCACATTAAAGCTGGAAGAGGGACACAGCAAACACGTTACAAGTGTCCCTAAGGGAACTCAGCCTGTCCACTTCAAGAGCCAAACTCTCCCTTGGTGTTAGGGTTTTCCAAAGGAACAAGCTTGAGGAGAATTATTGGGAAATCTGTTAACTCACACATAAATAACATTTTCAAATACAGCCTTACTGGTAATAGAACTGATATTTTGATCTCCGTCTGACTGATCCCTACATCTTTCCCATGAGGGTTTTTTGTTGTTGTTGTTGTTGTTTTTTATCTCCTTAAATGCTTCTAAATATGTATCTCTTATCCTTTGAGATTGCTGTAATGGGACATGTTTTCTTACAAGATGTCTTTAGCAGGTTACAGCACTTAGACACTCCACCTGCTTATCTTACAGTCACACCTCAGCTTGACACATTCAGAAATCGTAAGCAGATTGCCGAGGATCAGTACAGCTGTGCACCACACCCTGCAGTATGCCTCGCTCCCTGATTGTTACATGTATTGATTAGAATTCTGGCATCCAGACGTAATGTGCTGATACCCCAGGGGGTCAGTATAGGAGATAATTTCTACATTAGAGGACGTGAATTCATCAGTCTGTAGAGAGACATTTAAGTAATATGTCAATGTGTTGTGTCATTGTAAATTGGCAATTAGTTTTCCAACCAAGAAGGAAATAGAAAGCAAAGAAAAGGCATGAGAGCCATCTTGTGGAGAGATCTGCTAACAACCATCCTGGACAGTGCATCTCTTCTACTACATTCCTCCTCCTGCACTTCTGTCAAAACTGAACCCACAATCCTTTTCATCAAGCCTGCTCCTCCATACATGACCTACTTGAATGAAAGGTGGACCTGTCCATGCAGTTGCCTAGTCCAGAGCTCTTGGAATCATTCCAGGCTCCTAACTTCCATCCATACATCTAATCTGTCCTTAAATTCTGTCAGTTGTCTCTTCCCTACCACCAATGCCTTTATACCGTTCCTCACCATTAACCATCTGAACTATTGACCAAGCCTCCAGTAAGGCAGCCTGCCTCTAGTATTAATTCTATCTAATCCATATTTATAATGCTTTTAAATGCATATTTATAAGTTATTTTCTCTAACATAAATTTGATCATGCTGATCCTCTGATTTAAATGATTCCATGCATCCCATCGTGGAAATGATGGCTCCCAAAGCTATGTCCACATCCCTACCCCTGGAACCTGTGAATATTACCTTATTTGGAAAAAGGATTCTTGCAGTTTTAATTAAGTTAAGGATCATGAGATGAGGAGATTACTTCGGATTATCCGGGTGGGCCTGAAATGCCATCACATATGTCTTTGTAAGAGAGAGACAGAGGGAGACAGACTTTGTGGAAGAGAAGACGATGTGGAGACAGAGCAGAGAGAGATGGGGCCACAGCCGAGGGTTCCCAGCAGCTACCAGAAACTGGAATAAGCAAGGAAGGGATTTTGCCCTAGAGCCTCCAGGGGGAGTGTGGCCTGTAGACACCTAGACCCCCAACAACTGTGAGAGAATAAATTATTGTTTTAAGCCACCCAGTTTGTGGTAATTTGTTACAGCAGCCTCAGGAAACTAGTGGACCTCTTGTCCTTAAAAAATGGTCAAACTATTTTTATATTATCCAAGGCCTTTCATGATCTGGGCTCTGGCTTCATTTTCTAACCTAATCTCTCATCATTTCCCCAAATGAACTCTGTGCTCTAGTGATTGGGATGACTGGAAGGTCTTGAATTGTACCATTCCCTTCCCCAGCTTCCTGCAATCATGTGTGCTCCTACATTTCTCTAGTACATTTCTAGTGTACTAGAAAATCCATGTGTGGAGCATGACCTTTCTCCTGAGCTGGAGATGGGAGGGGCATGTGGGTGTTACCATCTGAACTTTTAAAAACGAAACTCATTACATAAGGAAGCTTGTGTAAAAATGCCTTGACACATGTGTGACTTGCTGTCACTCAAGGATGAATGAAAATTTATCCTAAATGTAGCTTATACTTATCAGATTTATAATTATTGTTCTAAGAGGGTGATGACTGATATTTCAGAAAGGGGATTTTTCACATTTTGAAGGTTTAATCCTTGCACATACTTACATGGCCAGTCTGATAGATTATGTTGGTGTCCAACCCGGAGCCTATTCTCCTACTTACTGGCCTGTGTAACCAGGCCCTAGCTGCTGAGAGTACTGGCTGTTTTTTTCTCCAACTTAACTGAGATATAATTGACATATAATATTGTGTAACTGTAAGGTGTACAACATGTTGATTTAATACATTTATATATTGCAGTATATGATTAACAGAACAATCTAAGCTAACACCTCCATCATGTCACATAATTATCATTTCTTTTTTTGTGGTGAGAATATTTAAGATCTATTCTCCTAGCACCTTTCAAGTATATAGTACAGTATTGTTATCTATAATCACCATGCTGTGCATTAGATCCTGAGAACTAATTCATTTTCTAACTGGAAGTTTGTACTCTTTGACCAACATTTCTCCCATTTCTTCCACCCTCTAAGTCCTTAGTAACCACTGTTCTATTCTCTCTTTCTACAAGTTTGGCTTTTTAAGATTCCACATATAAGTGAAATCATACAGTATTTGTATTTCTCTGTCTGACTTATTTCACTTAGCATAATGTCCTCAAGGTTCAGCTGTGTTGCCACAGATGGCAAGATTTAATTCCTTCTCATGGCTAAATAATATTCCATTGTGTATATATATACACACCACATCTTATTTATCCATTCTTCTGCTGATGGACACTTAGGTTGTTTCCATATCTTAGCTATTGTGAATAATACTGCAATAAATGTGTGAGTACAGATATCTCTTCAATATCCTATTGTTGTTTCCTTTCCAATTAAAAAACGTGCAAAGGACCTGAACAGACATTTTTTCTGAAGAAGACATACAATTGGCCAACAGGTACATGAAAAGGTGCTCAACATCGCTAATCATTAGGGAAACGCAAATCAAAACCACAAAGAGGTAACACCCCACAAATGTTATTATGGCTGTTATCAAAGTATGGAGGTTCCTTAAAAAACTAAAAATAGAGCTACCGTATGACCCAGCACTCCCACTACTGGGCATATACCCTGAGAAAACCATAATTCAAAAAGAGTCATGTACCACAATGTTCATTGCAGCTCTATTTACAATAGCCAGGACATGGAAGCAACCTAAGTCGTCCATTGACAGATGAATGGATAAAGAAGATGTGGCACATATATATACAATGGAATATTACTCAGCCATAAAAAGAAATGAAATTGAGTTATTTGTAGTGAGGTGGATGGACCTAGAGTCTGTCATACATAGCGAAGTAAGTCAGAAAGAGAAAAATAAATACTGTATGCTAACACATATATATGGAATCTAAAAAAAAAAAATGGTTCTGAAGAACCTAGGGGCAGGACGGGAGTAAAGACGCAGACATAGAGAATGGGCTTGAGGACATGGGGAGGGGGAAGGGTAAGCTGGGACGAAGTGACAGAGTGGCATGGACATATATACACTACCAAATATAAAACAGATAGCTAGTGGGAAGCAGCCGCATAGCACAGGGAGATCACCTCGGTGCTTTGTGACCATCTAGCGGGGTGGGATAGGGAAGGTGGGAGGGAGACACAAGAGGGTGGAGATAACGGGGATATATGTATATGTATAGCTGATTCACTTTGTTATAAAGCAGAAACTAACACACCGTTGTAAAGCAATTATACTCCAATAAAGATGTTAACAAAAAAAGAAGACAGGAGACGACAGGCATTGGCGAGGGTGCGGAGAAGAGGGAGCCCTCATTCACTGCTGGAGGGGATGTAAATTGTCACAGCCACCCCACCATGGAGAACAGTATGGAGGTTCCTCAACAAATTAAAAATAGAGTATTGACTGTTAATGGCTTACACCTGTCCTCTCTTCCCCAACAGCCTGTAGCTGAACAGTGACTGACAAAGAGATACAAAAATCCAGTCCCTGTGCTTAAGGTGGGACAACTCTCTGGTGCAGTAGGGTCCAGGGCTTCCTCTGGGATCAGCGGAAGCCAGGCTCCGGCTGAGACCACATCCTACTCAGCTCCTTTCCCTGCCCCATCTGCTGCCCTCACACTATTTCCTTTGCCCCAAGAAATCACTCATCCTCAGATTCCCACCTCAGACCCTGCTTCTAGGAAATGTGACCTAAGCCAGGCAGAATTCCAAACTTTATTACTACCAGTCCTTACAGCCCAAGTCCAAGATCAGCCAAGAATTGCAACAAAACCTCAGTTATCTAACACACTCTCATGCAGTATAATAATAAATGCAAAGCTAGCATCAAAGAGTTTGAATCTCTCAAGTGAAAAATCCTTTCTACGCAGCTTTTTATGGAGTGCATCAGTGGGTGCATAAATGAATGAATGAATGAATCCTAAAAATCTACAGGGACTGTGAACACCTGCTGTGGGGGTTCCCAGAAGTACACGCAAGTGCCGCTGCTCTTTGGTGAAAGTCCATCGTGAAGCAGAGAGTTTGAAAGTCAGCCTCTCCCTCATCTGAACATTATTCTGCAACATCAAGACTGGACTCCAATTCCTCTTCCATGAAGTTTCTTCTAGAAGTTGGCTAAATCCCCTGGAAGGGATTTTGCTCTCCACCAAACACTGTGTTGTCTGAATAATTTATTTGACTTTTATCAAACACCTAAGAGATCAGAGTTACTGCTGCTGAAATAAGAGTGTTTTGAATGTTGCAGGCAAGTCAAAATGACTGATAATAACATGAAAACAATCCCATTGTTAAAGGCAAAAGAGTCCTTAGGGAAAATAGCACTTTAGTATGTGAATCGAGAAAGGGGAAGTGAGGAGCTCTGAGTAAGCACCCTGGACCTAGGGAAGAAAAGCTGTGTTTGCTTCCTGCCATGTATAGTTTGTGTAACCTTGAGTAAGTGACTTGATGACATCACAGTGTCAGGAGAAGAAAATGGCATAATGCTTGTGGGTTGTGAAAGCCTTACAAAGTGCTATTTATTATTATTATTGCTATTCCATGCCTTGGAGGATAATTCATCTGTCCTTTATTCATTATACTTATATGAATCAAATTTCAAGAAAGCTAGTGAATATTGTAGATGTATTAAAAATTAATTTCTATTATAGGTCTTAGATTTAATCCAAATTCATCCCACTGTTCTACACTGAATAACCAATAAGATTTCCATGTTAATAACCTTGTATTTAACTTGAAAATAAAATTATATTTATCAACCATTATAGTCCATTACATATGGAGAAATTAATTACCTCCTAGGTGCCAAGCACTGTGCTAGGCGAGCCTAAGATGCAAAACATCATGCCTCTTATTGTACGGAAGGGAAGATAGGCATTACACTGATACACACAAAAGGGACTGCGTACTTACAAATTGTGGCAACTTCTAGGAAAGAACAGAATGGATGCTATGAGAGAGAAAGGCAGAAGGACCTTCTGCTATATGGCAGTGAGAGAATGCTTCTCTAAGGAACCGATGTTAGCTGAAATCTGCATAATAAGGTGAAAGTCTGGGCGAGGAAGGTCTGGGCAAGGAAGCTCTAAAGAGAACAGCCTCTGGGATGGCCCCGAGTTAGGAAAAGCTGTGTGCAGTGGACTAATGGAGAGACATGGCAGAATCACAGTGTGTATTTTAGGCTAGGGAAACTAAGGTGCAACATTTTAGAAGAGTAATCAGGAAATCATTTTGGGCAAGATTCGAAACCTCTCTCTATCCCAGTCTCCTCATCCATAAAACCGAGCTAATAATGTCTGCTACTAGGTTGACATCAGTTAATAAAAAGAACTTAAAATTTGCCCTGCACATATGAATTATTTTACAAATGTATTATTCTTAGTATATTCATGTGAACACAACTTGTTATTTTTAAGTTGTTGACTCAATCATTAGTGACAGCTCAGAACACTTAATTATGTTTAAAAGCATAATGCAAATGTTTTAAACCCTGAAGCACAGCCCAGCTGACAGAAATTGGTGGAAAAGGAAGGGGAAGAGATGTAGGGAGAGTAGCCATCTTAATTACTCATCTTGCAAAACAAGAGTTCAAGGCTAAAATGGGTAGCATAAGAAAGGGAGAGTCAAGAAGCTACTTAAATGTGGAGAAAGGGGAACCCTTGTACACTTTTGGTGGAAATGTAAATTTGTGCAGCCACTGTGAAAAACAGTATGGAGGTTTCTCAAAAAACTAAGAATAGAGCTACCATATGACCCCGCAGTTCCACTCCTGGGCATATATCTGAAACAACCAAAAACACTAATTTGAAAAGATACATGCTCCCCAATGTTCATAGAAGCGTTATTTCCAATCGCCAAGATATGGAAGCAACCTTAGTGTCCATCAACAGATGAATGGATAAAGAAGATGTGGTATATATATATGCAATGGAATACTACTCAGCCGTTAAAAAGAATGAAATTTTGCCATTGCAGCAACATGGATGAACTTGGAGGGCATTATGCTAAGTGAAATAAGACAGAGAGAGGAAGACAAATACTGTAAGATATCACTTATATGTGGAATCTTAAAAATACTAGAAACTAGTGAATATAATAAAAAGGAAGCAGACGCACAGATATAGAGGACAAACTAGTGGATAGCAGTGGGGAGAGGGGAGAGGGGCAATAGAGGGGTGAGGGAGGTACAAACTATTGGTTGTAAGGCAGGCTCAAGGATGTATTGTACAACATGGAATATAGCCGATATTTTGTAATAACTGTAATGGAAAGTAACCTTAAAAATTGTATAAATTTTTTTAAAGTAATTAAAATATAGGCAACAACAACAACAAAAAAGAAAGCTACTTAAAGCTACCAACATAACCACAAGGAACATTAGAAACAGTGATGTAACTATTGAGAAGGGATAGGAAAGGAAGAAGGCAATGGGCTTAATCTTTGTGGAGCTGAGAACAGTGACCACCTGCGTGAACACTGCCTGGCAGTTAGGACAAAAAGCAGTGACAACCTGTGTCCACATGACCAACTTGTTTGTACCAGAAAACCTTTGCCTGGAAAAGAAAGATTATTCATCAATAAATAACTTTACCATCACCTTCAGGAAAGTCCAGCAGATCACTTTTTTTTTAGACAACAGCTCACTTGGGAAAACATCTCGCTTGTCGAATGTTTTCTTATCCAGTCTCGTTTTTAAGACCTTCACTGCGTAACAATTCATGTCCAATTCCAGTGGCTCCAACCACCCAAGCATAGGCCTCAAGAACCTATAAACTTATGTTCTGACCTTCTCTCTCAGACACTGCTGAAACTCTACCAAGCTGACATTCTCCCTTATTGCACTAATTTTTAGCTTTGCTTTATTTATGGCTTGGTAATATTCTGGAGGAATTCAACAAAGCAAAAAGTCAGAAGATAAGGTCGAGTTGCTAATTCAACAGACCGGGGTAGAAATGTAGTATCTGGAGATTTGAATGAAGCACCAGTATAGATACAACAGAAACGTATAGAAATAGTCACCTCAGAAATGAAGCTTAGAAACAGTCATCTCAAGAATGAGAGGTAGAAGTAGAAGAGGTAGAAGAGGATGGTTTTCAATTGAGGATTTTATGCGTTACTTCAATTTGACGTATGAAATTTGCTTTGACAAAACCTAAAAATTTACACTAAATGAAAAGATAGTAATGATCAGAAGTGCAAAAATCAGCACTAAAATATTATTCTTCAGTTCTTCCGGAATGTGACACCCTATGGACCTTTCAAGATTTTTCTTGATTTAATTGGATTCTGCTGGCCCAGCAGAGTATCTGGTCCATAGTAGGTATTCAGATTCATTAAACATTTGTGGCATTGAGCTGACATTGGAATCTCACAGCATTAAAAAATACTTAGATATTTCCAGTGGTTAAGATGCTGTTTCTTTATTGGTCTATTAATTTGAGTTTCAATTGAATCAGCTGTCAGTTTTGGGGATGTGTTTGGAGACCATCCTTTGGAATCAGGAATGAAGTAGGAATGCAAGAGAAACAGAGGAATTAACCTGGTGACGTTCCTTTTAAAGTTCATTCTGAGCTTGTTCTTGAGGATTCAGGGCTACGAGGTAAGCACATATGGTAGGTAAGGTAATGTCCTCATCAGATCTCCCTTCCAGAGAGAACCTTCCATGAGGAGGCCAGCTGCTGCCCTTTGGCCTCCTTTGGAATCCACAGTGTCATTCATGCAGAGATGCACTTTCCCGACCCCATCCCTAGCCTGTCACTGAGGATAGTGAGGAAGCAGAGCCGGGTCATCCTTGCCCAAAGCAAGACTCCTTCTAAGGGGCTGTCTTTGCTCCGGGGCTGCCCGCTGGCGCAGCCAGGACTTTCTCAGATCCATGCTGTGGTCAGAGGCCCCTCCCACCTCCTCTCTCCTCTCACAGGTAGGCAGACCTGCATTGTGGTCCAAAGGCTTTCCCTCCCTCCCTCCTGCTGTTCCCATTTACTTCCTCCTTCCCAGGAATTTCCCCCAACAAATCTTTTGCACACCTCTTTCTCTGTAGGCATCTGCTTCTCAGAAGCCCTGAACTGCTATATGTACAGAGCCAAGGAATTCATTTATGGTGGTGAGGTGAGAGCAGATGTCTGTCCTCTTTTTTCCAAAAAAATGGAAATGTGTCTCCTGGGCGCTTCTCCTCTTACAAGGAGCTTAAGGAATGTTGGGAAGGCTTTTGTTTTGTTTTGTTCTGTTTTTTTAACATCTTTATTGGAGTATAATTTCTTTACAATGGTGTGTTAGTTTCTGCTTTATAACAAAGTGAATCAGTTATACATATACATATATCCCCATATCTCTACCCTCTTGCATCTCCCTCCCACCCTCCCTATCGCACCCCTCCAGGCGGTCACAAAGCACCGAGCTGATCTCCCTGTGCTATGCGGCTGCTTCCCACTAGCTATCTACCTTACATTTGGTAGTGTATATATGTCCATGCCTCTCTCTCGCTTTGTCACAGCTCACCCTTCCCCCTCCCCATATCCTCAAGTCCGTTCTCTAGTAGGTCTGTGTCTTTATTCCTGTCTTACCCCTAGGTTCTTCATGACATTTTTTTTTTCTTAAATTCTCTATATATGTGTTAGCATATGGTATTTGTCTTTCTCTTTCTGACTTACTTCGCTCTGTATGACAGACTCTAGGTCTATCCACCTCATTACAAATAGCTCAATTTCATTTCTTTTTATGGCTGGGTAATATTCCATTGTATATATGTGCCACATCTTCTTTATCCATTCATCCGATGATGGGCACTTAGGTTGTTTCCATCTCTGAGCTATTGTAAATACAGCTGCAATGGACATTTTGGTACATGACTCTTTTTGAATTCTGGTTTTCTCAGGGTATATGCCCAGTAGTGGGATTGCTGGGTCATATGGTAGTTCTATTTGTAGTTTTTTAAGGAACCTTCATACTGTTCTCCATAGTGGCTGTACCAATTCACATTCCCACCAACAGTGCAAGAGGGTTCCCTTTTCTCCACACCCTCTCCAGCATTTATTGTTTCTAGATTTTTTGATGATGGCCATTCTGACAGGTGTGAGATGATATCTCATTGTGGTTTTGATTTGCATTTCTCTAATGATTAATGATGTTGAGCATTCTTTCATGTGTTTGTTGGCAATCTGTATAACTTCTTTGGAGAAATGTCTGTTTACACCTTCTGCCCATTTTTCGATTGGGTTGTTTGTTTTTTTGTTATTGAGCTGCATGAGCTGCTTGTAAATTTTGGAGATTAATCCTTTGTCAGTTGCTTCATTTGCAAATATTTTCTCCCATTCTGAGGATTGTCTTTTAGTCTTATTTATGGTTTCCTTTGCTGTGCAAAAGCTTTGAAGTTAGGAAGCCTTTTTGAAATTTCCCTGGAGAAATGGAGAGGAAGGGCTCTTAATTTGCATGCCTCCTTTTCTGGTCAGCTCCGCAGAGGATCAACTTCATACATTAGACCATGCTCACTGGGCAGCTGCTCCGTATTTTAGTAAATTTTCTAAAATGAGCCTCAGCATCAGTAGATAGATGAGGTGCTGGTTCCATGTAAAAGCACAGCTTGTATGACATGAATTGTGAGAGAGAAACAGCCCTGTGTGTGAGTGTAGACAGGGTTTGTGCCACTGTGGTTGGCAGGGACATGCGGCACCCAGACCGCCCACCTGACCCTGTTTCCCTATCGAGACACTACTCTGATGGATGGTGCTCACTCCAGAGCTCCCTTCTGGGTTGCTCGCTGCTTCCTTGGCTCTTCCTTGCAAGTTCAACTTCCCCTCTGCCTTCTACAAGCCTTGGTCCCGGAGAAGCATCTGGAAATCCAAACTCCTTTTGCTTTGAATCCAAGCTGCATCAGGCACTGAGTGTAAATGTGAAAGAAAAGAAAAAAAAGAGAACATATAAATGAATTCACAGAAAAGGAATTTGCAGCAGATGAGGAAATAAAAATAAATAGAGATGTGTTGGTTTCTTAGAAAATGTTTTATAACCCTGGGAAGCTACTTTGAATGACTAGTGTCTGCAGTGTTACAGACCAGAAACTGTTGGCCTGCAGGGTCCAATAACACAGATATACACATGTGAGGTTTTCCCAAGACCTGGACCTATCCTGTGTGTGAGAGCCACTTGCTCGTGGAGCTTCGTTTCTATGGAAGCATCAGGAAAAGAAAATCACTTTTTGTCCCCGGAAAGTATACTCTGACAGTGGAAAGTCGAATAAATGTATTTTTTTAGGGAACAGTAGGGAGACACAGAGCAGATGAGCTGCCAAATGAAATTTTATTAGGCAAGCATATTCCGAGTGGTCAGGGAGAAAGAAGACTTCAGCAGAGCTTTTTGATAAGTGATGCTGGAGACAAATTCCAAAGGAGAAGTTTCGGTGGAGATGAGTTGGGAGTGGGAAATGGTTTGATCATTCCTGGCTGCAAGCTGCAAAGGGGGAATCCTCTTAGCTGCCTGCTGAGTTGTTCCCTGGGTAACAGTGTGGTTCCATGGTCCAGATGCGGCTTGGGGACCTGGGTTCGAGTCCAGTTCTGTCCTGGCTGTCACTTAGCAGCTCTGCCATCAGCTTCCCTGGGTCTCAATGGCTTCATCTATAAAACAGATTTAAATAGCTACCTATTAAGGTTGTTGTGAGGCTTAAATACATGTGTTTGGGGAGTACCCTCCAAATAGGTTGGATAATGTTATATTTGGGGAAGCCTTGGTTGGTTAGCTGAGGCGTGCCCCTGTGAGGAGGAGTATATTCATTAAAATCTCCTGTGTTAACCAGAAGCCATCAAGGAACCCTAGACACTCAGAAAATTAGATTTTAGAGGGAGACAGTTACATTCGTGGGGTTATCTGTGGTCCCATCAAGGTGGAGAAATACACTGAGGCCTCAGGTCGTTCCCTATGAACCCATCACCTGTGCCCTGTCCTTTAACACAAGTTCTTAATCTTTTATTTGTCCTGGGCTCCAACTTCATTTTGTCTGTGATGGTATCTCCATAAGTAAAAATCTTGTATTAAATTAGAGGCTATGGGGGCTCAACTAGCTATAGGTTCTTAAAAACATACTAAATTAGTTAGAATGCTGGAAAATTATTGCCCGTCTTCGGCATACGTGTGCACGCGCGCGTACACACACACACACACACACACACACACACACACACACACACACACACACACACACACACACACACACACATTTCCATGACAGCAAGTATGCCTGTGTCTTAGTTCTTTCTTTTGGGGGGAAAAAAAAATCCAACATGTAGACAGCAGATGGCGACAGTTGATCGTATTTAAACTACAGGTAAACTAGGTTTTAAGGAGTGTTTGGAAGCAATGCTCTCCTCAGTTACTTTTTGTTTGTTCTTTTCTTCTTGTCAATAACGTCAAGATTGCGACTCAGTGGAATTAAAAGCAATCATGAAGGTGATTGTAAGGAAACATACCAACTCAAACTAGGGTTTAAGGCCCTCAAAAACATTGTTATATTTACTTTCAAGGACTTTTTAACCCCACGTTTTAGAAGGCAGAGGAGTAAAGGGCCAAATACCTTGGACAATCGCCCAATGTAGGTAGTCTGATTAAAATCACTTTATTTCTGGAGCGCTCAGAGGCACTGCGTCCAAGCTGTGTTCTTTGTATTCTGCTGTCACATACAATTATTGGCCAAAAATTGCAGGCCGGGCCCCTAGAGGATATGTTTTACAGGTCATGAATGTTCTTAATGTTTAATTCTTTTCAGAGCTTCACAAAGCCGCGTGAATTCCAGGCCTGAGTTTTGTTCCTGGTTATCTGACCACCATCTTGTGCCTGCAGATGGGATGCGGGGGACACTGTGTGTCTGGATGTGGGAAGAAAAACCGTCGGAATGTTAAATTTCTCTCTAGACATAAACTTCTTGTGCAGAAATGTATTGTAATGCTGGGACACACAGTTGTCCATGGAGCAAAAAGAAGGGCTAAGAAGAACACAGGGAAAATTAATAATATAAACCACGTATATAGTTATTTGTGAAGGTCAGTGTCAAGATCGGGGAAGTTTACAAAATATGTCAATGACAGCAAATGAAAACTGTCCACACGCTGACTACATATTTCCTCACTTTTAAAGATGACATTAAAATGGAAGATCCTTAGCCGTTCCCCGAGTGTTAATATTTTAAAGTGTTCTATTGCTTCAGCATCATGATAACACAAGAGAGAGAGCATGCTTGTATTTCCAGTCAGGCAAGGTCAAGCTGGAAGGCCAGAGACAGGGAGTGGAGGAAGAGTGTGTGTGTGTGTGTGTGTGTGTGTGTGTGTGTGTGTGTGTAAAGAATATTCTTATCTTCGCTTTGTGTCACAGATCCTATACGCCTGGCAGTTTTCTAGGTTTGGGCTCCACTCTAAAGCTTGCTGTTATTTCGCAATCTAAATGAAGGACGTTTGTGTCCCCTCACAAAATCCTTCCAGTTATCTAGCTAGTTATATTCATCCAGTTAATGCAGGTATCGAAAAACAAAACAACAGACAAAACCCCAAAACAAATTTGTAATGAAAAGTTTTAGGATTAATCCTTACTTTGTAATTTTATTCCAGTTGATGTCTTCATTGAATATCCTAAGTTTTTAAGCAGCCAGCCATAAAACAATATAGCTGTAACATCCGCTTATTTGTGGAAGTGTGAAAACTATAGATGTGGCTACATAATGAAAAAAAACTGAAGAAAATCAATATAAAACATAGATAATTTCAAAGCAACTGATTTGAAACTAACTTCCAAATATCTTTAAAAAATCGGAATCTAAAAAAATATTCTGTAGACCATTGGTTGACTGAATTTAAGCATTTTTTAAGCAAAAAAAAGCAAAGATTTGAACACAGTACTTGTTATATTAATGTGGCACTAGAAACCATATAAAGGTTAAAAGTTAGGGAAATCATTTAGCAAATGAAGGCATGTTCATTCATGAAGATGTTTTATTGTTAGAATAGGTAATTGACATGATCATGTATGTTCTTAATATTTTTGTAAATGTAAGGATACAGAGTTGTACAAACAGTATGAATGCTAAAACACCATAGATTTTAAAATAATTTCATAGAAAATTAGAAGAAAATGTACTAATATTTCCATACTAGAAATACTTAGGAGTGATGTTTTGGTTAGTTTAAAAAATTTTTCCCTATTATTCCCCCCGCTGCAATTTTAATGGCTCCGTACTTTTGATTGGGAAGATACGTACAAGACATGTACAGATGCACAGTTTAAGCTGTGTATAGTTGTGTTTCCAGCCTCAGTTTATTCTTTCTCAAAATGAAGGCATTATCGTATCCCATGGCTCTGTAGCATAACAACCCTCGGAGTATTAAAAAAGAAAAAAATACTTAAAGTGACTAATAAGAGTTATATGAATTTTAGAGGTGGCTTTTTGGTAGCTTTGTTATTAAAATAAGACTCTTTTTTAGCGAGAAAACGTATCATTGGTGATACAAAAGTAGAGCTTTCCCCTCCTGTAAAATAGCACCATGTCTGACTTGGGACCCTTAGAGAGTTAATCCTTTTGGTTAAAATGCTGGCCTCTAGAATTCCTCTTGAAAGGAAAAGTGGAGACTGCTAGAGTGCCAGCTCTCCTGAGATTTTTGAATCATAAAGAGCAGCGCAAGAGTTCTCAGACCAAATGTGCCCAGTGGGGAGGAGGGCCAGGGTTTAGGGAAGGGAGGCTCTCCCCATAGTTCAGCCCCAGGCGGTTTTCAGGGAACACTGATTACCACCCACTCAATCCTGCTCACAAACAAAAACACAGATAAGCCCAGGTCAGCATGGTCTGTGCCTCCGGGGAAACAGGGTGGCCTCACGAGGCTCAGCACCAACACCGTGGCCCTGAGAAATGGCAGGCATCTCGGGACATCTTCCTGTACCTTCATCCTCTCCACCCTGTGCAGAGAAGCCACGCTTTGCTCCTGGCAGAGGCCTGGTGTGGATGGCTGGTTGGTCTGAAAGAGCCCGTGAGTGAGTCAGCAGTTAGGAACGAGGGGCTGGCTTTGATGAGGGCAGCTGAGCTCCATACTGTGGCTACAGGGAAACCTCCTCTGGGCCTTGGACCATCCCCGCACTGTCTCCAGCACTGGTGCAGACAGTTAGGAATTGACTGTATTCCACCAAATGGAGAGTCACTCATTTCTAGCAAATTTCCCAGAGCCCCCCCCCCCCCCCCCCCGCCTTCAAAACTCCTCAGTGTGTACTTTTCCTGCCTGTATTAACAATCGGGGAGAAGGTAGGGGACAGGGAGCAGCAAGCTCATTCAGAGGACTTTCTGTGCAAACCCAAGAAAGAGACCTATTTGCAACTCTGTGGCAGGGGCCCCCCTTCCTGCGCCTAGCCTGTCACTCTTCTGTCCAGTTTCCTGGGCTTTTGCGGGGGTCTCCACAACTATTTGTCTTTTTGCATAGAGAGGAAGGGGGCAGGAGGAGGGGCGGGTGAGGGAAAGGAGAGGAAAGTAAAACACAGTTGTGCCTTCTGGAGAACACGATTAGGACCCAGACATCGTGGTTATGGGTTTGTGGGGTAGTTGCTGTACTTCCTATAAATTCCAGTCTCATTTCACAGCTTAAGCAAATACGCATTCGGTGGCTGTAGAAGAGTCATAGAATAGACAACTGTATCCTACATAAGTATCATTACAATCATGTAGAGGAATAAAAGCATTAACATATGGTGATGTATAATATAGCAGGTGCCCAATCTGTGACCCCCAAACCTTGTGAAATTTCAGGCTTTTTCCCCCTCCTTATTCTAATGGGTATTTTATTTTATAGGATCACAGTGAGTGACACAAAGGTCTAGTAATTGCTGAAACTTATAGAGTATTTGCTAGAGTGCAGAGACAATTCCAAGGATGTACAACAAAAAGAAATTTTTAACCTTGTTGGTTTGAATCTCTGCAATCAGGTACAGAGCCAAGAATTAAAACCTTTAGAAATACTCATAAATTGGGATCACATGTGTTTGTGTATAAAGCACTCCTATGCGTTATTGACACCTTTGTGTCTTAAATGCATACACAAAAGACCATCTTAAAGGTATGTATTTATAATATTTAAAAGCGTGTTTTAGATATTTATGCTGCACAAAGCACTTTTAATTTCGTATGGCTTTCTGGTTGTGTGTGTATTATTTTTCACTTAGTTTTGGTGACTTCTTAAGTCTGTTTTCCAATCTTCCCCCCTACCCCGGCCCCACCACCTTTCTCTTTCCCAATCTCTCTCTTTCCTTAAAACAAGGCAGCTAAGTTGCCCTTAGTTTCAGACTTGAAAGATTTAGTAAGCAAAAATGCTTTATAACATTTTCAGTGGAAGTTCTTAACAGATGTGTTCTTCCTCTTGAGGCTTTCCCTGCTGTTTGATCTTTCTCTCCAAAGCAATTCGTTACAATATGATGGGCAAAACCCCAGGCGGGATAATTATGCCGAGTGGACCGGCAGCCAGAACACTGCATCCATCCTTCAGGACGAAAGCTGTCACCCTGCAAGGCTGCCCCAGCCAGTGTGGCTGTGGACTACTGAGGGGCCAGGGGAAGGGTAGGAGGGATGGCTCTTTGGATCAGGTGTTGAGTCAGAAACTTGTAATTGGGCTGAGTTTCTTTAGAGACACTGGAGTAAGCATTGCCCATGACCTTTAGGGAACAAAGCATGGAGTGAGGCCAAAGGGGTAGACATATTATAAAATCAGGATGTCAGCTCAAGCAGAAATTTTGTTTTGTTTTTAGTTATTTCAAGTTGCCAGTTGCTGGTGTTTCTAGAGTGAAGTAACCAAGTCAACATAGAAAACTCAGCTCTTCCGGGAATAAGCCCCAAATTTGCTCTTTGTAAGGGGGCAAACCGGTATTTGTTCCTCTGTACAGTCATGTAAAGGGAGTTCTTTTTTTTTGGGGGGGGGGTGGTTCCAGGTGAACAAAGGCAGATAGAAAGTATTCTCACCTCCCTCTGACAGAGGCTATCAGAGAGGGTGGCAGGACTGTATCTCCAGTCTCCATGCCCCCCACGCCAACTCCCCACCATGCATCTGTCTAAGAGCTGAGACATTGAGAATTCAGGCCTTATTCAGTCAAGCCCATGGTTGGCCATAGAAGGGGCTTCGGTCAACCAGGACGTCTGACAGTGCACAGAGGACAGTGGATTTGCGGGGAGTGGAATCGGGCTGGGCTGCCTTCAGGAACACTACTCTTCATTCTGTTTTACCACATCTGACTGTAGTCATTTTCACTCTCTAACAAATAGTGGCTTAAAACCAGGTGAAAGTATTATGTCAGTTCCATGGGTTAGGAGTCCAGATGGGTTAACTGGGTCCTCTGCTCATGTTCTCACCTGGCTGAAATCAAGGTGTCAGACAGGGCTGCAGTCTCACCTAAGGTCTTCTTTCAAGTTCATAGCCAAGGCCAAATTCAGTCCTTACAGGTGTAGAATTGAGGCCCTCAGCTCCTGGAGGACTTGGAACTTTCCCTGCCAGGTGACCTTCTTCACATCATGACCATTTGTGTCTTCAAAGCCAGCAGCAGGGTGTCTCTGATGACTTTCTCTTTTTCTGACCTGTACACCCCTTTTAAGGCACTTACCTGATTAGGAAAGGTCCAGAATGAGCTCCCTTTTGATGAACTTAAAGTCATATAATTAGGGACCTTAGTTATTATCTCCAAAATCCCTTCACTCTTGCCAGATAATATAATTAATCACAGAATGATATCCTATCCTATTCAGAGGTCCTGTGCACTCTTTTTTTTTTAACATCTTTGCTTTACAATGGTGTGCTAGTTTCTGCTTTATAACAAAGTGAATCAGTTATACATATACATATATCCCCATATCCCTTCCCTCTTATGTTGTCTCCCTCCCTCTCACCCTCCCTATCCCACCCCTCTAGGTGGTCACAAAGCACCGAGCTGATCTCCCTGTGCTATGTGGCCGCTTCCCACTAGCTATCTATTTTACGTTTGGTAGTGTCTATATGTCCATGCCACTCTGTCACTTTGTCCCAGCTTACCCTTCTCCCTCCCTGTATCCTCAAGTCCATTCTCTAGTAGGTCTGCGTCTTTATTCCCGTCTTGCCCCTAGGTTCTTCATGACCTGTGCACTCTTAAGGGGAGGGGATTATACAGAGCATGTACCCCAGGGGCTAGGGATCTTGGGAGAATTCTGCCTGCCACACTGTTTAGAACACTCCCTTTATTTCCTAGTGAATTTTTTTTTGTTCTAATCAGCAGGTTGCTACTTTGGTTTGGATATCCTAACGAGGTATTATAAGCATTTCGTTGTTTGTCCAGTAATGAAAGAAATTCAAACTAGAAACTCCTCTACTGGCATGTCACATTCATTGAGAATACTCTTATAGCTCTACACTTAATTGTAAGTTTTGTTAATATCACATCACCTTGATTCAGTCTAATTTGTACATATCAGAGAAGCCTAAAGGCATGGATTAGAGATAAAAGTGACTTTAGAAATATTTAGTGGTTCCAAATTTGGGGGCATCAGAAAAAAATATGTATGATCATCTCACACAAACATAAAACTATTAATTGAAACAATAAAAAGCATAGATCTACAATGAATTCAATAACATTCTAATCTTGTATTTTATGAATCACAAAAATATCCACAGACATTTAAGAAATAGTAGTGTATGAGATGTGTATGTGTGTGTGTGATATATATAAAACCTAATGTTTTATAATATATAGTTTTATATATATATATAAAATTATACATAATCTAATTTATTCCATCTATCAGCAGTTCTTGAAACACACAGATTTTTATAACCTCAGGCAATACATCTATAGCTGCCTAGAGAAGAATTGATCTATTCTAGTTTATAGATGACGGGTGTATCATTAAATAAAACTGTAAAGAAATTGAGATAGGTTCATAGCCCCGAGGTCGAAGAGAAAAATGAAACTAGAATAAAGACCTCTCAGGCCTGTGAAATTTTCTGAACATGTCACGCTGCTTAAACTTTGAACCACAAACATCTAAGTGTCTCTGCTCAGAGAAACTCTGCAAGTTAATAGATCCTCTCTGCTTGGTTGTGTTTGAGAAACCACACTCTCTACACAGTACCGGTTTACCTCTGAGATATTCAGTTCCAAGCCACTGCAATAAAGGCAGTCACACAAATTTTTGGTTTCCCAGTGCATATAAAAGTTATGTTTACACTATACTGTAGTCTATTAAGTGTGCAATAGCATTATGTCTAAAAAAGCAATGTACATACCTTAATTAAAAGATACTTTATTGCTTAAAAATGCTAACCATCATCTGAGGCTTTAGTAAGTTGTCATTTTTTTTTTTGCTGGTGGAGGGTCTTGCCTTTATGTTGATGGCTGCTGACTTATCAGGGTGATGGTTGTTGAAGGCTGGGGTGGCTGTGGCCATTTCTTACAATAAGACAACAATGATGTTTGCCACGTGGGTTGGTTCTCACGAACGATTTCCCTGTAGCATGCGATGCTGTTTGACAGTATTTTACCGACAGTAGAGCTTCTTTCAAAATTGGAGTCAATCCTCTCAACCCTACCACTGCTTTATCACGTAAGTTTATGTCATATTCTAAGTCCTTTGTTGTCATTTTAACAATCTTCACAGCATCTTCACCAGGAGTACATTCGATCTCAGGAAACTACTTTCTTTGCTCATGCTTAAGAAACAACTCCTCATCCCATTAAAATTTTATCATGAGCCTACAGCAATTCAGGCACATCTTCAGGGTCCACTTCGAATTCTATGCTTTTGCTCTTTCTGCCATATCTGCAGTGACTTCCTTCACTGAAGTCTTGAACCCCACAAAGTCATCTGTGAGGGTTAGAATCAGCTTGTTCCAAACACCTGCTTATGTTGATATTTTGACTCCTCATGAATCATGAATGTTCTTAATGGCATCTAGAATGGTATAATAGATCCTTTCAAGAAGGTTTTCAGTTGACTTTGCCCAGATCCATCAGAGGAATCACTACCTATGGCAGCTATAGCCTTACGAAATATATTTCTTAAATAATAAAACTTGAAAGTTAAAATGACTCCTTGATCCATGGGCTACAGAATGGATGTTGTGTTAGCAGGCATGAAAGCAAAATGAATCTCATTGTATATCTCCATCAGAGCTCTTGGGTGACCAAGTGCATTGTCAATGAGCAGTAATATTTTGAAAGGAATCTTTTTTCTGAGCAGTAGGTCTCAACAGTGGACTTAAAATATTCAGTAAACCATATTATAAACAGAAGTGCTGTCATCCAGGCTTTGTTGTTCCATTTAGAGAGCACAGGCAGGGTAGGTTTAGTGTAATTCTTAAGGGCCCTAGAATTTTGGGGATGGCAAATGACCATTGGCTTCAACTTAAAGCCACCAGCTGTATTAGCCCCTTATAAGAGAATCAGCCTGTCCTTTGAAGCTTTGAAGCCAGGCATTGACTTCTCTCTAGCTATGAAAATCCCAGATGGTATCTTCTCCCAATAGAAGGCTGTTTCATCTACACTGAAAATCTGTTGAGTGTAGCCACCTTCACTAAAGTCTTAGCTAGGTGTTCTGTATAACTTGATGCAGCTTCTACAGCAGTAGTTGCTGCTTCACCTTATTTGCACTATTACGTTATCAAGACAGCTTCTTTCCTGAAACCTCATGAACCAACCTCTGCTAGCTTCAGACTTTTCTTCTGCAGCTGCCTCACCTCTCTCAGCCTCCATAGAATTGAGGAGAGGTAGGGCCTTGCTGTGGATTTGGCTTTGGTTTAAGGGAATGTTGTAGCTGGTTTGATCTATTCAGATCACTAAATCTTATTCCATATCAGCAATAATTTTGCTTTCTTATCATTTATGTGTTCACTGGAGTAGCACTTTCGAATTTCCTTCAAGAACTTTCCCTTTTCATTCAAAACTTGGCCAGTTGTTTGTTGCAAGAGGCTTAACTTTCAGCCTATCTTGGCTTTTAACATGCCTTCCTCACTAAGATTAATCATTTCTAGGTTTTGATTAAAACTGAGAGATGTGCAACTCTTCCTGTCACTGGAACACTTAGAAGCCATTGTAGATTATTAATTGGCCTAAATTCAACATTGTAGCATAGAAGATAGGGAGGCCCAAGGAGAAGGAGAGAGACGGGAACGGCTGGTCAGCGGAGCAGTCAGAGGACACACATTTATCACCTATACTTGCTGTCTTATGTGGGCACAGTTGTGGCACACCAAAGTAATTATAATAGTAACATCAAAGATCACTGATCACAGATCACTGTAACAAATGTAATAATAATAAAAAAGCTTGAAATATTCTGAGAATTACCAAAATGTGACACAGAGACACAAAGTGAACAAATGCTGTTGGAAAAATGGCACTGATAGACTTGCTTGACAGAGGGTTACCACAAGTTTTCAGTTTGTAAAAAACACAGTGTCTGTGAAGTGCAGTAAAGCAGAATGCAATAAAACAAAGTCTGCCTGCAGTTGGGAGCAGAAAACAATTGAGTAGGAAAGACAGAGAAAGATGAAACAGGGTTAATTCCAAGTTCCTCTTGAATGAGGTTTTCTTTCCATCATAAATTTGTTGGAAGTGAATTAACTAAATCTAGAGCAAATTCAAATTCAATTATAAATCAGAAAGCTTGCTTTAAAGCAAAATGCAATGACAAATCTCCTTGGATAATCTAGAGTTTGGGATTTTGCTTACAGTTCTCTTAAATCAAGATGGGAAATGGAGATTTGACTATAACTCCTAAATGAATTTTAAACAAATTTATTGAGATATAATTTTCAACATAAATTTACCTATATTATGATTTTTAGTAAATTTACTGAGCTTTGTAATGATCATTGTAATCCACTTTTATAACATTTTTATCACCTCAATAAGATATCTCATATCCTTTTACAGTTAACCCGCATCCCATTCCTAAATCCCTCCTTCTGCCTTAGGCCTAGGCATTACTAATATACTTTCTGTATAGATTCTATACAGAATTCTATAGATTTGCCTGTTCTCAACATTTCATATGAATAGAATCACAGTATTTGGTCTTTCGCATCTGTTGTCTTTTACTTAGTATAATATTTTTGAAGTTTATGCTGTAGAATTTATCAGAACTATATTCATTTTTATTGCTGAATAGTATTCTGTTGTATGGACACAGTTGTCCCTTGGTTTCTGTGAGGGATTGGTTTCAGGACCCACCATGGATACCAAAATCCATGGATGCTCAAGTCCCATAGTTGTCCCTCTTCATCTGCGGGCTCTGCATCCACAGATTCAACCAATCTCGGACCATAAACACAGTACTAAATTTATTGAAAAATTTTTGTGTATAAGAGCTGTGTTGTTCAAGGGTCATCTGTATCCCACAGTCTGTTTAATCCATTCACCAGTTGGTGGAAAAGAGGTTGATTCCACTTTGTCCATTATGATAATCCTATTATGAACATTGGAGTATAAGTTTTTGTGTGGTTATATGCTTGTAATTCTCTTGGGTGGATACCCTGGGATGGAATTGCTGGGCCATGTAGTAAATTAAAGTTTCACTTTTAAGACCCAGTCAAAGTGTTTTCCAAAGTGGCTATTCCATTTTGTTTTACCCCGTCAGTAACATTTAAGGCTTCTTTTTCTCTATATCTTCAACAATATTTGTTATTATTTCTTTTTTAAAAAATCATAGCCATTCTAGTGGATGTGAAATGGTACCTCATTATGGTTGCATTTCTCTAATGACTAATGGTGTCGGCCATCTTTTCATGTACTATTAGCTATTTGTATATCTTCTCTGGTGAAATGTCCATTCAAATCTTTTGCCTATTTTATGATGCGTTGTTTGTCTTGTACAGACAGTCCCCAACTCACCGTGGTTGGACTTACAATTTTTTGACTTTACTATGCTGCAAAAACAGTGCGCGTTCAATAGAAACTGTGCTTTGAATTTTGATCTTTTCCAAGGTTAGTGATAGGCAGTACCACACGCTCTCCTGATGCCACAGCTCCCAGTCACCTGCACGATCGTGAGGGTGAACGACCAGTACACTTACAGCCATCCTGTACCCACACCACCATTCTCTTCTTCACTTTCAGCGCAGCATTCAATAAATTGCATGAGATATTCAACACTTTATTATAAAATAGAGTTTGTGTTCGATGATTTTGCCCAACTGTAGGCTAATGTAAGTGTCCTGAGCACATTTAAGGTAGGCTGGGCTAAGCTGTGATGTCCAGTAGGTTAGGTGTATTACATGCATTTTCGACTTACGATATTTTCAACTTACGATGGGCTTATTGGGAGGTAAACCCATCGTAAATCAAGGAAGATCTGTATATGGATCTGTAAGAGCTCATTGGATAGTCTTAATATAAGATTTTTTAATCAGATATGATTTGCAGATATTTTCTTTCAGTTTATGGGTTGTCTTTTTATTTTCTCAATGATATCTTGACGTACAAAAGTTTTGAATTTTGTGACGTCCCATGTATTGCTTTTTTCTTTTATGTATCCTGCTTTTATTGTCATATCTAAGAAAGCTGTATCTAACCCAAAGTCTTGAATATGTTATCCTATGTTTTCTTCTAAAAGTTTTACAGTTTTAGCTCATACAGTCAAGTCTCTGATCCATTTTGAGATCATTTTTGTGTGTGGTGTGAGGTAAGGGTCTAAATTCATCTTTTGGCATGTGGATATCCATTTGTCCCAGTACCATTTGTTGAAAAGACTATCCTGTCCTCATTGATGTGCTTGGTTACTTTTGTTGAAAGTCAACTGACCATAAATACAAGGGCCTAAATCCACTTTCCAGTGTGACTTTGATCTTGCCTTTGAGCCCAACAATAAGACAGTGTGACAAGGAACTGGAGATTTCCGATCATCTATCTGCTTACTTCCTCCCCCTTCCCCATTTGTTGGGATGGTCACTGGCATACTCAGTGCAGCCTACTCAGACTCGTGCAAAAGATCAGCACTATCTCATACATGTTATGTTTTGTTTTGTTTTTTAATTGGCTTGCAACATGTTAGCATATATCTTCCCAAGGATAAAAATTAATGACAAAATGTTATTTCGGAGACTTTCCTTCCAACTTTGGATTAGTTAGAAACTACATCAAATAAGATAATGCATGTGAAAATGCTTCAAAACCATGAAATGCCAAACAAATGTTAGGAATTATCGTTTTTGCATGCAGGGGATAAGAGTAAACAGAAGCAACAGTAATGCTTTTAGAGGGCTTAAATAGACAAAATAAATGACAATGTCAACATAAGAAGGTAAAAACCATATTTGCAGATAATCCACCTGGGGGTTATTGGAAGTCAGCTTTATCTGCATTACCTAAAATGTTAAGGAATTGGGTCAGGATCAAAGAGGTTCCTCTTGCTTGGTTGGATATGGAAGATGAAGTTGTCTTAGCAATCGGTAGTTTCTACCTCTTGAAGTGAGGTAGAAACTTTGCCCTGAGATATTGATTTCTCTTGTTAATAGATGGCCCTCCTTCAAGGTTGTAGATAGAATTGGCAACTGCTTTCATAATGCCAACTGAAATATGCTGAAAACCCCAAATAATCTAAAATCTCTCCTCCACACAGTGAGATACATGGCTTGAAATTTCCAGGGTTAGTGAACACATTAAGGGCAGTTTATGAAAGTCTACGCATTTGTACTGATTGAGGCATTGCTACTTAGACCCAATCAAACACTTTGCTAGGAAGATAGCCCTTATTCATCCCCTTGCTATCAACTGTCATCCAGCAGATAACTAAGTCCTGGAGGTTTGTGCATAGGCCAGATCAAATTTGGAGAGAAGGAAGTAGGGGAAAGTGGTAGAACACTGTGCAGATGGTTGCCAGAGTGGGTAATACAGAGATGGAGAGGTCCAGGCAATTAACAGGAATTAAAAGGGCGTTGCTGCCCTGGAGGTCAGGAGCAAGATCCCAAATGGAGGAAAAGTGGAGGCGGGTAGTGGTACTGTGTTCCTAAAGCAGAATTTTGCCTCTGAGAAGCCTGACTTTATTAATGTTCGACATTAATATTTTCAGCTGGCAGACTACCCTGAGTTCTCAATTCTTAGATTGTTCACTACATCCTTTTATTTAGTGTTTCTCAAGCACCCCATTCCTGCATCCAAATCCTGGCTGTTTCATGGCAGTATTTATTAGTTTTTATTGACCACAGCTCTTAAAGGAAGGTTATTTTTGTGCTCCCTATTTTGTACAACAGAGAGGTATGGAGTCTTGCTCTAATACAGGGCATTAGAGGTAGATCCATGATTATAATTATAACTTAGAGACCCTTAAACTACATAGCTTCAGACAATCCTGTCTAAAAAGCTTAAATATCAGAAAATTGTGAGGAAACTAAAGCCATTGGAATTTTACAATGGCCCCAGATTCATTCCCTAAAATAACTTTCTGTGAATACTTAGGCGGTTGATGCCTCGAGCCTGTGGGCTCAGGAAGATTGGAGGAATGCAGCAATCATTTTTTAGTTCTCTTCATTCCAAGGCTCCCTGTAGGTTTGTTAATAAATCAAAGCACATATGGGGAGTAAAAAGGCAGAGGAAATGAGGAGGGGCTCTAAGCTCAGAGATAAAAATTGCCAAGAAAGAGCCTGCCATTATAAAAGTAGAAACAAGGAGCAGGAAGACAGAAGAGGGAAGTAATAAACAAGAGGAGTCATCATGGTGCCCTGGTGTGACACACCACAGGGGCTGGAAAACATTCCACATTTGATATTAGAGAAGAGGAGAAGGCAGGGAACACATTCTGAGAATCACCTTACCACCTATTGCAAAGGCTTCCATGCTGTGCTTATGGGCAAATGCAAAACAGAGACCTCAACGGCCAGTGTCCTACACCCCAAATGGTCTTCTCACCAACATCCGTGGGCTAGTCATTCTGGAGCAGGTTTGTATTGGTCCTCTCCACGCTGTCCAGAATCAGCTCCTGACTGTCCACTCTTATCTCTCTGCATCCTTCTATTTATCATGCCCTTAATATCACTGTATGCTGACAATTTAATAGGGAGCTTTCATATGTCTCAAATACACAGGTATACAAAAACTGGAATTTAAAGGAGCTATTCTCTTTGACTTGGCCCTGGTATCCTGATTGTCTTCTGTTGGGCCCATCCTGATTTTGTCTTGGCCCTAAGCATTTGGGCAGGTACCTTTTTATGGCTGACTTGGATTCCCTTCTGTTGCACCACCTCCAGCGTTTTTCTCATGATAGTTTTTCCTTTTGCAGCAATTCTTAATCTCATCCAACTTGCTTTTTTACTGACACTGGATTCTTTGGCTGGTATGGCCAGGTAACCACATTCATTGGAGTAAAGAGACAGGGAAAGATTTAGAACTGTTTGGAAGGACATTGGTGCCTTTTATTACCTATAGATCCATATACTTCTACTTTTAGGCAGCCTCCTTCCTCGGTGGTGCCCCCATGTAACCACACCACCCCATCATTCCTCAAGCTTTGGTACCGGTATACTCTCTTCTTTCTACTCCTCTGTCATCAGCCACCATCCTGGTTGTCTTCATTCTCCATGTGGAGAGATTCTTGCCTTCTTACACCCCAACAATGTCTGTCCCACCCCCTGAGTCACTATCTACAGGATCACACTCAGGACATTGGCACAAGTTGGGAAATCTTAAACTCCAATATTCCTACTTCTGACCATAATTATCCCTCCATTTTTCTCCTTCTCCTGTTCCCTATATGCAGGTTGTCTACGACTTCTAATTATCAACTCCTTTTATTTCGTTCAGTCCACTACTTCCTTCCTTCTGTAGCCCAACCTCTCCACAATGAAATACTTAATGTTTCATTATACTTTTTGGTCTTCTCAGCATTCTCATGGCCTTGCAAATCAGTGTCAATCCAGCCATTCATTTACCCTTCCTAGAAATTAGCTGATAAATGCCACCCTCACCCCCAGTCATTCAGCTGTATAGAGCTCTGTTACTACAGCTCATGGTCTCCAATCTCTAATGAGCCTCCATTTGGTTTGAAAGTTCTTTTCTTTTTAATTAATTCTATTGGAATATAATTGATTTACAATGTTGTGTTAGTTTCTGCTGTACAGCAAAGTGAATCAGTTACACAGATACATATATCTACTCTTTTTTAGATTGTTTTCCCATGTAGGTCATTACAGAGTATTGAGTAGAGTTTCCTTTGCTATACAGTAGGTACTGGTTTGAAAGTTCTTTTACACAATTCTGGCTTGCTTGCTTCCTCGATTACCCACAAGGATATGCCAAATCACTAGCACTCTTCTCATCCTCACCTACCCACTTACCCTTCATTGGCATCAATGATGGTGACCTTGGTTCTCCTTTTCTGAGAAAATGAGAGCCACCAGGCATAACTCCATCAGTGTTCCACTCTTGCAGTTCAGAGAAGAGAAGAACTTGTCCCTGAAATCAGTCTTTAACCTGCACTGTGGACCCTGTTACCTCCCTGCATCGCCTCCCTTAATTTTCTCTGTTATCTGTGTTTTGATCCTCTCTCTCCTTCTCACTCTTCGTTCCAACCTACAAATATACTCAAATATTTCCTACTTAAGATAATAAAACAGAAAACCTTCCATGATCCTACACTTTTCTTACTACTGTTGTGCTATCTTTCCTTCTCTTTAGAGTAAAGAATTTTAAAAAAGATTATTTATATTCTTTGTCCACATGTCCTATGCCGAATTTGCTTATTTTTACTGTTTACTATTCTTATCAAACACGTGTGCAAAAACTTAAAAGTTGAATAGTGTCCATAGATAATGATGAAATTACTATTCTCTTGAATGCTGCTCAACCCCCCACCCTTGTTTTCCCATTCTCAAACATTTTTATCTTTTTCTTCAAATATTCCTCTCTAAAACTATGCTCGCATTAAGCCACCCTTCACGTCCCTGTTGTTTCTTGGAAATAATCTATATCTATGTCTAACTACATTTTTTTTTTTTTTTTCGCGGTACGTGGGCCTCTCACTCTTGTGGCCCCTCCCGCCGCGGAGCACAGGCTCCGGACGTGCAGGCTCAGCGGCCATGGCTCACGGGCCCAGCCGCTCCGCGGCATGTGGGATCCTCGCAGACCAGGGCACGAACCCGCGACCCCTGAATCGGCAGGCGGACTCTCAACCACTGCGCCACCAGGGAAGCCTTAACTACGTATTGTTTTTATCTCTCTGAAACTATTAATTCTAGTGTTGTTGTTGTTTGTTTGACCTTTCCTCGTGGTGTCGGTCTCTCTCTGCTGTGTTAGGGGCTTTCCTCACATGACTGGTGGTCTTTTCTTATTCATTTGCATTTAAGAAAGAGTCACCCATCAGCTCCTTGGAAATTTTGTGGCATGGACAGACTTGTGTCAACTGGTCAGTGATTGGGCTGGAGCCTGCCCATTTGGGGTGATGAGGAAGATCAGATGTTAGTGTATCTGACATTTTATGGAACAGAATCCTTCAAACTCTAAATTGTGTGTATGTCTAAGCCCTAGCATTCTAGGGCCCATAAATAGCCAAGGGACCCAGAGATCTCATCAGTTAGTATAATGATTTAGCTGTTTAATGTATATGGGGCTTTTTGCCCATGTCATGACCTTTTGATGCCAACTTTCACGGTTGGCATCTGAACCCTTTCACGGTTATTTGTCCTAGTCCATTTGAGCTGCAATAACAAAATACCACAGAGTGGGTAGCTAATAAACAACAGGAATTTACTTCTCACAGTTCTGGAGGCTGGAAGTCCAAGATCATGGTGTCATAATGGTTGGGTGAGGGCCCTGTTCCAGGTAGTAGACTTCTTGAATACTCACATGGTTGGAGGGACTAGGAAGCTCTCTGGGGTCTCTTTTATAAGAGCACTAATCCCATTCCTGAGGTTTCTGCTCTCATGACCTAGTCACCTCCCAAAGGCCCCTCCTCCTAATACCATCATATGGGGCATTAGGGTTTCAATAGATGCATATTATGGGGCCGCAAACATTCAGCCCATAGCACTGAAATAATTTTTTTCTCTTTGGTACTTACAGACAGTTGCTATTTACGTTTCTGATCTCTGCTGACTTTTTCCTTCTAAAAGTTTGTTGGCAACTATCATCTGTTGTGTCCTCTCCTGTCCTTCACGCTTGTAGTATGGACAGTTTAACTTCTTTACGCTCGTTATACTAAATATAACATAGAGAGTAAATACTCTCAGTTATCAAAGAAGCAGAAATAATTAATGTTCAGTCCACTATGTTTAAATGGAAATCTCCCGATTCACCTTTTAACCTATTATAGTCAGATTTCTGGCCCCAGTCTCCATGTAAAAGCCAATGACATCCTAGTTCCTAAATCTAACGTACTGTTTTCAGTTTTTCTTACTTGTCCTCTGCAACTAGTGTCTGTTCTTTTCATAAAACTTTCCTCTCTCTTGGTTTCTATTAAACCACCATCTTGGTTTTCCCTTTTTCCTTTTTCTTCAGTCATTCTTAGTCCAAATTGCTGGTTCCTCTTCTTTGCCTGTCTCTTTAAATATGGTTTTATCAATGTCATATTCTTGGTTCTCCCTGTCTTCTTCCTATTGATGTCCTAAATTTCCTCAGTATTGAACCAACTTTTTCCATTTTCTTTTTCAATTTCAGAAAATAACTTTGCCTTCCTCCTCCAAAGAGACAAAAGAAATAATCAGATGGGTTCTCCTGCAACTTTATGCTATGCATTCTATAACCTAATCTTATCTGTACCCATTTTTGCTTCCATTTTTAGTTTGTTTTGTTATAGATTCTTATTTTCTTATCTAAACCCAATTCCTTCACTACCACCCTGGTCTCTTCCCCTCTTACTGTTTTACCATATTATTGATTATGTCTTTTCTTTCTTATGTCTTCAATGTATTTACTGAATTTTTGACATCAGTATGTCACCATGGTCAAGACTTTCCCATTTTATAAACAAAACAAAATGACACCAAACGATTTTTTCTCTATCTACCAAAGAATTGTTTATACATTTCATTCCCATTTCCTCATCTCCATTCACATCTCAACATCCAACCTTAATTTCAGTCTCATTGGTACAAGCAAGCAGATTTCACCAAAGTCACAATGATCTCCCTGTTACTAAACCCAGTAGACAAATTTCAGTTCCTATCTTAGGTAGATTATCAGTGACATTTTACTCTCTTGGCTGTTCCTTTCTTTCTTTCTTTCTTTTCTTTTCCCTCCCTTCCTGCTTCCTTCCTTCCTTCTTTCCTTCCTTCCTTTCTTCCTTCTTTTTCAAATAGTTTTATTTCAGCCTTTGTTTTTTTTTGGCCATACCACGAAGCATGTAGGATTCTAGTTCCCTGACCAGGGACTGAACCCGTGCCTCCTACAGTGGAAGCACAGAGTCTTAACCACTGGACTGCCAGGGAAGTCCCTCTTGACTGTTTCTTAATTCTTTAAACAGTTTCTGGCCTCAGCTTCTGTGGCAACAGATTGTCTTGATTATCCTCCCACCTTCATGGCCTTCATTTTCTCCTTTGTAGTCTTCTTCTCTACATAGTCATGAAATGTTGGAGTTTGTGTAGCTTCATCCTAGCCACTTTTGACTTCTCACTTAGTGTATTTTCCCTCTCCCATGGCCACAACTACCATGGGAGACATTTACTTTTTTAAAATCTCAGGCTCAGTTGAAGGAAGAACTCACCGTTAATTAATGGCAACACAAAGCTGAATGTATTTCTCACTCGTAAGGGAGAGTTATGATCCTTTTAGACACAGTCTCTCCAAACAAAGCAGACTACTGATTTTACCTTGGAGTTTTAGGAAGTATTATCCTGTTCAGTGAATGGGCTGACATCAGCTGGAGAAGCATGGTTGCTTGGGTAAGGCTGCTGAAACTGGTTGACTTCTCAGTGTGTTCACTGGGCTGAAGCTCTTGCCAACTGATTGTCTTTCAAAAGAGGGGCCCTGTTGCTCATTGGCCTGCTTTCAAAAACCTGTTCTCCGAGCATGTTTTCATTGATTGATTAAGCCTATTTAAGACTGGTTGTAATGGTAACTAGTTACCATAGCTACAAAACAATAAGTCTATTCCAACGAGTATGGGAATTATTAAATTCTTCCTTGAACTATTTAAAAAAACAAGAAACAAAAGTGAACTTCAAATCTCCAAACGTGTATATGTTGTTCCGATTTGGATATCTCAAAAACACCTAAATTCAACATGCCCCAAACCAAATGCGTGTTCTTCCTCGCAAACTTGATTCTTCTCTTGAAAGACACATCTATCCATCTAGATCAGGAGTTGGCAAACTTGCTGTAAAGAGCCAGATAATAAGCCTTTTAAGTTTTGTGGACCACACAGTCTCTGTCATAACTACTCAACTTTGCCATTCAAGTATGAAAGCAGCCATAGACAGTACATAAAGAGATGGGCATGGCTGTGTTCCAATAAAACTTTATTTACAAAAACAGGCAATAGCCCAGGACTTAGGATTTCCTGCCATAGTCTGGCTGTCACTGATCTAGATGGTCCAGCCATTAACATAGGAATTATTTTGGACCTCCCTTTCTCTTATCATGTACCATGTCCTACATATGCTAACACGTTATCAACTTTGCTTTTTGCATTTATTGTTCTGTTTTATCAGAACAGCATGCCCTCTTTGCTGAGAAATATGCCTAGAAAACAGCAGTGCCTCCCAGTAGGACCTAACGCCTAACCATCATGTTTTTTCTAGGGATGGACAAGTGATTGAAGTTTAACTAATCAGGGAATTTTTTTAAATGGAGTTAAATTTAAAAGAAGATTCTTTCTTCTCTGACTGTAAAGATGGGAACCTTGGACTGCTGGCAGGATGTTCCCCCGACCCCTGCCTCAGTCCTCACTCTTGGTTAGTTTATTATTTTGGCAGGCAAGGAGCCCACTGTACTGAGAGATAGATGGCAAGAAGGCCCTGGGCACTGTGTCCCTGGCTTCAGTCAGTGCCATCCCTGGGTTTCCTGAATTTGGGGAAAGTGTAAGATAATAGTACTCTCCCTACCTCTCTCTTTTCACCCATATGACAGTTCAAGTTACATGTAACCAAGGAATCCTGACTAATAGACTTTCTAAACATCTATTAAACCCATTCACTTTTCTCTTTTCATTATCTTGCCACAATGTAAAGCTCCTACCATCTCATTCTGAGACCATAGAACTGTATCCCTAATACTCTAGCTCTCTTGGCATCTGCATTACTTTCTTCAAACTGCAGTCAAAATAATCACGTTAAAAAAAAAAATCTGAACATGGCATTTCCTAGCAGAAAACCTTGCAATGTTTTCCTATTGCCCTTTAGGATAAAAACAAAAACTTTTCCCATGTTTTTTTCCATGTCCGACTTCTCTCTCCTACACCATGTCCCTCATCCCCTCTGCTCCAGACACTCCTGCCTTCTTCCAGTTCTTAATACCACATTCACCTCAAGACATTCGTATATGCTGTTCCTTCCTTCTGAAATGCTGTTTCCTTAACCCTCTTCATGTAGGTAGCTCCCATGCATCATTCAGCTCTCAACTCAATTTCATGCCCTTGGCAAAACATTCCTTCTCTCCACAGACCAGATCAACCTGCATTTTCCTTCACCATACCTTTTATACTATGGTGTTCCTTCAGAGATTTCAGCATATTTTATAGTTATATAATTCTTTGGATAATCATTTGATTTAGATCTAAATGTCCCCCAACTCTATAAACGCTATGAAGGCAAGGATTTTGTCTGCTTTGCTAATACCAAATTTCCAGTTACCTGTGATAGGCAGAATAGCCTTCAAAGATGCCTGCACCTTGATCTCTGGATCTTGTGAATACCTTACACAGCAAAAGAAACTTTGCAGTTGTAATTAAGGTTATGGCCCAGTCTACTCACATGACTCCTTTAAAAGCAGAGACATTTCTCCGAGAGACACCTCAGAAGAGGGAGACAGCAGAGAGGAGATTTGGCAGAAAGGAAGTCAGAGAGATCTGAAACATGAGAGGGAGAGGGACTCCACCTACAGATGCTGAATGTGCCCCGTAGAAAGCATGACAAAGAATGCAGGCCGCCTCTGGGTGGAGACGAAAGCTTGTCTGACAGCCGGCAAGGAAACCGGGGCCTTCAGAATCCACAAGGAGGCGGATTCTGCCAATCACCTGAATGAGCCTGGAAGTAGGTTCATCCCCACAGGCTCCAGTAGGGAACACAGCCCTGCTGGCACCTTGATTTCAGCCTGGTGAAATTTGGAGCAGAGAAACCATCCCCAACCAACCCAGACTTCTGACTAAGAGAACTGGAAGATAATAAATGTGTATTGTTTTAAGCCTCTCAATTTGTGGCAATTTGTGAGCACAGAAAGCTAATATACTCCTCAAATGTGCCTGACAGGTACTAAGTGCTCAGTAAACATTGAATGAGTGGACAAATGGGCAATCTCATTTGCTTCTAAGAATTCAACTGCTTGTAGGTCAAAGTTGGGAACTTCCAGCCCACATCTGTCTCCTAGGCTCCAGGCCTTATATGTTCAGCTGCCTAGCAGAGAGATCTTCCTCTGTGCTTCATAGACACCTCGAATTTGATGTGTCCAGAAATGAACCACTTTTGTTCCCGCATCTATTCTGATTTTCCGTCATTGATTTTCTCCCTTCCTTTACTCTCCTCATTCAATGTGATCATGATTCCTGTGAGTCTGTCTTATTAACACTCTCATTTCCTTCTTATCCTCTAGGCCATTGCTTCTTTTAGTGTTCATGTTCTAACCAAGCCTTGACTGTCTGAGACATTTCAAGTCTTATATCTCTTTTGCATCCTTCTCTCCCTCTTTCTCAGGCTGTATGTCCTGATAGGTCTACATATAATATTCTCTACTACTGCTGCAGGCCACTATTCATGGTGCTGCTGTCCTGGTGATTCTGGACCCCCTTTCAAGACACAATCCAAATGTCATCTTCTCAAACTTTTAATGCCAGCTCCTGGCTCTACCCATGCATCCAGGTAGCCTTGAGCCTTGTGTCCACTCCATCCTTTTCTATGCATTATTTGTATGATTCATTACCTATTATTAAACCTATGTGCCTGGCTTACTGCCCTGGGCTTTTTCAAGTGTGCATCCTGGAGCCTGGCAGAGGACCTGGGATATGGCCGTACATGACTAATGCTGGAGAAATGAATGCAGGAACCAATGAGTTCTCTTATTGCCTGATTTTGTGTCTGAACAGTTCTAGACAAGTGCTACTTAAAGTGTGCATCTCAGAACAGCAGCAAAAGCAGCACCTGGAGAAATGCAAATTCTTGTTCCTCCTCCCACCCCCCACCCTTCACCAACCAGAATCTCTGAGAGTGGGACCTGCAAATCTGTGTATAAGCAAGCCCTCCACATATATGATTCCACATATATGGTATCACTTATATGTGGAACCTAAAAAATACAACAAACTAGTGAATAGGACAAAAAGAAGCCGACTCCCAGATATAGAGAACAAACCAGTGGGGAGAGGGGAGAGGGGAGGGGCCAAATAGGGGTAGGGGATTAAGAGGTACAAGCTATTAGGTATAAAATAAGCTACAAGGATATATTGTAGAATGGGGAATATAGCTAATATTTTACAATAACTATAAATGGAGTATAACCTTTAAAAATTGTGAATCACTATTATGTACACCTGTAACTTATCTAGTACGGTACAGCGATGATACATTAATAAAAAAATAAAATAAAAAAATAAACAAGTCCTCCAGGTAATTCTGATGCACCCTAGTTTGAGAATTACTGCTGTAGAATGTTCCTTGGGTTTATTTTTTGAGAATCCAGTAGAATGCTTCCAACTCAGCTGAGCTTCCACTGCAACCAACCAAAAATAGTGATTAGAAAAAAGGAGGGCAACAGGAGATGCCCCGGTCCTGGACGAGAGAGCTCCAGTACCTGTCCACCACCAGGAATTACATAGGCATATTTGATACACAGACAGCAAAGGTCTGAAGGTAAACTGAGAATCAACTTTATGTTCTGGAATTCAAATTGAGGGAGAGCATTTTTGTGGTTTTGCTTTTATGTTTAAATGGCACTACTGGAATGTTGCCCTTCCACAAAACATGTTAGAATAAAAGAGAAAAGGGTGGAGATCTGTTTAAAGAACTCCAGAGAGTAAGCTGAAGTATCTGCAGGATTTTCCCTCCAATGGTAGGTTCTGGCCACAGAGAAAAGTAGGAAAATCCAGAACTAGTTTCTTTTTTTCTCAAAATTTGGCTTTTCCCAGCCAATAATTGACTTCTGGACGCTGAGCCTGACTGTGTGGTCCTGGTATTCTTGCAAGAGTAGTTTTTCATGAGTCAGTGTGATTATCACTGGGGCACATTAAAACAAGGAGGATCAGGAGGCAACCTGGCTCTGGGGAGAAAAGGGAACCCCCTAACCACCTTCCTAAAACCCTGCTGGTGACAAAACACCTCCTATCTTCTCACAAGGGATCAGATCTAGCCAGCAGAATAACCACGTGGGTCTCACTTACCTTTTTCTTACAGATGTTAGTGGTATGCATGTCTGTCTGTGTGTGCATGCACTCACATGTCAGTATTTTTGTTTGACTTTTGCTATAGACAGTAGCGACAGAAGCATGTGATTTTTCAGCAAAGACCTACTGTATAGCACAGGGAACTATACTGAATATCTGGTAATAATCTGTAATGGAAAATAATCTAAGTAGAATATATATATATGTGTGTGTGTGTGTGTATATATATATATGTATAACTGAATCACTTTGCTATATACCTGAAACTAACACAACATTGTTAATCAACTATATTTCAATAAAAATTTAAAACAAAAGAAGCATGTACTTTTTTACCTATAATTCCATAACCAAGTAATCACAAATGGTGAAAATAAAATCTCTGAGTTTCCTCAGTTACTGACTTATCCTTTTAACTTCTTTCTTCCAAGTAGTATTTATATAACACTCTCTGAAAAGCAGTGCTTATAATTGTACCCAAGTGAATCACTGTAGTTTTCAGCAATTCCAGGAGGCAATGGAGACGTATCAAGTCTTTGATAAAAGACGGGCTCCACTGAAGTAATTATACGCACTTGGCCCAAGTGAGGCTGGTGTGGAAAGAACACTAGCATTCCTCAAACCAAGGCATGCTGTTTTCCATTCTTTGGGATTTAAACATATTTTTTTAGTCAAATTATTAAAATTTAAGAAATATCTGTTGAGTTCTTTTAAGTGGGGATTTTAAGCATTTATTTTCTTTAGAAATTTGCATACGAATATTTGGATAGAAAATTAAGAGAAAGCTTTATGTGATTCTACAAAAATAATGATTTCTCAATCACCTAAAATAATTCCATAAAATTACCACTTGCATTTAAAATTGCACTAATTATCTTCATGACATTTGTTAATTGTGCTGGTCATTGCCTTCAGTATGGCCTACAGGTTAAATGAGAACAACAGCATTTAGATATTCCTTTTCTAACATCTGGGTGACTAATGAATCAGCTTCAGATTCAAGATGACTTTTTGAGGAGATAACTGCCTTTTGCTTTCTTGGTAAAAAGTCAAGTATATTAGAGAAACATGAGCAGATTGCCTTAAATGCTCTGGATATTACCAGAAATAGATGAAGAAAAACTACTCCTTTGGAAATTTTGTACAGTAATCAGGCTTAGAGGTTTTAGATTTCCATCATCCAAGAATCCAAGTTAATTGGTTCAGCATGCCATTATACTAATGAGAGCTGGTCCCTGTTCTGCACCTCAGCTAGCCGTGATACCTAGAAGACCAAGATGCAGAAGTAATTCTATCCAGCAGGAAATTCAATGACAAAGGAAATTTCCCCAACTTTTTTTCCCCTTTCCCGTGTGCTCTAGAAGTGATGGAGTTTTTCTTCTTTTGGTTACTGCTCAGCCAGGGGTGGTTTTTAATCACTTTGGAAGCTGTGACTCTCAGGCCACAAAAGAAATAACTCTTAACACGATTAATGTCTCAAGTCAGAATTCTCTTGAAACATGAAATGGCTGTTTTCCAATTTTAAAAATAAATTCAAGGCTTATTCTCAAATCTCAAGATGGCTTTCCATTAATATGAGCCTCTGACACCTTCGGTTTCTGTCATCATGGTATTATTTTTATTAACTTCCACACCCCCGCTCCCCCTGAACAATTCCCAGACCCTCTCCTTCTTCCTCTTTTTGCTTCTGTTACCATTTGGCTGCTGTCCCTCACCTTCTCCATCCTCCTGCACTGATCTACAGTGGAGAAAATGCCCCAGAGTGAAACTTTAGCCTCTGCCCCCTGCCGCTCCTCCCTTTGGCCTCACTTCCAGATTGGACAGCACCAAGGAGAATCCATGCCCAGATGCCCCCACTGGCTAGGAGAGCTCGTGGCCAGGGAACACAGTGAATCCATCAAGTACTGTGGGGTGCAGGCTGCTGTGAGTACTGGTCCAAAATACTTAAGAATGACTTGCTGAGAAGGCTCCAAAATAACTTCTGACTCCCCAGGGGAAGTTCTTAGAAAGATTGGAACATAAGTCAGGTATCCTACACGATTTTTTTTCTTTCCTGTAGAGAAAAAAATAATGTGCACAAGACTCTAGTTTAGAAACATGTTAGCACTTTAAAGGAGGACCTGCGTGGGACAACGTGTGGATGTAAAGGAGCAGTCTGGGGGAAGAGATCCAGGCTCTCTGGGAAGAGGTAGAGGGAGATGATATTGGCAAGGAGGGTCTTCAGATCAGCCCGTATAGAGCTTCTCCTTTGTCTAGCCCCACATATAACAAAATCTCCCAAGAAGATGAAAACTATGTCGTATTCAGTTGTGTGTTAAAGATAGAAGCCTAATCCCTAAACTCACCTTGCGCTTTACAGAGTGTTGGCTGGCTTCCCATTGCTCAGCCATAGAGGGGCGACTCTTGCCCTTCATCTCACCAGTGTGCTTCTGTGGCCTACCCGTCCCCCGTGGCGGCATTTCTCCAAGTTGCCATTGCAACAAATGGCATTAGGGTGATATTTTTGCACTTAAAACACTTGATTTTCTTACAGTACATTGAGTCATATACTCATAATATTTTAGATTTGCCAAGACTCCCCTTTTGGATTTCTTTTTACAATAGGAACGATGAAGAAGTTTATATACGTGTGTGTGTGTGTGTGTGTATATATATATATATATATATATTTTTTTTTTTAGTTTGCAAACAAGCTGAATATATGTGGTACGCTTGCTTCATTGTAATCCAAGTGAGATTTTTGAGCTTTGTAGGCTCCCTTGCTTGGTTAGTCTGGCTGAAACCGTGCACCTCAGACTGCAACTTGAACCCCCGTGCCGGGAGTGGAACCCAGCCAAAACTCAGACTGGGACTCAAACCCACAAGGCTGGGACTCGAACTGGGCCAGTACCCACAGTCTTCCAACTGAGATCACATACCTGGTTTCAGGTTTGTGAGCTTCAGGAGTAATGAAGCTCAGGTTTTTTTGATGTCTCGTCGCAAAAAGAATTCAGTGAGAGACAAAGTGATAGATAAGAAGTAGATTTATTTAAAGAGAAACACACTCCACAGACAGACTGTGGGCCATCTCAGAAGGTGAGAAAGGTACCAAGGTATAGGGTTGTCAGTTTTTATAAGGGTGGGTAATTTCTTTTTTTTTTTTGCGATACGCGGGCCTCTCACTGTTGTGGCCTCTCCCGTTGTGGAGCACAGGCTCTGGATGCGCAGGCTCAGCGGCCATGGCTCACGGGCCCAGCTGCTCCACGGCATGTGGGATCTTCCCGGACTGGGGTACGAACCTGTGTCCCCTGCATCGGCAGGCGGAGTCTCAGTCACTGTGCCACCAGGGAAGCCCAGGGGTGGGCAATTTCATAGGCCAATGAGTGGGAGGAGTATTCCAGCTATTTTGGGAAGGGGTGGGGATTTCCAGGAATTGGGCCGCTGCCCACTTTTTGATCCTTATGGTCTGCCTTGGGACTGTCATGCCTCCTGTGGGTGTGTCATTTAGCTTGCTGATGTGTTACAGTGAGCGTATACTGAGGCTCCTCAAGGTCTAGTGGAAGTCGACTTGTCCACTATCTTGGACTCATTTGGTTCTAATCAGTTTATGTCATGTCCTCGGGCTATGTCATTCTTTCAAAGGTTGTGCCCTGCCCCCTTCCCTCCTGTTTCATGTCTAGTCCTGGACACGTGCTCATTAGCAGGGTGCACTGGGCTGGTATTGGCAAATAATTTTATGGCCAGAAACTCCACATTTCTCCAGCTCTTGCAGTTCCAGTCATCTTCTTGAATTAATCAATTGGATTGCTATCCAGGAATTACGGTTCTCCTCCCTTAATGTTGGAAAGTTGGAACCCTCCTTGCTGGTCCCAGGCTCCATAAAGAAAGAGATACAAAAATAAACACAATTGAAACAGGAGGGAAGGGGGCAGGGCACAACCTTTGAAAGAATGACATACCCCAAGGACATGACATAAACTGATGAGAACCAAATGGATCAAAGATAGGTCCAAGTTGACAAGTCAACTTCCACTAGACCGTGAGCATTAGTATACGCTCACTATAACACATCAGCAAGCCCAATTCCTGGAAATCCCCGCCCTTCTTGAAACAGCTGGAGTACTCCTCCCACTCATTAGCCTATGAAATTACCCACCCCTATAAAAACTGACAAACCCTTACCCTGGTGCCTTTTCTCACCTTCTGAGATGGCCCGAAGTCTGTCTGGGGAGTGTGTTTCTCTAAATAAATCCACTTCTTACCTATCACTTTGTCTGTCACTGAATTCTTTCTGCGATGAGACATCAAGAACCTGAGTTTCGGGCTTCCCTGGTGGCACACTGGTTGAGAGTCTGCCTGCGGATGCAGGGGACATGGGTTCGTGCCCCGGTCCAGGAAGATACCACATGCCGCGGAGTGGCTGGGCCCGTGAGTCATGGCTGCTGAGCCTGTGCGTCCGGAGCCTGTGCTCCACAACGAGAGAGGCCACAACAGTGAGAGGCCCGTGTACCGCCAAAAAAAATTAAAAAAAAAAAAGAACCTGAGTTTCATTAAGTCCTAAAACCAGGTGTGTGATCTCAGTTGGAAGACTGTGGGTTTTGGCCGGGTTTGAGTCCCAGCACGGGGGGTTGAAGTCCCAGTCTGAGGTGCATGGTTTCAAAATGACTCCTTGAGACCTTCAATTTGTTTATCTTTTTCTTTTTTTCTTCCCTAATGAATTGTTCAAGTCTGAGTTTCTTGGTAGTTAAAACAAAAGCTGAAGACCAGTGGGATCTTTTAATTGTTGGGTCACTATTATTTAAAATATTTGTAGAATATGGCTGAAAAATGGTAATATATTTTTATATACTAAATTTATAATTGGTCAACATAAAATACTCTGATAATGTGTACTCTTTGAACCCCTGAGGAATTTGAGGAAAATCTTTAAGATTACCTTGAGTTTTCTGTGTAATAAATCAGATTACACATGAGAAATTATCTTTACATATGCTTATATCTAACAGATCTCAGAAATGTTGTCAAGTAAATTTGATCTGGGACCTGTGGTTTCTTTGCAGGGCTCCTGAGATACTGTGATTCATAATAAGAAATACATATTTGATCTTTGTCCCCTTTCCTGGCACAGAGCTACTAAAACCCATAGAATTTCCTTTGATAAGCACAATAAAAGGTGTCTTTTGTTTTGTTAATGAGGTGACTTTTGGAAAACACCTAAGGATGGGAGCTGGTTGCCAGGAGCACCAACCACATGATTAGAGGGTGGGAATTTACAGTCCCACTCTACCCTGCAGACCTTCTGGGGGGCAGTGAAGGGCTAGAGGTTGAGTTCAGTTGCCAATGGCCAATGATTTAATCAGTCACGCCTGTGTAATGATGCCTGCATAACAACGCAAAAGGACTGGCTTCAGAGACCTTCAGGGTTGTGAATGGAGGGAGATTCAGGGAGAGTGGTGCTCTCAGAGAGTGGGTACTCTGGGCCCGTTGCATCTTAACTTAGGCTAGGCTTCGCTTTCATCTGGCTGTTCCTGAGTTCCTTTCCTAATAACATAGTAAGTAAAATGTTTCTCTGAGGTCTGTGAGCGAATTAATTGAACCAGAGGAGGGAGGTCACTGGAACATCGGATCTGTAGCCAGTCCCTCAGAAGCACAGGTAACAACCTGGACTTGCGATTGGCAAGTTGGGGGAGGGGACAGTCTTGTGGGACTGAGCCCTTTGCCTGTGGGATCTGACACTGTCTCCAGGTGGATGGTGTCAGAACTGAATTGTTGGACACCTAGCTGGTATTGGAGAACTGCTTGGTGTGGGGAGAAGAGGTACATGCCGGAATTAGGAGCAGAATTGTAGCTCCTTTGGGCACTGGTGTGCCTCAGGAGGAAGTTACTTTCTACTGCTTTACCTGTGTCCATCTGCAGTCCGCTCTTCACTGGCAGTTTCTGTGCCTTCTACCTGATTGCTTGCAGTCTTAGCACTCCACCAAACTCCACTTCTCTCACTGCTGTGTTCAGGCTGGTGCCCATCTTCCATCTTCCAGCTCCTCTTCCTTGGTCATTTATTGTGGGTGGTGGGCTGGGAGCAGGCCGAGTGGCACCTCTGTTCTCTTCACACCCTTTGGGGCTTTCCATGCTCTTCACTCAGAGCTCCACGCTCTTGGCACAGACCCTTTTCCTAAGATGTGCCCTCAGCTGGGGAGCCCCTTCCTCTTGCCCCACATTCCACTGTCCTGTCTCACTTAACACCTCTTGCCTCCTCTCAGAAATCACATTCCTCAGGATGCCTTTTACGACCCCCTGAGACAGCCTTTTCTGTGAGTTACCAACACACCTGTGTGAGCCGTCTAATAACGCTTAACTATTTTAGTTCTTGGTCAACCTGTCTCTCCCCGCTGTTAGACTGTTGAAACCTGGGACCACTGGTTTCCCAGAATAAGCCCTATGCCTTAATCAGTAAACGTTGAATGACTTAAATAAAGGAAAGAAGGGGTGAATAACGTGTTAGAAAGAAGAATGGAGGGTGATTCTAAACCTGAGCATGATGCCTCTTAAACTCTGGAAATAACCTGCACTGTAGCTCAGTGACAGGGAGTTATCCACACTAGACCTTTCCATTCAGTCAAAGACAAATCTGAGGAGAATTTTGGGAATGTGTGGAGCATGTGGACAACGGGGCTGTCAGAGGGGTTGCGACTAGGATGCAGCCATAGGTGAGAGCTGCCTGTAGCACTGACACGGGTGATGTGATTTCTTTTCTTTTCTCCTCCCCCCAGCCCTGCAGTCCCTTCCCCTTCTGAGAAAGCACAGACAAGTCTGTTGTCTCCTTAGACCTACGTCCCTGCCTACTGGTGCTGGGCCCTTCTCTTCCACCTATCAGACCTCTCCCAAGAGCTTCTCATTTGGCGAAACAGAAACTGGAACTCTGCAGGCCAAGCAGACTGGAAAATGCAGTTTTCAAGCTTCAAACTCCCATGATTCAGGGGAGAGAATTAAAGAGAGCTGACCAGGGGGAATTCCCTGGCAGTCCAGTGGTTAGGAGCTCTCACACAGCTGAGGGCCGGGGTTTGATCCCTGGTCGGGGAACTAAAATCTCACAAGCCACGCAGTGCGGCCAAAACAAACGAAAACAAATAAATAGAGAGAACTAGCCAGGTCCTTAGATGACAGACAGTCCCACAAGGGGGGTCCCTGGGCATTTGCAGCAGCATCCAGGCCCAGTCAGTGTTCTGTTTCCCACCAGAGTCTTAAAGATGTAGACCTTCTTCATTCTGCAAGAGGCCCTTGAGGAGTGAGAAATCTTATCTTCGCCCCTTTCCCTGTCTAATACTGACACACAGTCACAGGTTCTCTAATCTGAGGAAGGCCTCACAGAATTGCAAAGAGGAGCGTTTGAATTCTTCTTCCTGCCTAGGTGTCCATATCTCACCACAGCCAGACCAGGGGGACATATGGGCTGGGCCACTTCTCATTTGATCCTCCTGAATCACTCCACAATCTTTCCCGTAGCCTGAGAAAAGTTTTTACTCACTTATGTTTTTTGCCAGGTGGCAAGAAACTGCACCTCATCGTATCCTGCATCTTTCTTCTCCTAATGCTAAACAGTAAAATGCAGCTTTGGGAGTTCACACTCTCCTAGCCTCTGCATGTCTTCCTAACCTTCTGCTCGATGATGACATGTTGGTGGATTGAAATCAGGAACAATGGGGAGTATTTTCACCACAAAAATCATTAGGGGCTACATACAGGTCTTTTTTTTTTTTTTTTTTTTTAAGAGCTAGTTATAGCTGAACATTTACCAGCACACCAAATTCTATTCTATTCTATTTTGAAACACAAACCTGAGCCGTAGAGGCAGGGCCATCTTTGCTCTTGCTGGGGGTCTCCCTTCTCACAGAGACAACAGCTGCTTCCCTTGTCATGGCCAGGATAGCAGATGTTACTGGGACTGAACATTATGTAAAATTTTATTTTACAGCAACCACTTTCCATTTGTTACCTCTCTGAAATCTTACATGTAGCCTTCTCTCTCTCCATCTTTATTTTTTTTATGAGTGAAGAAACAGGTAAAAGAGAGGGAAGCAAACTGCTAAAGTTCATGTGATCAATTACTGCCATTGCCTTGTGGCTGATCTGCCATCCAAGCCTGTGATCCTGCCACCTCTTCAGCTTCCCTAAACATGGGACAATGAAGATGTTCCATTTCTGCAGGGCTGGGATTCCTGGGGTCTTTAGCAACTCTTTTCTGCATTTAGCATAATCCTATTTTCCCCTTCTGAAAGTCTAGCTCTGAGAGTCACTGAGTTATGGTACAAAGCAAAAGAAAACACTGGAACTGTATTTTGAGTCTGAAATAAACCCATTGGAAAAGACTTGATTTAAAGGTTGTCCACATTTGGAGTTGTTGGACTTCGAGGATGGAGAGTTTTAAGGAATCCAGGAGGGAGCAACACAGGCATCATATATGCATCATATTTGCTAAAGAAAATGGAAAAGAAAAAACCCATTGGTATTTTGAGTGATGACAAAGTAAAATTTGAGAATGCTTATTATTACGAAGTACATCCTGGTAACATAGGGCCGCCAGATTTAACAAATAAAAATGCTGGGCACCAAGTTAAATCTGAACTTTAAATATGCATTGAATATATATTTTTTATATAAGTATGTCCCAAATATTGAGTGAATCTGGAAAAGATAGAGTAACATCCAGAGTAATAGGATATTTGCTTTCTGCTTTCTTCAATCAACTGGTTGATATTTTTGGATGGATAAACTTTTCCATCATCTGTGATATCTAGGTTTCCTAAAGATTATTTATTTTATGTTTTAGTTGATATATAAAGCCGGTGTTCATACAACTGTCTAAAGAACCAGTTGCTCTTTGTCATATTTCTGTGACATTTGTACTTTTGTCTTCATTACAAACATGGGGTTAAGAGAAAAACAAGGTCATTTTACAGTTAAAAAGGTAAAAATATCATCCAGGAATCAGGAAGGGAAGAATGGAGAGAGCAGGGGTAAGAATAAAGAAGTAAAGAAGACTTACAAAATTGAAACTACACATTCTTAAGGCTGTTGACAATAACTGCTTCAAAGGAGAATGCCTTAGCTCAGCCTGAGATGACAAAGTACCATAGGTTGTATGGCTTATAACAAAAGGAATTTATTTCTCACAGTTCTGGAGGCTGGAAGCCTGAGATCAGGGTGCCAGTACAGTTGGATTCCAGTGAGGGCCACCTTCTGGGTTGCAGACTGTGGCCTTCTCACTGCTGTGTCCTCACATGGCACAGAGAGAGTGGGCTAGCTCTGGGGTCTCTTTTTTATAAGGGCACTAACCCCATTCATGGGACTCCACCCTCCACCTAATTACCTCCCAAAGTCCCCACCTCCAAATACTACTGCATTGGGGGTTAGGAGTCCCACATATGTATTTTGGTGGTGACAGACATACAGATGATAACAAAGAACCAATGTTTTGTAAGCCCAAAATGAGTCAATACAGATAAAAATGAAGTCTAATAAAATATCAGTCCAGAGCTTATAACATTAAGTTACAAAATTTGTTCTATTTAGTTACTCAAATATAATAACAGTTTGCCAAACAGACTGTACAAATATCTTAGACCCAGGGCAGCAATTGAGAAAAAAGTGACAATTCCTGTTAAGTGTCACAGAGCCACACATACTGATGCTTGAGTGTGGGAGATGAGGAAGGGTCACAAATTCTGATTTCCACGTGGTAAAAGCACATTCCACTGCAAACAGGATGAACACAGGCCAGGCCAGGCTGATCTTTCATGGTAGTCAGGTGGCCCTACACCTGCAAGACAGGCCTGAAGCAGCAGTCACATGCCAGGTCATTGTGAGCCTGGGTTGACTTTTATCAAACTGAAGACAACTGTATACATAGAATCTCCTGGAAGCTTGCCTGTGGTCTTCTTGATCTGGCATGGTAAACTCAGTTTTGGAGGGGTTTTTCCATTTCAATATTAGTGTTGTATTCTTTTCAGCCAATGATATATTCTTTTTAGCATATTGTTTCCTATAGAGCTGTGCTCTGGCAGAGAGTAGTAAATTCTGTTTCCAGATGATTGTTTCACTAATACTACAACTACATTTATGGGTTTTATGTGATTCCTACCTCTGCTCTCTGCTTTCCTCTGCCCTAGTAAAGATCACCAAGCCTGAGATGTCAGGAACTAATGACAGGCATCTCTGTTTTCTTAATCTCCTCTTGGGTTACCCTGACAACATCTCTGGTGGAACAAACCCATACAACAACAGGACAAACTACTTAAAGAAAAACAAAGCTAAATATAGCAGAAGCTGCTATTCTGAATTAGAATTAAGAGGGTGTGTGTGTGTCTGTGTGTGTCTGTGTGTGTGTGTGTGTGTGTGTGTGTGAATTTTAAATGACTACCTATCTAGCTGACTTGAAAAATCACTTAATAGCCTATTGATGTATCACAAAAATCAAAGAAACAATTTGTATGAGAAAAATTTTCTTTCATTTTCTAACTCCCTTACAGTTTTAGGCCAATAGTGCCTGAAAAGAAATAGAGTTTTTCTGGATATTAGTGGATTCAGACTCCTGAATTTTATCTGAGTTGTGCTTTGGGAACAATAAAGACACCTTGTACTTTTATGGAGCCCCTCATCTATGACTTGAAATTATAACTATAAGCATATATTAAATATCAAACATACCTAGGAGCACATGCCTACTCTTTTTCCAAATCAATTTCTGAGTAAATTCACAGTAAAGCGAAAGGTTATGATGCTGAAAACTCAGCCTCTGTACAGTGGTGCAAAATTGAATCTCAGAGACAGAGTTTTGGGTAAAGTAGAAAAGAATAGCTTTATTGCTTTGCCAGGCAAAGGGGAACAGAGTGGGCTCATGTCCTCAAAAACTATGTGTCCCAACCTAGGGGAGTTTGGTGAGGAGTTTTATTGCAACGGTTCAAGGGTAGGGTTGCTGATAGGATTAGCGTGTGTGCAGGGCCTCCATTCCTTTAATCTCATCTCAGGAAATCTTGATGAGCGTCTCTGTTTCTTTTAGTCTGGCCTCAGGTGGTCTTCTTTGGTATGAGGAATGCTGACATCTTCCATTTGCTGGGTTTTAGTTCTAAAAGGAGCTTAAAGGCATTGTTATGTGTACCCTTGAGGCAGAACCAGGACCCTGCCCCAAGGCTGCACTGTTGTTTCTTGACTGCCCCTCCCTTGTCTTTGCATCCCTTCCCTTTAGGATTAGCAACTGTTTGGATCTGCCCTTTGGAACTCAGGGAAGGTCATGGAGACTGGAGGTGGACAGAAAGGCTTCCATGCCCAGGAGCCCCACGGGGCCCTGCCTGGCTTCAGTTAGAGCTAAGGCCATGCGACTAAGCTGGGTCTTAAATGAGGAAATTGAATTAGGATTAAATGGAAGAGTGTTGGCTCTGAGTTTGTAAAGGCATCAAAAAAGAGCCCTTGCTTCTTAGCATTCTTAAACAATTTTCTCTCCGCTTGTGTACCCTGTCCTATTTTCTAGACAGTTTCCTAAAGTGTTTTCATCCTTTCACTACACAAGGGACAATCTTATCTTGGTTTTTAGTTGCCTTGTTACAATGATTCTCCAACTTTGTCGTGCATTAGAATCACCTGGAGAGTTGTTTATGCTCTGGTGGCCAGAGCGCCACCTCCTGAAAACTCTGAATCCATAGATGGGCTGGGCATTTGTATATCACTAATAAGCTTCCTGGGTGGTTTAAAGTTTTGAAGTTTTAGAGCTCAGCAAAACGGCTTAAGTCCAAAATTTCCATCCCATTATTACAGGTCCCCAGGATGTGATTTTATTTTATCCTAGTATTTTCTTACTTCTGATGACCCCCTCAATAATTTCCTTACCACCTTGCTTCTCAAAGTGTGTCCCATGCAAGCGCTGTGTACATCACCTGGAAGCTGGTGAAAAATACAGAATTCCAGGACATGTCCCAGACCTACTGATTCAGAATCTACATTTTAGTGAGATCCCAGTTGCCTTGTACATTAGAGTCTGAGGAGCACTACCTTAGAACAAACCTGCCTGGATTCTCTCTCTGCATCCATTGTGCTCATTCCCAACCTTGACTTATAATTGTCTGCTATTCTTGTCTGGAATAAAACCTCTTTTTTCTTCCCAAGGGTAGCTTACCACCCACTCTGATCTGGGAACTTTTCCAGAATTATTCCAGCTCATATTACTCTTTCAGATTTCTGGCAGCCCATAGAAGGGAAGATCTACTAAGTGTCTCCCACAGTGTTTGCACATCACTTACAAGAGCCCAACCAAAGCTGAAAAATAAAATAATTCCTCATGCTTGTCATTCTCCTTCTAGCCACAGGGCACTTGTATATGTGGTTTTTGCTACCCAAAACCTGCCTCTTCACCTTTTTTTTTTTTTTTAACCTAATTAACTCCTAATTTTCCATTAGAGATCAGCTGAAAACTTAATTTCTCAGGAAACCTTCTCTGACTTCAGTGCTGTCCTCAGGAGACTAGACCTCAGACTTGAAGTAACAAAAACTAAGGGCCAGGAATTAAGCCTTGGGGACCTTGAAGGGAGGATTGGGCTGGCTACCAGTAGGAGCAAATGCTCTTTTGAAGGAAGGCCTTTAATTGAACCCCTAGTTTTTTTCCACAGATCAAGATTAATAAGATTAAACAAGGAACCAAACTACCATGTAAGAGGGTCATCATCAACAACAAACTAGAAATGTAGATGCCTAAAGAATTGAGATATTGAAACTACCACTGGGAAAATATAGGGGGAAAAAAACCAAGAATTATGTAATACTTAAATATATGAAAGATAGAATCACTTAAAAAAGGAGTAAGCAACAAGACCTCATCAGTAGTAACCAGAGAGATTTTAAAAAGAACTATACAAAATATTTAGAAATGAAAAGTGGAATTACTGAATTAAAAACCTGAATGTATGGTTTAAACACTAGACAGTGCTGAACAGAGAATTAGTGTGAGGAAGACAAGATGTTGTGAAATTACACAGACTATAACAGAAGAGCACGGAGACAAAATATTAAAAGGAAGTTGAGTGTATGAGTGATGAAATAAAAGTATCTAATTGTTAAGTATAACTTGTGTTACAAGGATATAAATGAAAAATGGGGGAGAGGATACAGTTTGAAAAGGTAATGCTGAAAATTTTCAGAATTGATGAAAGACATCCATACACAAATAGAAGAATCCGAATTTATACATATAGTTTTAACAAAAGTAAATTCATGCAAATATTGAAGCTGCAGAAAGAAAGGACTACTTAGAAGACCTTAAAAGGCAGTCAGAGAGAAAATATGCATCACCGGGAAGGGAATGAAAATTAGACTTATAATTACTATTCATTAGCATCCCTGGAAACCATAAGAAATTATAATATCTTCAACGTATTCAGAGAAAACAACTTCAATTTTGCAGAAAAGATCTTTCAAGAACATGCATCAAATACTCTTTTAGATTAAAAGAAAGAGAGGGAGTTTGCCAAAAATAGATCTACAGTAATCAAGCCAACCAAAGTACTAACATAAATTAAAGAACTAAAAATCAATTTTAATAATAAAATAAATCTTGGAGATATACATGTGTATATAACATTAGGAAATTACATTTATTAAAAATGTAAAAATTAGGAAATACACATTTTTCTCAAGAACACATGGAACTTTTTAAAAAAAATTACCATGTACTAGTCATGGTATCAACAGATTTCAAAGGCTTGGCATCATGGAGATCTCCATGTTTGATTATGATGCAAATTAAAATAGAAACCGACAATGAAAATAAGAAAAAAATTCTCATGTATTTGAAAATATATAAATGTACTGATAAGGAAAGAATCACAGCAGAAATTTAAAATAATTAGGGATCTATTGATCCCTTTTTATGGTTTCCAGTTTGTTACTAAAGCTTTCAGATATAGCATTATGTAACATTTCCTTGACCATTGTAAATGTGGATCAGTCATCAATTACTATTTTGTGCTTATATGTGATATCCTTAATGATTGGAGTCCCTGTGGATCTGTTTTTGTTATATGTTATATCTTGCTCAATGAGCCTTGTCTCGTTCTTTTTCTGCTAGTTTATTTATTTAGTTATTTATTTTCGGCCGTGTTGGCTCTTCATTGCTGCACGTGGGCTTTCTCTAGTTGTGGCAAGCGGGGGCTACTCTTCATTGTGGTGCATGGGCTTCTCATTGCGATGGCTTCTCTTGTTGCAGAGCATGGGCTGTAGGTGCGTGGGCTCAATAGTTGTGGCTCACAGGCTCTAGAGTGCAGGCTCAGTAGTTGTGGCACATGGGCTTTGTTGCTCCGTGGCACATGGGATCTTCCCAGACCAGGGCTCAAACCTGTGTCCCCTGCATTGGCAGGTGGATTCTTAACCACTGTGTCACCAGGGCAGCCCTCTGATAGTTTATTTTTGAATGGTGGACATTTATTTAAAATATTATTTGTAGAAATCTTCTGAGGCTTAGAATAATGATAACTTCTGGAAAGAAATGAAGGAGGATAGGAGGATGAACCCTGGAGGTCCAACAGTCCCAGCCTTAATTCATTTAATGCCTGAGATCCCCTGTATCAGCAGATGAAAGGACATACTACAGGGAGGACTATCATTACTGTGTTATGCCCATTTGAGGGAATAGAGCTCATGGATCTTTCCTCAAGGAGCGGTTGTTTTATAAGTTTCTCACCCTTGGTGGAGTCTAAGCTTTGATTTCTGTCTATAAGGCTGTAAAACGTTCAGCTCAGGTTTATGGGATCAAAATAATTGTGCTCAGGAGTGAAGGAGCTTTGATTGACTGTGCTTTCTGTCACTGGGTTTGTCTTCTCCAAAAATTAGACGGCAGTTTTTTCCTATCATCTGAGATCTTTGATGCTTTCAAGACATTTTTGTTTATTTGTTTGCTTTTGGTAATTGAACTTTCTTAGTGGCCCTCACTGGAGGGTTTATATGAATCTGATCTACATTACTGGGACTGGAAGTTCAGCATTTCTTTTCTTTAAATGAATGAATGAATGAATAAAAGTTGAAATAAAATTGCTCTATTTTTTAAATTTGCTTAATTCTCCTGGGGTGAGTTAGATTAGATTTTCCCTTTGTTTGGGACACCTTTTGTGCCTTCCCTCAGGTCTGCCTAGTCCATATTTCATTCCAGTCACTGTCATGGCTATATGCTTCACACAGGTGTCAATGGCAGAACTTCACTTTACACTGTCAATCTCTTGTTTTCTTGTCTGGGATGGAAGGGAGTTAACATCTCATGGGGTAATACTTGACCAATGGAGAGATGGAAGCCAGTGATTATACGCCCCCATCTTCTGTTCCTGAGATGGATGCATTCTTCATAGCTCCTCCAATGTCCCAGTGGTGCCAAACTCCAGTGGCCCACTGACTCTCCTCTTTCCCTGTTTTATTCTCTGCAGCCCTCTACTTCTGTTCTCCAGAATTGCTTATCAACATCATCTTGCATGAAACAGAAAGCAGACTTCTTTAAAAGGGTTCCATCAACTTCTGTGTGATTTGTTTTATTAGACACGAAAAGCATGCTTTGATAAATCATCCTCAGGGTGAAAAATCTCTCGTACATGTCCACCACTGTGTCTTAGATTTCTATCCTTAAGATGAATATTTACTGTTGTTTTATCAGATGTTAAGTTGGAACCTAAAAAATGAAATTGAAAAATGTTACAGAGAAAAAGGAAGCCTGGGCTTGGTTGGGATAGTACAGTGTAGATTCCTGGGCAACTCCAGTGCACTGGGCACCAGATAAGCTACAGACAACTTCCGTTCATGTCTTGTCCACTAACCTCTTAAGCTGTATACCTACACTACCTTCTCTTCCTTATGTCCTAACTAAATCCCAGGCACAAGAATTCTGTCCTTTGCTCTTTCTGCCATTAGCACATAGCAGGCTGAACAAAACTATGATCATAAGAATTCCTATTAGGGAAGAAATATCTTTTTACGAAAATATCTTAATAAATGGCTTGATGGAGAAGGTGGCTTCATAGAGGCCATAGATTTACAGTCAAGGATACAGCATACATTGGTGAAATATGAGGATGAAAATGAGTTGTATTTGGGGTCAGGAAGCAAGGAAAACATAGGATTGCCCAACAAAAGGGCACATTTACCAAAGGATTTCTCCAGAGCAGATATCTCTAAAATTTAACCTAAGGTCATTTATTTTATGAATTATGTCCTTAAACTTCCTTGGGTGACTATAAATTGTGTAAAACCTGAATTCTTATGGCTCAGTTTGGGACATCCCAGTGACTAAAGACCAAAGTAGAAGGAGGATTTCAGAGTGAGGGGCAGCCATAAGAATATGTCCTCTTTCTCCTCAGGAGAAATGGTGATGGGACCTCTTCTACGCAAGGAGTGAGAGTTAGATCTACTCTTATCTGGGTCTAAAAGTGGATGCCTCAGGCTGACACTGGAGGTCTCACGCCTCCACTGGGGATCACAGCACTCAGCCTGGTGCTGGAAGTGCAGCAGGTGATTGCAGGTTATTTGATATCACATCTAATTGTCAACATCATAAAACTCATTCATTTAACAAGTATTTATTGAGAGGTAATTATGTGACACATCTTTGTTCTAGGTACTAAGTATACAGCTGTAAATGAAGTAGGTAAAAATCCTCACTCTTACTGGGCTTACAACTTAGTAAGAAACAAGATAAGTGAAATTTATAGTATGTTTGATAGCAAACATAAGGAGAAACAGTAAAGCTGGTAGAGGGGATAAGAAGGCAACATTCTATTGCTAAAACAGATATGTACCCCAGAGGCAAGGAACAGAATAACATGTTTTACCTTATGCTTTTAATGCCAAAAGGATTGGTTATGTTGGCTAAAGGAGCACAAGTATTAGCACATCAATTTCTTTTAATTTTGTCCTTTGCCTGACAGTCATAGATATAGAGGATTCTTTTTAAAGGAGACCCTTGGAAGAGCTGGAAGAAAAGTGAGTTGATGTTTCTTAAAGTGGCTATTCTTTCTCAGGAGTTTAACCTGAGGGGGGTTTTTTCAAGCCTCAAGGATTGGAAGCAGAATGATAAGGCTTCCATCCACCTCCAGAAAAGGAGACATATGGGGAGTGAAAGTGCAAGAGATAGGAGAGGTATCATCAGCTCTTGCAGGTCAGGGGAGGCCAAGAGAAAATAGAACATCTTAGAATTGCTAGGCAGGCCCTTACATGTGTTCATTGCAAAATCCAATTGCGGCAGGAAGGAAAGATAGTTTGAACATTTCCCAAACCCAGCAGGCATTAGGAGGGAATAGTTGACACGCTGACCCATTCAAAAAAAGGACAAGGCAGAGTCAGGACTGAATTTTAACTGTGTACATACTGTGAGTGTAAGACCTTTCCCATTGATGGAAGGTGTTCCCCTCTAAAACTAACAAAAGGGCATGTACTTCAGACACTGCACCATCCTTTCACTGGAAGAACTCTGGGCTCTTTGACTTTCTATATTCCAGTTGAAATGGTCTAAGCTAAGGGCCTGGATGTAGATATCTCCATGTTTTTTTCTTCACTTCCATTTGGAAAACCAACTGTAGCTCTGGTCTATTTTCCTTTGACATGAAACACAAACTGAGGCTTTTCTTGAAATGCAAGATATAATTAAAGCATTCTCAGCTTGAACCCAACAACTTGGCTTCCTAATGGATGATTACCAGCAATGGCTAGGAAATCGTGGCCTCATGTTGCTTCTAGAAACCTTCACATTGCCTTCTTATAGTTGCATGTTTTTCTAACATACCAAACAGCAAATTTCACCCTAGATTACTGCAATGTAGCATGGGAAGTTCAACTAGAAATTTACTTTCAGAAGCAGACCCATTGGAGAGGATGACTTAAAAAAAAAAAAAAAGGGGGCTTCCCTGGTGGCGCAGTGGTTGAGAGTCCGCCTGCCGATGCAGGGGACACGGGTTCGTATCCCGGACCGGGAAGATCCCGCATGCTGCGGAACGGCTAGGCCCGTGAGCCATGGCCACTGAGCCTGCGCGTCTGGAGCCTGTGCTTCACAACGGGAGAGGCCACAACAGTGAGAGGCCCACGTACCACAAAAAAAAAAAAAAAAAAGCAGGCCCTCTCTGTCATCCTCCAAATTAGGATGCCCTGAAATAAACATTAGCTCATACCCTCTATCCGAAGACAAGCAGAAAAAGATTTTGATTAGCATTTTGGTCATACAAGAGGTGAGGCTGCAGCACTCCTATCTTTACTACTACTACTATTTTAATTTTGAAATTCCACTGGGAAATCTGCTTACTGATGGGAGGGAAATCTTTGAATTTTTTTTTGGCTCTTAGAAACCATGAGAGGTTTCCTTAGAGGTTTCTCATACTCTGATTTCAAGATGAAATGGGAAAAGAACCTGAGAGAGAAGTATGGTTAAGGAATTACTTAGGCTATATGAAGCCAACTATCGAAAATTGGGTTGCTGTTGGCAGGAAGAGGGTGTTATCCCCACCTCCAGGTCTCCAACGATAGTTCTTCAAGTCCCACTGGTGTGGAGGTGCAGGGTGCTGTGTTTGTGAAGGAGAAACAATAAGCCCTCAAAGCTGGTGGTCATTTTCCCACACTTCACCACATGGGAAGCTCTAAAAATGGACGCTTGAAATATTGATCAAGGCTGGTCTTCTAAGGAGACCAAGGCAGGAATCTTCTTTATGATTTGATTCATATGATTTATGATTCTGCATCTGGCACAGCCTGCCATGCTACTGTTAAAGATTCACCTGGTTTAAAAGCTTTCTCTTCTTAAATTCAGGTCTGTGTGGAGGTAATTAAGCCTCTAAACCACCTTCAGGGCCTTCCTGTAATGACTCAGCTTCTTGTTCTCCTGACCTAATCCTAGCTGAACACCAGCTGTTATATACTCTGATCAGAGCATATAACAGAAGTAAAGGTGGAGGCCAAGACTAGAAGGAAAATGTGTGGAAGCCAAAGGAGAACATCAGTCACTTCATGTTTTGCTTGTGGCCAGCCCCATTTTCCATACAACTTCTCAGGATCTCCTAAAGGGTGACCTGGATTACATTAGAAAACAACACTTCCTCCTATGAATCTTTGTCCTGGGATGCTGATAAAATGTGTATCCTTACTCGGCTGTGATAGGGAAAACTTAACAAGCTTTGTAGCATCTGTGTTTCCTCTAGACAGTAGCGAATGGGCTTCTCCTTTGTTCCATTCTGCCAATTTCAATCTAAGTTATGCCTGGCCAATGAAGGGGTCTCCTTGGCCAGCATGTGTCCTCTGCCCAATGCTCCCAAGTGGCTCCTGGCTCCCCACATGCATGTCAGGCTGTGTAATGGGAATGAACAGATGGTAACATGGAAACATGACTTTCTAATCCCAGTGTTAATGTAGCATAAACCCACCCAAGAGGATGGCAGAGCTCTCTGTGGGTGGCTCTGTGGGCTAAAGCCTCCAGGACTAACAGCATCAGAGCACAGGGCTTACAAGCTGCAGGCTAAGGTGCCCAGATTCTCTGCTACACAGGCATTGCTTGAAGCAATGACTCTGGGCAAAATGAAGAGAGGAGGTCTCGCTTCCTTACTGCTGAAAGCAGGTGAGGAGAATCTAGAAGAATTTTGTTTCTCAGGAACGAATAGGAAGTAAGCTAATGTAGAATGACTGTGGTATCCAGACAAGGTACAAGTTCTGGCTGCAGCAAAGAATGTATAAGTGCTTCTCCCCTTTTTTGCCCAGTTGGCAGAATCTGCCTATCAGATTCTCAATTGGAACAGAATGGAACATACTGTCTGGGCAGTGAATGTAAGAACACCAATGAATTCCCAAAGATTAATGATTGGCTTAAGGAATTCTCTCTCCCTCTCCCCCCTCCCCCCTCCCTCCCTCCTTTTTTTTCTCTCCCTTTCTTTCTTTCTCCTTCCTCCCTTCCTTCCTCCCTCCCGCCCTTCCTTCTCTCTCTCTTTTTTTCTCTCTCTCTCCTTTCTCTATTTTTGGTTAGAAAAAAATGTCCAAGAGACGCAGACTACTTCTCTGAAAGCCAACATGATTTAGGGGGTCTGGGCACTGTTATTCTCCCAAATGCCCCCTAAGGAAACCTTCATACATAAAGGTCCTCCAGGGATGTGTTCCCATCTGTAACACCCTTTGTCCATGGAAGAACCCTTGGACCAAATTCTCTATTAAGATTAAACAAAGATTTGCACTGAAAACATGCACATGGGGAATGCAGAATGTGTTTCCTATTAAGGCATTTTGAAGAGAGCCGAGGAAGAAAGCCTATTGTTTTTGTTCATCAGAGCTGCCACCAAATGTTGAGGGATAACAATGGCAACCCAGTTGACTCCAAGGAGAACAGACTCATTAAAAGCGTCTTCATTTTCTTGACCCAAAAAGCTGATCAAAAAGATGGGCAAAAATGTCGGAGTTAGTTTGGAAAAATATTTGGAAATGGTATTTTGACATCATCAGAAAGAGGGTCCTCGTGGCTTTCCCCCAGACCAAGACCAAGACCAAATAAGGCAGCATTAGAGTCTTCAACCTGGTCAAACGCATAGTAGACTAGGGTGACAGTGTGCAAACACTCCCAAGTGTGCAGACACTCCTGAGTGTGTGTATGTATGTGTGTATTTAGCATATATTAACACACATGAACACTCGATGATGCATGAAGGATGCATCAAAACTCATCTTAATACGTTTTTGTTGAATGTCTTTTTCCCTGAACTGTTTTTAACACCTACTGTAAGCAAATTGGGGAAGAGAAATCCTTATTGTCCGTTACCCCTCTTTTCTTCCTTGTGTTTTTCTTCTTCCTCCTTTTTTCTTTATCCTTCTTTCTTTCTCTGTCTTGTTCTCTTTTTCTTGCTCTTTCTCTGTGTCTCTAGGATTGAAATTAAATGTGCTGTCTGTAAAATAAGCACTGTTATGGGGATCTGCAGCCTCGGGCTGAATGACCCTCAAGTTTCTGGTTTCATTACAAATTAATATCTGTGTTTTGTTCCTGACTCATAAAAGCAGATTTTGCTTTAGAAATCTCTCAAGCAACTCAGCTTTTTTTTTTTTTTTTTAACCTTTCCATAAAATGGCCGGCTTTTATTTATTCTCTCTAAAGGTACCCAGTGGGCAGGCAGTGCTCTGTCTGATTGCCAAGAGGACCATGAAAACCCAAAGAAGAAGAAAAAAAATCTTAATTAGAAGTTATTTGGCTCAGAAAAGAACTGGAGAAATATTCTCCCAGATATCTGAGGACCCAAGCAGTTGGCCACCACTTACCAAGGAAGCAATCTGTCTCTGTGACAAGTAAGAGCATAGATCACTTTGATGAATGACATCTTTGGGGGCCCTGGTGAAGGGGGGATTTCTGTGAGATGAGTAGGCGACTGGGGACGGTGAAGCGGTGAGAAACCCACAGAGAAGTAGCCATCAGCTGACAGATGCTGCCTTGCAATCATCACAGAGCACTGGAATGTTGACTGCACCCACAGGCCACTTCAAGAATGTGCCTTAGTATACAAACACGCTGAACTGTCGGTTGGGAGAAGGTGGGATCATAGTTCTTGGAGCTGAAAGTGAAGTCCCAGCCAGGTACTTCCGGGAATAAGGCCATAACACTTACGTTTATATTCATGAGGCCAGTTAGAGATTAAGGTCATGCATGTGCCAAGTGACAAGGCTTAAGGAGACCCAAAGAGCAGCAATGCTGAGCCCACGCCACAGACACATGAAGGGACATTCGTACTTTTGGCCAAAGCATTATTCCAGGGTTTGCAATTAATTATATGAACATTTGTTGGGAAACTGCATCTAAAAGTGATTCTCGTGATTATTGAACCAGTGCTGTAGCTATCTTTTCCAAGTTTTATTATAGACTATTGCAAATCATCTAATACTTTTTAAGGGAACAAAGGCTTTAGAAGGTCATGTAACAGTGTTATTAAGAAAAGGAGAAGAAAAAAGCAGAATTTCGTACTGTTACAATGCCAGTTCTCCAAACTCAGAGATATTTAATAATTCACAAATCCTTGTAGCCACCCCATGAGGTTTTTATGCACTACTTCAAAGAAACTACTTTTTTTTGCCTTATTTTTTTAGGATAAGGAGTTCTGTTCTTAACTGTTGGGTGCATACAAGGTCCTGGTACCAGGCCCAGATATCAAAAAGCTGGACTCAACTGGACTTGGATGAAAAGTGAATTCTCCATCTATGGACATTGCAGGGAAATCAGTTTGGTTTAATTCCTAAATTACAAGACTAGAGTCACTGGAAGAAACCTCTGGGTTATATGCCTTAAGGCCAGTCCTTAATGGACTTAGAAGGAAAGCAGAAGCACAACATCTTGAATCATGCCCAGATTAAATGTGGCTATTTTGATTACTGAATCCAAAGATGTGGGCAGCCCTGAATGTACCATTTTTTGAGCCAAGGGACTATATGTTTGCTCCAGATTAAACTCTTCCAAGTGGAGCAAATCTAGCATTTTGAGGTGGTGACTACACAAAAAATATAAAGAGGAAAAATTCAGTCAGGTGAGCTAATGCCATATTTCAGATAAAAACTCCCTTCCCAACACAGGCCATTAGCATTAGGGAAGGTAGTCAGACAGGTTATATGAGTCTAAATGAGGGTTAAGCTAAAAGAACATTTTCTCCCATATACCTAGAAGGATGAAATTTTGGAGCACAGAGAGACAATGCCTTTACCTACAGGACTTTAAGAGATAAATAATAACAAATACTCTTCCTCCCTTTTCTCCTCTCTCCTACCCTATATTTGTCTCCCTGTCTATCACTCAGAAACCACATATATACACGCATTTTGTCCTTCTTGATTTATATGTCACCATATTCCAAGTAGGTCCTTCAGAAGACTTTCAAAAGTACTTGCAAAAAAGCTAATAAGTGAATCACATATCCTGGTGAAGGAAAATGACGAGTTTCTGTCTCTCTAAATTTGCTTTTTTTCTGGACATTTCATGTAAATGGAATCATACACTGTGCATTCTTTTACATCTGGCTTCTTTCACTTAGCATATTATCTTCAAGGGTCATCCATATTGAGACATATATCGGCACTTTGTTCCTTTTTATTGTTGAATAGTGTTCCATTTTATGGATAGAATACATATCTACCAGATGATGGATATTTATTGGGCTTGTTTCTGGTTTGGGGGTATTAAGAAGTGTCCCGTATGTTTTGTACATCATCTGTTCATCCTTTGTCCATCATCCTTTGTATTCATCTGTTCTTGATTCGTATCCCCCTTCATATACACTATTAATATTTTTAAAAGTTTGTGAACTTTTCTTTCTACTTTATTTCTTAGAGGATATAAATATATTTTTAAAAATCATTTGAGAATATCTGTTCCATTTTGTCGAGAATTGTTTCATCTACTTGTTTGGTGTTAACTATTTTCTTTGTGTTAGTTTTGTCATTTGCTTTGGAATTTTATTATGTAGATTTATTTTACAGGTCTTTTATGACTTTCTCCCTCTCTCTCTCTCTCCCTCTCTCTCTCTTCCTCCCTCTCTCTCCCCCTTCCCCCCTCTCTCTCCCTCTCTCTCTCTGTCTCTCCCCCCCACTTGCCTCTTTTGCCCTCTCTCTTTCTGTCTCTGGCTCATTTCTCTCTGGTGGTTCTGCAGGTGCCTTCATCTGGGCTCCCACAGATTCTTAGTCCAGAAACAGGACTTACATTGGGTCTTGGAGGTCCTGTGTCATCCATGGTGATGAGACAAGTAATGATTCCATCACCGAGCCAGTCTTATGTTTCCCCAGAGTCCATCCACAGCTGCTTCATGTCACCCCTTCAAGCAGTCAACTTTACCATCATCATTTTAGGCAGGGGCTTCAGCTTTCTTCTAACTCCCATTATGATCAGTGAACCCACCCAGGCCCCTCCAGCCTCACAAACTCTAGTTAGTGAACCTAATTTGGGTACGTTGCCACTTCTGGAGTTCTCTTGGTCTCACTTGACTTATAAAATTTCAACTCTTCTATGCCTCCAGATGCTTCTGGTTTTGGAGACTGGCTGTGTGCTGGCCTCTGCTTTACTTAACATTGTGGGTGTTAGTTTTACTTTGATTCATCTAGATTTTTGTTGTTTTGTTTTTTTTGGTACGCAGGCCTGTCACTGCTGTGGCCTCTCCTGTTGTGGAGCACAGGCTCCGGATGCGCAGGCTCAGCGGCCATGGCTCACGGGCCCAGCTGCTCCGCGGCATGTGGGATCTTCCCGGACTGGGGCATGAACCCGCGTCCCCTGCATTGGCAGGCGGACTCTCAACCACTGTGCCACCAGGGATGCCCGAACATGGATTTTTTTTAAGAAAAATATACTAAGGTATAATCTACATACAGAAAAACACATGTCGTACTGAATAGATGGATGGATTTTCATTAACTGAGCACACTTTCTCCGAAATCAAGAAACAGAGTAATGCAAAACTCAGAACCTCCCCGCTGTGTCCCTGTCTAATCATTCCCCACCAGAAAGAACTATTATCCTGATTCCTACCTGCATAGATGTGGTTTGGTTCCTGTTTAGTAGTTCCTCACAAACTTTCCTTGTGTCACTCTCCTCCCCTTCTCCCTCCCCTCCCCTCTCCCCCCTCCCCTCTCCCCCCTCTCCCCCTCCCCCCTCTCCCCCTCCCCCCTCCCCCTCCCGTCCCCCCTCTCCCCCCTCCCCCCTCCCCTCTCCCCCTCCCCTCTACCCCTCTTATTCTCCTTCTCCTTTTTTTTCTCATGGCTGGTTGTTATTCTCTTTCTTCCACAAGATAGATGGTTTTACTTCTTCAAAGGGAAATCCAACTTATCAAATTAATACACCAAAGTTAAAAGAATAGCACACAGAAATGTTCTGTGTGATCCAGTTTTAACCCAGATTCACATTTGGATCCACATTTTAGCCTTTCTGAGTTGTCAGTTTGGGGGAAGTCACTTATGCTCTCTAAACCTTGTTTTCTTCTCCAGAAAATGGAGATGATGACAGTATTAACCTTGCAAGGCCATTGGTGAAAAATAGAAGAATATGCAAGAGTATAACCTTAGAAGAGGGATGCGAATTTCAGTCCTGGTTCTATAATAGATCAGCTCTGTGACCTTGGCCAAATTTTTCAGACTTTCAGGATTTAGTTTCCTTAGCTATAAATTGGTCATAGTAATAATTCTTCTCTCATAGCATTGATTGAGATTAAATGAGAGAAAACATATAAAAACCAATGCCTGGTCTGATAAATAGTGCCCTTCATTTCATTCCTTATAGTAGCATATTCCTTTCTTCAAGTCCTGGACTACCTAAACCCTCTTTACCTCTCTCCACCCCATCCCAAGACATGCCTCCAATTCACTATCCCTCTCTGTTACTTGCTTTGATTTACTCAACACATAAGGCACAGAACCAGTTCTGCCTACACAAAACATTTGTAGTAGTTGCCTTTCACCTTGTTTTTCTTGTTTCTGGTTCAAGTTTTAGGGTGTGTTTCGGCGGGGAGGGGTGCACAATTAATGGGAGTTCTTCTATGTACTGGTCAAAAGACAGAAAACATTTCTAGGTGTATTTGTAAGAAAAAGCCCTTTAACAGAACAGTAGGTGTTAATTAATCTGTATTCTCACTTGCTAATAGTGATTAGCACAAGACAGTATCCAGCGACAGAAATGGTACATTAAAGGGCTAATGCTGGAGAAGAGCAACTACATAGAGCTTAATATCTTCGGGCTCAATTTATCAAAGATAAGGTCTGAACAATGCAGCACAAAGACATACTTTGACTTTGCTAGCAGACATGAGGAATTATATCAAATTTTATCCTAATAAATAGAGCCTTTTAAAAATTGGAAACAGCTTTTAGAAGGATATTTACAGATAGACTATACACGTATACACATGTGGATACAAAACTGTTATGCATATACCGGTAAGTATGAGCTATGAGCATCATTGTTTCTATTGTAATATATATTGTTTACTAAGAGCCTTTTATATGCTATCTCATTTATAAATTTATTTTATTATTTTTTACTGAATAGTTGACTTACAATGTTAGGTTAGTTTCAGATGTACAGCATAGTGATTCAGTATTTTTACAGATTATTCTCCATTAAAAGTTATTACTAATCATGTGGTTTTAATTGTCTTTCAGAGCCCACACCACATTCTATAATGTAGAAAATGTAATTTCCTATTTTGCATGTGAGGAAACTGAGGCACAGTGCTATGATACAATATAACTGAGATTACAAAGTTAGTGGTAAATTCAAGATTCAAATGGAAATTGTCTCATGCCAGTGCTCCTGTTTTTGCAATTATGTAGCATTGTTGCTTGAAAAATCTGTATTCATAGCATCATAAATATATATAATATTAAGCCAGTGTATTTATATGTTTAGGTTCCACTCCTGTCTACCACAGTTTATCTCCATACTTGATTCAGATAGGGAAAAATAAGAAATGAAAATTAAATTTGTGGCTATGATGTAAGGAGCATAGATGATAGAAAAGACACTTTAAATATATGATCACATTTAGTCCTTAAAACACCCTTCAGAAGTGAATTAGAGCTTCAGTTTACAATTGGGAGAACCAAGACTTAAAGGATTGAGTAATTTGCCCAAGGTCACAAAGCTAATTAATGGCAAAGCTGAAATTTGAACACTTCTGTGGCTCCAAATTCTACACTCTTCGTACTAAATCACCTTTCCCATCCACACATTTCATTCTAAAGTTTTGGGGGTATATGTTGCACCTAAATTTCCTTGTTTCATGCAGAAGGGTCTGTTCTGACTTTGCTTTTTCTTAGAAGCTATTTTCATCTTGATTTCCCTGCTCCTTTTTAATGCTCCTTAAGTACGTTTTTCTTGCTGAGTTTCAATTTGATTTGTTGGGATTTCTTTGCTCTAGCTAGAAGGTGAGTCAGTGGTTTTCAAAGAGGTTTTAAGTGCATGTTTTGCTCTTTCAAGTTTCTGAGTGCCTCCAAAAATTCGCTTCTGAAGTTCTGAAGCCCAGAGGGGCAGAGACCATCAATGTTTAAAATGGGAGTATATTGTTTTAATTAAAATTTATGGAGTGATTCATGACTCCAATTCAATTTTCCTCAATCGACATCATAAGGTCTGGATGGGAAATCTGCCTTAAAATTACCATGGGGCTCTCTGGAAGATGAGCCATTTAGAAATGCCCTCGTTTCACTTGTTAGCAAGTTCATGACTTCAGGCTCAAGCAGATCCAAGAATGGAACAGTCCCATCCCTGTTTTCATTATCTTTCTGATCTCCCTTGTAAGCTGTTCTGATGGAGCTTCATGTGTCACCACCTCCCCCCCATTAAGCTATGTTCTCAGGCTGGCAAGGCAAACATCATCATTTATCAGAGCAAAAATCTCACTCCAGTTTTAGAAAAGTCTCACTTAACTTTTCACAAAACGCTCAAGAAATCTAGGAGAGAATCAGAACTAATTTTAGGATGCCAGCGATTTTCTTTTGTTTGTGAATTTAAGTGCTGTCTTCTGGTGGTGGTGTCACTGAATTAATTCCTTGGTTGTCATCATCTTGACATACCTCAGTTTCCTGCATTTGGCCCCAAACTTGGAGGTTTGGGAATTTAATTAGAGCATCACTGAAAAATTCTAGGAGTAAATAAATCAAACTAATTCAACTATAGCCTAAGTGACAGCAAACTTTGTGAAACCTGTGCAAGGCTAGGGAGTATATATTTTGGGCATTGTGACTATCATGGTGTCTAGGGCATAACAGGTGCCAAATAACTATTTGATGCAAAGAAATTAAGTACCCCTGAAATGCTCTCCACATCCAGAAAAATAAGTCTGTGCTTTTAATTCTTATCCAGAGGCTCCTCTGTGATCCAGAACATTCCCTCAAAGCAGCGATTCTCAATCTTGGTGGGTTTTGTCTCTCAGGGGATTTTGTTAGTGTCGGGAGACATGGTTTGTCGTAATTGGAGGAGGGGTGCTACTGGCATGTACTGAGTAGAAGCCAGGGATGCTGCTAAGCCTCCTACAATGCACAGGCAGTGCCGCCTCCCCTGAAAGCCTGCCACTCTAAAAAATTATATGGACCCAAATATCAACAGTTCCGAGTTGAGAAACCCTGCTCTAGTTTGTCTTCAACTCAAGCTGGACTTGAAATCCCAGGATCTAGAATTTCAGAGGTGAAGGTATATGGCAAAGAATCTTTCCTGTGCTCTGAAATACGACTATTTCAAGAGTTCTTGGGGAAAGGAGGCATAATTTGGCTTATCTAGGAACTCCTAGAGGAAACATCAAACATCAAGGTCATTTACTGAACTCAATAGGAAGAAATAAAACTTATTTCTCTGTCTCATTCTCTTGGCAATTTGCCTCTTAAGACTTCTTTCTGACTCCAAACCAGAGCTCCCCCCACCGCCCCCACTGCCACATTCTCCAAGTACATAGCTTGTAGAAGCTGAAAACTACTGAGAGCTCCTGGGTTGAGATGAAGACGACATGCCAGGTGGAAGTTCATCGGTTTTATAATTCACTTAGGGAAGTGTACAGTTAGTTTGTACACCTTATAAATCATCTTGAAAACATCTAATTTTTTTTCCCTTTGCTTTTAATTGAAAAAATTTTTAAAAACTGCCTCATCAGATCTCCATTTCCTGTTTAAAGTGGGATTAAGTAATTATATGGTACAATTTTTTCATATATTTGTTGTTATTACTTCTGATAAAGTTTGGAAGAAAGTATAACATGCTCTTACTTGTCAATCAAATATCAAATGGAGTCATTAGACTGACTTCCAAGATACTAGTCAAACAACACAGATTAAACTTATATAATAGGAAAATGTTGGTATGGATTCAACTTCTGGCTCTTGCCTTGGGATACTTGGGTTCAACTTCTGACTCTTGCATTGAATGTGTGGCCATGGGAACCTTGCATAATCTTTATGGGCTTCAGTTTCTTCATCTGTAAAACAAGGAAGTTGGATTACACGATCCAGCTCTCTTTGATTCTAATTTACTCAATGGAATAATTTTAATTAGATACTATGACTAACAGAAGAAAAATGAACAACTTATATTGTTATATTGATATCTCTCAAAGGATTACTCATCTAAGAAGTTAATCTTTTGGAAATGTGACAGATAGGAAGTTACTGTGGACACATGCCATGGATTAAGATATGTGGTTTTGGGGTTAGTCTCTCCATTTTTTTTTTCTTTTTTTTTTTAAGATGTTGGGGGTAGGAGTTTATTAATTAATTAATTTATTTTTGCTGTGTTGCATCTTTGTTTCTGTGTGAGGGCTTTCTCTAGTTGTGGCAAGCGGGGGCCACTCTTCATAGCGGTGCGCAGGCCTCTCACTATCGCGGCCTCTCTTGTTGCGGAGCACAGGCTCCAGACGCGCAGGCTCAGTAGTTGTGGCTCACGGGCCTAGTTGCTCTGCAGCATGTGGGATCCTCCCAGACCAGGGCTCGAACCCATGTCCCCTGCATTAGCAGGCAGATTCTTAACCACTGTGCCACCAGGGAAGCCCTCTCCATTTTTAAAGTTTGTAGAGTGCTGTTATTAAAGGTTCCCAGGGTTTGGGGAGATCATCACAATAGAAAATTTTGTAGTCACCGTAATCAAAGTGGACTGTAAGTTGGGAATATAGAACCTAATAAAAATATATATTGTCCAAAGAGTACTGCCAAATTCTTGGGAACTTTCCTCTCAGAAGTTAAATTCTTCTACATCTTAGATTTGTTCTTAAGGATATGTGAAAACAGCCTGCACTTTTTCAACTTAATCAGGTACCTCAACTAGGTTTTTGTGGTTGCAAGAAACAGAAATTAACTGCACATGCTTGGCAGGCTCCAAGATGGCCCCCAATCATCTTTGCCTCCAGATATTCACACCCTTGTAGAGACCCCTCCCACAGTGAATCAAGGCTGACACTGTGTAACCAGTAGAATATGAAATAAATGGCAATGTACAACTTCTGAGGCTAGATCATAAAATGGCATTTCAGCTCCATCTTGGCCTCTTGGATACTTCCTCAGGGAGAAGCCTGCTATCATGCCATGAGGACACTCAAGAGAGCACATGAGGAACAGAGCTGAGGCCTCCTGCCAACAGCCAGCACCAACTTGTCAACCATTTGAGTGAGCCACTTGGGAAGTAGATGCCTCTTCTCTGGTCAGACTCTCAGTTGATTGATGGCTTGGTGGACATGTGACTGCAACCTCATGAGAGAGACCCTGAGCCAGAATCACCCAGCTAAGCCACTCCTGAATCCCTCACCCATAGAAATTGTGTGAGATAATAAATATTTATTGTCTTTTAAAGTTTTGGGGTAATTTGTTTTGCAGCAATAAATAACAAATATACAACAATAACATAAAATATAAATAAAAGTAATGTATTAAAAGGAAATTCAGAAATTCAGAGAATTGAAGGAAACACCAGAAAAGACTCAGGGACAGAGGCTAACTCTGGGGATCTAGAAAGTAGGACATAATGATTTTCAGAGTTCATTTGTCCAAATGAATTGGTAATGACCATTTTTAGTTCCTCTTACATTCTGCTTGACATTCTGTTAGAGATCCCAGGTACAGAGGGTCTAGTCAACTCTTGACCAAGAAAGAATGGAGTATCATGATTGGCATTCCCACTGAGAATGTATGCAACAGGAGAACTGTAGTTCCCCAGAGGAAAACTAAGATGTTATTATTACAAAAGGAGTTATTGATGCTGATTAGGCAAAGGAAGAGATGTCAACTACCAATAGCCTGATAGTTCTTGAGATTGCCAAGTGGCTTGGTAACATCAGAGTTGATTCAACCCTGTGTAGAACAGCCATTATCCTGCATAGAATTTTTCCAAACACTATATATTCTCAAAAGTGTAATGCCATTAAAAGTGGTAAGAAAAAAAAAAAGAAACCATTTCTGATTAATTTTGGAGATATTAGGGGTGGTCTTCATCTTGAGTGACTTCCACAATTGCTATTCTATGTTAATTAGAATAGGCTCTAACAAGTAACGTAAAGTGTTACAATAGAGTCTTCTTTCTTGCTCAAACAGGAGTACTGGACAGGTAAATGGGGCACCAGGTGTCTCTCATCATTGTGGCAATTCAAGGATCAAAGCAAATGGATGCTCTGCCATCTTCAACACATGACTTCCAAGATTTTCTTGTGAAATAGTCCCATTTCAGCCAGTCAGTAGGGGGAAAGGTCATGGAAAAGCACAAATGAAATTTTTTTATGATTCAGTCTTACAGGAATGACCATTTCTTCTAACATCCCATTGGCTAGAACACAGTCACATGACTCCACCTAATTGCAAGGGAAGCTGGGAAATGTAGTCCCCAGCTAGACAGCCACTTCCTAGTACAACTTTATATCAAGGAAAGAATAGCATGGGTTTTTGGGTGATCTCCTAGCCATTTCTGCCACATATTAATCCCTTGGTCACTTCTTATTTTTTGTCAGCCCAGTATGTATTACATTATTAGTTTCCTTGGAGAGTAATAAGACCCCTGCTCAATACAATGTGCACACAAATGAAATCCAGGGTCTCTTCAAGATATTTATAAATGAACAGTTGGTTTTAGGACATGCCTCTCATACTGGTTAGGGCTTATGGTGTTTCTGATCCCATCATCATTTTAGGAATATCAGAGTGATTTTCAGCTCTATACCATAAAATGTGTGACATGGAAGTTTGTCCCCGCGGCATCAGTGTTGGAAAAAGTGCCAGATCTGGTTGCCACAGTTTTTCCAGATAATTGCAGATTTGCTTCATTAACTCTCATTCAGCTGCAGGCTGACATGAGGCCTCTGAACCCTGGGTTATTTCAGTTCTTAGAATCTGTGGAGGCATCTTGGCTCAAGATACAGATTGGCTAAAAATACTGAAAAAAGAGAGAAAGGTATAAATAGAGTCTACTTACAGCCAAGTACTGCACATGCTGAGATGTAAAATAAAGCATTCCAGGCAAAGCATGAGTTTGGGGGCAGGGGATGCCAAGTTATTTAAAATTCATATGACTCTTTATTCAAATAAAGTCACTGGAGGAAGTCCACTATAAAAGTGGAAATCTTGGGTTGAAGTTTGTGCTGCGTGTGTGGACAGTGGAGAGAGGTGGCCAAGTATTTAGGGACCAGATCCCTAGCTGCTGCTTCTCCATGACTGCTCCAATCATTTACCTCATGGAACAAAAATGTTTAAGTCACCAAACTAGTATCTTAGGGCAAAGTAAGTAGGGCCTGCCTTAAAAATAACCAACCAATGGCCATGTTGCATTTGTACCTGCATGTCATGAGATGCTTTTCAGAGTCTTATTAAATAAATATATTGATTGTGGCAAATAGTTTGTCTGATAGAACTTAGAAGAGAATGATTAAAAATGTAATTATATCTCTGAGAGAAGCTCTTAGTACTGGAATTGCAAGCGACTTGTTTTCCCACATTAAACTCCTGGATCCAACATAGTTAAGTTGTGAATGTCTAACTAGTATTTCAAAAGTAATATACAGAATAGACAGACTCTGATTTCCCCAGAGAACCTGCTCTACTCTTTGTATTTCTCTTATCAGTTACAACAAAATGATCTGTACATTATCTCAGGCCGTCAACTCAAGGGTATCTTTTAGATTTCTCTCTTTGTTTCCCCACCTACTTCCAGTCTACATATGTCCTGTTGGCTCTGCCTCCAAAATTCTGATCTGACCACGTCATACCATCTTGGCTGCCACCCTCGGTCCCCGGATACCTGCAGTCACTTTCTATTTGGTCTCCCTACTTCCACTATTACTTCCCTAGAATCCATTTTTCATGTGGCCGCTAGAGTGATGGTTTCTAAAATCCAGATCATGTCCAAATCAGATCATGTCACTTCCCTACTTGAAAGCTGCCAATGCTACCTGTTGACATTAGAACACAACACAAATTTCTTACTCCTGCTTTTAAGACCTTATTACATGGTCCTTGTCTAAGTTTTTGATCTCATCTTATATTTCTCTTCCCTTTGTTTGCTATGCTCAATATACATTGACCATTTCAGTTCTCAAAATCTTCAACTGTGTTTCTGCTTCTGAGTCTTTGTGCTGGCTTTTCTGCTGCCTGGAACACCCTCTCCCCAGATCTTACTATGCTTTGTTCCTTTTGATATTTCAGGTCTAGGCTTCTTTAAAAAGGCCTTCTCTGACCACCTCATACTTTATTCCATTACCCTGTTCTCTTTGCTCTATTACACTTAGCACTATCTGAAACTATTGTACTGAATTTCAGTTTTTATAGTTCTCGTCCCATGAGTAAAATGAAGCTTCCTAAGAACAAAAACACTTATCTGTGTTAATCTCAGCTGTGGTGTGTATCCTCAGCATCTACAAGAGTATGTGCCATATAGTAGGTGGAATATAGTAGGCGTTTACTTTGATAAACTGCTTCTCCAGGATGCAGGGCTCAGTTTGCAGCCTAGAAATGTCCTAAAGGATATAGAGGAGTCCCTAGCAATTGAGAGCAGAACAGGGAGAAACCATCAGACAGACCTCACCAGAGGAAGGACATATTCCTATCAGAAATGGCTATGCAGGTTGATGGGTGCTTATATGACCCCCAAAGCCTGAAACAGTTGCCTTTCATCCTTCACTATCCTTCCCCTTGAGGAATAATAACATCTCTAAAACAAGCTGGGAGTCATTGGGTCCATTATTCTCCTTCATTTCTTTCCATATCTGCAATAAATGATATTTAAGGGAAACAATGAAAAACGGTTAACTGTTTCCTACTGATAAGAGCAGAATTATTATAGTCAGACTGTTGTACTACACTACTGTAGTCCAAAACTGAAGAAGAAATGCTTCGGAAGGTGATCTGCCTCATAAAATCTCTTGACAGCAGTCTGTCACACTTTGGAACAGCAATGTATACTTAAAAATAAATGGAAATGGGGAGATACCCCTGACTCCAACATGAATGTCTTAAAGGAGACTGATGATAATTACATTCAGATGAGATATTTTTAACATGTCAGAAAACGGACCATGATATTTCGAGCATTGACCATGATGTTGCAAGCAATATCACATTCATGACATTTCAGTCATTTATTCCCACCAGCATCTGTGGGTTGGCTGGGGGTCCACGGACCGATTGTGGGTTCAGTTGGCAGCTCTGCCTTGAGCTAAAGGTCTGGCTTAACTTAGCTCCTCACTCAGGGCTGGGCTCTGGCCTGCCCTAGTGTGTTTCTTCTGGAGTCCGGAGAATTGCCCTGGGGAAGTTTGTCATGGGGATGACAGAAATGCCGAAAATCAAGCAGAGCCTACTGAGACCTAGACTCAGCATTGTTCCACAGTTACTTCTACGCACATTCCATTGGCCAACACAAGTCGTATGGCCAAGCTGCCCCAAATCAAGGGTAGGGAGGGATACATTTCACCTATGATGAGGTCACAGAAAGGATGTGGGTACAGGGAGGAATGAAGAATTAGAGTCAAAAATTCAATCCAGTACAGTGTATAATCTAATAAATAAGCCCATAGAAAGTCCTGCCTAGTAGTGGAGTATATTCACGTATATGTGTAAATGCATACTTTCCATAAAATGTATATCAACATTTAAGACCATTCTAACAAGGTAACCTGATCTCTCTCAAAACCAGGTTTCAATGGTGAGCAATTTTGTAAGACGAAATTATGATGAATTCCTTGTAATTATTTCTAACCAGGAGTGCCAGTGGCAAGACCTCTTTTAGAAGAGTTGGCGCATGACTTGTTCTCCTGCATAAGCATTTTAATAACTCCCAGCTATTGAGACATTATTTTTTTTTTTTGTATTTGGCTTAGGAGACAGGCCTTGGAAACAATATTATTTTTCAAAGTGTTTTTTTGTTTTTCTTCACTCCTGTCATTCAAAGGGAGGCCACACATATATTGACGAGTCTCAGGATGGGGTGGCAGATAAAAGTCTTTGGAAACCTTTGACAGGGACACTTTGGTTTCATTCAAGTGGACTTTCCCTGTTATGTGCTGCTGGTTTGGGGTCTGGAGCTCTGGCTCCCATTCTAGATGATTTGTGGTTTGTTTCCCACTCTCTAAAAAACCTGGGCTGTTATTTCTGTTCACTGTCAAGGTCAGTAGATGAGCCAGGTCTTCTTAGAATTTCAGAGGAACCATCCTATGGATGGTAGTGACGGGGGACTCGATGGTCCCACGTCTGCCTTTCCCTCACTCCATGTTCCATTCCAGGTTGCAGGGCAGTCTCCTGTCGAGACTTGTTTCAGGACTGGGTATCAGTCATTTATACACAATGGTGAGTCACTTCTGTAAAGGATATTAACATTTAGGGCTCCTTAAAAAATTATGGGATGGAAAACTTTACCTGCAGCAGTAAGAAGTTACTGAACTCGATATAAACAAAAAAACCTGGGTGGACTGAAAATCTAGAACAGAGAGGGGCAGTAGAAAACCAAACTATATGTATATGTATATGTGATATGTAATGTAATACACACATGTGTTACATATAAATATGTATACAAATCATATAATGTATAAAAATTAAGGAAATTTAAAATGCAGTATGTAAAAATATACTTTTTCCAAAAACACATATAAACCCAAAGCTACTTATTAAATACAGTCATGTTGCATCTGGGATGAAGGGAATGAGGATTGAGAATAGAAATGAAAGAGGGACTTCCCTGGTGGTGCAGTGGTTAAGACTCCGCCTGCCAATTCAGGGGACACAGGTTGGAGCCCTGGTCTGGGAAGATCTCACATGCTGTGGAGCAACTAAGCCCATGAGCCACAACTTCTGAGCCTGTGCTCTAGAGCCCGCGAGCCACAACTACTGAAGCCCGCATGCCTAGAGCCCGTGCTCCACAACAAGAGAAGCCACCGCAATGAGAAGCCAGTGCACCGCAACGAAGAGTAACCGCCGCTCGCCGCAACTAGAGAAAGCCCGCGCCCAGCAACAAAGAGCCAACACAGCCAAACAAATATATAAATAAATAAATAAATAAATGAAAAGAAACTGTATTAAAAAAAAAGAGAGAGAATAGAGATGAAAGAGAATAAACAAATCAAATAGTAAAGGATGTGGGACAATGATGATCACATACCAGGAAATGAAAAATATGATCAACTCAGTCACCTGCCACTAAGATCAGAACCAAGCAAGAAAAGAAGAAAGGCGGGAAGGAGCCTAGGAAGACAGGAAGGAAAACAGGAGGTTTGCATACCTGTTATGGCATTTTCAGATGGTGGCCTAGCAGGAAGGAAAGTATTTACCATTTGGGGCTGGTGAGCCACAGCACCCAAAGCACCTCATCCAGCACCCACCACATGGTTAAGCGCTCATTTAGTACTTTTGAATTGCATTGAACCTAATTGCCTCAAGGAGGCTGACTTCCCTGAATCCTTGAGTCCACATCCTTTAGGCTGACTTCATTCTCACTGTGAAGAACTGCCAGAACAAATGTTAGAAAGGATCGTAAAGTCCTTTAATCTAACCACATCCAGTAGAGGACACTTTGTTTTTTGTTTGTTGAGGATCCACTCTTCTTGTTTTCTGTTGATAGGTCTCACATTTACTCTGGGAGAGCACCTCACCCCACTCTCATCCTATATGATTTGGATAAGGCTGAATTTTCCCTACTTGACCTTTTTGGAAGTGAACCAGCCCCACCATTGGAGTGGGATTTTTGTTGTTTTTTGAATTTTTGACTCTAGTTCTTCATCCCTCCCTGTACCCACATCCTTTCTGTGACCTCATCATAGGTGGAGTGTATCCTTCCCCACCCTTGATTTGGGGCAGCTTGGCCATGTGACTTGTGTTGGATGTGTGATCCAATTCAGGACAATGTGATCTCAATTCTAGGACATTTGGGGAGAAAACATATTTCAGAAAAGTGGTGTGTTTCTATGGGGATTTCTATAGGATATATAAGGTTTGAGAGCCTAGGGCCACCATACATGAAGAAATCTTGCCTGAAAATTAGCCAATACAGAAAAGAGACAGAGAGATTCAGAAATAAGGAGGGAGGTAAGGAGGGAGGGAGAGAGGGAGAGAGAGAGAGAGAAAAGGAGGGGAAGGGAAAGGAGGAGAGGGGAGAGGAGAGGAGAGAAGGGAAGAGAAAAGGAGAGAGAGAGATAGGGAGATATCTTGGGTGTTACTTGCTTAAGTAGGTTTGAGTTGGACTTTTTTAAATTTTTTTTAACCACTTCAAACCTTAGGAGTGGTGACTAACACATCCCAGAGTCAGTACAGCTTCTTGGAAATTTCACCCTCCAGTTGAGCTTCACCGAACTCATAGTGACAAGAACCCCCTCACATTTCCAAACGACCTTGCCCATCTCTGTACAGCTTGAACTATCAGGAAAATTCTATCCAATGTCTATCTTCCTGAAACTTTCTGGCATTGGTAGCCATTTTATAACTTACAGCTGCATAGAAAAATTTAATCCTTCTTTCAGCTATCATGTACCCACGTTGTCTCTTCTGCAGCGAAATACCTACCCCATTCTCGGGTTAAATCTCCAGTATCCAAACTAAATGCCATCAAGAACTTTTCTCATACAATAAACCAGTCTTACATTCTGTGTCTCGGTTATACTACCTGTGTCAATAATTATTGCTACATGACAAAGCACCCCAAAATTCCAAAATTCAGTGTCTTAAAAATCAGTAAGCACATATTGCTGTTTCCATGGCTCTGGGCCCCCTGGATGGTTCTTCTGGTCTTAGCTGAGATCACTGATGCATCTGTGGTCAGCTGTAGATGCAGCAGGCAGCCTGCTGATCTTGAGTGGACTGTCTAATATATATAGTGGTCACTTGTCTACCGACTGGTTTTCAGTGGTCGTGACTAAGGCAACTGGTTTCTCCTCCACGTGGTCTCTCACTCTCCAGAAGGCTAGCCCAGGCTTGTTCATGAGGAAGGAGTTTTCTGGAAGAGCAAGACATGCAAGGCCTGGGGAGGCTTGGGCTCAAAGCCCATCACTCCTTCACCTTCTGTTGGTTAGAACAAGTCATGAGGCTAGTCCAGATTCCAGGGGTGGAGAAATAGACTCCACTTGTTAACCGGAGTTGCTTCAAAGTCCCATTGCAAAGGGTAGGGTGGAGCACTGGGGCCAGTTTTATAGTCAATGTAGCACAGAGACTAAAAACCACAAACAAACAAGTCCTTTAGGAGTTGTGTGGGGAAAGAAAAAACCATCCTTCTATCCTCTGTCCTTCTAGATTCTTCTGGATGGTTTAAGAATTAAATTTACAGGAGATAGGTTAGCAGGAGAAAATTAATTTCAGTTACGCACGTGGCGGTGGGCTGGGGGGTTCCATAAGAGCGTGGGTCCCAAGGACGGTTAGGCAATTGAAGCCTATACTCCATCCGAGAGAAGGACAAGGGGGTAGGGTATTTGGATGTAAAAGGGAAGGAAGTTCTTGAGTTATTTGTAATGAAATGGATGGACCTAGAGTTTGTCATACAGAGTGAAGTAAGTCAGAAAGAGAAAAACAAATACTGTATGCTAACACATATACATGGAATCTAAGAAAAAAAAAGTCATGAAGAACATAGGCGCAAGACAGGAATAAAGACACAGACCTACTAAAGAATGGGCTTGAGGATATGGGGAGGGGGAAGGGTAAGCTGTGACAAAGTGAGAGAGTGGCATGGACATATATACATTACCAAACGTAAAATAGATAGCTAGTGGGAAGCAGCCGCATAGCACAGGGAGATCAGCTCGGTGCTTTGTGCCACCTGGAGGGGTGGGATAGGGAGGGTGGGAGGGAGGGAGATGCAAGAGGGAAGAGATATGGGAACATAGGTATATGTATAACTGATTCACTTTGTTATAAAGCAGAAACTAATACACCATTGTAAAGCAATTATACTCCAATAAATATGTTAAAAAAGAAAAAACAATCACAAGAAAAAATAAAAAAGGGAAGGAAGGCAAGTTACAGGAAGATGAAAGAGAAATGTTCGGTAAACAGATGTCTGCTGGGCCATGCAAAGACAATGGGACACAGAGAGGACTTTGACCAAACAGGCCTTACTAAGTTTCCCCCAGTCTACAACACCAAGTTCACATTATATTTTATTTATCTATAGGCTCTTTATCTAAATTCTTTGAGACAGTTAAGGGGAGGAGGTAAAAGCTCTTCCTGAGTCTTTTGTTTCTTAAAAACAATCAGCCCAAACTAATCTTCAAGCCAAAGAGATACATTTTGGGGTAGCAACTTTTGTTCCCATATGGTTTGATTTCATTAAATCTGCATTCTGTTTGTGTCTAATCCCAAGGTCTTAATCAGGATCAAAAATCACTTAAGTAAATTTGGCAAATCATAACTTATATCCTAGCTCTTTCAACAGTAACTAAGAAGAAACATGGAAAGCAGAAAGAGCTAACCTCTATTTCAAATTCTCAGTTGGTTTAAACATGTTGCATTTTATCAGGGTTTGGTTGAGGGAATAGAATGACTTTGGCTCCTGTTAATATGTATTGAGTAAAGACCTTCTATTCACTTTCTGGCAGGAGCAAATTAGCAAAACCAAACCTTGGAGATAGTGTATTTGTAAATATTGAAGACCCGCTCCAGCTTTCAGAAGACTGTCCTCACTGGCTTTACCTTAAGTCTGCACTGGATGATGATTTAGTACTGAACAGACAGCTCTCTTATCAGATAGGGTTGGTTCTTCTATAAATACACACTCATTCATCCATCCATCGAACCAACACTTACAAAGTGCATCTTGCACAGAATAATATCGATTAGGCACACGATACAGTAAGTTAATGATTGTGACTTATCATGAGAAGGCAGGGTGGGCTTTAGCCTTTCTTTTTTTCCTTGAAAAATAACCAAATATTAATGGGACCTTTGAGTTGGGAAGAGCCTGCCAGGTCTGTGATGACTGGTTATAAATGTCATGGAAGGGACTTGCCCAGTATTTGTTGGGGACATGAGCTTTTGTGACTTTCGGTCTTACCTGGTTTAATGTTACTGGGGCTGGAGCATGGAGCTTACCTTCAGTTTTGAAGTCATTTAGCATTTGACTCTAAAACACTTCTGACTTACGGAATAATATTGCAGAGCCCGGTAAGAAGGTTCAAACAATCTTTTCATCATAAGCAAAGTGGGAGATGAATCTGCAGCTAACTTTGTTGGAATCGGTTCCTGTGGGGGTCTGTCAAAGTGAAAACACAGAGTCAGGCACTCTGTAAATTTAAGACTTTTCTAGTGGGCATTGGCTATATATGATTTTGCCCTTATATTTTAAGTTATAAATAATTCTGCTTATTTAAAAAATCCAGGCTGAAGGGACCTGGTTACATTAGAGATTATGTCCAATTCCTCCTAGTAACCCTAGAGAATTCTCTTAACTGAATTTATTCATCAATAAGTATAATGATTGTACTAAATAAGTCAATCTTGAATCTTCCTCTTAGATTTATAAGACTATATATTTATGCTGTTTATGGGAACCTCGGAGCCACTCTGCCATTCTGGGAGGGTGGACATCAGTGGCTTCATTTTACACACGAGAATGCTGAGATCACAGCCAAGGTGAAATTTGTAAGAGTAGAATCTAATATGGGAACTTGGAATGCTATTAAAAGGCCTTCCACAGCTTGCATCCAATTCTTCCACAGATTTCAACAGGGCATTGCTCTAGAGAGCTAATGGCTCCCAAAGATGCTTTGATCATAGCAAGATATTTAGTCAAGTTACCACCATCCCAGGGGGATCGATTCCCATCTGATGGGCCTTCCAGATGCAGGGGCTCTTTCAAATGTGTGTAAGTGAACCAAACAACACTGTTTGGTCTGGCCATTAGTATACTTACCATCACAGAGAAAGGAAGACACACAAAACCACAGTCCATAGACCTTGACCTCCATGGGTCCTGGTTTCCTTATCTGTAAAATGAGAGGGTTAGACTAGATGGTACCCAAGGTCCCTTCCTGTTCTGAAGTTCTGAGATTTCCTTTCCTAATAAGATCAACAATTGAGTTGTAGATAACAAATAGATTTCCTTCCCTTTTGGCCCAGTTTGAGTCAAATATTAATAAAGAGTCATTGCATACTAATTTATTTTTCTTCTCCATTCTAATATTTTAATTAAATGTCTACCTATTAAGTGTGTTTTCTGGGGAGGGTACTAAGACCATATAACCTTTTCTAAGCACTCCAATATAGAATGCAGACACACCATGAGCAATAAACCATATTACTCAGGCTTCTTCTCAGGCTTACTAAAGCTAGATTTGGGGTTTTCTAGGAATGAACCAAGGTTCCACTCTCTTAAGGACTTCTCATGGGAAAGGATGGCTATGTTCCTGTGAACTGTGTAGTGAACATTCTCAGTCACCATCAAATCCTGTTTATCAAAGCAGTGCATCCATACTCCAGCTGCTGTGAGTGTCCAATGATAGGTGCTCTCTCTGTCCACCACCCCTTTTCTGAAGGACTGCCCTTGACCAAAAGTGCCAAATTCCCCAGAAGTTTATTTCCTCAACCTGGGGCGCCCTGCAGCTAGTACCTAACTGATGGCAGTGACCAAAGGCCAGCTCCTTGTCTCCAGATGAGAGAAACTCTAGTGTAAACCCAGCTCCAGAACTCTCCATGGGATCAGATGGAGGCTAGACTTTAGGTGAGACCACATTCTAGCTCCTTCTTCTGTCTCCTCTACTTCTCTTGCTCTCTTTTTCCTGAGAGACCTCTCGCAATGAATCACATACACTCCAGTTCCCTTCTCAAGCTCTGCCTTGAGGAAACGTGGCCTCAGGTCCTACAGCGACATAGCTCTCCCTTGGAGTTCAGGCATTACTTCCTGAGACTGTTTTTCCAAGTTTTCATAAGTCTTCATAACTATTTACATCTCTACACATTCAGGAGCCTTCATGGAGTAAAGGAAGGCAGCCACCCACTGTCCTGAGAACATGAGGGCACCTTGGGAAGTTGTTCTGGATGCACACAGAAACTCCCCTCAGGCCACAGTCTGAGGAAACAGGACTTGGATGCTAAGTGGAAACTCTGAAGACCCCAGAGTGGCAAAGCAAAGGATCTCAGAGCCCCTTCTTAAGCCAGCAGGTCTCTGGTTGGCCTTTCACCAGTCCACCATCCAAGAAACTCATAACTAGAGACACTGTCCAGAGGGGAGGAGTGGATGCTGGTAGGTTGAGGGGCCACCACGCCAGGGTACCACAAGGGGAAGGTACCAGGGGCTGGAATCCAGTCTCACGTCCCCTCAAGACAGTCTATGGCAACAGGGGCAGGAGCAGGAAGGGAAGCAGAATGAGCCTTGGAGGGAGATAGGATTTTGTTTCCAAAAGCACCGGGGAGGGGAGAGGATTCCTGAGAGTGAAGCAGAGGTGAAGGCTGAAGGCTGGCTCTGTCTAGGGAGGGCCTCCTCTCAGGCTGGGGATGGGGGGGCAGTGATTGGTGAAGATGTCGCCCTTCAGGAAAGGTAATAGGCAGCTGTTGTGAGGAGATGGCAAAGCTGTCGAGAGGAAAAAAGGAGACCCTGGATTTAGGGGTTATAGGTGCTTAGATGGTGGGCCCCTGAGACATTCTGTGTGACCTGATGAAGGAAGACCAGGCAATAGTCTCTCTCCTATGGTGCCTGAGGAGGTCGGAAAGCAAGGACAGCCTGTGTTCAAATATCAGTGCGGAGGCTTATGATCTGTGTGGTCTTGGGGAGGTCAGTTCTGACATCTCTGAGCTTGTCTCCTCATCTACAGAAGGCAGAGAATGGTGCCTACCTTCTAGGGTGATGAGGGTCAGCTGCTTTGTCTGTGTAAAGTGAATGCAGGCATCTGTGAGTTAAAGGCTTTTGCACTGCTTAACATTCCTGGATTCTGGTATTGCCCTGGACCAGACCTTTTTCCTCAGCTCAGAGAAGTTAGGTTTTGGAAACAGATTTTCAATGGAGTAAAATTAACTTTCATTAGTGGGCCAAATAATAGCCAACACAGTCATTTTCTACCAAAGATGTATTTGCTTAAACTGCCTGTGGTTTCACTATATATTTATTTATTTTTTATTCTCTAGCTTACTGCTTTCAATATGTTATTTGTACATAGGTCTTTGAACCTTGAAAATAGGTGGAGAACAGAGACGAGACAGAGAGACAGAGGGAGAAACAAGTGCTTCAGCTTCTCAGTGAAGACTCATGAGTTCATTTATGCTAAATAAAGCAATGATGCTGTTTGCTGCCTGCAAGGAAGCTGTTTACTTCAAGGAAGTGGCAGAGACTAGAGTGGGCAGCAGGAAACAGAAGAGAGGAAATGGTTTATAAGCCCCCAGAAAAAATATACAGATAGAAGTTGATGAAAAGTGCTGGGGGAAAAGGATGCCTGATGTGATTCTTTTTCCAAAAGCAAAAGCGTATCATATGGCCAGGACTCACTTCTCTCTGCTGTTTCACATTCTTAGTGTAATTTTGCTGATTTTGAGAGGGCAACTCTAAATGCTTTAGAATCCTCAAAACCCTACTGTTGGTGAACAACTAAATGACTCCTGTGAATTTGAATTCTGCAAAAGGTGAAATCAACAGAAACTCGGAGAAACATGCAAAGGAAAGAAAACTCCAAGGACTTACTAGAGATTTTACAAACCAAAGCTAGGCTTCTTTTTTATTTTTTTCTTTTTCCTTTTGCATGATCACAAGACGGTCCAGAGCAGAGAGCAAAACCCAGGGTTCACACATATATTTATTTAGTTAGCAAGGCATTCCTGTTTTTATAGCTCCAAGTTCTTAACTTTCTTGTTAGCAAATGTTAACAAGGTTTAAAATGTATAAACGGAGCTGTGGCATGTAAAAAATGTTGGCCTATCCTGGCTCCTTCTTCTTTTATACCCATGTTCAATGAAAACATCCCACTGACAGGCAGAATGTCTGGGCAACTTTATAGATAGTGTTCCCACCTCGGGGCCACAAGGTCACAGATTTGTTCCTGATTCTACTTAAAAAAACATTCAACAATGGTAAGTTTGTATGTGCTTTTATGGGAGGGAGCTATTTTATATGATCCAAGATCTTAAAGATACTCCAAGGAATCTTGCATATGTGCTAGGCTGCGAATTGGGAAGTCTGCTATGATGCTCGCTATGAAATTGGGGAGCTTCGCTGAATCACAGGCAAAGACGGACTGTAATAATTCTCAGACATTGTGTCCACCCAAGGCCAGAAAGCACTTTGTTTTCATGGTGGTAATCAAAGTGCTTGAAAGGCATTTCAACCTGCTGTTCCAGTGTCGGTTTGCAGTGGCCATAAAAATGAAACAAGGCAGAGGCGCAAAAAAAAAAAAAAAAAAAAAGGAAAAAGGAAAAAAACAGACCCCACTGTAATCACACAGACGTTTTGTAACTACTTTAGACACTGCAGGCCTTTCCTTCTTGGGGCGGGTGTAAATATGGCTTCTAAAAAGTCGTTCTTGGAATCCCCGAAGGCCCCTAAATAGGGAAGTGAAATAAGCCATCAATGCCATAATGAGCAATAAGCACAGAGGCACTCCTAATAGAGGGGATTAGGAAATAGCCCCGTTGGGTGGTTACCATGATTTTCAGAGGCATGTTGACCAAAGAACAAGGCACTCCAAATCTGATTCCTGGGTTCAATTACTCCTTCAATCTGAGTTGGCCATTATGACTTTCTCTGTCTGATAGCCTTTAGGAGAAGTGTTGTGTCAGCTATGAGCCTAGATCTCAGCAAGGTTTTGCATTTCCACTTCTTTGCTTAGACCCTGCCCAGCCATGTGAACAATCCAGGCTACTCACCTGAAGGATGAGAGACCCCATGGAAGCTAGGAGCCATCCCAGCCAGGACCACCCTAGGCCAGCCAGCTCCTAGTTCGCCTGGCTGACCAAAGGACCGTAAGGAAGTGATCCCAGATTCAGAAGGCAAGGATATAGACTCTTCCTCTTGATGCAAAGTGGCAAAGTCACATTGGAAAGGGGCAAGGATACAGGGAGAGGCAATGACTTGCAGTTATTTTGCACAGTCTTCCACGTCTACTGCACAGTGCCACTATGCATATTGAAGGACTAAATATTTGCAAAGCATTTAAGAGTAGTGTCTGCACAGAATAAATGCTCAAGAATGTGAGCTAGTATTACTGTTTCTAAAATAGATGCCATAATGCGCGGACGTGCTACTTAATGCCACTCTGCCCCTTACTCTTAGGGACTGATACGGACAATTCTCACAAACCCATGATTCACTCTGGCAGCACACACAGGAACTGGAGTGAGAGAAAATGCAATCAAACCACATAGTGCGTGTTAATATACCCCTAACCATCTTTCTTTCCTTAATGGAAGCACCCCATTTGACAAGTCTCCCCACCTCACCCCACCCCCCAAAAAATGTATACATTGTCTCTTCCCTTCAAACATTGACCAAAGGTTTCAATGGTAAAGATGACTCATACGTTAAAGAATGGGAAGAATTTCCTTTATTGCTTCTCAATCCATTGTCTCGCTCTCATGAAATTGCTGAATGACACCAGAGAATATAAAACCTGCCGAAGAAATAAGCACTGCATGACATGTGGCGGGGTTTCCAACTCATCAGGAAAAACCTCAGATCAACTTGTTTCTCTGGAGACAGCACACATCCGGGGCTGTCCCGGTACCCCAGGACTCATAAAGCTCCTATCTCCAGGGCACAGGTGAGGCCTTCACATTCTTTGAGAACAACAGCCTGTTCATTTCCTCCATGGCTATAAAGTGGCTTTATTGGACTTCAGTATCTAAAGGAAACAGAGCTCTGGGTCAGAGGGCGCTTTTAGCGAGTCACTGGCCCCATTTAGAGCCCAAACCTCAGGGATGTGGGGTTGGGAGGTGCTCTTGAACTCTTTGAAATGTAAGTCAATTTAAAGTTCAAAGGAAGCTTCCTGGCTTGATCATTGTTGTTGGGGGGAGATGCATTTATATAGTTAAAAATGCTTAGAAGATTTAGCTGTTGTAGCATCAGCTATTACTAAGCGATGTTTCCCTGTGATTTGGCAACACAGACTGTACTACTCTAGAGGGAAAAGCAATTCAGATATTGAGGGAAACCCTTTGCCAACTACAGTGGGATTCACTATTTGGAAAGCCCAAGGATGGGTTGTCTTCAACATCCTTCCCCATTAAGCATTAACTTCTATACAGATTAGGTGGGGGAGTCTCAATTCAAAGAGAAAAGCATCTGTTTATATGATCGGAGAAGTATATCTTCTGCTCAAAGTATGATTCAACCTACTGATTAAATTCTACATCTGTGTTTCCTAAAGTGTAGTCTGTGGCACACATGTCTTGAGGCAGGCTCCAAAAACAAGTAGCTCTCTGTGCAAATAGGTTGGAGAAACACTGCATACTGTGTTTCACTCTTGTGCATTCACAGTGCACTTTGGTCTGTTGAAGCTTTAGAGAAGTCAGGCAATATAGAAACATGTTTTATACCAACCCAACATTTCCAGAAGATGTATAACCTTTGTTTTCTATTTTAATTACGAGAACTTAAACGTCTTGAGAGAGATCAAGTAGACTTTGAGTGATCACCATTACAGTATGAGTAAATCAGATGACCATAACATACTTTGGAGCATGCTGTTGTAGGTATTTCACACAATTCAGCGTCTTTGGAAAATGCTAGGCGCAACAGTTAGATGACTTTCATAGTTTCAGACAGACTCTTAGTTGTAAGTTGTTTTATAATGTGGGTCTTCTGTTTGAATCGGAATAAGTCTAAACAATGCATTGGAAATAAGTTTAAGGAAGAAATGTCTGAAACAAATTATTAATAAGATTAAGGTACGTATACCTAGGGTATAGCGTTGCTACAATTGAAGGCAGGTAAATTCTGATACTGGGGCCACCAGTGGTTCTAGAAATATCTATGAAAGGGGATTCTTCCCTATGATCTCCCTTGTTCCTTATTCAACTTGTCTTATTATCTCTCTTGCTGGACCCTTTGCTATTCCAGCCAGCTACTTTGTCATTCTGCAGCATGGGCGTATGCAGTCGACCTGGACGGATTCAAAGTTAGTACTCAAATGCCTTTGCCATTCTTCCTGGTATTCCTTTGCCTTGTACTCTTAAGGTCCTCAAGACGGATTCTGCTTCTTGCTAAAGTTTTCAATTAAACAAACACACAAGTAGAAAATCCTAAAGGGGATCACACATTTGTCTGTGATGTGGTTGAGGAGATTTCACTCAGGTTTCTTTGCTTTGGGCTGAAATATGATCATGTCATCTCATTTTGATTATAAGCACTGACTGGGATTTATATGTGTCATTTTTAAAATAAGGAAAATAGAAAAATTAATAGACAAAAGTTCTTTTTCAAAAACATGGGATCGATGTTGGTGATGGGGGTTTGGCAATAACGGAGCAGTCTTCAGATGGTCAAAGTTTAGTAAACAACACTCCCCCACCTTTCTCTTTCACCTGATCCCCTCTATAGTATATTTTTTCCCTTGGCTTCCCAATACAGTATATAAAGAATAATGTAGCCCTATATGTTGCCCGCTAAAGACTCTGTTGACCTAGATTTTATTTCACCTGACTCTGGCATTTATTTTCTAGAACAAAAGTCAGGCTCTGTATCTGGTTACTCTTATATGGTGCTGTCAACACTGAGACCAACTCAGCAATGGAAACAATGCCCTATTTATTTATTTTACACATCTTTATTGGAATATAATTGCTTCACAATGCTGTGTTAGTTTATGCTGTACAAAAAAGTGAATCAGCCATATGCATACATATATCCCCATATCCCCTCCCTCTTGAGCCTCCCTCCCACCCTCCCTATCCCACCCCTCTAGGTGGTCACAAAGCACCGAACTGATCTCCCTGTGCTATGTGGCTGCTTCCCACTAGCTAGCTATTTTACATTTGGTAGTGTATATATGTCCATGCCACTCTCTCATTTCGTCCCAGCTTCCCCTCAGCCCCCTGTGTTCTCAAGTACATTCTCTATGTCTGCGTCTTTATTCTTGCCCTGCCACTAGGTTCATCAGTACCATTTTTTTTTTTTTTTTAGATTCCATATGTATGCGTTAGCATACGATATTTCTTTTTCGCTTTCTGACTTACTTCATTCTGTATGATAGACTCTAGGTCCATCCATCTCACTACAAAAAACTCAGTTTCATTTATTTTTATGGCTGAGTAATATTCCATTGTGTGTGTGTGTATATATATATATATATATATATATATATATATATGCCACATCTTCTTTATCCATTCATCTGTTGATGGGCATTTAGGTTGCTTCCATGTCCTGGCTATTGTAAATAGTCCTGCAATGAACATTATGGTACATGTCTCTTTTTGAATTCCAGTTTCTCAGGGTATATTATATGCCCAGTAGTGGGATTGCTGGGTCATATGGTAGTTCTATTTTTAGTTTTGTAAGGAACCTCAGTACTATTCGCCATAGTGGCTGTATCAATTTACATTCCCACCAACAGTGCAGGAGGGTTCCCTTTTCACCACACTCTCTCCAGCATTTACTGTTTCTAGATATTTTGTTAATGGCCATTCTGACCTGTGTGAGGTGATACCTCACTGTAGTGTTGATTTCCATTTCTCTAATAATTAGTGATGTTGAGCATCTTTTCATGTGCCTCTTGGCCATCTGTATGTCTTCTTTGGTGAAATGTCTATTTAGGTCTTCTGCCCATTTTTGGATTGGGTTTTTTGTTTTTCTGATATTGAGCTCCATGAGCTGTTTGTATATTTTAGAGATTAATCCTTTGTCCATTGTTTCATTTGCAAATAATTTCTCCCATTCTGAGAGTTGTCTTTTTGTCTTGTTTATGGTTTCCTTTGCTGAGCAAAAGCTTTTAGGTTTAATTAGGTCCCATTTGTTTAGTTATGCTTTTATTTTCATTAATCTCGGTGGGTCAAAAAAGATCTTGCAGTGGTTTATGTCAAAGAGTGTTTTTCCTGTGTTTTCCTCTAAGAGTTTTAAAGTGTCTGGTCTTACATTTAGGTCTTTAATCCATTTGGGGTTTATTTTTGTGTATGGTGTTAGGCAGCGTTCTAATTTTATTCTTTTACATGTAGTTGTCCAGTTTTCCCAGCACCACTTATTGAAGAGGCTGTCTTTTCTCCATTGCATGTTCTTGTCTCCTTTGTCATAAATTAGGTGACCATATGCATGGGTTTATCTCTGGGCATTCTATCCTGTACCATTGATCTATATTTCTGTTTTTGTGCCAGTACCATACTGTCTTGATTACTGTAGCTTTGTAGTATAGTTTGAAGTTGGGGAGCCTGATTCCTCCAGCTCCATTTTTCTTTCTCAAGATTACTTTGGCTATTCGGGGTCTTCTGTGTTTCCATACAAATTGTAAAATTTTTTGTTCTAATTCTGTGATGAATGCCATTGGTGGTTTGATAAGGATTGCGTTGAATCTGTAGATTGCTTTGGGTAGTATAGTCATTTTTCATATTGATTCTTCCAATCCAAGTACATGGTATATTTCTCCATCTGTTTATGTCATCTTTGATTTCTTTCATCAGTGTTTTATAGTTTTCTGAGTACAAGTCTTTCGCCTCCTTAGGTAGGTTTATTCCTAGGTACTTTATTCTTTTTGTTGTGATGCTAAATGGGATTGTTTCCTTAATTTCTCTTTCTGATTTTTCGTTGTTAGTATATAGGAATGCTAGAGACTTCTGTGCATTAATTTTGTATCCTGCAACCTTACCAAATTCATTGATTAGTTCTAGTAGTTTTATGGGGGCATATTTAGGATTTTCTATGTATCATGTCATCTGCAAACAGTGACAGTTTTATGTCTTCTTTTACAATTTGGGTTCCTTTTATTTCTTTTTATTCTCTGATTGCTGTGGCTAGGACTTCCAAAACTATGTTGAATACGAATGGTGAGAGTGGACATCCTTGTCTTGTTCCTGATCTTAGTGGAGATGCTTTCAGTTTTTCACCATTGAGTATAATGTTTGCTGTGGGTTTCTCATATATGGCCTTTATTATGTTGAGGTAGGTTCCCTCTATCCCCATTTTCTGGAGAGTTTTTATCATAAATTGCTGTTAAATTTTGTTGAAGACTTTTTCTGCATCTATTGAGGTGATCATATGGTTTTTATTCCTTAATTTGTTAATATGGTGTATCACATTGATTGATTTGTGTATATTGAAGAATCCTTGCATTCCTGGGATAAATCCCACTTGATCATGGTGTGTGATCCTTTTAATACGTTGTTGGATTCTGTTTGCTAGTATTTTGTTCAAGATTTTTGCATCTGTGTTCATCAGTGATATTGATCTATAATTTTCTTATTTTGTGATATCTTTTTCTGGTTTTGGTATCAGGGTGATGGTGGATTTGTAGAAAGAATTTGGGAGTTTTCCTTCCTCAGCAATTCTTTGGAAGAGTTTGAGAAGGATCGGTGTTAGCTCTTGTCTAAATCTTTGATAGAATTCACCTGTGAAGCCATCTGGTCCTGGACTTTGGTTTGTTGGAAGATTTTAAATCACAGTTTCAACTTCATTACTTGTGATTGGCCTGTTCATATTTTCTTTCTTCCTGCTTCAGTCTTGGAAGGTTATACCTTTGTAAGAATTTGTCCATTTCTTCCAGGTTGTTCATTTTATTGGCATCGAGTTGCTTGTAGTAGTCTCTTAGGATGCTTTGTATTTCTGCAGTGTCTGCTGTAACTTCTCCTTTTTCATTTATAATTTTATTGATTTGAGTCCTCTCCCTCTTTGTCTTATGAGTCTGGCTAATGGTTTATTAATTTTGTTTATCTTCTCAAAGAACCGACTTTTAATTTTATTGATCTTTGGTATTGTTTTCTTTGTTTCTATTTCCTTTATTTCTGCTCTGATCTTTATGATTTCTTTCCTTCTGCTAACTTTGGGTTTTGTTTGTTCTTCTTTCTCTAGTTCCTTTAGGTATAAGGTTAGATTGTTTATTTGAGATTTTTCTTATTTCTTGAGGTAGGCTTGTATAGCTATAAACTTCCCTCTTAGGACTGCTTTTGCTTTCTTCCATGGATTTTGGATTGTCATGTTTTCATTGTCATTTGTCTCTAGGTATTTTTTGATTTCCTCAGTGATCTCTTGGTTATTTAGTAATGTATTTTTTAGCCTCCATGTGTTTGTGCTTTTTATGTTTTTTTCCCTGTAAATCATTCTAATCTCGTAGTGTTGTGGTCAGAAAAGATGCTTGATATGATTTCAGTTTTCTTAAATTTACTGAGTCTTGATTTGTGACCCAAGATGTGATCTATCCTGGAGAACGTTCTGTGCGCACTTCAGAAGAAAGTGTAATCTGCTGTTTTTGGATGGAATGTCCTATAAATATCAATTAAATCTATCTGATCTGTTGTGTCATTTAAAGCTTCTGTTTCCTTATTTATTTTCTGTTTGGATGATCTGTCCATTGGTGTAATCTAGGTGTTAAGGTCCCCCACTATTATTGTGTTACTGTTGATTTCCTCTTTTATAGCTGTTAGCAGTTGCCTTATGTATTGAGGTGCTCCTATGTTGGGTGCATATATATTTATAATTGTTATATCTTCTTCTTGGATTGATCCCTTGATCATTATGTAGTGTCCTTCCTTGTCTCTTGTAACATTCTTTATTTTTTGTATTTAAAACTTTTTTTTGGGGGGTACGTGGGCCTCTCACTGTTGTGGCCTCTCCTGTTGTGGAGCACAGGCTCCGGACGTGCAGGCTCAGCGGCCATGGCTCACGGGCCCAGCCACTCTGTGGCATGTGAGATCCTCCCAGACTGGGGCACGAACCCTGTCCCCTGCATCGGCAGGTGGACTCTCAACCACTGCGCCACCAGGGAAGCCCAACATTCTTTATTTTGAAGTCTATTTTATCTGATATGAGTATTGCTACTCCAGCTTTGTTTTGATTTCCATTTGCATGGAATATCTTTTTCCATCCCCTTACTTTCAGTCTCTGTGTGTCCCTAGGTCTGAAGTGGGTCTCTTGTAGACAGCATAAAGATGGGTCTTGTTTTTGTATCCATTCAGCAAGCCTGTGTCTTTTGGTTGGAGCATTTAATCTATTCACGTTTAAGGTAATTATCGATATGTGTGTTCCTATGACCATTTTCTTCATTGTTTTGTGTTTGATTTTGTAGGTCCTTTTCTTCTCTTGTGTTTCCCACTTAGAGAAGTTCCTTTAGCATTTGTTGTAGAGCTGGTTTGGTGGAGTTGAATTCTCTTAGCTTTTGCTTGTCTGTAAAGCTTATGATTTCTCCATTGAATCTGAATGAGATCCTTGCTGGGTAGAGTAATCTCGGTTGTAGGTTCTTCCTTTTCATCACTTTAAGTATATCATGCCACTCCCTTCTGGCTTGTAGAGTTTCTGCTGAGAAATCAGCTGTTAACCTTATGGGAGTTCCCTTGTATGTTATTTGTCGTTTTTCCCTTGCTGCTTTCAGTAATTTGTCTTTGTCTTTAATTTTTGCCATTTTGATTACTGTGTGTCTCAGCATGTTTCTCCTTAGGTTTATCCTGTATGGGACTCGCTGCACTTCCTGGACTGGGGTGGCTATTTCCTTTCCCATGTTAGGGAAGTTTTCGACTGAGCCACAGCCACCCCCCACCTCTGCAGGAGACCCTCCAACACTGGCAGGTAGGTCTGATTCAGGCTCCCCTGGGGTCACTGCTCCTTTCCCTGGGTCCTGATGCACACAGCACTTTGTGTGTGCCCTCCAAGAGTGGAGTCTCTGTTTCCCCCAGTCCTGTCAAAGTCCTGCAACCAAATCCCAGTAGCCTTCAAAGTCTGATTCTCTAGGAATTCCTCCTCCTGTTGCCGGACCCCCAGGTTGGGAAGCCTGATGTGGGGCTCAGAACCTTCACTCCAGTGGGTGGACTTCTGTGGTATATGTGTTCTCCAGTCTGTGAGTCACCTACCCAGTAGTTATGGGATTTGAAATTACTGTGATTGCGCCCCTCCTACCATCTCATTGTGGCTTCTCCTTTGTCTTTGGATGTGGGGTACCTTTTCTGGTGAGTTCCAGTGTCTTCCTTTCGATGATTGTCCAGCAGCTAATTGTGATTCTGGTGTTCTCACAAGAGGGAGTGACAGCACGTCCTTCTGCTCCGCCATCTTGGTTCAGAGCCGGCTTTGCCTCTGTGTCTTGTTTTTGTATCTGTTCAGCCAGTCTGTGTCTTTTGGTTGGGTCATTTAATCCATTTACATTCAAGGTTATTATTGTTATGTATGTTCCTATTACCATTTTCTTAATTGTTTTGGGTTTGTTTTTGTGAGTCTTTTTCTTCTCTTGTGTTTCCCGCCTAGAGAATTTTCTTTAGCATTTGTCGTAAAGCTGTTTTGGTGGTGCTGAATTCTCTTAGCTTTTGCTTGTCTGAAAAGCTTTTGATTTCTCCATCAAATCTGAATGAGATCCTTGCTGGGTTGAGTAATCTTGGTTGTCAGTTTTTTCCTTTCAGCACTTTAAGTATATTCTGACAGTCCCTTCTGGCCTGCAGAGTTTCTCCTAAAAAATCAGCTGATAACCTTATGGGGATTCCTTTGTATGTTATTTTTTGCTTTTCCCTTGCTGCTTTTAATATTTTTCTTTGAATTTAATTTTTGATAGTTTAATTAATATGTGTCTTGGTATGTTTCTCCTAGGGTTTACCCTGTGTGGGGCTCTCTGTGCTTCCTGGACTTGGGTGACTATTTCCTTTCCCATGTTAGGGAAGTTTTCCACTATAGTCTCTTCAAATATTTTCTCAGACCCTTTCTTTTTCTCTTCTTGCTCTGGGACCACTATAATTCAAATGTTGGTGCATTTAGTGTTGTCCCAGCGGTCTCTGAGTTTGTCTTCTATTCTTTTCATTCTTTTTTCTTTATTCTGCTCCTCGGCAGTTATTTCTACCATTCTGTCTTCCAGTCACTTATTCATTCTTCTTCCTCAGTTATTCTGTTATTGATTCCTTCTAGTGTATTTTTCATTTCAGTTATTGTGTTGTTCATCTCTGTTTGTTCTTTAGTTCTTCTAGATCTTTGTTAAACATTTCTTGTGTTTTCTCAATCCATGCCTCCATTCTATTTCCAAGATTCTGGATCAACTTTACTATCATTACTCTGAATTCTTTTTCAGGTTGATTGCCTATTTCCTCTTCATTTATTTGGTCTTTTAGGTTTTTACCTTGCTCCTTCATTTGTGACATATTTTTTTGCCATCTCTTTTTTTTTTTTTTTTTTTTATGGGTGGAATTGTGTTCCTGTCTTACTGACTATCTGGCCTGAGGCTTCTAGCACTGGAGTTTGTAGGCTGTTGGGTAGAGCTGGGTCTTGGTGCCACAATGAGGACCTCCCAGAGACCTCATTCCAATAAATATTCCTTGGAATCTGCAGTTCTCTGTTAGTCCTGCGGTTTGGACTTGGCGCTCCCACTGCAGGAGCTTTGGCCCAACCCCTGGCTCATGAACCAAGATCCCATCAGCCATGCAGGATGGCAAAAAAAAAAAAAATGAAGAGGAGAACACCAATAACAAAGAGTAAAAAATAAAATTAGATGAGGAAACTAACAGATATGTTAGAAAGAATATAAATATTAAAATATAGATGAGATAACAACTGGAAGGTAAAACAGAACCACAATAGTAAAAAAGAGGAGAGAAAAAAAAAGGCGGAAAATGCCTTGGCTCTGTGTGTGGGGGCTTAGGCATGGGCGGGGTTTAGGTGGTGGGCAGGGACTATGCTTAGGATCCACAGGGCTGGAAAAGGCCCCGGGGGTGTTGGTGGTGGGGCTTAGGCTCAATACAACAGAAAGGGCCCAGGCATACCTTTTGTCTCTGAAGGCTGGGGACCTGGCCTAGGAGCCCAGGAAGCCTGCAAATGCCCTCCGTTCCTCTCCTGCTCCTCTGGTCCTGGAGGGCCACTCCCGCCTACCTCTCCTGTTCTCCCCTGGCCTCCCTCCTATGCCTCCAGGACCAACATGGCCTGGAGGGGCCTTGGAGGGCAGGGGACCTGGCTTGGGAGCCCAGCAGGCTTCCTGGCCCAAGTGGTCAGGGCAAATGCCCTCTGCTCCTCTGTTCCTGGAGGGCCCCTCCCACCTACCTCTCCTGTTCTACCCCAGCCTCCCTGTTACATCCCCAGGACCAATATGGCCTGGAGGGGGCCTCTAAGGGCATAGGACCCGGGCCAAGAGCTGGGTAGCCTTCCTTGGCCCATAGGGCAGGGGAAATGCTAGGCGCACTCCCCCCTGATCTGAGCCCCCAAGGGTCCCTCCAGGTGTGGGAACCCCTCCCAGCCAGCCCTCATGGGCTCCTGTCTTGTCTGGCCTCCACTGCTCCTCCCTCCTCAGTCCCCCCCACATCCTACCAGGTCACTTGGGGGTTAATCCCATCTCCTTGGGCATCGAGGTCCCCCACCAGCATCTGGCAGGCACCCTAGTTGTGGGGAGACAGATACTCCATGTCTTCCAGTGCTGCCATCTTGACTCCGCCCAATGCTGTTTTTAAATAGCTGGCATTTCTAAATTTTTTTTACATTTAAAAAAATTTTTAATGGAAATATCCCTCAAATTTAGGACTGGACCGTAACTGGTTTCTCCCCTACACATCAAGGTGAATAAGCAAAGAGCCTATCATTAATTGCATACAGGTATCTGATTTTCTGTTGGGTTAGTTAAATTGAGGCATTTAATTGTGCTGTGGAAATTGGCGAGACTTGTATATGAAAAGTTTTCTTTTAAGTGAAAGAAAAAGAATAGTAGTTGGAGGAGTGGTCTCATTCAGATTTTTTGAATTTTGTCTCCAGCAAGTTATAAACCCAGAATCATCTCTGCTCTGTATTGTGGGCAATCTCAACTTTCACCACAAATTTCTTTTTTTTTTTTAACTTTTTATCTTATATTGGAGCATAGCTGATTAACAATGTTGTGACAGTTTCAGGTGCACAGCGAAGAGACCCAGCCATACATATACGTGTATCCATTCTCCGCCAAACTCCCCTCCCATCCAGGCTGCCACATAACATTGAGCAGAGCAATTTCTTTTTTAAAGTGTTCTGCATAAATTGGTTTTTGTTGTTGTTGTGATTTTGTGTTCCTTCACTGCTCCATAAGTCCTTCCAATACAGGTGGACTCTGTAGAATGCTTTTCTCCCTTTTAAATAATCCATCCTAAATGGCTCAGTGGTAAACACTTCAATCCAGTGCCATCTCTGGCTCGATGAGAATCGCTTTCAATCTACCGCTGGATCCACTTACTGAGAAGATTAGCTTTAGAACTTGGGATAGAGGAGGGTCTGCATCTGCTCATCCAAATTGAGAGTGTTAAGATAAGGCCCAAGCTGACTGAACTCTTGGGGTGTGTGTGTGTGTGTGTGTGTGTGTGTGTGAGAGAGAGAGAGAGAGAGACAGAGACAGAGAGAGACAGACGGAGAGAGACAGACAGAGAGAGACAGACAGAGAAAGACAGAGAGAGACAGAGAAAGTGTTTTAATTTGCTTGATTTGCTTTTTAGCTGAAGCTGTTGAATTATGAAGGAACAAATTTAATACTCAACTAATCAGCTGGTTTAACATGGTTCTCTTGAGGCTAAACTTTAGGTCAGACTGAATTCTGCAGTATGTCCTCTGCCACAGACCTGTGGGCCTCAAAACTTGCTGATAATCACAAAACATGCGATTTGCCCGAGGAACTTTTCCAGGAAGCTGGGATGGGGGAGAAGGAGAACTTTTTAAATTACAGAAAATCAGGACTTCCCTGGCAATCCAGTAGTTAAGACTCTGAGCTTCCACTGCAGGGGGCGTGGGTTCCATCCCTGGTTGGGGAAGTAAGATCCTGCATGCCACGTGGTGCAGCCAAAAATATAAATGAAGTGAAATAAAATCCTTGAGAATAATGTAAAGTAACTGAGTTTCCACCACCAGATTGATAATTCATTAAGCTACTCAAATGGTTAAGCAAACATTTACTGAGAAGCTGCTATGTGACAGACTCAATTGTAGACAGCAATAAAAGAAGCAAAATTCCAGCCATCCAGGACCTGATATACTAGTGGAGGAGATGGAAGAATATAGACAGCTGATGGACTTTATATATATGTATACACACACACACACATACACACACACACACATATGACAAAGCAAGTTTAGGAGAGAAGAGAGATGGAGAAAAGGACTGTCCTATGTTAGAAAAAATGTTCAAGAAAACCATATCTGATAAGATCACATTTCAGGTGATGATTATTTGATGATTATTTTGTTATAGTCTCTTGAAGGTATTTTTAAAACTTAAATGCGTTAGTGTAGATATAGTGGAAACATTTTTACATATATATGTGAAGAATACGTAATTTTTGTGTATATATTTTAAAATTTTATCTACATACACTCTATTGCTCGTTGTACTGCATCTTGCTTTTTTCATTCCACTTCAGCTTTTCTGTATCAGTGTGGATCTACATTGCTGAATACTTCATTCATATTAACTGATGTATAGTATTCTATAGAAGGATTGAATCATAATTCACTTTTCTCTTTCCCCATTGGTGGACCTCTGGGTGTTTTTACTTCTCACTGTCACAAGCAGTGCCTTAACAAGCTTCCTTGAGCCTGTCTCCTTGTGTACATGTGGAACATTTTCTCTGGGTATGTATGTAGAGGTAGAATTACTAGGTTACAGGGAAGGGGAATTTTTTTTTAATGCAGACTGCCAAATCCCATCCCAGATGTCCTGAATCACAATATCTGACAGCAGGTCTTGGGCATCTGTATTTCTTAAAAAGCTCTTTGGGAAATTCAGATACAATCTTCCAAGGGACCCATGTTTTGGAACCCATTACTCTAGCCCACATGAATCCATCTCACACATGGATTAGTAAAAGAATGAGAGATGAATACACTCTTCCTGGCAATGAGAATAATCTTTGTGTGTCCCTCCATTGGGCCCCAGGAGAGGCTGCTGTTGCTGTCCTCCCAGATACGCTTTCCGGGCTTGTGTACCCATCGGCCAGCTGCTGGGAGTGTTGGCTTCTGAGGGCTTCCAGCTGCCCATCTCCAAAGAACTGCCTTCAGCAGGAATCATCAGCCTGAAGGTTGTGATCTCTTTGCCCCTCCTCCCTCCAGTAAGCTCGGCTTAAGACTGACTGAAACTGGAGTATAAAGAGCTGGTCCACCTGCCCCAATTCTGTGGTTCAATCCATGCTGCAGCGCTCCGCAGGGAATCAGGCTGAGGCTGGACTCAATCTCAGCCCAACCCCCCGCCTTCCTGCTTCCCTCGCTTCCCTCCTCCTGGGAGTCTGGCATCAAAATATCAACTGCACCTGATGCCCTGCTTTAAGCCATGCCTCTAGGGAACTTAAACCAAGTTTCTCACTATTTTATCTTTTTCTCTACTTTCTGTTCTGTTACTTCTGTTTGCCCTTTTACTTTTCTGCTGCTCATTACCTGTTGCACTTCATCTTTGAAGAAAACATAGAAAATAAAGCAGCAATTTCTGTTTTCACTTTTAACAAATGCACCAAGTTAGCTCATTCTGGGGATCAGACCTGCAGACATATCACCTTCGACTTCCACCCTGCTATCTGACCGCCTGGTGGACTGATGAAAGCCTGAGCCCTTGGTGCCATTAAGGGTAATATTGACCCCTTTCCCCAGCTCCTTGCGGCTTCCCCTGAACCCTCTGAATTGCGAGTTTGTCGTACATTCTCAGAATGTGTCGACATGGTAAACATGCTGCCAGCAACCCTTTCCTACTAAACAAATGCACCGCCTACCAGAAACGAGGAAATGTTGCTGCCCCTCAGGTGCCGCTGAAACACTTCCTCAGTGGGATTGAATCCGCCCCAATTGGGCTTGGGGCCCTGGGGCAAAGCCCACCCCACACCCTCACCTCCTGTGCAGGCATAACCTCCTGTTACACCCTCAGGCCAGTGAATTTGCTGTCACAGGATGTTTAGAAACACGTGGCTGACTTGCCCTTATTTTATAACAATAAAATAAGACATGTAGGCTTTGGAGCTGTACATCAAGCATTCATCTATGCTTTGAAGTCACAGCCAGGAAAATCCTCAGGCCCTTTCAAACCAGCCGTGTTTCAAAGGGAGTGGCAGAAGGACTTGAAAGACGAGCCTCTTCCTCTCCAACAGGCTATGCTGTGGGGCACACTCACAACCGAGATCTTCCCCCCACAGTAAAAGCTGGTAATGTTCAAGGACATAGACTCCTGGGAGACCAAAGGTTTGGTTCCACCCTGGAGAGCTTTGCATCCAATAGGAAATGTGACTTCTGGGCCTCAAGCTGTTCAAGAGGGAATTATCTGGTCTGCCTGGAAACTCAGAAGTAATCCTCCCGAGGCTGGATCCCCACAGTTGCAGCCTGGGCAACCTCCCCAAACTGACAGGCGCAGATGTGCTTTCACAGGTAGAAAGGGATTATCTCAGTCCCACTGCCTTTGTTCATATCTTCACTCAAAATTTTCCATCATGCAGTGTTTGACAGAGAGAAAGTTCGTTGCAATCCTGCCTCTAAATTCTTGCCTCTAGTTGGGGGAGGATTTATCTCAAACCCCCATTGTCTTTCCCACTACCATGAACTCCTGAGGCTCCGTGCGGGACAAAAATTTTGCAAAAATGGTTCATCTTCCACTAGAATCCAATTTGTGGTTACAAGTAAGTGCAGATCTTCTGAACCTCTGATCTTCTGGAATCTGGATTCTTAACTACTGAGCCAGTTGAAAATAGGTCTATTTTTACTGGCCAAATTTTACCTCCCTGAATTTAATATTTACTTTCATGGTCCTTCAGGATTTGCTGGAAAATTCTGCATAATCAGATTCTTAGTTATAAACCTTCTGGGTCAAATTTGCTTTATAGCCACAAAACTGAATATAACATATTTGGAATGTGTCTTCTTTGCTCTGTTAAACCTTGAAATGGAAACATATTAGTACCTCTAAGAGAAGGTTTGGTGTCAAATTCTGGTTTTACTAAAGCATGACATTCTTGGGTAAATTAGCCACAAGTTCCCCATCAGCCTAAGTCCTCACCTTCCCACACAGGTGATCCTCCAGGCCCCTGGTGTCCTGTTCTTTCCCCACCCACCACCAATGCTCCCTCTCAAGAAGCAGTAGCCATCAGTCCTTCCCGACTTCTAGTGGACTTAAGTCATTGCATGATCTCACCCAGAGGCAATACGTTTTGAAGCCCAGTGCTTACTGGGGGATGAAGGACATTGCTGGGGATTTCTATTAGGCATCAAGAAAAAGGTACAGAATACTTGTGAGAGTGGAGTGTTTCAAGAGCCTTTCTGAGCCCCTGATTTATATCTAGGATTTGGCTGGATGTAAATCAGACTGACTCTGAAAATAGAACTAAATGAGAAATCACCAAAACAGGTAAGATTAGAAGCACCAACACACCCTTGTCCCGTCGTTACTCATGTAGGTCGCTTCTAAACGTTAATGATGAGGTGTATCATTACCTCATATTACGGGAAACAATCATTTTTCAAACAACAATAAAAACGAAAGAATAATAATAATGTGATCATACAATTGAATATCTTCTTGGCTTTCCAAGCACTTTTGATATTAATCTTCATGCCAACCCTTTGTGCTACAGACATACATTATTTAAGGTTTTCACCTTTTATATCTTAACATTGATGTTCAGAAACTCAGGGTAGCACGTTTTAAGGAGCACAGCTGAGACAGACCCCCCCGTTCCCCAGAGTTATAGTTCAGGGCCCTCTCTGCTTTATCAGGCTAATTCTATTTAAACTAATCATTTACATCAAATTTTATTTGGAAGAGGATTATAAAATGTTCCCCTTCCTAAGAAACCTGTAATATACCAGAGAAAGGATTGATAGTAAGAAAAGCAGAATCTATGACTCTCCTATGACTTGACTTATTTCTTTTCCTACTAAATTTGCTCAGGGCCACCTGCCTAACATGGCCACGGGGGCCAGTCTTCAGTCATACACTCCTTCCCATGGCCACTCCTCAAACTGACAAATGAGGGCAGAATGGACAAGAACAAGTTATCTGATTTCTTATAGTCCATCATCAGGAATCTGGAGAGAGACTGGAAGGTTTATATAAATTTATACTAATTTTAGAGATGGTAGGTTCATCCAATATAATTTCATTTGTCTGAGTTCCTGATTCTCTCCATGACTATCTCTGTCTTAAGATTCAGACAAATCCAGATATGGGGAAAGCTGCATTAGCCAGTCAGTGCCTGTGGGGGTGAACCTGAATTTTTCCCCATCAGGTCTAGTTCTGCTTCTTAGGAACGTAACTACTGTCAAGGTCAGATCGCCACACCAGTAGCGATGCCATGTGTGCTGCTCTCATAGCTTGAATCCTGCCATGGCTCTAATGTGTTCTGAAGTATAGGCCAGAGTCAGTTGAAGAAGATGGAAAACATGTTTTTTTATTCAAACAACATGGAATATACAATGTAAACATTTTTGAGTCAACATTAGCCCAAGTTAGGTAAAATCAGGTGAATGAGCAAGGCAATTCTCCAACCCCCTCCCCCTGTAATTTTTCATCATTAAAGTCACATCTTCAGTGCTGAGAGGTTGTTTTCCCCTGCTCTTCTGAGTCCAAACCCTCAGTCTTCTTGTCACACTTGAACTCTGCTCTTAAAAGCTTTTGCCACTTGTACCTGTCCACACACAGGAATAGATAAGTGTAACTCATTTATAAATATATAAATGAATATAGTGGCTTATTGGACACTGTAATACAAGGTCTTCTTTCTAGTAGACTATTTCAGTAGTTTAGATAGTTGAGCTCCAACTCATCATCCTGATAAAATGCTCAAATGTTTCTTTAGATTCTTCCAGAGCCTTAATTCTCTCTCTCTCTCTCTTTTTTTTTTTTTTTTTTTTGACCATGCCCTGAACAAGTAGAGTTTGCCTCTCCTGGGTCTGTGTGCCTTTGCATTCCCCAAAATTCATTTTATCATTTTCCTTTTTTTCTGTGAAAATTTTACAAGGAAAGTGGTATTTCTTTGTTCTTGAAATTCTGACCAGTGGTGAAATAAGCTGTATTTTTTTTTTTTTAAATGTGGATACCGTGTGAGAAGCCAGGGACAAACTAAAGGAACAAGGCAAATATTTCAACTATTAAGTGGGCACTGGCTCCAGAGAAGCAAGCTGGGAAGCTGGCACAGCATGGCATATACCAGGGCAAAGGGTTTGAAAATGAGATTATTTGACTAAAGAAGCAGTAGGAGAAACACTTGCCAAAAATGAATTTCAGAAGCTCTGCTTGAACATTAGTTTGAGGAAGTGAAAATACTTGAGATGAGATTTCTGTTACCATAGCTGACAATGAGCTGGCTAGCTCCCTGCTGGCAGATGGTGCCAGGGTGTTTCGATGGAAGAGATACACTGGGAAAGCTGTGAACCATTCACAAAGCTCCATTGTTGCCAAAAAGAAGATGGCAAGTATGAAAGCAGGAAGTAGGAGTTCCTCTTAGATCAAGAGGACACTTAGACCAAGCCAATCCTAGTAAAACTGTGTGGTCACACTGATGACTTCGGTGGAGATTTAGTTGTCTGTTGCTGCATAACAAATTACCCCCAAATTAGCATCCTAAAAATGTGTATTATCTCACAGTTTCTATGGGTCAGAAATCCAGTTGCAACTTAGCTGGGTGCCTCTGGCTCGGAGTCCATCACAGGCTACAGTGAAGGCGTTCTCTGAGGCTGCCTTCAACACCAGACTCAACTTGGGGAGAATCTGCCTCTGGGATCACTCACATAGCCTTTGGCAGGGAAGAGGTCCTTGCTAGCTGTTGCTGGAGTTATCAGCTCCTTGACACATCGCCTTTTCCATCGGATCACTCACAAAATGACAGCCTGCTTATCGAAGAAAAGGGCTTCAAGATGGAAAGAGGGAGAGAGAGAGAGGAGAGAGAGAGAGAGAGAGAGAGAAAGGGACATGAGGGGGCAGAAGCCACAGCCCTTTTGTAACCTCATTTTGGAACTGACATACCATCACTCTACTGTGTTCTCTTCATTAGAAGACAAGGAGTCGAGCCCACACACAAGGGGAGTGGATTACACGAGGGTATGCATACCAGGAGGCAAGAATCGTTGGTGGCTATCTTAAAGGTTGCCTGCCACAGTTAGTGACCATATTTTTCACTTATGGATGCCAAGGTTTTTTACCTCCCTTCAATACTATGAAGACTGTTGCCATGATGTGAAATACTTGTTTTGGAAAGAAACTCTGGATGACCATGTGGATCACAGTCTTCACTCAATACATCGTCTTGTGTTGGTGATAATGAGCTGGCTAGCGTGGAGGTGATGGGAGGTTATGGTACTATTTAGACAGCTGTGTCAACTAGAATCCTTAGCTCTCATGGGAGACTGGGTACAAGTTTCTCATTTTATTCATCTGCAGAATGGGCTTGGCTATGAGACATTCCTTTGGTAAACGTTGCCTAAATGAGAAGAGTCAGGATAAAGTGGAGTCACCTCTAGAAAGAGCTATATTACTTATGTCACACCGATGCTACATGCTCTTCACACTGTAGTGAAAGATTTACTATCTATGTGGGTGTACTGTATTGACTCTCAATACAAACAAATAGTTTCATGAGTCATTTTATAATCATGGTTAACAGGGACTTATTTTGGAAAAATGGCAAGAGCTTAGATCAAAAGGCATATTGTTCTCCTAACATATTGGCTTCCTGACAACATTTTACCAGATGATTAATTCCAAAAAGGGCTTTGACCTTGTTGAATTTGGATTAAAGAGCATCATAGAACGTTAGGGCTCAGAAGGACCTTTGTGATCAGTTGCCTTAACGCCTTCATTTTATGGATAAGGAGACAGGCCAGAGCTGAGAATAGACCAAAACTGCTAATTCACTGCTTGACCTACACTAGACTGCCACCTCCACCAGGGGTACAGGAATTCGGAAGGCAAAGAGAGAAAAAACGGCCTTACTTTCTTTGTCATAATATGAAAAAGAAATCAGTAGAGGTTGGAAAACCTTTTTCAAATAATACTTTTAAGCTAACTCCTGTATTTCCAGGAACTAGCCCAACACAAGAGGTGCTTAGTAAGCAGGTGCTGATCTTAATGGCCTCTAACTACAGGTGAATCAGACACAGCAGGGGCTAAGTAAATAGAGGATGATCATGTAATGTCATCCAGATATGGGTGAATTTCATATTCAGTTACTTTGTCATCCCTATTTGTAAATGCGTTGCAGGGACTAGTTGACTTCTATAGTCCCTATTTGGTGGTCTCGTTAGTGGGATGGCAGTTTTGGGGGTGATTAGGATGTAAAAGTTGGAGGCAATAGTCAAGGGCTGTATGGAGAAATTGAATTAGAAGCAAAGCGGCCTGAGTTCTGGATTCAGTTCTGTTTCAGAAGTCCAGTATAGGAATTAAAAAAAAAAACAAACCCAGGTTCTAGCTCTGTACCTTTCATAAGTAATGATTTAACCTTGGGCAAATTACTAACTTTGGGTCATTTTTGAAAAAATCTGTAAAATTAGAGAATTGTATTATATGGGTTTGGCCAAAAAGTTTGTCCATAATATGTTATGGAAAAACCCGGACAAACACTTTGGCCAACCCCATAGTAATGATTCTTAATCAGCATTGGTAGCATACCATTTTGGAGAGAGGGTGTATATCAGAATTTTTGAGATGGGTTAGAAAAAACATGTAGGTATAAAGAAAAAATTTCCTGAATTCCACTAGTGGTCAGAAGAATCAACCTTCCTAAAGGGAGGTGGGGCATCCTGGCAGAATTTCCAGGTCAAAAAATGGAACACCATGTGTATTTATTAAAGGGGGCTCAAGTGGGAATACACTGGGGAACTTTGGCTAGATGATCTCCATTCCTTACAGTCCTGAAGTTCAGAGAGTCGAGGAATAGAGAGGGACAAAGTGATTCAAGGAAGCAATGTTAGAACAGAGAAAATACTGAGAAAGGAAAGAGCTGGCCCCCAGCTAAGAGAGTGGCTGAAATGGTGTCAAGATTGGGCACTGGCAGGCAGAAACAAGTCTTCAGACAAAGAACACTGAGACTGGAGGCTTCCATCTACCCGAGTTGAAAGGAAAACAAGATCCCAGCTCTGACTACCTTCTGTGGCAGATCTCCTCTCATCTGCTGATGTATTTCCAGGACTAAATGTCACTTATTAAGTTCCAAAGTTCATAGCCCAAAGGAGCTTAGTCTTAGGTAAATGATCCAAGAATGTATTGGTCTCCAATGTAAAGCCAAACTGAATTGTTATTGGCCTCAATGTTGAATGGAAAAAAAATCACTGTAGTTATTAAATCTGTTATTTCAATTAATGATATTAGTACACCATGCCTTTTGAAGTGAGGCAAATTGAACATTTTTAAGTGCCTTCCATTTTATTTGGATTGATGCCACTCTTATCAACCCAGTAACATTTTACAAAAGCCTAAAATAATTTTATTTATATGTTGATTTATTTATAGTTCATCTATTCTGTTCTAACATTTAAATTCTAGGTAAGTCTCTGCAGCACTTTGGAACTTTGGCTTAAGAATAAAAGGAGACTTGAACTAATTGTCCTGCCATTAAAATGCATGGAGATACTCATCTATGACCAGAAGGTGAGTTTAAAGCCATTACTTTTTCTACATAGAGCTTACCTAAGAGGACAAAGAGGAAGACAAAGTTTGATAAAGGAATAAGCTGTTTATGATAGAAAGGGGAGGAGCAGAGTATGGAAGGGAAAACTGGCCTTGAAGTGAGAGGCCTTGGATTCTAAGATGTCTTTTCTGAAACCTGTGGCCAAGTCATTCACTTGATGTAGGCCACATCCCTAAGGTTATCAAGCTGTTAATTAGATTATTCTTTAGAGTTTTCTGCAGGTTTACAATATTTTTAGAAATTAAAGCAAATAAATATAATGTATATTCATCTTAAAAAGTTGAAAAATATAAGAAAAGTACAAAGAGAAAAGAAAGCGAAAATATCACTAATGCAGCTATTCAGACAACGCATGTAAAAATCGGAGATACAGTCTTCTACCTTCTAGTCTTTGGTTCTCTGTGTACTTGAGTGTGTATGTGTGAAACTTCCCAGAAGCAAAATTAGGAGAAAGCAGTTTTGTAGTATAACTTGTTCGATAAATACACATCATGGATAATTTTCATGTTTATACATTATTAGAAAACTTGATTTAACTTTTTATTAAATATGAGTTTATGAGCCTATATTTATGAGTTTATAAATATGAGTTTATTGTAATCTATGTGTGTGTGTATAGGTGTGAATGGCTGACTGTGTGTGTGTATATATATATATATATATATTCATTCTCCTCAGGTTGTTTCTAATTCTCCACAAAATTAATAACACTCCAGTGACTGCCTTTGCAACTAAATTTCTGCGCAATATCCAACAATAAGCAGGAGAAATGGGGAGAAGATGTGGTACGTATGTCATGTACATATGCATTTTTTCACAGTTGAATCTTTAAGAGTTGGAAATCACATCTTACTGGACTCAGAGTACAGTTGGGCCAATTACTGCAGGAACAGATAGTAATAGGAACAATTTGATTAGGTTTAGGTAGTAGAATTAGGAGGGCTTTCCCTGAATAGAGCCATGCTCCCGGGCTGGGGTGGAAAGACCACATTCCTCTGGAGAAAAAAAGGACATTATGGAACAGGAGGAAAGATCCAGAAACCTCCTGTTGTAAGAGCCCTCTAGCTCGAAAGACCTTACAACTCACTCTGGTAAAGGAATTAGGAAAGAATGTATGAGTTAGGAGCTCTTCAGGCAGGTTAGAGAGTCAGAGAAAACTCCAAAAATAATGACTACATTTCCAGTTGTACCAAGAAACAAGGTGTCATCATCTCTCTGGCTTTATCTGCTGTCACTCCTTGCCCTGAATTTTATGGTCTGGTTTAAATTACGTACTTATAATTATCCCCCTCCCCAGTCCCATGCCATGCCTTTCTCATGTTGCCTGGCCTGCTCCTTTTCCTTTGTTCTTCTGGAATCAATTCTATGTAACCTTTAACAATTAACCCAAGCTCCAGTTTTTAAGGAAGCCATGTGTAACTTCCCTTACTAAAGTATGTTACACCCTTCTGATCTCCCATAACACCCTGTGCCTGCTTCTGTTAATCTACTCACCATATGATAATGACATTTAGTCTTCACACATCTTTCTCTTTGAATTGAACTTCTTGAAGGAGGGATTTAGCCTAAGTCATCTTCGTAATTCTAATGTCTATGATAATATTTAGAATACTCATTTGTTTAATGGAAAGACTGCTTCCACAGTAAAGCTGGACACATGAGGAATAGATAAGAGCAAAACTGTGTAATAACTGAGTCAATTTCAGTTATTCAGATAAATCAACTACCGTAACAGTAGATGAGCGAGGATTGCCAGGTTAGGTGTATTTGATGGTTGTTTGCTTCTGTTTTTTACATTCCATAGAGTAAGTTTGCTTGATTAGTTAAATTGACACTGCATTAATTGAATATCAAGAATAATGTGTAGCTGATCTAGCTGGCCCAGGACCCTGGAGAATGCAATTCAGTGCTAAAATGAGGCTTCGTGTCATGGCTGGAGTACAAGTCCAGTATGGAAAGATCACATTTCCAAAAAAGAGCAATTTTTGAATCCCCTGAAGCAGAACTCAAGATGTTCTATTTCATTTCTCCCTGTACTATTGATGATTTTTAATGGTCAGTGAGTCCTTCAGTTACTTTCTCATTTGAAAAATGAGTTGATATCTACCAAAATGAATGAAGGAAATAAAGAGAGCTAAGTAGGTATCCAGAGAGATCAGATTAATGGACAGGTTGCCATTGGTGGTTTTCCTGAATGACATTTCAAACAGAATTTGAGTGTCAGTAGTCGAAAAGTCTTATGAAAATTGCTATGAGAATTACTATGCAGTAGTTATGAGCTCAATAATATAATAAAATTCCTATAGATTATACTCTCTTACTGCATGTGAATTAATTATTTTACAGAAATGAGGAAAATATCTATGGCCATGGTGACAGTTGCACTGCACTGGGTGGGAAATGTCCAAGGAAATCTAACTCTTGAAAATTTGAGCCATTAGATACTTCAATTTAGACAGCTGGGGCCCCATGTGACTTATGGACCTGCCTTCTACACATTGTGTTTTAATTACTATTATTAAGATCTTGGCCATCATCAATTTGTGAATATTTTAAATTATATAAACAGTAAGAAGAGATACATCAAATAAAAGAGATAAAAATCTCTAGAAAAGTCCAAATATGCAACAATTTTTACTATTTTACCAACACACTTTACTAATAAAAATAAAGCACTTAAGTGCATGAACATGATCTAAATACCATATCATTATAAATTACTTCCTGTGTTCGCAGGCTTAAAGATTATTCAAGATCCTGCTAAGAAATTAAAGCCACATGACATTCTGAACATACAGATGTTTGGAGTATGTTCACCAAAGCATGCAAAAATATTGCCAAACCAAACCAACTTTTACTTAAACTATTTCTCTACATACATCTGAGATATCCCTTCTATTAATTTTTGCCAAAGGAGAGAAAAGTAAACTTTTATGTGTTGTACCGTGCTGTTTTTTTAATGCTCCCAGACAAAACCTCACCTGGTTAACAAATCCTGGAGAAGAGGTACTCCCCTTCTGTTTCGTGGAACTTTTTGGTAGTTATCATGCCAGAACTCCAAAGGCAGAGATTTTGGATCCAAATGACATTTTTCTTTTCAGCCCATCCCCTCCAGGGCATGGCTGGTCAAAGATGGCCCTGCCAGTCCACACTGCCAGGTTTGCTCTGCGGCCTCACAGCTGAGCTTTTACCTTCGGCCCTGAGGTTGGAATGTTCTCGCCTCCTCATTGTCCACTTTGCACAGTCTCTATGGACTCATTGCTCTTATGTGGCAATATGGAACTCCAGAAAAGTGCTTCTTGGTTTTTCTTGCAGCACTGATTTCTGCCTAACCCTCTGCCCTTGAAGTCTGGTGTCTGCTATGCTCTCAAGTCTGCCGTAGTGTCTTGCAAAGTCTGAGAAGATCATTGCTGTATCTTTTTGCCTGGATTCAACAAAGCCCTTATGTATAATATGACAAGGCATATAACCCTTGATTACCTCAAGGAGTGGACCCAGATCTTTCTCAAAAGGTTGCTTCTATAAAATAGACAGAAAATACTATACTCAAAATTACAGATAATCCATATGATTGGAGGACACTGCAGTTAAGTTGGTGGTAAGAATAGTTGAAGGCTAACGAAGAACTCAAGATGAAACAATGTGTTCAGGTCTTTTGGCTCTTAAGAAGAGTTAGTCTATCCTAGAAGAATTCGTAGGGAATTCCTTGACATTGGCCTTGGCAATATTTTTTTAGATTTGACAGCAAAAGCAAAGGCAACAAAAGCAAACATAAACATGTGAGACTACATCAAACTAAAAAACTTCTGCTCAACAAAAGAAACCATAAACAAAATGAAAAGGCAATCTATGGAATGCGAGAAAATATTTGCAAACCATATATCTATTAAGGGGTCAATCGGATAAAATATACAAGGAACTCATACAACTTAATAACAGAAAACCCAAAAAACCCTTGGAGCTTCTAGTGAGAATTAATATAGAAATTTAATTTCAAATTTTATAGCAGTCTTCAGAAACTAAAGTTAATAATCATAGTCAACAGGTATCAATCTTTGCAATTATTTGTTTGTTTCTTTCCATATTCCCTGAGGATGTTTCAAGCATTAAGCTCCATTTAACTATGGAGGTTTACCACCTTTGTTCTATGTGACCGAATCACTAAACACTAACTTGGGATAAAGTTTATTTTTTTCTTTTGTTACCTGACAGAGCTCAGGTAACAAAAGAAACTTTAAATCTCAGCATTTTCAATATTAATACCAAACCCCACGTGACTACAGTGGGGCCCGTTGTGATCCCCAACTGGAAAGGTTTTGGAGCTCATCTAACCCACTTCTTTCATTTTAAAAAAAATAAAGTCCAAACAGTTTGAAGGTGGTGGTAGGCTATCTCTCAGAGACTGTTCTTGTTTCAAAATGGGTACAACTGGAGAGCTTTACTAAGTTCAGTGTTGATTTCACCTTGGTTTATTCCTAAAGCATGAATAACTAAAGGAGGTATGCTGCAAGGATGCAGGCAGGTGGGCAGAGTGCCCCAGATCTCCCTTGGAAAAGCACTCCAAAACTTGGCTACCATGGCAATATTTGCAGTCTCTTAAATGCTACAGTGAATATGGTGCTTTACTTTGAAACTGATCTAAAGTTTGCTTGTGGGTGGGGATGTCGGAATGGTTGCAGCTTATTAGTTATTGTGAAGAGTGGAAGGAGAGTTCTTTGAAACCAGAAAGTTGTGACCCTCGATGTGGATGGGTGTGTCTTACAGCACATGTGGTGAACTGAGGGAGTGGGTAGATATTTGAGGTATATGCTTGTGTGCATTTTGTGTATTCCTACACAGTTTGGTTTAGTTGGGTGCAATTTTCTGTGTTCACATAGTGTTTCTCAAGGATGAAATCCTGCACTTGAAATATATTATGCTCAAATGCTTACATAATATGTTCATTGCATTGACACAAATTCATGTTTTCAAAACAAGCCTTAGAGGAAAACTGACTGTATACCTACTAGTGGCTATTTATGGAAAGGCCAAGCCGTGAACCCCTCACTATACTTATTCCAAGCCACCCAGCTGGCTATTGGCAAATAGCTCTCTAGACCAGTAGTTGAATTATCTTACCAGGTCACCAAAATATCATCTCTTTGTGAATTCAAGTAGTAAAGTGCAGAACCTGAGCATGCTTTGAAAGGTATAAAGTGTTCAGTGTAATATGTAACTAGAAATGCTGTGAGTCCTTTATTTTGTTTTCAATGTCAAGAGAGCAATGTCTCTGCCCTATTCCTCTTTGAAAATAACTGTGCTTAATCTTCTAGGAATCAAGTGGGCAGAAACAAATCAACTAAACTTTAGTGCAATAGGGAAATGGGGAGAACTAGCAAAAGGAGATAATAATTCCTAGGCTTGGAAGCACCTAGTCAACTGAAAGGGTATAGAAAAGAGAAAATGGAAAAGACTGACAAAATGTGTCCAATCTCTTGCAAATTAACCATATCTTTGCCAAGAAAGCATACCTGGGTTAAAGAGTTCCTGCCTTCAGGGTACATCAAAATCCCTTAAGGAAATTTTGTAAAACAGGTGTCTGGGATCTACTCTAGGTCTCCTGACTTAGAATTTCTGGTAGTGGGACCCAAGTATGTATATTTTTTATGGCCAAGCGATTTTGAGGAGCCATTTTAATAAGAATCGTGAGAAATAGAGGTTGTGTCACCTGAGGCACCACTTAGCAGCTCACAACCTTGGTTTCTGAGTCCATAATGTACCTTGCTATTCACACAGCATTTGTTATGAGGATTAGATGAGTTAAAAAATATGAAAATAATTTACAGTCTGTGAAACACTGTATAATGGTTAAAAAACAGAAAAAATCTGGACCCAATTTATAAATATTTTATGGCAAACATGATCTTACAGTCTAACACCCCTCAATAAACTAACTTGTTATGATTTCCATGAATAAAATGAAAAGTCAACTGCAAAATAGTCTCTTTTAGAACAAGGACTATGTCTTTTATTGGTCTAAAATCAGAATTGATAAACAAGCTGTGAATCATGATTGCAGCCATGTGTTTAGTGGTCAGAGTGTATATATAGCAATGATTTTTTAAATGTAGTTCCTTCTGTCTGTGCCATACCCCCTTCCATCACACTTTGGGGACAAAGACAGCTCTTTTAGTATGCTTAGTGAGTTTATTTTTCAATTTGAATGTGTTACTGCTTGAGTGTATGCATTTTAAAATTTTATATGTGGGGTTACTATATTTCTCACTCTTCTTCCAATCTTTTTCACTAAATATTATGTTGTTAAGATTCATTCATACTGCTTTATAGTCAGTTAATCCATTGCTTCTACTAATGATTTCAATAGCATGTATATATGGTAAATTGCATTAGTTGGTCCGAATCTTTATCCTTCCTTGTATTTTTTTAAAATAAATTTATTTATTTATTTTTGGCTGCAATGGGTCTTCGTTGCTGCGCACAGGCTTTCTCTAGTTGTGGCGAGCTGGGGCTACTCTTCCTTACGGTGAGTGGGCTTCTCATTGCAGTGGCGTCTCTTGTTGTGGAGCACTGGCTCTAGGTGTGCAGGCTTCAATAGTTGTGGCACACGGGCTCAGTAGTTGTAGCTCTTGGGGTCTAGAATGGAGCCTCAGTAGTTGTGGTGCACGGGCTTAGTTGCTCCGTGGCATGTGGGATCCTTCTGGAGCAGGCCTCGAACCAGTGTCTCCTGCATTGGCAGGCGGACTCCCAACCACAGCGCCACCAGGGAAGTCCCTATCCTTCCTTGTATTTATGCTCTTTGCTATGCAAATTTGCAGGGTCCTCTCACATAGACAGGGTGACCTGCCCTACCCCTTGACATTAGTCTCAGTCATGTGATTTGCTTTGGGATACTTGCTGACTTGATAGAAACAGAAGTTTGAAAAAGCATGCATGTGTTTCCACTTGCTCTTGAGCCCCTGCCATTACAATAAAAAGACATGCTCAGGTTAACCTACTGGTCCCAAGAAGAGGATGAGAGACACATGAAACAGAACCAACCTGAAAATGTCTGATTAAGCCAGTTGGCCTGTGGATGGATGGGCAAGCCCAGCTTATATCAAATGAGCCCCACAGAAGTAGAAACAAATGTATGCAGCTGACATTTTGTGGTTGTTATGTAGCACTACTGTGGCAATAGCTAACTGATACAGTGTACTATGAAAATCTATACTCTCTTGCTGATTTTGAGTTCAGGCTCTCAAGTGTGGGGAGGCTAACCAATTGATTCCAAGGTAAAGCAACATATAATATTCATATTTGTTTTTCCAATGTGATTTAATGTGTAATAGATATATATAACCTGTCGTAGTTTACAAAGTGTTTACAGTCTTATTATCTTATTTAATCCCCTCAACTCAAAGTAGCAGCCAGGGTAGTTTTGAAGCCCTCTCCTCCCTCCCCAAAGATTAGTAACTTATGTCTTTGGTTTTTCAACTATTTTATCCTGACTCCTTAAGATACATTCATTCCCTCTATATTATGACCTAATTCCACCAGCCTTAGCAAGAATATTCAAAGCAGCTTTATATCAGCACACTGGTACAAGACATCAAGTATTCACCTAACACAGAGAGAAATCTTACAAATGTGCATATTTTAGGTGGTCCATCTTTTCACACTTCTGTACCAGTCAACCCAAAATCTGGATGAACACATACACACACACACACACACACACACACGAATGCTGACATGGATTAATAACTCCTATTGCTTCATAATGTGTATCATTTCAGCATAGTACATTCACAGTCCCTTGTACCAACATAAAAGTGGCCACTATGTACAAATAAATAGCAAAAATTCTTGGTAGTTTGATGAGATAAATATGGACATAAGAAAATTACATTGATTATAGAGCCACAATATAAAACTTGGGGGAATTATCCAGCTGGAGAAATTAAAGGGAACAAAACCTTAGCTTTGGCTTTGAACCTGCATAAGGGACAAATATGACACCCAAGAGAATGTACCTATTTCAAATGCAATAGAGGCAGGACCATCAGCTACTGACCAGCAGGAAGGCTGGCCCTGCCACAGCTAGCCCAACTAAGAGGCTGTGGCGGCCACAGAACTCATGGAGAAAATATGATTCAAAGGGGATTTTCTAAGAGGCAGTATGAAACAGAAGAGAGAGAACTGGATAGAAAGTTTCAGAGACCAAGTTTCTAGCTCTGGCTCCATCCCAAGTGCTGTGTGATGCTGGGTGATTCAACTTCCCTGTATATCTTTTTTTCTTGACTTCAAAATGAGAACATTGACTAGGAGCTGCAATGATAAATAGTAGGCTTTTCCTTGGGTGCTGACTTCTGCTTCAGCGAAGCCAGAACGTGATGGTGTGGGTGTCTTGCCTTTGCCGTGCCTTATAGAGCTGATTTTTGAGTCATATTTCTAGTTTTGTGATGAACTAGCCTCTTTGTACTGTAGCCTCTTCGTAGTTTTTTAATATTACAATTACACAGGCACACTTTAAAGGCCATAATTTCTCCCAGCATTCCACTGAGAAGATCAAAGCCAGGGAGGATAGCGCAAAGAAAGTATTTTCCTGTGCTGATGGATTATACAATGAAAAGAAAGTCAAAGTAATCCATCTCCATCAGCTTCTCTCTTTCCTCTGCTCTCACACCATTTATTTAGAAACTATGCTGACCTACCACGAAGAACTGCTGTAAGAATCAGGAACTACTGACCACCTGAGCTCCCTGGAGGCAAGGCCAGAAACTCAGATTTGCTCCTATGCATTTCCAGCTCAAGCAGATTGTGTGTGTTTTAAAAATGACGAGTTGTGATGGGGCCGCTGCTTTGATATGGTCCTCTGTGGCCCTTGTGTCAATCGGTAGCCTTGAACCCCACTCTGGGGAGGAAAAGGAGCAGAGAGGTCAGTGCTTGGTGGTGTCCAGGGTAATGTGTCAGCTCATAAGTCTTCAGAACCTCCTGCCACGCAAACCAGCTGCAGCTTGCAAATGTCTGAACCCTGAGCTTTTCCTGCCTCCTTGTTTTGTCCTTGTGTGAAAAATTGTAACTGGATCTATTCCTGTTTGGCCTCAATGGTGACCCATTTGACAAGTCGGCCCTGGGCCCGCCAGATATTTGAGAAGAAATGCAGAGCATCACCACCCCGTGGTATTTCATCTTCCAGGAGCTCAGGCTGGCCTGTTTCCAGCCTCCCTTGCCCTGCCTCTGGCATCAGGCGTGCCACCGCCCTGTGCCCATTAGCCTGTCATTAGTGCCATTCATGAAAATCCGGTTTTACACACTGAAAAGTGATCTGAGGCAGTCTCGAGGAAACCCTATAAAGGCTGCCCCTGCTGTTAGCAGGAGCCTTCGCACACCTGCAGTTTTGACAGGGCTCTTAAAACGTCCTCTCCCCCTGGATGGAAGGAGGGGCAGCAAGTATAATAAACAGTATAAACAGCTTCATTCTGGGGCTGGGAAATCCCTCCTCTGCCTCACATGCTCCATGATGAAGAAGTGAAACGTTAAGTTTTTGTCAGTTGAGGAAACTGGTCATTAACCCCGCAGGAACAGGTATTGTTCGCCAAACCCAGCAGGCTTAAACAGTCCTCTGTGGCATTTGCCTCACGCAGAAGTAAAGAAGTACCAGTCACTCATTTAAAATAATCATCTGTTCAGTAGTAAACTCAAGTATAAACTCAAGTATTAGAGAATCTGTTTTATACCATGCGATACTGCGGGAAAAAGGCAGAGCCAGCTGTCTTAATTCAAAGACTCAGTATAGAATTGCTCAGTGGAATTAGAAAGTCGAAAAGAAAAAAAGGTGATTTCATTGAGAGCGATACATATTCCTACATTGAAATACAGAAAGAAGGGGGCAATGGTCCCTGAACATTTTTATGCATGTAAGAACAGTGCAAAGCTGGGCAACTTCTCGAACAGCGACTCAGCAAAGGCACTTAAAACTGTGGCCCTGAGGATGGAGAGGAAATAAGTCATATGAGTGAGACACAGAAAAGACAACCAAGCTGGTATGTGATTGTTATCCTTTCGTACTGCTGCTCCCTGTGGGGTTATGAGTTAGCTCCAAGTCTGAGACCAGAAGACAAGGAAGGAAAATGACAAGTCTCTGAATCGCGAATTCACAAACTAAGTGAAGCAAGGATGCAAGGAAGACACAAGGATTGCTGACCCTGCCGAACTTTCAGCATCTCCATCTGGATTTGAAGCCTTAATATTTTCCTTCCTGTGATTCTATGTATCCATTCCTGTTCCTGTGTCTGTGCCGAGTTGCCTACCAGTCTTGGCTTCCTAGGCAAATTGTTTAACCTCCCTGAGACACCGTTGTTTCATCCCTGGTGGGAATAATAAACTTTACGCATCTGACAGGATTGCTGTGATGACTAAATGAGGTGCCCTACCTCAACAGCTAGACGCATGTGACGTTTTATTTGTCACAGTAAATACCAAGAACTTTCTAATGGCAGCTTTGCCAGATTGGTGGGGAAAATGGCAATTTGTTAAAAAACTTGAATGTGTATAAATCTAGGGCAAAAATATTAGGACTTGTTAGATACTATATTGTGGTGGTTAAGAATCCTAGTTCAAAAATCACATGGGCTTGGTTTTGTATCAAATTCTGAACCTTACCATCCGTGTAACTTTGAACAAGGTGATAAGCTTATCTAAGCCTCAGTTTCCTTCTTGGTAAAATGGGATAAGGATGGTATCTAATAGAACTAAAGAAGATGTTACCTACACAGTTGAAATTTCGGCCCAGTGACTTGCTGGATTGCTCAATAGCTTTTTATTTTATATCTATATAGATGTATATAGCTACATCTATATGTGTATATATATATGTATATATATATATATATATACACATATATTTACTTTTGAAAGACGTTTGAGTATGGATGTAAAGCACAGCTTCAGAGCTGTACTGAGTGTCAAAAGGGTGTTTCAAATTAAGCAAAACTATAGAAAATACCTCACAGTAATAGAGCCATAAGTTATCCCTTGAAGAAGGAAAACCAAATAAATCACAAAGGAAAGTTGGTTTTTCGATTCTTCATCAAGTGGTATTTTCAACTCCCTATTTAAAGACCTCTTCCTAGTAGACATTTATCCAGTCATTGCCTGGCTGTATATTTCCACTGACATGGAACTCATTACATCTCAAATCATCACATTCTATTTTTCAGTAACTCTTATTTTAAAATAGGTTAATCTTATATTCTCTCCAAATAAGCCTACCTCTCACTTCTACCCTTCTAACCCAGCTTCATACCTGTTAACAATACTGAATAAATCTAAGCTTTTTTCCACTGACAACCCTTCCCATATTTGAAGTGATAGGAGAAACGTTTTCCTCCCTCTGTAGGAAGTCATAGCAGCTCATAAAGCGGTGGGATGAGCAGTGATACTCTCTCCCAGCTCCCTGTCCATGTGTAAACACTTCTAGAGGTTAGTGGGGAGGCCCGCCTCTCTCTGTTCCTGGTATTGGGGCTTGATGGGTATGAGGGAGAGATCCCATCTGAGCTGATGAGCAAAGGTAAGCTCTGCATATTCCGTTTCGAGGGGGTCATTCCAAGGTCTAGATTTGAAGAGAAATGCTAGGAAATTGGGCTATGACTACTGGAAGGAACAGCTCTATAATCTACAGGGCTCCCTTTTAAAAAATGATTAATAATTTGAAAGTGTTGACGGCACAGCAGCAAGGCCTTGTGCAGTTCCCACGTCCAAGAAGCTGGCTCTGGCTGCTCGTTAAAGTGATTCTTTTAAACTTAATTTTATAAGTTGTAAAGTTAATATTTCTTTTTTCATCTGTCTTATATCCATGTATGTTTCTTAATTGGCTGTAGACTTAAATCAGGTTTAGTAGGGAGAGATGTGGTTTGTAAAATCACTTATAATAGAAGGCAGGGATTATCTCTCCAGAATCTACTTTTATGCAGGTTAAGAATGTTTTGACAACTAAATGGAATATAATAAGCTTTTAAATGGTTATTAATGCTCTGTGACATGTAAAAAATTTATAACATGTAATGAGCTGAAAACAAAATACAGCATTAAATATAAAGTCATTTAAATTGGTTAGAAATTTCACAGACACTGCCTATAAGAGATGCTCAAACAGTAGTGCTAACAGCTGATATATCTAGGTGACAGAATTATGGAGTACTCCACTTATAAATGTCTTTGAATGTTATAAAATTAATAATTAAGCCTGAAGCCACAAGAACGTTCAACATATAATCTGAAATTCTCAAAGCAATGAAAGAAAATGTCTCACGATTAAATAAGCCATTACTCATCAGGATGAAAGGGTCTACTGAGCAGGATGAATTGTAAAAGATGTATCTGTTAATGTATTGTGGTGAAATCTCAGAACAATGAAGAGAGAAAAAAAGATGATGGCTTCTAGAGTTTGGAAATTTGGAACAGATTTGTGCAGGGAGGAAGTGGAGAAGTAAATAGATTGCTATATCTCACAGTGCTATTATTCAAATGGGAAAGTAAAGAAATACACTTTCAGACATGTGTCGATTCACAAATCTTATCACACCTAGGCTTTCTCTGTAATATACGGTACTGGTAGAGTTGTTGAAGACATTGGTGCTAGAATGAGACTTCCAGGAACAAAACTCAGTCTGGGTTGAAGTTGGGCACATTACTTAACCTCTCCATACCTCAATTTTCTCATCTGTAAAATAGGGGTAGGATTTTTTCCCATATTTTCCATGAGTATTAAATATATTAATGTATTATAGATTAGGTAGCTAGAAGAATACCTAACAGAGTGTGAGCAATAAAAATTTAGTTATTATCATACAGGTGTTAGTATGGATAGAAGGATGGAGAGTTGAAAGAAGGTTTTTAACTTATTCATGGGGAGATCATGGAAATGGATTAACTCTAGGCATTTAAAAGAAATATCAGTTATATTTGACTAGGATATTATATCATGATGACACTGGATTTATTCCAGAAATGCAAATTTGGCCTAACATTTAAAATTCAACCAAGGCTATTCACCACAGTAACAGAAAAAAAGAATAATTATCTCAATGCATAAAAAGTGTTAAATAAAAATTTAATATCTATTCATGATGAAAAAGAAACCATTAACAAACTAGGAATAGAAAGCTACTTTTCCCTCCAGTGTTTTGGAGATATAATTGACATATAACATAGTGTAAGTTTAAAGTGTACAACATGATGGTTTGGTACACACATATATTATGAGATGATTACCACAATAAGATTATTATCTCACAATTGTGTGTGTGTGAGATAGTTACAATTTGTGTGTGTGTGTGTGTGGGTGGTGAGAACATTTAAGGGCTACTCTCTTAGCAACATTCAAGTATACAGTACAGTATTGTTAACTATAGTTACCATGTTGTATATTACATTCCCATAACTTATTCATTTTATAGTTTTAAAGAGTGAAAAGGCAATGTGAAGATTGAGAAAAATTATTTTTAAGACATATTTCTAACAAGGAACTCATGTCCAAGGAATAACATCTCCAAATATTAATTAAGAAACTGGTGGATAAACAATACACAAATGGGAAAAAGATTCAAACAGTTCCTTCTCTACAAAGACAGTCAAATGATCAGTAAACACATGGAGAAGTGCTATACTTCATTAGTCATTGGGAACATTCAATTAAAACCAAAATTAGAGAAAAATGCCAAATGTTGGTGAGAATGTTGATCAATCAGAACTCACATGTACAGCTTGTGAATGTAAATTGATAAAACCACTTTGGAAAACTGACAATTTCCAGCAATGATAAATATGTGTAGTGGTGCAGCAATTCACCTATTATGTATATAACTGAAAGAATTGTGTATGCACACTCAAAAATATATGTACATGATGTTTACAGCTGCATTCTTTGTAATAGTAAAAAACCCAACTTCCCATAAAAGAGTAGGAAGAATATAAAAATGGTGGTAAATTCACAGAATTGAATATTATATAGCAATGCAACCCCATGAATTCAACTATATAAAACAATGTGGTAGAATCTCAAAAACATAATGTTTAGAGAAAGGAAGCCAGAAATAAAAAATATATATACAGTATGGTTCCATTAATTAAAAAAGTATATAAACATTAAAAAATACTTTGGTGTTAAAAGTCAAGAAACATAGGTCCGCAAAAAAGCCTGAGATTTAATTGGAAAATTGTAGAATGCCCCCCAGCCCTCACACCTCAGTACCACAACAGCAGGGCTCCAAGTGTAACAGTGGATTACAACTGAAAAAGCTTCAAGACACAGATCCTCTGAGAGGATTAATTAGAAGAGAAGAGAAAAAAGTCAATAGAAGAGAAAAAAAACAAGGAAACCAGAGGAATTTGAAGACTATGACACCTATAGGTACAAGAAGCAATACCCAAAGGCATACTCCTAGCCAGATTAACATAACATCCTCTCACTAATGGCCTCTTTACTTCAGCCCCTATTACCCAACACAAAATGTCCAGCCTTCATCAAAAAACTAGAAGGCATGAGAAAAAGCAAGAAAAAACACACTCTGAAGAGACAAAGCAGTCATGACAAGCAGATTCTGTTATAATAGAGATCTTAAGTTTATCAGATTTGGAATTTAAAATAGCTATACTAATAGCTAAGCATTCTAAGGGAAAAAGAGGACAATATGTGAGAAGAGATGACCAAAGTAAACAGAGAGATGAAAACTCTAAAAAAGTAATCTAAAGGAAATGCTGGAAATCAGGAATGCTGTAACAGAAATGAAGAATGCCTTTGATGTACTCATCAATAGACTCAACATGTCTGAGGATAGAATCAGTGAGCTTGAAGATAGTTCAACAGAAACTACCCAAACTAAAATACAAAGAAAGAAGAATGAAAAACAACAGAAACAACAACAACAACAAAAAAACGGAACAAACATGCAAGAATTGGGGGACAATTTCAAATGGTGTAACATTCACATAATTGGAATACCAAAAGGAAAAGAAAGAGAGAATGTAGCAGAAAAAAATATTTGAATTAATAGTGGTCAAGAACTTTCCAAAATTAATAACAGGCACCAAACCATGTAGCAAGGAAATTCAGAGAACACCAAGTAGAAAAATACCACACACACACACACACACACACACACACACACACACAGCCCAAACCTGAGGATATCATATTTAAACTGCAGAAAATCAAAGACAAAATCTTGAAGTCAGAAGGAGGAAAAAAAATCACCTTAACTATATAAGAAAAAAGATAAGGATAACATCAGACTTGTCATCAGAGATCACACAAGCAAGAAGAGAGGGGAGTGAATTAAATGAAGAAAAAACAAACTCGGATTTATAATTCTATACCAGTGAAATTATGCTTAGAAAAAGAAATTAAGGACAAATAAAGCTTTCTCAAACAAACCAAAACTGAGAGAATTAATCACCAGCGGACTTTCCCTGAAAGGAATATTAAAAGAAGTTCTTTAGTCAGAAGGAAAACTATAATGCAGGCCAGAAATTGTGGTCTACATAAAAAAAGGAAGAACTTTGGAGAATAAATAAATAACACCAAAATGAAATATTTCATTTTTCTTATTCTTTTTTTTTTTTGTGTGTGTGTGTGTGGTATGGTACGTGGGCCTCTCACTGTCGCAGCCTCTCCAGTTGCGGAGCACAGGCTCCGGACGCGCAGGCTCAGCGGCCATGGCTCACAGGCCCACCCGCTCCATGGCATGTGGGATCTTCCTGGACTGGGGCACGAACCCATGTCCCCTGCATCGGTAGGCGGACTCTCAACCACTGCGCCACCAGGGAAGCCCCTTTCTTATTCTTAATTGATGTAAAAGATAACTGTTCAAAGCAATAATAGTGATAGTTATATGGGTGATTCTAGCATAGCTATAAGGAACATAAGTGACAGCAATGTCACAAAGGATGGGAGGGAAGAATTGGAAATACTCTGATGTAAGGTACTTGCACTACTTATCAAGTGATGTGAAATTATTTGAAGCTGGACTTATATTAGATAAAAATATGTATTGCAAAACTAGGTCAACTATAAAAAATTTTTAAAGAAAGTATAATTGCTATGCTAAGAGAGAAAATAAAATGAAATTATATAAAATGCTCAGTTAAAACCAGAGAGGACAGAAAAATAGGATATTTTTTAAAAGAGAATAACTGCAATAGGGCACCTGCCGGGTGCTGTTAGGGGACTCTAACCCCCAAGGAGATGGGAGGAACCCCACAGTGAACCAGTACGACATAGGGGGACCAAGGGGGGAGGAGAAGTGGAGGCCAGACAAGATCTGCACCCCTGAGGCCTGGGAGATCAGGAGAGGCAGGTGGGAGGGACTCTCTGGGAAGAGCTGGAGAGGAGCAGAGGGTGATCACCTGGCCCACTGGGGCTGGGGAGCCTGCTGAGCTCCCAAGCTAGTTCCCTCACACCCTCCAAAACCCCATCCAGGCACATGGGTCCTGAGGGCATAGGAGGGAGGCTGGGGGGATCAGGAGAGGCAGGTGGGAGGGCCCCTCTAGGAGGAGAGGTTGAGGAGCGGAGGGCGATTGCCCCACCCACTCTGGCACAGGGAGCCTGCTGAGCTCCCAGGCCAATGCGCTGCCCTCCAAGCCCCTTCCAGGCTGTGTGGGTCCTTGGGGACATAGGAAGGAGGCCAACCAGAGAACAGGAGAGGCTGGTGGGAGGGGCCCTCTGGGAGGAGCCAGAGAGAAGCATAGGGTGATTGCCTTGCCCACTCGGACACGGGGAGACTGCTGAGTCCCAGGCTGGCCCCCTGCCCTCCAAGGGCCCCCCTTTGCCCCCGTATTGGTCCTGGGGGCATAGAAGGGAGGCCGGGGAGAATAGGAGGGGTAGGTGGGAGGGGCCTTCCCAGACTGAAGACCGGAGGAGCAGGAGAGGAGATGAGGGTGTTTGCCCCACCCACTCGAGCCCAGGAAGCCTGCTGGGCTCCCAGGTGAGGTCCCCTTCCCTCTGAGACCAGGGGTGGGGGGCACACCTGGGCCCCTTCTGTTCCTTGAGCCTAAGCCCCAACCCCTCACAGCCCCCAGGGCCTTTTCCAGCCCTGTGGGTCCTGAGCATTGGCCCCACCTACCACCCAAACCTTGCCCTTGCTTAGGCCCTGCTCTCCAGAGCTAAGGCCTTTCCCCACCTCCTTTTTTTTTCTTTTTTTTTTTCCTTTCCCTCCTACTCCTTTTTACTATTGTGGTACTGATGTACCTTCTGGTTGTTGATTCATCTATATTTTTATTTTTACATTATTTCTAACGTATCTGGTAGTTTCCTAGCCTAATTTTATTTTTTACTTTGTTATTGTTCTCTCTCTCTTCTTTTCATTTTTGCCACCCCACTCAGCTTACGGGATCTTGACTTGTGAGCACAGGGTCAGGTGGAAGCTCCTGCTGTGGGAACTCTGAGTCCAAACCACTGGGCTAACAGAAAACCTCAGACCCCAGGGAATATTCATCAGAGTGAGGTCTCACAGAGTTCCACATCTCAGCACCAAGACCCAGCTCTACCCAATAGCCTACAAACACTAGTGTTGGAAGCCTCAGGCCAAACGACCAGTAAAACAGGAACAGAGTCCCACTCATAAAAAAAAAAAAAAAAAAAAGTGAGACAGCAAAACAATATGTCACAGATGAAGGAGCAAGGTAAAAACCTACAAGACCAAATAAATGAAGAGGAAATAGACAATCTATCTGAAAAATAATTCAGAGTAATGATAGTAAAGATGATCCAGAACCTCAGAAATAGAATGGAAGCATGGACTGAGAAGATACCATAAATGTTTAACAAAGATCTAGAAGAACTGAAGAACAAACAAACAGAGATGAACAACACAATAACTGAAATGAAAAATACACTAGAAGGAATTAACAACAGAAAAATGGAGGCAGAAGAACAAATAAGTGAGCTGGAAGACAAAATGGTAGAATTCACTGCCGAGGAGCAGAATAAAGAAAAAAGAATGAAAAGGAGACAATCTCAGAGACCTCTGGGACAACACTAAATGCACCAACATTCGAATTATAGGGGTCCCAGAAGAAGAAGAGAAAAAGAAAGGGTCTGAGAACATATTTGAAGAGATTATAGTGGAAAACTTCCCTAACATGGGAAAGGAAATAGTCACCCAAGTCCAGGAAGCACAGAGAGTCCCACACAGGATAAACCCTAGGAAAAACACACCAAGACACATATTAATCAAACTAACAAAAATTAAATACAAAGAAAAAATATTAAAAACAGCAAGGGAAAAACAAAAAATAATATACAAAGGATTCCCCATAAGGTTATCAGCTGATTTTTTGGTGGAAATTCTGCAGGCCAGAAGGGAGAGGCAGGATATACTTAAAGTGATGAAAGAGGAAAACCTACAACCAAGATTACACTACCCAGCAAGGATCTCATTCAGATTCGATGGAGAAGTCAAAAGCTTTTCAGACAAACAAAAGCTAAGAGAATTCAGCACCAGCAAACCAGCTTTACAACAAATGGTAAAGAAACTTCTCTAAGTGGGACTCACAGGAGAAGAAAAAGACCCACAAAAACAAACCCAAACCAATGAAGAAAATGGTAATAGGAACATACATATTGATAATTACCTTGAATGTAAATGGATTAAATACCCCAACGAAAAGACACAGACTGGCTGAATGGATACAAAAACAAGACCCATATATATGCTGTATACAACAGACACACTTCAGATCTAGGGAAACATACAGACAGAAAGTGAGGGGATGGAAAAAGATATTCCATGCAAATGGAAATCAAAATACAGCTGAAGTAGCAATACTTGTATCAGATAAAATAGACTTTAAAATGAAGACTGTTACAGGAGATAAGGAGGGACACTACATAATGAACAAAGGATCAATCCAAGAAAAAGATATAACAATTATAAATGTTTATGCACCCAACATAGGAGCACCTCAATACATAAGGCAAATGCTAACAACCATGAAAGGGGAAATCAACAGTAACACAGTCATAGTAGGGGACATTAATACCACACTTACACCAATGGACAGATCATCCAAACAGAAAATACATAAGGAAACACAAGCTTTATATGACGCAATAGACCAGATAGATCTAGTTGATATTTATAGAACATTCCACCTGAAAGTGGCAGAATACACTTTCTTCTCAAGTGCACATGGAACATTCTCCAGGATAGATCACATCTTGGATCACAAATAAAGCCTTGGAAAATTTAAGAAAATTGAAATCATATCAACCATATTTTCTGACCACAAGGCTATGAGATTGGAAATCAATTACAGGAAAAAAACTGTAAAAAACAAAAATACATGGAGGCTAAACAGTGCAGTACTAAATAACCAAGAGATCACTGAAGAAATCAAAGAAGAAATTAAAAAATACATAGTAAAAAATGAAAATGGAAACACGACAACCCAAAACCTACGGGACTCAGCAAAAGCAGTTCTAAGAGGGAAGTTTATAGCAATTCAATCTCACCTCAAGAAACAATAAAATTCTCTAATAAACAATCCAACCCTACACTTAAAACAACTAGAGAAAGAAGAACAAAGAAAACCCAAAGTCAGTAGAAGGAAAGAAATCATAAAGATCAGAGCAGAAATAAATGAAATAGAAATGAAGAAAACAGTAGCAAAGATCAATGAAACTAAAAGCTGGTTCTTTGAGAAGATAAACAAAATTGTAAACCCTTAGCCAGACTCATCAAGAAAAAAAGGGAGAGGATGCAAATCAATAAAATTATAAATGGAAAAGGAGAAATCACAACTGACACTGCAGAAATACAAAGGATTATAAGAGACTACTACAAACAACTATATGCCAATAAAATGGACAACCATGAAGAAATGGACAAATTCTTGGAAATGTACAATTTTCCAAGACTAAATCAGGAAGAATTATAAAATTTAAGCAGATCTATCACAAGCAATGAAACCCTAATTAAAAATCTTCCAACAAACAAAAGTCCAGGACCACATGGCTTCACAGGAACATTCTATCAAACATTTAGAGAAGAGCTAACACCGGTCCTTCTCAAACTCTTCCAAAAAAATTGCAGAGGGAGAAACACTTCAAAATACATTCTAAAAAGACACCATCACCCTGATACCAAAACCAGAAAAAGATACCAAAAGAAAAGAAAATTATAGACTAGTATCACTGATGAACATAGGTGCAAAAATCCTGAACAAAATTCTAGCAAACAGAATCCAACAACACATTAAAAGGATATTGATGAAGTGGGATTTATCCCAGGGATGCAAGGATTCTTCAATATATGCAAATCAATCAATGTGCTACACCATATTAACAAATTGAGGAATAGAAACCATATGATCATCTCAATAGATGCAGAAAAAGCTTTTGACAAAATTCAACACCCATTTATGATAAAAACTCTCTGGAAAATGGGGATAGAGGGAACCTACCTCAACATAATAAAGGTCATATATGACAAACCCACAGCAAACATCATACTCAATGGTGAAAAACTGAAAGCATTTCCACTAGGATCAGGAACAAGACAAGGATGTCCACTCTCGCCACTCTTATTCAACATAGTTTTGGAAGTCCTAGCCACAGCAGTCAGAGAAGAAAAAGAAATAAAAGGAATCCAAATTGGAAAAGAAGAAGTAAAACAGTCACTGTTTGCCAATGGCATGATACTATACATAGAAAATCCTAAAAATGCCACCAGAAAACTACTAGAACTAATCAATGAATTTCATAAGGTTGCAGGATGCAAAATTAGTGCACAGAAATCTTTGGTATTCCTATACACCAACAATGAAAACTCAGAAAGAGAAATTAAGGAAACACTCCCATTTACCATTGCAACAAAAGGAATAAAATACCTAGGAATAATCCTACCTAAGGAGGTGAAAGACTTGTACTCAGAAAACTATAAAACACTGATGAAAAAAATCAAAGATAACATAAACAGATGGAGAAATATACCATGTTCTTGGGTTGGAAGAATCAATATTGTGAAAATGGCTATACTACCCAAAGCAGTCTATGGATTCAGTGCAATTCCTATCATACTACCAGTGGCATTCTTCACAGAATTAGAAAAAAAGTCTTACAATTCGTATGGAAACACAAAAGACCCTGAATGCCAAAGCAATCTTGAGAAAGAAAAACGGAGTTGGAGGAATCAGGCTCCCCAACTTCAAACTATACCACAAAGCTACAATAATTAAGACAGTATGGTACTGGCACAAAAAGAGAAATATAGATCAGCGGTACAGGATAGAATGCCCGGAGATAAACCCACGCACATGTGGTCACCTAATTTATGACAAAGGAGGCAAGAACATACAATGGAGAAAAGACAGCCTCTTCAATAAGTGGTGCTGGGAAAACTGTACAACTACATGTAAAAAATGAAATTGGAACACTACCTAACACCGTACACAAAAATAAACTCCAAATGGATTAAAGACTTAAATGTAGGGCCAGACAGTATAAAACTTTTAAGTGAAAGCATAGGAAAAACACTCTTTGACATAAACCACAGCAAGATCTTTTTTGATCCATCTCCTAGAGTAACAGAAATAAAAACAAAAATAAACAAATGGGACTTAATTAAACTTAAAAGCTTTTGCTCAGTAAAGGAAACCATAAACAAGACAAAAAGACAACCCTCAGAATGGGAGAAAATATTTGCAAATGAAACAACAGACAAAGGATTAATCTCCAAAATATACAAATAGCTCATGGAGCTCAATATCAAAAAAACAAATAATCCAGTTAAAAAATGGGCAGAAGACCTAAATAGACATTTCACCAAGGAATACATACAGATGGCCAAGAGGCACATGAAAAGATGCTCAACATTACTAATTATTAGAGAAATGCAAATCAAAACTACAGTGACGTTTCACCTCATGCGGTCAGAATGGCCATTATCAAAAAAGCTAGAAACAATAAATTCTGGGAAGGGTATGGTGAAAAAGGAACCCTCCTACACTGTTGTTGGGAATATAAATTGATAAAACCACTATGGAAAACAGTATGGAGGTTCCCTCAAAAACAAAAAATCTAACTACCATATGACCCAGCAATCCCACTACTGGGCATATACCTTGAGAAAACCATAATTCAAAAAGAGACATGCACAATAGTGTTCATTGTAGCGGTACTTACAATAGCGAGGATATGGAACCAACCTAAGTGTCCATAGACAGATGAATGGATAAAGAAGATGTGGCACATGTATACAATGGAATATTACTCAGCCATTAAAAGAAACGAAATTGAGTTATTTGTCGTGAGGTGCATGGACCTAGAGTCTGTCATACAGAGTGAAATAAGTCAGAAAAACAAATACTGTATGCTAACACATATATATGGAATCTAAAAAAAAACATGGTACTGTTGAACCTAGTTGCAGGGCAGGAATAAAGAGGCAGACATAGAGAATGGACTTGATGACATGGGGTGGGAGGGCAAAGCTGGAGCAAAGTGAGAGTAGCGTCGACATATATACACTACAGAATGTAGAATAGTTGGCTGGTGGGAAGCAGCAGCATAGCACAGGAAGATCGGCTCAGTGCTTTGTGATGACCTAGAGGGGTGGGATAAGGAGAATGGAAGGGGGGCTCAAGAGGGAGGGAATATGGGGATATATGTATGCATATGGCTGATTCGCTTTGTTGTGCAACAGAAACTAACATGGTATTGTGAAGCAATTATGCTCCAATAAGGATCTATTTTAAAAAATACAAAGAATTCTACAAAGTATGATTCCAGACCACAGTGGAGTTAAACAAGAAATCAATAATGGAAAGATAGCTGGAAAATCTAAATTATTTGGAAATTGGCCTAAATAATACATGGCCAAAAGAGTAATCTCAAGAGAAATAAAAATATTTTGAACTAAATGAAAATAAAAATACAGCTTATTCAGAATCTTTGGGATGCAACAAAAATAGTGCTAAGAGGGAAACATTAAAAGAATTGTATATAAGTACTGTACCCTAGTTCATAGATGTGTATTCAGTGGAGGTATGGTTTAATAGTTCAGATATAACCATTTATGTATACTGGAATTGGAAAAGTAAGTAAATGTGTGGCAGGTAGTGAGAGCCAGGGTTTTCACTGTTGGGCTGGGAGGTTACTCATAAGCAAGAGGAGAAACCTGGAAGGATCCATGTGAAACTGGACTAGAGTTGGAGACATTGGTATAAACTCATGTGCTTAATATAAATATGGATGGTTACACATGGAAATATTTATAGTTATTTATATGAACACAGGTTAGTATGCACACATAGTTTCATGTTCTGTCAGCTGAGTAGACCCTAGTACCCAAAACACACAGTACATTTTGTATTTTGTAGTGCCATAAAGTAAGGAAATGCTAAAAAATAAAAATTTAAAAAAATTTAAAAACCATGATAAGACTATGTCAGTGGGACACAGGAGCTAGCTGAAAGAGCTCCCAATGACCGAACTTTTAACAAATTGAGCAATATAATACATAACCTATAGTTGTATTATAATCCAAAATATAAAATAAATATCCATGAGTCTATTCTGATATAAATTAACGGTTTAATAAATAAATAAATTGAGAAGAATGGATAGATTTGTGCAAACAATTGCAATTTATTTATATAGATACTTTAAAGAGGAGGAATATAACTCCCTAGTCCTTAAATGTGGGTAGTGCATAGAGACTTCCTTCCAGAGAGTATAGTTTGGTGATGGGGAATAAAGAGTAAGTTTTCACAGGAGATAGCTGACAAATACTACCTCAGGCAGTTTGTCAGGATTAACATCAGCAGTGATGTCATATTGATAATATATACTTTGGATATGATGAGATGAGAATGACACTTTACCTCTGTGGTCTTCCTTCCCAAAACCGATAACCTCAGTCCAATCCTGAGAAGAACATCACACAACTTCTAACAAGAGTACTACTCCTGAATGCCTCAGCAATATACCTCCAAATTGTCAAGATCATCAAAAACAAGGACAGTCTGAGAAACTGTCACAGTCAAAAGGAGCTTAAAGAGACATGACGACATGTAATTTGGTGTATTAAATGTGATTCTGGTACAGAAAAAGGACATTAGGTAGAAATTAAAGTGATCTGAATGAAGTATGGACTTTAAAAATATTGTAAAATATTGGTTCGTTACTTGGGACAAATGTCCCATTCTAATATAAGATGTTCACAGTAGGGAAAATCAGATGTGAAGTATATGAGAAGTCTCTGTACTAGCTTTGCAACATTTTTGTAAATCCAACACTGTTCTAAAATAAAAACTTTATTTAAACAATGAAAGTGGTAAAGATGGATTTAGGTGAGAAAAGAATACTGGGGTGAAAAACCAACAAGCATTTATTATAGATCATATCTCTCTGTTTCAGGTAGGAGACTGTTCTGGTTTTGCCTGGTCTCACTCATACTAATATAAGATGTCAGTAAGGGGGGGATTGGATATATGGGAACTCTATAAATGTTTCCAGCTTCACAATTTTTCTGAAAATGTAAAACTATTTTTTTTTCTTTTTTTGCCACGCATCGTGCACGTTCCCCAACCAGGGATCAAACCCGTGCCCCCTGCAGTGGAAGTGTGGAGTCCTAACCACTGGACTGCCAGTGAATTCCCTGTAAAATTATTTTAAAATAGTTCATTAAAAATAAATAAATTTGGGAACAAACATTTTTTAAAAGGAGCACATATGTACACTGGCAGGTCTGGGGTGATTCTGCTTTGGGCTTGGGCTTATGGCTCAGCTGGGGCAGTTTTGATTCACCTGCTTTAGTCTGTTTGAAACCCTGGCTGGGAGGCACCATTTACCCAGGTTACCCAGGTTATCAGGACTGCAAGAAGCCAACTAAACAAGCATGTCTGAAGCCTTTGTTCGTCTCATATCTGCCAATGTCCTATCAATAAAATCAAGCCATATAGCCAAGCCCAAAGTCAGTGAAAATATACCTTGCCAACCATGAAGCCATGGCAAGGGTGTGGATGTATAATCCTACCACAAGGGAGAGAAAGAGAACCACGAGCAATGCAGTCGACTGCAAAATACATTAGAACAGAAATACCAATGGCAATCTTCAACGAGAAGAACCAAGCTGAAGGATTTACATCATTAGATATCAAGACATACTATAAAACATACATATTAAAACAGTGTCATGTTGGCATGAGGACAAACAAATACCCCACTTGAATAGAAGAAAGAGTCCAGAAACAGACTTATTTGTTACAGCAAAGAAGATATCAGAGGGCCTTGGTGGGAAGAAGTACCCCATAATATTCACAATTACAGGTGGATTATAGATCTAAATATAAACAGTACATTAATAAAGCTTCCAGAAGATACTATATTCAAACATTTGAATAGTTTTTGCTAAGTGATTTATTAAATAGGACACCAGAAACACAATACATAAAGGTTGAGCGTGGTGAGAATGTGGTATCGTGGAGTCACGTTTTGCACTTACTACTTGTGTAGTTAAAATTAAATATGATGACAAGTTTTTAAAGTCATAATTTAAATTGTATTGACTTTATTCGCTCCAATTTTCCATTTAGTCTATAATATTTAAAATTGTGAATCTTATTATCTGAGGTTCAGAATATAAATATATGCTATATGGCCATGAGTGTGGCATGTTTAACTTGGCATAATTTTAAGTCAATTTCAAGAAAGATTTAGTTCAGTCTTCAGAAATAAACTAATAAATGAAAAATTAGGGGAAATTTTAGGTACGTGATGTATATTTAGTGAATGGTGGATAACTTTTAGTTGTTCAAGAAATAGCTTTTGGTGCTACCATGTAACAGAATTCTCAGTTAGAAAGCCTATTGCTTTGAATCTATTTTGACATTTCCCATGTTCTCAGAAAAGCTGATGTTAACAAATTTCTGTAATTTCTTCATTTCTTTAGATAATGCCAATTTCTTATTTTTTAAGAAACAATTCCCTATCTCACTTGAGAAACCACAATGGAATGTTTTATGAGCGTCATGAGGTCTCCATAGCAAAAGACTCACATTGCTAATACATCTTTGTTCAGAAAGAATCAGACTGCCAAATTTCTGGGACCAAAGAATTACAGTATTTGATTTCTAGATTAGCTAGGAATGAAATTGTTCTTTTATTTTCCTCCCTATTTGAGCAACTCCAGCTTAGGAAGTTAAGTTTTGCTGTTATTATAGTTGATTTTATATTCATTCCCCATCTCGCAAGAAGAACATGAATGTTAAAAAGCAGTGGAAGTTTATCTAATCATATTCCTCATCACCATTGGCAGCACTGTCTTCAAACCCACTAAACATCTGACCCATCTCCTAACATACTTTCCTAAACCGGAAAGATCTGATGAATTGTAAACTGATACCCACCACCACAGCCATGAAGGAGTGAAGACAGCATGACTAGCTAATGAGTCATAGTCCTTCTCTCATCTGATTTTCATTTGAAAACAGAGATTTTTATTTTTACAGCAGTCCAGACAAAACGCCTCTAGTGTGCCCTATGATTGAGAGGCTTTGTCATAGTACAAGTTCTCAGTGAAGGTTACAGTCATTCACATAATAAAATCATAATATTTACTATGTGTTCACATGAGGTGCTAAGGCAGGGTATTAATTATTTATTACTGCATAACAAATGACCACAAACTTAGTGGCTTCAGCCAGCACACATTTATTATCTCACAGTTTCTAAGGGTCAGGAGTCTGGATACTACCTGAGGCCTCTGCTTCAAAAATGAGTTAAACAAACACCTGCATCCCTTCACCTTTGCCATACGCTTAGTTGGAAGCAAGTCACAGTCGTCCTACACTCCAAGGGAGAGGCTCACACAAGGGTGTGAAACAGGAGGCAGGGATCATGGAACCACCCTAGACACTGTCCACCACACTGAGTGATGTTGCAGCCCTCTCTTCTCTTTCCCTGGCAACCTAACCCTGCAAGATGGCTGACAAGATGGCAGAAACAAAGGTGGACACATATGGGATCCTGAATTACCACTTGGAATAAAATTGTCCTGAGGAGTCACCTCATCCACAGTGGATTTTGACTAAGCAAGAAATTTGAGAACTTTTATAGTCTGACTTTAAAAAGATAAAGAAGAAAATCTTGACCTGATCCATGAAGGAAAAGGAAAAGAAGAAAGATATGGGCAATTAAGTTAATTAAAGAGAAAAAAAAAAGGTGAAAAGTGTGAAGTTGGACAAATATTGGGTCAAAAGCATTGGATGTTCATGGCGAATTCTGATGGAGGGAAAAATGAGGCTGATTGAATGTAGTGAGAAAGAATGAATATCAATGCCCAAAAGAGAAAAATCTAATAAAATTCCATATTATTAATAGTAAACAATATAAATAATTAGAAAAAGAATCTATCAAATAGTTTAAAAGGAGTAACATCAATAATATGAAAAAAAGTAGTATCCACAATGAATTTTATACTTTAATGGTATGTCAAAGTCAAGGTCAAATCTTTGTTTCTTCCACTCAAAAGCCATCATATAACATCCAGACAAAATATATTCTGGAGGGAAAAAAAACAAATAAACCAAAAATCTAATATCCAGAATAAAATAGAATGAGAATAAATTTTGATTGAAAAATATGACTTTGATATGTCAAAGTCACTACTTCATTCCAACTATGATATAGAAACATCAAACTCCTTTTATTCTTAATGGTGAAAAGCCTTGAAAAACAGGCCCCTAAATCAGTGGTTCACAAACTTTCACTTATCATCACCTGATATCACCTGAAAAACTAGGAAATAGGCAGATTCCTGGGCTCCACCACTAGGGATTCTGATTCAGCAGGTCTGAATCAGGGTCTGATATTCTGCGTTTCTCACAAGCTCCCTGGTAAAACTTACTAATGGTCCATGGCCCACCCATTGTAGGTGGTGGGCCTACAAATACTCAAATGGTACATATGTCAGATGGTTAGTAACTAAATTTTTTCTATAGCTATTTCTGAAGCTATACTAGTTGGAATTTATACCAAAATATCTAGTATGATTTAAGGGGCATAGAAAAAAAAATTAATGAATTGTGGCTGGCTCCCTAGCCATATGCCTTCAAAAATACAGATTTTCAAACTAAAGGAATCCAGCAAGGCTTCCTTGGTGGCGCAGTGGTTGAGAGTCTGCCTGCCGATGCAGGGGACAAGGGTTCGTGCCCTGGTCCGGGAAGATCCCACATGCCGTGGAGCGGCTAGGCCCGTGAGCCATGGCCGCTGAGCCTGCAAGTCCGGAGCCTGTGCTCCGCAATGGGAGAGGCCACAACAGTGAGAGGCCCGCGTACACCCCCCCCAAAAAAAAGGAATCCAGCAATTTTACTTGTGATTATGAGATAAAATTGTAAGCTCCAGAAAGGTAGATCAAGTGTCTAGAATAGTTAAGACATTTAAATATTTGTTAATATATGAATGAGTGAAAACAGAAAATCGTGTTTTGAAATAGAAACATATCAAGAATTGTCATAAAGATGAGATAATCTGATCTACTGTGAGATAATCTTATCTTAAGACATAGTGTGGTAGTACAGTAGCAAAAATGTCCTCAGTGCTTCATGCCCTTTGCAACGTGACTTTGAAACCCTTCCATCAGGAAACAATTTATTGTTTGAAACCTTGTCTCCCTCCCTACACCATGACCCAAGTCGTGTCTTGGCTGTTCTTGTGACTTGCCTTGGTCAATAGAATGTGGAGGAAGTGATGTTTTATTTTGAGTCTAGACCTCGGAAAGCTTGTGTACTTCCACTCTCTCTCATAACCTTTCCACCACCGCATGAACAAGCCCAGACCAGCACCACAGGACAATGAGGAATCCAGCCAAAATCACCCTCCCCAACTCACAGACAACCACAGACACATGAATGGGACCAGACAAGACCAGAAGCATCTCCTACCTGAAACAAAGAGATATGATCTATAATTAACGCTTGTTGGTTTTTCATCCCAGTTTTCTTTTTGCACCTAAATCCATCTTTACCACTTTAGCATTGTTTATGGGGACAGAGGAAGGAGTTGGCCTTCATCATGAAGTTTAATTTGAGTTTTGAGCTTAACTGACCTCTAACTGCAAGAGTCAGGAGAATCCCAATCAACATGCTTCAAGTGTAAAATGTAGAGAAGAAGGCTACCTGGTCAGCAGTGGAATAGGTAAATTAACTGTGGTATATTCACACGATAGAGTATTATGTACACTGAGAACAGACAAACTACAACTGCACACAGTAGTAAGAATAGCTTCCACAATACAGTGTCGGGTGAAAGAAACCAGACACAAAAGAGCACAAACTATATGATTCCATGTATTACAAGTCCTAAATCAGACAGTACTAATCATTGGTGATAACATTCAAGATAGGATTTACTTCTCAAGGCAGCCGAAGGGTACTTCTGGGAACAGGTAATGTCTGACAGCTGAGTTCACAGGGGTGTTCAGAATGTGAACATTCATTAAGTTTTATGCATATAGTGTATACTCTTTTCATTATTTAATCTTCAGTTTAAAGCTTAAAAAGAAAATACAGAGGAAAAATGACTTCCTCAGTGATGAGGTTAATACTTCAAACTCCTGCCTTTTTTTTTCTGCCTCAATTCCATTACTTTTCAATGTTCAGGAGGTAAGCAAAGTTAAGGCAACTTGGAGGAATAAAATAAATGCAGGGAGAAGTGTTCCTTTGAAAGAAACGGCAGAATTATCACCTTCAAGGCAAATAGTCAACACACACATTTAAATTCAATTAAATATACTTATTGAGCATTTACTAAGTGCCAGGCATTGTTCTAGGTACTTAGGATAGATCAGGGAACAAAAATGACAAAGATCCTGCTCACATAGGGTTTATATGATAATGGGGAAGGGGTGGAGGGTGGAAAAATTATAAACAACATAATGTGTAAATTATGTTGTAGTTAGAAGATAATCAGTACTTTGGCAAAAAAAAATGGCATAGGTAATGGTGATCAAGAATGCTGAAGGGAAAAAAAAAAAGAATGCTGAAGGAGAACTGGTTGTAAGTTTTAAAGGGCAGTGAAAATGTGTTTAAACAGTTTTTAGGACAATACTAAATGCTTTATATTCCTTCTGTCATTTGATTATCATGAAAAAAAATTATTTTCTGACCCTTTGGAATGCTTATTGTCCCTCATCCAGACCCTGCATGGTCAATGCATACAGTTGAGTTGGTCTTAAAATATTGCCCAAGTGTATGTGAGCCAAATACCTGGAGTCCTGAGCAATGCTAATAAAATCAGTTGAGATATAGATCCTTGTCATTGTACCTACTTTGTTATAGTTTGTTTCCCCTTGCTTGCTTTTATCATTAACTGCATCCTCTAAAGTATTTTCTGAGATATGGCCAAACAGAGAACTTGATTGTGAGTGTTTCTTGGTATAGCTTTTGTTATTTATTGACAAGTTGCTTGATATTGTTGGGTTTTTTAAAAAATATTTTAAATAGACTCTTTTTTAGAATGGTTTTAGGTTCACAGCAAAATTGAGTGCAAAGTATAGAGTTTCTATATACACGTTTTCCCTCCACCCTCACTATCCACAACCATATCAGAGTGGTACATTTGTTATAGTCAGTGAATCTGCATCATTATCACCCCAAGTCCATAAATTACATTAGGGGTCACTCTTGGTGTTGTACATTCTGTGGGTTCTGACAAATATGGCATGACATGTATCCACCATATAGTATCATTGAGAATAGTTTCATTGCCCTAAAAATCCTTTGTGTTTTGCCTATTCATCTCCCTCCCTCCTAACACTTATAAATTACTAATATTTTTACTGTTTCCATGGTTTTGCCTTTTCCAGAATGTATATACAACTTGACCCCTGAACAACAAGAGTTTGAACTGCACAGGTCCATTTATACATAAGATATTTTTCAATAGCAAATACTACAGTACTACCCTGTCTGCAGTTGGTTGAATCGGCACATGCAGAAGAACCTGGATATGGAGGGCTGACTCTAAGTTTTATGTGGATTAACCTCTGAGTTGTTCAAGGGTCGACTTGAATCATTCAGCATGTAGCCTTTTCAGATTGGCTTCTTTTACTTAATAGTGTATATTTAAGGCTCCTCTGTGTCTTTTCATGGCTTGATAGTTCATTCCTTTTTGGGCTGAATAAATATCCCATTGTCTGGATATACCATGGTTTATTCATTCACCTACTGAAGGACATCTTGGCTGCTTCTAAGTTATTGCAATTATGAATAAAGCTGCTATAAACATCTGTGTACACATTTTTGTGTGGACATAAGTTTTCAACTCATTTGAGTAAATACCAAGGGGTGTGATTGCTGGTAAGAGTAGGTATAGTTTTGTAAGAAATTTCCAAACTGTCTACCAAAGTGGCTTTACTATCTTGCATCCCCACCAGCAATGAATGAGAGCTCCTCTTGTTCTACATCCTTGTCAGCAATGGTGGTGGTCAGTCATTCTAATAGGTGCAGAGTGGTATCTCCTTATTTCAATTTGCATTTCTCTGATGACATATGGTGTGGAGCATCTTTTCATATGCTTATTTACCATCTGTATATCTTCTTTGGTAATGTATCTGTTTAGGTCTTTTGCCCATTTTTAAAATAAGGTTGTTAGTTTTCTTATTGCTGAGTTTTAAAGAGTTTTTTGTATATTTTGGATACTAGTCCTTTATTAGATGTGTTTTTTTTGCAAATATTTTCTACCTGTCTGTGGCTTGTCTTCTCATTCTCTTGACAGTGTCTTTTGCTGAGCAGAAGTTTTTAACTTTAAAGAAGGCAAGATTATCAATTATTTCTTTCATGGATCATGCCTTTGGTGTTTTATCTAAAAAGTCATCACCATACCCAAGGTCATGTAGGTTTTCTGTTATGTTAGCTTCTAGGAATTTTATAGTTTTGCCTTTCACATTTAGGTCTATGATCCATTTTGAGTTAATTTTTGTGAAAGGTGTAAGGTCTGTGTCTAGATTCTTATTTATTTATTTTTGCATGTGCACCTTCAATTGTTCCAGCACCATTTGCTAAAGAGATTATCTTTTCTCCATTGCATTCCCTTTACTCCTTTGTCAAAGATCAATTGACTATATTTATGTAGATCCATATCCAAGCTCTCTGTACAGTTCCATTCATTTATCTGTCTATTCTTTTGCCAATACCACACTTGGCTTGATTACTGTAGCTCTATAGAAAGTCTTCAAGTCAAACAGTTTCAGCCCTCTAACTTTGTTCTTTTCCTTCAATATTGTGTTAGCTATTCTGAGTCTTTTGCCTCTCCAAATAAACTTTAGAATCGGTTTGTCAATATCCTCAAAATAACTTGCCGAGATGTTGATTGGGATTGCATTGAATTTATATATCAAGTTGGGATGAACTGACATCTTGACAATATTTAGTCTTCCTATTCATGAACATGGGATATCTCTTATTTAATTCTTTAAAAAAATTCTTTTATCAGAGTTTTGTAGTTTTCCTATATAGATCTTGTACATATTTTGTTAGACTAAGTATTTTTTAAGGGGGGGTGCTAATGTAAATAATATTGCTTTTAATTTTAAATTTACTTGCTTATTGCTGGTACATAGGAAAGTGATTGACTTTTGTTATGTTAACCTTGTATCCTGCAACTTTGCGATATCAGTAATTCGTTCCAAGAAGTTTTCTTTTTTTGTCAATTCTTTCAGATTTTCTTTAAAGACAATCATGTCATCTGTGAACAAAGACAGTTTTGTTTCTTCCTTCCCATGAACAAAGACAGTTTTACTTCTTCCTTCCCAAACTGTACACTTGCTTGTTTTTATGTAGTCATTCATACAGTAAATAACAGAAAAGGATAATCAATTTTTATACTTTCTAAGGTTTCAAAGATTATCTCAATCTTAATGTATTAATCAGCTTCCTATAAAAATTTGCTGATAGACTGAATTTACCACTAATCTTACAACTCATTCCTTTAAAATTCATCCAACTTTTCTTTGCTTAGAAAAGGAAAATGTGTATTCTTCATACCGTAACAAGATGTTAAATTGGAAGTTTCACCTGATGTAGCAACATATGGCAGATATCAGATTCCAATGGAGGTGCCATACTATGGGCAAAAAATTTAAAAGAAATGATTGAGAACCATTTCAATGACTTTGAATGTGTCACAAAAATAAAGGATAAAGAGTCAGGTGTTTGGAATTAGTGATAGAGTTTCTTTAGTGAGAGTTGTTGTGCTGTAAGGACCAGGCCCTATTGAGGAAGGAAGAGGATGCATTTTCCTGCTCCTCAAGTCAAATGGGAGTGGATTCATCATGACCACTTGAAGAACATGGTAAGTGTTGGTCCTCATGGTAAGAAAAGTACAGTGACTGGAGTCTGACCTCCATTTGAGTATTCCAAGGTCAAGAGTCTGTGACTTTCAGATCAAGAAGGCAGAGTAAGAAGGAGTGAGAGTTGAGGACCAAGTTTAGGAAATTACCATACTTCCAATGGAAGAAGGACAAAGTGGGACAAAGGATGCCCATGTCTTTGATGACCTGTATTCGCATCAAACTGAAGGATATGAGCCTAAAACTACTTTGATTCTCGTCTAAGGTGACTACTTTGTCAGCTGTTGGGAATCCAAGAGTGTCTGTGTTGAATGAGTGTCCAGAAAGCTAGTGGCTGAGGGAAGAGTGGCAGCTTGATGAATAGAATATATCATCCGCATCATGGGAGGTGAGTTAGTGAAGTCCAATAGGGTAACCAACAAAAACCTATGAAAGTGTCCATACTTTAAATCTCCACCAGGCCCAAAGAAAGTGAATTTGTGATAGTTATCAGTCAAGTAATAATTGTCTGCTCCCATTGTTCTTCTTCTTGCCTCCCCTTGCTTATTCCAGAAGATGTCAGTGGCATAGCTAGTGAGTAAGAGAAGGAAAAGGGAACATGAGGAAGACCATATCTTCTCTCCAAAAGCAGGTGGCCCACCTATAGCCAACCCCAGCCAAGGAGGAAACATGTTAATATTCAATCTAGTTCAACATATGTTAATATTCTATCTAGCTCAGAGTTTGTATTACTGTACCTATAAAATCATGATGGTCACCTGGATTTTCACCTGAAGGCAGAGGAAGTATTCACCACTCCCCATCCCCAAGCATGTTTCAAGGGACAGTGGAAAAGAAAAATAAAGCTCCTTTTATGATCACATCCTCTGAGTCATGCATGTTTAACATGTTGATCCATGAGTAAGACTTTCTGGGCCCACACATGTTGACCAATATGTGGTAGGTATGGTAACAAAAATAAAAGTCAATAGTGAGTTGTTTCTAGCTCTAGTCCACATTTGAGTATTGGAGCCAATAACCCAACTCACAGCATTTTACCCTGTGATGTTGGACCAGCTCCTTGGAGTGGCCTGAGCAAATGTTCACTAAACCAATTCTAGATCTAAGATTCTCAAGCTGTAGTTGTTGTCATAAGAGTCAGTAGTTGATCTTGTTAAACATGAAGATTTCCAGCCCCCTCCCCCAACCAGAGATTCTGATTGGTAAGGTTTGGAGTAGACCATTGTTAATTAGCACTCCAAGTTGTTATGTTGTAGGTGGTCTGGAAGATCTCTTTGGGAAACACTGTTTTAGGGCAGTGCTTCTCAAACTTTAATAGGCATATGAATTACCTTAGGATTGTCTTAAAATGTATTCTGATTCATAGACCTGGAATGCGTGAGATTGTGTTTCCCTCCCCAGTGATGCTTTTTCTGGTGGTCCAAGTACCACACTTGCAGTAACGATGGTTAGGACATTGTTTCCCAAACCTGCCTTGTCTTAAGAATCTGCCCATTCTGTTCAAAACACAGATTTCAGATTCCCACCTTTATCCTCTTGATTCATAATCTTCAGGTGAGGAATATAGGAAAAGAGGAGTGTCCTCAAATATTAGCTGGAGTCTGGAGCAATGCCAACCCCCAAAGTCTATGTCTAGCAGGATTGTTCTGGGACAGCCTAAAACAGCATGAACAAAGAAACTGTTCCTCCATTCTTCCTGATGACTAGATCCCAACAGAGAGAAAGAAGAAAAATTCAAAGCTACTAATTCTGTTCCATAGTCCATAGTCCTGAACCATGGAAGAAAATTTTGAATGTCTCCCTGGATGGCTTGGCCATCAAGCTTGGACTCACACAAAGACTGTCACCTCTACCAGTGGTTTTCAATTTTGACTGCATACCAGATCCATCTGGGGGCTTGAAAAAAATAACAATATCTAGTTGCCACCCTCTAGAAATCCTGATTTAATAGGACTGAGTATAAGGATTATAATCTAACTGGCCCATGTACTGGGATTCTTGGAAGCTCCCCAGATAATTCTAGTGGGCAGGGAAAATTGAGGACCAGAGGCTTTGAAGATATGGTCTGAAAGAGTCCTGTGTAAAGAAATCGTACTCATTATTTTGTAACTATGGCTAAAATCCTGTACTTGCAGTGGTTTGAGGTCAATTTATTGCTTCCAAAGGTTTCCTGTCAAAACTATATGGCCTGGAATATATCACATGGACAATTTAGCGCCCATTAAAGTGCTGGCAAACGTTTAGTCAATCAAACAAGCCAACAGCCAGTGGCAGAAAGCTTGACGCTATTTTTGTGCATTGTAACAACTACTACTATGAACTCTGTTGCATCTTGCATTCCTTTACTACATATTTTCTATTCTTACAATGGTCTGTAAGTAATATTTTATTATTCCTACAAGAAGATGAAGACGCTGTAGCCCAGATTGCTTAACTGATCTCTCTTTCAAGTTCAAGTCCTACAGAGCTAACTGACTAGTTAAAACCAAGGATGTTAAAGGCACTTAAAACTCAACACGACCATAAGTAAATCAAGATCTTCCTCACCTGGATGGCCTCTTCCAGTGACATGTGTCCATTAATAGCAGGGCTCTTCCTCCAGTTTTGTAATCCAGAACCTTAGACTTACTCTTCAAACTACCATGTCCTCTCCATCATCTCCCACATCCAATCCTTCACCAAATCCACTTGATTTTACCTCCTGACATCTCCAGAATATACTAATTTTCTTTGTATTCTCCACCGTCACCACCACTTGAGTCTAATGTATGATCATCTTTCCTTTTTCCATTTCAGTGTCTATAAGTAAATTTTAAAAATATGCCAACACACCTATGTGTTTATGTAATGTCAATGACTGCTTTCTGCTACAAAGGCAGAGTTGAGTCATTGTGACAGAGACTATATAGCCCACAAAGCTGAAAATATTTACTATTGGGCCCTTCACAGAAAAAAAAAATTGCTGGAGTCTGTGCTAGATTATCTTAAAGCAGTGCTTTCAAATGTTGAGAAGAATATGAATCACCTAGGAATCTTTTTAACTAGCAGATCCTGATTCATTCATTCTGGGATGGAATTTGAGATACTGTGATTCTAACAAACTACCAGATGATGTGGGTGCTGCTGATCTGTGGTCCACACTTTGAGTAGTAAAGGAGGTAAAGGACGCTTCTACTTTTTAAAGAAAGAAAAGAACACAGCTGATAAACACTACCTCAGCCAGATGATGAAGATCAATGTCAACAGTGAATAAATCATGTGGCTAGCATGTACCCTTGCTATGACATTATTAGAACAGCATTGTAACTCTGTGTTGTACCTTGTGGTCTTCCTCCCCCAAACTCATAACCCTGGTCTAATCATGAAAAAAACATCACACAACTTCCCCTGAGAAACATTCTACAAAATGCCTAAGCAGTACTCCTCAAACTGACAAGGTCACAAGGAAAGTCTGAGAAATTGTCACAGCCAAAGGAGTCATGATGACTAAATATGGTATCCTGGATGGAACAGAAAAAGGGCGTTAGGTAAAAGCTAAGATAATCTGAATAAACTATGGACCTTAATTAACAATAAAGTATTAATATCAGTTCATTAGTTGCAACAAATATGCCTTACTATTATAAGATGTTAATAATAATAGGGGAAGCTGGGTATGAAGCTTATGGCAACTCTATACTATATTTTCAACTTAAAAAAACTGTTTTTAAAAGATAAAGCTTATTTATAAAACAAAAATAAACAACAAAAATGTAACAAGTTTTACTAAATACTAAAGGACAAATTCTACTACAAATTTCATAAACTGATAACTTCAGTCCTACAAAAATGACTTCAGAATATAGACAAAGAGGAAACATCCTCCAACTCATTTTTTGGGCATAACATACTCTTGATGCCAAATCCAATTAAGGATGTTATAAAATAGAAAATTTACAGTCCAATACCATTCATGAACAGTAATATAAAAATATTAAATATTTTATCAAACTGAATTCCACAATTAAAAAGTAAACTATTTTGATCAAATTGGATTTACCCCAAGAATACAAATTTGATTTAACATTAGAAAATAAGATTACATTGCTCACGTTATTAACATATAAAAGGAGAAAAACTATATAGGATTATCTAAATAGATACAGAAAAGAGTATTGGATAAAGTTCAATATCCGTTTGCGGTTGAAAAAAGGAACTTTAAAAACTAATAGTAGGAAAAAAGAGTTTCCTCAGCCAGATAACTGATATCTTTAAAAAAAACTTTAAAAAAATCTTGTAGTAAATATTATAACTAATGTGAAAAGTTATTGATCCACTAACTGGATCAATTTCTGGAAAAATATGGACTTTTTTCATCTTTGGTGAACTACATCTGTTCACTATTGGTGTAGTTATACCAGAAAAAGAAAGAAAAGGAATTAGGACTTGGAATGAAACAAAACAGTGTCATTGAAGATGACATAAATGCCTACCGAGAAAATTCAGCAGCTTAAGGATGCATTTTTAGAATAAATAGGAGGGTTTGCCATGTTGTTGGCTACCAAAAGAATGGCAGGAGCCAAATGCACTTTTATAGCCAGCAGCCATCAGTTAAAACGTAATTGTAAAAGTTATACCATATAAAACAGTCCTAAATCTATAGGGGTGTGGTTTATATGAATATTTCCATTTGTCAAAAATCAATAAATTCTACACTTCTGTAACCAAACAGGTCCTATAGGGCCTTCCTAGGACAGACACCTGCCCCCATGTCTTCCACCTGCCTCTTGTCTATAGAAAAACTTTGATCTCCTAGGCCTTCCCCGGGTTCCAAAGAATAAATTTAATCAAGAAGTGAGAAAATGCAGAAAGGAAAACAGTCAAGCAAAACAAATAATAATAGTTAAGCCATTAAACAAAGTTAAGGGCCTTTATTTCCTCCTCAAGGGCTATAGGTAATATTCTGAGCCATGTCCATTGAGCTGTTTTGCAGATACTGAACACCCACCAGGTGGAAAAAGTTAACTGTATGATGACCACAGGCACATAGACCTCAGACCAGTTGGAACCAGAACTGATGATTTTGACTCCCGATTACCTCACCACCCACCAATCAGATCACTGTCCCAAGCTGATCACACACCTCACAACCCCCTCCCTCACCCTGTCTTTACAAACCTTTCCCTGAAAGGCTTTGAGGATTTGAGGTCTTTTAAGCACTAGCTGCCTGGACTCCTTGCTTGGTGCCCTACAATAAACACTGTGATTTTCTTCACCACAACCCAGTGTCAGTAAATTGGCTTTACTGCACATGGGCGAGCAGACCCAAGTTTGGTTCTGCAACAATTCTATTTTTGCATTTTGCTGTACATATATTGTACTTCAAAATGAACTTTAAAACATATTTAAAACGTAAAAGTGTTTAAAAAGAGAGCATGACTTGTCTTTAAACATTTGGGACACTTGTATTTGTAAACAAGCGTTAGTTTGGGGATGCTGAACATCACATTTGTGTGTGAGTATATGTGGTATTTTATTTGATATTGTTGTTTTTTGAGATTGTGAGCCCTCTTGCTTTATAAGGTCAGGAGTTCCAATCCCACTGGAATTGTCTGACACCTTACCCCAACTCAGCCTGATCCATTGAACAGCTGACATGGAGAAACTGCTCACCTGGGCAAGGAGGGGGAATGGGCATTGCTTGAATCGGGTTAAACCTGAGACAGGACTGATTACTACAGGAGATAACATGTTCATCCACAATGATCACCTCTGAAAACCCAGGCCTTATTTGCTCACTTCAGTCTTAACTCCCAAATAGAATAGAATGGCTGCCAGCAAGCCTGTTAGACACCCTGGTATCTCCAGAATAATGGATGGACTTTAAAATGAAGGTATTTTAAAGGAGATGCTTTTAATCTGAAGATGAAGGCTTAGTTTCATCTCATGCAATATGTCGAAGATGATTCTTTTCCAACTGTGCTTCTAGCTGTTAAGAAAACATTATTTAAGCATATCCTTATTATAGTATTCTACAGTACATTTTTATCAAGTTTAAGATACAATTAAATACAACAAACTGTACTCATTCAAATGATACTATTTTTTATGTTTTGACAAATGTGTAAACCCTGTAACCACCACCACAATCAAGATTCAGAACACTCCCATTATATCCAAAAGTTTCCTTTGTCCTTTGCAATCCCTCCCTACCTTTACTCTTGGCCCCATGAGACCACTGATCTCTCTGTCACCATATATTAGTTTGTGTTTTCTAGAATGTCACATAGGTAGAATCAAACAGCATTATTATTGTGTGTCTAACTTCTTTCCACAGTACCTATGAAAATCACAGCTGCCACTCATACCAATTAAACATGTACTGATCAAAACAAGCTAATGAAGATCAATAAAAAGAAAAATGGAAGCCAATTTTAATCAGCAAATGCAGACCTTTTTAAAATTTATTTGGCTGTGCCTAGTCTTAGTTACAGCACGAGGGATCCTCGTTGCAACACACGGCATCTTTGTTGCAGCGTGTGGGATCTTTAGTTGCAGGCATGCGGGATCTAGTTCCCTGACCACGGATCAAACCTGGGCCCCCTACATTGGGAACGTGGAGTCTAAACTGCTGGACCACCAGGGAAGTCCAGACTTTTAAAAATATAGGGACATTTTATCCATAAAATGAGGCTGGTATTAAGCAAACTTACAGATTATGTCTAACCAAAATCTCATGATAGTCAATGTTAGTAACCATATAAACAGTTAGACTTTTCCTTCAGAGGACATAAGGTTCTCTCAGAGAATTTTGAAGTATTGATTGATTTTTGCAGAGTTGTTACAGTAAAATCTGTTAGAAAAAGTAACAGACTAAAGAAATGAAACCAGCCACAAGTAAAAATGCAAAATTTGCAAGCGAGAGGAAGAACATAAAGCATAGAAAGGATGAAACTGCACTATTTTATGTAATTCAAGAAAAGATCAGTCAGAGTCGAAAAGTTACAGAATATTTTTAAAGAAATTACGCTGTATTTTTTTTTTCTTTTCAGATGCCCACCATTATTTCTGCTGGCAGACGCAGAAAGAAGAGGACCCCTCTTATTATTGGGGGTTCATTTTTAAATAATAGAAATAAACAGTTTATTCCTAAATAAACAATGGACATTTTCACTATTTAATATTCACCGTTTAGCACCTGCAATAAGCACAAGAAGAGACTTCCTGTTTCAGAGAGAAACGCACTTTCTCCATACTCAGTTTGCTTTGTCCTTTGCATATTCTTTTTGTATTTTGATGAGGAAATAACACCCCCTATAATAGGATGTGTTGTGGTCTTTGGTTAGAGAAAGTTAAATTCTCAATAAAATATAGACTCTTAATATGTTACCGTGCAAACACTGACCCTTTTCTGAGAAATGTTACCAATGCCTCTTTCACATAATCTTTTTATAAAACCTGCTACTTTCAAAAGCTCCCCCCACCTCCATTATTATGAGGTCTGTGCTCCGTCTTACCCCGCTGACCACACACCAGGGCTTGGAGAGGGCTTTGGTTGTACTTGGGTACAAAAGAATGTAATTTTGGTGTTTGAAAGGATGGGGTTTGTGTGCGATCATCAGCCCCTGAGTGCTGCTGACCGCCTGCCCCGCTTCATTCATCCTGTGGTGCACGTCTCATAATGACAAAGCCTTACTTTTAAAGTCTGTGGTCTATTTTTTCTCCCACAACATTTAGATTCCAGGGTAGCCTGGCTAAATTCTTGAAAACTGGAATTGGTGGTTTCCTAAATGTCATTTTTCATTTAGACTAATCATATTTTACTATAACTGAAATTGGACTGTATCAGTTTTAATTGATGGTTTCTATTTACCTATCTATTTATTTATTTGCCAGCCAACGGGTACATATTGTACCTGCCTGCAAATGTTTAAACTAGGTCCTGTCGTCTTTACATTGCTCGAGTTCTTTGCATTGTCGGATTACAAATGTTGACTTTAACTGCTCTTTAAAATATCTTCAAAAAAGATTAAGCTAGGATTCATCATTTTTAAAAAGTTATTAAATACTCCCAAAGGCATGGAGATAGAAGAGCAGGATGTAAATTTGATAATAAATATTCATTATTGGAGGAATTACTAGTTCCTTATGTATTTACAAAGCAATAGCTAAGTTTATCATTGAACATGAGAGAAAGTTTTATTACTGCAATTACCTATTACATACCAAGATCAAAGATAAGAAATCATTGTGTTATAGCTTAATTAGAAGTAGTTTCTTCTGGGCTTCCCTGGTGGTGCAGTGGTTGAGAGTCCGCCTGCTGATGCAGGGGACACGGGTTCGTGCCCCGGTCCGGGAAGATCCCACATGCCGTGGAGCGGCTGGGCCCGTGAGCCATGGCCGCTGAGCCTGCGCGTCCAAAGCCTATGCTCTGCAACGGGAGAGGCCACTGACTTTAAAAATTTTTTTAATTGAAGTATAGTTGAGGTACAGTATTATATGTTACAGGTGTACAATATAGTAATTCACAATTTTTAAAGGATGTATTCCATTTATAGTTATTATAAATTATTGGCTACCTTCTCTGTGTATATATGATATATCTTTGTAGCTTATTTTATACGTAATAGTTTGCACTTCTTAATCCCCTTGGTGGCCACTAATTTGTTCTCTGTACCTGTGAGTCTCCTTCTTTTTTTGTTATATTCACTAGTTTGTTGTACTTTTTAGATTCCACATATAAGTGATATCATATAGTATTTGTCTTTCTCTGACTTATTTCACTTAGCATAATACTTGACAAGTCCATCCATGTTGTTGAAAATGGCAAAATTTTATTCTTTTTTTATGGTTGAGTAGTACTCCATCATATATATATATATATATATATATATATATATTATATATATATATATATACACCACATCTTCTTTACCCATTCATCTGTTGATGGACACTTAGGTTGTTTCCATATCCTGGCAGTTGTAAATAATGCTGCTATGAACATTGGGATGCATATGACTTTTATTATTAAAGGCATCTTAGCTATTATAAAATATGGTAATGAAATTACAGCAACTGCACCAGAAGTAAAATACAACTTTGACGGAGCACTGAAAGGCATAGCTAACAGGTGGCATCTTTACTTTCTTCCAAAAGATAGTGCTGTTACAGCTCTTAGCTCGAGTGATCATATAAGTTATTGTCTAAATTGGGACCCTTTTGAGAGTGAAAGGCGATGCTAGAACAACAGGCATAAACTAGGACTGTCCCAGGGAAATAAGGGCATATGATCACATTAATTTGGGTGAGAGACCCTCTCAAAGAAAACTAAATCTGAATTTGCCTCTAAGTCTTTGCAGAAACAAGGGCAAGTCTTAAAATATTATATAACAAATGGAACTGAAAACTATAGACATAGCATCTTTAGGCTACTGTACTAAATAAAGTTATAGACTCTGGTATTGGGGAAAACATTTCTGGGAATTTAAACAGAGTAGGTCATAGAATATTTCAATCATGAACAAAGTTAAAATAAGTGTCATAGAGCTTTTGTTGTATAGATCACCCATATCAAGAGCTGAAATCTTCGTATGTGAAAGTCTCACCTTTAGGTCTAGGAAAACAACCCCAACAATTTACTTTCTTCTTACAGTATTTGTGTGTGTGTTGCTGTGTGTAATTCCTCCAAGTTATCAATGGTTAATGTCAGGTTTTACTGCCTTACAACTCTCAACTGGTGCCTCTCAACATTTAGCTTGTATAAGCATCACACGGGGAGGGGACCTTCAAGATGGCAGAGAAGTAAAATGTGGAGATCACCTTCCTCCCCATAAATACATAGAAATACATCTACATGTGGAACAACTCCTACAGAACACTTACTGAACGCTGGCAGAAGACTTCAGACTTCCTAAAAGGCAAGAAAATCCTCACATACCTGGGTATGGCAAAAGAAAAAAGAAAAAACAGAGACAAAAGAATAGGGACGGGACCTGCACCTCTGGGAGGGAGCTGTGAAGGAGGAAAAGTTTCCACACACTAGGAAGCCCCTTCGCAGGTGGAGATAGGGGTGGGTGGGGGGAAGCTTTGGAGCCACAGAGGAGAGCGCAACAACAGGGGTGCAGAGGACAAAGCAAAGAGATTCCCACACAGAGGATAGGTGCTGACAAGCACTCAGCAGCCTGAGAGGCTTGTCTGCTCACCCGCCGGGACGGGTGGGGGCTGGGAGCTGAGGCTCAGGCTTCGGAGGTCAGACCCCAGGGAGAGGACAGGGGTTGGCTGCGTGAACACAGCCTGAGGGGGCCTAGTACACCACAGTTAGCTGGGAGGGAGTCTGGGGAAAGCACTGGACCTGTTGGAGAGGCAAGAGGCCTTGTTTTGGGGTGCATGAGGAGAGGGGATTCCTTCCCTGTGTGCCCACAGAAGGCAGAGCACCACCTAAATGAGCCCTAGAGACTGGCACAAGCCTCGGCTATCAGATTGGACAACAGAGACGGGCATGAAACGCTAACCCTGCTGCTGCAGCCACCAAGAATCCTGTGTGCAAGCACAGGTCACTATCCACACACCCCAACCCTGGGAGCCTGTGCAGACCGCCACTGCGAAGGTCCTGTGATTCAGGGACAACTTCCCCAGGAGGACACACAGCACGCCTCAGGCTGTTGCAACATCACACCGGCCTCTGCCACCACAGGCTACCCTGCATTCCAGTTATAGCTACCATACCCCTCCCTCCCCCAGGCATGTGTGAGCCAGAGCCCGCAATCAGCCGCTGCTTTAACCCCCTCCTCTCTGGGCGGGAACGGAGACCTGAGGGTGACCTACATGCAGAGGCGGGGCCAAAACCAAAACTGAACCCCGGGAACTGGGCGAACAAAAAAGAGAAAAGGAAAATCTTCCATGCAGCCTCAGGAGCAGCGGATTAAATCCCCACAATCAACTTGATGTACCCTGCATCTGTGGAATACCTGAATAGACAACGAATCATCCCAAAATTGAGGCAGTGGACTTTGGGAGCAACTGTGGACCTGGGGTTTGCTGTCTGTGACTGACTTGTTTCTGATTTTTGTTTATCTTAGTATACATTTTAGCACTTGTTATCATTGGTGGATTTGTTTATTGGTTTGGTTGCTCTCTTTTTAAATTATTATTACTTTTTAAATTTTATTTTAATAATTCTGTTTTTTTTTATTTTAGTAATTAAATTTTTTTTTATTTATCATTATTTTTCTTTCCTTTTTTCTCCCATTTCTTCTGAGCCATGTGGCTGACAGGGTCTTGGTGCTCCGGCCTGGTGTCAGGCCTGAGCCTCTGAGGTGAGAGAGCCGAGTTCAGGACATTGCGCTACCAGAGACCTCCTGACCCCACATGATATCAATTGGTGAGAACTCTCCCAGAGATCGCAGCACTAAGACCTGGCTCCACCCAATGGCCAGTAAGCTCCAGTGCTGGACGCCCCATGCCAAACAACTAGCAAGACAGGACCACAGCCCCACCCATTAGCAGAGAGGCTACCTAAAATCTTAGTAAGTTCACAGACACCCCAAAACACACCACCAGATGTGGCCCTGCCCACCAGAAAGGTAAGATCCAGCCCCACCCACCAGAACACAGGCATGAGTCCCCTCTACCAGGAAGCCTACACAACCCAGTGAACCAACCTTACCCACTGGGGGCAGACACCAAAAACAGTGGGAAGTACGAACATGCAGCCTGTGTAAAGGAGACCCCAAACACAGTAAGTTAAACAAAACAAGAAGACAGAGAAATATGCAGCAGATGAAGGAGCAAGGTAAAAACCCACCAGACCAAACAAATGAAGAGGAAACAGGCAGTCTACCTGAAAAAGAATTCAGAGTAATGATAATAAAGATGATACAAAATCTTGGAAATAGAATGCAGAAAATACAAGAAACATTTAACAAGGACCTAGCAGAAATAAAGAGCAAATGAACAATAATTAACAACACAATAAATGAAATTAAAATTTTTCTAGAAGGAATCAATAACAGAATAACTGAGACAGAAGAACAGATAAGTGACCTGGAAGATAAAATAGTGGAAATAACTACCACAGAGCAGAATAAAGAAAAAAGAATGAAAAGAATTGAGGACGGTCTCAGAGACTTCTGGGACAACATTAAACACACCAACATTTGACGTATAGAGGTCTCAGAAGAAAAAGAGAAAAAAGAAATGGTCTGAGAAAATATTTGAAGAGATTATTGTTCAAAACTTCCCTAACTTGGGAAAGGAAATAGTCAATCAAGTCAAGACTCCCATGCAGGATAAATCCAAGGAAAAACATGCCAAAACACATATTAATCAAACTATCAAAAATTAAATACAAAGAAAAAATATTAAAAGCAGCAAGGGCAAAACAACAAATAACATACAAGGGATCCCTCATAGGGTTAACAGCTGATCTTTCAGCAGAAACTCAGCAAGACAGAAGGGAGTGGCAGGACATATTTAAAGTGATGAAAGGGAAAAACCTACAACCAAGATTACTCTACCCAGCAAGGATCTCATTCAGATTTGATGGAGAAATTAAAACCTTTACAGACAAGCAAAAGGGAAGAGAATTCAGCACCACCAAACCAGCTTTACAACAAATGCCAAAGGAACTTCTCTAGGCAGGAAACACAAGAGAAGGAAAAGACCTACAAAACAAACCCCAAACAATTAAGAAAATGGTAATAGGAACATACATATTGATAATTACCTTAACTGTAAATGGGTTAAATGCTCCAACCAAATGACATAGACTGGCTGAATAGATACAAAAACAAGACCCGGTATATATGCTGTCTACAGGAGACCCACTTCAGACCTAGGGACACATACAGACTGAAAATGAAGGGATAGAAAAGAATATACCGTGCAAATGGAAATTAAAAGAAGGCTGGAGTAGCAATTCTCATATCAGACAAAATAGACTTTAAAATAAAGACTATTAGAAGAGACAAAGAAGGACACTACATAATGATCAAGGGATCAATCCAAGAAGATATAACAATTGTAAATATTTATGCATCCAACATAGCAGCACCTCAACACACAAGGCAAATACTAACAGCCATAAAAGGGGAAATCGACAGTAACACAATAATAGTAGGGGATTTTAACACCCCACTTTCACCTATGGACATATCATCCAAAATGGAAATAAATAAGGAAACACAAGCTTTAAATGACACATTAAACAAGATGGACTTAATTGATATTTATAGGACATTCCATCCGAAAACAACAGACTACATTTTCTTCTCAAGTGCTTGTGGAACATTCTCCAGGATAGATCATATCTTGGAACACAAATGAAGCCTTGGAAAATTTAAGAAAATTGAAATTGTATCAAGTATCTTTTCCAACCACAATGCTATGAGGCTAGATATTAATTACAGGAAAAAAACTGTAAAAAATACAACACATGGAGGCTAAACAATACATTACTAAATAACCAAGAGATCAGTGAAGAAATCAAAGAGGAAATAAAAAAAATACCTAGAAACAAATAACAATGATAACACAATTACCCAAAACCTATGGGATGCAGCAAAAGCAGATCTAAGAGGGAAGTTTACAGCAATATAATCCTACCTCAAGAAACAAGAAAAATCTCAAACAAACAACCTAAACTTATACCTAAAGCAATTAGAGAAAGAAGAACAAAGAAACCGCAAAGTTAGCAGAAAGAAAGACATCATAAAGATCAGATGAGAAATAAATGAAAAAGAAATGAAGAAAACAATAGCAAAGATCAGTAAAAGTAAAAGCTGGTTCTTTGAGAAGATAAAATTGATAAAATATTAGTCAGCCTCATCAAGAAAAGACAGGAGAAGACTCAAATCAACAGAATTAGAAATGAAAAAGGAGAAGTAACAACTGACACCGCAGAAATACAAAGGATCATGAGAGATTACTATAGGCAACTATATGCCAATAAAATGGACAACCTGGAAGAAATGGACAAATTCTTAGAAAAGCACAACCTTCTGAGACTGAAAGAGGAAGAAAGAGAAAATATAAACAGACCAATCACAAGCACTGAAATTGAGACTGTGATTAAAAATCTTCCAACAAACAAAAGCCCAGGACCAGATGGATTACAGGAGAATTCTATCAAACATTTAGAGAAGAGCTAACACCCATCCTTCTCAAACTCTTCCACAATATAGCAGAGTGAGGAACACTCCCAAACTCATTCTATGAGGCCACCATCACCCTGATACCAAAACCAGACAAAGATGTCACATAAAAAGAAAACTACAGGCCAATATCACTGATGAACATAGATGCAAAAATCCTCAACAAAATACTAGCAAACAGAATCCAACAACACATGAAAAGGATCGTACACCATGATCAAGTGGAGTTTATCCCAGGAATGCAAGGATTCTTCAATATATGCAAATCAGTGTGATATACCATATTAACAAATTGAAGGAGAAAAACCATATGATCATCTCAATAGATGAAGAAAAGCCTTTCTACAAAATTCAACACCCATTTATGATAAAAAAACTCTCCAGAAAGTGGGCATAGAGGGAACCTACCTCAACATAATAAAGGCCATAAATGACAAACCTACAGCCAACATCGTTCTCAATGGTGAAAAACTAAAACCATTTCCTCTAAGATCAGGAACAAAACAAGGTTGCCCACTCTCACCACTCTTATTCAACATAGTTTTGGAAGTTTTAGCCACAGCAATCAGAGAAGAAAAAGAAATAAAAGGAATCCAGACTGGGAAAGAAGAAGTAAAACTGTCACTGTTTGCAGATGACATAATACTATACATATAGAATCCTATAGATGTTACCAGAAGACTACTAGAGCTAATCAAGGAATTTGGTAGAGTAGCAGGATACAAAATTAATGCACAGAAATCTCTTTCATTCCTATGCACTAATGTTGAAAAATCTGAAAGAGAAATTCAGGAAGCACTCCCATTTACCATTGCCACAAAAAGAATAAAATACCTAGGAATAAACCTGCCTAAGGAGACAAAAGACCTGTATGCAGAAAACTATAAGACACTGATGAAAGAAATTAAAGGTGATGTAAACAGATGGAGAGATATACCATGTTCTTGGATTGGAAGAATCAACATTGTGAAAATGACTATACTACCCAAAGCAATCTACAGATTCGATGCAATCCCTATCAAACTACCAATGCCATTTTTCACAGAACTAGAACAAAAAATTTTACAATTTGTATGGAAACACAAAAGACCCCAAACAGCCAAAGCAATCTAGAGAAAGAGAAATGCAGCTGGAGGAATCAGGCTCCCTGACTTCAGACTATACTACACACCTACGGTAATCAAGACAGTATGGTACTGGCACAAAAACAGAAACATAGATCAATGGTATGGGATAAAAAGCCCAGAGATAAGCCCATGCACATATGGTCACCTTATCTTTGAAAAAAGAGGGAACAATATACAATGGAGAAAAGACAGCCTCTTCAATAAGTGGTGCTGTGAAAACTGGACAGCTACATGTAAAAGAATGAAATTAGAACACTCCCTAACACCATACACAAAAATAAACTCAAGGGCTTCCCTGGTGGTGCAGTGGTTGAGAGTCCGCCTGCCAATGCAGGGGACACAGGTTTGAGCCCTAGTCTGGGAAGATCCCACATGCCGCGGAGCAACTAGGCCCGTGAACCACAACTACTGAGCCTGCACATCTGGAGCCTGTGCTCCGCAACAAGAGAGGCCATGATAGTGAGAGGCCCGCACACCGCGATGAAGAGTGGCCTCTGCTTGCCACAACTAGAGAAAGCCCTCACACAGAAACGAAGACCCAACACAGCCATAAATAAATTAATTAATTAATTTAAAAAATAATAAATAAAAAAAAAAAACTCAAAATGGATTAAAGGCCTAAATGTAAGGCTAGACACTATAAAACTCTTAGAAGAAAACATAGGAAGTACACTCTTTGACATAAAACACAGCAAGATTCTTTTTGACCCACCTCTGAGAGAAATGGAAATAAAAACAAAAATAAACAAATGGGACCTAATTAAACTTAAAAGCTTTTGCACAGCAAAGAAACCATAAACAAGACAAAAAGACAACCCTCAGAATGGGAGAAAATATTTGCAAATGAAGCAACTGACAAAGGATTAATCTCCAAATATACAAGCAGTTCATCCAGCTCAATAACAAAAAACAAGCAACCCAATCTATAAATGGGCAGAAGACCTAAATAGACATTTCTCCAAAGAAGTCATACAGATGGCCAACAAACACATGAAAGGATGCTCAACATCCCTAATCATTAGAGAAATGCAAATCAAAACTACAATGAGGTATCACTTCACACCGGTCATAATGGGCATCATGAAAAAATCTACAAACAACAAATGCTGGTGAGGGTGTGGAGAAAAGGGAACCCTCTTACACTGTTGGTGGGAATGTAAATTGATACAGCCAATATGGAGAACAGTATGGAGGTTCCTTAACAAACTAAAAATAGAACTACCATATGACCCAGCAATCCCACTACTGGGCATATACCCTGAGAAAATAATTCAAAAAGAGACATGGAGCTTCCCTGGTGGTGCAGTGGTTGAGAGTCCGCCTGCTGATGCAGGGGACACAGGTTCGTGCCCCATTCTGGGAAGATCCCTCATACCATGGAGCGGCTGGGCCCGTGAGCCATGGCCGCTGAGCCTGCGCGTCTGGAGCCTGTGTTCCACAACGGGAGAGGCCACAACACTGAGAGATCCACGTACCGAAAAAAAAAAAAAAGAGAGGCATGTACCATAATGTTCATTGCAGCACTATTTACAATAGCCAGGGCATAGAAACAACCTAAGAGTCCATCAATGGATGAATGGATGAAGAAGATGTGACACATATATACAATGGAATATTACTCAGCGATAAAAAAAAGAAATTGAGTTATTTGTAGTGAGGTGGATGGACCTAGAGTCTGTCATACAGAGTGAAGTCAGAAAGAGAAAAACAAATACTGTATGCTAACATGTATATATGGAATCTAAAAAAAAAAGTTTCTGATGAACCTAGGGCAGGACAGGAATAAAGACGTAGACATAGAGAATGGACTTGAGAACATGGGGAGGGAGAAGGTTAAACTGGGATGAAGTGAAAGAGTAGCATTGACATATATACACTACCAAGTATAAAATAGATAGCTACTGGGAAGAAGTTGCATCACACAGGGAGATCAGCTCGGTGCTTTTTGACCACCTAGGGGGTTTGGGTAGGGAGGGTGGGAGGGAGACGCAATAGGGAGGGGATATATGGCGATATATGTATACATATAGCTGATCCACTTTGTGGTAAAGCAGAAACTAACACAACATTGTAAAGCAATTATACTCCAATAAAGATGTGAGAAAAAAAAAGAGAATCACACAGAGGATTTGTTAGAGACAGGTACCTTCTCCCACGTCTCGTCCTCAGATTCTGATTCAGCAGATCAGGGGTGGGACCTGAGATTCTCATTTTCTAACAAGATCCTGGGTGATGCTGATGCTGCTGGTCTACAGACCGCTCTTTGAAAAGCACTGCAGACCAGTAATTCTCAATCCTCATGTCTAAGCACTATGCACAGAGATTCTGATTGAATTAGTTTGTGATCAGACCCACTGTTTGTGATACTGTTACATCTCTCCAGATGATTCTAATGTGCTGCAAGGATTGAGAAGCACAGTTCTTTTTTTTTTCTCACTGCCATTTCAATTTCAGTAATTTGAAATATCTGCTATCTCTATTGGATTCTAAGATCTCCAAGGACCAGTACCATGTCTATTGGGTTTCCTACTTTGTTCCCAGATCCTAGAATAACTGTCTCTAATTTCATGGGTTTCCATTACACATTTGGCCATTACTGACCAGTGTTCCACTTGGTATCTTCATCTACGTAGTAAGGATGCTGATGTCTTCACTTCCTTACCTCCATGGATGTAACAGTGATGCTGAAAATGATATCTTTTTTAAATATTTATATTAGTTAAGTATTAATGTATAACAAACCACCTCAGAACTCAAGGGCTCAGAGCAATAAGCATCTTTTATTACTCATGAGTTTATACATAAAAGTTCTTGTCACCAATTTCAGTATGTTTTTTTTCCCCACACCACCAAGCAATTTTCATACAACAACTGGGTGTCCGACAATTCAACTCAATTCTGACACCATCTATGTAGAGATACCATCAGATTCCACAGGTTAAGGGCTCAGTCCTACAAGATTGCTCTCCCTTTCAGATGCCAATCAAAAGTCCAGGTTGCTGCCTGTGCTTCTAGCTGACTGGCTGTAAATCAGAGGTTCCTACAATCAATCACATGGTTGATTCTCTTGGCAACCAGTCCCCATTCTTAGGTGAGGTCCAAAAGTAACTTCATTCACATAACAAAAGACACCTTCTTTTGCTTTCAACACTTAGGAACTCCAAGGGTTTTAGGAGCTCCCAGAAAAGAAGACAAAGACAAAATACATATTTCTTAATTATAAATCACAATATAACAACATGTCGGCAGGTGGTTCTGCTGGCCTTAGATGAGTTCATTCATCCATCTGTGGTCAGCTGGAGGTTGGGAGGCAGCTCTGTTCACCTTGGCTGGGCTCTTTCAGATGTTTGGGGGTCGGCTGACTCTAGACTGACTCTAGGCCTTGGCGGAGACTGCTGCCTCTCATCCTCCAAAAGGCTAGCCTGGGCTGGTTCACATATAGGCTGCCGAAGATTCTAAGAGAGAGAGGGTAAGCATGCAAGACCTTGCTGTGCCACATTCTATTCACAGAAACAGGTCACCAGGCAGTCCAGAGTCAAGGGGACAGGAAATAGACTCTGCCTCTTGGTGGGAAGAACTTCATGGTCTTAGTTCAAAGGGCTTGGATGCAGGAAAGTCGTGGGTAGGACCAGGAATGCCATCAATCCACCACAGCATCTAAGGCAAAGGTCCCCATGTGGTCTCCTTACATTCTAGCCTTAGAAGAATTGCCAGTCAGTCTAATGACAAAGTGAGGTGATTTGGACTCATTCCATTTGTTGGCTTAGCTATTTAGTAAATGAAAGCCTCATAGAATTTAATTACAAATGTTTGAAAGTTAAAGAGAAGCAAATATCTAAGAAAAATAAAATTTCAGTTGATATTTGTTTTAATTAAGAATAGATTTATGAGTTCTCAGTAGGAAACTTGGATCAACGAACATGACAAATGATTCACCACCAAACTTAACAAAGATTATAATATACAAAAGGCCGAAACCTAGGAAATGAAAAGAAAACGTACTCTGAAAGTCACCTTTAGTTAAGGATGCTGACATGTAGTCTAGTTGGTTCCCGCCTTCCTTGTAAATGTCTATAAGCAAGAGGGGATTGCTTAAAAAGGGATCTAAAAAGGACCTCCAGTCTCCCAAAATAATGATTCTGTGTAAACCCGAGACCAATCCTTGAGTTTCTTTCTCAATTGTCCTGACTGGTATACTTTGTCTAGGAGGCAGAACATCATCTTCCCCTGCTCAGGACCTCCTTTAACTGCCAAGAGTGCTTTTCACCACTGCAAGAGACATCTGCATAAGAAATTTAACATCTGTGCTTCTGAAGGACATTGTTTCTGGGATACCCAAGAGCAAACCACATGGGTTCAAAAGCTCTTCCTTATACAGTAATAAACATTTGATCAACTGGTTTTACAAGACAGATCCCACTTTGCCCCAGGGGTTTCTCATCACTAGGCTCTCTGGATTCAAGGTAGCCAGGCTTTTCTAAGTTTACCCTGCTTGTCCTAATTACTTACATTTCAACTTGTTTTGTAATTGTTTCCAAGCAATAAAGTGTCATTTATCATTAGTTTTTTTAATCTTCCCTCTACCTACTCCCCTAACCCGGTAAACTACACTCAGCAACACACACAGAAAGGCAGAGATAAACACAAGGTCAACTTCTAAAAGGCAGAGGGAAGGCTGGTGGTTGTAGTTTTCTCCACCGGAAGGGCCTGAGCATGCCAGCTGGAGTGACCAAAATCCCTTTCCCAACTAAGGAAGCCATTTCACTTGTTTCCAAAGCCTTGTTTATGTAACTCTTTAAATATAGCATAACCAAATCACAAGTATTTTGCCATGGGAAAATGTACAGTCATTAAGCAACTTAAATACCATCCCGCCCTTTTCAAGCAGACAACACAACCATTAAGCAATTAATACATGTTGAGACGTTTCCAATCTTTTGGCACTAATGCCAGTTCAATCATTTGGGGCTGGAGAGCATAGGTGAAACCTATGAGTTACACTTCTTGATGGGAAGCAAAGTATCTTATATGTTTGTTCTTTTTTTAATGGAATTCCAGTCTCCCCCCAGGATGCACAGAGCACTAACCTGGTTGCAAAACAAGATTGGATACTGTTTGACATTGTCTGGCATTTCCAATAGGTGTATGAGTTACACTTGGACTTACACTCTGTTAATTGAGTGTTTTCCCGAGCTTGTGGATTTTAAGCCTTCTAAGTCCTTGGGTTCTGCTGACATATTGGGCTGTGGTTTGTTGTGGGTCCTATGGAATGGAAAATTCCTCTGCTTCTAGTTCCCAAATAAAAACAGTGACCTGCCTTATTTACTTGTGAGAACATGGGCAGCCTTAGTGACAGTGAGACATGTTCTCTTAGTGTAATAGCGATATGATGGACATATGTAGAGATGAAGAATAATGAGAGATTTTTGTATAATTTGTTCCTTGAAAATGTTAGGCCACTAAAAAATCTCACACTTTTGATTTTTCCATTTGCTCAAAAATCAACGGTTTCACTTCAGTCACTGACAGGGGAATACTTTGTAGATAAAAATTATTTTATCCCTATGAGAGGCAAGAATAGACTATTCATTGAAGAACTACTAATCAAGATTTGTCATGGGCTAGGCACTATTCTAAGTGTGGGGATACAGCAATGAATAAGAAGCATGAAGTTCCTGGTCTGTCATGAAGCATGTTCCTGTGGGGAGGAACAGGCTACAAAGAAGTAAACACATAAATAAATAAGAATATGATATAAAAATACCAGGAAGAAAAAAAACACGATGATATGATAGATCTTAGGGGGCTATTGTAAATTGGCTTATCAGGGAGTGCTTTGATGAAGAGTTGATACTTGATTGAGACCCAGATATTCCACAAAATGTCTGGGTGTTGAACCTTTTAGGCAGAGGGAACATTTAGAGCAAACGTGCAGATTGCTTTACTGGTTTGGCACTACCCAGGCAAATACTAAAGAATTATATATAATACTATATAACTTTATAAATATTATATAATTTTTTTCTTTAAAGAAGCTATCAGAATGTATTTATATGTGGGCCCCTTCAGACTTGTTATTCCTATTTGAAATCTAAGTTGTTATTTTTTTTAATATATACATATATTTTATAAATTTATCAATTCTATCCACTTTATTTTTGGCTGCGTTGGGTCCTCATTGCTGCACGCGGGCTTTCTCTAGTTGCGGCGAGCGGGGGCCACTCCTCGTTGCGGTGCACGGGCCTCTCACTGCGGTGGCTTCTCCTGTTGCAGAGCATGGGCTCTAGGCCCGCTGACTTCAGTAGTTGTGGTTTGCGGGCTCTAGAGCACAGGCTCAGCAGCTGTGGCTCACGGGCCCAGTTGCTCCGCAGCATGTGGGATCTTCCGGGACCAGGGCTTGAACCAGTGTCCCCTGCATTGGCAGGCAGACTCTCAACCACTGTGCCACCATGTAAGACCCACCCCCCAAGCTGTTATTTTTATGGGGTATTTTTAGCATTTGGTGAAAGAATTATCATAATGTTTTCTTTATAGAGTTCCCTTCACCTGTTTTCCAACTGGGGTCTGTGAGGCAAGACTGAGATATTCTGACTTTGAAAACAGAGTGGAAAGAGAAGGAACTCCTACCATAGGAACTGTAAGCCCCATTGCTAATGATAGGTGTATGTCTTAGCTTTTGCTGTATAACAATCCACTCTAAAATGTAGTGGGTTAAAACATCAAATATTTATTTAGCCCATGAATCTACAGATTGGCTATTTGTACTGTGCTTGGCTCAGTACTTCTTCTGGTTGTGATCAGGCACATACACCTGTGGTCAGCCACAGTCAGCAGGACAACTCTGCTTCTGGAGGTTGGCCGGCTGTTAGCTGAGGCAATGGGGTAACTGGACTATGTGTGTCTTTTGCCATCCAGCAGGCTTATTCTCAGAGGAAGGATTGCGAGAAAGTTTGCAAGGGCTCCTGAAACCTAGGCCCATGATGGGTCCAGTGTCACTTCCTCAGCATTCAAAACATTCAAAACAACTCATAAGACCAGCCTAAATTCAATGGCTGGTGAAATGGATTCCATTTTTGGTCACATTGGAAAGGATTTAGGGAGGGGTTAAGAAATGACCATATTGGGGCTTCCCTGGTGGCGCAGTGGTTGAGAATCTGCCTGCCAATGCAGGGCACACGGGTTCGAGACCTGGTCTGGGAAGATCCCACATGCCGCGGGCCAACTGGGCCCGTGCGTCACAACTACTGAGCCTGTGCGTCTGGAGCCTGTGCTCCACAACAAGAGAGGTCGCGACAGTGAGAGGCCTGCACACCGCGATGAAGGATGGCCCCCACTTGCGTAACTAGAGAAAGCTCTCACACAGAAACGAAGACCCAACACAGCCAAAAATAAATAAATAAAAAAGAAATGGCCATATTTTTTTAATCAATCTACCATAGCAGGCAAATGCTAACACTGCAGCCTAGAAATGTTTATATTTACAGGGGTTGGTAAATATTATTTGTAAAGGACAAGTAGACATTTTTGGCTTTTCAGGTCAGACAGTCTCTGTCATGACTACTCAACTTTGTTGTAGTGCCAAAGCAGCCCCAGACAATAAGTGAATAAATGGACATGGCTATGTTACAATAAAACTTTATTAACAAAACAAGCGGCAGGCTGGCTATGGCCCATGGAGCTATAGTTTGCTGCTCCCTTATCAGTTATTGAGGTGAGATAATTTTGCTACAGAAGTCTTATCCTTCAAACAAATAGCCTGGAATATAGCATGGCTTCCATCAGACACTAACAAACTCAGAGAGGAACAAAGTTGACTCACACATCAGACCACAGGCCGTCATATGGATGAGCTTTTATTCTAGTGGTCGGGGGAAGGGCATTTCTTCGGCTTTAAATACAGCATTTGTTTACGGAGCTACTTACATAAAGTAAGTAAGTAAGTTTATGTAAGTAAGCTACTTCCATAAGCTTACATAAACTATCTGTCATTGGTAGTGGTTGTTTGCTGCCTGGATGTAATAATTGCTTATTTCCTTTTGTTTGTTGTGGTTAGTTCACTTTCAAGGAAGAAAGACAAAAATTTCTAAGTAGAACAAAGGCTAAGAGAAAAGAGAAGGGAAACAGTAAAGCAATTAGAGCTCCTCAAGGGCAGGGATGGGGCTCTGTCCAGGAAGCCAGATTCTCCAGCTGGAAGTGGCCCCAGGGATCCACACATTTGTTCTCACCCTTGAGTGCACATTAGAGTCACCTGGGGAGCTTTGCACAATTCTCATATCCAGGCCACACTCCAGGGCAATTAAATCAGACTTACTGTGGGCAGAAGCCAAGCATCAGTACTTTTTAAACCTCCCTATGTAATCCAACATGCAGCCAAGTTTGAGAGTCAGGGTTCGACAGTCTTGGCACCTCTTAGTGACTCTGTCTGAGGTCTGGACCATCCCACGAATGCATGTCCCCCACTCACCTGAATGCCCCTTCTGAGAACTCATCAGCTCCGGGTGTATTCTTCTTGGGAGCTCAATAATACGTAATGACATGATAATCTCTCTGAATTCTGACGCAGCCCCAGGGCCCTGAGCTTCAGTATTTGTCGACTTGAAAGTTCATTTTTCTTTTCAAAATCTCATTTTTCTTTTCAGCATTCAGTTATAAGTTTATAGCAGAGTACTCTCTTTTGGAAAATCAATACTATTTCACCTGAAATATTCCTTCAGTTGAAGGAGAAAAAATGAATAGCCAGAATTATCTTAAGGCAGACTTCACAAAGAATATAATCAACTTTCTAATAGTTAAAGTCATCCTATACTTGTGTCCTCTGGACATGCCACTAACTGAAGTCAACATTTTATTAATCTTCCTGTAAATTGCTCAAAGCAGCATGGCAACCAGCAGCATGGCAACCAGACTAATGGATCAGTTATGGTCCCCTGTTATTTCACTCAAGCGATGGGTAGAAATTTAAGCTAAAAAGAAGTGTGGAGGTCACCTGTTTCCCTGCCTTCTTCCCCTTTCATTAATAAACGAACAATTCAAAAGTTAAGTGGCTTTCCCAACCTAGTAGGAAAACACTTTTCTGATACCTTGGAGGTTAGAGTAGCAAGAGGTTTGTTTTCAGATGGAAGGCTCTACGATGCTTTCAGGAAACAGTCTGCAAGGAGCACAAATAATGTTCTCTCTCCTGTCCTCTCAGCCCCCCTTCCTTTTGCTGCACCCACTGTAGGGACTGTGGTCCTGAATGACAGTAGCTACTCTTCAGAAGTGCCTCACTCCAGTCATCCCCTCAAATCCATCCTCAGGGGATCCTAGTGTTCCAACTTAGTCCCCTAGCTGTCCATTTTTGCCAAGCTCGTTCTTGCCCCTCATCTGCTTGTTTTGGGATCTGGCATCTCCAGACCCTCACCTTCTCCAGGGCTTCCTTACAGGGGTCACCCTGGACTAATCCATAGGATTAGTATATAACTGGGAGATTTCTCATGGAGCAGGGAGCCCCACTGCTGGAAAAGGACAGCTCTTTCTTATTAACGTTTCTATGGTCGAGTCTTTTCTCTCTCCCATGATGTTTCTCTAAAGCCCTTTAAGTAAAGACATCAGTATCTGGGGAAGCAGCAGAGAGACTATCAGGTCAAACATCTGTCCCACAGCTGATCCTGCACCTGGGAAGGAATCCACACCCGGCTTTGACAGCCGCCTGAAGTGCAGAGCCAGCAAAGCCTGAGCTGGAACCTCGGCATTCTTGCTGCTGCCAAATTGTGATGGCCGAAGAAAGTCTTTCACAAAGGAACTTTGAGAGTTTGTTGTTGCTTTTCCCATTGTCATGCTACAAATGGATTCTTCCCATCCTAGACTTGTAGAAAAATCTGCTGTAAGGCAAGCCCATCCAGATTCCAGTCAAAGGTATACACCGCCTCCAAGAGACGGGGAACAGCCCAATTCTTAAGTCTGGACCAAAATCACATTAGTCAATAATCTTATAACCAATGATAAATAACTACTTTAATACATAGTTATTTTAATGAGTATTCCAGAAGATAGGATCAGATCACCAAATCCATGATTTCAGTAGACGATGGCTTTTCTTTTCTTGTTTACTATTTAATCCTCAAAGTTTTTAACTATACAGAAAAGTAGAGAGGATAATGTAGTGAAAACTCATAACTTATCACCTTGATTTAATACTTTTAAACATTTTATCATATTTGCTTCATCTCTTTTTTCGCTATAGTAAGTTAGAGAAATTTACAGACATGTGACATTTCCCATGCAACCCTCAAATTCAATATAAATTTGTAAAAAATAAGTACATTTTTCTATATGACCACAAAATCATTAAATTACTCAACAAAATTAATAATTTCTTAGCATCATCTCACAATCCAGTCCAATTTCTCCAGTTGTTACCATAGTATTTGGGGGGTCCATATTTAGTCAAGGAGAGCACATCTTGGATTGGGATGTTATGAAGGGAGAAGGATCCGGTCCTTTGTTGGTCTGTGAGGGGAAGAGATTGTGGGGCACCATATTAGTCAGGGAAGACTATGTAGAAGACAGTGAGATTTGGGAGGGAAATAAAGAACAGGTAGTTTTCAGGAGAGGTAGTGAGACAGGCTGGGACCTGGGACCTGGGACCCTTTGCTGCAGTTCGTACATCTAGACAAACATCTCCTTAAGAAACAAACTACAAAGAAGCTATAAGGGACTAAAAATAACTGTGTGCATGTGCAGTTGGGGCAAAGTATGAACAACAAGATACAAAAAGACGAAAAACCCAACTGCCACTTCTGTGGTGTCAGGAGCAAAAGCAGGGTACTGCGCATGATCCCTGAACTCAGCACCATCAAGCGGTGGGCTGATCATCCAAGTCACCCCTCCGGCCCAACCCCTGGACCCGCCCGCACCCTCACCCCATTTAAGGGACCAGCTCTCAGGGAGCGAGCAAGGGCATCAGCTACTTCTTTTCGTTCCCTTGTGCTGCAGCCGGAGCCCCAGGAAAGCCTTGCCTGAATTTCTCGTCTGGCCTCTTAAGCAATTTCTATTGATTAAAGCATCCGAGAAACCCACCAGCTGGGGAGAGAATTCCAGGTAGAGAGAGATACCAAGAAGGATTATACATGGGCAAGGAGAAGCTGGTGCATCAGTGTCTGGAAACGTTGATATAAATGATTTACTCATGCCTGCTGTGTAGATAAAGTCTTTGGTCAGAAAGCCAACTCCTGGATGCTTCCTAGTTTGAGAGGAAAAAGGCACAGGAAGAAAGGAATGGTGTTGGAAATGAGGCTGAAAAATTACAACATAATAATTCTAGAAAACCAAGAGAAGACAGAGTCCCTGAGTGTCTCTGAGCTGAATGTGACAGAGAAGACTAAACATGTCACCACAGAGCTGCTCGGGGGCCACCTGAATCAGCATCATTTATAAGAGACGCAGACGCTTGAGCCAGCCCTAGACGGACTCCTTCAAAATCTCAGGACTGGGGGCCTGGGAATCTGTGTTTTAACTCGTTCTCCCAGAAATTCTTCTGCACACTCAAATTTAAGAAGTCCTGGTCTACGATACATCTTCTCAAGTTCTCTCGTCAGTGTGTAACGTGCTTCAACAAGTAGCACCTTCAATCTTTCCTCTTGCGTTCTGTCTGTAGCAGATTTTCCCCTATTCTTAAAAACAAAAGAAAACAAGCAAGGAAGAAAAACATGACTATCAACCAAATTGGAAAAAAAAATCCTCCTGTTTTATACCTTACAGTTCTTCCTTTTATCTTTAATGTCTCAAATTTTATATATGACCTACAACTATACTCTCCACAGTCTCACAAAATATCACTATTTAAGAACGTGAACTCCATCTTCTACAGAACCCTGCTTCACAGACTCACCAATATGACCAGACTCACCACTATGCTCTAAAATCACCAAATGACCTGCTAATTGGTGATTCCCCATCTTTGTTCTTGACCATCAGCAGCAGCCTTGAAATTTAACTCTTTGGGCCTCAATATAACAATGTAATACCATTTAACAATGTCATACCATTTAACTTCTCACTTCCTATTTCTCAGACCTTCCATTCCCCCCCACCCCCGCTGCCGCTAAACAAGTGCATTTCCCCAGATTCAACCATTAACATTTGCTCTTAATTTTTCCATTCTCCCTCTAATAGAGATAACATCCAATGTTTCCAGATACCGGCTAGTAAACAGTCATGATATCTGGGTGTTATTGGGCTCAAGTAGTGCATATCAACTCACCAATTGGATGGTTGCAAGTTAGAGGTTCTCTTGTCACCTGACATCCAAGTATTTTCTCCAAATCCTCGATCCCTCCCAACCAGGTCCCTTCTATCAATAACTTCCTTTTATCTGTGAAAAGGCTTTCACAACTGAAGCCTTAAACTTCGGGTCACTTCAGCCACCTCTGTAATATGTCACGATCTACCAAACCCTAGGTCTATTATATATACACATATTTTTTTCCTAGCTTGCTTCTATGGTTCTTGCCAGACTCCCATTACACCCATCACAATTTTTTTTTTCCCTTTTGGCCTCGCCATGAGGCCCCCGGGATCTTAGTTCCCCAACCAGGGATTGGACCCGAGGCTTTGGCAGTGAAAGTGCAAAGTCCTAACCACTGGACCTCAGGGGAATTCCCCAAAATATTAAATATATAGAAGTGATAAAACTTTTTTAAGTGGACTTGAACGAAATGTATAAACAAAGTCTCAGGGTAGCATCTGGAGGCTTGAGTTCTAATTAGTCTACCTCTCAGAGGCTCAGTTTCTTTGCCTATAAAATGATGGTTTGAGAACTGATTATTTTACAGGGCTGTTGGGGAGAATACAGACTTCATACAGCACTTTAAGGTTATGATTATTAAGAATAATTATACGTTATTATTATTGTTAAATGACTCTTGATTCTCCTTTAGATCAGGATATGACAGATCAGGGTTGAGGTCTAAGTAAAATTATGAAATAGATGAAGTCAGCTTCCCCATCTCATCAAGCCTTTTGAGTATTTTTCTTCTTGTCAAAGCTGTGGTTTCATGAAGGGCTTAATGTTGGCTGGCTGACAACAACCTGTATTATCAACATAGGATTTTAAGCATGGATTCCATGCATGTGTGTGTGTGTGTGCACGTGTGCATGTGTGCGTGTGCATCTCTGCATGTGCGCAGGTGTGAGTATCACCAGGGAGAACAGCTCTGGGGAGAAGCCAACTTTGAAATCTCCTCCAAGCTTCTCTCTCTCCTCCACATTCTAATGAGGTAGCCCCAGAGGGTTTGCGAACAAGGACAGAGAAAGCTGGAGTCAGGATTTCCTACTGCCTCATGCCATCCACAGGCACTGTTCCCCCTCTTCTGGAACAAACAGTGAGAAGCCAGGACAGGCTGTTTTTGCCTGATTCACCCATTTATGCCTCAGGATCATTTTAAAGCTTGAGGATGAAAGCCAAATGGCTCTAAGTCCTTCCACAGAATAGAGTAAGGTTTTGTACTATTTACTCATTAAAGTAATAACTTTACTGCTATAAAATCCCTTGAGGAACCCAACTTTCTAAATGCTGTTAATAATTTAGATATGCTGTAACAGCAAAACAATCTGCAAAACCAAAAGGGAAGAATAAGCACCATAAATGATGGTAGAATGACATATAAAGTTCTAGCCTATGTAAGATATAACACTCAGAATATTCATACTCATAATTAATGAAATGGGAAAAGTTCTTAAGTTCTCTCTCTCTCTCTCCTCTCTCTCTCTCTCTTTCTCTTTTGGAAGCAAAATTGAGAACGTGATTTTGTGGAATAGTATAATGAAAACATTGTATTTTGCAGGTCTCGGACAGTAAATGCAATGTTAGCCATTTTCCACAGTAAGCAGGGGGAGGAGCTAACATTTATTGGGCACAGAGATCTTTACACATATCTTAAAATTTAATCATCATTAAGGCCATTATAATATTAAATTATCATCATTTTGCAGTTGAAGAACTTGGGGCTTAGAGAAGTCAAGAATGTTGTTCAAATCCACATGGTAGAACTGGGTTTGAACTCAGATTTCTCTCATTTCAGAACTCTTCTCTAAAACCTTCTTCTTGAAATATAATGTTCATACAAAAACGTGTCCTAGTCCTAAGTGGAAAGTGGTGAAATCTTTACTTAATAAACACTTCATGTAAGTAGTCCCTGGATTAAGAAAGTATTACCAGCACTCCCAAAGCCTCCATAGAAAACTAGTATACTCGATTCCAATACCACAGATTTGTTTTGCCTGTTTTTGAAAGTAAGTATGTGGACTTGTGTAACAAGTCTTCTTTTGACTTCTTCTGCCCAACCTTAGGTTTTGTGAAATTCATCATATCCTTATAAGCACTTATAAACCATTGATTCTTAGTGTTGTATAATATTCCATTGTAAGACTACACAATAATAGATTTACCCATTCTATGGTGAATAAAAATGAGGTCTTTCCTCTTTGGTGGTATTACAAATAATCCTGCTATGAATATTCTTGGCTGACCTTATTTAACATTTCTGCTGGATCTGTCTCAAGGGGTAGAATCATTGGGTTGTGGAACAGGCATAGCATCAGCTTTATTGAGTAATGCCAAACAGTTAACCAAAGTGTCTACCTTTCTATCCATGGAATATGAGAGTTCTAATTATTCTACACCCTTGCCAATATGTACAGTTGTCTGGTTGGTGTTTTTTTTTTTTTTCATTCAGCATATTTTAGGAGTGTATTGATATCTCACTGAGATTTTAATTTATATTAAAATTCTGTGCTCTTTTTGACTTTCCACCTGTTTCCATTGTATTTGATGGCCTGCATTCTTGAGGTGGCCAACCAGCACCTCTAAATGCGCACAGTGGTCTTCAAAAGCATCTAGCCAGTAGGAGCAATAAGCCCATAAACAACAAGTGGAAACTTTAGGCAAGAGCCAGTATACTAATAACGATTTCAAAAAAGGACAGATGAGAGGCAGTGAGTAGGAATATAACAGATTACAAAATAAGCCCCAGTTCTGCACCTTGTATCCACGCCCTTTCAAGAGCAGCACCTTGCTGCTCTTCCTATCAAGAGTAGAGTGTGTTTCCCCAGTATTTAAATACAGACTGGCCTTTCAGTTTGCTTTAGTCAGTAGAATGCAGCAGAAGTAACAGAATGCCAGATTGGCTTAGGCCTCAAGATGTCTTGAATGTTCCCACTCAGTTTTTTGGAAACCCACTGAGCCACCAGGCTAGGCTGTAGGAAGGTGAGAGACACATGAACCAGAGCAGAGTTGTCCCAGCTGGAACCATGAGAGAGTTTCACTATCAACTAAACCTGGATCAGGTCAGCAGAACACTGGTCAACTACAGATTTGTGAATTTATAAGTGGCTACTGTTTCAATGACCAAATACAAGGATGTTGGCCAAGTGTCCTGTTTTACACATTTCCCCAAAAGTGAACCCCTGCTTTAGTCTGGTACTGAATTTCTCTGCCCGATATTATCTCCTCTTCCTAGGAAAGATATTGGGTTGGCCAAAATTTCGTTCGGGTTTTTCCATAACATTTTAGGGAAAAACCCAAATGACCATATTGGCCAACCCAGTATCACTCTTGAATCTGTGATGTTCCCAAAAAGCCAAATGGAATGTGATTCTTATTTTCTTAATCTAACTCTGTGCTCTCGAAGACCCTTGTACAGTTGGAGAGCACTCCCTTAGTACAAGCAGCTTCCACAAGGGAAAGCCCGGCTTTTAATATACTCCAACTTGCTTCTGGATGATAACTGCATATCAGTTCCCAAGTCCAGCCCAAAAAAGCTATAGGAGCTACTGTGTCAGCACATGCAGCTCTCCCCTGAGCTCTGACATTGTGCCAAACAGCTGTCCTCCCAAAGCAATCCAACCATCCCTTTGCCAGTGATGAAAACGACTGCCTTTGTTGTCTCACCAGCTCTGTGCTAGAGCATTTCCAATAAAGAAAATGACTCTGCAAAAATCCTTCCTTGGTAGAGAGGCAATGTGGCCGAGTGGGCCCAAGCGTTTGCCCTAAAATGCACAGGAATCACCTGGCATTTTTTTCAAATGGAGAAGCTGGTCAAGTAGGTCAGGGGTGGGGCCTGATATTCAGCATTTAAAAAAAAAAAAATTATAAGTGGTGCTGATGCCACTGATCCATGGGCCACACTTTCGGTGGCAAACATCTAAGGTCCAGGTTTTGGACAAATAGGCCTGTGACCCAGTGGCTCACAGCTTCAGCTTTCTCATCTGCTAGTTGGATTGGTATAAGATTTATGTGAGACTGTGCATGGAAGAAACTAATCACAACCCCTAGCACACAGGACAGGTGGAGGATATAGAGTTATTGTGTTATGCAGATATGTAGAGTTGCCCAGTAGTTACTGTACAGTCTCTCTCCCCAGAAATGGGTCTTTATTCTTATCAGGATTTCCATGGGCCCAGTGCCGGGCAGCTTTCGATGTTTTCTGAGTCCCATGTTCTTGTCCTGGCAGCCTTGGAAGCAGTCCTAAAGCAGAGGTAAAACGCAAGTTGTAGAATTTAGGTATTGCTGAGGGAGGCTTATTTAGGATGAGAAAGGTTAATAGTAGGGGGTCATAGAGAGGTTATGGTGAATCAGGGTCCCTTGATTTTTAAATCTATGCTGTTGAAACTTTTCCATGATTCCCATTCATGTCCCAAACCTATGCAGCTTTTAGTCCTATGCATTTACCCGTAGTTTATAAGGTTAAGTTGAAAGAAGAATGAATCAGCCTCATGCAAAAATACTCAGCTGTTTTCCAAACCCACTTTCCCAGACAAATCAAATAATAAGACAGCAGAAAGAATCAGGTTTTATGAGACTTTTCCATTAGATATGTTCATTAAACCCTTGCTACTCATGGTATGGTCCAGGGACCAAAAGCATTGACATCATCTGGGAGTTTATTATAAATGCAGAATCTCAGGTGCCCCACCAGACCTGCTCAATCAACTCTCTGGCTGGGGCCCAGGGTTCTGTGTTTTAACAACCTCTCCAGGTGATTCTGAGGCATGTTACAGTTTGAGAAGCATGACTTTAGGGCCTCAGACCAACAGTATCAATTTGGTCCCTTCTCTTTAAAGAAATGTAGGATCCTAGGCTGTAACCAATAACTTACCAAACTAGAATCTGTATTTTAACAAGATCCTCAGGACATTAGTATGCTCATTATAGTTGTAAAAATAATGCTCAAGGGTAGAACATACTTTGGGCCCAGCCTACCATCCAGGGTACTGACTAGATGGATTATAGACCCAGGAAAAACACACAAATTATTGGAATAAGAGAAAAATTCAGATAGAGCTGCCCTTACATTGCACTCATGCAAATAAGAAGGAATAAAACCTTTAGGCATTGCTATTCTGCCATTTACATGGCTGCTTAACCAAAGTTTGGGATGAGCTGGGCTTAAGTAGAATGAGTTACAGGTAGTGTTTCTGCTGGAAGACCATTAGAAACAATTTCCATCTTGACAGGCCAGTGGGGAAAAAAGAGTTATGGTTTCTTTGTTCCCTCCCTGTTCAATTTGGGTCAGAGACCAGCAGAAAGGGGGAGGAGGCTTTGTTCTCTGGGTGTGGGTGAGGCATTTTTTCCCAAATTTTACTTAGGGCCCTGGATTTAAAACTGACTGCTTCTGCCAGTTCTGATTTCCTTGAGGCTCTAGGTATAGAAAGAGACTTCTGTGATTGGAAAAAACCCTTCTGGACAAGATGCTTCAGTGGACACATCAACCACTGCCTTATCTTGCCCGCTACTTGTACTGCACGGGGCTGACCTGTCCATCCAGGCCAACAGCTGTGCTTTGGCTCATCTTGGATTTTTTTACGACCTGGGGATAAAAATGGGGAAAGTAGACCCTTGTTAGTATCTGACCAAAATCTGGTATTGGAACCATTATCAGAGAATTTAATCATTTTGAAATTTATTTTTAGTGTCAAAGTTACACACATACATGTACCTATAGTAGCTGCTGACTTAAGCGTATAAAACTCATCTGACTCCTTGTCCAGGTACTCCAAGGAGCAGATATCAAGATGTGATTAACCATGCAAGGGTATTATTAGGGGAAATGCCTTGTGAGAAAATAGGGGGGGGGCCAAGGAAGGCTGGGAGAGCTGTGAGACCATGGTGAGGTCTGACACCTGTGAAGGAGAGAACGCCGGAAGGAAGGCTTGGGGGTGTGGGCGGGGAGCATCTGAGATCACTGTGCAGCCTGAGGGAGGTTCAGCAGGGTTGTCAGAGAGTTCCTGAGCCAAAGTGGGCTGCCAGAGTGTCCCCCCAAAATGGGTCTGCTTTAGTATTCCTACATTCTGAGTCACTGACTAGGCGTACCAAGTCAGTGGGGATGGATGTCTGTAGTAGTCAGGATCCTCTGTCAACATCTCTTCCTATAGTTGGAGGAGTGCAAGACATATTCTCAAAACCATAACTTTCCTCCTTCCCCTCCCCATCAAAAACATTCAGTGGTAGCTAGTATTTAAAGAGCCATGTATCAGTCTATTTGGCATCTCATGGAAGGTTTCATAAATATGAAATTCATCCGATCTGCATACTCACCTTAGACCTTCCACTGCTATCTGAGCAATTTGTCAACTGTGAATTTGCAGGAAGGCTCTACAAGTTCTGTTTGGAGAAATGGCAATAAGAACTTGGGTGTTGTCATGTAAAACTTGGAGAATGGAGTCTTGATTCTTAACTAAAGAATTGACTTTTGTTGATCACCTTTGAGAAAGAAGGAGACCAGTGTGATGTAGAGAGTATGAAGTGATATGTATCCTACCTTGAAATACCAACAGACAGTTGGCAGTGAGGATTTTTTGAGCAGTTTTCTGAGGTTCTCTTTAAACTCTCCTCCAGCATATTCCCTCAGGAAATTGTTGTACATTTTTCAATAAGAAGGATTGCAACATAGACATATTGTTTCTCGCATACTAAAGACAGGCAATATTAATTTAAGAAACCCAAAAGATCCTAGGACTAGGAAGCAGGAGAACTGGGTTTAAATTTTGTGACCTTGCTGTATGACCTTGAGCAAGTCACTAACCTCCCTTCAAAGCTGTAGTTTCTTTCCCTTGTGAAGTGGAGATAATAGTACTCGATTGCAATTCACTCGATAGATTAGTTTCCCTTGTTGAGTGACATCACACTGGAAATTTTGAAATGTCATACGAAAGAAAGGTGACTGTGTGAGTTGGACTCGTGTCCAGTTAAACAAAATAAGGTTTATTATAAGGACACAAATGGATTAGAACTGGAAACAGAAGGCCCCAAGGAAACACAGTAGAACCAGTGTTGGCTATTATCTCTCCTTTAGGTTTACCTCTCAGTTTCTTCAGACTGGAAGATTCCTTTCTCCCCCATATTTCAGAGTTTAAACCTTGGCCCATTGTGCAGCTAAAGAGAAGGGCCCTGAATCTGAGATCACCCCACATGGAAGACCCCTCTGCCAAGAGGAGCCCAGGGCCATTTCCTCAGGAAGCAGCTTTGGACCAGGGTATTTCAGTAAGAAGGGGGAAATTGGTCATGACTGGCACCTATATATATCCAACAGGTGCAGATTATAAATGGGCAAGGTGACATCATCCATAGAAATCAGACTGTTGAATAAAAATCTAGAAGTAAGACCTAGCCATTCTCCTTCCAGTCCACATGACTTGGGACAAATCACATAACTGTTTAAGCCTCAGTTTTCTTGCTGGGGATAAAAATGGGTTATTGGGAAATTCAAATCAGATAATTTGCATGAAAATATGTTGTAAACTCTGAGATGCAAAGAATGGCCACCAGAACTTAAGAAAGAATAGAAGCAAGCGGGCTGAGTTACTAACTTGCCAGGGAAGTGAATACACACCAGTGAAGAAATTCACTCAATGGTGAGTAGAAAACATACTACTACTTTTTTTTTTATTATAACATGCACAATTTTTGACAAATTACAAACAGACATAATGGTTGATTAAGTAAGCAGTGCCATGGTGATGGTAAAGGCTATCCGTTCATCTTTTCATAAAAAGTAAATGTCAAAGTTGGGATTTCTTTTAACAAAGAATTGAGAGGGCCTTTAGAAATCAAAGAATCAGATTGTAGAGTCGGAAGCACCATTCTCTCTAAATGTAATCTCCTTTTTAAAAGCTGTGTTTCCGAAGGCTTGCTGGTTGGCAGACAAGCAAAACTGAGAGCATATTCATGAAAGAACAGACTGAGAACTTGCAAAGGCCTTGGAGACAGGAGACCTGTGTCCTGTGCTTCTCCTAACTGGCTGTCTGATCCAAGGTTATTTATTTTCCTTTTCTAGGCCTCCATTTCCTCAGCTGTAAAACTTTGTAGGCGAGGACTAACGCTAATGTCCCTTCCAGCTCTGATAGATTCTGATTCCAAGGAACTTCATCTGATCATGACCTCAAAAACTATTTTTTCCATCAGAAATGTTAAATGCCATTTAAAATGTCAAATATGATAATGTTGGTATAGCCACAATATTATAACAAATTACCCCCCAAACTTTGTTGCTTAAAACAACCACCATTTTGTTTTTTACAAGTATAAGTGGACGGTGCCACTTGGCTGATACACCCTGGGCTTGGTTGATCCTGACTGGGCTCACTAACATATCTGTAGCCAACTGGTGTGTAGTTGTGGGTGGCTGGTCTGTGTTGGCCTCGGCTGGAACAGATAAAATGGCCCAGGGCCTCTCTCCAGTGGATGGGGTCTCTCATCTTCCAGCAGGCTAGTCCAGGCTTATTCACATGCCAGTGGAAGTTTCCATGAAAGAGAATGGAAGGATGCAAGAACTGGCACGTTGTCACTTGCATTGTATTTTACTAACCAGAGTAAACTGTAAGGTCAGCCCAGATTTATAAGTGATGAAGTAGACTTCATCTCATGATTGGAGGAGCTACCAAATCATATCACAGAAGTGCATGGAAATAGGCAGCAATGAAGAACTGGGGACATTCTGGCCACTAATCAACCAAGTGGTAGCTAGATAGATCTATATGATTCTTTCTGAAACACTTTACAATATATTTTTAAGTCAGACAGTTTAAATCTCCACTCCCTTATGGCAAGGAGAATCACAAGTAGTAGCGGACTGTTTATCTCTTTCTAGAAAAATCCTCAAAACAAACCCAAGAACAGGGACATGGCATTTGCCTAAGGAATAGCAGGTTAATGGCTTGCTTATACCCTTTCAAAAGGATGGTTAGCTTCCCAGATGACCCTAAAGGCCCTTAGCTCTTTTTCCCAGTTCATAAATACAGTCTAGAGATTATTTTTTCCAGGGCAGTCTTCCCGAAAACTGCAACAGATACAACTTACTTTATCAGAACATGAGCTGAGAAACTGCAGCTGCGCTAGGTATCCAAACAAAAGCCCTGAGGCTCCTCTTTCCTGTTGAAGTTGAGTGGTAGGCATGCCCTAGAGGTGGAGACCTCACTTTCCCCCAGTTGCCTTCCTCCACTCCCCAGTAGCAGCAAGCCCATTTCGAGTGCTTGGTAGGCACACGTGGCCACTGGACAGTGTAGATACAGAGCACCTTTGCCATTGCAGAAAGTTCTGATGGAAGAGGTGATTTGGGAAATATCTAAGCTATCCGGAGAGGGCAGGCCCAGGTGGGGCCTTGGCCAACCCTGGGATATTCATGAAGGAATCAGATACCTGGAAGAAATGCAGGTGATTATCCAGATTGGACATCATGACTCATGTAGTTTGGCCCTAGGTCTTTTAACTACAGATTCACTCAGTGACCTTGGGCAATGCATCTTATTTCTTTGAGCGTTAGTTTATTCTTCAGGAAAATAAGAGATTAGGGTAAATCAGGGCTTCTCAAATTTGTGTGTACACATGAATTATCTGGAGATGTTGTAAAAATGTGAATTCAAATTCAGAGGCAGTAGGTGGTTGAGGCCTGACATGCTTTATTTGAAATCAGCTCTCAAGTGGTGCCAGTGATGCTGAGGCTCTTGGTCCATGGACCACTCTTTGAGTAGCAAAGGATTAGGTCATAGAGCCATTGAATATTGCCTCAGAAAGGATCCTTATAGATTCCCTATTCCAATCCTGCCTCTAAGGTCCCGTCCAGCCCTAGAGTCCCTGAGGTCTGAGAATAGGCCCTTTCATATCCTGAAGGGGCCCTGGTACCCATGGCTCTGTAAGAATCTAATGGTCATTTGACTTGTTTAATAAAGCAACAAAAATGACTTTGGAGTAACACCATAGTTTCCCTGTAACTATGTAAGTAAGGAAAGACTTGATTTGTGTCTAATGGCTTCTATGAAGTGAAGAGCTCTTATAGCTCATATATTCCACTTACTAGAGACTGGGTAATCTTTACATTTGCTTTAAATGACCTCCTCAAGGCCACTCTCCTCAAGTGTTAATTGTATACAGTAAAATACGGCCATTCCTAATAGCATACCTGTTCTTACTTAAAATTGGCAAGTGAAACAGCAGAGAAGAAGCGCAGAATCATGCAGCAAGTGAGATTGCCCCAGAGGCAGTGGTTGAAAACCTGCAGATTTCTCCATGTGGATAAGTATGGTGACTGGTAGAAAAATAGACTATACCCTACATATGCTATACACATAGACCACACTCTAATATACTACTATACAGTTCACTTCCATCAAACCCCACAGTGTGCTCTTGAGCTCCTAAGCCATTAGGCTTGAATTCAAGACCTGCTGTTTTCTCGTGAACTGAGCAATGGGTGCTTTTAGCAAGCAACACCACCGGATGATGTGCTGTGGCCTCTTTAATGTAATCCATTCAGTTTGTCCTAAATGGATGGGCAAGTTTTCTGCATTTGCAGCTTGGATTCCAAGGCTGGGAGTAGTAATGCTGAGGAAGCCAGAGTACAAAAGGAAAGAATAAAAGGGCAAAGGACTAAAACCAACAGGGAAATGCAATTACAAGGTGTATTAATGTACACTGTGCAGAGGGAAGGATTTATTACACTTTCAGGGTTTTTTGGTTTTGTTTTCGGTTTTTTTTTTTTTTTTTTTTTTTGCATGAATGGTAGGGGGAAAGAACTGATATTTGTCAGTCTGAATTGGATAAGTGCAGTTGCAAAGAATAAAGGGAGCTTTTAGAAAGTGGGCAGCTGCGGCAAAGCCTGAAGCCATGGTACTTGATACTGCAGTGTACGCTCTTAGTGATCCTGGGCAGCTTTTGAGAACAGCAAGCAAGGCATTCAGGGTGGAAAACAATGGCAAATGTCAAGAAGGAAAGAAAGAATCTCGAGTTTAAAAGACTGTTGATTGACAGGTAGGACAGATCAAAGAGAAAAATTCGTATCAAGTATTTATAATTATAATGCTAACAGGGATCAATAATCATAAAAAGAAACTATAGCAAAAAAAAGGTTAAAAAATAGCTTTCAATGTTAAAACACACAAATAAAAACAAAAGAAGAAACTAGCCGAAGACTCAGATATTCACCATTTCATGCGTTCGGATTTTTTCGCTATGTATTTTGTTACTCAGCTAATCAATGAAAAGAAAGTATCATTAAGTGTGTTTAAGTTTCTCTGCCTTAAAAATTATCCAGTGGAAATATGTTTGGAGAAGCACAAGATGGGGTTCATGTATAACCCACTGCAAAGCAAGCCTCAGAGACCATGTCTAAGCGTGAGTTTTTGTGATTCACAGGAAATGTTTTGAGAGAAGCAACATTCTACAAATACATCACCTGGGCCCAGTGGGCTTGTTTTCACTTCTTTCTCCCTGCCACTCTGTACCCCACACAGGTGTGGATGTGCAAAGCTTCCTCGTGGCAGATTGGGAGGTCAGGCTCGAAGGAAAAACCCTGTTTTGGAAACTTGCTCAGGCTTGCTTGGGACTAGGGTGGTTTAGAAGCCCAGGGAGAAATGTTGAAATCAGTCATTGCAAAATCGCTTTTGCAATAAGTAGTGAATAAAAACCGAAGGAAAATATCTTTCCTCCCCAAAGTAAAAATCTACCACGGGACTTGTCTAAACAGCTCTTCAATAATAGAACTTTAAAGGCAACATAAATTAAAAATGCTTCTCATAGCCAAGGCCAGAACCTCTGGCCGTCATTGATTGATTTATTCATTCAGTGAATATCTGCCAGGACATGACAGGTAGCAAGCAGAGCCCAGGACAGCACTGAAGAAGAGGAGCCTGGTGACTCATCTCATGGCTCTCAGACACCAACTCACATGTCACCTCCTGAGACAGTCACTGTCTGGCACTTTATCTCACCTGGCTCTACCTCAGTTGTTCTTTATCTAAACTTTGGCCCTTCCATCATAGCTCTTGGTACACCTGAATTCTGTTATTTTTAAAAATGGGGTTCTATGTCCACCCACTTACAATATCACTGTGAAGATCCATCTGAATTTTTCAGTGTTGTGTGACCAGCATGTACAACAGTGCCCATATATGGTAGGATCTCAAAAAATGTTTATTAAGGAAACAAATGAAGACGGTGCAAGCCATCAAACAACCTTCCTGTTCAGATGCAATATTATATACAAAGAGAAAACTATAAAGCAGTAACTGAAAGGTCCCTAAGAGAAATCAATTTCTATAGAAGTGAAACTTTAAAAAGTTCATTGCTGAAGAAGACTATCAGAGAAGACTCTCCCCAGACCTTAATGAACTTTCATCTTTTGTGGATTCAAATCAGTGCAGAAAACAATTCAAATCACTGTGAAAGGAATAACTAACTCTTTTTGCAAAATGACATTCTGGCAATAATATGTTTCAATCAATGTTTTTCATAATTCTAGAAATTGTGCAAAATGCAGATGGGCATTGAAAATGTATCAAAGGAGACATTTGAAATCAGTAAAGTGTCATTACTTAATAAGAAGTTCTGGAAAAACTGGTTTGTCTTTCTTAAAATAAAGTTGGCCCTTTATCCCAACACAAATTGCACCTTAAATTACTATTTAATGAAATTAAAACTAAATTCCAGAAGAGAACATTGGTAACAAGTAAATATAATTTGTAGTAGGAAATTTATATAATTTTCAAATCAAGATTTCAGTATCTAAAGAACAAAGGCAAAAGAGAGATAATAGGCAGGGGAAATATTTGCAATGCATATTACAGGATCTAATGCTCTCAATATGTAAGGAGGTATTATTAATCAACAAGAAAACTATCAGATGAATAGAAAAGGTGAAGCAAGGATGTAAGCAGGAAAAAAAATGAGGATTTACAATAAATGAAATGATGTTCAATTTTACACATAATTGAAAAATGTGAAATAAATTAACAACGAGATATGATTTCCTACCTTAAAAATGGCAAAACAACTTTTAAGGTTTTCATTATACAATGTTGGTGAGGCTATGGGAAAAATACACATTCAAACATTAAGTGTAAAAGTGAATTGCTATGATCTCTTTGGAAAGTAACTTAGCAATATACATGAGAATTAAAACAGATGTCCTCGGTCCCACCAAACTGCTCTAAATTTTTTCTTAGGTATACTTCCATATATATAAGAGCATGATAATGATGAGAGACAGAGAGAGAGAAAAGAAAAAAGAGGAGAAGGAGATGGAGGAGAGGGAGGGGGAGGGGGGAGAGGGAGAGGGAGCGGGGAGGGGGAGCTGGGACTATGAAGCATGCTGGTCCTTTGCCATTTGACTCCCTGTTTAGTTCTGTTGATAGATCACTGATCATGGGTATCTTTGGGAAATAATACTGGAGCCTGGGGTGGAAGGGAAATGCTTCCTTCAAAACATAAGTCGTATCAGTGGAAGTTCAGAAAGCTGGAAACCCAGTAATCCTCCAGTGGAAACTCCAAATGGGTGTGTGTGCAACACCAGTATTTCTACCTCCTGGACCTGGTAAATATCCATGACATCCTCTTTTTAGGACTATTCTTCAACTTTCCCCAGATTTAATATCAGCACAGGCATACCAGCTAGACAAAGTGATAAATAGGCTGGACTAGTAGAAGAACAAACTTCCAATTTAATAAATGAATTAATTTGAGAAGGCCAATAAAACATTTTCTAGCCATTAGAAGACAAATAATAGGTAGCATGGCAATGTTTTTCAAATATTTCTGACCCACAAGGGAAAATGTGTACTTTGCATTGTGAACTACTAACACACAGACACACACACAAAGTGAAACAAAAGTTTCATCCAATGATACCTTAACGTAACTACATATAATTCATGTTGATATTTTCTATCCTTTTCTATTCCATTCCATTCTATGTCATTAGAAAGAAAATGCTAGTCTTGACCAATCAACTTTATTTCACAATCTAATAGTTGTGTGAAACTACAATGTGAACAGACACTGGCATAAAAGAATCCATAAAGGCTTTCTAATTAGACTGACCTGGGTACTAAATCCAGGCTGATGACTTATAATTGTTATAGTAGTTACTTAATTTCTCTAAACTTTGCCTCACCTGTAAAATGGGCCTTTTAATACCTAACATAGAGATGGTTGGAGAATGAAATTGTGTATTGTGTGTAGAGTGTGTGATGTGGTTGTCCCCTGTTGGCACCAGTGATCCACTTTTCCTTTCACTGAACAAAGAGTCCTTGAAGAAAACAGATGTGGTTCCTGTCCTCATGTAACTTGGCTTCTCACTGTGCAGTCAGTAAGCTGAAAGCTGCTGACATCAGCCCACAGTGAAAGGTAAGTTCACTATAGATTTTTTACAATTTTTTAAAGAAATTGAAGACTCAGCACGAAGCCAGTAGAGAGGAAGCTGTATAAACAGGAGAACCCATTTGTCATGAATGCTGATTCTCGTATGGCCGTGGTTCTCAAGCAGGGGTGATTTTGTCCTTTAGGGGATATTTTTGGTTGTCACAACAGAGGGACAACTACTGGCATCTAGGCCTAGAGGCTGAGGATGCTGCTAAACATCCTACTATACTCAGTACAGGCCCCCACAATCAAGAATTATCTGGCCCCAAGTGTCAATAGTACCCAGGTTGAGAAAACCTGTGTTATGGGAACTGAACCACTATGATTATCGTGATTGGAAATGCCTTTAGAGTCTTGGTGTGGAAGTCATTCTCACTGGCTTGGGCAAGTCTCCAAAGCTCTCAGTTTCAATTTTCTCGTCTGCAAAATGGGTATAATAATATCTGTCCACCTCCGTCGTAGGTTGAGATGTGCAAATCAATCGAAAGATGAAAAGCTTTAAGAATGAGACTGGGTGGCCGATTTCAGATGGGTACCTTTTTATTATTATTATTGGCCTTTTCATAAAATAAGAAATTGCCAGAAAACTTCAAAGATTTTTTTTAATTAAAAGAGATGTATCAAAAACACAACATTAGGTTAATTATGGCACCAGCACCCAATTTTCATCAGTAGGAATATGGCTCGTTTGGGGGCTTTGCATTATAACAACATGGGTTCAAAAGGGAATCAAAATTAAATTAGTTTTTTAATAGTGCCAACATTCCAAACATCTGATGTAAAAATAAACAGAGAATATATTATGGTTACACATTATTCATTCTGTTTATAGATACTTCCCTTCCCAATACCATCCCAGACCCAGGGAGCCAATAACACAAAATGTGCCAAGAATTACAAATCGCATCTTGCTCGGTACCTGACTATCTTTCCAAAGTTATCAAGGTTCACTTAAAAACCAACTTGCCACTAGCCGTTACGGAACATGAGAAGATGAGTCAGTAATTTCTTTTTCCCTTGCACTCTCACACCTCGGTATCGGTACCTCTCTTAGAGAACCATTTATTTTGCTGGTCTGTCCCTCTCCTTCATAATCCCGGAACACAATCTGATTGTGAGTCCAGAGATGGGAAGATCTTGCCTTATCCATGTTATAGTTTGTAAAGAGTAGGTGTGCAATGTAATCAAGTGAATTGAGTTTTGCAAATATTTCTCAAAAGAGTTCTTATTACTTTAAGTCTTTCTTTGCTCTCCTGCATCTCTGCAGAGATTCTTGGTGTAAACTTACAGAAGGAAACAAATATGGACCCTGTTTTCATGTAGGTTATATTCTCACTTTGCCAGCAGTAAATTAAAAACTGATGCTGGATTATGCCATTGGGCCATAATCATAGTCAAACTCACCAGAACTCTGTACAATTTTTTTTCGATGAGGACCCCATTAGTGTTTTTGGTGGAATATCACAGGATCAGCACAAACCCCACAGTGCAGAATAAGTTGGAGTGATTTTCTAAATCCTTCTGCTGTGGAAGGAACAGGACTATATGCTAGGGGTGCCTGGAGCTTGAACAGTCACATGGGCTGGGATGGTGGTAGGGAGGAATTAAGATAAGAGCTGAAAGATTGGTGACTTTTAAGTTACTTAAGCCAAAGGACAGTATACTTAATAGAGTTAAGCCATTCTTTGAGACTCTTTCCAAAACTCTGATTAAAATAAAAAATGACTGTCTTGATCAATAGAACCAAGCTTTCCTTCAGTGCTTATTCAGTACTAAATCCTGCAATCTAGTGGATTCTAGTATTACAGAGATGAAGAACACTTGGATAGCTCTGTGGTATCTTCCAGCTCTCTCCACAGTGACCCTGGAGGGTAACATGTTTCAAGTGGCATTGCTACAAGGTATAAACAAATGGTCTGAAACCCTGCATCACTGCTTGGAAAAGTGATTCCTGGGAATGCTGCTAGATTAGCAGTGAACTTTGTATGAGTAAGAGATCAACTTTCACATTAAGCCTCTGAAATAAGGGGGTTTGTTTGTTACTGTACCTTAGCAAGACTCTCTGACTAATACACAATCATTTCATAAAAAATATACTTGCAAACTTTAAAACTGGAAAGAAAATAATCCCAGAATATGTATAGTTCTGAGAATTCAGTAAGTTTAATATAATAAAGACGTCCCTACAGCTCATATTTTCCTCATTTGACTATGGATTCAAAAAACTAATTTAAGACAACATTATTCACTAAAATTAAAACAGAATATAGATAATTTTGCTAAAAGGGGGGGCACCGAAGGGCTTGAAGTGGGAGATGGTTGTACCATGATTAGATTTATATTGAGAAAGACCAATCTACTGCCCATTGGAGGTGAGCAGCAGATACCAATGAGAAAAGATGATGCCAAAGATGAGATGTCTCAGAAAAGCCATGGAGGAGATGAATGTTGTGTGTAGAAAGAGAAAATGCGGCTTACTGCCAGGAAGGATCTGCTCTAAGTCTGTCAGTGCTGGCATCTTGGGAATAATTTTTAAAAGTATTATTTCCAGAAGGTGCTGGATTTTTAAAAATTGCTAGTTGGTGCGCTACGCACCACATGCTCCACTGGTCACCTTCCTGAGTCACTGCATGCATCAGGCCCTCTGTCATCATAAGCTCCAACCCTCTCAAAGAGCTACCTAATTTGCTATACATTATGAATCATTCTGAACCAAAAGCTTAATATGAAAGCTCTGTAAGAGGAATATACCCAGAGTCTATGTTTTATCAGTGGTTTATAAATTCTGGCTCTTTTATGTAGGCAGTCTAGTTTTTTAAAATATTTTGAAAATACACACATAAATATATAGAGTTCTAATTGCAGAGGTTTTTTTTAGTAAATTAAAATTAGTATTCTCCAAGTAGGAAAGGGCTTAGTTTAATGTCTTAGGAGAGTAGCACTTTCTAATTGTTATCAAATAGCAAAGGGCTTATTGGATCTAGACCCTAGATTTTTAAACTCTAGATTTTGGAGCATACTGGGGCTTATGTGAAAAAAGGTGTGAGTACCAGAGGGCATTGGGGATCCGTATTTAAGTGGACATAACCAGATTGCCTTCCTTACTGATAGTATTTTACCTTTCCAGAGGAATTCAGAGAAAAGCAAAATGCCTTCCAGTGAACTGGACATTTTCCCTTGCCATCTCGACAGCCAGAATTTCATACAGGAATGGAGGAATGGATGGGAAATCCTGACTGCCTTACCAGTTCTAGCTTCATTATTTCATTTTAAGCAGGAACAACCAGCATTTTGCCAGTACTGCGATGAGGAAATCTGTAATTCTTAATCTCATTGTGAAAGTTGTTAGAGCAATTTCACCAGTTGGAAATGTGGTTTCAATGCATTCTTGTCTCCTAATTTCTCTTACATACTTTTATGTATACTTTGCTCCAGCTAAACTGTTATTCTCTCAGCATGGATGGTCTTCTCCATCTGTACCTCTTTATTTGTGTGTGGGTGTGCCCCCCACACACAATCACACACACAAACACACACACTGTGTATGGCATTCCCCCTCATCACCTTTGCCATTTCATGCTCACTGGCTCATCTTCCAACTGTTAGTACTTGCCTCTCTTTGCCCGAGGGCTTTTCTCTGGCCATGAAGCCTGTTCCGACTTTGCACAGGTAGGCAGAAAGTGCCAGAGAATTAATACCTCCTCTTTCAAGAGCAACCTCAACCTATGGGTGTCAGGAATGGTGTACAAAACCACAGCTTCCTCATCCTTTGGAGAGAATTAGTCTTAGGTGCTTGTTCAACACTGCTTCCCAGGGCTTCCCATTGGGATGTAGGCTGCCCACTGTGCCAACTGTCTTATTATCTACACTTTGTTGACTACCCTCCCTTCCTGCCTCACTTCTCTACCTCTCTACTGGTCTCCTCCACCTTCCAAATAAACTACTTGCACTTGACTCATATCAGGGGCTACCTTGGGGGAACCTCAAACTAACACACACATGCAGTCTAATTACAGCCTCTGTAAGGAAACTTCTTCTGATGGCTCAGGCAGAAAAAAACTCTTTTCACAATATTAATTTCCAAAGCCTAGGATTTGTACCGTTCTCTCTGATATTTCATGCACTTTTGCCCATACCAACTTCTCTGCAAGACTGCAAATTACTAAAGGGCATTATCTACATTACTTCCAATGTGTATGCTCTGTAACACCAGCCTCCATTGGCAAAGAAGAATTAGATAATAACTTGATTTTGAAATATAAACTCTACGCATGCTGCCATTGAAATGCAGTCGACAAAGAATGAGTCATTTCAAACGAATTTATTATTTTTAGAGGATTCTTTCTAAGACAGTGCATCTTGATTTCTTAAAACACATTTGACAAGATTGCACAGGACACACTTATGGGAGACTTAGTTAAATCTGGGAAGGTGGGCTTTCAGTTGTTTGAACATAGAGTGAGTTGAAGAGTATACTGGTATACGGCTCAATGCCAACCCTGAATAAAATTCCTAAGATGTTTCTGATCTCTGACATTGACCTATCAGATTTTTTTGTGGGAAAAAATATTTATATTTCCCACTAGCTAATCTATAGGTTGATTGGTATTTCCCGATATTGGCTGGGCTTGACTAAATGTGGCTCTAAGCTGAGGCTTCTTACAGTTTATATCAATAAATAATATAAAGATTTAGTAAGTGCATTTATCAGATTTGTAAATTATGAAGACTGGGAGAGAGAGTTAAGCTATTGGTAGAATTATGAGTCAAAATGTCTTCTGTAGATTGGAATAAATAACTGAAACCAGCTAGATGTGTTTAAGAGGCCAATGTAAAGGTCTATGTCTGGGATCAAATAATCAAATAATCATTTGTATTGGGGTAGAACAGCCATGCATGACTGACTGTTATTATTACAATAATTACCATTATTTATCCCAGGATTATGCTGCATATACACAGAAGACTCTGTGTTGACCTAAAAAAAATGTACACATCTAAGGATACTTACCTGTAAGGTGGTGCCTGTACCAACTGCCCAGGAGTCTTTGCTGGCCGATGTTTAGACCATGTATGATATTTTACAGTAGTCAAAGCCAATACCACAGAAACAATGTGCAGTTCTACTTAAGCCACTGGAACCTAAAGTTTATTATGCTTCCCAGAGCAATCTTTATTTACTGTGTGAGGACAAGATGGAAAAGAACTCTAGCTATCTTCACTAAGTAGAATTTAATTTATTCCTGAAGTTTAGTGACCAAAGTAACTGAAAAACTAGAATAGTAAATTTGTGAAGCAATATTAAGTATAAAAGTATTTTTGAATAAAGAATTTTTAAAACCTATAGTAATTTTATTAAAATTGTATTTCTTAGAGAAAATTACTCATATTATTATTATTATTATGGAGATGACCATCACTCTATTTTCTCTTTTGGTCCATACAGACTCTACCACATTGTCTCTGGAGCCATTTAAGAAGCCATGACAAGGTAGTGAGGGTCTACATCACTCTATTTTCTCTTTTGGTCCATACAGACTCTACCACATTGTCTCTGGAGCCATTTAAGAAGCCATGACAAGGTAGTGAGGGTCTACATCACTCTATTTTCTCTTTTGGTCCATACAGACTCTACCACATTGTCTCTGGAGCCATTTAAGAAGCCATGATAAGGTAGTGAGGGTCCATAAGAGGGAAACCTGGCAATATGCGTCCAAGCTGAGGGATCTGGGCATTTTCTCAAATAGTCCTAATTAGATGCACTATTTTTATATAAGTAAGTGAACTTGGATGGACTCTTTGTAGCTGTAGATGGTAGATTCTGGATGGATGTGTAGAAATCACACAAAAAATTACTAACAATTTAATTTGTCTCAAAACACAGCAAACTACTTTACAAATTAAAGCCCTTTAGACTTAAAAGGGACCTTCCAGTTGATGCTTTTTTTTTTTGCAGATCAGGATACAAATCCAGGCAGGTTAAGAGATATCCAGTTCCTCTTAGGAAATATCAGAGGCAGAGCTAAGAACACAGTTTCTGATTCATTGTCTAATGCTTTTCTCCCCACAGTCTAAGCTGACTCCTTTGCCCAGTAGTGGTCCATCTGGCAAGGGTATGAAGTCACCTGTAGCAGGGCTTCTTAAGTTCTGTGGTGAAGGACCATTTTCTCCCTCATACCCCTCATGGGCTTTGAAAATATTTTTGGTCTAATTATTTTTACTTTAAATATATTTGTTCCAATATTTTTGTTCTATATCCAGTTAATGAGTACAGTGATCATGCATTTGGATGTCAAGCAGTATCAAATTTCTTAAGGCTTGCTTTCAATTCCTGTACTTCTCTCATGCAGACCAGTAGCACTGGGGTGTGTGTGTGTGTGTGTGTGTGTGTGTGTGTGTGTGTGTGTGTGTGTTTAAGTCTTTGAATGTTTGTAAGTTGGATATCATTCTGATACAAGCACAGTGTGTTCTACAGTGGTTTTCTTCTTTAAATTTCTGTAGGTATATCTGATGGATTGAGTTTGGGGATAGTCCAAAGAATTTCCCTTTGAAAATGTTTTTAATCCCCCGTATGGTAGGTGGTACCTAATATAGTCCCTGATGACCCTCACATCCTGGCATTCAAGCCCTGTTCAGATTCCCAATCCTAGAGTGTGAGCTGGACTTATTAACTCACTTCTAAGGAATAGAATACAACAGAAGTGATGGGATGTCATTTACAAGACTAGATTATAAAAAGGCTCTCTCTCTCTCTCTCTGTCTTTTTCTCTCCCTCCTCCTCCTTGTCTCCCTCAGATCTTTTATTTATTTATTTATTTATTTATTTTGCGGTATGCGGGCCTCTCATTGCCGTGGCCTCTCCCGTTGAGGAGCACAGGCTCCGGACGCGCAGGCTCAGCGGCCATGGCTCACGGGCCCAGCCGCTCCGCGGCCTGTGGGATCTTCCCGGACAGGGGCACGAACCCGTGTCCCCTGCATCGGCAGGCGGACTCTCAACCGCTGCGCCACCAGGGAAGCCCAGTCCCTCAGGTCTTTGCTCTTGGGACAGAAAAATGCCAAGTTGCCAGTAGTCCTAGATATAGACCCACATGAGAAGCAGCTGGTGCATCCAGCCAACAGTCAGCGAGGACCTTTTACCAGCACCTGTGTGAGTGAGCTTGGAAGCAGACCTGCATCGATCAAGCCTTGAGATGACAGCACGCCCTGCCAACACCTTAACTGTAGCCTCACGAGAGACCCTGAGTCAGAGGCACCCAGATTAAGTCACGCTAGGATTTCTGACTCAGAGAAACCGTGAGATGATACGTATTTGTTGTTTTACGCCGCTAGGTTTTCGGGTAATTCGTTGTACAGTGATAGATAACTAATAGACCTTGCTATGAGTGTAGCCAGGTAAGCTGTAATCAACATCAACAATTAGCATAAATAAGTGTACTTTCTCTTTAGCTACACGGGTGAAATGTAGTAGAGCAAATGTAACGTCCCATCCACTCTGAATGGGCACAGTGGCTACTCTTCAGGAGCGATGTATCCATCCCTAGGTGCTGGTAGCAATAGATACTGATGGTCATAGCTTTCCTCCTCATTGGAACTTCCTTCAGCTGTAGGAAATCGTGTCTCCCAAGATCATGCCTGATTAATGCAGGGACACAAGGGTCTGGCCTACTTGCCTCAACTGGGACAACTTAGAAGACAATCCCAGCCCCAGAGCTACCCACAGGGTCAGCTGAGGCCTCTGTTATAACTGCACCATGGGTCAGATTTTCTCTGTGCCCAATCCCCCTTCCTCACAGATCTATCTCCCATCATGTTTCTGGTTGAATTCGTTGTCCAGGGCATTGTGTAATGAAATCTTCCTCAGTAAGTCGATATATTTCTCTCAAAAAGCTCTATGGGTTTATTATCTTTCTCGGATAAAACCCAGTTCCACCTTCCTTATCACTATCCACATGACCCTCACCCCCACCCACGTGCTTGTCACTCAAGCTTGTCACGTGTACTGGTTAACTTCACAGAGCTGGGGAAATAAGGTGGACTGGTGGATTTGGGCTTCCTGGTTTGTAAGTATCTCTGAGCCACTGGCTGGCTGCAGTTTCATTCTCCACAGCTGTTCTTATAGCTCTAGTCATATCTGGGCTAGGAGGTCAAGTCATAACTGAGACCATGTTTGTACTGGCGGGGCCAAAGAATCCCCCACCAAATTGAACACCAGAGGCAGGACTGTGTTGGGCTGAGAAAAAGAAAAGTTGTGGACAAGTTGTTCTTTACTCCCTGAGCCTCCTGCTGTTTCAGCCAGTTGGTCTCTGCCTGCAACTTAAGCAAAGAGCTTTGTTTTGTTTTCTCAAATAGACTTTGTGAGACGCAATGTGAGATCATCTCTCACTTTTTCGACTGAGAATGAGAATAAAATGGAGGTTGGAAGGAATAAATATCTGTTGAACAATAACCCACTGAATGCTTACAATAGCCTGAGGACTCCTGAAAATTGTCTCCATTCAACAAATGAGGAAATGAACATTGAGAAAATGAGTAACTTGGCTAAGGTCCAATGAACTAGGCACTACTAAAAAAATTACCCAAACCTTGGAGATAATACAAAAGATCACTGCATATTCTTTCAAAATCCTGCAGGAACATTGTCTGATAGGCCCACTCAGGATGATTTAATTCTCTAAGGCAGGGGTTGGCAAACTCTGCTCTACCAGCCAAACCTGACCCATAGCATGTTTGTGTAAATAAAGTTTTATTGGAACACAACCCTTTTCATTTGTTTATGTATTGTTTATGACTGTTTTCATGCTACAGTGGTGGAGTTGAGTAGTTGCCACAGATAGCCATTTGGCCCACAAGTCTCAAATGTTTACTATCCGGCACTTTACAGAAAAAGTTTTGACCTCTATTTGCATTACTATTCACTACTAATTAGGGACCAGACTTGAAGTTACATGTTAAACTCAGAGAGCTTTGTCTGATAGAGATGTAAATGCTTTGTGTGTTAAAAAAAACTCCAAAGTTTTTAGTCTTTTTACCTGTGGGACACTAGCCAGTTTTGCATCTAACCTAACAATTTTATTTCAGCATTCTTTCAGTGTCTGTATATATACTCAATCTCTCAAATTCTCTCTGAACCAGCTTTACCACCTTGCTGGTTCCCTCATTAGTAAGTTAAATAAATTTTTGACTCATGCTCTCTCTATATTTTATCAAATTAGTATTCTTAAGTTTGTGAAAGTTATACTTCGACATAGGCAGACCTGTGATTTGAAAAAAAAAAAGTGTCTGATTTTAAAATCCATTTTCATTCTGCTGCCTCCTCATCTACGGAAATTAAAAATTAGATGTGCTGATGAAAGCTTTCACTGTGATGGTTAAGATGGTAGAGCCACAGATCATAAAGATTGTTTCCCATTCACTCAAGTTTGATTCTTTGGCCAAGAGCTCTTATGTAAGTCTAATAAACACATCTTAACAATTAGCTTCATTCAATGGTGATGAAAAAAAAAAGCAAGTTGCCTTTCAAGCCTCAGCAAGCAAAAATCGATTTGGAAGACAAATCGAATGGCTCAGCTCTTTTTGTTGTTGTTGAATTTTCCGTTCTCAGAACATTACCAGTATCTGCAGTCCTTCCAGTCTCCAGGGTTCACCTGGATGAGATTACATAAAGCCTTTGGGGAAAAACCTCTTGCCAGAAGGTGGCTCTTGTAGGAGTTGCTTGTCATTGAATGATGTAGAGTTTGGGGAGCAGCAGGTCAGGTGAGCTTTCTCATAGCCTAGTCTCTACCTTTGACTGGCATCAAGTGAGATTTAATTGTCTTCTTCTGTAAAGTCAGGGTTACAACCCTTATGTTGCAGACTTGTGAGAAATTGAACAATCTATTCAAACTGCCCAGTGTTTAGTAGATGCTCAGTAAGTGTAACTATCACAGATTCTTCCCTCCCCATCATGTGTATAAGCTTGCACCATCTTGGTTTAGTCCAGAAGACTGTGAGAGCGGATAGAAGTTTAGTAGGTCTGAAATATTCTTGAACAGAGGACTTGGGTGCAGTCAGTAGTTTCTCCTATTCTGCCAGGAATGTCTCTTAGGCTGTAGTATTCTCATTCTGTTGATTCTAAGATATTATCCTTGCCTTTGTGTATTGATGCCTAAAATGATCATTTCTATATCTGTGTTCCTGGTGGAGTGAAGTATTATGACAGATCATGAAAACTCTCCCATTCTTGCCTTCCATCCATGGAGTGAATTCTTATGTTCTCTACTGGCAAACACACATCCATGAGATTTGTCATTCCTGACACACAGAATAAAAATGCTTCCAGATCACCTGCAAATCTCAGCACATGCTCACTTGTGTTTTTTTCTGACATGGGAAAGTCTCTTAGAAAACCTCTTCTCTTCCTCCTGTGCCATTTTCTTGTATAGTTTATTGATCAGTTACTGCAAGGACTTCTTATGTCTACTTTCTGCGGCTCAGAAACCTGACAGCCGACGTCATAGGCAGCTATTTATATATGTTTGCTGTCGTCCACTTCAACTTTTCTGTCAAATGTATCATCTAGTGTGTAGCCCACTCTGGGGCATGGTCTCTGCACCACTCAACAGGAGACCAACTGTCAGAGATTTCTTCCTAGGGTGTGCCTTGAATGCCGTATGAGAGGTGAAACTAGAATGCCCAAAATGCATATTTCTATTGGGTAGTTGGTTTTACCCTCCAAAGGCTCTCGACCTTTGTTTCCCTAAGGTTTGTAAAATCCATATTCCAAGAAGAATACTTGTGAATTCCTTCTTGAAATTACTTCTCAATAGGGAAGGGAGTTACATTTTTTTTGATTATGTGCCAGTTGTTTAATATGTTATCTAATTTTATCCCTGTACAACCTTGTAAGTTATTATTATTGCCACTTTGTAGGTGAATAAACAGAAACTCAGAGGGGTTAAGGAACTTACCCTGGATTCTGGATCATAGGAGGCAGAGCTGGTGTTCAAATCTAGGCCAAAGTCCATAGCCCATGTTTTTACTTCATTGTAGAGCATTGCTTTGCAAATTTAAGTGAGCATAAAAAATCGCTTGGAGAGCTTGTTTGAATATATATTCCTGCATCCCAACCCGAGAATTTCTGATCTGATATGGCTAGAGTGAACCCTGAGAATTTGCTCCCAGTATGTTGATGCTATTGGTCTGTGGACCAGACTTTGAGAAGCACTGAGCTAAACCATGTTGTTTTAGCAATACTTTCAACAATCTGATAGCTGACCTCCAAGTCTCCTCAGAACTGAATCCTTAAACTTCCATAATGTTAGTTACATTTGATTATAAACTCAGTAGGGTAAATACCTATTATACAACTGTTGTCCAGTCACTTGACATAATGTTAACAGTATTTTAGAGCTTTAAAGGACCTTGGAGATTGTCTTATTCAACCTCTTCATGTTACAGAAGAGCAAGCATAGATTGCTTAAATTTATTGGAGAAATAAAATTTCTGGTTCACTAAAGTTGTCAGGAGCACAGTTGATGGTTATTCAGCTCATGCATTTCTGGCCAACTGAATTATCTCAAAACCAAAGCAGTTTGGGCCAGTTTGTGATTACCGCCCACCTTCCTATAGTTTCAGCAAATGGACGTTTGTGAATCCAGCCTTTTCATTCATATACCAAGCAGAGAAGGTATGTGGCCTGGGATGGCAGTTCTTTCAGAAACTGGTCATGGAATCTTTTTGATTGGTGTATGTGGGAAGAGGTAGGTGTATCCATACAAGCTATGGAGAGTTTTATTGTGTTTTTCCTGAACCTGGTCCAGAGATCCTGACTTGGCCAGAATTTCCCATCACTGGTTGCTTTAAAGTAACCCTGCCCTAGTGTTTCACTTGCCTCTAGTTCGTCTGTACTTTCTCTTACCTAGAACTTCTAAATTATATACAAGCAGGTCAAGAAAGCCTTATTCATATTCCTTCATTGCTAAATACAGAATAAGAAAGTTTTTTTTCATGGATGAGCTCATTTTAATGGGGTTTGCTCTTGTTAGTTATGCATCCTAGTGTCAAAAGTTTTCTTCTAGGTGTTTGGGGAGTGGAGGCTATAGTAGGGCTGATCTGACATTAAACTGGGAGTAGAAGGAGATTGAGTCTAGTTAAAGGGTTAATGAGGCTCATTAACAAATGTCAAAACTGGGGAGATCCCTCCAGGGGAGTATGGATGAGATTTTGTTTTTTGATTGCAGTGATACTCATGGATGAGAAGGAGGTTGTACAGAGAAATGAAACATAATTTTACAGTGGAGTGGAAGCTTTCTATCCACAGTCAAATTATGATTGTGAGATGATCACTAAGAAATTTTAACAGTGGAAGCCTTCAAACAGAACTAAGGGACAAGGGCTTTGGTGTGAGAAGGACATATTTTTACTGTATAATTTTTGAGAACTATTTGTATTTTTTATTATATAAATGCATTACTTTTCCCAATGAAAGAAAACCAACCGTTTATTTTCACAGTGGTGTAACCACAGTGGCAATAGTGTGTGACAAGGGACTGAACAGTTATCCCCAAAGAGAGACTGTTGGTCACAAATGGAAAGTAAAGTGCCCAGTAGTGATATTCATAGCCCTAAAATCCTTCATAGCATCTTAAATTTTGCCTCACGGGAGCACATTGCTTCCAGGGATATCAGCTACTATGACTGAACTCCAAACATGCACGAGGCTCCAGTTTTAGAAAATATAACATATTCTCATACAAAAAGGTGGTGGAGATAATCTCCAGAAATACATGATACTTCCACAGGTCAGAGGAAAGGGGGCTCAAATCTAAGAGGGAGCCTCATAATGATTGTGGAAGCAACATGAAGGAGGCAGAGTTTAACAATTTCCCAAAGACTCTGTGGGGTGTCAGAACACGTGGGTGGAGGGAAGGGAGCCCTTGAGGGCATTGACCCCCACTCAGGATGTGCAAGAATAAGATGATGGCGTTGATTCCCCTTTGGCTACATTGGCAAACACCAATTGATAGATTTCTTGGGGCTAAATTTAGAGTTTGTGGGAGGGACTTGAATGTCAGTGAGGAAATTTGCAAGGAACTGTGCATATAGTTTGGGTCAGGGGAATGCCATGACCCTGGTAATATTTTTACATTGATTATATTTGCTCCTGTTCGCAGGACAGTTTGGAGGAAAAGCAAGTGACAACTGGGATGGGAATTCCTGTCTCCATAGCAGTGATTAGCACATTTATTTGGGGGGACATCTGGAGAAGATGAAAGGGAAGGGGGGGTGTTCCAGGCTCCTAGATCCTGACTCAGTAACAGCAGCAATGCTTCGACTTGCCTAGTGTACTGGACTTCCATTTGACACGTCATTTGAGGAAAGCATGGTTCCCCTAAAGGAGGTTTTAAATTCATTGTCTGATTGTGAGCCCACCAGGGTCTGACCTGGGCTGGAAATAGGGCGCTGGACAGAGAGATGGGTGTGGAGGGCATGGAGGAAACATGAGCACTTGGAAGGAATTTGTGAGTGACTGGACATGCCTACAGGAGAAAGAGCTATAAAATGACTCCAAGGATTTGTGCCATGGTCATTTGGTGACTGTTTTATCTGTGTAGAATTTCTTCAACATTAGAACATCCAGCATAAATGACTTCCAGGAATTTTAGAACCTGAAATGAAGCCTGGAAGAAGCAAGTGGGTGAAAGATGTAATTTGGAAATCTTGAGTAGGGAAGATTGTGAAGACATGGGAAATGGTTTTCAGATGTGTTTTTCAGAGACTGTGAATGAGAAGCTAACAATAATTACAGTAGTTGCAATACATTGAGCACATATGCTCTGCATTATAAATGGTTTATTTTATTTGATCATCAGCACTTTAGGATGTGCATATTACTGTCTTGATTTTATAGCTAAGAAACTGTGACACAGAAACATACAAAATAATGTCCAGAACTACAGAGCCATTGAGTCAGAGTCCTAGGATTCGGACCCACTAGTCTGTCTCCAGAGCATGTATTCTCTCAGAGGGTGGGTGCAAGATTTTAATATGACATGATAAAGTGACCTAAAAAGATCAAGAACTTGGTCAATGAAGCAGAAGGCAATCGAGGCATTTGGAAACTTTCATAGCAGGGCCATTTGCTATAGTGAGAAATTGGACACAACCTAAGTGTTTATCAGTTAAAGACTGGCAAAATGAAATATGGCTCATACATTCAATGGAATACTATGCAGTAATAATAAAAAGATGAGGTATGTCTGTATTATTGAACTAGATAGATGTACTTGGCATATTGATGAGTGAAATAGCAAGTGACAAAACATTTCTTTTGTATAATACCACTTATGTAAATTATATAGACATTGTCTGTTTAAGCCTAGAAAGGTATCTAGGAAGATGATCTTAAAATATTGAAAATGGTTAACTCGTTAATAGAGTGATGATGAGAGGAATTTGGATGCTTTTTACTTTCTTTTTATTTCTTCCTGTATTGCACGAATTTTCTAAAATCGCTACAAATTAGCTGAGTAATAAAAGATAAACAATAGTCTATTTTCCCTTTAAAGCAGAAATAAGAATGGTCACATGCATAAATGTTTTAAGGAACATAAAGACTGAAGGGAAAAATGAAATTTAGTTTCACTTCAAATATTGTTTATTCTCCAGAGAGATGGGACCAGTCAGCCACTCATATCCTCTATTCTCCACTTCTTTTTTTCTATGAAAAATAGCAATAAAATTTAAAACACAATCTTTGGATAGGAAGACCAGAATACAAATGATCTTGGTACCTGTTAAAGGACACTTGTGATGGAATTCATGAGTCAGAGATTACAACCTCCCCCATTCAGAAAATTAAGTGTTCCCATTCAGATCATTCAACTTTCCATGCTGAAACTTCTGTCTGTTTTTATCTGTGTGTGTGTGTGTGTGTGTGTGTGTGTGTGTGTGAATTTGTTCCGCTTTTGGTCACAGTTCATATAAAGACAGGATCGCCCATCACCTTGTTATCATCAAATATGTCTTCCTGCCTCAAAAGCGACTTTGCCAGCTCTGTTTATGAAAATAAACCCGTGTACACAGAGCTTTCACACATTTCACTTCTGAGCCAAATGCTATTTTGTGCTTGCATTCCTATTTAAGTTAAAGCTTAGATGTCTATAGAGCTCATAGATCAATACCATCAGAGAAAATCTTAAAAATCTCCTTCAACTGTGGTGTAAGTCAGAGGATTTATACAAAAATCATATGATATCGTTTATATGTGGAATCTAAAAAAAAGGGTACAAACCTGCTTATTTATAAAGCAGAAATAGAGTCACAGATGTAGAAAACAAACTTATGGTCACCGGGGGATAAGGGGGAGGGGGAGGGATAAACTGGGAGTTTGGGATTGGCATATATACAATAATATATATAAAATAGATAACTAATAAGGACCTACTGTATAGCACAGGGAACTCTATTCAATATTCTGTAATGGCCTTTATGGGAAAAGAACCTAAAAACGAAAGGATATATGTACATATATAACTGATTCACTTTGCTGTACAGTGAAACTATCACAACATTGTAAATCAACTATACTCCAATAAAAATTTTTAAAAATTCCAATGTCAACCAAATTGAAAAAAAAAAGTGTAAGCGCCTTTTGCTACACATGCCTTCAAACCCATATACTACCACTGCAAAAAAAAAAATTTATAGCAATTGCAGAACATTAGATGAAAGCCCTTAACATCTCAAGGAAGTGTCATCATTGCAAGGTAAGACCAAACAGCATATTAACAGCACAGATAAAAATCATTTTTAGACTAATGAATCCCCCTTGATTTTACTTTTCTTATTACTGTGTTTTAATCTTAAAGCTATTATTTTCAGCTTGACTGGATTAAATTATTTCATAAGTAGCTTTCATGTAAACAGGTTCAGAGGAAGCTAACTTAGTAACCAGCTTTCCAATTTTAGGAGAAGGGGAGGTCACACCATAGCTGAGGGAGGTAATTTGTATCAGGAGGGAAAACATTTGAGTATTTGAGCCTGATGTTTTTTTAGGCCAAAAAAGTAGAAGGATTTTCAGCAGACTCTAGAGCCATCACTTGTTTTGAACTATGGGGAAGAAGTTCATTTATCAGGTCTGTTATCCTACTTGTCAGCTTTCTATATATTTACTGCATATTTCACATGGTATAACTTTACCACTGTTCATAAATAGACTGTGTTGTAGCTCCCTGGAGAGCACACTGTCTTTTTCTTTTACATAACCTCAATTCTGGTGTCTTTTCTCTTCTATTAGACTTGATGAGATTTTAGGACATACGAATAGAACTTGTAGGAATGGCAGGGAGGCTGACAAGCTTGACTAAGTCATTCAGTAATTTCGCTAGCATCACTGACACTGTGAAGTAAGGTCCCTGTTCATACTCGCACATTGACCTTTGCTTTCATATTTTTGGTACTCACTTTTATTTAAATTTGGCTATTCTTGAGCATATTTTGAATACCACTGAAAAAGAGCATGGTATACCTTATGTCTAACTCTTGGTTAATAAAGGACTTTCATGGAATTTGGCATTGGGATTGAACTTACAGAACCAAATGGCCATATTGAACATAATGTCTTCATGAGGTTACCTGAATAACCTGTGGCCTGTGTTGCTGGATGTGATGTTTCAGGGAAATGGCCTCATGTTCCAGGGCTCCTTAGTCTAACACTGGACCTTCTTGGCTTTGGTAATCACAGCTCTTTCTTGGATATGGTGATGGTGGTCAGAGACTATGCACCTTCTCAGCCGTAGGCAGTGCCACTACGTCCTCCATATTCTGCTCAACTGCTGGATAGTGTTGAGCATCTCCATGCCTTTCCTGACACCCAGAATGAGTCAAGGAGCACTTTCCCATTTCTCTCATGTTATCTACCCTTTTTGTTCCATTCTACTCTGAATGGACAAACACACACTCATATACATACATTTATAGGCACATGTCCCTTTAATAGATGATGAATGTTTTTTATCACAGTCTGATGTTTGACGTTTGCTAATTTTAGGGCCAACATTTTAAGCCACTGCAAATACTTTCTGAGCTATTGTCCAGCAGCAACATTAAGGAGAACATGATCATTTTTTGGAGAGATACTGTGAGCCAGGCCTGGAGATATATACTTCATATACACTATCTTAATTCTTTTTTTTTTTTTTTGATCTGTGACTTTATTTTTATTTATTTATTATTTATTTTTTGCTGTGCTGGGTCTTAGTTGTGGCACATGGGGTCTTAGTTGTGGCACATGGGATCTTCGTTGTGGCATGCGGGATATTTAGTTGCAGCATGCGGACTCTTAGTTGCAGCATGCTAACTCTTAGTTGTGGCATGCGGGCTTCTTAGTTGCGGAATGCATGCGGGATCTAGTTCCCCAACCAGAGATGGAACCCAGGCCCCCTGAATTGGGAGCATGGAGTCTTACCCACTGGACCACCAGGGAAGTCCCGTATCTTACTTAATTCTTACATAGGCATTGAACATTAGATGTCACCAGCTCTATTTTATACAGGTAGTTCAGAAAGGACTTTGTCCCAGAGTACATAGCTAAAGACTGATAGAACCAGGACTGTCTGCCTCCAAAGCCTTGATCATTTGCACCTGACAACAATATAGCCTATCTCCACATTGTTTTTTAAACTTTGAAAATTGAATTCTTGAAAGGATTAGAAGTTGTCAAGAAGGAATGTAGAACTGGTAACCTCTACCATATTCTCTATCATTTGATCCATCACTCCCTCAGACCTTCCTCCATCAGCCTGTACTTTCCCATCTCCAAATCTTCCTGCTTTCTTTCCTCCCTCCCCGCAAAACATCTTTACTTTCCTCCATCACCCACCTTCCTTCCATCACTCCCTTCTTTTCTCTTTCCCTCCCTTCCATCTCCTCTCCTTCCTAGCCTCCTCCACTGCTCCCTCCTCCCTCCAGTGCTCCAACTCGCCAATTCTTCATCTAACACACATTTAATTTACAGAGGACTTAAAATGTGCCAGGAAGTGTGCTTTATTTATTACATGGATAAACTTATTTAACTATCACAACAACTTTTGCTCTAATACATGTTTGGAAATTGACCCTCAAAGAGATTAGGTAACAAGCCCAAAGCCATACAGTGAGTGAGTGTTAAAGCCAGAATTTGAATCTCAGCAATTTGACTCTTGATCCCTCAATCTGAACACTATGCTCTACTTTAAAAAAGGTTTCATTTTACTAGGTAGAAGTAAAATAAATGCAAATTAAAACAATCAGGTATTGTTTAAACGATGATATTTGACACTGGCAATTGTGCAATGATTCAGAAATCCTTACATTATGGGGAATGCAGCTTGCACAGTATTTCTGGAAAAAATTTTATATCAAGAACATGTTAAAACTCCATATGGCTTGGCCCAGTCTTTCTTCTAGGAATTTATTCTGACAAACCAGTAAAAAACATATCCATAAAGATTTGTCTGTAGAAACACTGTTTTGAGCAGGAGAAACAAGAGAAGGCAATGTAAGTGTTTAACAATGAGGTAAATCATTAAATAAAATATTGTAAGTCCAAATCTTAAAATGCATTGTAGTCATTAAAATAATACAGTTTTTAACCTTTTGGCTGTGATATATATATATAGCATACTTACCAAAAAGTCCACCAAAACATACAATTTAATAAATTATTGTAAAGAAAATACCTATGTGTATTTCATTATGCAGATTATGAAATGGCCAACAATGTGGAAGTCTCCCACTTTCCTGATCACTGCTTCTTCTGACCTTATTATCATCATCCCCTTGCTATCTAAGGCTGCAACCCTAAGCAAGGTAGCTTAATTGTTCTTGTTATTGAGCCCTAATAAATGGGATCCAGTCTGTAGGTATTCTATTGTGTCTGGCTTTTTTTCAGTCACTCTGTTTATCCATTCTACCAATGATGCAATTTGGATTATTTCCAAGTTTCAGGCTATTAAAAACAAAACAAAGCTACTATGAATATTCATGAACTTCTGTCCCTGTGTACATAAGTACACAATTTTGTATCTGTATTGCTCCCTATACCAATGGCATTACTTGGTCATAGGGCCTATATATCTTCAACTAGAACTCATGCCAACAATCTATTTTCCAAAGTGACTGCAACAATTTATTCTCTTACCAGCAGCATTTGAAAGTTTCTATTGCTCCATTCTCTCACAAATCTGTATACTGTTATTGAGGATCGATTTAAATCTTTTGGCTCTTAGGTTGTCTTTCTTTTCCTTATTAGTTTATATATGCTCTTTATCTATCCTCAAGACAAGTCATTTTGGCTGTATGTGTTGAAACATCTCCCACATGTGATTTGCCTTTCTACTCTCTTAATGGTGACTTTGTATTAACCACAGTTGTTCATGTACAATTTATCAATCTTCTTTTTTCCTATCTTAAAAATTTTGCCCTTCCTCATTGTCAGGAAAATAATTTCTAATTTTCTAAAATCTCTATTTTGTTTTTGTTTCTGTTTTGCTTTTTCATTTAGGACTACACTCCAATTTAATATGATTTTTAAGAATAATGTGAAGTAGGGGTTCCAAATCATTTTTCCCCTATAGTACCCACTTGTCCCATGGCCGCCATTAAAAAGATACTTCCTTACTACTCTACAGTGCCACCTTTTATAAATCAAGTGTGTTTTCAGTTTTGCATCATTGGCCTATTTATCTATCCCAGTCTTAAACCAAATACTACCCTTAACTCTACTACAAACCCAACCCTAAGACAAACATTAAACCTAGTCCTAACTTTGACTCTAACTCAAATCCCAACACTAGTCCTCACCATAAACCTAATACTAGTTCTGGTCCCAACTCTAACACTAAAACAAATGCTAACCCTAATCTTAAATCTAACACTAATCCAAATTAAACCTAATCCAAATAGTAACCCTTCATCTAAAAGCTAACCGTTAACTTAAAGATAAGCATAGAACTATTCCCAACTTCTGGCCTAAACCTAACACTTACCTTAACCTTAAATATAACCCACAAACTTAACTCTAATATTTTGAAATTTTCTTTGTAGTCCTGTATAAGGTCAATTTTTATATATGCCCCATGTAGATTGAAAGGCATATGTACTTGACAGTTGTTGGGTGCTGTGTTCCACTCATGGCTATTAGGTCAAGTTCATTAAACAAATTGTTCAAATCTTCCCTTTTAATTTTATTAATGTTTGCCTGCTTTTTCTATTGGAGAAAGATGTGTTAAAATTGCCTATGTATGACTTTTATCCCTGCAGTGTTCATTTATCCTATTTCTGGTAAAAATTTGCTTACTCAACTTTCTATAATTTTCAGCCAGTGTGTGTGGGTGTCTGTATGTGTGTGTATGTATGTATGTTTGGAGGTAGGGAAGTGAAGCAGAAGAAGGAAGAGTTTCTCACTCTCTTGAAATCATCACCCGCCATGTGAATAAGCTTGGGCTAGCCAAGCGAATGATGAGACCACATGGAACAAAGCTGAGGTTATCCATCCCAAATGTCCATCAACAGACGAATGGATAAAGAAGGTGTGGTATATACACACACACAATGGAATATTACTCAGCCACAAAAAAGAACGAGGTAATGCCATTTGCAGCAACGTGGATGGACCCAGAGATTATCATACTAAGCGAAGTAAGTCAGAAAGAGAAAGACAAATACTATATGATATCACTTATATGTGGAAACTAAAATACGACACAAATGAACATATCTATGAAACAGAAACAGACTCACAGACATAGAGAACAGACTTGTGGTTGCCAAGGGGGAGGGGGTGGGGGAATGAAAGATTGGGAGCTTGGGATTAGCAGATGCAAATTAGTATATATAGGGTGGATAAACAACAAGGTCCTACTGTATAGCACAGGGAACTATATTCAATATCCTGTGATAAACTATAATGGAAAAGAATATGAAAAAGAATACATACATGTGTAATTGAGTCACTTTGCTGTATAGCAGAACTTAACACAACACTGTAAATCAAACATACTTCAATAAAAAAAAAAAAGAGCTGAGGTTATCCATGACTGCCCAGCCACAAAGCAATCACCAAACAGTAAGAGAGCCCCACCAATATCAGACAGATTGTTTTCTTGGCCCATAGCTAAGTGCACATGCACGAGGAAGGCCAGGTGAGGTCAGCCCAAACTGACAATCAACCCAATCATGAGCAATGATAAATGCTTATTGTTTTTAGTCACAGAATTTTGGGATGGTTTCTGATGAAGCATTGCTAACTCCTGTATCGTTCATACCCCAACATAAAATACCACATTCCTGGTATTTTAAATAGAATTCACACATTTCATGGATGGGTGGGTTCCTCACAAATGTATTTACATTTTCAAATCTTCCTGTCTAACAGTGTCCATCGAAGGGTGGGCTTTCTTCAATTTCACTGTGAAAATTTAAAGTTATTTGGTCACCCACTTGAGAAAACAACCACCCAATCTAAGTCACTGTTACCATACTCGAACTTCTATTCAAAGTCCTAACTTAGAAAAATTCTATCTCATGGTGGAGGGGTTGAAGGCTATTTCCTACAGATCTCAAAATTCTTGAAGAACACAATTTCACATCTCAGCTTTCACTCGTGTCATATTCTGATATTACATATGTTTTCTGGAGATAAATCTCTCCCTTATAAGCTCACGCAATACCCCCACAAATCAGGAGCCATGTGCTTTATTGTGTGGTAGTAATATTTTAAAATATGTATTCATAAAAAATACTAAGAAAAAGAAGAAAAAGAAACTCAGTTAAATATTTAATGTCACTTCTAACAGTTGTTTCCATTTCTTGGAAAAACTCCTAGTATAATAAATGAAGCAAACATTTCCATCATAAGTACACTTATTATTTCCACATGGTGTATGTATAACTAGTATGTGCAATTAGGTTTGCTTTCAAATTAGAAATGCTCTAAATCTCACACAGAGTCATTTCTCTTTCATCAGGGGGCCCTGCCAGCCAGGATTTTCTCACGGAAACTGGGGAGACCCAAAGCAGCTCTACAACTGTGCTCCATGGAGAATAAAGGTCATGTCTTTTGTACTTTAATAGCTTCTTTTATTTTTTTAAAACCATGAAGGAATGTGTGTGTGTCAGATTCACTGGGTTTCTATATCCTTGCCCGTCCATCTTTCTTTCTAAGTTGCCTTAATTCTTGATGGGTACTTCTCTTGTCCCTGTAATGTTTACCCACCTAGAACCTATTTGTGCAAGGTGCCATGGGTAGACTGTCACACGATAAATGGCATTGTTTCACGTCCCTGCCCCGCAGTGAGCAAGCAGATCTAACGATCATCACTCTGTAGCCACACTCTGGAGGTCAGGAATGCTAGCTTCAAATTACACAAGCAGTCGTTTGAACACTTGCTTTGTGACCATGGAGTTACTCAACTTAATTTGTTTTAATCTGCAAAGGAGGGAATAATGCCTGCATAGCAAGATCATTCTGAAAATAAAAAATAATATTTTTAAACTAGTGGTAGAACCTAGTAAAAAGTCATTGCTTTTATTAGCAATGGTAGTGTTAGTATAGGGAAACCATTTTTTTACAGTAAAATATCTAAAAGATATAAATTGCCTAGGCCACCCTTTGAAATCTGTTACTTTACTAAGTTGGCTAACTCTGCAGCCAGGGAAAGAAAGTGCAATGTAGAGGTAACAATACACTCGAGGTTCTGGAATAAATTTACCATGGTAGAAACTCTCTCTTTTAAAAACTTTGCCAAACTTCTCACTAGAGATGCCCATCCTCCTCATCATTTCTTTTCACCTTCTATTTATTCTGCAGACACATGCTTCTATTGCCCCACTTAACCTGCAGACATTATAAATGTCACCCAAATTGCCAAGCACAATAGATGTGTTCTATTTTTGTATCTAAACTCTCCATATTTGACAGCTGACCACTACTAATTTTTCACCATTTTAACCGTCTTTAAGTGTACAGTTTAGTGACATTAAGTACATTTACATTGTTGTACAATCATCACCACTATTTATCTCTGGAACTTTTTTCATCTCACAAAACTGAAACTGTACCTATTAAACAATAACCCATCTTTTGCCCCTCTATCAAGTCACTGACAGCTACCATTCTAAATTCTGTCTCTGTGAATTTGACTACTCTTGGTACCTCACATAACTAGAATCATGTAGTATCTGTCCTTTTGTGATTAGCTAATTTAACTTAGCCTAATGTCTTCAAGTTTCATTCATGTTGTAGCATGTGTCAGAATCTCATTCCTCTTTAAGGCTAAATAGTATTCCACTGTACGTATATACCACATTTGATTTATCCACTTATCTGTTGAGGATGTTTGAGTTCTTTCTACCTTTTGGCTATTATGAACAAGGCTACTATGAACATGGGTCTACTAATGTCTGTTTAACTTCCTGCTTATAATTCTTTTGAGTACATACTTAGTAGTGGAACTGCAGGACCATATGATAATTCTATTTTCAGTTTTTTGAGGAAGTGCTATACAGTTTTCAGTAGCAGCTGCAGCATCTTACACTCCCACTGGAAGTACACAAGTGTTCAAATTTATCTACAGCCTTGCCAACACTTATTATGTTTTTTAATGACAGTCATTCTAATGGGTGTGAAGTATTATCTCATTGTGGTTTTTATTTTCATTTCCTTAGTGATTAGTGATGTTAAGCATATTTTCATGCAACTGTCTGCCATTAGTATGTCTTCTTTGGAGAAATGTCTATTCAAGTTCTTCCCTTTTTAAATTATTTGGTTTATTTTGTTGTTATTGTTGAGCTGTAGGAATTTTTTATGTATTCTGAGTGTTAAGCCCCTATAAGGTATACGATCTGTAAATATTTTCTCCCATTCTGTGGGTTGCCCTTTTACTCTGTTGATAGTTTCTTTTGATGCACAAAAATTTAATTTTGATACAGTCTGATTAATTAATTAATTAATTTATTTATTTTTGCTGCCTGTGCTTTTGGTGTCATATCCAAGAAATCATTGTCAAATCCAATGGCATCAAAATTTCCCCCTATGTTTCCTTCAAAGAGTCTTACAGTTTTAGTTCTTACATTTAGATCTTTGATCCTTTTCAAGTTGTTTTCTGTATATGGTGTAAGATAAGGATCCAACTTCATTCTTTTGAATGTTTTGTTGAAAAGACTGTCCTAACCCATTGAATGGTCTTGACATTTTTGTTGAAGATCTTTTGACCATATATGTAAGGGTTTATTTCTGTGTTGCTATATCCAGTTTTGAAGGTGGGATATTGAAGTCTTCTTTAATTATTTTACAGCTGTCTATTTCTCCCTTCAATTCTATCAATGTTAGCTTCATGTATTTTGGAACAATGATGTTTGCTGCATATATATTTTCAATCTTCTTAAATTTGTTAAGACTTCTTTTGTACCCTAACATATTATCTACCCTGGAGAATGCTCCGTATGTATTTGAGAAGAATTTGTATTCTGCTACTGTTGAATGGAATGCTCTGTATATGTCTGTTAGGTCTATTTGTTCTAAAGTATAATTCAATTTCAATGTTTCTTTAATGATTTTCTGTCTGGAAGACCTATCCATTGTTGAAACTGAGATATTAAAGTCCGCTACTGTTATTGTATTATTGTCTATTTCTTCCTTCAGATATGTTAGTATTTGCTTAATATATTTAGGTGCTCTCACCCTGGGTACTGTTGTTACATACTCTTGATGAATTATCATTATATAATGACCTACTTTGTCTCTTGTTACAGTTTTTGACTTAAAGTCTATTTTGTCTGATGTAACTATAATCCCCCCTGCTCCGTTTGGCTTGCATGAAATATCTTTTTCAATCCCTTCACTTTTTTTTTTTTTTTTTTGCGGTACACGGGCCTCTCACTGCTGTGGCCTCTCCCGTTGCAGAGCACAGGCTCTGGACGCACAGGCTCAGCGGCCATGGCTCACGGGCCCAGCCGCTCCACGGCCTGTGAGATCTTCCTGGACCGGGGCACGAACCCGTGTCCCCTCCATCGGCAGGCAGACTCTCAACCACTGCACCACCAGGGAAGCCCGAATCCCTTCACTTTTAACCTATGTGAATTTTTAAAGCTGAGTGAATCTCTTGCAGGTAACACATACCTTGTTGTTTTACATATTTAGCCATTTTATGCCTCTTGTTTGGAGAATTTAATCCCTTCACATTTAAAGTAATTATGGGAGGTAAGGACTTGCTAATGCCATCTTGCTTTCTGGCTATTTTGTAGTTCTTTTGTTACTTTCTTCTCTCACTGTCTTCCTTTGTGAACTGCTGATTTTCTGTAGTGGTATGCTTTGATTCACTTCTCTTTATCTTCTGTGTATATTTTGTAGGTTTTTGCTTTGTGGTTACCATGAGGCTTACATAAAACATATTTATAACAGTGTACTTTTAGCTGATAACAGCTTAACTTCAATCAAATACCAAGACTCTAACCTTATACTGCCCCTCCCCACATTTTATGTTTTTGATGCCAAAATTTACACCTTTTTATATTATATATCCATTAATAAATTACTGTTACTATAGTTAGGCTTTATACTTCTGTCTTTTAGCCTTTATACTACAGTTAAGTAACTAACACACCACCATATCACAATATTAGAGTATTATGAATTTGACTATCTACTCATCTTTACCAGTGCATTTTATATGTTCATATGGTTTTATGTTACCAATTAGTATCCTTTTATTTCAGCTTGAATAACTCCTTTCAGCACTTCTTGTAAGGCAAGACAAGTGGTAATGAACTTTTGTTCACCTGGGAAAGTCTTTATCTCACCTTCACTTCTGAAGGACAAATTTGCTGAATAAAGTATTCTTGGTTGGCTTTTTTATTCTATGAGTACTTTGAACATGGAATCCCACTCTCTCCTCGACTGGACTGCAAGATTTCTGCTGATAAATCCGCTGATAGACTATGGGAGTTTCCTTTTATGTGATAAACTTTTTTTCTCTTGCTGTTCTTAAGATTTTCTCTTTGTCTCTGATTTTAGACAGTTTCATTATAATGTATGCTGTAGAAGATCCTTTTGGGTTGAATCTTTTGGGGGACTTATGAGCCTTATGAACTTGGATTTTCAAATCTTTCCCCAGATTTGGGAAGTTCTCAGCCGTCATTTCTTGAAATAAGCTTTCTGCCCCTTTCTCCTTCTCTTCTGTTCCGAGACTCCAATAGTTGTAAACTGTTTCTCTTTATGATAGCTCATAATTCACAGAGGCTTTCTTCACTCTGTTTCATTATTTTTTTTTCCTGGACTAGGAAATGACAGGTCAAATAAAAAAAGCTTAATATGACAAATATCCATCTATTCAATGATTAGCTTCATTATATTGATGGATATTGCTCAAGTCTGAAATCCTGGAGTCACTCTTGACCCCTGTCTTTCCCATACTTGAAACCTAATCCAGCAAGGACCCTTATTGGCTTTACATCAAAAATAGATTCAAAATGTAGTCAATTTTTTCCACTACCATGTCTACCACTCTGATCCAAGCCACAGTCATCTCTCATCTAGATTACTCAAACAGTGTCTTAGGTGATTGATTTGCTTTCATTCTTGTCTATTCTCAACACAGTGGCCAGAGTGGATTTTTTAAAACATTAGTCAGATGATGTCACTCTCTGTTCAAAACCCTCCAATGGATTCATGTTTTACTTGGAGCAAAAATGAAAGGCCTCAACTTGCTCTGACCACTCTCCTCCTATAATTATCCCTCTGAACACACCTCTTACCGCCCTCCCTCTTACTCTTCCTACCCCTATCACATTGGCCTCCTTTTTGTTCTTGGAAAAAAACAGACATGTCCCCTGCCTTAGGGCCTTGGCACTGACTGTTCATTCAGTTAAAAATGCTTTTCTGCAGATATCTTTACAACTAACTCTCTCCCTTTCTTCATGCTTCTGCCCAAAATTTGCTGCTCAATGAGACCTACTATTTAAAATTGCAATCTGTGCCTTCCCAGACCTCCTTCCCATCACACGCTTAGTTATGGTTTTTCTTTTATTCATAGAACCCTATTCTAACATCCTATGTCAAAACTACCCAATGTGTGGTCCTCTGACTAGCAATGTCAGCATCACCTGGGAACTTGTTAGAAATGCAAATTCTCAGGGTCCACTCTAGACCTGCTGAATCAGAATTACCAGGGTGGAGCACAGGGATCTATGTTTTCATAAGCCAACTAGATTCTTATGTATGGTAAATTCTGAGAAGTATTATTTTATGTTCCTAGCTTATTCATCACATTTATTATTCACTGCCTCCCCTGATAGAATGTAGGCTCCATAAAGGCAGTGTTTCCTGGGTATTTCATTCACTATGTTTTTGTGCATTTAGAACAGATCTGACACATAAGAGGTACTCAATAAATAGTTGTCAAAGGAACAAATTCTGTAGTACTTAATTTGAGAGAATATACTTTACTGTTAATATTTTTAAAGTCAGGTTTTGAGTGTAATTTACATAGAGTAAAATTCATTCATTTTAGGGAGCAATTCTGTGGGTTTGACAAATGCTTATATTTGTATAACCACCACCACAATTAAGACATGAAACTGTCCATCACCTCCAAATATTCCTTTGTGCCCCCTTGTAATCAAATACCACTCACCCTACACACAGCTCCTGGGAATTACTGATTTTTTTGGTTTCTACAATTTTCCCTTTTTCAAAATGTCATATAGATAAAATCACATAGTACATAGCTTTGTGGCTGTAGCTTTTCTCACTTATCACCCAGCATCTGTGATTCTCCATGCTGTTGTGTGTATTAATAATTTCTTCCTTTTTATTGTTGTGTAGTCTTCCATTACAGGGATATAATACAATTTGTTTAAATATTCGCAAATTGAATAACATTTGAGTTGTTCCAGTTTTTAGTGATTATGAATAAAGGCACTATAAACATTTATATACAGGTGTTTGTGTGAACATAAAGTTATATTTCTCTTCAGTAAAGGTCTAGGGGTTGGATTGTTTGTCATGATAAATATATGTTTAACTTTGTAAAAAACCACCCAACTGCTTTCCACTTTGCATTCCCACCAGCAATGTGTGAGAATCTCAATTGCTGTGGATTCTTCCCAGCATCTGGCATTGTCAGTTTGATGACAATGATGATGATGACATTAGCTATTCTAACAAGTATTTAGTAGTATCTTTTTGTGGCTTTAATTTGCATTTCTCTAGTGGCTAATGATGCTGAGCACTTTTTTGTGGTTTAAGAGACATCTATTTACTAAGATGTGTACTGAGATCTTTTGCCAATTTTTAAAAATTAGACAGTTTTTGTTTTATAATTTTTAACTGGAGATTTTGCTGTTATTGTTTCTGGCTATAAGTATCTTATCAGGTATGTGCTATGCAAATATTTTATCCTAGTCTGTGGCCCATTTTTCCATTTCCTTAAGAGTATCTTTTTCTTGTTGTTATTGGTTGCTCTGGGTCTTAGTTGCGGCAGGCGTGCTCCTTAGTTGTGTCACGTGTGCTCCTTTGTTGTGGCTGGCGGGCTCCTTAGTTGCAGCTCATTGTCTCCTTAGTTGCAGCACATGAGCTCCTTAGTTAAGGCTCACCAGCTGTTTAGCTGTGGCATGCAAACTCTTAGCTGTGGCATGCATGTGGGATCTAGTTCCATGACCAGGGATCGAACCTGGGCCCCCTGCATTGGGAGTGCAGAGTCTTAACCACTGTACCACCAGGGAAGTCCCCTTAAGAGTGTCTTTTGAAGAGCAGAAGTTTTTAATTTGAATTAAATCCAATTTATTCTTTACTCTTTTCTGGATTGTGCTTTTGTGAAACATCTAAGAAATCTCCTAACTCAAAGTCAGAGAAAGTTTTTTTCTATGCTTTCTTCTAGAATTTCATAGTTTTAGGTTCTAAACTTAGATCAAGATCTATTTTAGGTTAATTTCATAATATGATGTTTGTTTTGCACATAGATGGACATTCAATTATTCCATCATAATTTCCTGAAAATACTGTTAATATTTTGAAACTCAGATGCTATGTGTGATTTCTAAAGGTTTAAATAGACTTCTTTAACAGTCCCATAAAACAAAATTGTTTCTTTGATTGGCATACCAATAAAATATAGCATGACTCTATGTCCCAGTGTTAAATGGAGGACCTGATAAAACTTCGAGAGATGAGTAGGAGACTTTTAAGAAAAGATCAAATTCAGGGGAACAATTCATGAAGAATTACAAAATTAAAATTCTCAGAAGTTAAACCTGAGAATTTTAGAAATAAAGCATTTTATTAGTAAAGGCATTTGGTGACAAGTAAAAGAATATGACTCTTTTTAATTCAGGTAGAAAAAATATATACTGTAATGTCTTCTCAGGAAAGACAGGAACCCCGGAAAGTAGACTTATTAAGGGGAGCAAGTCTAGCCAAGACCCACCTCCAGGAAAGGCCACTTATACCATCACTTCTTTGTACCATCACCTCTGGATAGCACCCCTGCACTACTGCCCCACTGCCCCAGTCACCACTGCCCTATATACTTGCCCCTCTGCTTCTAAGCCCCCAACCTCAGATGCTTCCTGCAACATCACTAGACTTGTCACATCACACCCTCTCTGCCATGCTGCCATAATGCCTTTCTGAGCCTGTACCTTTCCACCACATCCTCAAGATCCACAGTCTCCACTAGGAGTCAGTCTCCACTGACCACACTTCAGTCCCCAAACACAGTCTCCAGCAGACATAGGTGATGGAAAGGAATATCCATATACCATTGACATTCATAGACATGGAATTCCTCCTGAACATAAAAGATGTGCAGGTGATGCAAAACCAAAGCCAGAAATGTCCACCATGATAATTTTGGCAAATGGCTTAATTTTACAAGTAGGGAAATTGTGTTAAAAAATCCCTTTGTGATGCTACAAAAAGAGAAATCTTACCTGAAATAACATTAAAGAGCTAAAGTGTAGCCATTGGGCCCGATTCCCATCAAGTATAACTTTGGCTAGAGGCTGGTCTGGTGCTTTAACTGAAGTATTTCCAGTATTGATCAAACTGGCATCCAGACAGATCTGTTTTGCCTGGCAACCGGTGAGGAACTGGGAGGGACTAGAGACCCACTTTTCGAGAAGAGCTCTATGAAAACACCCCCTGAGATGTAATACTCTTGCTGTGTCTATAAAAAATTGTTCTGGGTTTGGTTAGCTAGAAGCATGCACACATGTCTACTGGTGAGCAAAACCACCCTACTTCCTGGGTAATTGTGGTCTTTGGCCAAAGTCTGAGGAAAAAATAAAATCCCCCAATAGAGCACTTTCTTGCCAATTGCATATAGCTATGAAAGGGGAATACAGAACTGTGTCTGGGGTTATAGCAGCTATTGTATGATTTAGTTTTTCCATAGGACTTTAGCTCTGGGCTGTGTGTCTCATTAATTCTAATTTTTTTTTTTCCATTTTTGGATGTGGCAGTTGATGCTGAAAGCTTCTCTGTTTCTGCAGACAAGAGTAGGCATTGCAGTGTCTTAGATATTGGCCTTGCTATGCTAAAGACTGGATATCTTTGCCTTGAGGTGATTTTTTTCTTGGGAGGGAGCTTAAACTATAGAAGCATTCAGCTTCAAATATCAAGGAAGAAATGCATTTCAAGAGAGCCAGAATTCTACCTTCAGAAAAGCAGATTTTATTCACATTTTGCATATGAGGTAGCTGAGGTCCAGAAAAGTTAAATATCTTGGCCAATATCCCCAGTAAGGTAAGTGACGGAAGATGGTTCTTTAAACCTGGTACAATACATGTGTACAATACAACATGGCTTATATCAGTCAGAATATGCTAGGTTATACTGCAGTAACAAATAGCCTCAAATCTCAGTGGTTTACATCAATGAAGATTTTCTATCTCTTGCCCATGCTATCTTAGTCAGTAGACTATAGATTTGTTCTATGTACCTTTATTCCCAGACCCAGGCCGATTGAGACACATCTGTCTAGATCATTGCTAGTTGTATTGAAGAAGGAAAAGAAATCACAGAAAGACAAATATTGCCTCTTCGTACCTCTACTAGGAAAAAACACACATCACTTCTGCCCATTTCATGGCTAAACTGACATACATAGTCAAGCTTGACATCAATGAGGTGGGAAGCATATAATCCATCCCAGAGATGAGCAACACATTTTGGAAAATAGTATAATCTGCCAACTTGGTTTTTGAAGTGTGGTCTATAGACAACCAATCAACATCACCCAGGACCTTATGTGAAATGCATTTTGTCATACCTTGACCCAAGCCTGCCTATCAGAATCTGCATTTTAACAAGATCCTCAAGTGATTCATATGCCATTAGAGAAGCACTGGTCTAAACCAATGCTCAGATGCTACTGTTATACATCCAAAAACATTTGTACTTCTTGTTTTGCTAATTTCTTACCCTACTTCCTTCTCCAATATTTTTCATGAATTGATAGGAAGACTGGGATGCAGAAGAGGATCCCCAGCTTCATCTATAAACTTACTTTAAGCACTTTATTTAAAGTTTGGGACAGACTATGCATACTCCTTTTCTTAGGATAACCAAAAGATAAAAGATCCAAGACATCTGGGTGGCTACACAGATCTATCACCTGAGTGGTAAACCCCAAGCTCTACAAACTCTATGGAATATGCCCAGTGTGGGTTTTGCTAGAGAAATTTTTCTAGTTCTCTGTTTATTTCAGCAAAAATGTACCAACTTCAAAGTGACTGCTCTAACACCAATAATCTGCAAAGAAAAAATAAGAGGACATTCACAGATCTCCAAGCTTTGTGTTCTATTCTTTTGCTACACCTAAATCACTGGTAAAAACAAAGGCCAGATTTACAGCTTTGGGGAATTCTCTGAAAATATACATATGGCTACTGGTGAGGATTGTTGAATGAACAACAGTTCTTGTTGGGCAAAAGGTCCTGGAGAGCGGCAGGACTTATTGTAAACACTCGATTCTAAAATTTAGTCTCTCACTAAGGAGCCCGCAGAAGACCAGTAGTAAACTGGTCACTTAGGAGGTCCATCACCCCTTCATTTTATTCTGTTGATGGTGGAGGGGCCCCAAGAAAAGACAAAAGAGTATGGTTTTGGTATCCAGAAAACAGGAATTCTGTCCTTGACTCTACCTTTGGTTAGCCACATGACCTTGAACAAACGACTCACTTTTTTGGGCCCAGGACTGCAAGAACCTAGGTGTTCCAAAAGGCTCTGTTACTGGCACATACCTACTGAATTTCAAGAATTCTTCATTTTCTCTCGGTTTTATCAATTTGGCTTCTGTCTAAGATCTCTTTTGAACAAAATATTCTGCAGCTCGTCAAAAACAAGTTATCCGTGGCACCTTCTCATTTTAACAGTGTAAAACTCCATGATTTCCCATCAGCATGAAGGATGTTGTGGTGATGGTTAAGACGAGGAAGTTTTCCTCTGCTATACTTGATGGGAGACAATGCAAGTCAGCTTAACAATCAATGGTATTGTTTAATCCCAAAGTGTGAAGACTTACTTTCTGCAGATACTTAGCTTCTACAGAAGGTGAGACCAGCATGAGAATCAAGCAATCATGTAAATAACATAAATGATATTCGAAGTGTGGGTTTTAGGCTGAGTCTTAGCTTCGATGTTCACTAGATAGTGACCCTGGCTAATCCCATTATATCTTTATGCCCAATTTCATATCGTATATGACATAAATATAATAGTGCCTAAATTGTAAGGCATACTAACTGAACTGTATGTATTAATTATCAGCTTTCTATGTAAAAGGACCTTGATATTTTCAGTCCAAAGATCTCAGTTTTGTACTTGATTGCTCAAACTCTCTGGTTGTGAGAACTTGGCCAAGTATGTTAACTCTAGTAAGTTCTATTGTTATACACACACACACACATGCACACACCACACACATACACATATATAATGTACATATATATATATATATAAAGGATGATAATGACATTTTCCAACAAAAGAAGGTATATGAAAGTGCTTTGAAAAACACAAAATTCGGGTTTCCCTGGTGATGCAGTGGTTGAGAGTCCGCCTGCGGATGCAGGGGACGCGGGTTCGTGCCCCGGTCCCGGAGGATGCCACGTGCTGCGGAGCGGCTGGGCCCATGAGCCATGGTCGCTGAGCCTGCGCGTCCAGAGCCTGTGCTCTGCAGCGGGAGAGGCCACAACAGTGAGAAGCCCGCGTACCGCAAAAAAATACAAAAAAACAAAAAAAAAAAACCAAAATTCTATAAAGACGAAAGTATTTATATAATTATCAATATCTAGTTTGCATTAGTCACCCATGGATAACTTGTATAGAAGAAGAAGGAAGAAGAAATAGATAAAATTAGACTCTGAAACAATCCAACTAAGCCTTGAAATGATTATGGATTTCATGCCTCTGGTAGATTGTTACAGTAATAACCCCGATGAATCATGTCTGCCTGGGTCCATGCCCTTGTGTAGTCCCTTCTCATTTTGACTCTGGGATTGACTGTGTGACTTGTTTTGACTAATGGGACTGCAGTGAACATGATGAAGGGGTAACTTTGCATTTGAGACTTGCAGTCTTAGGATTCTACCACCGTGTGAAGAAGCCCAGATTGGCTACTAGACACATATAGCCCAGCCAGCGGCCAGCATCAACCACTCACCAGACCTGTGAGTCGGGCCAACTTAGACTGCTGCCCAGTTGACCTGCCAGGCAACTGCAGCTGCAAGACTGACTCCAGATGAGACCAGCAGAAGAACTGCCCAGCAGAGCTCAGCCCTAATTGCCAACCTACAAAATCCTGAATAAAATGGTGGTTGTTTTAAGTCACTAAGTTTTGGTATGATCTAATATGCAGCAGTTGATAAATGATACACAGGCAGAAAAAAATAAAGGAAATTCAAAAAATTTCGCCTACATAGCCTTCAACCTTCTGAGCATGGTTAAGTTTATGACTGAGTACCTAGGGGTTTTCACCTGTTTTCAATGGATAAGAACCTAAGCCAAGTTGAAGCAGCTCTACATCTAGAGTAGCACAAAGTGGGCATCAATACAACATTCAGTGATTCTCATTCCTCTTTCCTTATTCTTGTAATGGGTTTCATGTTTGTAAAATATTTACATGCACTGTTCTATATGATACCCACAATATCTCTATAAAGTCAACTCTCTAATTTCCTCCCTTACAATGAAAACAAAATGAAGCCATGGAGAACTCTTGTGGCTTGCACAAGAGAGCAGGGTTGATAAAGTTGAGAAAAATTTAAAATTATGTTCCCCAATACATTATTCATTTCATGCCGACTCAGTTAACCTATTTGGTGAGTCTTTACTGAGGTTGAAAAAGTAAGAATATAGAAATAAATTGATCTACTGATGGGTCACAGGTATGAAGGCCAATCCCAAAACCATAACAAGAAGACGAGTCATATAATATACTTTATTCAACTTTTAATCATATGAATCCATATTTCCTGAGGGGTATCTACAAATAGCTTCCTTTATTTTCTCCATATTTTAAAGCCACAGCATGTGGATAATTTGTTTAAAATGGGAATTCATATTATTTACATTACTACATCATCTGTTACATGAAGATCTCAACTTTGAAATCCACTTTTCTAGGCAAGAGAGAACGGTTGGAAAATAAGTTGAGGCCTTTGCTTTCAGAGAGTCTGGAAGTCCTTTTCAGGGGCTCTAAAATATGAGCAGCTTTAAACACTGAGTGAACAAACTGGTGTTTAAGTATCTCTGAAACATGTGTATACCAAATGCTTTCCCCATTTGCAGCATAAAAAATATTAAAGTGGGTGTCAGAAGGCTTGGAGTAACCCTGATTGTGACCCTTACTCATCACTTACCCTCTTTGAGCCTCAGTTACTCCATGTATAAAGTGAATATTAACTACCATGTGTCATGGAGTAATGTATGTGTAATGTATCCAGCAGAGGACCTGTATCATAAAAGGCTCCCAATAGACAGCAACTACTTGTATTATTACTACCCACCTTGTAAGGTAGGTGCAACAGATATTAAATTTCTCACCTGTCCAGAATGGGCAATAATTTTGAACAGAGTTAAGGGTTCTATTTATTTTTGCACAGGAAATTAGTGTCCTAAGTCAAGGCTGGAGTCCTATTCTCTTATCATCTATCTCCAACCATACTCTTGCCAAATCACTGGGTAGCAGTCATGTCATGGTAAAAGGCAGAAATAAGACACAATTAATACAATATTTACATATTTAATATTTGTGGAGCACTTACTCTGTGCAAAGCATTGTGCTGGGAGGTGTGGAGGCTATACAGATAACTTAGACAGTATTGCACAGTGGGCAAGCACATGGCCTTTAGACTGGGCTTCCAATCTTCTCCCTCTCACCAGATATCTGAATTTGAAAAAATGAATTAATTCCCAAGCCTTGATTTCCTCATATTTAAAAAGGGGTAATTGTATATGTTCTCATCACGACTCTCTGAGGTAGACTATGACAAAGTGTGTAAAATCATAGCAAGACTCACAAATCACACTGGTTAATATTATCTTTTATGCTTCCTATTTATTCTGATCTCAAAGAGCCTGTAGTCTGGTAGGGGATATAAGACATTAACATTAAATATATAAAGAAAAAAAGAAATGAATGTCTATGGACAAAACAGATGAAATATTATGGAGCTTGAGTGGGAGGACTTCTAGCTATGGGTATCTAACAAGATTGTCTGGAGGGAATATCATTTGAGCTGGGCCCTATAATACAGATGGATTTGATGGATTAAGCACATATGGAGACTTTAATAGACTTTTTTTGGTAAAGAATTATGTTTCATATTGGGCATCAGCTAGGTCTTCAAGAGTTCTATACAGTAATATCTGCAAATAAGGAGATGCTTTGTAATTGAGTGAATGGATATATTAGGAAGCCAATAAATTGTTCACGGTTTTGTAAAAAAAAAAAAAGTATAAAAATTGGAAAACAAATCTCAGTTGTCCTCTTGTGTTCTGTTTTCCGACCCAACTTTTTCACCAAGTGTTGACTCCAAAGAAGTATCTGTTGGCACAAAGAGTAATAGGTTCTATTTTTGCCTATTAGAATATTGCAGGATCTTAAGAGATCATAAAATCTTCATAAAGACACATGCTTGGAAGTAGGCTCTGCCTTCTATCACTGTGGAACCAAACATGTTATAAGTAAAGGGTGAGATTTTCCTGACTTTGCCCAATATAATTCCTTTGGTTCCAGGAACCAGCAGGGTAGGGCTTGGATTGCCGTTCACTCTCCAGCAAAGCCTCTGCTAACAAGTGAAACGAAATTGCTTTTCTCCTCTCCATGCATCTGGGTCCATCTGTGCAGGCCAAATAGATTAGCTTCTAATATCGCAAAACAGATGTTTGCTGTTGGAATTGTTGTGCATGTGCAACATGTTCCACAAGTTGGTGGGAATATTCTGGGCTCCAGGGTGTGCAGAGACATCATTCTGGGTGGGGTGTTCCAAATAGTCAGTGTGGGTGAGAGAGGGATGCTGGCAAGGATTTGCTCTCCATAGCGCTTCCCTCAGTAGGAGAGCTCCGTGGAGGAAAGTGTGCCAGGTGGCTCCGTGAGTCGAGATCTGGTCAGGAAAAACCAAAGCCACGCCAGCTATTTTAACACTAAGTATTTAACGTAGGAAATTGAGTGGGTGGGAAAAGCCAAAACAGGAAAACACGCGTGACAGAGTAACTGCAGGGAGAGTTTTCACCCTAGGGCTGGGGGAAGGAAGACAAGAAACTGGCCCTATTAAAATGTAGAAAGCTTGCAAAAAAAAATGTCCATCAAAGCTGCAACCCAGACCCCTGAGACGGGAATGCTTCCTGACTGAAGCTGACATGTCAGAAACACAAACAAGTGACCCAGTAGAGCTGGTTCAGAATAGCAGCTGGCTGATGTGAGCTGGTACTCTGAGTGCATGGAAACTGGAAACTGGAACCAACTGACTATCTTGAATCTGCATGCCTGGCCCTACTCCAGACCCACTGACTCGAAATCTTAGAGTGGGCAGCCCACGCATGTATATATATATATTTAACATGTTTATTGGAGCATAATTGCTTTACAATGGTGTGTTACTTTCTGCTTTATAACAAAGTGAATCATCTATACATATATACATGTTCCCATATCTCCTCCCTCTTGCCTCTCCCTCCCACCTTCCCTATCCCACCCCTCTAGGTGGTCACAAAGAACCGAGCTGATCTCCCTGTGCTATGTGGCTGCTTCTAACTAGCTATCTATTTTATTACATTTGGTAGTATATATAAGTCCATGCCACTCTCTCACTTCATCCCAGCTTACCCTTCCCCGTCCCTGTGTCCTCAAGTCCATTCTCTACGTCTGCGTCTTTATTCCTGTCCTGCCCCTAGGTTCTTCAGAACCATTTTTTTTTTAAGATTCCATATATATGTGTTAGCATATGGTATTTATTTTTCTCTTTCTGACTTACTTCACTCTGTATGACAGTATTTAGCTGTCCTGACCTTTCCAGTAATGGGTGGTGTAGATATTTGACCTGTCACTAGCCATAACTTTTCTCAGTGGATATCAGTCAATTGCTAGTTCTGTCTGGATGACCTTGCCAACATGTTATTTCCAGTGCCTGCATCAACCTGGTGAATTAGCCAGGGGGTAACTAATTATTCATCCATGCAATGCCTATTATATGCCAAAAAATATACCAGGAGCAAACAACCAACTTACATAAAAACCAACATAGTCTTGGCCCCTATGTAGTTTTCATCTATTAGGAATTAGCTATTTACAAATAAACACATTCATCAATATGTAAATCTAGGTACATCTCATGAAGAAGAATAGTACGTTATACAAGAGTATTATGTGGATTGGCTGCAGAAATAGCCCTAATTATTCTACTCATTGTAAGCACACAACTTGCAACGTGACTCTGGAGCTCCTGTCCATAAAAATGAAGTCAGCTCAGTCCTCCAGGTGTTGGTGCTCTCTGGGGTTGGAACCTTGTTGCTTATTGGCCTGTGTGCGGATTTGGCCTCAAACAGCTATACCCAACAAGCAACACAGAGCTATGGGGCCTACCCTACCTGGCCAGGGCAGGGCTATTCCGAGCAGAGCCACCAGTCCTGTGGTCAGCAGAGTTACAGTGGTTATGGCCAGTCAACAGACACTGCAGGCTATGGCCAGAGCAGCTATGGTGGGTCTTACGGACAGACTCAGAACACAGGCAGTTCCCCAGGGATATGGCTTCACTGGTGGCTGTGGCAGTAGCCAAAGTTCTCAATCATCTTACGGGCAAGAGTTCTCATACCCTGGCTATCTCCAGCAGCTGGCTCCTAGCAGCACCTTAGGAAGTTATGGTAGCAGTTCTTGGAGCAGTGGTTATGGGCGGTCCCAGAGCAGGGGCTGTGGCCAGCCATCTGGCTATGGTGGACAGCAGCAAAGCTGTAATCCCCCTCAGGGCTATGGACAGCAGAACCAGTGCAACAGTGGCAGTGCAGGGGGTGGACCAGCCAAGACTGGTCCTCTGTGAGTGGTAGTACTGGTAGCGGTGGTTATGGCAATCAGGACCAGAGTGGTGGCGGCAGCTACAAAATTTAAAAAACAAAAAACAGATGAAGCCAATTTCCTGACCCGTTTGAATCTGAGCTAACCTCTATGACTCGCTTTAGCCCACAGAATGCTGTAGAAGTGGCACTGCATACATTCTAAGTATAGGTCTCACTCCTGGAAATACCTGCTATTACCACGTGAACAGCTCAGGCTGTTGTGCCGGAGGAGAAGTGAGCACGTGAGCTGGGATGGTTTGTCTCTTGTGGGTGAGAGATTTCATGGGGCAGAGATGGATTGTCTTGGCTGAAGCCATTCCAAGTCAGACCCCTGAGCAGCAGAACGCAAAATGTACCCAACCATCCATAGAACTGCCAATGGAATCCAAATACCAATCTGATGCATTGTGAGCTAGAAAAGTGTATTGCTTTTAAGTCATTGGGTTTTAGAGTGGTTTGTTACATGATAAAAGGAATTGATAAAAGTAATATATGTAGGGAAAGATCTGCACTTCAAAATTAAGTATCCTTCTGAATTATCTGATTCTGATTCTATGTGGAAGGGGTGCCTCTGGGCCTTTCATTGCTTTGAACTATTTCATAACTCTATATACTGTACAGAACTGATAGCAATGCAAATTATTTTTATCTATAAACTTACAGATAAATTGTATATGTGTAGAATTCATATATAGGGAATCACACAGTATATGCTTCCTTCATTTATCATAATATTTTTGAGATTCATCCATGTTGTAGCATGTATCAATACTTCAGTACTTTTTTATGGCTAAATAACATTCTATTGTATTGATAGTACCACATTTTGTTTATCCATTTATCAATTAATAGACATTTGAGTTTTTTTCCACTTTTTGGCTATTATGAATAATGCTGTTATCAACATGAGCGTATAAAATTTTGTGTGGACATATGTTTTAATTTGTCTTGGGCATATACTTAGGAGTGGAAATGCTAGATCAGAGAGTAAATGTATGTCTGGAATTTAAAGGAACTGCCAAACTATTTTCCTGTGTACCTTCACCATTTGACATTCCCACAGCAATATATGGGCGTTCCAATTTTCCACATCCATGCCAACACTTGTGATTGTCTATTTTTTTATTATAGCCAATTTGATGGGTATGAGGAAGTATCTTGCTGTGGTTTTGATTTGCTTCTTACTAACGACTACAGTCAGCTCTCTGTATCTGTGGGCACTGTCTGCTCCCATGGATTCACTCAACTTTGGATTGAAAAAAATTTTTTTAGTGCAAAACTTGAATTTGTCTCATGCCAGCAACTATTTATATAGTGTTTACCTTGATATTTACAGCTATTTACACAGCATTTGTCAGTACATTTTATTGAGTTTTATAAGTAATTTGGAGATGATTTAAAGTTTATGGAAGGATGTGCATAGATTATATGTAAATAATATAAGGGACTTGAGCATCCTCAGATTTTGGTATCTGAAGGGGGTCCTGGAACCAATCACCTCTGGATACCTAGGGACAACTGTAATGATACTGAGCATCCTTTGATGTACTTATTTGTATACTTTATAGATGAAGTGTCTATTCAAGTCCTTTGCCCATTTTATAATTGGATTGTTTGTCTTTTTATTATTTAGTTGTAAGTATTTATATATTCTGGATACAAGTCCCAAATCAGTTACATGATTTCAAATATGTTCTTTCAGACTGTTGATCATCTTTTCATTTTCTTGATTGTGTAGTTGGAAGGAAAAAGGTTTTTAATTTGGATGAAATCAAATTTATCTTATTTTTGTCAATTGTGCTTTTGGTGTCATATATAAGAAGCCATTGCCTAACCTGAGCTTACCAAGATGTGTTATTCTAACAGTTTTATAGTTTTAGCTCAGTTAACTGTATGACCCACTTGAGATATTTTTGTGTATGATGTGAGCTAAGGGTTCAAATGCCTTCTTTTATATGTAGATATCCAGTTACCCAACATCATTTGTTGAGAAGACTATTATTAATTGACTACAAATGTTAGAGTTTATCTCAGGATTCTCAATTCTACTTCATTGATCCATATGTCTACCCTTATGCTAGTACCACAATGTTTTGATTACTGTAAGTCTGTAGTAAGATTTGAAGTTGGAATGTGTGTGTCTTCCAACTTTCTTTTTTCTTTTTCAAGATTGTTTTGACTATTCTGGGTCCCTTGCATTTTCATATGAATTTTAGGATTGGTTTGTTTAGCAAAAAAAGCCAACTGAAATATTGATAGTGATTGTGTTAAATCTGTCAATCAATATGAGGATTGAACCAAGTTCTGAGTTCTACCTGTTTTTATCATCAAAAATGAGTTAAGTAAGGTCTTTAACATGTACTCATTTAAAATGTTTATACAAGTTATAATCTTGTGTCTTCTTGAAAATAATTTTTAACAACAGACATAAAATTTGGACCATTACAGGGCTCAGTCCTATCCTCTCAGCATTCCTTACTCTGCACTTTTTCCTAAGCAATGTCATTTATACCTACAACTTCAATTAGCCTCAATCTATACATCAGTACCTTCCAGATTTTTTTTTTCTCTGTCTAAAACCTCATTGTCTAAGCTCCAGACAAAGTCCTAATTTTACCTGCCTACTCAACTTTTCTACTTACGTATCTGAAAGGCACTTCTAGCTCAACAGGATTGAGCTTGAATCCATTCCTTCAGCTCCCTGGCCTAGGTCCTGTTCTACCATTGATCTCTATGTCATTAAAAGAGAACATCTTTTATTAGGTTGCACAAGCCAGATACCTAGAAATCACAGTTTACCTCCCCTCCTCTCTCCTTCCTCTCCTACCAAATTCACCTTAGAAATCAGTCTACCTACTGATATGCCTTCCTAATATAAGCTACCATTATGTCTTCCCTAAAGCACGTGATAGTCTTCTAACTGGTTTTCTTATGTCCACTGTGGCCACTTTTGTTCTGTTCTCCTCATTATAGGCAGATTTCAAAAATCAAGTCTGATCATGTCAGATGCGTCAAAGTGCAGTAGCACAGCTTATGGAATACCATGTGCTTATTAGTTAGTTTCAGCTTTAACTCTAGTGATAGTCAATCAGCTTCATTAAAAATGCACAACCCAAGGATAATCAATTGGCATTAATCAGATAGTGCTACGCTGCAGGGGCAGCTGCCATAAGCCCATTTCTCACCACTATCTTGATCATAGCTTTTCTAATTAGTATCCTGAATGTATACTGAATTAGTATACTGAATGTGAGAAATATTGGTGAAAATGAGCAGTTTGTTGACAAGCATCAGGAATTCTGGAAATAGGCAGAATTAAAGGCTACACGTATTTTAGAGACATTCTCAATCCTGCATAAATAAGGTATTAGAATCCAGTAAGTGAAAATGCCTTGCAGCCATAGAGGGTTCAGTTCCTAGGTGATGCTGTGACCAGCTATTGGTTTTAGAGGATAATTGGTTACCTGAGCCCAACAACAAAAGGACAGACTCTCTGGAATATAGTGCTGACCTTAAGTGAACTACCAAGCAAAGATTGGCCAGGGCACCCAGAAAGATGGAGCTGTAACATTGTCAAATTTATAGAAAGGCTATATGAAGTGTTTTTGCTAAATTAGTGTCCATATGTGTGATGGACTTTGGTTTGAGATTTGATTTTATTATAACTTGGCAGTGAAGTTGTGGGTAAGTAACTCTCACTTAACTCAAACTCTTTTTAGTGGCTGCCATGGTCTACCCAAAGTACCTAAAGTAGGGCATATTTAATTTAGTTTGGTTAATAACCTTTGGTTTCTTTTAAAGAAATTCACAGTTATCTTTACCAGATTGCATTAGACATTCCTGTCTTAGAATATTAATTCAATAGTGTAGACATGATAATTATTAGGGTGATAATTATAATTTGGTAAGCAATTGACATTTGTACAAAGCTATGTACCTCACAAAGCACTTAGTTCCCATACATGTTATCCCACACAAGAAAGAGAGCTGAAACCATTAATAATGGACATGTTTATTCTCCCCACAGTACACAGGGTTCTAGTGTTGGAAAGGCAGGACATGGATGTCAGGTAGCAGAGGTGCAAGGATGAGCAAGGCCAAGTGTACAGTGTTTTTCAAACCTCTGCTGGTGTCATATTTGCTAATATCTCATTGGCCAAAGTAAGTCTCATGGTTGAGTCAAGAGTCAGAGTGAGAGGGAACTAGAAAGTCCTATCTGCTGGCTGGCGGATGCCAGGGTAACCTCACAGCCTTAGGAAAGTTTGGTCCCAAGATGAAAACCAGGGGGAGGAGAAATACCGGGAGTGGTGCCCAAACCAGATCATGAAGTGGGCAAGAAGTAACCTCTTACTATACTAGGTCTCTGAGATCTCGTTTTTTATTATTGTGGTTCTTTGTGGTTTATTTGTTTGTAAACCCAGCCTAGCCAGGCCTATTTTGACGTGTACAGAAATCATAGCATTCCTCTCTTGTATTTTTCTTCTAGGTTGCTTCATGGTATATTTTCTGGTCTCTAAGTGTGTGTGTTTGTTTACAGTTATACTTTTGTGCAGTCAATCCATATCTTGTAGTAAAAAAATCTTAAGATTCACAACCAGAAAACGTGTGCTTGAATTTTAGGCCTACTACTTAATAAGCTATGTGATGTAAGTTATTGAGTTTTTCTAAGAAATTTCTTCTGGAGAGTTGAGGCAATAACACAGATTTTGTGTGGTTATTATGAGGCCTTGAAAAGCATATGTGGTAACAGCTATGAATTTTTCTCTTAGATTATAAGGTATGCAGATACTAATTGTTATTAGCATTCATTTGGAGCTTGTAAAATCAAATGAGAGATAAACACTGAGTTGTTGTAATTCTGGAGACACATCCCTTGTATTTTCCCAGTTCAAGCTTACTAGACTTGAACAGCAATTTGTATGCAGGATTGTGGGTTCTTTGGGTTCACAGACCGAGGGGAAATTCCTGCATTAAGTGCTTATCCCCTACAAGCAAAGTCCAAAGGTCTCCTTCATGAAGTTTACAGGTTCTTTCATACTGAGGCTCCTTTTCTACATTAACCCAGCCACCCCATCACCAGCTTGTCTGTATCTCCGCCACATGGAAGTTCCAGGCCTGTATCTCTGCACAGCTTCCCCAAGGACTGGAATCTTCCCACTTCTTTGCCAGGCCACCTGCACCTCCTTATGCCAGGAAGGCCAACTTCTACTCAACATCAAAGTCTGGCTTCCAACCTTGCTTTGTTGAGGAAGCCTCTGCTGTCTCTTCTCCCACAGGGTTAGTCATTCTCTCCCTGGGCTGGGATAGGGCCTTATACATTCTTCTTACAATACTTCATTTATTTTGTTTACATGTCTGTTTCCCCAGCAAGATGCTGAGCTCTTGGGAACATGTCTGTGTTATTCATCTCCACCGTTAGCACCTAGCCTGGTGCCTGGAATGTTAACAAAGGCATTTGGGTCCACAGGGAAATTTTCTGAGCTTTCTATCCTGTATTTGGAAAACTGGTAGATTAGGTTTACTGAAAATAACCTCTCTCTTCTTTGAGAGTTTTTGATGAACATTTGAAATTATAGGTTAACTATAATATTAAAAATTACATTTCCGCCAGTATATCTTCCCCCTCTGGATGGGTGGAGAGTCTGAGCAGTAAGCCAGTGGTTCTATTCGGGCATCTAAACAAGCTGGGAGAACTTGATAAAAACACAGAGCTGAAATCCCCACCTTAGACCTTAAGAATTACAATCTTTGCGGGAGAAGCCCAGGTATCTGTATTTCCAGAAATTTCCCCCAGTGATTCTGATGCATGTCAATTTTGAGAACAATTGCGTTAGGCCAATCTGACTTATAAATTGCTGGTTCCAGTTGCTTCAAATGTTTCTTGTTGTCAAAAGGAGCAGAAACAAAAGTGCCCATTCAGAGCCGGGCGTCCTCTCCCCACCTGGCCACAGGTGCCCCGGCTCTCCCTGGAGAGTTACTGTCGCCTTTCTTATCGTTCGGAGGCCTTTGATCAGGAGCTTCTTCATTGTGGCTCATTCTCCACTTCAAAGCTGGGAAACCTGATCAGTTCCTCTCTCCTCCCTGCACCCAGAGTCCAGCCGTCCCCACAGGTGGGCTGGTCACTCAGAAAGTCTGGGCAGACAGCCTCAGCATTCGACTGCAGGCCAGAGGCCAGGCTTTTGTGTGGCACTCCTGTCTGATTCTCCCCCTACACAATTGGTGCCAAAGAGAAACCAGCAGAGGAGATGCGAACTCGTTCTAAGCCCCCCGTGGGTGTGAAATAACCACATTTAGGGTGCAGTTTTAGGAACAGTTTTGCAGCATTCCATCTTCTAATCCCTGAGGCAAGTCTACCTGAGTTAAACAGCAAAGGTTCTTGGAGCTTCCAGAATAAATTGCCTTTTACCTGAGCCACTAAAATTAGCTCCCAGGTGAAACTTTACATAAGGAAAGATTATAGATGATCTAGCCCTGGGAATACAGGAGCAGCATTCAGTATCCTTAGTAAATTACTTAATATCAGAAATGTGGCAGGTGCTAGTGTAAGATGCTGCTTTAAACGCAGATATCAAGTCACTACCCCCAACCCCCCTCCCAAAATAGTCAAGGGATGAACCAAACCTTACTTTTAAATGAATACAAATAAATCATAAGGCTATTAGAGAAACAGCTTTATTAAGATATCTCACATTTCATAAAATTTACCCATTTAAAACATACACACCAATGGTTTTAAGTATAATCACAGAGTTATGCAATGATTACCACAATCTAAGTTTAGAATATTCTCATCACCCAAAAGGAAATCCTGTACCCATCGGTAGTCATTCTTCATCTTCCTCCCCCTGTGGAGGAGGAAGCTGTGGGCAACTCTAAGATACTTACTGTCTCTAGAGATTTGCCTATTTTGGACAATATAAGTGGAATTTTTTATATAAGTGGAATTATACAATATGTGGTCTTTTGTGAATGACATTTTTCACTTAGGATGTTTTCAAGGTTCATCTTTGTTGTAGCATTTATCAATACTTACATTTCTTTGAGTAATAGCTGAGTAATATTCCATTGTATGGATATGCCACATTCGTTTACCCACTCATTCATTGATGGACATTTACACTGTTTCTATTTTTTGGCTATCGTGAATAATGGTACTCTGAATATTCATATACAAATTTTTGTGTGTACCTATGTTTTAATTTCATTCCTAGAAATGGAATTTCTGGGTCATATAGTAACTCTGTAATTAATGCTTTAAGGAACAGGCCAACTGTTTTCCAAGTTGGCTGCACCATTTTACATTTTCATCAGCAATATGTGATTTCCCTCTATCTACACTCGACCTCGTAATTATGCGGTAGTTTTGGTTTGTATTTCTCTAATAGCTAATGATGTTGATCATCTTTTCATTTTCTTACTGTCCATTTATATATGGCCATTTTTAAACTGGATTCTTTGTCTTATTATCAAGTTGTAGGAGTTCTTTATACATTTTGTATACAAGTCTCTTATCAAATGTATCATTTGCAAATATTTTCTCCAAGACTAAAGATTGTTGTTTCACTTTCCTGATGAAAGAATTTGAAGCACAAAATTTTTCATTTTGATAGAGTTCATAAAATAGAGTTATCTATTTTTTTCTGTTGTACTTTTGGTGTTGTATTTAAGAAAACATTGCCTAATCCAAGGTCACAAAGGTTTACTTCTATGTTTTCTCCTAAAAGTTTACAAATTTTAAACTCTTACGCTTAAATCTGTGATCTACTTTAATTTTTTTTTTAGTATTATATAAGGTAGAGGTCCAAATTCATCCTCTTTCATGTTGTCCCAACTGGATTTATTTGAAAACCTGTTCTTTCCTTACTGAATTTCCTAGACACTCTTTTCGAAAATAAATTGACCGTACATTTTAGAGTTCATTTTTGGACTCTTAATTCTATTTATTTATCTATATATCTATACTTATGTTAGTACTATTTGATCTTTATTACTGCAGCTGTGTAATAAGATTTGAAATTGGGATGTTTGAGTCTTCCAACCTTGTTCTTTTACTTTCATGATTGTTTTTCCTATTCCAGATACTTTGCATTTTCATATGAATTTTAGGTTCAGCTTTTCTTTAAAAAAAAACCAGCTGGGATTCTTATAGATTTGCATAGGATCTATGCAAATCTTTTCTTTAAAAAAAAACAGCTGGGATTTTTATAGATTTGCATAGGATCTATATAGATCAATTTGGGGAGCATTGTCATCTTAACAATATTAAATCTTCCAATCCTTGACTGTGGAATATCTTTCATTTTACTTAGAAATTAGTTAATGTCTTTTAACAATATTTTGTAATTTTCAGTGTTGGATCTTTCACTTCTTTTGTTAGATTAATTCCTAAGTAATTTTGTGCCATTTTAAATGGAGTTGCTTATTTTTATAATTTAATTTTTGAATTGTTCATTGATTACATAGAGTTATAATTAACTTTTTTGTACTAATCTTATATCATGCAGCCTTGCTGAACTTATTTATTAGTTATAATAATTTGTTGGTGGATTCCTTAGGATTTTCCACATATAAGATCATGTTGTATGAAAATGAGATGATTTTACTTGCTTTCCTATCTGGTTGTCTTTTATTTCTTTTTCTTGCCTAATTACCCTAGCTAGATATTCAGCAAATTTCCTCCCTTGAATCACCACCTTCAGATTTAAAATTTTTCCCATTGTCTGGGACCTCTGTTGACCTAAACTGACTCATAATAATGTATCTTCTTAGATTTTGTCACTTACCAAAACCAATCGCATTACACCACGGCTCTCTGTTCATAGCCCTTCACACTCTCTATTTAGGTCTCTACTTAGCAGCTGCTCTCCACATCTGCATCCATATCCTCCAGCAGTGTCCCTGTCTGATCTTGGGGCTCTCTCTCCTCACTGTGACTTAGCAAGTGAAGTCAGGTTTCACTCTAATATATTCGAACTGGATCTAGATTACTGGGTTCAGTTCTGAGTGCCACCTTTTACAAGAGACATTCAGTGGAGTAAAGGTGATTGGGTTATCCTAGAACTAGAAACTATGTAATTTGAGAAGTTGGTTTCATGAGAAAACATCATCTCTTTCAAGGAATTCATACAGTAGATACTGTAGGTTCCCTGCACCAATCTCTTTACCAGAAATCTTTATTTGTCTTCATTCATCTCTGTACTGCTGTGTTGGTTGTTAATGATTGGCCACTGCTCCCTATACAGGGAATTGCTATCTTCTGAGGGGAGCCAGCCACTTCTCCCAGAAAGATTTATTGCCCCTGAGGACAGCCTACAGCAAATGACTACCAGCTCCTTTGCCTCAAGATGAGAAAGTTCTAGTTGCTATTCATGGTACAGACCTCCCAACAGGATCAGGCTGAAGCTCAACCACAGCGGAGGCCACATTCTTGCACAGCTCCTTCCTCTATTCCATCCTGCTTCCTTCACTCTCTTTCTCCTGAGAGCCTTCCCTCAATAAACCACCTGCACCAGAATCTCTGTCTCAGGCTCTGCTTCTAGAGAACCCAGCATAGGACAACCTAAGAATTCCTACTCAAAGAAATCAGAATGGAATTATCTGAAATCACTGTTTTCTAGAAAGCAATGCTAGAGTCTTTGGGCCCCTTCATGTTAATAATCCACATATGTAAAACATCTGTTAATTAGCTGCTAAAATTTCCTCTTTGTTTAGAAATCAATTTTGTTGGCTTGTAAAATTTCCATGATAGAAGAAAGGAAAACCTATCCCTCCGTGCCCCAAATTAAATAATGAAGTTTTGACTGGATATCTCCATGAGCCCACAAAGTAACAGAGTTTAATCAGATGTCACCATGAGCCTATAATTTATTCATGAGAAAAGTAATAAAGGGGATTAGAAGAGCTCATCCACTTTTCATTTGGTGCTGAGTTGTTCTCAGTGGCTCAGGGATACCTCTCATGGATGAGGATTTTGTTGGGGAGCCCCACTGCTGTGTGAGCCTCACCAACCTGAATCCAGATCCGCTCAGATAATTGTGAAATGCCACTTTTAGGCAGAAGGCAGGGTCAGTGAGGGTCATACCTGAACATTGTCCAGCACTGTATTTTCTACGGATAGCTCTGTCTTTGAAGTCTTGTAATTTTCATCTTACTGAGATGAGAAAGAATCGAAGTATGGTCTTGACCAAGAAGGGGAAGCATTCCTAATTCTGGGAGTCCTTAGATAGCTGGGATCCTGGAGAAGAAATGAGGAAGGGTAGTCAGGGAACTACTTACAAATATCTGAAGGTTAACTGTATCAAAGATGTAAATAATTTCAGTGGTGTTTTCGGGATGATAGAATTAAAAATAATGGTTGGAAGAAGTAGAGTTAAGCCTTGGTTACCCTGGGAGAACTACACAAAATGGGAGTATTTAAATCAACAGGAGAATCAGAAGTAGAAGAGGAAGTGGCACAGGCTGAGTGTTGAAGGATGAATAGGACTTCACAAAGGGAAGAAGAGGATGATGGCATGCCAGGCAGAGACCTGTGTGAAGGCACCAAGGCTGGACAGCACATGTCACACGATGGAAACTTCTATCCAGTGAGAAGTTCGGTCAGTGTGGTTGCACACAGGTTACATGGTGGGATGGAGTAGGAGACGAAGCCTGGAAAGGAGGCAGAGGCAGAGTGTTCAGGGCCATGTATGTTGAACTAGAATTTGAATTTCACCCAGAAAGTATGAGAACCCATTGAAGGATGTTAATAAAAGGGAATAAAATAATTTGGTGTTTATTTCACTCGCTCAAGTACCAGTAAAGAGGGTAGACACCGGGCTTCCCTGGTGGTGCAGTGGTTGAGAGTCCGCTTGCCGATGCAGGGGACACGGGTTCGTGCCCCAGTCCGGAAGATCCCACATGCCGCGGAGTGGCTGGGCCTGTGAGCCATGGCCGCTGAGCCTGGGCATCCAGAGCCTGTGCTCTGCAATGGGAGAGGCCACAACAGTGAGATGCCTGCGTACTGCAAAAAAAAAAAAAAAAAAAAAAAAAGAGGGTAGACAGATGAAGTGACAAGTGAGTAAGGGGGTCAGGTGTGAGAAGGCAGCCCAGTGAGGAAACTGGTAAAAAAAAATCCAGGTGAGAGATGAGGAGGACCTGAATGAAGGTACTGGAGGTGAGTGTGGGGCAAGAGACATGAGATGAAACCTCTGAGAACTGAGCACTGATTGGGTGAAAGAATGAATGAGAAAAGGGAGCCTGGAGTGATACACAGTTATTGAGAAATGAATATAACTGAATATAATATGTATGTGTATGTGTGTGTGTGTGTGTATATATATATATATACGGGGGGAGAGAGAGAAAGGGAGGCAAGAGAATAGAGGCAAAGATGGACAGAAAGAAGGAAAGAGGTATGGGGAGAAAAGGAAAAGAGTAAAGAGCAAGAAAAGAGATACATTTTTTGAGGACTGTTTCTGCAGTATTTAGAGACCTCACTCTATGGATAATCCAGCTGTGGTGGAATTAAGGGCTGCAAGGCCATACCTTAGACCTGTATTGTCCAGTAGCTATATAATATGAGACATACATATGTATATATAAATTTTAAAGTTTTCAGTAGCTGCATTTTTAAAGTGTAAAAAGAAAGAGATAAAATGAATTTTAGTAGTATTTTGTACTTAACTCTATATCCAGAATATTACTTTAATAAATAATCAAGATAAAATGTTAACCACATAGTTCATTCTGTTTTTGTACTGCCTTCCAAATCTGGTATATTTTTTACAATAACACCGTATCTCAATTTGGACATTAAAGTTTTATCAGAACTACTTGATCTGTGTTTAGATTTCATAAAATATATGGCTGAAAAGATTCACATATCCAAACTGTTTTATATGTCAAAGCTTTTCAATAACTGAATTGAGTATTATTTTTTAACTTGAATTAAAATGGAACAGAGTTAAAAATGTAATTCCTCCAACTCACTAGCTACATTTCAAGTCATATGTGGAGTAGTGGCTGCCATATGGAACAGCGTAGTTCTAAAATCTAGTTACTTTAAATGTGACCTGAGTGCCACAGTATTCGCATCTCCTGGTAGCATGTTAATAAATTTAGACTCTCAGACCCAGCCCCATACTTACTGAATCAGAATCTGCATTTTAACAAGACCCCTGGGTGATTCATGTGCATGTGAAATTTCAAGAAAAACCATCCTAGAAGGCAGTAAAGTTCATATGGATTAGGGATTATTTCATTCTTTTTCTATGGTTGAGTAATATTCCATTGTGTGTGTGTGTGTTTGTGTCTGTGTATCACATCTTCTTTATTCATTCATCTGTCGATGGACATTTAGGTTGTTTCCATGTCTTGGCTACTGTAAATAGTGCTCCTACGAAATAATGCCATTTACAGCAACATGGATGGACCTAGAGATTATCATACTGAATGAAGTAAGTCAGGAAGAGAATGACAAATACCATATGATATCACTTATATGTGGAATCTAAAAAATGGTACAAATAAACTTATTTATGAAACAGAAATAGACTCACAGACATAGAAAACAAAGTTATGGTTACCAAAGGGGAAGGTGGGGAGGGATAAATTAGGAGTTTGGGATTAACAGATATACACTACTGTATATAAAACAGATAATCAAAAAGACCTACTGTAAAGCACAGGGAACTATATTCGATATCTTGTAATAACCTATAATGGAAAGGAATCTAAAAAAGAACATATATATATATATGCACACACACATATATATATATATATATACATATGTGTGTGTATGTATAACTGAATCACTTCGCTGTACACCTGAAACATTGTAAATCAACTATACTTCAATAGAAAAAAATAAAAATTTAAAAAAAATCACATGGACACTCTGGGGACATCGAGGCATGATGCAATCAGGCAACTTAGCTAATACCTCAGAGTGAGGGAACTGGAGGAATATATGTAGAATCTAGAAATTTAGAGTTTGTTTCTTATCTGACCAGTTATATGGTATTGGTTCATGTAGTCCAACTTATTTTTTCATCTTGGCCTTCCCATTCATAAATCCACCATCACACAGGAGAACTCATTAGCATATGGATATACAACATTCATACAGGCATTCTAGGGAAAATACAGTAAAGGATCCCTCATTAGATTATTTCAGAACCCCATTTAATGAAAACCACAATTGGTTCTGTGGGACAAGGCCAGAGTTTACGATGGAGCCTCTAACACACAGAGGATTTCATTACTCCTATGATGACCCTGGTTTAATTTACCTTGTTCTCTAAATCCTCTGTCTTCTAATTGCTGGTCAGGACAAAGAAGCATCTTTTCCACCATAAGGAGAAATAAAACGAGCTGGACAATAATGCAAAGTGGCTTTTGTGTTGAGCTTGCTTGTGCCTGTGAAACACAATGAGTGACAGATGCAATTTCATGCTGAAAACTGGGTTGAACATGCCAAGCTCAGTTACCTGTCTGAATACCTATAATTATAAAACTTTAGGTACTTAATGTTATCAAGGGAGGTGATAGGTTTACAAAAATTAATATGAGCACATTTTAAAGATAGTTTAATAGTTTCAAGAAATGGTTTCAAAATTACTCAAAAGAATTCACAATTTCATAATAGATTCCTAATTTTTCAATTTAAATAACAAAATATCTTGAAATTTGGAATTCCCAGAGATCCAAAAAGGCTAGGAGGCAGTGCTCTTCGCATCAGGCTAAGTTTTTGCCACCCTCAATATCCAAGTTATAGCTGCTCAGTAAATTCAAACATTACAAAATTTTCTAACACATCATTTTTATTTTAACATAACCAGAAACTTCCAAAGTTTAATTAAATTTGATTCCAAGACTGTTTTCTGGCAGTTTGGCTGTTATAATAAACAAATTTATTTGTATAACAATTATAGTCACAAAATTGCAGAAATATCGTGAGATTGAAAGATGCGATGTACATAGTTTTGAAGCTCTAGGGAGTAGTCAAGGTAGAATTATAGAGTGAATCACTGGAAGGTTAAATTGGGTATTACTCCATATAACCTCTGACATTCAGTAACCTAATTCCAAGTTCTGAGCCCAGAGACTCCCAGCACCGTCTGATGAAATTTAACTAAGCTACATTTCAGCTAAAGATGCTTTGGTGAAGGCATCTCTGCCACTCTCTCCTTTCTGAAATCAAAATAATAATAATAGCAATAATAATAATAGTGATGATGATGATAGAACACTGTATTTACAAAGAATTTAGAAGGCAGCAAAATCCCAGACCACAGTCTATGACAGAAGGGTTGAAAATGCAATGAAAAGGAAACCTAGTTGAGGGAAAAGCCAAGAATTGACAAATAGCTCTGACAAACATGGTTCCCCAAAAGTAGTACCTACAAACCAAAAGTTCACACCAGAGACCCCACTATTGTAAGGAACAGCAAGGTTTGGGGACATCCAAGTTACATCTATGAGTGTGAAGTGGCAGAGAAGGTACGTAGGAGTGAAGAGACACACCATACAAAACAGCCAACCACCATCAACAATAAAAGTCATTTGCAGGGCTTCCCTGGTGGCGCAGTGGTTGAGAGTCCGCCTGCCGATGCAGGGGACATGGGTTCATGCCCCGGTCCGGGAAGATCCCACATGCTGCAGAGCAGCTGGGCCCGTGCGCCATGGCAGCTGAGCCTGCGCATCCGGAGCCTGTGCTCCGCAACGGGAGAGGCCACAACAGTGAGAGGCCCACGTACCGCAAAATCAAAAAACAAAAACAAACAAACAAACAAAAAAAGTCATTTGCATGGCAAGATGGAAGAGGAAAAGTAGGTGACCAAGAGCTCTGACAATGACACTGAAAAAATATTTTCTAAGGCACATGACGACACACACACACACACACACACATATGAAGAACAGTAATTTAAAATGTTTATGAGTACTCAATGCCCCCCACACCGGGCACTGAAGGAGTAAATATAAATATTTCCTCAGAGAAATTCCCAATACTTATTAACTCACTTGTGCTCTCTCTCTTTCTCTCTGTCTCTCACTCACACACACAACACACATCATAAAGCACCCACAGAAACAAGACCTGTGAGAAAGAGATATCAAACACAAATGCCGAATTAGACCCACAAAGAAGGCAGATATCAGATTTACCAAAGGTAAAATACAGAACACACAATCTTTGTATTTAAAGAAATAAAAAAGCAAATTTAAAACATGCGTAAAGAATAAGAGCCTGTTTAAAATAATCTGATAAATTTGGAAATAAAGCAAATAGGACATCAAGAACTGTCTAGAGTCTTCAAAGTACATCTTTAGAATAACAATAAAAAGGATATTTTAGAATTCTGCTTAAATCCCAGGCCTCAAACAGAGGGCATCTTTCTCTGCTTATAGCCTGGCTTTTATGACTCTGTTTGTCTCATGGACTTTTCATAGTCATATAATTACTAAGATAACCACTTGGAGAATGAAAAATAAATTAACAAACCAAAATGAGGAGGTCAAGAGGAGAAAAATAAATTGGGAGGAAGTATAAGTATATAAAGTTTCCATCTTTCACAGTGGGAAACTGTAAAAGAATGTAGGAACAAATACAGCAAAAAAATACATATTCATAAATTTAATGCAGCAGGATATAATGATAGATTGCAGAAACAAATAGGAATGCAAAGAGGTTTTAATGTTAGGAATCTACTGATGTGATTTAACATGTTATTAATGAGTGCAGAAAAGAAGTCTTCTCAGTAACTGCTAAAAAAGAGATTTAGTAAGTTTTAGTATCCGTTTTTTAATAAAAACAGTAAACTAGGAACTAGAATGGTTCTTCTACAGCTTAATTAAAAAATGTAAATCTAAATTATAGAGCCCGCTCAATGTATAATGGTGAAATACCAGAGGCCTTCTCATTAAAATTGGGAACATCAGCAGGGGTGTCAGGGTGTAAGGGGTGGCTGCTCTTGGCATGATTGTTATTTTTAACCATCTTTTCTCTAGCTATTACTGTTCTTGGTCAAAGTTTCCTCCATAGGCTCTGAAACTCCTTGAAGCTCAACATATATTTATTTCCCCTTTCACCCTCTATTTTGGATACTTATGGGAGTAGAACATTTCTTCTGTTAAATGTTATTTGCAAGTAAGTTACACCAAGAAGCTTGTGCACCTTTGTCAGAAAGATACAATTCGCATTAGGAATGAAATGTAGAATGTTTAGAAGCTCTTCTGAGAAATGTTGGTCCAAGAATTGTGCTATCCTGCAGTTACTGTTTTTGCAAAGAGAGAGGAAGGGAGGTAAAGGGGGCGAGAGACAGAGGGAGACAGAGGGAACTTGTCCAGCAAGCCTAAGATAAAAATCAGATTTTGCCCTGTGTGTAGGCAAATCCATTAGCCTGCCACAGTTTCACAGATCTGACAGAGGATTGTAGGTAACTGGGTCAGAGATGAAGGACGATTTTTCTGCTCATAGCAATAGCAGTAGCCATAGTATTACTGTTTTTGCACTGTTTTCCTGAACCCTGAGTCCCACAGAGAGATGCAAAGAGAGTCAGATGATGTCTTAGCCTACAATGCATTGCATTATGGAAGAGAAATCCTGTGTTTAGAGAACTTGAATCTTTTATAATGGACAACGACCTGCTTTCCTTTATATTCAGTTACTGTACTGAACAGTAGGTATGACTGCACTATGCTCTGGAGGGAGACACTATCTCTATCCTCCAAAGCTGTTCTCTATACAAATGACCTTGGAGAAATAGTTCAGAAAAAAGGGCATCAGTGCCTTTGCTCACAAGACACGTAGAAACATCAGAAACTCATGGAGAAGTGCCTCCCCACAATAATTATCTCCCATTGTAATTATATAGTTATAAGCATGGCATTTTATTTATTGTCAAGCTCCTACATTAGACACTTATTTCCACGAGAGTATGGACCCTGTTTATTTTCCCATTACTGCATGCATGATGCATGACTCAGCAACGAGCAGATAAAATGTAACTGCGAGTCAAAGTTTTCACAAAATGAAAGTATCAGTCATTTAAATTATGTCTGTACTTCCCGTATATGCCTTTATGTGTGTGTGTAAGCATGTGGGTGTGGGTATTTTGTACAAGCCCAACTAAAATACTCTGTACATTTGATTCAAACCCAGGAAGTGAGAAGTGCAACATGAATTTTGGTTGTTGGTTGTGAATTGGTTGTTTGTTTGGTTATGCATATACATAAACTCGATCCAGTTTCATCTAAAGGCATGAGTCTAGTAAATGCAAAGACAGTCTTCACAGTCTAATATCAAACATAGCTGTGGAACCAATCTTCTGTGTCTAATTCTGTTCAACGTTTATAATATAAAGCTAGAGCGACTCTTCCTTACACAGTCCATGTGTCCAGAAATGCTGCCAAGTTGTCCTTGACTCTTGACCATGGCAATGGTAATTATATAACATTCATTCTGCCCCCTATTTGCCAGGGACACAATGAATCAATAGCATTAGTCTTTCCTGCCATTTCCATATCTAGCTTCAGAATCCTTCTGAACATTGTGCTCCAGATAGCCACTGCCAATTGATTGGAAGTAAAGTGAAAATTGAACATACTTGCTATCTTTGTCAAAGTGTCACTTGGAACTCACACTAATTGAGTTCCTAGAGATGTCTTCGGTTCTAATGTCACTCCCAAAGTAGATGAGTCTGCAATATTAGTTCACTGGTTACTAGCAATACTAGGTAAAATGTGTTGACCTTTTATTTTTTACCAAGGTGTTCAAAATGTCAATACCCCCATAACATTATGAATAGGTACTTTACCATTCCCGTTTCACCGATGAAGAAACCAAGACACCATGATGTTAATTTGTCTGCCAAAGACCACACTGCTACAAAATGAATGAAGAAAAAGTCTGACACTGAAGCCTGGATCCAAAGTTATACTCTTAACTATTATGGAATGTAGAAATTACTGAAATGCTCCTAAAGTTGTTTGCAGATGAATTAACGTAGCTTCCACATTTTCCATAGCAATATTTCGTCTGGCAGCCAAGCTCTATAATGACATTTTACAAAGGTAATATCATAGTATCAGAGAAGCAGCAGGAGACTCCAGGAGCCCTGGTCCCATTAATTCATTCATTGGGTTGCTGGCCAGATGGTGGTTAGGGTGACCCACTGTCTTACTTTGCCTGGAAATGAGGGGTTTCCAGGACAAAGGCTTTTCAGTGCTAAAATGTTGACAGTGTGGAGGAAAATAGAACAGTTGGTCACCCTAGAGGAACTCTACTCTTCAACATGCGATGCATGAAGCGAGAGGTTCCAGAGGGATTACTGTGGTCACCAGTTCATCGGGATTCATCTAATTTGCCAAGAATCATCTTGTTTGCCTTTCCTAAATTGCCACAAATCACTTTCAGAAGGCAGATCCATGTTTTTTTCTGTGTTTTTCAAAGTGTGCTCCTCAAACTTTAATGTGTATCAGAATCATCTGGAAGACTTGTTAAAACAGACTCTGGGGACCCCCTCCCAGAGATTCTGAATCAGTAGATTGGAGGTGGGGCCCAAGACTTTGCGTATCTGACATGCTGATGCTGGTGACTCAAGGAGCTATTATTTTTGGAATATTTATTGATGATCATACAAGCCAATAAACTAACAGGAAGGGAAAAAAGATAGGGTCACTTATCAGTGTGGTTCTGTTTCAGACACTGACTTGTACCCTCTGATTCATTCCTAATAAAATTATTTATATAACATTCATTCTGCTAATTTGGAAACTGGTAATTTCTGCCAGATGATTCATTACAATGATCATATTCACTAGGGCTTCTAAAATCTTGGTTTCTCAGCTCTGAAAGAAAAACAACTCCATCAATAACAAATTCTGCCATTACATTCTAACACAGTGAGTAGGACTATTTCATTGGTGATAAACATTCATTCAGTCAGCTCCATCGTAGTGCTAATCCCATAGCAATGTCTTTTCTGATGAATGTAAGAAACGCACTTGCCTTTTCTTATCTAAGTGAAATGAGATTGAAACTCCTGGCTCAGGGTTAATTCAATGCAGTCTTGCTATTTTACAGAATTCCAATTATGCTGAGCAGAATCGCTCACAGACAGCAGCTACTGTCATGGCTCTGAGAGTATACAGAGTGTTATCTGCACTCCCTCATCGTTTTGGGCTAACTTTAACAGTGCAGCTGATCCTCAGCCATCCTCTGTAAGCATCATGCATTTACTAAAAAGTGCTGTTAAGGGCTAGCTTGCACCTATAAGATGGTCCTTTCTTTCCAGGCGCCTTGAGTCTACTCTCAAGAGTGTGCTACCTCATTCTCTTGAAAACCAAGTGACTTTTATGTGGAAGTGAAACACTGTCCTAGGAGTGAATCTAACAACTGCTGTGGCAATAGTGTAAATACGAACATTTCATAATATTGGCCACTATATTCTGATTTTTCCATTTAGCTTTGAGGAAGATCTTCTATATATTCACTATTGGCAAATTCTCTTTTCCCTGTGATGCCCTTGCTCTCCATAAGACCATTGCATATATCCACCAACCAGTGGGGTCCACCTGCATTCCTTTGGCTATAGTAAGTCAGCCCCAGTCAGTTGCATAATGTTTCCCTCCTCTCAACTTCCATAGCACTTTCCACTTTCTGCTTTATAATAATAAATTAATAAACAACAAATAAATAATAATGGCTAAACAATTATCAAATGCTTAATGTATGCTGAGCACTATTTGAAGGCACCATGCATCTTTGCTTTTTACATAGAACTTGGATAGAATAGAGATGTATGACTCCATTTTGAATGAAGGCATTAATGAAACCCAAGAGAAACAATGGACAAATATCAGGATATAAATTAACATACAAAATTCAATACCTTTCATATGCACAAATAAGAACTAGTTACAGGATAACAGCATAGAAGACCTCATTTTCAATAGCAACAAAAATCTTGACATAATCATAAGTGAATAAAAAATATGGAAAATGTATGTGAGCAAAGTGAAAAGACTATCTTTTTCTTTGATAGGAACATTCAACATCGTATAGAAGTTACTTAAGTAAATTTATAAAATTAACATAAAAAACATAGCAATGACTTTTTTGAGGGGTAGACAAAATGAAGATAAAGTTTATATTGAAATATAAACAAACAAAAATGAGCAGAAAAATGCTAAACAAAGGTACAATGTAGTGGGCTTAGACATGGACAGTGTCTAATTAACAGTGTGGTAAAAAGACTAAAGGAACATTCAGAAATAGACCCAAGTACAAATGATATAAAAATATGAAAAAGATTGTGATGCAAATCTTCAGGGAAAAGGTTAACATTAAAAAAAATAGTATTGAGAAAACTGTCAAGCCACTAAAAAAAGACAAAATTCAATTCATGTGTCAAACCACAACCCACAGTAAATTCCATGTGATTCAGAGATCTAAGCATAAAAATGAAATCCATTATAATCTGACAGTGGGAAAAATCTTTCTAGATATAATAAAATCCAGAAACAATATAAAGAAGATGATACATTTAACTATAGTTCAAAAAGCATATTTAAAATATTGACTATGATGCAAGAAAGAAACACCTTATGAAAAGTAAAATGAAAATGATGCTTTGGGGAAAAATGCAGTTTATATCATGACAAAGAACTAATGTATCTTCAGCCTACAAAAGCACTGTCTATTGGAAACGTCTATTAGAGAAGACATACAAATAACAATGTGCATACCTTGTGCCCAGATCATTCAATACTGAAAAAATGGGGCTCCTTAGAGAAATGGCTGATTCCAGGATTAAGGCAAGAAATAAACAAAATAATGCTAGGTTGTGTTGTGTCAGAAAACAAAGAAGAGATTAGAAACTAATTGGGGCATGTCAAAAACATAGATGCCAATAAGAAGACACCCAACAATGGGATGATTAGAACAACAAAATGAATAATAATTTCAACTTATTAAAACACATTAGATATATACGTATATATTTATTTTTTGTTTTTTTAATAATAACCTTTAAAAAATTTATTTTTATTTATTTGGCTGCACCAGGTCTTGGTTGCAGCACGCAGGATCTTCCTTGCCACATGTGGGATCTTTAGTTGTGGCATGTGAACTCTTATGTGGGATCTAGTTCCCTGACCAGGGATTGAAACTTGGCCCCCTGCATTGGGAGCACAGAGTCTTAGCCACTGGATCACCAGGGAAGTCCCTATATATTTATTTTTTAAGTACTCAAAAAAGAGAAAAAGAAAGCCATCTTTTTCATGTCCACACTCCTCCTCTCTCCCCTCTCTCCCTGCAAAAGCAGGCAACTTATTATACACTATGTAACATGCAATATATATACATATATATAAAATATGTAAAGCAGGTCATTCAGTCACTAAATCTTTACTCAGAAAATAGCAATTAGAAAAGCATTTACCCAGATTTTTCTGTTTAAGCTGTATTCATGGTATCCAACTATTCCTAGTTGATAAGGAAATATTAGAATTCCAGGTATTAAAATATGGAAAGAAAGATGAAATTAGAAAAATCACCATTTTCCATTCTTATTGAAATAATTGACCAGGAATGACCATCTCTGTTAGAGGAAAGGTTAATAGAAATGTTTTGAAGGAGGAATCAGGTCATGAATCCCCTGAACCTAATATTAATGTTCCTATATAGCATCACTAAATGTGGGACAATTAATACGTGTGCCTTCTGATGTGCTTCATATTGATAAAGTACACTGCACAGCAAAGAAAGATATTTTGAAAACAAACAAATTAAATCTAATCAAACCTCTAGAGCTATATATTCATAGGAAATAAAAGTTAGAGAACCCATAAGTAAGCAGACAATTCCAGAATGTGGTAAAATCTACAGGGCAGTGGCCTAATGTCTGTAGCCAATGGTATAAAAATACTGAAAACAAAATAGAAGGTACTGCTCTACATTAAGAGAGAATAACAACCAAACATAATGTATGGACACTGTTTACACCCTGATTTAATCACACAGACTGAAAAATGACATTTTTGAGACTATGAGGGAGAAGTGATTATGGCTTTGGTATTAGATAATACCCCCAAAAAAACACTGTTAATTTTGTTAGATTTGGTTGTTGCAAGTGGTGGTATTTAAAGAAAAAAAATATGATTTTTAGAGAAATATGATGAAATTTGTGGGAGAGGAAGGCAAAATGGATAAAAATTGATTTAAAATATGTTTCATCATAAATGGAAGAAATGAACCAAATTCTTAATGATTTTTGAATACAAATAACAGATATGTAAGACTTCATTGTACTATCGTCTCTAATTTTGTAGATGTTTGCAATATTTTTAAAACTTCAAAGGGAATCAAGACCATTGATAAAATTAAAGGCTGTGCTGATGGCTGATGGGACACCACCTTCAGAACTGCTTGTGACATACCTTCCAGGAGGAATATTTTGAAAGCTGTTCCCAGCCAGCTGTCCCGCTCCTCACTGTTTCTACACTTGGGGGGAAGCGTGTGATCTCTCGCCTCAGCAGAGCCCCCTCATTTGACTCTTTGAGTTTGGAGTTGGGAACAAACACTTATCACCTACGGAGTATGTGACAGTTGAGGGAAGGTGATATTCTGTCACACTAGAGGAGTGTTTATCTGAGTCAAAGGCTGGTGTGTTTGAGGGGCGTCCCAGAAAGAAAGCACAGCATGAGACTGATCCAGGTCCTGAATAAGAGGTAGAACCTGGGTAATCAAAAAACAAAAGCAAAACTTTTTTTTTAAATGAAGCTTGTCATTGTGTGATAGATCAAAGCCACAAGTGGAAAGCAATCAATCACAATCTGATAGAAATGTGTCCTCAGAATTGCACCAATATCTACACGCATAACAGAACATGTGCTATTTAGGATCAGGATAGGGGGAGAAGATGCTCAGTAACAGTCCCTGGCCCAGAAATAGAAGTTGTACTGACATGGTGGTAAATGCAATCGATATATCAAAAGTGGAAAGAGCCCATGGGATGTAACTGTAAAGTGATATGACTGTGGTTTTTATAATCAAACATAGCAGAGTTGATACAGGCACATGCAGGCTGTCCTTCAAAACAGGTTTTCCTGGAGCCTCTGCTCCCATTACAAAGAAGTAATTGCTGTGTAAGACAGTTTTGGAATTCATGACTTCTCTGTACTGCTACGAAGGAAATCTGGGAATACTTTAAGGTTACTTTTATTATTATTATAATTATAATTTTTGTTTGAAATAAAGTTTTTTGAGGGTAATCAACATACAATAAAATGTACAGATGTGAAGTTTGATGATAAAGGTAGACACCTCCTCAATAAAGATACAGAACACTTTCATGACTCCAAAAGGTTTCCTCCTGCCCTTTTCCAGTCAGTTCTCCTTACCCCAGTAACCACTGACCTGTTTTTGGTCATCACAGATCGTAGGTGAATAACCACTTGCCTATTCTAGAACTTCATTTAAATGGACTTATTTGGCACATATTCTTATGTGTGGCTTCTTTCACTCACCATATTTTGTATCAATTTTTTTATTGAAGTATAGTTGATTTACAGTGTTTTGTTAATTTACAATGTACAGCAAAGTGATTCAGTTATACGTATATATATTGATACATTCTTTTTAAATTTCTTTTCCTTTATGGTTTATCATAGGATATTAAATATAGTTCCCTGTGCTATACAGTAGGGCCTTGTTGTTTATCTGTTCTATATATAAATGCTTACATCTGCTAAGCCCAACCTCTCACTCCATCCCTCCCCCAATCCTGTCCCCTTTGGCAATCACAGTTTGTTCTCTATGTCTGTGAGTTTGTTTCTGTTTCATAGATATGTTCATTTGTGTCATATTTCAGATCCTAAATGTAAATGATATCATATGGTATTTGTCTTTCTCTTTCTGACGTACTTCACTTAATATGATAATCTCTAGGTTCATCCATGCTGCTGAAAATGGCATTATTTCAGTCTTTTTTTATGGCTGAGTAATATTCAATTGTATATGTATATATCTACCACATCTTCTTTATCCGTTCCTCTGTTGATTGTCATTTAGGTTGTTTCCCCATCTTGGCTATTGTAAATAGTGCTGCTATGAACATAGGGGTACATGTATCTTTTCAAATTATATTTTTGTCTGGGTATATGCCCAGGAGTGGCATTGCTGGATCATTCTCATTCCCTTATTTTATAACAGAAATGTAGATACAAATATTCCATCTCTCTTCAACCTGTGTAATACTTCCACCCCATCTTCATATATGGCAACATTAATGTAGTGAAAGGTCTTTACTCACCATTTCCTAGTGTTCAATTTAATTCTACATCAGTAAGATATACAAATATAAACAACCCTGCAGGTGTAGTAATAAGGGACATGGCAGCATGGGTGTTTCTCTGTGTACATATATGCATTCTGCTAAGCATAGACATTCTCCAAGGTTTTGTCCAGTTACTTCTCAAGTGCATGACTAAATTCACAAAGGCAGTCAGAGAAACCCCATTGAGGGACTGTTAAGAGTTGACATTTCTGAACGAATTTGAGCACCAGCCAGGTATCTGCTGAGACTGTAGAGGTACCTGCTGCTCCACCCCCACTCCCCATGCCACACCCTTTCACAGATGCTTACATCTTCCTCTACCCTTCAAGACTGCTCTTCCTGTTCACATTACCTGCTTTTACTTGAATAATGGGACAAGGGGCAACAATCAGTGTTATCTGTCTTCTGCCTTAATTTATTTCCAAGAAAACCCAGAAGTAAGAATTTGGCCTGGATTCCTATTCGGTTGAGCAACATACAGGATTCTTTAAAAAAACAATCATTTCATTTTGGGTTTTAAAATCTTAAAAGGCAGTCACCTAAGCATCCTTAGCCATTTGATTGTGGCTTCTAGGTAATATTTACTCTCCAAAGCTCAGGTCAGTAGGCATCTACCATACAAACATGAAAATGCTTTTCTCAGCAGTTCATTATTGGTATCATGTTTTGAAATTACCTTTCATAGTCCCTATTTAGCTTTCTCTCTTTACACATGCACTTTTTTTTTATTATGAGAGGAGTAATTTTATTACCCTCATTTCATCTGAGGGTTGATAGAGAACCACACCAGTTTTATTCAGGCTAAACACAGTCAAGTAAAAGCAAAATCACGTTTGTTATTCTGCAGAAAGTGAAAAATATCTTTCTTTTTCTCTTTTTTTTCAGTTTTATTGAGATATAATTGAGAAATAAAATTGTAAGGTATTGAAAATGTACTTCATGGTAATTTTATATACATATACATTGTGTAAAGATTTCTACCATCTAGTTAATTAACTCATCCATCACCTCATATATTAATCTTTTTTGGTGAGAACTTTTTAAAATTGAAGTATAGTTGATTTACAATGTTATAATAGTTTCAGGGGTACAATATAGTGATTCAGTATTTTTATAGATTATACTCCATTTAAAGATATTATAAAATATTGGTTATATTCCCTGTGCTGTACATTACATACTTGTATCTTATTTATTTTGTACCAAGTAGTTTGTACCTCTTAATTCCCTTCCCCTGTCTTGCCCTTCCCCCAATCCCTCTCCTCACTGATTTGTTCTCTGTATCTGTGAGCCTGTTTCTGTTTTGTTATATTCATTTGTCTGTTTTGTGTTTTAGATTCCATGTATAAAATGAAAGCATAGAGTATTTGTCTTTCTCTTTCTGACTTACTTCACTAAGCATAATACCCTCCAGGTCCATCCATGTCGTTGAAAATGGAAAAATTTCATTCTTTTTTATGGCTGAGTAAAATTCCATTGTGTATATATTCGATGTCTTCTTTATCCATTCATCTGTTGATGGACACTTAGGTTGCTTCCGTATCTTGGCTATGGTAAATAATACTGCTGTGGACATTAAGGTGCATATAACTTTTCAAATTAGTGTTTTCATTTTCTTCAGATATATACCCAGGAGTGGAATTGCTGGATCATGAAAAATATTTTTCTTCTAAGGCATTAAGTTGAAAAATGTTCAGTGGAAGCAAATATTCTAGCAATTCTATTAAATAAGCTGATTCTGAGCTCCAGAATGCTTCCTGTTCAATAGGATGGTTTAGAAAGATATAGTTGTGTGAGCGGCGCATAGGAAATGTATTAGTAATCCACGTTCCCTCAGAGCAAGAACGTATATTTTTTAAAAAAGATAAAGTCATTTAGAGTAACACCAATAAACATCATATGCCATGTGTGTCGTATAAAAGTAAAGACTCTAAACCCTCAGAATAATTTGAGGTTTGAGATGATCATTCAGTCTGTGACTAACTCACTTATGTATTGTGGTATCTTAGCAATTTTCTAATTTCAGAGTTAATCCACAGATTTCTTCGCCCTTCAAAAGAATGGTCATATCAGGTGATAAGAAACCAAAGAGAAATTATTAACAAAACATTCATTGTATGACTAAATAATTTTAAATCTATTTTACTTTAATTACTAAAACCTATTCAGAATTTTTTCCAAATACATATCTTTGTTGATAGAGGCAGGTACATTTTTATTCCTATGTAACTCTAACTGTTTAGGAACATTTTTAGCAATGTACAGACAAATTTTTATATATGTATGTACTTTATATATATGTACTTTATATTATTTATATTTATATATTATATACAAACATTATACATACATATACACAATATATATTAAAACATGTAAATATGTTTATATATATAAACAAAGATATGTATTTGGAAAAAATTCTAAAATGTTTTTATAATTAAAATAATAAAATATATGCAAAAATTAACTATATGATGAAAGGTTTAGTAGTGATTTCTCTGGGTTTTTTATTATATATCCAAACATTAGATTTAAATAATTTTAGTTCCCCCAAATCCCAATGAACTAGAAATTATACCATAACCTAGCTTTAGTTTTTCCCTTTGTAAGGAGTTCTTAGTATTGCATACTCCTCCCCCCCCATAAATACAACTCCAATGGAAAGAAAGCCCTGGTGAGCAGGAAAGGACCTCTCCCTGTTTCCTTGTGTTCTTGTAACAGAGATCTAGCTTCTGAAATTCTACCTAATTTATTCACCTATTTCAGGCATTAGCGGACTTATATGTCATCTCATACTTTTTTATTTCACACCATTTTCTTTCTTGGTTCTGCCCAGTACGGTTGAGCCCCAAGATTCAGATGGGTTCAAGGGAAACACCTAAAGGCTAAAACACCTTGGCTCTTCTAAAAGCCACTGAAAGATAAAACAATCAACAGAAAGCAAAATATCAGATTGCTCTGTTCTTTTCAAATGGAATATCATGACATGCACAACCTGGTCTATATATACCTCAGACGCAAATGGAAGCGTGCATTTCAAGGAGGGATGTACTTGTGTCACAACAAAGGCCTGATTGCAATCTTATCTTCCCCTGGCCTCCTAACAGGGAAGGGTATCATTAAGTATTTAAATAAAGGCTTCAAATTCTCTCCCCACAGATCATGGCATCCATCCATGGCTTAAGTGAGACCCTAAGTCCCATTCTGAAGAGTAGATGCTTGCCATTTTAGGAGTGGAAACTGACGAAGTTTAGGAGTGACACAATTTGGTCAGCAGCTTTTTAAAACCGGAAAGAGTATTAAAAGTGCATGGGTAATTTGAGGTTTATCATTTTTATTGAATTAAAGAAACAAGAAATATTATAATGCTCTTAAAAAATTTTTGTGTGAAAGAGCTTCTGTTGTCATATCCAAGATACAAATGATACTAAAGAAAAATATTCACATTTTGAAAAATAATCAATCAGAATGTCAAAGAAGCCAATTCAAGATGGCACCCCTGTCTGCCCTTGGGTTTGTCACTTGTCATTGGCTTGGTGTGGCTCTCCACCAAGTTCAGGATCAATCTTGCTTGTGGGCAATTTAACAGAGGTTGGTACCTCAACTTGCGTGATTTGGGTAGAGCTCTTTTAAGCTTCTAAATATACCCTCTGTGGTCCTAGTTACATTAATTTAAACTACGGTTGTTGTCATAGAGTTATCCCTACTTCATAGCCAAGCAGCAGAAAATTCTCATGCCTAGATTCAATGATAGCCTGGGACCCAAGTCAGCAAGCCTTTCTCCCATCTTCCTGCTAGAAAGTTTATCACTCTGTAGTATTTTTAGTTATTTAATGATCTATCTCTTGAAGAGACAATATGCTTTTGAGAGCAATAATTCAATCTTATTCCATCTGTTGTATTGAAAGTGTTCAATTAATATGCTTGTACAAACAAATGGAAGAAATAGAGTGATGTGTTAAACCAAGAGTTATATATTGTTTTGAAGTTTGCAAATATATATCCTCATTTAAAACTTGAAACAACCCTTAGAGAAAGATATCTTTATCCTGCTTTGCTGATGAAGAAACTAAGACTTAAGGAATTCAAGGTATACATTAAAAGTAAAGAGCCATGATAGCAAAATGGTTAAGAGCATGGACCATGAAATCACACTGTCTAGGTTTGAATCCTAACACTTCTAACTACTAGTTATACACTATAGGTAAGTTACTTCACTTCTCCGTACTTTAGTTTCCTCATCTATAAAATGGGTATGGTAACAGTAACTTCCTCATTGTATTGCACTTAATGGATTAAATTATAGTCTATTGTATCATTAAATTAATCAATTTAATGTAGATGAAATAATATCTGAAAACCTTAAAACAGCATCTGGCAAAATTAGTGCACATTCAGGACTTCAAAGGAAAAGACAGTTGTAAACCAAAACAAGCGAGGAAAAAAAATATTCAAAAAACATCTAAATCTGAACAATAGCAGTAAGCACTAGAATCTACATTGCAAGCATGTAAGTGAATGTTTATAGCCAACAGAAATATTTGCTTCTATCGTAAATGTCCACACGATATGCCAACTTTAAATAACCTAATATAAATATTAATATCCCACTTCATCACAAAATAATTAGTTGATTATTATCTCTGTAAAAGTTGACTACAGGATTTACTATGGGGAGCCATTAACTAGCAGGGTCTTTTGCTATATCAATGATTATTCACTTTACAAGCATTTAATTCATAATCAGCAATTCAGAGGAACTGAGAATACGTTTTACAGTCCCCAGCCATGCTGTATCACTAGTATTTAAAAAAATATAACTGTAAGCCTGATTCACTTAAAAAGTTAATTTGCTTAATAGAGCTTATTTTCCCACAGGGGCAAGAAAAGAGAGTCCCACACAGAGAAATGAGAATAACAAGAAAGAGAGAAAGAGAGAAAGAGAGAGTGAGAGAGAGAGGGAGAGAGGGAGGGAGGGAAGGAGGAAGGGAAGAAGGGAGGGAGGAAGGAAGGAAGGAAGGAAGGAAGGAAGGAAGGAAGGAAGGAAGGGAGGAAGGAAGGAAGGAAGGAAGGAAAGAAGGAAGGAAGGGAGGGAGGGAGGAAGGGAGGAAGGAAGGAAGGAAAGAAGAAAGAAAGGAAGAAAGAAAGAAAGAAAGAAAGAGGAAAGGGAGAGAGAAAGAAAGAAAAAGAAGGAAAGGGAGAGAGAAAGAAGAAGAAAGAGGAAGGAAGAAAGGGAGGGAGGAAGGAGGAAGGAAGGAAGGAAAGAAAAGAAACTAGTTATTTCCTTCAGCCATTTGGTAATTCACTTGAGAATAATTCTGGCAAGTACACAATTATTTTTTTTAAATGTTGTAGTAAAAAGTGGACAGTCTGGTTCATGATATTGACTTTTATGGACCCAGTCCAAGGCAACTTTTATGACTTTAAATTATCTTTACAAAGTTTGAACCCATTCCATGTCTCCTGTGGAATTTTATCTTTTTCACTGGCATGTGTAGACTGGAGTATAATTGCATAAAAATCATCTGGGTGTTTGTTGAAAATTCAGACCCCAGGGCCCCAGTGGAGGTCCTGGGTAGCTGTAAAGTGACAAGGCCTCCAGGGGAGTGGGATGGTGGGATGCTCCATCATTTCCTCCTGTAAGGTCAGGTGCCTGGGGCTTATAGACCCTGGTCCTGATCGAGACAGAATTTACCAGCAGTGGTATGGCTGAGGGAAGGCAGTAGACAGCTCTGGTTTCACTTTCTTATAGTTCTACCAGGACAAGACCTCAAGTCCTTGTTTCCTTCTTATACAGAGAACGTTGTGGATACATATAATATTGTATATACATATTATATATATATATATATATATATATATAATTTTGCTTAAACTCCTAAAATCAGGCAAAATAAAATAGGAAATATTTTATTATGGATTACCCCAGTTAATCTAGAATGAGTTTCACCTAGATTAAGATTAATTTGGAATTTAGTTAAATCTTCATCTTGCCTGTGTCACTTGTTTATATATACTAAACGTTTGAATATGAATATCAGATAACATGTTCTATTCACCATAATGTATTCTTTCCTTGGAAGATGCCAATAGTCCTTCAGAACATTCCACACTAACTCTGCATCTGCAGCATGAACACCAGTTTTCACTGAGTGGTCCGACAGGAAGAAGTGTGTTTTAAATGCCTGTTTGGATTCTGATGTCTTCTTTTTATTACCTCTCTGAATGTATCTGGTGCAGAAACTGGTGTATCTGTTTTGTAACACACACCACTGTGCACAAATCTGTGGTGACCAAGTGCACAAATCTGTGGTGACCAGGGCAGGGTCATTTCTGTGGAGACACTCAGGTGAGGAAAGTGTCCCTGGGGCTGGTTTTACTTTCTTTGTCACTAGATGTCACTGCATACACAAGTGTGCTGCTGTGACCGAGGGTAACGGGGCAGCCTGAGAGCCGGGAAAGACGCATAATAGATTCTGGAAGCCTTTCCTGTGATCCTACTTGGAAGATATCTGCACTTTGCCTCTCTCAGAGGCATTCTCACAATCTCGTTTAATTAGGCTAATCCCCCTTAATACTCTGTCATTTGACAGATTGTGTGAAATCTAATTTAAATGTGTGCACATTTTTGCCATTCATGGGAACATTTTGGAGGGTCATATGTGGTAAATGTATCTTATTCAAAGTTTCTTTTTGACTTGGAATTATGGACAGGATGCAGGTTGGCTACGTATATGCTACTTTTTTTTTTAACTGAGGTATAGTTGATTTACGGTGTTGTGTTAGTTTCCGGTGTACGGCAAAGTGATTCAGTATACATATATATTCTTTTTTATATTCTTTTCCATTATGGTTTATTGATATTGAATATAGTTCCCTGTGCTATACAGTAGGACCTTGTTGTTTATCTATTTTATTATATGCTGCTTCTAATTCAGGCTTATATCCTGCTAAAACACCAATTTGTTCTCAATCAGAATGAAACATTGAATAGGTATTCAAAATTGGCTACAAATGTAGCCTGTTTGCTAGCTATAACATTATATATTTGCTTCAAGCTAAGAAATTTCAATTAAAATTTACAATCCCTCAATCCATCCTTCCAAATTGCAGGCTTATATTTGTATCCTTTGGTGCCAAAGGTATGACCAGTGAGGCCTGTGTTCATATCCCCTCAACAGGTTTACTGTATTTGCAACATGCGCTTGAGAGATTAATTCACGTTGATACTACAGCCTTCTAGGGGGACAGTAATATACATTTTCCCCTTCTTATTCCTAGCCACCAAAGGGATTTGTGACAATCCTATTGGAAAGATCCTGTCGGGTCACAAGTGTAATTACATCTTCATATTTTTATTCACCAAGATCTCGTGGCAAGCAGGAATTTTACCCAAAGCTGCTAGCCTTTAGACTTCTTTCTGTCTTCTCCTTAGCTGCTGAACCAGATGTGAACAGATATCTTACTGAAATTTGAATAAGCAAGTCCCTAAGTTAAGGTCCTCTTCCCCTGCCTGTGATCTGTTCTAATGAAATAAGCACAAATAAGATACAAAAGACCAAGGTTAGGATCCTGAATCTTTTGTGTGGCAATGGAAAATCTGGACCTCGGTTTCCTCAACTGTTAAGAAGGAACTAATAAAATATACCTTTATCTACCTCACAATGTTGTTAGGGGAATCAAAAAGATAATAGAGTTGGAAAAAAAGTCAAAAGTGTTATAAAGATTCACGACCTTATCTTCATCTCCCTCATAATTTAATTGCAACATGTGTACTTTTAAATAAGTTTAAAACAGAGATGGATTCATATCACTTTCAAAAGTTATTTATGACCTCTTTCTTAAAGTTTATGTGATAGTGTAGCCAATAACCAAAGTTGATTAGCACCTTTGTGACGAGATATGCATTTTCCTGCACTCAGCCAGCAGGCAGTGTGTGACAAAATAAAATAGAAGGTGATATCACAAAACATGGTGGTGGTGGCTCTTCCTGGGCACCCTTACAGGTTAAATTCTGGAGACAGGACACAGATCATCTTTATTGCAGTGCAGATCTGGAGGTGCCTGGGATGGGGTCGGGGAGAGTAGAAAGCAGAGAAAAGCACAACTGCACAGCTGAAGCCATGTCAGGTCTCAGAAGAGGCAAACCTGTTAATTTAGGACCCAAACATCAGTTTTTATTTCTTAGAAATATAGCCCAAGAGAAAGTTATGTAAATCTTGTTGGATATGAAATCGTTCTTACAAAACAGCGTTTTGATGAATCTAAGGTAAACAAATCAGACCCACACAGATTAAATTTCCATTAAAGTGCACAGGATTTTAAGAATGGGTTGGGGGGAAAAGCTGAGAAAATAAGGCGAGTTTAATTAAACCTTAAATGCGGTCTGGTTTTGCCCCAAAGCTTCTCTTCAGATAGCCTTCTGACTTCCTTTTTAAAACATCGAGTCCCCACGAAATGAGCGAATTATGCTGATGATGGCACATTTGGTCAGTGGGCTACAGACCTCAGAGGGCTCCTCTCTGCCTTAGTTCAGATTTCGACGGGCACCACAGGGCTGAAAGGGATCCTCTAATTATGGGCGGGATTAGCGCTCAGCAGCCAATGTGTTGTTCTTCGTGGCTTTCAGCCCTCGTGGTTTCTCGGTTCCTTATGGTCACTGTGGCCACCTAGAAATTCTTTTCAGGAGCATAATAACCAGAGCAGCTGCTTCAGGCTGGAGCCGGGCGGAACAAAGGCGGGCGGAGGGCCCTCCCGCAGCCCCGGGCCTGTTCACAGATCCCAGTGGGCACCCTGGGGTCACATCAGACAGAACCGTGCTCCAGCCCCACTTGCTAAGGCTCCGTCCCACACGACCCACTGCACCCACTTAAGGCCTGGGGGGTATGCTCCAACAGTGTGTACTCTTTGCCAACAGAAATACTAGCAGTGGAAAAAGCTCCCCACCCAGGCCCTGCAACAGCAGGGAGACTCCTCTGGTTAACTTCCCTTTCAGATATTTCTCCTTGGAAAGCCTGAACGTCGATATGGGGACTTGATTTCTCAGAGTCTGTTTTTAATACTTATCTTTTGATGGGGTCATTTTAACCTACGAATAACCACAAATGGGGAGAAGGAGGCAGTAGGCATTTATTTCATTCTAAGACAAGTCAGGGCAGCTCCTCCTTCCTTGCTTTGTTCGTCCGTCGCCTGATGCTGCAGCGCGAACAGGTTTCCTAAGGAGCATCTGGTCCCTCTCAGAGGAGGATTCCACAGGCGTTTTGTCTCTTTCAGGTTTTCAATAGTGGCTTCTGGGGCGGGAGACCATCTGGCGGGGCGTCACCTGGCCAGTTGGGCCTGCCTGACCACACGCTGCTCTACATTCCCCTGCACTGCATCCCTCACTCCCACCCCCGCCCAGTTCAGGGGGACCTGGCGAAGGGCTGGACAATGGGGCTTAGCATTGAGCCAGAAACCCAGCATCAATAGCGCTTGTTATTAACAACAAGGCTGGATTACATAGTTTTTAGAACGTGGGCTTGTCATCAGCAAAACTGACCTTCCATCTTTCTTCATTTACATCCTAGCCCTCAGAGCACTGGACAACTTACCTGTCAGGTTCTTACACCTGCAAAAGAAGAAACATGATAATGATTGAGTTTCTGTGAAGTATTAATGAGAGAGGACTCCAGATATAAAGGTGTATTTTATATCAGGTAACAAAAGGTACATTTTACTGGGGTAGTAGAGAGCTGTTTAATAAGGGGGCTTTTATACAGTTGCAAGCATGATTTTGGAAAAGCAAGAAGGGGTCTGTGACATCCCGAAGCGGTTACCTTGGTAGGATTGAAGGGCAAAGTGAGGGAGCAGGTTCTGGAAACCAGAGGAAGTGTAGGGAGAGGAACATCCTGACACAAGCTGTGGACTTTGTCAGGGGGCGCAGCCGAAGCAGGGGGAGGAAGGCGTGTGGTGGTGGGAAAGGGTGAACACTCAGAACACAATCCTTGGACCTCACTCCCCTCCCACTGTCTGAATCTCCTGCTGGTGCCACCCATTACCCAAGCTAAGTAGCAGCCCTGACCATATCCCTTTGGCACCCAAGTATATGTGGAAGGTTTTCTGCTCTTAAGACATTTGGCCTGAGGGCATTTTGGCAGGGGAGCACGCATGGCCCACGTGTATGGCAAACGTACTGGAAAGTGGATGCTCCCCAAAGCAGCCCTAAACTGCAGGAGGGCTGGCAGGAGTCAGTGAATAAATACCCCATTTCTTCACCTTGCACCATCTCCCAGAGCTCCCCAGGACTCAGTGCCAGTTGCCTGCAATGAAAACTTGCTTGATAACATGCCCATCGTTAGGTTCATTCCCTTCCCTGTCTCTCTTCCCTACATCCTGGGATCGCCACCCAAATCAATTATTTGCACTACGATCCCTATCTCAGTGTCTGCTTCTGGGGAAGCCCAAATGAAGACAAAACCCACTAACGTAGTCCATGTGGGTCAGCCTCCCATGGTACAGAGCAGGTGAAGAAAGGTGGAGAGTGGATTTGGGGAGGTAAGGGGAGCCACCTGCAGGGTGGCTGGTTTACCTTACAGCACTTTCACTGTCTGTATTAGCTTGCCAGCTGCAGCAACAATGGTACAATGTTTCCTCATCCTGTTCCTCTATCACAGCACCCCTCAGTCAGTTACCCTATTCCCTAGGTTCCCCGCCTGTACTTGACATTTGACGCAGTAGGAGTGGTTACTGGGTCCTAGCTCAGCATTTTATATATTATATTGTGTAAGAGATGGACATGAGCCATTCGGGGTGGGACCAGGGGTAGGTGGGGGGTGGGAGATAGTGGTAGGGTTATAAAAAGATTAAGCATAAATAAAAACTAGATGATATGCCTAATAAAGATCAAAGCCTTAAAACTTGAATGAACATATTCGTATTTCATGCCATCAATTAACAACTAAAAGAGGGGTGGGTGCATGGGAACAGCAGAAATAGGAAGCCTACCAAGTATTCTTTAAATTGAAGTATGAAGACACTAAATCCTACTTTTGGCATTAGAGTCCAGGTCTGCTGTAAAAGGAGAACCAAGTATCCATTATGAAGTGCAATAAAACCAGTTTATTATAGCACATCTGAATATTTCAGTTTCCAATCAAATCTCAACATATTGCATTAGAGTTAAAATGATTAGGTAAAAAATGAGAAGGACTTCAACCAAATCATTTACTGGAGCATAATTAACCCTAGGGCCTATAACGGAGACTGGCATGCAGTTGGTACTTAGTAAATAATTGAGGGGTGAATGGAAAGATGGATGATTGCATGGGTTAGCCTAGTAGTATCAAACTAAAGGAATCCAACAGGAATCAAAGTACTAATATTCATCCACAGTCTTCCTTGTCCAAAATGATTTTAATACTTTTCTCATGAATTGTGTGCATGTGTGTATATATGGTGTGCCTCCTCTCTCTGTGCTCTGAATCCTTCTGGGTTCCAACCTACCCCCTCAGGGGTCTTCATTTCTTGAGAGGCAGGATGGATTTCATCTTGATGGAGATTTGAGTCCCTGCCAGAATCCCTTGGAGTGTTTGAATGATGTGAGTTTCTAGGAACAACTCCAGATCCCTTAAAGCATAATTTCCGTGGGAAGAGCCTCAACATCTATATTTTAATTAAGCATATGCAAGTGAGGGACTAGTTATGTGTGTTTCATGGGTTTCCATTTCAACACGACAATAAGGCCCAAGGCTGAGGTAGACAACAAATGCTCTCATCTATCTGATCACTTAGTTTTGTTAACTGATGTAAGTGGCAATTAATGGAGAGTGTATTTGCCAAACCACTGTAATCCCCATAGCTCTTCCCTATGGAGGAAACCATGGTTTTATACATTTTGAGGGGGTGGTTGGGGGAAGTTGCTGTTTTGTATAAACAAATTCACATTTAAATCGTATTTATGATCTCTGTGGCATATTGCATAAGACTTGGGGCAAAATGTTTGTTGTTTTTAATTAAATTGAATTTTTTTACTGAATTAAAAATATTTGAGTCCCTCAAATCACATGGAGTGCAGGACACCTCATTTAAACTTCCAATATGTTATTTAGTTAAAGACTCTGAGCAAGGGAATCCGAGGAAATGGACTGATGTCACTCTCCAGTATGACCCCGGAGTCCCCAGAATTTCCCTTGGCAATTTCAAGGGCTGCCCCAGCTGTGAATAGAAGTGAGTTGGAAGTTTTGTTTCACATTTGACCTGGAATGAATTGCTCCAGACATACTAATTGGATAGGGTGTTAAGGTATATAAACATAAGCAAAAACAATGACAAAGAAAACATTACAGCCTCTACTGAGGATGACTTTATTTACAGTGGTTCTTTTTTTCTTTTTCAGGTGTGTTGGGTGTGTTTTATTTATTTATTTATTATTTTTAACATCTTTATTGGAGTACAATTGCTTTACAGTGGTGTGTTAGTGTCTGCTTTATCACAAAGTGAATCAGCTATACATATACATATGTCCCCATATCTCTTCCCTCTTGCGTCTCCCTCCCTCCCACCCTCCCTATCCCACCCCTCTAGGTGCTCACAAAGCACTGAGCTGATCTCTCTGTACAGTGGTTCTTGGAAGTTAAAAACTATAAAGAAACTCTCTTCTGATATGAAGCTTTCATTTCTTCCTTATGAGATATAATTAACCTTTATACAAAAATTAAGGATAGCATATTTTGTGAGAAAGAACCTACATGTACATAATCTCCAAGTCAGAAAAGTAAATATTACGTATTTATTTTTAATGCAGTTGTATGAGTTTCAACTAGAAAATTATTTTAAACTACTAATCAGATGGATTCTACTTTATTATTGAAGCATATAGGATAAAATGTATTAAAGGTTCAGCATCAAACATAAAGTGAACCATATTACATAAATGCCACTGAGTGAAAAATCACAGTGGTTAAGAATCATATTTATTTTTAAATACTCTTTACCCAATGTTGTTTAAATATGGGAGCTTTATTCTAGGAGCACTTTGTGGTGATAGAGCCCAAGACCCAAACAACTCACGTATACATAGGGGATAGGGGACCACATAATTTATCATCCATACTCGGGCCATTTTTGACAGAAATGGGACGCTATTTATAATTAAGATAGAATGGTAGGTATGATCTGGGACCATCTTTGGAAAATTGGATGTGTCGTCACCCTACCTGCATACTTTATTCCTAAAAGTGTAAATTCCTTATATATTTTGTGTAGCTTTTTACTGTGCAAGCTGTTTTGTAACTTAAAAGAAATTAGGCCTCTTTCAAAAGAAAAAATCAACTTTCAGGAGATAAAATAAGTAAAAATAAATTTCAAGAGGGAAGTAACTGCACTGCCAAACAAATGTTTGTTGGATGAATGAATAATGATAAACATTTATTTGAGTGCTTCCTATATGCCAAGTACTGCATTGAGTGTTTTCCTCATTTCATCCTTTTTTATGCAGGTAAAAAGCTGTGTTCTAGAGAAAGAGAGATATCCATGTAACATAATAAATAAGTGCTGAAGTCAAGAATTGAACTCAGGTAATTGGACTTAATAGTGGAGTTCTTAACTCCTCAACTGCCACAGTGGAGAAGGAGAGTAATTGATTCATATCTGACTTCTAGCATTTTGAGCTTTAATGATATAATACTGACAGATATAAGGAAATTGGGAGTAAAAGTCATTGAAGAGTGGGAAGTGGAGATGATGAATTAAGTTTTGATGTAAAACCAAAGCAATAGAGGTAGAAGAAGTATTAGTTAGAAACCAACTGTCCCCAAAGCCCTCTCTTAAAGGAGCATCTAAGTGCCCCCAAAATTAGTTATTAAATGCATCACTGGTGGGTTGGAGACTAGACCTCTCCTTTCCCCACCTGACACTTCTTCCATGAATAGCACTGGGTGGCCAACAAGGAGGGCCCAGGAGGCAATTGGAGAAACGGGATGGAAACTTGAGAGGGAGATGACAGATATGGATGCATGTGGGAGTGTCCTCCTTGAAGAAAGTTTAGCATGGAAACCATGAATGTGAGGGTGATCTCTCAAAATGGAGTGGAAAAAAGAGATGTAGTGAAATAAATCATGGGAGGTCTCTACAGAGTAAGGGCTGAAGGGAGGACACAGAAGCAGCAAGACAGACAGGCTACAAGTGACCTGAAGGTAGGAATAAAAACATGACCAGGCAGAGTTTTAGAGACTGAGGAGGAGAGGACTCAAGAAGGATACATGTCTAGGTGATATGGGAGAGACTCAGGATTTGGTTTCCATCAGGTGCTAGTTCCATAGTTATGAATTCTGCATATATTAGCTTATTTGCTTTCATAATAGTTCTAGGAGGCAGGCATTATGGTTCCTGTTTTACAGATGCCACACAAGGGACAGAAAGGCCACCAAACAGAGGAACATCAGGAAACTATCACCTGAGAGCTGGGATATTTCCCAGAGTCCAGGACCTAGAATATCCAACAGAAGCAAGATCCATGCTAGACTCATGTCCAGTGGACCTGGGGCCATGGAGGAGATGTGGCTGATAACAGAGACACCATAGGAAGCAAAAAGAGAGAGACGTATCCCGGCTTCCCTTTCCCTCCCTCCCAAACTTCAATTTTCAGCTGGTTTCTTCCATTGGCTGAACCTATCAAGAGTCCAAAAGGCAAGGCAGCTTGGGAAAATGAGTCCTGTAATATACAGTGGAAGATGAGAAGGGCAGAAGATACCTCTGAGAGCAAACAGGAAGTTCACTGGCATATCCACACATAGGATACTTGTTGTACATTACTTCTGCATACATCCAACTGGCAAAAATTCAGTCACATGTCCCCACTTTAGCTGCAAGGGGGGCTGTGTGCCCAAGAAGGAGAGGGTAACATGGAAAATGGTGACCATGGTAGTTTCTATCCCAAGCACCTACAATATGAAATGCACCATAGTGGCCACTGTGAGAAATGCAAGAGTGACTAAGCTATAACTGCAGCTCACATCACAATCAACATAGTCATAACCTAGAAAGATTGTAAAAGGTACAATAGTAGAGGTGTCATGCGATGCCAGATTTCTTGGAAGAGATCCAATCTGATGGGAGTATGAAACTGGAAGAATTTTTGGAGGTTATAGGATTTGAATGGATTTTGACAAGCAAGGCTGTGGGCAAAGCCATCCCAGACATAGAGGAGAGCTGAATAAGATTTACAGAGATAGAACTTGTGTGTGTGTGTGTGTGTATGTGTGTTTAGGGAACTGAAAGTAGACTAAGGGGGCAAATATGTGTCAGTCATGGTGGTTTGAATAATTAGAAATAAAAATAGCAAATAATCATGTATGGACATTGGATTAAGATAATGGAAGAACCGGGAATTCCCTGGCGGTCCAGTGGTTAGGACTCAGCACTCTCACTGCCGAGGGCCTGGGTTTGATCCCTGGTCGAGGAACTAAGATCCTACAGGCCATGTGGAGCAGCTAAAAAAAAAAAAACAAAAAACAAAAAGAAAGATAACGGAGGAATTGGAAAGGTCAGTGTGGGGAACAATGAATCTTTATTCCATCCTTATATACAATTCAGAACCATAGAAAGATTTTGAGCAAGGTAGTCATATAATCAGAGCTGTGTTTTAGGAATTGAACATCAGGCAGCATGTAAATGAGTCTTCTGACTGAATTGTGTCCCTCCAACTTCATCTGTATAAGTCCTTATCCCCAGGACCTCAGAATGGGACTGCATTTGGAGATATGGTCTTTAAAGAGGTAATGAAGTTAAAATGAGGTCACTCAGGTGGGCCCTGATCCATTATGATGGGTCTTTATAAGAAGAGGAAATCAGGACACGGATACACACACAGGGAAGACCACATGAGGACTAAGGGGAGGGGTCTCGGAAGAAATCAACCCTGCTAACACCTTGGTCTTGAATTTTCAGCCTCCAGAATTGTGAGAATACGACTTTCTGCTGTTTGAGCCACCCAGGTTGTGACGCTTCGTATTTTACAGCTCTAGCAAAGTAATACAATGGGTCTGGCACTTACTGCACCTTGGTTTGATAACCTATGCACAGCAGAATAGAGGTAAATTTTCTTCTTAATAAATTCATGTGACATGCTTTAAGAGCTTAACTTTCTCCCACTTTGGAGGGCCTTTAGCAACCATATTTTGATCGCTGAGAGGACTCAAGCTTCAGAAGTATGGTCTCCTGAAATACATAGAGCATGAGTTCTTTTAATCTAAAAATGTCAGTTCATAGAGTTAAAGCACACAAGGGTAGCATTTCGGTTATCTACTGCCAAAGTAACAAACTACCACAAATCTTAGTGGCTTAATACAGCAATCTTGGTTTTCGTTTTTGCTTTTCTCATGAAGCTACAGGTAAGCTGAGCAGTTCTGTTAACCTGGACCATAGTTGGCTCATTTCAGCTGGGCTCACTCGTTTGTCTGTAGCCAACTGGCAGGTGGCCTAGGATCTGGCTGGTCTAGGATAGCATTGGCCTAAATGACTTGGCTCTGCTGCATATGATCATCATCTTCCAGCAGGTTACCCTGGGCTTGTTATCACAGAAAAGCAGTGGAGTAAAAGAGATGACCAGAGAATTTATGGGCTCTTGAGGCCTAGATCCTAAACTGGCACATTATCTCTTCTGCAGCTTTCTATTGGACCAAGTAAGTCACATGTCCAAACCCAAATTCAAGAAGTGCATAAAAGAGACTCTACCCTTTAATGGAAGTAGCTTTAAATTCCCATTACCAAGGGCAAGGATGCTGGGAGCAGTTAAAAAAAAAAAAAAGTAGGGCCATTTGCACAATCAGTCAAAGGTAGATGATTGCCAATGGTCAAAGCTTGAACCACAAGTATCACTGAGTTACCTTAAAAGGGAACACCCAGTCAGATCCCCCATCCAATGAAGGAATTTCCCTAAATTCAACACACAAAGACAAAACAAAAACCCTCAAAGAAGATTGCCACCACCTGACCATTTGACCTAACTTTTCTCATTAGGCGAAAAAAGGAAAAACACGGCAGCTCTCCCACACTGCTGTTCCACGCTCAGTTTATCTGGCTTCTGCTATGAGTCACAGCTGACTGAGGGGTGGGGATGGGTCATGAGTCATGGCCTAAAACAAAGGTAGAATTTGATGGGGCTGGACCAGAAGGCGGGAGAGAAGACACTGCAAGTTCAGGCATTAACTCAGTATTTAGGGTGATTTCTTCTTTCCTGCAGCTGGGAAAATTGGGAAGTGTGCCCTCTTCTGAAATCCAAAGGAGGATGTCCCACATGGGCCCTGTGCAGCTGGGTTGAGGGCACTCAGACCTTTGTGTCTCCTAGGGAGTCCACTTGTTGATTTCAGAAGTGTTTATATCATTGCCCTCAAGGTGCTACAACTACCCTTCATCCCCATGTGCCTGGTCAACAGACCGTTTCACCCTACCATCCCCAGGAGCAAGTTACCTGGTTGGTTTGAGAAGTTAATATTTAGAAAGACTAATGGTTGCCTATGGTTTTCTGCAAGAAAGGAAGAAATAAGCCAACATTATCTTTTGACCCACTCCCACATATATTTGCAGATGACGACTTAAAAAAAAATCCTTGGCTCAATGACAGTGTAGCTTCACTATGGTAGGAATTTTTCTAAGCTAGTACTCTCTATTTTCATGTGGCTGCACAGTAGCCTGCCTAGAGTACATAAATATTTGTGCATCTGGCCTCAAGCAATTAACATGTCTCCTACCCTGGGGTAAAAATTAAATGAAAATTCTGTCACCCCCAAATAAATCTGGAAACAGAATTCCTGAGTGTTTGCCAAATAAGGTGACTCCCAGCCTTAAGATGCTGAACTTTGGAACAACGGTCATAGAAACAAAGGCAAGGCACGGTTGGCTCCCATTCAACCTGGTCAACAACATCCTTCATTACAGGACGTGGCATCATTTTGATTCACAGCAGAATAAAAGGAATCTATTTGTATATTTGGAAGTTTGAGTGAGGATTTCCTGAGTTCCTGATGAAGTCATTCCTGCCTTACAACAGCCTTGCTTGTCCCACTAGAGTTAGAACCGGGTCACCATTTCCATACAAGTGTGTGAACCCACTTTGGGCTCCTGTGCATGTGCGCACACACACGGACACATACACACACACACACACACACACTCATTTCATTTCAGCATCTAACTAAAACTCAGTCATACATAATCTTGTCCCAGATAATGCTGGCCTCAAATCAAAATTTCAGCTCAAAAGGAAAATGCTTTAAGCTAATCTTATATTTGCATTGCCTGCCAATGAGAGAGTGCCTTTTGTTAAATCACTTAGAACACATGTGCCCTAGACATAGTATTTAATGGGGACAGAAATAGAGAAAAATGTTGGCTCCTGGTATCCAGGAAAGATGCCACTGGCCTCATAAGCTTCTTCCCACAGATATAGTCACAAACAAAAGATAACCTAACTTTGAACTATAAAAGTCTTGCTTTCCTATGATCCAGTTCTTCAAAGAAAGTCTTAGGGTGTTATCACTGATCTGTGATGGGCTTGCCTTAAGTTCTCATGGCCATTAATACTATGTGCTCTGCAGAGACCGTGAATTCCACCAAAGGAATTGTCTGCAGGATTAGGCTCTGAGGAGCACATACTCCCCCTGTGCTGTCCGTGGCACAGGATCTGGGATTGGAGAGGCCAGAAGGGATGAGAGGCTGATTGCAAAACCCCAGGGAGCACATATGCAGCCTACATGAATAACAATAGCCCTGAGGGGTGGTTGCAGCAGATTCTGAGGGAACCCTATCCATACCCCTTACCCCTACTCCTTCAGGGCACAGCAGCCCAACTTTCTCTTTGCCTAAGGGCTTTCTGTGGCCCCCATATCCAGCAGCTTAGCCACTCACATGATGGGCAAGAAGTGAAAGGGAATTAACATCCACTGGAAGTAACTTTCAATGAATGTCAGATAGTAATCGTTGTATACATACCCCAGTTCCCTTGCTTCACACCATTTCCCAGCAGTCCCCAGCAGAACTAAGTTCCAGTTGCTCACAGCAGTATCTGATTCAGCAAAAAAACCTTTATGGGCTACCTTCCTTTCCCTGTCTCACTTTTCCTCTCCCACATCTGTATTTCTTTTACTTTCCTCCCAAACTATTTACCATTGAATTGATGTCACAGGGGCTGCTTTGGGGAAACCCAATCTAGGAGAGGAGCAAACTTAGTTAAAACCTCCTCTTTTATGTAACTCTGGGGAACGAGTAAAGCATCCTTACTTTCCATCCTGAACAGGAATCTATCCCATGACATTTTTGGACCCTGCCTTTGAGGAGATGGAACTCACCACAACACAGCCCCTGACTGTCCTGTTTGCTCCTCTGGACACATGCCAGCTTACCCATCATACAGGAAGCTCCCAGGATGAGGGCAAAGTTCTATGAGTTCTGATCTTTACAAGGCAGAGGAGATTCAACTTAGCTCTTTTTCCTTGTGGCCCACTGCTGATTTCCAAATTGAGTCTAGTCCCAGATTTCCCTCTGGTTTTCATATAGCCTGCATCATTTTGCTTTTACTTATATTCTCAGATCAGATCATGTCACTCAATGGAGAAGTGATCATGTCAGTTCAACCTGGCAGAGGCTCTCTTGCCCTAAAATGACAGCTATTGAGTCCTCACCATGGTCTGCAAGGCTCTCTGATGACTTGATTCCTGGAGACCAGTCTAACATCATTTCCTAGACCTTTCTTCTCCACTCCTTGCTTTTCTTCAAACATGCCCACATTTTCCAGTTGTGGGATTTTGCATCAGCTGGTCCCTCTGTCTGGGGCACTCTGATGTGCGTGAGTCTCCTCCTCACTTTACTCAAGTCTTTGTGCAAATGTCAGCACCTCAAACAGGTCTTTTTTGACCAACCCAGCACCCCTTTAATTCTTTATCCCTTACCCTACTGGTTTCTCTTTAGAGTTGTCCGTACCCATTGGCATTATATGTACTTGTTTAGATGCTTTGTGCTGGTCTTCCACTGCAATGTGAGAGCCACCATTATATTACTGCCACCATGTGCCCAGCACACAGAAGATGGTCAATTAATGTTTGTTTGGCTGACTGAATTAATATATGGTATTAACTTAGTAAAGTGATCTATCAAATATTTTTTACCAGAATAATAATTAACATGTAGTCCAGATTTTTCTTATATTGTATATTTCTCCTTATAGATTAATTTCATTTTAAATGACTGATTCTTTACTTTCCAAAGATACATTTTGACAGTTTTCCAATTTGTTTGATTTGGTTTGGCATGGTTATTTAATCCCAAGTTAGAAGGATGTATAAAGATAGAGATGTACTGATTGACAAATTAAGTAACAAAGCACAGACAACATACCTCAAACTGGACTACTAGCATCTACGCCCATCCCTCCATTCAACAGGTATTAATTGAACATCTACTATATTCTAGGCACTGTGATAAATGCCAGGGGTGTATCAGAGAATACAACAGTCAAATATCCCTGACCTCATAGAACTTATATTCTGAAAGAGGAGATCCACAAGGAAATGTAAACGTAATGAATAATTAAGCTATCTAGTATGTTTGACGAATACACCAGGGTGGTCAGGGGAGGCCTCAGTGGGAAGTTGACTTCTGGGTGAAACTTGAATTAGTGAGAGTGAAGCCACGCTCATGTACATGGAAGGAGAGTTCCAGGCAGAGAGAACAGCCAGAGCAGAGGCTGAGGTGGGAGCAGAGTGCCAGGCGTGTACAGAGAGAGCAAGCCAGAGGCCACTGACTGAGGAGGAAGAGTTGGGAGAGGTGATGCATAGAAGAAACAGAAAGCAGGTCACACAGGTCCCTGGAGGCATTAAAAGTACTTTGATTTTCACATATGCCGATAATTTTTAAAAGGCAATCAATAGTAGCTGTTGCCAACCTATTCAACTAAATAATGCTTCCTCGTTGATCCATATAAAAAGCTATTCCAGTTAAACAAAGCATGTTGTCATTGTTGTTAATGATGTTATTATATTATTGTCTCTTAGTAAGATGATTGCTACTATATTTTTTCTTAATTACTCAGGAGCAAGATATTTTATTGATGATAAATACATAATGGAAAAGATAATTTGTGAAATAAAAATAAGAGGTTTGGTAGACTGGCTCTTCTTTAATTTTTATTGTAATAGATTTGTTGAGATATAGTTCATATACCATTCATTTTGTCCCATTTGGGCAACCATCATCATGGTCAATTTTAGAACCTTTCCATCACCCCCAAAAGAAACCCCATACGCCTTAACAGTAAGTCCTCATTCTCTTCAACCCCTCTCTCCAACCCCTAGGCAACCACTAATCTACTACTTTCTGTCTCTCTGACTTTGTTTAATCTGGGCTTCATATAAATGGAATAGGTGTCCTTTGAGTCTGGCTTCTTTGCCTGTATAATATTTCCAAGGTTCACCCATGCTGTAGCATGGATCAGTAACTCGTTCCTTTTTATGGCTGAATAATGTTCCATTGTATGGATAGACCCCAGTTTAGTTATCTGTGTGTCAGTTGATAGACAACTGGGGGTTTTCCACCCTTTGGCTATCATGAATAATGCTGCCATAAACATTTATATGCAAGTTTTTGTGTTTTCATTTCTCTCCATTCTACTTCTACGAATGCAATGCATTGGCTCTTAAAATCCATGGTAAGGGACTGTTAATACTGCTAAGATTAACTGATAACAATTTTTAAATCTGAGTTGATGAATCAGTTTAAAAAGAGCTATTAAAACAAATTCAAGAATGATTTAGGGGAAGACCCTCAAAATTGATCCACATGTCAAAGCCAATAAGTTAGCTAGTGAAGCCTTTGAGAACTAGATGGAATTTGTGCAAAACTGTGCAAAAGGTTGAAAAAAAATCATATGTTAAAAGAAAAGAAAGAAATATAGAATGAAAGTAAATATAGAGAAAGAGTTATCTTGGCCACTGAAGCATTTCATTGTGTCAAGTGAGTTCACAGAAGAGCAGATCTCATCTGTGGTGGGAGCTGAGCCGTATATTGCCAGGCAGGTGATGTCCATCCCTGTGGCGTCACAAGTTGGAACAGCAGAGCCCCATAGGGAAACATTTATCAAATCATAAATACCCACCAGTGCTCCTTTGTGACTGGTACTGGAAGAAGTATGCACGAAAGAGGCCTCAGGGACTTACAGTCTAGTTGGAGACAAAATTACAAGCGGTCAAAGCCCAGAGATGTCAGGAATTGTTCGCAAAGTATGAAACAATTTTCATCTGAGGGTGTGGTGCCAGCTTGTTCTTAAAAATCATAATTCATTTGCCCTAAAGTGCTTCTTTCTCCAGAAATCCTCCCAGGGCGCTGGGGTTTCCCACCACCAGCAGTGCTCATAGGATGGGTGGATGGACACCCAGAGGGTTTGGGAGCCAAGGAGGTGAGAGGATCTTGGCCACAAAATCTGATGGTCCTGCTTTTGTGGGCTTGAGTCAGACTCCAGTGAGAATGTGGTAAGGATTCTGTGGTCTAATAGGTCATCCCCTCCTGCTTGTCTGACTCAGGGCGATGAGTGTCCCCTACTATGCTCAGAGGTGGTGGGAGCCCAGCCCAGCCAAGTAGAGGCAGAGGTGGCTGCTGGCCTCAGAGTAGGGATGTGGGGCAATGGAAGAGGCCAGTGACTAGCTGGGGAGAGCGGCACTGACCAGTTCCAAAGGAGCTGCTTACCCAGCAGGATCCAGGACCCCAACTCTGTATCTCCGCCCCTCCTTCCTCCTGCTGGCATGTATTTCCAGAGACCCACAACCTCTAAAAGTGGACAAAGCTGTTTTTCTGGTCATCTCCCTCTGCGCAGCTTTTGCACTCTTTTAAAATCATCCTGGGACGTGAAGGGCTGAAGTTTGCTCTTCACATAACCTGTAACAAAATCAGAAGCAGTGAGGCATGGGTCACAATCTTCCTATGAAAAATCTTTCTCATTACATTAAATTCCCTCCTTTGAAAGATGTGACTCAGCTGGTCACATGGCTCTAAAATGGACCTTGTCACCAAAGATTCATAAGGAGATTAGAGGAGAGGAAATGGAGAGTCTTTCAGAAATGTTCCTTTTTATTTCCCCCGTATGACCTGAATATCAGGAAATCTGAGAGCTAAATAAGATCTCATACATTATCCACCACAATGCCCTCATTTTCTGGAGGAGTACACCTGAGGCCCCAAAAGAGTGAAAGTGACAGGAATAAGGCCACAGAGGGAGCAGCAGCTGAGCAGGGCTTGGAACACTCATCTCCTGCCTTTCAAGCCCCTACTCCTTCCACACACCACAGTCAGCCAAGAAATCAGATTAATGAAAGAATCCTCAGAAAATATTTGCCCCGGGTTTCGAAGGTTGCCTTATGTTTGCTATACTTTTCTCACTCTACCCCTTGCCAGACCATGAGGTAGCTAAGAATGTCAATGACCACATTCTGAAGTTAATTCTGATGACTTTTCTAAAGTTTGTTTGACTTATCAGTATATTAGTGAAGAAGAAAACTTTTCCTTGCAGGAATAATGACAGCTATAGGCAACTTCCTAATATCATATCATGGCAAAAGTAGGCAGGGGAAAATGTCCTTTTAAACAAGTGCAAAACCAACAATGTCTGCTTAGGTCAGCTGACCACCCAGTGGTGTGCTGGTATACGGTGGTCAACTGACTTGCCAAGACAAAACCCTGGTCTGTAGAATTTGCTAATTCTCAGCTGTATATACTGCCACCATGGGCAGTTTCAATGGATCAATGCAGTGTCACTAACTCAGAGCTGGGAAAAGATGTATCATACCATACCATTGTATAATATTTCTACCACCCAGATGGAATTGATAAATAACCTCAAGAGCATAGACAGTAGTAAAATGTGGTAAAATAACTGAGAAGTGATGAGTTTTGAGTATTCGCTACCTTTGTTTTTAATGTAACTTATTTCACTGTGAATTTATTAATTTAATTTTTAATAGCAAGTATATAGAACATCCAGCTAAAGAAAAATCCTGAAAATTCAACAATTGACTCACCAACAGGTACAGGCTGGCTTCAGCAGAACACTAGAATCAGCTGCTCCAAACTTTGTTGACTTAGTAAAGTAACCTGCAATGCTGCCCTCCTGGGAATGTGTAAACATTAGCCATAAACAAACTAAGGAGTCTTGGCCCCTTTGCTTTTATTCATAAAGTTACTAGTCCTTATAAAACTATTCTTCCCTGGGAAAGATGCAACAAACAATAGGCAGAAATAAAAACTGTGGTTGTAAACGTGGTTCATCTCATCCCTTCCATCCAGTTTGGTGACTTACGTGCTGTACTTCATCTCCAAGTGTGATAACAACAAGAACTAAATATAATCTTTTCTCTTGTGGCTAAGACTTATCAATGAGAGAAAGCAAAGGCATTATGCTAAAAACTTCACACATCTCATTTAGTTCTCACAACAGTTTATTCCCATTTTACAAAAGAGGAGTTTGAAGCTTGGTGAGTATAATTAATCTTCCTAAGATTATAGTTGTTAAAAAGCAAAGCCAGAACTTAAACCTAATACTGTTTGATTCTAGAGTCTGGCTTTAATTAAGGCTAAAGCATGATTAAAGGAACAGAGTGTGAATGAGGTACTAAAACAATTCTTATAGGGACTAAAGAAAAAGGCATTGTGAAAATGACTATTCATGAGAGTTAGACCTAAAGCCATTATGCAGTCAAAGCTGTCAATAAAGTAGAATAATAGCCTTATGAAGTGATCATTTAATGTACCTGGAGAAGAATGAGAGACTGTATCAGTTACCTATTGTCGCAGTAGCACTGTAATAAACAACCACAAAACCTCAGTAGTGTACAAAAATAACTATTCATGTTCACCCATCTTGAATCAACTGCAGGCAGGTTAATCTGTAGTGATCTTGCCAGGGATTGCTCTCATGTGTGGGGTTCAGCCAGTACTGCCTAACGTATGATGACTTTGGCTGGAATGACTTGGCTCTGCTTTAGATATTTCTTATCTTCCAGTAGGTTAACCAAGGCATGTTCTCATGGCGATAGAGGCACAAGAGCATAAGCAGACACATAAGGCCTCTTGAGCCTCAGCTTGGAACAGGTATAGTATCACTTGTGCCTCTTTCTATTGGTTAAATCAAATCACAAGAATAGCCTACCTTTAAGCAGTGGTAAAACAGACTCCATCTCTTTAGTGAAAGGAACTCCAAAGTCACATAGTGAAGGGCATGGGTATAGAGAGGAGTAAAGAATTAACACCATTAATGCAATGAATCTACCAAGAGGTGAGCAGGGTGGTCAGTGTAGAATGTGGAGTGATCACTTGGTGCTCATACACTGTCATACTTCATGAACTCTACTCCCTGCTACTTACTTTAAACCAGGCTATGACTAGTCCTGGGCCAGCAGTCTGATACCTTGGAAGGAGTCATGAACTTGGGTCCTGGCCCACATCAACTCCTTACTGAGTGCATAGATCACTGATCCAGTGTTGAAGCTTGGAATTCTTCCCATCTACAACATGCATCAACATGTGTTTATTCCTCACTGAAAACTTTGTTGTGAATGTGTAGAAGGGGGTGTGAGTAGGATTACATGCCTAAATTCTCCATTCTGGTCAGTTAATAACCCTCTTTTTCCTTCTTTCCAATTCCTTATGTCATGTGTCAGCCCTTCCATATCTGCTCTTCCCCTTCATAACTTAGCTCTCTGCTCACAGAAGCTAATATATATGGACCACATCAGAAGGCTTCAATGCCCAGTGCCTTCCAACTGAGATTACTAAAGAGGAAGGCTCAGGAGAGCTAGGAGGAGGAGGAGAATGAGGTCAGGGTATTTATGCCCCGGATTCTCTTCCTGTGAGGTCACCTTGGCTTTCTGACCTAAATGACTCACTCTTGCTCTTTTTCCAGATCCTGGAAGCCATTCACTCTCATTTTTCTGGGCCCATGGATGACAACGGCCCCAGATTTCTATACCATCCCTCAATGTCCCCTCAACACTCTTTATAACTGAACTCTACATCAATAAACCTCCCTCAACTTATTCTAATTTGAGAGTGCCTTCTGTTTCCTATAGGAATTCCACCAAGTACACTCTCATATATAGAGAACACTCAATGGTTCCCCAAGAGAAATGATCTAAGATTTCATCTTATCATTTAATCCTGCTCAAAATGCAGAATATCCACATGATACTCAACAATTATACAACTGTGTCTAAGTATGGCTCTTCTCAGTCAAGAAATGTATGAACTAAACATGTTTTCTGCTCACTCCTCATTATATAATGGTGGAAGGGAAATAAGATTAACAGCAATAAACAGGAACAATGGAAGACACAGAGCATTCATTTGTCTACTCTGCCTGGGAAGACTTCTAAGGACCTGGGGATGAAAAATGTTACTTGATTAGACATGGATTCTGTCCTCTGGGGGGAGACTCCTTGCCCATTGTTCTCCAAGATCCTTGGATCCCTTTCCAGGATATTCTTATTTGTCCATTATATCCCTTGACGACATTTAATGGGCCTTGGGGAATATGCTGCCCTTTAAGACTGTACTTCTTTTCAGCCTGCTTCTTGGTTGAGGAGTCATTTTAAACCTCAATAGTTACAGATGTTTTTAGACAGGATTTATAGCTTCTTTGGCAGTAAAAAGTTCTCGAAAGCTCAGTAAGCCTCTAGTTCACTTGATTGCAGTAAGTTCTACGTATCAGTAATCACACAGTTCTTTTCAGTATACTCTAAAATGCTTATTTTCTCACCTTCTCAGCATTTGCATCTAGCTTTTAATTTATTGAGACTGTAGGCTCTAGTGAGGTCATATTTAAAAAAAAAAAAAAAAAGAAAAGAAACCCTTTGCTCTGAAAGATCTTACTGGTAAAATTGGCCTTAAAAGCCCTTTTAAGTCCCAGTACCTATTTTTTGGGGGTCTCAAAGCCAGCTTTCCCCATATTTATGTACTATATTTACTCCCTTTTAGTTCTGCATATGCACCAGCCAATTCTCTCTGAAATCACCCTTCTCAAATCTTTGACCCCTTGTCAAATCTAGCTACAAAAAAAGCAACAGCCAAACTAAGGTTCTGTTTTTCAGTGTCTTTCCCGAGACTTTCTGGCTTACAACTCATGTCATCTGGTATCAAGAAAACTTCCCCAGGTGGCAGTTTTAGCAAATATTTTGTTCCTGCAAAACATGATCATCATGCTTTTAACCTCCAACATGTTTCATCACTGCATACCACCAGTCACTAATCCAAAGCTACATATTTTAGGATTTTGATGTGTGTCTTAGTCCAAGCTGCTGTTACAAAATTTTATAGATGGGTGGCTTGAAAACAACAGAATTTTTTTCCTCACAGTGTTGGAGGGTGGAAGTCCAAGATTAGAGTGCCAGCGCAGTCACTTCTGCCTGGTGAGTCCCCTTGAAGCTGCAGACTTCTGACTCACTGTGTCCTCAGATGGCAGAGAAGGAAACAAACACTCTCATAACGTTTATAAGGGCACTAATCCCATTCATGAGGGCTCCAGCCTCATGGCCTCATCTAATCCTAATTACATCCCAAAGGTCTCACCTCCTAAAACTGTCACATTGGAAGGTAGAGTTCTAAAATGTGAATTTTGGAGGGGAACACAAACATTTAGTCCATAACAATGTATGACACTCTACTTCTGGTAACAATTCTGACACTAGTCAGGGTAATGCTAGCCTATGCTGTGGTTACAGATTAACCCTGAAAACACAGTTTATTAGCATAACAAAGCTTTCTACATTCTATCATTTTTCTCTATCATTCATTTGACATATCCAACAAAGGTGTCTGACACACACCTCTTTATGACAGCATAGCCAAGGGAGAAAATCTGTGGAAAACACATACAAGCTCTTATTGTAATATGTGACCAGAAGTGAGCTCATCACTTCCACTCACATCATCAGTCAGAACAAATCATCATGGGCTGCGAAAGGTGGGGACTATATGGAGATTCCATTAGTACCTCCCCTTGCATCACATGTGTATAAGACACATCTTTCAAATGACATGTGGCGTAGCTTAGACACTTCTACAGCCATCAGCTGTATTTTTTTGTCAGTAAAAATTGCTTATCCACTATCAATTAAATGATATTGAAAATTTTACACAAGAAGATCACTGATAATAAAGAGAACAAAAAACTGTAGCATTTTTCCACATGCCACACTTTAGTCTCCCCACCTTGCCCTTATACAAGCTGTGCCTCTGCCTGGAATTTTGTTCTTTACGTGGAGAAACAACCATTTTGGTCACCTTTCAAGTCCAAGTTCTAGTATGATTTCTTTGGGGAGGATTCACAAATGCCTCCTCCCAACTCTTAGTTTTCTCCTCCTGTGTTTTCCAGAGTGCTACATCCACATTCTATTATATAGTCATTATAATCTATCTATTTATCTATCTATCTATCTATCTATCTATCTATCTATCTATCTATCCATCTATCTAATCAATATTATATATTGGTATATTGATATATATAATCAATATAATATATTATATAATCATTATACCATGTTACCATTTGTAATAATTACACATTGTCACCCTCACTGGGCTTTGAGCTCCTCAAAAAATAACAATAATGATAGCCTATATTTATCGAGTATGTGTTATGTACCAAGTACTCTTCTAAATGCTTTATATGCATTAATAAATTTAGTACTGAATAGAATTCTATTGCTATCTCCATCTTGCAGATGAGAAAAGAAAACTACAGGGCAGTAAATTTACTTGTTCAAGGTTTATTTTGTCATCCCAAGCACCCAGCACAGCCTTGCACACATGAGGCTGTTGAATAAATGGACAGATTCCTCCTGCCATCCCACTTGTGCTGTCTTTTTCCCCATTTATTCTGTGAACCCTCTACATTCCATTATCATGTCTCCTTCTCTAAGACCACTCCTAACAACCGTGACCCACCCAGATCTTCCCACCTAAGGAAACTCTTGTTACAAGTTACATCCCTATTATTCAATTTAAGTTTCGATTATTCTTGGTTTCAACCTTTTTATCTGGCTTTCCCAGTGAAACTCTTTATACCGTGTTTTCTGTATATTTGGAAGATTGCTTAGCACAGACCTCACTAGAAACAAGGGGTCCCACACAGTGCTTGTTAATTGAGCAGCTAGTAAGAAGACATTGGAACTTTTGCCATCTTTGTTTTGGGTAGCACCAGTATTGAATACAGTATCTGATTCTTGCTCAGAACTCATGGTCACAGTGGAATTTTGTATAAACTGGAAAACATAAGGTAATGGGCTTTGTGCCTCCTTGTACCCCCCCATCTCAGTGAAAGTAATATTGGGGGTGGGTCCCTGAACCTCCCACAGAGGGGCAGCAGATATACTCCCATAATAACTGTTTGATACACTTTCAGGAAAACCTATAATAACTTGAATTTCAAAATGGAATGCTGAGGGAATTCCCTGGCAGTCCAGTGGATAGGACCCCATGCTTTCACTGCTGAGGGCCTGGATTCAATCCCTGGTCAGGGAACTAAGATCCCACAAGACTCACAGGGTGGCAAAAAAAAAAAAAAAAAAAATGGAATGCTGAGTGTGGATATATAAATTAAGATTGGGTGTAATCCGAAAGAAAAACCTAATAACAGTGGCTTAAAAAATAGAAGTATAGGGACTTCTCTGGTGGTCCAGTGGTAAAGAATCCACCTTACAATGCAGCGGACATGGGTTCGATCCCTGGCCAGGGAACTAAGATCCCACATGCCATGGGGCAACTGAGCTTGCTCAACACACTACTGAGCTGGCACGCCTCAACTAGAGAGCCCTCGTGCCGCAAACTACAGAACTCACGCGCCCTGGAGCCCACATGCCACAACTAGAGAAGAGAAAACCAGCACGCCACGACAAAAATATCCCGCATGCCTCAACGAAGATCCCGCTTGCCACAACTAAGACCCGATGCAGCCAAAAATAATAAATAAAAAATAAATCTTCAAAAAAATAGAAGTACATATTTATTTTCCTTGACATTTACACATTTTGAACATAAATCAGTCCTAAATTTATAGTATGATGCTCCATGGTGTCATGGACACAAGATTCTTCTGTTTCATTTTGTTGTGTGTGGATGCCATTCACTAGGTCAAAGATGGCTATGGGAACTATGGGAGCTCCCATTTTTCCTATCACATTCCAGCTAGCAGGAAAGAAGACAAGTCAGAAGACACTCTGGGCATGGACACACTTCTTCCAATTACAAGGGCAGAATTTAGTTACATGATCACCTAGTCACCAGGGATGCTGGGAACTGTAGTCTTTATCCAGGAAGTCATTTCTAGCTAAATCAGAGATTCTATTACTGAAGAAGAAGGTGAAAACAGATAGTAGGGGGAAACCGGTAGGTTTTTGATACAGCAGGAAAAGCATCTCTTTTTGCTCAAGGCTAATTATTTCATTTGCCATCTGAAGAAGTTGATGTCTCATCCAAATGTGATTTAAATGGAACAGAGCTGTAGCTCAGGCTTCCGTCTTGTAAGCTTTGCCACTCAAGCTATTTTAAATATTTCATTGATCTTTGTTTCACTTCATAACGAGACACATCGGAAAATATGCTATTTAAGTGAACAGCTAAAAAAAAAATCAAATTTCTAAATAGATTAGTGATTTATTGCATAATTGATAAAGAAATAAACTTGAATTAACACCCTAGTTTTTTAACCATTAGAATGTATTCTGCTATGCCATACTCTCCAATGACTTGAGTCATCATTTATTTTATTTATTTTAGTGGAACAAGTAAATGTATATGCTCTCTTGGGTTCCACAGTGAGACTGGTTTTATTATGCTGAACTGTGAGGATTATTATTTATTTACCATATGTTACAGCCTCGATCTGTGTTTTTAATAATGTCTCCAATGCAAATCTTCCTTTCTTCCAAAGAAAAAATTAGCACTTAAATGCCACTACATATGTCCTCTGAAATACCTATAGGGACAGCACATTCAGACTGAGGCAGACCCCAATCAATGACTTGTAAGGAACACGTTCATAAAATTTTATCAATCACTTCTCCATCCCAGCTGGACAGATGGCTTTTACCACCATTCTCCCTATGGCCCTTGAAGCAGTGCTGGGGGGCGAGTCCCTAGGTTTCATGCAGAGGAGAGGCAAATATGTTCTCACAATGGAAACTAATCAGCCGGTCTCCTCCTAAGCTACCAGGAAGATTTAGACTCTACAATCACACACTATCAGAGGCATGAGAATCCATCACAAAGACAAATTCCAGAAGATTTCACAAGCATCTTTATTAAGCTTATGCTCTTGCAGAAACCCTCCCTAGTTTGTCAGGCACCATGCTAAATGGCTAAAATACATTATCCTAAGTAATTACAAAATCTTAAAAGAGAGGCATTGTTACCTATCTTTTATAGAGGAAGAAAGGGTGACTCAGAAAGGCTAAGCACATTTCCTAACTTACAGAGATAAGAACGGAGTCAAGATTTGGAAGCCTTGCTTTTCATTCTGTTTGTTATCCTACACATATCCTATGTGTTTTTTTTGCATCCAGAAAATATAAACAAGAAAAGCATTCGACTTTTCCAACTTAACCAATTATATCACTGAGTATTTTTCTGTTGTAATAATTCTCAACTTCTTTTGCACACAAACCTGTCACTACATGTGAAATTATTATTGCTCTTCTTTCATGGGACTTGTTAGCTATTTATTACTAGTTATGTAAATAGTACTTATAGTCATTATACATACTATTTAGTATTTGTTCTTTAAAAACTAGATATGTCAGTGGAAAGAAATATGTGGCCCTGAAACTTATAGTAAAAACATAGCATTAATGTATTTGAAATAGAAAAGAGACATACCTAAAAATACATTAATGATGAGCACGTATGAATTAATAGTTGGAGAAAATAAAATGTATCATTTAAAAAAGACAAGGACCTAGAATTAAATTTATTACAGACATCCAAGCATTTACAAAAGCATTTGGCATTTCATGGTGTCACAAAATAAGAAAGTTGGAGGGACTCTCAGCCGTTATCTAGAAGGCTCTTTGCCCATCAGCTTCATAGTTTTTCTGACCATTTTGTTGACTTCTAGTAGATCTGAGGTCTTTCCCATCCCACTGGACAGAGCATAGAGAGAGAGAATAGGGAAGTCGAAGAAGCTAGGATTTGGGGCTATGTCTAAATAGCCACCTAACCAGGAAACCTGGCAGAAAGCAGATGAAATAAGAATCACCAGCTTCATTATGAGAGAATTAGGGACAACGAATCCTGTATTCAAGAATCAGGGTGGAAGGAGTCAGGGGTCTAGGAATTAAAGATGATCCTTGTAAGGGGTCCCAGCAAAAAAAAAAAGAAAAAAAAGAAAAACGAAAAAAGTGAGCTAGGGCATCTCAAAATGAAATGGATTGGGAGCCTTTGCCTAGAGAAACAGAAATAGAGTAGAATGCACCAGAAGTATGTTTTGCTGAGAACTCATGTAGCCAGTCTGTGCTCCTTTCTAGACATCTGTGTGAGATTAGTGGGGTTAGTTCACAGACTTGTGTGACTTTGGATGAATCACTTTACCTTCTGGGCCTCTTCCCTTTATTTTGAAAATTATCACCCAGATCCATCTGTAAGATCCTTTCCAAACATATTAATTTGACCACTGTTTCATCTCCAAAAGCTTCTCTCCCATCTACCTCATTGAGGAATGTTTTCTACAATGGCAAAGCACTCTTCCCTGGAGAAGCCTTCTGTGTAACATCCCTCATTCTGACCAAGCTAAATCCCCTCTGGGTTCAGTTTAAAACTGTAAGCCCCATCAAATGAAATCATAGATGCTTGAGTCCACACCTTCAAAATAAAAAATCTCTGAAGAATGTTGAATTCCTGAATTTCGGTAACTTCCCTAAGCATCATCCGTACCTCGATGGTGGACTCAGTGGAACCTCTCCGTCTGGTGACAGGGGCGGAGTGTTTCTGACAGAAGGTGGCTGGGTTCTGCAATGCCAAAGAGAGTACCTGAGCAGCCACTGGGGGTGGGGGGGGGTGGGGGGTGGAGGGGCCCACTGCTCCTGGGACAATGCTTCAGGGCTTTCCTCAGTGGCTTGAACAGTGAAAGGAAACCTCTAGCATTTCATAGGATAAGACTGGGAAGATAATTGCGGTGACTGAAATAGCACAAGGCTGAGCTGACGATTTGGAAGATGGTGCCCATTCAAAGTGAAAGGGAAGTAAAAGACACTAGCGAGAAAGAGAAAAGGGAGGGAGGCAGTTTCCTTGAAAGACCTGAAAATGAGCAGGAGGGAAGATAAAAGGCTAGGGGCGTGCACAATAGCATCCGAGCCACCTAATTCTCTGCTCTGTATTCATCGCAGTCAACTCTGCAGAGCCCTCAATGAGGCTTTATGTTGAGCCTCATTATCTGCTCAGAGATGGAGGGCAGGCCATGCAAATGAAGCTGGGCCCACAGATAGGCTGTGAAAAAACTGCAATTTGTCAGCATTGAGATAAACAAATGAAGGGCAGACTGCGTGTGGGAGGCGGACCCCCGGGAGCTTTCAGGGTATTTTGACACTTGTTGTGAGAAATATCTTCAGGGTCCGCACACTGGCTCCCTCCTTATCATTTGACGGGAGGAAAAAAGGTCGCTAATTTACTTATGACTGAGACAGCTGGGGGGCTGTGGAGGATCTCTGCTTTCATCCATTGGTACTTAGGTCCTGGATTAATGTCCTTCTCATTAGGCTCAGCTTTCTTTTCTGTCTGATGCTTGCACAACCTCTAGGAGGAGGGAATTTTTAAGCCTCTAAGGGCGGTTTGGGGGAGAAAATACACACAAACACACACACAGCAAACAGCCCTTCAGTAAAGTGATGCTTCTGGCCAACCATAGGAATGTGTGGAATCATTCTCACACCAAGAAGATGGTGAAGGAAAGAACTCCTGTTTTCCAGAGAGCATTGCTTTGATTCTCCTAGTAACATTGTCTTGTTGATTAAAGAAAAATAAAATGGTCCCGCGTTAATTGTTGGGAGCTTACAGGCTGTGCCTCTTCCATCAGCTGGAAGGGACAGCCCGTCAAAGCCCAGCAGAGTGTGGGAACAAAGCTGCCTTTGGTGATCTAGTCTATTCTCCAGTTTCTTAAAGGACTTTTAATGATGCTCTGGTGACAGCACCTTAGAAATCAGATCGAATCAATTGTAGCACATTTTCAAAAGCAAGATTACGCAACAATGGGTTGCCAGCCCCTCTCTGAGCACGCCCGGCCACGAGGCCGCCTGCCGAAGCTTATCCACAGCTGTCGCCCAGCCTAAAGCTGTCAGGGTGCATCCCCACCGGCCCCACCGGGAGCCGAACCTTGGTGGCATGAGTGCCCCATCCATCTCAATCCCTCCCACAAAACAAGAGTCACTAAAACCTCATTTGTGCCTCTTTGCCACTGGGGCCTCTACACAGATCTTTGTGTTCTTTGGAGGAGAATGATGTGGACTTAATTAAGTGTCGTAACTTATGTGTAGGGCTGTATTGATGGCGGAAATGCGGTACAGATGTGGTGTGAAATGATGGTTAATTACTCTGGTGAAGAATACAAATCAGGGTGAGCGCCCATTATCTGAGGCCACAAGGAGTTCCTAGGCACTCAATTACCACCTTCTTTGTGACCGCAGCACACCAGATGGTTCCAACACCGAAGAGTTTTCTATTATCATAACATTTTTCTAGAGTGCCTTTTCTTCTTCTCCAATTCACCATAAAATGATTACCTTCTTACGGGGAGTTGATTGTTGGGAAGGGTGCCGGGGGGTCAGGCCCCGATTCCGTGGGGAGGGGCAGAAAAGGGGGCGGTGGGCAGGTCTGCAGCACAAGAGCCTATAGCTGGACGGCTGTGATTCGGGCCACCCCATAATAGCTCATGTGAAATGACTGCTTGGTCCCCTCCTCCCACTGAACCCACCACTTCCCTTCTGCCCCTAAATCCAGAAGACACAGTGTTCTGTGTGACCGGCTGCTCTGCCTTCTGTCAAAGCATTTCCAGCCAAGTGAGCAGTTTTTCTTTTAAGGGACTGAGTGGCCCTCAATACAATTCATTCCCACTCATTGGCACCACTGAGGCGTCAGGTGAGGACAAAAGTAAATGAGCTTGTGAATATAGGGCTAGTCATTAACTCAGGGCACCCAACTCTATCATCTGCCCATCCCTCCCCAGCTCCTGAGAAGGGGGTGAAAACAACAACTCCGTGGTAAATAAATAAATAAAACTCCACACCGTGAAAATCTCTGAAGCAGCAAGCCTGGACTTGAGACTCACAGAACCTGATATGATTGGAATGATCCCAGGCCCTGAAGAATTTTCCTAATGAAAGAAAGACAAAATGGGGCAGGTTGAAACCACAGGCTGCTGTTTTGTTCGTGGTGGAGTCACCCCTGGGAAACAAGGAATTTCCAGGGAATTCCAGGTGATGTTTCTAGACACAGATTCCAGATGTGATGACTCCAGAACTCACAGGGGGACAGGAGACCAGCTGAGCACTTCTTCCCCCACCAGCCTACGTCCTGGGTTCCCGCTGTCTCTCTTCCACTCCTTGAAAAATGCCCCTTCTCTCTGCAGAGTTATAATCTGGAGAGGTCTCATATTTTATGCTGAAAGGGCAAAGCCCTCCAGATCTCTCTCTGAAGTGAACTGTTGTTATGGTTGCATCTGTTTGCTAAACATAATGATGGTGTTATGAGGAGTAATGCCTTTATGACTTTCCTTCCTTAAGACAAAAGCACAGCCCAAGCGGTGTCTGTTTGAAACCCGATCATGTGGTTTTCAAGGCTGGCACCCACATCCTACTTTGGGGTAGCCAAAGAAAACTGTATTTTGGTTTGGTGTTGCTAGCACTGAGGAAATGATCTCTGGTTCAGAGTTTATGTTTATTTAAACTGCGGCCACCGTGAGACACACGTCCATTTTCCATGACTGAACAAAAGCCTCCCCTTCCTCCCCACTCCCTGACTACTTCCAAAGGGAACATTTGCCCCTCTTGTCCTCATAAGTGTCCTCCTATATAAAGCTAATGATGGCTCCATGATGGTGTTGGCTCATCAAAAGAGAAATCAAAATGATGTCGAGTTATAGCCTAGAAAGTCAACACTGAACACCGAAGGCTAGTTATTATTCACAAACACATAAAGCCACTGACATGCATTGTATAGATCCAGTTTCAACCTTGTCTTTCCTTTAATAAATGAAACAAGCTGTACAGCAAACGAATAATCAAGTGGTGATAACGTCTGGTTTTCTAAACAAGCAGCAGAAAGATTCATTTTTCTGTAACAGCCACCACCATCAAAAAGAACTCATCAGAAATCCCTAAACCTGATTTTGGCTGCAACTAGAAAAGAATGCATATGTATGATCCTAGGCCCAATTACCACACTTTCATAATCAAGTGCTTCTTTCACTTAATTTCAAAGAGGAGTCTAAACAGCTTTAACTATCTTTTGTGTGACATATAGCCAATCACTGAGCGTAGTCTACAAAAGAATGGGAGAAGTTAGCCCAAAAGAGATAAAAATAAAAGAGAATTCGAGATTGCCCTGACCACTATTGTGAGATGAATTCTTGAGATTGCGGTCTGAGATACATGCACTTCCATTCTCTATTGTCGCCATAATCTTTACTGTATATAAAAGTAAGAGGTTTTCAAAACTCACAGTGAGAAAAAATGCTCTGAACCCCAGGACAAGCCTATGATTTCTACTTTTCAATATGGGGTTCTTATCTCGGATATCATCCCTCTTCATTTTCTAAATTCAGTAACAGGTGGGACAAGAGAACTGTTTGCTGCTAATACATGCTTAGAGCAGAGATCCTGGAACCTAGAGACGTGACAAAGACATGATGCAGCAATAGGTCAGTGAAAACTTCAGCAGGGGCTGTATGCTGAAAAGATCACAAAAACTACTGTGAAGTTAACTGAGAATTCTCAAACATACTGCCTACATCTTAAATTTTTGAACTATTTATCATTCAAGGAAAAAGGTATCTCCATACCTTCTGTGTTAGATTAGATTATTTTTCTGGAATATTCACTCCCTTTCTCTCACTTCCATGGGAATAATATAGTTCCTTGCTCCATTGATGTTGGTTTTGCCATGTGCCAAATTTACTTTGTGATTTACTTTCGGCTTGAAATGTACATACCTGTTTCCCTTAGTTTACTGATGCCTCTGCCAACATCAGGAGAAGCACATGCCCAGGCTTCCTTGCTAGACCCTAGAAGAGAAGAGATGCATGAAACGGAGCTGAGTTGCACCAGCCAATTCCAGCCTCCATCAGCCAGCTCCCAGCCCACCCCAGTGGGTGAAAAAGCCAAACCAATATCTGTAGAGCTGCTCTGCTGAGCTCAGCCAACCTGCAGACATATGAGCAATAAATGCTGATTTTTGTAGGTCACTAAGATTTTGCGGTTATTTGTTACACAGATTATGCTAGCAGTAGGTAACAGATACACCTTCTTGGAAGTGATCTTATTATTAGACTGAATAATTTAGTGCTGTAGTTCTCAATCTTAGCTTAACAGAGATTCTGATTTCATTAAGTTAATCGATCTAATCCGGGAGCAAGCATCAGTATTTTAAAACGTCCTCAAGTGATTCTAATGCAGAGCCAGAGTTTAGAGTCATTGACACATATAAAGAAGTGATTTTATATATATATATATATATATATATATATATGCAAGGGGCCATCACTGGCAGTGGTATGGTCTTGAGAACAAAGGCAGAACCTGGGACTCTGACAGATTTATGGGAAGGAGAAGGTAATCCACATTACATGTCCAGTGGATTTCAACCTTAGCTGTACCTTGGAATTCTGTGGAAAACTTAAAAAACACAGAATTCTGGGGCCTTCCTGCAGAGATTCTTATTTAACTAGTCTACATTGAAACTTCACTGTGACATCACATTTTTAAAAAATTCCTCAAGTGATTGTAATGTGTACCCAGGGGTGAGAACTATTGGTGGAACAAATTGTTTTCAGGGTCATTAAGTAGTGGAGACCCACTCAAAAGTGCTGGGATTTCAAGGCAAGGCTCTAGTCCTAGAGCAGGAAAAACCCAAAGAAATGTCCACAGTCCAAAAGAAGTGGCATTCCTGGTGGTGAATAGGGCTAGACAACTCATTTTTTGGACTTGAGGCATGAATTGAGATGCAATAGCAAGAAAACATAGCGCTTAACATGAATGGAAGCAAAAAGTCAGGATCAGAAAAGAAACAAAATGTACTTGAGGCCCTGAGTTACTGACCTGGGGCATTTTAAGATAACTTCGCTGAAAATAGTACTGCTCTAAGAGTTTGAGTCTGGGTTGAAATGATTTAGGCAAGGGTTTAGGCAAGAATGTGTAACTCACCTGCCTACAGTGGCCAATTTGGTGGTACACATGAGTCAATGGAGGGGAGGTGACTTGGTGGGGACTGCAGCTCCCTGGGGACACACACCTAGTAAAATCTACAACCCAAGCCTAGACAATTCTATCATTAGGACAGTCATTTTTTAAAGGCTGAGACTAGAATTTTGTGTACAATCTCTTGGTTTTTAAATACTGGCAACAAGAAAAAAGATCTTTATAAATATTACACAAGTTAAATAAAGATGATCTTGAAATAAATTTGGACTACCAACTCCCTGTTTATGATCTCAAGGTTACATGTTTCCAACTGTTCAGTGTAATTTTTATTTCAACCATGCCCTCTCATCCCAGTGGCCCAAGCAGGTCAGAAGCAAAAATACTAAGTGAAGGGGCATTGACAGAAGCCAGTGTTAAGGCTTGAATAAGTCTTGTGTCCTGCCAGAATCCATGCAATATCAGGGAGGACTTCTGGGAAAAGCTTTCAAGATGTGTGGCTCTAAAGGAGAGAAAGGTTGTATTCTGAGTTAATCCTGGCACAGAGCTTCACTGCCTCCCTACATTTGAAAAATGTCTTCGTTGTACTGACACACTCCTACTTAACACATTGGGCTGCTTTTTTTTTTTTTCCCCAAAATGAACAGCTTTTCATTGAAGTATATTGATTTACAATGTTGTGTTAGTTTCAGGTGTAAAGGAAGGTGATTCAGTTTATATATATGTATATATATATATATATATGTTCTTTTTCACATTCTTCTCCATTATAGGTTATTACAAAATATTGAATATAGTTCCCTGTGCTATGCAGTAAGTCCTTGTTGTTTATCTATTTTATATATAGTAGTGTGTATCTGTTAATCCCAAACTCCTAACTTACCCCTGCCCCCCTTTCCCCTTTGGTAACCATAAGTTTGTTTTTTATGTCTATGAGTCTATTTCTGTTTTGCAAAATAGTTCATTTGTATTATTTTTTTAGATTCCACATATAAGTGATATCATATGGTATTTGTCTTTCTCTGTCTGACTTACTTCACTTAGTATGATAATCTCTATGCTCATCCATGTTGCTGCAAATGGCATTATCTCATTCTTTTTTATGGCTAAGTAATATTCCATTGTATATATGTACCACATCTTCTTTATCCATTCATCTGTCGATAGACACTTAGGTTGCTTCCATGCAATTAACATTGGGGTGCATGTATCTTTTCGAGTTAGAGTTTTTGTCTTTTCCAGATATATGCACAGGAGTGGGATAGCTGGATCATATGGTAGTTCTATTTTTAGTTTTCTGAGGAACCGCCATACTGTTTTCCACAGTGGCTGCAGCAACTTACATTCCTACTAACAGTGTAGGAGGGTTCCATTTTCTCCACACCCTCTCCAGCATTCATTATTTGTAGACTTTTTATGATGGTCATTCTGACTGGAGTGAGGTGATGCCTCATCGTAGTTTTGATTTGCATTTCTCTAACAGTTAGTGATATTGAGCATCATTTCATGTACACATTGGGCTGCTTTTAATTTGTTCTGATTAAAAATACCAGGGCTTGGCACTTCCCTGGCGGTCCAGTAGTTAAGACTCCATGCTTCCCATGCAGGGGATGTGGGTTCAGTCCTTGGATGAGGAACTAAGATCACACGTGGTGCATGGCACGGCCAAAGGAAAAAAAAAAAGAATACCAGGGCTGTTTTCATCGAAAACTTGAAAGTATAGTGTGCATACAGCGACTTTATATTTCTTGCCCCAAATCAGAACATATGGTCCACCAGTTTCTTATAGCATTTCTGAATGTGAGAAATACTCCTGGAGAGCTCATCTGAAGGCCAAAAATTTGGGAATTCCATGCTGGTTTTATAGGAATGGCAGAAATTATTTAAAACCCAGGATTATCGCAGCCATTTGTACGTATATGTACTCATAGGGAATTTATATATTAGGTACTAAGATTTCGTAGAAATTATTTTCTACATTTTCCTTTGTGAAATGCTTTTTCCCTTCCAGTTTTCAGGTATAGGGATCGATTTTCCTTACAAAGTTCAGGCTCCTTCCTCTTTCTGTATCCTTTCTTTTTTCCATCCATACCACCAACCTGTATGTTTCCTTCTTTACGACTATAATTATTGCTCTTAGAGGACATGTCTTACCAAGCAGATAAAGGGTTACTTGTTCCTGATAAAGTAAAGGGTGGAAAGAGTTGGGTAAATCTTTCTTCAGTTCCCATACCTGCTGATACTTTATTCCTTTTATATTCAGACTCTACTGACTTGAGCTCCAGAGCATCTTCAAATTTGGAGATTAGAGTCGCTAACTCCAGGCTGCATCCATTGCCTAGGATTTTATTTTCTTTTAAGGACTCAAAGGTAGGCACACATCCCAAATCTGACCTTTGATAAGAAGTTCAAAGGTAAATACCACTTTGCAATTCCTTTTATTCCTTCACTCAACAAATATTAGTGATATGCCTGTTACATGGCAGGCACTGTGCCAGCTAGTAAACATATAATGGTGGGCAAACTAGATATAGTTCCTGTCTTCATGGAACATGCAGCCTATGAAGACAGCAGACATTAAGAAGTAATAAATGAAAAACAATACTGAAAAATTAATAAATAACTTGAATAAATAAAAAATTGCTTTTGAATTAAGTGCTAAAAGGAGAGGTGCTAAGAGATTTGATCTTGTTGGGCAAGTGAGGGAAAGTTTTATTGAGGATGTAGCCATTGAACTGAGATCTGAAGGGTAAGTAAGAGTTAACCAGGTGAGGAGAAGAAAGCACTTCCAGGAGGATAGAATACCATGTGAAGGATCCTGCAATGAGAAGGAACACTAGGGAACAGGCCCAAAGACCTGTTGGGGTGGCTGGCCCATATGAAGACAGAATTTGTGATGATTACGAGGCTTAAGTGATGGGTGGAGACCAGGCAGAGGTCTCTGTGGACTGTTTATGTGTGCTATTTGCCCCAAAACAGAGTATGAAGCCAGTGGTGATGGGTCTATTCTGTACTACCCTGAGGCGGGTAGAGAGGGGTAGGTTAGAATTGATGTGGGTAGACTCATTTGGAGGAGTTCTCAGTTTTCCAGAGAAAATAAAATGATAGCTTAGAGCAATGGTCATAGTTTTGAAAAGAAATGAACAAGTTGAAATTTGTTAGCAAATAAAATTGGGGTTGGTTTGGAGAGGGGATAAAGGAGAGAGAGGGCTTAAGGGTGATTTGCATAATGGGATGAATGTTGGTGTCATGATCTGAGATGTAAAGCCCAGAGGAAGATTAGATTATGGGATCATGAGCTTAGCTTTGGACTGGGGATTCAGAATGTTTTTGAGACATTTAATAGAAGTGGGTGGTTGTCTTAAAGTTTAAAGGTGCCAACTGCAGATTAGACTCTAGCTCAAATAATGGGTAACTGAAGGGAAGCATGTAGCTGAGACCCTCTAAAACTGCTATGGAATAAGAGGACTGCGTTTTGGAACAACCAACATTTAGTGAATGGGTAAAATAAGAGATTCCCACACCGAAGGTACAGAAAGGATTCCATGAAGGTGGAAGGAAACTACAATACTGCATCATGGGACACTGAGGGAGGTCGTGTGCCAAGAAGGAAGGGAGTCACTAGTGTCAAATGTTGCTGAAAAGACATGAAAGATGATTTGGGAATAGCATTGAGTTCAGTGAGAAGGTCTTTGGGTCACACTAATAAGAGCTATTTCAGAGGCATACTGGGGCCAAACACATACTGGAATGAATTGGCAGTTATCTCTGTATGTTTCCCAGCCCCTCTTCTTCTCACACAAACACAGGAAACTAGATATATTAAAGCAAATATATCTAGTTTGGTTTTTTAGTAAATGGAGATTGGAACCAAAGATCAATATTATTTGACATAGAGTGGCCATGAGCCAGCCTTTACATGTTTACTGAAATTCCAACTAGACTCTGATTCCCCTCTCCTATCACCACCTCTCTGCACTGTGTTAGAATGCAATATTCACTTAAAAAATTATTTCTGTGTGGGAAATAAAGTGAAGGTTAATATACTCGATTTTCTTTTCTCATAGCCTAATTGTCTTAAAGTAACATTGAAACTTGGAATGCCAGCTTTAGCAAGTGCCTACAGACAAGTATTTCTTCTTGGTTTGTTCATGTGCTTTTAAAAATATCTCAGTTATCAACTAGCATGATAAATAACTTGAATTTGTGTTGAAGGCAGTCCAGGGAGTGGGTAGAATAAATGATACAAAAATGTGAAATGTCAGTTATTAGAAACTGGTGAGTTGTACAGATAGGAAGCTGATCCAATGCCCACAGCTATTATTTTCCAAATAAAAACCAAAGCCTACAAATTTCTCCTTTTTCTTTTAGATCTATTTATCTATGAAAGGAAATGTTATTCAATCCATGTACACTTAAACCATCAAAGAAATTTAAGGAAGGTCTTTTGATGGCCCAAGTATATTTTGAGCAATTTAAGAGAAAAATATTTTGTCTTTCTTTTTATATATGGGAAGCATCATTTTGCAAAAAGCAGTTGAATCAGAATGCCAAAATTAGATTTCTTTATAAAGATATATTTACAAGATTTTCAGTGGAATACAGATTTGGGGAAGAGCATGTGCTCATCGTTGACATCTAACGTGATGCCAGAACAAAGGATGCTTGGAGAGACCCAGCCAGGGTCTATTCAGCTCAAAGAACATCTCGCCTTAGTGTATAAGTCATAAGTCATTTATTAAATTCAATCAGTACATATTTTGAGCATCCACATAGTTCCACACACTGTTCTAGGCATTAGACAACAGTATTCAAACTATGGGAAACTTCTGTCCTCAATGAGTTTATATTCTAGTGGAGAAGACTAATAGTAAATAAATGTATAGCGTTAATGAAAGATAAAGAGAAGTTTTACAAAGGAAACTAGAGTCAATGGGAGAAAGAAGAGAATGGTGATTGCTCTTGCAGATAAGTTGGTAAAGGGAGCTCTCTGTGTGGAAGTTATGCAGAGATCTGAAAAACTCGAAGGAACAAAGTTTTATAATTACGAGAGAAAAGAGCATTTTATTTATAAAGTGCAAAGGCCCTGGAGCAACCGTGGTGTGCGCCCCACAAAGCAGAGCCCTGCCAGCTCCACATTCTCCCAGACCTTGAGGACACAGAGAATGGGTTTATTCCAGTGCCTTCCTGAAGATGCTCTCATTAGCCATAACATCCAAAGAAGAAAAATCTGCTTTCTGTTAATGTCTCCCCTTGGTGAGGTTAGTTTGCAAATTTTCTGTGGTTTCATTAAACTGAACCAGAAGGAGTCTCTGAATAGATCTATTGCTTTGGGAAACTACATTAAAAGCCAGCTCGCAAGTCTGGCTTCTTGGGGTACAGCCAACCTCCCCAGCTCACCTCTGGTGAGACTGACTCTATTTGCTTCCCTTACTGAAGGTGAACCTATGAACCTACCATTTCCCGAGGCACACTGGGGTGGCTCAACCCCGGGTGCACCCAGTAGTGCAGTTGGGCAGACTAAGGTGCATGTATTATCTCATCAAACCCAAAGGCTTTGATTAAAGTCATTATGTGCAGGGCAAGGGCAAGACAAGATTTCTGGCTTTTGGACATCTGCACCTCGGGGATGGTTTGCCTGTTCCTCCACAGATTCATTGAGACTGGTGATAAAGCTATGGGAGGAGGGGGTAGTCTTCTTTGGATTTTAATCTTTGGAGGAGGTACCTTATGGGTCACATTTGAGTAAACTGCCCGCATCCTCATTGAAGTGGAAGTTGAAAAGGCATCTTCTCAATACAACTTTATATCCCTTGTTCTAGACACCCAGCTGACTGCCCCAAAGCCACACCCTGCCCAATGTCATGTTGTGTGTGGTCCACACATTACTTAAAAGGGAAAAAAATTAAATTACTCCTCATGATTGCAAAATTGAGGGAATTCACATCAACTCTGGATTTCTGCACGCTCTTGAAAAAACTCTGAGAGTAATAGAACCACAATCCCTTAAGGCAACAATTGGCTGGAACTTAAGGGCTGATTTCCTTACGTGGGGCATGTGCCATCTACTGCCCCTAATTCTCACCCAGCCCCTATTAATCTCACCTGCTCACATCATTTAGTTTCATTTCCTGCTTGGCCTCTGTAGGCATTGATTCTTATAAATCCTGCTTTAATCCATTATCTTATTCTTGTCATCCAGCTCCTTTTCCCCCAACATTGAGAACAGCAAAGGGGATGACATCATGGTGGATACATCCAGTGGCCACTACAGTCTGCTACCTTAAATTGAAAGCGAGGCAAAGACTTCCCTCTTTCTTCATCCTAACTTTACAGCAATTCGATGGAATGATGATATCATAAAAATAAAATGATGATTGCATAAAAGCAATTAGTCTGTCATGAGAGAAAATGTAAGATTGTGTGGGTCTTAGATGAGGAAACAAACTGTTCTAGAGAAGAGCACAGGTGGGCTTTCTCAATATTTGAGAGTCTAAAAAACGGAGCCGGGTTTCCTTTCTGCTCTGGATAGTGGATTTTCAAGCTATTTTGCTAAAGAAAGTTTCAGACAAAGGGTTCAGCCACCTGTGACCTCCATAGACTGTAAGCTCTTGAGGGCAACAGCCAGATGTCTTTTGTTTGCCAGTGTTTACCCAGTGGTATGTCCATGGTCCATGGGAGACCCTTAGTAGACATGTCTGTGGAGGAATGAAAGTTCCAGTGGCATCATGTGTAAGCTCTCCCAGCAGTGTCTGTCCCCACTCAGGGCAGCTTTGAGAACACCCAAACAACTGAGTCACAGCCACCCCTTCCAACTTCCTGAGTGGTTATAGAAATTCCGTTGGGTTGAAGTTGTTCAAAATGGTTACAGCACACAGAGGAAGAAAGATTTTACAAAGGAGGCCAACAATTCATGCATCAAAACACCATTCCCGCCTTGTTTGGCCTTGAAACATCTTCCTTTAATTAGTTATTCCTGCATTTGTTTCCTAAGACTGATGAACAGCTGGCTTGTACTTGAAGTTATGCAAAGAGCTGGGCTTAGGAGATCATTTTAGTATCCGCTACTTCATCTAATAGCTCTGGGGCATATTTCAAACATCTTGTTAGGGGCCTGCTTACATTATTACCGGCTGTGACCTTCCCTTTGGGAGCTGCCAGCACTGATCGGAACTCATCTGCTTCTTTCTGAGCAGGATTACAGCAGGGAGGAAGCTGGGGAGATGTGAAAAAATCTAGATCCGGGGCACACTTTGAAGAATACCCAAAGCTTCTTTGAAAATGGAAGCCATGGCAGGGAAATTTGGAATAGAAATGTTTCTTTCTATATTCCTTCCTTCCCACAGTTTCAGCAGGTAAGTACACTATAAAGTTAGTTGCCTTGAAAGTTTTTGGCAGGCTGAAAGCAGAAGCTACAGGAAGGTCATGGTTCTTCCTGTCCTTGAGCTTGGTGTCCTGGGTGGAGGGGGCAGCAGGGGATCCAGGCCTGTGAAGATGACAAGGTTCAGAACTGGCAGGACATCACTTCTACTGCATTCTCTTTGCTAAAATGAATCACAAAGCCAGTCCAGATTCAACAGGTATTGAAATAGACCCTGCCTCTTGATGGGGGCAGCTACAAAGCCACATTGTAAATGGCATGCTTACCAGTGGTGGTTTGGAAGATTGAGCCATTTTTGTAATCAGTCTATTACATTGAGTCTCTGCAATTTTGTTGAGGCCACAACTCCTCTATCAGATTGACCACAGGTGCTCCTTGCTTTGAACTACTTCCTAAAGCATCATTACTAATAAGAGTACTGTACCTCCAAGTTAAATGCCAACACCTGGTAGACAAGATTTTTTTTTTAATTCCTGCACCATTTGCAGAACTTAACATCATACTAATCATTTTCTTATAATTCTTTTTGTTTGGTTAGAGGTGGAAAAGTGACACCCACAAACCTAGAACATTAGGTATCCAGAGACACTATTTATCTAGAATTACCTTCATTATTTTTAATTTTTTTACTGCCTGGTACTTGGGCTTAAGAAGTATTCTGCCTGGGTCCTTGGACTTAAGAAACCATGAAATTAGGGAGACATTTTGGAGGGTAAAACTCAGCAATATGCTTCTTTATGATTTTTAAAACAATCTCAATTCTTGTATCCCTTCCTTGCTGAGTTGTTGAAATTCATTCACAGTCATTATTGGGGTTCTGATACCCTCCTGTGGGGATTCAAATATCAGTGGAAATTAGAGGAAAGGTCTCTGGGCTCTATTTTGTCACCATTCAAGTCCATGTGACCCCTTGGAGTTGGACAGAGCTCAGCTTCTGATATGGGGAGTTGATATCTTCAGGAGGTCCTGTCCACCTGTGCTCCTGCTCTTGGAACTGTACCACCACCATGAGAACAAGCCCGGGCTAGCCTGGTGGAGGATGAGGGCACATGGAGCAGAGCTGAGCCTTCTCTACTGGGCCATCCCAGACCAGCCGGCACCCAGCCCACTGCCTGCTGCCCGGATTCTCTTGTGGGAGCCCCACTGTATCATCAAAGCCATGGCCCAAGTCAACAGAACTTCCCAGGCCACCATAGGCTTGGGGAAAATAGAAATGGTGTTTTTTTTTTAAGCACTACATTCTGTGGCAATTTGTTACACACGATCACTGTATCAATACATAACTGATACGCTGGAATAGATGACATATCAGGTTCCTGAGGTAGGCGGGGCTTCAAAGATTTAGTCAAGAAGGGAAGAGGGGGTGGTCATGCCAGTCAGGGGAAAGAGCTTTTCCTGACTTGGTTTCAGCCTTTCCAATGTATCAAAAGTAATCGGAATCTCAGTTCTCTTAGACATGTCTCTCCTTCCTCTTAGGCTCCCTTTCTCGCTTTGCCCAGCCGCCTGTGAACCAAGGAGGTCAGAGCAGCTTTAAGGATGCGTGGGGTCCCAGCCTCCACAAAAACCTTGTCCTCCCATTTGATCTCTGCTCCAGCCCCGCTGGGCCAACCTGGGGAGCTTTCTTTCCCTTCATCTAAACTCTGGAGATCAGAACACTTGGACCCTTTTGGCAGATTTATACAGAGCACATCAGGCCCAGGAATCTCCTTGAGTGCCCAATAAAACAAGGTATTTTTGCTGTTATTTTATTCCCAGGCCCCAGACTTTCATTACAGAATAAAATTTAGAAATAAAAATAAAGCTCTCCCTCACTCCTGGGGCTTCCATTCTCTTTGTCGACGAGCTGCCCTGCCCTCCTGGTTCTCAGGCTCTTGGGCTGTAACTCAGGATTTCTAACTTCCTGCCTCTTTCCAAAACCCGTGCCACTTTCCCAGGCACTGGGAGTCAAGTTTGAAAGGGTCAGTCCCTGGAATGCCTTGTGGTAACAGTGGGGAGACACCGCTCCTGTCTGTTAATTGGCACAGGAAATGAGCAAAGTTGAATGTGGTTCTCCTGTGATTAGAAACCTTTTAAAACAACAAGCATGGCTGAATCTTTCCTTAAAAGAGGGATGGGAGTGGGTCCAGAAACCAGAGAGCTCTCTAGGTGATTTAATGAAAAAAAAAAAATTAGATTGGAGTCTATTCATTTTGTAGAATACAGGGGTAAAATGTTCCTAAATGTTGGAACCTCGTGGGTCTTCCTCAATTTTTTCTCTGGTGTTGCTAAAATAAATGCTACGGAGTAGCTCCCATTCCGTTTCCTTTCCCATTCTTCTCCCCCCCGCACCCGCCCCATGTCTTCAGAGCAGTCCTTTTAAGGATCTGAGAGTCTTTTAAAGTCCCGCCTCCACTCGTTTTCACTCTGACAAATGTTGATTTTTAATAATTCCTCCTTCTTAGGTTTCAAAACCATCAGGGTGTTTGTTTCTAAAACTAAAAATTGAAACAATGAATCTGGAATAAAACCTTTTTTGGATTTTTTTTGTTTTTTCATTTTGTTTTCTTTAAGAGGGAGCTAGACAGGAGTCAAGAAGACCTGCCTGCAGGGTTTCTAAGATCTGAAGAAATAATATATGCAGAGAGGCAGGCACCCCACTTTTGCCCTCCTTCCATAGAATCCACTTGCACTTTCGCTTAGACATGAACTTATATTTTCTTTTTGTTCCCCCAAGTGCTTAACTCAGTCCTGAGCACAGAGTAAGCACTTAATACATATTTGCTGATGTGAACTGAAGGCCTGGGGTATTTCCTACAGATTAAGCAATTTTGACACCATAATCCCTAAATAATCCCCAGGAAGTGCCTTGCACAATGGTTTCTAGTGCAGACACATTAGAGCCCTCGATTCCTGTCTTTTGCTGTTTGTTTCTGGTTCATGTGTCAAGCCATTCACTCACTGCTCTTGCTTGGTTCTTTAGACAGCCAGGGGAGACGAGTGATAACGCCAGGGCCGGGCGTTTGTATTCTCCGTGTCTTAGAGACTAGACTCCAAGGCAGAGAAGTGATTTTTCTACGTTGCTGAGTAATATAATGATTATGACCTGCAAATATTTGGAGAGGGGTGTGGCCAAAGGTAGCCAAGAGAAGTGAAGATGCTCTCAAAAGAAATGAAACAGCTCCAGTTCTGAGGCCTGCTCTGAGCATGGGGAAATGACGGTGAAATATTATAGCAGCAACAGGAATGGTTATTGAACTGTGAAAAGCATTTGCTACATAAAGAGGGCCTTAATTCCTCTGATGTTATCGGGGAGGGATGTATTATGTTCTGCAAAGCAAGTGGCAGTGATCAGCAAATGCATTTTTAGAATGTTCTTCCCCTTTAATATCAGATGACTATAACTTAATCTCCAGTTTGTGGGGTATTCTTCTTATCCCTCCCCCCCAAAAAAGAGGGTGTGGTCAGGGCAATTAAGGAGACCGATTAAGAGGGCCATTTTAATTTCTGGAATGAGTCACCCCCTCACTCCCATTTTTCTGTTGCTTTTGTATTTATCAAAAACATAAATTAAGACCTTGGAAATCCCTGAGCTAACAAAAATTAGGTATAAATTACTACTCTATTAATTGAAATAGAAGACTATGATAAGCCCTGAAATATTTGATAATCATATACAAAAATGTCCATGTTAATTTGTATTAACTTTCTAAACAGCTCTATAGAACCAAGTTAGAAATCTTTTAAGAAATTGTTTTATTTAATAAAGACATGGACAACCACCCCCATTTGATTTTTGAAACAGCAAAAACATTTTTTAGTAAAACTTATTCCACTTTTTGCACTTTAATTTGGGATAAGGAGTCAATGAAAAAAAATCAAACATCTTATTTCTTCAGTTGGTTTCAGTTGGTAGAATTCAAAATGGTGCTTAGTGTGGAAGCTAAAATGGAAATAGATTGAATAGGTTGAGATTTTAAATTGGACTGAGAACTTGCAACATGAGCAATCTAGAAGGATCATGGCACTAACAAGGTAGCTAGTTTCAGACCATAGGTTTGTTCTCAAAAAGAGCATCTGACTCCTACTTACACCTTGGTAGGTGGGCACTGGAGAGATGCCAGGAACGTGTTATGCTGGAATGCTAAGATACACACCTAAGGAGGGGATTTAGAGAAGAAAGTGATTTCTATTTCTGTTCCTTTCTTTTGCAACTGTTTAGAAATAGCATGGAACTGTGACGTTTGTGTGTTCTACTAATGTGGCTAATAGCACAGTCTATTCATAAATCCCCACCCGCGGAAGCCTTGTCGTTTAGGTCAGAGCCTTATTCTTGACCAGTCTATCACCACTGCTCATTGGAACTTGACCCGGAAAATATTCCAGACATAGGCATTTTTCTGGAATCTCCTTGACACATAAACTGTATCTGCTTACACTCTTTCTTAGCATCATCCCCTGTCAGTTTCCGCTGGAAGCTTCAACACTCCCCTGATTCTGATCCACCCACGCTAATGCATGATCCCCCTTCCCCAAAGCCTGGGAGAATGAGGAAAGACGTGCATTTGATTAAAAGCCCATTACCATTTGGGAGAGGGGGAAAGAGGGAGAGAACAGAGCTGGAGCCACCCCATACCACGACCAGCAGTTGTTGGGTTTAAAATTTCACGTTGGCCTCTTTTTTAGTAGACAGCCTAAGCTGGCATCAAGAGGCTATCGACTGTCAAAACAGCAGCCAGAGAAACAATCGACAAAGCCATCCCTTGAGAACGTTGAGTAAACTGGCGAAAATACCGTCAAAGGAGTTAATGTGCGAGCTGGCACCCAATGCCAGACACAGCGTGAGAACCACTTACGTGGTAATTGTCCCTCCCAGGGTCCGGACTCTGTCAAACACTGCCCCAGGCTTGCCTTTCAGCACAGGAACTGATCTCTTTTTGACAAACTGAAATACACACCCACCCCAAAGCCCTACCAGCTGAGGGTGGGGAATTCAGGTGGGAAAGCAGGCAGTTCTCTAGTAGCCGCAGGCCGGTTCAGTTTCACCAGACTCCCCCAGGGTCGGGCTGGCTGGGCAGACTGATGCTTGGGAACCTGGGTGATATTTATGCGCGGCCCTGACCTCCAGGGGAGATAAAGCCAGACACCAGGTTGCGTCTCACAGACCCCTTCCAACCAATCCAACCGCAGAGGGGCTCCTCAGTCCCAAAGTCCCACACTCTCCGTTGTGGCCTTGAGATGAAGCATCCATAAAAGGAGAGATGGTGGTTAGACCAAGCACAAGCGCAAGGTCAGTGCGGTAACACGAGGTGCACGCGCATCACGGCATCGCAGGGCTTTCTGACACAGTGTGAAAAACTTTCCCAAAGTAATAGCTAAAAAAGACACTGTCTCTATAATTGCACAGGTCAGAAACATGCAATTTGAAATAATAGGATTGAACAGGAAAATAGTAACTCCAAAGGAGGTTTCTGTTTTGACATCAAGAAACACCTGTTGCACATTGGCGCTGAAGGCTAGCCTGCAGGATCTCTTAATTTTCTGGAAGTCACACCAGTTCGCTATTCTGCCAAATTCTCCAGTCACTCAAAAGAATGAGCATTCAGTGTGTATACCTATAAATAAATAAAACGATTGTGAACAAAAGCCTGGGAATAATTTTTAATAGATAGCATATGAATAAAAATAAGAAGCGTAGGGCTTCCCTGGTGGCGCAGTGGTTAAGAATCCGCCTGCCAATGCAGGGGACACAGGTTCGAGCCCTGGTCTGGGAAGATCCCACATGCCGCAGAGCAACTAAGCCCCGTGCACCACGACTACTGAGCCTGCTCTCTAGAGCCCACGAGCCACAACTACTGAGCCCGCATGCCACAACTACTGAAGCCCGCATGGCTAAAGCCCGTGCTCCACAACAAGAGAAGCCATCGCAATGAGAAGCCCGCGCACCGCCATGAAGAGTAGCCCCCGCCCACCGCAACTAGAGAAAGCCTGCACGCAGCAACGAAGACCGAATGCAGACAAAAATAAATTAATTAATTAAATAATTTTAAAAAATAAAAAAATAAGTAAATAAATAAAATAAAGAGCATAACTAAGACACCTAAAACAAAAATAAGTACAGGTTATAAATAGGTCAATCAAAAAGGCAAAAAATTATATAAATGTCTAATAAACGTGGAGAATTAATTAACTTCATTACTAATTTTAAAAAAAACAGTAAATAAAATGAACAATGTCATATTTGTTTATCCTAATCAGCAAATTTAAAGAAAGATAATACTAACAGCAATTCATAAAATATGACAAATGGAAATAATATTGCTGCAGACCACCTGGGAAACAATTTGACAGTAGGAATCAAAAGCGTTAAAAAAAATTTGTATACTTTCACCCAGTAATTCTGCTGTGAAGAAGGCTTTCACCTTCAGCCACTGCTCCCACTGCTGTTGGACAAGGTGGAGCCAAGTGTCCAGGGAGGCCCTCTGCAGATGGACCACAGAGAACCTTGGCCTTCCATCTTCTAGTCCAGAGGCACCCATATGTAATTCAGGAGCCTCTCACTTGCTTCTATAGAAATCTAGACTTGTGGGGCTGTACAGGAGGGGCATCTACTGGTGTCTTTTATCCTCCCTAGATTTTGCCCAAGTATCATTCTACTGGCTGATTTTTTTTTTTAATTTAAGTATAGTTAACTTACAGTATTATACTAGTTTTAGGTGTACAGCTTAGTGATTCTGTATTTTTATAATTATGAACCATACAAAGTTATTATAACACTATTGACTATATTTCCTGTGCTGTACATTACATCCTTTTGACTTATTTATTTTACAACTGCTAGTTTGTACCTCTTAGTTCCTTTTACCTATTTCAACCTCCACCCACCCCTTACCCTTTGGGCAACCACTAGATTGTTCTCTTGCATCTGTGAGTCTGTTTCTGTTTTGTTATATTTGTTTGTTTGTTTCACTATTTAGGTTCCACATATAAGTGAAAACAAAGTTTTGTTTTTTTGTGTGTTTTCATTTTTCCTCATTTCGGGCTCTTAAGAACTCCTGATATCATTGGCAATGCAGATACCTTTTTTCATATGTTCCTTTTCTTTTTTGCTTTTTTGGTTATAACCAATGAGCGATTAGAGAAGAAATGCCTTTATTCTATCAAAAATGCTTTCACATTGTTGTTCATGTCTATATTTTCTAAATTTTCAAAACAGATTATTATTTTTGCCATTAGAAAAAAAAGCAATTTTATTTTGTGATATGGATATGTTTACAATTTATATTTAGGGGAAAAAATTAAGGTAGTAGTTATATACATTTTTAAAGTCTTTCCCAAATAACAATCACAAAATAGACTAATTTTAACAAGACATGGGCTATATCTATCAACTGCTCTGATAATTAAAATTATTTTAAAAGTTCAGTAAACAACACTTTTTGTTGGAGCTTAAGATTGGTGGGCTCACATTGGTGTTTTCCTATTCATGTATGAGGGTTCTAAAGAAAGCCTATCTTAAAAAAAAAAATGATGCCTCATAGATAAGAAAAATCAACTTGAACTGATTTTCAGTAGATTGTCTCCTATAAAACACAGCCTCATGCAGTGTTTCCATCCAGAAATGTTTTTCTCCTCCTGTGAGGGTATGAAATTCCTTGGTGGCCTTAGGGTAGTTTTGCTAGAAATGAAATCACCACAGCATTGTTAGTTTTTGCTTTAATACAACATAACAATGATAATCTCCAGTATGTATTAAGAGAGACATTCCTGGTTTAAAGACTGAAAGTCTCGCACCCCAGGGAACCCCTCAGTCCTGTCACCCTGTGTCCTGAGTGCCTGCCATGTGCAAATTGTTCTTAACTACTTCAGAGCTGAATGGTTCAAAACAATAACCATCTTATTAGATCTGATGACTCCGTAGTCAAGCATTCAAGCAGGGTTCCTTGGGCTAATTTTCCTGCTCCATGTGATGTTGCCTGGGGTCACTTTTGGTATTTAGCAGGTGGTTGGGCTGCTCTGGAGGGTCCAGGGTGGCTTCACCCCCACGCATGGCAGGGAATGTCTCCAAGGCTGATCTGGACTGGCCCCTCTGCCTTTCTGTGTTGTCTCTCGGCCTCTACAGGCGTTATATCTGCAGCAGGGCAGCCAGACTCCTTACTTAGTAGCTCAGGGCTCTGACAGTGAGAGTTCCAACAGACAGGAAGTGAAAGCCAATGGACAGGAAGTGGAAATTGCTAGTCTCTTGACATCTGGGCCTGAAAACTGGCACAGCTTCACTCCCAATGTATTCTGTTGGTCAAAGCAGTCACAGACCTTGGCCAGAATCGAGGGAAAGGGATATAGACTACACTTCTCAAAGGGAGGAGTGTAAAAAAACTCGAGATTAACTTTATACCACCACACAAATGCTACTGTTTCACGTCGTAACCCCAAGTTGCAGTTGAATTTGAAATATATATATATAAAATTCCTATTTTGCAGTTGAAAAAAGTGAGGCTTGGAACAGTTGAATAGTTTTCTCAGATCACACAACTAATAATATCAGAGCCCAGGTAAAGCCTAAAGTGGTCTGATTCTGAAAATTATGCCATTTTCTTTCTGCCACGTTGGCCACAGAGACACGTTTCATGGTTCGTTCACAGATGGGAAGCATCTATGTATTGAACACATGGATATGTTATATGTGGGAAAGGAGGACAATGGGTAGAAACTCCCTCTCTCATGCTTGTGACAGAAAAATGGCAGACTTTTCTACCAAAGATTTTAATTCCCATCTATCAAGCCACATGGGATGCAACAAACAGAGTTAGACTGTTTGGGTTAGACTATCTGGATCTCATGAGGTGTCAGGTTACATTTGAAGCCTGCCTAAGAGGATGCAGAGGGTTACAGCCATCAGTTCTATGTCATTTAGGTTCTATTGTATAAGAAATCACGTCAAAACTTAGTTGCCTGGGCAATTCTTCCAGTCTCAGCAGTCTAGGCTGATGTTGGCTGTGTTCCCTCATGTGTATGTATTGAACTGTTGGTTTGACTGGTCTGGGATGGCCTCATTCATGTGTCTTGTGGCCGGCAGGCCACTTGCCAGGGCCTGGCTGACTACTGGCTGGTAAGCCTTGTTTCTCCTCCACATGACTTCTTATCCTCCAGCAAGTGAAACAGGGTTTGGAAGCTGCAGCATTCCAAGAACAATAGTGGGCAACGTTTCTTGGGGTCTGGGCTCAGAACTCACACATCATGTGTTCCATTGCATTCTATTGGCCAAAGCAAGTCACAAGGCCAGCTCAGACTCAAGGAGTGGGGAAATGGACTCTGCCTCTCTTGAGAAGCTGAATTGTAAAATCACATTGAAAGAGTGAATACAGAGAGAAGAATAATTACAGACAAGTTTGCATCCTAAAACAAGACCAATTGGTTGATATCTTCTACACCATTCAGAACACAACCAGATGTGGCCACCCACAACTCTGATAAATTGACTTAAATGAATATCTGAGCTTTGTGAGTTCAACCAGAAACCCTATTCAGATAATTAATCTATATCAAAATTAATAAATCCAAAGGACATTCTGAAGTACTTTTCATGACTATAATCCAGAGATAGTGTTTTTTTTTTCTTTTTTAACTTACTATGGTCCATTTTAATGTCTACATATGTAAAGACTTCTTTCTGCTCCCAGCCTCTTTAAAGCTGGCCCCCCCACCCCCTGGAAATCAAGTATCATCAATACTCTGCAATAAACCCAGTAGATTAAAGAAAAAAGCCACATGAACTAAAACCGTACAGCAAGAATTCAATGACAACTTAGATTCCCTGAAAGGTCAAAGAATGTTCTCTACATTTCAATAGCTACTACATAATTCATGTTTGAACTTAAACAGTGAAGAATATCTATTGAGTGCGCTCTAGGTGCAAATACTGTACTGGGCACTTGATATATCTCATATTGTTTAATCCTTCCTACAAATTTACGATTCAGAAATGAACACTAGCATCTCCATTATTCATATAAGGAGACTGAAACTTAAAATATATGGTACGTTGCTCAAGATTCCTCCCTGTCCATTAAGAGTTAGAGTCTATTTCATCATCCCTTAAATCTTGGCTCCACCATGTGACCTGTTTTGGCCCAGGGACATTACTAAATGTGATGCAGGCCGAGAACTGAAACACACTTCACATTAGGGCTTGCTTTCCAGCTACACTTGCGATCCTAGGACTGCCATATGAATGAGTCCAGGCTGCCTTGCTGGAAGATGGGAGGCTACATGGCAGAGATCCAAGAAGGACCAGCTGAGAGCCAGTCAGTCCTTGGCCAATCACCTGTCAACTTCCAGACATCTAAGTGAGATCATCCTAGATCATGCATCCTCCAGCCAACCCTCCAGCTGTCCCAAGCTAGTGGAAGCAGAGCTGGGAGCCAAGCCCATGTTATCACATTCCAAAGCTTATGTCCTTAATAGTAACACTGTACTGACTTCTCTAAAATGTGTACTGTTCCTCAGAATGTTGATGAGACTAACAGCTGTTAAAGAATCTATGAAGACTGTTTGGCATACAGAGAGGTAGAGGCAGAAATTTGCATTGTTTATGAACTCCAAGTGCCTTTAGGCATACCAAGGACAATGGAGTAACCCTCAGGACAATAGAAACCCATGAAGATTATGATCAAATGCTTGGAGTTTTAAACAAAGCCTTGGAAAGATAGAATTGCAAGTAGCAAGGACATAGATTGAGGAAAGGGGAAGTATAGAGGCAGAGAAACCAGAGGCAGCAATCTAGGGGTGAATTAATCTAGGGGTGAAGTTTTGAGTCAAGATAGCAACAGGGGGATTGAGAGGAGATGAGGAGATGCGTGGGAGGCATTAGGAAGGGCATCTATAGCACACAGTTCTTTAATCCTATGTCCATCTCTGTGGGCTGTCACTTCACTCAAGTACTCTTCACCTGAACTCCTTTGGCGATCCTGACTTACATAGATGCTAAGATACAAGTTGGGGAGAGAGAAAAACAGAGACCAAAAAAGACTGAAATATGGGGTCCACGTGGTCTCATTGGAAAATCCTTGGTCTGAACTCAGGAAATAGGAGTTTTGATCCTTCTCTGACATCATTTACTCTGGAGCTTGAATAAGTAACGTTACTGCACTCAGTCACTCAGTCTTCATCTCTGTCCAAAGGGAACCCTTTGAAGGATGGTTCTTGTAAAGGTTAAAGGTTAAAAGCATTAATAAATATGCTGTATTACTGATCTGTAAAGTAGTTTTCTCTATGAACACTTCCCATGTCAAGATACTTACAAGTTCAGGAAAAGTTAAATGGAAATTACCAGAATCATTTTCATTAATTTCCCACTAAAGCCAACTCTTAGATTAATTAGAAAGCCAGATTGTCTCCAGTGTCTTTGCGGAACTTAGTCTGAAGGCTCAATAGGCTGACCTTAAGGGAACTGACATCCAGGAGAAATTTCTCTGGCCTCATTCTATATTTACCGTGAGATTTAGAAGTGAATGATTCCCTTGTTGTCTCACGCCCATTGAATCAAGACATGAGTTCTTGGTTTCAAATCCTAGGCTCTTCTCTTAATAGCTGCATAATCGTGGGCAAGCTACTTAAATAGTCTGTGTCCCGGTTTCCTTATCTATAAAATCTGTAATTATAATACCTATTTTATAGGGTTGCTGTGAAAGTTAAATGAGTTCCTTCTAGGTCTGATGCTTAGAAAGGTGTCTGACACATTGAATTGCTATAGAAAAAGGCTACCAGTTAGGATTATTGCTTGTTAGCATGATCTGAAGCCTCTTCCTTCCCCTACAAGCTTATAAAATCAAGAAAAATCCTTTCTCACCGTTGACCTCAGTTTCTGATCCTCGATCATCCCCGGGCTTGCTCCTCCTGCTGCTATCTTACCAACAATATACCGAAGGATATGGCTCAGCCTGATTATTACAGTAAAGGGATCACCAATGACCCAGAAGTCATGTGACCCAGGTTAATTTCAGTCAAAACTGTGGAACAACTTGGACCACGTAAGGGTTTGTCATGGATACTCAAGATCTGTGGTTTTCAGGTATTTTTCTTTTCCAAACAGCAGAATCTGTTTGTCAAACATAACATATATCCTAGATGGAAGGAATCCTGGGTTCCTTCATTACATTAGTCCAATACCCTCATCTAGAGATGAGGTCCAAATAGATCAAATGACTCAGGTGGTCATACAGCTGTTCAGTGGCAAAACCATGAAGGTGTTCAGATACCGGGCAGTTAGAAGCCAAACCAGCATGTGTAGAATTTCAAAGGAAATGGCTCTGAGACCCCGTTCCCCACCTCAGGCACCACTCAGCTAGATGAGGGACTTGAGGAGCCTCCAACAGTGGAAAGGAGGTGATGGGAGAAGAGAATTGTGTGTGGAGAGCTGTTGGTCTCTGAGTCCCCAGCCCCACCTCTGATGGCTGCATGTGACCTTCCTTCCTCTGCATGTGAACTTCTCCTTCTCAGACCCTATACTCAGTGAAAGTGCATCGTTCACTCTGGTCTCGGACAGTCCACTGTGTTTGCTCAGATTCATACTACGTTCTGGGTTCCCTTTTGAATTGTGGGTAAACAAATGCAATGTCTTCCACTATCCTGTTTCTCTTCCCTTCTGTAGTGAGTGCACTTTCTCTCCACAAAGTCTGACTGACAGTTTCTTCTGAATTTACTAACTTCAGGTTTTTTTTAACCCCTACCAAAGAAATATGATACCTTTTCTTTGATCCAACACAATGAGTGCCTACTCTAAATTTCCTTTCTGATCAATACTTACCAGTCAGTCCTTTCCACATACAAAATCTCTTCCATAACAGCCTCTCCTGTGGGCCTTGAATGTCACATACTTTTGAGTATTGTTTCTTTTAAAATGCAAATCCCTGTCAGACTGTGGCTGCAGACACTCTTCACAGAATGAGAGACTCAGATCCTTTCTAAGTAACTGCTGAATGGTGGGTCTTATTGGGGACATTGTGGGAATGTCTGGGTGTGTGTCAGAATGGTAAGGATGATGGATGAGAAAAAAAAATGGGCCCACTATTTGGTCAGTGACCTGGGAATTCTACCCGAGGTAGAAAGCTCAGGATCCAGGAGGAAGGTGAGTATCTTAGATTTCCAGAGCAGGGCAGAGAGACAGGAGCGACCTTAAACAAGGATCCCTGAGAGGTGAAATAAATTCTTGAATAAAGATCAACACTTACATCCTGACCATGCCCGGGATTTCAAAGTCTTTCCATGCACTGCCCACTGAGCTACCACTGACTCTTCCTCCCATTGCTGACTATGGGTGCAGCCAAGGACACCTTTCTTCCAATATGGGGAGTAAAAAGTAAATCATTACTCCTAACCAGTATTGTGGAAGAGAATAGAAAAAATAAACAGGGAAGAAAGCCAATGTGGGTTTCCTTGAAAGTTAAATCAAATCTGTCTCCCAGGAGTAAAGAGGCTAGGATTGATGGAGGGCTGCGATTTGACTGTAGTTTAGATTAACTGGATCCCAATAAAGATGGAAGCCTTGGAGCCAGCTCTCTCCAAATGCAGGTGCACCTAGAAGGTTCATTGTCTTTGGATGTTACCACGGGGCTGCACGTTCTGACTGGAAATCACCATCTCCATCAATATTTAATCTGACTGCCTGAGACAGATAGCAATCTAGGGAATGAGATAAATTAGTCACCGGGTTTTAAAGGAGATCATCTTTCTCAAATCTGAGGTTTAATGTGATGCATGTGAGGATTTACGCGAGGCAGCTAGCTAAGGAGGTGAGTTTTAGAAGAGCAGATTTCTAGGAAACATGGCTTACCTAAGGCCCTCTCTTCTCTCTATCTTTAAGGAAGTCCCCCATGTGCCCATTATCCTGGGACATGATCTTCTTCTCTTTTCATTTTGAAATTAACCTTTTAACATCTTTCCATCGAAGGAAGGAAACAAAGTCCAAACTGTAATACGGAGAGCATGGCTTAGAAACAGCCTTTATGGCTACCATGCCATATTCATAGCTACCGCTTAAAGGCTAATTCTCCTTTTTTTCCCCTGTTGACACACATCTCGAGCTCTGTTGCTGCCTTGCTGGCTGTCATGCCTCTCTCTTGCTAAGAGTGCTCTGGTTGGGTTCAGGGTCATGCAATTCTTATTACATACAACATTGCCTGTGAAATTATCAAGCAGGAACATCAAAAAGGTCTGTGTTCCCATAGCACCAAAGATGTGTCAGCCAGCTATCCACTCACAATTCTCAGAGTGATAGTGGACCTAATAACTGCAGCACAAACTCGGGCTCAGAAACCATCCATCCTAACAGTGGACTCCTTCATGTGTTCTGTTACCCAGAGGCTATCATCTTTTTCAATCATGCTTAGGGATGTTGAGGGTTGAATGATAATAGGGTGCACGCAGAGCAATAAGCACAGAGCCACTCAATAATAACAGTAGTGATCGCTTTCTCTGTGCCAGATTCTTTACTTATCACTTGTCATGGATCATAGTAATATTCACAACTACACAGAGGTAAGGTGCCATCATTATTCCTATTATATAGATGAAGAATTGAGACTTAGTGTGGTCAAATGATTTGCCCTTGTCTACAAAGCTAGAAAGTGGTAGATTTCAATGCCAGCATCAAAATGCCAGGGCCCCGCTTGCATAATATTTTGCCCTTCAAGATCCACTCACCTAGGCCCACGCACTGGTTTCTGCTTTGCCCTCTCACCTTGGACTTCAGTGATTTCAGACCACGTGGTCTTTGCCTTTTATGATGTTCCTTTCTTCCTCAAGCTTTCCCTCATCCTCCTCCACACTCCCAGATCCTCCTGGGAAGGATGATTGTCAAATATTCAATAAAAGATCATGCTCAGGAAAAGACCAGTTAGGCTTGATGCATCAGCTTGGTCCTGAAGGAGCCTTGCAGCTCCAGGGAGGAAGCCTTTACCAGCTGGTTTTTGGGGCAGCTCCACAGAAGGGACTGGGTGGGTAGGTATGGAACGCTGGGGTAAGGAGTGGAGCAATGCCTGTTACTAATTGGTATGGACAGGTAGATATGGTAAAAATTGGCTCTGAATTTCAGCCCTGACTCCTGTAAGTCCCTGATCTGAGTTTCTATTCAAGTATCACTTGACGGATTCAAACACTGCGGTTAGTCTTCCCTCTACTTTGCCCTCTTCTTGTTCTCATCTCACTGCCTTGTAGTTATGTGTCCGTGTCCATCTTTTATACCAGACCCTTCACTATGTTAAGTAAAGGTCTTAGGTTCCAAGTAGAATCCACCTTTGCATCCTCCTCCTCACCTAACACACTGTTGAGTGAATAAATGAATCCGTGCATCTGGTAGTACTACCTTTTTCTGCATGTTTTCTTCTGGATGTATAAAGCCTCGAATCTCAGAGCACCCACAGTTCTCTAACACAGACTACACACTCAGTATCGAGAAGCCATAATAGTAAACCAATGCCAACTTTTCATGTTATTGGGCACCTTCTATGTGCCACACCACACAGGAGTTGAAATTCAGATATCATATATGTGAACATATACCACACACATTTATATATATTATCATATCCTATGTATGCTGATTGTATGTACACACACACACTTAATCTTTAAAAAATAAAACTCTGAGGGCAGGCATTTTTATCTCCACTATGCAGAAAAACTTGGAACCAAAGAGCAGGAATTTACATTTTTAAATTCATTTCAACAACTATATGCAAACCGCTCATTGTCACCGACACTGCGTGGTGGGTTATCCAGGGCGACCAATTCAGAGTGTTTCATGTCCTTTTGGAGCTTTCAGTATGTGGCAGAGAGATGATTACAAGTTGTGATAATGCTGTGAAGGGGAAAGGGTTGTTATGAGGGAATCTACCAAGGGGACTATAATTTAAATTTAGAGGGGTTAAGGAAACACTTGTATGAAAGGACACCCTATCTAGTAAGGAGCTGGGCTAGAATTGGGATCTAAATCTGTTAGGCTGATGGTGGATAAAATGACATCTGTGTGCTTCATTTTGTAAAAGAGATGTGCTCTTAACATTTTTAAAAAATAAAAAAAATCTATTTTAATTCTGTTTTAATTTTTCTACTATTCACAAAATATATTAGAGTAGGGAAAAAACTCAAGGGTTCCCCGTGTAGGGATCACTTGGTTAGCAGTCATTATATCTATTATCCAAAAATTACTTGAATGCCTTCAGTGGTCAGGAGCTCACTACCTCCAAATATAGCCTATTCTGCTCTCAGTAACACACATGACTTATTACATTCTCATCGTGTGCTCGAAGCTGCTTCCTCATTATTTCCATCTGGTCAACCTAGAAAAATACTAGAGAAAGAACTGACTTCTTCCTCATGATGTTTCCCATGGTACTCTGCTGATTTGCCCACCTGATGATTTCAGGGATCCCTTCATCATCTTTTCCCTGGCAAAGTATCACCAGGGACCATCATCTTATATTCCCTGAGTGTCCCTCTTAAAACAGCACAACCAGAACTGAACAAAGTGGCATCTGACCAGCCCACAAAGTGTCAGCATTTTTCTTACTGTGATCTGGCCACTTCCCTTTCTCCACAGCCATAGTCTGGTAATAAATGGACCACAGCACCATTTCTTGGCTCTGTCACAGTGCTTCAGATTTCTATTATTTGTTCATGTGTTCTGCTTTTCACTCATTCCATCAGAAACTCCTTGAGGGAAGCTTCTACCATAGGACTTTGCACATAACAATCAGACTCTAAATGTTCTTCGAAAGAAATTTTGGAAATGGAGAAAGCCCTTCTGTTTCTATCAGAAGATCTGTCTGAATTCACTACTTAAAAATCAGACATGAAAATCAGAAGATTCCATCATGACTGTCCAAATTATCTAATGCTGCTATGAGGATTGGGACCATTCAGAACATTTGCCCAACTGGTGTTGCCTACTAAGGGTGTCTTGGTGTTTTCCTAGTAAGAGTGTCTAACAGTCATGCATTAGTGATCCCCAAAGTTTTTTGTTTTTTTTTTTTTAATTCAAGGACAGCTTTTAAATTCCCTTTATTTTTTGATTCAGTTAAAATCTCTCTGTCCATCTTTACATCTCTTTCACTATCCTGCCCTGCTTTCAGCCAGTTTCTCCACGTTTGCTATGCTCCCAAATTCTCGCTCATTTGCCATCATTTCGTCCTGCAGGAACAAACACTGGTTGGGGTTCTTCACTTCACTACTGATCTTTCCCGTTATAAAAACACAGTCCGTTTGGATTTTGTTCTGCAAGCAAGCTGGAGATTTTCGGTCTGCCAGGCTCCTCGGCCAGCATGTGGAGAAGAATACGATCTTGTGTACTGTAGAAATGCTATTTTCTAAAACCGAGAGGAATAGCTGTGGGGTGAGGATGGAAGGAGAAATGGAATCCTGTGAGAGGTGGGCAGGCCAGTTTCAACAGCATCTTGCATTTATGCAGCACTGACCATGGGCCAGGTACTCTGCTGAATGCCTTCCGTTTACTCATTTAATCTTCACAGCAACTCAATGAGAGAAGCCTGAATACTATCCCCATTTTACAGATAAAGAGACTGAAGTTCAAAGAGGTTAAAAAATGTACCCAAGACTACGCAGGTAGTAAGGAGTAGAGGTGGAGAGCAAAATCCTAGCAGCTCTGGCACCAGAGCCCATGTTTCCTCTTACCATGGCTATTTCAATGCTGCCTACAGGGATTCCTCCCCTAATTCTCAGAAGTCATCCAGTCCTATTACCATATACAGTCTCGCTCTGACTAGACCCATCAACTTAGAAATAGAACTCAATGTGTGCCACAGCCAGATTGGCAGGAGCACGGGACTGTAGTTAGGAGTCACGAATCCTGTGTTGTGTATCTGAACCTTTTCTCCGAAATCTTGGATTAGAAGCTCACTAAAGTCTTTCATTTCTTGATGCTATTCCTAAATAAGAAAAGCAAGAATGTTAGAGCATGAGAGGTTGTTAGCCATCATCTCTAGCCCTGTGTTTCCCAATATGTGGAGGAGATGTGCTGTTAAAAAAAATTAGAGTCATTTACTGAGATGGTTACCCACATTTCATTCCTGGTAGGTCACCCTGCCAATGTCATGACAAAAGTCTCAGTGTGGTGCTAGGGTGTCTTCAACGCCTCTCTAATGCTTGCTAATCTCCCTTTTTAACCAAGAGAGAGCGGGCTCCAGATTGAGAGCCTTTGGCAGACAACAGTATTCATTGTAATGGTTTTATGTGGTCTGTCAGAAGAGATCTCTTCAAGCAAACCTACAACCTAGGCTTAATATGCGTGTAGTGGTCCAACTGGGAAAAGGACCTTGGCTTAGCCAGTGTCCCAGAAAGCAAACATTTTCAAAGGCATGAACCTGAAGGCCAGGAAGTGTGCCCCTCCACGAGGGAGGCTTTCTGTGCCTTCTCTGCAAAGCTTGGCCTAGTGAAATGAACGCTTTACCAACATTGAAGAAAGCACTGTCCTAATGTGCCAACTTTGGGGTGTTACCTTGGATTTATGGAAAGTAATCCTGGTTCCCATGTATAGATAAGGCGAAAAGTTTCTTTGTCAAATTAATTAATTGGAGTAAAATAAAAGACGTGATCTTTCCTCTCATTTGAGTCACCATCTAGTGGAGAAGATGTTGATTTTCATCCAGTAGAAGATGTAAGAGTTTTCTGTTTGGTAGAAAAAAATAACTCTTAAGGTGACCGTTTGAACAGAAATATAAGCAGTCTTGTGGTTCCATTGGGAATGGAACCCAGGACCTTCTGCGTGTAAAGCAGATGTGATATAACCACTACATTACTTGGAGTCACTACACTACATGGAACCTTAAGGTGACTGTCTGGTTGCCCCCGTGAGATGTTGACCAGCTTTTTTTTTTTTTTTTTTTTGCGGAGCACAGGCTCCGGACGCACAGGCTCAGCGGCCATGGCTCACGGGCCCAGCCGCTCCGCGGCATGTGGGATCTTCCCGGATCGGGGCACAAACCCGTGTCCCCTGCATCGGCAAGCAGACTCTCAACCACTGTGCCACCACGGAAGCCCAACCAGCTTTTTATCTAACCTGGACATTTTAGTCCATCTTTTTCAAATGCCTGGAATAACCTCTGATTTTCTATTCCTCTTTGGAACTGGTTTTCCATGGTCCTGGTCCCCTCATAACGGAGTTGAAATCTTTGATTCATGTTCATTCTATACTTGCAGATGAACCATGTTTTAAATTTTTGAAAAACAAAACAGAATAATTAGTCTTTGATAACACTGAACAAGTAAAATTCAGCAATTATTCCTCGATCATGTCCAGTAGGCCAGGCACACAAATAAACAGAATTAAAAACTGTGGTAAATGCTTTGAAGGAAGAAGTGAGTGTGGGGTGAGCTTAGTTTTTATTTGAGTCAAAGAACTGAAAGAAAGGAAGTTCAAAATATGTAAGTGATTAGACATGTGGTTCAGAGACAGTACAATTGCGACGGTAACGTGTGATTGGCTGAAATTCTGAGGTGTCTGGATATCTCCCCCTACAGATAGATTCCTAGACACTCAAGGCAGACAACCTCCTTCCCTAAGCCCATAGCTCCTCACAACCTGGTGGATGATCCTCCACACAACTGCAGCATTGCCCTTCTCTGCCTTCTTGGCCATATGGTAGCACATATGTGGTGGGAGAAGGGGACAGGTGGACCGGAAAGAGGGGGGAGTTGCCCATGGGAGACCAGCTGGGACCTGGGACCCAGGCCCCTTGGCTGCAGTGCTTGTACCTGGACAAACGTCTCCTTGAGCAACAGAACACAAAGAAACTATGTGACTAAAAATAACTGCGTGCATGTGCAGTTGGGGCAAATTATGGGCAACAAGATGCAAAAAGACCAAAAAGCGCAACTGCCACTTCTGAGGTGTCAGGAGCAAAAGCAGGGTACTGCGCATGCCCCCTGCACACAGCACCACATAAGGAGTGTGCAAATCACCTAAGCCACCCCTCTGGCCCACCCCTGGACCCGCCCCTACTCTCACTCCATATAAGGAACAAGCTCACCCCCCTTTGGGGAGCGAGCAAGGGAATGTGTTTTTATTCTCGCTCTCCCTCTGCTGCATCAGGGGCCTCAATAAAGCCTTGCCTGAATTTCTTGTCTGGCCTCTTATCAATTTCTATTGCTTAAGGAGGCCAAGAACCCTAGTCAGCAACACATGGAAGAGACAGAGGCCAGCCCTAAAAATGGCTCCTATGTACCCCTTTATTTCCTCTTAGATGTGCAGAGCTGGGGAGTACTTTGCCAACTCCCGGGGAGCAACGTTCTATTGGGGCTCAAATTATTTTAATGACAGACAAATGAATAAGCTGGTACAGTGATTCTCAAACTTTCTTCTGCCTCTGTCTTGCTCATATGCCCAGAACAATTCCATCGGAAATTCTGGGGTGAAGAGGAAGCTCAGGTAGTTGGGAAAAGCTGCCATATCCTACGATGTTTTATGTCCAATTTCTATTCTGAGACTCTCAGGCAGATGTTTAACTGCGCAGACCCGTGGACTAAAACAGACACCCCTCAGCATGGTAAGAGGATGTTGACTCTTGTCTTTAACACCTTCCTACCCTCACTGTCAGAACTTCCCACCACTATCTTGACACCCTTCCCTCTTGGAAATCAGTGCCTTCAGGAGAAAAACACATCCCAGTTAGTTATCACATTTGATTAAACACCTCACCCTGAAGTGTAAATATTTCAGGGGCCCCTCCTTTCTCAAAGATATTTGTACCCCGTGCCTTTATTGCAGCCTCTCAAACAGTGGAATTTCTGCTATCAGGAAAAGCCAGATAAAGGGGATATTTTGGGAAGGAGGATTTCCCAAAGTCTAGTCCTCAAAACAAATTGCTTTAGGACAATTATGACAGTGATTTGTTGAAGTAAAAAGACTATTACTTTGTTCTTGCCACATAAAATGTCTATGTTTGCTTAGCTTAGCTGATTTCCTGGTATATCTGAAATACACTGACAGAACCCCATAGAAGAATGTTTGTCTTTTTTTTTTTCTTCTTCTTCTTTTTCTGTATTGCTTATACTCAGTTTCTTCCCCTTGGGAAGAAATTTTAAAAATATTTCACAGCTGCTTTGAAAACAGCTGTATAAATGCAAGACATTAATAGGGAAAACCAAAACATGCACCAGGGCAAAATAAGACCAAAGTTATTAAACCATAACCTAAAGAAACTCAAAGTAAAATACACATACATGTTGAGTTCAAAACATATGTGATTTAATTAAGATCGAACTTGGGTTTAAAAAGATTGGCTAAGCAAAACAGTACGTCTGACACTTGAAAAATCTTAAATCATTCACACACACATACACACATAATGTGGGAACACAAAATCATTTCCTGAACCCTAAAGCCGAGGAGGCCTGAGTGTTAAAACAAAATGAGGTCTTCAGCACACAAATCTAGTGAATTGCCTAGAACATTTTACGACAGTCCCTGCCCGCCCGCCTTGCAAGTATCACACACTGTTTATTCATAGCAATATCAATTAGTCATCCTGTTCCAATCCCTGCAAGGAGATTATCTACTTTATCACCCTGAGCAGTGTGCAGATAACACAGCAGCGGTTCCCGATGGCCAACTGTATCCATTTGTTTTCTTTTCATTCCCGGGACAGGGGAGTTATAAAGCTGTGTGTAGGAAATGCAGCATTTGTCCTGCACAAACGTCTTTATCTTTATTTGCCCCATTGTTGGCTATATTTTTTAGTCTGCTGGCAGCCAAAGGTCACATTTCCATGAAGATAAATTTCATATTGGACCCGCTGGGAGCTGATGTCAGTGCAAATCTGTGCCAGGACAGATTCAAAATGATGGCAAAGAGGAAGTTTCTGTATTTTATTTCTGTATTATATTGTCCTGTTTTCCTGATAATGGAGCCAGGGAAGACTTGGAACCAGCATCTATTTTTCTTCTCTGCTCATCTCCCAACAATGGATAAATACACCGGGCCCTCCCTGTTGGCCGAACTTCAGTCTGATTATCTGTAGGGTGTCCTGAGATCCTCGAGCACCACGGTCCTGCATCCTTGCCTGCAGGCCCGGCTTTGCTCACTCCCTGGGTGACTGTTTTAGAGCAGATGCATTGCATCCAGAGTTTTGCTGCCAGCGAAGGTCAAGCTCACTGTGTTGACAGAGGTACTTCCTGTCCGTTATCAGCCTGCCTGACATTTGATGTGTGTCCATTTTGTGTGTCTACTGGAAGCCAAATGTCATAGCTCCAAGATAACATTTTGCCCTGCTTTCCTCCCATTTCAGAATGAATTCAGGTTTTCTGTATGGGTAAGCTCAGTTCAGAGTCTGGGGGGAATTCCAAAGTCAAGAATGTTCTGTTTATGAAGTAATCCTAGTAACGTGTGGAATTTTCATCGTGTGTGTGTGTTTTTTTTTTTTCTTGCAAAGGCTAAATGTTTAAGAAAAATGCAGGAAACTGGCAATTAGAATCAATTCCCTTCATAACAACAGCAGGATATCAGCTGAAAAATATGTCCTTTAGCTGGTGTAATGATTGCAGTAAGAGAAATCTGGGGAGTGTCCGTGGAATACACAGCTCAACCTGGGAGTGACTCGAGGTACTATTAAGGCACATTGTCATATTTCAAAGGCTGGTTTGCATGGTGGTGTTTGGAAGTCAGAACATGAGTTCTAATGAAATCCATGGTACAAACAAAGATTCCGGGTCAGGCTCCATAATCCATAACATTCAAAATGTATTCTAGGGCTTCCCTGGTGGCGCAGTGGTTGGGAGTCCGCCTGCCGATGCAGGGGACATGGGTTTGTGCCCCGGTCTGGGAAGATCCCACGTGCCGCGGAGCGGCTGGGCCCGTGAGCCATGGCCGCTGAGCCTGCGCGTCCGGAGCCTGTGCTCTGCAGCGGGAGAGGCCACAACAGTGAGAGGCCCGCGTACCGCAAAACAAAAACAAAACAAAACAAAACAAAAAAAAATGTATTCTACCTGTAGTTTTACAAAATAAGCAGTAAAAAGTATTACGGAATAAGGTAAAATAGGTTCTTTAACCACAAGGCATTTGTAAACAATGAATTCATTATGCCAAAGACTGCCTTTGCAACATCAATTTCTACTCCCACATCTCTCCTTTCAGTGATTCAATTATTTCAGCAAATAGTTAATGAGCACCTATTATGTGCCAGGCACTATTTTAGGTGCAGTGAACAAAACCGCCACAAATCCTTGTGCTTGTGTGGCTGACATTCCAATGGGGAAGAGAGAGAGAGAGATTCAAATACAATTTAATTTATAAGTGCTAAGAAGACGATCAAATCAGAGAAAAGAGTTAGGAAATGTCAAGAGAGGTATGGTAGCAATTTTAGATTTTAGTGCTGAGAAAGTGTGATTTGAGTCACATTTTGAAGCCAGTGAGGAAGTAAGCTCTCCAACTTTCAGCGGGAGCCAAGCCTCAAGCCAAGTCCACAGCAGATGCAAAGGCCCTGAGGCATGTTGGCCTTGCTTAAACTCATGTGAGAAAATGCTTGTTGGCTCCTGTTTCCAAGGAAGGAGAGGCAAACTGTGTGATTAGAAGGGCCCAGACTATGAAACATCCCAAGATGCCCTCCCCTCCCTCTGGGTGACATCTTTTTTTCTCTTAGCAACAATCAACAGCACTGAAGGCTCGGGGGTGGGGTGGGGGGTGATTTATGTTCATCTCTTTCTTGTGTGCTCTAATTTATGTGCAAAATGGCACCTAGGAAAGCTTGTGACATATAATCCTTTAGTTAATTTATATGCGTGTATTATTATATGTGTATTTTATTGTGTATTTCATGGTACAGAAGTTTAAAAACCTTTATTGCGAAACGTAACATACACAGAGAAAACGATACACAGCTCAGTGAGGTACCACAGAGCAAACACCCATGGAACCACCCTCTAGGTCAAGAAACAGATGCTGCCATCTCCCCTGTCCCACCTCTGAGCCTTTCCCCTCCTGACCCTGTAAAGGTAAACCAGTCTTCTGACTAAGCTAACCACTTCCTTGCCTTTTTGTTTTAAAGAAATACTGGTAAAGGGACCCCCATGGACTCACCATCACTCAGTTATAACAATTATCAATGGCAGGCGAAGCGTGTCTCCTAAAACTCCCATTTCCCCCTCTCCCTTACCCAGCTAAGCTACTTAATTAATTTATTTATTTGTATTGAGATAGAATCTATATGAGGTGAAATGCACAGGTCTAAGGTATACAGCTCCAGGAGCTTTGACAATTGCTTATATGTGTACAAACTGATATAAAGGTTGAGCATTACAAGTTTGTTTTGCATCTGTGCGAGCTTTCTTTAATAACTAGGAGCTCAGAAACATGACATGTGATTTCGGTCCCCCTCTGTGCACACATGAAAGTCCCCACACAGCAGGCTGGCAGCCAGAGGAAGCCCCCAAAGGATGCTTATATTGATCTCTGTAAACCTTTCCTAAATGCAGACTGTTATCAGCTACCCACTCCTCTACCCGGCTCCCCACCTTTTCCTTCTGTCGGCAGAATAGTTTGTTATGGATTAGTGATAAAAATCAGTGTCCACTGAAAGACACGTCAAGACGACCGCCATGCGAGGCCTTCAAAGCATACCAGGCCACATTATGTCACAGTGTGAAGGATGCGCCTGTCAGGGGGCTCGCAGCCCGGATCCTGCAGCTCACTTCTCCTGTTTCCTATGAGTGCAAGGGTGTTGCCCCTAATCCACCAGAAGGCTCTGCTCTTCATCCTTTCCTGGGTGATGGATCCTGGAGGGTTTGTGGTGAGTAGGCTCAGGAAGATAGGGAACTGGAGGACAGTAGGCAGAGTTTTTGGTTAACAACTCCGTTCGGTGATACCTTCAGGGATGAGGTTTTATTGGCTGATCCTGACCCACCTCTTCTGCTTCTGCATCCCTCCCTTTTCCCTGCATCACTTGTAGGGCTGTCTCTCTCGGGTTCTGGGTAGTGATGAGCTATAAGCACTTTCATCCTCACTAGTCACAGGACACTTTTGACGGCAAAATGTCTTCATTTCATATTCCTCCAGAGCCCTTGTAACGTAATTTACGTATGGCTAATATTCAACATCTATTTGCTAATAAATTATGTTTACAAATGAGTCAGAATGCCATGACTTCATGATATAGTTACACGTCATGATGTGATTATACTTAGACATTAACTGTATATTTTGCATGCTCGACACTATTTTATTAATTCCCATCCTTGTCTTAGTTTAAAAAAACAGCAACAGGGGCTTCCCTGGTGGCGCAGTGGTTGAGAGTCCGCCTGCCGATGCAGGGGACACGGGTTCGTGCCCCGGTCCGGGAAGATCCCACATGCCGCGGAGCGGCTGGGCCCGTGAGCCATGGCCGCTGAGCCTGCGCGTCCGGAGTCTGTGCTCCGCAATGGGAGAGGCCACAGCAGTGAGAGGCCTGCGTACCGCAAAAAAAAAAAAAAAAAAAAAAAACACAAAAAAACAACAAAAAAATGAAAAAACAAACAAAAAACCCCCCAAAACTTTGGTATTTTCCAAAGTATCTCTAACACCTGTGTTTAAATTTTATTTGGATTTTTTTTCACCCTCTGGTTTTCTTGGTATAGTTTAGGTCAGCCCAACAGTATCTGCTTTACCCAGAGGCCTATATAAAACCACTGCTGCAAGAAAACAAAAGTAAAGTATGGTTTTCAAAACTGTCCTGTGTTACCCACAAGTAAGAATGATACGATCCTCACTAGACGATGACATTAATTAATAGCCAAAAATACTGTTACATGTACAGGCAGGTTTCCAGTGGGCCTGAATATAACAGAAGACCTACGATAAATAATGCACAGTCCTAAAACTCTCTGAGTCTAAATTTTCCACATGGAGGTTTTGGTGTTATTGCCTTCCTTTGTGCTAAAGAGTTTTTACAACAGGAAAATAGAGATAAAAGACGTACAACAAATAGGGCTTTGATCAGCATTTCCACAATTCAGAAACATAGCTTTATGTGGCCTGACCACATGGATGCCAGCTAAAGGCCTGTTTCCCAAACTCCAGGGAGCAGGGGAATCATTGAGGATCTTATGAAAATGCAGACTCTGATTCAGTATGTTTGCGGTAGGGGGCAAGACGCTGCACTTTTAACCAGCTCCCACGTGAGGCCAAAGCTATGGTCCATGGTCTACACTTTGAGTAATAAAGAGTTAAAATTCCCTCCCAGTGCTAGAATTTTTCAGGTAGTGAACTGGAGTGGGAAAGAGGAGATTGGAGAAAGGGTGGGGGGGGGAGGATTGTTTAGGGTAAAGGTAAATTGCTTTTTTGCTTCCTGCAGTAACTTCTGCAGCCTTTCATGGGAAAGTGAATTCAAGGTATGGGATTCCTGCCTTTTAAGCACTGTCTCTGGGACATAAAATGTCCCATGTGAATATTCAAAGACTGGCCCAGAGTTTTGCTCTCTTGACTCTCATGGAAATTAACTATGGTCTTGCCAGCTTATGCTTTGAAAAAAAAAGCATCTCTCTTTATTTTTGTGGGAACCTGCATCCCATAATAACAGTGATTCTCAGTGGGAGCAACATGAAAGCAAATTAACCCTTCAAATTACAGGGAGCAGAAAGCAGTAAATCCATCCTTGTCCGAAGCAGCATCCCTTTCTCCTTTTCACATAGCACAGAGCTCCTTTTAAGGCAAGGAGATAAATGTCTGTTGGCAGGTGAAGACCGGTGGGTCCCACTTCTAAGAGACTTGAATCTCTCCATATGGCTGTTATTGACCAAAACAATGTCAGATGGAGGGATATTGACTGGGGGATAAAAGACTCACCATGTAAAGAAAAAAGGAATTAACTTTTGTTGAGCACATAGTTTGTTCCAGACCCTCTATGTATAGTATGTCATTTAAGTTTCTCTCACTCCTTGTGAGGTAGGAACTATTTTCCTTAGCTTCTCAGTGAGGAAGTTGAGATCTATTGAAGTTCAGTCCATTGCTCATGGTTCCACATTAATTATGTGGCAGAGCCTGGGAATATGAACTCAGTGCTCTGTGATTCCAGAAATATTGGAATTGTTTCCCAGATTCCTAGACTGACCTGCTAATTTGTAGGCAGAGCCACTCTTTTTATGCTATGCCTGGCACCCAGGCCCTCAAGCATTAATCGTTGCAAAAATGAACAAGCACATTCATATCACTTAAATTCATAGACCCCAGCAAGAAGCCAAATTATTTTTAATGTCTGTTTCCCATGTCAAACAGGGACATATAGTACAAATAAATGTGCGTGGGGATTTATGATCAAAGCAGACAGTGATGCATGTGGATTAGACCTTCCTGTCCTCTTTAAAGGCTCACTCAGTGGTTTTCCTTTAACTCCTTGAAAGTTCAGAGGGGCTGACTTCCCCCCGCCCCCAAAATCAGGACCAGAGTACAAGGAGCTGTACAGGACTTCCCTGGCGGTCCAGTGGTTAAGACTCTGTGCTCCCACTGCAGGGGGCACGGGTTCCATCCATCCCTGGATCCGTGGTCGGGGAATTAAGATCCCACATGCCATGCTGCGCAGCCAGAAAAAAAAAAAAAAGAAGCTGGACAAAAGTTACCAGTTCTCAGGTGCTATAATCTTTTATAAGAGCAGCTTCCATAGGTTTCCTTGCAGCAAAAGAGAAAAAGAAAAGCTGCACGTGAGTCCAGGGCAGGGATAAGGGCTTCTGTTATCATTATGCAGACACCAGGAGGGTCCCTGCCTGACCTGGACCCGACAGAAAGAACAATAAATAAAAAAAAAAGTCACCTTTCTATGACCCAGAAGTATTAGAAAACAGCAAGGAATTTGCCTTCTGCAATAAGAAATGAGGTCAATGTCCCTAGTTTGTTGATCCTGGTATGGATTTGTCTCATTGGAATCTCTAATGATGTCCTTGCCCTGGACGATGAAAGGAAATAAAACTTCTAGATGAACAAGCTAGGAAAACACACACACACACACACACACACACACACATGCATGGGCACACAAACACACAGAAACAACAGAAAACCAGTGCCACCAGTCCCATAAGGAGTGACGAATCAGAATTTTCAAGCAGTATTTTGGCAATAATGCTAAAACAGATAGTCCAATGTCCTCATGTATTCAGTTGCATTTTTCACATCCACCAAAGAAAATGACTTAAAATGTTTGAAGAAAGCAACTATCTTAAAAACCTTGAACTTATTTTCTAAAACAAGGAGTGTGGATGTCCTTAGAAACAAAGATCTGAGGTGTTTGAAAGATAAGTCTCATGAAAAGAAAGGTATGTCTCATGAGTTTATCTTCACCCAGTAGCACTTAGTAGCCCCCTGATTTCTGGTTGTGGGATTTAAGAAAGAAGAATCAAAAAATGCTTGCTCTGAAAACAACAAGATTCGGTCAATAGGGAAAGAGCTAGTGCCATCAAAAAAAGAAAATTCCCAAACATTAAAGATATATTCTATTGTCCTAGTGACCAATCAAAATAAACAGATCATCATGTGTTGGTAGAAAGACCACTTTTGTTTATCTCTGTCTTCTTAGCATGGGGTATCTCAGTCTCTCTTCTTCCTTTCCGTCCTTTTCCACTCTCACCCACAAGAATATATTCATTTTTTAATACTATATTTATTTTTGTTACCATGGTGCTCCAGAAGTAGAAGCATTTGAGAATATATGGTTTCTAAGATTAACATCTATCTGCCATCGGATGAAGATACCCAGTGGACAAATGGATGCCCTGGGATGTCAGGCTGCCCACATGTAAAAACTGAAGATAGATAGGCCTGTATTTTGTTTAGTGAGGAAGTTTTATCAATATAAATGCTGGTCCAAGTCTCAGAAAAGCAAATACCACCAACACTGTTTATTTTGATAGGTTGTCACTACCACAATAGAAGAGATCTTCCATGCTTTGCAGTTTTCTTTTTACAAACGCTCCAACTCTTTCCTATTGACTCTGTCCTTTGGTTTTCCTAGCAAGCATTTCTTGGCTCTTCTCTCCTAAATCCCACAAAATGATTTCCTATAGAAAGCGAGATTTTTGAATATCAGCATAAGAATGAAGCGGTATAATATTTTATTTTGCTTTACATTCTAAACTTTGATAGGAGAGAATACACGGAGGGGCAGCCGAGAGTGGGGAGTCACTTAGCTCCTCCCATAATCTCTTAAAGTCACCCCAGTTAAACACAATCTAGGTAAGAAGAGTGTGCTCACCAGGCAACGGCAACTTCAAGCCACTGGGAGCAAGAATGCATTTGAGCATGTTGAGACAGTGCATTGGTTTTGGATGGGCAACTCGGGGGTCAGGGGTTCCTGCTGTGCTGCTTCCCCACATGCGGGAGGACAGAGGATCTCAGAGCAGGAGAGGATGAGCCTCCAGTAAATGAGATAGAGCCAAAAGGATGGTGGCAAATTGTGGAAACAGAAATGAGCCAGGGGAGTGAGGACCAGAGAGCTCATCTGGACCTGAAGAAAGTGAGCAAGTTCTGAAAGGCACCAAAACTGCAATCCAGAAACAACCACCTTAAAAATGCATCTGGAATTTTTTTCCAATGGAAACATTTAATGGTATATCATAATCTTCCACTTTAGTTTATTATACCAAAGTCACCTACTGCCCGACTGAGGCTGGTAGGGGAAGATTTGATAAAGAAGACCCAAGAGAATATTATATACGGTATTTCAGTGGAATAGGGTAATAAACTTTTTATGCAAAAGCATCAAGTTAAGAGGGAGCTTAATTATGACATATCCTGCATCTTCTTTGATTCATTACATTTGCAAAATAACTTTACATTTTAAAATATAGTATAAACACAATTTCTTCTAAAAATGGTTTTTAGGTTTCAGTTTTCAAGCAAGCACAAGTAAGTTACTTCATACGAACTCGAACTACGGCTGCCGTCTTTGAAAAGCATCTACAGTAAAGCTTTCTGAAAGGCAGAGCAGGTGGGCTGCTAAGTTAGGACCCTAAGCAGATAGACTCCAATCAAAATGTCATCTTAGAGCTGCAATATTAGAAATGTCAGAAGAAGAAGCAAGCAATTTTAGGACTACTTTCAAAACAAGTGCTTTAGAAAATTTACTGATTCTCAAATTTCTGAATAATTCTTCCAAATAAATAGTTGGATAAAACAACATTCACAGCTAATTGAAATTTGAGGATTGCTTAACATAAAAGTGTGCTATATACTATAACTCCTTTGGTTTCCTAGAGCACTTTTGCCTATATTGATTCATTTATTCTTCAGAACTACTCTATGGGGGTGTGTGTGTATGTGTGTATGAGGCAGGGCCTCCTTTTGAGAAATGTTATTTCATTTCTTCTCATGTCCCCAGATCTTTTTTTTTCCACAATGAATAATAAGTCTTCCCACATGAGGTATAACATAAGACATCACCTGGCCCAGTGGTTCCCAAAACTTTCTGCCCATTAAAATCACCTGGGAAAACTTCAAAAAATATAGTGTCTCTGCCTTGCCCCAGAAATTGTGATTTATTGGTCTGGATGTGGCATAGGCTTTGGGATTCTTAAAAGATTCCTAGGTCATTCTAATATTCAGACAAACCCAGGAGTGAACAGCCTAGACTCTTTGGATCTCATTTTCTTCACCTGTAAAGTGGATATGTGGGTGTTGAAAGGGCTTGAGGGTGTGGAGTAATAATCACAGCACTTCCTGAAGTAGGTTCTTAGGAATGCCCATCTTCTCTGATCCTTGTGAAAAACCAGAAAGGATTCTCTGATAAAATCACTTCGAGAATTCATGTGTAAAGTACATTGGTTGAATGAATAGTAATTGTATTAATGAGTTAACCAATCAATCTATCAACCCAGAATAGAGAATGCCAGTTCAAGTTCTCCCTTCACCACCCACTAGCTATGAATCACTGGACACCACTTACCTCACCAGGACTGTTTCCTCATCTGTCAATAAAAGGGTTGACCAGCTCTCCAGTGAGATGTCCTATTCTTCAAACATTCCATGACCCTATGACCAGAAGATCTCTGGGATCCCTTTTGTTTTAGGATTCCATGAGTCAAAGGGAACCAATGATCTTATCTAACTCTCTCAAGACTACAGAACTGGGGGAGGATGCTTAATTGGTCTAATTTTACAATGAATCATCATTAGGCCCCGAGGCAATATAGCTGCAGACTGTGATTCTTCTCTCTAGTGGTTAAGGCTCATTTTATTCCTAAAAGCTTTTAAAAATATTATCTTCCTTACTGTTGCAAATAAAGACAGCAGAGCCTCAGACAGGCTGATTCATAGCTACTATTTCTCAGACTCATAACTACAGATGACAATCAACACAGGCTTTCCTTTGCTTTCAGCTTTCTTTCTGCCAGCAGACTGTCTGGACCTTGCCGGGGCTGTCTCTGGGTATTCATGAATGCAGCATTCACCCCGCTGGAAATCCAAAGTGACTAACGGGTGGACAATTTGGGCTGCCTGCAGTCACATGTAATGTCCTCTTATGCCATCTATCCCCTTTCCCTCATTTAGCCCGGAAATGTGAAAAGCACATAAAATGCAGCAAGGCCAGTAGGAATTTAGTGACAGTGAGGAGATGAAGTACAAAAGTCTGGCTGGTCCTATACACCATCTGTGTATTGATGGCTCATCAGTTTGAGTGAGAAGTATTTCCTCTGAGCGGACATTTTCATGCAGTCTTGCAAATCATTAGAATACCTATAAGTTACTCAGTTATTTTTGAGAATAAAGGATTGCCCTGGATGCTTTAGATCAGCAATTGGCAAACTATAGCTCACTGGCTGAATTAAGACCACAGACTGTTTTTGTAAATAAAGTTTTATTAGAACACAGCCCCACTCATTTGTTTACACATTGTCTATAGCTGTTTTTGCTCTAAAATGGCAGGTGAGTAGTTGCGACAGAGACTATGGACTGCAGAGCCTAAAATATTTACTATCTAACGACTTCCTATTGTAGATTTCATACACGTTATTTGATATGAACATATTTTTTCATTCACTCATTTGTTTCTTTCTTCCTTTATTTAATCAGTCATTTCCTAGATATTTAATAGTCAAAGCAATGAAATAAATACTATAAGGAATATAAAAAAGCACAAAATAATTTCCTGTCCTTTCAAAATGTACCTGGACATCAATGGTCATCTTGTTGCAGTCACTTATGTACAAAATCTTTAGAAGTTTACTCTTGCATACAGTCTTACACACCTGGCCTTCAGGAGGAAAAGAAAAGTATGCACATGACCTGCCCATATTCTCTACCTTATTAAGTCGGTCATAATATATACAAATTATATAAAAATATAAATATATACAAATTATAAAATCATGCAATCTAAAGTTAAAGGGGACCATTATTTCTAGTCCATCCTCTCTAGTCAATGTCATGAAACTAGAGTTGATAATAAATCTAAGTTGTATAATATGTAGGAATCTTGGCTCTTATGCTATCATTATAAGATAAACATATATATGTATATGCACATATAAACACCCCATAACACATAAATATTTGTGGTATATTTCTTTTTTTAAATTAATTAATTAATTTATTTTTGTCTGCATTGGGTCTTTGTTGATGTGCGTGGGCTTTCTCTAGTTGCGGCAAGCGGGGCTACCCTTCGTTGCGGTGCGCAGGCTTCTCATTGCAGTGGCTTCTCTTTGTTGCAGAGCAAGGGCTCTAGGCGCACAGGCTTCAGTAGTTGTGGCACGCAGCCTCAGTAGTTGTGGTTTGCAGGCTCAGTAGTTGTGGCGCACGGGCTTAGTTGCTCCACGGCATGTGGGATCTTCTGGGACCAGGGCTCGAACCCCCGTCCCCTGCATTGGCAGGCGGATTCTTAACCACTGTGCCACCAGGGAAGTCCCTCGTGGTATATTTCTAAATGTTTCAACATGTTAGCTTATTTCTCCCTCTCAGGACAACCGCTGCCAGAATATGATTTCTCCTTTTGTAGTTCTGGCATGGACAAAGCAAGTAAATACAAGAGAAGTTTTGTCTGGGATTTCCTCACTCGGGATGGGGAGAAGATTCCAATAGGAACTTAGTTTTAAAGAAGTAATAAAACATACCCTTGTACAGCTGACACAATCCTGTGTGCTTCTATCCTAAAGCTGTAAGGTACATTGGAATCAATGATGGGGTGGGTTTTAGTTTCGAAGAAAACATTTTTTTCCCCAGACTATAGCAGATGTGACAACTGAACGTGTGAAAATTAGAAGCCAAAACAAATTCAGAATTAAATGAGTTGCTGACAGTTACAGACCTATTTAAACCATACTGTTTCTGTAGAAAACAATATTCCAAGTCATTCCCAAGGAATATTTACATGTGCTCAAGGAGCATGTAATTCCACTAACAACTAATACAATGGATGGATTCTTAGTCACAATGCAACAAATCCAGTAGTAATAATAATGATAATAATAATAATAATTCTATCCCTTGGATACTGCTTCTCTACTGTTGGGCTCTAATACTCCCAAGCTGATGTCGTGTTACTCATTTGCTGAGGACCAATTTCTTTCATTTTTCTAAGTCATTCCATATTAGGATTTTATGAACTAGTAGATCAGATTACTGCTGATTATAGGAGGCTGTGGAAAGTGCAAAGTAACGTGCTGGAATTTTAATGCCATATTTCAGTGGAGTGAGTACATGGCAGAGGAAGATGAATTAGATTTAAGACAGAAGGAGAGTCCAATTTAATTTTGCCCCATTACTTGGCATGCGTAGAAATTATCCTCAGTGTGTGGGATTCTTCCTCCTGGGAGGATAGCACCAGAAACACCTCCCCACCCTTCAAGGATCAGGGGATGTATACAGTTCTCCCTCTGTTATCCCGCTCTGTGCCCTCAGGGGTCTGTCTGCGCCAGAACTGCTCTGCAAGTGGGTGGGAGTTCTTTTCTGGCACAAGTTTTGCAAGATGAGAAATGGGTCTCTATGGCTAAGAAACGTTGGCATGAAGCTCCAGTTGTGATCGAAAACTCTCAGAGAGGCTTAAGCTCCAATTCTGCATCAGAAGGGAATAGCAGAGAAAAAGCATATGGTCACATTTCAACTGTTTGCAAGTAGATTCTTGCCTTTGCAAATGAAGACTGGATTAACCAAGTAAGGACTTCCAGGTCTGATTCAGGAGATGTTCCAGACAAGGCATGGTGCCAGGAATGCACCTTACTCTTTTCCCCTCAAGAGTTTCACATTCATTAGCCCTTGAAAAGCCCTCTCTTTACCTATTGAAATTCTTTAAGCCCCAACTGCAACTCATTAATCCTTCCCTAGTCCTTTTCAATCTTGATCCTTTAGATTTTTAAACCATATAGTGTTTTCCACAGAACTTGGCAGTGAAACCCCACAACTTTCCACCTTCCAACTTACAGACTTTGAAAGATAAAAGCAAACTGCTAGGACACTTATCCACTCTGCCTACCACCAACAGAGGGCGTGAGCAGTTGGAAAAGTGGTCTCATGAACAAACCACTTTGTATTTGCTGGATAATATTCTCAGGGTACATCACTATTCTTGGCCTATTTCGCATACTAGAGCACAAGATTTTAAGAACTAGAAGCAGTCCTTGTTGAATATCTTGACTGTGTTACGCTCTGTCATTTCAGTTCTGATCTCTTTCTCCTCTCAGTGACCCTAAATCCTCACAGCTAACTCTAATGCCAGGTCTTACCCACAGCCCAGTTCTGGAGAACTCGAAACACCAAACACCGTGTTTCCCTGAATCTAAGATGTCATAAATTTTAAGACAGACCATCATTTTAGTAATAATGGAAAAGAATACTACATTAAAATGTTCTCATTGATGACAAAATGCCTTGAAATTTCAAAAAAATAAGAGTTTAAAAATTAATGGTCACTGTATAACTGATAAATAAGGTTTACTGGCAGTATTAACCCCAAATCCAGTGGAACTTGTAACTGAGTTGCATTGATCACAAATGGACTTGGGGTCCTGAGTCCCCAGACTAGTGATAATTCTGTTCCCTGAAATAAGAAGCTCTGTCTTAAGCATTACAACAGATAATTCTTGGTTTTGCTGTTACTAAGCCTGCTTCCCTATAAAGCTCGGTTTCTCTCTGAAGCCTGACCTAACTTTCTAGGACACTGTGTCTTGTCAGCCTATCCTGATCTGGTCCATTTTTCCTCTCATACAATCAAAAGAACTTATGCCCAAGGGGTAAAGCGCCCCAAAATAATCGTCTGCTTCCTAAGGGTATTCAAGCCTCATCAATGAGAGGTCGGTCTCCTCTCTAGGACATTCGGGTTTTCAAAATTGCCTAAATCAGTAATTCTCAACCCTGGGTTGCATATGAGAGTCACTGAAAGAGCTTTCAGAAAATATCACTGTCTGAGCCCCACTCCCCCAACTCGGATTTTTGTTCTAACGTGGAGCCCAAAACTCATGATAATTTCTTTAAGTACTGCAGACAATACTACATATAACCATGATTCCCTTTTTGGATATTTGTGTATAAGGCACCACGCATATAAACTTCTGTCCTTGTAGTTGACCGCAGCAAACTGATGCGAGGACATAAGAAACCCTGCAATTGATAAATATATTTAATAAAACAATATTTCTCTCTTCTGCAAAATATTTAAATGCTATAAGACAACAAATCTCATACCTGTAATTTCAAAATTTTATGTCCAGTTCTTTTACTGCCGATTCAGGGATTCAAATCTTTTCTTCTATATCTTTAAAAAGAAATTTTTAATGAATTTTAGAACTTTGTTTAAAGTTATTTATCAGTATTAGCTCATATTCATTAACTGCCACATGTCAAGAACTTTTCATACATCTGGATTTAAGTTTGTGTTATTGACAACTCATTTTATTTAGAATTTCCTTTTAAAAATCAGTAATAAAGGACTATGTATCAAGAGGTTGTAAAATGCTACATAATGGTATGATATCAATTATATTTATTTGAAGGAGTGGAATTTAAAGTGTGATCATGGTAGAGCACCAAAGAGTTGACAGACCCTGAGTAGTGAAGGACTTGAAATGACGACTAACTTTCTATTTTAAATTATCTTGTTGAGGGACTCACAGAATTTTAATAATTAAAAAAAATTAGTTTTCAATATGTTGATCATCTTCAAATTTAATTAGAAGCCAGATCTCAGGGTTTAAGGCATTGCACCTCTTTATGATAAGACAGCTCCATGGTGGGAGCCATTTGCTGTATCAGTGTTTCAATTCCCTTGACTAGTTTTCAAGAGCAACTCCACACTCTGCTAAAGTATGTTCTCGAGCGTAGAAAAGAGGCCTCAATCCTCCACTGCCTTCTCGATCCACACTCTTTCCTTCCATCAAAAGATGAAATCAAGTCCCCTACCCCCCTTTAACCTAGGTTGGGCTTGTAATTTGCTTTGGTCCAAAAGAGAGAAAGAAGTAAACGTTAACCTACCTATAATCTTACCACCCAGAAATATCCTTTTTTTTTTTTTTTGTCTATCTGCTTAGATTTCATTCTATATTTATAGAAATGTGTCTCTCTCCATATAGACATAGATCATATATATTTTTTCCAAATGTCAGTACACCATATATACTGTTTTATAAGTTTTTTTTTAACATATAACAAGGTATTTAAAAACACTTTCCATATCAGTACATTTACCACAAAATGATCATTTCTAAAAACTTCATTGTATTTCATACTATCGTACCATGATTTACTGAATGAATGCCTCTATTGATGGACATTTATAGTATACGCCCAAATAAAATATAAATGAAACAGAAAGAGATCTCCCATATTTCCAATGAGAAGACTGGTGAAAACAAATGTTTTTGGCTCATTTGACTCTCCTTAGATGTTCAGCAATAGTTTTACATAAGATTTGGTTCAATTTTCTTTTTTGTATAAATAACTCTGTGAAATATGTTTGTGCCACGAGATTGTGCAGTTAGGCGCAATTTCTTATGAAAGTTTCTAAGAATTGAGACTGTTGGGTAAAAGTGCATGAAGATTTTGAAGACCTTGCACAATTGCTTCTAAAATTTAAGCCATTCTAGTTTTCCATTAAGGGGATATAAAAGTTGTGAGATGAATCAGGTTTTATGTTTCTTCTTGAGAGATTTATAAATTATATTTTTCTAAGGTTTTGTGAATTTTATATAAAATTTCCATTTCCTTTCATTGATGGAAGTGCTCATAACATCTTCTTAACAATGTACCAATGTTATGGGTATGATGACTCATTCTTTCATGATGTTGATTATTTGGGCCTTCTTTCCTTTTTTCTCTCTTAATTTTTTCATTAATTTGCCAGATGTTTTTAAATTTTGTCTTTTCAAGGAACCAAATTTCAGCTATGTTGATCTCCTCTATCCTGCTCTTACCGCTTTTACTACTTTCTTCTACTTTATGAAAGTTTATTAACTCCTTGTAATGGATGTCTAGTTTATTAATTTTCAACCTCTGTTCTTTTCTTTATTGATTTTTTTCCCTGTAGTTCTATCAGTTATTGAGAGAGAGATGATAAAACCCTTAGTGGTTATTTTTGGGTGGCTTGGTCTTCCAATCCCTGAGAGAGGTATGTTAAAGTCTGTTATATCATGCTTGTATCTTTTTTGGTTCTCTTATTGACTATGTCTTCTTATGGCTCCATCAATTTATCATTTACATATTTTGAATCTCTATCATTAGGTGTGTGGTTTTTTTTGGTTTTTTTTTTGCGGTATGCGGGCCTCTCACTGTCGCGGCCTCTCCCATTGCGGAGCACAGGCTCCGGACGCACAGGCTCAGCAGCCACGGCTCACGTGCCCAGCTGCTCCGCGGCACGAACACGTGTCCCCTGCATCAGCAGGCGGACTCTCAACCACTGCGACACCAGGGAAGCCCGAGGTGTATGGATATTTAAAATCGTTACATCTTCCTATGAATTGAACTTGTTATCATTCTAAAGTGATTCTCTATGTCTTTTGACTTAAATCTATTGTGTTTAATATTAGTATAGCTACACCAGCTATCCTTTGTTTCATGCTCACTTAATAGCTATTTTTCTATCTTTTTATTTTCATCTTTTCTACAGTTGGATCCAGGACTACATAGGGTGTGCATGCACAACTTCAGAGGATAACTTCTTCATAAACTATGGTGTGAATGCCCCTCCTCCAGGAATTATGCTATACACCAGATTTCATTGGAATATTCTTTAATCCAAGCTAATATTCTTTTCTTTTAACTGTTCAATCTATCCACTTAGATTTAAACAATTACTAATGTACTTGTGTTTAAAATATACCAACTTAATTTTTATTTTCTTTCTCTCCTACCTGTTCTGCTTCATTTCCCTCTCTGTTGCAATCTTTTGATTGATTGATTGATTGATTGATCTTTTGCGGTACGCGGGCCTCTCACTGTTGTGGCCTCTCCCATTGCAGAGCACAGGCTCCGGACGCTCAGGCTCAGCAGCCATGGCTCACGGGCCCAGCTGCTCCGTGGCATGTGGGATCTTCCCGGACCGGGGCACGAACCCATGTCCCCTGCATCGGCAGGCGGACTCTCAACCACTGCGCCACCAGGGAAGCCCCTGATCTATTTTTTATTCTAATTTTTCCTTTTACTAATTTTGAAATTATGCTCTAAAAATTAAAGCATGAATACTCATCAAAGTATAAAATTGATTAATACTTCTATTACATCCTAGAAAATATAAGGTCATGAAAACACTTTAACTCCTTTTTATCCCATTCCAAGTTAATCTGTTAATGTTATTTTGTATTTTAATCCTATTTTGATCTTTGATACCTTATTATTAAGTTTAACTATTGTTATTTTGTTAGATTTATCCCCATATCCACTATGTTCTCTGCTCTTCATTCCCTTGAGCACTTTGGCTCTTCTCTCTGGGTTCTTGCTTCTGCCTTAAGATCATTCTTTTGTATTTCCTTTAGTGTAGGTTTGCTGGTGGCAAACATTCTCAGTTTCTGTTTACCTGAAAATAATTTAATTTTGTCTTCACTTGGAAGGTTTTTTTTTTAACTGGGTGTAGATTTCAGGTTAACAGTTCCCTTTTCTAGCACATTAAAGACATCTTTCCATTGCTATTGGCTTTCAACGTTAGTCCTTTCCTTAAATGTAATCTCTATTTTCTACTTTCAAGATTTTTCTTTTTCTTTGGAGTTCTGCAATTTCACCATGGCATGATTAAGTGTAAATGTCTTTTTATTTATCTTGCTAGAGATTTTTTAGGCTTTTCAAATCTCTACATTTTAACTTCCATCAGTTCTGAAAAATTCTGTTATTATCTATTCAAATATTATCTCTCTGCCATAGTCTCTTTCAACTGTAAGATTCCAATTAAAGCTATATTAGACCTTTTCAATATCCTTTTGATGTCCTGATTTCCCTTCTGTATTTCATCTACTGTCTTTCCATGCTACAGCCTGGATCATTTCTTCTAAGGGTTCTTCTAGTTCTAATTCTCTTTTAGACTACATCTAATCTACATTTAAACTCATATGTTAAACTTTTAATTATTATATTTTTAATTCTAGAAATGTTGGTTTTTAAAATACTCTAGATCACTTCTTAAACTACTATTCTATTCCTTGAAGGTATTATCAAACTTGGTTTTAATTTTTTTAAATCTAGCAAACACAATTTTTATAACCTGTGTCTAATAGTTTGAGTATCTGACATTTTTGATATTTGCTTCTTTTCTTCCTCTCTCTCTCTCTTTCTTTCTTTTTTAATTTTTAATTTTTGTTGTTTCTTGCTCATGGTTCCTTGTTTCCTTGGGTGATTGGAAATCCTTGAATTTGTGTTTCTTATTTTACTTGAAAGTTATTCTCACAGAAGTATTTTAGGGTCTGTGAGAATAGCATCTTTCTCTAGTGAGAATTTACATTACTTCTTCCATCTGCTTATTATTATTACCAAGGCTAGTACTACTTTAATTAACTTGACTCTGTGTGTGTGTGTGTGTGTGTGTGTGTGTGTGTTTTCTTAAGGGGCACAAGGAATTGCAAATTTGTTGCCAAATCCATGCAAGTGCCATCTCATTTTTGCTTACCCTTTTCTAAGTCTGCACTCCTTGGATTTCTAATTGGATTATTAGAAATTTCTAATTAAGTTGATGATTCCACAGCCTAAGAAGGCTCTGGATTTGGTTCTTTCTCCGATTTTCTTGCAAGGCTAAAGATCTCAAAACCAAAGCTCACATGTGTTGGTTTTGGCAAAATCAAACTCTTTTTTGCTTATCTCTTGGGTTGCATTTTTCTCTACAATTCTGACCTGGCAAATCTTTACTATTTTATCACTTCTTTGACAGTTTATAAGAAGAATCCTTTTAAGCTATTTTATTCAGAATTTTCTCATTGCTTTCAACAGAAAAAATTTTGATACAAATAACTCAATCTGCTATTACTAGAAATAGAAGTACTACAATTATGCTATTCATAAGTTAACAGTATTAATCTTTTGTCTTTTTTGTCACAAATAATTCTCCAGGTAGCTTTTGCTCATCTTTCCTATTAGAGCTGTTCAGAAATGGAACAGATTGCTTCATGAGTGAGTGAATGATGAGCCACATGAAAGAATCACTCACTGACTGAAAAGCTGTCAGAGAGGTTATAAAAATGATTCCTGTAATAAGCAAAAGCTTGAACTAAATGACATATGAAGTGCTGTCTAAATCAAAGAATAAGGGGATACTCTTTTCTCCCTTAAAATTTATTTTCAGTAAACTGTATTTCCTTTTTATACATTCTGAAAAAGGATCTACCTACTATCCCTCTATTTAGTGAAAATCTCTATTTGGTTGTATTTATTTTTTGTTTTGACTTGAATATGTGTCTTATTCAATATTTTTACATCTGGATGGCTCCCTCCTTATTTTGTAAATAAAGGATGGCTTTGTGTATACCTTTTTAAACTTCTCACAATCTCCATCCATTTTTCTTGGATGTTATTGGATGTCCAGAAACTGCTGCGTTTTTATTTGAGTTGAAAATTTTATAATAAATAAGACTGAATTTCTATGTGCTTCACATGCATTATCTTATATAATCCTCATAATAACTTTACGAGGTGTAAGCTGTTATTATTTCTATTTTATAGATGACAAAACTAAGAAATATGGAGGTACAGTATCCAGACCACAGTTTGGAAGTGATGGGGACTGGGGTTTTGTCTCAAGACGTCTGGCTCCAGAACTTCCATTTGTAACTAATGCCTATCAAAAGTAGTTAACAACTTTCAAAAGTTTTCAGGGTAATCAAAAAAGAAATAGTGAAAAGATAGCAGTCAACAGTTGGAGAGAACCAGCCCTTTTTGGTAACAGGATGAAAACAGAATTATTTATTCTTTGCAGTCAATATTCCGTTCTGTGTGCGTTTGTGTGCGTGTGTCTGTGTTTGTGTGCGTACGTGATGGTGATGCTTTGTCTCTTTTCTTTTAACAATTTTTCTTTGCAAAATTATATTTCCTCATTCCCTTGTCCTCACCATGCTGTGAAAATAGCCCTGCAGGAAGACCTGCCCATCCCTGGCCGCGCCAGCTCCACTTCCTCCCCTCCCTGTCTCACACATGACGTTTTCCGTGCAGTTCCAGCCCTTCTGCACGCTCTAACCTTGACAGCACTGACGTCAAGAATTGAGGGAGTATGCTGAGCCAGACCCAAGCAGGCGGGCTTTGGCTACCAGCACTTCCTCTAGAAGCTGGCCTCTTTCTGGCTTAAGCATTTTTCCCCATCCTGGCCTCGTTCCTCCTGGCCAGCCAGCCCTCCCCTCAGCTCATGAATCATGAGAATCTTTATTAAGCTTGGAATGTTCTTGTCACCCACGTGGTCATCATCCACATCAAGGGTTCTGCCACTCTGAGAAGGTTAAGAGGTGGCAGCCTCGCCCCTCTCTACAGACATCAGAGGACCATTTTATTGCACATGTACAAGCCAAGGTTTGCCATATTTTTTCTTGACCATAAGCACGTTCCAGTGAGGCCCTGGTTGGGCAGAGAATGAATAGAAGGTCACTGTGGGGGCCCTGTCATCCAAAATTACCACCAGCAATGACCCTATCACCCAGGGACGCTCCTGAGCCCAAACTGGAGATAGTGTAGAAACTTTGATGTCCAAGTCTACACCATCCTTTGAAATTGGAATCTGGTATACCAAGGATCAAAGCTCTATAGATTTAGGATAACTCATGAAAAAGCAGACTAGCTACTTCTGGATTTGAGGCAGAGGGTAGGAGGACTTGAAAGGGTTTTGTTCAGATTCCTACAGCATGCATGGTTTTCTACCACCTTGCATTACTATTTCTCTCTCTTTCATCTTTATGAAGAATTCAAGATGATTACTGTATAAGTGACTGTGGGGAGGGCAATATTATTATCATATTTCTTCTGTTTTGTTCTCCTGCAAAGCCCAATGCAGCACCAGCTGCACAATCTCATGAAAGCACAGAATGTCAGATCTGAGAATTTCCTTACAGTGCATCTAATTCAACCCCCTACTTGACAAATGAGAAAAATCCAGCCTAGAGAAAATAAATGACTTTGCCAAGGTCACATGATTTCCTCATGGCAGTACAGATGTGAGAAGCTGTCTCTCTAGACTCCTGGCCCAACAGGTGCTTGTTACAGGCCTGATACTAGAAGGATTAAGCATGTGAAGGGATGCAGGCCCTGCAGTGCTGTTACCTTCCCACGGTGACCACGGATGAATAGCACTTTCCTGGGTGAGCGATGGTGACCCTTACATCTCCATTTCAGTCCTCGAAGTGGGTGATTGGGAAGGTGATGCCTATGTGTCTCTCTGCCCACTTCAGTGTGGTCTAGAACAACTAAATTCACCCAGTATGAGTCTCCTTCTCAGAGAAGCCTTGTCTGATGCTCCTTTATGAAGCAGTATGTTCCTCCCTTGCCACCCTCTTCCCCTCGACACTCAATAATTGTCTTCTTCTGCTGACTTTTTCTCCACAGTACTAAGTATCATCTGATGTGTCACAGATTTGCTTATTTTTTGTTTCTTTCTCTCAAATGTCAGAAAGAATCCAAAATAAAGATGATGCTTGTAAAGAACTGAGAAAACTTCCCTACTAATACTAAGGTTGTCTGGTGTTGATTTAAAACACTGTAGAAAAAGAGTCCTGGTGAGAAGAGGTAGATGTGGGGAAAGGAAGAAAGAATTAAGGTAAAGTGAAAGAGAGGAATAACATATCATGTAAAAGAAGCCACAGACTGGCTCACTAGCAACAATGTGACTGGGTGAGAACTGAGACCTGGAAACACAACATTAGACAGAAAGCAACTGTATCAGCTATTTATTGCTGTAATAATGCTGCATAACAATCCACTCCCAAACTCGGGTTCAAAAACAATGTTTCATTGAGGCTGGGCTCAGATGGGCCCATTCACATTTCTGGAGATTTGTTAGCTATTGATCAATTTAAGGTGGTCTCAGTTAGGACAACTGGAATGGCGTGGCTCTGTCCCTTTTGTCTCATCCTCCAGTAGAGTATTTGGGCAGGTTGTCATGGTGGTGACAGAGGAGCACTAAATGAGTAGGAGGAAGCACACAGGGCATCTCAGGGCTTAGAACAAACACCACATGACCTCCGCTGTTGGCCCAGGCAAGTCACAGAGACAGATTCAAAGGGTAGGGAAATAGACCCCACCTCCTGATGCGAGGGACTTCAAAGAGGTCAGACTAGAGCACAGGATAAAGAATTGAGGTCATAACTGCAATTTGCTGCAGCAGCTCTAGAGGTCTTGTGGCACAAGTGGGAGAAGCTCTATCTCTCGACAGTGCCTCTTCTTGAAGGTGGGAATGCTCCCAAGGGGACCTGGATTTTTGGAAACTTTTCACATACACAGATGCAATGATGTATGGCATTATATATATATATACATATATAATCAGTTTCTTCTTTTACCATTGTCTTGTCCACAGCTCATTTGAGTGTACTCTTCAAAGATGATGAGTGAGGTGGATTTCAAGCCCAGTGAAAAGGCAGCATAAGGAAAATGTAATGGGTCTGCTTTGGCACCATCACAGGATGACACGAGGAAGCAATGTACACATGGGTGAAGAGCACTTCAACAACTTGCTACGTACAAGCATTTGCTTTCCTCTCTTTCCCCCTCCTTAACTTTCAACAATGAAAACAATCCTATTTATTCATGAAAGGGACGATGACTACACTGACCCAGAATCCCAGACATCCTCTCAAAACTTTGGGGAGCAGCCCCCATTGTTCTCCCCCACTCATTCCAATCAAGTGGCCGGCACCAGGGCACACCCTGGGGCACCTGGATGTCCCTTGACTTCCTTGTAATCAGGCCCAAACCCAATTAGTCCCCATCATCCAGCCACCAGCATCCCTTAGAAGCCCTCAGCCTAGTGTAGACCTCTTCATTATTTAAAGGTGAAAAAAGTCCTCCTGTGGGCACCTCTGTTTCCTCTCTGCAAGTGTATTATTTTAGGTGAAAAATAAAATATAAAAATAAAAGCCAAAGGCTTGCTCATCCCCTCCGACTCTGGAGGGGAATTCCAGTCACACAGAGAACGGCCTGTCCCTTCCTCTCACCTTCTCCACCCAACAGCGGAGGTGGAACCAGCCTTGGGGAGGAAATCATTTTCCTGTTCCACTGTCTGTAAGCACATTTTCCAGATCAGTCCTGACTTTTCAATTTCAGAGAGCCTCCACATCCAAATGAGGCCCCGTGTTGGACCAGCCTCACGACGTACTTCCTCCTGCTCGTTGGTGAAATGTTTATCAGCCTGAAGGGAAACGGCCAAGGTACAGGGCTGTGCGAAGAGCAGGCACATGGTTGACTGATGCATGGCACTTGGCTCGGAGCAGCCTGGGGGGCAAGCAGTTATTTTCCATGGGCTGTTATCAACAGGAAATCTAAGTGCATTTCATGCAGCAGGAGATTTTGGCTAGTCCCTTGAAACAAACTTTTGAGAGCCCTTAGGATAACTGTCACTCACTTTCCAGACTCATTTATCATTGACAAGCTGATGCTATCCAGTTAGAAGGAAGTGAAGAGGCCCATCGAAGAAGACATGTCGAGTAAATCACACTCTGGAGCCGGCACCAAGCTCCAGAAACTCCAGTGACAGACAAAATGTAAGCTAGTGTGCCAAATTAAATCCCAGCACTGTGCCTGCATGTGTCTGCATATGAGAGAGGGGGAAAGAGAGAGAGGGTGTAAGGAAATAACATGGCTCTGAGATCAAAAACTTGAAACATTAACTCTCAAATCTCTCCCCTCTACTCCCATCTCCAGTAAGAATATATTACCCCTGTCTGGGGAAAATAGAGTGAGAAGGTGGGAGAGACACACAAAGAGATAAAGCTATAGAGTCCTGTGTCCCAGACTTCCTCAGAGACCAAGGTGGACCTTGAAACACTTGATTTTTCCCCATTAACTTTTATGAAGCCTGACTTGGCTGTAATGTTTCTCAGATGCCAGCCGGTTTCCAGCCAGGATTTTCCAAGTGCATCTAATTGCCCACTTTATCACAGGCACTATCAGGTAAATGGCGTCCCACCTCCGCTGGGTCTGCCTGAGGTTGACACCAGGACTTGTCAGGCAATGGATCACAGAGCCAGAGTGGGGGCCCCTTGCACTGCATTCCTGTGTGAGGGTGACAGTAAATCCTGACATCCGCCAGGAAGATCGGAACACAGCCGTGCTCCCTGATGCACCTAAACGACACAACCAGGAAGACTTTTAGGATGTGATCAGAGATGTGTCTGAAAGCTCTTAAAGAGACAAGGAGCCTCTTTCTTCAGCAACAGTGGAACCGAGATGAACCCTGAGTATTTGCTTTTCTCTTTGATGATGGGTAATGACCTATTTTTATGTTTGGGTGAATAATGCAATTAGAAAGTGCTCCAGAGTTTAAACTGTGCTTATATCCACCCTCTCAAGAGCCTCAAAGCTACTCAAAGGAATGGCCATCACCAGGCCCATAGTTTAGAAAGAAACCAAGATGGAGCCTGGCTAGGTGATTTGGCTTGGGTCTCAAACCCAAGGCTTCAAAGACCTCAAAACATGTGTTTCACTTTACCAAGATGTTCTCCACCTTCTTCTTCTCCAAAAGTGTTTTTGTTAATTGTAGCTTACAGAACCATCCCTGAAACTTGATACTCAAAACAAGACAAAACACCAAAACCAAAAGGGAAAAATAATCCTCTTACTAATCCAACTTGATTGGCTTTTAAAGGAATTAATGGGGAAAATAAATAAATAAAAGAAGGGTAAGTGCCTGGCAGCATGAATTTATCATCTTAAATGATCATTTAGTAAAGCTTTCAATGGAATAATTTGGAATTTTAGACAAACTCCACACAAAATAGGAAGGGTAAAGGTGTGAGTTGAAATACTTGGGGGCTTGGGAAGTTCTTTGAGTTCGATGGCCTAATATTTAAGCAGGCAGCAATGCCAAGGATCTAAACTTAAGATCATATGGACACAATATATGGGATGTTTATCAGTTAGTGAATTTTCACAAGGAAAATAGCCTTTAAGCTTATAGAGAGAAAAGGAGGCTGTTTCGTAGCTGTAGATGCCATCATTGCTGATATAAACTGGTGACAGTACAAATTGTCCATTAAGTGCCTGAAATTCAACTTTCAAGAGTGTCTCCCTGGCACCCCTCACTTATAAATGAGCCACAGGCTTTTGACTCATCCATGCTGCACAGAAAATTGATGATGCAAAGAGATCAAGATTTGATCTGATGCCCAGTGGGTTGACTTATTTCTTGATGACCCTCAGCAAGTCATTTAACTGTGCTTAATTTTCTCATCTTAATATGTGAATAAGAATATTTAGTTTGTGGGGCTGTATTAAGGGTTAAATGAGAAACTGGATGTGAGAGCACTTTGTAAACTATAAAATGTTATTATTTTCATCTGAAAACAACCTAGTATTTACTGGAAGTTGTGCCAGGCCCTTAGGGATTGAAAAAGAAAACGACAGTATTGATTTTATTCTTCATTCAGCCTCTGTTTATTGGGTACTTAGTATATGCAAGGGGCTCTGCTAACAACACTGATGTCCTCTAAATGGAATGACATGGTCATGATCACTGGAAGGTTACGTTGGTCAAGGTCAAATCTACCAAATATGTATGAATGTGTCTGTATTCCTTTCTTCCGACATTTATTGAAGAGCCACTGCCTTAAGAAATTTACAGAATTAAATATAATTTACTAGAATATATTACATTGTGATACATATTATAACAAAATAATTTTACAAGCCTATTTAATGATAAATTCTGGAAGGGAGATTCCAGAAATTTCAATATACACACTTAGTTCTACACCTGGAACTATTTATACATAAATGCCAAATATTTTATAATAATAGTTCAACAGATAATGGCGTGGATAATGTTTTTCCTCACTGCAGTATTTGGCAATATTGGAGGTAAGTAAATAGATGGATACACTTAAGTGACCAGGAAATGGAAAAGCTGACAAATCATCACAAGCAACCATGACTGGTGGAATGAGGTTGGTTCACCACAATTAGAAGCAGTAAGGATTCTAGAAAAATATATGAATGGATGTGACATCTTCTAGCCTTCCTTGCATCAGAGTCAATATTTCAAAACACTAATAAAATACCACCTATGCTCAAATGCCTGGTGGATAGATTGAAATAAAGAGGTTTTAATTGTTTTTTAAGATTAGTGCTTTCGTCGCCATTCCCTCTTAAGTTGCAATCTTGAGGTAAATAATTGAAACCTCTTTTCTCTCTTCTATTAGCTAAACCTTTCCCCAAAGAGTTATTATCACTGCTTCTGAGATACACAGAAACTACATGATCAGTACTGACACTTTTGTAGATCCAGTGAAAGATAAGTGTATTTAAGAAGGAGTATGTTTTATTTTCTATTACAGACATTCATTTATTTGAAATTCGACTAATGAATTTCTTGCCTGGGGCAGGGGGTGGGTGGAGGGATAAATTAGGAGTTTGGGATTAACAGATACACACTACTATATATAAAATAGATAAAGAACAAGGACCTACCGTATAGTACAGGGAACTATATTCAATATCTTGTAATAACCTATAGTAGAAAAGAATCTGAAAAAGTATATATATGTATATATACTGAATCACTTTGCTGTACACTTGAAACTAACACAACATTGTAAATTAACTATATTTCGATTAAGAAAAAAAGAATTACTTGCCTGGGTTCTTAGTTCAGATACATCATGGGCATTATTTTCATGCTAAATCACAGACTTCCCTGAAAGATCCCATGAATCCTATCCTTTTGGAGCCTGGAATTTCACAGAAACATTCCACCCCAGTCCACAACTGCTGGGGTCCTTCATTACAGTTTTTAACACATCACAAAAAACACAATAGCATGACCAGAATGGACTTCTCAGTTTTTCAAGTGGTTTGAAACACATTGTCCTTTGATTCTTTTATGAGGGTTCCATAATTTCTTGGGGTTTTGCAGCTGCTTTTTCATCCCCGGCCCTGCCAGTATCTCTTCCTAGACAGAAAGTGGGACCCTTGATGGTGGTTGTGGTAAATTAATAAGGAGAAAAAATAAACAGAAGGCCCTTTTCCCATGTGGTTTTCTTTAAACTTTGCAAATCTGTTCACTGTACACTTAATGTGGAGCTTGCCATGCAGGAACGCTGTCTGGCTTTTCCAATTCATCATCTCTTGTGATGTTCTTCCTTCCTTAGCAAGTCCACAAGTGGAGCTCATAGCAGGCGAGTGAATGGATGGTCCTCTCTCCAGGTTCCCACATCCTTCCAGGACATCTGAGCAGCTGTGCAACAGCAAAGCAAAATTTTCTAGGGTTTCTACCATCCAATCCCATAGCTTTAATGTCATCTAAAGTAGTGGTAGGCAAACATTTTCTGTAAATAGCCAGATAGTAAATGTTTTTGCAGGCCATATGGTCTCTGTCACAGTTACTCAACTCTGCCTTTGTAGCATGAAAGTAGCCATAGATAATATGGAAGTGAATGAATGTGGCTGGGTTCCAATAAAGCTTTATTTATGGATAAATTTGAGTTTCCTGTAATTTTCATGTGTCATAAAATATTCTTCTTGTTTTGAATTTTTTCCAACAATTTAGACATGAGAAAGCATTCGTAGCTTGTGGGGCCATATTCAAACAGACAGTGACTGGATTTGGCCCACACGCAGTAGTGTGTTAACCCCTGATCTCAATGATCAGGGCTTCAAAGGTACGTCTCCAGCCAATATTTACCTTTTGGATCCCACAACTGATGACTAATATCTCCAGTTGTTTGTCCCTCAAACACCTTCAGTGTTTAAAATGGAAGTTGTGATTCTCTACTCCTATTGCCTTTTTGTCAGGGTTTCTCCATCTGAGGAAAATACTTTTACATGTTTTACATGTGTAGTTACTACAGCTAGAGAATTGTTGACCACTATTGAGTGCTCTTTTATTATACTCCATATCCAATCCATCACTGTATTCTAGAGATTGTACTTCCAAAACATATCTCAAATCTGCTTAATTCACTCCATCTGGTCCAAGCTAGCCTTATCCATTAACTAACTGGATTCCTATAATAATTTCCTCATTGATCTCCCCTTTTCTGTCTTTTTTACTTGCTAAATCTTTGCAAACCAAGATATCATCATTGCTTCTGAGATGTGTAGGAATTGTGGGATTATATTGACAATATGCACAGGTAAAGCAGAAGTTTCCCTTCCTACCTTCTCAGTGCATTTTGCATGTAGCATCAGAAGTGAACTTGCTAAAGCATTAGTCATAAAATCACTCTGATGGCTTTCTTTTGCCCTGAAAAGTAATCCAAGATTCTTATTAAATACTTCAACGTTCTACTGGAGACAAATTTCATGTTCACCTCCATCTCTTCACCACCTCTGCCCGCTCTCATCCTTGTTCATTACACTTCAGCACAACTGCTTCCTTTCTGTTCCTGCTCTATACTTCCTCCTTTCTCAGCTCCATGCCTTTTCCTCATTTTCCTCTCTGACTTTTGTGGTATTTTCCCAATTCCTTGCATGGCTGACTCATTCTTATCTTTCAAGCTTCAACTTAATTATTACTTCTCCAAGTGACCCCTTTATCCAAAGTCAGCACCTCCATCTCCTTTGCCTTGATGATTTCCTTTATAGGCAATATCCCAATATTTAACAGTTTTGATTGCCCTTTTTTAAGCAGTTCATTATCTGTCCTTCATAGAAAATATAAATGATGTAAGTAAGCATAGACCCTTATCTGTAAGAGTCACCATATCCTAAGGCTCAGTCTAACATACAACAGCTACATAAGTTGTAGCTTATGTAGGTAGAATAAATAACCTAATAAATAAATCTATCAGTTTAAAATGTAAATCAATCCTTCAGTATATTTTTTAAAGTGTATGAAAAATTTTAATGGAAATATAAATTACACTTGGAAAAATGTGTCATGGTACAGTACCCATTTTATTCTTAAAGCCTTTGTGCATTTTTCAAATAATCTACAACATACGCACACAAAAAAGAAACAACCCACAAATCACTTCTGTTATTAGCAGTAAGAGAAATGCAAATGGAAGGGGCATTACATGGGTAGGGGAGTAAGAAGTACAAACTATTAGGTATAAAAAAAACTACAAGGATATATTGTACAGCATGGAAATATAGCCAATATTTTTTAATAACTAGAGAGTATAGCCTTTAAAAATTGTGAATCACTATAATGAACACCTGTAACTTATATAATACTGTACAGCGACTATACTTCAATAAAAACACAAATTAAATAAATAAATAAAATTTCTTTCATGTAAAAGAAACAGAAAAGAAAAGGAAACCCCATCCTGCTAAAAACATTTGTCTACAGTTTTCTAAATGGTATCCTTGAAATCTTCATGGTTACGTTGGAACATGGAAATGCCTTAATGTCTAAGGTAAAGAGAGGAAAGGTAGTATACCACCTGGATGCTGGGGTTGAGAAAACCTGTTAAAGATCAATTTATCCCTCAAGAGAAGCTCTGGGGAAGGCATGTAGGAGTTTTGGTTGAATAACTGTGCCTTCTGCGTTGAGCTGCATATCTTTCTATCCTACTCTTTCTGCTTTTTCAAAACGACTATTTAATTTGAAGGATGATGAAGCAACAGAGGTGATAAAAAAAATGGCATGAATGAGGGCTGCAGCATGAGTTAAAATCCTGATTGTGTTGTTGTGACTTATGTAATGTTGACCTCTGACCTCTGATTTCCTTCTCTGTAACATAAAGCCCCAAAGTAATTTCTCATTAGACCATTCTGAAGACTTGGAGGATATTTATGAGGACTTGGTATAGTATATGGCACAGACTGGGTAGCTATAAAAATAAAACTTCAGTTTATGTGTCATAAATATTAGTTTTTAAAGGAGTAAGTTCCACAAGGTGGAAATATCTTGTATGTTTCTAATAAAAAAGAAAAAGAAATCTGGCTAGAGAAAGATTTTGGCTAGCATAAGTTCCTAAGATAATTTTTCTCACTGTGTTCAGAATCCTTGCTAAATGTGTAAGCCAGTATTTACTACATTTTCCTGCAATGACCAACAGCTTCTGAAACCCAGCGACTTATGGCTACAAAGGTTTATAAAGGTTTGTTTCTCATTTGCCTTATAGTTGGTCTGTGGCAGCTGCAAATAGACTATGAATCTGCTCACGTACATTCTTCTTACCAGCATCCAAAGAGAAGCAGCAGCTTTTCTCTGGGACACACCCTTCTCATAGCAGAAGAAAAACGGAGACGGCTGAATCAAATAAGTCTCTTTAAACTTCAGACAAGGCATGTGTTACTTTGCTCACATTCGATTGGTGAAGGCAAGTCACTCAAGCAGAGTGGTGTCATTGATCTAGAGAAGTCAGATTCCAAGGAAAGTCACTGCAATTCACATGGCAGCAGGTAGAGATTTATAATTCTTACATAAGAAAGGTCAGAATATTGGGTATAATAGACAATAGACAACATAAACCTCAATCTATTTTTCTAAATTTAGATGAAAAAGATGAGTGTCCTCCAAACTTATGTGAACTCACTCCTCCACCTGAAATAAACCAATGTTTAACAACAAAACATCGCTTTGTGGAACCAAGGGGTTGAGACATTTAGCATAATGGAAAATTCTGACTTTTAAAGTAGCAAATTAAATAGCACACTCTGGGCATACAGTTTCCAGTGATTTATATGGTTTTCATAGGGTTGGTCGAATAGGTGGATTTAGTGCTAGACTGATGTGTCTGGGAAACACTGATCATCATTCTCCTCAGACAGCAAGCCTGCTCTCAGAACTGCGGTGAGCATGATTACATTGGGCCCCAGGCTAAAGGATTTACAGTCTCCTTTAGTCAAACCACAATATATTGATTAAAAATTTGCCCAGAGCTTATCTGATTCAGGCTACCTGGAGTTGTCTGTGTTAATAGCCATCAGATTGAATGTGCTGCCTGTGCACTCAATCATCAGTAAGCCAAGGAAATGTCCTTTTCTCCTCATATTACTTGTTTTGCCACAATAAAAATTAAACAACATATTTCAACTCTCCGAGTGATACCTGTTTCATTCATTGATTAATATCCGAGTCCAATTTTATCTCATTTAGAAAGAAGTGAGACAGGTCCTCTGGTTTTCATTTTTAAATTGAGAAACCGACATTCAGGGAGTGAGTGTTGTCCTCTGAGCCTGAGCTGGTAAGGGAAAGACAAGAAAGGCACCTAGGATTCTTCAAGAAAACCAGTGCACCAGCATAGCTTGGGGTTTACGTTTCCATGGAATTCCATAGTGGTGGAAACTTAAACAATTTCATTATGAAAAATTAACAGATTTTAATTTTCCCTTAGAGAGTCTATCTCAAAATAATTTTCCCTTGGAGAGTCTATCTTCACAAACTATTTTGTTATTGATAATTTATTGCTTGTTTGTTTGTTTAAAATACCTCTACTTGTGTGGACAATGCAGTTAAATTAGACCAAGCTGGTTCAAACTCTTATTTTACAATGGGCAATTATTGAAATAGATGATTGAAAATGACTTATTTCTTAATCAAGTTTAATAGTGGCTTCTGGGGCAAATGAATGATTCACTTCAATAAAAGCATTCAAGTCAGCTGTGCATGTGGCTACAATGGTGAAATGAACTTAACACAGACGTATGTATTTCCAGGCTTGAACAATGAGAAGCATGAAAAACATGTAGGATATTCGTTTTTTAAGCATGCAGGAAAAACACACAAACGATACCAAAGATATACCTGAAGACTAAAGATCTGTTTCTAGTCATCCAGTTCCCTTCCCCAGAGTCTCTAATTTCTCATGTAGACTTCCAGAAATAAATCTATACACTAATATAAGTTATTACTGTTATATCAACTAAGGGGAGATAAGAGGGATTAGGGATTAAGTAAACATTTTATTGTACTTTTCAATTTTTCCAAATTTTGCCATCAAGGACTGGGAAAAGTGGGAGCAGGAATAAGAGGGGGAAAAAACCTAAAAAACAGAGCAGTGTTCCCAAGTATTTCTATGCCATCTTGGGTCTCTTGGCACATTAATTGTTATTTTGATTTTTAAATATATTTTTTGCAACATATGAGAACAGGAAAAGTTTAGATTAGGAAGATTCATAAGCCTCAAGTTCCAATTAGATTTGGGTGCACCCCCTACCTCTCTTAGTATATGTCAAAATAAAGACATATAAATGTAAGGACATATTTGAGTGTTCTGAAACTTCTAAGAATGATGTCTTTAATATTGTTCTTGGAAACTGCAAATATTAAATTCTTCCAACAAACCATTTTGGGGTCATCTGTGCTTTGCTGGTACAATAAACATGGCACTCGTCCACCTATGTAATCATCTAGCAGTGAGACAGACTCAGTAATCTTGGCCACTTGTAACATTTGCTGTATCACTGAGCTTATATTTCCTAAACTTTAGAATGAAGTTAATCTTCTGAACGATTTCAGAAGTTTTTAGAGAGAGACTGTAAGGAGGAACCCATGTTCAAGTTCATTTCTGTGACATCCTGAATGAATTTCTAAACCAGAGAAGAATAGCAAGGTGATGGGCTACCTGAGAGAAAAAGCAGTCAAGACTGAATCACAATGGCTTAGAGATGGGAATAAGCTCAGGCCAATCACATAATACTCGCTATTGTGCTCTCAGGCTTAGTCAGAGCCAAATTCAGGAAGCACATTCCATTAGACTAAATAAAGCTTCGATCATGTGTAAAATTTCCAGCTTGAATAGGCAGCCATCCTATCACTCATCAGCCTGGATGTATTTAATGGGTGTAATTTCTTCCTCATATTTCTATGCGTTTATTGTTTCATTTTTGTTATAGGAATTTGGGCATCTTATACAGCTTATTATTTTCTGTTAAGCCCAGGCTCAAGTAAATACTGTTCTACAGGGTGTACATGAAAATATGTTTCCTTTAGATTGTCAAAAGAATGGGCAATCTGATTCAACTTAACTATGAGATTAGAAGAAAGGAAAAGTGGGAAAAATACCTATCCAGCACTGAGCCAATGTAACTTGAGAGTGTATAGAAATTATATGGGGGGGGGGAGAGGGATTGTGAAGTATGAATTCCTCAATTCCAGAAGTTCTGATTCTGTAGGCTCAAGATGGAATTCAGAAAAAAAAATGTAATTTAAGAAAGCTTCACAAGTCATTTTGAAATAGGTGAATATTGCCTTGGGCCCCTGTAAACTGCATTAAACTTGCTCTTAAATCTCTTAGAGGAAAAGGAAAGAAGATGGAAGCTGAGTGTTCTTTTTATTCTATTCAGGCCAATTATTTGAAAAGCTGAATGTCAGAAATTGTCTCTGCAACATTTCTATTTCAAGATTGAATTTCATTGACCAGAGCTGCTGAGCCTCTCAGCTCTTGAGGACTGACTGCTGACCAGAGCTCCTGTCTGGAACAAGTGCTTATTAAGCGGAATGGAAGTGAACGGTGTGTAAATTTTATATATATATATTCAGCAGATTTTTTCAAAGTAATGATATGCCCCAAACAAAAAACCTAGAAAAAGTGAAGACTTAGCCTCTGAATATTTGGGGGACAGACGTGGTTTATTTTATTTAGTTATTTGATTGGGTGGGAGAATAGTCAGGCTGCAGGTATTTCTATTAAGAGTTCTCCGTAACTCCCCCAGATGTAGGACCAGAAGTAGACCCTGAGACAAAGATTTAAAAGTAAGTTGTTGGGGAGGTGATTTAAGTAACGCTGGTAGAGGAGTGGGGGAGCAGTGAGACTGGTGGTGGAAGGCAGCCAATAAGGATATTTATCAAGTAAGTTATCATTGTAGGCAGCGGGGCCTTGTTCCCAGTCTGGGAACTCTGGGAGAGGGTGTAGAACAGGGGTCCCCAACCCCCGTTAGGAACCGGGTTGCACAGCAGGAGGTGAGCAAGTGAAGCTTCACCTGTATTTACATCTGCTCCCCACTGCTCTCATTACCACCTGAGCTTCGCTTCCTGTCAGATGAGCAGCAGCATTAGATTCTCATAGGAGCATGAACCCTACTGTGAACTGCGCATGCGAGGGATCTAGGTTGTGTGCTCCATATGAGAATCTAATGCCTGATGATCTGAGGTGGAGCTGAGGCAGTGATGCTAGCACTGGGGAGCGGCTGCAAATACAGACTATCATTAGCAGAGAGGTTTGACTGCACAGAGACCATAATAAATCAATTGCTTGCCGATTCATATCAAAACCCTATCAGTGAGTGGCAAGTGATAACAAGCTCAGGGTTCCCACTGATTCTGCATTATGGTGAGTTGTATAATTATTTCATCATATATTACAATGTAATAATAATAGAAATAGAGTGCACAATAAATGTAATTCACTTGAATCATCCATCATCCATGGAAAAATTGTCTTCCACGAAACTGGTACCTGGTGCCAAAAAGGTTGTGGACCGCTAGTGCAGAACACATGCTCAGGGCAGCGGGAGCTCGAGTAGTTGAACACTGACTCCCATCAGTCATTGGCTGAAGGCTGCTCAGGTGAACATTCATTCCCTGGTACTTCCAGCCTACCTCCTGCATGGACCAATCAGGCTTCAGGGGCCAGAGCAAGTTGTCAGGCAGAAGTACAGGCTCTGGCAGTTAGGATTCAGGCAAATGTGTAACGAAAGCATCAGAGAGAGGGATTTGGAAAAATTATGTCTTTGAAGCCAGCTCCTCATTCTAGTAAAAGGATGATGGAAAAAAGGACTTGCCAGGTAAGCACCAAGCCTCATTATATTTAATATGCCTCTTCTGTGAAAACACCGAGCCAGGTTAAAGGGCAGGGCATGGGTCAGTTGCCCTGATTACCAACCCATGAGTGATCTTAACTTGTCACAGTGATGAATTGGATCTCTGGTACCAGTTTACTTGGATTTCAACTTGAGAGTCCTTCTGTAACTGGTAAAATGTAAAATTTTCCTTATCCTGCAAAAGTAGAGAATGTCTTCAGTGGACATTTTAAAAGCACCACTTGCTTACATGTCCTAGCTTGCATGTTGCAGGTTTTTGCCTCATCTAAGTGCAGGTTTCATGGTACAATCTCAGGAAGCTGAGTGTCATCAGGGACAGATTAAAAGTAAGCAGAGATTCTAAAACTGAATGACACATGGAAAAATGCTGTTCATCTAGAATTAGTCATTTGTCTCTGTATGTAAATGGATTTTTATGCTTCCTATTTAGTTGTTAAGTTCAAAACATGAATGTAAAATTATGAATTTCTCATTTTCAATGTAAAGAAGGAAAATTATTTTCTATTAATTGAAAACATTTCCCTCTGACTCCACAAAGTACATAATAATTGAATATGTAAAGAATGTCATACTGAAAGAACACCAAGTTTTTAGCTCATCAGGAGAAATCTCACATGGCTTCCTTATAGTCCTTTAGGAAACCATCAAATTTGGTTGACAGAGAAAGTGAATATGAATTTGGTATTATTTTAAATATGCTCAGTACCTTTTCCCCAAGATACTCTAGTACTCTAGTGTCCACAGCTGAACAAACTACCACTTTGCAAGGAATTAAAAATACCCCCTTGTTCACGAATGTCGAAAAATTATAGTGCTTATGGACATGAAGCCCTAAAGCTATATGAATGAATCATGGAGTGATTTTTTCCCCCACTGGAGATTTGCAGACTCATCAGATGGAGACACAGTAGAAAGAAGCATGCCAGATTCAGATTTCATTCTGCCTCTGGTCAGTTCTGAAATTCAGAAGGCTTCCTCTTGTGTGCTCTATGGATTCAAGCAAGCTACACACACACTGACATACACACAGGTATGATTGTTTAATTGTTTTTAAATTCAATTTATTCCCACTTCCATTTTTTGCCCTCCAGCAACATTTACAAATTATAGGAGGATTTCCTGGCTACAACTGTGCCTGGGACTGCTTTCCAAAGTAACTTAGCTTAAAGCTACCAGCTTGGCCCTGGGACAATTAATGTCAAAAGATATCCTAAATGGAGTGTCAATTTCTCAGTTTTCTTATGTTGTGGTCTCTGTTACACACAAGGACTCTTTGCTGCCATTGTAAACTATTGTCAAAAACATCTTTTCTAAGAGAGAAAGGATCCAACTACCAATATTGTAACTTGAATATGGGTATAATTTTGCAACTTGGACTTATTCTGCTGATTTGGGTGTTTTCAGTATAGTTTTACTGTTGAGACAGAAAAGCCAAAAAATTCAGCTGTGAAATTCCCCAAATCACCACTGCCTATTGAAATCTATATGCCTCTTAAACGATAAAGCCACATTAAAAGTGTCCAAATTAACGGAATGAGATGAAAAGCTAAGTGTGGATAGAATGAGTTGAGAGAGGTGTTGATTAAGAGACACGATAGAAGAAAATATACAATTACAGTACACCCTCTGCGCTGAAGTTACCTCTCTCAAACGTGTGTCCCTTTGTCTACAGAAGTGGAGAATGATGAGGGAAATACAGAGAGGAGCAAGAAAGGGGTGAAGAAGGATAGGAGGATAAAACAAGAAAGACGGGCATCACTGGAGGGTTCATAGTCACAGAGATGCAACCTCCCTGGTCTTAGTTCCCTCATCTATGAAATGCTGGTGTTGATGAGGATTGTCTCTAAGGATTCAAATAATTCTAAAGTGCTTCATTTCTTTGTTTCAAAGTGAGAATCGGATTTTAGCCACCAGCCAACAAAACATCTCAGAATGACTATCTCTCATATTGTTGGAGAAGGTAGCTCCTTACAAAATAGGTTGCGAGATCAAATTGTCTTCCGGCTTTTTTGGATCCTTTACACACAAAGATCAAATTATCAGTCCATTCAAGGTTCTGAAAGGACTTGAACAAAATTGCCAAGTGGCAGAAATAGGCTCCAGGTCAACCTGGTTACTTGAGAGCTCTTTGTATGAGGAGCTGCATGGGCCTTGATGCCAGCCAATCCTGTCACTGAGCTCAGAAGAGCAGGCCTCACCTACATGTGGGCAATCAATCTCCAGGTCGAGTTTGCTGGAGCACCACACAGTTTAACGGATGAGTGGGATCTTGTGGAGCAGAGGTTCCCCCCCATGGAAATAACAAACGCTAGCCACCAGTCAGGTACTTCAGGTCCAGAACTGATGTCACTGCAGTTGCAGGGTCATCTCTGCCTTTTGCTTCCCACCCCCGAGGCAGACTGAGGCACTGGTGCATATCACTCTGCTTTGGACCTGAAGCAGCATGATGCTTCCATCCATTTTCCTTTGGAGGTGGCAGAATCTGTTTTGGAGCAATATGGATGTGTCAGAGAATTTTCATCATGCATGGTCCTGGAAGATTTGGCCCAGAGGCTGCCTACCTCTCGGCCCCTCATCCCCACATAAGTACCTGAGCAAGAATCTTCACCCCGGCTTCTTTATCCAGAGCACTTCCTGTCACGGGAACACGAGAGGCCCTACATAGCCAGAGAACTGGTCTTGAATCAGCTCATGGAGTTATGTCAGCTACTTGGCCTAACCAAGGCTACCTCTGAAGTTTGGATGTAGAATCACCACTTGTCTAGAGGCTTCTAACTCCAGTTGGTCCTGAAGACAAATAGACTAAGAATAGATTAGTCCTTTTGGCAGTGAGTCACTTGAACTCCAGCCTAATGTTGAAAGGAAAGGAAGTAAAACTTCTTTATGTTCAAAACAGTCCATCAAACTGGTTAACTAGTCAGAGCCATTCTTTGAGTACGGAGATCAGGGGTCCAGGGAAAGCCATGTATTGTAAGTGTACAGCTTGGCAAACTCTCACACACTGAGTTCACCCTCATAATTGACACCTAGATCAAGACATGGAGCATCGCCAGCCAACATCTTAAAAACTGTGTTTGTGATGGTTCCTGGTAATTACCACAGCCCATGTCCCCTAGAGGAAACACTGTCCTAACTTCTAACACCATGGATTTGTTTTGCTTGCTTTTGAACTTTATGCAAATGAGATTGATCATATGTTATATATGTTTGCGAGTGGGTGTTTCTGGTCAACATAATGTTTGTGTAATTCATTGATGTTGTTGTGTATAGAGTTCACTGTCTCACCACTATGTGGTTTTCCATTGTGTGAAGACACCACAATTTATTTATCCATGAAACTATTGAAAGGCATCAGGGTAATATCAGGTTTTTGGATATTGTGAATAAAGCTTTTATGAACATTCTTTTGTGGTGTACATATACATGCTTTTCAGAGGGGACATTTATTCCTAGTGATAGAATGTCTAGTTCTTAGAGAATGCATATGTTTACCTATAGTAGACATCCTCCAATCAATCTTCAAAATACTTGTATCAATTTACATTCCATGAGCAGTGTCTAAGAGTTCTGATTGTTCGACATCGTCATCAATACTTGATATTGTTTGTCTTTTTAATTTTATCTCTTGGGTATGTCATCTAGCTATGTATTTTATATAGATAAGACGTATATAAGTTCAATGAACATAGGCAAAACATTGATCAAAATAATGGAGTAAAAGCACTTAAGCAGGATGTAGAATTCACTTATTCACTCATTTAATAAGTACAAATATTCAAGGGAGGTGTTACAAAAGATGAACAACTAGGAAGTGAAAATTTCGAGAAAAAGATTTAAAGAGAAATTTTCACGCAGATGTATTATGTTCTTCCTGAACACTCTGTTTCTATGTCATTCTCGGATGGATACTAAGTGTCTCCCAAACCTCCACGGCCAGGATGATTTCACTATTTTATTTCTCAGCAATGATAATATGACAACAACAACAACAGTGGCAACAGTGGTTTAAGTCACTGAGCTCACTGACCTTCACAACATGCTTTCATTCATGTTTTTTGACCTGATTCTAACAACCGTGAGGTAAGAGTAGAGTTTAGTCTCTTCAGTGCATAATCGAGGTGATGGAAGTCCTGAGAAAATAAGGGACTTGCCCAGGTGATCAGAACGAATTATAAGCAATTCAATGGATCTGCGATTTGAACCAAAGATGTTAGATTTCTCAGCCTCATGAAGCTTCTCTTTACCCTCAATACAGCTCTGTAAATGAAGACACTTTACACCGTAGAGATTCTTTGTACAATAACGCTTTCAGTTTTCATTTTGTTGGATCATTGTTTTAGAGACCAGATTAAGTTATATTGTTCCTGTTTCACAGATGAAGATAAGCCAGGGAGGAATTTGAGAGTATTCCATTTTTTTTTATGATGAGTTGGACAGTGGGAGAAACTCAGGGGAACACTAACAAATTGATTAATTTCTTAAATTCTGTCTACTAAAATAGAAGTGCTCAGGAAACAGGGAGCAAAGGCAGCCATGTATATCAGGATGGAATAATAATCATTGCCATAATCTTATAAATTCACATTTCTCTACCTTTGTTTGGGCTCATAATTTCTTCAACACAGCTAAAGAAAAGAAGCTCCTATAATACTAGCATTATAAACCTTAGAGATTCAGATAAGGAATAATTCCCTATGCAGAATTCTAGGAGCTTCTCTGATTTAAATTAAGTAAATAAATCTTTATTATTGTCCCAGGTCCTTTTCTAGTCCACATCCCTTAGTAGACAAAAATGTAACTGAATAACATCAATTAATGGCCACTTGATGAGTCCTGGCTTCTAGAACCCAGAGACAAGAAAACAGATCACCAACTTTGATATAACAAAAATGTCAATGATTTAAAATGGGATTGAGGCCTTTCTTGTTCCTTCAGAATTCTGTTGCTTTGGGGAAAGGTGGGTAACAGAGAGTTTATGGAATGTACCTGGTAAGTCTTTCTATAAAAAGAAAAAGGAGACAAAACCTCCCAATGTGTTCTGCTTTCAAGGCCAAATATCAACAACAAAAAAGCTTTATTGGTTTTTTTGTTGTTGTTGTTAATCCTTCCAGCTGTGCTGGAATTCCCAAGGTGAGAGGCAGCCCAAGCAAATTAAGCTGGTTTATCTAATATTTCACAGAGTTCAAGATGGAGTCAATATCCTGCCAGTTTGCATTAATGTACATTCTTCATGTGGTTTGGGTCACCTCAGTGGCACCCACCTCATCTCACTGACACCACCAGACAAGATCATAATATTCACTGGACAATTAAAGGATAAAGACCATATGAAGAAACTATGTCAGTGCTATACATTTTGGTTAATTCTTTGTGTAATTTAAATTCATTAATTCACTGTGTATTTCTCGTAACTATGTCAAAAATGGAAATATTTTTATTGGTGATCTCATCTGAGTCCCAGGCTACCTGGTTGGAAGTCAGACTAAATGAAGAAAACAGTTTTTAAAACTTTCCCAAATCAAAATTGAATATTAATTTGTAAAAGAATTATTTATAGACAGGATAAATCTTCTATACGTTGAACCACTCTTGTACATTTCATATAGGCCCCACCTAATGATGGATAAGAGTGGGTGGGTAAATGCCCCATTTCCTCACCCTTTGGGTGGAACAATTCCGAGATGTGCTCTGCAGATTTTCCCAGAGGTCCTCAGTGGAATTACGCTTCAGCTGCTGATGGTGGTCACCTTGGTAATGTGCCTTCAATGCCCGCCTCCCATTACCTGTCTCACTTCCCAGTTCCTCTGGCAGTGCTCCCTGGAATCCCATCCTTACACTCAAATCCTCATCTCAGGGTCTGCCTCTGGGGAATTCCAACCTAAGACAAACTTATCATTACTTTGTGAAGATAAGACAATATGTCTCCACAGCAAACACCACCAGTCATTATATGTTAGACTATGTGACAGGAGTTTAAGTATAAAGGAGAAGGGGGTGCATTAGGCTGAAGACGACAGATATGCTTTGTATTTTGGAAAGGAAGTTGGATATTTTGCTGGACTCTGAGGGATACAGTGGCTTTTCAGTTGGATGTGAGAGGTGAGAGATGTTAGTGTTACTGACCCAGGTTCTTGGACTCCTCATTCAATAGAAATTGACAAGAGGCCAGATGAGAAATTCAGGCAACACTTTATTGGGACTTGTGCTGCAGCATGAGGGAGCAAGAACAAATAACCACGCCCTTGCTCACTCCAAGCTGGTCCCTTATATGTGGTGAGGATGGGGGTGGATCTGTGGGTGGGGCTGGAGGGGTGGCTTAGGTGGTCTGCCCACCCCCTTGGTGGTGCTGTGTGCAGGGATCATGCATGGTACCTTGATTTTGCTCCTGGCACCTCAGAAGTGGCAGTTGGGTTTTGGTCTTTTTGTATCTTATTGTTCATACTTTTTCCCCAACTGGGCATGCACACAGTTATTTTTAGTCCCTTATGGTTTCTTTGTATCTGTTGCTTGAGGAGATGTATGTTCAGGTGCAAGTACTCCAGTATAGATCCCAGGTCCCAGGTTCCAGGTCCCAGCCCGTCTCATTAGGAGTCAGGAAAAGAGCTGGAGTGTTTGTGGAATTGAAGGGGGAGCAGTTGTTTCAAGAACAAGTCTGTCGAAAGTTGGCTAGATACCTACCGGCAAGCAGAAGATACCACCATAAAGCGTCTTCTGTTATTTCCTGTGTGGTCAACAAAAGGTTTAGAGTGTAGAAAGGAATGATCCCTCTGTTACCATCCCTTCTGGTAAATCTCCAGGAATCACTGTGTGTAGTGGATGCTATTGGTGTCCTCTCCTGGATCCCTGTTACTGGGTGGTGGATCCATTCCCCAGCTCCTGTTGGCTACTGATGGCTCCCAGCTTCCACCTTCCCTGAAGACAAACCCTTGGTTGAATGGGAGCCTCCTGCCAGTGAGATTGCTCACTGCTCAGTCAGCCTGCAACAGGTGACTGACCGACATGAACGGCAAGGACGTACGAAATGCTGGGCCACCGAGCTTCTAGGTGATGCTCCCGTAGGATCAGGCAAGATGATACACCTGCTTTACATGGTCCACTGCCTGACCCTGTTTCTTTCACCGCCCCCCCATCTCATGAAAGCACACCCTCCATAAATCACATTCACCCAAATCCCTGTCCCAGGCTCTACTTCCAGAGAACTTGACTCAAGATCCCACATGTATGGCATGAGTAGGTCTTCTTCATTAGCTCACAGGTAAAGGCATTATGGCTCACTTGGTCCTTCTCAGACCTCTACTGATTCTTTGGGGAAAATGAATAAGGACTCTCCACCTTCCTGAAAGCCACACACTTAGTCATCCACAGACTTTCTCACAATGTGCTACTGACCTAAGTATAACATGCTGCCTAAACCGGCCCCATCCATTTGAGGGCCAGTAGGCCACTGACTGCTAAGGTGGACGCGACCTCTGGCAGAAACACATCTCCAATGATAGTAGCATAAAGACATCAGAACCGTCCTTTGAGTCAAAATGTCCCACCCATACACAGTGGAAATAATGAGCAGGTGAAGTTCTGAGGGGCCTAAAAATGGATCTGCAGGAAGGCTTGGGAAGAAAAGCACCATAAAACTTTTTATGTACCAAATCTCAGGATCAATTGAAGGGACTGATGTGTGGGAGGCCCTTGTTCCAGGTCCGAAGTGCCCCTCTGTTAAACTAAAAACAAAGTAAAACAAAGCATGGTCTTTCCGCGCCTAATACTCCCCAGATGACTTTAAATGAATACACAGAGACTCTTTTTCTTTCTTTCGTGTTTTTATGTTTTCTTTTAAAGGGGCATTCTTCAAACTCATTGTGACACTGTAGTGCCTGTTTCTACTATGTGGGGTCTCTCTTTCCCTGCTACTATGTGGTTTTTGCTCAATGAACAAAAACGTGCTTCAACATTAGTCTAAGTAGGCTTAAATAGAAAGTTTATCTGTAACTCAGGTATACATGCAGGGCTCCTGACTGCATTTCTAATTCAAGAGCAATGGTTTGGCCTCATGAGGGCCAGGATATATTTGGGACCCCAGCACGAAGCAATTGGCCGGTTATGTATGAAGAACCCAGAGAGCAGTGTGCTATACAATATGACCCAACAACTCTGCTCTTAGGGATACACCCGACAGAAAGGTAAATATATGTTATTAAAAGACATATGTCAGAGTGTTCCTAGCAGCATTTTTGGTAAAGGCCCCAAACTGGAAACTACCCAGATGCTAGTCAACATTAAATTATGATATTTACATATAATGGTTTACTAGACAGAGTCAAGAATGAACAATCTTGATATATTACCATATATATTACCATTTGAATGAATTTTAAAAACACATCGATTGAAAGAAGACATACAAATAAGCAAAAACTAATGTGTAGTGTTACATGCCAGGATAGTGGTCTACCCTTGACAGGATGGGACCTAGTGACAAGCAGGGTGGGGCAGCACCTGGACACCAGTGATGTTCTGTTGATTAATTGAGTGCTGGTTACATAGTTGTGTTCACTTTGGAAAAACTCATCAAACTGTATAGGCACAATTTTTGCACCTCTTTGCATATGTTATTTGTCCAAAAAAATTTTTTTAAGGAATAAATTTCCCCAACTGAATTAAATGCTCCATTATTTGGGGTCATTCAGATTTATCTTTCTTCTATAAATGCCAATTGGTTAACCAAAATGTGGGATGGTTACATGACTCTTGTAGTCTTTAGTCTACATTAGGAAGCACTGGTGAAACAATACAAATTATCTTGTTTCAAAAGATTTAGGGGAAATATAAGAGCTTTTCTGTTCCTGTTTCAGAGAGAACATTAACTTGTTAGGTATTTTAGAATTATAAAGAAATTCTAAAAATAAATGACAGAATTTTAAGTTGGGAGGGACTTGGAGAATAACGAATACAGCCTACACATTTTACAGATAAGAAAACTGACCAAGAGGTTAAATAAGGAGCCCAAGGTCACATGTGCGGTTAGCAGCAGCCCTGGGAGGAGGTCCAAGGTCTGAGGTCCTTTTTCTCTAGACCACACAGCCTCCTTGTTTTCCAGACCTTCTGAAAAGTTCATGAATACATTTAAAATGTCTGTTCACAATTTTTAAAACTCAACTCATTTACCCCCTAATGGTACAACATGTAGGATGTGAACTGGCTCAACTTCCTCCTCTCCAATCTGTCAACAATCAACAAGTCAGTAGACTGCTGGCATTTCTGCTTCAACCTAATGGTTGATTTTAATTAACTCATGGTTCCTGTGCTCACTAAAACCCTTTAATTTAGCTCACATGAACAGGCTTAAAATCAAGAAATATTCTCAACAACTAAGACAAGGCCCTTAGGGTCATTTTTCCAAAAGCAATAATATTTGCACATCTCTTAAGGGAATCACAAAGTCCTCGGGATAAATATCTCCTAATTCTCTGAAGTTTACTGTAGAGATTCCCAGCCCTGACTTCTTTCCAGTGCAATCTTTAGAGAGTTTTAAGCACTGTGATGCTGTGGCTCCACCCCAGACCTCCCAAGTCGGATTCTCTAGGAACAGGGTCTGGGCATCTGGAGGTTTTAAAATCGCTGGTGATTCTGGTGCAGTAGTGGTTGGAAGAGTCTGGTCCGTTGCTCCTCTATGGCACAGCTCTCACCATCCTCTCCATCAGCGGTCCCCAACCTTTTTGGCAACAGGGACCAGTTTCGTGGAAGACAATTTTTCCACGGACTGGGGTTGGGGGGAATGGTTTGGGGATGATTAAAGCACATTACATTTATTGTGTACTTTACTTCTATTATTATTACATTGTAACATATAATAAAATAATTATACAACTCACCATAACACAGAATCTGTGGGAGCCCTGAGCTTGTTTTCCTGCAACTAGATGGTCCCATCTGTGAGTGATGGGAGACAGTGACACCCGAAGTGTGTTGCTTACGTCCAGTCTACTCCGTAAGATGCAGCTTAATTGTCACTTGCCACTCACTGATAGGGTTTTGATATGAGTCTGCAAGCAATTGATTTATTATGGTCTCTGTGCAGTCAAACCTCTCTGCTAATGATAATCTGTATTTGCAGCCGCTCCCCAGTGCTAGCATCACTGCCTCAGCGCCACCTCAGATCATCAGGCATTAGATTCTCACATGGAGCACACAACCTAGATCCCTCGCATGCGCAGTTCACCATAAGGTTCGCGCTCCTATGAGAATCTAATGCCACCACCGATGTGACAGGAGGCGGAGCTCAGGCAGTAACGCCAGCGATGGGGAGTGTCTGTAAATACAGATGGAGCTTCGCTCACTCGCCAACTGCTCACCCCCTGCTATGCGGCCCGGTTCCTAACAGGCCACAGACTGCTACCGGTCTGTGGCCCAGAGCTTGGGGACCCCTGCTCTCCATGATCATTCAGATATGTAAATATTTAACAAATAATGCAGTAACTGGCCAGTGGTTATCTCAGCTACACCAAGCTTGAGTGTCTACTCTTTCCCAAAGGTTCATTGTTTACACATCACAGGTTGGTATATTGCCTCCCTGATTTGCTACATCCAGCCAATGGACCAATTAGTTTTTCATGGATGGGTGCTGCAAATTTCTTAAAGATCCGTTAAACTATATTCCTTGGGGTGGTGGCATGGGGAGGTCACAATAGCATTGGTAAAGATCATACACAAATTAAAAGGAAAGAAAAATCAAAGTAGGATGTGGAAGGGTCAAATAAGAGATTCACCCAGGACTCTGAGTCCAAAGTCAGAGGAGCCGGTGGGGTATTAGGGAAAGCTGCATGGATGAAATAAAATTGGCTTGTCAAACTGAAATGCAACATATTTGAGTTTTTGTTACAAAGTAGAGATACTTCTATTGCAAAAATTTACCTTATATAACTAAATGAGTGTTACTGACCACATTGCTATAGGATAATTTGAACTCTGTTAACAAGGCCCTAAGAGATATACAGTACTAACATTACCAATAATTAACTAATTATTGACTCTCATTAGTTAGTTCATTAACTAATTAATTCGTATGTATTGTATGCGCTATGCAGTAGTTTTAAGTATAGCAGATTTTAAAAATGACCCTATCCTAACAGTTTATATCTACTGGAGTGGCAGATACCTAAATGGACACCATAACATGGGACTAAGATAAAATTCAAGGACAAAGGCCATGAACTTGCAGGGGACAGCTTCTGCCCCAGACAGATCTGGTTATGGGGAATAATTCTTGAGGTAAGTAACAGAAGATAAGCAGGAAAAGGAGAAACAAGGAGAAGAGTCCCACTTGTGCATAGGCTGAGACCCTAAAGCAGAGGATGAGAAAAATGGTGCTGCGTTTACACAATGTCAGAAATTTCAATGTGATAAGGAACGCAGGGCTCATGAATCTAGGCAACTCCCATCTCCTTAGCTTACAAGATCTCATCTCATGCTGTCTCTCATCTACCTTGGACACATGTGTCTTATGAGTTCCTTGAGACAGGGGCCATGTCCACCTGGTTTGCAAATATATCCCATGGCCTACCACTATGTGGTAGGTTCTCAATGCATACTTCTGAATGAAAGAATTTTTTCCCAGCTCTATCCTATTGTAATTGAGGAAACTGAGGTCCAGGGAGATACAGTGGCCAGTCTAAAATCACAGACTGTTTAGTGGCTGAACCAGATATTAAAACAAAATCTTGGGATTTTGTGTCTAACTCTGCCACAAGAGCCGCCATTCAAGTGCTGAATTACAGGACTCTCTCCAATTTTCTGTGAATACATCCAAAGAACGTTGGGAATGGAAAACTAATTTGCATCTTGAGCTCTTAAAGGAGGTGTTAGCTGCTGGTATTATGAATTTATGACAGAGAACGGGTCTGAACCAGTGATTCGAGAATATTATTAGTAACTAAACCCATCTTTAAAAGTTGGCCACTGACATTATTATGCAAATAAGTGATGCTTTAATAAAATTTTAACGTTAAGCTTTTATAAGCATAATTAAATAAGCAATTTAATCAGATTGTAATCGGGAAAAAAATGGACCGAGTTACACCTGTAAAGTGGTGAATCATTGTGCATTGAGTTCTAAGGACGGTATCAAAGAGAGAAAATGAAAGGAATTCAAAATCATGTGTAAGCAGCCTCAGAGAACCATGAAGAAAAAATCAGTAAGATGCTATCCACATCTAAACATGAACACCCAGACATTCATGGTCTATTTCTCTCAGACTCATGGAGTCATACAAAAAGACTTTTTAAAAGCAGTAGCTGTCTGCAAAAGAGGAAAGCCAATAGCAATCTTCAATTGGTGTTTTAAAATTCTCAGTGTTGAAGATTAGTTCTTTTTTCCTCTCAGTATGGAATTTACAACTACCCCACACACAAATTTTTTTTTTTATTTGACTTCATTTACAACAAAAGCATCCATCACAGTCATTCAGCTGCCTCCACCGCTGTGACCACGCCCGGGTAACTCAGAGTCTAACACAATTCACGTGACTGGGCACTTAGCACTAGCCATCTCTCCAGCTCTGAGCTTGGATTGGGACTGCAAAGCTGGACTCTCAAAGAGCTCTTTAGAGTGGAGGCAAGAACAAGTTCCTACTATCCATGAATGAAAAGTAATGAAAGGGTTTATCAGAGGTGCAAACAGGTGATTAAGGCTGATCATAGGTGAAGATTTGGGGAGGAGGAGTTATTACTTAACTGGTCTTTGACTAGTTAATAGCATTTCAAGTCGAGTAACTTGAATGCTCTGCAAACGTGTTTGGATTTTTTTTCTATAAACTGAGGAGAGCCATTAAAGATAAATAAGCAGGACTGTTTGAGGGAACAGCTCTGGCAGTAGGGACAATTGGAGAAGCCAGGATGAAAAGCAGAGGGAAAAGTTAAGAGGTTCTTTAGGAAATCTACAGTCTTGCTACTCACAGCAGTGTCTCTATCACCAGGGAGTTTGTTAGAAATACAGAGGTTCATGCTCCATCCCAGACCCACTAACCTAGAATCTCTTGTTTTAGTGAGATCCCCAGTGTGAAAAGCGCTAAAAATATTGCATATCCCCAGTTTGGCAAGGCTGGATAGCAAAGAGTTGGGACTGGCCCTGAGCTTTGAGTGAGGGGCAGAGGAAATCTGAAGTTAGTATCCTGGTCAGGGGTAAAAGGAGGATAATTTAAAGATTCAAGTCTCCCAAGTGTATGTAGAATACAAATACTTGCTCAGAAATGAAAGGGCCGCGAAAGTGGGCAGACAAGACCAGGTTATGACAGGAGTTAGGATATCTGGAGCGACTCCAAAAGGCAACTGGTGGTGGGGAAAGGATCCTGCTATGGAAGAGCTCCCCAGGGGGCTGTGAGCGAGGGGTGGGCCCCGGGGAAGTGGGGGGAACTTGTATGCACAGAGTGCCAAGTAGTTCTAATTTGAGGAACAGGGAGTGGGCAATTTCTGTGTCATAATGAAGGGATGATCTGTAAGTTTGTGTGACAAATTTTATGTATGGAGTGAGAGAGAGTTGCTGAAGATGACACGTTTCCAACCTGCTGGATTTCAGGAAGGTGATATAAAATACCTGACATTTAGACAATCTTATATCACTGATGAAAAAAACCTCTAGAATGTTTTGTTTGGAGTGTGCACACAATTTGCACCAGGTAACTTTGTGTGGGAGCCTTTAAGAATGAGTAAAAATATTTAATGTTTATTAAGCACTTTCTCATACAAAATGTGGTTTTCAATGCTTAAAATGCCCATTATGAACATCATAACAACCCCATGAATTAGGCTCTGTTATTATTCCCATTTTACAGATGAGGAAACAGAGGCATGTAAAAGTTATTTAACTTGCCCGGGCAAAAATCAGTGTCAAGGCCAAGATTTGGACCTGGTTCATGATGTCACAGCTTAAAATCATCATCATGGTGCTAGGCTACAATTCCTCCCTCCCACATACCCTTATCTTGTGGTCTAACCTGCAAGGTACTTCCAGGTTCAAACAGGTATCCAATTTTTACTTACTATGGCCCCAAAAAAGTGTTAGACAAGATTTTTCAGTTCTAAATTCAGGGAATTATTTTTATGAATTGAAAAACATTAAAGGGAAATATTTCTTAGAAATAATAAGACAGCTGTACAAATTGAGAGAAAACCAATTCCTGATGACGTGGGTTAATTATGACAATGTTTGCAGGGGCAATGAAATCCTTCAGTATCCCACAAACTTTCCTCTCATCAGTCAGGTCCATGATTGATCTTTTATGACCCTCTAATCCAGATCCTGGATATTTTCAAAGGTAGTCTGTATGAAAAAGGGAAAACAAAGAAGGGTAAAGAAACAAAGGCCAGGGTAATAAAAACACTGGGTAACTACAAGGCATGGGACCAGCCTTCCTGAGTTCAGTTCCATCTTTCTTCTCCCGACTTTCTAGCCATATATCCACGAGCAAATCACTGCCTGAGCATCAGTTTCCCTATCTGTAAATTGGGGGGCAGTGATCATACTTACTTTGAAGTATTGTTGGAGGGAACAAAATGACGATTCATGAGGAGCACATAGTAAACGCAACAGCAGATAATATGACAATCACCAGATCAGTAGTCAAAGCAATACACAGAAATTAATGGCAACTCCTTTTTTACGAACTGTCTGCCAGACTCCAGTGTATGTCTCTGTCTCCAGCTCTCTCAGTTGTGGGTTGAAAGATGAAGCCCAGGTTGGCAGGAAAAATCTCCTTTTAGTTTTCTTTAAATGAGCTCCAGAGGGCTTTATTTCCCTGGCCACTATTATTTGCTCTGGCACTCAAAGTTAGCAGCAAGAACTATTAGCAAAACCCCCCACATCACATGGATATCAATAGAGGAAAAATCTTCCAAGATTCCATATCCTGCCTATGCCTCAAATCCAGAAACATCCACTGACCTCCTTTTAGCACCGAATGATGACAATGCAGATATTTCAGGCTGCAGTTCCCTGTTCACTACAGTCTGTCTGAGGTTGTTTTGCCCCTGGACTATTTTTGCTCACATGGTTGCTCTCAGCCACAGACATTCAAATGGAAACCAGAGAGATCCAAATACTTGGGAGGAACCCATAAACAAATGTAGGAAGAAGCATCCAGTCTGACCATGGCGCCCACAGAAGTTTCTGTAGACAGAATATAAGGGGCCAGATTCCCAACACCTACTACTTGAAAATTTGCCTAAATCTTTCTTAGAGACTTAGCTACTTCACAGGGATGGAAGGATGGAAATTCAGAAGAGCAGGTTGGGGAGAGCTTATTCAGTATGTGTGTGTGTATATGTATATTCAGAGATTTCCCTTGGGGGGTGTGCATGCCTGCCATTTGGTGCTTACAGAGAAAATACAAATTGGGCTATATTTATTTGTTTATTTTAATAAAAGTCGATCAAACAAAAACAGGTCCCTAGGTACAGAAACTTACAGAAAAACATCAGGCCAAGTTAAGGGTGTGTTTTCATTAAGAAATGAAAATGATTAAAATAGATTCTAAATATTGTATGAATAATACTTTTTTGAGGATCAATAGGTAACCTCAACCAAGCTTGTAAGTATCTAACCCCAAACCCTGCCTATAAATATCTAAATACGATTCACGACAACAAAACTCTCTGATTCTATAGAATTCAGAAATGCGGTACTAGATGTGGTACAGGGCCTTCCAAATTTCTATTCTTTTCCCCCAAGTCATCAGGCTTTTTTTCCCTTTCCTTCCCAACCCATCCTAATTGGACCACCATTAGTTAAGAAATTAATGCAAAATAAGGAAAAGAGGGAACCCAAACCATGAGGCTGCCCTGGCAAAGTCCTCTAATTGGAGCATAAACTGAACTCACCAGCAGCTTCGTTCATCCCAGTCCGGGGTCTTATTAATTCACTAATGTGTTGTCACTTTTGAAGGATTCCCAGCCACAAACCTCCAATGCTTGTATGCTAGAGAGAAACAGAACAGACAGTGTTATCTTGGACCCTACTGCCCTTACTTAAGGAGCGTGTTGGGAGATTGGATCTAAATACATCAGAACAAAAAGAAACCCCCCACCCCCCAAATCAGTAAGAAAATTAAAAGAAATTCTCGCTTTCAGGAGTGGGCAGGCAAATCTTCAAACATTTGTCAGTTACATGCATCTTTTAAGACTACCTGGAAAATGACGTGCAGCCTTCCCAAACAGAACCAGCTTATAGAACATTTTCACCTTTTCGCCTTCCAACGAATTGCTTGTTTTCCCATCCAAACAATAACCTTATTGTTTGCCCTGAAGTACAGTACATGACTAGTCTAGTTAGGGAAGTGAATGAATTGTTGTTCTGTCAACAAGATTTTCCCCCCACATACCTACTATATCTAGGAATTCCTTCCCAAGTTAGAAACTGAAGAAAATGCCCACTGCTTTCATCTACTTTCATTATTCTGAGTCCTACTGGTGTTAGATTAGGGTTGCTTAGCAATGTGAAATTACCAGGAAGAGGAGGACTAATTGTGGTATTTGTACGAGTTTCTAAGTAGACCCTGTGATACCCCTGTCACAGTCTGGTGAGAATTTTGATCCGTGGTACTTTCCATGTTTTATTTAAGCCCAGGTTAAACACAGGTAACCCTCCTTAAGGATTCAGTTTACTTACTAGGAAAGGAGTATATGGAGACATGATAAAGGCTTAGTTCTGGAATAAGTCACCCTAAATCCTTCCTCTCCTTCCCCTCCCTCACAGCCCTTTGAAACAGAAACCTACTGGCTGATAAAGGAAATTTGTATGTATTGGGACCTTCAAAAGAGAGGTTGCCCCAGTGGCCTGGCCCACATCACAAATCTCAACCTAAGTCAGCCCAAACTTATGGGAAATGCCTCACTGTCTAGGAAAGCTAACATATACCCTCCAGCTCACCTTTAGCTGGCTCACCTTACCCTAGAAAACAGGACCTGCTCTCCTTACCAGGAAGTCCCCGGCTTCCTAGACAACCATGCCTTGTTTCTGAGTTGCTGCTTCTAATGCTCTTGCCCAAAATCCCTTGGGAAGTGTTCCTCACTGTTTGTGAAGCTCTGTACTCCCCTAATCCATGTATTGTTTTCTCTTAAGTAAAGGACATCAAACTCATTACTAAATTGTAACATTTTTGTTATTTGACACAGCGGAAAAAAAAGGAGCCATCAGACCTCTGGCCCTGTCTGATCCTTCCTTCTTAATCCATTAAAAATGGAAAACAAATGTAAAAAGTTTGAAAAAAAGTTTAGTTCAATAACGCACGGAGATGAGACAATTCAACATTCTGCTGAGCAGGGCACTAACAGAAAAGTGCTCATATCTCCCTACTCTGTTCAACAACAGCCATAAAGAGCAAGTCAGATGGTCAGAGAAACTCATGCGAGCAGCTGGATGAAGTCAGTTCCATGCAGTATCAATTTCCAGCCTTTGCCACGGCTATGCCCACACAAATGAGCACCCAAACTTTACCTTCACACGTTCAACTTAAGTTGCCCACCAAACTTACTACATGGACCAACCAGCCTTTGGTACTCACACTTCACTTTTATTTGCTTTTTATCCTATAATCCTTTCTTGCTTTATTTTCTTTAAACTTAGAAAGGGTGATGCAGTATAAAAAATAAAGTTTGTCCGTAGGTCCTTTATAAGCTCAGGACCAGATCAGATTTTTCTTAAGACTCCAATATGCATGTATGAATATGTTTTCCTGAAACCTTGCTGATATCTACATACAAATGATGAGTAATGATTCTTGAAGAAAAGTACAATCTTTCAATCTGATTATTTCCTGTCCTGGGTGAGAGTCAAGAATGCATAGAGGCTAAATGCTCTTCTCTACCTCACTCTCCCATCCCTCGAACAGGCTAGCCAGGGCTTGTCCTCATGGCAAAGGCAGCTGTGCACTAACGGAAGCAGAAACACACATATACAGTTGGTTTTCAAGCTTCTGCATGTATCCCATCTGCTGACATTTAACTGGCCCAAATTAGTCATGTGGCCACAGTCAGAATCAAGAGGCACAGAAATAGGCTCCACCACCTCCTATGTCAAAAGGTGTGGTTGCGAGGAGGAGAAAGGAATTGAGTCATGAATGCAGTGAATCTATGACACCATAGATGTGCTCACAGTCACAGATGATAATATAGAGACCCAGAAAACGTGTCGGAGATGAAACTAGAACCCAGGTCTCTAGACTTATGGTTTGCTCCTCTTTTTATGGCACCTGCTGCCTTTATTTTACTAAAGAGCAATGACATGACTGATAAAGATAAGTCATAATCAATTTTAGTATTATCAATTATAACCCGTACTCCCTAAAATAGTGCCTAAGAAATACCCTATCTATAAAATATGTGTGAACAGCTTTGAACCAAACATGGAAAACTATTCCCTGTCTGATATTTTAGCAGTTAAGATTTTATGCTATTAGAGAGCACAATGCAGGCCAGGCAAGTATTAGAAAAAGGGAAGCATAAACTATGATGACTGGAGACACTTACAATCTACTTAGAGTTGGCAGATTTAGCAACTAAAAATACAAGATGCCAGGTTAAGTTAGAATTTCATTAAAAAATGACTAATATTTTAGTGTCTTGTGCATGTTTTGGAATACACTTACACTAAAAAATATTCATGATTTATCAGAAATTCACATTTAACTGAGTACACTCTACTATATCTGGCAACCTTATATTTACTAGGAGATTTAAGATACATACAAATCATAACTAACAATGTGTGATATACATGCCTATATATAATATTAGTAATAATTCATTCTTAAAAATTTTTTTCAGAGAAGAATTACTGTAAGTATTCAAAATAAAATTTTATAATGAAAAGTATTGTCATATTGGCAAATTAATTAGCATCTTCAAAAGACAAACTTTTCCATAAAATGAAATAAGAAAATACAATAGGATTTCATATGCATATATGGCAGTTAATTCCATGATAGGGTTTGAGTGCGTAGGAATTGAACTTCATAAATGCATAATGAATTAGCTAAGGTTCTAGGGCCTTTAATGTACCTTTAATGGACTAGAAAAGTGAAAACAAAGAGAAAGAACTCTCTGGATTCCACAAACAAGAGAGGAAAATGCTGCCCCACACAGTGGATGTGATAAGAGGATATGGAATAATTTCTTCTCAGTACTTTTTGGTGCTCCCCTGGCAAGGGGACCATCCCCAGTGGACTCTACTCCAGGCACCCTCTCTCTAGGGACTCCAGCCACAATGCCTGTGACTTCATATCAGAGCCCAGTGTTTGAAGGGAAGAAGTAACTAAATAGCTGGGAGAATCCAAAATTGTTTTTTAAAAAAGTAAAGTAAAAAATTAAAATTAAATCATAAAATAAATGTAAAAAAGTTGTGTCAATATAAATCGGTAGACAAGATGAAGAGTTAGTAACAGTCTGGTTCTATCAACAGCTGTCAGTGGGAAGTAACTGAAAAAAACAAAATCAAAAAAACTTTCTCCGAAATCTGGCCAGGCTATCTGTTAAAGCTGGTTTCCATTAAATGTTTGTTAATTTAATTTATAAAAGGCAAAGACCAATGGTGGCTGTCTGCTGCACACAATAAGGGCAGTATGTGTACAGGCTGGCTCTCTGCCAGTATATAGTATCATACAGACTGGTGTCTTGTATGTAAACATTGTTTGAATCTCTAATAATCAAAACAAATTAAAAAAAAAAAACCCTCCATGGCTCCAATATCCTTATAATGCAAAACAAATACTGAACTTCCTGTGTCCAGTTTCTGTATTTAGGCTGTGGGTCTTCTTGTTGACAAATCAATGTGAGCAGAGTTTGTTTCACCACTTTTATTAGGTCAAAGTTTTCACTTCCTCTAGGGAGAGAGAGGAAGTTGCCACTGAAGGAGAATCAACTCTGTGTTATATGCTTTATGGTCGTTGCACTGGATGTCACATTTAATAAAATTTCTCATATTACAAGTTAAATATTGAATATGTACAGCTTATGGACACATAGTGCCTTATGGATATGTTGGATATTACTTGCAATGTGTGCTATGATTATATACAAAATAAAAATAGTGGTAAATCAAAACAGTAGTATAAATTATGTAATATTCTATTACAAATATTGATTGTCATAATTAATAATATATGCTAAATAAAAAAGTTGAAGGGAAAGGTAAGAGGGAGAGTATTCATTCTCTTCTCCTGGCTTCTATTCAGTCCATAAATATTTCCCACACAACTTCTCTCCCAATGAGAGAAGCGGATGTTGTTTTTTTCACTCCACCAACCAGGGAATCTTTATTAGGTATCTTCTAGGTGCTCTGCACTGTGCTAGATAGAGTGGAGGGTAAAGAAAAAATGTAAGAAATGTTCCTGGTCTCCAGAAGCCTGTGGTCCATCTATAATGTCCCCATAATAGCTCTGCCCTAGGTTTTTTGTTATTTGTATAACAACCTTCTCCTACTGGCCATCCAGTGACCAACGGTCAATGTGGAGCTCATTGGGTGGCTATGGTGAGAACCACTGAGATACAGGGCAACTCCATCCATCTATTTTAAATAATTATTTATTAAGTACTCATCATGTCCCTTCAGTATTTGTTTGAACTTCAGTGTGTGTGTGTAAGAAAGAGAGAGGGAGAAACTTCAGTCAAATAGCTTCAACATGAAACTTAATAACTGTAACCTGAAAGGGTCAATTCAGCACCCATATGATCCACTGCTGGGTGTCTACTAAAGGAAGGGGGCAATTAAGGGATTAAGAATCAGAGTGGAGGTTTGATATAACATGGAAGAATCAACAGGTTAATTGACTGTTTGTTGTTGTTGTTTTGCTCCATTTTGTTTTCCAATGTTAACTGGTTGCCATGATATTCTGTGGGTGTCATTTAATTCCCAGGCGAGGACGTCACTTAGGCACGGGGAGAATGTGGTTTGCTGATGAAAAACTTATCTGTGTGCAATACTCATGTGGACTTCATTTCTATTAAAATAATATGCTTTATTTAGCCAATGAGTTGGAATTTTTAAAAAAATTCCTTTGTGCTAAAGTCATCTCTGTATCTCATTTTAAAACAAACCCAAATATCTTAGGTCCAAAGAGAAGCATTCAATCGACACTTTATCAAACTGTAGAACGTTGATTTGTTAAAACTAATATGTTTTTCCTTTATTTTCTTACACATACCTTTTACTTAGTTATTATCCAGCCCAGTACTTTTCCATTTGGACAGATGGCAGAGCCAAGAGGCTGTGACAAATGAGACTATTCACGCCTACTATATGGCATCAAGTGAGCAAGTGTTGGCAGCTGAGGTCCATGAGGAACAATTGTGGGTTTGGTAATTGAAGATCAAATTCCAATGTCAGTTCTGCTTCTTGTTTGATTGACATTGGGTAGGTCCTTGAATGACTTCTGGGCATCAATCTTCAGTCTTTAAGATAAAGATGATGCAAGGCTGGTAGTGTTATGGGGAGGGTTGAGTGAGAGAAGAGATGCAAAAATGCTTTATAGTAATACCACTAAATGAGGTTGGAAGAATGCCGTAATATGGCTTCTGAAGCTCCATAAAAAGGGGGCAGAACCACCCAGAAGTCTTCAAACAGAATGATCTTTGTTCTCTCGTGACCTCCTGATCTCTGTCTTCCACTTGCATTTTAGTCACCCTGATAACAGAAGCATTCTGGGTTTTTGTTTCCAAGCCCTCAGGAAGAACCTGAATCAACCACAATAAAACTGAAGAGTATTTCTTTCTTTGTGGTTATCCTTACTCTTGATTTTATTTTTTAATTAACACAATAAAATTGACTTTTGGGGGTGGGTAAAATTCTGAGTTTTAACATACATGTAGATTTGTGTGACCACCACCACAAGCAAGATATATAACAACTCCATCATTCCAAAAACATTCCCTGGTGTCACTCCTGTGTAATTGCACCTCCTCCACTCCCTCCCTTGAAGAGTATTTCTGATTGAAAAATCAATGGTAAGAAGACATCGGTGGTTGAGAGAATTTAAGTCAACGGTAAAAATTCCTTAATAATTTATTCTTTATCAGCTTAAAAATCTAAAGTGCCTTAGATTTAAAATCACTTGCCAAATAAGAGAATTAACAGAATTCAGAACTACTGAAATTAAATGTATACAGAAAAGTTGGAAATTTTCAACAAATATACTCAGCAACAAAACTAATAAAAAATCACTGTTGTTAAGTAATTCTACCCTGAACATCCTACCGACCAAGCTTAAATTTTGAAAAGGAAATAATGTAATTCTCATCACAGAATATGAATGTAAGACAACCTTTACTTCTGGGAACAAATTATAAAGGAGATACACTATTCCTTTTTATTGAGATATAATTGACATATAACATTGTATTAGTTTTAGTTGTACAACACAATGATTTGATATATGTATATGTTACAGGATGATTGCCACAATTAGTTTAGTTAAATCTGTCACCACACAGTTACACATTTCTTTCTTGATGAGACTCCTAAGAGCTACTTTCTTAGCAACCTTGGAATATACAGTACGGCGTTGTTAACTATAGTCACCATGCAGTATACTACATTCCCAGGACTGACTGATCTCATAACTGGCGATTGCACCTTTTGACAATCTTCACCCATTTATTCGTTTATTCTTTATTGCTGGGACCCTAATCAAGATATACTGCTACAATTCTCAAGCTGTGGAATATCCCAGGAGTATGGTGACATGTCAAGGGTAAACATAAAGGCACAGAAGACTTAGAACACCAACTTAACAATTTGGGGTAAAATTAACATGTTTATATGTTTATGTTAATGCAAATACATGTCATGACATAGGAGCAAACTTTTCATTTGCTTTTACAATAAAACACATCCAGAAGTGCGCTCTTCTGCTGAGCTTACACCCCAAACTGCAGGAGCAACGCTGTAATTCTCTGTCAGTAGAGTCTTTTTGCAGAATTTTCTGATTTTCTGATATAATGACAATATCTTTCATAACAGTTTTAAAGAAAATGCTAATGTTTTCCCATGCAGTTATATATATCCTCCACAAAAATCCAGGGCAGAGCATGAAAACATGACTCACAAAGGTGCATGTTTAGAGAGCCAAAACAAGGAAGCTTGTTTTGGGCCAGTTTCTTGTGCTCTGCCTCTAAGGAAACAGGACTTAATCTACAAATGTGGTCCTCAAAGAACGTGCATCAGAAAATTCTTGGAATGCTTACTAAAATGAAGATTTTTAGAATATACCTAAGACCCAAAAGATGACCATTTCTGGAGCAAAGGCTCAGGAATCTTCCTGGGAACTTATTAGAGGATTGATACATAAACACATGGAAGTTTGCAAACAATTTAAGATGGTTGAAGGGATTTAAATTCCCCTCATCTAGCTTTCTTGTGTATCACTCTCTCAGCTCATCTTTTGACAAGAGCACAGTGGCAGCTAAACCTCTAACAACTTTTTGAGCTGGTTGAAGGGAGCACCATACACTTCAAATACCAGAACTCTAGGTGGAAAATGTACTGTTCTACCACGGATATCGAGAGCTTGACTTGTAACCTTGCTCATTTGGAGAACCAGTGACACTCACCTGAGAAGGGTTACCAGGGTCACTACAAAGAAGGTCAAACATTTTCTAAACCCCCTTTCAATCTGCTTAAGTGCCTGGACAAATATTTGAATGGAGACCACACAACAGACGTTTATTTCCTTTCACAAAAATCAAGTTCCCTAAGTTCTTAAGAGATAGCATGGCATACCAAAATATGGTTCTATGGTCTGTTAGTTTTGTATCAGACTTCCTCAGGAAGATCTTCTCAGAGTCTTTAATTTATTCATTTGCAGGGTTTTGAAGAGGAAGGTAAAAATGCAACCTATTTTTTTCTTGAACTTATCAGGCCAGAGACCCTTTGTGTTGGACAGCATCTTGCAAGACCCACTTTCTGCATCCCCCTGCTACTCTGAGTAGGATTCAGAAATCAACATGGATCTGCATCAGCCTCTTCTGGGAGCTCGTCAGAAATGCACAAACTGGAGCTCCCCACCCCAGAACTACTGAAACAGAGTCTGAGGTTTAACAAAGTCTCCAGGAGATCTGTACACAGGTCAAGCCTGAGAAGCAAGGCTATAGAACACTTTTTTAGAACCAATGCCAAGGACAATGACAGAAATGGTTTTAATGTGGAAAACTTCAAGAATCAGTCTTACAGTTCATTCACCTTGGCTCCTGAAAGACTCCGGTGTTGCTTCCAAGGAACATCTGCTCCGGCGCAGGGATTTTTCACTGGGAAAATGACATCTGAAGGCTGCATGTAAAGCGACTCTTTCTGCAAATGAGAAAAGTACAAGGCTGTGCTGTGGTTCATAGCTTTCTTGACCCAGGGACAATTCTGATTTGCACCAAAGCTGCCCCATGGAGACAGAGATGTGAAAAGAATTAGAACTTTGTCTGCCATTTGAATCTGCTCCCCTGCAGAAAAATAGCCCATTTCCCAGCCGCAGCTGGGAACACATCATCCTATTTTAGCTGATGAATAACCAAAGTTTTTCCAAATGACTATTCCCCAGACACTCTGAGTCCCAAGCACAGATTCTGAATCAGGTGTATGTGAAATACAAACAGGGCTCGAGTTGGGAGGGAAAAGATGAAGTTCGAGCCTTAACAAGCAAAATGTACATGTTAATAAAAGCCACACACGGCCTCAAGTCCATGTAAGGTCTGGATCAACCAGCAAGAGCAAGGTTCCCATCGGAATCTTCCCAGCGTACAGCCATGACTCATGCCCAGAGCCATCTTGTCCCTGCAAGAAAAGCATAAATCATCATCCATTCTTAAAAATGGTGCCAAAAGTGCATTTTATTCAAATGCATTCCTTAAAATAATGGCTGAGGAAATAGTACAAGAGTATTCAACTGACAACTGAGTCTTTAGCGTTCACATCTGGAGTGAGGAATGTGTCACGGGTGGTTACAGTGGATTCTAGAGATGCTGGGAATTCCTAAACAAACAAAAATCCATGAACATCAGAGCTGGTTTTGTTCTTCTGAGGAGGAAATTTTGTGCCTCGGTCACACCTACAAAGAGGACTCCTAAGTTTTATGATGCAAAAACCATATCATGTTTTTCTTTCCTTTTGTTTTCTTCTTTCATATTTTAACCAACAGCGTGAGGGGAAAAAAGTATTTGTCATGGATTCCTCTAAACCTTCTCTCTCCTATATCCTTTCACACTAACATGCAGACAAGCTCAGGATTCTTTCACAATTATAATAAAGCATCCATGACTCTGTTTCTCCTCCTGCTACCCCCTCTTGAGCTAGCTTGTTAAGTTTCATTTACAGGTCCATCTCCTCTGCCACTATGTGGTCTCCATGCCCCAGCTTCTGAGAGGGGGATTCTAGGATGTGATCCCAGAAACAACAGTAGAGAGTAGAAGACTATGCCAGGAAAGGGCAGAAAGTTCACGAAGAGGATATTATCAAACCAGTTACCATTGTGGGTAACCAGTGCTCAGAGAGAGAGTGTAGAATATTCTTTAGAGTTATCGCAAATGAAGGGCAAGGGACTGGGATATTCAGTTATCAAATCCCTGTCTGTCATGTTGGAGGGCTGTTCCCAGGGACATTAACTCTATCATTTTGGCTTGCTCTGTACTTAGGCTAAGGGTGCTCTCCAGCCTAAATACATAGATACGTATATATATACACACATACCTCAAGCAAAGCAGCCTTTGGAATACAGAAGTGACTGCCAAAGTGATCTGGACAAGACACACACAACATCTCCTCCACCCTCTCTATTCGACCCCTGCAAGAGCTCTTGCTAAGCACTAATGTGGCTAAAACTCTTAGACTTCTTCCAGCAATTGCACTGCTTGATGTATTGGTTCATAGTTTAAAGACTCACAGCCACTGCTTCCTTTTTGAAGCTACGTGACACCCCAGCCTTCTGGACATTCTCCTTTCTCTCCTGCCATTCTTAACATCCTTGATGACTCATCTTCCTCTACCCAAACTGGAAGTGCCAGGTTGCTCAGTTGTGCCAAGGACTTTCCTCTTCTCCTCCTATCCTGGCTTGCTGGGTGAGCGCATCTCCTCCTATGGTTTCAGTTACCACCTAAAAAAATGACTTACAAATTTATATCTCTGGTGGCTCAGACCTCCTGACCAATGAGGCTGATGGCCCATGCAACATCAGACATCCCACAATTGCTCCAAATGCAACGATTAGGCACAAAAGCTATCGCCTGTCTCTTGCTTCCCCTGGAAGAAAAAAAATGGCCCTCATCTAATATTTCTTAACTCGGTGAATAATACCACCTTCCACTCAGTTGGACAAACTGGAAAACCAGCAGCCACGACACATGTTTCCCTGTTTCCTGCCTCCACAACATGCATTTCATTATTGGACCACATCTACTGGATTCCATCAATGGATTATTTCTCTTTTTAAATTTATTTTATTAAAGTATAGTTGATTTACAATGTGTTAATTTCTGCTATACAGCAAAATGATTCAGTTATGCATATATATTCTTTTTCATATTCTTTTCCATTATGGTTTATCACAGGATATTGAATATAGTTCCCTGTGCTACACAGTAGGAGCTTGTTGTTTATTCATCCTATGTATACTAGTTTGCATCTGTCAATCCCAAACTCCCAATCCCATCCCCCTATCCCCCTCACCTTTGGCAACCACAAGTCTCTCTATGTCTGTGAATCTGTCTCTGTTCAGTAGATAAATTCATTTGTGTCATATTTTAGATTCCATATATAAGTGATATCATATGATATTTGTCTTTGTCTTTCTGACTTAGTTCACTTAGTATGATAATCTCTAGTTGCATCCATGTTGCTGCAAATGGCATTATCTCATTCTTTATTATGGCTGAGTAATATTCCATTGTATATATGTTCCATATCTTCTTTATATCAATGAATTATTTCTTAAATCCTTCCACTCCTGTTCATTTCCTAATCCATCTTTACCTCTTACCATAGCCTAGCACATGGCTTCCTCAGATATTTTCTTCACACTGAAGCCTGAGGGAGTGTTTAACAATACAGCTCTGTTTTACTGCCCTTGGATCTGACTCTTGTCTGCTGCTCCTGGGCCATCCAGCACTACTTTCTACCTAGGCTTTCCTGTTCCACCAGTGCTTACCTCTTTTTGATTTAGATAGTGCCATACTGCCTCTGGCCTGGGGATCTTCATAACTGCTACCCCCGTTGACCTTGAAGCCATTTCTCCCATCATCTCTTTCCATTAACTAATGCCTACACATCCTTCAGATATAAGCTTAACCATGACTGCCTCAAAGAAGCCTTTCCTGTTTTTCCTGATTCCTCTAGGAAAAGGGTCGGTTCCCCCATTATTCCATTCTTTAGGACATTCCACTGAAACCCTTGACTCATTATAATTATAATTAATTATTTGTGGAATTAATTGCCTGCCTCAGTGTAAGCTCCCTAAGAATAGGTACTGTGTCAGTTTAATTTACAGCCAAATATCCCGCACCTTGAACAATGCTAATTACTCAATGAATTTTTACTAAGCCTGTTGACAATTCAAAAAGTTTAACTGTGCCAAGCTTGAGTTACATTTGCTCTTTGGTTTTATATGCTACTCCTCTTCTTCCATTTATAAGATATTGAACATCATCCTAAGAATAATAGAAACACATATGTGTTAGTTTGCTGGGGCTGCTAAAACAAAGTACACAAACGGGGTGGCTTAAACAACAGAAGTTTGTTGTCTCACAGTTCTGGAGGCTAGAAGTCTGAAATCAAGGTGTCAGCAAGTTCTGTTCCTTCTAAGGGCTGTAAGAGAAGGATCTGTTCTAGGCCTCTCTCCTTGGCTTATAGAGGCTATCTTCGTATTCACATGGTGTTCTTACTATATATGTATATCTGTGTCCAAATTTCCCTTTTTTATAAAAATACCAGTCATATTGGAGTAGGATCCACCTTCATGACCTCATCTTAACAAATTACATCTGCAATGATCTTATTTCCAAACAAGACCACATTTTCAGGTACTGGGGGTTAGGACTTTAACATCTGTACCATACAGTTATGACAGTATCTAAGGATTTTCAGCAGCAGGGCTGATAAACAACTAGATCCACATTGTGGATAGATCATGATCGCTTTAGGGTGAAGAAAAGATTGGAGGGGGCAAGATAGGCCTGGTGGAAGCTAGGGGCCTATTATAATGCTTGCAGCAATGTCCATGAGTGTAGTTTCTATATTAGCATTGCCCAGGATCAAAGCTCTATCCCACTGAGTGCCAGCAGTATGAACTTCACCGCTCTGGGGCCAGCTTTCATAGTTATATAATGGCTACATTTTTAGCATGACATAGTTTATAATGCTGGAGGAAAGAACCAAAACTAGATTGACCTGTGATCTGACATAGGAACTTATATTTTCCTTCTATATCTCAGCATAACACTGAAGAAAGAAAAAGAAAATAGTTCAAGTTTTTAAGGCCACATCAGACATTGAGATGACTTGTGACAATTTTGTTTATACAAATATATTTTGTGCCAAAGAAGAAAAGTGTAGGTATTAGTCAAACATTTCAGTTTTTTATTAGTATGCAGGCATTTTGTAGGACTATCCAACAGAAAAGTGGATCTTGGATCTTTATAAAGATAAGAAATATGAACTGGAGTGGAAGCCAAAGAGTCATCACACTTAAAACACCCTCTACTCTACTTCTGTTCCACACCAATCCATTCTTTTTTCCTTCCTTTTCCTTTCAATTTCATAGCCTAATCCCCACCCATATTTTTATCACTACAAATAATGGAACTCTGGGTCTTGTCCCAAGAGGAGAGTTGTCCAACTTATTTTTCCCTCCTAGTCCTTGGCAAGTCCATTGGGTGACCCACATGGGACACCTCAGAGGGTGGTGCCTCCCACCCCCTCAAGCCACAGAAACAAAGCCTTAGCCATTGCATACTCTTGGCTCTCGCTTTTGTCATCATTTTAATTTTTTAAACATTACTTTGTCATTAACTCATTTCACTTATGTAGGGAGAATAAGCCAGAGATAGTTAAGGAGTGCCTCTGATTGTTCTGGAACCAAAGGAAAAAAAAAAAAACAAACAATTACAGCATTGCTACTGCCTAATGTACAGAAGACAATGGCTATTTTGCCATGGTAGAATTCTGAATCACAGGACAATGTAATTTATTTATTCTATAAATTTTACTATGCAGCAAGCCAAATCAGAACAGTCTTTTGGACAACATTTTAATAAGACAAAGGAAATGAATTATTTTATATAGGAAGGAGGCACATCTGAAATTATTGGGATGAGACACTCATGCTAACATTGGATATTAATTAACCATAGGATCAATTTCATTTTTTATAAGGCTAATCTCCTACCTCTCCCTTAGAGATGTACAGATTGTAAAATATGAAAAATAAACAATATGTGATATTATTTTTTGCGTATAAGAAGGTTAATTTATATTTTTCCTGTTTAATAGAATTTGAAGGGAAGAGTGATAAATAGAAAAGCTACATTACAGGTACCTGTTTTGTTAAGAGGAGAATACATACAATCTTATACATTCTATTAGAAAGTGGAGAAAGGTTGATTCATCATTTTGAGGAACAGAAGAAACTAGCATTTAATGGGAAAGAGGATGAGGGTGCTCATATAAATGCTTCTCAAACTTTAATGTGCTTCCAGTTAAAGAAAACTAGGATTTTATGTGAGCATAGGTAACAACATACAGATAGAAATGCTGTCAAGACAACCCAAGGGAAGAGCGCTGATGAGAAGAATTAACTCCTGGGTCTGCAAAAACCAGTAGAGCTCATGAAATAGCCATGGGCGTAGTTTGAATTAAGGCTTTGATTGCTGTTGTCATTATTCTTTGGCTTCTCCTTTTACACATTGACATGGCCAAGACTTACACATTAAAAACTAAACCAGAACAATGTCTTCTGTGAGTCCTCATCCTGTCCATGTACGATCCCACTAAGGTGGGATGTTTAAAAATGTCAGTTAAGTGCCCTCAAAAGTTTTAGCCAAAATATTTAAGTAATAAACTTCTGTGTAGACCCATTGTTTGGAGAAACTGAAACGGATTTCATTCTAATCATTCTTCTATCATAACTAATGTCTCAATTGCCCCATTTTCCAGAGAATTTCCCTTGGCAAAACGGCAGCCACTTGCCCAGGAGGTCACCTCCCATACCCACTGCCAATGACTGGCTGACATGAAGAATGCAAAATGCCAGCCCGTCACCTCAAGGGAGGAACAGATGCACGGTGTCATTCACACTCCAGAGCCTCTATTAGATCAGGCTAAAGCCAGAGTCCAGAAGAGACTACATCCCAGCATGGCTCCCTCCCTGACCGTACCTGCTTCCTTCACCCCAACCCCTTCTCCTGAGAGCTCTGCTCCAACAAATCACATGCATCTGAATCTCTTTCTCAGTCTCTACTTCTAAAGAAGAGGACCTAAATCAAGCTATAGTTCTTGATCTATTACAGATACATGGTTTTCACATATTTATTTCATTGACTTCTCAGGACTACCCTATTTGGAAAGCCAAATAGGGAAGTCATCATTGAGATGACTAGAGACCAGGGCTGAGCCCAGGGTTTTTTTTTTCTGTTTTCTAACCATAGTCTATATTTTGTATGCTAAATGCCTGCCTTAGACATTTGTGGTAACAACTTCATCACAGATCACCAATAAAATTAATAAAGTAGTTATAGGGTTCACAATTTGAATGAATGTGCCCTCCCCACATTAACACGTCCAACAGTGAACAGATGTTGCCCAGCGTTTCCCTGACATAAAGTGATATTTTTCCATTAGGAAAAAAGGAGATGAAGAAGGGAGAATGAAAAGAAATGAAATAAAAAGAAAGGAGTGAAAGAATGAAAATCACAGGGGAGAGGAAGGGAGGAGAGAAGGGAGAGAAGAAGAGAGGGAAGAGGGAAAGACAGGCAGACAGACAAACACAGAAAGAAGAGGCTACGGTACGTACTTGTTTTAATAGGCTTTTAGCCTCTTAGGTGATCCCTGGTTTTGCTTCTTGGCTGGAAAGGCACTGCGGGGCATTTCTCCTCTCTGATTCTTTGCAATGTGAAACAGTTGGAAATGCTTTCATCACAGGCTGAGCTTCAGTGCAGAGCTTGGCTGAGAATCACTTTTCTGCTAAGAAGTGTGAGGAGTTTCCAGGGAGGGCTTGTAAACTAGTTATCTCTGTTGATGACCACATCTGTGTGTACATCTGTGGTACAGAAACATGCCACGTAATAAAGAGGATCTTGTGGTCTTTGCCTTTCTGCTGTGTGGGCTTGCCTTTCTCACCACATTCAAGATGCCCTTTTCCTATGACAAAGAATCAGAATACAGAGGAGTGATAGCCCACCCATACGGTGAGAAGGAGGCTGGTCTGTTTTTCATTTGGTGTCCCAAGCAAGGCCAAATATCATAGGATTCATTTAGAAATTTCTTAAGACTTCTAAAATGAGCCCAGTCCCAAGGCATTGAGGATGCAGAATGCCTCCTATGTGCCAGACTCAGCAACAGCCCGGAATATTTTATATCACCTCAGGGGAATCTCACAAAAACCATTGAACCTGTCACCCTGGTCCCCATTTCCCAGAGGGGAAAACAGAGTCAAAAGGGTAAAACCATCTGTCTAAGATCAGGCATCTAGGAAATGAAGAAACTCAGCTTCAAAGTCAGGTTGGAAGGATTTCTGAATCCAAGGTCTGCTTTAACAGAAGGAGGGGCAGTGACTTCTCAGGTACCCACCACCATCTGATTAAAGGGACACCTTTGCAACTGGAAGAAGTGATATTTGCAATGGTTATTTGCCTTTGAAATATCTGCTCTGCCCAATTCCCCAAATTCTGTAGAGATCTACTAGCCCTCCAAAGAATATGACAAGAATCACTATGTCATGTAGAATATTTCTAAACTACAAGACAGGGTAAGTAAGGTTGGAAGAAAAGAAAGCATGGAAATGGCCTGCTATAACAAGGATTACTCAAGAAGACTACACGCAAAAGAGAAAGGCCTTCAGTACAAGATTTTTGTTTGAGCTCAAGGAGCTGAAGAAATTGGAAATAAATGTGGTCTCTCTCAAGGAATCTGAGCCCCAAAGCTGTAGCTTGGTGTTCCTAGGAACCTGATATCCACAGGCATCTGCCCAGAACAGTGACCTTTGACTTCATGCCTGCTTTTAGTAAATCTGGGAAGAAGATGATTTAAAGGAGCTTGAAAAAAAAAACTGTTTATTTTTAAAGAAGAGCAGAAAGCATGTCAATCAGTCAACTAAAAAAGTATCTGGTTTGAAATTTAATCATCAAAGGGAGGTAAGACTAAATGATTTCCAAGTTTGCTTCCAATGATATTTTAGGATTTTAGGATATGTTATCTAGAAAACGTACCTGATAGATGGCAATAGATTATTATGAGGTTATAAACACTTGCCAAGAAGCTCGATAGCCTTCTGAACCTAGAGTACTGGAAAATGCTATTTATGTTATTTTTTGAACAGTAATTATTTTACATTGTTTGATATAAATTATATTTTAAATAGCATGACTTTCTTCTAGTTCCAAATATAAGTGATATGATTCATGAGCTAAAGGGTCCTAGTTAATAAGTTAATGGAAAGAAAGACCAGTGAATAAATTTTTCAAAGCCATTTAAAGTTAGCAGAGGCATTGTTGCAAAGATAATAGTCATTTTGGTAGATACTTGCTCAAAAGCTCCCCCTGTTTATAATTACTGGTGCAGGTAGATTATACTTACAAGACGTGCCCTGGTATATTCTAGAAACAGATGAATGCTTTGTTATTAGGACATCTATATTCCATGCTTTTTAAATAAAAATAATTATGTGCAATTGAAGCATCTGTTGCTTCTTTGCTTCCTCATTCTGGACCTAATTTTAAATAAGTGTTAGAAAAGGATTGGGATATTTGAAACTGCTGGAAACTTTTGTCCATCAATAAGGATAATACCTATGACGACAGTGAGTCTTCACCAGCACTTGTGAGCTCTGTAGTTCAATTGGATGACTAATATCCATGAACAGTCAGCAGAACCACTTGGCTTTACCTAGGAGGCCAGTATGGAACAGGCTACGGGAATGACCGGGACAAGAAAAGATGTATTTCAGAGAAATGGCTAAGGAATGTTTCCCTGGCTTTGTTCTTGGAATATCCTAGACACACTCCATGCATACTGGGCTTCCACAGCTAGAGTTCATAGACATAGTTGGGCTACACCATGAAGCCTCCCAGAAACTTTGTTTATATAAATACATGAATTAATGAATGAATGATTGAATGTCAAATTTCCAAGGGAAAGGTACACTACATTCATTCCAGCTTTCTATGGCAATACTCAAATTTCCCAGAGGAAAATTAGAAACTTTCATTGCCAAGAAGGTAAAATAAAGCTATTTTCTTTATTTTACAGATAGAAAGTTAAGGCCCAGGAAGATTAACAGATATATCCATGGTGGCACAGCAGTGAAGTGGTGGGACTGGAATTTGAACTAGGTAGTCCAACTTCATGGTCCCTACTCTTTATCACTTCCCAAGACACTGGGCACAACTTAAAGGGGAAGCCAGGGGATGGACTATCTCCTCACTGAAACACAACCTTTGTACACTAGAGGAGAGCCATGCATTATCACCTATAACAAGAAGATGCCTTTAGGATTACAGGGATACATCCAGGTCAAATTGAGCAGACAATGCAATCAGTAGGCAAAGAGGAATATGAGGTTGTTTTTAAGAGCATTAGTGAGAACCCCGTTTCAGGAAGAAGAGAAATACCTTGACGGTGCTTTACATCTCTTTAAAATGATGTGTTTGGAAGCACCTTGGTATCCCCCAGCAATCCAAGAAACATGTCTACCTGTACATTTGGACTAAATTATAATTACTAAAATGTCTTAAGAATGTTTTTCTAGCCTTTAGTTCAGATCTCACTTGCATCAGTTGTGGAGAGAGGTAATTTTTCCACCCTAGACCCTCACTGGAACTGCTGCTCACTGGGCGAGGACTGCTAAAGTCAACTCCAATGTGGTTTTCATGACAACAGAAGGACAAAGATAAGGTTGCCAGCTCTAGGCTGACACATTGTTGCTAAGGGAATAAACTTAACTCTGACAATATGGGAGCTGGAGCCCGGATGTAGGGTTTCTGTAATGAGAGTCTCTAATTTTCCTCTGGGAAAACTGAGTATTGTCAGAGAAAGCAGGAATGAATGTAGTGTACCTTTCCCTTGGAAATTTGACATTTATTCATTCACTCATTTATTTACTTACATAAACAAAGTAGCATAATTTGCAGAGACGCCTGAAGGGATATTTTTCTAATACTCTTGTTCCCCATACCTGTTACTGTTTCTAGAGCTGCAGTCCTGATGAGAAGGAACAATTCAAATCAAAATCAAAATAAGAGTTCTGAAGATGAAAGCATGAGCATTAAAAGATAAAATAATAATAACCAGTTGCCCTTTTTTCTTTCCCTCTCTTTCTTTCTTTCATGTCTTTCTCCTTCATCCTCTTCCTCTTCCCCTTCCCCTCTCCCTTCTTCTCCTTTTCCTCCTCCTCTTCCTCCTCCTCCTCCTCCTCCTTCTTCTTCTTCTTCTTCTTCTCCTTCTTCTTCTCCTTCTTCCTTCTCCTTCTCCTTCTCCTTCTCCTTCTCCTTCTCCTTCTTCTTCTTTGAATCAAAATGCTTTTCTGACACACAAGTTAATGCCTGCTTTCTTTCCTCCCAGACCCAACTGCCTTATGTGAAGATAAATAGAAATTTTTCCCCAACTTCACTGAAGTGTAATTGACAAATAAAATTGTAAGGTAGTTAAAGTTGCACCATGAAGCATCCCAGCAACTTTGCCAGGAAGGTAAAATAAAGATAGAAACTTAAGGAACAGAAAGATTAACAGATATATCCATGGTGGCCCATGATGATTTAATATATGCATACATTGTAAAAGGATTCCCCCATCTAGTTCATTAACCTCATTTCACATAGTTACCCTTTCTTTCCCCCTTTGGTGAGAACATTCCAATTCTATTCTCTTAGCAGATTTCAAGTATATAATACAGTGTTATCAACTATAGACACAATGTTTTCCATTAGATCCTCAGACCTTATTCATCTTAGAGCTGAAAATTTATACCCTTTATCAACCTCGCCCTGTTTCCCCCACTCCCCCAGCCCCTGGTAACCACCACTCTACTCTGTTTCTCTGAGTTCTGCTTTATGGATTCCACATATAAGTGAGATTATACAGTATTTGCCTTTCTGTGCCTGACTTATGTAACTTAGCATAATGCCCTTCAGGTTCATCCATGTTGTCACAAATAACAGGATTTCCTTCTTTTTTAAGGCTGAATAGTAGTCCATTGTGTGTTTATGTGCGTGTATATGTGTGTGTGTGTACCTCACATCTTCTATAGCTAAACATCATGTCGTTTCCATACCTTGACTATTGTGAGTAATCCTGCAACGAACATGGGAGCATAGATACCTCTTTGAGATAACAGTTTCGTTTTCTTTGGATATACCTCTAGAAGTGAGATAGCTGAAAGGACAACCTTATTTAGGGGAGCAGGGACAACTCCCATGATGCTCAAGTCATTCTTGGCATTGTTCCACTTCCACACAAGGGCTGATGGGTGTACCGGTTTCCATTACATCAACCTCCCAAGAGTTAATCCATTCTCCAAGTGTTTGAATTAGTGAAACTTTTTTTTTTTTTTTAGTCTTGTTTCCCAAATACTTAATTATGGACAACATAAAACCACATAGCTCTTTACTCATCACCAAAGAAATAGTGTTCCTTATGTTATTCCTCATCCTTCTTTCTCCAGATAAGTTTTAAATGAGTCAAAACATAGTGTTTCTACTATATATTTCATTATGAATAATCTCTTCCCTATGGAATATTTATTTACCGCTTGCTATGTAGCTAGGTTTTCATTTGCTCCATTTCACAAATAACTCTTAAATTTTGTCCACCATCAGTAAAGCAAAGAATGAACTATTTCTGATAATTGCCACTTCATGTTGAGGTGTAGACACCCTTTCTTTTACATCCAGTCAATCCACATTACATAATTTGTCTCTGTGTTTAAAACACATCTACCCCCAGGTCTCCTCAAATCACCATCTTGATCTATTAATGATTTTCTCAGTTTTTATTCTTGGCAAAGCCTAGAAAAAGCTGTGAAATAACACAAGCAAAGGATTTAATTATTTCAGTTCTGGTGGGATTGCCCCATGGATTCCATGTAAGTGCATAAATATTGCTAAGAGCATGAGATTCATTTCCATGTGTTTACCTGTAAAACTAAGATTTCAATCTTGCTTTATAATCATTTGCTTGTTTCCAAGTGTTGGATAAACTATGAAGCTCCATATACTTTCAAATTTGAAACCTCAGGAAGCACATAATTGTGTTTTGACCTAGGGGAAAACACAGTGAATTTTGCAAAGTTTCAGCGATTTTTCCACCAGTCTGTGAATTTTAAATAACACATGTAAAGTGTTTTTTTCACATGTCATGACTCACATTTCTCCCTATATCTCTAGATAGAGCAAGTTAGAGGGTTATACAAAATACTATGTTTACTTAAAGCTGAGCACAAATTACTCGTCCACTACATAAGAAAAAAGAAACAAATTTCTAAATGAAAGTTTAAAAAGCCCTCACAGTGTTATTGAATACCATTTCCTGCCATGAGGACCAAGTAGAATGAAAATAAGAATAAAATCCTTAATTGCCAGTCCAGGAAATTAATGACAAAATGAGCAAACACTGAAAGGCAATACTGATGCCCCTACAGAAAGCATATATGTAAGCAATTTTAGCTATTTGCTGGATCAGTTAGGAATCAGTTTGTTCACCTCAAATAAGCAAGGACAGGTTGGGTGGTTGGCCCATGAATAAAAGGATCCTAAGTAGAACCAGGAGCCACTGAAAGCAGGATGGACAGGTAGCAGGCATATTCTGTTCTGGGGAGCATATGAGAGTTGTCATTTATACTCCAGATAGGGAATGTAGAATGTGAAATGACAGGCCAGGAGTTTGGGGACTCAGACTCTGGTGTCTTTTTAAAACATAAAAAAAGATGATTTTATGTAACCTTTCTAGATTCCAATCTACAACAACAATTTTATTATTAGTTTAAAGAAACAACTCACTTAAATAACAGAGTAAAATAGTATGGAAGTGAGTGGCTCCAAAGCTTAAGAAATAATTATTTGCATTGTCTCCTAATTTGAAGCTTGCTCTGAACCTCCTTTTTTTCCCTCATCCCTGACCTTAGTGGAGTGATGCAGCTCAATGTCTTCAAAGATAAAGCATTGTGAGCAGTTCTGCAAAGGAGCCTGCTGGATTGGCAGACTGCAAGGGAGAGCTTGTTCCAGACATAGAGGCCCGAGGGAAGATGAGAGAGAAGAAATGGAACAAAGGAAGCAGTTAGGGACAAGCCTGGGCTCAGCCAAAGGAAGGAACAGAGAAAAAGGGGAAGGTATGTTGGCAGAGACCCAGTGGTTCCTCATTCCATCCAAAGACACAGTGAGCCACCTTGTCACGCAGCCTCTGGGGTGAAGTGCTATGTGCAGGGTTCCTCCCTACAACGAAAGTCTCCCATGATAACAACAGATGCCATTTTAGCACATGTGGGCTCATGCTTCCCTCCATCCCTTCACAGCCTCGAGAGCATTTGGGGACGTTTCTTCCATTACAGATTTGAAAAAATTTATTCATGTCCAACACAGTTACTACTCAAGGAAAAAAATGTCTTCTAGCTACTTGGGAGTGAGTTTGCCCTTCAGTCCAAAGACGGCAAAAAAAATGCCCAAAGTTCCAGGAGCAGGGAGTCTGGGAGGGAACAAGGGAGTGGAGAAAAGGCTGCATTTCCAGCTGTGGCTAAAGTTCCCAAGATTCACAGACATGGTGTTAGTTCCTCACATGAACCCAGAGTTGGGCAGCAGCCACTGTAGACCCAACCAGCATGACCTCCAAAGACACTCCCACACTTATGCCGGATAGTGCCTTCCCAGGGCCTCTCACTGTTTTATTTTCAATCCATTTTATCCACTTTGCCCTCTTACACAAAGACTAGAGGGTGGGGCTTCCCTGGTGGCGCAGTGGTTGAGAGTCCGCCTGCCGATGCAGGGGACACGGGTTCGTGCCCCGGTTCGGGAAGATCCCACATGCCGCGGAGCGGCTGGGCGCGTGAGCCATGGCCGCTGAGCCTGCGCGTCCGGAGCCTGTGCTCCGCAACGGGAGAAGCCACAACAGTGAGAGGCCCGCGTACCGCAAAAAAAAAAAAAAAAAAAAAGACTAGAGGGTGGAGGAGAGGTGAAACACACTCCAAAGGTATCCCACTACTAGACCCTGCCCTTCCCCCAACCCTGTCCTCCCTAATGGGGGGAAAGAGGATGCGATTTCCTGATGACCTAGGCAGAGGCAGTCACATAGTCTCAGGAAACACATTAATAGTCACTTGGCTCTCACCATATCCCCTTGGAAATCCCCAGGTGTGCCTTTTGCACAACTAAAAATAAATAGAGGAAATAAAGGTGGTTTTCCTTTGAAATAGGCCAGTCATTATTCTGCTTTGTTCTCACAGGTGATGCCAGATTATATCTCTGTCCACAGACATGACTCCACTCCCCTAAAACCCACCTGTGAATACAGTCATCTCACTGCCAAGCAGTGATCAACTTCTGGTGTCTCCTCCAAGGGTCTCTGGGTTTGCAATTGTATCATCATTAAGTGATCAGATTTGTCTTCAATGACAACAGTCACATGAAAGGATTTTAAGTCTTTCTCTCAAGATATTTTTATTCATTTTTTTTTCCTCTAGGGTTTGTTCATTTTTTCAAAATCTTGGGCATATGTCTCAGTAGAGCCTTGTATGATACCTTAGTGGAAATGAGTCATCTTATTCTGCCAAGTACATATTTCCCCCTTTATTATGGTAACAAGAATCTGATAATCTTGTGTGAAACCATCTCAACCTTATTCTTATTCCATGTGACTTGGAGAAGGCATATGACCTAGGTCTGGCCAATCAGCATCTTCCACATGCAGCCACTATTATTGGTTCAGGCAAACCATGTGACTCAAATCAGTGCAATCAAAGTTCCTTTCACCACTTTTGCTGAAAAAAATCCTGTAAGAAGAACTTTCTTTTCTACTGAGGTAACTGAAGTGATGAAACGTACACATGGAGGTGCTGGAAGCCAACTTGCCTTGGAGGGACAGTCTGTTGGAGAATGGAGCCAAGGCTGAAGAAAACAGAAGTAATCGTGGGAGACCTAATACTGATGGCCTTGTCGGTCCTTAGACCAGTCATGCCTGAAGCCAACCTGCCTCTGATCTTTTCAGTTCTAAACCAGTGCATCTTCTTTTTGGCTTCATTCTGAGTTAGGTTTTCAGCCAATCTGGGTTAGGTTTTCTGTCACTTGCTACCAAATATGTTCTGTATTAAACTCTTCCCTTCTGCTTCAGTGCTTCACCTCCATCTAAGACTTTCTGAGCAATGTTCTCATTTCGCTGCTTACAGTTATGCTTGGAAACCAGGTGATAGTAATGAAAATGGCCCACAAACTATGACATCCACTGTAAACTTCAGTTTCCAATAAGGAGAAGTTGGATCAAAATGAAAACACACAAAATCATTTCCAATGTGAATAATTTGGGGGACAACTCCATTCCTCTTCCCTCTGGAGACAGACAAGAATCTCTTCTCATCTGCTCTGATAGGTTAGCCAAAAACATAATAGAATGGGACTAGGAAGTTGACACTACTATAGAATATACTACCTAGAAATAAGAGCAGAACAAGAAAATGAATATGCTATTAGTTGGAGCTTTGTAAATCACCACTTTGAGTGTTTATTAAGCGTTTGAGTTAAGTTTGATTAGAATGGGTAGAGAATTTCCATGTGGTAAAAGTGAGACCAGGGTAGCCAAAAAGGAGTTGGAAGTGACACAGATCTGTTCTTGGCTTTCCGATGGGTGTAGAAAGAGTAGACAGAACTAAAAACACAACTGGAACTCTGGCCCAGTTCCTGGATATTAGCATAGAGGACTGTGCTTTCCATGCAGACGGTGTCATCAAGTAACCAAAAGAAGAAATACTTGGGGAGAAGAAAGAGGGTGGAGGGAGGAGGAGTCCCTTTCGCTGTAGTTCTTCTCCAATGTCAAGGAGACTGGCTGGGGATCAACAAAGCTCCTCTAAGAATGCCTGTATTTCTTGGTTTTTGGCCAGTTACCCAGAGCAGATGTGAAACGTTTGCTGTGATTAGGAAATATTTTGCATGTGAGAATGTGAATGCTACAATCCTCAACTGAGCCAAGAAGACTTAATAAATGGTGAAATTTTACATCTTTAGGGAGGAGCAACATATTTTTTAAAAAGTGTTGGTTAAAATAAACACCAAATTCCCAAGGAGAGACTCCAGATTCTGATGATGTGTAGCACTTATCATTTTATTACTGTGGAAAAATTTACTCAGAGAGTGAAGCCCACTTGATTCTTTTGTTAATGTTTTCATTCTCCCATTGTCAATGGTATACAAGTACTCATCCCTTCTGATCTGAGCTTTCTTTTGTTATTGAATGAACCAGAAGTGGACTAACAAAATGTGCCCTTGTTGGCAATTAGCAAATGAAGAAGTGAGTTGATGTCATCAAGAAAAATGACAGGACTCTTATTTTAAAAATGAAAATGAGTTATCATTGGCTAGAAAAACATGTCATGTTAGGGAATACACTTGCATCCTGGTTCCTCTTTACAGACAGCTGTCTGACCTTCACTAAGTCACTTTACTTCCCTAGGTTTCAGTGTCCTTTTTGTCAAAGGAGAGAGATGTACTACATCAGGATTTCCCAGTGTGTATCATAGAAACTAGTTCTGTGGGATGTTAATAAATTGTCAAAGCAAAGGTAGGAACTGACTGATCAAACAAGACAAAGAAAGGCATTCAAGACAGAAGAAATCATGCGTGTGAAAATACAGAGATATGAAAACCTTTTCACTCATCTGTTCAACAAATATTTATTGAAAACATATTATGTGCCAGGTGTTGACTATGCTAGAAGTTGGAGGTTCTGTGGTAAGTAAAAATGACAAGAAACTTGCTTTCAAAGAGCTTATATTCTTGTGGGGCTTATGATTAAACAAGCAATTAAAATGAAATCAAGTATTCTGAATATTATGACACAAAAGGAGAGGGTCCTACAGAATATGGGCATAAGGGAAGTAAGAGAGTGCTTTTTGGAAGAAGTTATATTTAAACCTAGACCTAAAGGACAAATAGGAGTGATACATGCAAAGAGTGTAGAATGAATATTTCAAGCAAAAGTGTCCTTATGGGGTAAGAGCATGCAGCTAAATAAGAAAATGAGCTTGAACTTGAAATCCAGTATGGCTGAATTTGATTTGAGGGGGTGAAAGTGAAAGCAAATGAGCTTTAAGGGGTTAATGGGGTAAGATCATGTTGTATCTTAGAGACAATGCTTGATGGTCTGGATTTCATCATGTAGAAAATAGGGAATATTAAAAACTTGAAGCACTTGAGCAAAAAGATCATATTTTTAATTTTGAAATGACAGCAGTGACAGCAGTAAGATTTTATAGGGGAGGAGCAAGATGAGAAAAAATTGTAGTAACTGGGAGACTCTTGCCTCCTAGCAGTGGCAGCAGAAATGGAGACAAGAGAAAAATGTAAAAGTCATTTAAAAGGTAGAGTTGGAAGGTTTGTGCCTGATTAAGTGCTGGTAGTGAGCAGGAGGGAAGAATCTTGGTTGACACCTATGTTCTCGGTGTGGGTCATAAGGTAGATGCTGGCTGCATAAACCAGAATAGAGATTATAGAACAAGGAGGAGATGAAGAAAGAGGAAATTGAGAAATAAAGTTGAGTTCTCTTTGGGGTGTGTCTATCCTTTTACTCCATTGGGCATTTAAATGAAATTTTTGGATACATCAGTCTAGAACATGAGGGAGTGAGTTGAAGTCTCAATATAAATTTGGATGTCTTTAGTTCATGGATGACCATCAAACCTTGGAGTGGCTGTGATCACCCAAAATGTGTGTGAGGAATAAAATAAGAAGAAAGATAAGGCTAAAACCAACACTGAGGGAGGAAGCAGATGAAATTACATTTGCAAAGAGGACAGAGAAGGAAATGTAAAGAAGCGAAGTTAATCGTAAATTATTAGTGATGGTACACAGATGTTCAAATAAAGTAGATAAGATTGTATTTTGTTGAAGTTTATTTATTATTTCCATGCAAATGTTCTGGTATCAGAAAAATTATGTAAACTCTAACTCTGGAATGCACTCAGTTTTTATTACTTTTTTTAGGATTTTGCTGAGATACAAGTAATCTGAAACAATGAATTAATTTTAAAACCATTGCTTTGTAAACCTTAAATACAATGACAGAGACGTACTCATAATTCCACCAATATTACCCAAGTAGACAAAATATATAGATTTTTCTATTAAACTTCTATGGCCTATACTGCAAAGATGTCTTTCAACTGACAAAAACACAATCACATATGCCCGCCGTGAAAATAGACATCATTTTATAACATCTCCCCAGCTTCCACACCACTTGGCTGTATGAATAGCAACTGGAAGCTGGCTGAACAACTAAGTAAAGAAATCATAGTTAATCCAAAGAACAAATCAATACATCCAGAAATCAAAAATAAACACATGTAAGAAAACAAGAAACTAGGATTTTTTTCCCCCAAGTGTTGAATATGCTCAGTTTCACTGGGGTCATAACAATGAGTTTCCAAATTTTGGAACCCTTTGGACCCCTAGCCTGTCTGATTTTCTGACTAAGCTACAGTCTTCTGGAGTTGATTTCATCAGTGGCTGGTGAAGCATGACTTTGTTTTTTTATAAGCTTTTCTTCTTAAAACAACAATTTGATGAGCTCAGCATAAATTAATCAGAAACATATGGATTAAATTGACTCCAAAATACATATGGGTTTAAAAAATAAGAAAAGGACTTGGGGCAAAAACACACATAGGGCTTTATAAGCCTAATATGTTACAAAACCATGGCAAGAGGATTCCAAATATGACATCCCCTTATCTCTGTCATGGTCAGCAAAGTCTTTGCTATCTTCTCACAGAAAAAGGAAGTTAAGAAACAGATGAGCACTGTGAGATTTTTTGCCTTACAGCCCGCTCTCTAAGGCCAGACACTGTGGTTTCACTCTGTCTGGCTGCTGATTCTTTGAGTGGAAGAGGGGCCCTTGAGAGGCATTTATTTGCTTCTGTGACACTGGTGTCTATGACCACACCTTTAGGTTTATCCTCTCCTTTGAAGACACAACAACTTCATTGTACACTTCTTCTAGGGCAATTCTTCTCTTAAATAATTTGTTTTCATCGTTAAATCAACATATAAATATAATGAATTTACTATCTCTCCCTCTCACTTCCCCACTTACTAGTCTTCCAGGCACTAAGTCTTGGGGACATCTTTGACAACTTTGTCCTCTTAATTCCTCATATCCAACATCTGTCAACAAGTCCTGCCAAATTGTCTTTGAAATCCATACCCTCTCCATCTTGATTGCTATCACTCTCATCCAGCCCCTCATCACCTCACACCTGGATTACAAGAGCAGCCTCTATGTTGACCTTACTGATTTCTCCTAACCTCTAGGCCACCTACACACTACTGGCAGCCTAATCTTCTTTAACCTATGCTTTCATCCTATCACCCTTCCCCTTCTCCTCTTTTACTTGTCCTATATGTCAAATTTAAATTCTTCTGCATTCCTCCCAAGTTTCTTCATAACATGATATACCCTACCTCTCCAAGCATGTTTACTATTATTGCTCGTATTGGCTCCTTTTCAAAGCTTGGCATCAGTGCTATGCTTATGTTCATTTTATGTTCCAGTTTACATTCCCCCAGATCTTTCCCTGACTACTTTTTTCCTCACTTTTATTTACCTTTCCTCTACATTTTTATGGCATGATATCTATATCACATAATGTGAGTAACCTCACTAATGTGATCTTTAAGCGACTACCCAAAGGATGAAAAGAACTCAGCTCACAGAGAGTGAAGGGGAAACAGCTTGTACCAAGACCCTGTGATGGTTTGTGCATGGGGAAAGGGGGAGGAACAGCTTTGTGTGTTTGAGAAATTGTAAAGAAAGAAATTACATGTTACGAAATTTTATTTAAGAAATGTAAAAGGCCATTGTAGCTGACATGTAGCTTAAAGGAGGAAATGGGTGTGTGAGAAGAGATTGGACAATAGTCAGAGGCCAGATTGTGGAAGATCTTGGCAGCTATGCTACAGAGTGGATTTTGTTCTAAATTCAAGATGCTCTAAGGTCATTTACATTAAAGAGGAGGAAGTCATTTACTGGAAGATAACTTGTGCTTCTTTGGGAAAAAAGACTAGTAGTAAGGAGACTGGTATAAAGGTTATTTCAATAAAGTAGACGAGAGAGAAAGGTGAGTTGGACTTGGTGGTAGCCATGGAGGCAGAGAACACAGTGGAAGGAGAATTGGCCAGGTACACTCATGAATTGGACATGAGACTTAGGAGAAAGTGACAAATTAAGGATGATTCCTACATTTCATGCTTGAGGAATTCAGTACACTTCCTAAAATAGAGAAGACTGTGTGAGAGAGAATAGATACATTGAATTAAGATATCAGATTCGGATTTAGCTCCAGGCAAAAATGGATTAAGTACTTTTGACCCATTTCTACATCCTTGAAAACAACAGGAAGAGCTGAACAAGCTAGTTTCAAATCTATTTAAAGGCATTGGAGAGTTATTTAGAGGGTGCATAATCCATAAAACAGAGGACAGTCCAGAGACATGATCCAGGCATGTGGTTTCCACTTTTCCCCTCAAGGCTTTTGCTCATTTTGAAAGTGGAAGAAGAGGAGCTGAAAAGCTACAGCTTTCAGAGATTTTGCTAGATTTATATTGTTAGGAGGACAAACGGGAGTACCTTGCACACCAAGGAAGAAGATCCTTGGTAAACACCCTGCCTTCTGGTTGGTACCTCAAAGACCACACCTAAGGAAAAAGATGAAGTGGAAGTAGCCCAAACCTCACAGAGACTGAATCCAGATTCAAACCATCTCAATTCCCAATTGGATTAAAGTGATATAGGATTGTCCCTATCAAACTACCACTGGCATTTTTCACAGAACAAGAACAAAAAATTAACAATTTGTATGGAAACACAAAAGACCCCGAATAGCAAAAGCAATCTTGAGAAAGAAAAACGGAGCTGGAGGAATCAGGCTCCCTGACTTCGGACTATACTACAAAGCTATGGTCATCAAGACAGTAGGGTACTGGCACAAAAACAGAAATATAGATCAATGTAAAAGGATAGAAAGCCTAGAGATAAACCCAAACACATATGGTCACCTTATCTTTGATACAGGAGGCAAGAATATACACTGGAGAAAAGACAGCCTCTTCAATAAGTGGTGCTGGGAAAACTGGACAGCTACATGTAAAAGAATGAAATTAGAACACTCCCTAACACCATACACAAAAATTAACTCAAAATGGATTAAAGACCTAAATGTAAGGCCAGACACTATAAAACTCTTAGAGGAAAAAATAGGCAGAACACTCTATGACATAAATCACAAAAAGATCCTTTTTGACCCACCTCCTAGAGAAATGGAAATAAAAACAAGAATAAACAAATGGGACCTAATGAAACTTAAAAGCTTTTGCACAGAAAAGGAAACCATAAACAAGACAAAAAGACAACCCACAGAATGGGAGAAAATATTTGCAAATGAAGCAACTGACAAAGGATTAATCTCCAAAATGTACAAGCACCTACTGCAGCTCAATATCAAGAAAACAAACAACCCAATCCAAAAATCGGCAGAAGACCTAAATAGATATTTCTCCAAAGAAGATATACAGATTGCCAACAAACACATGAAAGAATGCTCAACATCAATAATCATTAGAGAAATGCAAATCAAAACTACAATGAGATATTATCTCACACTGGTCAGAATGGCCATCATCAAAAAATCTAGAAACAATAAATGCTGGAGAGGGTGTGGAGAAAAGGGAACCCTCTTGCACTGTTGGTGGGAATGTAAATTGATACAGCCAATATGGAGAACAGTATGGAGATTCCTTAAAAAACTACAAATAGAACTACCATATGACCCAGCAATCCCACTACTGGGCATATATCCTGAGAAAACCATAATTCAAAAAGAAACATGTACCACAATGTTCATTGCAGCACTATTTACAATAGCCAGGACATAGAAGGAACCTAAGTGTCCATCAACAGATGAATGCATAAAGAAGATGTGGCACATATATACAATGGAATATTACTCAGTCATAAAAAGAAACGAAATTTAATTATTTGTAGTGAGGTGGATGGACCTAGATTCTGTCATACAAAGCGAAGTAAATCAGAAAGGGAAAAACAAATACCATATGGTAACACATATATATGGAATCTAAAAAAAAAAAAAAAAAAGGTCATGAAGAACCTAGGGGCAAGATGGGAATAAAGACATAGACCTACTAGAGAATGGACTTGAGGACACGGGGAGGGGGAAGGGTAAGCTGGGACAAAGTGAGAGAGTGGCATGGACATATATACACTACCAAATGTAAAATAGAGAGCTAGTGGGAAACAGCCGCATAGCACAGGGAGATCAGCTTGGTGCTTTGTGACCACCTAGAGGGGTGGGAGGGAAGGAGATGCAAGAGGGAAGAGATATGGAGACATATGTATATGTATAACTAATTGACTTTGTTATAAAGCAGAAACTAACACACCACTGTAAAACAATTATACTCCAGTAAAGATGTTAAAAAAAAAAAAAGTGATATAGGAATTGTTCATGACTAATTTAGCTGTGTACCAGAAACAAAGAGAAATCCTCTCTGGAGAAAGACAAAAATCAGCCAGGACTCCAAAACACCTCTAAAAATTATCAAACACAATATCTTGCATTCAGAAACAAAAACAAAAACTAAGCAAGGATACCAAAGATAAGATGACCAAAAAAAAAAAAGATGACCAAAAAATGAGAGGAAATAGATAACAGAAACAGACCCACAGGATATCTTGAATCTGAAGATGTTGGACATGAAATTAATTATTAGTGAAATACTCAAGAAATTTTTTTAAAAGACAGGAAGAAAAATTTTGGAATAGAACAGGATTTTTTTTAATTAATTAATTTATTTTTTAACATCTTTATTGGAGTATAACTGTTTTACAATTGTGTGTTAGTTTCTGCTTTTTAACAAAGTGAATCAGCTATACATGTACGTATATACCCATATCTCCACCCTCTTGCGTCTCCCTCCCACCCTCCCTATCCCACTCCTCTAGGTGGTCACAAAGCACCAAGCTGATCTCCCTGTGCTATGTGTCTGCTTCCCACTAGCTATCTATTTTACATTTGGTAGTGTATATATGTCCACGCCACTCTCTCACTTTGTCCCAGCTTACCCTTCCCCCTCTCCGTGTCCTCAAATCCATTCTCTACATCTGCATCTTTATACCTGTCCTGCCCCTAGGCTCTTCAGAACCATTTTTTTTTTTTTTTAGATTCCATATATATGTGTTAGCATATGGTATTTGTTTTTCTCTTTCTGACTTACTTCATTCTATATGACAATCTCTAGGTCCATCCACCTCACTACAAGTAAACTATAGAACTTAAAATATACAATAACAGATATTAAGAACATAATGCTTTTAGTAATATTGCTAAAAGCTGAAGAGAGAATTAATGAAATTGAACATAGATCAGGAAGAAATACACATAATGACACTTGAAAGGAAAAATTAATGAAATGTAGAGTAAAGAAAGTAAAAATCATATGAGTTATTAAAAGGTTCTAACATACAAGTATTTGGAATCCCAAAAGAAAAGGAGAGAATGTGACAGAACAGTATTTGAAAGATAATAGCTAGGAGTTTTCCAAAGTGACAAAAGACCTCAAGCCATAAATTCAAGAGGCGCAAAATACGAGTAAACAAATTCAGAGACACGTTTTTTAAAGAAAGACAAATCATCAATACTAAAATCTAAAGTTAATTTGACATTTAAAAATCAATATATATAATTTACCACATTAATGGAATAGATGAAAGTAATATAACACTTCAATAGATGTACAAATAGTATTTGATGTAAATGACAGAAGTTTATAAAAAAAACTCTTAGTTGACAAGCAGACCAAAAAATTAGAATGTAGAGAGCACACATATACAACATGATTAGCAAGACTGACCTCACTTTTAGAACACTGAACTCCCAAACTGCAGAAATCACATCTTTCTCAAATGTTTACAGGCATTTCCAAAATGGTATATGTTGGGATATATAGGAAATCTCATCAAATTTCAAAGAATTGAAATAATATAGAGGATATACTCTAATCACAGTGGAATTAAGCTAGAGATCATAAAAAGATAAGTAGAAAGTCTCTATTTTGAAAGTAAGCAGTACACCTCTAAGTAACCCATAGGTCAAAAAGAAACAATGAAAATTAGAAAATATTTTGAAGGGAGGCTCAAGAGGGAAGGGATATGGGGACATGTGCATGCATATGGCTGATTTGCTTTGTTGTGCAACAGAAACTAACACAGTACTGAGAAGCAATTATACTCCAATAAAGATCTATTAAAAAAAGGAAAAGAAAAAGAAAATATTTTGAACTGAATTAAAATGAAAATATTATATATCAAAACTTATAAGCTGTAACTAAAATTGTGCTTAAAGGGAAATTCATAGCCTTAAATGTATATATTAGAAAAGAAGAATGGCTAGAAGTCAATAATCTAAGTGTCCATGTCAAGAAGTTGGATAAAAAAACAACATAGTGAACACAAAGAAAATAGAAAAAGGAAATAATAAGCATAAAAATATAAATTAATTAAAACAATGGAAATACAAAGCTAAGTGGTGACTCTTTAAAAAGAGTAATAAAGTATCCTCCTGAAGAGACTGATGGAGAGAGAGAGAGAGCAAGAGAGAGAGAACCGGAAAGGGACAGAGGAAAGGAAGGAGAGAAAAGGCAAATAATTTAATTAAAATTAAAATTTAATAACAAATAATTAATGTCAGTAATGAAAAGGGAACTTCACTAAAGATCCTAAGACATTAATAAAATAATAAAGATATAATAATTTCATGCTAGTAAATTTTTTTTTTTAATTCTTAATATAGCCAATTTTTTTTTTTTTTGGCTGCGTTGGGTCTTTGTTGCTGTGTAGCTTTCTCTAGTCGCGGCGAGCGGGGGCTACTCTTTGTTGCAGTGTGCGGGCATCTCATTGCAGTGGCTTCTGTTGTTGTGGAGTAAGGGCTCTAGGCACGCGGGCTTCAGTAGTTGTGGCTCGTGGCCTCTAGAGTGCAGGCTCAGTAGTTGTGGCGCATGGGCTTAGTTGCTCCGTGGCATATGGGATCTTTCCAGACCAGGGATCGAACCCGTGTCCCCTGCACTGACAGACAGATTATTAACGACTGCACCACCAGGGAAGTCCCTCATGCTAGTAAATTTTAAAATTGATGGGAAATGAATATATATCCAGAGGTATACAACTTATTAAAATGAACAAAAGGAAAAATAGAAAATATGTTTGTAAATGAATTATTTAGGTTTATAAGAATTTGACCTAGCTTTCCTTAAAGCGTGGTGTTCCTGGTCTCCTGATCACCTACAAACAGGATCCAAGAACTTTCCATGAACTGCAAACTCTGAGTGATTCCACCTAGATCTAATTTGCTGTTGTTTTTGTTTTCCTCAAAATTGCCTCTTCTTTAATCATAGGTGAAAAGCCTTTGAAACCATGACTCTTAAGACTCATGAAAAGATTTGAATGCTAGATTCATTAGCAAATATCAATACTGGGTTCCTAGAACATTCCAGGGGACCTCACTTAATTTTCAAAATGTGGGATGGACCTATGTATGCCAAGAATTGAGTTCTCTCTCTGCATATAATAGTGAAGTCATCAGAATGGCCTTCACAGATAACCTCAGAGGTTAATTGTTATCTGGAAACCACCAGAAATTTAGTAACATCTAAACTCTATACAACTCCCAGAATTCCAGTCAATTTTGAGCTATATTTATTTCCCTAACATCTGCAAAGTGCCTGGCACATAGTAGGCCCTCATTAATTTCCTGTTGATTGAATATCACATACCAGTGAATGGGGGAATGTAAGCTAAGTAGTCTTATGCTTCAACTTATAACATTTTTACCAAGTTGTGAACAAAATACAACTAGTCATATTTTCACTGCCGGGGTAATAAGTCTGTTGCCCCATAAAGAACTAACTTGTCTTCAATTCATGTCCTGTCAATTCATGAGATTCAGGTTAGCATAGTTTCACTTAAACTGCTGAATACTTAATTGAGCTCAGAATTCTTTCAAACCCCACTTTCCCAGACCCCAGAACACATTTCAGACTCAAGGCTGACTGTCATCGTTTCTTCCTCCACCCAAACTAATGAGCCAATCTTTTCCATAGTAATGAAAAAAAAAAAAAAAAAAGGGGGGGGGAATGGAAAATGGAAAGGAGTAAAAAAAGTCCATAAAAGTTAACACAATTAGATAGATATGTAGACATGAATAAAATTGGCAGTGGGGTGATTAGTATAAATTTTAATACCACAACTTTTGAAGGAATTGCACAACTTTGTCACAGCCTCACCACTTGTGAACGATGTAGTCATTGCTGGTCTGTGGCAGGGAATAAGCTTCATAGCACCCAAACACCATCAGAGGTTCTATATTTACCTTACATCTGCCAAAAACCCATGTTCTCGCATTTTCTGTATAAAAGAGCTCCATGTGGGCCAGATTTAATTTGATGCAGAAATACTATATGTCACTTCCAATAAAAGCAAAAAGGAAAGAGAGATTCACACACTAACTTATCAAGGATGGCAGCTCATGCTGGTGTTTGGAATAGTTTGGAGGTATTGTTTTGTTTACTGAGCTGTCAAGTTCAAAGGAAGGTGCACAAGCCTGATTAGAATGGCCTCCCCAGATCTGTTTTCCAAATAGAAAACATATGCGCCTGTGGAGTGAGCTCTTCATTCCCAGCTCCAAGTGAATTTGAAAACAGTTTGATTCTGGGGAAGGAGAATATAGCGTAGCGTCTTTCCTTGCATAGTACTGTTCTGAGGTAAGACCAGGGCAAACTTCTGATGGCCAAGGTAAAATGCATACCAAGTCTGACCAAAGGCCTTTACTTAACGTAGAAACCAAGGGGAGCCTTAGGCACTGTTATATTCAATCCCCCGTAGATTCCTCCAGGTGCAGGTACTGACACCTAAAGAGATCACCTGATTAGACTTAAAACTACACAGCAAATCTGTGGCCAAGTTAGAGTCCCAGTGCTGGTCTCTTGATTTGTTTTTTAACTGAAGCACAGTTGATTTACAGTGTTGTGTTAGTTTCAGGTGTACAACAAGGTGATTCAGTTATACACGTATATATATATATACTCATTTTCAGATTCTTTTCCATTATAGGTTATTATAAGATATTGAATATGGTTCACTGTGCCATACGGTAGGTCCTTGTTTATCTATTTTATATTTAGTAGTGTTATCTATTAATCCTATTAATTTATCCCTCCCTACCCTTCCCCTTTGGTAACCATAAAATTGTTTTCCATGTCTGTGAGTATATTTCAGTTTTGTAAATAAGTTCATTTGTATCATTTTTTTAGATTTCACATACAAGTGATATCATATGATATTTGTCTTTCTCTCTGTGATTTACTTCACTTAATATGATAATTTCTAGTTCCGTCCATGTTGATGCAAACGGCATGCTTTCATTCATTTTTATGGATGAGTAATATTCCATTGTATATATATACTACATCTTCTTTATCCATTCATCTGTTAAGGGACACTAAGGTTGCTTCTATGTCTTGGCTATTATAAATAGTCCTGCTATGAACATTGGGGTGTATGTATCTTTCTAATTAGAATTTTTGTCTTTTATGGATATATGCCCAGGAGTGGGATTGCAGGATCATAAGGTAATTCTATTTGTAGTTTTTTAAGGAACCTCCATACTGCTCTCCATAGTGGCTGCTGGTCTTTTGGTTTATAATTCAGCACTCAGTGTTACATCATGCTGGGCATCAGAATAAATTTTTAAAACTTCACTTAGATTAAAAAAAATATGGGAAAAGTAACTATAATACTTGAAATGGTGATAGGACTGAAAAGATATAGAGATAAGTCATTTAATACAGAGGAAATGCTTACATATAAGTCAAATTAACATTTTTTTCTTTTATTCATATCAGATTCCAGGTGTAAGAAGAATTGTCTCTTATTTTGCAGTACAAAATTTTCATTCTTTTCCATTTAAACATATGGTAAGTTATATTCAAAATTTACTCAATTAATTTGTTCTGGATAAATGAAAGGTTGTCATGTTATATAAATATGTATTATAAAAAAACAAATAAAAATAAAATAATAATGATAAAATAGCGAGTCATGAGCTCTTTTATGAATGTAATCAACTTACACACATGTAACAAATGTACTCTTGTTTATAAAATGTGATTTCTTTGACTGAAAAACAATGATTTGAAGTTGTTTAAATGCTCCAACTCTGAAAGGAATGCACTTTCCATGGCTGTTTCACACATCAGAAAAGCAAGTCCATTGTTTACAACCCATCTTTTTGTAAGGCACCTTCAAGCTCTGAGAAATCTGAATTTCTCTCTAGATCTGTAAGTCCACATAGTCTGCTGATAAATATCCTAAGATTTTTTTTTTATTGTATTGTTACATGCACACACACATACACACAAACAAAACAACAACAACAAGATTTGGAGCAAAGTAGACGTAAAATAAAGATTTGTTACTAGAAAACAATCTCTCTCCTAATTCTGAGTAATGTCTGTCCCTATTCCATTCAAAAGCCTACCAAGAAAGTAATAGACAAAGACATGCCAGGTGAAAAACATCATACTCCAAAACCATACCTGAAGAAACCCAGAAATCACTTCATCCAAACATTGACTTATGAAAATATGTTGGGCAATGCAATATATTTTATTTCATTAAACTTGTTTTTCTCCATTTAAAATTTACATAGAAGTCCCTTTATTTCATAAAGATTTTACTTTCATAAAAATTCTATTTGTTTGGCTTTGGCCATGGAGACATTCTGGGCTTTCTCCAGTTTAGCTCCTGTAGACATGAATGTTGACTCAAAAGTCAACTTTCTTTGTCTCTTGCTCTACCGGATTCAGTCTTTCTCTTTGCCAGTACCCCCCCGGCCTACACTGATGATATCACTCTGAGTCACTAAGAGACATGCACACACATGGTCAGACACGATAATGACGTTGCTGATGACAGCACCCCTGTTAATAATCTGACCACACAGTGATAGGAAGCATTACCAGGCTCTGCATCTTAACAATTAAAACATCCTTCCTAAGCACAGATCATCTAGGATTAGACCACACCTGCTTTTGCTTTCTTAACCTTATCTCTAGCTTTGTTGTACATTCTTGGCCAAGATATAAGAGGGAAACCTGTTGGACATTTCATAGCCTTTGACCTCTTCTGACTAAATGAACATGTCTAGGACAAACATGGCTTACATTTGACACCATTTCCCCTTGAGGTATGAAGTTGTACCTGAATGACAAAAGATAAAAACTAACCTTCACAAGTCTTCTCGGAAATGTACCGAATTGTTCTGAAAGTTATGTTTAATTTTGTTTAATATTGATATGGCTACAATATTTTCTTGAGAAGTTTCAAAGGAAAATCTATGCTTTACAGATGTTATTTCTGCATAATTTGTATTCCCATGTATTTCCAAACGGGAAATAGCACTGGCATTTTCCAAAAGTTCATAGGAGTGAATGCATAAGAGGTACGTGGATGATGACTACATATAGTGTTTGCCAAGATTTTAATGCAAGATTATTGCATCTAATAAATGCAAATATAAGATATTAATCTTAAACTAATATTTAAACATAGGCATCAACTGAAGAGAAGCAAGCATTACAGTGGACTCTACAGATAGCCCCAAGACTTAAGCCAATGGTCATATCAGTTAAGCTAAGAAATCAGTTTGTTGAGTTATAGAGAGTCAGGGGCTAACACAGGGAAAGTCACAGGCTTGACCCCTTTGAGAATCTGCTGGCTCTGTGTAGGCAAAACTCTGTTGCTTGGTCTCAGATTATGGTCTTCTCTACTGGACAGAGCTAACTATTAATCTACCAAGTAAAATTGCAAGTCAATAGATAACGTCTACAATCAATACACTAACACATTTCAGTATATGCATATTTTTAAGAATGTTTACCTAAAAAGCAGAAGGAAAAGTCAAAAGAGTTGAAAATAGGAAAATGACTAAGGAGTGAGGAACTGGTATTTTCTTCATTAAACATTTAAAAAAATGTTTTTATCTGTGTCCATATATTGCTCTGATACAAATATAAATTAAAAAATTAAATTATGAATTGAAAACAAACACGTGCTTACTATTGCCAGCTGAAGGAAGTAGATGGGACACTGCAAAGCATTCAGTATAAGGAATTCCCCAGCACAATTAGATGAGAGAAACCATTCATTCTTTCATACATTCATCAAAAAATCAAGGAGCCATTACTATGTATCGCTCATGGACCAGACGCTGTGGGAATATGCAGGTGAGTTTGTCACAGTCTCTGTTCTCAAAGATCTCACAATCAAGTATGAAGAGAAAGATATGCAAATAGCTAATCATAATAAAAAAATGAAAGCTATATGGAGACTTATTCATGAGTATAGAGTACAGAGGGAAGACCCATGGATATTCATTGGTAACATCAAGACAAATGTCACAGAGAAAATAATAATTTGAATTCAGCCTTTAACAATAATGAAACTATCTAATATGTTATAATAATATTTCATCTTTAACAGGGGTTACAGACAGAGTTGTAGGTTAGTAGAGAATAGAGGAAGGTTTTTTTTTTTGGCCGTGCCACACAGCTTGTGGGATCTTAGTTCTCTGACCAGGGACTGAAACCAGGCCCCGCAGTAAAAGTGCCAAGTCCTAACCATTGGACCACCAGGGAATTCCCGAGGAAAGTATTTCAGATTGGGGGAGAAGCAGGAAGAAAGGTGGGAAGATGTGCAAACTCATAATACTGTGCATGTGGATGGGATGGGGAGGGAAGACAGAAGAGTTAGGAGGGGAACCAATGGGAGAGGATTTAAATGCCATACACTGACGCTTATTCTTTATTCTTAATGGTTTTTTGAGAAGTGAAACGGCACTTGCAAAGATTAACTCCAGTGACCCTCTGAAGGACGGTTTGGAGAGTGAGAACCAGAGGTATCAAGAAGCTGGTACAATAGGAACTGGGAGCACAAGGATGTGAACCATGGCATTGCCAGTGTCAGTGGAAAGAAAGGAATACATGAAGAGGCAATGTGGCAGGGGAGAGATCAATTAAACTTAGCAACCAATTAAATGTGAGAGGTGCAAATAATAAGGGATCAAATATGGGAGGTTTTTGGTTTGGACAGTTGAATTGATGATGGTATTAGTAACTGGGACAGAAAACATAGAAAGAGATATAGGCTCATGGAGGGACTATAATTAATTCCATTCAGGACATCTGGGCTTCAGACACTTTCAAAACAAGCCAAGTGAAGGCTGACATTGACAAGTGGCAAATATTCCTGTTTACTTAGAACAAAAACTTGAATCATGGACAGACATTATTAAATTCGTACTAAAGGCAAAGTATTGAAAACGGTCCTATGAGTGAACAAAGCAGCTTATACTATAGTCTCTGACCATAGGGGCTTGATAATGTGGGTAAAAAGACATCATAAGGGCATGGAAATATAAGAGTTATTCCTAGGAAATTTAATGGGAGAGATAGGAAAGAAACCAGGCTTGGAAGATGGATAGAAGTGGAGGAAAGGGGAAGGGAGGGATGAGTTTCCAGTGAAAGCATGGAGGGGATGCTGAGAAAGAGGAACAGCTGGACTGGAGAAAACTTGAGAGAAAGGAGGGGGAAGGGCACGGCTGGGAAGTTGGAGTTAGCTTCTGTGCATTTTTAATATCAAGCAAAGCTGCTTGAATTTGATAGAGATAACAAAATGGAACTTTGTGAAGATTTTCTAACAAGTGAGTAAAATGAACACAATATTGCTGCCTCCCGTTTTGAGATATGCTTGCATTGTTTACTCCTTTCTCCATTCTTTAAACAAATTTTTTTTAACATCTTTATTGGAGTATAATTGCTTTACAGTGGTGTGCTAGCTTCTGCTTTATAACAAAGTGAATCAGCTATGAGCAGCTATCATGTATTAGATGCTATGGACGAGGTCAAAACTGGATCAGAACTGAACAACTCTCCCAGGACTTAACCTTTGAACGAGACATAAGGTGTATACTCATGGAAATAGACATGAGTTTGGAGTCAGAACTAGTCTTTCCGTTCAGGCTTTGTCCCTGAATAACTGCATAACTTCGGGCAAGTCGCCAATTGGTCCTAAATGTTTTTCCCGCTGTTATTTCATTTGTTTTTATTTGGATGTTAGGCAGTCTTCTTGAGACTCTTCTTTTTTCTGGTCTCTTTGCCTTTTCCCTTCTCTCTCTCTCTTTCTCTTGCTTACTTATCACCAATTCATAATTTTTATTATTGCTTAACAAAATTGGATCATATTGACAGATTTCTACAACTTGCTTTCCTCCATGGAAAAAATTGTTGAAAGCTCTTCTAATGTACAACCAATTCATATTTTAAGACTTTTCCGCTAATATTGGATATATTTATTCAATATTCTGTTATGTCTTCAACGTTTTTTGGGATTTGGCCTTTGTGACAAAGCTGCAATAAATATCCTTGCCCGTATATTTATATTTCCTAGTACTTCTTTCTATGGGAAAGATCGTCAGACTTAGGGGTGTTGGGTATATGTATTTGTAATTTCACTAGGTTTTGTCAACTTGCTTTCCAAAATACCTGCAACAATTTGTAGGTTTACACCAGAGCCCTGGTTCTCAAAGATTCACATGCATTATAATCACCTGGAAAGTTTGTTGAAACATGGTTTCTTAGGCCTCGCCTCTAGAGATATGACTACTTGTATTCAGTGATAATGTTATTTTTAACTGTTGGCAGTAGAACAGATATGAAGTACATAATACCTTATTTTACTTGTTTGCACTGTATTGGCTACTAATAAGTGTGAGCATCTTTTCAGACATTTGTAGGCCACTTGGATACACTCTTCCATGTATTGTTTCTAATGTCCTTTGTCTGCTTTTTCTATCAAGTTGCTTGTTTTTTCCTGAAATAATCTCTCGCAGAGCATCAGCTGTTTCTTCAGTCTCTGCATGTTCTCCCCAGGCTCGATCATTTTGAGGGGCTTAACTGCCTTTCTCCCTTCCTGCTAACCCAACTACTGAGGAAGATGCAGATTCGAAGCTCCTTTCCATGAGGGGAATGAGCAAGCTTCACTTGAAACCAGAAATTCGGCATTCTTAATTAAATACTATGGCTGAGGTTTTTTCCGCATCTGTCTTGTCACCTCCCCAAAGGAAAACAGTAAGCTAAGATCTATCTGTATATCTTCCTTCTTAGATTAAAAATTAAGTGATGAAATAAGTCATTTCTCTATTTACTAGATTCAGTTAAAATATTTGTGACAGGAGAAAACTTATTATAATTTTTCCTGAGTCATGTCAATAGAAATTCTTTCATAAGGACTCAGAGTTTGAATAGCTCTTATCACAGACTGACTTTTGTCCCTTTGAGAGAAGGAACATTTTTTTATATGTATTTCCAGTCATTACAGTATCCAGGACAATATTCTGAACTTAGTACATGGCCAATTAATGAATGTATATCATATTATCTATTTATCTTGATAAATTTACCTACATACATAGAGTTTACAACTGAGCCTGAGGAGGGCAAGTCTCCTCAGGCTTTATAAAGTGAGGTTTATAAAGTGAGGTTTACTATCTGTGTATTTCAGAACTGGACAGTCTTTCCTTCATTTCACACTGTGCATGAAAGACAGTTAGTCATCTCTCCACTCTAAAGGAAATTTCCCTATATCATCATTTCAAACTAAGAGTATTCTGGGAAACAGTCAAAGCAGGGGGTCTGGAAACTGAGTTCCAACCCCCTTAAGTGATTCAGACTGTGTTCTGCCTGCAGGGACATGCAGGGACACAGTGGAGGCTTTCCTTGTTCCAGTCAGAATTCCCACCCCTGAGGCTGACCACCATTGAACTGCGGCTCTCTATTATGACGAGGGCATAACCCAGGTTCAGAAGCTGCCAGAAGCTTCTGGCACAAATTTCTGGTCACCAAGGGCAGAGATCCCCAACCATCTGGGGACTTGTGGTTCAACGGGCAATGTACTTTCCAATACTCCTCTAAAGTGATTTATATTTGAACATCTTGTCGAGCAATGAGTATGTTCCTGCTATAGAGGTAGGAGTGTCCAGTTAGTTTGTTTTGGTTGTTATTTGCTTTATTTTAAGTCTGGGTATGAATTCAAGGCCATGCAGTCCACAGTTTGCAAGATTACATGCTTACGGGAAGGTTATACTTGATTGCAAAAATGACCAAAATTACTTTGCAGCCCCTTCCTTGGGGAGATGGAGCCTATTTCCCCACTCTTTGGATCCAAGTTGGTCTGTGACCTGCTTTAGTTAACAGAACACAACAGAAGTGATGTTGGGAGAGTTCCAAACCTAGGCCACAATAGGCCCTGTAGCTTCCGTTTTTGTGGCCTTGGAACCCAGAGGCTGCCATGGGAAAAATTTCAAGTCAGCCTGCTGGATGAGGAGTTGTCTCAGAAATATGTACTGCCCCAGGTGACAGCCAGCCAGAAAGAGAGTCACCTTGTTAAATGGCAGTTGACCATAGATGAGTAAGTGAGCCCAAGCGAAACCAACAGAACTAACTGCCCAAATAAGCTCATTAAATGACCGACCCTAGAATATTGAACTAAGTAAACAGTTGTGCTTTTAAGCCATTACGTTTGGGGGTTTTTGTTACTTGACAAAAGCTAACTGATACATAGGTACACATATACAGACAAACAGGGTAATAAAGAATGGTGAGGGCTGTGGTGCTGTGGTAATACATGTCTATCCAAAGGAATTCAAATATAGATTTTAAAAAAAAAACTTTGCTTGCCATGGGAAACACATCTGGAAGCTGCCTGCTGGCCAAGCGTGTTTGCCTTTTGATCTAGCCAGATCCCTCCTTCTTGCAAATGAGAAAATTGGTCCAGAAAGTGACTCAGTCAGATTGCTATGGCTAGTTGGTGCCAGAACAAAAATAGAGTCTAGGTCTTCTAGTATCTTATGCCGGACCTTTTCTTTAACAACGGCTGGCTTTTTCTATCTGAAACAGGTATGAGTTGAAGATAAGAAATGACAGCATGGAACTAAGATTGCTCAACTCTTTGCGAGGGGATCTTTTAATTTTCTTTTATGGAAATCGTTTCAATGGAAAAGAACAGATCCTGTGATTTAATTTTAAGAAAAAATATTCTAAGAAATGTTTATTGAGCTTAACATTTTCTGTCCAATGAACACATCACTCTCACTCATTAATTATATTTTTGTACGTTCTGGGAACCAGGGAGAATAACAAAGTTCTCAAATCTTAAAATGGAGGGAAAAATAGTCTGGTTACATAACTCTTTGAGAAACTAACCCGTTAGGCTATGTAAGGAATGATAAAACCCATATTTCAGGTCCTCTGAACATATAATGCCACCTTTTTGTAGATTGCAAATCACTACCCTTAAAATGAATTTCATCATTGATGATATACATCATATCATAAAGGATAAACAGATGTTTTGACAGGTATCTGGCATTTGACTGCAAAAAAAAGCGAGTTCCAGAGTCCATTTTCATCCTTTTCCCTTTCTGGGAAGTTAACATAAACCAAATGATTTCTCACACAGTATGTTTATTTCTGCATGGAGGTTTACTCTTTACCCGTGATAAAAGCCTCTCTTGCACAAAGTCTCCAAATCAGGGTTAGGATATGGAGAAGTTTAATCTAAATTGACCCTTTCCCCATCTGGGTTTTGCCCATCCTGACATGGTCATGCTGTTATTCCCAATGCAGCCTAAGAGTCAAAAAATTGAAATTAAATTTTTAAAAATTCAGTGTGGTGTTGGCATCCTTCTATATGTTTAACATCTGTGCATTGCAAAGACCTTTTAAAATGCCATTTGGAACATATATGGAAACAGGTACACCTAAGTTCATGATGGCGACATGGGAAGCACTGTGAAGAAAAATGGGCTGGGAGGCGTGAAACAGAGAAAAAGGGCACAACCCAATTCCCATTACTTAATACAACGCATTGTGAGGCCAGAGCCTTGTGGGAGCCAATCACCAGCTGACAAAATTAGATTCTGAATCATGCTTTGTAATTCTTTCGAATGCCAGCCAGGGATGAGAGCCTTCCCTGGGAACGGGTTCCTCCCCGGACCTACCCCCTCCCAGCATTCCTTATCAGCGTGCAGCCAGCTGCCAGTTCTTAAGGTTGTTGGACAGGGAATTTAATTCTCAAGGTTGTGCATTAATATTCAAATTCCTTCTTATCCATAGACTGTGACTTAAGTATGAACTTTTTTTTTTTCCATCTCCACCCTCTTTCCTGCATGAATTTCCTTCCATAGATTTACCCAGAAATCTTTGAATTGAATGGATATAGAAAGGAGAGCCATTTACAAACCTTGTACTGACTCAGTTCTTCTGCAGTACAGGCATTACCCCCCAGAGCAATGCTTCTTATTTCCCAATTACAAAAACTAATCTTATTCAATATCCTTTGAAATACGTCTCCACCCCCTGAAGCTGCTTTTCCCCTCCAGCAAGGGTTCAGTTGATGTCTGAAGTTGTTGGCAAGTAAATTGGAATTAGTTACAGTGGAAAATAGAGTTATCAGAATGTAGCCGGATATCTCATATTGCTTAGGGTGGTCCTCGTGTTCACATGGATGCCTTAGAGAATCTGAAGATTAGGCAACACTTCTCAAATGATCTCAAAAACAAAAATATACCTGCAAGTTTATTAGGAATCACACAACAACAAAAAAGAAATACGTACTGTGAAAGACATAAAGGCATGTGCTGTTTTGTGTCAGAAAGCATTTTGGCCTCAACTACCAGACTAACTAAAAGAAAACATGATGGGATTTTAGTTTGGTCTTAATTAATGCAGTGTCAATTACCTGTGCAAAGCATCTTAATGTTCCACTTTACTTTGCATTTGTGGGATAATTCACAGCATAATGTAGGGGAGTCCCCTTCACTGAATGAATAAACATTTGTCAGTGGCAAACTGTACACAAGGCACTTAACAGATACCAGGGGGATGTCTGCTCTCATGAATTGTTTTATTATAAGGGGTCAGATAGATCTTTTCCAAAATCTTGTCTAGACCCTCTACTAATCTTACGACTTTGGACAAGTTATTTAAACTAAGCTTTGGTTTTCTCATCTCTAAAACAATAACCTCAGCTGTTATTGTTAGGCTTAAAAAAACCCAACACATGTACACTAGCTTTAAATGTTTTTTATTTACTGTCCAAAACACAGTAAGCAGTAATTAAATGTTATCCTTTTAGCTGTTCTAAAAGAGAAGATAAACTTAACTTTAAAAACGAACAATTTTAGGGCTTCCCTGGTGGCGCAGTAGTTGAGACTCCGCCTGCCAATTCAGGGGACACGGGTTCGTGCCCCGGTCCGGGAAGATCCCACATGCCACGGAGCGGCTGGGCCCGTGAGCCATGGCCACTGAGCCTGCGCGTCCGGAGCCTGTGCTCCGCAACGGGAGAGGCCACAACAGTGAGAGGCCCACGTACCGCAAAAAAAAAAAAAAAAAAAACTAACAATTTTACATCAGAGCATTTTGGGGGTCAATCTTCAGTCATTCTCAACTCCCTACTTTGATCAAAACTCACCTCGTATGTGTGTCATAGACTCCAGGCTCCACTTTCTTTCGTGTTAATATGATAAAATAAACCAAGCAAGAATGATGATTAGGTCAAATGGGTTTTGTATTGTCCCTCATGAATAATAGATGAAATTTTAAATATCCTCCAGGAGGTTATGGTTCAATTCTAAGTACAGAATAATGGCAGGAAATTTAGGTACTGATATGATCTCTAAGGTAAGGATTTTAGAATAAGGGAAGGATTGGGTACCCCTAAAACCACTCTGAAGGGCAGACCTCCATTCATTCATTCCACTGTATAATGTAGAACTGACATCTCATTTTAAAAAATAGAAACTAATACAAACCTAAAAGTCAAAAACCAGAATGAATAGAACCATCTCACTTCTCTTAAGCATAATCTTTCCCTAATTTGGGGGGAAATGAAAAATAAAGATCACCCTATAGCTAATACAAAATCAAAGCAACATTTGAGAAAATTAACTAACTTTACTTTTATATAATGACATGATAAAATGTGCCTAGATACAGTCTTCTGATTTCTTAACAGTGGTAGTATATAAAAATTTTAATTGAATTTTAATCTTCGATTATAGAAGCTATCAGATTAGACCTCCCTAAGTTCTCATCACTGCAACTCCTCTCCTACCTTCCCATGAGCCCATATAGTCTATTTTCTCTCCTGCTGCAACAGTAAACTGTCATGTATCTAGCTAAGACCAACTCTTTCATTCTCACCTACTAGAGGACATTTCTCCAGCAATTCACCCCTCTTTCTGCTAAATTGAACATCGATTGTTCCTCTTTTACGGATCATTTCTTTCATCCCAGAATCAGGCACTTGATATCTCCCATCATTACAACAACAATAACAATGACAACAAAAACTAATAACCCCACCTTCACCTCCAGAAACACCCCATTTGTTTTCTGCCCTTCAGAGTAAATTTTCTTTAAAAAAAGTTATCTGTATGCCCACTGTCCAGTTTTTTTTGTTGTTCCATTCTCTCCTGAACCCACTCTACTCAAGCTCTTATCCCAGCTAGTCTACTAAACATGAAGGTTATCAATGACTTAAAGTTTTCTAAATACAATAGTTAATTCTCATCAAATTCAGTCAGTATCATTTGATAACTTATCTTTCTGAACTACATTGCCCGTTCAGTCAGCTTTACTGGTTCTTCTTCTTTTTTTTTTTTTTTTTTTTCTGTACGTGGACCTCTCACTGTTGTGGCCTCTCCCGTTGCGGAGCACAGGCTCCGGACGCGCAAGCTCAGCGGCCATGGCTCACGGGCCCAGCCGCTCCGCGGTATGTGGGATCTTCCCAGACCGGGGCACGAACCTGCGTCCCCTGCATCGGCAGGCGGACTCTCAACCACTGCGCCACCAGGGAAGCCCCACAGTGATCTTTTTAAAACGTGAGATCAAGACACTTGGCTATTAAAAATCTTCTAATGGCTTCCCAACTCACTCAGAGTCAAAGTCTTGTTGTCGACCCACAGGCCCTACACAATCTGCTCCCTACTTACCGCCTGTTTTTACTCTGCCCCGCCAGCAGGAGCTCTGCCCACAGATCCTACCATGGACCAGTTGTTTCCACCTGGAATGCTCATCCACCCAGATATCTGCACGGCCCCATCCCTCACTTCCTTTATGCCCTCGCTCAAAGAGCATCTTTTCAGAGCGACTTTCCTGAACTACAATATCTAAAATTGCAATCCTCCTCCAAGAAGAGCTTTTCTCCCTCCCTACTTTATCTTTCTCCTAACCTACTCTTAAGCTTATTTATTTTTTTCCTCTTTCTCTCCCTCTAAGATGTAAATACCTGGAGTGCAAATATTTTTTGTACAGAACTGTTACCAAACATCTGGAAGTGTACCTGTCACATATTAAGTATTTAATCAATATTCAGTGAATTCAGTTATTCATTCATTCTTAGTTCACTCAGAGTAAAAGCCAATGTTTTTTGGCTCAAATGCTGACTGAGTTCCTAACCAATCTGAATTAACTTGTCTTAATTCAGTTTGTATCTCAACTTGTGATGCATCTCAGTTTGTGAGCTATGGAAAAACAGAGAGACATTCGCCTCTTTACAAAAAAAAAAAAAAAAAATAGCATTTCCCCCATTTGATCATCAGACTTTTCATAATCACCTATTTTCCAAAGGTCAAATCTCCCTTCCAGGAGATGATTTGCTCTACTGTCTAGGCATGATAAAGTGATCATGCCCAAGACAAAATATAATTTTATAAAAGGAAGTCACAATTGTTGTAAATGATGGCCACATTCTTTAAATCTGTATAAAGTTCCTAAACTGACAACTTGAAATGACAATACGAATTTAGAAATGAAATGGAAAAATAAGCCTCATTACTTTACTATCACAGAGTTATAAATATCCAGATCTTATAATTAAATTTGAAGTGGACATCCTTAATTTATGCTTGAACAGAATCTGAAGATTTTGAAGGGAGGGAGCAAATCTTCTACAATCACGAAGCCTTCTCCTGTCCTACAAAAAAAGTTCAAGAAATGCCCACAAAAGTAAACGATTGTCAGAAGGTGTGTAGACTACAAATATCCCAAACTGGGATATTTTAATTTAAAAACACCCCTTTTAGTCTACTTATTTTTTTTCTCATTACCAAAAGTCCTATCATTACTGAGAAATAACTCTGTATCACCTCTGTTTACTAATGGCAACACAGGGTTATGGCACCAGCGTTGCTTAAGTATTTCAAGTTTGGAATTGACTAGGTGCAGAAGGGTGAAGATGCTTCTGTAGAGAGAACTAGATAGTTGGGTAATTGACCCTGATTTCAAGCAAAGGTCACAACTTCTATAAAGTGAAAGCTGAAACTCTACCCATAACTTTCTCCCTCTTTGAGTTCACATCATTGGTAACTTTTTTTAATTAAAAAAAGTGTTACTTTTATTTATACTTACCAAAAAAAACAAAAAACAAAAAAAGAAGTGAAATATATTAGTTCACCAAACGCTTCCTGGAAATGTAGTACATCAAGAATAATGAGTATTTTAAATACTGACCTCATGACATTTACTCTATTATGTAGGCCATATCCTTTTGCTATTTAGTGTTTTCCCTACCTTATCAGAGAGTTATGTGTATTTTCAATGGCCTTTTCAACTAAATAGTTTTATTTACAAGGTGACATTTAGAATAGGGAAATGACCACACTGTATATTGAACTATTCACATGTCACAGACACTCAGTGAGCCTGGGAGATGCCAGAGTTCTCTTTGGGCTCCAAGGATGGATTTCAATCCAACAAGTGAAATGTATTTTCCAAAATCCATCACAGCACGTACCAGGAATTTCATCAGTATAATATGGGAAGTACAAATGTCTGAGATATATATATATATATATATATATATATATATATATATATATGTGTGTGTGTGTGTGTGTGTGTGTGTGTGTGTGTGTATATAATTTAATTATAAATAATAGCAAATTGCTAGTTTAAAAATGTACCAGTAACCCATGAAGTATTTGTTAATAGGGGAAAATTTTGATTTTGTGATTCAGAACTAATAAGATGATTTTATGTGGAGTGAATTGTGTAAGTCCCTGATGCATTAGTTCAATACTTTCAACACAACATCCCTATAACCAAGGCATACATTTCTGATACACCTACAAAGAGGAAATAGACATATGACAGGACTCCATTGATGAAGGAACATTGGATTTTCAAGTTGATATAATAGTGTGATTATCGTAGACTTTAGAGTTCGTTATACTATTTGCCAAGTGTAACACTATGGGATGATGGGTCAGGTACTAGAAGTCTTTCAATTTCCATTGAAACGCCCTACTAGTTGAACCACCCTACTAGTTGAACCACACGTCACTAGTCATTACTGGAGCCACTCTAATGACAAAGTTTATGGGCAAACACTTTGGAAATCTGTGCTACCTTAGAAACATAAAATATTTCTCTGCTTTTTGCATCTTCTTCCTCAATGATAATGTGAATGCACAGATTTTGGATTTCCCTTTTTGGGTAATTTTTTCTGATACCTGACCCACCCCTTTATGTCTATCTCCTGGTGGTGGGTTAGGCTTTAGGTAGGAGGGCTAGGAGGTCTGGGGAGAGGTATGACTTCTCAAAAGATCCTATTGTGGAATTCAGCCAAAAAAAGGTGGGGAAAAGGAAGAAATGCTTTCTTTGAAAAACTAAAGATAAGAAAAGAAACTTAATGTTGTGACTGGGCAGAGCTCTGTTTCAAAATATCTACTGTCGATACTTTATACAAAGATGAAACAATACTTAGGCGTTCTCAGGAAGCTGGATGAAGGGGTTTTCCCTGCTCCTCCCCCATGTCCCCACCCCGTGTTTATATGTTAGCAATACCTTGGTCTCCAAGATCCAAACTACAGCCTTTAACGCTTTATTTACTATCAATCTTTGGTTCAAAGGTCTTTTTAACTTTCTTGTAAAAAAATTAAAATTCTCAAAGGATTTCATGGCCATTAAATAATTCTTTAAAATGGTCATTTTACTAGTTTATTGTAAAGAAATCAGAAAGAGATGAATTAATTTTGCTTTAAAATATATTTGGTTTAAAAGTACCTAAAGAAAAAATAATACATTTGGTCAAATGTGTTGAAGTTTTGCTAAAAGGCTTATATTTGAGACACAGTTGAAGGTGTTAGCCAATCTGAAAATCCAGTGTCTTTCTATAGCAGATAATTTCCCCCCATGAAATATAATTTTAATGGAAAATAAAGAGAATGTTGATCTATAGCAAAGAATAAAAATATGATTTTAAATCAAATATATCCGCCACATGTTGTACAGTAAATATTGGCACCTATCCATGGTGAACACAGGTTTAAGGAACATCCTAATACAGCATTGTAAATCGACTATACTTCAATTAAAATATGTATATATACATATGTGTGTGTGTGTATATGTGTGAGATAAGCACAGTGCTACTCATTAGAATATCAATATGGCCAGAACTCAATCTTATCTTTAAGGCAATTTTTCTTTTTTTTTTTTGACTGCGTTGGGTCTTCGTTGCTGCACACGAGCTTTCTCTAGTTGTGGCGAGCGGGGACTACCCTTCACTGCGGTTTGTGGGCTTCTCATTCCGGTGGCTTCTGTTGTTGCAGAGCACAGGTTCCAGGTGCGCGGGCTTCAGTAGTTGCAGCACGTGGGCTCTAGAGCGCAGGCTCGGTAGTTGTGGCGCACGGGCTTAGTTGCTCCACGGCACGTGGGATCTTCCTGGACCTGTGTCCCCTGCATTGGCAGGCGATTCTTAACCACTGTGCCACCAAGGAAGCCCAAAGCAATTTTAATTTAAAGGAATTTTAAAATACAGAACCATGTCCAAATGGTATACATCTTTCAACAGCTATTCATCAGAACAACGGTAAGCCAGTTGCTCCAAAATGTTGATCTGATCATGAATGTTAATTATTTCAAACTGGAAAAAACACTAGAATTATACTCTGGGAAGCTACTGCTGTGGGGAGGTAAAGAATGGATGCCCTCTCCAGATAACTTAGTCCAAGAATTACCTCTCTGTGCAAATATGGTTGTCTCTGCTTGAGTGTGTCTGGGTCTTAAGTGATTTGAATACTAGCTTCACTATTGCAACTCCAGGTGTGTATAAGAATAAAAGATAAATTAAAATCGGGAAGCATCTGGAGCAGTGGTTCTCAAACTTCAGTGTGGAATAGACCCACCGGAAGAACTAACACAGGACACCGAGGCCCAGGCTCCTGGAAGTCGGATGGGAGCTGGGACTTAGTCTGAGAATCACTGATCTAGAGTTGATCTCTATTCTTAGCTTGAAATTGGGTTAGGATATTTTATATTTATATCCACATCTCCACTGATGTACATATAAGAATTGAATAAGGGAGACCTGATTTGAGAGAATTAATTTGAAGACAATCTGAGGATTTAACTGATCCTAAAATTACCAGGAGGTAATACCGGGGTGCTTCTGCTCAGAAGAAGTCATAATGTGGGGGGCTGCTTCATCAAATGTGTGTGTCAGAACTTAATATCTGATAAAGGAAGAAATTCGTAACTCGGAGTTAAGGATAGAACAGTCAATCAACAACCTTGAGGAAACTGACTTATGGGGGAAGAACATATCACCTGAGAGCCATTCAACCCAGTATTCGCTGAAATAAACTCTGACATATTTTTTAAAATGTAAAATGGAAGAAAGAAAATCATGTTAAGGTAATAGAAAATATGGAAATATATGTGAATAAGTTTGCAATGGAAAGTAATCACAAAATTCAAAAGATTTGACTATTTAAAACTTTGGTGAATTTATAAAAAAAAGTCATTGGGAAAAGTAAAAGCTATTAATAAGTGAAATACATGATGGATTATTATGCTTCCTTAATCCTACCTACCTCCTCTCCAAAAACACCACCTTTTTTCTTTTCCCTCTTTTTTTTTTCCAACAAACTTCTAAAAAGGCAGTTTATTTTTCTGCCCTTACTTCTTTCTACCTCCAAGCCACAAAAAGCCTTCTTTCCTAGGCACACTCCAGCTGCGATTCTCAAACTTCAGCTTGCAACAGAATCCCCGGACTGATGGGTCCTCTTCCCTGAGTTTCTGATTCAGTAAGTGTGGATCAGGCTCTAGATTCTGCCTTTCTAACAAATTTCTAAATGATGTTGATGCTAGTGATCTGTGGACCACACTTTGAAAATCACTGTCTTACAGAATATTCTCTTACTGTTGTAGCAGAGCTTTAGTAACTGAAATCCAGTGGTCTAATTTCAGTCCTCATGCTACTTAATTGCTCATACTTTCCCACTCCTACCTTTTTGAAAGTCTCTTCTCCCTGGGTTTCCATGACATGGATTTTGAATTCTGTTGTTTGCAACTCAGAACTTTCATTTATATACCTGGCATAACATAAATGTCTACTTTAATCTAAGCCTTATTTATCATATAATCTTAGTTGTATTACTTTCCCTCCCCCATCCATTCTGCACCCACACTGGCTCTTCCCTTCAAGCCTCAACAATGAATGTCGTATTAGACTTCTGTGCATTTGCATAGGTTTTTTCCTCCCCCTTTTTTCCCTGACAAATTCCCTATTTACATTTCAAGGTTCAGCCCAAATGACTTATGCTTTGAGAAGGATTCTGCCAGATGGAGTTATGTTTCATGGACTTTTCTCAGCATTTTATAGATAACTTATTATAGTTCCTAAGGTATTTAAGCCTAACTATTTGTTTATAAATTAATCCCATCAAAATATGGACTCATCACAGGACTGTTTGTTAAGCAAGAGCCTCACACAGTGTTGATTCAAGGAGACTGCCAGTGTTTCATGAATGAATCAATGGGCCCAAATCACCAAGCAGTAGTGGCAAGCACTGTTTGATCCAATGTTTAGGTCAGAACTGTTTTCAAACCCATCCTGTTTCCAGGCTGCAGAACACATTTCTATCAGCTGATTATAGGATCTGATCAGGCCATGAATAATTAACTTATTTTGCCAAGTACCTGGCACAGCAGTACCCACAAGAAGGTATTTAATAAATTCATATGAGATGAGAATGATAAAACAGATAACCTTTTCCTCTTAACTTGTTAGAGTATACACACTATTAATTTCGTATCAATGTTGACTTCTAGTAGACCAAAATGAGAAAGTAGGAGGGTAAAATTGAGATATTTGTAATTCAAATATATTGCACATTTTGAAAATATATATTAATCTGAGGAATTTTCCACAGGAGCAATACAAGTTAATTTTATGAAAGGTTCAAACAGTTTTTCCACAACCTTGGGAGCACTTAAACACACTTCATCGTTCTGCAGAAGTATATATTAACAAAATAAATCTCAAAAGTTTCCATCATTGTTCTGTCTTAAAACAAACAAACAAGCAAAATTTTCTGGAAGTATCAGATTAAAATACATGATACTTATTAATAAGAAATTGGTTAATATCCAAACTATACCAAGTACTCATACAACTCAGCATCAAGAAAACAAACAGCCTGATTAAAAAATGGGCAGAGGACCTGAATAGACATTTTTCCAAAGAAGACGTACAGACAGCAAACAGACACATGAAAAGATGCTCAATGTCATTAATCATCAGGGAAAAGCACTCAAAACCACAGTGAGATATCACTTCACACCTGTCAGAATTGTTATTATCAAAAAGACAACAAATAACAAGTGTTGGCAAGGATGTGGAGAAAAGGGAATCCTTGCGCACTTTGGGTGGGAAAATAATTTGGTGTAACCACTAAGGAAAACAGTATGAAGATTCCTCATAAAATCAAAAATAGAACTACGATGTAATCCAGCAATTCCTCTTATGGGTATTTTCCAAAGAAAACAAAAACACTAATTTGAAAAGATATATGCACCCCTACATTCACTGCAGCATTTTTCACAATAGCCAAGATATGGAAGCAACCTAAGTGCCCATTGATGGATGAATGGATAAAGAAGATGTGTAATGTTAGTCATAAAAGAGAATGAAATCTTGCCATTTGGACAACATGGATGGATCTAGAAGGTATTATGCTAAGTGAAATAAATCAGACAAGGAAAGACAAATACCATATGGTTTCAATTATATGTGGCATCTAAAAAACAAAACAAATGAACAAACATACCAAAACAGAAACAGTCTTAGATACAGAGAACAAACAGGTGGTTGCCAGAGTGGAGGAGGGTGGTGAGATGAATGAAATAGATGAGGGAAATTAAGAGGTACAAACTTCCAGTTACAAAATAAATGAGTCATGGGAATGAAATGTACAGCATGGGGGATACAGTCAGTAATAATGTAACATCTTTGTATGGTGACAAATGGTAACTAGACTTATCATGGGGATCATTTTGAAATGTATAAAAATATCAGACCACTATGTTGTGCATCAAGAACTGACATAACGATGTAGGTCAATCATACTTCAAACAAGCAAACAAACAAATGCTTAGAAAAAATGATCAGATTTGTGGCTACCAGAGGCAGGGGTGGGAGGAGGGGGAATTTGATGAAGGAAGTTAAAAGGTACCAACTCCAGTTATAAGATAAATACGCATGAGGAATGTAATGTACAACATGATTAATATAATGAACACTGCTCTATGTTATATATGAAGGTTGTTAAGAGAATAAATCTTGAATCCTCATCACAAGAAAAAAAATGGGCTTTTTTCTTTTATTTTGTATCTATGTGAGGTGATGGATGATCACAAAACTTAGTGTGGTCATCATTTCATGAAATATGTAAGTCAAATTATTTTGCTGTGTACCTTAAACCATACAGCGCTGTATGTTAATTATATCTCAATAAAACTGGAAGAAAAATACATGACACTTATTAAGAGAAATTAATGATAACTGCCACAATAAAAAGAAATCACAGTTTACCAAAAAAAAAAAAGACAGAATTTTGTTATTCTGCACACATAAAAAATGAATGATTATTTGTTTTTTGAAATGTGGAGAAAAAATATTTTCAAATTTTGGTTAGAAAGACATTATCAGAAATTATCATTATTTAAAATACTTTTATGTTTACTGTGTTTTTTAATGACTTCCTATACATATTAAGTTAAAATGTTAATTTAAAAGTTCTTGTCTACACTGACAGAATGCCACTATATATAAAGTAGACAATAAGGATTTATTGTATAGCACAGAGAACTATATTCAATATCTTGTAGTAACCTATAATGAAAAAGAATCCAAAAATATATATATATTATATATGTATAATTGAATCACTTTGCTGTATCAACTATATATCAATTAAAAATACATTAAAAATTTAAAAAATAAAAGTTCTTGTCCAAAGCTGTGTTAGTTATGATTGAATACGTAGTATTTTTTTCTTTTGACATCCATCATTTATGAGATTTCAAAAAGTTTTCAGCATAGATGAGTAAGAAAATACTTTCAGACAAATATGCATGTATGTAAGGGCACAATTTGCTTGGGGGACTTCTGCTATTCATATTTTCACAGGAGCATATTCCTGCATGCAGAACAAGGATTTGAAAGAAATCCATCAGATAACATGCAAAGGATTCTTACACATGACAAAGGACATAACGGCCATAACTGTTTACTTTTCTAAGTAGCCGGGCATCTGCAATGCTTAATTCAAATATTTTGAGTAGCAAGCCCCACATTGACTTTTCATACTATGCATGAAATATTTTGCTGTGGTTACTTGGGTATAAATTGGGAATTCTTTAGTCTCTGTTCTAAATTCTTCATTTCAACTTTGACAATCTTAATGAACTTCTTGATCAAAACTAACTTTTCCCCTTTTCCCATTTGTGTTCCAGCATGCAGTGAACTGAAGTGTGCTTCCTAATGTTTTGTCATCCATGTTTGTGGATACATGAGTCACTTAGACACCATAACCCCAATTTTCTCTTTGCTCTTTAATTCTTTTTTTACATCTTTATTGAGGTACAATTGATATGCAAAAAGGCTGCACTCATTCAATGTCCACAATTTGATGAGTTTGGCCATATGCAGACACCGATGATACCATCAAAACAGTCAAGGTGGGCTTCCCTGGTGGCGCAGTGGTTGAGAGTCTGCCTGCCAATGCAGGGGACGCAGGTTCGTGCCCCAGTCTGGGAGGATCCCACATGCCGCGGAGCAGCTGGGCCCGTGAGCCATGGCCGCTGAGCCTGCACATCCGGAGCCTGTGCTCCGCAACGGGAGAGGCCACAACAGTGAGAGGCCCGCGTACCGCAAAAAAAAAACAAACAAACAAAAAAAAAACAGTCAAGGTACTTTAACTCTTTATTTAGTGTTGACTTTATTTCCTTCCATTTTCTTCCTACTTTTTTCTTCTGTTCTGATTATTGATTGTCTTTCTTGATGGCTTCATTGTTCTTACTAACTCACCTTCCTCCCCTCTACATCACTTCCACATTCCCCCTACATCACTTCTGGGTATTTATTTGGTTAGCATCTCACAAAGGACCAACCAATAAAGAAAGAAAACTGAACTCTCTTGGTTTCATTTCTTTGCTGCTATCTCGTAAATATGCTCTCTTAGAGAAAATCAACTTTTTCCATTGGCTCCTGCTTTCCTAAGCAGGAAATTAAATAAGGGTTCAGAGGATTACACCCCCCCACCTCCCCTTGCCCAGCCATGGCTATACACATGTTGCCCTGTCTACACTCCAGAATCATCTGCACTGACTTTGATTACTGAGTCACTCTTTAGCACTGTCTCTTGCCATTCTCAGCAACTATTCCATGGTAAATTAATAAACACATTTCCCTTATCTATTGCATGTTATGAGTGCAAATTTCAGGTAGTGTTACTTCATTTTCTCCATGTCAATTTTAAATGGCCAGACTTCTAGAGCCTTCTTTCATCCCATCCTCTAACCCTCTGCTATGCATCATGTGGTCCAAAGGACAGCAGCATCTGTATCACCTGGGAGCTTGAAAGAAATTCAGAGTCTCCTGCCTCACAACAGACTCTAAGTCAAAATCTACATTGTAGCAGGATCACTGGGTGGCTTATGTGCACATTATATTTGAAAGACACTGCTCTGAATGTCTGTAAATGCCTTTTTTAAATCCATTAATGCTGCCTAGATACTTTGCTGGAAGTGCTTTCAAACTTATACTTCTCAAAGTGTTTTTTCACTGATTCTACTACATCTTATTGGCTTTCAAATATTCTACAATGTCTTCTCTTTCTCCTGGGGTCTTAGCAGTGCTTCTTAAACTGTTGTTCCAAATTAATACATATTTAAGGTGTTATTGCTCATGAAGCATTCTCCAGGGTAGATCATATCTTGGGTCACAAATCAAGCCTTGGTAAATTTAAGAAAATTGAAATCATATCAAGTATCCTTTCCGACCACACTCTATGGGACTAGATATCAATTACAGGAAAAAAAAAACTATAAAAAATACAAACAGATGGAGGCTAAACAATATGCTACTAAATAACCAAGAGATCACAGAAGAAATCGAAGAGGAAATCAAAAAATACCTGAAAACACGATGACCTAAAACCTATGCAATGCAGCAAAAGCAGTTCTAAGAGGGAAGTTCATAGCAATACAGTTCTACCTCAAGAAACAAGAAAAATCACAAATAAACAACCTAAACTTACACCTAAAGCAATTAGAGAAAGAAGAAGAAAAAAAACCCAAAGTTAACAGAAAGAAAGAAATCATAAAGATCAGATCAGAAATAAATGAAAAAAAAAAGAAGGAAACAATAGCAAGGGTCAATAAAACTAAACACTAGCTCTTGAAAAGATAAACAAGATTGATAAACAATTAGCTAGACTCATCAAGAAAAAAAGGGAGAAGACTCAAATCAACAGAATTATAAATGAAGACGGAAAAGTAACAACTGACACTGCAGAAATACAAAGGTTCATGAGAGACTACTACAAGCAACTACATGCCAATAAAATGGACAACGTGGAAGAAATGGACAAATTCCTAGGAAAGTATAACCTTCCAAGACTGAATCAGGAAGAAACAGAAAATATGAACAGACCAATCACAAGAACTGAAACTGAAACTGAGATTAAAAATCTTCCAACAAACAAAAGCCCAGGACCAGATGGCTTCACAGGTGAATTCTATCAAACATTTAGAGAAGAGCTAACACCTATCCTTCTCAAACGCTTCCAAAATATAACAGAGGGAGGAACACTCCCAAACACATTCTACGAGGCTACCATCACCCTGATACCAAAACCAGAAAAACATGTCACAAAAAAAGAAAACTACAGGCCAATATCACTGATGAACATAGATGCAAAAATCCTCAACAAAATACTAGCAAACAGAATCCAACAACACATTAAAAGGATCATACACCATGATCAAGTGGGGTTTATCCCAGGAGTTCAAGGATTCTTCAATATACACAAATAAATCAATGTGATACACCACATTAACAAACTGAAGGATAAAAACTATATGCTAATCTCAGTAGATGGAGAAAAAGCTTTTGACAAAATTCAACACGCATTTATGATAAAAAACTCTCTAGAAAGTGGACATAGAGGGAACCTACCTCAACATGATAAAGGCCATAGATGACAAACCCACAGCCAACATTGTTCTCAATGGTGAAAAACTGAAACCATTTCCTCTAAGATCAGGAACTAGTAGACAAGTTTGCCCACTCTCACCACTATTATTCAACATAGTTTTGGAAGTTTTAGCCACAGCAATCAGAGGAGAAAAAGAAGTTAAAGGAATCCAAATTGGAAAAGAAGAAGTAAAACTGTCACTGTTTGTAGATGACATGATAATATACATAGAGAATCCTAAAGATGCTACCAGAAAACCACTAGAGCTAATCAATGAATTTGGTAAAGTAGCAGGATACAAAATTAATGCACAGAAATCTCTTGCATTCCTATACACTAACAACAGAAAATCTGAAGAGAAATAAAGGAAACACTCCCATTTACCATTGCAACAAAAAGAATACAATACCTAGGAATAAACCTGCCTAAGGAGACAAAAGAGCTGTTTGCAGAAAACTATAAGACACTGATGACAGAAATTAAAGATGATACAAACAGATGGAGAGATATACCATGTTCTTGGATTGGAAGAATCAACATTGTGAAAATGACTATACTACCCAAAGCAGTCTACAGATTCAATGCAATCCCTATCAAACTACCAATGGCATTTTCCACAGAACTAGAACAAAAACTTTCACAATTTGTATGGAAACACAAAAGACCCCGAATAGCAAAAGCAATCTTGAGAAAGAAAAACGGAGCTGGAGGAATCAGGCTCCCTGACTTCAGACTATACTACAAAACTACTGCAATCAAGATAGTGTGGTACTGGCACAAAAACAGAAATATAGATCAATGGAACAGGATAGAAAGCCCAGAGATAAACCCACACACATATGGTCACCTTATCTTTGATAAAGGAGGCAAGAATAAACAATGGAGAAAAGACAGCCTCTTTAATAAGTGGTGCTGGGAAAACTGGACAGCTACATGCAAAAGAATGAAATTAGAACACTCCCTAATACCATATACAAAAATAAACTGAAAATGGATTAAAGACCTAAATGTAAGGCCAGACACTATAAGACTCTTAGAGGAAAATACAGGCAGAACACTCTATGACATAAGTCACAGCAATATCCTTTTTGACCCACCTCCTAGAGTAATGGAAATAAAAATAAACAAATGGGACCTAATGAAACTTAAAAACTTTTGCACAGCAAAGGAAACCATAAAACAGATGAAAAGACAGCCCTCAGAATGGGAGAAACTATTTGCAAATGAAGCAACTGACAAAGGACTAATCTCCAAAATATACAAGCAGCTCATGCAGGTCAATATCATAAAAGCAAAACAACCCAATCCAAAAATGGGCAGAAGACCTAAATAGACATTTCTCCAAAGAAGACATACAGATTGCCAACAAACACATGAAAGGATGCTGAACATCACTAATCATTAGAGAAATGCAAATCAAAACCGCAATAAGGTATCACCTCTCACCAGTCAGAATGGCCACCATCAAAAAATCTACAAACGATAAATGCTGGAGAGGGTGTGGAGAAAAGGGGACCCTTTTGCACTGTTGGTGGGAATGTAAATTTATACAGCCACTAGGGAGAACAGTATGGAGGTTCCTTAAAAAAACTGAAAATAGAACTACCCTATGACCCAGGAATCCCACTACTGGGCATATATCCTGAGAAAACCATAATTCAAAAAGAGACATGTACCACAATGTTCATTGCAGCTCTATTCACAATAGCCAGGACATGGAAGCAACCTAACTGTCCATCAACAGATGAATGGATAAAGAAGATGTGGCACGTATATACAATGGAATATTACTCAGCCATAAAAGGAAATGAAATTAAGTTATTTGTAGTGAGGTGGATGGATCTAAAGTCTGTCATACAGAGTGAAGTAAGTCAGAAAGAGAAAAACAAATATCGTATGCTAACACATATGTATGGAATCTAAAAAAAAAAAAAAATTTTTCTGATGAGCCTAGGGGCAGGACAGGAATAAAGACACAGATGTAGAGAATGGAGTTGAGGACACGGGGGAGGGAAGGGTAAGCTGGGACGAAGTGAGAGAGTAGCATTGACATATATACACTACCAAAGGTAAATTGATAGCCAGTGGGAAGAAGCTGCATAGCACAGGGAGATCAGCTCTGTGTTTGTGACCACCTAGAGGGGTGGGATAGGGAGGGTGGGAAGGAGATGCAAGAGGGAGGGGATATGGGGATATATGTATACATATAGCTGATTCACTTTGTTATAAAGCGGTAACTAACACAACATTGTAAAGCTGTTATACTCCAATAAAGATATTAAAAAAATTTAACACAACATTGTAAATCAACTATACTTCAATATTTTTCAAAATATTCTACTTTCTAGAAGATTTGCTCAACTTGCTTTTTAATTCCTTACATTGAATATTTTTATTAATAAAATAATAAAATGCATAGACCCCGGCCCACTCCAGTGAGCTGGATTTAGAATCTCTTGGAATAAGGCTGAGGAATCTGCATTTTAACAAACAGAGCAGGTGAATCTTATATACATTAATATTTGCTGAAAACTACCTTCAGAAAATCAAGAGACAGCCTGTCAGGAATTGGCTTTCTTGGTCAGTTAGCATTCTCTTCCTCTCTGATTCTTCCATCCTTTCTCTTTTCCCCTTCAATTCAAGGGAAAAAAACAAACAAACAAACTCAGAAGTATCTTTCAAATTTAAATAAATAAAAGGTTCCATGCTTGGCTCATTTTCTTCAATGCATCACTCATCTGTTCCTACTTCTTCTTGCTTCTATTTCTCAAATTTTATTACTCTGTCCCATACATTCATGTATCCACTTTCTCCCCATCATTTCCTGTGAATTCCTCTCTGACCTCCCAGGTACACTGGGCTCAGTGTTTGACCCACAAAAGTCCAAGGCAGCTGGTGATGATCGCCTCATTCCACAGCAAGAGAAAGTGGATTCAGCAAAATGAATTGCCCCAAACCAAGCAATTGGGCTTTTATCCAAACAAAATCTGACTCCATGAATGTCTCATTTTGCCTCTTTTATATCCCATAAACCCATGAACTAGAAGCACCAGTATGCCCTGGGAGCAGAATGTCAGGACCGACCCCAGACCCACCAAATCAGAACCTGAATTTTAGTAAGATCCCCACATAATTTTTGCACATATTAAACTTCAAGAAGGGCTTATACTGTCCATAGCACTGTCAAAGTTAACAGAAGAATTAAATCATCTATTTGTGAACCCATCAACAAAATTTAAACAGTGGTAAAATATTTTTCATTTGTATCAGGCTCCAATATTTGGAGGAAGATGCACTTATCTTTATAGGCTTTAGATGAAGCTGATTTTTTTTTCAATTTAGCAGGTTGAAACATTCTCTAAGTATGTTGAAATATGTAGGGAAAATATTTTCATTTGAGAAATGATAGTAGCCATCTTGATGGGTGTTCTTTCCAGGCCTAACTTCTAGGCCGGCTGAATCTATAATGAAAAGCAAAGGTCATTTAGAGTTAGGATTTTAGAGTATTCAATTTGAAAAGGATCTTAAGTCACAGAAACCCAGATCCACCATTTTAAAAATGTGGAAACTCTCCCTTGGATTCCAGACCCCTCTATCTACCTCTCAGACTGAGCCCATTACACCATCACCCTCCCTCTTCCTTCTGTTCTTCCTGGCATTTATCAACCAAGTAACTTGAGGCAAAATCAGGGGATCAGGCGATGCTTTCTTCTTTCACTCTCCAATGTCAAATCAGCCACCGAGATCTTTACACTTCAAACAACACACCTCTAGACTTTGCCCCTCGGATCCACTGTTCACTTGGATTATCGCATCTTCCTAATGGGTCTTCCCCTCTCCTAGCTTCCTATTTCTCCAAAACACCCACCATCACACTGGTGTCCAAGGGACCTCTCTAAACCCCAATTCTGAATACCTCAATCTATCATACATCTCCTCCATGGGATGCCCTTCACCTAGAACACTGATCTTCAAATATTTATGGTGGAGATTATAACTGATGCTACTGATGCCTTGCCTTACAGCCACTTGGCCCAACTCTGTTTCTACCTGTGACTTGGGACACAGTACCCAGCATGCTGACATGACTGCCCGCGCAGGCACTGTGTCCTCTGCTCGCTGCATGGGAGCTTTCCCCTAGTCCTTCCATCCTTGGATAGAGGGATCTCACAGCCTCATGGAGGGGCAGCTTGGAAAATCCAGTGATTAAATGCCTCCATGTGTAAAACTCAAAAAATGAGGGCTGTGAATCAGGGGAAATTACTCCAGCTATCCTAGCTCTCAGTGAGCAATTCTGGGGTGCATTTGGGTCGTCCTTTAGATGGTCCCCAGCAAGACTGAGCACAAGCTGTCCACCATACTCACACCCTTTATTGGCATTTCTCTCTTCCCTGTGTCACTTCCTCACCCTCTTATGTGTCCTTCCTGAAATCACCTCCAAAGCAAACTACCTACCCCGGTCCTTGTTTCAGAGTCTGATAATGAGGGGAGAGAATTTTAGCATTTATCAATAACACATACATATTTTTATATGTGTGTATGCAAACACATATGTATTTGTTTATAAATTATATATGTATATTGTACTAATATATCATTTGTATGGTAAAACGAAGTCAAGAAACAGAAATATGAAAAGGAATATTAAATAGTATGCTATTTCCAAAAAGCTTACTAAAATTATTTTACATTATGAACAGCTATCATCTCAAGAAACAGTATCCTCTTGAGGTATGGCCTGAACTACATTTTTAGTAATAGTGGCTTTAATCCATACTTCAAATAGCCTTCTTAATCATTTCTATTTTTCTGCTTTTTTTGGGGGGAGACTTACTTATTAGTTCATTATTTGCAATCTCATGACAGGATGGATGAAGCAATCGCTCTAAGAGTAGGATAAAAGTCAATGCTGCTGGCATTGCTGTTTTCTTATCATTGCTTAACTGGTATTATCTTCAAGGTGACAGTTCTTTTCAGGAATATTTTTGAATGCCCTTGTCCATTTTGTAAGAAGAAGTTCAATGAAAACTCCTTAATTAAGTCCATAAATCGACCCAACCAGCTGCACTTAACCAATGACACATTGCAACAGGCTATGAGAACAAACAAGAGAGGGTGTCCCTACCACCACACTGCTCTGGGGGTGCTCCTACCCTTTCTACAAGCGTCCTCCCACATCGTGCTTGGTGTTTTCTGTGTTACTGGGACTGAATTCCAGGGCTGAAGCCCAGCCATGCATTAAGTAGTTGTCAAGTTCAATTTTTTTCCCTTTTTAGGATAAAATATACATAATTAAGAAACTCCACTTTGGACACTATTGACCTAGACTCTGGGCTCTAAAAATATAAAACTCAAACTCCATAGAATGACTCTTGTCTTCATAATTTGTCTTCTGCTTAGAATACCCAACTTGACTTGACTTGACTCACCATTTTATATCCAGCATCAGAGACTTCCTTAAATTTCTAAAAGCAGCCTTGCTCTTTTAGACCATCGAGCCTTTGTAAATGCTCTTCTCCATGTCTGTTTGGCTTTTTATTCTTTTATCAACCTAAAGAGTCCTAGTTTCCATCACGTTCTGTAGCAAATGCCTCTGTGACTCTGTCCCTCAGCTCAGCACCAATGGCAGCTGAGTCTGCCCTGGAGACTTCCAAGTGCGTCCGGATCTACCTCACCACACGTGGCTCCACCTCAAGCATCCCAGCAGGCATCTTTTAGTTCTCTGCCCCACGAACTTCCCTATGCTGACTCCCATGAGCACACACAGTCCCTGGAGGAAACTCTCCACCAGTGGGGACAGGAGCCAGTGGATAAGTGTTCCAGTTTCCTGTCTTTCACGTGGACAATTTTGGAAGGCATTGTGTTTGTTTCTCAGGAAGTCCTGGTGGAACCAAGCCCCACTGCACACAGGGGATCCTTGATAAGACACACTTACAGTAGCTTTCCCTCTTCGCTGCCTCTCTAATGCTTCCTGGGACGTGCTCCCAAATAAAGCAGCGTGCACCCAGATCCTTACCTCAGGTTCTGCTCCCAGGAGAGGACAAACTGAAACACCTTCTTCTGTAAACCGTCCCTGGAAGCCTGGTGCATCCTCCCACCCCTCAAGTAGACTGAGGTACTTCTGTTCTCTTTGCTGCTTTCCAACCTTGTATATATCTTGGCTGTTTCATTCATCGCAAACAGACACAATGGTTGGTTATCACACATATTCTCTGGCCTTTCCTCTAGCGCCCTGCAAGGGGATCATCCAATCGGGTAGAATGTCACATGTGCTCACACATCCCTGTCCACCCTGGCTCCTCTGCTCATCTGATGTAGGATTCTGGGGTCCTTAGTGTCACTGTGCCTCATGGGCACGTGGCTTCCCCCTTGACCCAAGTCTACCCCTCCAGGCAGAGCTGCCCTTACCAGGCTCAGCTCTCCTTCCTGGCAGAGCAGCCAGGCTGGTACCCATGGTTGGCCCTTCATCCTCCCTGCTCAAACCTTGGACCTCCAGGCTGCTGCAGCTCTAAGGTGCCTATGGGGGATTGCTTAAGCCCTTGAGTTTTCCCACTCACTGAAACAGTTTTTCAGTTTAAATTCTCTAAGACGCCATCATTCCTTCAAAAGATTAGGCAAGGGATGACTTCAATCAATAGCTATCATTCTCCACTTAAAATGACTACTCTCCTTAAATGACTAATACTTTCTCACTAAGGTAAATTCAGTATTCTCTCCCCCACTCCTACTGCCAATAACCTGTGTTCCTTAATCACGTTATTTAATTCTCCAGGCCTCAGAGTTTTTGTTTGTAAAATGGGAATAACAGTTACTTGCCTACTGAAAGCGAACACAACGAGATTGTCTCCTGAGTTTTCTTAGAGCCCTAGGCTAAGTTTTATGATTTTCAACACCTAACTATATGATCTCAAGTTATTATTCTAGTTTCAATCAAACACACACATCCCACCCCGCAATGTCCCCCTCCACCCTGATGCCTTTATCCTTTGAAGGACATTTTGGGTATACACCTGAAATGGATGCATAAATATAATTGCTGACATCGATTTATCCCCCCCACACCCGCAAAACCTATCACAATGGTGCAAGTGTGTAGCTCTCAATAAAGGATGTGACAATTACGGATATAAAGTCAAGTTTTGGCATGCAAGAGTTCCAGCATCCTCATATTTAGACATCAAACAAGACTTCCGTGTTGTACAAAGAAAAGGAACAGGAAAACGTAGACCACTCAGCATGACTGCACTGGCTCCAGCGGGTCAGGAGGCTGCTTCTTCAGAGGATGAAAATACTCCATGCTTCCTGTGTTTCAGGAAGAAACTGGGTCCATCTTGGCGACATAAAACTCTGTGGTGCTTAAAAACAAGCGTGCTGCATATCCACACTATCAGTTCTGAGATTGGGGGTGGGGAAAAAAGGCTTTGGATTCCACTGCGGGGGGAAAAAGACATCAAGAGAATTAAATCATTAACTATTAAAACAGTAAAAAGTTAGGAGCAGGAATAAGGATGAGTTTTTCATTTACTCATCCTGGTTCATTTACTCATGCCTGTGTTGGGATACTTTTGCTCTGAAATCATGAGGAAAAGAAAGGCTTTGTCTAACCACGAGCTCAGGGCAAAAATATCCATTTGGCAGAATGGTTGTGTATGTAAAATATATTGTGAAGGAGACCATCAGCATACAGCTATGTCATATGAAACACAAGGAAAATTTTTTAAAATTTCAAGGGATGAGGTATGGCAGAATGGTCATTAGTTATTTATTTAAAACATTTTTACCGTGAACATTTCAAATACACAGACACACACGCATACATACACATACACACAAACATATAGTAAACATCCATGCCCCATGTCCCCACAGCTTCAGCAATTATCAGCCCGGTATGGACATTTTTAGAGTTACAGATACTTAGGCCATACAAAGCTTAGCCAAGCCTGACAGTAGTGCATTTGGCATTCTTTAGCACATGATTCTTCTTTTCTTCCCCTGCCGTTTGTAGCCACTATAAATCTACCAAAGGGAAAATGGGCCAAAGCTATGTGAGTGTGTGGGTGTTTTCCCATGCACTCTTTGTTTATTCACATAGTCCAGTCCTCAGGGAATTTAAAAAGAAAAAAAAAAAAGCTAGTTTCACTCTACAAGATCCAAAGAACTCAGCATTTTACAAGCTCTGGGTCATTAAACATTATAGTTACTGCCCTATGACGTCTGTAAGTGGGAAGTGTTATTATCCCCATTTCACAGATGAAGAAACTGAGGGCTTTTATAATTATATGTATCAGCCAAAGCCAAACTGTGCTGGCAAGAGAATCAAGGACTTCCAATAAAGCCCATTTATTTAACTTCTAGACAGCACTGTCCAATAGAAATATAATGTGAGTGATGTGTGTGGTTTAACATCTTCCAGTAGCCACATTAAAAAAAGTAACAAAAGACAGATGAAATTATGTTTGACATTATAGTTGATTTAGCCAATATGTCCAAAATATTATCATTCTAACAAGTCATATTTTAAAAATTATTAATGCGATAGTTTACATTCTTGTTTTCATACTAAATCTTCAAAATAGATGTGCATTTAACAATGAAAGCACATCTCAGTTTGGACCCACTGCATTTCAAGTGCTCATTTGCCATGGGGTGGCTGGTGGCTCCTGTACAGGACAGCAGAGCCCTTGACCATAGTTCTTCTCTCACAAGGCCATACTTCCTCTCACTAGACAGCTTATCCAAGACATGCCCTGCCTTTTTTTTGACTGTTTGGGACACCTTCAGTTTGGAAAGTAACATGAAGTCCAACTCTAAGAGGAAAGGTGAGAAACCGCCCACAAATTTAGAAAGTAGATTTATTGTATACTGAATTCAAGTTCTTATAGTTGAAGGGTTTAATAAAATTAGGAATGAGCCTGTGATGGGCAAGCAAATAAATTGCTCATTGTAGTATAAGAGCTGTGAAGCTATGCTTTTTGAAGTTAATACACAAATATTTTAAACATCTTTTTCTGTTGACAACTCAATAAATTCCACAAATTACAATAATGACATAGTTACTGAACAGTATGATTTTAGGGGAAAAAAATAAACCCCATTTAGCTCAGTCCTTAACGGTATTCACACAGACAGAGAGCGCTTTACCTCTTCTTCTAATTAGAGTGTACTTGCATTTCCCATGGTAGGGGGTTGCCCTTTGAACACTGACCTTTATATACCACACAAAACCACAAGCAGATTCATCTGAACCTCTCATTTATTTCACTGGAGGTCCCTGAATGTGGTGGTAACATCAAACAAAAAGTCTGAAATCTCAAAGTATTTCACAAAGTCAAAAATCCATGACAACCTAAGGGGAACTTAGCATTTAGGTCAAAGGGAGACAATGCAACGTTTCCATAGGCAAAAAAATGTAACTATAACCTCTATCCCACAAGTGTGTGTCACTGTGATGAATGAGAGCCTAAAGTGAAACAAATTGTTTGCAATCATCTAAATCACCTGACTTATTAGTGAGTGACTCTAGGGTTAAGGAAACCATTACACAAGAAATTAAAGGCTTGTAAGGTAATGCCAATCACAGGTTTAGAACTATTGTCTATGGCTAATCATCAAAGTATCTAAATATGAGGATACACATTGAATCTTCAGTTATTTCAGAGAATTATTTGAGGTAGACAGTTTATGAGTTGCCCCTATAAATGTTCAGTAATGAAAACCAATAATTTCACTGTATTTATATGTCTATCTATATATCTATCCATCCATCATCTATCTATCTATGGATTTACCTATTCATGTTCATTCCCAAACATATAATCATAAAACTATACTAGAGGGCATATGAATAGTTTAGAAAAATCTTAATATACATATACATGAGTAAAATAGAAAAGAATATGCCCCGTTTGCTGAATAAAGATCTATTTGTTGGATAAAGAAAATGTGGTAGATGATAGATAGATAATTATTCCTCATTAAAAAAGAAAGAAATCCTACCATTAGCAATAACATGGATGAATCTTGAGGGCATTATGCTAAATGAAATGTCAGACAGAGAAAGACAAATACTTCATCATTTCATTTATATGTGGAATATTTAAAAGCCCAACTCACAGAAAGTGGTTACAAACTTCCACTTTGAAGATAAATAAGTTCTGTAATGACTATAGTTAACAATACTGTATTGTATGCTTGAAAGTTGCTAGGAGAGTAGATTTTAAATGTTATCCCCAGAACAACAAAAACAAATGGTAATTATGTGTTAACTAACTTTATTGTGATAATCATTCAGCAATATATATATGTGTGTATCAAATCATCACACTGTACACCTTAAACTTACTCAATGTTATATGTCAATTTATCTCAATAAAGCTGGGAGGTGGGGGGGAAGATCCATTTGAGAGACACATTTTCTAAATAGCCTTCTTTTGAGCAAGGTTGTTTTTTAAATTCTTCAAATAATTCTTTTATTCAAATCACTTCAAGAAAAACAGCTCCAGAATTCACATCCATTTGGAAGGTCTAGTGATGAATTATGTAACTACACACTTATTTGAAAGTTCACATTAAAGGCTAATCAAGCAAGGATTTTGCCTTTTTGTTCACAGGATTCCATCCAACACTGTTGCTTTAGCTCTGATTCCCCAGACTTCTGCCAGAACACTACTATGTAGTTGAAGACATTCTTATTCCAAACAGCTTCATTTTATAAGAATCCCAGCATGAAGTGAAGTACATGCACCCACAAGAAACATGCAACACACATGCATCTGCACATGTCACACACCAACCTGGATAATCACCAATCCCAGTGGTGAAGCTGATGTAAACCTTACCTTTCCTGGGAGGCCAGTGAGACAAGGAATAGCCGATCTTGCCCATTTATTTCCTGCTTTCTTCCCAGAGGATCAGATCATCAAAGCTCTAGAATTGCCTCTTTGGGGATTTTCCTGATTCCCACTTGGACAAACTCTGGCCTCTCAGAGACTGTCTGAGAAGTCACCCTGATAAATCAATAGCTAAACAATTAGAAATTGCTCCTTCCTAGATAAACACGCTAGAAATTGTGGCAAATTACCACATCATCAGATTATTGACTTAATATGTTGCTCTTACGTTTGTGCCTTGTAAGAAAGAAAGAGAGAGAGAGGCAGGGAGGGAGGAAGGAAGGAAGGAAAGAAGGAAGGAAGGAAGGAAGGAAGGAAGGAAGGAAGGAAGGAAGGAAGGAAGGAAGGAAGGAAGAAAAAGAAAGCCTTTATTTCCTCTTTCTCTTGAATGATAATGTAATATTTATTTTGTATTTTGTCAAGCAACTCATCATTTTCTTTGAGCACACATATTACCATAAAACTGCATATTTTAAAGCATTGTGCATTTAGTAAGTTTATGGAGTCTGACAATGGCAAATAAAAGATCCCTAAATCCTAAGGAAATTTTCCACCAATAAAAATTTTGCTTTCACGGGAGCTGCCTTTTCTCCCACAGACATTTCATAATCTGAGGATAGGAAATCAAGGGGCCATTTGATGAGGCTGGATATCAAACAGATAGGCTGTCCCTCCCTCAGGCAGTTTACTTGGTGGCCCCACCTCACATCTGGATTGCAAATCTCCCTCCAGCCTGGCCCTTATATTCAGGCCACCAGGTTTACACAAAGAGACCGCCCAGCTGCTAGCTGGTAAAAGGCTCCCGGGGTCTCACGTGGTCCTTGACAGCTGCGTAATTCAGTGCAGAAGCCGTCCATGCAATTACATGTCCCTGTAGATTACAGTGTAATTACATGGAGGAGACGGAAAAATAATTGCTTGTAACTTACACTGTGGTTGAGAAGGCATAAATAATCACCTGTGCACTATGTAATGATGTGTGATCACTTTGCCACGACTGTGTCACCGCTGCCACATATTTAGATGATCAGCAGTGAGTGACTTCAGAAGAAAAAAAAAAACAAAACACAAAGTTTTTTGTAAACTGAAATGTAAAGAACCGAAGCCCTGACAGCTACACCTTGCCTTTTCAGAGCATTGCCTCCGGAAAATTTTTATAAGCCCTCCCCAGCTCCAAACTGCAGGCACAATGGGAGTAAAAGCCAGTAGTGTGATAAAGTGTTGCTTGATATGCACATTTCAATTTGGTTGGTGCCCTCTGGCCCCAATTTCCCAGACCCTGACTTTTGATCTCTAGAAAAGTATAGATAAAACTATCCAAGTTTTTAAAAATTCAACCTAATGCAGAAATGATAAATGATAAATCCAAGTTTTTAAAAATTCAACCTAATGCAGAAATGATAAATGATAAATCCAAGTTTTTAAAAATTCAACCTAATGCAGAAATGATATTTAAAATTTAACTTTTAAATTGTTTTACATGTTTAATTCATAACATCCTGGATATGATTTGCTAAGATTAAATCCTAATTCCCTTCAGCAACAATTCCTCAGTCTCATTCATTGTTTTAAATTAAAAAATAGAAACATTCTATGTCCAAACAACAACATGTAGTTTTAAGGAACTCTGCTGTATATGGGTAATTTATGCATAATTCACAATCAGCCACAAATTACTTAATCTACTTAGGGATAAAGTGGGGAAAATGTGTATATCTTTGCATGTTTTCTTCCAGATTTAAGAGTAGTGTTGTTTGACCTCTTTGTTTTAATAGCTCTTGTCTCAATAATTGATGAAGCATGAGAATAACTCCAGTATTAAATTAGAAGCTTTGGAATCCCATTTTAAGGTCCATTTTGATAAGATATTAAATTTATTCTTAAAAAATAATGATCTTTCCATTGGCGAATACAGCATTCTAATTATTTTAGAAGAGCAATAAAAATTCCTACAAGAAACTCAAGCTTAATCTCTCTTTCTAAAGGAGGCTGACTTAGAAAATCAATGTTAGTGAGCATGGTAGCTGGAATTACAATGAAAACATTGTTAAAACTAGTTTCAAAGCTACATAGTTGAAGAGAAATAAAGATTAACTTCTAAACAAAACCAAAACATTTGAAGCTGTTATTTAGTACGGGGGTTCAGAATCCTTTTTGTGCCCTGAGTCTTGGCAATCTGAGGAAGACTATGGACTCTTCAAAAAAAAATTTTTTTTTAATACATCTTTACTGGAGTATAATTGCTTCACAATACTGTGTTAGTATATATCCTGAGAAAACCATAATTCAAAAAGAGACATGCACCACAATGTTCACTGCAGCACTATTTACAATAGCCAGGACATGGAACCAACCTAAATGTCCATTGACAGATGAATGGATAAAGAAGATGCGGCACATATATATAATGGAATATTACTCAGCCACAAAAAGAAACAAAATTCAAAATGTTTTTTAAAACATAAGATAAAATACATACAAATACAAAGGAAACCAATTTTATGAATGCAATTAAACAAAAAGATTTGTGATATAGTAAAACACATAGTTTTTAAAAATTAATGAATTAATATGTGACTATTAAGTTAAATGAGTCTATCAGCTACTGCATTTCCAAAGTGGTGAGAAACATATATGAGATTTTAAGATACTGTAACCACTGTCACAAAACATGAAAATATCTATATTCTGGTACTGTGAGGTGTTGCTCACATTTATTACTGAAAGTAATGCTCTATTCTAGATAGAACTCAGTGACAATAAAAATGTAACTTCCCCCATCCTAATTCACAGATCCCCTGAATTCTACGTGTAGACCCTCTCTGGTTCTGCACTTACTAGGTTGAACGCACCTGATTTTATACTAGTTCCTAAAACAGATGAAGCACATAATTGTTTTAGTGACAACATTTCATTCTCACAATCCCTGAGATTAAAAGAAACAGCAGAACTATTTGTTTGTTTTACAAAGTTATTGGGAATAGAAAAACATTTAATGAAGGATCCACCACCTGTTATCCAAGGCAAGAGGGTATCTGGTACATAAAGCCTACTTTTCACAAGTATAAATTGTAAGCAGGATGATAAAACAGTATAGGGAATGATTTTACTTCCTCACACCTTTATTCCTTTACTTACAAAATAAAGCAATTGGAATGGATGACCCTCACCTGATATGCTAATTTTAATCTGTACTAATCTGAAATTGAGACGAGGAGGAAGCTATTTACCCATTCCTTTCTTTCCTCCACCACCAGGCTGCTTATTTAACCACTTCAGTGTTTCCCTTACATTTTAGTACAACTTGACATTTTATATACTGCAGGTACATAACTATAATGCCAACATTTGAACTTTCCAAACTCACTGAAAGATGTGAAATGCTATCTGCTTATATAGCCAGTCATGTTGGCAGGTGAGGGAAAATTCCTTTTCCCATATATAAATACCCCCTTCCACAAGATATTTTCTCCTGAAACTTCTAAGTGCCCATCTCTTGATCATTATGCCATTATTATTTATTGAGCTGTGAGAAGTGGTTTTCAGTACACACAGCAGAGAACAGATTTGCAATTTTAACAAGGCCCACAGATAATAAAAACATAAAGTTTCTTCTTCTAAAGCCAGGACAGAATGACTTTTTAGCCTGCAATATGAATGACTAAATGCTTTCATGTCTGAATTTATACATGGCTGTAAAATATATTCTGACTTTTTTTTTAGTCAGCCCTTTCATTTGTCTTAATTTCCCCAGGCAAAAATTAAACATCCCACATCATGTTCCACTAAAAATGGGAAGTTCAATCAGGCTGCAGCTCCATCTATTTCTTTTTTGACATCTGTCCTGAACACCATGTTCATAGTCGCTTATCTGCTCATGAAAAAATAAAACCAAACTACATCTTAGAATAGCTCCATGTATTTCTGCAATCCTTCCTCCAAATAAGGCAGGCCCATGTCCCTGTGAGGTAAGCAAGGGTGAGAATGACTAATTTCATTTTATAGATTCAGTCTTGTAGTCAATATATTTCTGGAGTTCTTACAATGATCAGTTCGTTTAGGAACATGAAATATGCACAGCACATGCCTTTTCTCAAAGAAGACACATCTAGTTTGGAGCATAACACAAAGAGATGAGTGCAATGCAAGGGACTCTTAAAAGTTAAGAACTGATATTAAGGAAGTTCTAGAAGAAGGCATGGGAAAAGAGAAACAATTTCAGCTTTGAGGCATCAGAAAAACTCATTGGCAGTAATTAAATTTGAAAAAGGCTTTGAAAATTAGGAGAAATTCATCAGGCAGAGACTGGAAATGAGCATTGCAAAAAGAGAGAACAGCATAAGCGAGGTTGATGAGGGGAAGAGACAATATGTATCTAAAGAACTTAAAGCTGTTATTATTGAGGGATAAGTTTAGGCTTATTATTCTTTAGGGGCATTTGGGAACATGTGGTTAGATCATGGAGGAATTTAAGTGCTAGAGTTAGGAGTTTGAAATTTAGTTGCTAAGTCATAAAGAATCATGGATATCTTAGGATCTAGGGAAGGTCATGCCAGAGTGGGTTTGGGTGAGACTTCTGAAAGCAGGAGGTCAGTTAGGAACTGACCTAACCCTAACCCTAAGCCTAAGGAGGAGATAAGGACTTGAACCAAGATGGTATTGGGAATAGAAAGGAATAAATACCAGAAATATACGTAAAGTACAAGAAAAAGGAGTGCAAGAGATGTTAAAGGACATGGTCAAGATAATATAGAGTTAGGAGGTGTGGGCGTATCTGTGATTGACCCAGGAAATACAGGTGGAATCCATGAGCAGTGATTTCCATTAACATACTCTTAGTGGTCCATTTCCCTGTACAAAGAATCAAGATGACTACAGAATATCTAAGATGTAGATTTCATTTAGAGGCTGCATTTTCAACTAATGTAAATTACAATCCACAGGAAGCTTTGAACTACTGTAAACATTAGAGTGGAAAAAAAAATAAGTAGCACAAGAGGTGAAAAAACAAAGTTATTCAAGAGCATTATGATACAGTGACTACCTGAGGAAATACAAAATATAATTTTAAAAACTAGTGCTATGTCAAAGTAAAAGCATTTAGTGTTAATCATAATCAATACACAGATTTATCATACTAACCGTGAAGACACTTATCTTTTCCCAAGATATATGTCTCGGTGGTGTCATAGTGGACATGCTCCATGTAGAAGACAGGTTTTAACTTCAGCCTTCAAAGAGGTTGGGTGACAGGGAGTATAGTTTTCTCAATGAGAAAACAAAGGCAGGCAATAACTATAAGACAAAAAGCAAGGAAATATTGGTCTAAATATAAAAGCTAACTAAAATTTGTTCATGAAGAAGCATAGATTGGAGCACCCAATTGAGCATAAAAAGCAGTGACTGTTTTATCTCTTGGCACTAGAAACACTCTCCAAACAGTAATTCCAAATGATTTTAAGACCTTGTACTAATAGAGGAGCAATTGTAATTATAACTCACTCTTTGGTTCTATCATGAACAAGAATTACTTTATAATTATGTGTTTTCACCTGTGAGGCTCAACATATTGAATACATAAAAATTAAAGAAAACTTAACTATAGTTTCGTAATATAATATAAATGTTATCAACCTTGACAACTATCTCTCAGGAAATAGGAAGTAGAAGTGGTGGAAGAAGGTGGTAGAAAAAGTAAGAACAAAAAGTGTATCTTACATAGAATCAAAGAAATATTCATAATTAGGGAAAAATAAAAAATGTTTAAGTATATAAATTAAAGATGTATGTAGTTAGTCAATGGAATTAAATAAGAATTAAATAGCTACCAAAATCAAAAAGAAGTGGAGTGGAGAGTAGGGTGATATGTAAGAGCTATAACCTTATCTTTCATTTAACAAAAGAATTAGAGAGTTTAAAGTTAATAATTCAAGAATAGCAGTATGACCTCATTATTTAAAGTTATGAAACTAAACACTGGATACACTTGAACAGAAATTTTAAAAGAGATTGCCTCTGGGAAATGAAACTAGGAGAGGGGTTAATTGTGAGGGAAGGGGCAGTTTCTTTTCATGATAACCCTTCTATTTGAGTGTTACTATGTAATATGACAAAATTAATTATAAATTAGTAAAACTGACATCTTAAAATTATAGAATGGAGAGGGATGTTTTTCTCTCTCCAAAGAGAGAAAAACATCTATTTAGCTTTTAAATCACAGGGGATCTTTTGGGAAAGGAGTAGAGGAAAGAAATACAAAAAAGACCAGACAATTTTCTGCCAATGCAATTGCCTTTTCTACTGAGGAAAAAGAAATAAAGTGAAGTAGGTAATGAGTTGGTGGAAGGGAGAAGTATAATGGAAGTATTCTGAGTATGAACCTGAGAGAAAGTACTTGAAATTGCAAGGTATGTATGTCTAAAATTATTTGGTCTAAGACAGAAATCTATTTCTGATGACAGCACATGAATAAAAACTCAAAACATGATGCTTGAAGTGGGTCTCAGAAGATTGGTAGATTGCTACATAGATCTCCTAATAAGCACCTATCCTATTCTTTAAAGTCTTTAAAACATATTCACCTGTAAATAGAGTGCAATACCTGTTAAATCAGGAATCTCTTCCCTATTTTTAAGCCAAGCCCTATGGAAACCTAAACAGAAAAGATAATCTCTTCTCAGAAGTGGATTGTTGGGTTAAGGAGAACAGGCATTTGTAATTTAGATAGCTGTTGCCAAATGCCTTCCACAGGGATTGCATCAATTTACAATCCCTCTTGCAAGGCATAAAAAAAAAAGCTTGTTTATCAGCTTTATCAATATAGATTTTGATTTTTGGAAGTTATTCATTGCAACATTGTTTACCATTGAGAAATACTGGAGGCATTCTAAATGTCCACTAATAGAGAAATTATAAAAATTATAATATAATGCACTATAAAAATATATAATGCACTATAAAGAATGAAAAATATTTTAATCTATTGAGATGGAATGATCTTTAAGGTATATTACTAATGAAAATATAAAGTGCAGAAAATGTGTGTCCTATTCTATCTATTGTATAAAGAGGGGAGGGGAGAATAAGAGTCTTTATTCATAGTTATCTGTACATGCATGTATACTCTGCAAGGACATACAAAAACTAAAAGACTACTTTGGTGGCTACCTGTGGAAAGGTGACAGGTAAGGGCTGAGTTGATGGGTACAGAAGAGGAAATGAGACTTTCCCTATATACCTTTAATGTTTTTTCTTTATGAACCTCATAAATGTTCATAAATTACTGAGTCAGGAAATAACACAATACCACTAGGTAGGTCTCTGGACTTGCTGTGGACACTGTGGGCCAGCTCAGAAACTAAAAGCTAATTGGTAATGAATTAATTGAAGATACAAACACTATTCTAGAAATTGGTTATGAATCACTCAAATTAGGGACATTAAGAGGCAAGTACATTATGGTATTCTGGGTATTTTGCTTCCTTTTTCACTTGTTTTTATTATTTGGGTTGATATATTTATTTCCAATATTATTGGATTTTTTCTCAATTCTTTATAACTTTTTAATGAAACTAATCCATCAGGTTATAATTCAATTTGGGAAATAAATAGACAATAAAATATTTTTGACACACACAGAATAACACAAAAAGAAAAATACAAGAGGGCAATAATACATTTTATTAAGCTGTATATATTTTATACAGTAAAAAATCTATTTAGTGTTTCTGTTCATAAAATAATCAGTAAAAAAAGGCTATTACAACTTAATAAAAATGTCATCCAAAATAACTTGGTACAGATTTTTCAAACACACACAAACTTTCAAAAGTCAAATACTATGAGTGAATATATATGTTTATATACTAAGTGTAGATTTTTTAAGTGATAATTTTAATAAATTTATAATTGTCTTCACAGTAATAGTTCTAAAAATGAAAAAACTATTAAAAATTTACGAAAATTCAAAACCCTTCTGATAAAAACAATCAACACAATAGTAACAGACAATTTCCTAACCTAAAAAATATATATTATTTCAGTCCAGAAGCCAGCACCATACTTAACAGGGAATCACTAGAGACATTCCCAGAAATGTCAGGAAAAATACAATGATGTCCATTATCACCACTAGTGTTTAACATTCTACTGAATGTACTCATTATAATTGTATACATGGTTAGACAAGAAAAAAATGAGCATAAAAATTGAAAAAAGGAAGAGGAGGGAAAATCATCACAATTTTCAGATGAATTGACTAAGTAGCAGATGAAACTCAAGGATTCAACTAAAAAAGTTATTGAATAAAGTAGTATTATTTCATGGAAATTAATACTTTCATATTCACAAATAGCAAACATTTAGAAATTCTATTGGAAAGAGCCTATGAACAATGGCAATAGAAAAGGTATATTAGCTAAGAAAAAAGAAATGTGCAAGATCTTTTACGAGGACTCAGTTTTTGCATCCATTTTTACAATTCATTAGGCTTTATCATTTGTTTACAAATCAGAAGCAATCATATTCATATGAAGATGAAAAATAAAATCAATACACAGATGAGAATTATTACATGGGTGTAGCGGATACTCTGATATTAAAAGAATGAAAAGATAGATCCTGATTGAATGGCCTTATTTAAAAAAGCAAAAATCATTTAAAATCAATAGGGAGAAGCAAGAAAGAATCCTGAAATTTGAACGGCAGGGCTGCAAAGTAGAAAGAACACAATCTACCTTAACCATGGAACTTCAAAATGTTTTGGTGAACTTTGCCATCTCTGTTTGGTCAACATCTTAGGAGTTTGTTAACTGTGACTAGATTGAACTGATGGACATAAATATTAAAAGCTACTATCATTTATTAATACATTGCTATGTATCAAGGCCTTGGGCTCCTAAAGATTTTACATATGTTTCTTCATAAAATACTTACAATACCCAACATAAATACCAAGAAACCATTATTCTCATTTTGCAGATAAGACACATGAGGCTCAGACAGATAAATCTCTTGGCCAAGGTCATACACAGGATACAAGCAGAGCCTGATCTCCAATTTGGGTCTCTGCCTGACACAGCACACCTGTGTTCTTTCCATGTAGTACACTGCTTTCTATTTTAGTCAACTTCCAATCATTCCTTCACACATCTATTTTTTTTTTTTAACCCAGAAGTTCAAAACTAAGAAAAGCAGACTCAAGATTCCTCCCCTAGCCTTCCAGGCAACAAGAAGGATAGGAGACATCAAAGGTATAAAAGACCTAGAAACTCTACAACCTTGAGAGTGGGTTGTAGAGTTACCTAGAAATAACATTTCCTGCATCTTCCCACAATAACAATACAAACAGAGGAAATGATACACTGACAGCTTTAATCTCAAAAAAAAAAAATTAGAACCCTTTAGCCTCTACTAGCCTATACTAGATCTATCTCTGTTGACAGTCTCCTTTTTTTGCATAATTATTTGTTCTTAGGGCAATGCTATTTATATTGGAAGTACTATTGTTTATTCTAAATATAAGAAGTGATCACTATATTTTTCCTGTTGTAAAAGACAGAATCCCCATTATATCAATAGCATGACAAGCATATCTTAAGTCAGAGGGAGCATTTTTGGATTGGAGCCAAAAGCACCTTCCCAAGAAAAATGCTTTGATGAATTAGGAAATGATCATTTGTGCCTTTATATTTTTCTTGTACCGAATTGTCTTTGATGGAGCTGAACTCTAAAGCATTTACAGACTATGTTTATAGGTAGGGGGTTTAATATACAATAATATTTGATTTGATTTTTATTCTCCTCAGCCCCTTTAACCTCTAGACTGTAATGACTTCCATATGGCTAGCCAAGTCTATTTTTAGACTGTTAATTATCCATCGCTATTTTTAGGCCTCTTCTTCCTTTTGGTTGCTGATTATTATAAGACTTAAAAGTGCCTTCTCAAATTTTAACGATGTTGTTTTTCTGCCATATTAGAAGCCAATTCTGTCATTGAATACTCCTCTTTCACTTCCCAATACCAATCTCCTCCACTTTAATTTTGCTCCCAGAAAATCAGCCAGGACAATATGGTTCAATATATTTGTCAAGGAGCTCTAAGTTATGTAATATGTTAGATAAATATCAAATAAGATGCACATTTTCAAAGAGATTCTGCCCATGTGGCTATCATTAAGTTGGAGAATAGTAAAACTGCCCGTTACAAAACTTTGTAAAATTTGGGTTGAAAAATCAAGTTTTGCACATGTGAAGCAACCTATTTAGAATTCTTATTCCTTGCCCTAGACAGATTTTTCTTATTTTAGAATACAAATATGGAACAAAAGTTGCCTTAGAGATCAATAAGATGGTCCAATTTCAGTCTTTAGAGACTCTGGCTCTTGCCTTTGAAAATTCCCAAGTATAATGACATCCCAGATTAGTCAGTCTTAATCTGTTCTTCGTCATGTGAAATTGTCAGGTTGTTTTTTTTCCTTTTCTTGCTGCTTGTGTGAGTGTGTATATATATGTATGTGTGTTTAAAGAATGACGTAGACTAAGAGCACTTGGGATTTTTGCAAATAGCTAAGGTTGAAATCCAGAATCTCTTCTTTCATGTGCTTATTACCTACAGTAAATTAAAAGACATCAATATGTTGTTCTAAGAGTCATGCTGTACTCTAATCAAGTGGTTTTTAGAAATTAGTCTATATCCAAATAGGAAAACAGCAAGGAATGGACTCTACTCTAAACCCACCCTATGTTACTTTGCAACCTTAAATCTCTTGTCAAAGCTGAATCCAACTGTCCATGTAATGTTTATCTGCCCTGTTTGTGGGGGATGGAGGGTTGGGTGTTTTCATTGGGAATAACTGTGAAAGTGGGGAATTAGGCACCACTGTAGTTTATAAAACACATTTACTGACTGTCTTTGTCATTGCATTTGATGGGATTTTTGTAAATTTTAATTTTATTGGAGCACAGTTGATTTACAACGTTGTGTTAGTTTCAGGTGTACAGCAAAGCGATTCAGTTATACATATACATGTATTCATTCTTTTTTAGATTCTTTTCTCATATAGGTTATCACAGAATGTTGAGTAGAGTTCCCTGTGCTGTACAGCAGGTCCTTGTTGGTTATCTATCTTGGACCTAGAGATTATCATACTAAGTGAAGTAAGTCAGACAGAGAAAGACAAATATCATATGATATCATTCATATGTGGAATCTAATTTTAAAAAGATACAAATGAACTTATTTACAAAACAGAATCAGACTTACAAATATCGAAAACAAACTTATGGTTACCAAAGGGGAAATGTGGGGGGGGAGGAATAAATCAGGAGCTTGGGAAAACCCATGCCTTTGATGTTTTTCATTAAATACAATATCCCCTGAAACGTGAAGGAACTCTTCAACAAGGATGAAGTGTATGAAAATGCATCATAAACTCGAAAAGAACTCACAAATAGGAGGAATTACTCTTATTCCCTTTAGGGCTGCAAGAATTCAAAATTTCAATACATTGACAAAGGGCATTTCAACATGAGGACACAGTCATGACAAAATTTTGAAACAAGGATATGTTTGCTTCTGCAGTTGGCTAATTCATCCTTGGTCTTTTAGAGAAATGTACTTCGGTGGGACAAAATAACCACATGTCTCTGTGTCCTTTTTATAAAATATTCATCCCATGGGAGGATACCCCTTTAAGAAAGGTATTGAGTGGTCACATGACCTATGTGCCTTACATGGTCCACTTCAGGTGGCATGGACTATAATATAAATCTTAAGTGTTTCTTTTAAAAAATTCCTCACCTAAGTCTTCATATGAAAGAGTACATAACACACAACACTATAAAAAGTTACCTGTCATCTGGCTAAACAATCTTTCCAGGACTGATCTGAATTAAAACCTGATAAGGCATTAATCCAAAAAAAGAAGGAAAATAAAAGGGGGGTTGGGAATTCTATCTTTGTTTGACTTCACTATGGGAAAAACAGTCCTCATTTTGTAAATTTAAGATTTCTAGTAAGGAATGTTTTAGAATAAAATACCTTATTACAATATCTTACTTTAAATGAAAATTTAAATCTGCCCCTTGACAAAAACCCAAGGAGATGATACAGACACCAAAGAGAAAATTTTAACATTTTATTTCCAACCTACCTGTCCATTAAAAAACATAATAGGGCTTCCCTGGTGGCGCAGTGGTTGAGAGTCCGCCTGCCGATGCAGGGGACACGGGTTCTTGCCCCGGTACGGGAAGATCCCACATGCCGCGGAGCGGCTGGGCCCGTGAGCCATGGCCGCTGAGCCTGCGCGTCCGGAGCCTGTGCTCCGCTACGGGAGAGGCCACAGCAGTGAGAGGCCTGCGTACAGCAAAAAAAAAAAAACAAAACAAAACATAATAAACATAAAAAAGAGTGAGTTTAGGTCTAAATTTAATCTGTAAGAACAAAATGCATGACTAATAACTTTCTTAGATTTTAACTTCTCTGTTTATACAGCAAGGATAAAATAGACCAATTTTCATTTTGACTGCACAGAGCATGATTTATTGCACAATTCAGCTTTGCTGTCACATATTTTCTGTCAGTGGTCCACTGGGTGAAATCCCCAACTACAGGAATATTAATTTATGCATCCATTTACCTAGCAAATATTTAGTAATGCTCTGTAACCCAAAAATCAGCACAAGGAATCATTGGAGAAATTAAGGCAATTTCAGAAAAAGATTGAGGAAGCTTCTGGAGCAGTAAACTGCCCCTAAGAAGAAATGGAGGCATACTGTAGAATCACAATGATAATTATACCAGTTGCGATTACTTAAGAAGCTTCTATGTCGTTTATAATTTATCAGTATTTCTAATGCTCACAATTACCCGGTGAGATATGTATTATTATTCCCTTCTTTACAGTAATAACTAATAACTAATGCATAGGATTTGGTAAACCAAATAAAGGACAGTGACAGGTTTCAAACTTAGGTCTGTCCTCAAGTCTATGCCTTTTCCACTACACAATACTATTACTGTAAAAATAAATATGTTATGGCTTACTGGTCACATACTCTATAATAGACACTCTACTAAGTTCTTTAATTATTTTATCTCATCTAATCCTTCCAACAAGCCTGTGAATTAGGCACCATTATCATCATGTCCATATTTATTATAGGTGATGAAACAGAAACATGGAGACATGGGCCAAGGTCACACGGGACGAAGGGAAGTTGGAATGTGAACATACGTATCTGGCTACAAAATCCTCTTTTATACTGCCTTCCCAACAATGGACATGGTAGATGTAACTGCATGATGATAACGCCAATGTGAAGTTGGAAGTGTGATTCTGGTGCGCTAAATTATCTTGCAATGAACCATATTTCTTTCCTCCAGGACAGAGACAGTAGCGTCTGATTGCTTGACATATCAAATCCAAACACATCTATGACATATGCGAGGTTCACTGCCATACCCACCCCATCCCAGATCCCGTCAACTTTATTTCTCAGCACTGCTCCCTTCCAGAATTTCCCAAGATCCACTCTATGGAATATCAATGTGACTCAAGATGACTGAACAGTGTCCTAGTGGCAAAAGATTTCGTAGTCACAGAAGTTTGGGAAATGCTCAGCTCCACACCTTGTTTTGGGGGGATTGTTTTATTTAATTTTTATAAATAGCAGTACTTCTCAGGGATCTTTAATCTAATGTAGGCTATGAACTTCTGAATTCTGAAAATAATATGCAAATTTCTTAAAGTTATTTAATCCCCAAACTTTATCTACTTATCTACTGTTCATAGGATGTTAATTTCTGCAGGACCACAGTCAAGTATATGTTAGTCTATGTGTCCACACTTACTTATTTATGCTCTTGAGCCCTGAGCTCTCTCTCTCTCTCTCTCTCTCTCCCTATTCTCTATCCATGAAATGCCTTTGTCTTTTTCTTCTGTCAACCTAGGTCTTTCACCTCTTTGTTAAATCTCACTCAAAATCTCTCCTGGAGAAAACCATCCCCGATGCATTTTACCTCTTGTCTTCCTGTTTGATTCTCACAACACCCATACTTTTTCTGTAAAAGGTTATTTACAATGTCCTGTGACTAAGGCAGGCATACGCATCTTTAACCAAAGGAGTGTTCTATATGAATTTAAGAAACATCATTCGGCTTTTTTTTAAAAGTAAGTTGCTGTGCCTCTATTGTGAAATATCCAAAGAGGATAAACTCTGGACTGTAGGTTCCTTTCCAGGAGAGGCGTCTTCTCTTTCGATGTTGTACCCCCAGGCCCTGGCAAAGAGCTTGCCATAAAACAGGGGCTCACCATATTTGCCCCAACTTTAAAAAGCAAATTTTTTTCTTAGGAGAGATAGAACTATATCTAAATAACCATGATATGAGGCAGCAAGTCATGTTAGAAGGACGATCTCTGGGGTTTTTGTTTTGTTTTGCATTGTGTTGTGCTGTTTTATGGGAGGCTGGGTTCCCCTAGAAAGCAGAGGCTGAGACAAGAACCTGTGTGCAAATAGTTTATTTGGGGAAATGATACCAAGAATGGGAGGAGAAAACTGGGAAATTTTGGTCCATAGTGCATTGATCACTGCTCTGACCACCTGGGGCTCAACCCCACTGGCAAAATTTGAAGAGCCTGAGAATGGGCTTCAGAATGGTCTGCTTAAGAGATGCACTAGCTTTTGTCCCCCATTGGCTAAGTGCTGCCCCACAGGGTGTAACCATCTGGCCCTTCCAGGCAATGCACATTTTGAGTACTTCGAGGTTCTTGTCCCAGGGCAGAAAGCAAGAAATATGTGATGTAGCTGAGGTGGACACCATCAAATTAAGCCTGCCCAAAGCCAGATGCATCAGAAATGATTAGAGATGAAGGTGGACTGAGGGTATGAGAGAGTGCCCAAGAGATGGCTGGCTTTATGTCGCATCTGCTTTCACTCAACAAAGCACTGCCCCTTTGCAAGCCCTGCCTGGTGAATGGCATGGGCAGCTGAAAGAGTCTTACCTGGGCCAACAGCAGTAGAAGAGCATTGGATGAAAACCTCTGAGAAAGAGAAACAGTATTTCAGAATGACATTTAGCAAACAATTGCAGCAAACAAGTTGGCGGATGCAAGTACTTCTGTATCACTGATTCTGTTTTGTGTTAACAGCCAAATACTTTTATGAAAAAGTGCATGATCTTATCTTACCTGCTATTTGATAGTCAAGAAAAGTCCTAAAAGCAAAGGCAGCCCTCATGCATTTCCATAAAATTATAGACATCATTTAATGTTTTCAAAAGGCAGAAAAATATAAGTTTATGTCCCAAAGTACCCAAGCAGATGGTGAAATTACCATGAACTCAATTACATAACGGAGATTCTACTGACTTTAGCAAAGAGAGAAATAGTAGAGACAACGTCTTAAGTTTTGATTTTCTCTAGATGTCACAGAACATCTGGTAGATAAGAGTTTTGATTGGAATACCAATTTTTGAAATTTAAATGGAATTAAATGAGAAATCGTCACCCAGTCTATGTCTCCAAAGTGGAAAGACAGAGGTAACATGAACATTTTTTCATGTAAAAGTCAGGAGAGAATAAGAGAGAGAAATCCTCCAGAAGGGAAGAAACATCAGAGAAACACATGAGAGCCTGCAAGGACCCAAAAGTGAGAGAGAGAATAAAAAAACAACAACAAAAACTTGCTGCTTATCCTTAATCACAAGTGACTTATTTAAATAGACAAAATGACAGGTTGACCTCTATCTATTTTAACTGCCAAATCCTATCAGCAGGGTGTGATTATCTCCCAAGACCACCTTCTGCGGGGGGTAGGGGGGGTCTCAAGCCTGCCCTGAGAATCCCTGGCATTTCTTCCTCCATCCAGAAATCCGGAATCCTTCTAAGGAAACATTTGTGGCCATTAAACCAATTGGAGTTGAACCCATGTACTAAAGGTTGACAGGACAATTTATTAATGTGCTGTATAACCAAGTCTGGATTAAAAAAGAAGGTCTGGCACAGATTTTTTTTCTTCTTCCTTTTTTTTTTTTAACTTTTACAAGATGTTAGTACCTTTGAGATCTCTATCTAAAGGAAGACAAATAGCAGTTTCTGGCCTAGAAATTCCTGTTCTTAATTTAAAGAAATTCATCTTTTATTTCAAAAACAAAATTAGAAGTAATTAAGCCCCTGGAAAATTTAACTAAAATTGTCCCATGAGTTAAAAAGAAAGAGAGCCAGGAACATTATAAAATAGCAGATATACGTTTTGCAACCACATAACCAAAAAGAGCTAAAGTTGTTCCTTCAAATTAAAAAAAAAAAGCCACAGTCTTATGAGCCAGCCTTTTACAGACAGATAAGTAAATAATTAAACTTTTCAGTGTGTGTTTGCTTGCTTAATGGAACAATTTTCCAGGTAAAATGAACTAAGTGTGTGCGTGTGTTTCTTATCTGGGAGAATAGAATATGTTGTAATGGCTTTTTATTTTCCAAAAAATTAAATTGGGAAGGAAGATATAAATATCTGTGAAGAATTAAGAAGTAAATAAACCTGCTATTTACTGAATATGTAAAAATTTTGTTCTATGCATTCAGCCTCAGCAACTTCCAGGATAAAATCCAAACCAAGGCAAATGACTTTATGTATTAATTCAAACCTTTAAAGATGTATACCTTTTCACATCAATCAAAGAGGTGTCTTGAGTTAAATTCCCAAGAAGCTTGCTCTGCAAATCAGAAATTCATTTTCTGAATCATCCAAACATAAATGTTTAAAATCTTTTGTGAATAAAATTATAGGATTCCCAGGCATTAATTGGATAATTGAAATCTCTTAAATCAGTGATTCAGGCTACGCTTTTGGTTTCAAATGGTTCTCCAGAGCAAGGAAAATCTCTTAGACTATGATATAATGCCATCCTATTGCTCTGGCCTTGCCTAAAATATATTATCCATGGACCATCATAATTTTTCCCTTAACTATACAATTTAGCATTCCAGGCATTAATCTCTGTTGGATTAACAAAGAAAACACTTCATATTAAAGCAATGAAAAGTTGTTTATGTTGAAAATGATGAAAAGGAAATTTTCCAATATTTTAACTTTTCAAGTCCCTGGTCTATAAAGAAAACATCCCAAGATAAAATGACATTTCACTTATCCTAAGTAAAAGGAGGGAAAACACACACACACACACACACACACACACACACAAGGGAAAGCACAATACATCCTATGTGGACTTCAGGGTGTTTTCTTTGTTCTTTTTAGTTCAAGATGAAACAGCTGTTCGGTGTTTAAAATAGCATCTCACATTTAGATCTTTTTTCGCGTCAAAAGGAAGCTATCTTATCCTTCCACTTTGCCAATGAGGAGTAAACACTCATTTCCTACATATATTATTCATAATGCAGACTTGTGAACTTTTGCATCCAGAGTTGGACTCACCTCTGTCCTACTCGGTTTTGAACCTTCCTTCCCCTGACCTCATCAATGACCAGAGTACCCTGAAGGTCATCTTTTCCTTTAATTCATTTTTTAAACACTCATTTCCTTATTACAATCTAGCAGCTCTGACTAATCCAAGGGTTGCTCCTATAAAAGGTGGAGATGACAGTTATTTTATGACGTTTTATCAGTGGGCTGATATGAGTGTCTCAAAAGAAACTTCTTAATGGCAGTGAAATATTTACAAGGGTCTCATGTTTCCACTCCTTCATTCAGAGAGATGGTTCTGTAAGTACCTGCCAATTTGATTTGAAAATCACATCTTCTTTCTTGGGAAAAAAAACAACAAAACACTTTTATAGCTAGCAGATCTCAAGCTGATAAATCTAAGTAGCTTGAAACAAGCTCAAAGACCCTTAAGGCACAAAGGCAGAAAGATGTATCTCTTTCAAAGGTGTCCTTTAAAATAAATTTTCTGCCCTTAATTTTGGGAAGATTTTGAAACCTGTCACACTAAAACTGAATGGCCCACTTAGGTTCAATGCAAGCTCCACCCTGCCCAATTCTCAGCTCCATTACTGATTTAAAAAAATAAAAAGTAAGTGCCTATTAAATTAAAATGTCCCCCGAAAAGAAAACAACTAGTAGAATATAGGAATACAAGAAGAAACCAGGAATTTTTCTTCTCTCACATATTCAGGTGGCACTGCAGAGAGATCATAATGGGGTTGTTATATTTTGTTTTTCTAGAAATACAAATAGTTTCAAGACCTGTATTCAAATTATAAACCTCTTTATTGAAATGTTAAAGCTGGGAAACAGTCATACAGTCCAAAGAACGAACTTTGGAAATTAACTAGTTGTAATCCATCAAGTTATAGATAAAGTCACTGAGGCCCAGAGAGATTAAAGGTCTGATCCATTGTAAATCAGTAAGATTTTGCTATTTGTTGAATGAATTATGTGATTGCTCTGTCACTCTCTTGAATAAGAGAGAGCCTGGGACACTGGAAATAAGCCAGAATAATCAGAATTGTCAATTCAATTTTTAAAAAATTTTAACATTGAGATAATTGTTTACTCATCCTAGACTAGTTAAAACTGAAACAGCTAAAGGATGAGGGTTTTTTCGTTTTTGTTTTCCAATGAGTTATTTTGCTTCATGTGTGATGCCCTCAAACTTTATACAGTTCTACTAAGGAAAAGATCTTGTCCATTATTCCATATTTCCTGCCTACTTTTGAATATTTGTTCGTTCAAATATAGCTTTCATATCCTCTAAGCTCCTCTATGAAGCCATTTCTTTTCACAACAAATGATCTGAATTTTATCTCCAGACATTTTAGGAGTTTGTAAAACATGAATATGACAATAGTCAAAAGAGAATGGGAATTCATTTCACAATGATGTGTAACCTTTCCCTTTTCCCATCTTTAAATACCACTGTTTTCTTCTGGCTACCAGTGCTGGGCTTTTATTCCCTATTTCTCATTTTGCCCACTAAGAAAATGGGGCAGAATCTAAAAGAATGGGCCATGTCTGAGATCTGGCTGGTTCCCACCCTATGGAGACCCTGTCTCGCCCACGCAAGTGGCACTCCATAACCTCACTTCCACTGACATTTTTTTTTTTTTGCATCTTAGAAAAACTGGACACTAGGAAGTATGTATACCCCCAGGATCTTGAATTTATCCAATCAGGCCTTACTCAGCAGCTCAATGTCTTAACGACCCTGGCAAAATGACATGGGTCATATTTTCACATGGATGAACTGTTCTCAGACAATTTCTCCAGTGTATGAGGCACAAACAGGCTTTTCTTCAACATCAGGCATGCATGTCTTCCCCGCCTCTTGCTTTATAACAAACATATGTATTGTGGCCAGTGCAAGAGAAATTCTATTCCCCATTAATGTTTGAGTTTCTCTCCTACTCAACCCCTTTCTTTACCCCCATCAGATGTCTCTCTCTCTTGACATTTCAAGATATCAAAAAAGTGAAGGACCTCTGTCCTGATTTTTTTTTCTTTTTTTTTTGCCTGTGGAGATAGATAACAATGTGTAGCCAATTCATTTTCCCCTGCACTCTTTCTACATAGGAGTCTGAGGCAAGAAGGAGTATCAGTTACCATAGTCATCTCGGCACTTAAAAATCTGCACCTTCTTCCTCCATGGAAGAGATCATTGCTGTTTGGAGCCACTCCATTTCATGAGATGCCAAGTTTGGGGCATTGTTACAAATTAAAATTCTAGATATAACTATACCATAATTGCTGCTAATTCTGCTTTCAAAAAAGAATGACATCCCCCAATAATCCCCAAATGTATCACCATTTGACATCTAAATAATACAACATCCTATACTGCACTATTGCACATAGTAGATAATCCATAAGTATTGTTGAATAAATGAATAAGTGAAGAGGAATCAGACAAGCAGGAATTTCTTATTTGTTTTTCAGTTATACCACATGATCATTTCTTATAAATTTAAGTAACTCTAAAACATTCCTTCTTGGAAAAAGAAAAGTTTAGTTCTTTAGAGGAAAAGATAGTGTAAAATATGTCGCAGGGAATCAGACTGTTTACTCCCAAAAGTAACGAAAAAGAAGATTTTCCCATGACGTCATGCAGACAATGTGTTTCAAAAGATCATCCATCAGGAGCTGACTGAGTGCATGTACTTGATGGTTCGACTTGGCTGTCATTCAGTACCCTTGTTCACAAACTCTTTCTTTCATTTCAGTTTCCTTCTAATGTCAGCATGATTAATAATAGGAAACTGGTCCACAGAATCATTGATCTGAATGGGAAAGGAAAGACAGTTGTCAGCTTTATAAGAAGTTATCGATTTCTTCTCCAAAAGGTAATTTGTTATGAAAAGATTGAAGGATCATGCAAGACCGTCTCTCAAAAAGAAATTACAAAGTATGAAATCCAAGTGATGATACCAGAAAAAGAGTCTCAAGATCCTTTGTGGCTATACTACACTTATCAGTGTGTTCTGTTTGAATTGTGTCTGGAGTTTATTTTCTGGATATAGGCATTTGCATCTGTTTTGAAATAATCCCCTGATAGGTTTCCCATCATCAGTTTAATGACCCAAATTTTATGACCCTCTGGGGGCCTGGAACACTGGGAGGTGCTTTAATATCAGTTGTGAAACAGAAAAAGAAAAAGATCACATTTCTGTCTGCTCGAAACAGAGAAATGCCTTAATGGCATATCCTGTTTTCTCAATACCCACCCTACCCATGAGCAACTTTTGACCTTTCTAGGAAAAAGTGTGAGTACAATCTAATTCTTTCCCAATGATAAAAAGAAAATGATTGTTGGAAGCCAAGATAATTACTGGAGAATTCAAGAAGCCAATGAATTCTTCACCACATTTTTTAGAACAAAGGTGTACAGCCTATCTGGGGAACGACGTGAAATAATCTGAACACCTTTAAGATAACAGTCCTGAAATATGTAAATCAAGGAAGAAGTCCATTTTCAATGTTCATTTCAGTTCTAGTAGTTCATTAATGTTTCTTTTTAATAATAGCATGAATGTGGGGTTCAAGCGCACTCATCCAGGTAGTTATAAATTATCACAGGAGTTCAAGAGTGGTGTGATGGTAACAATTGCTTGTCCATATCTCTGAACTAGACATGTCTCAGCCGACATGGCCAGAAGGTGGAAATTGAATCCATGAAGGATTGCTGCAGTAGTTTTATAAGTGCAACAAAAGATACAAACAATAAATGCTGGAGAGGGTGTGGAGAAAAGGGAACCCTCTTGCACTGTTGGTGGGAATGTAAATTGATACAGCCACTATGGAGAACAGTATGGAGGTTCCTTAAAAAACTAAAAATAGAACTACCATATGACCCAGCAATCCCACTACTGGGCATATACCCTGAGAAAACCATAATTCAAAAAGAGACATGTACCACAAATTTCATTGCAGCTCTATTTACAATAGCCAGGACATGGAAGCAACCTAAGTGTCCATCGACAGATGAATGGATAAAGAAGATGTGTCACATATATACAATGGAATATTACTCAGCCATAAAAAGAAACGAAACTGAGTTATTTGTAATGAGGTGAATGGACCTAGAGTCTGTCATACAAAGTGAAATAAATCAGAAAGGGAAAAACAAATACCGTATGCTAACACATATATATGGAATCTAAAAAAAAAAAAATTGGTTCTGAAGAACCTAGGGGCAGGACAGGAATAAAGATGCAGACTGCAGATGTAGAGAATGGACTTGAGGACACGGGGAGGGGGAAGGGTAAGCTGGGATGAAGGGAGAGAGTGGCATGGACATATATACACTACCAAATGTAAAATAGATAGCTAGTGGGAAGAAGCCACATAGCACAGGGAGATCAGCTCGGTGGTTTGTGTCCACCTAGAGGGGTGGGATAGGGTGGGTGGGAGGGAGACACATGAGGGGGGAGATATGGGGATATATGTATACATATAGCTGATTCATTTGTTATACAGCAGAAACTAACACACCATTGTAAAGCAATTATACTCCAATAAAGATGTTAAAAAAAAAAAAAGATACTAAAGAATGGTAACACAGATACCTTGTGTTACCCTGAAACTCCCCCATATTAACTTCAAAATGTCCCCAGAGTACTCTTTGTCAAGTGAGAGGGAAACTGCTCACTGCCTGAGATCCCGGCCTTCCAGGTCTCCAACACAGCCAGACAGAACATCATGCAATTACTATCCAGAGCTGTAAGCTGTGGCTGGAAAAATGGCCAGAGCCTACAGAAGTGATTTCTTCAGAGAGCTCACAGTAAGGAGAACAGGGCAAACAAGTGCTTGGGCCCTTCTTCCATAACACCTGCAGCTAAGCACACACTGGGAAGTCAGAATAACTCAGAGCCCTTCTTCAGAAAGTCACTCTGTGGTCCTGTTTCCTCCCCTATAAAGCAATGATCAGACCACTAGAGTAGTGTACGTGTAGAGTCACAAGCAACAGGGATTTGTGTCCCACACAGTTTGATTCCCTCTCAAAAGTCATGAAAAAGTGTATATCAAGCAAATATGGAAAGTTATCTGGCTGAATTCTTAAAAACATTGACTACGTTAAATATTTTTCAATTCTTGTTTATTAAAGTCATCACCCTCGGAGATTCCAGCACAGTATGTCTGTTGATACAAAAACTTGGGAATTCCTTTTCAGGGGTCAGATGGTTTTTTCAATATTCTGCACATTGGTCAGTCTTCAAATGTGAACCTGGTTTTTGTAAGTGAACAGGCATCATTAAGTATCAATTGTGTAAATAAAGCAGGTGATGGAAGTGGGCAAAACTACAAATTTGGATCAAAAATGAAGTATGACTATAAATATAACACAGCTGATTTTCCTCTGCTGATCACCAGCCAAGCCTGAGGGCAATTCCAAGGTTGAAGCTATGGATGAGAGGGTGATCTGACAGGGACAGCTGTCATCCATCAGCCCGTTGACCTTCAGGGTTAATTCACCTGATCTGGCTGGATGACTAAGGGTCATCTCCACTCGCCCTCACTACCCCATGGGCATCTCTTTTGAAACTCCTTGAATGATAATAAAAAGAAAAGGAGAAGAGAGCCCTTCTTTCATCAGGAATGGCTATTCATTCTTTCAACAAATGTTTATTGGGTTTCTTCTATATGTCCAACATTGTCTAGTATGTGCTGGGGAACAAGACAGATTAGACTCCTACGCTCAGAGTAAGGACTCAGAGAATAAAAAGGAAGCAAAATTAGCAAAAGTTGTAAATGGCAATACATGTAATGAAGAAAAATATGGGGACATCAGATAAAGAAAGCCATTACATCAGGAGATTAGACAGAGCAGGCCTCTCTCTGAGAAGGTACCATTTCTGCTAAGACCTCAGTGATAAAAAGGTACCATAGAAAATCACGAGGAGGATTTTCAGGCTGAGGGAACGGCAAGTCTAGAAGTTCTAAGATAGGATGAGCTAGGTGGGTTTTTTTGAACTTAGTAGTCAAGTACCACATGTCAAAGTATAATGAACAAGTCCTATTATACACATAAGTAGCTGTATTCTCCTGCCACAAGCATTCTGGAAAGTCACTGGCATTCTCAAAATGTTTTGACCAAAATCAACATCTGAGCAATTAAGTATGAACCTTCACAAGGTAACCACTTGGAAAGGGACAATACTCCCATGAATAGAAATATTCTCTAGTGTTAGAATGAAAATGAGAGATTCCATCAGAGTCATATCAGTAGAAGTTTAAAACGTTTTAAAGAAGACGATAGTGGCCAGTATTTAATTTGGGATTTTTTTCTAGGCCTACACATTACTTCCTGCTCAGGCAAGCTTGAGAAGATGGGATCAAGGGAGTTTTGTGGTCCAGTGAGCAAAGGATGGGAAAATCAGAAAGATTCTGAGTTATAATCCCAGTTGAGCTACCAGGTGACCTTTAGGCAAGTCATTCGACCTCCCTATGCCTCATGCTCCCAGCTGGAAAATTGGATAAGACCAGCAGGATATCACTGAAAACCAGATGCTACACCAAACTCAAGCTTTCCCAGCTAAATAAATTACCACGAAAGAGACAGGGGGGCGGGGAGGGAGGGGCAGTGTCCAATCTATCAGCCTATGTGAAATGTACAGTTAATGACATTTGGCCATTCTTTATATTTAAAAGTTATTAATCTCTCCCATATTCATCAAATCAGATTAATAAAATGAGTAGTTCAAACAAGAGTACTATTTCCTGAAATACTTAGAGATGTCATTCTAGCTGGAATCTATTTTGCCACAGCAGATTTGCAGGTTAATAACTGCTACAATTCCAGTCTTGCCTCGTTACACCTTCCCATGACAAGTCATGCCAGTGTCAATGACACACAGCTAGAACAACAAACAGAAGTCCGAAACAGGAGTTTATTTCCCCATTTTTCAAACAAAGTAAACTTGCAGTTTCTATGTGAAACTGAACAATGATGTTTTGTGTCTGGGTATTAATACGATATTTAAATGGAGAGCAAAAATCCCATCACTCATTAGAATGTTTCATCTATATCAATAATGAGAAACTTTTTGTTTACGAAGACCAATTTAAGAAATGCAAACATTTTTTAAAGTGGGATTTTATTTTTCAGTTTAAATGAAAACACCTTTATTAAGTCTTATGGGAAAAAATATATATTCGTTCAGTTAAATTATCTACTTTACTGAGTAAAAGAATGTTGCTCAAGAAACTGACACTGCTTTACCTTGATGATAAAGTTAATATTTGAGTATATTTTACAAACTAACAATGCTTTAATTCTACATGAACTTGGATCATCATCTGTGTGGAGACCTGCTCAACACAGGTGTATATCATTGAAACCATCTGCATGTTTAGAAACATCCAGGTGCCTCGTTTAATTTTTAAATTTCCACTTGGATATTTTTGACGTCATGTGAACATTCATAGAAAGGAGATTAATTAAGCAAGCTGAAGGTACTGAAAATACTGCTCTGGGTGCCAGCATATGCCTAACATCACTCCAAAGGATTATACACATAGAGTGTATGTGGAATGAAAAATCATTTATTAAAACTTCATTAAGTGGGGACTTGGGGGGAAAGCAATGACATCATCTAGGATTGGGCTGTCTCTGAATATGACAGCTTTTGTGTGGTTGCTTTCCTTTGAGCTCAGCCAAGTGATGCTCCAGGCAGATGCTAAGGTTGCTTTGTTTTGTTTTTAAATTAAATGTTGCTGCTGTTTCTTTGATCTTAATCCTGATAAAAGTATTTTTTCACCTTAGAGCAAGTTTTTGTTTCTTTAAAAATTCCATGGACAGTATTGATGATGGGTTGAGTGGCTGAAGTTTATGCAACTAAGTGACCTTGGTAAGGTCACCTAATAGCTCAGAGACACATTCTCACTCATTTATAAAATGAAGGTAATAAAATGTTCTCAACAGACTTTAATAAGGATCACCAAAATAAAAATGGTTTTCCAATTATACCATGTTATAGAGATGTTGCTTCTTATTGTTGTAGACTGTGGTTTCACTTCATGAGTTTGCCTTGAGGGGGTTACGCAACTGGGTAGCTCTTCTTCCCCTTCTATGTACAACCAAGTAGGTGCCTGACTGGACCTGAATCAGTAGCTCTAGAAGAAACAGACAGGCATCTTCTGAGATGCCCGAATCTCGGAGAGCCAGCTCAGGGACCACAGGGACCACACGGAGTCACAGCAGTCTGTGCATACACATCCTATCACCTCAACCTGTAATTATCAGCTAAAGCCCTGCTTTCAAGAAACAGCAACAGTAAATAACCAGCATTATTTAATATGTACACAATCAAGTCCTGTATACTTTTCCCCTGATCATTTTCAGTGGGTCATTATCCGTTTTGTTCTTAAACACAGATAAAGATTTGGAACAAATCTTGCCAAAGAAAAAATGGTGATAATAATAACTAAGTGAGAGGGAGACAGAGAGGAAGAGAGAGAGAGGGGGAGAGTTTGAAAGGAAGAGCGAGGTAATTTTTGGAAGAGGGAAGGGTAGGGAAAGGGTAGAGTGAACCCCTGCAAAATCATGAGTGGGTACACCAAGTGTACATTTGGAGCTTGTGTAGAAATTTATAAATCAATAGCAGTCATCTTCAGAAATCAAAGTACTCATCACTAATTATCATACAATACTATTGAGGTGCTTTAGGATAGAGAAGTGTTTTGTTGTAACCAACACTCCTATAGAAAGAAAAATTTTAAAGATCTTTTGAATGGAGGTTTGAAACACTTAATATGTCCAAGTTTTTAATAGCCAAAACAATTAGGTAAGGCTTGGAGGGAAAAAATGAGTATGTTCTATTTTAGCATGTAGCTGGATGATCTCTTATGGCCATTTTTCTTCTCCCATACTAAGGCATTATCTTTTTAAGAATTTTTCATATCTCTCTCTATTTTCTTGGCTCTAAACCCATTACCACCACAGTAGTTATATATGGCAGCTTGGCTCAGAGCTATGGTAAATAATGCTAACGCATAATTCATTTTCAATGAAGAGTTGTTAAAATAAGTGGAATATGGGTATGTCATCATAATGGAAATTTCTGTGTAACACATGGATTTTAAAATCTCAGCATGGCAACATTTGATAAGACATAGAGCCACTCAAAAGAGTGAAAAGACATGGAAATTTCTTTGAAAAAAGTGAGTGTTGGATGTGAACGTACAAAATGTATTTTTTCAGGTATTACGTTCAGATGCTACCAAAACAACTCATTTAAAATCTCATTAAACCAACTACTTTACATCACTTGGAGAATGAATTCAGTATTTTATTTCCCTTTTATAACTTATAATTATTGGAACTAGTTTGCAGATATGGACAACCTTAGTCATAAGGTTACCCATAAAAAGATGTGATACATGACTCTTTTTGAATTATGGTTTTCTCAGGGTATATGTCCAGTAGTCATGTACCAAAATGTTCATTGCAGATCTATTTACAATAGCCAGGACATGGAAGCAACCTAAGTGTCCATCAACAGATGAATGGATAAAGAAGATGTGGCACATATATACAATGGAATATTACTCAGCCATAAAAAGGAATGAAACTGAGTCATTTGCAGTGAGGTGGATGGACCTAGAGACTGTCATACAGAATGAAGTAAGTCAGAAAGAGAAAAACAAATACCGTATGCTAACACATATGTATGGAATCTAAAAAAAAAAAAAATTGGTCATGAAGAACCTAGGGGCAAGATGGGAATAAAGATGCAGACCTGCTAGAGAATGGACTTGAGGACACGGGGAGGGGGAAGGGTAAGCTGGGACAAAGTGAGAGAGTGGCATGGACATATATACACTACCAAACGTAAAATAGATAGCTAGTGGGAAGCAGCCACATAGCAGAGGGAGATCAGCTCTGTGCTTTGTGACCGCCTTGAGGGGTGGGATAGGGAGGGTGGGAGGGAGGAAGATGCAAGAGGGAAGAGATATGGGGACATATGTATATATATAACTGATTGACTTTGTTATAAAGCAGAAACTAACACACCATTGTAAAGCAGTTATACTCCAATAAAGATGTTTAAAAAATAAATAAATAACAATTTTAAAAAAATAAATAAAAATATAAAGTAATAGTGTAAAAAAAAAAGATATAATAGAACTTGGGAAATGCCCATCATGTGTTGTTCAGTTAGTATCAAGAATCTTGAAGAGTTCCCCCATCCTCAACCCCTTAGCAGTGTTGGTAAAGAATAATGTTTTCCTGGGGATATATGTATATGTATAACTTATTCACTTTATTATAAAGCAGAAACTAACACACTATTGTAAATCAATTATACTCCAATAAAGATGTTTTAAAAAAAAAGGATATCATGGAGATAAGTAATAAAAAAAAAAAGAATAATGTTTTCCAGTTGGCATGTCTGCAAACTTCTGGCATTTTGCTAAGAGCAAATTACATTTTTCCTATATAAAGATTTTGATAAGACAGTATAAAGTAGTTCAGGGGTGCCCAGTATAGCCTCTTAGGTTAATAATGTTAATTTTAAAGGCTTCCAAAATAATAATAGACATTTTATGCAATAGATTATGATGACTCTCATAGCCTGCCTGGTCTAGTCGTTTAATATGAAGGATATCTGCAAATTAAAAAGCAACTAGTTTTCTTTAGTAAGAATTTGTATTTAGATGATTTATATCCAATACATCTTTAATTATTAATGTAAGCCTATGATGCCAAGTTGATCAACCATTATCTCAAAACAAAGTATTAAAATAAGTCAAATAAATTTCATAAATTCAAGGTACCTTGAATTAAAATGCATGGTGGAAGTATACGGGAAGAGACACAGCTATAGCCTGTAAAACTTGATCTGCTTCAGTGACAAACTCCTAAAACTAGTCTATTTCATAGGCGGCCTACTAAGTAGGTAACTAGAATTAGCAGCAGGTGTTCGATAATATAACATGAAACACAAAACTCAACCTCCAACGGCATCCTGTATTTTCTAAAGCAGTTCGTTTCACGTTTGGTTGCTCTCCAAGTTCTCTGAAGTTTACCCAGTACTTAAACATGACTTTTCACCATGACTTCCATTCCTTAATACATATTCCAAAATTTACTTTCTGCCTCTGCTCTCTCTGGTAACAACTGCTCATTTGTACTGACTCATATTCAATATTTGGTCCATGATGGCTAATATTATTTTCTTACCTACTTAAAAGAAACCCAGTTATTCATCTTATTGCATTTTCTCACTAGAACACTTCCCTAATTTCTAAAATTTTAAGGTAATATAATATTCTAGGTCTCCATTTTTATTTCTGGTCCAATTTGCCAAGAAGGTACCATCTGCATTTTTCTCCACCACATCCCCTGGCCTCTCATCCACATTTCTTGCAAAGGTAATTGGAAATCCTTCTATTTTTGGTAAAGAGAATTACAAAAGGAAACAATGCACTTGGCTTGGAATCTGTTGCCACCAAAAGATGTATTATTTACTTCAGGTTTATGGTACTGTTAACTTTTAGCCACTCAGGCATAGCAATGAAAACCGAAGTCCACGGTACAATGTGTATGCCCAACTTCATCTCCAGATGCATTTATCTAACAACTTGGACATCTCCACCTGGATGTCCCAATGGCATCTCAAACCTAACTGTCTGAAGCTGATGCCCCATCTCCTTGGCACACTTGTCCCCCTTTCTGGTTCCTGCACCTCAGTGAATGACACCATCAGCTACCAGCTGCATTGGGTGAAAATAGAGCAGAAATGTCCATTCAATGTCAGTCCATTCGTCTGACATTCAATCAACAATGATTCCCAATTGCTTGTAACTGTATAAAATCCCTTAACTCTCTCCCTTCATCTCTATCCCTCTGCTACAGCCTCTCTGTTCAGTCCCTTCCCATCTCTGCCTCCAGATTTCCCTGACTTGAGTCTCTGCCTCCGATCTTGCTGAATTCCAGTGGATCTCTCCACAGCTGCCAGACATGGAAATCTGTGTCCATCACTTCCTCTATGGATCCTCTAGTAACTTTCCATTACCATTGTCATAAAAACCAAGCTCTTTAGCATGACACAGAAGACTAAGTATTGGTTTTACCTACCTCCCCAGTCTGATCTATCAATGGTCCCATGGCCCCATGCAACCCTTTATAGCCTGCATTCTAGCCCTATCCATTAAATTCATAGTCTAGTCTCACACCTCTTCCCTGACATATATGGTATTTTAACTTCTTTAAGTGTCCTTATGCTCCTTCACCTGATTAATTCTCTCTGCTCTTAGAAATTCATCTCAGATGTCCCTTCCTTTGAGAAACCTCCCCTGACTTGACCCCTGGGTGGAGGAGGGGTACCTCCAGAGCCCTTCCTGCTACCCTCTAGCATTTCTATTTACTCTTTGCAATTAAAACTATGAAATTTTTCCACTTCTTTGAATTATATCCCCACTTGCCTGTCCTCATACACCTCCACATGACTGAACTGTAAACTCTTTGAGGTCACGGAGGATGACCATTCTTTTACGTGTAACCTGACACCTCGCACAGTTTCTTGCACATGGAAGTGCTCATAAATGCTTGTTCCAGGGACAAATGAAGTTAACTGATGCATTTTTGACTATGTACAAACTTCCGGGGGTTTTGTTTGTTTGTTTTTGCATCTTTTTCAACTGGGATTTTTCAAAGAAGTTTTTAATGATTGGCTACATGAGCAAAACTAATTGTGGTCACTTTGTACTTTATTTGGCCAGTTCTTCAAAAGAGCAGCCCGGAATGGAGAGAAACTAAAAGAGAGAGAAAGAGGGGAAAAGAATGCTCAGGTAAGCTACAAATTGTCTAATAGCACTTTGTGCATTAAGAATGAACGCACTTTTAAAGATGGTGTAAAGTTTTACAGTCATAACTTTACTTTCCATGATCTGTGACGTTGGGGTCAGCTTCCAAGATGGACAAAATAGACAGGAGCCTACACCACATCATTTGAAGGGTTCTGTCAAAATTCCTATCTGTTAGCAACTGTCTTCTGTTTGCCCCTCCAGACCCAGGTTCTGCTCTATGTATGGTCCCTCACCCACCAGTTGAGTTCACCCAATGAGGAGCCCCCAGAGGAAAAGGGGGGAAGGAGGAGGTGAGGGAGGGCTTGAGCCTCTTGGCCCCCTCTCTGCAAGGTCACCTCAGGCGGCTGTTCCTGGGCTGAAGGTCATTGCCCCCATCAGGGCAGCCTCCTCTGTGTGGTTACTCCTCGTGGCTCTAATTTTTTTTTCTTTTTATTGGGGAATAGTTGTGTTACAGTGTTGTGTTAGTCTCTACTATTCAGTGAAGTGGAGTTCCCTGTGCTATACAGCAGGTTCTCATTAGTTATCTATTTTATACATATTAGTGTATACCTGTCAATCCCAATCTCCCGATTCATCCCACCCTCCTCCCTTTTCCCGCCTTGGTGTCCATACGTTTGTTCTCTACATCTGTGTCTCTATTTCTGCCTTGCAAACCGGTTCATCTGTACCATTTTTCTAGATTCCACATATACGCGTTAACATGCGATATTTATTTTTCTCTTTCTGACTTACTTCACTCCTAGAGACTGTCATACCGAGTGAAGTAAGTCCTATTGGGCTCTTGTAGCTGTTCTCTGTCCTCATTCCTTCAAGACTAAGGGCAGTTGTGATGCAGTAACAGATTACTAACCACAGGCGATTCCACTCTACCCTGTGTACCTCTACCTTTGTAAGAGAGTAAGTACATGTGACTCTACCTTTGTAAAGAAACCTTCCTCAGAGGATAGATAATTCACATATGCCTCCTCTTTCCCATCAGGATACAGACTGACATACACCCTCCTCATTTTGTTAATGTCATCATTTGAGTCCTACCTCTGTATTAAGGCAGTTATCCAGGGGGGAGAAGAAAAACTGTGAAAGAGGTGCGATTTCATCCCATAGGAGCCATTAATTACATGAATAGATGTGTTACATTTCCTGGAGACAATGGGATTCTTTACAGCAAAGAAGGCAGGACACAGATTGCTCTTGTCTTAGGTATAAGGTACCAAGGAGTTAAGTGGCTGCAGAAAGATGCTAGAATGGAAGGGGGATGAGGTAACAGGCAAACAAAAGTAGTTACCCTGTGTGTGTGTGTGTGTGTGTGTGTGTGTGAGAGAGAGAGAGAGAGAGGCTCTTAACTGAGAGAAAGAAAAGGGTTTTTTTTTTTAAGATGTAAAGGCTTTAGGGGGAGCAGTTACCACTCTGTGCCCCAGTCAGCACCACTGTGTCTACTGTGTGCAAGTCATCCCCATCCCTGCTCCCAGCAGTCACTGCCACCTCTGTCCCTGGTGTCCTGCACACACACCTCAGGTGGTTCATCTACCTCCCAAGGGACAGGCCTTGGGGGGAAAGACAGAGTTTTTCAGGTTGTAGAACCTCAGTTTGCTTTGGCCTGAAACAGCAATTTAAGTGTAAACTTCTTCCTCAGTCCGTCTTCCAGGCGTCAGAGGTGGTCTGATCTCAGGACCTGACTGGAAGCTCCTGGTGGCAAGTGTCAGGCCAGGTACAGGCTCGCGTTTCTGGAAGAAAACATTTGGGTCGATGCTCTAGAGATGTTGGCCAGATAAATTATTACCTAAATGGTTTCATTGTTTAAAGTTTGGGGGTTGTTTTTTTTTGTTTTTTGCTGTTGTTGTTGTTTTAGCCTGTGAAAATTGTCTTAATATTTGAATGGGGAAGGTAGGAAAGAAGGGGACAAAAGTAGTTGTGAGGAGGAAGCACATTTTTAGTAACTGAATTCTAGACGTGGTTCTGTTTCTTATGTGATGGTAATCACATGTACTTACACTCTTCCTCTGTAAAATAAAATAATAACTCCCTTATAGGTTCATTGTATTAACTATTGATTTCTTCCTTTTCATTTCAAGCAGCCATCCGATTCTAAAATTCATAATGATCTTTTAAAAGACAGATTAATTCTTTCTCATTGTTGCATCAACACTAGATTTCTACTGATCTAGAAACCTGTAGTTTTATTTGCTCCACTCCCACCCCCAATAACTGATCACCTATCAAAACTATAGAATTAAAAGTCTGCTGGCACAAGTCTCTATAGGCCAAGGAGTTGCTTTATAAAAAGCATCTTCGGTTTAATTAAACTCTTCTGACAATCGACTTTGTGGAAGTGAACATTTTCATTTCTTCTGAAGCAGGAACCTCAGAATCAGCCAAAAAGCAAATTTTCTTGTGTTAGCCCCACAGGCAACATCAGAGGAGAAGCTGACCACTCAGTCACTTGGCATTAATTCGCTCTCTTGAATATACTGCCAACAAGGGTATAAATTCTATTGGTGGTTTTTGTGAATTGGACTCTGGTCAACTGAGGTCTTGACTCAAACCACCAACTCATTTCACATAATTGACCGCTCAGCCCTCAATCTGCAATAACATTTTTCTGGGACTTACCTCGTAGGTATAGGCAAGATTTGAATCAGTGCCCTCAGGGTAAGAGGCTTCATAGTACATCATTAATAATCTCTGCATTCCATTCACTCAGATAAGGCCTTGTGGGCTGGGGAAATATTCACAGGTTTTATCTGTTTGGGTTGGCACCACTGTGCAGCCAAGCTTAGCCCAGCCAGTTCAGTTCACCCCAAGCCACGAGTCTACCTTTGGGTAAAAAAAACTGTGGGGAAGTCAACATAAAGGGAGATGTCACATATGAGGAAGCCACAAGTATCCCTGAAAAGGTGAAAGTCAGTACTGTATAGCAAGAACTGGTCATTAAAAAGCCTTTCCTTGTTTTCATATTTGGGGCATATTTGCTCTGTGGAACCATCTCTAAAATGAATATATTAGAATATCACTACTCAAAAGTGGTGCAAGAATTGATCAAACAATTTTTTTTTCTTTTAATGTCTGGAAGTTATTAGGGGAACAAAATCCCTGAGCACATGTGAGTGGCTTAAATGCTTTTTATTTATATTATATAAGAATCAGGCAAAAATTATAAAAAGAAAGTATAATTGTTAAAAGGAAGGGTCTTAATCATTTCTGACAGCATCAAGCCCTTGAGTAATCTACCAATGTTAAGAAACACAGCATAGCAAAATCTTAATGATAGGATCTGTCTTTTATTTATATGATTTTCTTATGTGCATGTGATTTAAATGAATGAAGCACTTAAACTTTTTCAATCTTGAGTACATCTGACTGTAGTCAACACCTAAGAACATTTTGTCAGCAGTGATTCAGGTGTTTTCCTGATGAACCTTTGGATTGTCCCCAACTCAGGTTTAATTTCACATTCAGCTCTACTGTAAACAACCATAGATAGGCCAAAGGGCTTTTATAGGTCTTTTAAAAATTTTTTCATTAACAATTTATAAAACTATAACTGAAATAGGTCTTGATCTTTTTTGATGATTGAGGTGTCTTCTTGGCAACTGTATATGTATTAAGGTAAAACATGACTCATAATTTCTTAGTCACCCAGAATTGTCTGGAAAAATCATGTAAGGAGAAAAAAATAAAACTTTTAAAGTAAAACTTACTCCCATATTAACTAAAAATAAGAATATAAAAAAAATTTTTTTTAAGTTAAAAAAACTTATTTTCAGAATATTTTCTAACAATCAATTCTGTTAACCCCATTTTCTCTTTGGCTTTGGAGGCTTTATCCATTTTCTATTGTCCACAGCCCTTCTGATTTGCAATCTGGTATGTTTGCCTTGTAAATTTGAATCATACATAAACTGGCCATGTTTTCTATACCTGGAATACTCAATTGGCAATATTCCTACAAAATATCCCATTGCTAAGAGAAAAAACAACAAAAAAAGAGATTTGATTCAATCCCCTTGCCTACTATGTGCATTTCAACCAATAACTTTTAATGGATTTGAATCATTAACTGAATCTATGATCTTAGACTATAGTGTCATTAGTTACACAATGCAGTGCTCAATTTGGGACTCCTCATTAGATTAATCTAACTGTGATGCCTAAAGTTTAGGTTAGGGAAACGTCAGCACATATTAATTTATTTAATTTTAGAAGTACGTATCAGAGAACAAAGCAATTTGCGAAGTTAAATTGTCTTTCCACATATCAGATTCATGATCTTCTGGGTTCACAGATCAAGTCCCCTTCTTCCCATGCACCATGTGAAAACCACAAAACACTGTTTAGCTTACACAATGTGTTATACACAGCAAGGCTCGCTCCTTCAGTGGGTACAAAGAAGGTAATTCAATCTTAAAGTTCTACTGCTGTCATAAGTGTTTATGACATCACCAAGACCTAGCAGCTGAATCGTAGCTTTGTCTTCTCTCTGCCAACATGCATTATTAGAGATGGACCCTCAAAGTCTAAGGAGTCATTTTAACCCCTCCTATACAAAAATTGCTGCTTATGAAAATTCCCTGAATTGTCGGGATAGTAGAACAAATGACTGCTAGTCTTTCTAATAACCCTACCAATGGAGAGAGGCACAGCCCTTGCTGTTAATTCTGAGTTCACACACAATCGTGCTTTTCACTCCCAGACCTCCAAAGCTCTTACAAGTTAGTGAACATTTTAAGATCACCTCCCTAGGTCCAACCCTGAAGGCCCAGTTATTTCAAGTCTTACTTCCTGGATAAAGACAGGGTAGGCATTCGGGAAAGAACATGGGGTTGGACTTGGAGAAAAAATGGTTCAAATGCGTTCTCTACCACTTACTAGTCAAGGTGGATAATGCCAGTCTCTGTTCCTTCTGCCATTTGTGTGGGAGCTAAGGGCTTTGGAGGTGAATGGCCCTGACCATGGTTCAAGGGATGATTCATGATCACTTAAACCAGACAATATAAGCCTGTTGTCATCATATCTTTTAGGGGTGGGGATAACCCAGCCTAAGCTAATTAGCATATGGCTTTCTTATAGCCATGATGATTGATCACCTTGTGATCATTGATCACCACAATATGTGGCCATGTGACCTAAGTTTGTTCTAGCCTAGTAGAGCTTAAACCTTTCATACATTGATTGTTTCCTTTTCTTAAGGGTGGTGTGGTATGCAGTTCAGAGGCTTGAAGCTCCTGCAACTACCATAAGATGAGACCCCTGAAAGACAAAGCCAACACAAGAAGAAAGGCTGAACTAAAGAATCTCAAAGTGAAGGAGCCAAAGACCTGATCAAACTATACCTGAAGCTTACATTACCTCACCACTTTTCAATTCCATGAGCTAATTATTTATATTGTTTAAGACGTTGGAATTGGGCTTTGTTTCTTGAAATCAAAGTACCCTAACTGGTTCACTGGCTTCCTAATCTTCAGATTTGGTGACCTCATCTAGAAAATGAAGATACCAGCAACTACCTTCTAGGACATTTTTTGAGAAATAAAGTGACATACATAAAATATTTGGCACTTAGTAGCCCTTCTCTATCAGTGGCCCAAATCAGTTTTCTAAATTCTTAAAGGACTTGCCTGCACTATGCATATTTAATGATTCTGCATAGGCACTTTAAATTGTGTTGTTAATTTTAGGATTATGGATTTTTAAATTGGGGTGGGGATTGGCCATCAATAATCCCTTTGAGAACCAAAAGAGAGCCACAGAGTCTATCAGAAAAATCAATCAATCAATCAATATGCATTGATGAAGAAAACAACTGCTGTAATACACAAGGAGGGATATCCTATAGTTAAAGAGAAGATTAACAGACTAGACAGACTGATGGAACTCTTTCATTTAATATCCATCCCCAACAAATATCATGACCTCTTTGAATAAGTTTATAAGCCCACTTTACATAACTCTGAAGTTTGTTAACCTAATGCTATAGTTCACCTCTCCTACTCAGTGTTGCAAGTTTTCTGCTACCTAAGTGACCCTGGTCCCCCATCTCCTCTAAATCACAAAACTTCCCCTCTGTTGCTGAAAAAAGTAATTTTTATGAATAATCTTAGTTGAATATGTGTTTTGTTTTTTATAAATTTATTTATTTTATTTATTTTTGGCTCTGTTGGGTCTTTGTTGCTGCGCGCGGGCTTTCCCCAGTTGCGGCAAGTGGGGGCTACTCTTTGTTGCTGTGTGCAGGCTTCTCATTGCAGTGGCTTCTCTTGTTGCAGAGCATAGGCTCTAGGCGCTTGGGCTTCAGTAGTTGAAGCACGTGGGCTCAGTAGTTGTGGCTCACGGGCTTAGTTGCTCCACGGCATGTGGGATCTTCCAAGACCAGGGCTGGAACCCAGGTCCCCTGCATTGGCAGGTGGATTCTCAACCACTGCACCACCAGGGAAGCCCTATGTGTGTGTATGTTTTTTTTTTAAAGTCTTTGATTTTGATATGCTAAGCTGTCAAAGGAGTTAATGCTGTCTAATTCCAGACACTGTACACTCTCTTCCTCCTACAGTCAGTTGTTAGTAAACCACTAAGCCTTATGTTAAAGCTCATAGGTTCAGGTTAAGAACACTTCGATTAATTTTATGCTATCTGTATCATTTAGGCTTTGCTGCTTCACAACCTACCCCAAATTTAATGACTTGAAACAATACTCATTATTTAGCTCATGGTTCTGCTGGTCAGCAATCTGGGCAAAGTTCAGCTTGTTGGTTCTCTTGTTTTCACTTGGCTCTCTCGTGTACCCACATCAGCTGTTGGAGTGATGAAGGGCTGCTGATCTAGGATGGCCTCAGCTGGGATCAGCTCTATCCCCTGTGGTCTTTCATTGTCCAGTAGCCTATGTTGAGCTTGTTCTCATAATGGCAGTGGGGTCTGTTGGGCTATACTCCACAGGCCTGCAAGCCTTGTAGTTGCCAGCCTCAAGACCGAAGAAAGAGCCCAGAGACAGTGACAGAGACATCAATGGTTTATTGGACAGGGGATCTTACACAAAGGGTCCTGGAGCGATCCCCACTGTGCGTGGCAGACCGTGGGCAGGAAGTGGCAGCAGTCTTTGCTACTTGGGGCAGGGGGCTACCATTTATAGGGGAACTGACATCAGATGGGCCCATCAGTTATCAGGGACTAATTTAACCCTATAATTAAGAGGGTTGGATAGTCATGTGAGTGAAGCAAGGACTGGCCGAGAAGGGGATGTACAGAGAGAAAGAGAACAGCCACCTTGAATGGCCTGACCATACAGGGTCCAAGAGAGAACATAGATGCACACAAGGCTTCTGGAGGCCTGGTTAGAGGATGGGCACCATGTCACTTCTGCCACATTCTGTTGATCCATTCAAGGCACACGCCAGTCCAGGTTCAAGGATCAGGAAATAACCCAACCTCTTGGTGTACAGAGCAGCAGAGACACATTGCAAAGGTGTATGACCATTTTTGCAATTAACCTGCCACACTCCCTTTCCCTTTCTACACTGTAATTCCTCAAAAATTCTGTCATATTACTTGTACCCTCAGTGTTTATCAGTGCACTTCCCACCCAGGGTACTTCTCATATAAGTTCAATGCAGGTTCCCCACAGGACATGGTGATGGTGACTGTCTTAGACCATTCAGGCTGCTATAACAGAACACTATAGACTGGGTGTCTAACAAGCAACCTAAATTTATTTCTCACAGTTTTGGGGGCTGGAAAGTCCAAGATCAAGTTGGGGACAGATTCGGTGTCTGGTGAGAGAGTCTGGTTCATAGAGGCCATCATCTCTCTATGATTTCACAAGGTAGAAGGAGCCAACGAACTCTCCAGGACCTCTTTCATAAGGGCACTAACTCCATTCACGTGGGTTCTGCCCTCCTGACTTAATCAACTACCAAAGGCCCTGCTTCCTAATAGCATCATGTTAGGGACTGGGATTTCAATTTTAATTTTGAGGGACACAAGCATTCAGTCTATAATAGTAACTTCTTTGACCATTGTATCCATTTATGACAAAACTGGTCAGCCAAAAGATTTGTTCGTGTGGGAATAGAGCCACAGCCACTGCAAACAGTTAGGTTAATTGGTTACAAAGCAATATTTATCTCAGTCATTGCACAACCCTGGCTGCCGCAACAGAATCAATTGTGGTGTTTTGAAACTTATGGATGCCCACCAGGGACAATTCAATCAGAATATCTGAGGCTGGGGCCTGTACATATGTAAGAGCTCCCCAGGTGATTCTACTGCACAGCTATGGTTGAGAATGATTGATTGAACTATCCACTCACCTACCCATCTATTAGAGCCATGGTTCTCAAAATCACCTAGAGATCCTGTTAAATACAGACTGCTGGGCTCCACAACCCAAGTTTCTGACTTAGCAGATAGATCTGTCTGACATGGGGCCTAGGTGATGCTGAAGAAGCCAGTCCAGGGACCACACTTTGAGAACCACTGTTGTAAAGGAATATGGCCCATTGGCATTTTAAAAGTACATCATCTCAGAGATGTATTTGTCCCCAGTACTGCCAAGAAGGTAGAAGTTTCTATCTTATAGACCTGTAGTAATTCCAGGAGAGGAAAGGATGGTTTCTCCTACACCTATCAATGTGTGGGTCCCACATCCAGTGATTCTGATTAAATGGGGACCTAAGCATTGTAGATTAGAATTTGCCCCAGGTGATTCCAATGTGCTGCCAGGATTAAGCGCTACCAGCCTCCTCATTTTCTATATCTTGTCCCAAAATCAGCATCATCAACATCACCTGAGAACTTGTTCAAAATGCAAATTTCAGGCTCCACCCCAGATCTATTGAATCAGAAATTTTGGGGGTGGGGCCCAGCAATCTGTTTTAACAAGCCCTTCAGGTGATTCTGGTAAATGCTAAGCTTTGAGAGCCTCTGTATTAGTGTATAGTAACAATGCAAGGAAGCAATTACTGCCAAGCGAGTGACAACGATTCCAAGCCCCATCCGACTTCCGAGAAAGTCATGCTAGGGAGTTCATCTGAGTTGGGTCACAGAGGAGAGGTAAAATCTGAGTGAGCAGAGAGGAGATGGACCTGTAATTCTCCTAGCCAAAAGAAGTATGTAATCACGTGGGCATGAGGGGGGTGGGGGTGGGGTCAGAATCCACAGGTGGTCCCGGGGTAATTAGCTGACCACACTGGAGGTGCAGGTTGTTTATACAGTGAAGTAGAGGGACATAATTCCACGTTGGATCACAGCCTGTTCCAGAATTTCAAGAAGAGACGGAAAGCTGCATGATGTGGCTGTTCCAACACCCAAACCAAAGCAACAAATGACCTTCAGAACCCCAGGTACCTTCAGAGACTTGGAAAGAAAATCAGTGGCAGAGAGGTGAATTCTCGTGCTATGGGAAAGAGGGGGAAGGAATGGCTCATTGTGAGAACATGATATGCCCCCTTTCAGTGAATAGATAATGCCAGGGGCACTGTTTCCTTTCCTCATTCAACAAGCCTTAGGGAGTGCTTCCCATATGCCAGGGATCATGTTAGTCACTGGGAATATATTTGGGAACAAAACACAATCCCTGCCTAGTCAGAGGGGACGAGTCAAAGGCACCCACAAAATGCACATTACTTCAAGGTGTTTCATCATATCCAAGAAACCACACTTTGCTAGCAGTGTCTTTAAAAAAACACTTGTTCAGATTTAGATACCTAAATGCTATCCCTCATCCGTCTTCCCCTCTGAGGTTCCCCCAGGGAGAAACACACAATGAACAATTGCTAAAACGGGAAAAAAGTACCATGAGCATGCAGCCAAGCCTGCCCAACACAGGGTTTTCTGGGGAAAATGTAATCAAGGACCAAGATTCTTGGCCTAGATGAGTGTTTCTATTCTATTTCCTTAAATCCAGGAATACATATTTTGCAAAGGAAGCAGCAAAGGAAGCCCTATGCCAGTTAGCCAATCAAGTGTGGGAATGCCTCCACTACCCAGGATGGAACACAAGAAAAGAAAACATCACTAGACTGACCTAGACCACCCTGCCGAAGGTTAAGTCAATCCCTGTGCAAAGGCCAGGCTGCCACATGGGAGAACATACAGGAAGTGGAAATATGGTTAGTTGGCCTCAAGGAGTAAGACCATCTTTCAAAATCAACCATTTGTGAAAGAGCAGTGAAAGAGAAGATTGAATTATGGGCACATGCCTTATAAAGCACAGTAACCCTGCCCCACAGTAAAAAGCATCCTGATCAATATCTGGGGGTACGAGCCATCACCTTTTCTATTCTTTCTTCCTTAGAAAGGACATAGTAAAGGGACAAGGGAAGCTGGATCTTACACAAGGAATTAGGGTGGTGATCCTCCTGACATCTAAACTATTTAGCTCATGATATAAATCTGTATCAATCCATACAGAGGTTCTTAACGGGGGCTCTTATCAAGAACTGGCAAATATTTGTCTCCTTTATTTAATTATTTATTTGATTGCATCCAATCTCTTGGTTTTAGTTGCCATTTTCATGTTAGTGACTCACAAACATCCATTTCCAGCCCATACTTCTTCTCTGAACTCCGAACTTACATAATACGTAGCCTCTTCAATACCTCAGTTGGAAGGGTAGCGGGCACTTCAAGCTTACCTAGCCTAGAGCTTGGGATCCCTCCCCCCCTGGAGCCTGGTTCTTGGAATGGCAGCTCTAATCATCCATTTATTCCCATGGCTTCCCGGGACACTTACCATAGAATCCTACAAGGCCCTACATGAGCTTGACCCCACAGCCTCACTGATCTTAACCTCTACCCGTCTTCTCCTTGTTTAGTCCAGCCCAGCGTCTTTGCTGTTCCCGGGCTATGTCAACATTCCCACCTTATGTGTTTGGTTCTTCTCTTTCCCTCTTCTCTCACAGACCCGTGTGGATTCCTCCTTCACTACATTAGGTCTCAGCTCAAATGTCACCTCAGTAGAGAAAGCCTTTCCTAACCAGCCTGTCTAAAAGAGCTCTTCGCTTAATCTCAGTCCCTTATGCGGACTGAGCTTTTTTTTTAATTGGACTCATCACCATGCGATATATTACATTAATTTGTTTATTGACTTAATGGAGTGTTTCACCCAACCCGAATATAGACGCCACAACAAGGAGGGCTTTGTTCTTATATCTCCACATAACTTGCACAGTGGCTGGCATATAGTAGATGCTCAGTAAATACTTGCCAAATTATCTTTACAAATCAGATCTGGGACATCTGAGAATGAGTCTTGGAGGAGTTCTGCTGTGTATACATAACATCCAGCTTTATGCAGTAAGGAACATATGGCAACTGAAGAGCCCTTCAGCTCCATGGCTCTTAGAAATTTCTAGCTCAGCTCACCCTTTGCTTGATTCATCACTGCACACTCACGTCCTCCTTATCTCCCCAGTCAAATGGTCTAAGAATGGTACCCATATCTTTGAACAGCCCCCCATCCCAATGAGATGTGTGGTCTGGGAAATGACTGCCCTGCTGCTTCCAGATGTGGGATTCAGACTCTTCCACATGTGTGAGACTGCGTGAGTGAAAAAATATTAGACTATCTGGGACATTTTTATGGTCCCTGGGAAAACCATAACACAATAGTTAAACTGGGTACTGCCAAGGGAATACAGGTTGAATAATCATCATAATTCTACTGCTTAGATCTACTTAAAGCAAATTGAAAAAACTATTTGAAAATAACACTGCTAAGGACAGCTAATAAAACTTGAGAGATCATGGATTTAATGAAAATGTGTTAACAATGGGTTTGCCGAAGGACAACATTTTGGTCCTTACGTTTGGGAGCTCATTTTAGCTTCTTGTTGGACTAGTTGGCAGTACTGATGTTAGCCTACCCAAAATTCTTTTTCAGAATTTCAGAGGATCTAGAATGTGTTCAACTCTAATTTGACAATCCAGTTTTCTATTTAAACTGGAAAATTATTTGCAAATCACTGGAAATAAGTATCTCAATTCATGGGTGATTCATCCGAATGAACCTCTCCGGTAATAAATAAAAAAAAGTAAACTCAAAAGTACTTTCTTTTTGCCAAACCCTCTCCATATGTATCTCGTCAGCCTCCAAGGGGTGACTCCAATCTCACTTTTAAGACTGTAGCCTCCATGCACTTCTGTCATTTGCTCAGTCTCCCATGCATAAAGTATAAGTACCAGTGACACTAATCTCTGGAAGGAAGGAAAAAATAATCCTAAAGGCCTTCATTAGGTTCCCTTTCCCTTTCAACCATCAAACCTAATCACCTCCCCCCTTCATTACTCCCTGTCAGAACCGTAAGTGATAACAAGTTTGATTTTCACCAAATATATTTCAATTTCACTCTCTGACATTGTAGTAGCAAGGGTCTGGGCAGAGGCCACAGTTTTATCTACTAACACTTACAATCAAAATATGAAGTCTCACCCACAGTAAGAATTGAAGACATACATGCTCTGATGCTTTTTTCCCTAATTATAGAGACACTCCATTTTCTCACCTGAATTTTTTTTAGCAAGGTCACATACACAGGAAATTCAGATTTTACTTGAGTCCTACATCTAAGTTTCATAAAGCCTTTTACCCATTGTCCTCTTCTTCCAACTCCAAAAGCTAAAAAGAACTTTTTCAAGGATATTTCTTTCTCTACAGTAATCTGTACTTTTCCAGTGCATTATCTCACAATCTACTGGACCTTTTGAATTTATAGGAGGCAAGAACATCACAAAACTTCCCAAAAGTATGACCAGAAATCTATGAGACCAAGAATCATGTGTCATCTAATTCACATCAAACCAAGCAATATCTGCTGATCACATACTGTGGGCAATGTCTTGAGAAAGGCAATGGTGAATATTAGACAACACAGAGAATCATAAAGCAGAAAGCTAGTGTTTTCTTATTTTCTTATAGCATCAGCCTCAGGCTGGTAGTAAGCAAAGGTGTCATTTAAGAGGTGTGATTGGAGCATTAGGGAAAAAAACACTTCATGCAAAATTGCCTTCCTTACCCAGGTGGCACAGATTTGGGAATGCCGGGAGATTAGGCCTTCAACTTGAATTCTTCTATAATTCTCATTCAAAGCACCAGTGTCCCTGTTCAGTGGAGAAGATGGAGCTAAACCACTCTGATGTCCTTGTCAATCAGAGAAATACATTTCCTTAATGAGAGAGCTAACCAGGAAAGTCCTAAGACCTTGGAACAGCATGGGGTCCACCCCCTTCCTCTCCTTGGCTCTCAAGGGGGAGAAAGTAAAGACAGCCAGCATTCTGAGGATTGAAGCTTTGGAAAGACAACCACATTTCTATCAAATTATTACCTCCCCATGATGGCTTCCTGCCAGAGCCAACTCCCACAAACGTACATCTGTTTCAGGTGGCTCCAAGTCTGCTACTGTGTGAGATTTCTTCCTTCTTTTTTTCTTTTCTTTCTTTCTTTCTTCCTTTTTCTTTTTAAACCTCTTTTTTTCTTTTTCTTTTTTTTTTTACCTGTTTTGGAAAAAAACAGCATAGAGACTGTTTCAAACCACACACTCTCTAGCCACCATGTGGAGAGGCACACACTATATTTTTCGAAGATTATAAAACCTCGTTCTCACAACACAAAGTTGGCTTCTTTGTGTCTTAGTTTTTCGCAAACTTTTGATATTTTGTCTTATCTTGAGACTAGCTCCACCTTTTCCTGGTTCATGCAAGATTATTGAGGTCACCCAACTTCAAAGTTCCACTCTGTGACTCAAATGGTGAAGTTCTCCTGTGTGTGAGTGTCTAGGGGATGCCTAGGACGAAGGAATAATACCCTTCTGTAAGGTGATCTGGGCTAATGACAATGCCTCACTCTTTTTGCTGTGAATACCAATGGTGATTCAGCATCACAGGCAGCCCGATAATGTCTCTAAAAGGCATCAGTGTTCTCTGAGATGCTTCCCAGGTATCCTGTTGCAAGATCTAAAATGTCTCCGAACTGAATACAGTTGCCCAGTTTGTCCTTGGTGGTGCCAGAAATGCTAATCGATTTCACATACATTCCCTGGATAGCAGTGGAAATTTTCTGTTTCAAATCCATCCAACAAGAAGTTAGTTGCGGGAAAGCCTGTCTGTTGCACACCAACTCTCCCTTCCCTTCCCTTCACCTGGTTGAAACCACAAGAGGCAACTTCCTGTCCTTGACCACCTAATGTAAAGACACCTGTTTGGGCTTGAGAATAAATCAATTCACTTGCAGCTGCCCCAACCTAAGGATTTTAGAAATAATCTCTTTTTCCTTGGAACTCACCAAGAAGCACCTTTAAGGTGATTCAAGAAGTGGATTTCTCTGATGCTCACCCCCTGCCCCAAACTGGACAAGTCCAAACATACAAGGCATGAAAGGGAGAAAGGAGGAAAGCTTCATGGAAACAGACTGTAAATCTTTCAGGGGAGAGCAAACAGAAGAATCAGGCAACCAAAGAGGCATTGCCTCCAGACAGAAAGAGGGTCATCTGGGCTGCCTGCAGGCCTGGAGCTGTGGCCACGGCAGGCATTGTGGCCAAAAGGGAGGCTTTCGCAGGTCTTCTTAAGGTTGGGAGCAGAGAGAATCTCCCTTTTCATTTCCCAAAAAATATATTTGCTTGGTTGAAAGGCCAAGAGATATCCTTCCATTCATTAACCAAATCTTCACTTCTAGTTAACTAGTGTCGTGTTTGCCTGTTTTCTCGTGTTTAGTCACCAAACCCAGGAGATAGTCTGATGGAGTGGTTAAGTAGATTCAAATCCCAAACCCGTCACTTACCAGCTGTGTGACTTGGGGAAATCATTTAACTTCTCTGTGCCTTGGTTCCTCATCTATAAAAGAAGAATGATAAGACCAGTACCTGCCTCCTGCCACAGTTGGAGGGCTAAATGTGATAACCTGCATAAAGCATTCAGCCCAGTGCCTGGCACATGGTAAATGCTCAATAAACGTTAGCTGCTATGATTATTCCCTTGCTATGATCTTGCAAGGGAAGGACAGAAGTAGTCAAAGCATGGACCAGACAAATCATCTTCGACAGTTTTACTCTACAGAACTGCTCGTCTTGGTTCAAAGCATTTCTGTCTGTCTCCTCTGGAGGCCAAACATGATAATGGAGGAGGCTCCGTCCGAGGTGAAGGACACCCACCAAAGGCCTGGAGGACAGCATGTGTTTTCACCGGCAGGCTGCTAACTAGCCAAACCTCTGGAAAGTCGCAACACCCACTTGGCAAAGTAGACGCTGTCTGCCTTATTGAAAACATCTTAAGAGTATAATAAATAAAAAGCATTTTGTTTCCATAGTTTGAACTTGTAATTCTGTTGGCCAGGAGCTGTCAAGGAGAGAAGATTAGTGAGTGCAATAATGCTTAACAAAGTGGGGCTGATGAAAGAAGAGCTTCAGCCAGTAGCCCAGCTCTGAACAATAAAACACTTTTAATTGGCACAAAGCAGGCACTTCCCAAAAGGTCCTGGGTCCTGGCAGGGCACATGTCCCACAGTTTGGGACCAGAAATGTTTTCCAGAGACATCCCCACCCTGAGGAGACACACAGGTCCCGGTGTGTTTCGAGACTGTGTGAGGTGGATCAACAGCGGTGGAAATTCTCAGACCTGCCAACATGAAAGGCAAGCACAAACACTGCCCCTGTGAGACTCTGGGAAGCCTGGCAGGTCCCCAGTGTTCATGCAAGATCATGGTGCTGGGGCCATGTGGCCGTGGCCTTCTGAACTGGCAAAGGAAGTAGGCTGCCAGAAAGGAGTGGGCTCTGCTGATGCCAGCCACAGAGCCCACGGCTGGCTGGCGCAGTCCAAGAAATGCTGTTTGGAAAGTGGTGGAGGAAATGATATATGTGGCTTAACTGGGTGGAATTTTATCACTGACCTAGAAATCAGTGCCTCGGGCAGCTCAAGAAACAACAGTTTTAAGAGCAAAAGAGAACATAAGGACCGAGGAGCCATGACTCAGAGCTGCAAGGCTGGGTTTTCTGTGGGTTTATATACAGGGAGGACAATGACCAGACACATTACATGGTTCACATCCACACAGGGTCAAGCTGGCACGCCTTAGCGATGGCGGAAGGTCCAAAGAAGGACCACATGAGCTCAGGTAATCAATCATCTTACCACAGGGATTCATGCGTTAAGAGCCAGGTAAGCCGACAAGCGGCTACAAGAGGAATTTAAGTTTACTGTGACCTATACACATGAGTTCACTATCCAACCAACAGTGGATTTAAAGGATGGGAAATTAAATGCAGAGGGTGGCAGCAGGTCATGAAAATAAAAGGAATTTAGTCTTGAATCTCAGATGATACCAGTTTGCAAGATTAACTGGGAAGAGGTACCATTTGTTCACCCAGTGTCAACTGAATCTCTCCTGGTTAAAGCAAAGCTGTCCTGAGGATAGACAGTCTCCATCCTTCATTCTCAGTTTCTTAGGATAGAAGATTAGCCATGTGTTCCAGTTACCCTGCTCCCTGTAGATATCACCATGCTGCTTTGTCACCTCTGCCTTCTCTATCCCACCAATACCTCCTCCAGGACCACCTACGTGATCACTGTCATCTCTCTCTCACTGTCACCTCTCTCCCACTGTCACTTCCACTTCCGCCACCACCTCCATCTTCCCTGTCATCACCTCCACCTTCAACTTCATTTCTACCTCTACTATTATCATTGGCAGCTCCAACAGCCCCTCTACTACTACCACCCCCATTTCCATTTCCACCATCACCTCCACCACTATTACCACCACCTCCACCATCACCAGTTCCATCACCACCCTACCACCACCACCATCACCATTGTCTCCATCACCACCTCCCCTCCATCTCCACGAATACCCCTTATCACCACCACCACCACCACCACCACCACTATCACTTCTACTACCTCAACCACACTCCACTACCACCACCTCCTCTCACCTCCACCATTAATGTTTCCTTCCACTTTCACCACTACCACCTCTGCTTCCACGAACTCCACTATTGTCACCTCCTCCACCTACACCATTTTCTCCCAAACCACCTCTACTTCCTCTACCAACACCATCTCTATCCCTGCCTCCACCACCACCATCACCACCCCCATTATCTCCATTACAACCTCCACCAACTCCAGCAACACCTCCACTTCCACTACCAATACTACTACCTCCACCATGACTTCCTCCGTCAGCTTCTCCATCACCACCTCTACCTACACTTCCATGGCCACCTCCACCACTGTCACCACTTTTGTCATCATCACTACCCCCACTAACTCTACCACCCACCAGAATCCCAAGCCATCACCTCCACCACCGTTGTCACCACCTCTACAATCACCACCTCCATCATGTCCTAACCTTTGTTACCACACTAGTGTATCTGTAAGCCAGGAGTTAAGGGAAGTATTTTATAACCATTACATTTATTTAATTCCCACAGAAAGTCTATGAGGGGGAGGTGGGTATTCCTCTTCCCATTTTACAGATGAAAGTCAGAGAAGTTATGTCACTTGCTCCAAATCACACAGATACAAAAAAGTAAATGCAAATTTCTGTTCCAAGTGTGTCTAAGGCCACGTTCTTGTGTTCTATTGAATCATGACTATTCTCTAAGGAAAAGAGGAAAGTAACTATAAGCAGAGTAAGAATACTTTCTCCGCATATCTGTAAGGGCACAACAGAATGAGGTAACTTTAAGGGCAGAGACATAAGGATGTGGCTCATGGGTGGCCATCCCCATCCAGTGCCCAGTACAGACTCAGTCTGTGCCTAAGACAGGCTTCTCATTATGAGTTTCCCTTGGAGAAGAGTCCAATGTGTCACCCAGAGAGTCAAAACTATCAAAAATCCCTGCTTTTTTGTTTTGTTTTGTTTTGTTTTTTGCGGTACGCGGGCCTCTCACTGTTGTGGCCTCTCCCATTGCAGAGCACAGTCTCCAGACGCGCAGGCTCAGCAGCCATGGCTCACGGGCCCAGCTGCTCCGTGGCATGTGGGATCTTCCCGGACCAGGACATGAACCCGTGTCCCCTGCATCAGTAGGAGGACTCTCAACCACTGCACCACCAGGGAAACCCCCTGGTTTTATAATAATGTAATTCACCTCATTTCTTTAAACCAAGATTTGTTTATTTCAATGAAATTAATGGACATTTTGAAATGGAAAACATATTTCAGAAATAAAATAACATAAAAATACATATGGTGGCCATTAAGATATATCTACAAGCCCATACACTGTATAGTGAGAATAAATGGCTCATTTCCTTAATATGTGTGATCTTAGTAATTACCACTTTAGAATATCTATATAAACTGGAAGAAAGAGAAATATCATTATTGTTTGCTTATCCCATAATATTTAACTGACTTTAGGGATTAAAAAACAAAGGACATCATTATCTTTGCCTATAGTCTCAAGTTATCTTTCAAATGATAAACCATTCCTATAGTCTATCAATCCTAAAACCCAGGCAGAGTCATTGCATGAAGTAGTGGAAAGAATCTGAACCTCAGAGTCAAGCAAAACTGAATTCTTATCATAGTTTTGCTCCTTATTAGCTCTGCTACTCTGGGCAGTTTATTTAACCCAGAATTTCCCCGCTGGTGGGCTGAGGCCCACTGCGGTCCTACATGCCTGTAACATGTGTGCCAAGATATTGATGTCCTCAGCCACCGGGGCAGATTGATTGGTCTTCAGACCCATAACCTCAAGCCTCCTTCATTTCCCCCAGTGGTCAGGATAACTAGTGTCATGTTCCATGTGTGCCATGACCTAGAAAACGTTCAGAAGTGCTAAGACCCTGTAAACCTCAGGCCCTTCGTCTGTGAGGTGGACAGGAGTACCCCATTCAGCAGGCAACTGTCAAGATTCATGAGGGAAAGAGCTGAGCTCAGGAACCCACAAAGCTGATGCTCAAAAAAAATTCAATACATCAGACTCTGCATCTACTTGACTTTTATTATAATTTCTTACATTACAATCAGCTCATCAAGAAATGGAATGGCCTGACTCTGGGTGTTGAAGAAGGTGAGGAGACTGCACTTCTTTTGGCTGATGGCTAGACAATTATTAATTTGGCATCCACTGTGCACAAAGTACAGCATGGCTGGGGGTACAAGAAACATGCTGTTTCTGCACCATATTAACTCCTATGCATGCAAGTTCTTACCAAAATGTTAATAACCCCCAAATTTAACATCTTCATTCTTGATTTCAGTCCTGCACTCCAGATCCAAATTTCATACTTCTTTCTGGACACAGCTACATAGATAACACATGAGCATCTCAACTCTTCCACCTACCATCGACCCTAACCAAGCCTCCTTTGCTCCTGTCTATCATCTGGACTAATGGCATCATCCTCCAATGGTTGTCCAGGAGCACAGCTTCTATCCTCACCCTTCACCACACCATATACCCCTTAATAACACCACCCTGACAAATTCTGGGATTCTCCTTTTACAATACCTCAAACATCCTTTACATCCCCACTGCCCCAGCTCAGTCTTACATTATTTTTCCCTGCCCTATCATTATATTAACCTTCTCAATGGTGAGTATGCCTTGGATCCCTCTTGATGGCCATTAATTCTATAGTATTTTGGCATTTAATGGTTTGTAATGAATGAATCATCCTAAAATATGCATGTTGTGTTTGAACACAAATTTTCACTCCTCCTTATATCCACACCATTTAAAATGTGACTTTGCAGCTCCTCCATCAAGAAGGAAAAGTTAGCAAAAATAAGCAGGTGAGACTACATTAAACTAAAAAGCTCTGCACAGCAAGGAAACAATCAACAAAATGAAAACCCAACCTACAGAATGGGAGAAAATATTTGTAAATCATGTATTTGATAAGGGGTTAATACACAAAAAATATAAGGAACTCACACAACTCAATAGCAAAAAAAAATTTTTTTTGATTAACAGAATAGACACTTTTCTTAAGAAGACATACAAATATCCAACAGGTACATGAAAATGTGCTCAACATCGCTAATCCTTAAGGAAATGTGAGTCAAAACCACAAGTCACACCTATTAGGATGGCTTTTATCAAAAAAACCAAAAAATAACAAGTGATGGTGAGGATGGTGATGGTGAGGATGTAGAGCAAAGGTAACATTTCTACACTGCTGTTGGGACTGTAAACTGGCACAGACACTATGGAGGTTCTTCAAAAATTAAAAATACAACTACCATGGGATTCAGCAATCTCAGTTCTGGATATATAGCTGAAGGAAATGAACTGCATTCCCATGTTCATTGCCGCATTATTCACAATAGCCAAGATATGGAAACAACCTAAGCATATATTAGGATGAGTAGATAAAGACGATAATACACGTGTGCGTGTGTCTGTGTGTCTGCGTGTGTATCACTGCTCTGCAGGAAGATGAGACCAGGAGAATGGAGATAAGCTTCCCCAGTGGATGCCCTCCTAGACCACCCTACCCCCAGCCAGAGCAGCCACTGGTCCCAGGTAGATGAACAAGCTCAGCCAAGGCCAGAAGAACCACCCAGCAGAGACCAAGCCTAAACCACTGACCCTAAGAATCAGGAGCTAAATAATTGATTGTTGTTTTAAGACACTAGCTTTTTTGGACTGTTTTAATGAGCAAAACCTGGTACACTTACCCCTTTTGAGATCCTCCATTGTGGGGGAAACAGACTAAAATCAGTCTGATGTGAAAGTGCAATACCCTTAGTGTGTCCCAATTTGTCTTTCAAGGTTTATCTCCTGTTTTTCCCATATGTCTCCCACACCATCACTACTAGACCAGTTGCAAAACTTGTCACTTTCCCAATTTTTCTATATTTGTTTACCCTTATTATTATTAATTATCTTTCTGTAAGTTGATTTATACCTAATATTGTTCTTACTTAAGCTTCTTTCTGACTAACACTATCTAAGCAACCATAACTTTAATAGACTAGTCACATTTTTAGAACATATTAAAAATAATTCATAACTATTAAAATGAATATATACACATTAAGACAAAAAGTTGTTCATCAATCCAAGTCCTATGCAGTATACTCACCAGAACATGATAAGCATTCTATTTCTCTCAGACTTGTTTTTTTTCATATGGCTGAATTCTCATTTAGATTGTGACCCAGTGTATGACAGAGACCACTTTTAATTTGGTGTCCAATTGGTCATTAAATGGTTCTGAACTTCAGGTGGAACCAGAATTTTAAGAACCTTGAAATTAAAACCAAGGAATTTGATTCCTGTGGGAACTCTTGTATCATGAGTATAATAGACTAAACATTAGGGAAGACTGGAAACAAAGGGATCAGTTAGGAAACAATTTCATTAGTCTAGGAAAGAGACCAAAATGAGAGGTAAATGAGAAAAGAGGTAAAAATGACCTGAACTGAGCTGAACTGGGCAGTGGAGGAAAACTGAGTGTTGATAATTTTTAAAAAGGGTCAGGAGAGGGAATCAACCATGTGTGAAAGATGGTGAAGGTAATTCTATATATTGTTGAGTTAGAGGAATGAAAAACATGAAGGACATGAAGATAACTTTGAAATTTGGGTTGTGATGTAAATATATTAATAAAGTTAACATGAACAACATATTTGGTAGATATGCAGGTGTTAGAGAGGTAAACAATGGTGAAGATGCTGAGTTTTATTTTAGATGTAATTTCTGTTACAGGACATAAGCCTAGTATTTGACAAACAAGAGGGTAAAGAAAATAGTTTTTGAAAAGAATTGACAGAGCAACTCCAGAGAGATGGCTAAGATGGTGCACCACGTGGGTTTGGTCTGATTTTGTTTATCTGGTGACATGATTTTGCATTTCTTCTTCAGAATCATCAACTTTTGAATGAAAGACCAATTTTGGTTTTCTATTTAATGTTTGTTCATATATCAAATCCACCCCAGATCTATGAGCAAGAAATATATGTTTGTCAGTGTAAGCCCATGAGAATCTGGGCTTGTTATGTGGTATTACTACAGCAAAATCTGACTAATACACTGCTTCTCTGAAGGAATTAAGAATTGTTGAGCATAAGCAAAAAAGAGAATCAGTTTACCCTGAAATTTAGAAATCAGGTGACTGAGAATGTGTCACTTCTATAATGTACTCAAGTACTAAGTAAACATTTCTTTCTTTCTTTTCCTTTATTCCCTATGTATAGTATTTTTTTTAAAAAATTAATGAATTTGTAATAGTAAATAACATTATGCTCTTGGAAGAGTTCCGAACTTTTTATGGATTACATACCTTGGTAAGAAGGTAATGAAAACTATGGATGCTTTCTTGGAAAAAAACCCAGCATACAACATTCCACAAACCATCTTCTCACAAACCCTAAACCGAGAAGAGCATTAAAAAGGAGATAATGGTAACTAATAGGAACCTGCTGTATAAAAAAATAAATAAAATTCAAAAACAAATTAAATAAATAAAATAAAATAAAAAGGAGATAAAAGGCTTTTGTTGATATTCTCCCTACTGGATGTTGGAACTTTCTTTACCTCTATGTTATCTGACTATAGACATTTAGATTGTGATCAGGGAAGACTGGGTCTCCTGATTCAGAACAGAGCTATAAAACGTGTCTTCATTTCAATTTGAAAAGGACTGGCCAAGAGCATTGTTTGGGAGAGGGAGTTGATATATAAAAAGGATTGCATCTAAAATTAGTAGTTTGTAGATAATGGCACTCATTAATTTTCAATCTATTCACTGAAAAGTACTTTGGAGGATAAAGGAAACTTGAGAGTAAAATATTGAGTTGCTTTCCTCAAAAACTGGAATACAGAGAAATATTTAATGGAAAATTTTTATTTGATATAAACTTACAGAAGTATACCTATTCCAAATTAACAATTTTCTCTCCAAGACTGTCTCTAAAAGGGGACAACTGTAGTCAGTATAAAAGATACAAAGACTTATCTGTTTAAACTAAAAAGAAGATGATAGAGCTTCTGGTGGAATTCCTTGCAGCCTTCTCACTCACATCCTTCCAGGATAAGATGTTTAATATGAGACACACCAGAAAGGGTCAGAAAGATGGAGCCTAACCAAGAGAGGATGCCCATCTATTCAAAAGTCTCCTCAACTCAACCCAGGCTGACCCCATCTAACAAGTTTTCACTTGTTCTTTGATCCTGAGAATCTATGTGTAATAACTTTTACTTGAAAGGTGGGAGTTACATTTTCAACAATACGAGAAATTTCTCAAAGCAGCAAAAATAAAATTGGTCTTTGCCTTGGCCTGCCACCATTACTTCATTGCTATGACATATGACATAATAGTTAGTCCTCAGACTCGGGGGTGTTTCTAATGAGCTGGAGTTGGAAGGGTCCCAGTGGAATGCAGTGAACCAAAAGAACCACTGTTCTTTCAAATTCCAACATGATATTAGGAGGGAAAACAAAGGGCTCTTCAAGAGACAGAGGTCAACCTGTTAAGTAACTGGTGTATCAAAAAGTGGCAATAAAGAAGAGGAATGGTCAGTTTCAGAGCTTGGCAACAGGTAGTTGTCTCCTATCTCTGCTATATTATTGCTTCTACTTCATCAGTAATGGTAATAAGTATGATATTTTCAAAATATTCTGATAACTTGGCATGTTATCACCTGACCTAAGATCCTTGTCACAGGACTGCATCAAAGGAAACATTATTACAGTTTTCAGTTCATATATATTATTATAAATAAATGAAAAATGTCAATAATTCTTAAATTGTATATAGAAAATAAGTAAAGAGAAAAAGACAAATATTTACCTAGGACATGAGTTAGATCCCTTTTTGCTCCTGGGTGCAAAGGACCCATGGAGGAGCAGCCACTTTTCCTATGACCCATGTGAGTCATAAACTACCTACTCCCTCTGGGAATGTATGTAATTGTTTAGCCAATTATCACCAAGACAGCCCAGTGGCTACCCCCAATATCAAGATACCTAAGGGCACAGGAACTAACAATCCTCTTCCAAATGCTGAAGGTCATAGAAATGGACATGGGGATCTCATTTCTAATCCCACCATGAACCCCTAATCCTCATTCAGGGAACTTGGACAAGCTTCTTGTCTTAGAAATCTCCAAACAAAAATGACTAATAATATGCAGTTCCCAGATACACCCACAAATTTCAGGACAAACCTGTTCAACATATACCCTTCTAGGAGAAGGGGTTGGGGCAAGGGGCATGGAGGGAGCTGTAGGTCACTTACCTCTAGGCTTCTCAAACATGCTCCAGAAATGTTTCTGCCCATGATGAGCCAACAGTTACAGTGATAGAACAAATTGGGAAACAGCTAGGAATATATAAAATTTGAATAAAACAACATCTTTGACCTAGTGGACCTAGACAAAGACCTTTATACCTAGAAATATAGAGTATGCATATTTTAATTTTTTATTATGGAAAATTTCCAAATAAACATAAAAATATAGAGAGCAGTGCAGTAAACTGCAATGTGTCCATCAAGCAGCTTTGAAAGTTTAATATTGTGCCAGCTGCATTTCTATTTCTCACTCTGACTTCTCCTATCCCATTCACTCTCTCTTCCGCTTTTATTTTATGGAGTCATAGAATACACACTTTTTAAACTCCTGTGGTAGATTTATTGCAAAATATGGCACCAGTTCTTTGTGTAGCCATCCATATCCTTTCCCTTTTCCATGTTACTGTTCAGTGCCCTCCCAACATGGGCAGCACAGACACAGACATGCAACTTAGTTTAGCCAAAGTTATTCTAGCAGAAATAGCAGAGGATTGAAATAGTGTTTCTGCCTTCTCTCTTTGTTTCCACCATCCCCATGAGAAAATGCCTGAGCTAGCTGACTGAAGGTTGAAAGTCCCAGTTATCCTAGCTGAGGCTAGCCTAAATTAGCCAACAGCCAGCCAATTTCTAGATCATCAAATAAGCCTAGCCAAAATCAGCAGAACTCTCTAGCCAACCATCCCTGGATTATGAGCAGTACATGCTATTATTATACGCAACTGAGGACTTGTAGATGTTTCATGGCATTATTTTGACAAGAATTACCTGACACAGAACCTATGGAATATTTATAAATATTATGTGTTTCTGGTCAAAATGCAAAAAGAAGCACACAAAGGACAACACCCCTCATACACTCATAAAATTAGATAGATAGATAGATAGATAGACAATGTTTTTAATCAAGGGAAACAAATACCAGCTAATGAATTATGCATTAAGATCAAAAGAAAAAGTAAATGAAAACAGAGAGAACAGAGTAAAGACTGACAGTGCCAGCTTTTGAACTCTGGTCTGGACAAAGGTGCTGGTGGCCTGAATTCAGCCCCTGCAGGGAAATATGGCCTGTGAACACCCAGAGACCAGAGACAAGGTCACTGTGTGAGGGGGCTGGTGTAGGGCTCCTGGAGAGTGAACACTGGCTGAGAAAATCAGCCACTGCTACCCATATATTTATGGTCAATTGACTCCAAAGAGAGTGCCAAGGCATTCAATGGGTGAGAGGAATAGACTTTCTAACAAATGATTCTGGGTCAAATGAATATCCAATGAGCAAAAATGAAATCAGATTCCTACCTCATGCTGTAAGTAAAAATTTACTCAAAATGAATCAAAGATCTAAATGTAAGATCTAAAACTATAAAACTCTTAGAAGGAAACATTGGCGTAAATCTTCATGACCTTGTATTAGACAGTGGTTTCTTAGACATGACCCCAAAATCATAAGCAACCAAAAAAATTAGACAAATTGAACTTCATGAAAATTTAAAACTTTTATACTTCAAAGACCATAATCAGGAAAGTGAAAAGACAACTCACAGAATGGCAGAAAATATTTGCAAGTCATATATCTGATAAGGGTCGAGTATCCAGAGTGAAGAACAAAGAACTCTTATAATTCAACAATAAAAGAAGAACCCAAATTAAAAATGAGCAGAAGACTTGAATAGACATTTCTCCAAAGATACACAATGATCATAGGTACATAAAAAGATAGTCAACATCATAATCATTAGGGAAATGCAAATCAAAACCACAATGTGATACATCTTCATATCCACTAGGATGGCTATAATCAAAAAGACAAACAATAACAAGTGTTATCTAGGATGTGGAGAAATTGGAACCCTCATGCATTGCTGGTGGGAATGTAATCTAGTACAGCCACTGTGGAAAACAGCTTGGCAGTTTCTCCAAATGTTAAACATTAAGTTACCTTATGACCCAGCAATTCTATCCCTAGGTATATACCCAAGAGAATTGAAAATATTTATTCACACAAAGATTTGTACACAAATGTTCATGGTGGTATTATTCATAATAGCCCAAACAATTCAAATGTCCATAAATTGATGAATGGATAAGCAAAATATGGTATTATCCATGTAATAAAATATTATTCACCCATGAAAAGTAATGCAGTACTGATTTATGCTACAATATGGATGAACCTTGAACACATTACACTAAGTAAAAGAAGTCACACCAAAATAAGGCCACATACTGTGTGATTCTATTTATATGAATTTTTTGGAATAAGCAAATCTATAGAAATAGAAAGTAAATTAGTAATTTTCAGAGGTTGAGGGAGTGAGGAATGGGGAGTGACTGCTAAGGAGCTCATAGTTTCTTTCGGGGGTGATGGAAATGTTCTGGAATTAGACAGTGGTGATGGCTACACAACCTTGGAAATAGAGTGAAAAACACTGAATTGTAGACTTTAATAGGGTTTGTTTTATGATATGTGAATTGTATAATAGTAAAGATACATATAGGATAGATTGAGTAGATTTACCAGTTTCTAATAGGAGTTTCAGAGGGAGGATGTAGAGAAAAAAAAAACAGAGCATCAATAATCAAACAGTTGAGATCTTTCAAGACTGAAGGATTATGTGAGACTCCAACTTAAAGCACCATGCTGAGTGTGGAACGGGATTAAAGAATAAATCTATATATGAACATAGTTTGGCAATATTGCACAATAATAATAGTAATAATGTTTAAAGCTGCTGGAGAAACTATAAATTACCTTAAAAATACTGACAAAGGCACTAAGCAGCTTCTCAAGAGCTCCAAGAGCTGCTTAGAGAATAGTGGAGCTTTATCGTTATATTACTCAGGGAAAATTATTTTCTTTTTTAAAAAATTACTTTCAATCAGAAATTTATATTCTGCTAAGTTATGACTCAAAAGTAAAGTTCCAAAAAATAACATTTGTATATTCCAAAAAAAAAATCAGTGAGTCCTCAAAGTTAAAATTTATATAGGACACATTATTTGGTCACATTGCAGTAAATTATATATTCATAATAAACATAAGTTTTTCAGGGAAATCACTTTAAATTATTTTTAAAATCAACCTTCTAATTAAAGAGGAAATCAGAACTGAAATTAAACATGATTTAAATTGAATGACAGAAGAATATGTGACCAACATGGAACTTTTAATTGTTATTCTATCATTTCTAATTATTCCTCACATAATGCAAGATAATTATGTATACCTTTGATTACATCTATTTCATTTCTATATTATTTTCTTCTATTTATTTCTATTTTTGTTCTCTATTTCTTCTCCTACTCTGTTTTTGTTTTTCATTTTGTCATGGCTTTATGTATCAACATTCCATTCTACATTTCTGTTTCTATTTTACTGCCTATTTCTCTTCTCTATTCCTATTCCTATTCTGTATTTCTATTTGCATTCTATACCATTTCTATTTTATTATGTATTAGCTGTCCATACCATACACTGATGCTCAAATCTAAATAAGGAGATTTTGGTTTATTTACAATAACTCGTGTCTCCTCCTGTTCTCCTGCCAGTATTGTATTGGGGATTCCTGTTGTTGTGATTCAGTTCCCTTTTGATTTCCCTAAATGCCCCCCATCCCTTATCCTACTGAGGTTCTCATTGCCTCTAGTACCTCAGTCCTTCCGCATGCTTGTCACATTTCCACTCTCGCCTCAGCCGAGGTTCCTGCCAGTTTATCCTGCTCTTGTCACCAGCTTCTCCCATCCACTATAGCCAGGGCTCTGAGTACATCCGGATACTGGAAGCTCAGGCCACTGCTTCTGCCCAAAGCCCCACCAGGATTGTCCCTTGCCCTGGACTGTCATCACCACTGCCTTGTGGAACTACCAGTGCTCACCTCCTACTGCCGTTTGCTCTCTGAATCCTCATCTCCCATAGGGGTCTTAAGTGATTATGATTATTTTATTTGCCTCAACACTATGCTTCACAGCCATGTGTTCCTACATCAGGACTGGTTACCATTCTAGCTCTGTGACTAAGACCCCCCCTTCTTTTCATCTTCAGACCCCATTAATGAGCCTAGCTAATTTTGTCACAATTAGGGGGAAATTATCTCTACTGCAAGACTAAGGAAAAAGTCCTATGGCAGGTAACATCTGATTCTTTTTAAAAAGTAAAATTGTTGATGTCATGACTGGGCATGAGTTTATGGAAATTCATCAAGCTGTATACTTGTGATCTATGCACTTTTCTGTATATATATTATACTTTAGTGAAATAATTGTTTTAATAAAGTCTTAAAGTGTATTATAATTTTTAAAGTGTAAAAATAAGAAATAAAATAGAGGGAATTCCCTGGCTGTCCAGTGGTTAGGACTCTGGGCTTCCACTGCAGGGGTCCCAGGTTCAATCCCTGTTCAGGGAACTAAGATCCTGAAAGCTGTGTGGCATGGCCAAAAAAAAAAAAGTAAGAAATAAAATAGAAGTATAGAATTAAAAGATTTAAAAGAACTAAATCAAAAAGTTAACATATCCACAGATAGAAAATGTTAACGGGATTTCTGCTTGGAATGGAGAGTACTAGGGCTCTATGTTTCTTTCCTTCTTTCTCAATTTTCTAGATTTTCTGTAATGAGAAGGCATTGCTTTATGTTTATGAGTATGTGTATATGTGTGTGTGTGTGTGTGTGTGTGAGACCTAAATGAGTTCTAATAACCTCTATCTCATGTCTGAATAGCATATTTGAGCAGAATACTTACGTGCAATTATATGGAAATAGAGATAAGAAGAATCCTGGACACAAAATCCATTGGTATATCTTTACTTATGCTCCATATCTTCTTTTTTCCCCACTATGATTTTTCCTCCTTTATCTGTATCTTCATCACTGTCTTCACCTTCCTCTATTTCACTGTTTTATTGAAATCAACTCCTTAATGCTATCTCCTGTACTATTTCAAAAATTCCTGACCTTAATGGACAGAAGACCTAAATAGACATTTCTCTGAAGAAGACATACAGATGGCCAACAGGCACATGAAAAGATGTTCAAACATCACTAATTATTAGAGAAATGCAAATCTAAAGTACAATGAGGTATCACCTCACACTGGTCAGAATGGCCATCATCAAAAATCTACAAATAATAAATGCTGGAGAGGGTGTGGAGGAAAGGGAACTCTCCTACACTATTTGGTGGGAATGTAAATTGGTGCAGTCAATATGGAGAACAGTATGGAGGTTCCTTAAATAACTAAAAATAGAGCTACCATATGATCCAGCAGTCCCACTCTGGGGCATATTTCCAGAAAAGATGAAAACTCTTAATTCAAAAAGATACATCACCCCAATGTTCATAACAGCATTATTTACAACAGCCAAGACATGGAAGCAACTTAAGTGTCCATTAACAGAGGAATGGATAAAGAAGATGTGGTATATATACAATGGGGTACTACTCAGCCATTAAAAAAGAATGAAATCATGACATTCACAGCAACATGAATGGACCCAGAGATTATCACACTAAGTGAAGTAAGTCAAAAAGAGAAAGGCAAATATCACATGACATTACTTATTTGTGGAATCTTAAAAAAAAAATGACACAACTGACCTTATTACAAAACAGAAATAGGCTCGCAGACATAGAAAACAAACTTATGGTTACCAAAGAAGAAAGGGAACTTCTAAACAAATTAGAAGTTTAGGATTAACAGATACACAGATACACACTACTATATATAAAATATACAACAAGAACCTACTCTATAGCACAGGGAACTATATTCAGTATCCCATAATGGAAAAGAATCTGAAAAAGAATATATATATAATGTATGTATATTATATACATGTATAACAATCACTTTGCTCTACACCTGAAACTAGCACAGCATTGTAAATCAACTACACTTCAATAAAAAATTCTTGATTTTAGTCACTCAGTAAATTTTCAAAATAAAAGGAATCTGGAAAAAATTTTTTAAAGCTTTCTTAATAGCTAAATGAAGCAATTAAATAAAAGATGCCTTCAGGTTCATCATGATAATGAACTGGGACCGTTTGAACAGGGAGAAGTCTCAAAACATCCTTCATTTTGATTCAGCCTTAATATTTGCCTTTTATCAGATATCAACTTTGAGATAAACCTTTTAGAAGTTGGTCCATTGCTTATAACAAATCCAAAACAGTTTTAAACAATTTCCCCTTTATCTGATGGAGTGAAGATTGTCAGAGATGAGCCCCAGCTGGGGCCCAAATTAGAGTAATTAAGAAGCAAAAAGCCAAAGTCCTTTTCTATAATTGGTTTATTTTATTAGAAGATTAAACAGTATTGCTGGTGCAGAATTTGTCATACTTACAGAAACAGAAAGAGAGGGCATTGTTTAAGTGCTATGTGTAACAGATATGAAAGTGATAGACTCAGAAAACAAGACTGGGTCATCAAACATTAAGATGTATGATTAAAAAGACATGTAATTTTAATTGCATGATAAGAATATAGCCATTACCAAATAAGGAAGTGGTTCATTAAAACTATCATCAAACATTCCTCTGTGGTCAGGAGAGAGACCTGCTGTACCTACTTATCTGATGTTTTTGAAAAACTCTTAGAAACCCTAACTATACTTAGGGAAAAAAGAGAAACTTATATACAACAACACTAGCTAAAATGTTTTGAGGCCTTAATATAGTTACTTCTCTTTCCTGGAGACACTATTCATGCTTACAAAAGTCAATCAAAAATTAAAATAAAAAAAAAATTCTACAACACTTAATACTGTTTATATCAGTATCTCCTGACTCAACATGCAGGCAATATTATGTAAAGAAACACTTAGGTACTAAAATTTAGCAGTTGCATCTTTGGATTCACTTCAAATGTTTTTCCCAAATGCAATGAATTGTCAATATATTGTGAGCTCCTCGATGGTAGAAGCCTTCTCTATCCTTTAGGCATTTCTCATAACTTCTACAGTCTCTTATAAAAAGTAGAAACCTTGTAAAAAAAATCTGCTAATAACTTCTAAATAAACTCTCTTTTCTGCACCAATGGTGAATGTAATTGATGACATTACTTTTAGCAGATTCTTCTTTGTTAATACCGTGTTGTATGGATTTTGTAAAATGAATTTGTTATGGCAATGTAGATATTGACAATAATTAGAAAGAGAAATTGATTCCAATTTAGACAATAGCTGGGAAAACAGCTCACATTATGGTTGAACCACCCTCTAAAAATTACAAAGCTCCTTGCTATTTATTAACTCACTCAATATAACATTCCTGAGAGATATGTTTTATTACTCTTTTTGTTAAGTTGCCTATCTTAGATCACACATTCTTGACAGTTAAGTAATGCTTATAATGGAAATAAGTATATCATTAGAGAAATCATCCATTCTCCACTTTTTCACCCCTGCTACTACTCCCCAGAGACAACATCATCCTTTCTAATTCTGACCATTCTACAGATTCCCCACATAGCTGTCTAAAAAATATGTTTATGCCACTACTTCTCTATGTTATCAGTTAAATATCACTGACATAAATAATGAGAACTTGGATCATTTATAATGTCTCCTCTCCCTCTTTCTCCTCCTAATGTTTGATATGTATATGGTTGATACTACTGTTGTCTTACTTAGTTCCACTTTCGGAGGAGACTCTACAGTACAGGAGAGAAGAAGGATTTGGTGTAGGTAGACAAAGGAAGAACTGACTATTTGAAGTCAGGAAGACGAAGAAATTCTTGCCTTACAGTTATTACCTTTAAATTAGGAGATAAAATCAAGAGGTATGAGTGTGGTCAGAAGTTTGAAGAGAGTTCACCACATATTTATTAAGCTCCTACTCAGGGTATTGTGATAGATACTTTGAGGCTTGACTGGGGATTTGGGAAAGATTTCATGGAGGAAATTCCAAGCTGGTGTTTGAAAAATAGGGCTGACTTAGGCAAGTGGAGGGAGGAAAAGGGAAAGAGAGCATTCCAAGCAAAAGAGCTTAACAAGGGCTTGAAGCATGAGCAACGTAGGGGTGAAAAAGCTTCAGATGAAAGATGATTGATGCAACTGGGAGGTGGTCAGGGGTCAGGTAAGAGAGTTCTTTTATGGTGTGCTATGTATCAGTAATTTTACATTTTTATGAAGTGATGCCACTGAAGAATGATAAGCAGGAGAGAGGCATGCCTACTTTTATTTAACCTTTTACATAGTTCACTCTGGCAAGAATGAATGTTTTAGAAAGGGGAAATGGAGTCAGGGAGATCATTTTGATGGCTTCTGTTAAAACACTGGTGAGAAATGGTGTGGGAATGATAGAAGGAATGAACAGAGGGACAGGTTCAAGTAGTATTTGAAGATAAGATGATCATGACTTGGGGATTGTTTGATTTTATGGGATGAACTGGAATTCATTTGATGGGAAAGAGAAAGATTTATGAGTAACTTCTTGCTTTCTGGTTCAATGTAACCAGACAAATAGAAATACCATTAACTGACAGAGGGATTACAGAAGGAAAGGCAGGTTTAGTAGAGGTTGTGGGTGGGGAAGAAGTTGAAGGATCTGTTGAACGTTCAGAATGGAATATCAAGCAATTATTAGCATATATAAATCTAAAGCTCAAAAGAGGAGTCCGCTATAATTTTGAGGTGGTGGTGAGCCATGAGAATGAGTTCCATTAGGAAAAGAGGGCTAAGACCAGAATTTTGAGAAGCAGCAAATGTTAAGGCCTGGGCAACAGATGATAAGCCCATTTAAAAAATAACATAAAAAATAACCGAGAGAAGAACCAGTTGGTACAAATGCCAGAGAACTGGAAGAGTTACAAAGATGAAATGTTCATGGTCAGTAATGTAAAATGTCACAGAGGGGTGAAGGGGACCATACAGAAGTGACAACATTTGTCATGGCAGGTCAGTAGCATTGGACCGACAAAGCCAAGTCAGACCTTCCTTAGCGTGGGGAGGATGGATGAGAAGTGCCCACAAGGTGGTGAAGAAGTAATTGAGGCACTTTGGCAAGTAGCTTGGCTAGAAAGGAAAAGAGAATGATGGTCAGTGTGGCCAGATCAATGGGGTGGGGGCTTTATCTGCCCAGGAAAGAGTAAATATAGGCATGTACTTTGGCTAAAAGTCAGGTAGATGACTAATATTTCTCTATTTTGACAGGAATATGATGGAAGATCACCTCCTGGGAGAAGGGTTGGGTTGGGTAGGTTTTGAAGGGAGTAGCAAAATTGTGGAATTTACTCATAGGATATTGAGAGAGAATCTAACACAATCCAGAGTCGTCTTGAGAGCTCTGCTGAAGTTGGAGGAAAAATTAGAAATTCAGCCTTTGTTTCTCTCTTCTATTTCTCCTTCCCATATCAGCCTTTTCAATTATAACTCCTCACTTACCCCTTTTCTGACTAAATGAATGAAAACAGCAATGATACTGTCATTACCAAAATGACCAAGAAGACATTGCACACCTTCTGGATCATTAGACACACAGGTGGGAGCAACCCAGGATGTGGATGATCCAACTACACTGTGTAAATATGTGCAAATTACTTGACAACACTGTACATCTGTGTTCCCATCTGAAAAACAGAAATCATATTATCCACCTTATAAGACTATATGGATTAATGGAGATGACATGTGGATAAACCTAGAACACTGCTTGGTCCAAAGGAGACTATCCATAAATTTAACTTCTTTCCATAAAGAAGGAAGAATAATAATCAATGTGTTAAAATGGATGGAAAAGGGAATCATAGTAGATGATAAAATAACGGGAAACAGGGCAAAGGATTGGGAAGGGATCTTGCTAAGTAGATTCTCATCACAAAGAAAAACACATGAGAAACCAAGACAGAGATGGAGATGGATGCTTCTAAAAAAAGATTCTCCTAGTATAAAAGTGTGGAGGAGGGCAAGGGAAACACTCAAGCACCATTAATTACAATCCTTGATGTCACTCCCTCTGGGTTTCAGGAGGAAAGAAACAGGCAGAAAAAGCATGTGTAGTACTGTATATCATTCAAAAAAGCAGCTGCTACTCAAATCTGGAAAGTCAAGGCTCTTTAAAAAAAAATGCTGGAGCCAAAGAAGATCCCAGAAATAGCATACTTGTAGAAAACCACTCACTGCTTCTGGGAAAATAGATTTAGGGTTGAATTAAGGATAACATTGCACAATGCAGACTGGAAGAGAAAGGAAAAAGAATTTGACTGGGTTTGTCTGAAGGTTCCTGTCATTGATTCATTCAGCAATAATTACTGAATACCTATTGCATGCCAGACTCTGTATCCACTGTAGGAAAATGATTTCTCCTTTAAGCATATTAAGATTCATCAGAATACTTGTTGGCTTTATGGATCTGGAAAACCACACACTTTTTAGAGCAAGGGATTTCAGTCTAATGTGAAAGAATATAAAACTGGAAATCCTGGAAATATATGAAAATTATTTCATCTCTGTCACCAATTAGCTGTACCACCTTAATTAAGCCTCTATGACTCTATACCTTTCAACCACAGTCTTCTCCCCGTGTCATAAATCCAGATGAGTGTCCATAAACAGGGGTCTCCAACCCCTGGGCCATGGACTGGTAATTGTCCTTGGCCTCTTAGGAACTGGGCCACACAACAGGAGGTAAGCAGAGGGCAAGCGAGTGAAGCTTCATCTGTATTTACAGCCGCTCCCCATCGCTTGCATTACCACCTGAGCTCCGCCTCCTGTCAGGTCAGAGGGAACATTATACCCTCATAGGAGCATGAACCCTACTGTGAACTGCGCATGCGAGGGATCTAGGTTGCGTGCTCCTTATGAGAATCTAATGCCTGATGATCTGAGGTGGAGCTGAGGTGGTGATGCTAGCGCTGGGGAACGGCTGCAAATACAGATTATAATTAGCAAAGAGGTTTGATTGCACAGAGACCATAATAAATCAATTGCTTGCAGACTCATATCAAAACCCTATCAAGTGAGTGGCAAGTGACAATTAAGCCACATCTGATGGCAGCTTTATAGTGGAAAGTGAGTTGTTGTATTTCAATTGTACAGCTGTATCTGGCGGCAGGATTTAGGTCAGAATCCGACACTTATTTTAGTCCGCGTGTGGCCCACCGATTATTTTATTTACCACTTCCATCCATGTCGCTTTCTCTTACTGCACACTTGTCTTAGTCACAGTTTTGGTAAGCCCACAGCTAACCCTAGCCAAATCAAGTAAAAAACAAACGTCGCTGGAGAGCTTCTTTGAAAAGAGGGAGAGACCCAATGATGAGGCAGCAGAAGACTCTAAGACTGCCAACAAAAAAGAAAAATGCATTTAAAAGAAAATATCAAGAGTCCTACTTAAATTACGGGTTCATGGCAACAGGTGATTCACATTATCCAAGCCCGCTTTGTATAATATGTGGCGACCGGCTATCCAACGAAGCCATGAAACCTTCAAAACTGCTTCGCCACATGGAGACCAAGCACCCTGCATTAAAAGGCAAGCCTTTGGAGTTTTTCAACAGAAAAAAACGTGAACACGAAGAACAGAAACAATTATTGAAGGCCACAACCTCATCAAATGTGTCTACACTGAGATCATCATTCTTATTGGCTAACCGCATTGCTAAAGCTAAGAAGCCCTTTACTCTTGGTGAAGAGTTGATCCTGCCTGCTGCTAAGGACATTTGTCGTGAACTTTTAGGAGAGGTTGCAGTTCAAAAGGTGGCACGTGTTCCTCTTTCGGCTAGCACCATAACTAGATGAATTGATGAAATAGCAGAGGATATTGAGGCACAATTGTTAGGGAGGATTAATGAGTCACCGTGGTATACAATCCATCTACCGATGTTGACAACAAGGCAACGATGCTGGGTTTTGTGCAATGTATTTTTCAGGAGGATGTACATGAGGGTATGTTATGTGCACTTTTGTTGCCAACCAACACCACAACTGCAGAACTGTTCAAGTCTTTGAATGATTACCTATCAGGAAAACTGAATTGGTCATTTTGTGTTGGTACATGCACAGACAAAGTGGCTGCCATGACTGGACGGCTTTCTGGTTTCACTACTCGGGTCACAGAGATCGCTTCTGAATGTGAGTCTATGCACTGTGTCATCCATAGAGAAACGCTGGCTAGCCGAAAAATGTCACCTGAAGTTAACAACATTTTGCAGGATGTGATTAAAATTATCAACCACATTAAAGTACGTGCCCTAACTTACGTCTGTTTACACAGCTCTGTGAAGAGATGGAAGCAGAGCACACACGTCTTCTCTTATACACAGAAGTGAGATGGCTTCCTACAGGTAGATCACTGGCCAGAGTTTTTGAGTTATGAGAGCCGCTCCAGAGATTTCCTTTAGAAAAAGAGTCACCACTGGCAGCACATTTCAGTGACACAGAATGGGTCGCAAAATTTGCTTACTTGTCTGACCTGTAACCTGCTCAATGAACTCAATCTGTCACTTCAGGGAAGAACGACAACTGTGCTCAAGTCGGCAGATGAAGTGGCTGCATTCAAAGCCAAACTGGAATTATGGGGGCAACGAGTGAACATTGGGATTTTTGACATGTTTCAAACATTAGCAGAGATTTTGAAAGAGACTGAGCCAGGGCCTTCTTTCTCCCAGCCAGTGCATGATCACCGATCTCAGCTTTCAAAAGAGTTTGAGCATTACTTCCCAGCCACAAAGGACACCCCCCTCCAAAAAAAAACTGGGAAGGAATAGATCTGCGACCCATTTGTGAATAAGCCAGGTGAATCGACTTTGTCCGTGCTAGAAGAGGATCGACTGCTTGAGATCGCGAATAACGGTGGCCTTAAAAGTATGTTTGAGACAACTTCAAATCTCCATATGTTCTGGATTAAAGCAAAGGCAAAATATCCTGAGATTGCCACAAAAGCACTGAAAAGCCTGCTTCCATTTCCAACATCCTATCTTTGCGAGGCAGGGTTTTCTTCAGTGACAGCAGCCAAAACAAGATTATGGAGTGGACGAAATATAAGCAACACACTCCGGGTGTCACTGTCTCCTGTCACCCCAGACGGGACCATTTGTGGCAGGAAAACAAGCTCAGGGCTCCCACTGATTCTGCATTACGGTGAGTTGTATAACTATTTCATTATATATTACAATGTAATAATAGGGCTTCCCTGGTGGCGCAGTGGTTGAGAGTCCACCTGCCGATGCAGGCGACACGAGTTAGTGCCCCTGGTCCGGGAGGATCCCACATGCCGCAGAGAGGCTGGGCCCATGAACCTTGGCCGCTGAGCCTGCGCGTCCGGAGCCTGTGCTCCGCAACGGGAGAGGCCACAGCAGTGAGAGACCCGTGTACCGCAAAAAAAAAAAAAAAAGTAATAATAATAGAAATAAAGTTCACAATAAATGTAATGTGCTTGAGTCATCTCGAAACCATGTCTGCGGGAAAATTGTCTTCCAAGAAACCGGTCCCTGGTGCCAAAAAGGTTGGAGACCACCGTCCATAAACATTTTGACATCTATTGCAGATATACAAACAGGGTTCTCTTTGGCCAACATTATTAATAATCTATAAGGTATTTTCTAAATGAGATTCATTATGAGGAGAGAAAAGTAACTCTTAAAGTAAAGGAGAAATTTGGCCCTTGATCAAACATTTTTCTTTCTTAAGGACACTAATTATGACTGCTCATCTCTTCCTTGCATCATCTAACGCAACACTGTTGGCATAATAAATGCCCCTTAATTAACTGGTGAGTAAAAAATCATGATTCTCATTTAAAGAGAAAGTAGGTTCCTATGAGACCAAAATTTGACCAACCTCACACATGATTTAGCATCATCTTCCCCACTATCAGATTACTCAGAATGAAAAACATATTCTCAATCTTGGTTAAAAGCTTGCTTCTTCCTTTGTGTATTTCCTGCTAATCAAACTCTCCCAGGATCTTTGTTTATTAAAGGCCAATTCATCCTCTGATGCTTGGATTTGGCCAATGGCCCATGTGGAGCCCCTCAGCCAGAGACTTAAAAGAGAAAGAATGAGGTGAGGTGTTATTCCTCCCAGTTATCTTCCTGAGAGATTGTGCTGGCTGGCTGTATCCCTTGACCAAAGGCCCCTGCTGCTCTCCAGTGAGACCTCTCTCCACAGCTCTGTGCTTCCAAGGCCTGGGAGTGGTAACAGCCTGGTTGTTAGAAGCTCCAGGATACTGTACCGCCTTTGTCGTTATCCTCAGCCTGCCCTCAGATTCTTTAATAGCTCCTTTAGCAAACCCTCTGTTTGGTTCTCTATCACAGCAGGTAGTAGCTTAAAATAACAATCTGTGTTTGCTTTCACAGTTCCATTGGTCGAGAATTTGGAAAGGGCTTCCTTAAGTTCTCTCATATGGTTGCAGTTATCTGTTGTGGGGAGTTCGGGGTTGGGGATACTTCAGTCAATTGAGTCTAGATGATGCAGCTCCACCGTGGCTTACTCATATGGTGGGCAAGTTTGAGTGTGGCACCTGACTTCCCATAGCAAGTGTGTGTGTATGTGTGTGTGTGAGAGACAGAGAGAGAGAGAGAGAGAGAGAGAGAGAGAGCATGCCACATGGCCTTTCATGGCCTCACCTCTGAATTCAGGGAGCCTCAAGTCTACATTGTGTTGATCAAGGCAGTTAAAAAGATCCATCCAGTTTCAAGGGGAGGGAACAGAAACCATACCCCTTGATGGAGGCATGCCAACTTCACATTGGAAGGGGAGTGTGTAGGATGGAAACAGGAGAGAAACCCACTTTCTAGAAATGGGTAATATGGTTGCATGAATACTTCATCTTCCAGGATACTGAACCCCTAAGAACAAGATTGGTTCTGGCTCTTCAGTGGAACCTAACCTGAAGATGGGGTGCAGGAGATTCTATCCAAAGAGAAAAAAAAATCAAGCCAGAGAATCAAGTAGGTGATTACATTCACCACATCAGTGGGAAATAACTGAACAAATTTGACCCTGACTCTGTTGTAGCCAAATAATATAAACTCTGAGAGGTTAATGAAGACAGATGGAACCAGAATTAGAAGGTGGGCTTCCCACCACAGAGCTCTGTTCTCCAGATCAGGTCACCTTGCTAAGCCCCATCTGCCTCTTTTAACAGTATACACACGGATATTTTAAGAATGTTTTAAACAAGGCTTGTCTTTGGCATATGTGTTAAACAAGCAAGAAGAATCTGAGATCCAACAAATAGTCATTACCAAATCTATTTCCCTGTTGACTAGATGTCATACATCCAACATAGTGGATGTTTTAAAATAACTCAATTGTTTTGTGTTACTTTCTGTTAGAATGCCAGTGACAACTATTACCTCTCAAACAAGCACAAATATGCTGAAAAACCTTAAATGCAGCATAAAGTAATATCCAACTATTTAAATATTACAAAGGTGATGATGCCTCAGAAGAGAATAAAACTGTACAATGGCATAAGAACCTGAATGCCATTCTGAGACAGGACTGCATCAGTAGGTAAAGAGGATTTCAAGACTGTATTTATTAGAAAGGAAAAAAAGGTCAGCACTACACAGAATGAAAAGTGGCCTTTTCCATGGAGATTCCTGAACCTAATTTATCTTGCTTCACTGAGACAGGAAATGCACTACAATGCTCAGGATGGGGGAAAATGACAATTTAATGATTATGGAACATCTTTCACTTTCCATGGTAACTGAACAATCTCAACATCAAAGTCAGAACCGGTAGCCTTTTGGAAAATGGAACGTCATTTTGCTTTCTTTTCACTTTTTACTACATCGGTGAACTTTAGCATCTTCTCTGGCTTTATTTTTCCATTTTAATTTAGCATTGATACAAAACAGACCTGACTTTAAGTGTATCATGCAAGGTAATAATTTATGTTGGAAACCTCAAATGGAGGAGACAGAACCACTTTTGTATCTGCTACATTTTAATGACTTTAAGTATATCCAGCTGAACAAAGTTCAGCCCTCACTATTACAGGTGAGGGTAGCTTGACATGATAAACTTCCTATTCCTCCAGCCACCTCATAAAGGGTAACATACAAACTGCCTTCTCTAAGATACACTATTCTCCCTACTCTCATCTTCTTCTATCTATAATGCCATCAGCACTATTGAATTTTAGAGCTGCTTTCGTATCAGCAATTCTTTATATTTTTCCCCAAGCATCATTTGCTAATTTTAGGTGGGGGAAGCCCTAGCACTGAACTCAGGGAAGGAATTCATTTAAGACAACTATAAATTTTCATTATCTTTGCTTTCTAATATTGAACAACAACAAAAAGTGTCATTTAAATGAAAATTCTTAGATGATGGAATTTTAGGGTTAATAAGCATTTCTCTCGATTAAAAGCTTGTCTATAACTTGCTACCGATGTTCTTATAAGAAGAGTGCATACAGAACACTGGTATGAATGAAGTGAAGACAATTAGGTGAAATTTAGGGGAGGGAATACTGTTGTTTGTTGTTTGTTTTACCAAAAGTAACGTCAAACCTGCACAGGTTTTACAAATACTAGCATTGTACACAATGAAATTTTGCCTAAGAATGAAACCAAAGTGCATTCAATGTTGTGGGATTCATGAGGGAAGCATGGTAATTGCCTGTTTTACAGATGTTCAAGTCCAGGGTTGGAGCCCTTAACTCCTCCCGCCCCCAGCTCCATCTCCTTTTGTTAGGTCCCTGAAATCAGCAAGTATCAAAAAACTTAGGAAAGACAAATATTTCCCCAGACTCCAGGAAAAAGATGGCAGCTTCCTCCCCTCTGCTTTGACTCTAGATATTGTGAAATTGGGGTTACTTTTAAGTGAGAGAAGAGAACTGTTTATTTTTTTAATTTTATTTATTTTTTATATAGCAGGTTCTTATTAGTTATCTATTTTATACATATTAGTATATATATGTCAATCCCAATGTCCCAATTCATCACACCACCAGCCACCCCCACCACTTTCCCCCCTTGGTGTCCATACTTTTGTTCTCTACATCTGTGTCTCTATTTCTGCCTTGCAAACCAGTTCATCTGTACCATTTTTTCTAGATTCCACATATATGTGTTAATATACGATATTTGTTTTTCTCTTTCTCATTTACTTCACTCTGTATGACAGTCTCTAGGTCCATCCACATCTCTACAAATGACCCAGTTTTGTTCCTTTTTATGGTTGAGTAATATTCCATTGTGTATATGTACCACATCTTCTTTATCCATTCGTCTGTTGGGCATTTAGTTTGCTTCCATGACCTGGCTATTGTAAATAGAGCTGCAATGAACATTGGGGTGCATGTGTCTTTTTGAATTATGGTTTTCTCTGGGTATATGCCCAGTAGTGGGATTGCTGGGTCATATGGTAATTCTATTTTTAGTTTTTTAAGGAACTTCCATACTGTTCTCCATAGTGGCTGTATCAATTTACATTCCCACCAGCAGTGTAAGAGGGTTCCCTTTTCTCCACACCCTCTCCAGCATTTGTTGTTTGTAGATTTTCTAATGATGCCCATTCTACATTGTAGTTTTGATTTGCATTTCTCTAATAATTAGTGATGTTGTGCCTCTTGGCCATCTGCATATCTTCAGAGGTATGTCTATTTAGGTCTTCTGCCCAGTTTTTGATTAGGTTGTTTTTTTTTTTTTTTAAATATTGAGCTGCATGAGCTGTTTATATATTTTGGAGGTTAATCCTTTGTCCGTTGATTCGTTTGCAAATATTTTCTCCCATTCTAAGGGAAGAGAACTATTTATTCTGCTCATTTTCCTTTTTGGAGTTATGAGCCATTTGATGTTGAGAACCATTTAATGTATCATGATTTGGCATTTTCTTTGGGGACTAGAGTGCCTTTGGTTTAGGAAGCTCTTTTGACTCATTTCCTAAGGGCAGCAGGAAAGGGGAAATGAGGAGTTGGCTGTTTAACTGGTGCTCTAGGATTTTAGAGAGAGGAAGGTGATGAATACTCTAAGGTTTTCTTTCTCCACTGTCCAAGACAGCTTGCCAGAGTAGAAAAGTAGATGGAGATTTAAATATGGTGCATCAATCAGCTTTTGTGTGACGATGCTACCTAACAACTCAAAAATCTCAGTGACTTACAACAAACATTTAATTCATGCTTACAGACCTTCAGGCAAGCTGTGGTCCAGAAGGAGTTCACTGGGCTTCTCTGGACCAGGCTGGATGCCACTTTGGGTCAGGTACAGGTTTACTCCACAAGTCTTTCTGTCAGGACCCAGAAGGAAGAAGCAATGACCACCTGAGGCAAGATAATTTCATGGTGGAGATCAGAGTTCCAGAAGAGGTGATGGAAGCTTGCCAAACCTCCTAAAGGGCCAATTTGGAACTACACAGTATCACTTCTGCTTACATCTCACTGGCCAAGTCATGTAGTGAAACTCACGCTCAGTAGTAGGGAGGGAAAGAAGAGTCTGCCTACAAGGAATCCATGAGAAGGGCTGGAGGGAAGGAAGAATTATGAACAATAATACAGTCTAGTGCACCTGGGTTTGGGCTCCATTTCTCCTCATAATGGTGTTTTATTCCTGATATTCATGGATGAGTTCCAGAGGGTCATAGGAACCTACAGGAATTTCATAGAATCTGTATATTCATGTATTTTTCTTATTCTACCAGACATCCTTTACCTTTCTTCCTCAAAAGAGGTAAGGAACCTCACCTTTAGACACAACTACATTTAAGGCTGAATGTCTGTGCTAAGCTGAAAAATCTACCCCTTAAATCCCTACCAAAATATCTGTAGATATTAATATCTCTAAATATTACCTTATTTGGAACAAGGACCCTGCAGATGTGGTTAAGGATTTTGAGATGGGGGTAGTATACTGGATTATGCAGTTGGGCTCTAACACAATCACAAGTGTTCTTATAAGAGAGAGAGAGGCAGACGTACGCAGAGGAGGTATCAATGTGAAGACAGCAGCAGAGATTAGAGTGATGTGGCCACAAGCCAAGAAAAGCTAGCAGCCACCAGAAGCTGGAAGAAGCAGGGAACGGATTCTCCCTTAGAGTCTGTAGAGGGAGCATGGCCCTGTGGACACCTTGATTTTGGCCCAGGGGAGCTGATTTTAGACCTCTGGTCTCCAGAACTGTGAGAGAATAAATTTTTGTTGTTTTAGGCCACCAAGTTTGTGGTAATTTGTTATGGCAGCCTTATGAAACCAATAACATGACTTCCTTCAGTTTTTGCCTTCTTTAAAGAAATTTTAATGTTGAAAGATAAAATATTCAGATAGATTAAGTTTCCAAGAAAGAGGGAAAATAGATACAATGCCCTAAAGTTTGCAGTTTAATCACAAGCCAGTAGTTAATGAGCTGTGAAGTGAGCTAGTGATATCTGTCCATTTCATTCTGGGCAGTTTTTTACATCTCTACAGTATCTTCTAAATTGATTGGTCCCTTGTTAGAATTACCAGCAAGGAAACCGAAAAGGGGATCAGAGATTTAAAAAATAAAAAAACCCTGACCATCCCACAATGAGATGCCATTTAAACCTACTAGAATGGCTAAAATTAAAAAGGCTGACAATATCAAGTGTTGACAAGTATGCGGCACAACAGAAACCCTCATAGAGTGTCTATGAAAAACCACTCAAAAATAATTTGGCCTTTGCTTACAAAGTTAAACATCACCAAACAATTCCACTTCCCAGGTATTTACTCAAGAGAAATCAAAACATATATCCACTAAAAGACTTGTACACAAATGTTTATTGAATCTTAATATATAACAACCCGAATATCCATTAATAGGATATTGGATATATTCATAGAATAGGATACTATGCAGTGATGCAAAGGAGCAAAATGCTCTGTGCAACAAAACAGGTGAATTGGCTTCTTTTCCTGAACGTTTCTCAAAGCCTTCCATGGTTTCCTCTTTCAAAGAAAATGTTAGGCTGGTGTGTAAATTTGGATGTTTACATTATGTTGAGTGAAAGAAGCCAGACATAAAAGTGTATATACTGTATGACTCCATTTGTGTGAAGTTCTAGGACAGGCAAGGTTAATGTATGGTGATAGAAATCAGATCAGCGGTTGCCTGGGGTAGGGCTGGAGGTGACTCCTAAGAGACAACAGGCATCTTTCTGGACTGATGAAAATGCTGTATTTCTTAGTTGGCAGCGTAGTTGTATACATTAGCCTAACTCATCAAACTCCACATTTCCTATCTGACATTTTGTTGTATGTAAATTATACCTCAACAATGATTTTTTAAAGTACCTTTCTGAAAGCACTAACACTAATATTAGTTAAATGAGTTTGAAAGCAGAGCGCTTCAGAATCGATCAGTTGGATTTGATTCAAGAATCCTAACCTTCATCCTAATGAACAGCTTGATGTGACTGGCAGGGAGAGAGTAAACAAATAAACGAGATGGAGGCATCTCAGGGCTCTAGGGCATTCTGGGGCTAACCTGGCTCCCAGATGGGCCCCTGAAAGACAGCTGGATGTGGTGTGTGAAGCAAGGATCGGGGGAGCAGAGTGACTGAGAGCGGGCAGGGACTTGAGGTTCCAGCTCCAGACCTCGCTGCTCAGCCTTAGCCGGCAGAGCTGTCATTAAGTCACTTTGCCTAGTGTGGAATGCCTTTGAAGACAGCAGAGGGGAGTGGAGCTTTCAAGTTCCAAAGAGAAAAACAGTTTTCATACAGAGCCTATGCTCTGCAGTATATAATTGCATCACCTTGTTTTCCTGAAGCATTTGCAAGGTCTCCCATGGTTTCCTCTTTCAAAGAAAATGTTAGTCTGAGGCATACGTTTAGATGTTTACATTTGTTATTACAGTGGAGTTAAACTATTTCAGATAAATTTACCACCTTCATCTCTGTCCCGAAATATGTGACAAATTGTTTTATAACCAATTAGAAGTCTCTATATTAGTTCGTTATCCCTTTAAAATAGTTCACTGGATTCCTAAAATTTCAATCCATTTGATTATATTTTGGGTACTTTCCTAATATCTAGTTCTCCAATGGAATCAACTATTCTTTTCATCTAATGTTTTTTTTGTGTGGGGGATAGGGCATGTTAATTTCTACTCTATGCTTGCTTTAAGGAGAAAAGAAGTTCTAAAAGCTACCAGCCAATGATATAACCTACTTGAGAAGTAGACTGTGCATTTCAAAAGCCCTTGCACATACTTCAGGTAGAGGCAGACTATTGTACCTTAACTAGACACATGGAGTTGATCATCCAATAACTAAACAGGCAGTTGTCAAAGCTTTCCATCAATTTGACATGGAAATTAACACACGATGATTTGTTGCTCCATGATTTCTCCTCACCAATCACACAAAGTCACACATCAATTTGAAGTTTGGGGAAGTGAATCCACCAATCCTTTATTTATCCCACAATAGACACACTGTGGAACAACTATTATGACACACTGTGGAACAACTATTATGACTTGACAACTATAGCAGTAGTAAGACAGCCTTCTTCTGAATTCTATTCTTTCCAGTTGTAACTCAGAGTTTTCTGTTGTCATATATACTCAAGAGAAGCCCATAATTAAGGATGCCCTAAGAGAAATTTCCAGAAAGAAATAGAAGAAAACACCCAGAAAACCAAAACACTGTTTCGAAGCAACCATGCAAAAGAAAACATCAAAAAAAAAAAAAAAAAAAAAGACTGTTAGAAACCTATAAAAAAAATCAAGAGGGGGCTTCCCTGGTGGCACAGTGGTTGAGAGTCCGCCTGCCGATGCAGGGGACATGGGTTCGTGCCCCGGTCCGGGAAGATCCCACATGCTGCGGAGCGGCTGGGCCCGTGAGCCATGGCCGCTGAGCCTGCGCGTCCGGAGCCTGTGCTCCGCAATGGGAGAGGCCCGCGTACCAAAAAAAAAAAAAAAATCAAGAGGGAGAGCCTGGTCTAGAAGGCATTCAGGTTACAAGCCTAAGATGAGAGCTGTAATCCCATTTTTTTCATATATACAAGGTGAAGAGATGGATATTCAATATACTTCCCAGCAGTTCTCCTGTCATCCTTCCCCTGGAGAAGAGAGCCCAGGCTTAAGGAAATTGTACCCAATAGTTTATGTGTGTTTACATTATATCTCTCATCTTACTCACAGTACAAATTACCCCCACTGAACACCAAAAGCAAATGGCAAAAAACAAACAAAACCAAAAAATACCTAAACAGTGACACTGCTCCCAAAGCTTACAATGTCTTAATATTTAAGACTGCCAAAGGTAATATTTTATGAGAGAAATTGATCCCGAACTTTAGCTTTTTCAGAATTATCTGTTAAAACACAGATTGCTGGGCCCAGCCCCAGAATTTCTGATTCAGTAGGTTTGCTTATATAAGACGTTTTCAAGTGATGCTGATGCTGCAGGTCCAGAGGCCATACTTTGAAAAGCACTGGGGTGGAGGCCAATGATACCTCTTTCCCTAACGCTAACTCCTCCATCCCTATCTCTACCTTTACTCTTTTCACATCAGAGATGGCAATAGGCCCTACTTTGTAAAAATGATCAGGCAATAACAATGGGAAGTTTGAGACAGAGAGTGAATCACTGAATATAAGGATGGGCCTGCCATTGTTAGACACCTCCAGTTCTACAGGAAACAGCCTTGACCTCTGGAGACAGGTTGTAGATTTGTGAAGAGGAAAGCTGCCAACATCCACCAATTTATACACCCTCAAATGATGTAAAACAAACTCAAAAAAAAAATAAAAAGAAAGAAAGAAAGAAAGAAAGAAAGGAAAAACCCTTGAATGTCCCACTGCAGTGGAATTCTGAACATCACTGATAAAATTGTGCAAGAAGATGGAGATTATCTGGGGAACTCGCAGATAAAATTCTGGGTGGCTCTATGCCAGAAAAAATAACCCCTTACAATTAAGAACACGTTAAATTAAACTGTCTGGGCTTAATTGAGTCCACTCTGAAAGTTCCTTTTCAATAAACATGGTGCTTTCAGCAGGTGAGAATGAAATTGTCCAGTCTCTTGAAATTAAGTTAAACCCCACCTCTTCTGTCCTTGGAGCAAGTTCTCTTGAAGGATGACAGAAGGATGTTGCAAAGCGAGGAGGCCAGTTCCAAGGGATTCAAAATGTCACCCAACTCATATGCAAGGAAATACCTACTTGTAGCCAACAATATCGCACACTCTTTTGCAATGGGCTGGTTCCATGAAGGTACTGCAGAACCGGCAGCACACAGGTGATTGTGAAACCTGGTGGTGACATCTTCCCAACACACATGCACACACAACTTTTAAGTAACATCCGAGAAAGCCAACTTGAGAGCCAAATGGTTTCCAAGAAAATCTAAGGAGACCTGAAACATCTATGCAGATAATCAGTATCTCCCACCCAAAGATCCCCATTGTACTTCCTCATATCTCATTTCTCCTCAAAACTTTCAAGTCCTTCATTTTTTTAATCTATCTGTGCAGAAGAAAAGGGAGAGTCAGAGAGAGTAAACGATGGGCAGGAGGAAGGTAGTGCTCAATGCCCACTGGCATCAGCATTGAGATCACATCTCCCTTGAGCCATTTATTATTCATGCCACAATCACTGGATTCTGAGCACATGCATAAACAGGCAGACACACATCAGGGACCACAAATAAGCTAATACAACTTTTTGGAGGAAATAAGGAGGGTTGAGAGAAAGCTAAGTGTCTTCAAAATCAGAGAAGCAAATAAACACCACTGTTCTGCCAATGTTTGCTTTCCCCACTGGCTGTCAGAAGTTGCACCTCAGGCCTTAACTTGCCTGGACAAGGGTGGCTCTCGGTGGCTCAGCCTGTGTCCAGGGGTTTTGTCTATTAGTCACAAACTTGGTCTCTCTGTGTGTCTGAGGAAGAGCCATGATTCATCTTGACAGCTGTCAGTGTGTTACCTCAAATGGGCACAGGGAGCGATGAGCAACCTGGGGCCGGAACTGAGCACAAAGGAGCCAAGGCCACTTCCCGTAACACTGACAAGATCTGGGCTAGAAGAGTTGATGTGGCAAGAATGCTGGGCCAGGAGCAGCCCCGCAGAAGGGGCCGTGTCAGCACGCTTTCCAAATCCTGCCGTTGTCTAGAAGGACAACCTTAGCTTGGAAACACTGGAATGTACTCCCGTGAATAAAAATGTTATGTTCCTTCACATTCTTCTCTTTTCCCCAACAGCACTTACTTCAGGTTTCAAACAAATGAATGTTTGGTTTCATAACTTAGTCAATTCTGCATACTCAACTCTAATATTATAACTTTGGAACAAATGTATACCTCTGACCCATAAATTCCACATGTAGGCATATTCCTAAGAGAAATGTGTATATATGTTCCCTGGAAGATATGCATTAGAGGGTTCAGAGCAGCATTATTGCTAATGGCCCCAAAGTGGAAATTGCCCAAATGTACCTCAACAGTGGATTGAATAAATGGGTCGTGTGTATTCATACAAGGGACTACAAAACAGCAATGACAAGGGTATGCAAGAAACCCACAAACATAATGTTGAGCAAAAGAAGTCAGACCCTAAAGAGTAATACTGTATAGTTCATTTTATATAAAGACTAAACTAAGCAGAACTAAATCATGCTGTTAGAAATCAGGAGGGAGGTTACACTGGGTTGGGGAGAGGTTGGGAGGGAGAGTCCCGGGGAGCTGGAAAAGGGCTTTTTCTTGATCTGGGTTTTGGTTACACATCTATTCAGTTTCAAACTGTCTGCTTGTGATATGTTCACTTTTCTGCATGTGGATCACACTTCAGTAAAATGCTAACACACTACACACACACACACACACACACACAAATCAAAACAAAATAAAAAACAAAACAAAACAACCAACCAACCAAAACACCTACTAGGTTGTCACTGTCAAGATTTATAAACCGTAGAATGCGAATGTAGTGAGCAGTGCAAATAAGAAATTCTGTAAGAATTTGCCGTATAAACTAGCCTGCCCCAACTGTCATATCAGTATAATAGAGCAAAATATCATGGATTAGTCCCCTGCATTATTGTCCTTATAAGTGTCTTACACCAGCAAAGGTGCATCTGATCATACAAACTTCAGGATGTGATGCAACAGAGTTTACCACACATGAAATGGGAGAGGAGCTGTGTGGTAAAGGATGCCTTTCTCCAAAGCTTTCCCAGGGAAAAGAAGATACATTTCTCATCATCTCTCTTTCTTCCATCCTTAGATCCCATTCCAAAGATAAAGTGTAATCACAGGAGACATCTTATCAATAGAAAATTTATTTTGCCTAGACCCATGACAAATGGGTCAACTGAAACCCATAAATCATTGCTTAAGACTTAGCCAAAGTTGATCAAATATTTTTCCCAAAAAGGAAAGCTTTCTTCTCTTAAAAGGGCAGCATCCTCTGGTTAACAGTATAACTCTTAACTAAACCTTTGCATTGGAATATGTTTCTGCAGAGATAGCTTAATGGAGTTGCGAAAAGATCTATGACTCCTCTGATAAGGAGTTCCAGAACCAGAGAATCACATGCATTATTTCAAGTTTATACGAGTAAAAACTCCAAAAAAATTGTAACATACCCTTTTAAGCAACCAAATTTTCACTTTAAACATATGAAATGGAAATACCTCTAAATTATTTCATAATCCATATTGAATTACAAATACTACATGGATATGGGCACAAAAGCATTAAGGAGTTTTTTGAGTTCAAAACATGGCTGTTAGAGTCAGATGGGGAAGGACGGTGGGGGGAAGACCTTAAAGTTCTTTGGTCTAATATTTTAGTTCAAACAGAACAAATGAAAATCAAATATACTATCCAGTGGCCGTATCAGTGAGCACTGTCTTCCAGCATTGCCCAGTTATTGTAAAAAGAAATAACCATAAAGGAACTCAAGAGATTGTCAACTCCAATTTCTTGTTTTTTAAATGAAATGAGAACTAGCTGGTGGCTGAATGACTCACCCAAGATCACTCAGTAAAGAGTGGCAGGCGAGAATTATAGCCAAACTTCCAACTTCCAAATCAGTCTCAAATCAACTGTAGGGTACTGTCTTGCCCATGAGCCTCTGAACTATTTGCATGGGCCCATGGCAGGTGGTCCCCTCAGATTCCATTCCAGGGAAATGGAGAATGATGCTAGCAGAAGTAGACAGGGGGAGAACCACTACACCCCAGCCAGGAAACCCATGCACTTCTCAGAAGCACAGACCTCTTTATGTACTGAAAATGGATATTTCAGGAACTGAGCAAATAACTGGTGTTTTAAAATCAAAACAGAGTTTAATATATCTTTTTTAATTCCTATTTCCCAACTTTGGGATTCTCATGTTGTATGTATATACAAGTATATTCAAAGATAGAAAACTTATACAGAGATCATTAAAAGGGCATAACCCAGAATATATAACCATGCAACAGGACCCCCTATGTTTCTCACACTCTCTTATCTCCCCCTGACACACGTCCAACAAGTGATCCAACTTCCTCACTCAGGGGGAAAGGCCCATTAGCAAATGGCACTCAGACATGGAGGCCTGAAAGAAGATCCCACACTCTGGAAGATGTGTTGGAGACATTTCATGACAAAATCAAGTGGCTTTCTCCCTCGGAGTTTATCAAGACTGATAATAAAGCAAATGCAGTGTGAGACAGAAACATACACACACACACACACACACACACACACACACATTGTAGAGTGAGGAAAATAGAGTGACTTGTTCATGTGTCCTGTTTTATAGACTTCAATTAAATTATTTGTGCCCTTGAATTGGGAAGCAGGGTTCTGGAATTATTTTTTAATAGAACAAAAAGCCATCTTGGAGCCTCTTGCTCCAAAATCACTCCTGCTAATAAGTAACATGTCACACAATTACAAACTCAACGTGTTCCTTTAATGTTCTCATTTCTACCAAAATAGACAAATCATTGCTACTTAGAAACCTCCCTGTCTTTGGTGAACCAAATTAATTTGATAGTTATATTACAGTAAAACAGCAAAGGCTGACAGCTGCAATAGAGAAAGTATAGTTAGCATTCCTAACTTTTATTTTTAGTTAATATTGGTCTCACAAGGATCACAAGTTCAGGAGACTCCTGACTCATTGCACAAAATGTATTATGGGAAATTATTGTAAAGTTTCCTAAAGCTCATATTATCAGTTAGCTATTGCTGTCTAACAAACCACACCAAAATTTAATGACTTAAAAGTATAACCATTTCTTTAGCTTATGATTTAGCAACTGAGGCTGGGTTCAGCTGGATGCTTCTTCTTGTCTTTGCTGGGCCCCATCATGTATCCGTGATCCCCACGGGTCACTTTTATAACTCTGAGGCTGGGAGTGTTGACTGGCTGTTGGCTGAGGCAGCGGGGACGTTTGAGCCACGGGTGTCTCTCATTCTTCACTGGGCTAGCTGAGCAAGAGAACAAGACCACATAAGACTTCTTGAGACCAAGACTTGTGGCATGTCATCAATTCCCCTGCTTTCTACTGGTCAAAGCAATTCAAAAATCCAGCCAAGAGGCTGAAAAGAGACCACCTTTTTTTTAAAAAAATTTTTTTTAAATTGAAGTATAGCTGATTTAGAATATTGTATTAGTTTCTGGTATACAGGAAAGTGATTCAATTATATATACATATATACACATATATATTCTTTTTCATAGTCTTCCACATTGTGGTTTATTACAGGATATTGAATATAGTTCCCTGTGTTATACAGTAGGTCCTTGTTATTTATTTCATATATAGTAGTATCTGTGTATCTGTTAATCTCAAACTCCTAATCTGTCCCTCCTCCCCATCTCTTTTCCCCTTTGGTAACCATAAGTTTGTTTTCTATGTCTGTGACTCTATTTCTGTTTTGTAAATAAGGTCATTTGTATCATTTTTTTATAGATTCCACAAATAAATGGTATCATATATTTGTCTTTGATTTATTTCACTTAGTATGATAATCTCTAGGTTCATCCATGCAAATTGCATTATTTCATCCTTTTAATGGCTGAGTAATATTCCATTGTATACATGTACCACATCTCCTTTATCCATTCATCTGTCGATGGACATTTAGGTTGGAAACCATGTCTTAGCTATTGTAAATGGTGCTGCTATGAACATAGGGCTGGGTGCATGTGTCTTTTCAAATTATAGTTTTGAAACCATCTCTTGATGGCAGAAGCTGAGAAGTCTCATTGCTCAGAGTGTGGATACAGGGGAGTTATTAATTGGTGCCAAAATATAATCAATATTTCACATTTGAGTCTCAGACAGTATGCTTTTTGCAACTAATTATATCCAGTTACTTAAATTGCCTTGGAAATAAGATGCTACACAGAACTACAGTTCGTGTATTTTCTGATTATTTTCCACCTGAGTTGGTACATAAACATAAGCAGGTTACAATTTTATATTAAAATAAAAACTGCTTTTCCTAGAAGGATTACATCAGAAGACCGTGAGATTATTGGGGGTGAAAAAGCTTTGCAAATTCAAGTTTATCTTTAGAGCTTCTAGTAGAGAGCACTTAGTAGTCACTCCAGAAATGTTTATTGAAAATTTTTATGTGAAATAAGTTCAGACTCCTCTACCTGAATTCATCTATCTCTTTATATTATTTTCCACTTGTGTCTTCCTAACCTGTCTTCTCTTCTAAATATATCTATTAATAAGTAGCCTGTAGTTAGAAGCTAATCTGTTCTGTCATCAATGTATTCGATACATTATTTGAGTGCATTATTCATGGACAGATCTTATGCCTTCCTATTTTTTCTCTATCAAAGCCTCTTTGTTTTGGCACTACCTTCACTCTCCCCACTCTTCCATAATGTCTAACTACTTTCTATGGAGCCTATAATGTAGTGGCTCCAAACCTAGGCTGCAAGTTGGGATCACCCAGGCAGCTGGAAAATAACCAGTACCTTCCCCCCTCCCTGACTTTCTGATTTGACTGGTCTGGGATGCAGCCTGAGAAGTGGCATTTTTCAGGCTCTCCAGGTGATTGATTGCAATGTGCAGCAAGTTGAGAATCATTCTTTTCACAGACCCCCTCTACACATCACTTACTGAGGAAAGACTTTATGATACCCCCACCATCTCCCATCCCTTGTCATAGCTCTAGTATCACACTTCTTTCTTTCCCAGACATTATCAGAGATGACAGTTGGGATCTTGTATTTATTTACATCTTTATTTGACTGTTTGTTTGCCAGGGAACACTTCCGTTATTGCTTTGTTTGGTGAAACCTACAGGTACAATGACAGCACATAGTAGTCATTCAAAAGTCATTGGTTAAACACATTACTTTAATGAACTATAAGCAGCCAGTCTGTGAATTATGGCTTAAATGTAATGATCTAGGACAGGAGCTCTCAAACTTTAGCCCAAATCAGAATCACCTATAGGGCTTGTCAACATACAGTCGGCTATGCTTCAGCTCCGGGAGTTTCTGATTCAGTAGTTCTGGGATGGACCTGAGAATCTGCATTCCTAAAAAGTTCCCAATCGATGTTGATGCTGTTGGTCAAGGGACCACGGTCCATAGGCTTCTGTTGAGAGGCAGCAAAAAGTAGTGACAAAAAGAATGGCCTATAGCATAAGACTGCCTTGTTCAAGTCCCAGCTCTGTTACTCATTAACTATGTGGCATTGAAAAAGATGTTCAGTCTTCCAGATGCTACTAATTGCGTGACAATGGGAAAAATGTTTACCCTCCTAAATGCTTCAGTTTCTCCATCTGTAGAACAGAGATAGTCCCAGAACCTGCCTTCTCAATTTGTTATAAGGATTAAATGAGTTAATGTTTGTAAAATTCTTGGAAGAGAGCCTGGCAGGTAGGAGGCCCTACATAACTTAAATATGTTCATACATTATGCTTTTAATGGTGGCATACTGATAACACTCCTGCAAACTGACCTTAAATTTTTAGTTCTACATATGAAAATTTAAAATAAACCACACACACACACACACCAAGAATCACTATGGTCCAAATCTCAAAGTGTGATACATCAGATCAATAACCATCATAATAAATACCATTAATTGATCATCTAATCTGTGCTGATGCTTTGAGTGTATACTATTTTATTTTTCCAGATATGAAGTAGGTGTTACTGTTCCCAGTTAATATATGAGAAAACTGAGGCTCAGAAATGTAGTAACATTTGAGTAACTGAGCCAGAAAATCCTGAGTTATTAAAAATCTCTCTAGAAATGATCAGTAAGGAAGAGAGTTAGATGATGTACAGTTCAAGACTCTTTCAATCACAAGTAACAGAAGTCTTAATCAAATTGGCTTAAGCAAAGAAGAGAATTACTGGCTTATGAGTCTAAAAATTCCAAGGTATCCTCCTTCAACTACAGCTGGATCCAGGGTTTCAAAAGATGTATTTATTCTGGATTCCACGCTCTCCCTCATTCTCTCTCATTCGCTCTCTTCCTCCTGCTCATCTTCCCTCTTGGGCTCTCCTCTCTTTGCGTTCGCCTCATTCTCAATTAAGCCCTCCACCAGCCACGTGACCCCCCCACAACAGATCAAAGCTGATGTCATCTTCATGGCAAAAAATCCCACAGAGCAGAGACTTCTCCTCCACAAATCAAGCAAAAGTTCTGGACTTTTGCTTCACTAAGCTTAGCTGAATCCCATGCCTATCATACACCAATCATGTAGCCAAGGGCACAGAACATGCTAATTCATCCTGCCAGGGTCACCTGTCCACCTTAGGGCTGGGGAAGTATCCTTCCCAGCTGGATCAGGAGGATGGATAGTTGAGGAAAAATAACTCCTCAAAGGAAAATCAAAGGGCTGTTAGCCAAAGGAAGGAAATGGATGCTGATTTCGGAATCAACTATTCCTCACCCAGTCTACTGAGCTCATGGAAAGCCACTGAGCTGGAAGTCAGACCATTTGGGTCTCTCTTTCTCTGTGTTAGCCAGCTGTTGCCTTTGACAAGCCTGTCAGTCTCTCTCGGTTTTATTTTCCTCATCTGTTAAATGAAGGAATGGACTTGAAATTCTAGGCTTCCTCTTATCAGCAAAGTTCAAAGATTTCTATGTGCACACATCTTGTCAGCACAACTTGAATATGAGTACCAAAGTGGATTCACTTTTTAAAATTTTTTTTTTTTTTTTTTTTTTGCGGTACGCGGGCCTCTCACTGTGTGGCCTCTCCCGTTGTGGAGCACAGGCTCCGGACACGCAGGCTCAGCGGCCATGGCTCACGGGCCCAGCCGCTCCGCAGCATGTGGGATCCTCCCGGACAGGGGCACAAACCCATATCCCCTGCATCGGCAGGTGGACTCTCAACCAGTGTGCCACCAGGGAAGCCTCATTTTTTTAAATTTTGACTGGAAAAAGGAACTTAAAATGGACCTGGGAATCATGCAGCCAGGGAAGTAGGAAGATACAGGGGTGAATTAGTAGGAGATGTATACTGGTAGCAATGGTAGCCATCAAGCTCAGATTCAGCAGGTGAGCCAAAACTAGGGACACTATGCTAGCCGTTTAAAGAAAGGGTAGAAGAGAACAGAGGAGAGATGGGTCATCTGAGAAAAAGCATCTGGGAGATAGTGATGTTTGAGCTGAGTCTTAAAGGAAGGGTGGGGGATTGCTGTGTGAATGGAGAGGCAGGGACATTTCCACCAAAGGGAATGCATGAGCCACGAGGCATGGAGGGTAGAGCATGGCCAAAGTTAGATGCCTGTGAGGTCGAGGGGTTGGAGAGAGATTCAGCTGGAAAGATAGGTTAATTTAAGACTGTGGAAGGTCTAGCAGGCCATGTTGGGAAGTTTGGACTATAGTCTGTTAATGGAGCATGAGAAGCAGGTAGCAAACAAGGAGGTCATGTCAACTACTGGGCATAGAGTGTCCAATATAATCCTCATCACAGTCCTGCTGAAATACTTCTTATCCCCATTTTACAGATGATAAAACTGAGGCTTGTATAGTGTTGAATAAGATGCTTGATCAGGACTTCACTGGTGGCGCAGTGGTTAAGAATCCGCCTGCCAGTGCAGGGGACACCGGTTCGAGCCCTGGTCCAGGAAGATCCCACATGCCGCGGAGCAACTAAGCCTGTGTGCCACAGCTACTGAGACTGTACTCTAGAGCCCTCGCGCTACAACTACTGAGACCCACATGCCGAGAGCCTGTGCTGTGCAACAAGAGAAGCAGCCACCTCAATGAGAAGCCCCTGCACCACAGCAAAAAGTAGCCCCCGCTCACCGCAACTAGAGAAAGCCCGCGTGCAGCAATGAAGACCCAACACAGCCATAATTAAATAAGTAAATTTTTTTTTTTAAATGCTTAATCATTGGTGCACTGGAAGTGAGTTGATGTTGGAACTCTTACCCAGATCATCTGATGGGTTCGAAGCTAGGATTTCTTCCACTCTGCCCTTGACATCCCACCTTCCACCCCAGAGGAATCCTGCAAGGGTGGAATTCATCTCTCCACAAGTAGGAACTTGGTTGTGACTGGCTGAAACATTAACACCCTTTTAGTGTCACCCATAACACTACCAACGTTTTTAGCAGTTAACTATGGCATTTCTCTCCCATCAGCCCAATAGGAATTATTTTTAACTCATGATAATGTGATGTTTGTGAAACTTGGTTAGTAACTAAGAGAGAAACCCTTGGCAATTTCACAAAGTGTCTAACTTGTTACTTCTGCAAACAAGTCACTGAGTGAGGTTTCTGGAAAGAGGACAGGCTGTCTCAGAGAACAAGTATAACTCCAAATATAGAAATATACTTAAATCGAGTAAATTTTGTAATTGGACCAATGGACATAGGCCACCATGTAAGCTTGCCACCAAACATTATTAGGGGAAAAAAAGTTCCAACTCTTTGTCCGGCTCACAAGTGCTTAGATTGCCTAAGAATCAAGAGATTTAAATTCAGAGTTAGGAATTAGGGATGAAAATATTGTCATAGGCATGATACTCATCGACTATCAGTTTTGAAAATTCACCTAACAGTCTCCTCTCTTCTTTTCCTTTAATTAGAAATTAAAATCAGGAGGGAATAAAAAGGTAATTCATTTTTCCTTGCACTGCCAGACTGTGGAAATACAGTGGTCCATGTAATACTGTGAGTTTCTATCTTTTCCATTTCAAAAGACACAGTGAACAGAAGCCTGTCCAAAGCCATTCTTTAAAAAGAGAACCCTCTACTTAAGGTGTTGATTCTGTATTTCTCAAAAGAATTGAAATTATCACCACAGTAAAACTTGATGTCCTAGCTCCAAAGATGTCATTTAGAAATTGCTCTTCAATTTGAGACATTTTTATTAAACCACGGCAAAGTTTGCAGTATAGTGAAAGTATAAGAACCTATAAAAGATTATGTCATCACCATGTCTTGTATACGAAGTGTTGGTTTTGGATTGCTAACAAATGTTCAAATTTTCTTAGGAAAAAAAAGAAAAAGAAAAACAAGTTGTGAGGCCAAGAGGATGAGTGGATTGAGTGTCAGCGTTTATGTTCAAGCAGCGTGGATGGGCTCCAGCCTGAGGTCACCTTAGAATTAAAATGGAACTGGTGGTCTTGCCTTGGCAGACAAGAGGCTATAACAAATCTATGACCACATACATACAGACACCACGGTCGCCAGCTAAACCACACACATGTGGCACAGAGAGCTCCAGTGAGGCAGTTACCAACAAAACTGAGATCCTTTTTCTTCCCTTTCTAGAAAACAGAGTAAATTTTATCCCTTCACACAGCAGTTAATGGAAACTCATCATAGTTAACAGATTAGATTGTCTTCTACCCAGAATTTAAATTAACAATATTAAATAGGTGGAGAAAGTTTATCCACAATAGAAAGCAAACCAGCTCCCATCAACCAATCATTTATCTGCCTACCAAAGTAATAGTTTCAAAATAAAATAGACTATCTTCCCGGTTATTTACAATAAAGACCTCTCTGCTTTTCTTAAATCTAATGAGTGAGCATGTTTCACACCCTCTGGGTATCGATTTTGGGAAGCCAGACTCAGTGGCCACCCCCGAAGCAATCAAGATCCAAGACGCCACTAATTAAAGCTTCAGAGAGGCAAACCACATATAGACTTTGGTAGATTGCTGAGCATCCCCTGGAAGGCAGGAGGAGAAGGGGCCCCACTGTGCATGAGAGGCCAAGGTGAGGGGTAGAGACAAGATCAATCATGGTGGGCTGCCCATATGTTCATGTGGTGGATCCCAGGTTAGGGTGGATCTGGAGATTTAGTCCTTGCATCCACAGAACAAACAGCTGTAACTTGGAGAAGAAAGTGGGCTCCAAGTTCCTGACAAATGTGAATGGGAGAGCATATCCTACCAAGACAAGGATGAGGGACTTATGAAATATTCGGAGGGTGGTTTCACCTGTGTCATTCCATCAAAATTCTGTAGGGTTTAAATGGCTTCCCCTGGATCGTGAAATATATCAGTTATCTATTGCTGCCTAGCAAATGAGCCCACACTCAGTGCCCTAAAACAGCAACCTAAATTATTACTTATAAGGCTATGGGTCATCTAGGTAGTCTTGCTCTATTGATTTTGGCTGGGTTCATTCAGCAAGTCATGGAGGCTGGATGGCCTGAACAGCATCAGTCTATGTCTGATGGTTGGATGGTTATCGGTTGGGGCAACAGAGGTGATTAGGTCACATGTCTCCCATCCTCCAGCAAGTTAGTCTTGACTAGGTCTCATGGTGTTAGCAGTGCTCCAAGAGAGTGAGCAGAGACATGCAAAGATTCTTGAGGCTCAGGCTTTACTTTTGCCACCTTTGATTGGCTAAAGCAAGTCTAAGGCCAGGGCAGAAAAATAGAAGCCACCTCTTGAAAGGAGTTTCTGCAAAGTTTCATTGAGAAGAAGGAGTTACAGAAAAGGAAAGACATGGGGACATTTTTGCAGTCAATCTACCACATCCATGTAGTCAGCAGTAATATTAGAAGCAAATATTCCTATTTCAAATTTCCAGACTCTTTCTGCTACCTCACACTAAGTTACATAAACTCTAACCCGTGACCTAATATGTATCAAGAAACATTAAGCGTGGTGACTTTTGAGTTATACTCTCCGACTTATTACAAGCTTCTAGCATTTCATTGCTGTATGACTTTTTGCAAATTTCTTAACCATTCTATGACCTCTGTTTCCTCATTTATAAAATGGAGTTACTAATAGAGCCCTGTCCACAAGGCTATTGTAAGCACCATATAATAGACATGAAGCTTTGAAAAAGAGATTGACACTTAAAGTGCTTAAAATATATCATCACCACAACCATCGTCATCACCATCATCACCAATATTGACAAAATGAACTTCTAATCCATCCTTTTTTCCCTATTCACATCCTTCCCTGTATTACAAGGTCCTGGAACACAGATCTTTCTTACCCAACAACCAGTTTACCCTTTTTTCTGGCCCTGAACCCCTCCCGCATCAGCAGAAGACAGGTCAATCTTCTATCCTGACAACTTTCCGGACAGAGACATTTTTGCACTTAAATTCCCAAGTCAATCTTCAGGACTGGGGGCTGCCTGCCAGAAGCTTCCTGCCACTTCCCGTAGCCTGAACTCTAAGAGTCTGGGGTTTGCCTTGTTAAAATGTGGTAAAGGCTGGGATTCCTCAGGCCTGGGATCTAAGCTGGGGCCAAGACAGTTGTGGCCTACACTAGCTCAGGAATCTGTCCTGTTTTGCTGCCACCAAGAAACTGTGTGTGTCTGTATACAAATACTTAAGGGTGGGTGGGTCTTGCACAAGTACAAATTCACAAAAGGTCATGATTTGGGGAAAGGCTATTACACACATTCTGCTGTGAGGGCAATGATAATCAGGAAGTCATTCCCTAAGCAGATTTTCCCAGAAAAGCCTTATCTTAAAATCATAAACACAACCTCTAATAGAGTGGATACAGAATGGAAGTTTTACCTGTCTGTCGCCCCTCTCAGGTCAATACAACAACTGCTATGAAAAACAACCTCATACTGTGATCCACATGAATGTGTATAGGGTACAGATTTATTTTTACCTTTTGTCTCTTATTTTTCTCTTTAATTAATATTTTCCCTCTCTCTTTTTTTTTTTTTTTTTTTTTTGCGGTACGCGGGCCTCTCACTGTTGTGGCCTCTCCCGTAGCGGAGCACAGGCTCTGGACGCGCAGGCTCAGCGGCCATGGCTCACGGGCCTAGCCGCTCCGCGACATGTGGGATCTTCCCGGACCGGGGCACGAACCCGTGTCCCCTGCGTCGGCAGGCGGACTCCCAACCACTGTGCCACCAGGGAAGCCCCTTTTCTCTCTATTTTTTAATTCAAAGGGAGCTTAAAGATTATTCCAGACCCTTGCTACTCGAAGTGTGGTCCTCTGACCAGTAATATCAGCTTCACGTAAGACTGTGTTAGATCTACCCCAGACCTATGGAACCAAATCTGGATTTTAACAAACGCTCTGACTCTGACGCATATTGAAGTTTGAAAAACACTGGAGTAGGCCTGTATTTCTCAAACACTAGAATGTTACATAATTACCTAGAGCACTGGTTAAAAAACAGATTTATGGACCCTATGCCTAGAGATTCTGATTCAGCATATCTGGGGGGAGGCCCAGATTCTGCATTTCTGACGAACTCCCAGATGCTGGAGATGCTGATGGTCCAGGAACCAACTTTGAGAAGCAAGGACAAATGCCTTCGTTTCACAGTGGGGAAAAATGAGGCCCGGGAAAAATGGGTGGGCATGGTGCAAACTAAATTGCCCAACATCTTAACAATTATGTAGAAATCAAGACCAGACCCCAGTCTCTGGGTTTCCTTCCCAGAGCATTTTGATGGGGATGCTGCTTTCAATCGGATTCTCAGTCTTTTCTTCTCCTTTTACATGACTTCCATATTCTCTTCTGCACCGTATGACCTGCAGCACCCTTTTCAATTTCTAACCGACAATTCCATTTTCTTACCCTATTTCAAAGCTAACTTTCATTTTGCCCTCTGATTTTTTTTGAATCTTGGCAGAGGGCTGAAACATGTTGCTCAAATAATATTTGTTGAATTGAACCCTCTTCTCTTAGTTCCTTTTTTTTTTATAAGTTCTTCCATTTTAGCCTCCTTAGTCCTTCTTACTCTAGGTCGTCATTGCCTTCTCAGAATTAACTCTGCTGTCTCTGTGTCTAGCATTTAACCTCCAATTTCTTCCTACCTTTTCCTCCTAATACATCTTCTCTTTTTATGCACCGGCCGCAGGAACTGCTGTTTTGCCTGTACTTTCCCTCCAAGCTCCCTCAGTAAACATGAAGTGGTGAGTGGAAAGGAGGGGAAAAAAATAACTTGACTTTGAGAAGAGTAGTTAAGATGTCTGAGGAAAGTAAACAGAAGCAAGAGTGCAGGCATTAAATCACTTTCCATTTGGACCTACACTAACACTGGCCACTGGATACTGACGTGCATGGTTCAGAATCAGAGAGGAAAAGTGAAAACTGAACAGAGCCGCACCTATAAGAATAGGTTACATGCCCAAAAACTATTCAGGAATACTTTATTTGGAAGATACAAAGAATTCAAGTTGAAAAAGAAAAGGCAGGATTTAAAAATCCTTTGATGTATGTTGAATGGGGCTCCAAGACCAACCAAGAGGCTCTAATTGGTTAAAAGTGCCCCCTTCCTTCCTCAGCGCTGTATGTTGCCACCTCTAAAAACACTTGAGCCCTCAAAAGGGGAACAAAAAAACCCTTCTGAGTTGCCAGGTTTGACAAATAAAGGTCTAGGACAACCAGTAAAATTTGAATTTCAGTTAAACAATGAATAAATTTTACTATAAGGATGCCTCTAAAAGTACTGGAGGCATACTTGTATCAGACAATTATTTGTTATTTATTGCAAATGCAAATGTAACTAGCAGGCCTGTATTTTTTAATTTCAAAAAATTAAAAGTCCTTGGGACTTCCCTGGTGGCGCAACATACGGGACTTCATGCTCCCAATGCAGGAGGCCCTGGTTTGATCCCTGGTCAGGGAACTAGATGCAACCGAGAGTTCACGTGTGCCAGCTAAGGAGCCCGAGCCGCAACTAAGACCCATGCAACCATATAAATAAATGAATAATTAAAAAAATAAAATAAAATTCATTAAATTACAATTTTTACCAGAGATGAAAATAGGCAAGTTATAGAGTAAGAGAAGGAATTTGAAGTCAATGTATCTGGCAAAGGACCGATAGACAGAACATATAAAGATATAAAGAATGTCTCCAAATCAATAAGATAAAGAACATATTTTTTTTTAATGGGAAAAGATTGGAATGTACATTTCTCAAAAGAGGATATCTAGGTGGCCAGGTCAAAACGTGCTCCATTTTGCCATTCATCAGGGAAATGAAAATTAAAACCCCAGTGACATTCCATAAACACTACCAGAATGAACAGGCTATAACAAGTGTTGGTGAGAAATTAGAGCAACTGGAATGCTCATCTTCTGATAATGAGAGTATAAATCTGTGCAAACATGTTAGAAAACCACCTGGCAGTATGATTAAAATCAAACACATGTATATCCTATGACCCAACTATTCTACTCCCAGGTATATACCCAGTGGGTATATATACATTTGTTGACCAGGAACAAAGTCACAAGTATTCATAGAGCACTAGTCATAATAGACAAAAGTGAAAATTATATCTACCAAATATCTACCAGGAATAGAATCCACAAATTACGATGTGTTTAAACAATGAGATCCTCTTTAGCAATGAGAATGAACAATCTACAATAACATGCTGTGATATGGATCAATCTCACAGGAAAAAAAAATTTTGAGCACGAGAAGCCAGACACTGAAAAACATATACTCAAATGATTAATTTATGTAAAGTTTCATACACAGGAAAAACTAATCTTTGGTGCTAAAATCAGAATCACAGTGGTCGGGGGCATGGAGACTTCAGGGGGTGGCCATGTTCTGTTTCTTGACTTAAGTGCTGGTTTGTAATCACTTTGCAAAAGTCATAGAGGTGCCCACTTATGAGCTGTATCCTTTGCCAAATGGTGTACTTCAATAAGATTTACATTAAATCCTCTGAAAGAAATTACCGAGGAAAGACTGCTACCCTTTGACCCCAATCACGTTTGTGTAACAGGAATCAATATCATTATCATCATAGCCATCATCACCATAATTATATGCCCTTACGTGAGACTTTGCCATGGGCTAATCTCGCTTCTACCTATTTTGCTTACACCGTCTCATCTGGTCTTTTTAATCCTCATAAGAACTCTATGGAGCAGGCATTAGTCTTCCACTTTTACAGATGAAGAAGCAGAGGCTGAAAGGAGATTGGTAGCTTGTCCAGGGAAACACAATTTTTAAGTTGCAGAGGCAAATTTTGAAACCAGGATCTGATTCTAAAGCAGGTGCCCTTTTCTCTACAGGAGACCGTGTTAAATCTATAGGTAGAGACTGGAAATTCCAAAGGAGAAGAAGTTTAAATTTCTTTTCTCCACTGACTTTCTGGGTCCAAAGGTAGTACGAAACCCCAAATTTCAGTCCCCTTTTATGCTAAGAAACAGCCATCTGACTTCTGGACTTAATTCAATTACCTAGAGTTAGTTGATAATTCCTACAATTAATTCCAAGTTGAACGAAGAAGGAAAAGTCCCTTTTAGTATCGCAGTTATCTCTATCCATAACCAAGTAGCTAAGGAAAAAAAAAAAACACTTGAACACTCAAGCAGCAAATCCTCCGATACAGTCCCAACAAACACACCATCAACTTCATTAAGTTGCATTTACATGTTCATAATACAAGTTTTCGCCAATGCTTTTCAAATTTTAGGGTGGGCAAGAATCAACTGGAGAGCTTGTTAGAACAGATTTCTGGACCTCACCACAAGTGATTCTGATTCAATAGGTTTGAAGTGAGCCTGAGAATTTGCATTCCTAACAAGCCCCGCAGGTGATACTGATGCGGTTGGTCCTTGGACCACACATGGAGTAATTCTGCTTTATGCCCAGATAGACAATGTGGAAGAGACGCCCGCAACTGCTTTGTTTGAGAATTGATTTCTCTGTCCTTGTCACTAATATTTACAGCTACTACCTGGGGCTGGGTCCACGTGAGCATTTGAGAGACCAGCTGGCCTCCCCACCCATACCTCCACTCTCTGTGATCATCAGGGCCCTCTGTCTTTATCATCGTTAGTGTCACTGTCACCCATTCGGTCTGTCACAATGAGATTATTGGCTGTGAGGATTCCTGAGCGCCTGTGCTCTGCCTGTCCTTGATCTTCTGTGAATTGCAAGACCTCCAAGGGTCCAAATTTCTCCACATGGTGATGTGCATGCTTGTTGCATATTGGTTTACTTTGCATAAACGCCAGAGGTTAAAAAAACATCCAGATCTGTAGGAATGAAAGTCATCCCTTAGTATTGCTCTGTAGTTTATTAATTTTGTTTTGGGTTTTTTTTCCTAATCTGGGTATTTAAAGAAGAGAACAGGGCTTCCCTAGTGGCGCAGTGGTTGAGAGTCTGCCTGCCGATGCAGGGGACAGGGGTTCATGCCCCGGTCCGGGAAGATCCCACATGCCACGGAGCGGCTTGTCCCGTGAGCCATGGCCGCTGGGCCTGCACGTCCGGAGCCTGTGCTCCGCAACGGGAGAGGCCACAACAGTGAGAGGCCCGCGTACCGCAAAAAACACACAAAAAAAAGAAAAAGACAAAGAGAACAAACCCACTACACTGTGTTGCAGATGAAGGACACCATGGAGTCCTGAAGCAACTCTCAACACCCCTCCTGTTTTCCACTCCCCTTCAGAAAGTCCAAAGCAGTTTTCCTCCATAGATGCTCAGCGCCAACAAAGTATAGGTCTCTCCCCAGGAGTTTTGAATTGTTCTTGGTAGGACACCTGCTCAGTTCAGGGACGCTTGTCTGTGACAAGCTTCCATATGACAAGAAGTCGATCACATCATAACCTGTAAAGCACTGGGCTACAGGAAACAAGACCTTGCCTCTCCTTTCATACCCCACAGCCAGTTAAAAACTCAAGGTATTATATGGGGGGTGGAAGAGACCAGTCACTAGACCTTTGATCTTGCTCCTAGCTAGCTGTAACTTTTGGGAAAGACACTCAACTTCCCTTCCCCTTCAGTTGTAAATTAGGGACTATTTTAAGTCATCCCCAAGGTCCTTCCTTCTCCAAGAGTCTGTGAACCCATGAGCCTACAGACAAGAACCAAAGAAAACACCCTCCTTTCCAACTTACTCTTGGCACAAGTGGTGGTTTTACTCTAGGGAAATAGACCCTCATGATGTGTGGGCCACAGAGAGATGTCAGGCAAATAATAGGACAGCGGAGAAGAAATCAAAGACAGAAAAGGCAGATACAATGCACCATCAGAGGAGAAAGCACTGTGCTTCCCTTTTTCCTTTGAAATCAATAGAGAATAAAAGCAACAAAATCCAAATTCCAACAATGTCAACCAGCAATCCCTTTGTCTGTTTACAGATTCTGTTGCTACAGTAGCAAACAAAAGTAGCCAGCTTCTTCCCAGGGACTCCTGGGTACGGAGCATCCGTCAAATCACAGAGACACACCCACTATTCAAACCTAATTTGGCTAAAATGACTTTTTTATGAGAACTCATGAGAAAATGGTTGACTTCCAGCCCTTATGTTATCAGAGTTGTTTGACATTGAATTACATGGGCCTGGACTATAAATCTTAACTTCAGACTCACATGCAAGGCATTTGATGTGTCTGGGAACCTGCTGTAAGAAAGAAATTAGCTGTAAAACAAAGTAAAATGCCTGTTCCCATGGGAAGACTCTGCAGGACTGCTAATAGATCATGGGTTCATTTGGAAGACACTTGTTCCTTTGGTCAAACAACAACTAATATTTTAGCTTTCCACTGCCCTGAACAGGAAATATGGTGCTAAGGGCCGATAGACAGGGTAAAGCATCATATTAATTACACGGTCGGTAAACATTTGCTCGCCCGTGTTTCCTGACGGTCTGAACACTTCCTGGTTGGAGATCTCAGCGATTCTGCTGGCCTCTGTTAACTGTTACTCTTGTATAAATGTCTGGGGAGATGGAGTGTATTTTCAGGGAACCCCACGATGAGAGGAGGATGGGGATACAGGGACTGTTGAGAGCAGCCCCTGCCTGCAAACCTGGGCCATGACTGCCACAGCCCACTGCCCCCAAGGACACCTAGGAACCTGTGGGGGGCGACTCGATAAGGTGATTCGATGGCACTTGGACATTCTCTTTCCATTTTGGGGAGGAGCCAGGTGGATATTAAACAGGTTCATGTTGATTCTAAAGAAGAGAAGCAGCAAAGTGTTCTGGGAAAGAAGGTGTTAATCAGGTCACAACAGCTGCCATCTACTCCCCTCTGCTTGGAAATCTCTTCTCTGGGGTAATTGCAGAAGATGGACAAAGACGATACCCACCTGGAATTTCTCTTTGAAGCAGTGTTTCTCCAGGTGTGACACTGGACCAGCAGCCTGGGCATCCCCTGGGAACTTGTTAGAAATGCAGAACTTCAGGCCCCATCAGAAACCCTTGGGGTAGGGCCAGCAATCTGAGTTGGAACAAATGCTTCAGGGGCTTCTAATTCCACTAAAGTCTGAGAATCGCTGCCATCAAAGGATTCTCACATCCCTGCTGTATAGAGGCCAGGCCGGCCTCATACCCACAGTCTGCCATGATCTCCAAGGCCCTCATGATCTGCCGCAAACCACACACTCCAGTCATGAATCCACTTTATTCCTACCTCTTTGAGGCCTGGGTTAATCTCTCTTTGAGGACTTTGCCTAGAAAATTCTGATGCCTGGCTCCTTCAACTCACTCATGTCCTGTTCAAACGTCACACGTTTCGTGAAGTAGTTCCCACCAGAGACACTCCTTTAAGTATCTGCCAACAGACACTGCCCAGCATTGTCCATGTAGCCACTTACCAAGATTGGAGGTGACCTTGTCTATGAGTTTGTTTCTAAGTTGATGACCCTTTCTCCCCACCTAGAGTGTAAAGCCCCATTAGAACAGGCACCCGGATTTGCTATGCCCACTATTCCATACATGCCCCCTACACTTCTAAAAAGTCTAGTGTGACCTCTCCTCCATGCATTCTCAAAACCTATTCTCATTTGTCAATTATACTTCCATAAAGCTGGGGGAATAAACGCTCTATTTACATTAAGGTATAAATCAACACAAATGGAAAGGAGACAAAACATTTACACTAAGAAAAATAAAAAACGATTTAAATTTCAGGTCTCATTTAATAAGTACTGTGTAGTCTCTTAGATACTGGGGAGAGTCAAGTGGGCCCCTAAAATAGCACCCCTTGAGGACCTAAAGAAGAGCCTGTCATGTTTTAGATTAGATGTAGTGTCTTCTGGAAGAAATATTTCCTTTACCATAAGCAGAAGACTGCCTTTTCTCTAAGAAATTGTATCTGTTATGTGCTTATAGGAAAATCATAATTAAAATTCAGTGCCTAAACTTACTTACTCTATACCTAGTTGTGCTATGTCTTCATGGTTTTTTTTTTCCTCTCTCTCCCTATTTTATCTTCATGTATCTTTCTCAAAGCTCAACATAGAGGCAGAAACCTGGACGTGAAAAGGTGTGCATCTAAACAAACCCTCTGTGACCCTGAAGATCCAGAAGCTCATTCACAATGGAGCAGGTTATTTTTTGGTCTTTCAACAGAAGATGCCTGAATGTCATTACCTTTACCTGCACAGCCATGTAAATGCTTCCCAGAGGCATTAGAGTCCCTCACTGCCTACAGAGATGGAGGAATAAAAGAGATGACAGTGCATTTAGAAAGAGGCAGACAATGCCCGTGGCTGCTCCATTACTCTGTCATCAGAGATATGAGCGCGAGACTGGGTGCCGAGCATTAGCCCGTGGAGCCTGATATGAGTTCATGAGGCTGGAATTCAAAACACTAACCAGCTGTGGGAACCCAGAGAGAAGTCTGTCACACTGAATGGTATCCAGATTAGAGCTGTGAGAATTTGGGAAAACCCTTCTTGCTAAGTAAGTTTACTTCTTCATCTTTCTTTCTTGTTTTAAGTGTGCAGTGTTTGCTAGAATCCTGAACCTATAGCCACACGTATGAATAATGACAAAAGGCAACTCTAAAAATATTTTTGAGGCAATCAAGGAAATGTTAACACTGACTGGATACTGGATGACCTTGTAATTCTAATTTTTAAGTGTGATAATAGCATCAGGTTTATGAAGCAAAATCACCGTAACTCTTTAGAGATGTTTATTGGGGAATGTAGAGGTGGGATGAAATGACATCTGGAATTTGCTTTAAAATAATTCAGGAAAAAAAAAGAGAGAGGGAAAGGAAAAGATTACACAAGTATCACAAACTCTCAGTAATTGTTGAATCTGGGTTGGGTTATTGGATCAATAGAATATACTCTTTCCTTATGAAAGTATGTTTGAAAATAAACATAATAAAATTTTATTCTAAAAAAGGAAAAAGAAATAATGCCAGACCAAAGGCAAAGTTATTTCTTAAATAACGTGAAAATATTTTTACAGCTAAGGATTTTCTCAAATACATAATCTGCAAAGTCAAAAAAATGAGAAATACATGTTCTTAGGTGCTCAGGTCTTAAGAACATCCTTCTGTGGTTTATGCATTGATAGGAGCAGGAAAGAAGCTTAACTAAATGGACCAGAAATTTAAAATGACACATTGCTTTATTTGGTACTTGATTGTTAATTACTGTTCATAGCTGTGGCCGTAATGGAAATAGACCAAGATGGAGATTTGCAGGGGGCGGCGGGGTCGGGGGGGGGGTACAGGGGGAGAGGAAGGTCCCAGATTCTACTGGAATTTTTCTCATGAGTCCCTGTGTAACTTTCAATTAACTCTCTGTGCTTTAGTTTCCTCATCTATAAAATCACAGCGTTGCGTGACATGAGAGCTAAGTTTTCTTTCAGGGCTGAAAGTGCAAATTCCAGATTACATTAGCAAATCTGCTTCAGTAACATGAGAGATATAAAAAAGGGCAAGTTCTAGATATGAACTGGCAAATCAGGAGACAGCAAATTTATTAAACTATTGAATTCTCAACATAGGAAACCCAAGTGTATCAACATTTGCTCTTAAGAAAATCTAGTTGGCAAATGAAGAAATATGGAGAATAAACAGGTTCCAAAAGCCATCTTAGCCACAGTGTAGTTCTAGCAAGAAAAAAAAAAAAAAATCTGCCAATGCAAATATTTCATGCATTTGTTTTCCTAACACAGAAAAGAATGGATATAAATCACCTTTACTTATGCATCAAAGAAGTTCTAAAATAAATTTTGTTTCCTTCACAAAGATTGAAAACTGTATGAAAACATGTATTTCTACTGAAATTAAATTATTTTAAATGAGAGAACTGAGAGGGCAGAACTGACTTTACAAGACCACCCAACCCATTCATTCTCTTATATTCTTCCCTGGAAAGCTTAGCAAGTGTCAGAGTTGCAAATATGTGACTGATTTCAGAAAGATGCCCTACTTGGAGGCTGCATTGGGTGTACAAGCTAGAATCCATTTTATTCTAGGGTCTTGCTGTCTACAAGTTGGTGGCTTCCATATTTCTTCCACTTCTGGCTACTTTATTTCAAATGTGAAGTTGTTGAACCACACATCATCAAGTTTGCAGGACTGCTGTTGCTTCCACTGGAACAGTTACTGATAGATCTCTTTATGCATATAATTTTTTTTAAGTAGTTGATTGTGTTGCCCTAAGATTTATATCATAAAAATGCTTAGGCATCCTAAGTCTCCTGTTTCAGTAGATGCGCTTCATTTAGATTTACCTCTGCATTTAGAATCTTGCCCTTCTTTCTTCATTCAAATCATCCTATTGCTTTCCAAGAGCCATCCAGGAAATACTGGGAAATGGTGGCTGAGCAAGGGGGAAAAAAATCATATTATTCCTCTGAGAAATCTTGAAAAGAGTAAAGAGAATTTTACTCATTCCAGTGTGCTCTATTAACTTAGCTATCATTTATTAACAAACATAAAAAACACAAAGTGATGGCATCTATATTTGATGTATGTCAATAGTTTTGCATTTTGCAAGGTTGTTGCCAAAATCTTTTTTTTTTCTTAGAGTGATTTTTAAAGAATTTTTCTGAATTCTGTATTGCCACTTTCTGACATTCTGAGACCAATTGTTTCCCCAGTCAGAAAATATACCTCCAATTTCAAAATGAGCATTAGTGAAAAGAAAAAGATTCAACATATATTCAACATACATATTTTAAGGTAATTATTTGAGAATGGATCAATTTGATGAAGTTGGTCATAATTATATTTGATTCCATCTGATTTCTGTTTTACAGATATCCTATGAAAATTGTGAGCTTCAGAAAAATTATTTGTGCCACCAGATAGAAGGTATGTCTTCATTCTTAGCAGTTTTACTGCCAAATGTAAAATAAGGAAATAGTGTTGGCTTTATGAGTTATCTAAATCAGAGATTCTCAATCTTGAGGCTACTTCAGAATTGCCTGGAGGATTAGTTAAAACACAGATCCCACCTCCAGAACATCTAATTCCAAAGTTCTGGATTGGAACCTTAGAAATGCATTCCTAGCAAGTTCTTGGGTGATGTTGATACCTATACTGCTGGTCTGGGGACCACACTGATCTAAGTATATGTAGCATAGATGCTTGAATAACAGGAAACTATAATAACTCCATTCTGGCCTATGGAGCCTCAATCCATCTAAACATTTGACAGGTGGGTAGGTTAGAAAGGAGCCTCCACCTACACATTTTGGAAACCAAACATTGAATGTAGATAATCCTTGGTATAAACAGAATCACCCTAAGTTTGAGCTCAGCTATAACAGAGTGCAGTTGACTCAAAAATAGGTAAGGTATTGCTTAATATTCAGTCTAAGAAAGTTCATTCGGTCACCACATACGTAATCCTGGCTATGCAGGTACACAAAGCATCAAGAATTTATTTTTTGGTGGGGGGGGAGTATTTTGGTGTTTTGGTTTGTCCCCCTCACCCAGAGTGTCATTAGCAGGACAACAAAGCTTCTTTAAAAAAAACTCTGAAGTTTCAGGGTGTGATCTAAAGTTCCACTGCTGTGACCCAAGGAAGCGAGGTTCACCACCTCACTGTCACCCTTGACCTCTGTGGATGATCAGTTCTGTCTTTATCACCTCTGGGTCCTCGAGCATCCTTGTTGGCCCAGGCCTCTGCTTTCGTCACTGGACCCTCTGGATGTCCCCTCATACTAAGGTGATGATGGCAACAAGCATAAAGAAGTCTTTCAATAGTGATTTCCTGTATCTCGCTTATCCCAGCTCAGAAAAATCTTGCCATTCAAATGAACTGGCGTCACAGATGTGATGGTAGAAGGGAGGGGTGGGGGAGGGGGAACAGGGTGGGGGAGGGGAACCCCTTTCAAAAGCTCTCCCTGTGAGAAGAGGAGACAGGAGCAGGAAAAGGAGGAGCCCAAGGCTGGCTATTTTTACAATGAAATGCAGAGCCCTTTGGTCCCCTCTCCTCTTTCTCTCAAGCCCTCAGAACAATATGCCAAAGGCATAAATCGCCCAGGCACTTCATCCTGTCTGCATTTTCTCTGCACTCAAACTAGCAAGCAAGTACAGCCAAAGCCATGTGGGCAGAAACATGGGCTTTTCCCTCAAAATCTGCAACCTCCTTTCACAAAGCTCTCTTCCGGATCAAAGTGTCGCCTCCCAGATGATGTTGCCCAGGGAGGGATGTAGGAGGGAAGAGGAAGGTTTGGGGTAGACCTTGAATCTTGACACACAAGGGGTCAACATGGCTCCTGTCCCAGCAGAGGGAACAGCTCGTGCCTATGGGGGAAGGCGTGGCGTCACCGCTGTGGCTCCCATGTTGAAGTGGCCAGTTGACTGAGGATGCAGACGGCATTTTAGCAGCTCTCCGGGGGCATGGAGGGGAAGAATCATGATACTGACTGTGCCAAGCTAATTGAAGGAAAGAGAAAATTAGCCCTGGTGTTGATACAGGCACGTCTAGGACAGGACAAAGGCAACTCTCAATTTACCTTCTGTCCTACTTACTCTTGCACTAAAAGGGGTGTTATCTGTACCAGGGAAAAGAAATGATGCCTGTGTTAACACTTGTTGCCTCTGTTTTATTTTTAGGCTCTTCCATCAGAGAAAGGAGAGCAGGGCCAGTTGGACTTCAGACCTCAGACCACGCTTGGTTTTCTCAGGTTTCCCTGTACACAAAGGGAAATTTTCCACAGAGGCCCAGCCAGGAGGTACAGCTAGATCTTGGAGTGGCCACTGAACCTGGGCATGTGAGCTTGGTTATCTGTCCCCAGTGGGCTCTGTATCATCAACCCATTTGAGTTTCTCATCCTGTTGGTGTTTTTGCCCTGCTGAGGCAATGCTTAGGTATAAGAAAAAAAAAAAAAAGAAAGAAAATCAAGATGGTGTGGCCCAGCAAAGAAAAAGTACATGGTTCCAAGACCCAAGATACTGTCTCTGGTGAAAATGTTAGTACAATGATAGGATACTAGCAGTGGGAAGCCAGCACTCAGGACTTCCTGGGACATACCTGCCTGTGTTATCCTTATTTTGTGGAGGAAATGCAGCTATTACCTGCACCCCCTGGAAAGTCTGGGAACTCCAAAGGCAATCAGTCTAACGTGCTTCAATCATGAAGAGGGTGCCAGTCATGCCGGCCACAGGGGAGTCCACCAGACAGCTCTGAATTCTAGAGAAAGACATAGCCAAAGGCACCAAGGGTACTGGTTTCTAATCTCCCTGGCCAGTCCCAGACCCCCTACAGCATTGTCTGCCATAGTGTACTACTTAATATTTTCTTCACAACTATTTTTTGCTTAAATCAAGTCACTGAAAATAAACAAACAAACAGTAAATCCTTGTGGAACAACATGGAAGTAGAAATGGAAACCATGATTCCATGGGATACGAGAAGTATGTAAGAAGCTCCAATGGAACTTAACAGAAAATCAGCAGCATTTATACCCTAAACAGAAGTCCTTCCTATCCCAGACTCTGAGTCTGAGGCCTGCTTTTCCTCCTTTCAAAGGGAGACCCACAAAAGTTAGAGAGCTGATGGGGATGTGTTAGCAGCAAATGGAGATTGTCTACCTAATCAGAAGAAATGAAAGAGGCTGAAAAGAAATCTTACCATGGGATATAAAGTTATTTAGTTTTGTCAGTATCCCAAATAAACCATTTCAAGAAATAACAAAGGCAGTGTTTTTCAAACATTCTTCAGCCGTGATCCACTGAAGAAGTGGGCTGTATGTTGCAAACCACACACACACACACACACACATACACCCCTTTGCATACTTACCCTTACCAAGGGTGGTATACTGTGATACTTTTGTTCTATTTAATTTTAAATGCTGGTTATGACCTTCAGGTGTGTTATTAGCCACATTAAAAAAAAAAACAAAAAAAACACCACTGCTTTAAACTTTGGGAAACATCAGTTACACTCATGCCATGAACCCATTCAATGTAGAAATCTCCACATTATCCAGTTACCCAAAAACTGCTTGTTCAGCACACTTGATCAACTTTGTTAAAATATTCTTCAGCATCCTTTTTCTCCTACTAAGATAGGTAACCTTTGTCCTGAGGCAAATTGTCAGTGATTATAGCTCACAGAGAATATCAGATGTGCCTTGTGCTTTATTGCAAAAGACACACCATAAAAGCAAAAGGACTAAATTGAATCTTGACCCAGCTGGATATCTGGGAATTAATTTTTTTTTCTACTAATTTGGTCCTCATAATGAAAAGGATACTATAATCAGAGTGTACCTGTCATGTATGTTGGTGATGAACATAAAAGAAGAAATAGTGATTCCCGCCTTTCTACTGAAGCACCTCAAAGCGCTTACTTGTGAAAGCTCATCCGTGACGGGAAGTGGCTGACTCAGAAGTGATGCGTGCAGCAGACGCGTTGGCTTGGAAGGGGCCAATTCTTGCACAGCCACTGCTCTGACCACGTGGCCACGTATGGAGAAATGACACCGTGCACCGTTGTACCACTGGCCTTGCCAAAGAAGGACTAAAACGGAAGCATATCCTGGACAACACAACTTTCTTCTGGCATAAAATCCTGGGAGAAGATTGCAACACTTGTAGTTTTATCACTTAGAGAACAATCTCAGGGAGTTTCATCTGGGGATTCTGGTTTTCCGCTTTGTGGAACAACAAATGTATTGGAATCTTATTTTTAGATTCTCTTGATCATACACCATTGTTCTTAACTCAAAATGCCAGGCGTAAAATTATATAAAGGGCAAGACAATGCAATTGATTACCATCCTGTGTTTTATCCCCAAAATAACTTCCATAACAATAACTTGTATTATGAAATCCAACTATATGCCATGGGCTGGACTAAACACTTTCTTGGCATTTAACTCTTTTAATCCTACTATTACCTCTATGAGGTAGGTATTACTGTCACCAAGTTACGGCAGAAGGAACTTGGGCTCAGGGATATGAAGTGAATTTTCCAAGGTCCTGCAACTCAGCATCAGACCCACAGCTGGACTTAAAACCAATGCTCTTCACCCCCTTTCTGTATTCTCATGCCCCCACAGGTAACTCAGCAAAGATCACAGCATTGGGATAGAGGGTTATTAACGCAGCTCTCATATGAGGACTCAGCTAGAGGGTAAAATGCTTTACTGAGTGCAGGAGTGTGACGGTTAAGTGGGTGAAAGAGCTTTTACAAAAACCTTCACTGTCTCTCTATTACCACAGGGCCCCTCCATCAGCTTCTGCCCCTGACTTTCCCTCCCCCACCAACAGACATAACACGGCAGCTTTCAAATATTTCAGGAAAGTGGTTCTCAACGTGTGTCCCCAAGACGAGAATCAGGAATGTCACCTGAAAACATGGTAGAAATGCAAATTCTTATATCCCACTTGTTTTAATACAGATTTCATTACTGTTGAGGTAGGGTAAGGGCAATAGATCAGGAGATCATTGACATTAAAAAGGTACATTGTTATACTCACAGATACTAAGAGGAAGGGGCAGGCCATGCCATGGAGAATACCAGGGTCCTTCAGGAGATGGGGAGGGAGAACAGATCCTTTCTTGTGGTTTCTGAGAGAAGGAACAGAAGAGGCAGGTATACGGATTTAGGATTAGCTAATTTGAATAAGTTCAGCAGGCTCTGGGACATAGGAACTGTGCCCAGTTGTCTGGTATCTGACCCTGGGATGATTAGGGCAGGTAGGTGGTGGCCCAGAGTGTGCAAGCTTGATAAATAAGGTGATTGGGGCGTGGGTGCTGGCTTTAGAGGTCTGCATTTGAAAGGCATGCTCAAGGGCACGTTGTTTACTGTCTCTAGGAATTGGCCAGCACAGAGAGGTCCCTCGGGGTCAGCAAAACTCCAGAGGTCAAAGCATCAGAACACAGACAATACAAGTGCTGGTTATTACACAGCGGTAGGCCTACTGATCCAAAACTCTGAGCACTGGGCCAGGAGCCTCTCTTTTCCCACTTCCTCATGAGTGACTCTGGTGCACATTACACTTTAAGATCCACAGCTGCAGGATTTACTCTCCTGTGTTCCCCCAGCACAGGCAGCAGTAAGTATGTAGTACAGACCTGAATTTTTCCTTTTCTCGAAACTTAGCAACTTTAAGTATAGATATTAAATGTTTATCCATAGGCTATTTGAAGAAACTATCTTTAAAGACATTGAATAAACAGGAAGATTTCATATAATACCCTCTTTCTTCCTTTGTGTCCCCAAAGAAGCTGAGTGTCTAAATTAGAGTAAAGACAACCAAAGTTTTCAATAATAAATAGCACACTGAGACACTCTAGTGTACCCTTTAAAACTTGATGGAATGATCTGAAAGACAGCTTTGGGGACAAGGGCATTAGATGGACTTTAGAGTTTCACTCTAGAAAGGTCCATATAATTTGTTTTTCTAGCATTTTCCATAAACTTTGAAGCACCTGCTTCTATGTTTGGTCAATGACAGAAATCATGGGTAGTTTTATGTATATTGAGAGGCTTATAGAATCCAACTTGTCACTCCCAAAACTTTTAAGTCCATGTTTTAGAAATAGATTGATGTTGAAGAGAGGGAAAGACAGAAAACTCATGACCCAGTCCTAGCTGTGCTTTAATTAGTCATATGATCTTGGGCAAGTGAATACATCTCTCTGGGCTTTTGTTTTTCTCATCTATGGTACCAGGGCGCTAGATGAGAGGATATTTCAAAGCAAATGTGATTCCATCTAAATATAGAGGCAGAGAGAAACTTCTCATGAGAAAAATCCTTTGAAAGAGATAATGTATTTTGCTACAGTCAAATAGGAATAAACTTTTCTACCTACTGTAAGCTCCAGAATCTTAAGTGCAATCATTACTTGAGATACCCTGATCTACATGTCTGTCTATAATAGGAGTTCTCAATCTTGGCTACATGCCAGAATCATCTGGGGGCACTTTAAAAATGCCAGTGTCTGGAACCAACTCCCAGAGATTGTTCTTGGGTGTGTCTCAAGCAGTAGAATTTTTAAAAGCTCCTTGGGTGACTCTAATATGCAACCAGTGTTGAGAAGCGCCCGCCTATAACAAGCTCTGGAGCATCCTTCAAATCAGAGAAGGGCACAGAGAGATGGTTAGTTCTACAGCTATCTGAACATGCGGGGGGTGCATGCGGAGGATACCATGAGTTTGGCCTCATCCCTGTAAAGACAGGGACAGTGGGTAGAAACTGATTTCATGAATGATCCTCTGAGACAAGGAACAGAATTACAGAGTGGGTAATAACCAGAGTCTCCCTTCCTCTGGTAGGAAACAGAAAGGTTATTTAGTTTAAGGAGTTTAGGAGAAAGCACATCTGCTGAAATGTCAAGTGTTCTCACAAAGGGTGATAACAGGGGGGTCTTGTTAAGTTCCAGTCTATGTGGTAGCCTGCAGGCAGCAGAGGGTCCAGAGGATTTGCCAGAGCAGGAGAAGCTACCAGGATTTTGAGCATTTTGTGAGACACCAGACCGAACACTAGGATCTTCCTGAAATGCAGGCATGAGGAAGAGAGGGATGAGATCCCCATAGGGCTGAATTCTTGGATTATGCAGATGAAGGTGAGAGCAGTGTCTATGACTCCAGTTCTCTACCCTTCCTGTATCCACATCCTTTACCAGGTAACCTTGTACTGTCTTCTCACTCTCCCTCTGAGCCTTGTGACTTGGGCAAATGGGACGCAAGTTAGTTGCAATTTGTTGTTAGCAGACAGTGTGCAAGCAGAGGGCTGAAAGAATCGCTTATGCATTTCCACTCCTACTCTTGCATCTCTACCTTTGCCAGGTGAACGTGCCACTCTAGATCTGCTGACAGTCAACTGATCCCAAGACACATGAGCAAGGCCAGCTGAGGTAGATGGACTCTAGGGTGACAACCAGTGAGTCCCAATTCCTGGAGTTCATAGCTTTATGAATCCCCTTCCCTTGAGTGTGAGTAGACTTGTGACTCCTTTCTAACCAACAGAGTATGGTAGAGATGATGGAATGTCACTCACATGACTGCATTAGTCATACAAGACTCCATCTCAGTACAGTCACTCTTGCCCTCCTGCTGGCCTTGAAGTAGGAAGCAGAAATATGCGCAATGTGGAGAGGCTCATGTGGCAGGCAAAAAAAAAGGGGGAGGTCTTTAGGAACTGAGGGCCTCACTGCTACAGCTTTAAGGAACTGAATTCTGCCAATGAACTGAGTGAGTTTGAAGTATACTCTTCCCCAATCAAACCTCCAGATGAAAGCACAGCCTAGCCAGCACTGTGACTGCAGCTGGTGAGACCCTAAAGAAAAGAACTGGCTAAGCCATACTCAGATTCATAACCCACAGAAGCTGTGAGATAATAAGGGGGTATTGTTTTAAGCCACTAAGTTTGTGGCAGAAGAACCACCCTGGTGACCCACAGCTTTGTGAACTAAATAAATGCTTTTAATTGTATTCCACTGAGTTTTGGGTGGAGCCAAGTTGCTCTCAGTCATCTCAGCTAGATGCGCCAACCCTCATACACGTGCCCAAGTCCAGCCAAGATCGCCAGAGTCACCAAGCTAAGCCAAATAGGACCACAGACACACAAACAAGTCCAGCCATAATCTGCCAAGTCTAGTGCAGATCATCTGAACCCCATAAACTTGTAAGCTAACTAAATGTTTGTTGCTGCACGTGACTGGGCTTTGTGATTGTTACACAGCGTTATTGTGACAATAGATAACTGATACAGTGACAGTGAGATTGAGTTGTTATTTCCTTAGTTCCCACAGGCAAATGAGGCTTCAGGAAATTGAAAATTAATTGTAATATAATGTGATAAAAATAAAATTAACTACAACTTGGATTTACTATCTAATACCTCAATGGAAAATTCCTGAAATCTTTAGTCAGCCCTACCTAAGACAAAACTCTCTGTCTTGGGACAGTTTGAATACTGTTTTCTTTATCATCTTTTGATTTGTTTATTCTGTTTCTCCCGCATCTGTTTCACTAGAATGATCAGTTCTTTGTATTTGGTGTTTAATACCGACTGCAGAGAAATAGCTGTCTGCAATTCTCAAAGTTCATGCTTTATGTACACACACACACAACCATTAATTGGATATCCAGAGTTCTTGCTACTGCTCTTTGTATATGCAGTCAGTGTTATAATTTAAGGTTTTAATTCTTCCAATATTCATTATAAATTTCCATCCACTAGCACTACATATCAGGGAATGTCACCTCTGACACTGCAATGTTATAGACTGTGTTCTATGGTCTCTGTGGGTCTCGGGCTCTTTCTCTCTCTAAAATTCATACACACATTCTCCATTCTGGGAATTGAAGAGATTTATACTCTCTGATCTGAGTAGGTAAAGAAGAATTTCCAGGTTGATCTGCCCTGAAAAAGAATTTTATGATGTGTAGCAATGACAAACCTAGAACATTCCCTGTACTGAAATATTCAATCTTCACCCAGATGCAGCTGCCCTTGGAGTTAATATAAGTTGACTCGAATCCTTTGAGAGGTTAAACTAGCCATCAGGTAGAGATTACCCCCATAAAAGAATATTTTCCTTAATAGACCCTGAAACACCAGTATTGGAGCAGGGGGAACTCTGTACTGATTTTCATGTTGCTGTTTTTCTGTTTTGTTTGGTTGGTTTGTTTTTTTTGGCATGCACATCAATGGCTGAAATAAAACCACAGTCTAAATTAAGTTTTGGCAAGGATGTGGAGGAACTGGAACTCTCATGTACTGCTGGTTAGCATGTCAATGGTACAACCACTTTGGAAAACTGTTTGGCAGTGTTTGCTAAAGGCGAATTCACGTTCACCTGAAAACACAACAGTTATACTCTGACAACACTCATGCATATATTCACCACATGCTTGTGTGGTGATGTTCATAGCATCACTATTCATAATAACCCAAACTAAGAATAAACAAAATCTCCATGACGTTTGAATCAATAAACTGTGGCTAGTTTACACAATAGAATACTATAGAGCACTTAGAATGGATGAACTTCAAACCACACACACAACATCACAAACATGTTAAGTGAGTGAAACCAGACACAGAAGACTATATCCTCTATGATTCCATTTATGTCAAATAAAAAACACAGGCACAATTAGTCTGGGTGCTAGAAGGCAGGATAATGCTTAGCTTTGAGGGGAGGGATCGTAGTGGCCGGAGAGGAACATAAAGAAGGTCTGGGGTCCTGGTGTTGTTGCTTCCTGAACTGAGTGTTGGTCGCATGAGTGTGTTTCATTTTAAAAAATTCATCAAACTGTATATTCATGCTGTGTGTATTTTTCTGTATGTGTGTTATGCTTTAATAAAAAGATTATATTTTTAAAACTTACTTTCCAATACCAGGACTCATCTAATTCAGCATAATCGACTATAATTCCCCTTTGGTAACTCTGAGTCCATCTAATCTAACACTGATGAGCAAACGACTGCTGAAGGCCCTACAGAGCAGTAGAGAAAATCTGATTCTATTTCTTTCTTTTCCTCAAATCTGCTTCTCCATCAAAATCAAGAAATTTCTGCCCTTGAGGTTGGGGATTTTGACAGCTCACCCACCATGCTTGTCAGCCAAACTCATGAAAATAGCAGCTTTGACACTATTTCAAGGGTTGTGGGGAAATTTTCCTTATAATGTGATGATTCCTTATCTTGCAAAGATCCCCCCAGCAGGACATTTTCCATTCAATGTGGAACAGCAATCTGTCACCACCTCCAAAGCTTAGACCAGAAAGCAACATCCTCAGCCAGAGTTGCACAGCGGGAAAAGAAAGCAAACCAGATCCTAATGAGAAGCAGCCGAGGATCCATGAGCACTTTCCACGCTTGGCAGCCCTTGAGCCTCCCAGCAACTCCATGAGTCTAGAAATGGTTGTTTTTCCCATTTTACCACTGGGGAAGCAGGGCCATGGACTTGGCCAGCGGCACAGCTCAAGAGTGACTTAACTTGGTCCAAAGCCCACAACCAATGACCTACCATTGAATTCTCCTTCTCTTGCCAGACCTTCTCATATGAACAAAAGTGGGAATAATATCAACACTGTTGGGGTCACTCCTGAACACCGGAGATGATTCTTCACAATATTTCTGGGACTGGATTGAGTCCACCTGTCTTTGCCATGCTGTCATGTTCCATTTTAGAACTGAGAAGTTGGATACGTGGAAGCGTATCTTCTCTTTTTACCAAAGCAAAGCCTTGCCCACATGCATACAGAATCATTCATCCAGAGGGATCTCCAAATATTTGGGATATAAGCTTTCATCACAAGGATGGCGCAAAAGCCCATAGATTTAACATCTCAGATTCTATTACAATATTCTACAATGAACACATTCTATAGGAAGAAGAGAGACCACCAAACTCAGGAAAAGAGAGGCAATATTCAATAACATTATTGAAATGTTAAAGGGGTGCCTCCCACCCCAACCAGCAGCATCGCCATCACCTGGGAATTTGTTAAACTGCAGTTCTTGGGCTCCACCCCACAGACCAGAAACTCTAGATGTGCCGCTCAGAGGGACACCTATTATATGTTTTAAGAAGCCCTCCAGGTGATTCTGATACACCTAAAGTTTGTAAATAACTGCGTTAAAATAAAGAAAGCATTAGGTAAATATTCAAAGCAAAACACAGTGCACGTCAACCCCAATTGAAAGGATAAAAGAAAGGTTCCCATTACCCTCAGAAGTAGAATACAATGAAACAAAGGAAACAAAATGTGTGCGATAATTTATAAGGAAGAAGAAATGAATCTTAAAACATGAAAGGCAAGTTTCTGTTTTCTCTTGAAAACAGGTTTTTGTTCACGTTTACATTATCCCTGGTTGTAAATGCTTTATAAAGAGAAAACCAGGACAGAATCGTTTGGCAGGGTGGTACCTTAAGGGGTAGCTGCAGGCAGACATTAGCAGCTATGCATTGTTCTTCTTGCCTTTTCATTCCAGTCTTTTTGATTTTCCTGTCTTTTAATCATCCTTCTCTTACTTACTCTTTCTTTTTCTTCCCCTGAGTGAGGACTTAGACCTGCCAATAGCACCCCAGGCCTTGATGATTCTTCTCCGGAGGTCCTGAGGTTTAAGAAGGTGACTTTCCAAATCTGTCCTTCAGATCCCATAAGTATAAAACTAAGACTTAACCTATCTTAACTACAGCTGTAGCAACTGATTTTATTGTAGCACTTTAAATAATAGCTTCCAACTCAATAGAGCATCAGAAAGTAGACTGCTTTCACACACAGATTCTCTTTTTAGAGGCTGTGATGGCCTTAAAGGCAAGAATCCTGTCTTTATACTTCTAACATGAGACCTAGTACATGGAGGCACCCAATAAATAAATCCTTCTTCAATTAATATAGGTGATCTCCCAACTACACTGTAAAGGAAGGACAGTAACTACCCTCATTTTGAAGATGGAAAGCAGGGTCAAAGAGGATGAAAGTCTTAGCTGGTGTACCAAAAACTACTTAACACGAACATCTATGTTCAGGCCTATGTTCATTAACGTGCACCAACACAACACCAGTTACAGCAATGGAAACCAACCAGTTAGAGCAACGCTACAGGAAATGCAAAGCAAGTGGCTTCCAATGCCCGAAAAGGCTTCCCGGGGCTAGTGAGCAGCTCGCTCTGCAGTCCTGCTGGGCAGCCTATCTCCCTGACCTCTTGTACCAAGGAATTCCTCTGGTTTCTATTTCTAACTTTTTCAATTATGCAATGCTGTGCCTGGGATGGGAGATTTGTTAAGATGCTTGAGAATTTGTTGCCCTTCTCTCACGTTAAACCATCAATCTTTGGACAAGAGACATTTCTCATCTGAGATCTAAGTCCTGGGCAGAACTTTTGGGTGGATATTGAACAGCCCTGTAGACTAGAACTTCCTAAGGACAGCATCGCTCATCACCCAGGAGGGAAAAGAAGCAAAGCGACGCTCATCCAGGGAGTGGCTGTCCTAATTTTAAATTCAAAAGCTTTAATAAACACAAACCTCAGAAACAACAAAGAGAGAAGTGGGTAAAAAGTGGGCCTCACAATAAGGGAAATGCATTTTTAAAAGCTAGTGTGAGGCCTAGGAATTAGCATGTTGAATTAAAAGTACAGCTGTTTCTAATGCAAACTCCACAGACTCCCTTTTGAGAAAAATTAAAGTGTAGAATATTCTACATCTAAGCCCAGACCTAAAAACCAAGCCAGAATCCCTGGCACGCATGGCAAACATAAAGAAGACATTTGACAGCTCAAGTTCCTCAGTCTTCTTGTCTGACCATAGGAAAGTAGTTTCCCTTCTTCCTCTCAGTACCATGCCCATTATTTGATTGTTTTTAGATGATCCGTAGCCCCATCTCCCGGGCTGCCCTATATACCATGCGAAAGAGTCCTGCAGGCTCTGTTTTTCAGGCTCCTGTAACCAGCTCGCTTCCAGCCAGGTTCACCCACAGGGAGACCCTGCAGGAGGTCAGAGGGCAGAAGGAAGGGAGAGGCCAGGCTATTTCCCCCCCTTCTCTTCTATAGGCAGTATCTCTGGGCCTTCTCCGTGGCTTTGGATCCTGCCAGAGAGGTTCCAGCTTTTGCTTGTGGCCTCAGCCCCCTGTTTTAGGGCCATTACCCCCCTCCCCTGTACTTCTAGCCCCAGGGGTTTTAATGACTTACTGGTTTTCCTAGTCTCCCCATTTCTTCAGCAGCCTCTATTTGGCATCTCAGATCTTCCGTCAACTGTGTGTCCAGTTCCCTGTTTTAAATCCCTCTGATTTCAAAGTGGACCAGTTTCTGTTGTGACCGACCTCTGATTGCTGCCTGGAGTAGCTTTATGCCATCCAGCTTAGGTGTCAGCCGTGAGATTCCCACCACAGCATCCCATGAAGAGGTGGTGGAACCCTCACCTTGACATCCTGTACCTGCTGTTCACCACTTGACTCTGGCAGTCTGGTTGGTCAGGCAGGATCCTCTCCTTTTATCACCCCTTTCTTATCGCTCCCAAAGCTCTGAAATCAGAGGCAAAATACAGCACTGTCTTGGCCTTTCTTCCACCGACTCATCCTGCTTCTCATGCCCCCAGAATCTGATCTCTGCTACGAATCAGTAGATAAATTAAATGTGTGTAAGGACTGGAGCTGTTATATATATTTTTTTAATTGGAGTAAATTGCTTTACAATGGTGTGTTAGTTTCTGCTGTATAACAAAGTGAATCAGCTATATGTATGCATATATCCCCTCCATCTTGGACCTCCCTCCCTCTCACCCCCACCATCCCACCCATCTAGGTCATCACAGAGCACTGAGCTGAGCTCCCTGTGCCATACACTAGATTCTCACTAGCTCTCTATTTTATACATGGTAGTGTATTTATGTCAATCCTAATCTCACAATTTGTCTCACCCTCCCCTTCCCCCTCTGTGTCCCTATGTCCATTCCTTACATCTGCATCTCTATTCCTGCCCTGGAAATAGGTTCATCTGTACCATTTTTGTAGATTCCACATATATGCATTAACATACGATATTTGTTTTTCTCTTTCTGACTTACTTCACTCTGTATGACAGACTCTAGGTCTATCCACATCTCTACAAATGACCCAATTTCATTCCTTTTTTTTTTTTTTTAACATCTTTCTTGGAGTATAATTGCTTACAATGGTGTGTTAGTTTCTGCTTTATAACAAAGTGAATCAGTTATACATATACATATATCCCCATATCTCTTCCCTCTTGTGTCTCCCTCCCTCCTACCCTCCATATCCCACCCCTCTACGTGGTCACAAAGCACCGAGCTGATCTCCCTGTGCTATGCAGCTGCTTCCCACTAGCTATCTATTTTACATTTAGTAGTGTATATATGTCCATGCCACTCTCTCACTTTGTCCCAGCTTACACTTCCCCCTCCCTGTATCCTCAAGTCCATTCTCTAGTAGGTCTGCATCTATATTCTCATCTTGCCCCAGGTTCTTCATGACCATTTTTTTTTTTTTAGATTCCATATATATGTGTTAGCTATGGTATTTGTTTTTCTCTTTCTGACTTACTTCACTTTGTATGACAGTCTCTAGGTCCATCCACCTCACTACAATACCTCAGCTTCGTTCCTTGTAATGGCTGAGTAATATTCCGTTGTATATATGTGTCACATCTTCTTTATCCATTCATCTGTTGATGGACACTTAGGTTGCTTCCATGTCCTGGCTATTGTAAATTCGTTCCTTTTTAAGGCTGAGTAATATTCCATTGTACATATGTACCATGTCTTCTTTATCCATTATAGTTTAATAGGGGCTTTCAACATTCAACACAGAATGAGCTTATAAAGGGAATTTCAGCAGAGGCAAAAAGGTAAATATTTTAGTGCAAGGAAAACCTTTCCGAGGTACCTCAAATCATACTGTATAAGGAGTTGGCTATTCTAGTGAGCAAAGAAGGTGACAAGTCTAGGCTGAGACAGTGAGCAAGGCAGTTACAAGGGCAGGAGGATAGAGAAACTATCTAGCCACTAACAGCAGCTCACCTTAATTTTAGTGCCTACCCCATACAAGACACTGTCCTAAATATTTTGTGTGTATTATCTCATTTAATTCTGACAACATTATCACAAAGAACGTAATGTTAATCCTTTTTTTTTTTTAACGAATAGGAGAACAGGCAGCATAAAGTTTAAGTTATTTGCCCAAGATTATATACTTGATGAACAGAGGAGTCAGGATTCAGGATAAGACTATAGGACCCCCATGCCCCATCACCTCGGAAAGTGAGTCAAACCAAGGAGAAACAAAGCAAGAAGTAATAAAAGCTTTCATGTTATAAATAATAGAACATAAATCAGTACCTCTCTTTTTTTTCCTGAAGTTTGCCTGATTTTGCCCTTAGAGCACATACTGTGTGTGTTTGTTCTAGGAAAAGCCAATTACTCAGTGGTGGGGACACTGCAGAGGTGAGTGGTTTTAAGGGGGGCGGGCAACATAATTAGCAACATGGGAGGGATCTGTGTGTTATCACAGCCTGGTGGTGGTTTTTTCAGGCGTGATGACTTTGCAAGGCTGGAGACATGCTTCCTCAGGAAGAGGGAGAGTGACAGAAACATTTCCTCTCTCTGGAGATGGGATTCAGCCAAAGCACGGCCATGAGGGAAAGACTTCGCCGACACACACAGTTTAACCCGTAGCCCTAACAATGGTGAGTTAATAACCTAAAGTATAGCTGACAAGCTCTTCTATGCTCAGAATGTGGACAATAATGCATTGAGACATTTATGCAGCATTTACTTTGCATGAAAATACCAAGGAAGATAACTAAAACTTAGTAATGATAGGAGAAATAAAGTTATATAGGAAGCACTACTGTGATTCTAGTTTATGATCTTCTCTCAAATGAAGAGGCTGGAGTGTTTCTGAGGGTGATGAGTTGTTCCAAACCGTTCTGGCAAGCTGACAGCGAACCCAACTCAACTGGCATTTAAAAGAAATAAAAATTTGTATTGATTCAATAGCAATGACTGGTTTCAGAAACTAGTACATCTAGGAACTCAAGTGATGGCCACAGAACATTCTGAAATCATAGCCCTTCTTGGTGGACTCCCTTCCAAACCAACTCTGCCACCACAACCCAAGACGGCAAAATGGCACTTGACGGTTCCAGAACATTTTCTCACGCTCTCAGTAATGCCAGCAGATAAGACCTTTCTCTATCACCTCGCTCCTATTCCTCACTCTACACCCCCAAAAGTGCTGGAATGCACTTGGATTGGATAGACGTGGGCCACATGATCACCCTCTTCCCATGAGCCTGGGTCATGTGAACACACTGGGATACTGGGGTGGAGTCAGTTCTGCTTAACCTACAGGACCTGATTGTGGAGAAGAAAGGTCTTCAACCTACTAGAGAATGGACTTGAGGATATGGGGAGGGGGAAGGGTAAGGTGTGACAAAGCGAGAGAGAGGCATGGACATATATACACTACCAAGCTTAAGGTAGATAGCTAGTGGGAAGCAGCCGCATAGCACAGGGAGATCAGCTTGGTGCTTTGTGACCGCCTGGAGGGGTGCGATAGGGAGGGTGGGAGGGAGGGAGACGCAAGAGGGAAGAGATATGGGAACATATGTATTTATTTAACTGATTCATTTTGTTGTAAAGCAGAAACTAACACACCATTGTAAAGCAATTATACTCCAATAAAGATGTAAAAAAAAAACAAAAAAAAAATCTGGAGTACCTAAAAAAAAAAAAAAAAGAGAAAGGTCTTCAAGAAACATACAAATACTGTTACCAGAAGGGAGAATAGACACTGGACAGAGAAACAACAGTAAATGCCCACCAAATGGGCAAAGGGATGGACATAAAATATTTTAAAAGTAGATGGGAGTGGAGGCTAGCGTAGCAGGTGATTTAAAAAAAAAAAAAGGAAGGCAGGAAAACAGATTATACTTACAATTAGATTTAACAATAGTAGACAGTAATATTCTCGTTTCAAGAACTATCCCCGTAATTATGTTGAATTATTTTCCTGCCAAGGACTACAATTTCTAAATCTGTGGAATTTTTCAAATGCTTTTTCACAAGACTTATTGAACTATCTAAATCTTCTCACTGTTTTTCAAACAGTTATTCAGAAACAGAGATATAAATTTCCAGTATGCTTTCCTTCATTGAGTCCAAGAGACTGGAGATAATGGCCTAAGAAATGGGACAAAGGGGAAACATATACTTTCCATTCTCCATTTGTTCTGCATTTTTCGTTTGCACAGTATTATGTGTGTCACCAAACCCTAAGCAGCTCGGGGCAGGAGTGCGTCTATTTGCTTTGGCACTGCCAGAGTTATTGTATGAGCCACTTTTGCTTGCTGAGCTCAAGGAACAATAAATAATAATAATGAGAAAGGGCAGTTTGATGGCATGAGAAGCTGGGAGGTCATGTGGCAGTTGACCCCAGTGTAAACCTCATGCTTCACATCAATTACAGAACTGGATGTAGATTAGACAAAAAGGGAGGCCCTGCTTTCTTCTTCTTAATAATACGATGACGCTGGGTGCCTCACAAGAGAAAAGCACGGTGTCTCAGTGTGTATCTGCCTGTCCAGACAGCGGAGGTGGCAGTACCAACTTTGCCATAACTTTCTGCTGTCAGAAAACTTTGCAGCCAGGATCAATCATAGGGAATTATGTTCAGCCGAAAACACTTTCTCTGTCACATCACCTTAACATCCTTCTGACTCACAAGCAGCTAATTCTACCAAGGATATGGGATTTGGAATGACTCTTTTCTGATAAAGAACACTCCTTACAAAGCTAGATTTATTCATTTTCTTAAGCTGTTCTAAAAGTGAAGTCTTTTGCAATTCCCAGGGAGAACCCCACTCCTTTACGATGAACCATCAAGAGTTATACAAAATGTGTCACCCCTCCCTTCAATCGGTTTCTCTAATGAGCAGTGAGAAGTTTTGGCCACCTTCAATATGTGATAGAGGTGATCAGTATTTCTGGACTATGTGGGTGGTGGTGGGGATATTTAACTCGAAGGAAATACAAATTCAAAGAGATTGCCATTCTGTTCTGACTAACAAGGGATAAATTCGTCATGCTGTTGCTAATGAGCTTTTAAAAATAATCATTTAAAAATTCACTTTGTCTCCATCGGATGGTGGGATTCAGAGTGTGTTGACTTTGGCATTTTTTCCTGGTAGAAATTGGGCAAAAGAGAGGCTTCTCCCCCAAAGACCCTCACCCTACTCCTTCTTTTGGCTCTACAGTTCTACCTTAGGGATGTGTCTGATTCCTTCAGCTCTTCTGGATTATTCTCTGCTGGCTTGGGGCTCCATAGTAATCGATGACTCATTGCTGAATGTGTGGGTATGCTGCTTAAGGGGAGGGACAGTTGATTCCGTAGCTTATTGGAGTGAAAAGTTCGTAGAGACAGGGTATCCAAGGGGAGCAGAGCTATTAGGGAAAATAAAAACGTTGCTGCAAAGACAACTGGAATTAAAAAGTCAGGAAGCCTTCTTTCTATCATTTAGGCAGAAGCCCCCATACAACTGATGCATTCAACCCAACACATTTCGATGAATCACCTCTGAGCTGAGCTGTGGGATTCATAATGCCATGTGATAACCTCCAAGAATCAACACTGTGACAGAAACTGCTAGTTTCAACAAAATCATTTCCTGTACCTCCATGGGCATACAGACAATCTACACTTCCCCACCTCCCCTGCTGTATAAATGACCATATGACCAAGTTCTAGCCAGTGGTAAAGCAATTAGAGGTGTGATATGTCATTCCCAGCCTGACCACAAGAACCACCCAAGGAATTCTCCTAATTTCCTCTTCTCACTTCTGCCATCCAAATGCAGAGAATCTTAAACAAAAGAAATGGGGACTTCCCCATTTCTTTCACTGGTGATCCAGTGGTTAAGACTCTGTGCTTCCACTGCAGGAGACATGGGTTTGATCCCTGGTCAGGGAACTAAGATCCCACGTGCTATGTGCACACAGCCAAAAAAAAAAAAAAAAAACGCAGAGCCTCTAAGAGGCCCTACGAGAGAGGAAGCCTGTGTCCCTGAATGAGCCTTATACTGGCCAGGAAAATCTACATTGTACTTTCTATAAACAAAAACTAAATTTTTATTGTGTTAAGCTGCTGAGATTGGGGTGTTGGCAATGTTTGTTATAGCGAGCTAGTGTCCCTTACTCAGACCACCTCTCCCCCAAAGGAAGAAGATCTAGAAAATAGAAAAAATTGTCTATTAAAAGATATTTGCCAGTGCCAGTAGGTGAAATCTGGCCTGTGGACATACCAAATAATTTATTGCAGTGTTTTAAGTACTGTTTTCAAAATTATAAGGTGCTAAACAAATGTCACTGATTACTGCTATTATGCCAAGTACCCAATTATGGTGAAAACCACTTCCTAAATTACAAAGATGTGGTATAGCCCCATAGAATTCTCTTAATAATTCCTCTGAGGTTACAGTTCTTCCCAAAGCAGCCCTGGTTTCAATGACCATCTAAAAATTAGAGTCTAGTGTTAGGACGGCACAAAGTAGAATCAGTAGGTTCACAGCTGGCAATAGGAATTTCCCAGTTTCAGTTTATGTTCCTGAGAAAGTCATGTTCATCATGAAGAAACAAGATTGGGGATTTTGTATATCACCATTTGACCATCACCACAGTAATCATTGTTCCAGTCAAGAATCACCAATGGATGTTAAAACTAGTTTATTGAGAAACAATATGTGAGACAAAATCACCACTAGGCAAAGACCACAGTAATAACTGTTGCAGGCAAAATCCACCAATGCTTGCTAAAATCAATGGGGAATTTCGAGAAGGAACAGTATATTTGCATTGTCTTCAAGTATCTCCCCTAAGATATTGATCGGTTACAATGGGAAAAGATAGTAATTCTACAGAGAGACATCCATAAGACACCACCCTGACTGAGTGATCAAGGTTAAATCACCTTCAATAGAGCATATCAACACCACGTTCCCCTGATATCATGTACTGAGAAGGACACAACATCAGTTCTGCAACATTATTGCCGCAAATGCATAACCCAATCTAGTCAGGAGACTATAACAGACAAACTCTACCTGAGAATGAGTCTAAAACACAGATAATCAACACTTATTAAAAGTGTCAAGGGGCTTCCCTGGTGGCTCAGTGGTTGAAAGTCTGCCTGACGATGCAGGGGACACGAGTTAGTGCCCCGGTCCGGGAAGATCCCACATGCCACAGAGCGGCTAGGCCCGTGAGCCATGGCCGCTGAGCCTGTGCGTCCGGAGCCTGTGCTCCGCAATGGGAGGGGCCGCGGTGGTGAGAGGCCCGCGTACCACAAAAAAAAAAAAAAAAAAAGTGTCAAGGTCATGAAAGACAACGACATACTGAGGACCAATCATAGATCAGAGGAGATTAAAAAGACAGAACAAATAAAAACTATGTGAGTTCCTGGATTGGATCCTGAACAGAAAAGGGTAGTAGTGGGGGGAAATGGTGAATTTCTAAGTTCAGTTAAGAGTGTCGTATCAATGTTAATTTCCTGATTTTAATAATTGCACTATATTTCTGTTAAGTTGTCAACGTAAGGGGAAGCTGGGTACAGGGCATACTGAAATCTGTGTGGTTTTTGAAACTTTTCTATAAGTCTGAAATTATTTCAAAGGAAAAAAAAGATATTTACATAGTCTCTAAGTATCTCCCTATAAGATATTTAACTACAAAGGGAAAAGTAGCATCTTTACTACATCTGGCAGATACCACCTTAGGCAAGTGACCACCACTAACAGACAAACGGAAATCAAATGTCTTCTGATATGAAGGATTTATCATCACTTTTGTGATATTCTTGCCAAAAAAAAAAAAGGTATAACTTGAATTTAAACATGATGAAACCTCAGAAAAATTCAAGTTGATGGACATTCTACAAAATGACTGGCTTATACTCTCTAAAAATGTCAAGGTGTAAAAGACAAGAAGGAGTGAAGCACTGTTTCAGGTTAAAGGAGACCAAAGAGGTATTGCAACTAGACACATCCAGTGACCCTGGATTGGATCCTGGGCCAGATTTCTCTTTCTTTTGCTATGAAGAAAAATAAGTGGGCTAATTGGTGAAATTGGAATAAAGTTTGCAGATTAGATAATAGATCTTTATCACTCTCAATATTCTGATTTGATCATTGTTCTGTGGTTATGTAAGAGAAAGTCCTTGTAAAAACAGGGAACTACCCAGTGAACTGTTTAGGAGTAAAAGAGACATTGTGTGTGCGACTTACTCTCAAACATTTCAGAAAACCTTATCCACATACAGTCACACATGCACATACAAAGAAGAAGACACACACACCTATGTACATATGCATACATTTGGCTGAAGGGCTTATGGGAATTTTTTTTGTAATGTTTTTGCTAATTTTCTACAAATGTCAAATTATTTAAAAATAAAAGTTTTAACAGTAAGAAAGAAACTCATTTTGCAAAGCATATTGCTTTCCCTCAAGAGCCTAGTGTGTAGTTGAGAAGTTAAAAAAATAAGGATAGAAATATTAAGGATTCAATGTTAACAGAGGCTGGTTTTATAACTTCTTGAGGGTACACTGATAAACACTGCTATAGTCAAGTAATCGGGAGGATATGGAGTGGTAGCAAATTGTCAAAGGAAACTCCATGGAGAAACAAGGACCATGCCTGCTCATTGGAGAAGGAAGAACTGTGACCAAGAACAGAAGTAGGACATGGAGTTCTAGGCAGGAACAGCACCTTGGGAGAAGGAAAGTGGTGAGAATGCCCATGGGAGTTCTCCAGACAGAAGGGAGCAGATTTACTGGGTCCCTGATGAGTCTGGAGATGTCAGAAATAACACTGAACTTACCTCCTGGAAAACAACATTGCCAAAGTCATTTAGGTGAACTTACCAAGAGTTCTGGCTTTTAGGTTTCTTTATCCACAGAAAAATAAGGAATCAATGAAAGAGTTTTTTTTTTTTAATTGGTGATAAATCTGTCAAAGTTTAGATTAGAGTAGGTAAGGGTTTGAAAGTAGAAAAACTACAGGCACAACCTGGCAATAGACAAATAAGATGGTCAATGAAATTAGCATATATGAGGTGGCATAATAACCTATGAAAATGTGTGAACAACAGGGCTATTTACTTTCTATCATCAATATATAAAACTAGGAGTGTTTGATTAACTTTATCTTCTCAGTATGCTTGGCTAATTTTTATAGTGAGAAAGACAGAACCAGAGCATAAACACATATTCTTTTGAGGCCATAACATCCACATGTATTTTAACCATTAAAATAAATGCAGATATCTGTCCTTGGGAAATCATTAAATTACCTTCTGGGGACTCAATGGCCATAACAGAAGGAGGAATAAACAAACGAAAGCCATATGACATGTTAACTGACATTAGCTGATAGCTGAAGGTAGGCTTGATAACCAGAACTAGAAAGAATTGGCAGCATTTAATGAGGCCAGCCTGGTGTGGATAACCTTCAAGGTCAAGGTGATGGGGGTCCTTGGCTATGGATATGGCAGTGGGAATGGAAAGGAAGGCAAGGCATGGGTGTAAGATTCAGTATAAAGCACAAATTGTGAAATTTGGCCTCATATGGTTTAAACCATCCAAGGGGAATTATGAAGCAGGCAGTTGTATATGTACACAGAGTTCAGAGGAATGGTCTAGAAATCATTGCCATGTGAATGGTAGTTAATGCCACGAGAGTCAGATGAGATTGTCTAGAATGGTCGTCCTCAGTCTTAGTTGCATCTTGGATTGATTCATGTGGTGAGCTTTGAAAAAACTTTGACACCCAAGCCATGCCCTAGGCCAATCCAATCAGAATCTCTATGTTGGTACAAAGCATCAGTATTTTTTAAAGCTCCCCAGGTGATGCCAATGTGCTGCCAAATTTGAGGACCATTTCATAAATATTCACCTAGAAAAGTGGTGTTTACAGGGGGTGATTTTCCCCCAGGGGATTTGGCAACATCTGGAGATATTTTAGATTGTCACTACTAGGGAAAGGGTGATACTGGCATCCAGAAGGTAGAGGTCTGGGATTCGAGGCCCAGGGCATCCCTGACAACAAAAAATCATCCAGCCCAAAGTGTCTAGAGTGACAAAATTGAGAAACCCTAGGTTATATTAGATACGGAATAGTGGTTCCTAAACTTGAGTGAACACCATAATCACCTGGAGGCCTTGTTAAACTACAGATCGGTGGCTCCCACCCCAGAGTTCCTGATTCAGTAAGTCTGGAGAAGGACATGAAAATTTACATTTCTAACAAGTTTCCAAATGATGCTGTTGCTGCTGATCCAAAGGCCACACTTTGAGAACCATTGATCTAGGACATGGTTTCTCAAACTTGGCTGCATATTGAAATCACCGGGTGCATTTTTTAAAATATTGATGCCTGGATCCCATCCCTAGATGGGGTGATGCAAATGATCTGAGGCATAGGCCAAATGCTAGGGTTCTTTTTTAAGAGTCTTCTCACGTGATTCTGGTGTGCAGCCAAGGTTGAAGCCACTTATCTAGGAAAATAGTACAGACAGAAAAAGACAAAAAAGCCCAACTTGGATCCCTTATATTCACGGGTTAGATGGAGGAGGAAGGAGTTGGAGACATGGTCAGTGACATAGGTGGGAAACTAGGAGAGTGGCTGTTGGGAAGCAAGACAGAACTCTTGGAGATGGCAACCACGGTCTGCTTAGTTCAATATCTTATATTCCTATGAACACCAGCCCACAGGGTTGGTACCAGTTGTTACCTTATGTCTAGAGTTGAACACTTTTCGGAAAATATCTTCCTTTCCAACTGCCTCAGATCTCAGATCTCTTGCTTAACTCTATTCAAAGACCCACCTGAAAGACTACCCTCACCAATACTCAGTTAAAAGTCCGAGACCACTGAAATGTATACTATCAACTCTCAATGGGTCCAAGTGATGATAGAGTTAAGCTTCCTCATTTTACCAGTGACAAATAGAGTTCCTCAAAAGGACATTGCCTTGGCCAGTCACACAGCCAGTGCTGGTAGAACTCAGGCCAGAAGAATTCAGTCTTCCTGATTCTCATCTTCATGTACCTTGTACTCTGCAAATCCTTTTCATCTGCAAAGAAAATCTTAGGAGTAAGTGTCTGGAACCAGTGGTTTAAGGTCAAAATAGCTCCTCTGTTTGCAAGCTTCGCTCCATTGTTCGGCCGTGGGTGTGTGTCAGGAATTCTCCTGGGCAGAGCCAGGCCAGGGTTGGGGTTTCCCTGATGACTCTTTCAGGTGGAATGTGTTAGCTAACAAGCCAATACTCGTGTCAGGCAGGTAAAGCCCACATCCGATGGATCAAGGACCTAGAATCTTTCATTAAGTAATTTGTTTCCTTTGTACCAGACCCAACTCTCAAGCTGGAGTTCTGGGCTCTACCTATTAGGCCCTTGCTTTGCCGTGACCCTGCTGTTGGTAAGGTCACATCACTGACTGACCGGGCCCAGCCCAGTATGAGTTCTGTGACAGACATGGGTGAGCATGGGTGAGTCTCATGTGACTCCCTCTCGTGGCCTTTATTCCACAGGAGGGGTATGGAGAGTGCTGGCAAGGAAGTTTCTTTCTTCGCTAAGATCCCCCGTGGGGTGAGGCAATGGAGGGTAGGAGCCTGGCTGAGCGCAGAAAGGGGCTTATCAGGTACCTCAGGCTTTTTTGGTAGTTTTCTCCTCTGGTGGGGTGTCAGATATGATAAGTCCTCAGGACTACCTGCAAATGGAAAACTGTAGAGCCTCTTATTCAGTGTACCATAAAACAAAAACTCATCCCCCTTTCTAGTAAGTGGAGGATGAATTAAAATGTGCAGATACAAAACGACCTTAGAAATAATATGGGCTAGTATCTTTTCAAGACTATATCAGGTTTCTTTAAACCAGCCCCAAACTTAACTTACAGGCTTAGAACAACAGCCATTTATTTAGCTCATTGTTCTGCAGGTCAACTGACAGCTCTGGCCTGGGCCAGCTCAATGAGTGTTTCTGGGCTCCTAGCTACCTGTTCCTCTGGTCAGCAGGCACGTAGCTGCTTGATCTGGGAAAGCCTCACTCACATGTCCAACGGTTGCCTAGCTGTTGGCTGGGGCAACAGGGATGACTGAGCCAAGCCTCTTTCTTCCTCCAGCAGACAAGCCCAAACTTCTTCACTTGGTGGTCTAAAGGTTCCAAAGAGCAGCAAGAAAGAGTCAATGCTCTTGCACTCTTCGAGTCTCTGCTTGCATCATACTTGATACTGTCCTGTTGGCCAAAGCAAGTCCCACGGCTCACTAGAGTCAGAGGCAGTTCCATATGCCTGATCCAGCAGCCTCCCCTACTTCCTTGTCTTCTAGGACACTTGAGTGGTATGGGTTGTTCCGTACCGGTGGCAAAGCAGTTACAACTTCTACTCGCATGATGATGGAGTGGGCGTTTGGGGATGGGGGCAGAGATGTATAAATCACGCCTTCCTTATGTCTTTGATTTGCTAACGAATGAACATGTCAAAAACACCCCACAAACCCATGGTCCAAACAGGATTAGAAATAATAAAACACACAACAAAATCAAAAGCTTAAGGTCATTAAATAATGCAGTGAAAAGACTTAAATAACTTAAGTAAATTATGAAATCCAAAATGGAGGAATTAAAGCTAGGAGGATAATGTAACTGCAAGGTAAAGATTATATTGCTTTATAAAATTCTGTGGCTTTTATATGTCCTGTCGATCTACTTTAAGGCAGGTTTGTGATAAAGACCTTCTTAATATAATAAAATATTTTAAAAAATATTTTTCTACACTACTGCTCAAATGTTTTATTATTGTTGTTGTTGTTTTTCCCAAGATGAGCAAAAGAACATTTCTCTGGGAGTACAAAGTAGTTCCAAGGAATAAAAAAATTGGGTGACTATTTTCTTAAATTTACTTCCGGAAGGAAGGTAAGATGCAACCTGTTAGATAAATTTGCCTTTTTCCTCTTTAAAAGTCTCCACAATTAGTTCATTGTGTTAGATACACATTTAAAATAGGGAGAGGAGAATATACTGGCTTCTACTGAAAGAAGCAATGCATATATTTTACCAGCTTTGGTTATCCATGAGGAAGCTCATCATGTTCTTTGGAAACGTTATAGCTAACTTGCCTCCATCTGATGTATTGACACAAGTGCAGGAGTAGCTCACAAATAAGAAGCTGCAAGCATGTAGACAGTTTGTCAGTATCAGGGGAACGCCTCATTCCTTGGACAGTAGAATTTGAAATTACGGCAAACTGAACACATGGGATCCCATTCACATTGGCCTTGCCTGTCATCACATACCCAAGTTTAGGTTCCTAGGAGTCCTGGGAGTGAAACTCCAGTAACTCATTTCAAGGGAAGAGGTGGAATGGACGCAAGCCACTTGCATTCTCAGGCCCCCTTACCAAGTGTAAGAAAAGTCAGGCAAAGGATCCTCCTCTTTCCATCTAATTGTAACTAAGTCAGTGGAGGAATCTCTTCTACAGCCTGCCTCCAAAGGTTTAATGCAAACCATCTCCCCATCTCGACTCTGAAGATAGTCATTACTCTCAAGGCATGCCCCTGAAGGAAGATGGAGCAAAATGTTATGGATTAAGTACCAAGGTTTACAGAAAGAGGGCCAAATGCTGACCCAGGGTACATAGTTTTGTACAGACTAGGAACTTGACACTCTTGAAAGACCCCAGTTCTTCCATAAATCTTTTTTTATAATCACAATTGGACTCAAGGTATCTGAATGTAAAAAAGATGTGGTCATGTTTGCAACATATATTTGTGATTCCTGGAAACATGCTTATGTGAGCATAATCCTAAGTCTCCAAGCTAAATATATGTATATTCACATACATTAGCACACATATAATCACCTATCACAATGCTTGTGGTGAACACTCTTGGTTCTCCACCTCCAATTCCCTTTAACAGGCTAGTGTACCCATTCACCAACTGCTGTGGGTATTTTACAATTGTCCGCTTATTTGGAAGGCAGCCATGCTCACCACTATATCACCAATGCCATACAATTGTCCCCTTGTTTGGATAATTGCCCTTGGCCAAACCAGATCTACCTTGCCTGGACGTTTATACTCCCTGATCCAGGAGGATACGGAGAGACAGCCAATGATTGACTGACAATGAGTGTTTTAAAAATCAGGAAAAAGACCAGTTTCCTTGCCCCAAGGTAGGACCAACTACTTCAGAGCTCTCCACGTGATGAGGCTGAAGCTCAGCTCCAGATAAGACCACCCACTTGCTGCATGCCTTCCCTGACCCACCTGCTTCCCTCACTCCCTTTCTCCTGAGAGCCCTTCTTCATTAAGTCCTGGGCACCATATCCCCATCTCAGGCTCTGCTTCTAGGGAACCCAACATGAGAGAACCCCTCATCACTGATCTTAAAAACTTTCAGCAACTAGGACCCTAATATGGATGCTGTTTTTATTCCCACTCCACCTCTAATTTTCAAAGTTACTCACCCCTGCATGTTTTCGCTTTGAAAGCACTTGCTATTGACCATGTGCTTGAGGAGATTTCCTCTCCTCTCTCTACCTCAGCCTCTGTCACTCACATAGGCAACAAAGTTGGTTCCTTTTGTTGGAGCTCCCTGACACACTCCTATAGAAACTCAAAGCCCATTTTCCCTCTTTACAACAATATATAGATTGGATTACCTATTCCTTGCCGGGGGGGAATAAAAAACTTAAAAAATGATGCATTGGAAACAATAATCTGTCTTGAACTTGAAACCCACAGACAACAGTCACAGGATTAGCTGATCCTGGAAAATTTCCCATAACAAGACCATTTTGTGAAACCAATGAAGCTGACCCAGTCTCTGATAAGCTATCTCCAAAGGGCATAATATGTCAAATATTTTCTTATCATCTTCCCTGTGTGCTTTCAGAGCACATTCAATACTCCTTTCTTCTCTCTCATGCAACTTACTTTCTGACTTTGTATAGAGATGTGGTTTCTTAAACACACTAGGGATGGAAAAACAAAATAAAAGGAAGGGAAAAATCTAAGTAACCATGCCCATACTGCATAACCACAGCTAAACTTCCATGCAGAAGGAGGTCTGTCACTTGGAATTCAATAAATGTGCCCAACCGCCATGGCTCAATGTCATGCTAACCTTTTTCTCTCCTTTCATCAGAGGTAGACATGAACCAATTAGAAATGGATGATAGCTCATCTTTTACTGTAACGATCATAGTTATAGCTAAAGTTCACTAAACACTTCAGGACTGTTATAGCTGACTTGCATGATGATCTTATGCAAACAGAACAACTACCTTATGAGGCACATACTGTTTCTCTACACACTTTTACAGATGAGAAAATTTATATCCTAGGGCTCCCTGTAGAATTCTATGCCATCCTGATCTTTCTTCTCTCATACAATCTAATTTTTGAAGGCAATTCTCCCTTTAAAAATTCTCTCTGATGAATAGTATACCATGCTGTCTCTGTAGTCAGACTGTGTTTTAAAAACGATAGTGCTAAAAAAGCCACAGAGCCATTCCACTGTTTTCCATGCTTTAAATGAGAATACCTGTGTTCCTCGGGGGATTACATGAGCACATAAAGCTGGCCTTTTAAAAGTTCTAAGGGGTAGATGATCAATAGGCAATTCTTAGCAGAATTCTTTCCATACTTAGAATGCTTCTCTTGAGAGTTCAAGGCTCAGGCAAATAATTAACAAGAGTATACATGTCTGTCCACCTGTAGCAAAGGAAAGAGAAGGCAGGAAGCAGAAGTCCAAGGACTTTAAGGTAAATTAAGAGAGTAGGAAGAGCTATTAAGCGCTAATACCTAGCATGGGACTTGGAGCATACTAGCTGCTCAATGGATACTTCATAAAGAAATAAATAAAATGATGCAGCATGAGTTTGTGAGTAGAATTGAAGTAGTTGACTTTTCTCTCTCTTCTTGATAAGATAGATTTGATATATCTTATCAATGCGAGCAACGTCAACCTGGTTACTCTGTGTCCAACAGCACAAGCATATCACATCTCTATGTCTTAAAAGGGGCTTGGGTTTGGGGTAAAGCCCCAGTATTCCCTGGGTATTGCAGATACCAAATCTTCTACCTTGAAACTTCTTCAGCTGTTTAAAGACTAGCTGTCTCCTGTCAGTATTGTGTGAGATACCATCACATGTCTTCTTCATACTGTTTTCCTCACGACCCTCCAATCAGCAGCTTAGACACACATCTAGAGATCCGAGGACCCACTTTCCCACTTCCTCTCTAAAATGCCAAATTTGTAAGATGATGAATAAAAAGCTGACTATGTGTTCTTAATTTTTATGAAAATTATGTTCAATCATGGTGTGTGTGTGTGCATGTGGAGAGAGAGAGAGAAACAGAAAGACAGAGAGATTAAATATATCAGTGAATGGAAATTAAATAAGTATCATCGATCTACCTCTAAGACTAGATAGAAAAATAAAGTTATGTACGTGTAGAGTATATATATATATATATATATATATATATATATAGCCATTGAGAGCTATATGGTTATAGATATGTAAATACATAAAATGATAAAAGAAGCCAATTTATTTCCAAATATTCATATCTGAAAACCCCACTAGTATAAAAAGAGACAGACAAACAGCAACAACAAAAAACCCAAATTTCAAAAATCTGTGCTATGTTTTTATACCTTGGATCCAGAATACTTAAACTATGTTCAGTAGAAATAGCTATATAGAAGTTGGAAGAAAATGGAAAACACAAATAAAAGAATCCATGAAAATGACCCCCAAAATGACTAAATTGAGTAATATCAAATTTCCAAAATGTAAAAATGTCACAAACACACTGAAATTTGATCTGTGAATTCTAAAACTATAGTTCTTAACTCTTTTCACCACCATAGGCCCCTTTGTATATTCAATGAATGAAAAGGACTATAAAACGTAAACATAGGCATAGACACACCAACACTGGCATTCAGAGATTTCACTGACTACTGTGAAACTCAACTTCGGGTTTTATGTCACTTTATACAATTGTTCCTAATTGATATTGAGCAACTCTGGTCTAGAGACTGAGGGACACAACTCCATGGGAGTAGCCTTGAGGGAATCATATAGCCTTGGATACAGGTATGCCTGAGTTCTTAGAGGACTCACCCTGGTTCATCTAACCCTGCGTCTCCTATCTTCACCCACCCTGGTCCCCAGTGTTAAGGACTTCACAGGGTATGTGCCCCATCTAGATCCCATTTACACTTGTCATTTCCGTGATTGCTGACTGTCTTCCATTTGCCAGCTCCTTGGATTCTTTGTCTGAGGACTCTCTCTGGATGCTCTCTCCCTGTGTGCAGGGCAAGCTAGAAACACCAGGAAATTAATGTCCAACACCAAAAGGAACACCCCTCAGTGACTGTCAGTAGTTAGTGAAGGAATACCCCAGCACGCTTGCCTCTTGGGCAGGGCAACTCTGAGATACATATTCTGCACTGTTTTTATACCTTGGCTCCCCAGGGGGATGAAGCCCCAATTTCCCACAGTTATTTGCTAGACAACTCACCGTTTATTGATTTTCTGCCCTCTCTTGTCTCATTTCTCCATGTCCTTACTAGTGTTTCCTAAAATCACCCCACTCCCAAATAAGAAACTACTTTTATTTACATTCTTGTCTCAGGATCAACTGCCAGGGGACTCCAACCAATGCCTGATTCCGAGGCTGAAATGTGTCCAGGCAGAGAGGCTTTAGCCTTTAATTCCTACAGGACCGCTCAAGTGGAGGCTTTTAGCTAAATGTGATATAGGTAGAAAGGAAGGGAGGAGGAAAAAAGGAAGAGGTATTAGAGAAAAAGAAGGAAGAAAGAGGAGGGGGAGATGGTGGTGATTGAAGAGGAAGAGGAGAAAGGAGAAAAAAGAGGAGAAGGAGAAGAAGGAAGAGGAGGAGATGAGGGAGAAAGAGAAGAAGAACAACGACAGCAGCAATGACATTTGCAGGGCTGTTCACATTCTATTCTCCAGGCTACAGCCCTCCAAAGCCAAAACCTATAACAGAAACTCTGGGGTACCTGGCATGTGTGTTCCTGGATAGAACAGGATGGTCTGTCTAAGGTACAAGCTCACACCGGCTCCCTGATTTCCAGCAGCCCTGGTTGTGTGAGCAGGGCTTGACATGGTGGTGGACACGCTACAGGTTGGAAGGCTTGGCATCTGGTTTTGACGCTCCCAATAACATTCTGGATAAGTGTCCACACCAGTTACTCTTTCTAGGTCTCACTTTCTCTTTTTAAAGTATATTAAGAAAAATAACGCATGCCTTGCTTACCTCAGTGGAAGAGAATCTGTGAAATAAAAGCATAGAGAAGTTACTTGAAAAGTGTAAAGGCCTGTCCAAGGGGCAGCAAACTCCGTGACCTCGAGGCAAGTGAAGCGGGCCTGTTGAGAGGGACCTTACAGGGAAGTAGAGAGACCACTTCCTATCCACGCGGATCTATTGATTATGACAAATTGACTACTGTCATTAGAGCTTCCAGTATTTCCAAGAAGTCCAAAATCCAAAGATTTATACAAAATCTTCTGACTCCTACTTATTAACTGGTTCAAATTTTTGAAAAACATAACTAAGATGAACACTGTACAGGTCAAAGTACACATAACCAGAGGCTGCATTCCTCCCTTGGCAGTCAGGTGTGACCTCTGGCCTTTACAAAGGAAAGCAGCAAGAGGTTTGGGCTACCTTAAGGACAGTCTTGGTCACAACCTACTAATTAAAATATTCTCCAAATTAGACCATGTACCAACAAGGAGTCATCCAGAAGCCCCCTCATTTGGTTTGCTCAGAGACCAGAAGAGCCAAGCTCTGAGGCAGGTTTCCCCTGCCAAAGGTCCAGCTGGTGGTACCTTGTACAAACAAACAGGTCCTTCAAGGCTTGAAGTCCAAGTAATTTTCTCTTTAGCTGCACTGCCCAACCAAACAAACGTTTGCAGAGACTATCAATATGCCAGCCCCAGATAACCCATTTTAGGGCCGTCAGTGTTTATTCCAAGAAAGTGTGAATGGTACCGCCTAGCCCAAACAGAGCAGACCATTGTATCCTGAGGCAAAAGCAAACATCCTTTCCATGAATATTTAACTAAAAGCCATTGCTTATTGGTATTTGGCACAGCTGGGCTGGTCCTATCCTCTGTGTTCTGAAACGTGTCCTATGAAAAAGATGATCAGAATGTTTTCTATTCTAACTTTCTTTGCCTTCATAGCCTGAAACTTACTATTAAGCAATTTTGAATTCAGATGATTCTCCACAGGTCTTCTTCTCTGAGAACTAAATTCAAAGTAGTCTTGCCTGTGAGGACATCAGAGGTTTATCTGATTTATCTTATTGACAGGATCATTGTTGACAAAGGTGCTTAAAGGTATTCAGGAGGAAGTGAAGCTGCTTGTCTTGCTTAAATGTTGAAGCACAATGTTGATTTGGGAAAGGATCCTTGGGAGTTGAAATGAAGGTCTAAAGGTGGTGAACACAGGGCATATTAAATAAAAGAAAAAAAAAAGAAGAAAGAGCATCCAATCAGACCTACAAACCATATACCTTAAGCATGCATTTGAAGAATGTTCAAAGGTTTCCTTACCGCCAAATTGTTCATTTTCTAACCTAGCAAAAGGTGCCTGGAAGACTCATCTTTAATCACTTGATTAGGTTGATTTATTAAAAATACATAAATAACTACATTAAATACACACACACAGGGAGTTAATATAGTTGGTTGTTGAGAGCTTGTGTCTCAGTTTGCATGAATGGTCCTGAACTATGACTATTGCCCTGGTGTACCACAGTGCCCCTTGTCACTCTTTAAGAATGTCCCACTTGGAAAATAAACTCTATGGTCACTGCAGGTATAAGTCACCCTAGGTCTCAGTATGACTGTGCTCTTCTCCAGCTGTGAGACTTACATGAAACTCCCTCCCTGATTCCTCATCTCTAAAATGAGAACGATGGTAACGCCTACTCCTCAAGGTTGCTGTGAAGGCAAAGTGTGATAATAAATCTTAAATATTTAACCTGCAGTATAGTAAGTGCTCAATCCATTTTAGCTGTTACTGTTTAAAGATATGTCATCTGGGAAGAAATCTGTCATATGAGATTGAACCATCGTCACCACAAAATGCTCCATCCATCTCAGGATGTTTTAGGTAAAATACCGTTGACCCCCAGAAATAACTCCATCACAGCCCCTACAGTACAACATAGGAACATTCAGGGATGGATCTGATACATGAGATAGTGCCCCTCAAAGATGGGCAGCTGGGAACTCAGGAGGTGGGGCAAGCCTGCCTCAGGTCCTGTGGAATAGATGGCAGGGAGATGCTGCCCTCTCAGACGTGCTCAGGTTTTTAAAAGAATCAAAGCTGGGTGTCTACTATGCTACCCTGCTTCTCTTCCACCCCATCTCTCTCACCTGTGAGCAATCAGCCTGAGACTGACCGGGGTCAGCTGTGGCCACATACATGACTGTGGAGTCTTGGTCCTGCCTGCCTCCCTCGCCCTGCACTTCACCTTCTGGAGGATTTTCCCAGCTCCACATGTTCGAAACGAAACCCCCCATTTCTCCTCCAGCTGTGGAGGGCAAGGCCCAACTGTAATTTCAATGAGAGCAATAACAAATTCATGAGGGCCCAGCCCTTGCCATCTGTCTCAGGGATGTGTCAGCCCTTTTATCAGTCATGAGGAATACCGTTTCACCAACCATCTAAACAAATGAGAGAAAGCCCATGGGTTTTCTGCAAAAAACAGACAATCAAATGAAGACTGGAACTGTCTGAACCCCCAGCCCACAGAAGAGGTAAAATGTATCACTTGGCATTTGCATAATTCAGCGAGACTCCCCATTTAAAAGCTGACAAGGGCAACTGAAACAGTGTTGATTAGAAACCAGAGGGTAGATTTTTAAATGTTAAATTATCTATCAATCAGTCTCTGAAAGGTAACAAACTCTCTATATTGTAGGGACTTTGGTATTGGTGTGTGTTTTGTGTGGATGGATATGTATAACAGAATAGCTAGTATTTATTAAAGACTTCCTATGTACCAGGAATTATGCCAAGTGCTTTGTTGCATTTAATTCTCATAATCACTCTAGGAATTGTACCCATTTTAGAGATGAGGATTTGAGGCTCAGAGCGAGGAAGTAATTTACTTGAGGTCATACAGGTATGAAGCATCAGCTGTGAATGACAAAACTGATCCATCTGACTCCAGAATCTATGGTCTAACCACTACCCCCACCACAGGCCCTTGCACACGTACAAACACACATAGTTACTTTCCATTTCCTGTCCTGATGAGGACTGACCCATGGCAAATCACCCGCCCCTCAAAAAAGTTAAGGGGAATCCTAGCTGGGCACAGGGAGAGAAGTCGGCAGCTTATGGAGCTGAGGGAAAGCTGGAACAAAGCAGAGTCAAACAAACAGGTAATCCACCAAAGGATCAATCCCCTGGACCAGTCCAGGAATTAAACTGTGGGGCAGAAATTGACATGGTCAATTTAAAACCTTTATGCTAAAAACTGCTAACACTTATTGAATGCTTGATGTGTACCAGAAACTATTCTAATCATTTTTGCACAAAATTATTCATTTAATTCTCAAGGTTGTCTCTTAAACCCATTTTGCAGATGAGGAAACTGAGGCACAGGGATGTTACATACCTGGTCAAGACCACACAAATTATAGGTCACAGAGTTAGTAATAGAGCCCTGGAAATCTGGTTTAGGAACACAAATTCATAACCCCTCTGGTACATCTATGCTCCAAGCTCTTATGTTCTTGGGGAGTATATATTTCTGGTTGCAATTTTGCATGGGATCCAAAAGAAAACACAGCTCAGAATCCAATTTATGAGCTCTCTTGGTAAATAAGCACTATTTTTCTCTTTAGGACATGAAGAACTATCTACAGCACTGGGGAAGAACAAGCTTTATTGTTCACAGTAGCCGAATCACTATTTCCAAGATTATAAGAGCCATGTTGACTGCTGCCAACATTCATGGCAATGAATCATATTCCCAATCCATTTCTTTCCAGTTGACATCTGGAGCTCACGTGAAGTCAAGATGGGTGGTATCTCATTGTTACATATCAATATAGCTCTTCTGAAAAACTGGGAACATTACCCAGGCATAATAACCCTCATAAATAATCTACCAGCTTGAGGACATTAAATGTAAAGAAAAGATGACCTCTGACCTTCCATTCCCTTTAATGGTGCTTCATTAGTCTCACAAATGGAGGCAAATTCATAACAGGGGGAATCAATTCTGCCACTTGGAAATAATTAAGACATCTACATCAAACAACAGCTTTTTTTTATTCTTTCTAATTAAGTGATCCATCCCAGAGGAGTACTAAATTGGTCAGTGCAAATATAAATTACACTAAGCCTGAGTGTTTTAAGATCAATGTAGAAGTCTCCATGTTTCCCCTGTACTCTTCTGACACTTTACAGGCATTACCCTACTGTCCTGACTATGGCATCAAGAAACCAAAAGCCTGGATTCAGTTGGCAAGAAGACATTCAGAATCCCCCACAAGCGGCCAAACTGTCCGCCTGTGTTACTGAAGATGCAATCCCAGTGACGAGGGTGACATCATGGGAAAACTCCTTAGAGTTCCATCTGCAGCTCAATTCTACCCTTGGACTTCAAAATATCTAGAGATATAACATCTGGCTTGGAGCTTAGTGGCTCAAATTTTGAAGGTATGTCTTATAACTTTTGCTAGGCTGCCTTACCCTTCCTGAGATATTATCCTTGTTGTGCAGGATTTATCCAAATGCCCATGGATGGGTTTTTGCCATCGTCAATCCTCAGCCATCAGTAGGATGGAACTTCTATTCAGCCATCAGTAGAATGACATTTCTATTCAGCCATCAGTAGAACGGCTGCTATGAGGCCAAGCCTGGTTTGTCTAAAAGCTTTGACTTCTAAATCAACTCAGAAATTACATGCACTATAAAAATAATCAAACTCACCATGTTTCTCCCAGGAAACTGAAGCAGGGATGAAAAGCAAACTAAATGTATTCAAATTTTTCTTTGCTTATGGGAAGAAAAATAATATTAGTTTAATATAACTTTGGAAGAGTGTTACAATCAACAAATGACCTATACCTTCAAAACTCACCAGGCAAGTATATAAGAGCATCTCACATCCACAGAGAGAAAACAGAGAAAAGAACACTGGATTTAGAGGCAAGGTACTCTATTCAAACCCTGGTTTTGTCACCTTTTAGTTGTGTGCCTATATGTCCACAAAAGGAGACTTCCAGCATTCAGCTCAATGCCTAAGACAATGTCTGCCATGTATAAATATGTGCTCAGTAAGTGTGTGAATATAAATAGGTTCCCAAGTGAATGGGTCAATGAATGTCTTGTTCTTTGGAAAGCATATCTCCAAACAAGCTTTGAAGACTGGAGTCTGAGTTGAGTTCCCCTGAGCAGATCTTAGGAGAGGGTATATATAAGTGATTTATTAAGGGAGTTCTCCAAAGAGAAACTGCTAAGGGAGTGGAAGAAGCAGACAGGGAAGAGGACACACCAAGGAAGAGTGTGATGCCAGGTGACATCCCGGCCTGGGGAGCTCTGGAGCATAGCTCATGCCTCAGAGTCTGTCCTTCCTCAGGGAAAGGAGCTGAGCTTTCAACCTCCTATACCCATCAGATATGGGGTACGGGGTGCATTGAGAGATGATGGGGCAAGACTCTGAGGACCAAGGTGTAAAACACAAAGCCCACAGAAGCTAAGGACAAGCACGTAAAACCACCACAAGTGAGCCAAAGGAATCTGCTCAAGGTCCGGTGAAGTCTTCTCCAACTGGTTTGCAAGCTTTTGTGCTTCTACAGACTAACACTGAAGAATAAGACATCTGGTCCTTTAACCTTGCAAAGGATCTTCTATCACATTTTTAGCATTTGATTCTTAAAACACAACTGTGTAATAGATGGGACATGCAGTATTATATCCATTAACGACAAACAGGGGATCTTGGACCCAGGGAAGAAAAATGGCTCGTTTCTGGTGAAACTAAATTAGCAAAAATAGTTATCCTTTATAAGACAGTAACTAGGGGAGAGCTGAATTGTTTGCTCAAGGTTATAGGCACTGGGAGACATTAGAGATGTTAATGCTCACTGTAGGCCCTGGAGAATGAGTATGATGTGAGTTTATAGCAGGCAGAGGAGAAAACATTTTAGATGAGACAAGACCAGAGGAAGGAAATGCACAGGATAACCACTAGATAGATGGTCATCCTGAAGATGTCACTGAAGGTAAGGCATGCTATTGTGTGATGTTATACAAAGAAAAAAAAAAAAAGCTACCAATTAAATTATGACACAATGCTCTCTTTTCACTTAGAATCTATGTTTTATATTTATTAAAGACTATTTTATACCTATTTACACATAGAAGTGACAACAATATGGACAGTTATCAAATTGAACTTCAAACATGCAGTGACAATGCAATTACTTCTTACTGCCATAAGACTGACAACAATCTGAGATGCATCAAATTACAAGACTCCCCACAAATCTGTGTGTCTTAAAATAGATGAAATATGGTATCAACAAGCTGAGACAAACTCCTTAATAAAATCTGAAGGCCTGAGAGATTGTTGAAGGGGAAAACTGTTACCAAATGTGTTATTTATTGGGTTGTCTATGAATCACCTGCAACCATTTCCCCCAGCACCAGTGGTTCATAGCCACATTTACTCAACTCTTACACTCAATAAATGCAGAATGGTCACTGGTCTTACAAGGAAGACAAATCCTTCAAAGAGAAGCTGTTGATACAAGCCTAGGCTGTTTCCTATTTATGGTCAAAGGAGCTTATGATCATCTGTTCACACTTTTCCACCTAGTTACAGACACAGAGAACAACTGTCATTTAATTTTCTGGTTGAAATGTCCCTGCTGACAAACTCTAAGCCTACTCTGGCTGAGGAAAGTTTGAGTCACCAAAAACAGGGTGAGTTTTTCCTTCACAGTAAAGAAGTACAAGAATAATACATGGTCATCTTAGTCTTACTCCTTTAAAAAAAATACCCATGTCTCTTTCTCTTCAAATTCAGGTTCATCCTACCTAATTTTTGTTGGAATTGAAAGATACTTGTTCGATTTTAAAAAATGTTTAACTTCTATTCTGTTTGAAATTGAAACCATTGAATTCTAGGATAATTGGCATCCAGCCTCGTTACTCTTTCCTTTATGAGACACACAGTGTCCTGTCTCAGGCTTATACCCACAACTTTGATCCTTTTTTTCATAGACTAAATTGAAGGTTCAATGGGTCTAAGTGTCTCATTTCAAGTCAAGTCTTTTTAATAATAAGGGGAAGGAGTCATTGTGCTGTAGTCCCAAATTCAAAAGCATTTCTAACATTTTGAGATTAAATTAAAAACAGATTAGATTTAACTGTGCTTTTTTTTAGCAGAGTAAATCTATTACTTATACCTTCAGAAGATAGATTTTCTTAAAATGAAAAAACATAGTAAATTATTATTTTCAAGTGCTTTTCCATGTACAGCTCAGGCCTGTGGTATGGAGAGAGGGCTCAGATGGGGCTGCTGGATGTGGGTGATCTTTAAGAAGAGTATTGTGTATATCCAACTTCACAATCCAAGGTGGGGAAAGTGCATCTTAGCAGGAAACCACGTCCTTTACTTGGAATATTCCAAAACATATATTGGTTGAATTGACTGATGTAGTCTGTATCAGTGAACCCTGGAAGGGAAAAGATGGCATGCACAAAGTGAAGAGAGTTTAAGAAAGGAACTATTTACTGTGGGCAGGCGGAGCTTAGGAGACCCATGAGAAATGGCAAGAGAGAGAGAGCCAGTTTTGAGCTCCTAAACCAGAAAGGGCAAGAGTTAGAGGCAGTTGCTGGAATGCTGAAGGATTCAATCAGAGTCAGGACCTTCCATGACAGGATTGACTGATCCATGGTTGGGGGCAGGGAGGGAGCCAGGGGGGAAAAGACCCATCATCATTCTCTAGCTTTCCCATCTCCTCCTCATGCCTTCCATTAATAAACCCAGTTGGAAGTCAGAGATCCACAGGGGTCAGAGTAAGGCAGATAATCTGGTGATGGATTGAAAGGGGCAGATGGAAGATACCCAACGTGTTGTGGGATGTCAGGTTCTGCTTTAGGCAAAGGTGAGGTAAATGGCTTGTCTCTGACACCTCCTCAACCTTTTGACGGTCATCTCTTCCTGGTCCATCTCTTCCTAGGCTGACCCACAGCTACCAACAGAAGTTCACCATCATACTGCACTGCCTCCAGGACTGCCTCTGACCCCCATGTGACCCCCACAAGGGCTTGTCTTCCTTGAATTATAGTCCATATCTCAGAAGGGCACAGTCCTTATATTTCCACTTTACATTTTTCTACCTCCCAATCCTTCAAGGAAGTTACTCCTTCATAGGTGGCAAGCTGGCCAATCTAATAAATAATTCTATGCAAATATCTAATATCACTAATTGGATATAATAATAAATTCTGAAGCTAGAAGAGTTCTGAGAAATTACTGGGTTGGCCAAAATGTTCGTTCGTTTTTTTCCGTAAGATGGCTCTAGTAGCACTTGGTTGTCCTTAACTTCATTTGAAACAATTTTGTTAGATTGTATGTGACAGCTGTCATATCAGCGTGCATTTTTTAAAAAGCTTATCAAAATTGGTGAATTTTTGTGTAGCATTTTAATATTGACAATGGAAGAAAAAAAGCAACATTTTTGGCATATTATGCTTTATTATTTCAAGAAAGGTAAAAACGCAAGTGAAACGCAAAAAAAAAAAAATTTGTGCAGTGTATGGAGAAGGTGCTGTGACTGATCAAACGTGTCAAAAGTGGTTTGTGAAGTTTTGTGCTGGAGATTTCTTGCTGGACAATGCTCCACGGTTGGGTAGACCAGTTGAAGTTGATAGAGATCAAATTGAGACATTAATTGAGAACAATCAACGTTATACCATGTGGGAGATAGCCAACATACTCAAAATATCCAAATCAAGCGTGGAAAATCATTTGCACCAGCTTGGTTATGTTATTCGCTTTGATGTTTGGGTTCCACATAAGTTAAGCGAAAAAAACTTTTTTGACTGTATTTCCACATGCGATTCTCTACTTAAAAGTAATGAAAACGTTCTGTTTTTAATACAAATTGTGACAGGCGAGGAAAAGTGGATACTGTACAATAACGTGGAATGGAAGAGATTGTGGGGCAAGCAAAATGAACCACCACCAATCACACCAGAGGCCAGTTTTCCTCCAAAGAAGATGATGTTGTGTATATGGTGGAATTGGAAAGGAGTCCTCTATTATGAGCTCCTTCCAGAAAACCAAACAATTAATTCCAACAAGTACTGCTCCCAATTAGACCAACTGAAAGCGCACTCAACGAAAAACGTCCAGAAAACGCATAATCTTCCATCAGGATAACGCAAGACCGCATGTTTCTTTGATGACCAGGCAAAAAACTGTTACAGCTTAGCTGGGAAGTTCTGATTCATCTGCCGTATACACCAGACATTGCACCTTCGGATTTCCATTGATTTCAGTCTTTACAAAATTCTCTTAATTGAAAAATTTCAATTCCCTGGAAGACTGTAAAAGGCATGTGGAACAGTTCTTTGCTCAAAATGATAAAATGTTTGGGGAAGAAAGAATTATGAAGCTGCCTGAAAACTGGCAGAAGGTAGTGGAACAAAAGGGTGAATGCATTGTTCAACAAAGTTTTGGTGAAAATGAAAAATATATCTTTTATTTTTACTTAAAACCCAAAGGCACTTTTTTGGCCAACACAATATTTCTGGTGCTGTCAGAATATTTGATATAATAACATGAACATTTTATATAGGAGGCAACAAAGGTTAATGATGTAAGGTAACACACAAAGCTTATGTACAATCCTACTTGGGGCAAAAGACATTTTGTTTTTAATAAAGACCATCAGGGAACCCAGTGTATCCCAAAGTGTGGGGCTCCCCTTAATTAGATGTCATTCACATAGCATCAAGAACACTGAATCACACCACATAGTGAGAAAGTGACTCTTTTTACCCTCATCTCAACAATTTATTATGTTAAGGAGAAAAACTTTGTTTGGAGCTAGGACATCTTACTCCCTCTTTTAACAAAAAGAAGTAAGCATCAGGCACAGACTTCAAGATCAGGCAATGGCTGATATATCTAATTTAATAATATTTTATTTCCCTTGAACTTATACTTTGTGTCACATTCTATGTCATGATGAATAATAATGACCTTCAATATATGTTAATGACATTAAAATTTCCTTTTTTGGAAGAATTTTAAGTGTTAAAATAATCAATTCGAAGAAAAATATATGTAAAGAGTAGTAATATAGTTTTTTCATGGTTATACAAAAATAAAAGTATTAAGTGAAGCAATGTAGTTTGGGATTTGCAAAGAATTTTTATCTATAATCCTGGAAGTTACCTAAATTTGAATTATATATAATTTATTCATGTGTGTGTGTGTGTGTGTGTGTGTGTGTATAAATATATTTTTAATAACAGGCAGAATTCTAACATGGCCCCCAATATTCCCTGGTATGCATACTCTGTACAATTCCCCCCCCTTGAGTGCAGACAGAACCTGGGAATATCATGGGATATTATTTCCATGATTATGTTATATTTTAAGCAAACGGGATTTTGCAAATATAATTAAGATATTTGTCAGTTGACTTTGACTTAATCAAAAGGGAGATTATCTCGGGTGGGCCTGACCTAATCTGTTGAGCCCATAGATGAGATAAGAAACAACAGCAGAGGTTTTTCTGTTGTCCTAGGAGCAAACAGCCATGCTGTGAAAGGAAAGGGCCCTGTGGCACAGACGGCACTGAGAGGGGTCTAAGGCCAACAGCTTGTGAGGAAACAGACCTAAGCCCTACAGCCACAAGAAAGAGACCCTGCCCACAGTCAGTGAGCTTGGAGGAGGAACCTGAATTTAAGACAAGATCCCAGTGCTGGCTGACACCCTCATTTCAGCCTGATAAGATCCTGAGCAGAGGGCCCAGCTAACTCACATCCAGACTTCTGACCCACAGAAACTGTGAGGTAATAAATGTGTGCCGTGTTAGCTGCTAAATTTATTATAATTTGTTACACAGTATTGGGGGAATATGTATACATAGACACACACACACACACACACACACACACACACACACACACACTCTCTCAGACATTTACACCATAAAAGAATTTGGGAGAATTGGAGGAAAGCTTTATGGGAGCCTTCAGATTATACAGAAACTATAACACTACCTATACAATATAGGCAGTTTTGTATAACTATAGAGCTACCTATCGAAACTATTCATCATTCACCTGCCAAGGAGAAATCACTGAATTTTCAAAGAACTATCTGGAGTCTTCCAAACCAGTGCTTGACACCCTTCAGTGCACTCACAAATCCCTCAAGTATATTAAAAAAATCACAGACTCTGATTCAGGAGTTGTGGTTTGGGGCCTGAGATTCTGCATTTCTACCAAGCTCCCAGATGATGCCAATACTATCACTGTGAGTAGTAACTGTCCAGATTTTTTCCCCTTTTTCCTAATAGGGCTTTATCTAAGTTACAGCAAATGGTTTCCTAACTGGCCTTAGAGAGCTATCAGATACAATCTCCTTCCCGTTATCCAGCAGAGCAAGAGCCCTTCTATTGACTGTCCATTCAAAAAGTGAAAGGGCACTGGGACTTGTCCATCTCAGAAGTGAGATTTCCAAGACTGAGTTTAGCAGTCACTTCTCTGACACAGTGCAGGTCACAGGAGACTGGAAGTTTTGTTGAAATGTACGCCCAAGATTTGCAGCCTGGTCTTACCTCTATTCAAACTTCTGTGGCTGTGAAATTAGGCTGGGAGTCTTCGCATTTATTATAAGATACTTGGTATTTCCTGTTTCCATTCAGGCTGGCAATATCACAAACACGGCCTCTCTAGTGGTTTTTGGTACTTCCACTAACCGTCCCAGCTAGAATCAAGAGTAGTAAAGCAGCACACAAAAGACACCATGTTTGAAAGACGTGTGGTGGGAATTTTCATTTGCGTAACCTCCAAAGAGGTTTCATTTGGTTTTTACTATAGGTGGAACAAAGGTAATTTCCTCAACTACATAAAATCATGCGCCTGGTTTTTCTTCCCCTCCCTTCTCACTGTCAAATATATTTCATTTCACCATATTGGGTAGAGCTCTAAATCTGGAGACTAGAAAGGGATCTCTGGAGATTACCTGTCTGGTCTGTTAGTAGTAAATCAACCACAAGTGCAGGCAAATGCACTCACAGATTTGTCTGAAGTTTAGGATAAACTGATAGCATCTCCAAAAGAGACTGGTTAGTTGTATTGATTAGTGAGGGCAAACTTCTTGCTCACTCTGACTGAGGAGAAGCAGAAAAGAGCTGGAGCAACTGGCCAAAGTTGGGGAAAAGGGAAATTGTGGTCAACGCAGAAGCTGAAGACAGAGGCGACAAAGATAATAGACTTCTCAGGCAGCCAGGCAAACCCTTGAATCTAGGAACTGATTCAAGTACTAGGGTTTTATCCAAACTCAAAGAGGGAAAATAGCAAAAGTGATCTTCAGAGAAGAAAAAAGCCACACCGTCTTCTGAAAATTACCAAGTATTTCATTGTCAAGACCTACATGACACACATTGCCTGTCAAAGTCAGTGATGTATTGCCTGTCAAAGTCAGTGATGTATTTAGCATTACAATTACAGAGACTGGCCTTATTGAATGTGTAGATTTTGTGGCAAGGTGGAGCTAAGAGATGAAAAGGAACTGCTTTCGTGGGATTTGGTGGCAGACACTCCCTTGCCACTCACCAACCTTGCCTGGCAGCAGCCGGGGAATTGGATACCAGGATCCTCTAGCTGATGCACCTCTCCCAAGCACATCTTCCAGATTGAGGATCAAAGTTTTGGTAGCCTAATGCCAAGATAGGACTATTCCTTGATGCCACTTTTTGAAAGGTCTCTTCTTTTGTTCTGAAACAACCTTGGCACTAGGTATCAAATGCCCCATCAATGCCCAGTGTCCAGGCATGACTTAGGAGACCCCCAGGTGTACTGATGCTGAGGGGTGTGTGGCAGAGAAAGTGTGGGATGAATTCTCCCCTTATGGATCACACTGCAGTTTGCAGTAATCCCACTTATAATGTAGGAGTAACACAAACACACCCACCCACACATACACAGTATACAAAAAAATTCAGAGGTTTATATAATACTGCAAATATATATATTTATATCTTTTTATATATATGTTTATCTATGTATGTAAGAATGTATGTTTACTTCTGTGAGCTACTTAAGAAAAACTGTCTGAAGGAGGGACCAGGCATCAAGGCAGGAGACCCAGAATACGGGGAAGAAAGGTAAGTGTCTCTACAGGGCATTTGGGATGATAGAATCCCCACGCTAGATGGAGAGCGTGATGCGTGAGACCAAGAGTCCAAACTCTAAGCTGTAACTTCCCATGTGACAATCACACCCGTTTGTGAAAATAAAAGCTCCATTGACCATGTCCACCTCAGAGTTCTCTGGAGGAGGGTGCTCCTCTCCATCCCTTGGCCAACATACCCGCTCCCTAGAGGGGACTTTCCCTCTGCCAGCATCACGCTGGCCAGCACTAAACCGTACTCCCCAAACCTCCCTGCCTGCTTCTGCCTCCACAACATGAATGAAGAAGAAAATTACACCCACTTAGAGAAGCCACAAGTCCCTGCCTCTACTCACTTTTCATTCTACCTCTCTGATCAACTTCAGTGTGAAACCAACAAGCTGCTACAGCAAAAAGTTAGCAACCTTGATTAGCAATTTGAAATCCTCTTGAAACTCCATACAAGATGGTCATACAGGATCAATGGAAGTTTAAAAAATAATCATACAAATTTTAAAAGTACCACTGCCAAATAATTGCGGCTGACTCCGGGTCAGACAATGATACGTAGACCTCAGGACTGCAGGGCTTTTCTGAGCCTTCCCTACGTGTGCTGTGCACTTGCCTCTTGACCCTTGGATCTATCCCCCACCCTGACCCTGCTGTTCTGTAACACAGGGCTGGCCCCTGTGAGGTAAATTTCACAGATCCCCTTGCCCATGTGGTTTCTAATTATGTTGGGGCAATGAGGAACACTGGCCTTGGGGGCTAGGGCAAGAGAAAGGAAGAAGCCTGAGTATTTCTCCTCCTTACTCTGCCTTGAGTGGCTTCTCAGGAGAAGTTGCATCTCCTCCATGTCTCCAGGCAGGCTTTCCTCCTAGGATCCAGATCTCCCCAAGCAACCTCTGAGCTCTGTAGACAACACCTCCCTGCTCTGTCCTCCAGCCCTACACATCCGCACTCTGCATTGTTCCTCCTTAGATTGCCTCACCTTCCCTTATTTTCAGCCCTTCCGATACCTCTCTGGTTCAATTCCTACATTAAATTCCTTTTTCTTTAACATCTTTATTGGAGGATAATTGCTTTAAAATGGTGTGTTACTTTCTACTATATAACAAAGTGAATCAGCTATACATTTACATATATCCCCTCCCTCTTGCGTCTCCCTCCCACCTTCCCTATCCCACCCCTCTGGGCGGTCACAAAGTACTGAGCTGATCTCCCTGTGCTTCCCACCTGCACAGGGCTGCTTCCCACTAACTACCTATTTTACGTAGTCCATGTCACTCTCTCACTTCCTCCCAGCTTACCCTTTCCCCTCCTCGTGTCCTCAAGTCCATTCTCTACGTCTGTGTCTTTATTCCCGTCCTGCCCCTAGGTTCTTCAGAACTTTTTTTTTTTTTTTTACATTCCATATATATGTGTTAGCATATGGTATTTGTTTTTCTCTTTTTGACTTACTTCACCCTGTATGACAGACTCTAGTTCCATCCCCCTCACTACAAAAAACTCAGTTTCGTTTCTTTTTATGGCTGAGTAATATTCCATTGTATATATGTGCCACATCTTCTTTATCCATTCATCTGTCGATGGACACTTAGGTTGCTTCCATGTCCTGGCTATTGTAAATAGAGATGCAATGAACATTGTAGTACATGACCCTTTTTGAATTATGGTTTTCTCAGGATATATGCCCAGTAATGGGATTGCTGGGTCATAGGGTAGTTCTATTTTTAGTTTTTTAAGGAACCTCCATACTGTTCTCCATAGTGGCTGTATCAATTTACTTTCCCACCAACAGGACAAGAGGGTTCCCTTTCCTCCACACCTTCTCCAGCATTTAGTGTTTGTAGATTTTTTGATGATGGCCATTCTGAATGGTGTGATGTGATCCCTCATTGAAGTTTTGATTTGCGTTTCTTTAATGATTAGTGATGTTGAGCATACTTTCATGTGTATGTGGCAATCTGTATATCTTCTCTGGAGAAATGTCTGTTTAGGTCTTCTGCCGATTTTTGGATTGGTTTGTTTGTTTTTTTGATATAGAGCTGCATGTGCTGCTTGTAAATTTTGGAGATTAATCCTTTGTCAGTTGCTTCTTTTGCAAATATTTTCTCCCATGCTGAAGGTTGTCTTTTTTTTTTGTTTATGGTTTCCTTTGCTGTGCAAAAGCTTTTAAGTTTCATTAGGTCCCATTTGTTTATTTTTGTTTTTAATTCCATTTCTCTAGGAGGTGGGTCAAAAAGGATCTTGCTGTGATTTCTGTCATACAGTGTTCTGCCTATGTTTTCCTCTAAGAGTCTGATAGTGTCTGGCCTTACATTTAGGTCCTTAATCCATTTTGAGTTAATTTTTGTGTATGGTGTTAGGGAGTGTTCTAATTTCATTCTTTTACATGAAGCTGTCCAGTTTTCCCAGCACCACTTATTGAAGAGACTGTCTTTTCTCCATTGTATATTCTTGCCTCCTTTATCAAAAATAAGGTGACCATATGTTCATGGGTTTATCTCTGGGCTTTCTATCCTGTATCATTGATCTATGTTTCTGTTTTTGTGCCAATACCTTACTGTCTTGATTATTGTAGCTTTGTAGTATAGTCTGAAATCCAGGAGCCTGATTCCTCCAGCTCTGTTTTTCTTTCTCAAGATTGCTTTGGCTCTTCAGGGTCTTTTGTGTTTCCATACAAATTGTGAAAATTTTTGTTCTAGTTCTGTGAAAAATGCCATTGGTATTTTGATAGGGATTCCATTGAATCTGTAGGTTGCTTTGGGCTACATAGTCATTTTCACAATGGTGATTCTTCCAATCCAAGAATGTGGTATATCTCTCCATCTGTTTGTATCATCTTTAATTTCTTTCATCAGTGTCTTATAGTTTTCTGCATACAAGTCTTTTGTCTCCTTATGTAGATTTATTCCTAGGTATTGCATTCTTTTTGTTGCAATGATAAATGGGAGTGTTTCCTAAATTTCTCTTTCAGATTTTTCATCATTAGTGTATAGGAATGCAAGAGAATCTGTGCATTAATTTTGTATCCTGCTACTGTACCAAATTCATTGATTAGCTCTAGTAGTTTTCTGGTAGAAACTTTAGGATTCTCTGTGTATAGTATCATGTCATCTGCAAACAGTGACTGTTTTACTTCTTCTTCTCCAATTTGGATTCCTTTTATTTCTTTTCCTTCTCTTATTGCTGTGGCTAAAACTTCCAAAACTATGTTGAATAATAGTGGTGAGAGTGGACAACCTTGTCTTGTTCCTGATCTTAGAGGAAATGGTTTCAGTTTTTCACCATTGAGAACGATGTTGGCTGTGGGTTTGTCATATATGGCCTTTATTATGTTGAGGAAAGTTCCCTCTATGCCTACTTTCTGGAGGGTTTTTATCATAAACGGTGTTCAGTTTTGTCAAAAGCTTTCTCTGCATCTATTGAGATGATCATATGGTTTTTCTCCTTCAATTTGTTAATATGGTGTATCACATTGATTGATTGGCATATATTGAACCTTTGCATTCCTGGGATAAACCCCACTTGATCATGTTGTATGATCCTTTTAATGTACTGTTGGATTCTGTTTGCTAGTATTTTGTTGAGGATTTTTGCATCTATGTTCATCAGTGATATTGGCCTGTAGTTTTCTTTTTTTGTGACCTGTTTTTCTGGTTTTGGTATCAGGGTGATGGTGGCCTCATAGAATGAGCTCGGGAGTGTTCCTCCTTTTGCTATATTTTGGAAGAGTTTGAGAAGGATAGGTGTTAGCCCTCTAAATGTTTGATAGAATTCAACTGTGAAGCCATCTGGTCCTGGACTTTTGTTGGAGGATTTTTAATCACAGTGTCAATTTCAGTGCTTGTTATTGGACTGTTTATATTTTCTATCTCTTCCTGGTTCAGTCTCGGAAGGTTGTGCTTTTCTAAGAATTTGTCCATTTCTTCCAGGTTGTCTATTTTATTGGCATATTGTTGCTTGTAGTAATCTCTCATGATCCTTTGTATTTCTGCAGTGTCAGTTGTTACTTCTCCTTTTTCATTTCTAATCCTACTGATTTGAGTCTTCTCCCTTTTTTTCTTGATGAGTCTGGCTAATGGTTTATTAATTTTGTTTATCTTCTCAAAGAACCAGCTTCTAGTTTTATTGATCTTTGCTATTGTATTCTTCACTTCTTTTTCATTTATTTCTGATCTGATCTTTATGATGTCTTTCCTTTTGGTAACTTTGGGGGTTTTTTTGTTCTTCTTTCTCTCATTGCTTTAGGTGTAAGGTTGGGGTGTTTATTTGAGATGTTTCTTGTTTCTTGAGGTAGGCTTGTACTGCTATAAACTTCCCTCTTAGAAACTCTTTTGCTGCATCCCATAGGTTCTGGGTCATCGTGTTTTCATTGTCATTTGTTTCTAGGTATTTTTTGATTTCTTCTTTGATTTCTTCAGTGACCTCTTGGTTATTTAGTAGTGTATTGTTCAGCCTCCTTTGTATTTTTTACAGATATTTTCCTGTAATTGATATCTAGTCTCATAACATTGTGGTCAGAAAAGATACTTGATACCATTTCAATTTTCTTAAATTAACCAAGGCTTGAGTTGTGACCCAAGATATGATATATCCTGGAGAATGTTCCATGAGCACTTGAGAAGAAAGTGTATTCTATTGTCTGTGGATGGAATGTCCTATAAATATCAATTAAGTCCATCTTGTTTAATGTATCATTTAAAGCTTGTGTTTCCTTATTTATTTTCATTTTGGATGATCTGTCCATTGGCGAAACTGGGGTGTTAAAGTCCCCTACTATGATTTTGTTACCATTGATTTCGCCTTTGATGGCTGTTAGCATTTGCCTTATGTATTGAGGTGCTCCTATGTTGGGTGCATAAATATTTACAATTGTTATATCTTCTTCTTGGATTGATCCCTTGATCATTATGTAGTGTCCTTCTTTGGCTTTTGTAATAGTCTTTATATTAAAGTCTATTTTGTCTGATATGAGAATTGCTACTCCAGCTTTCTTTTGATTTCTATTTGCATGGAATATATTTTACCATCCCCTCACTTTCAGTCTGTATGTGTCCCTAGGTTTGAAGTGGGTCTCTTGTAGACAGCATATATATGGGTCTTGTTTTTTTATCCATTCACCCAGTCTAAGTCTTTTGGTTGGAGCATTTAATTCATTTACATTTAAGGTAATTATTGATTGTATGTTCCTATTACCATTTTCTTAATTGTTTTGGGCTTGTTATTGGAGGTCTTTTCCTTCTCTTGTGTTTCCTGCCTAGAGAAGTTCCTTTAGCATTTGTTGTAGAGCTGGTTTGGTGGTGCTGAATTCTCTTAGCTTTTGCTTGCCTGTAAAGGTTTTACTTTCTCTGTTGAATCTGAATGAGATCCTTGCTGGGTAGAGTAATCTTAGTTGTAGGTTTTTCCCTTTCATCACTTTAAATATGTCCTGCCACTCCCTTCTGGCTTGCAGAGTTTCTGCTGAAAGATCAGCTGTTAACCTTATGGGGATTCCCTTCTATTATTTGTTGTTTTTCCCTTGCTGCTTTTAATATTTTTTCTTTGTATTTAATTTTTGATAGTTTGATTAATATGGGTCTTGTCATGTTTCTCCTTGGATTTATCCTGTATGGGACTCTCTGTTCTTCCTGGACTTGATTGACTATTTCCTTTCCTATATTAGGGAAGATTTCATCTATAATCTCTTCAAATACTTTTTCAGTCCCTTTCTTTTTCTCTTCTTCTTCTGGGACCCCTATAATTCAAATGCTGGTGCATTTAGTGTTGTCCCAGAGGTCTCTGAGACTGTCCTCAATTCTTTTCATTCTTTTTTCTTTATTCTGCTCTGCAGTAGTTATTTCCACTATTTTATCTTCCAGGTCATTTATCCATTCTTCTGCCTCAGTTATTCTGCTATTGATTCCTTGTAGAGAATTTTTAATTTCATTTATTGTGTTGTTCATCATTGTTTGTTTGCTCTTTAGTTCTTCTACGTCCTTGTTAAACGTTTCTTGTATTTTTTCCATTCTATTTCCAAGATTTTGGATCATCTTTACTATCATCACTCTGAATTCTTTTTCGGGTAGACTGCCTATTTCCTCTTCAATTGTTTGTTCTGGTGGGGTTTTACCTTGCTCCTTCATCTGCTGTGTGTTTCTCTGTCTTCTCATTTTGCTTAACTTACTGTGTTTGGGGTCTCCTTTTTGCAGGCTGCAGGTTCATAGTTCCTGTTGTTTTTGGTGTCTGCCCCCAGTGGCTAAGGTTGGTTCAGTGGGTTGTGTAGGCTTCCTGGTGGAGGAGACTAGTGCCTGTGTTGTGGTGGATGAGACTGGACCTTGTCTTTCTGGTGGGCAGGACCACATCCGGTGGTGTGTTTTGGGGTGTCTGTGACCTTATTATGATTTTAGGCAGCCTCTCTGCTAATGGGTGGGTTTGTGTTCCTGTCTTGCTAGTTGTTTGGTATAAGGTGTCCAGCACTGTAGCTTGCTGGTTGTTGAGTGGAGGTGGTCTTAGCGTTGAGATGGAGATCTCTGGGAGAGCTTTTGCCATTTGATATTATGTGGAGCCAGGACGTCTCTGCTGGACCAATGTCTTGAACTCAGCTCTTCCACCTCCGAGGCACAGGCCTGACACCCAGCCGGAGCACCAAGACCCTTTCAGCCACACAGCTCAGAAGAAAAGGGAGAAAAAAAGAAAGAAAGAAAGAAAGGAAAAAAATAAATAAATAAAATTAAATTAAAAAGTTATTAAAATAAAAAAATTAAAAATTATTTAAAATTTAAAAAATTAAAAAAAAAAAAGAAAGAAGGAAAGAAGAGAGCAACCAAACCGAAAACAAATCCACCAGTGATAACAAGTGCTAAAATCTATACTTAAAAAAAAAAAAAAAAACAGACAGAACCCTGGACAAATGGTAAAACAAAGCTATACAGACAAAATTACACAAGGAATCATACACATACACACTCACAAAAAGAAAAAGGAAAGTATGTATATATATATACATATATATATATATAAAAGGAGGAAGAGAGCAATGAAATCAATAAACAAATCTACCAATGATAATAAACTCTAAATACTAAACTAAGATAAACATAAAACCAGAAACAAATTAGATACAGAAAGCAAACCCCAAGTCCACAGTTGCTCCCAAAGTCCACTGCCTCAATTTTGGGATGATTCGTTGTCTATTCAGGTATTCCACAGATGCAGGGTACATCAAGTTGATTGTGGAGATTTAATCCGCTGCTCCTGAGGCTGCTGGGAGAGATTTCCCTTTCTTTTCTTTGTTCACACAGCTCCCGGGGTTCAGCTTTGGATTTGGCTCCGCCTCTCTCAGACAGGATGGGGTTAAAGTAGCAGCTGATTTGGGGGCTCTGGCTCACTCAGGCCAGGGGGAGGGAGCGGTACAGAATGTGGGGTTAGCCTGCAGCAACAGAGGCCAGCGTGATGTTGCACCAGACTGGGGCACGCTGTGTGCTCTCCCGGGGGAGTTGTCCCTGGATCACAGGACCCTGGCAGTGGCGGGCTGCACAGGCTCATGGGAGGGGAGGTGTGGTTAGTGACCTGTGCTTGCACACAGGCTTCTTGGTGGCTGCAGCAGTGGCCTTAGCATTTCATGCCCGTCCCTGGTGTCTGTGCTGATAGCTGAAGCTCATGCCCATCTCTGGAGCTCGTTTAGCAGTGCTCTGAATCCCTTCTTCTCGTGCACCCCGAAACAATGGCCTCTTGCCTCTTTGGCACCTCCAGATATTTTCCTGGACTCCCTCCCGGCTAGCTGTGGCACACTAGCCCCCTTCAGGCTGTGTTCACACAGCCAACTCCAGTCCTCTCCTTGGGATCTGACCTCCCAAGCCAGAGCCTCAGCTCCCAGCCCCCACCTACCCCAGCTGGCGGGTAGACAAGCCTCTCAGGCTGATGAATGCTGGCACTGATGCTTTGTGCAGGAATCTCTCTGCTTTGTCCTCTGCACCCCTGTTGCTGCACTCTCCTCCATGGCTCTGAAGCCCCCCTACCCCACCACTCCCCCTCCCCGGTCTCCACCAGTGAAGGGGTTTCCTAGTGTGTGGATACTTTTCCTCCCTCACAGCTGCCTCCCAGAGGTGCAGGTCCTGTCCCTATTCTTTTGTCTCTGTTTTTTCTTTTTTCTTTTGCCCTACCCAGGTACATGGGGAATTTCTTGCCTTTTGGGAAGTCTGAGGTCTTCTGCCAGCATTCAGTAGGTGTCCTGTAGGAGTTGTTCCACATATAAATGTATTTCTGATGTTTTTGTGGGGAGGAAGGTGATCTCCATGTCCTACTCCTCTGCCATCTTACTTTTTTTTTTTTTTTGCGGTACGCAGGCCTCTCACTGTTTTGGCCTCTCCCGTTGCAGAGCACAGGCTCCGGAAGCACAGGCTCAGCAGCCATGGCTCATGGGCCTAGCTGCTCTGCGGCATGTGGGATCTTCCCGGACCGGGGCACGAACCCGTGTCCCCTTCATCAGCAGGCGGACTCTCAACCACTGGGCCACCAGGGAAGCCCCCATCTTACTTTTTAACACTAACATCCTATGTGAAGTATTGCCAAAAATCTAATCAACTCTGTACATATAACTACCAGTTTACAGGAAGTAAAAGAATAGAGAAACATGCTAAAAAAATACAGTGGAAATCCAATGAATATCCAGGGGAAACTCCAGGACAAGGGGTCTGATTTCTTCAAAAAATAAGGAATTGCTGGAGGCAGCCTGCCACGGATCTGAGCACCGGCTAATTGTGGACTCAGCCTACCTCCACAGGATCACTTTGCCTAAGAGAAAAAGCCGGGTATGTGAGAGAAGCCCCGGCATGCTAAGATCCGCGACCCCCCACCACTATATTCTATTAAACCACTTTGTGTGGGTTCAGTTTTCTTGAAAAACCATAATGGTTACAAAACACATAATTGTTTTATGCCTCTTCAAGAGGAAGAATGAACATGCCCAAGACTTATTTCGCCATATTCCCTTCACTTTTGTGACCACCTACAACCTTCCTGCAGAAGAAATGGTAAATTCTATTAAGATACATTTGCCTGTTTTTGCAAAGTTCTACCTCCTAAACCCAGAATACTTTCACATGAAATGAAGGACACCCTCTAGGACATTGCACGGCCTCTGAAGGCCAAAGATGACACAGATAAGCCCATAATTAAACCTCCAAGAAGGGATGAGAGGAGAGGAGACATCCCAGAGCTGAAGGCCAATTTCTAGAGCCCAAATGGCTCCCACCAAAAACGCAGGTCATCCACATGAACCAGTGTCTTTGTTCCTTGAAAGTCAAGGAGAAGAGCATACTCTACTGACCCCCTAGAATCATGCCCTCCAGCTCTGGCTCAACTCTCAGTACCACTTAGAACTTACACAGTACTTTCTATCTTCAAACAACTATGTGGACATTAACCAATTATTCTGTTCTTGGCCCTATGCCGGGTTACACTATCAAGATTTGACAAACACTTTGTACTCTCTGTAGTTCTGTAGGAATGTAGGTTTGTCTATTTCAATGAGAACTGAAGCCAAGCTGGGACCTTCGGCTAAAGGAAGCCTTGACAATTTAATATTTAATACAAACATCCTGTTCTCATAAATTGATCTTCTTTAACAGAAAAAAGAATTGTCATTAGAACACAGCTGAGCAAAAAGGGAAAAGGTTATAAACTTTGAAAAGAACAAAATAGTTAATGTTTGGAGCTTGTAAGTGTTTTCAACATACAGTGGTGCAGCTGTGGTTACTTGGGAGGTGGGCTTTTGCTTCACCTCCTTTCATCTGCCGATGGGTGCCTGTTATTGAAGGTTTACGTTTTGTTTATGCTCTGCATGATGTGCAGATATTTTCTTTGCCTTTTGAATTTCCTCCTTCTTACTTCCCCTTTGAAGCTCTTTTGCTTCTCATCCACTGAGCTGATGAAGAGCAAGAGAGAAATGAGTCCTTAAAAAGAAAGCTACTTGCTGAAAGCAAGATCAGGGACCACGGACGGAGCTGCCGTCCAAGCCTCTCCACCCTGTTCCTTCTCCAGCCTGATCTCTGCCCTGAGAGGACCACCCTCTCCCTCCAGGCCTTCCTCACTGCCTCTTCTGAGAGTCATGCTGCAGAACTGGCTCTCTGCAATGGAAATCAAGGCAACTGGCTCCAATGCCAGAACTTCACTGTGGCAAAAATATCTCCACTTTTCGTCAGACTTCTGAGCATCAGACAACTGGAGTATAACCAAGACCCACGAAATACCGTTTGCAATCTGGTCTTGATTTAAAAGCCGACCACATGGCATTTGCACTTCTCCTTGACTGACAAGTTCCTTCACAAAGCAGCCTTGGCATTCCCGTCCTGCTTGTCCCTGGGACTTCAGATAAGTAATTTTGGCATTGGCTACGCTCAAAAATATTCTACCAGGGAATGGAGCTATATGATCATCCCTAAAGGATAAGGGGTCAACCCTAATAACATTATGCCCCAATCAAAAATAGAAAAAAATAGAGACAACTTGGGTTTCAAAGAGCGTTAGCAGTCAACAAGCTGCTATTTCATGGTGGGCACTTGGTGATTAAAGTTTCCACTGGAGACTCAAGCACTCTTAATGCCTGGCATTTAGTAAAGCAAAGAAAAACAGAGGTTTGTAAGAATCCTAGAAAAATTCCCTCCCACGGATTCCCGTGCCCTGGATTCCATATAACAATGTATTGAAATCACAATCTCACTTAAAGGTTTGACTCCAGTGACCCCAGTTGTCAGCGATTTATTCTTGTTTCTTACAACTCCTGTATTATCTATTCTCTCTTTCTCTCCCATATAGATATTATGTCATACTGCCTTATAGTATTATATTCTATATTATTTATAATTTTGTGAGCATATGTTTTGTCTTTTTGTCTTAGCTTGCGAAAGCAGCAGAACCTGAAACAAGGATACAACTACCTTCTGGAATTGTCCAGCTGCAAAGTGAGAGACTGGAGCATTTACCCACCAGGTCCCGTCCCTCACTGTACAAGCGTCATCCCTGGGTGTACTGATTCCCCAGCTCTCCTGAGTAGCTCTGAACCAGCCAAACAAGCTCCAGCTTCCATGGCTTGGCAGGAGCCTCAGGGGCAGAGCAAAGAAAGCCATGTAGCACACTCTCGAAGTGAGATGCTGACAGCTGGAGTTGAGTCTTGAGGTCATGGAATTGTTTCCCACGCGTGGGCTGAAACCAGAAGTGGGCCATGAGTCTGTGATGCCAATACCAGTGGCATTGCTCTGTCTATCATGCCAACTTGGACTGCAAGTTTCTCAGGGCAGAGGCTGTCTTCTCTGATTTGGTACCATCCATGCACCTTGCACAGCACCATGTATTTGGAGGGAGGAGCAATAAATATTTCTGATGAGAACAAGTTCAGAATAAATCAATCGTGTATGACCCAATGCTTCTTTTCTTTCCTTCTATCTTCTTATGCTTAATTTCACTTGCCATTCTGCTAATATTTTATAACAAAACAGATAGTTGAGCCATGGTAGAAAGAGCATTGAAAGTTACAATGGCGGTGCCTGGGTTTGAGTCTTAGCTCAGCCTTAGACTAACTGAGTGGCATTGGGCAGGTCAAAAGTCTCTCCAAGCTTTGATTTCCAAATCTGTAAGATGCTTTCCTGTTGAGATTAATATCAAAATGAGCATATGCTTGTGTGAAAAGTAGTTGGAAACCATGGAAATGTGTAAGGGACATTCCTCCTCCTCATCCCCATGGATAGCTGCTTCCTAAATATCCACTCTTCCAATGTAAAAGTCTGAGCATTGCTAACTGCCCATGAGACACAGAACATAGGAAAGTGATACAGTCTGACCAGGGTCCCCTGCTACCTTATGAATTCTGAGCCATTTCACAACTTCTGGTCAATACAAATCTTCCTAAAAGAGTAGATCTCACCAGCCCCCTTTGGTAAGAAAATGTTGTCATGCAAAGACCCCAAATCAGCCACTTTTCTCAAAACCCTGGCTTATTTCCCTAAAGCCTTCCACTGTATCATTTACTTTCTACCACAAATAATGCTTATATAATAATCCATCTCAAAATGCCATGGCTTAAAGCAAAAGTCACTATGAAAAAAGGATATAGATTGGTGAGTGAATAGAAGGATGGGTAGATAGATAGATATATGATAAAACAAATATAGTAAAATACTAGGTGGTGAGTAAATGGCTGTTCACTGAAAAATCCATTCAATTTTTCTGTATGTTTGAATTTTTCATTTAAAAATGTCAAAAGAAACATTAAACATTATTTAGTTCACAGGCATACCTCTTTTTATTGTACTTGGCTTGCACTTCACAGATATTATGTTTTTTACAAATTGAAGGTTTGTGACAACCCTGCACTGAGCAAGTCTATCTGTGCCATTTTTGAACAGCATTTGCTCACTTTGTGTCTCTGTGTCACATTTTGGTAACTATCAAAATATTTCAAACGCTCCCACCAACAAAAAGATCACAACTAGCTGAAGGCTCCGATGATGGTTAGCATTTTTAGCAATAATTTTTTTTAATTAAGGTATGCACACTAGGCATAATGCTATTGCACATTTAGTAGACTACAGTATAGTGTAAATGTAACTTTTACATGCACTGGTAAACCAAAAAAATCCTGTGACCCACTTTATTGCGATATTTGCTTTATTGCAGTGGTCTGGAACTGAACCAGCAATGTCTCTGAGGTCTGTCTGTATGCGGGTTCCTCTGTTTGGGGCTGGGCTGGGCTGATCTTGGCTGGGTGTACTCATGCTTCTGTCCTGTAAACTGCTGGATCCACTTGGGACATGTGGTCTAGGATGGCCTTACCTGGGATAACTCTCTTCCATATTTTGTCCTCCAGCAGGCTAGCAGGGGTTTGGTCGCATGATGGTCACAGGAATTCAGAGAAGTAGAATTGTGCAAGGCTTCTTGAGTTCTTGGCTTGGAAATGTCACACTATCATTTTTGCTGCAGACTATTGGCCAAAGCAACTCATAAAGCCAGCCCAGATTCAAGGGGTAGGGAAATAATAAATAAGAAAAGTGAAGACCTGGGGTCATTTTTGCAATTGACTGCATCTAGCTTGCTGGTTGCTAACCACTGTTACCACAAAGCCATGGAGCTTCCACATTCAGACTTACATACTCAATTTCGATCGCTCACCAGCAGTCACATGCATAGAACTTTTGGGGTCTAGACATCCTCAGATCCAAGAAGAGAGGGATTGTACTTTAAGATCTATATTGGTCAGGTGAGGCCGCAGGCCAAGTCAAGTTAGTAATTGCCCTCCTGAAGCACTAATCAGGAAGTGATGGTTCTACGATTCACACTCAGGGGTCCTACTGCCCCCAGCCGTCTCCATCATCCCATCCTATGGCTTGCCCTAAACCCATAGGTCTCCCTATGCAATCTCCTTCCTGATGCATTGTTCTCCTTTACTTAAAGCTTGTGGGCTGTCCCTTGTAAACTAAGATGAGGTCACTGACCCACCTTTCCCAGAGCTCGTACCTTCCCTCTGTTCGGCAGAGATTTTAGGGTTCATCAAGCCTGCCATCAGAAGATGTCTCCTGGTCCTCCTCATAGTCAGAGGAATTAGGTGGACATACGCAGTGCAGCCTTGGTCAGAGAATAAACTGTCTCTTTGTTTTGAGTGCTACAAACATGCCTGGGGTGAAAACTCCAACATCATTACCATCATACTAACAGACCACTGGCTCAGACAGCTAACAACAGGGGTGATGGCAAACACAACACTCTAAAAATTGGGAAACCTAGTAAGCATTGCCCTCTTGAAAGCCAATTCAGGTGGAGGGTCTTTCAGCAACCTTATGTTACCAGTCTCAGTAAAGAGAAGCAGACAGTGATAATCACTTCCTAATAAGGACCATTGAGGTATTAGTAAGCGAGCTATGGAATCAAGCTTTTCTTGTTAGCCACTCACCAAACTCAAAGGCTATGAGATTTATGAGTTTTTAATTAGCCTTTTCATTACATCATTAGTACTTCCCTACTCATGCCACACAGAGAGAGCAGAAAGCTCTAATTTATGATGGTTATTGATTGTGTTATCTGATTAAAGATGACAGCTAGGCCTGTCCAGCATTCTCAAGAGCTGAGGAGAGGATGAGTTAGGGTGAGGAGTTAGGATGAGTGAGAAGTTGGACATCAGGGGAAAATGAACAGTTTTTTAGCTCAACATGAATGAAATCACAGACTCCTTGCCCCATTCTCTTTGACACAGAAGATATTAGCATGGCCTGTAAAGGGACCTCCTTAATTTCTTAAAAAATAACAGTAAAAAGGAGAGAGAGAACAGAGAACTGAAATATTTGCAACAATACTCGTTTTAATAGGTCAGATGATGCCAGAGATGTAAGCCACACCCACTCTAAGTACAAATCAGATACTTCTGTCCACTAGACCTCCATTTAGACTCAGAGAGTAGACACTGGTGTAGTGACCTACTGAGCCCAAGATGAGTGACTACCTTCCACGTACCTGCATCCTCCATCTGTAAAAGGAGGGGTTAAAACTAGGTCCTTTTTCAGATGTCTTCCACCACTAATATTCCGGGACCCTGAAGCCAATATCTAATACCTGCCTTCCCCAGGCCAGTCACCCTTACCAGTGCTGAGTCCCCAAAACAATCCTGGAAGGTTGGCATCATACTAAACCCTGTTTTCCTAAGACTTACAAGGGTTTCAAGACTTGCTGATTCCCTGCTACTCACAGCTGCTGTGAGGAAGAGCAGCACGGACATCCCAGGGAACCTGCGTGAGAGGCAGAGTTTCAGGCCCCACCCACACCTACTGGGTCTGAATCTACAGTTTAACAAAACCCCCAGGGGATTCGTACCCATGGCACATTTCAAGAAGCATTGCCCTAAGTCACAAAGCCACGAAATGTCAAAGCCAGAAGGCAAATTCAATACCATCCTCCCACCCCAATATTATATCCTGTATTTTCCCACCCATACCACACCCATGAGTCCTCCTTCCAGAAGAAACAGGCACTTGTTTAGCTCTTCTTATCAGCCATGGTCAGGATGCCAAGCAAATGTCCCGATACCCTCTGCAATGTTTCTCCAACATGTTTTTTTAAACCTATTACGGCAAGTCCCCTACATACGAACCCTCAAGTTGAGAACTTTCAAATTACCACGTGCATGCATCCTCTACAAGTGGCTGTGCTTTTGTGTACTTTACAGTACTATATAGATTACAGTAGTACAGTATCCTTTATTTCAAGCCCAGGATGTCACCTATGACAAGAATAAAAGAGCTACTACCCAGACATCACTGGATCGTTTTATCAAGAGGGTAGATAGAACTGAATCCAGCAAGGAACCAGAACCTGTGGCACTAATGTCAGGCATGAGTGAAATTGCAGCTTGCCCTCCATCTCCTATTGCTGATCATCCTTCAGCTCTACCATCTCCCACGTCCTCTCCCTCCTCCAGTCAGTACCTCTTCTTGCCTGTTCACTCGATGCCAGCCCCTGTGTGCCAGCTGTTGTACGGTCCTACTGTACTTTTCAAGGTACTGTACTGTAAGATATAAAATGTTTTCTTTATATTTTGTGTTTGTTGGTTTTTTATGTATTATTTGTGTGAAAAGTATTATAAACGTATTACAGTACAGTACTATAGAGCCAATTGTGTACCTAAGCTAACTTTGTTGGACTTACAAACAAATTGGACTTACGAACACGCTCTCGGAATGGAATTCGTTCATATGTAAGGGACTTACATACTTACTTACTGTACACACCACCAGAATCATAGAATCTTTCACTTGATGGTTTGCATACCATGTAATTAAATTAATTACACCCCCATGTAATTAAATTAATTTTAAATCCAAAATGACAGCATTGCCAATAGTCTTGGAAATGATAGATAAACCAACTTTTCAAATGACTTTAAAGGTAGGACCCAGGAATAAAACTAAAAGAAAAGCAAAGAGGGTTTTTTTTTTCTGTCTATGAAAAGATTCTTTAAAAATAAAAAAGTTAAAATAATTAATTTTTTTAAAATGTTTGTTGATGATGGAGTGGCAAAGGGCCACTACAAGCAGCAGGAAGGACTTGCTTTAAGGAGAATTGGCCTTGGTTTCTCTCTTGATGCTTCAGCTTAGAAAACATCAGAGGGGACCTCCGCTTAGCTGTGCGCAGTGCCGGTCTGGAGACCCCTGGGCAGACTAGGCCCCCATTGGTTGGGTTACTCTGGAGCTGTAAACACGGTGCTCTCCCAATCTGCTTTCCAAGATGAACTGTATATAGAGCATGTGTGTGGCGGGAGATGATAGCTCGCTTGAGGCTTTCAGCGATCGATGTTTACAGACTATAATGGAAACCACAAGTTTCTTCTTTAACTCAAGTCAGTATACATTCCTTCAACCCACAGGCAAATTGGAGCAGGGAGGGGGGTTGGGAGAGGTTCACAATGAGTCATCATTTCACATTTTTTAACAGCTTAATGAGCATCTAGAAGTGCCGTATTAGCCAGCAAAAATACAGAGTCTTCTTTCCCCACCAATTTCAGCAATGACCCTATTAGGATGTGGAATTTCTTGAGCATCTATTTTCAGTGACTCCCCTCATGGAAGGTGAATGAATACTGTCTCTGCCACAGAGTTACAAACAAAAACATATGAAAGGCCCCACAGCTAACTTTAAGTTAATAACCTTCCCTCATTTTGCCCCAAGTTTGGGAAGAGAAAAAAGTGATTTCTCCTAGGTTCCATTAATCCTCTGGAAGCCCCAGCCCAGGGTGCTTGGAAGGAAAGAAAGAATTCTCAGATCTGCAGAGCAGTTCCCTCAGCCAAGTTCCGCGGTGCTAACAGACAGATGTAAATATAGCTGAGGTTCTACAGCCACAGCTGTGTGCCTCTGGATCTCTCAGATCTATGTGTGTGATCATCAGAATTTTTCAGATCATCTAAAATAGCAGTGTCTGTGTGATCTTGGCAACTTTGGTATCCTGACCCACTTTCATATTTTATTTTCAGGGGCCACGTGCATTATCTGGGTAAAATAATGGGCAAAAGTACAGGATTTCCCAAAGCGACTTAATGTCTTGAATGTATGTGTGTTTGTACATAGATATTTTAATGCAATATTAAACATCATTAGCATTTCAATATCTCTGATAATTGAGAGAGAGAAACTGAGTTTGTTCCAAGTTTTTTCCTGAGCTCCTAATAAATTATCCTTTGTCTTTTCACTTTTCTTTCGCCAATCCTTTTTAATATTATAGGCTGACCATATACTGGCTCCCAAGCCAGCTACAAGGTCTGAAGTATCCCCTTTGTCCTTTAGACCAATATTTGAATCTCTTGGATCAGTGTCAGTTCTGCATCAGCCTAAAGGAAGGAGATGTCAAGAGTCACCCCGTTTCATGAGAATAATTCTGTGAGATTTTCTGCTTGAATTTACAAAACATAAAATGCAAGGGTACCCTTTCTGTAATAAAGGCAGGGTACATGACTTTGAGATCTTGTGGACATTTCTTCATGTCCCTACAGATTAGCTTTAAAACTACCTGCTATTTTAGAGCAAACATTCGTTTAAAGATTGAACTGTAACTCCTATAGAATTTGTGGCAATCGAGAAAAATATTCCTATTATATAATTCTGTGTGAATTCAACTGAGATTCAGCTCAAAAGAATCTGGAATTCTTATCATAGATGATAGGAAAATAAAGGGTTAAAGAAGTAAATATGTTTTTAATTGCTTTCTAAACTATGCTGTTTTCACTGGGTAAATTCCTCAGAATAAAGCTAATTGACCTTTTTAATAAAAAGGTCATCTCTCTACATTTATCATTCAATCTTATCATAGCACACTACTATTCAATATAGTCTTCTGAGGACTCTCTCAGGATAATTTCATGACTCTTACCTCAGTTTTCACTCTTTTTTCTTCTCCTTTTCTGGAGGAAATCCATGTGTCCTGTGGACTGTGGGCCCCCAAAAGGAGGTTGTAACTATATACAAAGAGATGTGTGGACAGAGAAATTTCCATATTTGTCCTTTCATTCATGCTTTAATCCATTCAGCAGGTATTTATTGAGAATCTAGTATGTATGCTATGCTAGTGGCTGGGAGACTGGCAATTGACAGAACTCATGCATTCATGCAGCTTCCATTTTAATGGGGTTATAAAGTGTGGCTAGTGGTGATTAAATAACTAATTAACAAGATAAATTAATAAGAAAAATATCAAATGGTGTTACATGCCATGTAACAAATTAAAGGTAAGTGGACTTCATTTGGATCCTGATTGAAAAACCCATTGTAAAAGACATTTTTGAATCAATCGAGGAAAACTGAACACTATGTATTTTATGATGTTAAAAAAACAATGCTAATTTTGTTGGATAGCGGTGTTATGCAGATGTTTAAAAAGAAAGATACGTCCTTATCTGTTAGAGATAGCTACTGAAGTGCTAACAAGTGAATTTGCTAGGATTTGCTTAAGAACTTTCTCAAAAGAAGGAGTGATGATAGAAGAAACAAGAAAGGCTGAAAGAATGGTCGTTATTGCTAGGTGATGACCACAAAGGATTCACTGTACTGTTTCCTCTACATGCGTGTGTATTTAAAAATAGCCTTAACAGTTAGTAATCATAATGGCTTATTGCATTGGTGTGCAGAGTTAACATTGCTGAACACCAGGATACGGCAGCTGCTCTGCCGACACAATTATTGTGGCCACTCCATAGGAACAGGATGGATCCTCACCCAAAATTTGGTTCAGATGTCAAGAATAATGATGCCATCCATACGCCAAGAGGTAATACAAAGATTTATTATTTATATCATGAGGCTTTGCAGGGAGAACAGGGCAGCCCCCTGCCCCAACCCCGGCTGATCTGAAACTAACTTGGTGTTTTCATTGTGTTGTGGGTGGGTCCGGGTAAGGGTTCCCATGTGCAGACAGGGCCTCGTGTGGCTTGAATCTCCTACCAGCTCCAAATGGAGCACCAGGTTTTTTGTTTGTTTCTTTTTTAACCAGGGGTCCCAGAGGTGGGACACAAGGGAGAAGGGCTGCAGGTTGAATCAATTGCCAATGGCCAGTAGTTATCAATCATGACGAGGTAATGAAGCCTCCATAAAAACCCCAAAGGCAGGGCTTCTGGTTGGTGAACATGGAGATTGGGGAAAGGGTGCACACCTGGAGAGAGCATGGAATCTCCTCCTCTTTTCCCCACACCTTGCCGTGTGCATCTCTCCCATCTGGCTGTACCTGAGTCATACCCTTTCATCATCAACGGGTGATCCAGTAAGTAAAATGTTTCTCTCATTTCTGTCAGCTGCTCTAGCAAATTAATCAGACCCAAGGAGGGGGTCATTGAAGCCTCAATCTATAGCAGGTTGATGGGAAACATAAGCAATGACCTGGACTTGTGATTGGCCTCTGAAGTGAAGGGGAAGGGGCAGTCTTGTAGGACTGAGCCCTCCACCTGTGGGATCTGGTGCTGTCTCCAGGTGGACAGTGTTAGAATGGAGTTAAATTGTGGGACACTCAGTGGGTGTCGGAGAATTTCTTGTTGGTGAGCACCCCCATCCACAGCATATATACACCCAAAAGTTGGATTTCATGACCAGATCCTCTAACCATGCAAGAGTGTGAGCTCAGTAATGCCAGACTTTCGGTTTTGTCATGACAAGTCGGAAGTCTAGATTTCTTTTTTATGTCCAGATGTGTAAATGTTGGCAATAAATTTAATTTTTAAATATGCGTTGCAGACCAACACTCTGTAGCTTGAACAAAACAGGTCTGTTGGTTAAAAGTGGTCTTTGGATAGCCAGTGTGCAACCTCTGAGCAAAAGAATCACAGAGATTCCAACATAGAAGGTCTGATGAGACAGCTTTGATTGGTTTCTCTAAACGCTTCTGGGTGAAGCTGGTGCTGATGGTGCTGGCCCGTGGACCACACCTGGAGTAGCACTGTTCTATACTTCTACTCCATTATGCTTTCTCCACCTTATTGGACTGCATAAGGTCCAATATTTCATTGTCTTGGTTGGAGCAGCCTATGTTTCCTCTCCTCCCTTTCATTGAGCATCCTACCTGCCTACTGACACCTCTCCTTCCCTTTTCTGGCCCTCAGCACTTTTCAGGAGACAAACTGGATTCTCAGGTTAGCCATTGATGCCCTTTTTCTATCCCTTTCTCAAAATGAAATGAAATAACATGAAACACATCATGATATAGAAAGGCAGACAGAACTTCAAATAAGTTGGCTCATTATTTCCCTCCACAAACTAGGGAAGGGCATAAACAAAACACGGTATTGCTGAGGGGAAGCCAGTGCAGGCTACGCTTGGTTTTCACCAAGCAGTGACCTCCTCCAGTGAATTAAATGCCCAGAGCCCCAGTCTCATCTGGTCCTCATTTTCAATTGTCAGTAAACTGATATGGGTTTTTTTTTCACTTTCATTATAGCTTGTTTTCATCTAGTTTATATTTCCAAATGTACTGGTTTTCAAGCCTGAACTGTCATATCAAAAAAATAAAAAATACAACTTCAAAAAATGTAGGTTAGCCGACGCAATGGCACCAGGGAGGGGGCCCAGCCTTTGGCTTATGGGAACTCCTTGGAGATTTCCTTTACTCTGAGCTAACCCCAATGGGAGTCACCAAGTTGGTGGGGTGGAGGGGTGCAAAGTGAGTATTAAAGGGGGTGGGGGGAACCTGCCTTACTTACCCCTGTGTGGGGTGGTATGCTGAGCAGAGAGAAAAGAGAATGAAAAAATCCCTAGAGTTTTCCACGTACTATACTCTCTGACACCTTCTAGCAAGGACACAGAGGGAGTGGAGGGCTGGGCAAAGGGGTCACCAATCTTATCTTACAGCAGAGATCTGTAAACTTGCCAGATGATAGAGAAAAGGTCTGACTCTTCCAACCAGTGAGAGTGGAGACCCATGTTTTGTGCACAGAAAGAAACAGCCAAAACCCTTCCCTCTGACTCAGTCTTAAAAGAATTAGCAAATGGAACGAACACAATGGGGAATGAGCTATGAACATTCCCAGCACCCACCCTGAGGTACATAGACAACACACACCCTTCTGTAGGACGAAAGCCATCCAGAGCGACCCTGACAGGTGCCTGCCAGGCCTCCAGCTGCACCATTATTGGAGGATCTGAGCTCATTCTCTTGGGCAGGGGCCTCCCTCTGCTGAGCTCCCCACAGCTGGGTCAAGGCAGTGTTTCCACCCCACGGCAGGAGGTATGACTTTGGCGATGGGGGGAGTATGGTAAACAGACTTGCAAGCTCTCCAGGGTAGAGCTCGAGGCCTCATGGTCAGTACTTCAAGAGACTCAGACCACCCTCAAATCTAGATGTGGTTGTGAATTGGGAGTCATCACAAGGCAGGCTCCATTTTCTATATCTCAGTTCAGAGCTAAGCTTTCTCCTTTACAGAAATGATTTAGAATATACTCCCAAACATGCTCTTCCTCCAAGTTTAACTTTTCATGTAGCAGCATAAAAAAATAAGTATTTGAAGTGTTGGCCTTCAGGGTCTTTCTCTGAAGTTTCTTTCCTCCTGGCTGATTCCAAGGCTCGTTCTTTTTTATGCTCTCCATCTCTTCTGCCAAGGTCCTTATTGTCCCTGAGTGGCAGCCCTCTCCCTTCGGAGGATGCTTGAACTCTCTGCTCTCTAGTCTCTTCATGAAGCTTCTGTTTCCATCTGGTATTAAGTTCAGGAAGTCGAAAAATTATCCCCAGTTCCCATCTTTCATTGGTAGCTGGACCATTCTCTCTTGCTCTATTTTCTCCATTTTCACACACACACACACACACACACACACACATACACCACACACCTCTTCTCACCATTATCTCTTCCTCTCTCCCTCCCACTCTTGACCTTCAGAAACCCAGGGCAGTATACATCAGACAGTAGTAAAACCGATTGCATTTTCAGGCTTTGCTGGGTATTGTGTTTTAGAGGGATTATCGCACCCATTCCTCAAATAATTCTGTGAGTGAGGAGCCCTGCCATGCTCACTTGGGGATTCAGAGAGGTTAAGTATTAAGGCTGAAGTTGAACAGCTAGCAGATGATGCAACAGGATTTCAATTTCAGCATTGCCTCCAGGGCCCCTGCTTTAAACATACATTATGTTAACTCCTTCTCCCTCTCACAAGTGCAGGAAAGAATCTGATGAACTTCCCTCCAGAGCTGAGGATAAGCTGCCCAAGTCTACATTTTGGCTCAAGTACTTGGCATCTGAGAAACGTTCAGAATTCTGCTGCACAGGGGGACCCTGTTCTATCAAGAATCAAGGCATCACGTCTGGTAACAGCAGTCATTCCCAACCTTAGCTGCACTGGGACCTGGAGCTTTTAGAATCCTGATGCCCAGTCCACACCCTTATCTGATAACATCAGAATACCTGGGGAACAGAGGCCAGGTATCAGTATTTTTAAATCTCCCCTGGTGATTACAGTGTGCTACCTGAGACTGAGACTGAGAATCACTGAAATAGTGAAATGTCAGGCAACATCAAGCAAATTAGGAGAGCTCCTTTTGATGAGTGGCAGCGCTATCTCAACATCGTTGAAGTCATGGTATCGTGATCAAATTCATGCTTTTCTTCTGTATCACATCAGCCAGGGAGAAACCTACCTAACAGTATCCAAAATGGCAGATGACTATAAATAAAACCATTTTGAACTTGGAATCAATGAAACCTGGGTTTAGGGTCTATCAGTCTGCCATGTGCTAGCTGTGTGACTTTTTTTAATCTGTAGTAAGATACATAAAACAAAATTTACCATCTTAACCATTCTAAGTGTACAATTCAGTAGTACCTTTTTTTTTATTGTTGAAGTATAGTTGATTTACAATATTGTGTTAGTTTCAGGTGTACGGCAGAGTGATTCAGTTATACATATATACGTATATATCTATATTCTTTTCTTAAATTCTTTTCCATTATGGTTTTTTACAAGATAGTAAATATAGTTCCCTGTGCTACACAGTAGGTCCTTGTTGGTTATCCATTTTATATATAGTACTGTGCATCTGTAATCCCAAATTCCTCATTTACCCCTCCCACCTGCTTCCCCTTTGGTAACCATAAGTTTGTCTTCTATGTTTGTGAGTCTGTAATTCAGTAGTATTAATTATGTTCACATTGTTGTGCAAACATCACCACCATCCATCCCCAGAACTCTTTTCATCTTACAAAACTAAAACTCTACACCCATTAAACTACAACTCCCCATTCCTCCCTTCCTCCAGCCCCTGGCAACCACCATTCTACTTTCCCTCTCTCTGAGTCTGACTACTCTAGGTATCTTATATAAGTGGAATCATGCAACGTCTAACCTTTTAAGATTGCCTTATTTTGCTTAGCATAATATCCTCAAGTTTCATTGATGTTGTAGCATGTGTCAGAATTTCCTTCCTTTTTAAGGCTGGATAATATTGCTTTGTGTATATATACCACATTTTGTTTATACATTCTTCCACTGATGGACACTTGGGTTGCTATTGTGATAAACACCTTTGGCTTTTGTGAATAATGCTGCTATTGTCATGAGTGTACATATATCTCTTTGAGACTCTTTCTAATTCTCTTGGTATATACCCAGAATTGGAATTGCTGGATCATTAACTGGGTGAATTTAAGCAACTCATTTAAATCTTCCTGAGCACCTATTTCCTTATTGGTAAAATGTGTGTTTTTTAAACATGGTTCTAGATGCTAGGGATACTGCAGTAAACAGGACAGGTAAGGTTCTTATCCAGAAGGTGAAACACTTCCTACTACCAGCTACCCTAAAATGAAAGAGATGACTAAGGTTTTCTAACTTTCATTACAAATTTGATCTATTAAAGTTTGAACTTCTCACTGGGGGTTGAGAATTTTGTACCAAGGAACAAAATGAGTCTATCAGGAAGTCTGAGACTGATGAATGCAAGAGAAAGAGGCTCCCATGTTCTATCTTTGATGGAAGAAAAACTGAGTCCTGTAATTTTGTCTGGATGAGGAGATGGTCAATCCCAGCCATGTTTCCCCTTGGGTGTGGCGTTAGCAAGAATTCATGCCAGGACATAATTAAACATTTCAAATATCCTTTTTCAAGGAAAGGGGGAAAGAAACTATCCCAAAGTGCACACACACACACACACACACACACACACACACATATCCTGCATTTTTAGATGCATCTTAGGAAAACTGCTGAGACAACCTACAACTACATCAATCCATGAACCCTGCAAGTCAAAAATCACCATATAACCAAATAATAAAGAAGTCTCTGATACATCCAAACTCAAGGGCAATGGATGATTTAAAGAGTTGTCCAGAATTCTTTGTGAAGAATGAATTGTGTATTAGCTTCCCTTAAACACGATAATTTCCTAAAGCAACAGGAAGGGAGGAGGAAAATAAGTAATAAGAAATGTACATGACTGTAGACTAGGAATTCTCCATTCAGGCACCTTTTGAGAGAAAACTTATTCTTTTCAAAAATATAGAAAAATACAAAGAAAAATATAACAAACTCCCATGATTCAGACTTCTGTTGTTTTTGTTGTGGTTTAATCAAACTTATTGAAGTGTAATTTATATACGGTAAATAAAATGCACACATTTTTAAGTCTAAAGTAAATTTGAATCTTGATAAATGTATACATCTGTGTAACAACCCACCCAAGCAAGCTATAAAACGTTTCCATCACCTGGAAAATTCCTTTGTGTCCCTGTGCAGTCTACTCCTGGCTCAGGCAAACACTGCTCTGATTTCTATCACTGTAGATTAATTGTGCCTATTCTAGAAATTCAATTAAATGAAATATACAGGATATACTATTTTTTGTCTGGCTTATTTTGCTCAGTATTCATCCTTGTTTTTGCATGTGTCAGAAGTTTATTTTTTTGCTGAGTTGTATTCCTTTGTACAATGGTACCACAATTTCTTTATCCATCCTCCTGGCTTGTTTCCAGTGTTTGACTATTACCAATGAAGCCACCGTGAGCATGTACAAACCTTTTTGTGGACATAAATTTTTATTTTTCGTGTGGAAATATCCAAGAGACATATTTCAGGTTCATAGAATAGATGTTTAACTTTATAAGAAATGGTTAAACTGTTTTCCTAAGTGGTTGTCAAATTTTACACTCACACCAACAATGTATGAGATGTGAGATATCCAGTTGCTCCATATTCTTGCCAACAGCTGGTATTGGCAATATTTTGAAATTTATCATTCTGGTGGGTATGTACTAAGAACTCATTATGTTTTTAATTTACATTTCCTTAGTGACTAATAATGCTGAACATCTTTTTGTGGGCTTAGTGGCTTATTAGTCAGCTCGGGCTGTCATAACAAAACCATGGATTGTATGACTTAAACAACAAAAACTTAATTTCTCACCATTCTGGAGGCTGAAGGTCTGAGATAAAGGTGCCAGCCTAGTTGGGTTCAGGTGAGGACTCTCTTCTCGGCTTGCAGACAGCCATCTTCTCACTGTGTTCTTACAGTGTGGTGGGCAGGGGTGGGGGGAAGGCAGGGTGGTGAGAGAGAGAGAGAGAGAGAGAGGACATCCTCTGATATGTCTTCTGATAAAGGCACTAATCTCATCAGACCAGGGTCCTACCCTCATGACCTCACTAACCTTATTACCTCCCCAAATCTTCATTTCCAAATACCATCACATTGGGCATTAGGACTTCAACATATGAATTTTTGAGACCACAAGCATTCTGTCCATAACACTGCCCATTCTTATAAGCTCTATATTGAAGTGTCTATTCAAGTCTTGCTTATTTTTGTATTGAGTTGTCTGTCTTATAATTGAATTGTACTAGTTATTTATATACTTTAGATCAAAGTCCTTCATCAGACATATTTATTGCAAATACTTTCCTTTGCCTGAGGAGACAGACTCCAAAAAATATTGCTATGACTTACATCAAAGAGTGTACTGCCTGTATTTTCTTCTAGGAATTATGGTTTCTGGTCTTACATTTAATCCATTTTGAGTTTTTGTATATGGTGTAAGAAAATGTTTTGATTTCATTCATTTACATGTAGCTGTCCAGTTTTCCCAGCACCATTTATTGAAGAGACTGACTTTTCCTCATTGTATATTTTTTGCCTCCTTTTCATAGGTTAATTGACCATATGTGTGTGGGTTTATTTCTGGGCTGTCTATTCTGTTCCATTGATCTCTGTGTCTGTTTTTGTGTCAGTACCATACTGTTTAGATTACTGTAGCTCTGTAGTATAGGTTGAAGTCAGGTAGCATAATGCCTCCAGTCCTGTTCTTTTTCCATCAAAATTGCTTTGGCTGTTCAGGGTCTTTTGTGGTTCCATATAAATTTTAGAATTATTTGTTCTAGTTCTGTGAAAGATGTCATGGGTATTTTGACAGAGATTGCATTAAATCTGTAGATTGCTTTGTGTAGTATGGACGTTTTAACAATATTAATTCTTTAAATTCATGAACATGGGATATCTTTCCATTTCTTTGTATTATCTTCAATTTCCTTCATCAATGTTTTAGAGTTTTCAGAGTATAGCTCTTTCACCTCCTTGCTTTAACATAGTATTAAAAGTCCTAGCCATAGCATTCAGACAAGAAAAAGAAATAAAAGGCAACCAAATTGAAAAGGAAGAATTAAAACTGTCACTATTTGCAGATGACACGATAGTATATATAGAAAACTCTAAAATCTCCACCAAAAAACAATTAGAACTAATAAATGAATTCAGTAAAGTTGCAGGATACAAGTTTAATACACATAAATCTGTTGTCTTTCTATGTACTAATAATGAACTATCAGAAAGAGAAAGCAAGATAACAATCCCATTTAAAATAGCATCAAAAATGTACTTCCCTGGTGGTCCAGTGGTTAAGGCTCCATGCTCCCAATGCAGGGGGCCCAGGTTTGATCCCTGATCAGGGAACTAGGTCCCACATGCTGCAACTAAGAGCCTACATGCCACAATTAAAAGATCCTCCATGCCACAATGAAGATCGCACATGCTGCAACTAAGACCCAGTTCAGCCAAATTAATTAATTAATTTTTTAAAAATAGCATCAAAAACAATAAAATACCTAGGAATAAACTTAGCCTATGCATTTTCTTAATAATATCTTTTGGGGGCTTCCCTGGTGGCGCAGTGGTTGAGAGTCTGCCTGCTGATGCAGGGGACACGGGTTCATGCCCCAGTCCGGGAAGATCCCACATGCCGCGGAGTGGCTAGGCCTGTGAGCCATGGCCACTGAGCCTGCGCATCCAGAGCCTGTGCTCCGCAACAGGAGAGGCCACAACAGTGAGAGGCCCACGTACCACAAAATAATAATAATAATAATAATAATATCTTTTGAAGAGCAGAAGTTTTAAATTTGATCACAAACATTTAATCTTTTTTTTCCTTTTAAAAGTAGTGTTTTTGAGTCATAGCTAAGAAATACTTGCATATCCCAAGGTCATGAAGATTTCCCCCCATATCTTCTTCTAGAAGTTTTAGCTTTTTAGCTTTTATGTTTAGGCCTAGACCCTAATTTGAGTTAATTTTTATAATATGTCATGAAATAAGGGCTGAATTAAATAAATTAATGTGTTTGACAGAGGGGAGACAATAAATGATAAATTCCATTATTATTACATTTATGAATTATTAATTTTATTAGCATTTAAAGATATTAAAGGCCATAGATATCCATTTACTGTAAAAGACTAGGAAGATTCACATTAAGGGGGGAAAAAAACACGGTGGGACACTTACCATAACAAAGAATTTTTTCCTTGCAAGAAGCCTGCCTTAACTGGCAGAGTTGATGGCTAGAGTGATGCTTAAAGTTTTTCACCAAAATCCAGTTGGCTCATCCCCAAGGGAGCCTGCAAAGAGTTCCCATGTAGAAGGACCCAGTTCTCCTCATCTCTCTCTGCCCCAGAAGGTCATTCTCTGGCTGGGGCTCTATCAACCTAAGGCAAGCTAGAAAGTCTCAGATGGAGGGTAACAACTCAGGAGCAACTCTCAACACAAGAGGGTCAGAGTTGGTGGAGACAGGCCCAAGCTGCTATATCCTCCAACGGACAATTTTCAGTTGTGTTTTACACAGTGAACCAGAGGGTCCCTGGCAGGAGTGGGCCCTACAGAGGTATTCTGTTCCTCACAATCCTTTTTTGGCTTTCTTCCCTTTCCTCTCTCACTTGCCCCACTCCCTCAATGTGTTTTCTGGGATCCACTCCCAAATAATCTACTTAGACCAAAATTCTTTTCTGAGGGTCTGCATTTGAGCAATCTAAACTAAAACAGAGGATGACCTCAGAAATGCAATGCTCTGGACACATATGAGCACTTCCAGTGAAAGGTGACCCTCTCTGGAGAAAGAAGTAGAGGAAGGAGAAAGTGATTGATTCTAAATCAAGGTCCCAGGTTAGAAATAAAATAGAGAGATAGTCACTCAAGGTAGTTTTTGTTCCCAAACCATCCATGGTATCACACCCATAGGGCTCAAGAGTCTTTGTTCTAGAAACTTCTTAGCCAAGTATTTCAAGGCCCTTGGCAAAACACCTTGTTCAAGGTAGCAGTCTCACAAAACAGTGGAGTAATGTCTAAGTCGTGCTTGCTTCTTTTCCACAAGCCACAAGCCATAAACCAAAGGAGGGAGGACATAATCTCAAGCACAACAATTTTGCAATACAGACAGTTTTCTTTGAAAAGGCTCTACGAATACATTTCTCTCACTTGGGAACTTCAATAGAAGATAATTATTCTTTTCTGCCTTATAATATATATTAAAAATGTTCAAATGTGGCTTTCCAGGGATTTCTGCCAAATAGTTTTAGGCACCAGATCCAGCTTTACTTAATTTTATATGGCCTGCTTAACCTATTACAAAATATCTTTTCAGGCAATATGAATTTGCTAAAGAGGCTAAAATCTATTCCTTTCTATTAAAATCTCAATTTGAAAAGCCTTCAAGGTTAGGGACTTTTACCCTCAGATCTATCTCATGAGGAGATAGCCACTGAAAAGAGATAGAAAACCTCCTGAGATGTTGTACACTTTTCTAGGCTGTCACAACCACCATGAAACAAAATCAAACATGACCATCACCTTCCAGGAAAGGCCGTGTACATGACAAGAAGGCTATTTTCAGGTAAACAGTGTACTTTGTTACCACACGGGCACACAATATCTCAACCACTATGTCTCATGGACTTTTCTGTTTTTATGAGCTTATGCCAACAACTAGTAAGGAGCACAAAAGCCTGTGCGAAACTCTGCATTCGTTGGAGTGTTTGTGTTGGCTTCCTTAAAATCGGCTGATTTCCAAATCTCATTCTCCACCCCACCTTAGTTATATTTATACCGTTGTGCAGAACAAACTTGGATCTGTATTTAAATGTGAAATGCTTTGTGGCCATTCATGCAAATCTCTTTATCGGGGTCTCGCACATTAACGCCCTTCACAATTGACCCACAGGCCAATTGTTTAACACGTTTCCACGGGGCTGCTTTCACGCACTCACAGCCCTGTTTTTACTTTTCTTAGCTTTCCTGGACAATCAAAAGGAAGTGGAACAGAGCCGGCTCGCTGAAAGCTGGAGCTGCCCTGTGTCTCCTCCTGCCTTCTGTCTCGGGTTTTGTTTTTCTGCTTCTTTTTTTTCTTTTTTTCTTTTCCGTCATTTTTGGTGGCAGAGCCAGACTATGTAGCTACAATCTCTTGATCCCCGTGTCTGCTGCTTTTTCCCTTCTGGCTCAGAGTCAATGTGAAGACTCACTGTGACCAGTCCCATGAGCCAGACCCTGCCACCTTGATTTCGGTGGAATTGTGTTCTCTGTTGTTGATTTACAAAAGCAATGCAAAGGGGTAAAAGGGGTATGTGTGTGGTGGTTGGGGGGGAGGGTGAGGGCTGAGGGTGGGGTGAGGATAAAACCCCTCTTAGGAAATGTAAATGTCTTCATCCTTCTTTAATTTGGGACTTGCTTTAACTTATAGGGTTCCACATGATTTTCTCCTCTCTTCCCATTTTTTCCTTTGAAGAGGAGGGTTGCAATCTGTACAAACTGAAGCAGATAGATTTCAGGTGCCCAAGGTACTTTATTTGAAAGAATGCTTCATGAGGTGCTATAGCTGCTTAGTCTCTCTAAGCTGCAGTTTTCCCTTCTGTAAGAAGACAGATTGATTTCTATTTATTGAGTGTTACCGTGGTTACGAGATACAGTGTGTATACATGTAACAGACAGTAATGATGTCTGTCTCATATGATGGCTGTGAATGCTTAATAAACTATCGTACATAAAGCACAGACCACAGGGTCTGACAAGCAGTGAGTATGCAGAAATGTCAATCACCATCATCATCATGAATCTTGAATCATAGTGAGAGTTAAGAGGTTGAGGAACTAACAGTGAATGTCTCCACTATGGTTAATTTCATGATCAAGAGCCCAGGTTTTGGAGTCCAGCACACCTGCCTGCAAATCCCCACTCCACCATTTCCACATCTGTGACCTTTGGCAAGTTGTCTAAGTTCTTTAAGCCTCAGTGTCCCCATCTGTAAAATGGGGACAATAACTTATCTGCCTTAAAGGATTGCTATAAAGATCGTGCTTATATATGTAGTTAGCACAGTGTTTTGATTATCAACATATGCTTTACATATCAGTATATGGTAGGTATTATTAATATTACTTGCCTATTTAATGTACTTTTATTATAAGGACATAATATAAGATTAGCCCAAAGTACGAATGTATAGCTACTCCTACATATACCTTAAAGATATAAATTATTTTCAAAGTCAATTGATTTGATGGTGAGCACATTCTTCAGTCCTAGGAAATCTTTCAAACCAGGGTGCTACCACATCACTTAGGAACTAAGCAGGAGGAAAGCCAATCAGCCAGAGAAACTGATCCTGAGGTCAGTTTTCCTGGGAGGAAGTTGGATGGAACATTAATGAAGGTAAGCAATCCTGAAGCCCCACATTACAATAGCTTAACACAAAATATGGTTATTTACTGTTCATGTCATAGTTCAATGCAAGTCTGCAGGGATGGTCTGCCTCCAGTTATTCAGGGGCCTGGGTCCACCTGTCAGTTGGCTCCACCATCTTTTAGTGCCTTCAAGTCCTCCATTGGATTATTCCCATTCATCTGGTAGAATAGGAAAGAAAGAATATTGGAGTATGATGCAAGACATTTTAGGGACCAGTCCTGGATATGGAATATTTCTCTTCTGCCTGTAACCATTGTCTAGAATTCAGCTATATGTTGCCACCTACTTCAAGGGATACTAAGAATTGTCTTCCTGGATATACAGAGATTTGCATATCACATGACACTGTCTTTGCCTCAGGTGGATATGAGGAGGTCACTTTACATTTATCAACCCAATTTAAATTAATTAAGGGACAACAGCTACAAACTTCCATGAAAATGCCTTTTCCAGACTGAATATTTTATCCTTGCAAAGGATGATCATATAATTTTTGGTCCAACCTGGGACAATTATGAGAGTGAGAAAAGATGGTAAAGAAAAATAAAATGAAATAATATTTCAAAATATTTTAAAATTAACCAACATATTGATTTTAACTTATTGGTAGAACTATAAGGTAGCTCTGGTCAAAACTATTTTTAAAAAATAACATTTAAAAAAAATTAACATAGAATAAATCCAAATATATTAAAATTTTTAACATGATATTATCTGCATGTTAAAAAATAACAAGCAAACAATTTTCCTTGGTACTTATTTATATATCTTAGTCTCTTTATACCATAATATTTTTTAACATTATCTCATAATTTTTCTTGTTTTCATAAAATGCCTGAGATCTTTTTTCAAAATTACATGATTAAAATATGTGAAACTTTGTACTCTTCTAAGGAGAAAATCTCTTTATATTCGCTGTGTTACCTGCCAAGCTCACAGTAAATTCTGCTAAATGAAGGCTGTCTTAGTCTGCTCAGGCTACAATACCAAAATACCACAGACAAGATGGCTTACACAACAGACATTTTTTTATCTCTGGGAAGTCCAAGATCAAAGTGCCAGCTGATTCCATTTCTGATGAGAGTTCTTTTGCTGGCTTGTGGGGAAGTGGGGTCAGGGGGATGCAGAGAGAGAGAGAGAGAGAGAGAGAGCTCCCTGGTGTCTCTTCCTCTAAGGACATTAATACTATTGGATCAGGGTCCCACCCTTATGACCTCATTTAACCTTAACTACCTCCCTATAGGCCCTATCTCCAAATACACTGGAGAATAGGGCTTCAAACACAAATTGGGGGCAGAGGAGAGGAGAGAGGGTTACAAAATTCAGTCCATACCAAAGGCTCTGATCAATGCTACTTTTTTATTGAAATATATCAATATTTCAGCCCCAATAATTTCACAGGTACTGATTTTTTGCTATTCTTCAGAGTACTTTTCTTAGGCAAATATTTTTACAAATATTTCAAAACTTTTCAAAAACACTTTATTTATGATCCTTTTGAATATTTTGTCAAGCTTAGATGCTACAGAATCATGGACCCTCTCAATTTCATTTTAGTCCAGTATATACAATACAACTTGATTTACCAGTTAAAAATAGGAGCTCTACCAATAGATTATTCCCACAAGAGTTTTTCCATAGCATAAATTATAGCTTCAAATGGAAATCTAGCACACCATTTGAGTCTGCATTGTTTAATGTATAATGTGTAGAAATACACTTGAATGTCTTCTTGGCTGCACATACTGTTGTCAATAATTTCAGGTCTTGAAGAGCTTCAACCACTGAAATATTCTTGACACTCCATTCATTGAATGCTTTGATTTAAAGATTTCCAATTGGTTTGGAACAAGATGCAAACAAACTGGGAAAATTCATTTATAAAAAGTAGTTCGACTTCACCAAAATGAACTTGCAAAATCTTGACTTCAATTTCATGAACTGGGTGAGAAAAAAAAATCAAACCATTAACAGAACCACCTTCACTAATCTGCTATTTGAAGCAGACCTCAGAATCATCATGCAGGCTGCCCCCTGGGCCAGGGCACAACTGGCTGGTACACCAAGTGTCTGGCAGAAACAGAGTCTTGAGTTCTTCTCCCACTACCAAATCCAGAGGAAGTTAGTCAGCTGTAGCCACTCCTGACTGAAAGCACGGTGCCTGCTCTCCTAGAAAGAGAGGTATTGATTTTGATGCACCTGGGAAAAGTTAGGAAAAGAAAAATGGGTCCTCTGTGCCTTTTCAGGTTTGACTTCCTATTGAAATGAGAACCCTGTTTACTACACATGCATCTCACACATAGCTAGGAAAGAGCATGGGAGAAGTGAAAGTAACAGTGAGAAGACAGCAGTCTATGAACAAGGAAGTTGGTCTTCATCAGACACTGAATCTGCAACTGCCTTGATCTTCGACTTCCCATCCTCCAAAATTGTGAGAAATAAATGTTCGCAGTGCAAGCTACCCAGTCTATGATATTTTTGTTACAGCAGTCAGAACAGCCTAAGACACAGCCCCACACTCAACCAATAAGAAAGGGGGAAGCTGAAGAATACAATGTGGCCACCCTAATATTTACCAGCTGAAAACAGCCCTGGAGCAACCTTAATTTCTAAGAATGGCAAAGACAGATAATTTCAATGACTAATGCTTCTAAATGCCATGGTAAAAGCAACAATATATTAAGCCTTTGTGTAAAAAATTCTCCTGTGTTACTTTCTGAAGAACTTGGGGAAAGAAGTTCTAAAATATGTGTATCTACTTTTCATTCCACTGTGTCAATTTAAGGTGAAAACTAGAGAAGTTACTGGGTGTCTACTACAGGTAAACATGGTACCCAGCCTTTACTTTTATCATCTCTAACACTCACTTGTAAGAACTTGTAAGAAAGAATTACTAAACCCACTTGGCTGATGAGAAAGTAGTTTCCGAGGGGTTCTCTGTTTTGCTGAGGCCATATATTTAGCTCATGGTAGTGAGTTCAAAATCAGGTCTGTCAATCTCAGGTCATCTCCCCTTCAACCTAATTTCCTTTCGGGAAACTAACTTCTCCCACACTCTTCACTCTTAGGAGGAGTATGAAATTGACCAGCCCTTTTCTACCCAAGGAATAGACACATGATCTAAGCAAGGTTTGGTGAATTGCAGAAATGGTCACAATTTTTCTCCATAACTGTCCTTGTATCCATACTATTGATACTTTGCAATGTGAATTTTGTAACTCCTCTCATCAAGAGCTGGAGTCTATTTCTCCACCCCTTGAATCTGGACTGGCCTTGAGACTTACTTTAGCCAACAGAATGTGGCAGAAGTGACACTGTGAAAGCTCTGAACATGGGCCTCGAGAGACCTTGAATATGTCTACCCCACTCTTGGATTCCCACTCAATTGCCATGTGAACTAACCCTTGCTAGCCTGCTGGAGGATGAGAGACCGTATGAAGTAGAAATAAGCCATCCCTGTTGGGCCATCTTAGATGGACCAGCCCTTAACCAACATGGCAGCTAATGGAAGATTTGACTGCATAAGTGAACCAGGTTAAGATCAGCTGGGCCTGGTCCAGATCTGCAGAAAAGTTCAGCAGAGCCCATCCCAAACTGTCAACCTTTAAAATCATGAGCTGCACAAATGTTGTTTTAAGCCACAAAGTTTTGGAGTCATTTGTTACACAGTAAAACCTAACTAATACATGAGAATGGAAAAGACCTGTGATTTTTAACTACCAGAGGGGGCCCATGATGAGATTTTTAACTACCTCTTGCTGCCTAGGTCACTATATCTTCTCTGATTCTTGCTCTTTCTGAGCCTGCTTCTCTAACATCATCATTGATACCATGAGCCACTTGTATCCTTATGACAAGTTCTTTTGCTTACATTGGTCAGAGTTTCTGTCAATCCCCAAACCTCTAACTTATCTTAAAGGTTTTGGTCCAAACTCTTCATTTTGCTGCTGAAAAACTGAGGCCAGAGAAGAAAGCTAGTTATCTGCCCAGAATCATGCATCCACTCTTGGGCAGATGCCAGGACCAGAATCTAGACAACATAACATTGACAAAAGGACCATTATGATCATACAAGGCCACCACCCTAGTCATGGCATGAATCAATCCTGTATCAGCAATGTAGTAAGGCTAGCTGATGCAAAGGCATTTCTAAGTCTCAGTGCCTCACACAATAATGTTTTCATTCTCATGCCTCTCACTGGCCAGTCATGGATTTTACTGGTGGGAGAGTCTTCCATGCTCTTACTGAGGGACTCAGGTTCCTTCTACATTGTGGTTCTACCCTTCTCTAAGTCCTAGTGTCCTCACCATTCAGCCAGCACATGGGAAAAAGGAAAAAAAAAAAAAGTGGTTCTTGAGAGGGTTTTATGAGCCAGGCCTGGAAGCAGCACCTACCATTTTCCTCACATGCCATTGGACAGAGCTCAGGCACATGACCACAAGAAGCTGTAAAGGAAATATGGTCCAGCTGTGTCCCAAAGACGATGTGAGAGCACAGATAGGGGCAAATCTTTGCCACAGATTCTTAGCTGATTTTATACAGAATCACATCACTAGGATTAAGCCCTTTCTGCTCCTTAGAAAATCACTCCATCCCAAAAAGTGACTAATAAAACAATACACCCACTTTATATTTATTCTTCAATAAAGGATAATTTAAAGTGTTGCTCGTACAATTGAGTACCCAGAATCTGAAATTCCTACATTCGCTGAAGCTTGCTGAAGCGAAAGTTCTGCTAGAGACAGTAAACCTGGTTCAGAATACACTATTATCTTGCCCCAATATTCTCTACTATTTCCATTCCTTCCACAAAAGAAGCCTGGGATTAGGGGCACGAATTTTATAAGTAATCATTTGCTTTCCTTTGTCTAGTCAACAGCAAGGTTAGCAGTTTACCAACCACCAGATTACTTTTAAAATTTTGGCATCACGTTAGATTACTCAGATACATTTGGGGGAAGAAACATTTCTCTGCTCCTCACCTCCACAGTGGATTTCTTTCTCCCTTCCAATTTCATAAGAAAGTACTCAGGAAAAATAGACCTATAAAGGTATCAAATTAATGGATGAGTTGAGCCTACGTTCTTCTTTTCCCATGATGCACTCTAAATATCAAAACAAGACTAGACAGAAGGCAAGACCCATCCATCCACTTTCCAAGACACGCTTCAGTTACCCAATCACTGCAGAGTGTTGCCAGGATGCACAGCCCATGATTTGGACTAGAATCCAGCTATTTCCAATATACTTCAGTTACTTAGTAGGTACTGAAGACTCTGACCAGCCATTAAGCAGCCAATGGACTTTGCTGAAGAGCCTGTACAGAGGGCACCATGACATCTTATTTGCTGTTAAGTGCTTTGAACCACAGAGCATGCCTCTGAACAGCTGAGATTACAAAACAAAACCCTGGAATGCATACACTCTCATTCACTGTTTTCACATTTCTCTGTTTCCAAAATGTTTGGCTACTTTTTTTCCTTCCCTCCACCCACCCAGCTCTTTCTTAAGGACAGAAGAAATCTAATCTCATAAAATGATTGGTTTTCAAAATATGCTAAGCATTTAGAGATTTATTAGAAACATTTTTAGTTCCTCATTAATCTAAAGCAAATTATTATTGATTTACAACAGACGGTTCACCTGATATCCTTCAGGCAGCCATAAAAAAATAGTCTGAGCATTAAAAATGGTTGATATCTTTCTGGCAACAGCAGTTAAACCCAGTCAATGACAGCCCTCTCTAACTGCATGAAAAATAGCCCATTCTAACTGTGTGTTCTGCTCACTTGCGTTAAGTCTTCCAAATAACCTGTGTTTATATGCATTTATTTTCATATTGGGTTCATTTATCAGAGAGCTCTAGATACCTCACTCACACCAGAGTGACTTTCAAAGTGGGAAAGAAATACTTGCTCACACTACCATGTACTTACACCGGACATGTTTTGTTATAGCAAATTTTTTACTAAAACTTGTGAGGGTTTTTCCTACATTTGAGCAATCTCAATGATAACAAGTTGAAGCCTGCCTTGGACTTACTGGCTAGGACTATCAACTCTTTAGTCAAACCGCAAAGTTTAGGTCCTGGCTCTGCCACTTAAGCAACTTATCCACTCTTGGTAAACCTCAGTTTTCTCCTCTGCTAAATGGCAATGTCAAGAGCAACTACATCAGGGGTGAGATGTAGATGAGGTTTATAATTATTTCATAGCACCGGGCATATAGAGACTTCCCTATTAATATAAGTTATTGGCACAGAATCAAGACTATTAATAGGCAATTATTAACAGCTTTGCCCACTCCCTGCCTGCTAAAGAGGACTACTCTTTGACGACTTAGTTGTTTCCTGTCCCTTTGTCCTCCCAGAAGGGTCCAGCCTTGTCACACAAGAGCAAATGAAAAAAAAAAAAAAAAAAAAAAGATGAAGGTCAAGATAGGTTTGGGAGTTTAAATAAGAGGTCCTGAGGAGAAAGGCATGGCTGTGCTATGTAAGGAAATTCATTGGAAAGGAAAGGGAGATTTGAAGTTATGGTCTTATGGTATGTTCTTATGTTCTTCACAGTATTAAGAAATGCAAGTAAAGGACTTGATTATTTCTAAATTTTCAGGGGGTGATGCTGGATTCTGTGTGTGTCTGTGTGTGGGTGGGGTGGGGGGTGTTTGTGTGTGTGTGTGTTTAAATATTATCCTGATTGGACAGGGCCACTTGAATTATGGAATTATGCATTATCCCTACTACCTCTATCATTATTATTCTCTCTGAGGGTTATTATATCTTCTGGTTTAAAATGGCTGTCCTGCCCTTAATCAAGTACCTGCTTTCACTTTCAAAAATATCCCAATTTATACAATAAAATTTATGGTCAGCCTCTTCTATTGCTGCTGTTGTCACTGCTATTATTTTTTTAATTCACAATTGAAATAATGCAAATTTTAGAAGTTTATATTATTCTATGTACTCTTAGAAAAATTTTTTTCATAGATTTTAATAGCGAACAAATTCCTCAGACAATTAAAGCACCTCAAAACTCATTTGGCCCATAAATGCCAACTTCTTGGTGAAACTGAGACTTTAGATGCTATCTTACCCTAATGTATCTAATGAGCCCATGCATACACACAAATGACATCTTCAAATATTCCTTCCACTTAAATGTCCTTTCCTCTTTAGATCCTAAGAGGATACCGGACAAGTTCCAAAGTTAGGCTATATCAGGTTTCTTATGTGGACACTGTCCATAAGAACATGGAAATCTAATTTAACATAACAAAGCCATTTACACCTCCAGATCTTTAGACACAACAAGCATGTCAGCAGTAGAAGCAGACATTTCCCTAAACTTAATTACCTATCGACCTTATCTTACTCATTTTACTGCCTTGTTCTTTAACTATTCATCAAGAATTATAGTAAGCATAAACTGCTCAGCTAGTCCACTATAGAAAAAGGCAAAAAAAAATATTTTAAGTCACACATAGCAGTACTTGTAAAGTTGATGCCCACATGACAGTTCTTCCTTTTTAAAAAGGCACGCTTTGAAAGAATTCAAGTTGTGGTATTTACATTTAGTATTGGGCAACTTAGGACGCCAGTTAAAGATTGTTTATTGTCAGGCCCTTGAATTTAATGATCTTCCTAAAACATATATGAAGCACATAAAGAGGACATTATAAGATTTAATTTTAAAAGAGAGAGAGAGAGAGAGTCAGCACACTACGAACCTCTGAAGGCAATTATAGTGAAATATTCATTGTTCTCTACTTGGAAATTGTTACGAAAACTTTTTTCAAAAATATTCCTTACAAAGGAAATGGCTTAGGATGGGACATGTTTTCCAAGCCAAATGGAAACATTTCTATCTTGGGGGAGGAGGGGAGTGGGGATTAATATAAAAACATAAAAAAGGCAAAAAGAATAAGCTTTTACTAAATGAGTTACCCCAAGGTTCAGCTCCCTGGCGATGAATTTTTGCAGCTCTTTCTACTTTTCAAGGTCTCCTCCATCTTCCTTGGATATCTGAACCACATTTCTCTCTCCTCTCTCTCTCAGCCTGTCTGTCTAGGTTTCCAAAATGTTTGCTTGGCTTTGGTCCGCTAACACCACTCAATAAAATGTGTTCACTACCTTGGGACTATCTGTGGTCATGTAATCCCATAATGATATTCCTAGATGATATGTCAAAATTCATTTAAGTTGGACTTAGTGCTCAGCATGAGCTCACAAAGATGTCCATGAGAGGGGTCAATGATGACTTCATCGTCTAAGGATGAACTCACCAGCTTTTCAATGTCTGCAGAGCAGAGGCCCATTTCAATGACAAACAGAACCTTAAGGTCAAAAGAAAAATCTAAGAAATCAAGTACCTCTAAAATCTGAAAATAACTAATTTCATGGATGAATACAGAACAAGAGACTGAAAATGCTTCTTTGGCTGGCACTGTCATGGAAAAACAAGAATTGGAGCATCACTTTCCTGAAGTTATAATGAAATCCCTAGGGCAACACACCAAAGTGAAAGCACTGTGTACAGAGCTGTGCGCAGGTGACTGAAAAAAGTTCCAAGTTCTGATCTGTATATGCTCTATTAAATATGATCAGATCTACACAAATATCTCTGTGTATATGTTTCCAATGATGTGGTCACTGTCATCTCTACTTCATCTATGCCCAGCTGCTCTCCTTCTATGTCATTTCTAGGAAAGTTTCGTTAATTGACTTCGTTCTTGGATACTACCATTTTATTTTCTACTAGTACACTACTTTATTTTTAGACTTATGACAACATTTGGAGGATAATTCCATTTTTCTAAGCTGCAGTTTTCATTGCAAAGTTTTTCTCTCTGTAATTTGTCTGGCAAAAACTTTCAAAATCATTCTTGGGCTGTTGTCATAAAATCACATCAGTTACCCAACAACCCCGATATTGTTGCATTTTCTCCAGTTCAGTTAAGAAAGGCAACTGGATCATTCATGTTAAATCTAGGAAAACACTGCAGAATCAAACTTTTAAGAGTTTTTTTTTCTGTAAATATATCTAGTAGCCTTCAGCCTACTTGTCAAAAAGGAAATCATTACACATTTGGTTCAGTTCTCTTTTCTGCTTCCTGAAAGCTTACCTGGAAAGATAAATATTGAAGTAAAAGAAAAAATATAGGTAATAAAAAGGCAGCATCCAAGAGAAAATGTGCTAAAGTGATGGAGGAATATCGCTGCTTCAGATGGGAATCAGCATAAAATTCTAGGTATGTAGAAAACTCATCCTCAGGCTGGGTGGAGAAAAATAAAGTTTCAATAACAAAAAATTTGTGTCAAAAGAAAAAAAAAATGTGGTACTGCAGGGAGTGGGGCACTAGGAAAATTGCTCGAGGGTGGAACCACAAATGGCAGATGGATAAAGTTAGGTGGAGCCCTGAAATAAACTGAAACCTTTTTACGGGACTTGAGGATATGTAGATCTCATTGTTTTGTAAAACCCTAAGAATTTCTCTCATAACCCACACCCTTCTTAACAATCAACGTGGTACCAGGTTAAGATGCAAGTCTTTTCAGGTTCTTTGGACTTACAAGCCTGTCTATGGTAGAAATAGCAGTGTTGAACGCTTAGCCAATAACTTTCAGCCCTTGACACCTGACCTGCAGTGGAAATTAAAACAGAATAAATATTCTTTTCAGTAATTATTTTGATAGGGAAACTGGGCACCGGACCATGAAACTTTGCTAAAGCTCCCAAACAAAGGTCAGATGTAAAACCAACACCCTGTCCTCAGTGAACTTTCTCCAAGTGATGCCTCTTCCAGAGGTAGAAGACTTTTCAGACCAAATCAGAAGACTCCAAATAGGTGGGATGACTGAAAAGAAATTTATATTTCTAACTCATGAACTTTTAGAGAATCAACAGGTCTTGCTGTTCATCATTTAGTACTTTCTACAATAACCTGTGCAGCTGCTCTGTGATTTAAAACGTGTCATTCTTACAGAATCCAAGGGCAACCGTTACCAAAATCTCAATCCCTTGTAGAACCAGACAAATGATTCCATTCAATTAATCTCTGTAGTAGAAACAGTTAGAAGCGAAAGGAAGTAGAATCTAAAAATCTCTGGGATTTACATGGCTGGCCTCAGATTGAGCTACAATATAACCACATGTATCATATTAAGATTGTCAGAATTCATTTTTTTACATTTAAGGAGAATACCATGAGGTTTAAGCAGAGCTGTGGGTTCTATTGATACTTGGCATCCCAAGGCTCCAGGAGGGTGGGGTTACATGGATTATGAAAAATGCAAATCAAAGACCTTGAATTTCCCAAGAAAATTCCAAAATTCACACAGCAATAGATATTTGCTCCGCAAAGAATAAGCAACAGAATTTGAGACAGGCCCACAGAACTTCAGAGAAAACAGACCTGCCAACAGAGCAATGAAGTAGCATAGAGTTTATCTTCTTTTTCTGCTTGTGCTTTCCTTCAGCTTCCATTCCTAGAAAGCAATTGGCACTCGTGGACTCTCTTCAAAGATCTTAGGCGAGAATGGCTCATTGCCCTTGAGCTACACAGAAATGTGTCTGTGGGTGTCTTAGGTCATCAGTTCCCTGGAAGCAGAGCCTCAGATGGGGGTTCTTATGCAAGTGATCAAGTGAAGGAGAACTCACATAAGAAACCTGTGAGGAAGCACTGAGAGCAAGAGGAGTCAGGAGAACAGTCAGGCAAAGATGTGTTTGCAGAAGTCCAGCCTCAGCCTGGTCCCTCAGGGAGCTCCAGAGAGTGAATGGCACCATGTAGTTGGTCTAACTTGTTGGACAGGGAGCCAACACTTGCAGTAGCCCACCAGCCCAGGGAAGGGGATCTGGATGAGCCACCTATAGCACCTGCTATGTATAATATGTGTGGCCATGATATAAACATGGAACATCTTCCAAGACAATTAATGTTGCTCAATATATGCGGGGCCATGGTTTGAGTGTTATTTCTTTTTCTTGTTGGCAAAAAATATAAAACTTTTTCTTTATGTTAGGGCAAAAATGATATGTATTTTTAAGCTAAAACAAGGTTTTCAGTACCAAACTAATCATGTCACATCTTTCTTCAAAATCTTCCAAAGTCTCTTCTATTGGAAATATTTGCGGTTTGTCCAACATCTGTTTAGGGAAATGCCCAGGGGATTTGGGTAGATGCTACTCTCCGGTTCCAGAGTTGACCATATGACCTGTCAGTCAACAGCCTCTTATCTCCAATGACTGGTTCAGACAGAGGAACATGACCCAAACAGAGGCATTGAGAATTCTCCCTGGGACTCTTAATGGAAATATAATGAAAATATTACCCTCTTTTTGCAGGGATTGCTAGATGTAAGCCTAGACCTTTAGGTGCCATATTTGCCTAAGAAAGAAGCTGACCCACAAGAAGCAGAGTTGAGAAACAACTGGAGGTAGCTGTGCCTGAGGTCAGATACAACCCTGGGCTTCCCCGGTGCTTGTCAATTACCTTGCAGTTACTTTTAGCTGAAAGAATACTGATCACTAGAATTACTCATCCACTGCCAGATGAAATCTAAACTCCTTTGTAGAAAAAATATGGCCCTCGACTGACCCACACACATCCTTCACCTATCAATCTCCCTCCAATTCCAATTTATGCCCTAAAAATAGTGAACAGTTCACCATTTTCCAACCTCACAATGGTTTCATTTCATGCCACACCTTTGAAGAGGCTGTCCCCATTGCCTGGAATGCCAGTCCCCTATCTTATGTATCCTTCAGATTTCTGCTAGATTACTTATTCCTTCACCCAATTTTTTCTGATGGTCTCATTCTCCTTTAAGGCACTTTTTCTCCATATGGTTGGCCCTTGATGGGTTGTGTGGCAATGACTGGCTTCCCTGATTGTCTCCTCACCAGAAAGGACATGCCTTTTTGTTATCCTCAGTTAGGACCAAAATACCACATACTAAGCAGGAGCTCACATTAAGTGCTTGAGAAAGAAAGAAAAAGACAGAGGGAGTGAAGAAAGAAAAGAACAAAGATTCCAGAAAATTCCAAAGTATCCTTGGGCTCCAAGAAAAGCATCTTCACTTTTGGAACTTCACATATTTATATGGAGCAATAAGAGAGAGATTTTTGAAGTAGGCTTCTCTTCTTCCCTCGTACATCACATTCTTGAAAATATTATCTTATCTACTTATGAATTAGATGGGACCTTTCTAACAAAGTACTCTTATATTAATTTGAGTTCTGCCCAAAAATGCTTATAAGGCAGGCACTTAAATCTTGATATCACTCTCCCAAAAGCTCAGAATATATTGCATTCCACTAAAGTTAACAAAATCGTTAATCGTAGAGGACACAGTTACGAACTGCTTAGCTTGGCACTCAAGTTTCTTTGCAGTTGCCTGATACTTAAACTATCTAATCTTCAATTATTTTTCATCTATGAAATGAGAACGACATAAATTCCCTGATAATGTTAAGAATTAAATGAGATGGTGAGACAGAAGTAAGGACTGATTAAATGTTAACATTATCCTCTTCCTCATTACTGGCACCTCTACCTGTTATACGAGTAAGATGGTACATCTCTTCCTAGCTCCTTCCCCCATTCCTCCCACCTGGCATGTCTGTCCCTGTTTTTGCTCTCCTCACCTCTCCATCTCTCTAAACCAACCTTAAGACCTACTTCCTTGAAGTACTTTCATGACAATCAACATGGCTTCAAATCTCTTTGTTGATCCTTGGAGACCTAAAAAAATAAAAGGACATTTAGCTTTAGGTGCTCTGTCAACTACAAATAAGTAGAATCTGTTTATTGGTGAATTAGAGATTAAATGATTGCTTCACATCCGAAGGTGGTTACCTTCTTTTCTCAGTTCCTATCTGCTAGAGTTCTATAAGATTTTCACCATCAATGTCTAATTTAATACGATAGATCCTCTTTCATTCAAAAGCCAAGCCACCAAAGAATTTGAAAAGCTAAATTTCCTCCCATCAGCTCTAGTCAATTATACTGCCTTCCTAATGGCTTATAAAGTCCTTGGGAAAGGTCGGAGAACTTTGCTAAAATCACCTCAGGATACTCTAAGTCTTTAAACTGGGAAATCCAGATGTGGTAATATGATGAGTCCTGGTTAATCAAATGGTTAACAATTTACTACAACACTCCCATTCCTCAGCCATCATTCAATGGGATTGTCCTGGAAATCCGTACCTACTTTCCCCCTGGTTTAGTGAGAAAGTCATTGTGTGGCAAATCCCTTCCGTTCACACCAGGAAACGTTAATTATCTGCCAGGTTTCTGTAATCCTTCTCCACACTCCTGGGAGAGGGGAATTTCAAAGTGACAAGTGACTGTGAGGTGTATCCCACACTAACCCCAGGAGAATGGGGGCCCTTTACACTCGGCGCTTCCTCTCACCCTTGGGGTAACAGGAGTGTCAGGGAGCTGTGGAGGAGATATTCCAGGCCCGGAAAGTTCAAGTCAAGGCCCACTGGGAGGAATTTGCTGAAACCTTCCAACTCCTTGCTGTTGCTGATTTTTTTCCCGCCACTGGAAATCATTGAAAACCAAATAGGATATCCATATGGAAATCCTTTGTGCAGTCCAAAGACTCTAACTGTATTGCTTCGGGGAGAGTATAGAACCTGGCTTATAAGAGTAAACTGGTTGGTCCTTCCAACTCTGACCTTTGCTACTTCTCCCACTGATTCTAAGACAATACTCGTTCAGTCGACTCTCTAATTCCAAACAGCTGCACTGTCCCCAAATACTACTAAATGGAAATTGGTAGGAACTGTTTAAGGACTATGTTATCTCTGGACTCTTATAGTCTTAGATGATTATGATGATCCCTTACTTTTCCTGTTTATTAAACATATTATACATCATTTTAGAAAAGCTCTCTCTATATATTCTCTTTTAATCCCTCCCCCAAATATTATTCCACATAAAAGTCTAAATACAACTCTGACCATGTCACCCCCTTCTAACACCTTTCATGGGCTCCCATGATTATCTGTACATTAAAAATATCAATAATAAGAATAATATAGTTAACACTTAGTGGTTACCTACTTACTATGTGTACCAGATGCTATGCTACAAGATTGACATGCATTAACTCATTTGATCCTTATTAAAACCCTGGGTTGAATACTACAGTTACTAAGTTCCCATTTTACTGATGAGGAAGCCAAGGTCCAGAGAAGTTTAACAATTTGCTTAAGGGGGAACAGTGCAAATGACAGCAAACCGCTTACTCAAATCCAGAATATCTGGGTGCAGGTTCTTATTCTTAACTATTAGGCTTTGTGGAGGACCTCTGAAGATAAAAGCCTATGACACGGCCTATGAGAGTGACTAAAAGATTTATGAATAATTAGACCAGGTTGCAGACATAAGCTGGAACTCTCCCAGGCTAACCAGAACTTATATTTACTGTACCTATAGGGCCCTACTGGTCTGGTCATTGCCTGTCCTGCCAGCCCCACCACATACATCCCCCCATTCATTTTCTAGACCCCCATCCTACTGGCCCTCTTTCTGCTCCTTCATCATTCCCTGCTGCCTTTGGATATGTTATTCGTTCTGCACAAAATACTCTCCCTTTCCTACTCTCCTCATTCTCCTCTCCTGGTGAGTATATTCGTTCTTCAGCCCTCAGCTCCCAGTCGTCCCCCTGAACTGAGTTAGGAAATTTTTTATATGCTCCATGGGATGGCATTGTTCTGATTTTGATTAATATCCATCTCCCCTCCACTCCCCTCTATGCTCCATATGGGCAGAGACTGGGTCTGTTCCCTGTTTCTCTTAGTTCTTAACCTTACACCCGGCATAGGTTAACTGCTTAATAAATATTTGTCAAAGGAAAGGAGGGAGGGAAAGTGGAAGAAACATAAATGATAAGACACTGACTTTTGTCCAGATTGTATAGATATAAATTTATTCCATAATTCATTCGACAATGAATGAATTCAACAGTGTTCTGGGTACCATTTTAGGTGTTGAGGATACAACTGGAATAAGATGGGGAAAGTGTCCATTCTGGTTTACAATCAATAAACCCATAAACAAATAAACAAGATCATTTCAGATGGTTCAGAAAGCAATAACAAATAAAACAGGACAATGTGGTAGAAAGTGACTGGGAGGTAGATTTAAATTTGGTAGTCAAATAGAGACACAGATGTAGAGAACAAATGTATGGATACCAAGGGGGGAGAAGTGGGGGGTGGGATGAATTGGGAGATTGGGATTGACATATATACACTACAATGTATAAAATAGATAACTAATGAGAACCTACTGTATAGCACAGAGAACTCTACTCAGTGCTCTCTGACGACCTAAATGGGAAGGAAATCCATAAAAGAGGGGGTATATGTATATGTATAGCTGACTCACTTTGCTGTACAGCAGAAACTAACACAACATTGTAAAGCAACGATACTCCAATAAAAAATTAATATAAATAAATAGATAGATGATAGATAGATAGATAAATTTGTAGCCAAGAGTGACATCTGTGATGAGTCCTGAATGATGAGCAACTCTGCCAGTGAAACTTCGGATGGAGGTTTTGTGCCGGTTTGGTGCTGGTGGGACTCTTAAGGGACTCAAGCGCCGGCAAGGGGTTGATATTTTATTTCACGTGCATTGGGAAGTGCTGGGTTTTAAAGAGAAGAATGAATTGGTGTCAATAACTTATTTTTTTTGAAGACCAGTCTGGTGGCTGAATTGAGAATATGCTGGAGGATGGGGCAGAAGCCGAGAAACAATTACAGTAATTCAGGCAAGAGGGGGACAGTGAATGAAGAGGTGTTTATGGAGGTGTGGTCTAGCAGTGCTTCTCAAACTTTACCATGCCCATGAATCACCAGGGAACTTGCTGAAGAGCCAATTCTCATTCTACAGTTCTGGGGGTGGGGTGGTAGAGCTGAGATTCTAAATTTCTAACAACTTTCAGTTAATATTAACGTTGCTGATCTGAAGACCACGGTTGAGAAGCAGGAGTCTGTAGAACTTGATAGATTGCATTCGGAGGCATGAAAAGAATCAAGAATTATTTCTGCTTTTCTTTCTCTCTCATCTTTACAAAGATGTTAGTGACATTTATTGAGAAGGAAAGCTTTATCACCATCCCTGCTTTCTAAACTACCTGTATGGGGGGGATTGGAAAACGTTTTAGGAGGATTGAATAGCAACTCACTTTGGCAAAACAGCCAAACTTGGGATTATGCTAGTGTAGAGGCACATTTCTAGACCAGTAGAAAACTGACACATGAACTAGGATGAATCCGAGCTCTTAGCAGTAAAATGACCATTTTCTGATGAGTATGCACTCATTGCCAAGTACTTGGTTAAAAAGGGTAATTTATGGATTATTTTTTTTTTCCCAGAGACATCAGGTGCCCTTAAAGGGTGGTACAAAATTGGGTCATAGAACAACTGAAGTAAATGGGACAAAGGAAATGATTCTTAGACTCCAGCAACAGATTCTTAGACTGTTATTTAACAGTTGTTCACTTGACCCTAACAGGCCCACAATCTTTATATTCCTGGCAGAGCTAATTTAATTCCATAGGCAAAAATTCTCCACCTTTAGACTTTATCGTGCTTTCCAGAAAATGAAGCCTGGCTGTTGAATTGCTGAGCAACTGCTAAGTGTGCTCACAAATGAAGTCTTTTTATATTTATGAATCTGAAAGCTGTTCTAGAATTCTCTGCCCTTGCTCAAAGATGTTACACAAAGCCAACTGGAAATTTTCTGGCTCCAGCTGTGCACCATAAATTGAGTCTGACTTTATAGGTTGTGCAATTTCACTGGTTGCTCCTAGAAATGGAAAAACATGGCAGGTCCAAGACTCCCTATGCTATTCAGGTTCCCCCTTCTGTCCCCTCTCCCTTGCTTCTCCGCCGATCTCTCAGGGGCTGCTCAAGTGGGTCTGGTTGCACAGCTCACAACAGCAGTTGTGTTTTACCTCTGAATTTAAGTCCTCCTCAAAATAGTGTTTACAATAGGCCCAGAGTATTTCTGATTTGGAGGGGCACTTTGAGCTGGAAAATATAATTTTTTGGCTTGAAGAAAAAATTTTAAAGACTTATAAAAATTCCCAGAAGACTCTTAGGACATCAACTAGCTGTTACCAAAGAACATTGTGCAAATGAATCAGAAACATATGGATTAAGTTCCCCTTGAATTAAACATGGGTTTCACACATGAAGCGGGTGGGAGCAGGGGTTGGTGTGGGGAAGAGCATGACAAAAAGATTTCACATCTTTGTTAAATCAAAACCATTTGAAAAATCCATTTTTAGAAAGAATAAAAACACCACTTATACTTCAATTCATCTTGATTTGAAATGTTGTTTATTCTAGTTTAGAGAGCTGTTCCTTGACCTTGGTCTTCAAAAATGACCTAATAGGTCAGACAGAAAACATTGTTTTCCTGGGCTTCTTTTATACAATTTCATTGGGTTCCATTCATCAGCTTTGGTGGTGAGTGTTCTGTAGCTATTATCTCTCTTCAGGAATAAAGTTCAGGAAGCATTTTCCATAATCACAATCTAGTGGCATTTTCTAACCATGGTACCTTCTCCAGTGGACTTTGAAAAAATTAAGGAAAATGCATCATTATTTGGCAGTTGGGAAACAGACCTGCACTTAAGACTCGTGGTCTCAGCATGGAGCAGAATGTTGAGCAAAAAAGAGATGGTCTCTACTCACTTCTTGATTCATTTTAATAGCAATTACAGTAAAAACAAACAAACAAGAAAGTGACCTTGATAACTTTCCCTGCATTTAGCCAAGGTCAAGTCCAACTTACATTCTTTTCTAAAAATGCTGCTTTGTCAACCAGCCAAGGACAAAGGAAGGTTGAGTCCAACTATATATCTTTTAAAATCTTGGGAATGTCTTACCAAGGAGAGAAAATTTTCTCATAATTACTATATAAGATGTCTGAATTCAATGCCTGCTATGCTCCTGGAGTTTGAAAACAGTGAACTGTCTTTTAATCATAAGCTTTTCCTTATTTATTCCATGAATCTACTTAGCAAACACTTCTTCTAACAAAAAATGTTAATGCAAATCAATGTCAAAGTCTGACAAATTAGCATTTTTACCATCTTAATGCAGGTGAAGGAACTCATTTCTACAATTGGAATATAAAGTCACCAAACTCCTTACAACACTGGCTTCTCCCACCATCTATCCTGTCCATTTTTCTCACTTCTCCACCCTTTTCTTACAACTTTCTCAAGTCCACCACAGGACCACTGGCCTTCATTCTGTTCTTAAAACACATGAGCTACTCAGCCATAAAAAAGAATGAAATCATGCCATTTGCAACAACATGGATGGATCTAGAGATTATCATACTAAGTGGAGTAAGCCAGACAAAGACAAATATCATACGTTTTCACTTATATGTGGAATCCCCAAAAATGATACAAATGAACTTATATACAAAACAGAAATAGACCCATCGACATAGAAAACAAACTTATGGTTACCAAAGGGGAAAAGGGGGAAAGGGATAAATTAGGAATTTGGGATTGACATATACACACTACTATATATAAAATAGATAACCAGCAAGGTCCTACTGTATAGCACAGGGAACTATACTCAATATTTTGTAATAACCTATAAAGGAAAATAATCTGAAAAAGCATAGATATAAATATATGTATAACTGAATCACTTTGCTGTACACCTGAAACTAACACAACACCATAAATCAACTATAATTCAATGTTAAATTTTTTTTAAAAACCACATGAGCTTCTGCCCATCATGGGCCTTGACGAGGTCCACTCCGTCTGCCTAAACATCGGGCCCTCACATCTTGGCACACCTTGCTCTTCTCACCATTCCAGTCTCTGTTCAAGTGCCCATTTTTTGCCCCAGTTATTCCACAATCTAGTTAACTGTTTATTTTCTCTCTTAGCAAATTATCACTCTCAGAAGTTATCTCATTGCTACATTTATCTACCAGTTTATTTCTGTCTCCCCCACAAGCTGTGGGCTTCATGAAAGTAAGGGCCTTATCTGTCTTGTTCACTACTCTACCCTTAGCTCCTAGGACAGGAACTTTTCCAGAGTAGGCACTCAATGAATATTTGTTAAATGGATGGATGAATAAATAATGAATGAGCCAGGCTATTCATAACGATTGCTATTAGTGTCCTATCCAGATCACTTTACCAGTTCTGTTCATCCCCACTTGCTGTGTGGTTCAGGCTGCTAAGGGCTCATGCCTGCATCTTCTCTGGAGGACTGCCCTTGGGCATCTGCCCTTACCTGTAGGGAGTTTACAGTCCCCCTGAGGCATCCCATAGACAATGACTGACTGTGCGTGAGGGCAAAAGCCCAGCTTTCACGTAAAACAAACTCTCGGTGGTGCCATTCACACACCAGAGCTCCTTGCTGGATCAGACTGAAGCTAGACTCTACCTGAATACTTGTCTTTGCTGTGTTTTTTCCCATTTCCTGTCCTGCTTCTTCCTTTCCCTTTCTTACTCAATAAATAACTTTTCCCCAAATCCCTGTCTCAGGCTCTGCTTCTAGGAAACACAACTTAAGACAAGCCATAAATAAAAGTTCATGAAGTCAGCATTTCCTCCCTGATAATAGTAGGTAGTGGCCAGTTAATATTCAATATGTGTTTATAAACAATTGCTCTGTGTGTTCTGAAAGCCACTGGGGAGAGGGAAGGTGTGGCTTTTACAACAGTGGTCCAAGAGTCCTTGTAGTTATTGACAAGGACTCACTTGTTCATTTCCACACCATCCTTTGTCTGTAGACTACATTAATGATATGCCTCATACAAATATATACCAAGGATGACAAATGCATATGGATGTTGTGTAACTAAAATTCACTTTATTACATAACATTCAATTTAGGGTAAGTGTTGGTCACTTTAGATTCATCAATTTTAATACTCTTAGGTATGTAAGTTTTGTTAATGTTAAAGAGAGACTCTGATACTTTTAAAAGGTGGGTATTATTGATTTAGAGAATAAAGTACCAAAGCAAAAGAAAGGGAGAACATTGTGTCTAAAGAATCAACCTAACGACTCAGGGTAAAATTCCAAGAAAAAGTTGCCTTCTCTGCCCCAGAATCTCTTCCCCCACCTGTTTTCTTAAACATTTTCATTTATTTTTCTTATCACCTGAAGTTGCATAATTTGGAAATTTGTTTGAACTAATAAGCATCTCATTTTGCAATGCTAATGTCTTTGGGAGGGTTAGGGGTCAGCAACTCTCCCTAATTTAGTAAGAAATTGCCAAACCACTGATTCCACAAATATTTATTGAGAATTCACTATGTATAAGGCACTAAGCTTATCTAGCCAGGGATACAAAGTTTCATAAAGAACAGATCTTCCCCCTTAGAAACGGAGAGACAGAGGGAGAGAGAGAGAGAGAGAGAAAGGCTTTGTTCTTACCATCTGGCTAAAAGGAAAATAATTGAGAACAGTGAAAGAACAAAGCTGGAATTGAACAAATGCAATGAGGCTGGAAACAAACTAATGGGGGGCATGTAATGGGGATTGGGGAGGTTAGAACCATATAAAAGCATGAGCAGGTGAAAACAAGAGGTTCCAGGAAATGAGATGACAAAAGAAAATTGGTGTAGTCAGAAATGTTGGCTGAGTCATCGTACAAGGGCAAAAAACTCTCTCCTCCCTCTCACCACTGTACCATGTAGCCCTTTGACTTTAAATGGAGGCTGATACCATTGTTGAGCTCCCTTAGGTGTGAAATAAATGTTATTGACCTACAACAAGACTCCAGTCACTCACTTCAGTTACCTTTGCAGAAGGCAATGCTGTTTTTCAGACCTACTTATTAGTATGTATCTTAACATGCAATTTAATCTATAGAGCACTAGGTTTCTGTCCGCGGGCTTGTGGTGATGACACTATTCATTAAAGGTGAGCTATGATTTGGGAAATAGGCCAGCATTTTTCCCTATGAAGTAACTTCTGTATTGGCTAATAAACACTCCCATGTTCAACACAGGAAGGTTTTGTTAGCACATATACCTCATTGGCTTTTAGATTCTATCTGGACGTTTGAGGGGAAAGTTAGACAATCTCAAAAGAGATTGTCATCTGTTATACACCAAGTGCAATGCTATGTGCAGAGGGTGCAAAGACATATTAGTTAAACACCTCACTTCTAGGAAATCAAACGTTGGGATTCCAAAGAAGTAATGATTAATTCTGCCTAGTCGAATCAGGAAAGGTCTCAGGAAGGAGAGGATGTTGTCTTTAAAGGAAAAGTAGGTGGAAAAGGAGATAAAGATATCCCAGGTAGCTGGAAAAGCCTGTGCAAAGATACTGAAATAGGAAAGTGTATGACCTAGTGGGGTAAGTGAAGAGATTAGTAAAGCTGAAAAGGAATGCCTGCACACCCCTTCATGTGTTTAGGGCCACTGGTCATTTGGGTATACTCTTTCGTGAAGTGCCTACTCAAATCTCAAGTCTTCTGCCTAGTTTACTACTGAGTCATTTGCTTTTTCTTTACTGATGTATAGAAGCTCTTTATATATTAAATATATGAGTCCTTTACCCAGGTATATATTATATATATTTTATATATATATATATATATATATATATATATATATATATTATATATCTTCCAGTCTATGGGTTTCCCTTTCTCTCTCAAAAGTGTCTTTTGAAAGGCTTAACAGCCAATTTACCAACTTTTCCCTTTACACTTAGCACTTTTGGGGTATTGTTTACAAGAACTTGTCATAACCACACTATTCATAATCGCCAAAAGTTATAAGCAACCCAAATGTTCATCAAGTGTAGACTGGTTAAATAAATATCCTTCAGTGGAATATTATACAGTTATAAATATGAATCAACTTCAACCACATGTACATATGGATGAAACAAACATAATGTTAACTGACATGGTAAAATACATACTCTATAATTACATCTATGTAAAGTTCACAAAAAAGGCAAAACTAATCTATGGGATTATATGTCAGGACAATGGTTACCCCTGCAGGGATAGTGACTGGGAAGGACCTTGAGGGGCTTTTGGGTGTTGGTTGCATTCTGTTTCATGATCTGGTTGCTAATTTCATGGGCATAAAATTTTTATAAGAATTCATCAAATAGCACACATTTTTTTCTACACTTACGTTATACTTCTGTAAAATTATTTACATTTAAATATACAAGAAAAAAAAAAAGCAAAACACCTGAGGGAGAGTAGTGGCAAAAAAAAATTAGACTGGAAGAAACAAAATGATCTAGAATTTGAAGATCCTACTAAGAAGTTTGGAGAGTTTTAATGAGTTTTTAAGATCTTTAAGTTAGGCTTTGGAAAGACAGACTTGCTGTGTAGAGGACCGAGACGAGTGTGGATGTGATGGGAGGCAAAGAGACCCATTTGGAAACCCTATGACAGCCCAAGAGAGACATGTGGGGTCCTGATGGGAAGAAAAGGCAGTGGCAATGGATAGAGATGACCTTGGATCTTCTCACCAAATGTTTCTTTAAAATCCACTCACCAGTGTCATAAGACCAGAAGCACCTGCCCAAAGTGTGGGGGGCAAAGCCCTACAAATCTTTGACAGATGTTGAGTTTTCAAACAGTGAGAGACCTTGATAAACAAACCTCTCTCCTGGATTTATTAAGTCCAAGACTTTTTGTCTGGCTCTTGTCTTGGATTGTAAGACATGAGTGCTAATACAAATCCACATATGGATCAGTGGAAAGTTATAGAACTGACGCAGTATTGTTTGACACATTTTTTCCTTACCCCCACTCTCCCCTGCATACTCTTCAAGTCCTCTTGCTGGGTGGTTTCTCCTTGTCTCCTTAATTCCCTCCTCTGTCTGCATGCTTGTTAGGAGAAAGAGTGATTCCTTTTCTTGGAAATGAAGAGCTCTGGAAGGAGCAGCTGCACGGGAAGCTCAGGTAGGGAGCATGGCTCAGACAGTGCCATGAAATCTTCCACAGGTGCTGGGGCAGGACCACATTGATGCCACCTGTGAGAGGCAACATGGCGGGGTGCACACGCCTTGCTACCATTAGTGTCCCCTCCATTATGCTCACCAGCAAGAATTTATTGGGCCTCTCTGGCTGAGCCACGCATTCAATTGTATGCCTCATGGGAAAGAGCAGGAAGGAAGCATGAAATCTATCCCCACAGCTGCAAGTGAAATCAAAATCGAAAGACCTAGTGTGCACCCCACTCCATCCTGCCTCAGGCCTTAGAAGAGTAGACTCTGCCCACCAAGGATTCCCTGAAGAAGAAGAAAAACTTAAACATAGCCTCTCCAAGAGCAGAACCAAAAACTAAGCAGAGACAAAGATTTTCTGGTCAAACAATTGGCTTTGGTTTCCTAACCTTTCTTTTATGGTATGTTCTCTTCTCAAGGTCTCTCTTTGGAGCTGATATCCTCATACTCTTTTCTAGATTTTATATGAGAAGGTTTCTCTTTATATATTCCTTGAACTCTCTGTTTTGTGCTTGCCACCTTATGAAAAGGCAACTGACATGGTCCAAAACCAATTTCAAATTTCATGTCCCTGAGTTTGCTGTATGGCTCTTTCCTGAAAAGTCAAGATGTCCGAATCAACCCTACCTAGAAAAAAACCAGCGACCTTGGCCCAAAGTAAGTCTTCTCCACCTGTCTTTTCTGAAGGAGTACAGTCCATGCAGAGTACTGCTCAGCCTCAAAGGCTGGACAAAAGCACCATCACTTTCTTACGTGAGAAAATATGGCCTTTCCCACTGACCTGGGAAAATTCCCGAGTCTAACTCAAGTCACGTGCTGACAGTTCCAGAGCAGTAGCAACAAAATAGTGATTTAGAATCCTTGAGAAGGAAGGCTTCTCTCAGGCCAGGTTAAACCTTCAAAGTTCCCAGGACTTAACAGTTGCCAATTCACTCATGAAATAACACACCTCTCTTTTTTTTCTAGCCAAAAGTCATAAGGACCGCTATTCATTTGCTGGGCATCCACTTAATTGCTTCTGAGAAGTAAGCTTTGAGTGGCCATGTATCTCATCTACCACAGTGGTGTCAATGATTGTTCCCTCAAGAAACATACCTATGTCTCACTGAGGTAAACTCTTAATTTCCAGAGAATACAGAGAGTTGTATTTGCAAGCCAGGCCTTGAGCTAGTCATCTAAACTTGGAATATTATTGGCATTTCTGTCTTGGGATGAAAATGGTACTAGAAGTTTTCCCATCTTTTCCTCCCTCCTGTTGCACAGTTATGTGAAGCCTTGCCTACATCATCTTTTGAACTGGCCGAAGTCATATGTAGAAGTGTTTCTTAGACACTTCCACCAAAGTTGTCCTTTTAGCATAAGAAAACATTGTACACTGGGAAAACTGAACAGCTACATGTAAAAGAATGAAATTAGAACACTCCCTAACACCATACACAAGAATAAACTCAAAATGGATTAAAGACCTAAATGTAAGGCCAGTTTGATACCATCAAACTCTTACAGGAAAACATAGGCAGAACACTCTATGACATAAAATCATAGCTAGATCCTTTTTGACCCACCTCCTAGAGGAATGGAAATAAAAACAAAAATAAACAAATGGGACCTAATGAAACTTAAAAACTTTTGCACAGCAAAGGAAACCATAAACAAGACGAAAAGACAACCCTCAGAATGGGAGAAAATATTTGCAAATGAAGCAACTGACAAAGGATTGATCTCCAAAATTTACAAGCAGCTCATGTAGCTCAATATCAAAAAAAAAAAACAACCCAGTCCAAAAATGGGCAGAAGACCTAAACAGACATTTATCCAAAGAAGTTATACAGATTGCCAACAAACACATGAAAGAATGCTCAACATCATTAATCATTAGAGAAATGTAAATCAAAACTACAATGAGATATCATCTCACACCAGTCAGAATGGCCATCATCAAAAAATCTAGAAACAATAAATGCTGGAGAGGGTGTGGAGAAAAGGGAACACTCTTGCACTGTTGGTGGGAAAGTAAATTGATACAGCCACTATGGAGAACAGTATGGAGGTTCCTTAAAAAACTACAAATAGAACTACCATACGACCCAGCAATCCCACTACTGGGCATATACCCTGAGAAAACCATAATTCAAAAAGAGTCGGGCTTCCCTGGTGGCACAGTGGTTGAGAGTACGTCTGCCGATGCAAGGGACACGGGTTCGTGCCCTGGTCTGGGAAGATCCTACATGCCGCGGAGCAGCTGGGCCCGTGAGCCATGGCCGCTGAGCCTGTGCGTCCGGAGCCTGTGCTCCGCAACGGGAGAGGCCACAACAGTGAGAGGCCCGTGTACCGCAAAAAAAAAAAAAAAAAAAAATCGAAAAGAGTCATGTACCAAAATGTTCACTGCAGCTCTAGGTCTACTTGGTATTAATCATTGTAGTAGTAACATGGTCTAGCAAAATCTGTGTCTAGGTTCATATGGGTCATTCAAAGCTGTGCACAGACCTCAGTAGCACAGAGCCCGGTTCATATATCCATTACCTGAGGTCCTATTGTTTTCCCAACTTCTATTAAGTCCCTCCAGCCTCTTCTCCTAAACAAAGACTTGGAGAGAATCAAAACCACACCTACTTGAGGTGTTTTCCCTCCCAGAAAGTCCAACTGTAATGTCTCAAAATCTCTGCAATGCTCATGCTTCACTTCTTTCTTCCTCCTTCCTTCCAGGCCCAAGATGAACATTCACATGGAAGTAATTTATTGAGGAAGATAAAAGAGAGTAAGGGAAGCCGGACAGGGAAAGGGAAGCAGAATTAGGGTGTGGCCTCAGCTGAAGTCTGGCCTCAGTCTTATCCCACTGGGAGCTCTGGAGCATGGATTGCTCCACAAACTTGCCCCCTGCCCTTTTTGAGGCAAAGGTCCTTTTGTGCCCCTGCATCAGTCAAGCATTGGCTGTGGGCCACACCCAGGGGCAGAAAAGTTGCTTAACTTCCCAGGCAATTCTAGGCTAGGCAGCTCCCATTTGGCCAATGGCAATTCTCCAGAGAAAGAGGCAGCTGTAAGCCATTAATAGCTAATGCTCATAGCACGTGAGATATGGGAACACCAGCCTGGCAAAGGAGATCTGGGTGGGTCAGCCATAGCATCCCTATACTTACCTATCCTGATTCATTTCAAAAGATATTCTTCTGGACAAAATCTGGACCCCTAATGCTTGCTTTAAAACAATTCAAATGGAGCAGAATATAATAATATATTAATCCACAGTATTTATTAAGAGCCTACTGAGTATCAGGTACTTTTCTAAATGTATCATGCTTACAATAAACCTAAGAGGCAGGCACTATTATTACTCACATCTTCCATACAAGAAAATGGAGGGACAGAGTAATTAAAGAACAAAGCAAGCTAGTAAGTGGCAGAGCCAGAATTAGCACCCTACCCTCTTAATTCTGCATTAAACTGCCCCTTGCTTGTTGCCACAGGGTAGCAGCAACAGAGAGAGAAAACAAAAAGCTCAGAGCTAAAGCCAAAAATTTCACTTATATAAGATGCCACGCCCAACTAGGTGAGAGAATATCCTTTTGAATGATGAATATAAAAGCTGGAGCACAGTTAAGATTCATTTGTGTGGGGGTGAATTTCAGAAACGTGTCAGTTTTATCTGTTGGGTTGATGTTCGTTCGCCATTTGAACTTTCATCGTTTAAATCCCATGAAAGTGCAGTTGCATAAGACATGACCCTATGCCAAATGAAATAATTTTTTTTTAACTTTTGTTAAGCACATTCTGTGTGCCAGGCACTGTCCTCACAGTTAACGTGAGTTATATCATGTAATCCTCACAACCATGCCATGTGGCAGCCCCATTTTCAGATAAAGAAACTAAGGCACTAATATGTCCAAGGGCACATAACTAGAAAGCATCAGGGCCAGGTTTCAGTGTTAAGTAATCTGGCTGTGGATCTTCCGTTCCTAAATTCACTCCGTTGCCGCCAGAAGACTTGTGGATGGTCAGAGCTAGAAGTCATGTTGGAAGGCCAACTTTACCAATTTAGAGATGAGGAAACTGAGGCCCAGAAAAAGGTGGTGACTTACACAAGGTCACACAGACTCAGGACTCTCCATTTTCCTAACAGTATTTTCCATATTTTGACAGTTTTGCTCCCCCAAATTACGTAAACCCAGAAATAGTATCATTTACTTGGCAGTAGTTCAGGGGTGTGTTTTTAAATGTTTGAAGTCTCTTTCTAAGGCAACAAAGAAATATTAGTCTGTCTAGCCTAGGGAAAAAACTACTCCCTATCTCTAGTGACTGTTATGAGATATGGTAGCTCATGTAAACCTATGTGATGTGACTGTCAAGTTGCTATTCTATCTTCCGGCTGAAACCTGCAAACTCCAGCCTGGGAGTACATCCCTTTAGGGAAGGAAAACGAAAACAAGGATTGATATTTATTACATATCTGCTGGATGCCAAAGCCAGTGCCTCTGGGCATATGCTATGTAAATTATCCATTAACACAACCCTTAGAATCACAATGTGTATCAGTTAGCACTTGCTGCATAACTAACCTAAATTTTAGTGGCTTAAGATGCAACAATTTATTATTGCTGATGAGCAGCTGGGTGGCTCTGAGGATTCATGCCAGGCTTAACTGATTTCAGTTGAGTTCACTCATGTCCCTGGATTGGCTGGGGACTAGCTGGTCGAGGATGCCTTCAGCTAGGATGGCTCATTTCTGTTCTACCTCCTACTAAAGGATGTTCCAGGCTTTTTCACATGGCAAGGGCAGAAGAGAGCAAGCAGAGGCATAAGAGGCCTCCAAGGCCTAGGATCAGAATGGGCACATCGTCCCTTGGATGCCATTCTATTGGCCGAAGCACAGTCATGAGGCTGGCCCATGTTCAAGGGGGCATGGGAAAGATTCCACCTATTGATGAAGTGAGCTGCAAGATCACATTGTCAATGGTATGGATATAGAAAGTGATAGAAAACTGGAGACATATTTGCCATCAATCTACCACAAATATTCTGGAATATTCCAGATCATTTAAGTTGTATATTTTCCCTCAGAAGTATGTCTCTCTCATATGAAGACAGTTGAGTTCCCTCTGTGTCACTTTCAGAAAAATTCAGGAAAGCTGCCACCAGGTTTTAAGATGGCATACAGAATTTTCAGCTTACCCATGACCATCTATTCCCACCAAAAGTCTTTGGGCTCTCATTCTAAATAACAGCAAGAGAGAGCTGAATCTATCTCCCCACTCCCTACCCACTATATCACTTATTGGTTGAAAAAAAGAGGCAACTAGATAGGAAACATTCTATGCCTGAGTTTCCAGCTGGATTTGGTAAGAAACCAGCCCAACGACTAAGGATCCTCCCAGGGGAATACCTATGGCTTCAACCAAAATGAAGCACATCTTTTTCTGGTGTTTTGTTTTGCAACTAGAAAAGAAAGACACATTAGAAAGAAGAAAACAAAAACCTCTAAATCAGGGATCACAAATAGTTTTTATCACATATGCCAACTCCAGTTGGTTAGTGGAAGCTGCCAGGAGTGCTATGTTGAGAAGGAATATTAGGCCTTGGGCAGTTCTAATAAAATTAGTAAACTGCAAGAATTTTCCAGCTAATAGAGATAGATCTTGATGAAGTAGTGCCTTTATCCTAATTCACACTAAGATGAAACAAGAGTCAAGCAGTGACTGATTCCCACCATTAGGTTCAACAGGATAAGCTGACCCTCATCTCCTGGACCTCTCTCCCAATAATTCTTTCTCACAACTTCCAGCCGGACTACTTTTAAGAAAGGCAAATACAGCAGGGTTTCGATCAGCTCTTGGGTTTTATCCTGGTTAATCCAAAGATAAATACATGGGCTTATACCAAATCCAAAACCAGGAGAAATGATCAAAAATACAAAAATAATTCAAGAGTACCACTGCAGAATACACCCTCTCTTTGCTCACCAGGCTTCCACTTACATGTTTCTCAGTATAATGTCATCCACCTACTGAGTCAAGAAGGATCTGAGGCCAGACCCTGATGGCCAGGGTCTGCTTGAAGAAGACACATCTCAGACCCAGAACAAGGCTTATCAACATGGTGCAATCTATATAACATGGCGCAGTGAAAAGGTCCAAAATCACGAGGGTTCAAATTTTGCTTTTAGCCTTTGCCATTATGCAAGTATTAACATCCTTCCCATAGTCTCAGAAGAGATACAATATATCCATCTCAGGGATTGGGTGAGAATTAAATGAACTATTATGTAAAGCACCCAGATTAATAACTAGCACATAGCTGAGGCCCCTAAGTATAGCTATTATTAGCAATAGCAAGGATTTATTCAGTTTCTATCATATGCTAGGAACTATGTTCCATGCTGTGTGTAAGGAGAAAAGAAACAGAACATAAAGACCTGCTTTTTACCTTTGGGAAATACAGAGTCTATCTGGGAGTCAAGGTGAATATGCATGAAATAAATAAAAACTGTGGAGAACAGTATATTAAATGCTCGAGAAAACCCTGAGAATCCTGGGAGTCTAGGATCATTGCTTCTATTTCTTGCCAGAAAAATAAATTAGTTTCTTAAATATGTTGACAGTTCCATTCTCTTAAGACAGTTATTGGAGGTGACAAGCATCCAAACTTGTTTCATCTGAGCCTTGAACATTTTTATTTGTACTTTGATTGCCACCAAATCATTTTATATGACAAATAAAAAGGATAGCCCATTGTTAGCTAAAGAGAATCAGGCCACTACCAATCACCCTGGTGCCCCATCTTTTACTTTCCATATCATCAACCTCCCATCATCTGGCAGACCATGGATTCTCAATGAGGCAGAATAAAAGTGACGACAGGCTAAGACCTGGTGCTTTCCAGATTTTCCCCTAGATGCCAATGCTTCTGAATAATCACCCTTTCTTTCCATTACTGAGATGTCATTATGCAAGCAGAGCATGTTCTCAGTTGCCTACAGTAGGCTAGTGGCAGGGATATATTGTTCAAAGATAACTCATGTCTTATTAAATGTCAAAACTCAACTCACGTGATTCAGCCACTGCCCCACCCAGTTGTAGGCTAGAAAATTCATCTGGGCTAACACCTCTATGAACATTGGGAGGGAAGGTGACCATCAAGCCCCGCCAAAGGGCAGGAAACAATGACCAAACCGTGGACATGAAGGCCTTTGTCAGGTCATAAAACAGCAGTGATTGCAATTAAATGCTGATAAGAAATGAAAAAGTCTCTTGTTGCTGGAGGTCAAATGCTAGAACAAAGCACAACTCTTTCTGAGAAGATTGGAAAAGATATGCCTCTGAACTGTGCTTGCGTGAAGATAGGTTCATCCATCCTTGTTGTGGGCACCTTAGAGGAAGCAATAGTATAGAGCCATAGAGAACTGAGAGAACACACAAAACGTGAGCATTCCTTTTTGAGGTGCAACCTCCCTGGCTCACGTGGCTCCTCCAGCAGATGGCTGCTCTTGAATTATTTCCCCAACCAGATTGTGATGTGGATGTTGATGGTGAGAAAGCAAATCCCACTATTGTTTGGTTGTCACAAGTCAAAAAACAAGACAAAAAAGAGAAAATCTGCCCAAAGTTAACAGGAGTAAACATTCAGAAAACTTTGGAACATAGGTTTTTAGAATAAAATCTAGGTGTTCTTTACTCTAAGATGATACTTAGGTTGTCTTAATCCAAATACACAAGGAGAATGGAGGTGGCAGTAAATGCATTTCTAGAAAAGGTTTTCCAAGGGTCTTTTCAGTCTAAAATATATCTTCTCTAACGACTCACCCCCAGACCCAAGATATGTATAAGTTGGACATGGGTGGCTGTGTGTATTTCTGTATTGACAGTCATAAATGCATGTGACTTTTCTTTTCTTTTTTTTTGATCAAAGGGAATTTTTTTTATTTTCTTTTTTATACAGTTAGTATTTCCTTTGTTATACAAACAGATCACTGAAGAAACTGGCTCGAGTTTATCTTCAAACCTAACAACCATCTCAGCATTACAGCTGCTTATACCATGAGTGGTGCAAGGGAAGTGGGTCTGACTGACTCAGCATCCCTTGCTCCTTTAAGGGAACAGTGGACAAAACTGTCCACACTTTACAGTTCTTTTTCTCTAACCCTCTCCTTTCTATTAAGCCTGTAGAGGCAACTTTACATAAGGTAAATGTGAATATGATGTGTTCCACTGTATATAAGTTATTCACAGTCTTGCCATCTCTTTACCCATAGATGGTAAATTCTGAATTGTTTTTATTTGGCTGCACTTAACATTTATGTGCATACTTAGCTTAGTATATTATTTTTTCATGACTTTTATAAGATTGAGAGTCTCTTATTCGACTTTTGTATTCTCCTCTATCATTTTCCTATATTTTCTTTTTTATCCTTCTAGTTTCATGGGAGTTAACATACTCTATCCTTCTTTCTTTTTTTCCTTTTTTTTTTTTTTGTACACTGCTCTTCTCAGTGGTTAAGGAAGTGACAAGAAATATATAGGGATTCAATAAGCACTAACAAAATAACAAGTTAAAATAAAGTTGAAAACTCAGATCAGACCAGATATAATTCAATATTCCTAAATGACTTAGACAGTGGTTTCCAAAAGTTGGTCATGAGCTGAATAAATCAAAATAATCAGGGGGTCTTATAAAAATACTAAGTCCCAGATTTCAGCCTGTAGTAACCAAGTGGAAACTCTGGGAGAGAGGCCCAGATGCCCCCAAATTTTAAAGTTCCCCCAAGTGATTCTGACACAAATTTCTCAGATAGATGACAGCTTTAGGTCTTGCAACAAATGGATTAATAATTATGCCCCCTGTAGGAAACAGCACTAGACAGTGAGTGGGGGAATTTGGGCCAAGGTCATCCTCTGCCTCTGAGAAGCTCTGTATCCTGTACTCTTGGTTTCCCAAGTTCGGGCTGGGAACAGCAGCATCAGTATCTCCTGGGAGCTTGTTAGAAATGCAGTATCTTAGGCCCACCCTTCACCTACTGTATCAGGATCTGTGTTTTAACAAGATCTCCAGGTGATTCCTGTGCAGCTTGAAGTTGGAGAATTGTCCAGACCAAGACATTCAGCTTTCCCTGGGTTTCATTTGGAAACAGATGGACTTGAGCCAGATGGTTTCTATGTCATCCTCCAGCCCTACCATTGCATGATGACCCTCAGAGTGAAGATGCAAAGGGGAAATACAATAGAAAGTTCTGGATAGGATGCCAGAAAAAAATTAAGATTAAAGAGATACACACACTTTTTTTTGAACTTTAGAATTTTATTTATTTTTTATACAGCAGGTTCTTATTAGTTATCCATTTTATACATATTAGTGTATATATGTCAATCCACACACACTTTTATAGCAAACATTTGTCTAAGAAAAATCCATATCCCATGATATACACACCGTCATCTGAGACCATGAGGACATGGTCAGTCCCTTGCTGGGGATGGGAAACTGAGGAAATGAGGAAGGTTGTGGACAACCCGAAGTCCCAGGGCAAGTCCAGGGGAGAGGAAGGACTGGAATCCAGGTGTCTCCACTCCCAGCCCTGGACCACCCTGCCTTGTTGTCTCAGCTGCATCAGGAAAAATTAAGAAAACAAGAGCAGGACATAATAACAAAGACAGCAGGTGTTTATAGGGGGTGGTATATGGACATGTCTCCTCAACTCCATCCTGGAGCCACTTTAGTCCTTGGATTATTATTTCAACATTAGGGCCCCTCTATTCTGACAACCATCCTTCTTTCCCACATCTCCAGCCCTGTTCAATTTCTTTTTAGGGAGCCAATGTCAAAAGAATATACTCTTCTATCTCCCAAGAGTCATATTTTAGGAATCCTGATGGGCACCCTTGCTTTCCAGATTCCAGACCTTAGTTTCCTGTCATTTATTCTTTGCTGGGCTCTCTAGATAAGTTATGTGTATTCCTTATTATAAGGTTCCCATGTCAGGAATTCAGACTTTTATACACAGAGCTAAATACAAATATAGATTCATTTATTCTTTCTAATTCCACAAGAAATTTATAAACATTAATAACATTCAAACATTACATAAATATGCAACATAAAAAGTGAAATTTCCTCTTCTCACAGGCCCCCAGAAACAACCAGTGCCAACAGAGTGGCCTTCTCCATTGTTTTTAATTTTTCTTATGCATAACATTTTAAAAAGCAGGGTCATATCACACAAACTATTTTATAACTTGCTTTCTTGACTTTACATCTCTTGGTCATCTTTCCAAGTCAATTTATAGTGGCCTTTCTTCTTCCTTCTAATATCTGCAAGGTACTCCAGCATTTTCCCAACCATGGATCTGTCAGTGGACACTCGGATTATTTCTAATTTTCCTCTGTTCCAAACTACACTGCACATTAGAATATCTAACACCAGGAGCTACATGTGAAACAGCAAGGTCTTCGGTTTATTTCACTTGCTGACTGTTGGTTTTTCTCTCACTGCATCTTTGGTCTCCAGTTGTGATAATGGTGGTAGCAGAAGGCTGGATTTATTGGAGGGTTCAAAGATTATAGAATTATGACTCCCACTGTCAGAATCCTGCATGGACTCTGAGTGGTGTCCCTCTTTCCTAAGGGAGCCCCTTGCCCATATATATGCATTCCACCCCCCACATCCTTGCCTCTTAAGCGACAGGGAGATGATGCTTCATTCCATAGGGCTCAGGTGCTGTCACTGGGACAGTCAGCAATACAGACAAAGTCACCAGTCTTAAAGAGTCTTTAGTCTAGGAAGGATACTAGAGAAATAAACAGGAACAAAAATTTCAGATGGAGACATAGTATGAAGAAAATATTACCAGGAATTGAGATAGAGAATAACTGATTGGGAGAAGGGAAGGAAATTTTTCAAAACCTTTTTTGAACAGATAAGATAATCACATGGTTAAAAATTCTAATGTATTTTAGAGATTGTTCCATTTTGGTGTGTAGATTCTTTTTTATAACTGCATAGTATTTCACTATGTGGATGTACTATAATTACACAGCCAGTCCCTTACTGATATACATTTAGTTCATTTCCAAACTTTTACCAACCAATGTTGTAATGAAGTATCCTGGACATGTGTCATTTTACACATATGAAAGTGCGTCTACAGAATAAGTTCCTAGCTGTCAATTCACTGGGTCAAAGGGGACTTATAATTTTGATAGATATTGCCAAGTTGTAGGGCACGGCTCAGAAATTTTTTTCTATAGAAAAAGTAAAAGTAAATATTTTCAGCTGTACAGTTCAGACAGTCTCTGTTGCTACTACTCAAATCTGCCATTGGAGCACAAGAGCAACCATAGAACAACCAAAGAAATCAGCATGGCTTAGTTCCAATAACATTTTATTTAAGGACATGGAACTTGAATTCTATATAATTTTTACATGACACACAATATTATTCTTTTGATGTTTTTTCAACTATTTAAAAATGTGAACGGTTTTTAGCTCATGGGCAGTACAAAAACAGTCATCAGGCTGGATTTCACTCACAGGCTGTGGTGTGCTGACCCCTACCATTTACCTTATGCGCCACTATACTTGAAAGTCTGCATTCACCTACACCATTGGCAACACCAGGCATTACCAACTTTCAAGTCTTGCCAATTTGACAGGTGAAATTGTATCTTAGTTTAGTTCAGCTTTACTTTGTATTTCTCTTTTTATAAGCAAAGTAAATGATCTTTTCTTATCAATTTCCTTTTGTGTAAACCATCCTGCGTTCATTATTTAGTTGATAGTCATTTTCTTGTTGGTTTGTGTGCCTTCCTCATAGCATACTAACACTTTGACAAAATTACAATATTTTTCCCAGTTTGTCATTTCTCTTTAACTTTGATGTTGGTGATTTTTACTGGCTACAAATACTTTATTTTTAATCAATCTTTGATTTTATGTCTTACAGGTTTTCTGTCATCATTAGACTTTCCCCCTTCTATAGTTATAATTTTTGCATTTTCTTATACTTTTATGGTTTCTTTTTTAACATCTAACTATTTTATTCATTTGGAACTTATCATACTGTAAGGTGTGATGTGCTATTTAGTTGTCCTAACCTAATTCATTGAATAATCTTTCTTCACTGACTTTAGATGCAACCTTCATCTTATTTTAAATTCTTATGTGTATTAGTGTCTGTTTCTGGAGTTCCTATTCTGTTCCAATGATGTTTACTTATTCATACGCATGTACAATACTGCCTTAATTAATGAGTTTTTATAAAATTTAATAGTCACCCCTCATTATTTTTATTTTCTAGAATGTCATTATTAATTATTTACCTTTCTAAATAAATTTTAGAATCAGCTGCCTAGTTTTAATAAATAATCTTCTTGTTATTGGGATTACATAAAATTTATAAATTAAAGAAGAACTGGCATCCTTATCTTATTTTCTTCTTATCTATGAGCATGACTTTCCATTTTTAAGTCATCTTTTACATCTTTCAGGTCATTCATGTGCATTCCCAAAATTGTTCATTTATGTCAAAATATTTAAAGAAACAAAAAAAACAAAAAAAAAACCCTCTGACCTTACATGTAGTAAAAGTACCAGTTAGATTACAAAGGGGGAGTGAAAATTATCCAGGGGAAAAAAGCTATCCTGAGATACCCAGACACGAACCCTTATCAGAGAGAGATGCTGTAATTAATTAATCTAACTCACACTGATGCAGGTTTCGGGAGGAATCGATTTCGGCAGAAATCGTCTTCCTGCTCTAAAATCTGTCTTGTAATAAAGAGAGATTCTTTTTCCTTTTCATGTACTGAAAAAGAATTGACATTGACAGCACTTGGAATAAAAGAATTTTCTAATGGTAAGAAGATGCATGCATGGATGGATGGATGGATGGACAGACAATACCAGTTTATTGAGGGAGCTTTAATCTCTCTGTAAGTCTTCTATCCCTCATATGAAATATAACTTTAGTTCAACTCAACAAATATTGACAGAAAGTTAAGACCATTAAAATGGCCTTTCAGGATTTCTTTCAATTCCAGGATTCCACAAAGGCATATGGAAAAACAAAATGTTTTTTGGTTTTCCTTCCTTATTTCTTTTCTTCTCTTTATTAACTGAATACAACCCAAAGCAAATTTTAAAAATTAAAATTTAGTAAGGAAGAATGTTGTTCTTAAATGCTTTCTCTACTGTGGTTTCTCTTTAACTGATCTCTCTCTCACTGGATCATAACACGACTGGCATAAAGTGTTGTTGCAGATGGAGAGAAAATAAATTACTGAGCTAAACCCCTGAATGTATTTATATTTCCCAAGTAGCTTGTGGAAATGCTACGTGTCATGGAGGGCAGGGGAAGGGATGTGTGTTGGGGGAAGGATGGATGGTGGGTGGATATTTTGTTTTCTGATTTTTAATGAGGCCATCTGAGTTTTCCCATGAAAACTAAAATATGGGTTCAGTTCACTGACACATATTCTCCACTAAAAACCCAGGGTCTAACCCAGAATCATTGCTCTGGATCCTTCAAATTTGAGCCATTATCATATTTATTAATCTCGCTCACATCTGTGTTGGAAACTCCTTGAACTAGAAGGAAACCAACCAGGTAGAGTCTTACTATAACTAAAACTCTCCCTCATGCTTCCACATCCCAAACTGTACAGCTGTCCTTCCAAAGTTTGCTCTGCATCAGAGCAGACCATGGTAACACATGGGAAGCAATGGGAGAAGGTAAATAACCGCTAGTCAAGAACTTTGGTCCCAGGGTGACTTGACCTTCATTTGAGGATGTGAAGCACAGTGCAATGGACTGAACACCTGTGACCTCCCAAAATTCATATGTTGCAACCCTAAGCCCAATGTGATGATATTTGGGGGTGGGGCCTTTGGGAGATAACTAGGTCATGAGGGTGGAACCCTCAGGAATAGGGTTAGTGCCAATATAAAAGGGATGGCAGAGAACTCTCTCATCCTCTTCCCACCATGGGAGTACACAACAAGAAGTCAGCAGTCTGCAACCTGGAAGAGGGCTTTCAGAACCTGACCATGCTGTCACCCTGATCTCAGACATCCATCCTCAGATTGTCTGTTGTTTGTAGGCCACCCAGTTTACAGTATTTTATTATAGCAGCCCAAGGCGCCTAACATGCATGATCTCCAACTTCCAGGCTAAAAATACTGACATATTAGCACCAAAATTGCCTACTGCAAACACCTGCAACTCCTGCTTGTGGACTTTTTCTGGCACAAAAGTGTTAGGGATTTCTGTGTATTAATTTTGTATCCTTCAACTTTACCGAATTCTATCATATGATCCAGCAACCCCACTCCTGGGCATATATCCAGAGAAAAATATGGTTCGAAAGGACACATGCACCCCAGTGTTCACTGCAGCACTGTTTACAACAGCCAGGACACGGAAGCAACCATATACTCCAATGTAAAATAATTTTTTTTTAAAGTGTTCGGGAGTTAATGCCCTCAAAAGCAGCCCTTGACCAGTGACTGAAGGGGATTGGTGGATAAATACCCCAACTCCCTCACCCCTCAGGCAGGACCATCTGAGGCACATCCTATACTGAGTTCCATTGCTCCCCAGTGGAATCAAGCTCCAGCTGCCCACATTGGTAAATATCTTGATAACACACCCCTTATGGCCTTCTTTTACCTCCCTGTCTCACTTTTCTACCCGCTTCTAGAGTTTCCCAGGATCACCTCCCAAATAAATGACTTGCCCTGGACTCCTTGTATCAGGGTCTGCCCTTGGGGAAACGCAAACTAAGACAGACCATGTCTCCCAGCACCGTGCTATATACACAGATTATGCCTTTAAAAAATGACAGTAAGCAAATGGACAAAACAGAATGATCTAACTTGGATTTGTAACGGAACTGAGAGGAAGATGAATGCGTGATTTTAGAACAGCCTGTCTCCTCTCTCTGGCTCTGTTTTCTTTCATCTTACTGCTCACTCATTTGCCCAAACCCTCCAATCTAGCAGTCTGCTCTGTTTGAGGTGTCATAGACATTCATGTGCATTCTCACCTCCGTGCTCTTCGTGCATGCCATTCTCCTAACCCAGAATGACCTCTCCACACCTCCTCAACTTGTTCCAACTGCCCCAGTCCTTCAAGACCTGTCTCAAGCTTTGCTGCTTCCACAACACCTCTTGCGTCACCGCTAAGAGAATTACAGCACTCACAGCCTGTAATTCGCAACTTGCTGTTTAATCATATGTTTTGTGTTGTCTCTAACTATCACACACATGGCCATCTTGTCTCCCTAATTGAACTGGACTTTCCTTGGGAATAATAATCACATCTTGTACCTCTCTAGTCCTCCCAGGGCCTAAAATAGTGTGGCAGATACAATTAGTTGCCAATGTATGATTTATACATTTAAGCAATAAAACACAAACGTGTATGACCAATAGTAATGAATCATCTTTAACGGACTTCAGAAAGGCCTCTTTCGTCTCGTGCAAACTGCCTGGCAGATGAAGTTATCTGGAGCATCCTTCTTGGTGATCCTTTCCAGGGATTCAAAAAAAGACAACAGGCCACAGAACACCTTGGTTTATACCCACAACTTCCCCTCACTGGTTTAAAGACATCATAAAAGATAATGCGTCTTGCTCATAAATAAAAAGTACTTAAATGCGATTTTGGCAAAATGTGTTCCGGGGTAATTAAAGTTTTTTTTTTTTCTTTGTGACTGTTGCTGTTATAAATAGACAATCATAAAAAAAATCAAAAAGGGAAACCTTTTAAAGGCTTACTTCAGGACCTGATACCCTCCCCACTTTATTTTTCTTAGCCCTAATGCCAAAGGAAAACAAACACTTATCAGTGTGCTAATGGTGTTTATTCTCCCATCTGCTTTGGAAGGGCGGCAGTGTGCCAAGTCCTGAGACAGTCCACCGAAGCACCAAGGGAACAGAGGTCAACTCCATTGTCAACTGTACCCCACCACTTATACTTTGAAGTCCATGGAAACATTCAGGATCCTGAATTTCTTTTCCCCAGCTCTGTGCCTTTGTAATATCTAGACAGTTTTTCCCAGGCCTGGTGGAGATTAGGTCCCTTCCAATGTGCCTGTGAAATCATGACTACCTTTATGCCCCTCTAAAAGCAGCCTCATTGAAGATAGTAAAGAAAAAGCAGAATGCCTCTTTGTTTCTGCTTTTTTCAGAATTCTGACTCCCAACTGCTCTGCTGGAGCTGCCCTCCAGGGATGCTTTCAGCCGTGAAGCTGGAGCCACACCTGTCCCCACACCTTTTTTACACCATCTCTCACTACGCTGTACCCAGCAGCTGCTCGGGAGCAGCAGAGAAGGACTGTACTTGTGCTTTTCATCTTCTAGCAAGTCATCCCTTACCCAAGCAAAATTCAACCGTCCTGTTCAGATAGGAGGTCCCTGAAAGATCCCAGGAGAAGAAATGAGCATTTCCTGCTATTTTTCTCTCTCCCTTCCAAGCAGCAAAGCATACAGAGGAAGTAGCTCTACTTTCTCCTCTCCTTTCTCCAAGTCTTGGCATTTTGGGCACCTGCACTGGAACACGTGCCCAAAGCAATCTCATCTGCAGCAAGGTTATCCTTCAGTGGTGACGTCATTCTTAATGCGCCTCCATGTATTAGCTGCCCCGGTGCCTCCCACGATCCACTGCAATGAAACCTCCCTAATCTTGACAATGGATGTCTTTACAATCACTCCAACAAACAGTAATTAGGAAATGGAATCTATTATCCTTTTAGACTGAGTTCAACTCATCTGTAAGCGGCTCTCGGTGAGCGGGGCAGACTTGGTGCCAGCCTCTGCTTTTGCTGAAATCCCCTCAACACACAAGAGTAGTAAAAGGGTAAGGTTGGGTAGGTTTTAGTTATAATCATCCCTCTCATTTGCACAGAACTTTTTTTTTTTAGTAACTTTCATGTCCATTATTTTATTTGATTCTCAAAGGAGTAGGTAGGACGGCTTAGTAGTTAGGAATGCTGGCTGCAGATGCCTGAGTTTGAATCCTGGCTGGAAACTTACTGGCTTTGTGACACTGAGCAAGTCACCATGCCTCTACTTTCTTATCTGCAAAATGGGGATGGTAAGCATACACACCTCATAGAGGTAAATATATCTATATATCTATATATCTACAGATATAGATATATATAGAGAGAGTGACATGTGGAACTATGCCTGGCACATAGTGAATGCTAAACAAATTGTTATTATTATTTTGTTATTTAAATATTACAGCTGATGTCATAAAGACTCGTCAGATTCCATGCCTGGCCTAAGCAATTCTTTAAGCGAGGAGGTCAGGTATTGTCTTAGTTTGCGTTCTCTCAGAAACAGACCATGAGAAACATATTTGCATGCAAATACACGGGAGGTGAAGAACCAGCAGAAGCAGGAAAGTGAAGGAAGCAATGAAGGGTGTGCTATGAGCAGGTTACCACTGCGGTCAACCAGGCACAATCCCACCAGGGTCCCTGTGAGTGACTTTCTAGAACACACAACACACCTCAGAACTGTCCCTCTGAGGGAGGATGCAGCTGGGGAGTTCATCCGCTAACTCCATCCCTCATTGTCAAGGGCAATTCTGGGGCTATGACCCTGCAGTGAAGACTTCCAGCCTGTCCCATGCCTAGGAGAAGCAGCCTTGCAGGACCAGATGCACTCAGGCTTAGAGCGCATATACTAGAGCCATCTGCAAGTGACCTCCTGGCTTGGGCAAAGGAATATGAGCCGGGCAGGGACATAGGTGACTACAGGGATACAACGCAAGTCTTAGAGTACTTTGACTCTCTTGTGCATCCAGACAGAACCAAAGCCAAATGAACTCAGCCAAGAACATCTCCTGAATTATCTTCTGGAGAAGGATACGGTGTGATCTTTCCTGGTAACTCAACCCAAAGCTTATCAAACTCTACAACATCCTTACATAATATCAAAATTCCCTTTTGGTGAGTCTTTTCTTCTACATTTCTTTTCAACAGGGAGAGAGAGTAAGGTTGACAATATATTTTATTCGGTAAGACACAAAGAGAAGCCATGATATTGCTTCAGAGCCTGCTAGGTATGTGGAAAAGAAAATGTTCTCTGAGATGAAATGCTCTTCTGTGAAAATGTGATAACCTATTTGGAAATGACTATCTTCAAATAGGTTGATTCCTCTGCACAGGAGTAGCACCACAAATATGCTTTCTGGGTCATAGTTTCGGAAAAAGTAAAGTTTGCAGTAACTATTGTCAAGTTGACAAGTTTATGCTTGAAAGATATAATGCACACCTGAGCCCCCCAAGGCAAGTCTCAAGTCAAGTTCTTTAACTTCATCAAATACCCTCCCTTTGCTCCCCTTCATCCCTCCAGGCAGGGCTTCCATTTCATCTTATTACCCTTCTTCCCAAAGGAAAGAAATCCAAAATCAATTTATAAAAGCAAAAACTTTCATCCACCATCCATTTCTAAATAAAGAAAGAATACTGAAGCAAAACAAACTCATCACAATCACTCTCTTGGATTTCTAAAGCCAAACCCTCTAAATGTGGAAAAGATATAGTCAGTGACGAGGACATGGTAGATTCTGGCTTTTATTTAGAAGGTTGGTTAAGCCCATTTCCAAATAGGCATCTTGGTGTCTTTATATGCAGAGGGCTTGTTTTCTCTATATTTGGGCAAAGCCCTTTGGAGTAACTGAAAACCACCACCTCTGAGGATGAACTGTGATGTAGACCAGAGAAATCTTAGCTGAGGTAACTGAGGCCAGAGATCCACAATGAAACTGTACTGTACTGCTTCATTTTTCAAACTTACACATTTTCCTAAACCCTTTTCGGTGGGTGATTTATGTTCAGTTGATTTTGCTACAGGCCTGGAATGTTTACACAAAGGCTTAATAGACATTTACTTTGGAAGTTACATTGTGAGATAGAATCAAGAAATTGGCCCATTGCCGGAGTCAGAATGGGAGGCCACCTGGAAGTTAATGATCACTTTGTAAAGACCAGAGGCATGTAACAGAAGGTTCCAGAAGAGTGAAGACTTCATGTAATAACCACATTGCACTCAGACATACACCACTGGAATGACTGAGGAGAAACCCAAGTTCCATAGAGGCGTCCACAGATAGAAATATCCAGGATTACAATCACTGGACACCTTAGTACTTTAATATCATATTTTGTAATGCATCTTACAGTTCATATATGCTTTTATGTAACATCTAAATTAATGCTCTCCAAAAGATACCGTAACCCCAAATGCCAAATAGTCTGCCTTAAGTATTTGATTCATGCAGAATTTACCTTTGAGGCACATAAAAAAGAATTATGGCCCTCACTTTACAGATGTGGAAACTGAGATTCAGAAAGCCACTTGCATACTCTGGTTTCTCTTCAGTTCGTATAACTCTTTCACCTTTTACTAAAGATTTCCGTGGAGAGAAACAATTCTGAGTCTTTACCCAATCTTTTGAGGCTTGCTCTCGCAAGGCTTACAAATGTGTACGAAAAGCAGACAGTCGTTTATCTCATTAAGGCGCCTTGCTGTTGCTAATTTCCTCCACTCACTTGAAGTGCTTATCTTCAGAATACCTAATCTTTCATACGTGCATTCTCACTTTATGATCTTTGTTCTTTTCCCCTGGTGTTTTTTCCTCTTGTCCTGCCTTGGCATCCTGGAATTCCCTGGCTGTCCAGTGGTTAGGACTCGGTGCTTTCACTGCCGTGGCCTGGGTTCAATCCCTGGTTGGGAACTAAAATCCTACAAGTCATGCAGCGCAGCCAAAAAAAAAAGAAAGCCACTTTCTCTAGATTACAAGATGTCTAACTGGTAAAAATCACAGTCCCTTAGTAACATCACCGTGTTTCCATAGCTCTTTTGATTAAGCTATTAGTTTTTTCTATGATTCAACCAAGCCCACATACAGCATTCATATTACTGGGCTGAGCATACAGAGGATAAAAGTGATATGTATAAAGTTGAAGGACAGGAAGAACTACCGCATAGGGTTAGAAGTCAGAACAGCGGCTCCCTCTGGTTTAAGAGGGGTAGGTATTGATAGGAACGGGTGAACTTTATGGAGGAATAGAAATGTTCTCTATCTTGATCCAGGTGGTGGTTAGACAGGTATATAGAGACATAGAAATTCAACAACTATAGCCTTCAAATTTTGTATTTTACTGTATCCAAACTATGCCTCAATCATACCCCCTTAAAATAAGGGGTAGAGAATGAGGGCTTGATAATGGTGTCATATGTTCTAGAATAGAAGGACAAGAACAGAATAAATAGTCCTTACCCTGGAAGAGCTTATTTATCAGACCAAAAATAGAAAATGCAGAGATTTCCTCTTCAGAACAACTGAATGTCGAGGACTGCACAGGTATAGGTTTATACACTTGCTTATGCTGATACTTGTATGTTTCTACACTCTTTTCTATAGAACCTCCTCTTGCTCTGCCTCCTACCAGGCCCACTTCAGCCAATAGGCACCACCTCTGCTTGGCAACTACACTCCACGTTACCTTAGAGGAAAGAGAAGAAAATGCTGAACTAGTTGCCTTGGTAACCAAAGCTTTTATATAGCTGGCTTTTTGGCTCTGTCCTCCTACTTGTCCCACTCTTTTAGTTCCCACCACTCCCCCAGATGCTGTTCTCCCGAACCTTCCAGCACCTTTCTGTTATGCCATCCAGAGGTTGGGCTGCCCCTCTCCACCAAGTCTCCTTCTTCTCTTCAACTTCTGACCTACTTATTCTGAACCTGCATAGTTGTTTGCACCTAATTTTTAGCAGGCTTTAGGGTTTCTAACCCATGGTCTTGTATGAATCTCAAATCCCACCTCATTGTCACTCTGATGGGACATCCTGATACAATTCCCAGTGCAGCTACAAAAACTCCCTCAAGGATGGAGAACTTTTCCCTCCACTCCAAATCTTTTAAGTTAGATGAGATTTACCAAACTGTTAGTCACTGAAGACAAAACTTTATAGTCAGGGCTTAGAATACCATCCATCAGAAAGCAGAGAAGGGGGTGGTGCTCTACTGTGGATATCATCACAAATTGGACACGTACTTTCCATTGGAAGCTTATGCCCGATGGCAAAGTGGGCTTTTCCCTCTCTCCCCTCAAGACTGTCCTAACTTGAATAGCCTGCCTTGGCTGCCAATTTTTTGTTTTAAAAGAACCAAGAAGATGATACCTCATAGGCGGTTCTATAAGAAAGTCACTTCTGGGCAAGAATTAAAAATTACTTAGGAGCCAATGCATGACCCATACTGGGACATGGCTCCCAGGTTGACCCATGCCCAGCTCTGTCCATCATACCATTCCGTTCCCAGCTCCCAGTCCAGGTTCCCAGAGTAGTCACAGAGCAGCAGATCATTAACAGTGGTGCACTGGGCTGGTTCTTTTTTTTTTTTACAAGGAGAGTTAAAGGAGAGCCTGGCCCAGGGTTTAGACCAAGTATCCAAAACTAAAGCTCAGTAGTGAGAGGTAAGGAATGGAGAAAGCTGGTGAGGTTTCTGCAACTTGTATTACTGCCCTTGGGTTATTTCCAGGACCAATATCTTTATATATATATATATATATAAATTTATTTATTTATTGTTGTCTGAGTTGGATCTTTGTTGCTGCATGTGGGTTTTCTCTAATTGCAGTGAGCGGGGTCTACTCTTTGTTGTGGTGCACAGGCTTCTCATTGTGGTGGCTTCTCTTGTTGCGGAGCACGAGCTCTAGGCACGTGGGCTTAGGTAGTTGTGGCTCGCGGGTTCTAGAGCGCAAGCTCAGTAGTGGTGGCGCACGGGCTTAGGTGCTCCGTGGCATGTGGGATCTTCCTGAACCAGGGCTCAAACCCATGTCCCCTGCATTGGCAGGTGGATCCTTAACCACTGCGCCACCAGGGAAGCTCAGGACCAGTATCTTGAGTATATGACTCATACAGTTGCGTAGTGAGCCATGCTTAGAAGGGCCCCACATTTGGTTTAATGCTCTGGCATTCAATGTATATATATTGCTATGAAAATATTCATGGGGCATAATGCTGATGGTTTAAAAAACACATGTAACCTAAAAAAGCCCTGATCCATTGTTTATCAGAGGTAAGAAGTGATAAGGTTGGCTGAACTGTATTACAAGCCAATTTCTGGCAGTGGTACAATGAAGCAAAAAGAGGAATCCAGGCAATCTACTGAATAATAATCGTTTCTCTCCTTCCCCCCAAAACTAAGGGATGTGTTTCCAAAGAGGCCCCTTATTATTCCTTGAACTTTCTGTGTGTTCTCAGATCAGGCTCCTTCTAAACTCTCTCCTCTTCTGTAAAATCTTCCCTCATTATTTGAAAGCAATTCTGAGTTTTTCCCTTTTACTATCTCCCCTCCTTTCAATAAATCTCTGAGCGTGCAAAGGCCCTCCTGGCCCTTGTCAGCATGGGAGCCAAAGGGGGCTGGGGCAGAGTAAAGAGAGAAGGGGGACCTTGGTACCTGGGCTCGGTGCCTGGCTGCAACCCTTTTTATCACCCACAACATCCTCCCGGTCCTGGAATTCACCACCACAGCCTTCCTCACCACCTTCAATTCTCCAGGTCCATTGCCTCCCCTGCCCCTTCACTCTCAAAGATGACCTTCCCACCTACTTCCCTGGGAAAATTGAGAACATCTGATGAGAACTCCCACAAGTTTCCTCCCAAACTCCTTAAGTTTTCTTTGGATCATCACCCAAACTTTCTTCCTTCCCGCCCATCTTGGGAGAAACTTTCCCCTGCCACATGGACCAGTTAACCCCTTATACCTGCCTCCTACCATGACTATGGTCTCTGTTTTCCCTCTCCACTGGCTACTTGTCCAATTCCTCAACACATGCTCAAACCTTCTCATCTAAAAGGAAATGAACACACAAATACCAATAACTCTCCAATCTCTAGCCTTGCTTTTTCTATCAGTCTCCCTCCTAGTCTTCTACTTCCTCGTCTCTCTTTATCCTTCAATAAAACAAGATATTGTCTGAATACCATCCAGTACAAAACTAAGAAGGCACCAAATAAATGGGAGCCCTGTTCCTTCTTCTCATGCATCTGGGCTCTTCCTGTCTTCTGTCCTCGAAATTGTCTTCTCAAAGGTCAAACAAAATCAAAGGCCTTGGTTTGCCGCCCATCCTGGTTTTATTCCCAGCAGCACTCTCGCCTCTCAAGATGAACCCTTCTCTTCCTAGGTTTTCTGTGGTGTTGGTTTCCCTCTGACTTGGCCTACTGCTCCTTTGAAGTGTCCTTCAGTGTTTTTTTCCTATTCTTTGTTCATTACTTAATGAAGATTATTCCCCCAAATGCCAGCCTAGGCCTGTTCTCTGCTTACTGCACTGTCCATCTTTATCCCACGATGAATCTCATTGACCCCCATCCTCACTGTGTGTTTCCCAAAGGTATATTCCTACTTCTGACTGACTCCTAAATTCCACATTACATCCCTAGCACCTGCTAAACAGCCCCAGCTGCCTGCCTGACATCCTGCTAAGGATGGCCCACTGACTCCTCACTAAAGCCGAACTGATGTGTCACGAGGAACCACTTTCTAATTTTCAGGAAGCTTCTTACATGATTTTTGCTGGGGGTAGAATCTGGTGTCAGACTGAGGCTCAACAGGTATATAGGTAGAAGAAAAAATTGATCTTACCTGGCTGGGGGAAGAATATGAGATAGGAAACAAGGCCAGATCCTGACCCAAAGCAGCAAATTTGCACCTACTTCTGTGTTTGGCACCAAATGTTGCCTCATGGTCCTCTTAAAATTTACACTGTGCAAGACCCTGATAACACATAGAGACATCACCAAAAACTAGACAAATATTGCTTGTACACATAGAGATAGAAAATTAAGTACTTATTTTGGCTGCAAGTCAAGGCACAATGGCATTGCATGAAGCAGGAAGTGATGGGGGAGGCTGGCTTGGGCACAGTGGATCAAGAAAAGCTGTGACCTCTTTTCCACTTATTGTTCACACTGTAAATGCTTTACTTCCATCAATTAAAAGGCCCATGTGGACTCCGTCCCTCCAATTTTTTGTGGGTCTGTTAAGCATCTCTCTGTGATCAAGACTCACTTTTCTTGTTAGTGGATCTGCTTTTCCAATCACTGCATCCCCAATCCCCAAGGAGCTCTGTGAGTGATACGCTCCTGGAAGACACTGATGCTAACATTTTCCTCCCTGATTTAAGAAAGAAGTGTTAATAAATTTTTGGCTATACATGTGTCCTACCTCCCACCAGAGGGGGGAAAAAAAAAAGTCTCTCTTTTGAACAAAGGAGAATGGAGGAAAGCTCCCTTCCTGCACCAGGAGCCCAGACTTCCCATCCAGGGCCTCCCGCCAATTCCAGGCCTCACCCTGAAATCAGGGAGGCCTGGGCCCTTGGGATGCTCACCGCCCCTCTCGGCATGATCTGCAGTATTCACAGCTTCCGCGTGTCCTAATCTATTCCATATTCCAGGAGGCTCTCTGGGGGAAAAGGTAATTATTCTCACACAGTCACTCCACACTTACTTTCTTTCCCACTCACATCCGCTTGGAATCAAGAGCAAGAAGAGAATGGTGTTCTGCCCTCCCTGGTGCTGCAGGGCTCCTTGGCCTTTGCTTAATCAAGGCCATTGCTGTGGCAGAAAGCCATGTTCAAAGTCACCTGCCCAGAAGAAAGCAGGGAGCTATGGAACTGCCTTCTCTCAGCTTAAAAGGAGCATCTGATCAAAGCCACACTGCAGCTGTTAAAGAAACAGAGTAAGAAGGAGCAAACACATTTAGGTATGAACAACTCTAGGGATGACTTCATAGAGAAAAATCACAACTAAATGATTCTATTACTTTCCCCTAACTACCATCTTGTATCATGTTAATTCAAAACTGTGTTAGTTTTCAGGTTCATGCACCAATGAGGAAGCTGGAATTAGGAGAAGACAACCCATTTGAGAAATTTCCAGGGCTTACGATAAAGCAAGTACTGTTCCCACCAACCTAGCCATTTGCCTGACTACTAAGTAAACCTAGATTTCTTAACTCTGCCAGATCCAGTCTAACAGGAAGTCCTAACTCTGCTTCGAGAATATCCCCTAAATCCAGCCACTACTCACCTCCTTCACCACTACATTTTAAAATTCAAGGCACTATGATTTCTTGGCTGGAATATTACAACTGAGTCAGCAAGGCTGTCTGCCTCACCGCCCCCCCCCCCCACATTTCATTCTCTACACCACAACTGGAGAGAGTATTTGAATACCTCACTTACTTTCTAAAGGCTTCCCGTTGGCCTCTGAATGAAATCTAAGCTTTCACCTAGTCTGCCTAATTTTCCTTTGGCCATCCCCTTCCCCCACCTGTACTCTCATCCCCTAACGCTCTCTCCCTTGCTCCCTATGCTTCAGCCACACTGGCCTCCTTTGCTGTCCTTCCATGACACCAGTCTCTTTCCCATTGTCTTGGATTGGATTTCCTAGTAGCAGAGGCCGTGATGGGGATTCTTGTGCATGTGGTTTATTGAGAGACGGATCTCAAGACAAAACTGAGAAAGAGTGAGGGAAGCTGAAGAGGAAATGGGAAGAAGCCAAGCAAAGATGTGGTCTCCACTGGAGACCAGGCTCAGCCAGGTGATCCCATGGCATCAGTTGAGACAAGGGACCAGCATCCTGTACTGCTCTGTCAGTCAGTCACTGACTGTGGTCCACCCCCCGAGGGAGGACATAATCTCAGCCATTCTCTTCCAGCTGAGGGAAACTGAAGTTGTGAGCAGATAGCAACCAACATCCACAGCTACAGAATGGGTGTCTTGGCCCAGGGAAGGGGGTCTCGGCAGAGCATCAACAGTTTTACTAGACCTGCCTTAGAACTTGTTTAAGTTCTGCCTGAAACGCCCTCCTTCCAGATCTTCATGTGTCTAGCTTCTCGTCATCGTTTGCATTTCAGTTCAAATATCGTCTTTTCTGAGTGGTCATGCCTGGCCATCCAGCTAAAGGAGCCACGCTGCTCTCCTAGTTAGTCAATATCATTATTCTGCAATATCCATTTTTTTACTGTCTGAAATAATATTTCCTATTTAATATTTACTTATGTTTATTGGCTGTCTCACCTACTAGAACATAAAGTCCAGAAGAACAGGAGGACAGTCTTGTCACCTACCTAGTGGTAAAGTCAAAAGATTCTAGAGTCAGACATCCTGGTTCAATTTCTGACTCCACCATTTACTGGCTCGATAAGCTTGAGCAAGTTAGCTTCTCACAGTGCCAGATTACCAGGTTATTGGGAGGATTAAGTGAGTTGATGATGCAAGTGTTTAGAAGAGTGTCTGATACATGTTAATCACTCAATAAATGCTAGCCTAGAAGATGCCTGGTGAACGAATGAGTGAACAAAATAATTCTTTAGCAACTAAAGCTGCCACTTCACTTTGCCTATATGGTGTGCCTCAAAGGCCATTGGCAGTGCTCTAAGTTTTACCCTTTAAGGCTACACAAATTCTTATTTTCTTTCTCAGCCATCAGTAGGCATCCAAACTACCTAGATTATGTTTTGTTTCTTGATGATGCTCAAAACCAGCCAATATTCTCATCTCGACCGCACTCATTACCAGTTCGTAGACTTGAAGGTTCAATTTCGGGGGCCGCAGCATGCTAAATCTTGAAGGCCCTCATCCCTCAACCATAAGCAGTCACTTTTCCAACAACCCTGGCCCATTGTTACCCTCAGGCCAACTCTGCCATGTGATTAAATAAACTGGCTGCATCTAGAGAAAAGGAAGCTTTCAGTAAGCTTCAGCCACAATATGAGCTGTGGTTTTGTCTGCGGCCTGGATGAAATGGGCAAAGGAACAATTACTTCAACTCTCCTCTGAAAGAGAGGTTTCATGGGAAGTAGGAAACAGGGGCAGTCATTAAACAAATATAACCTGAGCACTTTCTGTGAGCAGGCATTACAGGGAACATAAAGATGAGCCATGGCACAGGATAAGATAAAGAATTAAGGACCCAGTTCAGAAAGTAGTTGTAATGGTGGAGGAGAAGGACACATTTTATTCATCTAAATTATTAAAGGAGGCTACTGCATTTGCTTGGATGAAAACATCTGACAAAACATTTAGGATTTATGGAAAAACACAAGAACCAGTTTAAGTTACAGAACTGTTATGGGGAAACCAGACAATGTGTTGGTCCCTGAGGAAGGAGAAGGAGGAGAGCCATGCAAAAGTTAGGAGGGGTTAGGATTCAGAGGGAAGCCAGAGACGCCGTTAACAGCTCCACTTTGTCATTGACCCCAACCTTCAGTAAGATGCCCAATTCAACAATGAGGGAAGTTTTCGTAGAAAGCAGTAAAGGGTCCAGGTTTCCAGACTAGATGACTTCACGTGATACAGAAACCAAACCCATCCTTCAGGTTAGAGGAGATGGTGAAGCTGAAGGAATCTCAGGAGAGCACCTGCCTTGGCAGGCCATGAGATGGGGTTTGTGCTAAGTTAACCCAGATCTCCAAGGGAGCAGGGGGACTCAGCAAACACCTACATACTCTCATACTCAAACAACAGATATCCACATTTCAATGACAATCTCAGTGGTCCCATTTTCAAACATGGCCTAGGATCTTCATCATATCTCAGATAATGAACCATTATAAGCAATGGCTAAGTTTCAGAAATAGCACAGAGAGGGCCAGGCCCATGGAGGTCACCCAGCATCTCTTCTCCTTCCATGTATTCTTCCTGGGTGAAGTGTCAAATCCCATCTGTAGTCTGAGGAATCTTCAGGCCAGTTCTCCCACTTAAGCTCTAGAAACTGCATTGTCGCAACAGTAGATAATAACCACAGTGGCTATTAAGCACTTGAAATGCAGCTAGTACAATTGAGCAACTGAATTTTTAATTCAATTTAATTTTAATTTATTTAGATTTTTAAAATGATACTCAATTCAGTTACTGGAATGCTTTGAACTATGTTTGGAACAATTTAAATACGTGAATCTACTTTTTCAACCACAAACTTTTCAACTCTAAATGGAAATTTAGTTTCCAAATTGATGTGTGCTGTAAGTATAAAATATGTATTTGATTTAGAACAAAAAAATTGTCAAATTTTTTTTTTAGTTTTATTGAGGGATAGTTAACAAATAAAATGTTAAAATGTAAATCATAGTGATTTGGTATATGTGCACACTGTAAAAGAATTCCTACCATCTAATTAATTAAGATATCCATCACCTCACATAGTTCCTTTTTTGTGTGTAAGAATATTTATATTCTACTCTCTTAGCAAATTTCAATTATACAATGTTTATCAACTATAGTCACCATGTTTTACATTAGATCTTCAAGACCTTATTCATCTTATAGCTGAAAGTTTGTACCCTTTTACCTATTTCCCCACCCCCAACCCCAGGTCCTGGCAAACCACTTTTCTACTCTCTCTGCTTCTATGAGTTTGACTTTTTTTTTTTTTTAAGATTCCACATATAAGTGATATCATGCAGCACTTGTTTTTCTCTGTTTGGCTCATTTCACTAAGCAGAATGCCCTCAAGTTCCATCCATGTTGTTGCAAATGGCAGGATTTCCTACATGCTGAAATGATACCATCTTGGATATACTTGGTTAAATAAAAATAGTATTAAAGTTAATTTCACCTGTTTCTTTTGACTTGTTTTAATGTGGCTACTAGAACACTTAAAATTCCATATGTGGTGTGCGTTATGTTTATGTTGGACAGCATGGCTCTAGAGCCATTTAGCCACATCTTCCCTTGGGTCTTTCACAAGTACCTTCAAAGTACCATATCCAAAATTAAACACCATCTTCGGTTCCCCACCTCACCCCCAACCTCTTTCTCCTCTACAATTGCCTAAATGCCTTTTTTCATCAGATTACACTGCATAAAGTCTGGGAACAATCCTTGATGATGAAAAGTTGGTACCACTTTCACTGCCATAGACCTTCGTCTCTGGTGAGGGCAGGGCCAGCGTCTGTATGCATCCATTCCCTGCAAAGTGCAGCATGTGGTAGGCTTTCAATAAAGACTTCCTAGATGAATGTACGAGCAAAGGAATGAATGATGACTCACCTCGGGAACGGCTGAAAGCACAAAGCACATGTAACAGACTTGGGCAGAGAAGAGACAGTCCAATGTGCTCCCAGAAGCTGCCAGCCTTGAGGAATAGAGGGGAGACAGAGTCCCACGCACAAGGCCATGGAGTGAAGATGGGAAGATGAGGCTCTAGCGGCTCTCTACCTGGGGCAGGGGGTGCAGGGAGTCAAGATAACCAAAGCAGTCAGGAACCACCTATGGATTAGGGAGGTTCAAGGTTTTGAGAGCTGCCTCAATGAACCACGCCCTATTCAGCTTTGCAATGTGGCTGTGAAAAGCTGGAAGAGGATTGATAAAGACAGCAAATCTAGGTCAGCAGGAGCCGTGGGGGGATTAAGTAGAAAGTTAGTGAACAGCCTTGCTGAGCATTCATTGAACCAAAGCACGGGTGGGTTAACAGGTGAAAGTGAAAGATGAGCTGGAGAAAGTCAGGCTCCCTCCAGAACAATTTAGTTCTGGGAATCTAATTTATCCTGCATAGGTTTCTCAACTACAAAGGGAAATTTAGCATCCAAACTGAGATGTGCTGTAAGTGTAAAATAAACACTGGATTTAGAAGATTGAGGCCTAAACACTACCTGAAACAACAACAGCAGTGGCTGTAGCCACCATTTATATAGATTTAGATGGCACATACGATGTGTCAGAAGCTACTTTAAGTATTCTTTCTTCTCTCTTTTCTCTCTCTTGTTCTCTTTCTGAATGTATACACATATGTGTGATTTACATACGCCTGTGTGTATATACATATGTGTGTGTGTTAGCTTTAATCCTCATAGCAGCCCTGTAAATTGTAAGCACTAACATCCCCATTTCACAGATGAGGAAAATGAGATCTGGGATTCAAACCTAGGCTGTCAGTTGTAGTCTACGTGTTTAACCAGCATGGTATCTGTCAATCACAGACACTGTGGGGAGGAACAGAACCCTAACTCCAGGTGCACTGGGTAAGGCTTAGGGTCCATCTGCCTAGTGTTCTGTGGCTGACAGGTTTATCCAAGGAGCATGTTTGGGACAAGGAGAAGAAACATGCATCATTCTCCCAGATTCTACCCACATCCATTCACTCCCGCAGTGGACATGTGAATTTTTTAAGCTCTCTCTCACTTGCGTTTCTATTAATCCTAGCCTCTTCTTGAGAAGAGAACTCTTCCACTCTTCGCTATGACTGCAAACTTAGAAGATACTGAAGGAAACTGTTATCTTTAGAGGGCACGGATTCTGAATTAATTGAGGGTTGGAGTTGGGTCTTCCATTTCTGCCTCCTCTCACCTTCAGCTGAGGAGTGAGTCCAGGAAGCACAGCTTTGCAGAACATGGAAGAGGACCCTCAACCGGCCAGGTTGGGGGATGGGGGGAGTGAGAGCAGGGGGGATCTGACATAGTGGTAATCCTTACAGTCTTGCCCCAAGTCAGACCTGCAACAAGTAAATAAACAGACCCACTGCCCCTTGCCCTGATCAAGTCATTCTCAAGTTGGGGGGGCATATTTTGCCAATATCTTTTTCTTCCTATTACATAACAAATGTGATGTTTGCAGTAATTTTAGAAAAACTAACTAAACAAAAAAAAAAAGGCGGGTGGTGGGGAGGGAAACATAGAATGAAACCTCTGGTAATGCCACTATCCCCAAATTAACAATTTTGGAAAAGAGAGACATGGAGGGAACATGATGTCCATCTTCAAATATGTGAAGGAGAAGCATGTGGCAGAGAGACCTCCTTTGTTTCACTCATTATACCAGAACAAGAATCAGTAGGAGACAGTTTAAAAAAGAAAAATTTCAAGTCAATAAAAAAGAAATTTTTCTAGCCATTACAGCTTGTCGATATTGAATGGTTTTGAGCTCCAGTTTAGAGAAGTAAAGACTTCAACCAAAGATTCCTGACCATCCGTATTAGATTAAATGTGAAATTGATGACCTTTAAAATCCCTTCCAACTCTAAGATTCTATGTTCTTAATATCACTAATATATTTTCATTGTGATATAATTTACATACCACAAAATTCACCACTTTAAAGTGTACAGTTCAATTATTTCTAGTATATTTTCAGAAATGTGCAATCATCACCATTATCCAATTCCCGAACATTCCATTAGCCCCAAAAGAAACTCCATATCTATTAGTAGTCACTCCGAATTCTTCTTCCCTCAGGCCCTGGTAGCCACTAATCTATTTTGTGTCTCTATGGATTTGCCTGTTCTGGACATTTGACATGAATGGAATCATACAATATGTGGCTTTTTTTGTCTTGCTTCTTTCACCTAGCATAAGGCTTTCAAGATTCCTCCATGTTGTAGCATGAATCAGTACCTCATTTTTATGGCCAAATAATATTCCATTGTACAGACATACCATATTTTGTTTTTCTCTTCATTTGTTGATGGACATTTGGGTTGTCTCCATTTTGGGGCTATTATAAATAATGTTTTTTAAATATTTGTGTACAAGTTTTTGTTTGGACATATGTTTTCAATTCCCTTGGGTATATACCTAGAAGTAAAATTGCTGGGTCATTTGGTAACTCAATTTTTAACTTCTTGAGAAACTGTCAGCCTATTTTCCAAAGCAGCTGAACCATTTTACATTCCCACTAACAATGTATGAAGGTTCCTTTCCATCTCTTAGCCTATAGTTGTTATTGTCTTTTTGATCATAGCTATCTTGGTGGGTGGGAAGTCATATCTCTTTGTGGTTTTGATTTGCATTCCCCTAGTGACTAATGATTTTAAGCAATTTTTCCATGTGTTTATTGGACATTTATATATCTTCTTTGCAGAAATGTTTATTCAGATCTTTTGCTCATTTTTTAATTGAGTTGTCTTTTTATTGTTGAGTTGTAATGTTCTTTATATATTCTAGATCATTAAGATATCTGACTTTCACTATAAGTGAATTAATTTGAAACCTGGGAAAACTAGCTAACTTTCTAGGGAAAAAATAGCAAAGTTGAAACTATTTGAGATACAAAAATCTAACATGAATAGTCAACGAAGAAATTTTAAACTTTTCAAATTAAAAAATTTATAAAGCTACTTCCGTATCTTCCCTAAGCCCCTCCCAACCTACACTATCTTAAAATCCCAAAAGGCACCAGGATCAGCTGCTTTCAAGGATGAATTTTTTCAAAAAAGACTTCTGAAAACAAAGAGATTTTTTCCCTATGCTATATAATATGTTCCAGAATCTAAAGAAAGGATATTTCCTAATTCTTTATGAAGAGAACATAAACTGATATCAAAATCTGAGAAAAATAGCCTAAGAAAAAAATTATACTACAAACTTATTTATAAATATGGATATAAAACTCATAAATTAAATATTAATACATGCAATTAGGCAATGCATCAGATGAATAACAAATCATGACCTATGGGAATCACAAGATAATTCAATTATGAGAAGTCAGTTAACATAATTTAAAATGTGAATGGATTAAAAAAATAACCTCAATATATTCAGAAAAGGCATTGAATAGAAACAACATTTATTTCCATTTTTAAATAACTCCTTAGAACCTGAAAATTGAACAACAGTACAACACCACCTCACATCCCCACATAGGCTAACATTTAAACATTTGCAACTATAAAAAAGATGGCAAAGATGGTGTGAAATAGAACTTTCCTATACTCCTTTTGGGAGTTTAAACTGGTCAAATCACTTTGAAGAGCAATTTGGCAGTATCTAATAAAACTGAAAACCTATGTACTGTGACTGAAAAATTCTACTCTTGGGTATATATTCTAGAGAAATTCTTGCATAGGTTTCTATGCAGACTTTTCCAATTATTTCCAATGCAAGGCTCTTTAAAATAGGGGGGAGGGCTTCCCTGGTGGCACAATGGTTGGGAGTCCGCCTGCCGATGCAGGGGATGCGGGTTCGTGCCCCGGTCCAGGAGGATCCCGCATGCCGCGGAGCGGCTGGGCCCGTGAGCCATGGCTGCTGGGCCTGCACGTCCGGAGCCTGTGCTCCGCGGCGGGAGGGGCCACGGCAGTGGGAGGCCCGCATACCGCAAAAAAAGAAATAAATAAAATAATAATAATAATAATAAAATAGGGGAGAAAGTGTAAATTACTTCAGTAGGAGAACAAATAACTAACATTTGGTATATTTATATACTAGAATACAATATAACTGTTAAAATAATGTAATTCTCCCTATTCAGCCATATAACTAGAGCTCCATACAAAACGTTGAGTGGAAAAAAGCAAGTTTCAGATGATACACACCTTGACATTTATGTCCTACTTCCAAACACAAAAGTGAACTTTATATATTATTCATCAAGACATACATACGTAAGTGTATTAAAATGGAGTGAAAAATATACGTGTTCAGTTCACATTTTCTTCTGGCCTTGGGACACAAAGAGCAAACTACAGGTGGAAGACAAAGAAAACACCAGCTTTCTCTGTGCACTTTATTTCTTTCATTTAAATTAGGATGATGCAAAGAGCGGAAAATATATCCAATCCCCAGTTCTGACTGGCAGATATATGAATGTGTGTTATTATTCACTGTACCTCTGGATAGTTTTCAAATTTCTCTGAACAAAAAAAAATTCCTTAGTAAAATAAGAACACAAAGAAAGTCTGTCAATATGAAAAAAAATATGTATATAAGTATATATATATATATATTTCAAAGCAAAAGTCAACACCCTTCTTCATGGTGAAACCTTAGAAGCATCTACATCAAAATTATTTTTTTAAAATAAGGATACATGACTATTAATTAATATGGGTCTAGGGTTCTAACAAATTAACTAATTGACTAAAATTTATAAGTGAGCATGTGGGAAGGTGGAGTCAAGATGGCGGTGTGGGAAGACGGAGTTACCATCTCCCCACAACTAGGGCACCTGCCAACCACTGCTGGAGCACTCTGACACCCAAGGAGATGGAAGGACCCCAAAGTGAACTGGTAGGACGTACGGGGACTGAGCAGGGAGGAGAAGTGGAAGCCAGACAGGATAGGCACCCCTGAGGCCAGGGAGGCAAGGAGAGGCAGGCAGAAGGGACTCTCCAGGAGGAGCGGGAGAGGGGCGGAGGGCAATCACCTGGCCCACTGGGGCCGGGAAGCCTGCTGAGCTCCCAGGCCAGTACCCTGCCCTCCAAGGGCCCCTCCAGGCCATGGGGGTCCTTGGGGGCATAGGAGGGAGGCTGAGGGGAGATCAGGAGAGGCAGGCAGGAGGAGCCATCCAGGAGGAACGGGAGAGGAGCAGAGGGTGATTGCCCTGCCCACTTAGCCGGGGGAGACTGCTGAGCTCCCAGGCTGATTCCCTGCCCTCCAAAGCCCCCTCCAAGCCGTGGGGGTCCTTGGGGGCATAGGAGGGAGGCTGAGGGGAGATCAGGAGAGGCAGGTAGGAGGGGCACTCCACGACTGGAGGAGCAGGAGAGGAGAGGAGGGTGTTTGCCCTGCCCACTCAAGCCCAGGAAGCCTGCTGGCCTCTGAGGTGAGGTCCCCTGCCCTCTGAGACCAGGAGTGGGGGGCACACCTGGGCCCCTTCTGTTCCTTGAGCCTAAACCCCAACCCCCACAGCCCTCAGGGGCTTTTCCAGCCCTGGGGGTCTGAGCATTGGCCCAGCCCACCACCCAGACCTGGCCCTTACTTGGGCCCCATCCTCCACAGCCAAGGCCTTTCCACCCCCCTTTGTTTTTTCTTTGCCCTCCTCCTCTTTTTTACTCTTGTGGTACTGATGTACCTTCTGGTTGTTGATTCATCTATATTTTTATTTTTGTATTCTTCCTAACATATCTGTTAGTTTCCTAGTCTAATTTTATTTTTTACTTTGTTACTGTTTTTTGTGGGGTTTTTTTTTGCCGCCCCAGGTGGCTTGAAGGATCTTGGTTCACAAGCCCAAGGTCAGGATGAAGCTCCTGCAGTGGGAGCCCTGAGTCCGAACCACTGGACTAACAGAGAACCTCAGACCCCAGGGAGTATTCATCAGAGTGAGGTCTCACAGAGTTCCTCATCTCAGCACCAGGACCCAGCTCTACCCAACAGCCTACAAACTCCAGTGTTGGAAGCCTCAGGCCAAACAACCAGTAAGACAGGAACACAATCCCACTCATAAAAAAAAAAACAAAAAAAAAAGGATGGGAAAAAAATATGTCACAGGTGAAGGAGCAAGGTAAAAACCTACAAGGCCATATAAATGAAGAGGAAATAGGCAATCTACCTGAAAAAGAATTCAAAGTAATGATAGTAAAGATGATCCAAAATCTTGGAAACAGAATGCAGGCACGGATTGAGAAAATACAAGAAATGTTTAATAAAGATCTAGAAGAACTAAAGAACAAAAAAACAGAGATGAACAACACAATAACTGAAATGAAAAATATACTAGAAGGAATCAATAACAGAATAACTGAGGCAGAAGAACGAATAAGTGAGCTGGAAGACAAAATGTTGGAAATAACAGCCAAGGAGCAGAATAAAGAAAAAAGAATGAAAAGAATTGAAGACAATCTCAGAGACCTCTGGGACAACACTAAACACACCAACATTCAAATTATAGGGGTCCCAGAAGAAAAAGAGAAAAAGAAAGGGTCTGAGAAAATATTTGAAGAGATTATAGCTGAAAACTTCCTTAACATGGGAAAGGAAAGAGTCACCCAAGTCCAGGAAGCACAGAGAGTCCCATACAGGATAAGCCCTAGGAAAAACACACCAAAACATATATTAATCAAACTAACAAAAATTATATTCAAAGAAAAAATGTTAAAAGCAGCAAGGGAAAAACAAAAAATAACATACAAAGGAGTCCCCATAAGGTTATCAGCTTATTTTTCAGCAGGCCGGAAGTGAGTGGCAGGATACACTTAAAGTGATGAAAGAGAAAAACCCACAACCAAGATTACTCTACTCAGCAAGGATCCCATTCAGATTCGATGGAGAATTCAAAAGCTTTTCAGACAAGCAAAAGCTAAGGGAATTAAGCACTGCCAAACCAGCTTTACAACAAATGCTAAAGAAACTTCTCGAAGTGGGAAACACAAGAGGGGAAAAAGACCCACATAAACAAACCCAAAACAATTAAGAAAATGGTAATAAGAACATACATATCGATAATAACCTTGAATGTAAATGGATTAAATGCCCCAACCAAAAGATACAGACTAGATGAATGGATACAAGAACAAGACCCGTATATATGCTGTCTACAAGAGACCCACTTCAGACCTAGGGACACATACAGACTGAAAGTGAAGGGATGGAAAAAGATATTCCATGCAAATGGAAATCAAAAGAAAGCTGGAGTAGCAATACTCGTATCAGATAAAACAGACTTTAAAATAAAGACTGTTACTAGAGATAAGGAGGGACACTACATAATGATCAAAGGATCAATCCAAGAAGAAGATAAACGTTTATGCACCCAACATAGGAGCACCTCAACACATAAGGTAAATGCTAATAACCATGAAAGGAGAAATTGACAGTAACAAAGTAATAGTAGGGGACTTTAACACCCCACCTACACCAATGGACAGATCATCAAAACAGAAAATAAATGAGGAAACACAAGTTTTAAATGACACAATAGATCAGATAGGTCTAATTGATATTTATAGAACATTCCACCCAAAAGTGGCAGAATACACTTTCTTCTCAAGTGCTCATGGAACATCTTTGGGCACAAATCAAGCCTCAGAAAATTTAAGAAAATTGAAATCATATCAAGCAGCTTTTCTGACCACAATGCTATGAGACTGGAAATCAATTACAGGAAAAATACTGTAAAAACCACAAATACATGGAGGCTAACCAGTGTGCTACTAAATAACCAAGAGATCACTGAAGAAATCAAACAGGAAATTTAAAAAAAAAAGAAACAAATGAGAAGGAAAACACAATGACCCAAAACCTATTGAACACAGCAAAAGCAGTTCTAAGAGGGAAGTTTATATTAATGCAATCTCACCTCAAGAAAAAAGAAAAATCTCAAATAAACAATCTAACCCTACACTTAAAACAACTAGAGAAAGAAGAACAAAGAAAACCTGAAGTCAGTAGAAGGAAAGAAATCATAAAGATCAGAGTAGAATTAAATGAAATAGAAATGAAGAAAACAATGGCAAAGATCGATAAAACTAAAAGCTGGTTCTCTGAGAAGATAAACAAAATTGATAAACCCTTAGCCAGATTCATCAAGAAAAAAAGGGAGAGGACACAAATCAATAAAATTATAAATGAAAAAGGAGAAATCACACTGACACTGCAAAAATACAAAGGATTATAAGAGACTACTACAAACCAACTATATGCCAATAAAATGGACAACCATGAAGAAGTGGACAAATTCTTGGAACGGTGTGATTTTCCAAGATGAGACCAGGAAGAATTAGAAAATATAAACAGACTTATCACAAGTAATGAAATTAAAACCGTAATTAAAAATCTTCCAACAAACAAAAGTCCAGGACCACATGGCTTCACAGGTGAATTCTATTAAACATTTAGAGAAGAGCTAACACCGATCCTTCTCAAAATCTTCCAAAAACTTGCAGAGGAAGAAACACTCCCAAATTCATTCTATGAAGCTACCATCACCCTGATACCAAAACCAGAAAAAGATATAACAAAAAAAGAAATTATATACCAATATCACTGATGAACATAGATGTAAAAATCCTGCACAAAATACTAGCAAACAGAATCCAACAGTGCATTAAAACGATCATACAGCATGATCAAGTGGGATTTAACCCAGGGATGAAAGGATTCTTCAATATATGCAAATCAATCAATGTGGTATACCACATTAACAAATTAAGGAATAAAAACCATATGAACATCTCAATAGATGCAGAAAAAGCTTTTGACAAAATTCAACACCAATTTATGATAAAAAAAAAAACTCTCCAGAAAATGGGCATAGAGGGAAGCTACCTCAACATAATAAAGGCCATATATGACAAACCCACAGCAAGCATCATACTCAATGGTGAAAAGCTGAAAGCATTTCCTCTAAGATCAGGAACAAGACAAGGATGTCCACTCTCACCACTCTTATTCAGCATAGTTTTGGAAGGCCTAGCCACAGCATTCAGAGAAGAAAAACAAATAAAAGGAACACAAATTGGAAAAGAAGAAGTAAAACTGTCACTGTATGCTGATGACATGATACTATACCTAGAAAATCCTAAAGATGCCACCAGAAAACTACTGGAACTAATCAATGAATTTGGTAAGGTTGCAGGATACAAAATTAATGCACAGAAATCTGTGGCATTGCTATACAAGAACAATGAAAAATCAGAGAAATTAAGGAAACACTGCCATTTACCATCGCAACAAAAAGAATAAAATACCTAGGAATAAACCTGCCTAAGGAGGTGAAAGACTTGTACTCAGAAAACTATAAAATACTGATGAAAGAAATCAAAGATGACATAAACAGATGGAGAAATATACCATGTTCTTGGATTGGAAGAATCAATGTTGTGAAAATGACTACACTATCCAAAGCAATCTATAGATTCAACGCAATCCCTATCAAACTACCAATAACATTCTTCACAGAATTAGAACAAAAAATTTTACAATTCATATGGAAACACAAAAGACCCCGAATAGCCAAAGCAATCTGGAGAAAGAAAAACAGAGTTGGAGGAATCAGGCTCCCTGACTTCAAACTATACCATAAACCTACAGCAATCAAGACAGTATGGTACTGGAACAAAAACAGAAATATAGATCAATGGTACAGGATAGAATTCCCAGAGATAAACCCATGTACACGTGGGCACCTAATTTATGACAAAGGAGGCAAAAACATACAATGGAGAAAAGACTGCCTCTTCAATAAGTGGTCCTGGGAAAACTGGACAGCTACATGTAAAGGAATGAAATTAGAACACTCCCTAACACCATACACAAAAATAAACTCCAAATGGATTAAAGACTTAAATGTAAGATGAGACACTATAAAACTCTTAGAGGAAAATATAGGAAAAACACCGACATAAACCACAGCAAGATCTTTTTTGACCTACCTCCTAGAGTAACGGAAATAAAAAAATAAATAAACAAATGGGACTAAATGAAACTTAAAAGCTTTTGCACAGCAAAGGAAACCATAAACAAGACGAAAAGACAGCCCTCAGAATGGGAGAAAATATTTGCAAATGGAACAATAGACAAAGGATTAATCTCCAAAATATACAAACAGCTCATGGAGCTCAATATCAAACAACCCAATCCAAAAATGGGCAGAAGACCTAAATAGACATTTCACCAAGGAAGACATACAGATGACCAAGAGGCACGTGAAAAGATGATCAACATCATTAATTATTAGAGAAATGCAAATCAAAACTACAATGAGGTATCACCTCACGCCGGTCAGAATGGACATTATAAAAAAATCTAGAAACAATAAATGCTGGAAAGGGTGTGGTGAAAAGGGAACCCTCCTGCACTGTTGGTGGGAATGTACATTGTTACAACCACTATGGAGAACAGTATGGAGGTACCTTAAAAAGCTAAAAATAGAACTACCATATGACCCAGCAATCCCACCTGAGAAAACCATAATTCAAAAAGAGACATGTACCACACAGTGTTCATTGCAGCACTACTTACAATAGCCAGGTCATGGAAGCAACCTAAATGTCCATCGACAGATGAATGAATAAAGATGATGTGGCACATATATACAATGGAATATTACTCAGCTATAAAAAGAAACGAAATTGAGTTATTTGTAGTGGGGAGGATGGACCTAGAGTTTGTCATACAGAGTTAAGTAAGTCAGAAAGAGAAAAACTAATACCATATGCTAACGTATATATATGGAATCTAAAAAAAAAAAAAAAAATGGTACTGATGAACCTAGTTGCAGTGCAGGAATAAAGAGGTAGACCTAGAAAATGGACTTGAGGACATGGGGTGGGAGGGCCAAGCTGGGGCGAAGTGAGAGTAGCACTGACATATATACGCTACAGAATGTAAAATAGTTGGCTGGTGGGAAGCAGCAGCATAGCACAGGGAGATCGGCTCGGTGCTTTGTGATGACCTAGAGTGGTGGGATAGGGAGGATGGGAGGGAGGCTCAAGAGGGAGGGGATATGGGGACATGTGCATGCATATGGCTGATTCTCTTTGTTGTGCAACAGAAACTAACACAGTATTGTGAAGCAATTATAGTCCAATAAAGATCTATTAAAAAAAAGTGTGTGTATTTGTGTGTATATGTGTATAAACATGTGAGTGTGTATGTGTGTGTGTTATGTCCATGTGTATATATTTATCAATGTGTGTATATGTGTGTGGGTACATGCATGTGAAAATATGAGTGTATGTGTATATATATGTGAGATAATAAGTATATATGTGTGAGAGTGTATGGGAGTGAATGTATTTGTATGTATATATGTATGTAGGTGTATATAAATGTATGAATGTATGTATGTGTGTATATATGTACATCTAAGCATAGTATTTATATATGTGTGGGTATGGGTATGTGTATATATGTATCTATAAGTACATGTATATAAGTATTTTGTGAATGCATGCATATGTGTTTATTTGTGTGCATGTGTGGGTGTGCATGTATGTACATACATATGCATCCACACACATCAAATAGGAGGTAATACAGATCAGGTGTTCCATATGTGTTGTTCTGTCTTTTCAAGTAGATTTTATGTGTATTAAGGTCTGAAGTTATGACTCATATTTCTTTTGGAATTCACACACTAGTGAGTTCTCAACAATACTTATAGAACTGAATTTGGCACCACTACCCCTCAATTTCCATGGACCAGCAAGTTTTCACAGACCAAACTTCAGGGCTTTTTTTTGCTCAGTACCAAATAGTTCATAGTCAGAATAAAAAGTAGAAAATAAGACCCTAGAGATGAGTTTATTTTAAAATTTACAGAGACAGTTATTCTTTTTTTCTGGATTCTATAGCAAGTATCAGGTAACAAGAGTCTATAATTAAATGTCTATATTGCATAATTCCTCAAAAATCATTAAAATTAGTTAAGGAAAGATTGAGAAGATGCTAGGCTGTGGATGACCTACTTTATTAGCCAGAAGAATGGACGAGACTCCATCAGGTGGACCTCACCTCCACTCTGGGCCAGTGGCAACTCACTCATTTAGGTGAAGGTGGGGATCCCCTTCACAGATGTTTTGTAGCAGGAGAGGGAGATGGTGGTGTTGGTGGTGGTGATGCATGGGGCCTCCTGGTCCTGTGTGGGAAACCTGTCAACCCACACATTCAGCTCTCAGGATAGGAGGGTGGAGTCCATAGGGGAGAGTCATAGCCCAGGCCTGAGCAGACATGCTCAGCGATGCATCCTCCTGACAAGGAGACACAACCACGGCTTTTGTTCTGCAGGCCAGCAAAGGCAGCCAGAGTGGGAGAGCCATCCAAAAGCAAGAGAGACCATTTCCTCACACACAAAAAGAGGTTAGTCTCTTATTTTTTTTTTCCTCTGGTGACTGAGTCAGGCAGGAAATCAACACCCTAAGGTCAGATCTAAGTTGAAGAGGTGAGAGCTCCATTTGGGTTCAATTCAGCAGGCTGCAAGACACACACAGTCTAGATGGGCAATAAACCAGAAGATCCACAGCAGCAGAAGAAATGCCTTACTCCCAAACAGCATTTGGAGCTCAAGAACAGTCTCCTGCATTTAAAGTCAGACTCCCCACCCAGCAAACCAAGCTGTGTTCTTTCTGGGTGGCTGGCTTAAAGAATTGTACATTACAGTGGAAACTCCCATTTACTTCATTTACTGCCATTTATAATATTTTCCACTACTTGGAGATAATGAATTCATCCTTTTCTTTTTTCCCTTTTTTTTTTTTTTTTTTTTGCAGGCCACCACAAGAGCCAAATGTTCCAGAATCCTTCTCAAATGTGTTACCCTTCATTTTCTATGATAGCTTTAGTGGTTTCTTTGGAAAGGCCCCAACATCAACCAAATTAACAATGCTGAGAATAAACTCAACTGTCACTTTCATTCCCTTTGAACAGCAGGAGGGAAACGCCACCTTCAAGATCCTTTCCAGTGTACAGGCATAAAGTAGACAGGTTAATTAAAGTCACGCCCAGAAAAACAACCACCTACCATAGAAAGTTTCTCTCTAGCCCAGTCTAACTCTGTATCACAGTTTTGGACAATCTCCAGTTACCTGAAATTTATTTCACACAAAAGACTGAAACCATGAATTTTGTCAATGAAATTACATCTCTGCAATTGCCCAGCTGAGGGGCCTTTTGGAAGGATGTCAAGCAAGAGTCTTAGCAGGAGGTCAGAAAGAGAAAGGGAATATTCCAGGCTTCTTTTTCTTGCACAGAGACCTAGCAGTTTCCTCAGCTTGGGAAGAGTCAGACATGCACTGCATATGTGCTGCATGTGTATAAAGGAACTCGTCACTTAGAAAGCTTACTTTTTGCCAAATAACAGCCTCACAGCAAAGGCGGAGAGACAAAGCCACAGCAGCATCCCTTTCATTTTTATAGCCTTCAGTCCACCATCAAAATTGAAGCAATAAATATGCCAACATTTCTCTTTTTTATATTCTGTCATTGTTTGCTATGGCAACAGTCACTACCATGGGGCCAGCAGGAAAGAGGACACACTGGACTAGGAAAAAAGATGGTATCCAGCTAAATCCATCACCGAACTCCAACTGGTAAAGGAAGTTGGTACCCAAGTCAGGTGAGTGCTAGTGCTCATAGCTCAGATGCTGGGTGAGACTGAAGAGCTATCCTGGAGGGGGTGGCAGAAAAATCACCATTTCCACACCACTAAACATGGCTTTTTATTGTCAATTTTCTACAAAGCAGAAAGGAAAAGACATTATTTAATTGTTTGCTAAACTTGTCAGATCTCTGGGGAAACGTTTTCAGCATCCATCATCAGTTGGCACTTCCTTGCTCCAAGAAGTCATTCTCCTAGTGTTGCCTCCATCCTCTGTTAAGGTTTTGGAAATCTATGTAGGTTGCCTATACTTCCTGCTTCAGGTAAGGCAGAGTTGCCCAACTTATATGGTTCAGTCCCTGATATGTCTTGTTCCATCTATTACTTTTAACCTTTCTGGTCTTTATATTGACACATATCCCTCATAAATAAAACATAGGTGGACTCTATTTTTTCAACCAGTTGGACAATCTCTGCCTTTCAATCTGAGTGTTTAGTCCATTAACATTTAATGTAATTATTGACATGGCTGTATTTAACTCTACACTCTCACTATTTGTTTTCTGCTTGTTCCACTTTGTTGTTGCTGTTCTTTTGTTTCTGCTTTCCTGTCTTCATTTGGATTGATCAATTATCTTTTAGGTATTCTTTTTTATCTACTCTAATATCTTTTTAACTATATTTCTTTGGTTATTTTATTAGTGGTTATGCTAAGGACTATAATATGCATTCTTAACTTGTCACAATTAGCATGAGTTAATATTAGACCACATCACATCTAATATATGAATCTTACAACAGTATTCTTCCTTTAACTTCCCTTCCATCTTTACGTGATTGTTATTGTATATGTTGTAAACGCCAGAATACACTGTTTATTTTGCTTGAAACAGTCAATGATCTTTTTTTTGGTCAATTATCATTTTAAAAAACAAGAACATAGAAAAAATAAATTGTATGTTTACCCACATATTTATCGTGTTTGGAATTCTTCATTTCTTCCTGTAGAATATTGAACTTCTGCTTCTATTTGGTCCTTTTGAACATTCCTTCCTTGAAAACAAACTTAAGGTTAGGCACGACAGAAAGCTAATGCAAACTGATGGCTGGGTGAAGAACCAGAGCCAGCAATGACAAGTAGGGATGTGCAACAGCCTTCTTGTGATTGTGAATACACATACTACACAAGTGATTTTTCAGCAAGAATTTTTAGGGCCTATTTTTACTGTAGGAGGGAAAACCCAAGGGTGTTGGATTAAGTCTCAAAAGGCATTCAAGATAGAAATAATCTTTTCTGAAAGTTAGAACTAGGATCAAAAATTACAAGAAACTTAGAAGCTGATTTATACTCAAGATAAAAAAACCAAGATTATTCAACATGAAGCAAAATGTGTTGAAAACCATTGATTCTCCAAGACAGGGCTACTCAGGCTGCAGGGGTGGGGGAGGGCATGGCACAGAAGTTAAAAGTGTAGACTATGGTGTCTCACTTCCTGAGTTTGACTCCTGCCTCACTACTTACTGGCCATGTAAACTTGAGAAAGTTAATTAATTTCTCTGGCCTTGTTTCCTTATCTGTAAAATGGGCATGGTGATAATAACAATGATCTCAGAAGGCTGTTGTGGAGGCAGCATCTAAAAAGCACTTGGAACACTGCCTGGCACACATTCCCAGTATTCAATAAACATTAGCCATTACAATTATTGTTACCAGGTGACTCTTCATGTTGTTTCTAAATCTAAGATTCTGTTTTACCCTGAGTCTTCTCTTTTTTATTATGCTTGGGTTCAAAGCAAAAATAAGACAACTGTTTTCATACCACACTTTCCTCTTTCACTCAATCTCAGTACTCATTTATGAAACTGTAATTTTTGCCTAAATTCCTAACTTGCAACACTGGAAGAACTATTTCTTTTATTGAAATAATCTACTAAGACAAGAACTATGGCACAAATATATGATATAACATTCCCAGATCAATGAAAAACAAAATACCATGGATAAAATCAGACAGACTCCTTGACGTGTGCTCTTGAAAAGATGTCAGCCATGAAAGAAATAAGACTTGGTCTCTAAGTGATCAGACAATGAGAAACAAGAGAACTAACTTATGCTGCTGACCTATACCACCCACTAATTACCCATAGGAACTCTAAGGTTCTAAACCATCTTCATGATAGGATCCAGTAACCTCATTTTACAGGTGTCATAACTGATATTTGGAGAAGTTTAAGTCACTCATCCAACTTCACACAGATGTGTCTCCCACAGCCATAATCTTTCCGCCATAGCAAATGCTACACCATGTTCATGGGCTGCAGGAGAGCAGGGACACTTAGAATACATCAGGACCTGGAGAACTAGACAGAAGTTTGAACAGACTCAGTTAATGGAGAACAGAACACATGGAGGTCAGGAAAGCAGGCAGCCAAAAAAGGGAGTTGAGGAGAGAAATCAGGAAGAGTCCAGTCTTGGTGTGGCTTCCCCCAAAAATAGACAGTCAAGGACTGATTTTGAGTGGTTGATGTGGGAAGTAGAGGAGCACCAATAAGAGAGTAGAGAAGCCAAACAGGGAAGGAAGGCAGCCAATGAGGTTCGTCTTATAAGCAAATTACTACTGTGGGCAACTGGAACTTAAACCCACTGGGGAACCGCTGGAGCCAGTATAGATCCACGAACCTCAGAGTTACCCCACCCAGAGGGTGAGGGATATGGGGTGTTTATACAAATTCACCCTATTTCTTCTGTCCACCAGTGGTTGATGACTGCTCCTGGTGGTGTTGATTCCATGGTACTCTAACCTGCCATGTGCATGAGCAGAATGGCCTTCGATGACAGGAGAATGTTCTCAAATGAAATAAAGGCAGTACTGGCAGCTGAAAGTTAGGCCAGCACATGTTGAAATGGTAAAAGCCAAAGTCAGGAATTCAGCTTGATAAATATCAGAAATGATGGTAGGTTGATAAGGCTAAGAAACCAGAAATCATTGAATTGGCTTTATAGAAACTATACATATTTTCTAGATCAGCACCTTTATGTTTGTATTGAGGTCATCAAGAAAAGGAAATGGCACTTGGATGACCAGTGCACTAACAGCAAATTATATTCTAATTTCATGCCCTTGAACTCCAATATTCTCACCTATTACACCATATAGAGAATAGTGATGCACTTTATTCCAAAACAGGTCTGATAAAAGACCTGCAATAGCCTCTTTTAAAACACCAGGGAAGGCAAAAAATAAATTTGAGGAAATAGATGGGGTCTGGGTTTGCAAATTCATATAAGGAAGTAAGTGGCAAAGAGGAAAATAGAGAAATTAAAAAGTAACAGTAGGAACTCTTACATAGTGTTGATGGGAATCCAAGATGGTGCGGCCACTTTGGAAAACAATTTGGCTGTTTTGTAAAAAGGTTGGTTTGGGTTCCAATATTCTAATAGGGAGTTGGAATATTAAAACATACTCTTGGGGCTTCCCGGGTGGCGCAGTGGTTGAGGGTCCGCCTGCCGATGCAGGGGACATGGGTTCGTGCCCCGGTCCGGGGGGATCCCACATGACGCGGAGCGGCTGGGCCCATGGGCCATGGCCGCTGGGCCTGCGCGCCCGGAGCCTGTGCTCCGCGGCGGGAGAGGCCACGTCAGTGAGAGGCCCGCGTACCGCAAAAAAAACAAACAAACAAAAAAACCATACAAGCCAGCAATTCCACTCCGTAAGTATTTTTTCAAGAGAAATGAAAATTTATATTCACACCAGAACCTATATGCCAATATACACAGTGGATTTTCATAACTACCAAAAACTGGAAACAAACTGCCAAAGGTCCCTCAGCCACAGAATGGATAAACAAAGTGCCGAACATCCATACAGTGGAATCCTACTCAGAAACAAAAAGGAACGAACTAGGATACGCACAACATGGGCGAGACTTACATGCATCAGGCTAACTAACAGAAGCCAGACTCAAAAGGCCACACAATATGATTCCATTTACATGACATTCTAGAAAAGACCGGACGTGTGGGAAAGGATGAACTACCAAGGGGTAGTTCACAAGAGAATTTTGCAGGTGATGGAAATATCCTGATTGTCTTGGTAGTTACATGACTATGTACCTTTGTCAAATTCATAGAATAATACACCAAAAAGAGAGAATTTTGCTGTATGCATTTTTTTAAGTGAACAAAAATTTTTAAAGGCAATGGTAGGTTCTGACAGCAGCAAGGAACCTCAAAGTTGAAAACCAAATGCATTGTACTGGGACTGAAAATTCCACCTTCTTGTGCTTCAGCCATTGGCAGCAGCATCTTGGGCCCTTAGTAACTGAGACGGTCCGTGATTAAAGCAAAAATATGTGCAGACTAACAGATTCTTTGAAGCTCCATGAGACTACACCTCCAACTTTATGACAGAGCCAAATCATGTGGATTGATTGCAGTCCAGTACCACAAAAATGACAATCATTCAATGAGATAAATAACAAACTGTTTAAAAGCAGAATATCAAATTTTTTAAAGGATGGAAACATAACATCCACCCTGGAGTCTAGGAGTCACATGCATGGTAAAACTGTCTTTGATTGTACATGAAGCATTTGGAGCAGAGGAAAAAACATAGACATTGGAACTGGACAAAACGGTATGAACTCCCTGACTCGTCACATGATAATGGCAGATCAAATCTGGAGCCTCAATTTTTTACCCCTCCCTGAACCATGTTCTTTGATATATAACTTCATAGTTCTCCCCCTTGAACTGTGGTCATCAGGTACTTCTCTAGCCCTTAACTTTGGGCTTAGTGAGGAGACGTGCTTTGGCCAACAGGATGTGGATGGAAGTGACGGCATGATAGTTCTGAGCACTCACCTAAAGAAGTCATGTGCCTTTGCCATCTCCTTGAAAAGAGCTTTCTTGTGTCCCTAGATGAATTCACATGACACAGGCCATTCCAGCTAATCTCCTGACATATGAGCAAGAATAAATGAACCTTGTTTTAAGTCATTGAGTTTTGGGGGCAGTTTGTTATGCAGCATTACTATGTTAATAGCTAACCAAGACAATGATCTCAGGTGAGTTTATGTCCCATGTATCCATTTATTCATCCAAAACAAATATTTATTCAACACATACAATGTGCTAAGGACTATAGTAGGTGCTGAACACCCTGCTGAGCAACGAGCCTAATGGTCCCTTCTGACTGTAACCTAAAGCTCACTGCCATGTGGGTCCAAATGAGGTCATTAATGCACATATTCAGCCAGCTCTAAAACTCCCCCTGCTTACACAACAAGTTCAGTATACACTGATTCCTATCAAGCTCTAAATTTATTTGGGCTGTATGCTCGGCCATCTCTCATTCCATGCTCTACCGCCCTTTGCCCCCACTGCCTTCCACGCCTCTTACTAGGCTTTACCAAGCTATGCTTAATTGTGGGGGTCCAACAACAGTGTAGGTACTAAAAAATGTAGCTGTTCTGAGCACTAGACACATGTGGCCCTTTAATCAAAATTCAGCTCCTCAGCACATTAGCCTCATTTCAAATGCTCAATAGTCCCATGTGGCCAGTGAATACTGTATTGCACAGAAAATATATAAACATCTTTATCATCACAGAAAGTTCCACTGGACAGAGTCAACTAGAGTTCCAGTTTGCAAATATTGCCCTTTTCTTCCAATGGCTCATGCATGCTATCAGAATGTCATGTGCCAGCCTCAGTGCTAAACCCAGAAGCAACATCAATGCAGATACCATTGCAGACTCTGCCCCATCATGCTGTTTCCTTCTATTGGAAGGAATTCTCATTGAGATCTCAGAGTCCCTCCATGAAGCTTGGCTTCTGTCATAACCCTTCCCCCTGCCAAGTCCATTTCAATTCAAGGTATTTTCCTCCTAATGGAAATTTCTAGAATCTCATGAAAATCAGTCAATATAAACAGTAACCTAGAGAAAGAGATGGCCCCCAACTTCTCCTGCCTGATGTATCCACACCTCAGATACAGCTAGGCAGGACTACAATCACGTGGAACTGAAATGGAAATTATAATATTCAGGTGTTGAAGTGAGGAATAAATCCAGTAATATGTATAACATGTCCAGTGTAGGACTAGGAACATAGTAGATATCAAGAAATAATGCTTTTTAGCACAGGGAGATCAGCTCGGTGCTTTGTGACCACCTAGAGGGGTGGGATAGGGAGGGTGGGAAGGAGATGCAAGAGGGAGGGGATATGGGGGTATATGTATACATATAGCTGATTCACTTTGTTATACAGCAGAAACTAACACAACATTGTAAAGCAACTATACTCCAATAAAGATGTTAAAAAAAATGAAGGAAAGAAAAAAAGGAATAATGCTTTTCCCTCTAGTCATCTCAATTGTATTGGAATTTGGCATAATTTCCTGATGCTAGCGACTGGCTGATTCCATTAAGGTTTCTAATTAATACCCACCCAGATAAGTTCACAGGTGACTGGAGATGTTAGCACAATCAAAACTCTCAACTAGGACCCACAACTACCTCCCTTTAACTGCACCAAGATCTTAGCCTTTGCCACTGGAGGAGGAGAAGCAAGAAAGATTCCTCACTGGAAGATCCCAATTTCAACTGCGTGACCACTAAATGATTTCAGATGTCTCTGAAGGAATCCCCGCTCCTTCCCTTGGCTCCCTGGGAGCTGCTTTCAGGAACATAAAAATATGACCATGAAAAAAAATCTCAACATCTCAACCACCTCTATACTGATCGTTCTTCTTTAACCTTTGGGGTTCTTAAAAAATATTTAAAATAGAAGGAGGCCTAATTGGGAAGAATAAGGTCTGCCCTGAAGGAAGAACAGTTAACAAAGAACAAAGCTACAGGATGGTTTCTGTTGTGTTTTCTTCTAAGCTCACTGGAATTTTTGGTCTTGGACGGACAGATCAGCACAGCACATCGCTCCCAAGTTTCCAACCCCAAAATATTTTTCTTAATTTTAAATCTTTGAAGAAGAAATGCTAAATTTGTTTCATGATTTTTTACTACTGAATATGATGGAAAGAGAATGCTAGCTCCTGCCTCTTATCCCGCCCCCCCCCAGAAGAAGTTGGGCCAATGGAAAAAGCTGAAATTTTGCTGTTTTTCTACCCATCTATTGAGATTTTCAAAGTATACCACTCAGAAAATATCCCCACTTGAAAAGAACTTTATCCCTGATACTTATGGCTTTGATGACTAGATTTGGGAAAAAAAAAAAAAAAAACACTTATAATTCTAAAGTAAGTAAACCCTCAGTCCTTCCAAGATTCCAGAACCTAAATACCCCCAGACACTACTTCCTCTTAGAAGAACTGGAAGAATAAATTTGCATTTGCCATTCTCTGTAAAATGCTGATCACCAGGTCAAACTCATTTGAATAGGTCTTTCAAACTCCAATACATCTCACATTATTGTGCATCAAATTTTCCAGCCAACAGAATTAAACTCTTGTTTACTCCATTTTTTCTAATTTTACATTTTCTACATTTTATTATGTACATGTGGCATGTTCCTTTTCTTTCTTTTCACTCCTTATACCTTGTCTTTCATTTGCTTCCCTCTTTCTGCGATACACAAGATCCCTTGGCCTTTCCTGTCTCAGTAAATAGCTAAGCCATCTGTCCAAAGGCTCAGGTCATAAATACAGGATTCATCCTTGATTTCTCCTTTTCTCTCATGGCCAGCATCCAATCTGTCAACGCGGCCTACTGAGTTTGCCTCCAAAACATTTCGTGAATCCATTACATCTCTTTCTGAATTTGTTTACATCTATTTCTTCTGTTCCACTACCTTGCTCCAACACAACATTATCTTTGTAATGACCTATTAATTGGTTTCTCTGCTTCCACTTTTGTTCTTCTACCATCCATTCTTCACAAAGCAGTTGGAATGATCTTTTAAATATATATATATATATATATGTATACATTTATTTCACTCCCCTGTATAAACTCACCACTGGCTTCCCTTGAGACTTATACTGAAATCTAAATTTCTTAGAATACTTTACTGTGGCTCTGAAGAGTCTAGCCTGTGCCCACCTTCCAACCTCATCTTCTGGGCTCATTTCCGGTCATTGTCCCCTGGTGCTCTGCACTCCAGTACACTGGCTTCTCCCCTGCATGCTGAATTTGCCAACTTTCTTCTTGCCTTGGCACATTTGCATTAGCTGTACTCTCTGCCTGAAACAATCTTCTCCCACAACTCTGAACAACCAGCTCATTCTTGCCCTTCAAGTCGATGTCATTTCGGAGAGAATTTCCCTGACTACTCAGTCTAATGTAGCTCTCCAGTCATTTTGGATTCTAATCCCGCAACATACATTTTTTATAGTACTTATCACCAGCTAATATTTACCAGAGTTATTTCTTTGCTTATTGTCTGCTCCTCCACAGTAGAATGGCAGCCCCCGTAGAGCAGGGATCTTGTGTCTTATTACAACTGCAAACAGTAGGTGCTAAATGAAATATTTTTGAATGAAAAAGTGAATAACCCTCCAGAATATTTTCTTCTTCTAACCTGAAGGCTATTTGAAATATATCCTTCATCTCAGCCAGAGAAACAAAGACACTCTCTTTAAACTAGATAGGAAAGAAAATGACGTTAACATTGATTTTGTGTGTTCTTTGTGCCTGGCACTGTGCTTAATCCTCTGAATTAATTATATCATTTAGTATTTATAATACCCCCTTTGAGTGGGCACAAGTATCTGCATTTTAAAAAGAAGAGCTGAGAGTGACCATCGTCAGAGCTTGCTACCCTGTTCAGATCCCGTTTAGACCTGGCTACTGTGAATAATGGCTGCTGATGCTGAGATGCCTTCTCTTGAGGATTGCCTTCTTGAGACATAACACTTCACGGGGAGACTGCACCCCTCCATGGAAGCCCCTAGATAAAAACTGACACAAGGGTACAAAGGGTGACCCTCTTGAGACCAATTCTCTGGTACAATTTTCACTTCAGAGCTCTCCGTGGAATCAGGCTGAACCTAGATTCCAGTTAAGTTGGATTCTACATTCAGTATCTTCTCCTTCCCTTTCATGCTTCCCTCATTCTATTTCAGAGTTCTCCTGGGAGCGTGCTCCCTTAATAAATCATTTGCACAAAAATCTCCATCTGAGTCTCTGCCTCTAAGGAATTTGACCTAAGACACTTAGTGATAAAAAAAATCATGTACTTAAGGTCAGAGAGTTAATAAGTGGTACAGTTAGAATCCACCCACAGGTCTGCAGGACCCCTGTGCCCTTACCACCATACTGCACTGACTCCTTCGGAAGTTCATCTTTGTACCTTCAGGGAAGACTGCCATGGACCTTTCTGGTATGAGAATTTCTGAAATATGCCCAAAGGCAAAAAAATGTTTAAAAAACCCTGCAATAGGGGTGAGTGGCCCTTCTCTTCCTAAGATACATATCACTGACAAGCATAAGGGGGAAAAAAGATGCATAGAGGAAAAGAGACAATGGTAGCTAAGGACTGGCTCTGTGCCTTTCTTAAGAATCCAACTGTCTATTCTGTGACCTTGAACACCTCCATCTCAGATTCCTCATCTGTAAAATGGATGGAAAATACCTATGGTGAAAAGTCATGTTATAACGTCCGGTAGGTAGTAGATGCTCAGTAACTGAAGCTAATATTCTCCAAAATCACAAGTGTTGTTACCCAACTCCAAGCGTTTCCTGAGATTCAAGTCCTAGAACTCCGAACATGTTCCCCACATCTCCTGTCTTCTTTTCATGGAGACTGGTTTTTGGCACATATGATAAGTTGCTTTAATCAGTTAAGCAAAGGCTGGGGTGGGGGGTGCCAAGGAGCTGGGCGTTGAAGGGAAATCGCCTCTATAGCCTTAGTCTGAGGCATCTAGCTCTACGTAAGCATGCTAAAGGGAGATAATGCTGGTATTCACCTCTCCCAAATTATGCTATCAGAATTAAGATGATGACACATGGTTGCAGCAACATGGACGGACCTAGAGATTATCCATACTAAGTGAAGTCAGACAGAAAAGACAAACATCCTATGATATCACTTATATGTAGAATCTAAAAAAAAAAATGATACAAATGAACTTTTTTACAACACAGAAACAGATTCACAGACATTGAAAACAAACTTATGATTACCAAAGGGGAAAGAGCCGGGGAGGGATAAATTAGGAGCTTGGGATTAACAGAAACACACTACTATATATAAAATAGATAAGCAACAAGGTCTTACTGTATAGCACAGGAAACCATACTCAATATCTTATAATAGCCTATAATGGAAAAGAATCTGAAAAAGAATGCACACACACACACACACACACATATATACACATATATATGCATAAAACTGAATCCGTTTGCTGTACACCACAAACTAACACAACACTGTAAAGCAACTATACTTCAATTAAAAAAAAATGATACTTACATATGGTCCAACTGTACAGAAAGCTACAGATGTGCCTTCTTAGCATACCTCTTGCCCTTGGACATAAGAAAAGGAATGAGCATACCTCAAACTCATTAAATGCCTCTTAAATGCGTGGCTGAGTCACTGAAAAGTCACCCCTGTTATCACAGTTAATATCCCCTATGCCAAGTGCTTTATAATCATTATTCTGTTTAATCCTTACTACAGCCCTGCATTTTTTTTTTTTTTAAATACTCCTGGTCCTTTCTGGAGAAAACAGAGGCTAGAGCAGTTGACCTCAAATGTTGGCATGCAGAATCACCTGCAGGGCTTTTTAAAATCTAGATTGCTGGGCCCCATCCCCAGAGACTCTAATTCTGTAGGTTTGGAGGAATGGCCCAAGAATTTGCCATTGGACTACACTTTGAGAACCACCAGCTTAGAAGAATTACAAAATATTTCTAAGACTCTAACCCTTCAAAGAGTTTGTTTACATTCTAAAGCCTCTGCTGTTAATTATGGAAGGAAAATTCTTTCCTGGTCTTAACCTGAGATCAGTTGAACTTGGCTCCTACTGGGTCACAAGAGCCAACTGTCATCATACCCTCCCAATTTCATATTCACAGATGTCACATTGGTAGCTTGAAATCAGCTATGGTGGGAGAATTCACCCCATGGAAATTGGCAAACGCTACAAACCAGGGTTTGTTTTTTCACCCAAGAAGCCAGTTATTAAACTCTTACCAGTATATCACTGGTCAAGACGATGCCTACAGATTCCTCTGCTCTATCTCATTCCTCTCAGAAAGACTTCATCAGTAACCAAGGACCATGACTGTGGCTAAGACAGTGGCTCTATCCATATACAGGTTTCTAATACCACAGTCTCAAGTAAGTCCATTTCTTTTCTTCAGTTTTCCTTTAAAAAGGAAAGTAACCAATTTTAATGTAAAAATTTTCCCCTGTAAATCATGCGGGGCATAACCCAGCCCCACTGTCTCCACAGTGGGAGTGGCAAGCCTCTGTATGAAGTCATCTCATGCATCCTTTGCCTTCCTTTATATTTCTAACAAATATTTTTGAGACCCTGCTCTCTGCCAGGCACTGGATTAGGCAAAGGGGAGAAGACAGTGGTGGGCTGTGGCTTTGTGAATCAAATAGTCTCATGTGGGCTTGAGGAAGAATAATTCCAAATTTTCAGAGAGAAGAGAATCTAAAAGAAACCTTTATCTGAGAATTCTGATTAGAGCTCAGATTTTTAATGGGTAATACAGTCAAATACGTGGTACAAAATTCTAAAAGTACAAAAGGATATACAGTAAAATATACATCTCCCTCCCATTTTTGTCTTCCAAGCACCCAGGTCCCCCCTTCTGGAAGAAAACGCTCTTTTCATTTTGTGTGTGTGTATTCAAAGATATTTTATGCACATAAAAACAAATACATTTTTTTCTTTTTTAACACTGATAACTCACAACACAAATTGTTCTGCACCCTGCATTTTTTTTCATAACAATACATCTTGGATACTATTCACAGCAATGAATAAAGATCTGCCTCATCCTCTTAAACTACTGCATAATACTGTGTATTATGGTGTACCATAATATATTTATTTAGTCCCCTATTGATAGGCATTCAGAATTGTTTCCAACCTTTTGCAGTTACAGATAGTGCCACAATGAATAACTTTGTGCGTTCAACAATTCACTCCTGGGTGGGTATTTCCGTAGGATAAATTTCAAGAAGTAGAGCTCAAGGTCAAAGGACATTTGCCATTTTAGTAGCTAGTACCAAATTGTCTCCCAAACTGTACCAATTTATGCGGTCACTAATGATTTATGAGAGTTCCATATTCTTCACGTCTTTTCAACTAATTATTAAACATTAAGGCGTTTGCTAATCTGGGAAGTGAAAATTACCTTATCATAGTTTTAATATGCATCTTTATTATTACAGATGAGGTTGTGTGGCTATTTATGTATGCAGGATAAATTTGATTAATTTGCTTCTTAGAGAACTATCTGATCATATCTTTGGTTCATTTTTCTATGGGTTTCTGGCCTATCCTTATTGATATGTAAGCACTCTTTATATATTATAGAAATGTCCCCTTTATCTGATATAAATTGCAATTTTTTTCCCAAATGGTTATTATAAATCAAGAAAAACCAGTTACCACAGGAACTTTCTTAGCCAGAAACTACCTCCTATACTTAAATATGTTTGAAATGAGTGTCCAGAAGCCACAGATAATATTAAAAGTATCTGTCTCCATGCTAACAATAGTTCTCTAAAATCGTGGCTAAACGCAAAAGCTCTGACCAGAGCACTTGACAGTAACATGTAGAATCTCACTTCTGAACTAATAAGGAAAAGAATCTCAGAATGCTAGACCATGAAAAGCGATAGAGAGGGACCAGCTTTGGCCCACTGTCTCAGGAGTGTCAGAATGGATTGCTAGGATAGTCTTGAGAAATTTTCTCACTTGTTTATTTTCAAATGTCTTCAAGAGCCCACGAGGAAATCCTAGATAAGAGCAGACAGGGTTAGAGATGGCGACTCCACTAGCCAGGGGGGCTCCTGGGGGTCTTTACAAACACTGCCTGCCCCCATCCCCCAACCCTGTCGTCCTAAAGATATCTGCAAACTGGAAAAGCAGACGGCATGAATTATCTCCACATATGATCCTGGATGTCTGGGCTTAGTTTTGATGGCAGCTTTATGATTCAACAAATATGTCTCTCACAAATAAGCAAGTCCCTGCTTCGGCCCAGGTTTGCCAGCCTGAGCTAATGCCAGTGCTGTCTGGACTGCCCCTCCCCACAAGCTAAGGTTTTCTTAAGCACTGTTTTCAGGAGATGGGGGTTGCTCTTGTTTTATTTCTGATAATCAAGTTTTACAAAGATTTCTGGCTAAGAAAACACCATATAAGCCTCTAAATCCTAAGGAGGCTCAGTAGCAATTTTAAGGGGAGAAGATAAAGCTCTCAACGGGCGCAGATGTCCTGCGGCTCAGATCTTCAGCACAGTGTGAAATCCACAATTCAGGGGGCTAAGAAATGGAACACTCCAGTCTCTTTGGAAAGTGGCCATGAGACATCTTCTGGAAAAACTGGCTACCAAGCCCCTAGCTGCTATGGAGAACATCTAAAAGCGTACTCATTGATCTACAATTTCATGGTTCTCCTTGCACCCTGCCACAAAGCAACAGCCTCAGCAATGCAGATGGAAATGAATGATAGGCTGAGCTTATGAAGTGCAACAGCCAAGATATAACTTAAGAGGAGCTTGGCACCCCAAAGGCAAGCGTAACTCTCAATTTCGTGAAGACATGGCTGTGTTTCCTGCTTCTTTTTCTTCTCCCATGGTTCCTCCCACAAGGCTTAGCACACAGTAGGTGTTCAATGGGCCCTCCCATAAAATTCCCAAGATGGTTCCAGGAAAATTTTCCTTTTTCCTGTGCTCCCAACCATGTCCTACACACTCCTTAAGTCCCATCACAGTTAGCTTATCTTCCAAGAAGCCTTCCTGGCTGTTTAGTTCAGTCCTCATTGATCTCTCTGTGTGCTCTTCCCACTTTTTGGACCACTTTATGTAAGTTCACTTTGTGTAAGAACTGACTTCTTTATTCGTGTGTGGATCTTGACATCACAGCTACATAAGAAGCTCCTTGAGTAAAAGAATATTTATATTCCTATGTTCCTGGCAGCAGGTAGAAAAAAACTTTTTGCTTTCTCTGTTCCAGCATTCTCATGCTGTTCCATCTGCCTGACACATGTCTTTCCCTCATCTTTATCTCTCAAGCCTCAGCTTAGCAACGTCTTCCATTAGGAGACCCTGTATTTATCTCTATGACTCTATCGTGATTACTACAAGAGTGACTGGACTATCTCTGTATCGGTGAATGATTGCTTCCCACAAATACTCCCTAAACTTCAGTAACTTCAAACATGAGTTCATGGGCTGTGCCCAGTTATGCATGCTTATGCATCTGTGGTCAGCTGTGTGGGCACTAGCTGGTCCAGGATGGTCTTAACTGGGCTGACTTGGCTCTGGTCCATGTGTGTATGGTCTCCATCCTCCAGCAGGCTAGCTTCAGCTTGTTCACAAAGCAGTCATGCCAGGATCTGAGAGAGAGAGAAAGGGGGTGGGGATGGACAAGGCCACCTGAGGTCTAGGCTGAGAACTGGCACAAGGTTACTTTTGCCACATTCTATTGGTCAAATCAAGTCACAAGGCTAGCCCAGATTTAAGAGTGAGAAAAAGGACTGCTCTTGCTAAGAGCTGCTGCAAAGTCACGTGATAAAGGGGTGTGATACAGAGACAGGTGAAGAAGTGGGGCTATATTTACATTCAATCTTCAATGGTCTCTCCCACCTGACTATGAACTTGACCAGTACAATGTTCATTGTTATCTTTCCAGCCCCCAGGACAAGACTGGCACAGAGCAGTCTTATTTTTTAGATGACTATATGAATTAATTAACAGTGAAAAACGTTAGCTGAAAGTAAAGGAGGAATGAAAACTCTCGTGATTGAGCATCTATGAATAGCTCAGGGTTTTATTTAATCCTCCTAATTTATTTCATGGGTTCCAGAAGCAGAGTCTCAGGACTATTGTGTCATTGGCATTGTCTTCTTTTAACTCTGGCTTTTTGTATGCCAGGCACTATTCTATGTGTTTTTTAGGAATCAGTCAATAAATTGTTACACAAATGCTATGAAGTAGATACTGTTTTTGCCACTATGTCCCAATTTTATAGATGAGGAAACTAAGGCACAGAGAGAGTAAGCAACCACCACAACTTCACAGCTCAAAAAAGCATGAACCCATCCAGTCTGGCTCCAGAGTCAACTTTCTCAGTCACTACATTACTCTGTATCTCAAGACATGTGGTTCATACCATTGTTCCCCATCTTAGCTACTAGACAAGTTCCCTACTTCACTAGAGTTTACCAATACAGTGGCCCCATGAGACTAGATTTAAATGAACTAAATTTTTTTTTTTTTTGCGGTACGCGGGCCTCTCACTGCTGTGGCCTCTCCCGTTGCGGAGCACAGGCTCCAGACATGCAGGCTCAGCAGCCATGGCTCACGGGCCTAGCCGCTCAGCGGTATGTGGGATCCTCCCAGACCGGGGCACGAACCCGTGTCCCCTGCATCGGCAGGCAGACTCTCAACCACTGCGCCACCAGGGAAGCCCAAATTAAAATTTAATAGAAGTAAAGGTTTAGTCCCTCAGTCACACTAGCCACATTTCATGGGCTCAGTAGTCCCAGGTGACTAATGTCTACTGACCAGGACAATGCAGGTATCACCTCCATCATCACAGAAAGTTCTATTGGACAGCACTGCTCAAGATTATTCCATGCTCAGAGAATTTCCCTGAGGTCACAAGGAGAAATAAACCTGAAGAAGATGCAATTAAGATCAAGACAGGATGTGCTGTCATATGGCCATTTACCAGCTATGTGGGAAATTGGCATCTTGAGTCCTGGGGCCCTTGAAAGTAAATATGAGCATGAGGGGCCATGGAAACACCACAGGTTGTTTCTCTAGTGAATATTACTTGGGTTTGCTAGTTTGTTAAAATGCAGAATTCACGCAAGTGCAAAAAATAAACAGTTTTCCTGAACCTACGCAATTTGATGTCTTAATAGTCCTCCACCCTTATTCCCAATTTTCTCAAATGTAAACCTATATACACCCAAGGTAGAAAGGTACACATTTTCTGAATACGGCAAAGTGCTACACGGGGTGGGGTGTTTGTGGGGGGGTGTCGGCAGAACACAGAGAAGGCCAGTGAGAAACCTTCTCTAGGTGAGGAGTGGAAATAGCTAGAGGGCAAGATTGGAGGGAACTTTCAGAACACCTAACACGCATAACTACAGACCTGGCCAACCCCTCTTGCTTCTTTAAATTTCACTTTAAATTTGATATTTTAAATAATTCTAAACAGCTGAGGAAATTTCAACTGTGCTCTATAAATACTGCTGTTTTTTCTTCACTCATCTGTTTTATACCCTTTTATTTAAATCTTATGGTCTGCTTTGCAAATTTGATTAGGGTTTTCCTGAACGCCTACTTGGCACTGAAACTTGATAACAACAGTTGAAACTCAGAAGGTTGCTTTACTTTGAGCCTCTATTTACAACTTCCCACCAACATTTCGAGAGCAAGTGCCACCTAGCCAACAGATGACTTTTTTCTGCCTCCGGGCATTTCCTAAACTATTGAGGAATTACAGTGAGAGTTCTTGAGGCCATCCTTGAAGAGGATCCTTTCCGTGCCTCAAAAATCAATCCTTCATGTTTTGAAAAAATAAAGAAAAATCAGTACAAAGGACATGCCATAGTATAGGGATTGACTTCAGCGTTACCCTCCTTAAAGTCTGCTAATAAAAAGTGCCCTATTTTTTATGGTTTGCAAAACATGATGAGTTTGCAAAAAATAAACCTCAACCTACTAATGGTGGATAGTTTAATAATCTCACATATTCCTTTACTGCAATTCAGCCCCTTGCCTTTCCACTTTCTCTTAGGAGATAATTAGACCTGAACTCAGATGGCAAGAATGTAAAATCTCTTTAGAAAAAAGAATGGAATCTATGGAGGAAGATGCACTACTAATGTTAAGACACTGCTCAAATGCGCTTGAGCAGGTTTAGAAAGTTTTTGTGGTTAGATTTCCCACCTTTCCCACCAGGATGGTCATTTAATGCCTGTCATATTTTCACTAAATACTATAAGCCCTGTACACCCAGGCACATCTGCAATCTCAGCTTTATCAGAAAAGCTTGAGAGGAATATGATCAGTGGCAAAGATTAAGGGGGCTTTGCAAACAGAGGAAGGCATGTTCCATGTTAATTGCTAATCGGTTTCAGCCAATATGGCACCGTGACAAGGCAGCAGGCCTTATCTAACAAGAAGGGGATAGTCCTGCTTTTCTGGGGTACAATATGTCTAAACAGAAGAATCACCCAACAACCCCAGGTGACTAATTTCTCTATAAATATATTATTGACGTAATAGAGGCCTTTTTAATGGGATTATAACTACCCAGACAGCTGCTCTGCTAGTCGAGGAGAACATGGTTGACAAAATGACTTAAAGGAAAGAATAGAGGAAAATAGCAAATCTCCAGGCAGGCACACTTAAATGACCTCATTGCTTCAAAATAATAGGATCACATCGCAGATATGAAAGGAAAAGCCAGTACGCTTAAAGCAATCGCTTTTTCCATGCTCTTCACCGTTTCTCTCCCACTGCTCAACTGAGAAGCCCCCACTTCCCTTGTGCCAGAAGCAGGCCTTCCAAAGCAAAGGCCACATTGTCTATTACAGTGTTCTTTAAAGGAATTATGTTTGGATTTAAAAGTGCTCTAAAATGGATATGTTTTTTGCCTACACAGCCAGGCTAACTTTTATAATTTACATGAAATTCTTTCCAAGTTTTACTCAAAAAAAGCAATTCTCCCAGATGCCCAGTCTTCAGGAAAAAAAAAAAAAGCATATAAAGAACTAATCAAGGAAAAGAAAAATTGTCTTAAAAATTACTTCCACAATTAAACCTCACTTGGATTTAAAAATAAGAGCATTAAATAAAATGGTAGTATCTCTTTATTGCTGCCCATTAAGAAAAAACAATGAAAAATAAATGTGGTATTATATACATTCTCTTAAGGTTCATAGAAAGAGTAAAGTTGCTCCCCATTATCCACAGGGATATGCTCCAAGACCCACAGTGGATGCTTGAAACCATGGATAGTACCATACCCTACATATACTATGTTTTTTCCTATATATACATTCCTATGATGAAGTTTAATTTCTAAATTAGGCACATTGAGATTAACAACAAAAATAATAAAAATAAAACAATTATAACAATATAATGTAATAACAGTTGTGTGAATGTTATCTCTTTCTCAGAATATCTTATTATACTGTAGTCACCCTTCTTGTCATGATGTGAGATGACAAAATGCCTCCAGGATGAGATAAAGAGGGGTGAATGACGTAGGCATTGTGGCCTAGCATTAGGCTACTACTGACCTACCGACAACATGTCAGAAGAAGGATCATCTGCTTCTGGTGATTCTGGGTCATGAGCCGAGCCGTACTGCAGGTGGCTGGATACCAGGAGCAGACTACGTCCATGGCTGGGGACCCCAGGCAGGGCCAAGCCAGATGGAGCGAGATTTCATCATGATTCTCAGAACTGAGGACAATTTAAAACTTATGAATTGTTTATATCTGGAATTTTCTATTTAATATTTCAGACTGCTACTGACCGTGGGTGTTAGTGAAACCAGGGAAAGTGAAACCACAAATAAGGGAGGACTACTGTAACCTTAGATGAGTCTTGAGAAAACACAGAGCCAAATTCATGACTTACAGTTCTTTATAGTTATTCACTGTGTCTAGTGACTTAAACATATAAGGCACTTAAACATTCATTCATTGGGTAACTAGAAATTCAATGGAGAATGAAAGAACATTCCTGCGCTTAGGTTCTAGTTTGGGCATTGGGACCCCATGGAACAAAGTCTGAGATGGGGATCCTTGAGCATGTGGTTTATAAGGGAGGACCCTCAGGTGAAACCTGTAAGACAGTGGTAGGTGCAGCACAGGGCAGAGGAAGGAGCTCCAGAAGGATATGGTTTCAACTGATCCCATAGAGAACTCTGGATGTGAGAAGCATCACCCCACCAAACCACCAATCCTCTCTTTATTCCTCCAAAGTTATTTAAAGTAATAAAGTAATCAAACCTTAAAATCTCAAAGGCTATGGGCTTCCCTGGTGGCGCAGTGGTTGAGAGTCCGCCTGCTGATGCAGGGGACACGGGTTCGTGCCCCGGTCCGGGAAGATCCCACATGCTGCGGAGCGGCTGGGCCTGTGAGCCATGGCCGCTGAGCCTGTGCGTCCGGAGCCTGTGCTCCGCAATGGGAGAGGCCACGACAGTAAGAGGCCCACGTACCACAAAAAAAAAAAAAAAATCTCAAAGGCTTAACAAAATAGCAGTTTTGTTTTGGCCCATATAATTTGGTTAATGCAGGTTTTCCTGATCACGTAGCTCTTCTTCAAGCCCTGATCCAGCGACCTAGGCTCCTATGTTGTTGCTTCACCAGAGTCTTCAAACACACGGCTTCCATGGTGGAAAGAAAAGAGATGGAAACCCCACAAAGGACATCCCCCGGGAGATTTTCAGGGCCTGGAAGGAGCACACGTTGCTCCCACCCACATCCTGCTGACCAGAATTCAGTCAACAGCCTAACTAAATTGCAAGGGAGGCTGGGAAATGTACTTCAGTTATGGGCCGGGAAGAAGCACATTTGGGGAACATCTAGGCAGTCTCTACCACTGCTCTCTGACTCTGTGCTCCAAGAAGGCCACAAGAACAGACATGCCAGTGCCAACACAATAGAGGAGACTTTGAGCTTTTATGATCGCTCACCTGCACCATGAAAGGGAATCCATTGCTCACAGGCCTCTCCACTGGCCCAGCAGTTAGGGAGAGGGCAGAAGAATAGGAATGGGGAGGAGGAAGGGCCTGGTGTGTCTGCACAGAGCTGGTCCTCTAATTCCCATTTCTTGCAGCTGAAACAATACACCTTCCAGCCCTTTGGACAATTAGCTAGTGTGGGGCAGTAGTACCTACACTGGGCTAAGCACCTGAGCCATGGGGGCCTGACTTTGATGAGTCCCAAGCCTTTGCATAAGGCTTGGTGACTCACATGTCCACTCTATGCCTCAGTTTCCTCATCTGCTGAATGGGACAAAGATACAGTGATGTCTAGTCTACACCTCACACTGGAATTCTCTAGAGGGCAAGTAAGAAAACAAAGTCTCGGAGAATTTAAGAGCTATAGCCAAAGTCCCAATAACCGATTAATGACTTGAGTAATTCTAACTCATATTGTTCAACTCCTACCTTGGGACCCTTCACTGTACTGCAATACCTCTCATATCAAATGTGAAAGCTTATGGATAAGTATAAATAATGGCCTAAATGTAAGGTAGAATCATTCCTATTGCACACATTTGGGTTACCACTTTTCAGAAGGACATTTGGGATCTACAAAGGAAAATTCCCCAATCAACCTACAAATCTAATTGTATCGTCAGGCACTACCAGCTCCCAGAACATCACGATAAAGCCATTAGCTTATTCACCAGAGAATGCTGGTTTCCTATCAAGAAAAGAAACACCTCTTCCAAAGGAACGTTTATAAGCTGAAGCAACTATATGACAAGAAGAAGGACCATAATAAAAGCAGAATGAACTGGAAATCTTGCATGGAAGCCCTGAGATAGCTTGCCCCAGTGGTTCTCAGTCTAGGTACCCATCAGCATCACATGGGGGAACTTTTTAAATATGCTGATGCCTGAGCCCCACTCCAGGTGAAGCAAACCAAAATCTTTAGGGTGGGGTCCAGGCATCCGTGCTTTATATAGTTTCCTAAGCAATTCTACTATGCAGCCAAATTTGAGAGCCACTGGTTCTCGCCTTTGTATCTTCATAATGTCTTACTGGAGAGTGAGGGTCCCTTGAAAGGACATGCAGGGAGGCACATAAGAAGTCTGAGCTGATAATGATGAGAAAAGCCTCCATGTGCTTCCTCCTGCCATGGCCCACCTGCTGGAGTCATTCCTGAAGTCATTCGTGGCAAGCCTAGAAACTGTTTCCGAGCAGCCATCACCAACCTAAGGAGGTTCTTCAGACGAGAAACTGGTGCTCAAGGACATCGCTGATGACAGTGACTGGGAGACAAGTTCACAAGGTAAGATAAGAATAACCCCCACTAAGTGAGGGCTTACTATCTCCTAAGCACTGGGCAAAGGGCTTCACTTGCATTACTTCATTTAACCCTCATGATACCTCTGTGAAGTATGTATTGTGACACCCATTTTACAGGAGGGAAAACTGAGGCTGAAAACAATGAAATAACCTGCCTCAGCCACCCAACTAATAAGTACTAGAGCCTGGTTTCAAATCTTCACTACCCACTTTCAAAGTCCTTGCAGTTAACCAAAAATGACAGCCAGATGTAGGGGCCCACACAGTTTCTTGACCCCAATCACCCTTCAGAGTTGGAATCCTATAAAGGACTGACAGGAAAAAGTTTAAGACTTGTTTTAGATAAAAACCTCCTGGGATTGTAAAGGCCAAATACAGCAAATATCCATAACATCAGAAAACTGAAAGTAAAACTGTAACAGGGTCCTTAAAAAGCTAATTGTAGTCATTCTTCTGGTCCACTCATACCCAAAGTTATCAGCCCTTTTAAAAGTCTATGTAGGGCTTCCCTGGTGGCGCAGTGGTTGAGAGTCCGCCTGTCGATGCAGGGGACACTGGTTTGTGCCCTGGTCTGGGAAGATCCCACATGCCGTGGAGCAGCTGGGCCCATGAGCCATGGCCGCTAAGCCTGCGCATCCGGAGCCTGTGCTCTGCAACGGGAGAGGCCACAACAGTGAGAGGCCCACGTACCGCAAAAAAAAAAATAGTCTATGTAACATATGGAGGAAGAACATAGTAGGAATTTTTTCTTTCTTTTTTTTTTTTTTTTTTTTTTCCAATAAGACAGTGGAAATAATAGGCCCAGAGCCGACCTTGGCAAAAAAGACATATATAGCTTCTGGCTCAGGGAATTAAAGCTGCATAGAAGAAGGCAGGACATTCTAGGTCCAAGAGGCATTTTTCTTTTTTATTAAAAAAAAAAAAAGACTCAAAATATTGGGTTCTTTCTATGGAGAAAAGGGAAAGTCCCATGTGTTTGAAGGAGAGCTGACTTGATCTACACTCATCTGTGGAGACCTTATTATTCAGGGATCTCAGGGACTAAGTGGTTTAAACTCTAACAAACCAAACTAACTACATGAATATGTATTTTAATTAACTATATATGAGCCAACCTCGTGTAGCAGACGGGTTGCAAAAATGGCCTCAATGCTTCGCCTCTCCCTAAATCTCTGCTCTTGGCTGCATAATAGTGCAATGCCCACCTCTAATCCCCGGACTCAGCCACGTAGTTTGTTCTGATCAATTAAACACCAGCAGAGGTGATGTGAGAAGCTTGAAATGTGCGTGCATGGTTTCCACTTAGTCTCTTGCTCCTCTGTCTCACAGGCAAGCACGCCCTGGCTAGACAGACTTGTGGGGCAGACCCCACTAGTCCCAGTCAAGATCTCAGACATGTGAGGGAGTCCAGCCAAGACCAGCAAAGCTAGCTAGCCAAATGGAAACTGATAACAGGCACAGGAGGAAGTCCTACCAAGCTCAGCTCAGAGCAGCAGGACCCCCAGCCAAACCACAGATGTGGGAACAAAAGTGTTTGCTGTCATATGCATCTCAGGCTTTGTGACTACTTGTTATGCTGCACTGTTGTGGCAATAGATAACGGATACAACAAGTAACAAAAACTATATTTGGTGACAATTTCTAGATACTCTACAAATATTACCACTGTTATAAATTTTCAATAAAAGGTATGCCCCTTCACACATGCACACACAATTTCCCTCAGGCCTGATTCTCTCCCACCTCTTGAGTTATGTTAAGTATCAAAAACTTTCCTTTGTGTCTTCTGGCTATTCAGCTATCACTCAAAGCCACACCTACCTGAAGGTAGTATAGGCAATATTCCAGGGGCTACAGTTGCCTTGAGCTTTAATTTATATCCCTTTTTTCTCCATGCAACTGGAAACTGAGCTTTTTCATAGTACCAGAGACACTCAATAAATATTACTTGAATGAATAAATAAATACATGAATAAAGTAAAAAGGTAAGATTCACCTTAAGTGGGAGTAAACTCAAAGTATCTATTGGTTTCTTTTGGTTGCAAGTGACAGAAACCCCAAGTGAAACTGGCTTCAGCAAAAACAGGTATTTAACTGGCTAATGTAACTGAAACATTCCATGGGTGGCTGAATCCAAGAATTCAAACAATGCCACCCCATCAGGACCTGGTTTCTCCTTGGATCTTGGCCCTGCTTTCCACTGTCTGTTTCTTTCTCAAGTTCTGAGTGGTACAGTCTTACATCCTTCCAGTGGAAAAGAGAAGGAAATCACTCCCCAACAGTCCCAGAAAAGCCGTGACTGGGTCTCCTTGACTCTAACTGTATCACATACTCACCCCGAGCCAATCACTTTGGTAGGGGAAATGCAATGTCCTATTCAGTCAGGCCTGGAGAACACAGGAGGTGGGAGAAGGGAATGGGGGGGTAACTCTGATGAAAGAAAGAAAGGGTGTGGGGTCAAAAAGAAAAACTCAGGATTAGAGTAAATGGATGCTGCCTCTACTCAGATGCCAAGTCAACAGACTAAATTTTTAAAAAGCGTGTATGAAGTTACAACACACACTGTATCTGACCCCCTTGTGCCTTACCTACAGTCTCTCTACCTTTTCACTATAGCACTGCTGCAGCAACCACGTGCAAGTGACAGAACCTGACATCACACCTCAACTGCATTGCGTACCTCTCACTTTCTGTCCTGGGGCTTTCTCCACCACAGCCCCGAGGGATGCCAGCAGGAATCCAACCATCCATTCTGATACAAGTGCAAGCCTGAAGTGTGAGGGAATTAACAACCCATGAGGCATTCTTGACAATGAGGGATGGAAACCAGTGGATAAATAATCTCTTCTTCTCAGAAGACAATCCTACATGGCTTCTGATGGGTCTGGACTGAGCCCCAGTTGTCCACAGCAAAAACCAGCTCAATAATGTGCCATGATACTGGCTTTCTCCCTCCTTTTGTCACTCTCCCCAGTCTCCCATTCCCGCTCCCTGGGATCATTTCCCAAAATAACCTATCCGCACACAAATCCTTGCTTCAGGCTCTGCTTTTCAGCAGACTCTAGGCTAATGCATGTACATACACACACAGACAGACAGACAGACACACATGCACACACACACACACACACCCTCAACCATCTGCAGGAGGCTAACAAAACACAACAAACTATGCCTTTCACTCTTCCTTGAGCTTCACATCCCTTTATCCCATCTACATATTTTTCTTCCCATCTTCAGATGGACCTCAATAGCTACACTACATGGCTCTATAAGAAAAGAAAACCTACTTGAAAATTCCCCCTACCCCCAAAATTCTCTACATCCTGAGAAGGGTCCTCTCTCTAATCAAGTACAAAGTATCAGGGCTGTTAAACAGGAAACAGCAATGGGAGAAGACGACCAGGAAATGGGAAGAAAAGATGATGTGTGACTTGGGCCTTCAAAGGCAAATAGGATTTCCATATGCAAAGAAGTGATGTGAGGACCTCCTGGTTGACACCCGGAATGTGGAAGCCACGCTGAGAAGCATGTCTGTCTCCCTGAAAAGCAGAGGTAACGTCAGCTCAAGACACCACCACTGCGCTTCTGGGATACCTAGAGTTGCCACAAATAAGTAGAAATGGTATCTAACCCACAAAGCAAAGCAAACATTACTTTTCCAAAAATTGCAGTACAAAGATCAAGATAAATTTAACATCTATAACACATATAACACAGATCAATATTTTTTAAAGCACAAAGATTCCACAGCTATGTGAGCAAAGGATGAAAACAGATGATTTACTTGAGAAGAGTCAGAGTTGGGTAACAAAGGGGGAACTAGACAACTGTGTTAGTCAAAGATATGCAAATTAAACAAGATGCCATTTTTCTATGAAAATAACCATAACCAAGGGACTTCTCTGGTGGCACAGTGGTTAGGAATCCACCTGCCAATGCAGGGGACATGGGTTCAAGCCCTGGTCCAGGAAGATCCCACATGCCACGGAGCAGCTAAGCCCATGCACCACAACTATTGAGCCTGTGCTCTAGAGCCTGTGAGCCACAACTACTGAGCCCATGCACCACAGCTACTGAAACCCACACACCTAGAGCCCGTGCTCCACAACAAGAGAAGCCACTGCAATGAGAAGCCCACGCACCACAACGAAGAGTAGCCCCCACTCGCCGCAACTAGAGAAAGCCCACGCACAGCAACGAAGACCCAACGCAGTCAAAAAATAAATGAATGAATGAATAAATAAATTTTTTTAAAAAGAAAATAACCATAACCAAGAGTGGTAGCCTATATGTCACTAGTGAGACTGTAAATTGAATGCTGTTTTGGAAAGCCATTGACAATATTATCAAGAGCCTGAAATCTTTTTATCACCTCTGATCACAAAATTTCATCTTTGGGAATCTATAGTAAGAAAGTAATCCTGGACACAGAAAAAAACACCCTGAATTTATGATTTTCATACCCATTTGCAGCATTATAATAGCAAAAAAAATAGGGAACATTATCTTCTAATAAAAGAATGCTAAAGCAAATTACAGCCTGTTAATTCTCTATATTATGTAACAATTTAACTGATATTTATCAAAGATTTACAATATTATACTTAACATCATATGAAATAAAAAATCAGAAAACAAAATTATACATGCAATGTAATCAAATTATGTAGAAAGAATAGCAATGCATGCATAAAATTTGAAGAAATAAACACTAAAATGTTAACAGGCATTTTCTTTGAATAATGGTACCACACTTTTCTATATTTTAAAATGTTCTACAATTATATACCTAATGGGAAAATGTAACTTTTATTATTTATTTCAAAAAACAGATTATTGGTTAAAAATTGTATCTATATGGTGAAGACAAAAACCACATAAAAATATACCTACCTGCAGACAAGTACTAGGAAAAACACAGAAATACGAACAGTTGTTGCACTTAGATCCGAGGACCAGAGCAGTTTTTATTTCCACTATGATTCTCATAACAACACTGTTTGCAAACCCCATACACATTTGAAGTGCATGCAAAGCAATGTGTTGTTTCTGCCCCCGTACACATATGAAGAGACAATGCTGAGGTTGATTTGAAGATGGCTGGCCCCTCTGCTCCACAGGGATGGGCAGAAATCGATGCCAAGGCAAGAATCAAGTCATGGCCCTGGGAATCGTGGGGAGTAAATGCTCACGAATGTAAAATCCAGCAGGTCTTCCCCCAACTCTGAATTAAGGATGGTTCAGGGCATTAGGAGCTTCATCCCTGATCACGCTCCAAAAATTTTAATGCATGGGCTTCTTGACTATCAGAACCTATTACATTGACAGATCCCTGAAGAAGCAAAACTGAGGGAGAAAAGTCCCAGTGCATATAAACACATTCATGTGTATAAACATTCGTGGTCTCAAATAATGGGGTCAAATGCATTTGACCACAGTAAGGACATGACCATCTTAGAAAGTACCCAGCTTCCTACCTTTGGACCCAGCTGAATAGTAGTAGCTACTTGCAATTTCTGGATAACAAACAAAGTTCAAGCACTAGACTCCAACGTGAAGGGCTTGAGGGAAAGGAGCTCGGGCTAAGCCAAACTGCCATTCCATTTACCGAAAGCTTCAAAATGTTACCAACTCTGTTTGAAATGCGTCAGCGACGGTTCATTTTTTTCCTTTTATCAAAACACATTTAGACTGTGGTGAATGACAGCATAAATCTTAAATAGAAAAGATACAGGAAAAAAAGACCACCCGGGTAGAACATAACTGTAAATGTGTCCATAAAACTATATTTGAATTCTGATCTATACACAGAAATGCATTTAACCTTCCCAGCAAGATGCTTTCACCAACTTCCAAAGAAAGTGTTACCAATTAAGCTAAAGAAACTTTAAGAGTCAATTTTAATTACACCGAGAGATGCTCCAATCACTTCCCAGCTCCAGTTGAAGTTTTTACTAGAGATGGCTGGAACCAATTTACGTGCTTTTATGTTGCGTCTAGACTTTAATAAGCAGTTTAAGCACGAAGCAAGCTGAAGCCAGCATCAAGCAGGCTGCAGTGTACACAGCACACAGAAATACAATAGCCCTCAGGTCCCCTCCCAGGCCCTTCTTGCTGCTATCAGAGAATCTCTCTCACCATGTGGTTTCAAAAGCAACAGGATCCAGGCTTTGTGATAAGATTCACAACCCTTTTCTTTAACCTAGTTCAAGTTTTTCTCTGCCACCTCAATCCCAAAGGCCTCCTAAGATCATTCACTCTAGCCTTTCTCTTGTTTTTAAGAATAACTGGGGGAAATGGAGGTAAGTGACTTGGAAACAGGTGCGCCTGAAAGGACAGAGCATCTGGAGGTGGGAGTCCAGGTGCTGTTACCTACTAGCGAGTGAACTTCAGGAAGTCACGTGGCCTCTCTGAGCCTCCATTTCCACATCTGTAAAATGGGAACGCTACATCGAAGGTTTTGTGTAGATGAAACACAGTACTCTCCGCAGTTGGCTGAAGCAAGGAATCCTGTACCGGTGATCTATTTAAGGAAGTGCTGTCAAGAGAAATGGGGAGGGGGGTCACTGGGCAGAAAAGGGGAAGAAGCTGAGCAAGGTTGAAGGGTCCCACAAATTCCCAGCCTCTGCCTGGTCCCATGGAGCTCTAGAGCATACTTATAGCTCACAGTCTGTCCTGCATTAAGGTGAAGGAGCTGGGCTTTCCTAGTCCCACCCCAGTCAGCCTTGGCTACAGACAGTCAGGCTGGGGCTGGCAGGGAATGTAAACTCCCAGGCCCGCATGGCTCTCGGTGTGGGTGAGGCAGCTCCAAGTGCACAGAGGAAACCTTCTGATGGTCAGAGGTTCAAGCGGTTGGCAGAAGCTGGCACAGGAGCACCCGGCAGGCAAAAGGGATCTGGGCAGGACATGACTGCATCCAACTTTGCAAACAGTGTTGCGAAAACATCATAACAATAGCGGCTACTACAACAACAATCAATAATACTTAACTTTTTTGAGGATTAGGTATCCCTCATGAAGAACTTTACATGCATTAGCTAACAACAAAGTATGTTCGGTTATTACGACCATCGTATAGTTGGGGAAAACTGAGGCTAAGAAGGATAAAGGAAACTGCTCACACACACCCCTAGAGGTAGTAAAGCTGGGTTGAGCACCTTGTTCCTGTAATTCCAGAGGCCAGAGCCCAAGTTCCTAACTACTATACTATTGCTATCTATGAAACCTATAAATTAAGAGCCAAATGGCAACCACCTTCACATAGTCTGAGCACATAACGGGAAGGCACACAACTGGCAGGTTTCAGACAACTGAGTGAAATAAAATTCCAAACAAAATCCTTTGACAAGGCTTAGGTAGCCCACAGGCAGACTGAGACTCCTGAATGCTCCTCATACTTGTCTTTTTTTTTTTTTTTTTTTGCGTTACGCGGGCCTCTCACTGTTGTGGCCTCTCCCATTGTGGAGCACAGGCTCCGGACGCGCAGGCTCAGCGGCCATGGCTCACGGGCCCAGCCACTCCGCGGCATGTGGGATCTTCCCGGACCGGGACACGAACCCGTGTCCCCTGCATCAGCAGGCGGACTCTCAACCACTGTGCCACCAGGGAAGCCCACCTGTCTTATTTTTCTCATTAATATCAGAGGTTCCATAGAGAATCTGGCCAACATCTACTTAGGTTAAATGTTTAAGTCTTTGGGGCCCATATTTCCAATATTTACTATATAGGGTGGTAACTTATAGAAGAGAGAAGATAATCTCCTGGTTCCATGAGCATCACACACATTAACTGGCAAGGGTAATGTGAAAGTTGTTCGGTGCATCTGCTCTGCCTGGGTCTTATAACCTTCGAGAGGTATGAAGCAGGCTGCTGAGCTTAGTGGGATTGCCTTCTCTTCATCAGACACTGACCAAGTGACCACAGATATCTTCGATCATTACTGTATGTCACATAATTGCTCTCAGACAAAAACAATCTTGTTTACTACTAATATCTACCATTTGTGGACATATTTTCAGGGATTTCTCTACAAGAGTGTGAAGGTGTCAGTGATAAGTTTTAGACTGAACCAAATGAAACTGCCATTCTTGTCGTTTAAAAACAGATGAATATTAGCAGGTTCACATGGTTCAACCCTATAGGTCACTGAGAGGAAAAAAACCAAAAAAACAGAAAACCTAAAGAGGCGTCTTTCGTAAACCTTCATGGTCCTTTCAAATGGCTGAATGATGTGTAACGTGAGTAAACAGGCAGCGTTGTTTGTTAAAATCCACTGCTGTCTTTCACCAGAGCCATGGATAAATGACAGTGAATAACCAAAACTGGCAGCAGATCGCCTGGAAACTCTGAGCCAACCAGACTCTTTAGCCAAGCAAGGAGAAAAAGAGATTGACTTGAGTTTCCTCTAACTGGCCTCAAGGAGGTGGTTGAAATTGATGGGTAAGTAGACCAAAGGAAGGTGGTGGAAAGAAAAAAAGAAAGAAATCATAAGCCTGGGTAACTTTCAGGCTGGATGACAAATGCTGCATGTACACGTTGGCCTCCAATCCCCTCCCCCTCATGCCTGCAGCTTACTATGAGTTATACATATCATAAAAAAGATATATTTCAGCTAATCTGTATAACTGTGAAACTTGAAAACTCAAGATTTAAAATGCAAAATCAGAACTGTTCTGCTCTATCACTCCCGAGAGCTATAATCACTAAACCTTGGGTCTGAAAGTAACAGACAACATCCAGGGGATGGCAGATGGGTTTCTAGGTAGTACCTGCCTAGACCATCAAAGGACATGGGAGAAGGAGTAGCCAGCATGGACCACACATCTGTCCTCCTGACCTGGGCTTCAGTTGACTTATCTGTACAAGAAGACACCTGAGCTATGGTGCATCTGAGCATCCTTCCATGTCCAACATTTCGGGATTTTTTCTAATTAGCTATAAATGTGACCTCTTTCCTGATACTCGGTCATATACTCTTGGTTGCCCAGAACTTTTTATTGCAAAGGAACAGCAGCAGCAATCCAACAAAAGCCACCTCATTCCTTATTTCTTCCCACTTTGAGTTACCACTCCTGCCCTCCTCTTAGCTCGGCTCAGGCCCACTCTGTTATGTTGTTTTAATAAGGTACTAACAACAGGTGCCGCATATCATGTCTTTAAATAATATCCCACAAAGGAATGTGAATTGGTGCAGCCACTATAGAAAACAGTATGGAGGTTCCTTAAAAAACTAAAAATGAGTTGCCATATGATCCAGCAATCCCTCTCCTGGGCATACACCAGGAGAAAACTCTTATTCAAAAAGATACATGCACCCCAGTATTCACAGCAGCACTATTGACAATACAAAGTGCTTCTTGCTTCCAAGACACGGAAGCAAACTAAATGTCTATCAGCAGATGAACGGATAAAGATGTGGTAGATATACACAAGGGAATACTACTCAGCCACAAAAAAGAATGAAATAATTCCATTTGCAGCAACATGGATGGACCTAGGGATTATCATACCAAGTGAAGTAAGTCAGAAAAAGACAAAGATCATATGATATCACTTATATGTGGAATCTAAAATATGATACAAATGAACTTATCTACAAAACAGAAAGACTCACAGACATAGAAAACAAATATATATATATAAACAAGTATATATATATATATATATATATATATAAAACTGAATCACTTTGCTGTACACCAGAAACTAATACCTCACTGTACATCAACTATACTTCAATAATTTTTTTTTTAAATTAACAAAAAATAACAGTATCCCACAAAGCCTGTCACATTACCATCTGTCTGAATTTGCTACAGATAATTCGACATTGTGCCACTGGTGAGGCTATGAACATCGTTTCCATTATCTTGCAAGTGACCACTTTTAGGTTATTGAAGAAACTAGATGGGACATGTGCAGAGACTTTGTCTCCTAACCACACAATATTGTTAGCTTTTTCCACACACACATGGTAGAATATTAATAGGAGCTTCAAGTTATTGAGTTCCCCCTTTTTTATGTCCTGAGGCCAGTCCCAGGGCACACAGCAGGGTGAAGAAGAATGGAGAATTGATCTGGAGAAGCAAATGAAGATTATCAAGGACCGTCCCTCACTGAACAATGTAGCCATGTTTGATGTCATGGGACCTTGTTGGCCAGGCCACTGAAGATGGTTTCAGGGATTGGATCCGGTGCCAAAGGCAACCATCCATAGGCTTAGCCAGGTTTGAGGAAGCCTTGCATGAGAACTCTGACCAAGAGGGCTCCTTATTTGGTGGCAACCTCCTGATCCAGTGGGATTCTCTCTGTTGGTGAAGTTTGAATGTAATATAAGGTCAAGGAGAGAGAGCGATAGAAAGAGTAGAAAGAACCAAAAGCCATGAAGGCAGAGTGGAGACAGACTTACAGAGAGAGGAGGAGACAAGAAGAAACCGTGCCATGAAAATGGCCGGGCCTCTCATGAAAGGGCTGCCTTCTCCTGCATGGTGACCACTTGCCACATTTCCTTAAGTGCCTGTGTCTCTTGTAGTAAAATCCCTGATCTGCAATGTAACCTGAACCTGCCTGTGATCCTTACAACCTGAGTGGCTCCAATCAGCAAAATGCAATTCCCTGATTTTACAGCTGAGCTAATTGAGCAAGAAGAATTAAGAATAAACCCAAGGTGACACAGAAAGTAAGTACCCACCATGGAATTCAAACCTGGTTCCATCTGTCACAAACCCACGGGCTCTCCACTGAGCCACATTGCCAGTTTCAACCCAAGACAGGGTTGTCCCAATAACAGAAAGACAGTTTTCTGATTTTTCCCAAGAAAATCCCCCAATGATTGTAGAATTTCTGCTGCTGCCAGTTAATAAATGCTCATGCTTTTTTTGGTCTGGAGCTCACAGCCTTTTAAGAGCCATTCATAATGGTCTGCCTAACTGAAGGAGGTTAAGAGCACCATCTCAGGGATGTTGGCAGATGTTCCTGGCGAAAAAGGCTTTCTGGCATATCAGAGAAAGATATTTCACACCAGTTTCCTTTCCTTTCCTAGATCCCTCGAGACCTGAATGTGACCAAGACATACTGGGAGCAGTGTGTGACACTTCTTCCAAACAAACAACACTTGAACTTAGGAAGGACAGAAACTATTTCCATTATATGCATACTTTAGCTGGTAGAAGCCACCAAAGTAACAGAACCATAATTAGTGACATAACTAATAATGAAAACAGAGCAATCAGAAGAGTGGTGGGCAAATGAGGCCTGGGAGATGTGAAGATGTCAAGATCTGCACAAGGCTTCTAAGACCTCCTGCCTCATGGAGGCTTATAGTCCAAGACAGTGGAAGCACGTGTTCCATAATCCCCAAATGGTCCTTTATGGTCTTATCATTAATTTGAAGGGAAAGTTCATTTCCACAGGTCAAGCTTCACAGTGAATGTTGAGAACCCAGTTCAGCGGTGGAAAAAGCTCTAGAATGTTTTTCCACATTCAAACCATGGCTTCCTTATCAAGCTCATCAAAGCGTTTTTAAAAAATACAAATGTCTTACCAATTTGCCCAGGAAGAATAAATCTTCACAGCCACCTCAAAGGCTTGACAACTTTATTTTCATTGTGTGGAGCTGGGTGGGTCCCCCTGAACTGGGCTTCCTAAAGAGACCCAGCCCTTCTCCACAGTCTCCAGCCCTGCCACTCCAGTGAGTGTGATCAAAGCAGGAGGAAAGCCGAGCTGCTGAGCCTCGAGGAATAAAGCTAAAACAACAGATTTGTTTCTTGGCTTCTCTCTTAAATACGTTCAGAGTGTTTAAAGCCCTGTAAGGAAACGCTCTGGGGCCCTGGATATGAGAGAAGCACATCTAAATGCCTTCGCAAGAGGAAATCTCTCACCTCGGTGGGGTAAATTAGCTCATTAAGAGCAGCCAGAAGCAGGCAGGAAACCTGGGAAATAGGAGCTTTAACTCAAAGCACAGAAAATTATAGATTTCTTTACACATTAAAAAAGCATTTATCTTGGCTAAAAATGAAACGACTTTTCAATGATCAACACATGGTTTAAATCTGCTTTGCTAATTTATATCTATCCACCAGTCTGTCTAGTTGTTCGGCTACCAGGAAATTCAATTATATTCAAGAAATCTTTGTTGAATACCTACTACGTGCCTGTGGCACATTTGTGACTTGTGCAAATACAAACAAAAATAGAAGGCAGGTGTCTACCTCCTTGCTCAGGAAGTAGGACTTATGTGTATTAAAAACTGGAAGACATTTTTATTTCACTTAGAGAGTATTTTTGCATTGAGCTTGGATGAGAATAATGTACAGTGGAACACTAAAAAGTGCTGTGTTCAGTGCAATCAAGTGGTGAGATGTGTAAAGGGAGGAATGGGTCAAAAGGAGGCAGGAGATTGAAAAAGAGAGGGTGAAGTTTCTTTGGAGGGTTTCCTAGTGCAAACAGGACCTAAACTGACCCTGAAAGAGGTCAGTGCAGCCTCTAGGAGATCTGGCTTTGGTCTCTGCTCTGCTGCTGGGATCTCTGACTATTCCAGTTCTCTGAGTCCTGATTTCCCCCTTTAGAATAAACACACTGGACTTGAATTATTCATTCATTCATTCACTTATTCATTCATTCACTATTCAGAACCAACTATCCATACCAGAGAGTCTGGATGTTTTAGGATGAAGCCTATGGGCTTGCTTTGAACCAAGGCATGAAAGAAAGGTCTCTGCTCTCCAGGAAGGTCTCAGACATACATGGCGCCATGACAAGTCCTATTGTTACCCTCCTTTTTACTTATCAAGCCGTCTAGGTTTGTTCTGGGGAAACAGGACACAGAATTGGTTAAACCTAGCTGGGAGAAGGGGTCAAGGAAAGTCTGAAATATGGGGAATTGCAGGAGAAATGCCATGAGGGCAGTTACGTGGCATCTAATGGGTTCACGTGTGGTGACAGGATGAGGTGTGTGTGGTGACAAGACTGAAAGGTAGTGGAGGGGCTCAGAGGAGAGCTGCCATTCAGCTCAGAGTAAAAAGAACTGACAGACCCTTTGAGGCTGGCGTGTCACCCTGAGCCATGTGGCCAACTGAGAAGTCAGGAACAAGAACTGGGGCGCTTAGGACTTAGTCCCAGTTCTGTTATTAGGTAACGTTACCTACATTGTTCGAGTCTCTTGAACTTCAGGGTCTCCGTTAGCAAACCTGGGTTGATAAAATGCATGTACATGTTCCCCCTCACATCTCAAAAAGAATTTGGAGAAATGAGTAATAATAATAATATCCAGCATACTCAGAATGCTAATTTTATATCAGTTTTCACGTATTAGCTCTCGGCAGAGCCTGTGCCTAATTTTTCTTAAACATAATACCAGCCTCTTTGAAAAAGGCTGTGCAGTTAGGGGTTCAAAATTATCTTGTTTGGCGAAGTTTGAGGAAATTTCTCCATTTGAGAAATTCCACAGCAGCTCTTGGGTGTTAAGACCAGGACACCTAATGCTGCTTGTGAAAGCGCAATAGAATGCGCACATGTCTATGGGACATGCCTTGCTTGAGTGACTGAAACCATAGTTAAACATCTCACATAGTCTGCCATGCTTCTGATTAAACATAGTAAGAAGTGAACATCTGACAAGTGTAAGACGCATGCCCCTCCTGTTTGACACTTCCATCCAGCCCTTTGACGCCATTCCTGGATATGAAAGGAATTCTAATCAAAGACATGCCCATTCTGATTTGAGACAAACATCACTGTGGTTTATAGAAAACTTCCTTTCTGCACTGACCCACAACCTAAACAAAAGGTCAAAATCACTTAAGTTGCTTCAAAACGGACTGTGGTGATACAAGCCAGCAATGTGGAGTGCATGGAAGCCCCATGCAATTCCTTTGTAAATCACAGAGCTAAGTAAACACTAGGAAAGCCTGCTATTGTTTACTCTGATACTTTAGTTAACACTTCAGAATCTTTAGCCGTGGGCCCTTGGGTAAAGCTGCTTTTTAAACTATTTCACAGTCAAGGTCGTCTTCTCCTATAGCCAGCAGATCCATAACCCCGAAGGCCACATCCTCTGAAGCCTCAGACACACATGTTCAGCTCTCACAGGCATCAACAGGGGGGTTCCTGAGACCCTGAGGCTGGATGAGGTTACCTGCCCTCCTCTTTTACCTAAAGATGAAATGATAAGGAGTCAGAGCTTGGTTTATCCAATACAGAAGGCCAAAAGCAAGAAAGAGTACCTTGAAACTGAACTACAGCTGATTCCCAAATTTCTTGACACCAGAAATTTTATCAATGTAGACATGTTAAATTATCTCCTCACCAAGGCACCCGAGATAAAAAACCCTCTGCTTCAAATGTCACCTATTTATAAAGGACGTAGTGGCCACATATGATCAGTGGAACTTAGTAATCCAATTATCTTAATATATAGCCTCTTGGCTTCCATATTTGCACAAAGATTCTGTATGTATACGTAAAAGATATATATATATATATATATATATATATATATATATGTTGTTCTAGAAGGCAGGGGTCTCCCACCTCCCACCTTAGCCATCCAGCCACTGACACCAATTAGTGTGGTAACTTTCAGATATGAGTGAGGCTCTCTGACATGTATTTTCATTTCTTTTATTAAAAATGACTCCCAAAGCACACAACGCTCTAAAATTCTGTGATATCTAAGAACCAAACGAGAGACTTACTGCACAAGTCAATAAGCATTGCTAGAGGGAACTGTAACCTTAAAATAAAACCTCTGGGGTGTATGATTATCTTCAATTATGAAGGACAAGACATTAATCATTAACAGTGCACCACTGGCAAAGGAGCTAAATTAAGTAAGTACTAAGGTGACTTTCTGGGCTTGCCCAGGGTGCAGCCCTAAGCAGCTAGACTGGTACACCTGCCCTTAAGAATTAGCTGGATGTATTACCAAGGCCAGGCAAACCTAAGCTGCCTGGGATTAGGGAAGGGACGAAACACATATGCAGTGTGTCTAGAACACTCTCCAAGGTCTGGACTTGCACCCCAGGCCCTGTGACAGGACCAAGAATACCACCGTCAAGGCATCCCTTCATTTTCAACAGGCTAGGTTCATTTGCAAGTCATACAGGAGCTACATTCTGCACAAAAGATAAGTATCTTAGCCAGCCCACAGAAATCTCAACAAAGAACCCCTGCCTTCCAAACAGTCATAGAACTGTTTCAACAAGACCTAAAGTTATATGCCAAAGTGATTCCAATGAAAGTACCTTCCATGCTCGAGGAAGAAAACAGTGCACCCCACCCCCACCCCCAGCACACAGGAGGCAGGCAGTTGATTTCCTCTCCAGGCACTTGTTCAAAATGGGCACTGGCAGGTTAATTAGCCTGGATAAAAGTAGCATCCCCTGGACCCCAGAGGCAATGACCCTGTCCATAAGGGTAAAAATTCTGTGGATTGATCAAGGTCACCTCCGCAACCATGGCAGTCATCAACTGATGGGTCAATCTCAAAACCAGTATGTTGAGTAAAGGACACAAAAGAATTTATACTGTATGATTCCAACTGTTATGAAGTTCTAAAACAGGCAAAATGAATCTACAGTGATAGATACCAAAACAGGTCTTGGCAAGGGGAGGAGGACTGTCTCATAGGAGCCCAAAGGAACTTTCTGGAGAAACAGAAATGCTCTGTGAGTTACATGTGGGTATGAATTTGTCCAAAATGACTGAACCCACACCAAAGATCTGTGCATTTCACTGACAAGTAATTTATACATCAACTACAATATACGGGAAAAAGAACGGGTGATCCCTCCTGGGGAAGGAGACAGTAACGTGAAGATGAAAATGACAACACTCCCATCCTCAAGGACTTTCCAATGACAAGGGAGACACCATCTCTCTGACAAGGTCAAAGAGTGTGGGGAGGAAAAGATAGAGTTGTTGAACACATTTTATAGCATGCATGTGGCCTCCTGTTTTTAAGCCCTGGTGACTGAAAAGTTTTTTTTTTAATCAGTTGAATGGGTAATCCTCAGTCTAAAGTAACTGTTGGAATGGGGGGAAGAGGGGGCAAATGTGCTGTCACCAGACCATAAACAAGATTACAAACTCCAACATCCCCATTTTGGTGTGGACCACTTTATAGATCGTGTCCCAAGGGCTTCAAGTTTTAAGATTATACATTTCCTTGAGGTCATGGAGCCCCATTAATCTTCTCTGAAAGGCACAGACTTCATGGGGCTTGAGGAACAAGAAAATATCTACCCCTCTGCCCTGGCCCAACACCCAAAATGCCCACATCACAGATTCCTTAGGGTAAAGCACAGGTGGAACCCTTAAGGGCCCAACATCCACATCTTACCCACAGCCCACCTGTAACCTATGACATTTGACAGCTTGCTCTTCCCTTTGCAGAGATTCTCCCTCAGGAGACACCCTTCCTATCCTCCCCTGAGCTTTCCAGTTTTATTCCCTATATCCTTAATGAACATCTCAGCTGATAAATTCATCCCTCTTCCCGGGGACTGAGTCTAGACTATAAGATGATCCAACCTCCTGGAGCCCAAGAAGGGAGGTGGTTCCCTTCAACACCTGGGGATCAGGCAGGGGAAACCACAAGGCTGATGGAGAGGTTCAAAACACCTCCATTCCTAAACTTTTAGCTACTCTTCTGCAGCCGTTGTCCGTTGACCATGGAACATTATGGTGGCGCCCTGTTGGAACCGTTCCGAGTCACTGAGCACCCAGTCAAGCCACTCCCTTCTTCACTCCCGCAGGTCACCCTGTCTCCATGCAAACACAGCAACCAGCCAGACTGACCGATACAAACAAACGCACTTCAGCCCAACAGAAGATCCGAAAACTTTTCAAAACGAAGAAATTACAAGCACCGAGAGGCAGAGTTATATATTTACCCTTTTCATGAAAAAAGAAAAGAAAAAAACAATCAAACCTGAGAATAAATCCACCTGTGAGTTCCTATCTCTGTTGAGGTCACCCCAGATCCCTCCTCTTTATTTGCAAACAGTTCAGAAGCCACTGAAGGAAGTCGGCCAATAAACGTTTTTCAAGCCAAGATTAATGGCTGATTTGTCATCTGGGAAGGGAAAGGTGAGCCTGCTGCCTCTGAGAAGGAAGCAAACCGGAGGAGGAGGGGCGGCTGATTTATGGGGTTGAGAGGAGGCTAATTAGAGCCTCATGGGGGGAGATAAGAGGGCCAAGGCATTTGGGGACAGCACAGGGAAAGCGGGGGATGGGGAGTCGGGGAGGAGAGGGGAATTCCACAGAGGACATGGAGCAAACAAGGAGCTGGAGAAGGGAGGGGAAGGGTCTCAGACATCAGCTCCACAGCGAAGCAGAGACACTAAATGTGGATTCCAAGAAAATGCATGTGTGGAAAACTGGAAGCCACGAAAATAAGGCCCATGTTCCTGCACCTCAGAGAAGACCTGAAAACCAAGTCCTTGTGGCTTAATTTTGAACAGCTGCCCCCATTCCCCCTCTCCCGTGATGGCCCACCAGTGGCCAGCATGCCCAGGGTCACCAGCTGGCCCTCCTTTGGCTTCTGATGCCAATGTCCCCCGACACAGCCTGCTCAGTGGTCCCTGGGTGGGTTGGCTCAGCAGAAATTATCATCCAAGGCAATTTCTTGGATCTTCACCTGGAAGGTTTGCCCTCCCGGCAGCCACGTTTGCATCTGTCAAGCGACCCGAGGCAGGAGGAGCCACCATAGATCCAGTGTGGATGAACAGGCGTGAGGAGAATCAGCACAGGGAGGACAGGACACCCGCTCCTGAGGGACAGACACCCAGGCCCACAGGCGGAGGTGGCCTGTGCAGGAGCTAGTGCTGCTCCACGCACGGGAGGAGCCCGAGGTCAGGACCACTGGAGTGGGACAGCGGAGGAAGGGACGAGTAGGCGACAACCTGCCTTACGTTCCCGAGGAGGGGTTCCTAGTCCCAGGACAGCTGCGTGCCTTACAATGCGTGCGCGTGCGCACAAAACGTACGCATGTTGCTTCCGTGGGCGTGTTGCGTACGTGCGTATGCATGCGTGCGCCTATGTGTGCGCGTGCACATCTGCAAGCGCTCATTCCCGTCTCATCACCCTTAGATAATCAACCTGGGGACTCGCCATCTTTACTGGGGTGATGTGTTCAGGTGTAGAATACAGGCAGGAAGTCCCTCAAGCATCGCCCTAAAACACATTTTTAAAATGAGAAAAGAAGGCAGGGAAAGAAAGGGAGAGAGGCAAGGAGGGGGAGGAAGAGAGAAAAAGGAAAAAGAGAGAAAGGAAAGAGGAAAGGAGGAAGAATAAAGAGAGAAAAAAGGAGAACAGAGAGAAAGGGAGAGACAGGGAAAGAAAGAAAGCAAAGCGAGCAGGCAGCTGGTGCAAGACCTAAGTAAGTGTCTTTTCTCCCGTTCTCCTGTCTTTTAATAAATCACTGTAGCAGCCTGTGACAGTCTCTGTTATCCCTAAATGCTCAAGCTAACAGCTTTTCTTGGAGACTATTCAAGTGGCTGCCAGGGCGGCCCTCACACTGCCCCCTGTAATTCGGCTAGAAAAGCAAGCCTGAAGTCAATATTCATTGCGCAGGGTGAGAATTACCCAGACACAATGAAATGATAATGAGCCGGCTCACAAAGGAGGCAAGCCTGATAATCAGCTTTTAAGGAGGTACTGGGCACACGAGGCTGCCAGGCCCGGAGCTCCCACCTGAGGGGCCTGACCTCGGCCCCCTCCATCTGCGGGCATTGCAGCGGCAGAAGGCCGACTGGAGACCAAGAGAACCTCGCCAGGCCCTCTTCCCTGGCCACTCCTCTCCATTTTGCCATTTGGGGCCTTCAAAGCACCTAAAACGTGATGACAAAAAGCCATTTCACAGCCACAGCCCCTACTCCGGCTTTCAGATGAGTCAGGGCGGAGGCCAGCAGATGGGAAACTGAAAATCCTGCAGCTGTACCCGGTGTCCATGCTCAGTGCACTCAGAGGTCATTACCGGATACATCAGTACACCTGAGCAGGAAGTCCCCAAAATAAGGAGAATTGAGGGCTGGAGTTAGACACTGCATAGTTATATACGTCGGTAGTTTCAAATAAGCAAGGGAATTTATTTTACAAGATTTCACTTAATATACCTTTCTTAACAGGCAGATTTTTTCATCTCCTCAATAAAGGTAGAATCAAAGAAGGGTCCAAGTAAGAAGAAGCCACCAGACCAATGGCCACATGAGAGGTGCATTTAGACGACCATGGCTATGGATTCGTTTCGTTCTAGGGTGATTGGCATCCCTGGATTTAAAGATAATTTTTTTCTTCAAAACTTCAATTTTATTTTATCTTGTGTTTTCTACCCATCTGTTTCTGTCTGCCAATAGGCTGCTGTCAAGAAATATTCTGATCATTCCAGGGTAAATCTGTTATCAATAGCATCATCACCATTTATATTTGTACCTCTAGTGATTGCAAAATTAAGTTAGGTGACCTACAAAAATGCATGCCAAAAAGCAAGGTGACTTACGATTCAAAATAAAGGGTGAAGGGAAAATCAGGGGAAGAGATGAAATGAAGCCCGAGGTTTTGCCTCGTTGCAGAGCTGAGCTAGCACTTGGTTCCTGGCTTTTTAGTCACCAGCTCAAAGAGGGAAAAACATAATCCTTTAGGTCAGTGAATCTGAACCCAAGCCCAAACATTCTGATGTATGTGGCCTGGGGGTGGGGGACCCAGGCTTCTGTATTTTTCAAAGCTCCCCTGTGAGGTAACAACACCCCAGTCGCTCATGAGATAAGCAACCATGAAGCTTCTACAAAGGACATTGTGTTAGATGGGGAGGGAAATAAAACCCTTTCAGCAACTCCTTTACAGTGAGAGCAATAAAGGGTATTACATTAAGACATGAATACAGCACATGGAAACACACAGGAAATTGAGGAGGAGGGAAGGGCATTCCAGGGAAAAGAAACAGCATGAGGAAAGAAACAGAAGCATGCACACAAGTCATGGAATGTTTAGTGGGCTGGCCAGCAAGAACATAGACACATGTGGAGGAAACTCAGCATGTTGATGCAAAGGAAGTTGTGAAGAATACCACATGCCCTGCTCAAGGACTGAGACAAAGAGCACAAGGTCCAGCTGCCTGGGTTCAAATCCCAGCTCCCCTCCTAACTAGCATCTGAGAACCTGCACACATTGCTTACCTCCTTTGGGCCTCAGTAAAATGGGGACAGGAGAATATCTGTAAAATGGGGACAGGAGAATACGTACCTTGTAGGAATAAGTGAGATATTCTATGTAAGGCTCGAACCTAGCATCTGATACATTAACTGCTATTATTATTACCATTATTATTGCTGGTACTATTCCCTATATAATGAGAACAAGGGAATACAATTATTTTCAGGGAATACCTTCTAGATGTTCGTCTTTTCGTATATTATCTTATTTAATTTTGTAACAACCCAGTTGAATAGGCATTATTATTGTTATCCCCAGTAAGCCCACTGAATTTGAGCATAGTTAAGCCCTGTGGCCAAGTTCGTACAGCAAGAAGAGGGTCAAATTGAGATTCAAACCCGGAAACTAAAATATTCTAATGATAAACTGGGGCCAGTTTATAGTAAAGGGAATAAGGCTTAAGTTTCAGGGATACCTCTCTCACTTTCCCAGGCTCCTGCAATGCTCTGAATCTAATTTTGCATTCACACCGTTGTATTCTTTTTCTTATGGAGTATCCCCTAGATTTGTATAAGTTTAGGTTTTCCAAAACCTGGATCCACCTCAATGATGATATATGAATGACACGGTATGATCATAACTGGTTCTAAAAAATGAACAAGCGTAAAGTGATAGGAAGAAGGCCAGGAGAAAATGTGTTTTGTGGATAGAGTTAAAGAGTTAAACATTAGGCACACTGCATTTGACGAGACCACAGACCAACCAGGTCAAGATGTCGTAAAAATAGGCCCAGAAAGCGCATAGCAAGAGATTCAGACAGGTAATAATGGGTGGATAGTGTTGACACTATAGTAGACATTATTTCCCATAAAGAATGTTCTAGAGCTTATGGCTACCATACAGCAGCCACCAGCCACCTATGGCTATTTAAGTTTAAATTAAATAAAATCTAAAATTCAGTTCCTCTGGCCCACTAGCCACATGTCAGGTGTTCAATGGTGAGCAGCTATGGTACTGGACAGCGTAGATACACAACATTTCCACCATTGCAGAGAGTTCTGCTGGACGGTGCTGGTCCAGAAAGCTAGAAGATGTTTAAGGACAGACTCACAGGAAACATCTGAGGGACAAAAGAAGGAAGAGGACAGTAAATAAAGGAAAGTGACCAGCAGAATCAGGAGGAGAACCAGGACACAGAGATCCCAGAAAAGAGAATTTCAAAGGAAGAGTTTATTCAGCAGCTCAGCAGTCAGCGAAAGAGACAGCCACAAACTCCCAGCACAGAACTAACGCACGTGCAAACGGCCACCTGCAAACCCTGTGTCTTAGCCCGTCCAGCTGCTGTAACAAAACAGCACAGACAAGGCGACTTATGAACAACAGAAATTTACTGCTCACAGATCTGGAGGCTGCAAATCCAACATCAGGGTGCCAGCATGGTCAGGTGAGGGCCTTCTTTCGGGTCACAGACTCCTCTTGTGTCCTCACTTCGTGGGAGAGGCCTGGGAGCTCTCCGGGACCTCTTTTATAAGAGCACTGATTCCATTCATGAGGGCTCCACCCTCAGGACCTAAGTACCTCCCAAAGGCCCCACCTTCTAACACCATCACACTGGGCTTGAAGGTCCCAACACGTTAATGTCTGGGGGACACAAACTTTCAGGCCAAACCCCCCTGCATGAGTGCTCCCAAAAAGACCTTGAAAATGCACCATTTTCCTACAGCCACAAACAGGCCCTGAACTTGGCCCTGCCCAGAAAGAAAACCTTGAGAAGGACAAAGGACAGCTGTAGCTGGAGAAGCAGATGCCCAGAGGCCTGCTTTGTCTCCCTCCCCTCTGCAGAATCCTTTAAAATCATACACAAACGAACAAGACACATGCCTGCCCGTGCCAACACACAGCTCTCCAGCGGGCAGCTGCCTGCATACCTACGCAACTTCCTGTTTGCTTGTGCAATTACCTGCAGTTCACGTAAGAATGCATGTTCTGAGCGCAGCCTTTTCTGGCCTGCACATGTATGCGCATATTTTGAAGGTGCAAATGAGGCGCCGAGCATAACTTTTTAATGTAGCCCTAAGGGGTACATTATTCTAACCAGCACTAACAGAGGCGACCCACGTTAAGGCATCGACTTTAGGCCCCACTAGAGGCAACAATGTCAAACAAGCACACAAACCTAGTCTCCCCATGTGGCTCAACGCTCTTCTTATGCCCTTCACTTCTGTCTCCTCCTATTAAAGTTCCACTGCCCCAAAGCTCCCACCTGGTACAAAGTCTCTCCAAACCCTTCCCCAGACTCCTGCCCTGATCTCCCAGGTATTTACACAGGGACCTGGGTCTGTCTTCCCTTCCTAATTATGACCTTGTCTTTCTAAACTTTGTCCACCACACAGGGTCACATGTCAACATTTTGAAATGTGTCCTGGTGCCTCTTCTGGAACATGTTCTTCAGTCACAGAGTCTGTAGCTGTAGCAGAGTCTGGCCAGGTGTTCAACAGACCATCTTCCCTTTTGCTCGTAACACAGCTGGACCACATTTCCCAGCCTCCCTTGTGGTTCTATTCAGCCACGAGACCCAGTTCTGGCCATGAGAAAGGGGAAAGAAGTGATATATATGACACCTCCAGGTTGAGATGAGTAGGAGATGTTCCTTCTACGTATTTGCCCTCTTCCCTCATCTACTGGTTGGAAATAGAACTCTTGGTGGAAGGCTCCGTCGCCTTGAATGACACAGCAACTAGACAGAAGGAGCCTGGGTTCCTGAGTGACTGTGTGGAACAGAGCTCCTCCCCCACTCCCCTGCCCACCCTTACTGGATGGTAATAAAGGCAAGGAATAAACCTCTACTGTATTAAAATCCTGAGATTTGGGGGTTGTTTGCTACAGCAATCAGTCTATCCTGATGTGGTAAATGGATTGTGAAATTTCTCCCAATTATTTCCCTCCCATGCAATGTGATTTAGTAGTTTCTTCCATCAAGTGTTAGAGTCTGTTTTCCATCCCTTGAACATAGGATTGGCCACAGAACTTGCTCTCGCAAGTGAAGCACAGCAGAAGTGACCATGTGCCATGTCCAAGCCTAGCAGTCAACAGGCAATTGCCTGCTTTCACGTGGTTATAAAATAGTTTGTAATCAATCTGTTGAAACCTACCAATGAAAGGATGCTTCTCAAATCTTTCAAGTTGCTTTTAAAAGTTTGTTCTCTTTAGAAATATCACCACTTCTCCCAACAAAGTGTATTTAGTCGAAATTTGTTTTGTAAATGATTCCTTTCAGAGTCTTTGAAAAAGAAAGCAAAAAGCCAGACCTAACCTCCATTCTTTACAAACATCTCAGATTCCCTACTAAAAAAGGCGAAGTGAGAGTAGCATGGACATATATACACTACCAAATGTAAAATAGATAGCTAGTGGGAAGCAGTCGCATAGCACAGGGAGATCAGCTCTGTGCTTTGCCATGACCTAGAGGGGTGGGATAGGGAGGGTGGGAGGGAGGCTCAAGAGGGAGGGAATATGGGGATATATGCATGCATATGGCTGATTCACTTTGTTGTACAACAGAAACTAACACAGCTTTGTGAAGCAATTATACTCCAATAAAGATGTATTTGAGGCACTCGGCGGCGACCACTGCGCAGGTCGGACCTCGTTCGCTCGTAACTCGCTCCGCTTCCTCTGCAGCCATGTCTGACAAACCCGATATGGCTGAGATTGCGAAATTCGATAAGTCGAAACTGAAGAAAACAGAAACGAAAGAGAAAAATCCACTGCCTTCACAAGAAACGATTGAACAGGAGAAGCAAGCAGGCGAGTCGTAATGAGGCGTGCGCCGCCAATATGCACTGTACATTCCATGAGCATTGCCTTCTTATTTTACTTCTTTTAGCTGTTTAACTTTGTAAGATGCAAAGAGGTTGGATCAAGTTTAAATGACTGTGCTGCCCTTTTTCACATCAAAGAATGGAGAACTACTGACAACGAAGGCCGCGCCTGCCTCCCATCCGCCTGTCTCACTGGCAGGGAAGGAAAAGAACTTGCATGTTGGTGAAGGAGGCTGGATGGGACGACAATGAAATCTACAGTAAAGAGCAAGCTGGTCCAAGGTGTCCTGCGGGTTGTAAAATGCAGTTTAATCAGAGTGCCATTTTTTTGTTGTTGTTGTTGTTCAAATGATTTTAATTATTGGAATGCACAATTTTTTTAATATGCAAATAAAAAGTTTTAAAACCTGAAAAAAAAAGATGTATTTTAAAAAATAAAACAACAACAAAAAAAGGCTGAGGGATGTTTTGGAACTGAGATTGACAGTTACCTCTGTGGGTTCAAAGATGAGGTGGGAATTTGATGGTTCTGAGACCTTCTATTTCATGTATGGAATAAAAACCTTTCATCACAGCAGCGCTTGACCAGTACTGAGTTTTTCTCTGCATTAATAACTGTTATGCTTCATAGCAGCATGTCTATCTATCCTTTGTGGAATGAACTAAGGGATAACTATAAATAACATCTTCCCGTATCTTTACACCTGAAAAAAAAAAAAAAAAAAACTAAAGCAGGTTTTTCTCAAAAGCTCTGTGTTTGATTTAGTATTGTTTCAATATTAGCTCACAACAGCACTAAACATGAAGCCATTGTATCGATTATTTGAATTACATTCAGTTTTTCCACTTGTTTGCAAGGTCTCCTTAAGCGGTCTATTTTTGGCTGAGAGTTTTTTCAGTGGTTCCACTGAAGGAAGTACCCACTTGTTTTGAACAGCACTTCACGTCTGCAACAGTGCTTCTCAAGTTTTAACGTATCTCCTGGGGATCTTGTTAAAATGCAGATATTCTGATGCAGTAGGTCTGGGGTCAGGACCGATATTTTGTGTTTCTAACAAGCTCGCAAAGTAATGCTGCTGAAGGTGGTCCATGAACCACACAAGAGTCTAGAGTGGACTTTTACTGTGCTGGATTTTCCAAGGCTTAACATTTTACTAGGATGGGACAGGATGTAATACATGAAGATCAGGCCAGAAAATAGGCAGTGATTTGCATAATACCTGTAATTCACCCTGTGATCACCAACCTAAACTCAGTCCTATGGGATGCCAAAGGTGTCACCACCTAGATGGTTGTTCAATGAATGAACGCATATGTGTTCACACAGGAAACAGTGCTGGTACATCTTTACATTCTCAATTCACATCTAAATTCGTTTCACATTCTAAAGAGTCTGGATTCCCCCACCTCTTTCCACAATTCTGTTCCCTTTCCTTGCTTATCACTATTACCAACCTGCCACCTTGAATATAGATCAACTAAGGCTAAATAACACAGGTGGTATCTACTGAGCCAAGCACTCATGGTAAGGTTGGATCTTTTTAATCCACTTGTTTGGTCTACCTGTCCACTTGATAGCAATCCCTACAGGTGGGATTCGGAATTCTATGGGTAGCACATAGAACCAATTCAGCAGGAGAGTTTTTCTAAGGAGCTTATAGCCTCTGAGGTTTGGGTGAAGCCCTTAAATGAGGATGTCTTTCAATTCCATGATCAAGTGTGTTTCTTTAGCCATTAATCCACCATCTAGGAAGGCTTATTCCTTATAGCTTGACACAAAAAGTATGGTTCATGGATTAATAGAAAGATCCATCAATTGAGGAACAGGAAAGTAGGTTCTGGCTCCAATTCTGCCCCCTAATTAGCTGGGTGAGCTTGCACAAGGCATGGTGCTTCCTTAAGTGTCACTGCTATTAATTATAAAAATAAGTTTCTAGCTCCAACATTTCTCCTGGGTCAGACTTCCCTTGACCTGAAATGCCTCCAGACCAGAGGCTGCTCACAGCAAATGACCCACACAGCACAGCCCTGTGACCACACCCACTTCTGCACATGGATCCTTGGCTACTGCAGTTCAGGCAGGAAGGGCCCCCAGAACATTTAACGCCAGCTCCTTCATTTAGCACTAGAAGAAACTGAGGTCCTGGGAGGCAAGACAACTCCTCCAAGGTCACATGGCTTGTCAAGGGCAGAGCAGGGACAAGGACACACGTTTCCTAACTCTCAGGTCAACGGTGTGTATGACAACCCGTGAACTCAAGAAGTCACATCAGGATTAAAAGTTGCCCCTCCTGGGACCTCCCTGGCAGTCCAGGGGTTAAGACTTTGCCTTCCAGTGCAGGGGGTTCGGGTTCGATCCCTGGTCGGGGAGCTAGGATCCCACATGCCTTGCGGCCAAAACACCAAAACATAAAGCAAAAGCAATATTGTAACAAATTCAATAAAGACTTTAAAAATGGTCCACATCAAAAAAAAATTAAAAAAATAATAAAAAACAGTTGCCCCTCCATGCTGGCTACCATGGAGCTCCTAACAGGAAAGAAGTGTTCACACCCCAGCGAGGCCACCTTCCTCTGCATAAAGAGGACTTCACAAACATTTGTTAGATGAGAAAATGAGTATCTCCTTTGCATTTTCTCTTCTTTCAGAGACATATCCGTAGGTGTTTAGAGTCGCTGTGTGTGTAGCAGGGCCTTTGGTGCCCTTCCCAAATTCCCTCAGCATCTACCTCTATACGGCAAACTGAGGCTTTCCTCCCGAGGGCTTCTTTTCTGGCCACAAGATCATGGTCAGCCCGAGTGCAGGTCATCTCAGATGTGCTGGAGAGTGAGCATCCCTGAAGCAGCCCGCGATCATTGGTGGATGAAGAGGTGGTGGAGCGGTGAGTCAGTTCGGCAGCTTTCTCACCCCCGCAGTGGGCTGACTCGGAGGCACATGCTGCAGTGTTCCAGAGGCAAAGTGCCTCCGCAGGACTGGGCTCCAGCTGCCCACACTGGTAACCGGCTTGATAACGCTCACTTTATCTCTTCCATCCCTTCCCTGTCTCACTTCCCTACTCCCCTGCAAGCATTTCCTGGAATCATCTCCCAAATAAACTACTTGTGATGAAATCCTCATCTTAGCGTTTGCTTCTGGGGAATCCGAACCAAGACACGGGGGTATCAGCTTGGTGGAGATAGAGCTTTCAATGGGTCCCTTAAATTCTTTTTGCTATGACAACTTAATTTTTATCAGACTCTGGCAGAGTTTGGGTTTCCCCACGAGCAGGCCCTGAGGAAAAGCCTTGGGTGCAGGCAGGTTACTTGGGAAGTGTCTCAGGAAGTACAAGTGAGAGAGGGGAGCAGGGACACAAGGAAGGTAAAGAAAGCCAATACACAGTGTGTCTGTGAGTGGGTTGCTGTGGGAAACTGGGAGTACAAACCCAGGGCCCCCCCCAAAGGGCTGTATAGAACGCACCCTAGAATTATGCACTGAGGGGCAAAAAGCTGGGTGCTGATTCACTAACCCCCCTCCTGAGGGTCTTTGCCCTGTAAACAGGCAATGCACACCCTGAAGGTCACAGGACACCCTGAGACAGAGACACCAGAAGCTCTCAGTGTGCCCCAAAACCACCTGCCAGGGGCCTCCAGGAAACAAGCCGTGTCTGCCGTAGACACTGTTTGTAGGACTTTTACTACATCAAAATGCTGCTCTGCTCAGTAGATGGTCACCTTGCTATCCCTGGAGATTACTCAGAGCCTCCCAAGTTCTGAGCCTGCCTTCCTTGGGCTTCCTTGAAAGGCACCCCTGAATCCATCAGGGTCCAATTGCAAAGTTTCTCCATCAGCTGAGAAGCAGGTGAGATGAGAAATGGACCCGCAGAAGAAAAATGAGCCTGCCTCTCCCCAGTCAGGTCACGAGCTGAAGTAAAACTGCTCAGTGGCCACGTCAGGCCCAAGCTGGACCCGTCGTCAGCACCTTCTCCCCAAGGCCGGGCTGTCAGGGTCCTGGGACCGCACAAGTCCTTTCTTTGATGGCTCCCTGTACAGTGTCACCGAGATGGCCTGGTCGGAGGGCCCGAGGTCAAGGCACTATCAGGGGTAAGGTTTCTTAAGTGCCATGTGTGAGACACCATCTGACACTGTTTATACATCGACTTAGCCCCCTTATTGACCACAGGACAGAAGTTAAAAGCATTGCTTTTGGAACTCGAATGTGTTAACTTCTGAAGTGATGTTTGAATTAAGGTTAAGAAGGGACCGAAGTTTTGATGGGCTGATAGGAGGGAAAGTAAAGGTAAAAAAAAAAAAAAAAGGAAAGAAAGTAAATTAACTAAAATTTCTTTTATCCAGAAAGGAAACTGAATTATTTTGACTAATACCAAGAGACTTGTTTGTAATGAACCTATTAACTTTGGGGTTGACGTGAGATGGCTACAGACATGTCTGAATTCTGCCGCTGCCCAAATGAGGCAGCTGATCTATTAAACTCAACTGCTGGTTCTTGACGGAGCTCACACAAAAAAGTAACTTCCCTCTTCAATAGATAAAGGCCAGAAAGGGGAGCGCCCACTGGAGTCAGACCCAAAGCCATCACTTGACAGTCAAAGACAGCAGCATCCTAAGCCTAAAAGTTGCCCAGTTAAGGATGGAATATTTGCACAGGAAGAAGACACAAACACTCCACAGCACAGGTTGTTGAAATTTGGCACTCCTTCCCTGAAATGTCTTTGGATTCCTAACACAAAAACTAGCAAATACATTTCCCACACTTTCATGAACAATGTGATAAAATGCCTGATCTGTGTTACATAGTAGAGTTGACAATTTTTAGCTAATGTATTCTTATCTACTTATGTGGCATAATGGGAAGCAGTGGCAATTAAGATAATTAGATATGAATAGGAAGCGGCTTTTCTGATTAGAATCAAAGATTGAGCTTGCTGGATATTCAGCACATGGATATCAATGTGTGTGGCATGTTATGAGCTGGCGTGGTCACACTTCTGCAATGTGGTAACAATTATTGTATTAGTGATGACCATGAGGCATGACAAGGTGCTGGGGTCCCTTTTGTACTGTACAGAAAAGAGCAAATGATGTTCAATGGGGTTTGGCAAGTTTATTAAACTCTATTGTGTTCTAATTCTTTTTAAATTAACAAAGTGAATTAAATCTGGGTTAACTGTCTATTAAACTATATAGCTGATGAACCAAAGGCTCACCAGAGAAGAGTTTACTGTGGAAATGACCAGCCTAGTCATAAATAGACCAGAATCCTAAGAAAATAAATGAAATGATGTCTGTAAGTAAAATAGCCAGAAGGAAAAATTCTGTGTTAATATGAACTAGGAAGTATTTATAGGCAACTTTAAGAATGTTTTAAAACGATTTTGGACTACATTCATAATATTAAGAAACAAAGATCTAAGTCATTTAATAGCCTCTGTATTAAATGTAATGTGGGTACAGATATTTCACAGAATCTAGATGTTTGCTAAAGATGGTTTTGTACAGTCTTTGTGTCTCTTATAAAATCATGTCTTATAAAACTTTTAGCTCGTTTTGAGCTTTGGAAATAAAAATTGAGATTTTCATGTAATTGTTCAGTAAATACTCGAGGGATATCAACACTGCTGTCCTACCAAGATACACATCTGAAGACATCCAAATGGCCTGACCTTACCCAGATGGCAGGGACACTTTCCAAATGATCAGGTAAGGGGAATGCCCAGATGGTCTAAGCATGTTTAAGTTCACGTGTATAAGCGGCAGGATGAGGGATGAGGTGGCATGTATATACATCATAATACAAGGGTTTGATCATCGTTCAGGTTCTAGAAGAATACTTGTGCTTCAAAAATTTAGAATGTAGACTTTAGAGCTGTCAGGACTGCATTGTCTGAGAGTCACTGAAGAAGCCATTCATGAGTTACTCAAGAATTATTAATGGAGGGCTTCCCTGGTGGTGCAGTGGTTGAGAGTCCGCCTGCCGATGCAGGGGACGCGGGTTCGTGCCCCGGTCCGGGAATATCCCACATGCCGCGGAGCAGCTGGGCCCGTGAGCCATGGACACTGAGCCTGCGCGTCCGGAGCCTGTGCTCCGCAACGGGAGAGGCCACAGCAGTGAGGGGCCCGCGTACCGCAAAAAAAAAAAAAAAAAAAAATGTGAAATCATGACTTGTATAGAAAATGGTGAAGTTTGGACTGGTTTACTCTGAAACATTCCCCCAAAATTGATGTGGTTTCCAATGACACCAAGGAGTAAAGACAACAGAAAATAACATGGTTTCTTGTCATATTGGACAACAATTTTTCTTCCAAATTCATCTTCACAAGTCTCCTTTCTCCTGTTCTGATAATTAAGGTTGGCATGAATACGTTACTCAGCTTCAACTTCTCAGTAGAATCAATAGTAACACTAGCGAACAATTATGGGAAACTTAATAGTGCTGTACGTCAATTAACTCAACTTTCACAACTGTCCTATTGTCATCAGCCCATTTAATAGGTGAGAAAACTCTGAAGCGAAGGACATTGCCCAAGGCCATCTAGCTTCCAGGGGTGGCAGGACAGGGATGTAACTGAGGCTCTATCCAAGAACAGATACTGCATTCCCATGTCAAGTCTCCTCCTCTCGGATTACACTTACTGCTAAACTAACAGAACCCCCCCCCCAGACCCTTGAGTTACGGCTTTATTGTCTCTGAGGATAAAAGAAAGACTGAATTGAAGGAAAACAGCTCAAACCAGCATGAAGAGAAGGAAAGCTGGTTTGGGCTGAGCTACCACCTATAAATTGCCGTGATTCTGAAGGCTGTATAACTAGTTCTTCTGTCTTAGGTGCATTCAGGAAACCTGGTGAATCAGCAATGGCACCCAGCCTGGGTTACCAGGGCATCTGAAGCTAGATGTTATTAACAGTAAAAGCAACAGCTCCCAGTTCAACTCCTCCAGTGACATCTGAAATAGCTGTACTAACTCAAGCTTTGTGCTCTGGCCATGTAACTCTTTCAGCCGTGAGGTGTTTCCAAAACCTGTAAAGAGAGAGGCAGCTCTGGAGCCAAGTTCACTTGATCACCTCTCAGCATTCAGTTCCTGTATCTCTAATCAAGCTAAGATGCCAAATCCTGCTTTACAAATGTAGATATACATTATATATATTATGCCAAATTGCCAAATTGCCTCTGTGGAAACCACAATCTGTTTAGACTCATACAAGAAAACTGGTATTTGTCAAATTAAAAATGTAAAACAAAAATTTTTAATTACCATCTCGCAGGCATCAAATGATATAACTATGGAATTTTTCCGTCTTGACCTGCCTTGGGGTTAGCTAGTGAGGGTATTAATTCACTTTTCCTTCGCTTGACTTATCACTTCCAGTTAGTAATTCTGATTGCCTGTCTTCTCCACAAGAGATAAAAGAACGTGGTCAGAACGAGCATAGATTTGGTCGAGGGGTTTTTTCAGATCTGCTTATGCTTGTGCGTAACTCCTTAAAAACAAAAACTAGGGCTCTGAATGTAAACAGGAAATCATGGTAATGAACAGACAAGGTGAAAGAGAATGGAAAAAGACGAGGCCATCCTTACAATGTTTTACTTTTAAGGAAGAACAGAGATTGTCCACATTGACAGAAGGGGGGGCGGGGGCGGGGGGGAAGAAATAAGTGAAGGGGATTAAGAGGTACAAACCTCCAGTTAGATAATAAACATTCATGGGGTATAATATACAGCTTAAGGAATATGGTCAATAATATTGCACTAACTTTATATGGAGACAGATGGTTAGTAGATTTATCATGGTGGTCATTTTGTAGTATATGCAAATATCAAATCATTACGTGGTACACCTGAAACTAATAATACTGTACGTCAACTATATTTCAATTTAAAAAAGAGAGAAAGGAGGAAAACACGGGAGAGAGAGAATAAAGAGAGAGGGGGAGAAAAGGAATGTCCACAGAGTGACTGCCCCATGAGTGGGGCATCGGTGGCAATGGCTGGAATGTTTTTAAGGGAGGAAAGTATTCAAAATACACATCTATGCTCAGCAGTCTGCTGATCCTCTAGTGGTGAGTGGCAAAAATTGGCAAAGAACCCGCGTCAGTAAATATTTTTTGTTGGCAGTTCTATAGGATTTCTCTCCTTATGTGCATGAGTTTCAGCTGCATAGTTTGATATAAACAAAAAGCTACAAGCACTTTAACTTAACAAGAAAAAAAGGTGAGCGCCCAGACTCCAGTTCCCCCATTCAAACATCACTTTCCCCATCTCTCTACAAATACAAACAGCTTCACATTAAGGAAAGTGAAGCTTCCCAGTTCTTTGCTCGTGCATGGCCCCATACACCCATCATTATTCAACTCTCAGTTTACGAATAAGCCACAGAACATTTTAGCTGCGGAAGGCAAGCCATTTTATCGATGGGGACGTTGAATTGCTGCTCCTTGTCTACTTCCAAGAATAGGACGTCTCCCTAAACAAGACTGGCTGGGAACACATGCAAATTTCCAATCAATGCCCACCTTTGAAAATTCAGTGTCTCTTGTCAACAGTCCAACTTACAGGGTATCAGATTCTCATTTACCTTTTTAACATCTAATAATTAGCCAGAAAGACAATCCGTCAGGACTCTTACCATTGTGTAGGGGAGGAAGAACCAAGTGCAGGGAGCTCTTAACCTAGCTCTTGAAGGCCATTGAGAATACTCTTGTTACACCTTCAAAAACATCTCTGGGGTGATGATGGTTCTACTGAAAACAAACAAACTAACAACAACAACAAAAACACTTTGTTCTTTCTATTCTGCTTTTGAACTGTAATAGAAGATAAGTTTTCCTGGTGTCATGACTATTGCCAAAGAAAAATGATCATTGTTGTGTAATGTAATAACACCTTGTATCTATACAACATCTCTGCTTCCAAAGCTCAAAGCACTTTCATGAAGCACTAGCTCTTTCTATCACTTCCATCCTCACTGAGGTAGGTTGAGGCATGTGTGTAATCCTCCTGTGCAGGACAGGAAAACAGAGACACTCAGAGGTTGCACAGTTCAGTTAATGATGAGGGGAGAACTTTCTGCCTTCATTTACTGGGCTGCTTTCTCTTCTCCTGCTGAGATTCCAAAACACATAAATAAATTCATCCGACCCTTCTCTGAAATGAAGAATAATAACGTTTACTTAAGGCAGAAAAAATATTTCACTTTCTTACCATCTCATAACAATGCATACTGTCTATGGGCCTAAAAAAAAAAAAAAAAGTCCAGACCCCTTATTTCTAGATGAGTAACAATTATGGCTTGGAAGATCACCACGTAGACACGTGCAGAACAGAGCTAAGACATAGCAGAAGAGGTACAGATATGAATTTCAAGAGTGCTACCTCCAGCTTCACTGAACAAGGCCACTAAAGCAATAATACCAATTAGAATTAGGGCACCACACCAGACACTCCATGTACGATTTCCCTTTTAATCCTACATCAACCTGTAAGGAAGGTAATAGCATCCCTACTTTAGAGGTGAGGAAAGTGAGACTTGGGATGTCAAATTATTTATATAAGGACTCCAGCCAGAAAGTGACAACTCTAGGTGGCCCCTCAAAGGAGGTGATCTATGCCCAGAAGTCCTCAAAAAATAACCTGAGTAACGCAGAATGATGGGTCACAGATAAGCATTCTTTGGTCCATATATTAAGCTTAATCATAAGAAATTGCTGATATCCACCTCCTTTCAACCTGCAAAAAGGAATAATTCAAATGATTCAAACTATTACTTTGGGGATCTTTGAGCTATCCTTGGGGAAAAAATATCTCTGAAGTATTAATACTAAGGATAAAGTCAGACACTGCCTTTGAAGGCACAGTCGGGGGGCTTGAGATAAAAGTCAGGCTGGATGGAAGTTGTAATTCAAAAAATTCCCCAGTTCATAAGAAGCTTAGTGAGAGAGGGTGTGTTCCCACCACTGGAGCAGAAACTTCCTTTCCCAAAAAGCCCTTCTAGGATTTTGCCCTTCCCATTCATCTCTTCCGATCAAATTCATCCTTTAGGTAAACACAGGAGGGATTAGAGACCTTTAATTGGCTTTGAGGAAAAAAATGGTAATCTGAGATGTCTGGGCAGGAACTATCTTGTGTCTTGTGGGAGAGAAGTGGGGAGAGAAAGAGAAAAGGAAATGTCTGCAGCTTTACAGGCTGTTCCCAGCCATAGCAGAGAGAATTCAAGAATAGGCAAGATTGTTAAGCCATTCACCCCAATCTGGCTGTGAGCTACAGGCATGCCATCTTGGATTTCTTCTTCCGCTCAACTCTTCCTGTGTCTATTAGGAAAGTTCAGTGGCATTCCAGAGTCTAGCTCAGTGGTTTTCACACTTTAGCGTGATCTCAGTATCACCTGGGGCCTTGAGTAGGTCTGTAGTAGGTCCTAACAAATTCCCAGGTGATACCAATCCTGCTGGTTCAAGGAACACACTTTAAAAACCACTAGCCGAACTCCCAGCTCTGCAAATGCATTGTATCTTCCTGCCACGTAATTTCCTGGGCCATGTCTGCACAGACAGAAGCCACACATGATCCGGGGAGAAGAATCCATAGACATGATGCTGTCCGAGGGTTTGTAACAATAGGTACTATAATACTGGCTTTGGTACAAACAAGTTGTAACACACCTGGTGCTGTGGGATTCTTATTAATGGTAATAGCTAACAGTTATTAACTAGCTCATATGTGCCAGGCCATATGTCAAGTCTCTACCCATATTATCTTTGAGATAAGTATACTGTTATTACTACTGTTTTATAAACTTAGACTCTGAGCCTCAGTGGATTAATTCCGTGGTCACTCAACCAGAGAATGGAGGAGCTGGGTCCAGAACCCACGACTCTGACTTAACTGCTGTAAGTGGTAGTTCCTGAACTGCAGAAACATTAAATCAGGTAAAGAGACATCCACCTCCAGTGCTTTTTGATAAAGGAATAAATATGGGTGAATGGGTGGCCATAGCTTTCTTCACTCTACTTTCCTATATCTTCTCTGGGGGATGCGAATATTCTCCCCCAGCCCCATTTTCTCCTCGACCTTACCTGTTAACACACAGGAAAATGCCTCATATGTTAAAGTGCAGGAGATTGGAGAAGGGAGTGCCCTGCTACCAGACATGGTGTCTTAGATTTATCTTTCCCTGTTGAAACAAACACCTAATTCCTCATGGGAACATCATCTGATATTGGGGGACTCTGGCCCCAGAAATGTAATTATGGTTTGGGGCTCCATAGGGAGTAGATTGCAAGGGATTGGACACCTTCTTGATTTTATGACACCCAGTTCTTGCATTGTCTATCTCATCTCTTTGATGTTAAGGGACAAGAGGTGGAGATTGGAGCTGCAGATATACCAGGCTCTTATCTGACGGAGACTGGTTTCATTGTTACTGCTCTGGCTTTGATATGCTACTTATCTAGTCTCATAACTTGCTCCTTCACCCTGAAGTTCCTATGTTATAGCTTAATCCAAGACCTGGCTTTAAAGAGGCCACTTGCCTGGGATTACAAGCTCCTAAGGTAGGAGTTGATAGAACCTCCCCTCTCCATGGGAAAATGCCAAGCTTTTCCTAGGAGTTGGACATCTGGCATACAAAGTTCAGGTGCAACCTCATGGAACATATCATAGGCTAGGGATCTTCAGGGGTGCTGGCCACACAATGGCCATGGCGTCACAGAAGAGTGATGTTCTTGTCTATTTCTGTCCTGACTCACGTCTTTGTTTTACTGGACTAAAAGTCCACAGAGGTTTGGCCACATATTTGCTTCCCATCCTACTGTCTATCCTACTTTCCCTAGTGAATAAGCAGGTGATGTATTAGGTCTAAACCAATCGCCCTTCATTCTGAGTATTTTCAAACCTGTTCAAATTCAAATACCCCCCATTAAAATTTCACATACCCTTTGACCTAGCAATAGCATCTCTAGATAGTTACTCTATAAATATACTTGCACATGTGCAAAATGAGATAGAACAGAATTGCCTATAACAGGAAAAATATTGGAAACCGTCTAACCCAACTGACCCATCATTATGGAATCAGCTAAATAAATTACAGGTAATACATACAATGGAATAATATGCAATCATTGAGAGAAACGAAGCAATCTACCTTACCAATGTGGAACACATCACCAAAGTGTACTATTGAAGAAAAAGGGAAACTGAAAAGAGATTGCAATTTAGGGGGGTGAAGGGATTTTCCCAAGGTTCTATAATTTCGCTAGATGCAGAATCTTTGACTCTTTCCCTCCTAAAACTTCTACTAGTCTCTCTCTACTGGACCTTTGGCTCCAGCATATAAATAAAGTCATATTTCCCTTACTTCTCCCTCACTTAGAACCTATGCCCTCTTTTAAGCTACTGTCTTCTATGTCTTCTCTCCAACAAGTTTCTGGATGGTTTCACCTACACTCGCTCTCCCCTCTTCCTCTACCATTCTCCTTAATCCTGTTGTTTAGCTTCCTCCCCCACCAATCCACGGAAAGTCGTCTTCCTCAGGGTACCTGTGACCTGTGATTGGCAAACCTTACAATAAAGCCATTTTTGTCTTTACCATAAGACCTCTCTGCCTACATGATGCCCTTAACACTTGCTCCTTGGCCACCTTCCATGAAAGCCCTCTCTCCTGGTTTTCCTCCACTTCTCTTACTGCTTCCTTTCAGCCTCACCTTGGCAGATGACTCTTCCTAATCCCACTCTTGTAGTGCTTGTTCTCTGTATCCTTCTTGTCTCACCATACATATTTTCCTGGGTTCATATGTCCTATTAATTTATTTTATTTTATTTATTTATTTATTTTTTGCAGTACGTGGGCCTCTCACTGTTGTGGCCTCTCCCGTTGTGGAGCACAGGCTCCGGACACGCAGGCTCAGTGGCCGTGGCTCATGGGCCCAGCAGCTCCGTGGCATGTGGGATCTTCCCGGACCGGGGCATGAACCCGTCTGCGCTGCATCGGCAGGTGGACTCTCAACCAGTGTGCCACCAGGGAAGCCCTGTCCTATTAATTTTATTACCACCTCTGTACCAATAGCTTCCAAATGTCTTATCTTCAACTTTAGTTCTTTCAGTGATCTGGAACTCAACCTCCAACTTCTTATATCATCACTTGGATGTCCCTCAGGCACGTCAAACTCTGCATGTACAAAAATCTGAATGTAACATCTTTTTTTCTCCCCCAAACCAACTAGTAGTTTCCCTACTTTAGTGAACAGTGACAACACCCTCCTGGTCACCAAAGACTGAAATCTTAGTGTCATCTTTCACTGACGCTTCTTCATAAACTTCATATACCATCAATCACCAAGTCTTAATGCCTCCATCTCTGAAACATCCTTCTAATCTATACCGTTTTCTCTATCCTCAGGGCCATTATCTTAGTTTAGGTCATTATTACTGCTTGATATTCTATTACAACAGTTCCCTAGCTGCTGTGCCTGCCTCTAATCTCTGGCCCCTCCAACCCCTGCCATCAATAACCCTGCCTTTTTTTTTTTTTTTTTTTTGTGGGACGCGGGCCTCCCACTGTTGTGGCCTCTCCCGTTGCGGAGCAGAAGCTCCAGACGCGTAGGCTCAGCGGCCATGCCTCACGGGCCCAGCCGCTCCGCGGCACGTGGGGTCTTCCCGGACCGGGACACGAACCCGTGTCCTCTACATCGGCAGGCGGACTCTCAACCACTGCGCCACCAGGGATGCCCCAACCCTGCCTTTTTTTGAAGTCCCTTTGATGACTCTGAGTAACCTTGAGAAGACATTTCAAGCTCCATATGCGATCTACAAGTTTTCCATAATTTTCCCTTTCCTATTCTTTCAGCTTCATTTCCTGCTTCTCCCCTACCTCCACCCATACTGAATAACTTACAGTCCCCCAAAGTCCCAGCCAGCAGCCCACCATTATGTGCTAAACATGCTATAGCTTCTGCTTGTGATGCCCACCCTCCCTGTCCCATCCATTTGCCTGGCTCCTATCCATTCTGTAAACTCAGCTCAATCATAACTTCCTCTGGGCATTTTTGCCATAGTTTTCCTCACACCAATTTTAGCTGAGTTAGCTATTGTCCATCTCTACCTCCATGATCCTCTGTGCTTCGTTCTATTTTTAATGCCTCCTACTACACTTCAAAGAGGAACTTATCTCTTTTTTAGTTTATCTTTTCTTCTCCTACAGTTATAGTTCCTTGCAAATAAGGACTATTTTTCACTTCTCTTTCGATCCCTAGGGGCTACGTAGTGTCTATCACACAGTTAGTACCCAGTTCCTGACGAGTGAGTAACGATTAGGATGTCATCCTTCTGATTTCTAGAACAGTATTCTTTACACTACCCCTAAAATAATAATTGACTGATTGATTAAAAGGGAGGTATATCCACAGTCAACAGTGACCTGTAAAACATGAGATTGTTCTTCACACGATACAGAATCATAACTATACAAATCTCCCATGACTCCAAAGACCTGAGAACTGGAATTATGTTTCAAGAACTAATTTAACTCTTATTTGTGTCCTGAGAATTGTTATTCATTCAAGTGTTTATATATGTTGGCTTCTAATTATTGGTTAACGCTGGAGACACTCCTTATACCCAGATGATCTTGCTGAAGTTCATTTCAGGGATGACATTGGAAACAGTTCTCAGATTTGACTGCAATTTGTAAGAATCACTGGACTCTGACTCTGTGATTCTCATCCAGAGAATTCCTCAGCTGACTGGCAGGTTTGTTGAGAAATGCCCCAATCCCAGAGAACACCCTCAATTGTCTGTCAAGTCACAGATGAAGCACCTGGAGTAGATCTCTGATTCCACACCATCTCATTTTCTTCCAACCTCCTTCATTTGATAATGAAATGTCAGGGTCAGTGAGCCTGATAAATCATGGATAGATTCACTGGAAGTTTACATCATTTTCATTTCCAGACTTCATGCCATGGGACCAACTTGTAGGGGAAACTCATTTAGAGTAAAGCTATGTGTAAAGCCTAAGTAATGAAACCTATCCAAGTAGAGTCCAAGATGGGATCATATGAGAGCAAATTTAACCATAAAACAAATAGAAACCCACCCACAAAGAGTCCTCTATAAGCTCCAGAAATTAATTTGTACATAGATTTGTTTAGAACTCAAAGTTTATCTTCCCAAAGAAGTTGTTACACATCCTGAATCCCTTCCCCAGCCTTTTAATAGGTATTTAATGCTCCTCCTATTTGACTCTGATAGAATCAAAGAATCTATCTGCTGCACCCAACACTATGTATGTGGGCAACAATATGGTAAGTCCAACTGCCAACAAGCAAATTTTCTGACTTTCCCACAAAGCTTGCAGGGGGAGAAACCACAGTGCTTGAGGAGGATGGTGAGGAAACCCCCAAGACAGGGCAAAGGGGAGTTTTTTTGCATGAGCTCCAGACTGCTGGGCTGGGGAAGCTGTTTCCTGCAGCCAGTCCCATCTCAACTCGGCATTCGTACTTCAGGAGGCGGCTCATGAAGCAAAAAGGAAATTCCACAGCATCAGACAGACCCAAATTGAGGGACATTCCACAAAATAATTGGCCTGTTTTCATCAAAAATATCACGAAAGACAAAGAAAGACTGAGGAGCTCTTCCAGATTAAAAAAGACTAAAGTCATGTTAACTGAAGGCAACAAGAGATCCTGGATTTTCTGTTACTATAAAGAACATTATTGGGACAATTGGGGACCTGAATGAAGTCTAGATAATAGTGCTATGTCAGTGTTAATTCCTGATTTTGATAATGGCATGATGATTATATAAGAGAGTGTCCTTGTTTTCAGGAAATATGGAAATATGCACTGAAATATTTAAGGGTAAAAAGTCATTATTTGTATGAGTTATCCTCAAACAGTTCTGGAGGAATATATATGTATATATGAAAGAAAGACAGAAAAAAAAAAGAAAGAAGGAAAGAAAGGAAGATGAAGAAAGATGGGAGGGAGGGAAGAAAGAAAGGAAAAGAGAGAGAGGGGGATAAAAAGCGTGGGAGGGAGAACTGGTCAAACACTGAATGTAAAGAGTATGCAGTATAATTCTGCAAATTTTCTGGGAGTTTGAAATTACGTTAAAATAAAAAAAATTTTGAGATGCCACCATGTTACTATAATTCTCAGTCATGCAGGCTTGGGAGCCTCAAACGCTTTTTAAGTTTTTTTTTCACTTGAGTAACAATAGAGCTATGCTACAAGTCCTCCAAGGACAAGGCCACCCCTTAGAAAGTGTCTTTGCTTCTGGTTCCTCTATGCTGAGGTGGCTCCTGGTGGGAGCGGAGAGCCAGCCTAGCAGCCTGGAGCTGTCTCCAAAGCACCCACAGTTGTGAGTCTTCTGAACAGAGTTTCCCACTCTGAAGGCATGAGCAACATTCAACGACTTCACCCAAAACTTTGGTTGAGTCTGTTTGATCTGGCATCCTGTCGTTTTATTCTGCTATGCTTGGATAACTGTGTGGATCTATTTACAGCTTTCCTTGTTGCCCAAGAATGTGGCTTTGAGACAGTGTCGTAGACCCAATATGGATCTAATGATTTTTTTATGATACCTAGATTCACTCCTGGGCCTCTCCCTCATCCTCTCCTGCAGGGTCATCTGTGCCACAGGACCCAGGCTAGTCTCTTCATCCCAAGTGGTTCACCCAGACCGCCCCACCCTGGGCCTTTCCTTCCAGCAGCTATCATGGTGAAATGCTTGACACTGCTCTGCTCAGGCTTGTCCACGTGCCAAAATCAACATGCAGTACGTACTTTGGGGTTTTATAGAGCTGACCCCAAAATATCTATTTACCCAAATGTTGACATTCTCATGAGTAATGGGCAAAGCTCCGAGGACACACTGTTGGTGGCAGAGCAGAATTCGGAATCCCACTCAGAATTTTGGAATTGGACAGGGATGTAGAGACTGTCCATTCCAACCATCACATTTTAGGATAAGGAAAACGGGGCTGCAAGCAGTGAATAACTTGCCCATCAAAAGCGGCATTGGAACCCAGGTCTTCCATCCCCTGGATCAGTTCCTTTTGAGTCTACTAAAGAAGTGAATGCCCTTGGGCGAAACAGCTCCGGGAGCCTGTATTATTAGGTGGGTAATGGTGAAGGCAGCCTCCCAAATACATACTTTGGGATTAGAGACAACATTTCCAAATCCTTTTTCTGAGTCCTACATGAAGAAACCTCAAACCCAGGATTCCAGCCAAAAACAATGATTCTCAAGTCCCTCTGAAATCCTGGATGGATGCTTAACCCAGCAACGTACTAGCCGACTCCAGTGGCAGATGCGGGTCTCAACAGAGCTCTGGGGCTGATGTTTCAAAGGGGGTGGATGTGTGTGTGAGTGTGAATCACACGCAGTAGGTCATGTGCTGTTATCAACAGGGTGAGTGAGGGCAAGAGAATATGAGGGAAACGTCTGAAAAGGAAGGTGGAATGATGTGCCCCTGTTAACTTGATTCAAACGTTTCTCACAGCTTACAGAAAAGCTTACTGAGAAACTTTACAGGGAAACTTCCAGAAAAATATACTGGAAAAGGGATATTTCACTCTTTCTCAGGTCCTAGTACCAAACAGGACAAACGAAACTATTAACACATTCATTTATTCACCCACTCTCTCAATCATTCATTCACTCATTTATTTATTCACTCACATGACAAATAATTGTTGATTTCCACTTTGTAATATATATCGTGATGGATTACAGTGAGGTCCCTTAGGCTCACAGTTCTAATCTCCTTAATATATAAAGAGCTGATACAAACAATAAGAAAAAAATGAAACCTAATCAAAGGCTGACCAAAAGATATTCATGGGGGTTCACAGAAAAAGAAATGGAAAGATTCGCTAAACATATGAAAGGGTACTCACCATCACTAGGCATCAGGGGAATCAAATTTAAAAAGTGAGATAGCATTTTTAGCCATCAGGTCAGTTAAAATTTAACATACTGATAATATCCAGTGTCTTAAGTCTGGATAAAGAGACTGTGGATGCTATTGGTGCTGAAAATATAAATTGAGATAAAATTTTAAGAGAGCAATATGGCAGTAGCTATCAAAAATTTTTAATGAACACTCTACCCCTATGTTTCAACTTGCAAAAATCCATCATGTTTCCTTCTCTTCCTACACAGCATTCCTTCCCCCTTCTAGTAACAGGAGCAAGAATAATTTGGGAATCTCTCCACTACCTCATCTTCAGTCCATGCCACAAGGGGGCCTGTGCCTAGGTATGGCCAATAAAAGCATTACATCCCTCCAGCCTCAAGAATTGGTTCGGGGATGGGCATGTGAGTCAATGTGACACGATCTGGGGACGTTGCCTAGAGCTACTGAAGGAAAATCGTCCTCTGTTTTCCAACGGACGTGGAGTTTTGAGAATCAAAGCATGGAGTTACTGGCAGCCACTTTGCCCCTGAAAAGGAAGGCCTTGGGAACGAAACAGCACAGAGGACAACAGAAGTGTGTGTGTGTGCTGGGGGTAGGGCGGGCACAGGGCCCTGTGATACCTCTTGAGCCCCTAGCAGCTGATTCTAAAGCTAGATCCACCCTCTCAGCCAATACATTTGCTTTTGCTTAAACTAGTTTAGGTTGGGTTTTTTCTTGCTTACAACTAAAAAATCCAGGCAGAAACACTCATCGGCAGGATGACTAACAAGTGTACAAAGACATGAACGATTACTGCAGCATCTTTTATCACAGTGGAAAAAGTGTCAGCACCCTCAGTGTTCATCAACAAGAGAAATGTTTACATAATTATAGTACCTCCAAACTATATTCTGGAATATAAGGGTATCATATTACTGGGGAAAAAAAGCAAGTCACAGTACAATACGTATGTGATTTCAGTCATGTGAAAGGGCCCTTATAGGTGTGTGTTCACATGTATTTATCATTGTATACATACTTTTGTAAATGCATTTACATTTGCATATATACAAACATATATATGTATGCGTGTATGTAGTTATATTTTTAAATGTGGATGTATAGATATACAGAAAAAGGTTGGAAGTATACATACCAAACAGTGGTTACTTCTGGGAAGGGGATTAGACCAGGATAGGAGAGTGAAAAGAGGGGAACAGATAATGAAGGAGGCTTTAATATTTTATTCTGTTTTTCCTTTATTATTTAAAATGTTTATTAAAGGAAGTAAAAGGGATAGATGCAAAATTCCTCAACAAAATACTAGCAAACAGAATCCAACAGCACATTAAAAGGATCATACACCGTGATCCAGTGGGGTTTAACCCAGGAGTTCAAGGATTCTTCAATATATGCAAATCAAACAATGTGATACACCATATTAACAAATTGAAGGATAAAAACCATATGATAATCTCAATAGATGCAGAAAAAGCTTTTGACAAAATTCAACACCGATTTATGATAAAAACCCTCCAGAAAGTAGGCATAGAGGGAACTTACCACAACTTAATAAAGGCCATATATGACAAACCCACAGCCAACATAGTTCTCAATGGTGAAAAACTGAAGCCATTTCCTCTAAGATCAGGTGCCCACTCTCACCACTATTACTCAACACAGTTTTGGAAGTTTTAGCCAGAGCAATCAGAGAAGAAAAAGATATAAAAGGAATCCAAATCGGAAAAGAAAAAGTAAAACTGTCCCTGTTTGCAGATGACAAGATACTAAACATAGAGAATCCTAAAGATGCTACCAGAAAACTACTAGAGCTAATCAATGAATTTGGTAAAGTAGCAGGATACAAAATTAATGCACAGAAATCTCTTGCATTCCTATACACTAATGACAAAAAATCTGAAAGAGAAATTAAGGAAACACTCCCATTTACCACTGCAACAAAAGGAATAAAATACCTAGGAATAAACCTACCTAAGGAGACAAAAGACCTGTATGCAGAAAACTACAAGACTGATGAAAGAAATTAAAGATGATACAAACAGATGAGAGATATTCCATGTTCTTGGATTGGAAGAATCAACATTGTGAAAGTGACTATACTACCCAAAGCAATCTACAGATTCAGTGCAATCCCTATCAAACTACCAATGGCATTTTTCACAGAACTAGAAGAAAAACTTTCACAATTTGCATGGAAACACAAAAGACCCCGAATAGCCAAGGCAATCTTGAAAAAGAAAAACGGAGCTGGAGGAATCAGGCTCCCTGACTTCAGACTATACTACAAAGGTACAGTAATCAAGAGAGCATGGTACTGGCACAAAAACAGAAATATAGATCAATGGTACAGGATAGAAAGCCCAGCGATAAAACCATGCACATATGGTCTTTGAGAAAGGAGGCAAGAATATACAATGGAGAAAAGATAGCCTCTTCAATAAGTGGTGCTGGGAAAACTGGAGAGCTACATGTAAAGAATGAAATTAGAACACTCCCTAACACCATACACAAAACTAAACTCAAAATGGATTAAAGACCTAAATGTAAGGCTAGACACTATCAAACTCTTAGAGGCAAACATAGGCAGAACACTCTATGATATAAATCACAGCAAGATCCTTTTTGACCCACCTCCTAGAGAAATGGAAATAAAAACAAAAATAAACAAATGAGACCTAATGAAACTTAAAAGCTTTTGCACAGCAAAGGAAACCATAAACAAGACGAAAAGACAACCCTCAGAATGGGAGAAAATACTTGCAAATGAAGCAACGGACAAAGGATTAATTTCCAAAATATACAAGCAGCTCATGCAACTCAATATCAGAAAAACAAACAACCCAATTCAAAAATGGGCAGAAGACCTAAATAGACATTTATCCAAAGAAGATATACAGATTGCCAACAAACACATGAAAGGATGTTCAACATCACTAATCATTAGAGAAATACAAATCAAAACTACAGTGTGGTATCACTTCACACCAGTCAGGATGGCCATCATCAAAAAATCTACAAATAATAAATGCTGGAGAGGGTGTGGAGAAAAAGGAACCCTCTTGCACTGTTGGTGGGAATGTAAATTGATAAAGCCACTATGGAGAACAGTATGGAGGTTCCTTAAAAAACTAAAAATAAAACTGCCATATGACCCAGCAATCCCACTACTGGGTATATATCCTGAGAAAACCATAAGTCAAAAAGAGTCATGTACCACAATGCTCATTGTAGCTCTATTTACAATAGCCAGGACATGGAAGCAACTTAAGTGTACATCGACAGACGAATGGATAAAGAAGATGTGGCACATATATACAATGGAATATTACTCAGCCATAAAAAGAAACAAAATTGAGTTATTTGTAGTGAGGTGGATGGACCTAGAGTCTGTCATACAGAGTAAAGTAAGTCAGAAAGAGAAAAACAGATACTGTATGCTAATACATATGTATGGAATCTTAAAAAAAAAAAAAAGGTTCTGAAGAAGTAAGGGGCAGGACAGCAATAAAGACGCAGACATAGAGAAAGGACTTGAAGACACAGGGAGGGGGAAGTGTAAGCTGGGATGAAGTGAGAGAGTGGCATGGACATATATACACTACCAAATGTAAAATAGATGGCTAGTGGGAAGCAGCCGCATAGCACAGGGAGATCATCTCGGTGCTTTGTGACCACCTAGAGGGGTGGGATAGGGAGGGTGGGAGGGAGACACAAGAGGGAGGGGATATGGGGATATATGTATACGTATAGCTGATTCACTTTGTTATACAGCAGAAACTAACAAAACATTGTAAAGCAATTATATGCCAATAAAGATATTTAAAAAAAAAAAGAAATATTGTGTCCCCAGCTGAAAATATAAATAAATAAATAAACATTAAAAAAAAAAAAAGAAGAAGGAAAAGGGAATCCGAACACAAATAATGGCATATGAAAAGGTAAGTCAACGCTGAAAGAGAACACTGATATGTCTTGGGTTAGGTTCCTCCAAAAGCCAACCCTGAGATAAGGCTTCCAGTGCAAGTAGTCTATCTGAGAGGTGATTCCTAGAAATACTGGTAGGGAAATGGGAAAGTGAAACAGGGAAGAAAGGAAGCAAATAGAGGATGCATCAAGCCCAAGTTACCACTGAGAGTAACTAGAGCTTAATCCTGCAGGGGTAGTCCACAGAACAATGCCGAACATGTGCCTCAGAGTTATCCCACAAGAGGGAGGTGGGAGCTGGGGCACTTATATGCCTATTCCCGAAAGTTGTTGGTAAGAGATGCTTCCAGGGGCCATTAACTCCTTGGCACTTCAAATCTTCCCCATGCTTGGGCAGAGCGTGTCCAGTGCTGGCAGCTAGAATTTGGGCCAACATGCATTAAAATGTTAAATATCAAGGGAACGTGCACAGGGCACAGAGATCACTACTTTGAGTGTATTCTCAAAAGGAGCACAGCGTAGACAAGGAACAGATGGTGTTGGAAGAGGTGGGAGAGGAGACCTGTGAGGTCAGGGTGAGGGTGGGAGATTGGGTTGGTGACGAGATCTTTTCCACCATATTAAGAACTTCTTGACAATGGGAAGCTACCTGTGTGTGCAAGTAACAGAAGGGTAATATCAAATTCATAGAAATTCACTCTAGAGCAGGAGGTCTAATTGTGGAGGTCTAGTTGTATTCGAAACATTAGTGTGTAAAGATCCACTATTGGGTGTGTCACAAGTAACACTCATCCTTTCAACAAGTATCTATTGAGCTCCCACTATGAATACCTGTTAGGTCCTAGGAATATGTTTGTAATGGTTTTCTAAACAGAGTTTGTAAGTGATTTTTCTTAATGAAATGCAGACAGTTCCATAATCATCATGTGAATGGTGCGAGCCCTGGGTGCCCCCCCCAGGATGTATATTACAGATAAGCACCATCTGTCAGCATTAAAATTGTTAAGACATTAACAATTGGTTAAAAATGAAGTTAGATCACAAACTGGGGACAATTGGGGAGATTTTGTCCAGCCATCTAGGAAAGAGAGAATACAAATGAAGGCTGCCTTGTCAGGTATTGAAGGGAGGAGATGATTTTGGGCTGGTTATTCTCCACTTGTTCTTACCCCACCAGGTCCAGTTTGCTCCCATCTCAGTCCCTTCTGTGCCCCAGGAGACTTAGCCCTGTGACCTGTAGCACTGAATTCCTTTGCCCTCTGATTTTTCGTTGGTCTTTGCCAGTGGGAAGCAGCAGTAGAAGATGAGAGGATGGGGTTGGGGGTAGGGAGAGTGGTCAGGGCGACCGTTCTCCCTGCCCCACTCTTGCCTCAATGCAGTTCTGGCAGTGGCTGCACTGCAGTTTCAGATCCCATTGGGTGGCCCTTCTTCCAGAGTCCCAAGCTCACATATAAGGGACTTTTGAGAATTCCACTGCTGCCCTTGCCCCTTATTTCCCAGGGAGTTAATAGCATCCTATGGTGTCCCTGGGTCTTTCGTTATTCTTTCCTAGCTTCCTCATCCCTGCTCTGTAAGTGGGCTCTTCATTAAACTCTCTGCCATTCAGCCCTTTGAGTGTTTCCTGCAGGAACCCTAATTTCTACAGAACACAGAAGGTTGTTTCTGAGGTTACTTGGTTAGATTTCATGATTAATCGGATGTGTGCCTGGGAGGTTGGGAGAAGGAAAAAATGAAGCTTCCTCAGGCTCTGGGCTAGAACAGTGAGACACGTAGTTGGTGTGTCAGGGATGAAGCCAAAGAGTCACATAAGAACCACCATGTAGAGAAGCAGCAGGAGGGAGGAGTAGGCGGGGCCATGCACAGGTGAGTTAGCATCGTGGATATGTTGACTTGGCTCTCCAGGTGGAGATACTGGCATTGGAATTCAGGCGTTGGAGTCGGAGCTAAGGAATGAATTGAGGTTGGAGATTGATTCGGAAGAATGAAAAACCATTTTAAAACCTGAGGCAAAATTTGCCATTGACACCTCCACCCTTTTTTCTCTGCTTCTGCTTCTCCCTCAGCCCCACGCCACTCCTCCTCCTTCAGTCAGATTCCCCACATCTCCACCCAAGTTTACCCTTCTAAAATAATATTGCAGGGATACCCCTGGCGGTCCAGTGGTTAAGACTCCATGCTCCCACTGCATGGGGCTCGGGTTCCATCCCTGGTTGGGGAACTAAGATCCCACCTGCCACGTGGCTGGCCAAAAACATAAATAAATAAATAATAAAATAAAATAATACTACATATTTTCAAGCCTCCCCTTTCTTTTTTGCTGTATGCGCGGGGCCTCTCACTGTTGTGGCCTCTCCCGTTGCGGAGCACAGGCTCAGCGGCCATGGCTCACGGGCCCAGCCGCTCCGTGGCATGTGGGATCTTCCCGGACCGGGGCACGAACCCGCGTCCCCTACATCGGCAGGCAGACTCTCAACCACTGCGCCACCAGGGAAGCCCCAAGCCTCCCCTTTTTTCATCACCAAAGATTTTCTAGTTTCCAATCCCTCAGTGGCCAGAGGACTGTTTTCCAAAATGGCAATGATCTCCTGTGACAAATCACCTCCTCCTCATGTAAAAATGAACTCACACATTATTGTTCCAAGGGAGGATTTGTACATTTCAAAGGACAATGGCTGGACCACCAGTTGGATAATGATTGAAATCCTTGTTTCTCAAAACAAGATCTTCCTGCTCCAGAGGAGACAAGATAGTATTCCTGGGAGTGTTCAGGGCTGTGGGATAAATGTGGCCCATCTTCCTGGAACATCAGTGCTACTCAAAGATTTGAGGGTGGGTGACCTTTTTAAGTTAAATAAAACATAAGTATGTTATGGAAAGGATGAAAATTCCTAGCAATTTTAAAGATAAAACATAAGCCTCCAAAACATTCCCCGCCAAAAGGTTCACATTAAATTTGACCTTCTTGTTGGGGTACGTAGTGGGAAAGTTGGGCTAAGTCAGTGGTTCTCTGAGGACTATGCCAAAGATGGGAATTTCTGGACATTGGAGGGCGAATACTTTAGAACCAGCCAGACTTAACGATACCCCCATAAATCATGCCTCTTTAGCCCACCCAGACACCATATACCACAAGCCGGTGCCTGAAATGACCGTTTCTTGTTCAGCTGCCTTTCCTCGCTTTGGAACTTGGGGCATAAAATGCCTTTCAGATGATGTAGATGCCTTTCAGATGATGTAAATCCATCCATCCATCTATCCATCCAGCCTTCTTTAGGCTTTTCTGTTGTACACTGGTTTAAGTGTAATGCATTTGCTTTCTTCCTGCAGGGAACATAGCCTAGTTCCAGAAAAATCTTCCAAGGGAGAGAAAAATAAATACATACACCAACTTCTTGAAACATTTGGCACCTGCCACAATCACCAATAAATCTAAGTTGGACAGCTTGACATTTCCTCAAACAAGACCCCGCCTCTCAAAGAACATTTGTCTGAACATGAAAAACAATAAAAGCCCCGCTGATAGAATGCAAAACATGTTCCCTTGTCTAACTGGAGAAGCAAAAACAAATAATTGTTTGCTTAGGCAGCAATTTGAACCATTCCACAGTCCGCGGATGTCACAATCCTGTTCAAATGGCCTCAGCAATAACCGCCAATAATTTTCAGATTGGAAAGATTTATACACTGTCCCAACACTCAATTTTTCGAAAACCACCTGTCCAAAGAAAACTGTACTCTGATCTTCTTAAGCATTGGATATGCCTGAATGAAGGCTGTGTAACTCACGGCATCCTTTTTTACTTTGTAAAAACACAGTTGTCAGTTCCGGCCTTAGAAACAATTCAACTTATAAACAATTTAATGGAGGTTTCCTGTCTCCTCCTTTCCCCTTTAACATGGAGCCTTCCTCCGCTGTTTCCAAAGGAGACCTTAGCTTCCCCCCTCTCAGCCCCCACTCCCACAGGCCCTCCTCCCTCTCACCACTCAACGGCTGCCAAGTTCTCCCAAAAGGAGGAAGACAGGATATGGCCAAGTCCCTACCACTTTCCCGATCCGTCAAGCTGCCTCACCAAGGGTTGGAAGTCTGGGCCTCAGCAGCTTCTGAGCACTTTCATTCCAGTTCAGCCACAAGGGGAATCCAGTAGGCTTTTCTGATGGCCTGGGGAGATAACCATCCCTTGGAACATTGTTCTATAAGAAAAATGTGTGTGAAGTTCCAAGGAACTTTTGGAACAGAACGTTTTCATGTGATAGGACTTCTGTGATCTATGATATGCTGGAGGCTTACACATGGTTACCACAGACCCACAAGATATCGTGGGAATTGCCTAGCAATGTCACCAAAAGTGAATCTAGGGGCTTTGGGGAAGGGCTGGGCAAACCATCTACTTGCTTAAAGCACTACAATGTAGAAACAAAAAGTTCATCCTTTGAATTTGATTTTTGTCATTTTATAAAGTATCAGAAATAGTCATAATGGGGGAAATTAGAACACTTTGAGGCTTCCTTCACTTGAAATTGTTTATTTTTGAATTCTCTATGGAGAAACCAGGCTTAAGGCCTTATGACCATCTTAAACAGCCCTCAATTCTAGATAGAGAAAAAAATCAGTATCTGTGCAGATACCAGCCTTGGCTTCAGCACGACCTAGCTAACATTTGCATGTCCATTATCTCCCAAGTTGGGTTTGCCCAAGGACTCCTCCCAGTTTAACATTTCATGATGCCGATTATTTCTCTCTTGTCTTCATGCGCAGTCCTCCAATGCATCTACCTGTTGAGAGTGAACCTGTGCAAGATTCCTCCTGGTTTAGCCATGAACACAGCTACGCCTCCTGGATTCATGGACTGACACCCCCAGAACCTAATGAAGCATTGGATAACATGGAGGACCTCAGCAGGTACTAACCACAAGCCTCTGTAGACAACATCTGCAAAGCCCCCGTGACCACTCATGACCCAATGTTAACATTCACAGATTTCAAGTGAGACATCCATTGAATTCCAGTCACCAGAGACTGAACAGTTCTCCCTATTCATTTCAATACAATCAGTCTTCATGCTGACATGACTTTAATTCTCTCCCATTTTAGAAAACAGGTAGCAAGACACCCTAGGTTTTGAAAAGGAAGTATCAACATCTGTCAGTTGGTATAAGAGAAAAAAATGATTTAATGTGTTTTGCTGTCTGCTCTTTGTGCCTCCTACCTCTCCCTCTCTCTGTCTCTCACTCTGTCTCTCTGTCTCTGTCTCTGTCTCTCTTTCACATACACAGATACACAGACACGCACACACACTCACCATCCCTCCACTGTGTGCCAAAGGTCTCCTCTCAAAAGTCAAAACATGTTGAGCATAAAGCTAAGTCTTGCTTGGTAGGGAGGTTCTGATCCCAAAGAACTCTATTTTTTTTAACTTTTTATTTTATATCGGAGTATAGCCAATTAACAATGTTGTGATAGTTTCAGGTGCACAGCAAAGGGACTCAGCTGTATGTATACATGTATCCATTCTCCCCCAAACTCCCCTCCCATCCCAGCTGCCACATAAAATTAAGCAGAGTTCCCTGTGCTCTACAGTAGGTCCAAGGAACTTTAGATAAAACAATCTTCTAAGTCAAAACAGCCTGCCTGAGCTTTGGAATCAGAAAATAACAGTGGTCAGTTAACTATGGCCTGTGGGCCATATCTGGCTCCACAACTGTTTGTGCACACCTGCTTGCACACACCTGCAAGCCAAAAATGATTTTACATTCTTATTTTTTTAAAGCTATTGCATTTTTCGTTTTATTTATTTATTTTTGGCTGCATTGGGTCTTCGTTGCTGCACGCAGACTTTCTCTAGTTGTAGAGAGCAGGGGCTACTCTGTTTTGCGGTGCATGGGCTTCTCATTGCAGTGGCTTCTCTTGTTGCAGAGGATGGACTGTAGACCACAGACTCAGTAGTTGTGGCTCACGGGCTTAGCTGCTCCGTGGCCTGTGGGATCTTCCCAGACCAGGGATCAGACCTGTGTCCCCTGTATTGGCAGGCGAATTCTTAACCACTGTGCCACCAGGGAAGTCCCTACATTTTTAAATAGTTGAAAAAAATTCAAGAAAGTATACTAGTTGGAGGCACATGAGAATTTTATGAGATATAAATTTCAATATCCATAAATAAAGTTTTATTGGCATACAGGAACACCTACCTCCTCATATACTGTCGGTGACTGTCCTCCCACTACAGCAAAAGAGTTGAGTAGTTGTGACAAAGAGTGTATGGCCCACGAAGCTGAAATATTTACTATCTGGCCCTTTACAAAAAAATTTTGCCAATCCATGAGATAGACCTACATTTTAATTCTGTCATTTAATATTTCTTTGGCAGTAAGCATGTTTCTTGACCTCTATGACCTCAATTTTCTCTTTCTAAGTTAAGAGTAATGACATCTAAGTTTCAGGTGTCTAGAATGATGCTTGGAACCACAGATATGAGTTCCTCTGCCATGTCTTCTCCCCATGCCTTTCTCTGTGTAGCTGTCAGGGGCATCAGGCCAACACACGTTGGCAAAGTTCTAATTTGCAGAGAAAGCAGACCACATCATATCTTGGTTGCAAGGACCAGAGCTGAGCTTCTGGACCTATTTCAGTGAAAGTGATTTTTGACCCGTACCTGGACTTTTTATTATTTTCCTTTCAGCAGAGGTGGAAGTGGATATTAACAAATTTGTATCTACCATTTTTTCTGGTATACTCCTGGGAAACTCTTGACTAAGAGGAAAGTGTGTTTTAGTTGTTAAACTGATAAACCAGATAAAATAAGTCAATAAGTATTAAAAGTTGGAGGATCCGGACATCCCACTCCATGGAAATTGGAATTATTTATTCAATATGCAGTTACTGAGAAGCATAACAACTCCCACAGTGAGAGCCCCAAATCACAAGGTCCTTTGAGACTTCCCTGCTATTCTCCGGATCCCTCTGCCCACTTCATTCACAAACTATTTTACTGCTAAGTCAATTCAACAGGGAACATGGTACTCTGGAAACCAGCTGAGTGGAAGATTCCTACCTCAGAAGGAAACCACTATGTTTAGAGAAATTAAAGTACAACTTGGTTAGTTTTCTACCTAATTGGGAGGCGGCGGGCTCTTGGGAAATGAGCTTCATAAGTAAGCAAGCCTGGCTTCAAATAACAGGGTATCTCCTATGGCTCTGTGATGTTGCTTACCTGGCTCTCTGAGCCTCATTTACCTTAACTGGACAATAGGGGAAGCTATTTTTACCCCACAGGGTTGATGGGGGATTAAGTAAGATGACTTACATAGCAGCTTACAAATTTATGAGCAATGCTTGGCACATAACGCTTGCTTAGTAATTGTGCATTTTTCCTCCTTTCCCTGATTCCAAGTCCAAACAGGGGTTCAGGATTGCCACTGCTTTGAGTGCCCACCAGTGCCAGGAACTGTTGCTATATGCAAGATCTTGGTTACTATTTGCAATAGTCCTATAAGGGTGATATTTCTAGCCTCAGCTTTTTAAGAATTTATTTTGTTAATTTTCTTTGTTCTTTATTAAGATATTCACATAAATTTAGGGTTTAAAATTATTTGAAAAATATACTTTTGCTTTATAGATATCCTTTTCTTGCAGTGTCACTCTAAACTGTGAATTTAGAGTGTTTGCTACTTTATGAAATCCACCTATAGCTCATTGGGATTACATTAGCATTTTAAAATTAACAAAAGCCCCCCATAGCCTTAGCTTTTAGATTAAGACATTGACTTTACCATCTTGAAATAATGATGTGAAAATGCTCTATTCTATTTAAAATGTTGTATAAATTTAAGGAGTGCAGGAATTGTCTGTAGCTGGTTGACTCAGCTGGCCAGCTTCGTTACACAAAAATGGCTAGTGGTGTCTAGGGTGGCCACAGTGAAGGTGGTAGAAATAATGAACTTAACCTTGCCAACATTTTTAAAAATTATATTGAAATATAATATACCAAAAATATGCTTCAGCATGCAGTTCAATGAATTTTCACAGACCGAACACACCTTTGTAACCAACACCCAGACAAAGAAACAGAACATTACCCACACCCAAGAAGCCCCTGGTCATGCTTTCTTCTGGTTCCTAATCTTCCAAGGGTAACCACCATGCTCACCTCTTCTTTTTTTTGGCTGCATTGGGTCTTTGTTGCTGCACGCGGGCTTTCTCTAGTTGCGGTGAGTAGGGACTACTCTTCGTTGTGGTGCGCAGGCTTCACATTGTGGTGGCTTCTCTTGTTGCAGAGCATGGACTCTAGGCATGCAGGCTTCAGTAGTTGCAGCACGCAGGCTCAGTAATTGTGGCTCTCAGACTCTAGAGGGCAGGGTCAGTAGTTGTGGCTCATGGGCTTAGTTGCTCTGCGGCATGTGGGATCTTCCCGGACCAGGCATCAAACCCGTGTCCCCTGCATTGGCAGGCGGATTCTTAACCACTGCACCACCAGGGAAGTCCATCCTGGCTTCTAAACAGCACAGATTAGTGGTGCCTGTTTTTAATACTTCATATAAGTAAAATCATACAGTGTTTTCTTTTTTGTATCTGGCTTCTTTTGTTCAATGTTTATGTTTATAAGATTTACCTATAACTGATGGGTGTAATTTAAGATTAGATCACTCTCAATAATGTAAAGCAGGGGTCTCCAACCCCCGGGCCATGGACTGGTACCGGTCTGTGGCCTGTTAGGAACCAGGCCGCACAGCAGGAAGTAAGCGGTGGGCAAGCGAGCAAAGTTTCATCTACCGCTCCGCGTCGCTCACTTTACCACCTGAACCATCTCCCCCATCACTCGCATTACCGCCTGAGCCATTCCCACACTCCCCACCATCCCATCCGTGGAAAAGTTGTCTTCCACGAAACCGGTCCCTGGTGCCAGAAAAAGGTTGGGGACCGCTGCTGTAGAGCACCCCATTTTATGAACATGCCACAATTTATCCACTGTATTGCTGATGGACATTTGGGCAATTTCAGTTTGAGGGTATTTGAGCATTCTGCTACATGTCTTTTGCTGACTATTTTATGCATTTCTGTTAAGTACATACCTAAGAGTAGACTTGCTGAGCCCTGGGGTGATTTATGTTCAGAGTTAATGAGTACTTAACCAAGGATTTTTCCGAGCAGTTGTGTCAGTTTAGACTCCTACCAGCAGCATTCCACATCCTTGCCAACAGTCAGAATCTCCATCTTTTTCATTTCCGCCATTCTGGTGACGCCTTCTCAGATTTGTACTCTTGTTCCATATACTCAAAATATTCAACTACGAGGATAAAAGACTAAAAGTGAATATAAGGAGTGTGAATTGAGGGAGCATCACAAAGACTCCATGAAAAACGTGAGGGCCACGGACGTGTAGTCAGCCACTGGACAGCATCGTCATTATCAAATGCACGTGGACCTCACTTCAGTGCTCCATGACTCGGCACCCTCCTCTGTGGTGCATTTAATTTAAATTTCTGTAATAGATCCTGATTTTCTATCATCCCCCATTTTGACTTCCGAATTGCATTTTCTTCCCACAACTGCTTGGGTCTCCTGGGATAACCTTAATAAAATTTTGGATATTGGCAAAGAACAGGTAGGAGAACTTGGAGAAGACTGGGCTCCAGATCCAGTAACAGGCAGTAAACATAAATATGCTCTTCAAAGAGGGAAGGAGAAGGGAGGGAGGAGCTTGGGTTGTGCCCAATATGTCCCATCTATAGGGACCTCTTCACCAGTTGATACATGGTAATAGTAATACCTTGCGTCTGTACAGCCTTTTCAATTCATAAATGTTCTGGGAATCTATGGAACACATGGAAAGAAACAAGTCCCATGAAAGCAACAAGCTGAAGGGCTGCTGCTTAGCTGGCTTCACACTGGAACTTTCTGCAGTAGTCAGGTCGGGGTTGCCCTAAGTCAATGTGGATTTAGGTCAGTAACAGGAGGGGTAGCTTGCTCTCCTGGTTCCTGTGTTCTGTGTCATGCCATCTGACCTGGGGGACAAGTGGAAAATGGACTTCCTTCTTGCCCCCCATGACACTTCCGGTGCAACTTACAGCCCCAAGCCCCCACAGCAACCCAAGGCGGTTGCAGTTTTGCTACTGAATGTCCTTCAACACATGGCTCTTACTCCATAGCTCATAACAACAGCCCATGCTTACTGAGTGCCAGTTACCTGCCCGACAGTGTGATAAACACATTACATGCATTATTTATCTTGATTCGACTTAATCCCCAGAAAACTCAGAGTCACACAGTACATAATTCACAAGGTCCGGGGTGAATCCTGATCCACTCCCTCCAGTGTCCTGTGCGCCTTCCATTTGGGCCATGTGATCTGAGGAGGGCCTCTCTTCTCCCCTCCCCAGAATACACCCCTGTCTGCTGATGCTTGAGATTCCACAGTCCTAACTTCTTCCCTGTGTGAGAAAGGGTGTTTGTGCTTGTTTGAGGCATTAATGTTCAATGAGCACATTACCAAACATTTACCCCTGAAGGGAAATGTGTTGAGAAGGAAAATGACCCTTTATAACCTGGGGGCCTCGATAATGGGCTTCTGAGAGGTCAAGGAACATGAATTGCTGGATGTTTTTCTCTGCCCTTTAGTATGTCTTAATCTACAAATATTTTTGTAGATTTCCTTTGAGGCAACTCTTTCAGACTAGCTAAGAAGGAAAGGTAAGATAGACACCAAATTATTCCCCCAATCCTAACATAACAGAACGAATGAGCCCTCTTTCATTTTTTACTTGGAGCTAAGTTTAATTATTTTATCCAACGATGTATTAATCCCCAAATGGGTACAGTGTAAGGAGACAGAACAGATACTTGAAAAGGTCTAGATAATGCACAGTTGATAGAGGCGTAATGGGTCCATGCAGCCCATTGGGATATGATGGGGATGCGTGCTGATTGTTGACATCAGGGGAAGCAAAGGTCCCACTGCCACCCAGGTAGGGAGAACACCTCCATCTCTTGCTCTTTGGGCGAGATCCCAAACTCTTAATAACACCAGCAATACTAAATATTCTTTCATACCTTTGTACACCCTGAGCACTCATCCATAGTCAGGACTTCACCCGTGCCGTCCCTCTTCCTAGAAAGCACTTCCTTCCCCTTGTTACTTGATGAACTACCTCCCCCTCCCTGGGCCTCAGTTTATATTTCAGCAAGAAATCTTTGCAAAGCCCCTGCATGTGGATAAGAGCCCCGTCCTCTTAATGGCCTCCCTCACGTTAACCCCATGTCCATTTTCCAGGCTGACCATGATTGTCTCTTCATGTGTCTCTACCTTTGAATATCTTGTTCACCAGGCAACCATGTCCTACACGAGGCCTGGCCCTCGGTGAGCACTAAAATATCTTTCCATTTTGAATTCACTGAATAATTTGCTCATTAAACTAAGATCATTTCTTCTAACCCAATAACAGGAGATGCCCAAGCTCCCTTCAACCATCTGAGATAAGCTTGCCATTCTTTTGGGTAAGGAGAGAGAAGAGAGACTTCATGGATGAAAAGAAAGCCCACACTCTCTAAGACCAAATAAATTAATTCTACTTAGCTAACCAGTAAATACAGGATGAGAAGTCAGAAAGCTCCAAAAGTCCCCCTCCTCGGCATGCGCAGAATGCATGGTCAGCTCTGAAACATCTTCTATTTTCCCAGACTGTTTTTGTTGCTTAATTGTTCAGCAAAAAAAAGAAGCAAATTTGGGCACTCCCAAGTCACCCTCCCACGGAAACCTGTTTTACTAGCTGGATTTTATGTGGCTGAAGAAGGCCCCAGAAGGAACTTACGGAAAAGAGCACGGGTAACAACCATGCAGCCTTGCAGGTCCAGAACACACACCCAGGGCTCAGAAGAGACCCTGGTTTAGGCGTTTTCCTCGTGTTCCTCTTAGAGCTGCTGTGTCATTAATTGAACTTGTATTCTGGTGCTTGTATAAAGCATTCCCTCTGTGGTTCACTCCCAGTCTTAAACCTTGCATGTGACCACATGTTAAATGTGTATTTTTATGGTCCTATAATCTCAGGACTTTTAAATCTCTGTTGCTTAAAGGCATCCAGTGAGTTGAAGCGGAAAACTCCAGAGATTTCTGATCATTTAGAAGCAGTTTATGTGCTGGTTCTAAGTGGCTTCACAGCTTTACTTCTTGCAGGGACTGAGGCAGAGCAAAGATAAGGCCCTGGCATAGAATTAACTCTTCAGGGCTTTCAAAACCAAAATCAAGAATCACTAGAAAATATGCAACCTCTTTCTATTTAAACACCTCATTAGCAGAAACCTGTATCCGCTTACTCACTGGAAACTTCCTTCTTAAGAGTTACTCCTCTGTTGCCTGTTGTGTTGTCAGTTCATCTTCAGAACTGATTTTTTTTCCCAAGCTTGCATGGGCCTCCTTGGATAACCTTAATGAAAGGTGGGGTATTGACAAGGAAATAAAATGAGAGAGAACTGGGCTTAGGATCCAGGAAATGGACTCCCTTCATGTCCTTGGACATGACAACTTTCCTAATAGTCTCTCGACTCACATTTCTTTTTTTTTTTTTTCTGCAATCGCTTCTTTTTTATTGATTTTTAAAAACTGAAGTATAGTTGATTTTTAAAAACTGAAGTATAGTTGATTTACAATGTTGTGCTAGTTTCAGGTGTTCAGCAAAATGATTCATATATATATGAATATATATATAACTTTATATATATATATAAAACTGAATATATGTATATTATTTTTTGGATTCTTTTCCATTATAGGTTATTACAAAATACTGAATATAGTTCCCTGTGCTATACAGTAGGTCTTTGTTGTTTATCTGTTTTATATATAATGGTGTGTATCTGTTAATCCCAACTACTAGTTTATCCCTCCCTCCCCTCCTTTCCCCTTTGGTAACCATAAGTTTGTTTTCTATGTCTGAAACACACATTTCTTTTATTCCTTTTTCATTCTTTATTCTTGTAGTTGAATATTTTGTGGATCTGGGACAAGAGCAAAAGGTAGGAAAAATGCAAAAACAAACAAACAAAAAACCCCACAGATCTGCTTCATATTCAGATTCTGTTTTTCTCCAAAATAAGCAACATTTCTTTGGCACGAATCACAAGGGATGACAAAGCAAAAGATTATTTACAAATGTTAAGTTGATGAAAAAGACTGCATCTACCTCTCTACTTCAATGCCATTCAATTACATTCTTATACCCAAAACATTTGAGATGTTTTTCCATAACACTAGTTTAATTTCTATATACATAAACTATTGTTCTTTATGCCAAAGTGGTCACTTTTTTTCAGAATTTTCTTTGACTTTTTTTTTCCTCTCTCTATTTTCTTATTCTTTTTCTTAGCTGTTGCTAATGTTTATTTTTTACAATCCATTTGTTTCTGAAAGATTGTCCTAAGTAAAAAAGTAGGCAACAGGTTTTGAAGCTTAGTATAAAGCCATACTTAATATAAATTCACACAACTCTTCTGACCAAGAGAACATCTGCCCAGTGGGTTTGCTCAAGAATTCAGAAGCTGCCATCCTCCACACCAGACTGGACCAAGGCCCCCCCAACATTTTGGTCAAAGTCACTAGATTCTGCATTCAAGGACTCCACAAGAATGGATTGGAAAAGTTACATTCCTAGCCACTCCATATTTCTAGTGTGGTTTTTATCTGCAGTGAAAACTCCCAACAAAGGTTTGGTTTTGGTTTTATTTTATTGTGTATTCGTCCATTTGCTCCCTCTTTGATTTGTATTTATGCCAGCAGATCTTTTCTGATCCAAAGGAACAATCTTACATATAGCCCTGTTAATTTCAGCTTGCTACACTGGCCCAAACTCGGTGGTCATGACCTTTTGGCTTTTAAGTCAATCTTAAAATCAGCTTACGTCTGTCATCTGGAAATTGTGTTCTCTCTCAACATTGTGTCCACAACACACTTAATAAACATACTTTCAAAATTCATCCAAACCTCTTATTACAGTGTTGGGAAGGGCAGGTCAAGAAACAAGCTTTGGCGTCTACTATTATGGCTGGACTTTAAAAGATTGAGTTTTTATGGAAGCAGATCCTCAGATAGACATCAGGAAGGAATTTTAACAGTAAAAACTGCTGAGAGATGATGGAGGTGTTACATTTCCAGCACTTGGGTTTTTTAAAATTGGGAGCACTTACAATCAGAGATGGCTTCTGATGAAGTGAAGGTGAAATTAAACAACCTTATTAGGCTTATGAAGTTGTTTTGCTTGGAATCTTGGAAAAGAAAAATGAACCCTCCTACACCAACATTTCTATTTCGTATATCCATACTTTTAAAGAAGTCAACCCTGAAAAATACCAGTCATGTGGGAAGTTGATTCTCATTCACATTTTTGGGGATTGCCCAGATAGTGGGGTCTTTTCACCAGCTGGCCCCGGGCAGTCCAAGAACAAGTAAGCAAAACACTTTTCTCTTTGGTGGAGGCCCAGGTGTATCTCAGAGTCTTATAGCCCATTCCAAGGAAGTGAGTGAATGTGAGGTATTTTTATTTATCTGCCTACAATATACCTAGAATTGTACTACAAAATAAAAGTGGGTGGCCAAACGTTAATGCAAGGAATTGCCCATCATAACACTCCCCCTCTCTTCCTTAGGGTCTAACTCACTTTGATGGGTATTAGCATAAAGCTTATGTTTTTGACACTTGTGTAACATGGAAGGTTTCTTTCAATATTGTCTATACTTATTAGGTGTCTTGGTCTTGAAGTATAAATGATTATGCTCTGCTGTATTCATGGGATGTAAGTAAAATACATTCATGCACAAAAGAATTCGCTTATCACATTTTTCTGTGTTTTTAAGTACCTGAAATCCAATAAGAACCTTCAGGAATTACCACACCTGTCTTTCAAGCACATTTACTATGTGTGCACATTTGTAACTGTCACATGCTTGTGGCATTTATAACTTTTGGTAAATAGTGAGAGAAAGGAATTCAGTGGGGCAATGAATGAGTAATTATGAACAATAATCTAAATCTCAAGAAAAGGAAACTTTGGATTTCATGTTAAATATTGAATCTTCTCTAGAGAGAAATTGCTTCTTTCTCATATAAAACTAATACAGGTAGACCTCAGAGATAATGTGGGTTCAGTTGCAAGCCACAGCAATAAAGTGAATATCACAATAAAACAAGTCACACAAATTTTTTGGTTTCCCAGTGCATATAACAGTTATGTGTACACTATACCATAGTCCATTAAGTGTGCAATAGAATTATGACTAAAAAAACAATACCTTAATTAAAATGTACTTCATAACTAAGAAATGCTAATCGTCAACTGAGCCTTCAGCAAGTCATAGCAGTAACATCAAAGATCACTGATCACAAATCACCATAAGAAATATAATAGTAATAAAAAAGTTTTAAACATTGTAAGAATTACCAAAATGTGACACAAAGTGAGCAAATGCTATTGGAAAAATGGCACCAATAAACTTGCTCAACGCAAGGTTGCCACAAAAGTTCAATTTGTAAAAAACACAATATCTGCAAAGAGCAATAAGGTGAAGTCTAATACAACAGAGCATCCTTAGGGATAGTCGGGGCGTTTGGGACAACATGTACACACTGCTACTGTATGGCATAGGGGACTCTGCTCAATGTTATGTGGCAGCCTGGAAGGGAGGGGAGTTTGGGGGAGAATGGATACATGTATGTGTACAGCTGAGTTCCTTTGCTGTGCACCTGAAACTGTCACAACATTGTTAATCGACTATACTCCAGTATAAAATTAGAAGTTAAAAAATAAAGCAAAAAGAAAAAAAATGGTATTCCTGCAGTTGTTTAAGGCAAGAATCATCAGTTAAAATTTGTAGGGGACAGTATGATGAGAAACAGGATTTTTACATAGTCTCAAAGTATCTTCCCACAGAATACTTATTAATTATAGTGAAGAAACCTAGCAGACACCATCTTAACGAAGAGGTCAAAGTTAACAACATCACTAATTAGATATTAACATCACGGTGCCTCCCGATGTGCACTGAGAAGGGCACAAGATCACTTCTGTGGTTTTCCTACTAAAAGTGTGTGACCTGAAAAGAATCACAAGGAAACATCAGACAAACTCAAACTGAAGAAACTTTTACAAAGTAACCAGCCCAAACTCTTTAAAGTTCAGGTCGCAAAGGACAGAAAGACTGAGGAAATGTTTCTGATTAGAGGAGAATAGCAGAGATAAAAACTAAATGTAACATTCAACCCTAGATTAGATTCTGGACCAGAAAAAAGACACTAGTTGGACAAATGGTGAAGTTTAAATAAGGTCAACAGTTTAGACAATAGGATAGTATCAATGTTAATTTATTGATTATACTGTGATTATAAAAAATATGAACACTTGGAGAGTCTGGATGAGAACATACTAAAATTATTTAATTATATCTAACTTTTTTATAACTCTGAAATTATTTCAAAATGAAAAGTTAAAGCACATAAAAATTAAAGCCAAAAAATGTGAATAAATATATTCACATGTTACTGACAAATTGTTAAGGAAAAAGAAAGACAATAATTGAAAGATCTAAAAGTTTCAGAACTACTGGATTAGATGATATATAAGATCTCTTTACATGCTAAGGTTTTACAATTCCTTGAATTATGAAACTTAGAAAACCAGATGTGTTGAGATCAATTATTTTAAGAAAATCTGCTTCTAACTGAACTGTGAGAGAGAGTGAGAATTTATTTGATTTTCTTAGATCTTTATGTTCATACCAGGTGTATAGGATCAGCTAACACTTTCATTAGAGACACTGAAATAAATTTGCTTCTTGTCTTTTCCACTAGTGGAGACATATATACATATGTGTATCATTAACACATCTTATTCTAGAAAATGCATGAAGCTGGTAATCCAAATTCTCCATACTCATTCCAACCTAGACTGGCCTGACACCCAGCTTCCTGCTGCTCACAGCTGGAGTGCTCACAGATAGAAATTTTCATTTCAATTCCCCTCAAATATTCAGGAGATACAACTGCTGCTAGGGGTGCAGAAAATAGCATATAATATGTTCTGTGGGACAGTTTAAATATAACCTGATCGTTGTGCCTCTGCGTTGATTTTTTTAAATAATGACATTTACTTTATTTGGCAATGTCCACACTCTAAAATGAAGGTAGAAAAGTATATTTGAATTTGGAAACAAATTCGCTGGCTAAGATTAGCCTCAGGAGTTTCTTATCATCCTTGATTTCTAGGCTTAAAAATGTTCTTTTCAGGAAGTATTCTGTGCTGTTTTTACTAAGGGTACACTCTTCTCGGCAGACTCCCATAATAGTGGGAACAGACCAGAGACAGCGTTGTGGGGTTCTGGCTCTTTCTCTGTCACTTACCAAATTGCTTCAATTTCCTCAACTGTAAATAGCAGAGATTGAGAAAGGAAGGTTTTTAAACCTTGTATGAGGAACTTCCCTTGTGGCACAGCGATTAAGAATCCGTTTGCCAATGCAGAGAACATGAGTTCGGTCCCTGGTCCGGGAAGATCCCACATGCCGCGGAGCAACTAAGCCTGTGGACCACAGCTACTGAGCCCACATGCCACACTACTGAAAGCCACACACCTAGAGCCCATGCTCCGCAGCAAGCCACCGCAATGAGAAACCCACGCACCACAACAAATAGTAGCCCCCACTCACTGCAACTAGAGAAAGCCTGTGCACAGCAATGAAGACCCAACGCAGCCCAAAATAAATAAATAAATAAGTAAATTTTTTTAAAAAACTTGTATTATGGACTTCTTTAGTAGTCTGATGAAACCTATGACCTCTCTGACAATAACATTTTTAAGTGGATTAAAGAAAACACATACAGTTACAAAAAACTAATTACATAAAATACAGTGCTCAAAATAATTTTAAATGTGTGATATAATAATATATGTATATTCTTTAGTAACTCATTAAATAATATCTAGTATTAAATCTAATAACCCCTATAATTTCAAAGACATGAAGAGCATAAATGGTATCTTGAGATAATCTGCAGCAGATTAATGTGATATAAAGACCTCTTTGATTTCTTTTTTTTTTTAATTTTTATTTATTTATTTATGGCTGTGTTGGGTCTTCATTGCTGAGCGCGGGCTTTCTCTAGTTGTGGCAAGTGGCGGCTTCTCATTGTCGTGGCTTCTCTTGTTGCGGAGCACGGGCTCTAGGCACGCAGGCTTCAGTAGTTGTGGCACGTGGGCTCAGTAGTTGTGGCTCGTGGGCTCTAGAGCTCAGGCTCAGTAGTTGTGGCTCACGGGCTTAGTTGCTCCATGGCATGTGGGATCTTCCCGGGCCAGGGATCAAACCCGTGTCCTTTGCATTGGCAGGCAGATTCTTAACCACTGTGCCACCAGGGAAGCCCCAAGACCTCTTTGGTTTCTACTGTGTCCAAATCAAGGATACAAGTGATGGCCCTGTGATTTGTTGCCCACATTTGAAGTGGGAAGAAACAGTAAATTTCAATTAGAGGTGAGTGAAAACAAAAATGTAATTATTTTCCCGTCCAAGTTCACAGATCCCCTGGCTTCTCTCCAAGGATTCTTGGTTATGAACCTCTGGACCAGATGACCCCCAGGTTCTCTTCTCGCCCTGAGTCTGTCATTTCTGTAATCTCCTCCAGCCAGGCACCTTGAGGGGGACCCTTGTCAACCATGTGTATGTGTGTGAGCCTTTCTGGGTACTCAAGTTTAATGAGATATCAAAATATTTCATTTGCAAGTCTTGGCTGCTGTACAGCACTTAGCAAAGCAGAGCCAGTTTTCCTATTTGAGATTGGTCCACATCAGGTTCCTTTGTCTAGCATTTCACAGAATATTTTCCCACATTTGTCCAACTGCAGTTTGAAGGCTGTAACTGACAATATAAATGTGCCCTAAGGTAGAAACTCCGACCCCATTTCCCTGAGTGATCTCCAGGGTTGGCCATTACCATGCAGATGCCCAGAGTCAAGGGATCTCCATGGATCTGCTAATTATCCCCCAGGCTTTTCCACCAGCAATAAAAATCCCATCTGTGGCAGCTTGTTCGCAGAACAGCCCCATTTCCACAGTGGTGGCATTAATTAGCAAAAACCTGTGAAAATGACCAGAGTTCATAGGTTTTAAAGAGAGAGAAAGAAAGGACCCTGAGTCACTTCTAAATATTCTTATAAACCCCCCTATAGCAATCAGGGACTAAAAGCCCACTTGTCTAGATGCTGTGATTTTTTCATGTCTGTAGCCCTAAGTAGGAATTCATCGAGACCTTAGGTTCCCATTAGAGTAATGGCTTTGGAGAACGTGAATGCAGAAAGATGCTGAATTTCTCAGATAATCAATCACCCTTTCCTGATGGCCTAGTGGCACCTCAATTGGGGCTGGAAGGATCCTGGGTAGTCCATTCTTGAAGGCAAACCCCTTGCCCAGTGGGGTGCTCTAGAAAAAAACCATCTCTCCAGGGTTCTACAAGATATTCCAGATGATGATGTTGGGGTACGAGGACTGGAGAGTGATGAGAGGTGTCTCTGCCCTCCAACCTGAAAAGATACACAGTCTTTAACCTCAGAGACATCAGATAACCCCACAGAAAGATGGTGGCTAACAGAGGAAGAAGAATGAACAGGAAACATTTTCTTCGATGATTTTATCAAGTCTATGTTTTGGAGCAGTTTTGGGTTTTTGTTTGTTTTTGTTTTTAAGTTAAGTAGTCCTATTTTCTACTTAACAGTTTAGCCACAAGGAGAAAATGGTCTGTCTTCCTCTTAAAACCCAGGACTTAATCACTTTCTAAGCAAGTGTGACTCTAACTTTCCTTCTGGAGGGTTAAACAAATGGGTAAAGGGTAATAAATCTTCCCTCTTCACTTTCAATGAGTTTCAGAATGTTTTCCTCCCTAATTCCTACCCTGAGCCAACAATCACTGCTGACTTTAGCTAAGAATTCTATTTTTTAATTTTTTTTATAGTTGCAATGTGAGTTTCCCATGCAGTTTTTATTAACTGTGTTTCATTGCAAGGCCTTGCAAGCAAAAATGGCCCTTATTTTTATTTGAAGAAGTCTATTTCAGTGACAATCTAGCCTCAGGGCAGCTATATGTCAATCTCTTTGCTTTTTTTCCCTGTTGAAACAAGCATGGGAAAGTTGCAAGACAAATGTCATACAGGGCAGGGCTGAAGCAAGCAGCATACCAACCCTCATCTTTGGCCAGCTCAAGACCAGAAAGTATTATAAAAGAAAACTCAATGAAGGGATGATCCAATGGTATAAGGTGGAAGGAAACCCTTGTACATCTACCAGCTTTCATTCCCAATAGATGGAAGACCTTAAATTCTCACCACTTGTCAACTTTTCCCAGAGATGACATTATTTGGGATTATGCTGGGAGGCTGGAGTATAATATTTACAATAAGTAGCATGTCTTCTTAAAAAGGCAATAGGAGCTTAAGTGCCTGTTGTTTCTGGGCTACCACCCCAGGGCTTCCTGAACTATTTCCTCATTGCGATCCCTGAGATAAAGCCAAGTCCTTCAGAGATAGGCACCTGGAAGTCTAAAGTAGGAATTACTGGGGATCAAACCCCAGCACCTCACACTGCAAATTGGTGATATGGTTGCTGGGTCAGTCTGTAGGTATGAACACCCAAGGCCAGCTTCCCCAGACACACACAAGCTTATTATCTGAAGCCTCGGCCGCTTGACTGAAAACAGTACTTGAAATGCCAACCCCTAAAGCTAAATTCTGAAAACAAGTGAGAAAAAACTGTAACAGGGGTGGGGAAGAGATGAATGTCTTTAAATGAGGCTGGCATTGTCCCAGATCTCTACGTCTTTACATTATTTCACTAAGCCTTCTCATCAACACTATCAAGTAGGCTTTATTTTCACCATTCTATATATGAAGATGAGGTTGGCAAGAAAATTAGTAGTCAAATAAACAGTAATATAAATTATCATGTGTTTTCTTTATCTGGCACAATTAGAGAAAAGAACCCTTTCTTTTTTTTCCAAGAGAAAGCTGGAAGGAACTCTAGAGACCATTTGGTCTTACTTCTCATTTTTCAGCTGATGGGTAATAGAAGAGGGACAGATCTGGCCCACAGTCTGTTTTTGTAAATAAAGTTTTATTGGAATGTGGCCACACTTGTTCATGTATATATTGTCTATGCTTTTGTATTACACAGAGTAACTGCAATTAACATCACATGGCCTGCAAAACCTAAAGTATGTACTATGTGGCCCTTTACAGAAACAGTTTGCCAGCTCCTTCTAGAGATCAAGTTGCTCTTAATAATATTGAGTTTTCCAATCCATGAGTATGACATATTTCTCCATTTATTTAGGTTGTCTCTCTCTGCAATGTTTTGCATTTTTAAATGTGCTAGTCTTGCACATCTTTGCTAGAAATAAACTGTGGTGTGTTATGCTTTTTGATGCAATGATATTTTTATTTTATATTTCAGCTGTTTGCTATTGAATATACAAATACAATTCATTTTGCATATCAACTTTGAATACTAAAACCTTGCTGAACTTAGTGTTAGTTCTAGCAGATTTTTATAGATTCCTTAGGATTGTCTACATAGATAAAAATGCCATCTGTAAATGAAGAGTTGTATTCTCCCCTTCTGGGACTTCGGTGGTCCAGTGGGTAAAACTCTGTGCTCCCAATGCAGGGGGCCTGGACTCGACCCTTGGTCAGGGAACTAGATCCCACACGCATGCCACAACTAAGAAGTCTGCATGCCGCAATGAAGGAGTCCTGCTGCAACAAAGATCTCACGTGCAGTAACTAAAGATCCCACGTGCTGCAACATAGATCCCACGTGCCACAACTAAGACCCAGCACAGCCAAAATAAATAAATATTTTTTTTTAAATCTTGTCATTTCCATGGAAACCCTGGGCTACTTTGGAGTCCAGGAGACATTAAAAAAAAAAAAAAGAGTTGTGTTCTCCTTTTCGATCCTTATGCTGTTTTTTTTTTTTTCTTGCCTTATTGGACTGGTGTGACCTCCAGTACAATGTCAGTGGAAGGGGTAAGTGTGGACATCCTTGTCTTTTTCGTGATTTTAAGCGGAAAGCCTTCAATAGTCACCATTAAGTATAATGTTCGCTGTTTTTTCTTGGACTTTAAAGTCCTTCGCCCTTTCATTTATTTGTACCTTTTTACAGAATGACTTTTTGACAGAATGAATTAGAAAATAAAAAGCCTAAGCAATCGGAGATGGGAATGTTTGCTAACTGAGTCCTGCCCCGTGTTCAGATTGGCTGGTTGGCCTGTTTCATAGGAAGAGAGGGAGATGGAAGGTCAGAGAGAAAGTAGTACAAAGATCTCTCTTCCAGCACTGTTGATCTTTTGAGAGAAAATCTTGAGTAAGAGTGTAGAATGGCACAACTGCTTTGGAAAACTGCCCTCTGACCCAACAATTTCCCTCTAGGTATCTATACAAGGGAAATACTTGCATGTGTCAACAAAAGACTTGTACACGAACTTTCATACCAGCTTCGTGTATCGTGCCAAAAAGTAGAGACAACCTACATGTCCATCAGTGAGAATGGATTTTAAAAGTTGTGGTGTCTTCATACAATGGAATACTTCTCAGTGATAAAAAGGAACAAACTCCTGGTACAGTAATGTGGGAAAACCTCAAGACCATTATATCAAGTGAAAGAAGGCAGTCTCAATACTGTTTGGTTCCATGTAGATAAAGTTCTAGAACAGATGAAACTAATCAATAGTGATAAAAATCAGAACAGTTGTTAGTTGTGGTGGGCAGAGAAGCAGGGATTGACTAGAAAGGGAAAAAAAGGACTTTATGGGGAGATGAAAATGTTCTAAATCTTGAGTGGTGGTGAATCCATGGGAATATATATTTATCAAAACTCAAACTATATACTTAAGGTCTGTACATTTCACTGAATGTAAATTAATCCTCAAGAAAAAATAAATTTAGAAAAAGCAAACCTGCAGGGAAAGGGCAGAGCACTAATGAATAAGTCTTTGACAATGCAATTTCAGACACTTGGACCCCGGGTACAAAGAGGCTCTGCTGGGGGACAAGTGACAACACTAAGGAACAGCTTTGTGAGTGGGGTCAGACCCCATAGTCTCTACTAACAGACATCCCGCAACCAATAAACATACAAACTAAGCGAAAGCAATGTGTGTGCCAAACAAATGAAGCTTCAAGACAAGTTCCATAGATCTTTTTCCAACTGATTTGCAGGTCCCTGGCCCTCCTACTCAGAAATTCAGGGTCCACCAGTGTGAACCTCAAATCACTTAGGCAGTCAGCCATCCAGACTCAGCCCCCTCCCCCATGCATTTGCAAGCACTCGTCTACCTTCTCAACTTCCTAGATTCACTAGTATGCCCCATGCACTGCTCTAAATCACTGGACTAAGTGATTAAATGAGTAAAGATAGTCCAAGTAACACAGTTACAACAGTGCTGGAGTTGTAGCAAATGCCCAAGAAACATCAGATACCATTGCAGCTTCCATTTCTGCCTCTTTCTCTAGTTCTCCTTCAGCCCCACTGGATCCAAAGGAGCACTTGGGCAACAGTCGTGGATATGTTTTCTTGACTTTTTCAGAATTTCTGAATGAACTATAGGAGCCTCCCCAAGACATAAGAGACCAGAGAGTAGAGTTTTTCTCTCTGAGGGCCTAATTGCTCAGCCAAGTTCACCATACCCTAGAACTTCAGGGAGCTCCTGAATACCAATGCTTTATACTTAAGCAAATTGAGGCTTAAGACAGTAAAATGGGTTTCACCAAGCTTCCCAAACTGTCAGAACTGTGTTAGGACTTTGCACCTTGCTGCCTTGCCCTCTAGGACTGACAGGGAGACATTGCAACCAGCAGGTGCTCAGTAAATGCCTTTATGAAATACGTACTTGTTGGCGGAGAAAGTTGTCTCCTTTCCAAGGTAGTGAGAAGTTCAAAACTTACTGTAATAAATGTGCATGTTCTAGACAAATTAAATTGTGTTGAATCCTGAGGATTTTCTTTGATTTTTTACAACCAGATTTTGTTTTTCTTCCAGGTGAGAATACACTTTATTTTCCTGGGTTACACGGGGAAACTTAGGCAACTGAATTGAAATATCTACTTAATTTCTAGTCCAGGAAAGGCAGTGTAACAGAAGGGGGAAAGCAGAGACTCAGGAGCGTAACTCACCCTAACTTCTGAGTTACTTACAAACAACTCCACATCTCTGGATCATAACTGCCTACACTGCAAGGTTATGGTGGGAGCCTCAGACCGTGCCTAGCAGAATGTTGGACACATAGCCAGATCTCAACAAACACAGTAGAGCTTTTCCTTTCTCTAGGTCTATGGGATCACTGGCTCTGAGCCCCACCACCCATAGCCCATCACCCCCTGCCCATTCCAAATCTCTCCCCGGGTCATTGGTTCAGAAACAGAGTAGATCATGAGGGCTGTCTTAAGCAAAGCAATGAAGTCACATTCAGGTCCAGCTTTAACTCAGGCCGCGAGGAACTGGAGAAGAGTAACATTTCAAGTATCAAGAACAAAGCAACAAAAGAGGAGATGGGCACCCTGAGCTCCAAACTTCAAACCTTAGACCAAGCCACGATTCCAAAACAGCCTCAAACTGGGGCACAACAAAACATTATGTAACCAGAAAGCTCCTTTATTTATTCCATTGGCAAACATTTCCTGCTTGGTTTTGTATAAACATGGGTGCAGGATTTCCTAGCAGTCGTATCTTCTGTCGGGCCAGCTAGCATTACCCTGTTTGGTTCGGAGGGTTGACCTCATTGTTTCAGCAGCTCTCTTCTCCCCCTCACACCAGACACTTGGGTGAACTGGCTCCATGCAGGGATGGAGGTTTAGGTTAAATGCTTCTGGCTTAACAACACAATCAGACTGAGTTGTCCCAAAGTAGCATCAGCAACATGAAAGAAACCCTTCTGCCCGAGGACGTGGAGCTCAAGGAGTCGCTCAGCTTTTCTGAAAGGTGAAAAGAAGGCCAAGATGCATGAGGGCTTAACCCAGGTGGGGTTGGTCTTGGTAAGACCACGTGTACATGAGAGAACTTGGCATGTTCCAGGAGCTCTTCTAAGAACTTCACACAGTTTAAATCATTCCATGCACACCCACAATCCTATAAGAGACACACTATTTCATAAGCACACCTTAGAGATGTCGTGGGTTCAGTTCCAGACCACCATAATAAAGCAAATATCACAACAAAGTGAGTCACACAAATCTTTTAGTTTCCCAGGGGATGTAAAAGTTATGTTTACACTATATGTAGCCTATTAAGTGTGCAATAGCATCACGTCTAGAAAAATGAACATACCTTCCTTAAAAAATACCTTATCGCTAAAAAATGCTAACCATCTACTGAGGCTTTGGTGAGTCATAGCAGTAACATCAAAGATCACTGATCACAGAAAGAGAAAAACAAATATCATATCATATCTCTTTTATGTGGAATCTAGAAAAATTATACAGATGAACTTATTTGCAAAGCAGAAATAGAGACACAGACGTAAAGAGTGACATATATACACTACCAAATGTAAAATAGATAGCTAGTGGGAAGCAGCCGCATAGCACAGGGAGATCAGCTCGGTGCTTTGTGACCACCTAGAGGGGTGGGATAGGGAGGGTGGGAGGGAGAAGAAAAAGGGAGGAGATATGGGGATATGTATAGCTGATTCACTTTGTTATAAAGCAGAAACTAACACACCATTGTAAAACAATTATACTCCAATAAAGATGTTAAAAAAGAAAAAAAAATAATGGACGTATGGAAATGAAGTGGGGAGGGGGGAATGAATTGGGAGAATGGGATTGACATATATACACTACTATGTATAAAATAGATAACTAATGAGAACCTACTGTATAGCACAGGGAACTCTACTCAATGTTCTGTGGTGACCTAAATGGGAAGGAAATCCAAAAAAGAGGGGATATATGTATACGTATAGCTGATTCACTTTCCTGTACAGCAGAAACTAACACAACATTGTAAAGCAACTATACTCCAATAAAAATTAATTTAAAAGAAAGATCGCTGATCACAGATCACCATGACAAATAGAATGATAATGAACAGCTTTAAAATATTTTGAGGATTACCAAAATGTGACACAAAGACACGAAGTGAGCAAATGCTGTTGGAAAAGTGGCGCCAATAGACTTGCCCGACGCAGAGTTGCCACAAACCTTCAATTTGTAAAAAGTGTAGCATCTGCGAGGTGCACTAAAATGAAGCACGATAAAAGGAGGTATACCTTTATTTGTATTTTACAGATGAGGAGAGTGAGGCACAGGGATCAAGATGACAAGGCTGGGCTTCCCTGGTGGCGCAGTGGTTGAGAGTCCACCTGCCGATGCAGGCGACACGGGTTCGTGCCCCGGTCCGGGAAGATCCCACAGGCCGCGGAGTGGCTGGGCCCGTGAGCCATGGCCGCTGAGCCTGCGCGTCCGGAGCCTGTGCTCCGCAACGGGAGAGACCACAGCAGTGAGAGGCCCACATACCGCAAAAAAAAAAAAAAAAAAGATGACAAGGCTAATAAACGGCAGAGCCCATATTCAAATCCAGACAAGTAAGCTCTGGACTCTGCGGTCTTATCCACTTGCTACACCACACCACTCGAAATACAGTTTCCAGGAAAAATAAAGTGGAACAGATTTGAATATGTCTCCCATGCACCCCAGCTCCCTGCCTCAGCCAACATGTTCCTTGCACACAATAAACATGTATTGAGAGACACCATGTCCTGGGCTATGTCCTAGGAATTCCGAGCTAAATAGGCCATGGATCCTGTTCTCTAAACCGGTACATTCACCACTAGCCACATTTAACAAGATTAAATTAAATTTAATTTAATTTAAATTTATTTCCTCCACCGCACTAGCCATATTTCAGATACTGAATAGCCACACGTGGCTAATGGCTCGTGTATTGGACAATGTAGATACAGAACATTTCCATCATTGCAGGAAGTTCTATTAGAGAGCAATGTTCTAGACTTTGCTACTCAAAGAGTGTTCCCTAGACCTGCAGCATCAACATCACCCAGGATATTGCTGGAAATGCAGAGTCTCAGCCCGGCCTCAGCCCTAATGGATCAGAATCTTCATTTTAACAAGATTCCTAGGAGACTCATGTGTACCTTAGACTTTGAGAAGCACTTCAGTCTAGAAACTTTTTCTGCCCTACTACTGGAACTTAGATGAGCTAAGACTGGAAACTCAATTGAATGCAGGAGCCAGAGTGTTCTCAGGAGCTCACAGCAAAAGGGTCCTGATGGGAATTGCTATCATCATGGCCCTTGGAATAGAAAACAGCACACTTGGAGCTTATGTCAGGGAAGGGGCAATAGGCTGTTTGGGGGCAGTGGTGGAGGTGGGTGAGAAGAGGGCTGAGATAGCAAAACTGTACATAAACATAAATATCAATGACAGCCAGCAATAATAATCATAAGCAACATTATTGGATGTGTACTATGGCTCGATACTTGTGGCCGACATGGAAATGCACCACACAGACCCCTCTTCAGGAAGGGCTTGCTGTCCAGCTGCAGGGTATGCATTCTGCACACAGCCTCTAGCTGTCAGCTCCTTCAGGGTCTGCCTCAGTCACAGGGTCCCCAAGCCCAAACACACCCCTTTTTGGGTAGCCCACATCAAATGAATGGTCTAGAAAGAAATTTGAAGGCTTGCTCATCTTGACCCAACTCAGGAGAGCTCTGGATGGCTGTTCTAGCTTAGGGCTCATGCCTGGTTGGCTGAGGCTTTGTCACAGTTTCCACAGATTGACTCCTTTTTCCCAATCCTTAATAAACATCTTGCATCCCAAACACTGTACCAGTGTCCACTTCCAAGACTCCAAGAAATATTCATTCATAAGAGTCAATAGTTATAGTAAGTACTGAGATCCAATCTGTTCATCTGATAAAAGTCTCATTTTATTTTTAAAAAGAAGAAATGAGAGAAAAGATGGAGGAAGGAAGGAAGGAAGGAAGGAAGGAAATTAATGGCAGTTAAATACTTCCTGAGATTCACAACATACCACCATAGGTCCCAAGAAAATCAAATTTGTGACACTTTGGGACCATTATGAAAGTAGTAGCCAGTGGTCAAGTGAGCACCAGCCTGGATGAGGAAGAGAGAAATAGAAACATCTCCCCTCTGCTCTCATACTGCTAAGCCTTTCAGGTTCTACAAGAGGAGTGCAAGAAGTAGGGCATAAGGAGAGACTCAGGGCAAGTTGGAACATGAATCTCAGTAAGGTCTAACTGGGTTTCCAGAAGTTTCTTTGTTTCTTTCAACTTATGGAACCATCTTTTTATAAGAAGTAATAGTAAGGAATACTACTGATCTTTTACTATGTGACAAACAAGTGTGCTAAGAGCTATATGTGTATTCTATCAATTATCATTCAAACAATACTAGGTTCGTGAGGCAGATGTTATTGGTGAATAAATACCCATTCTGCCTGCCTCTTTCCATGGGAAAAGCATAATTACCCAGCCCTTCAATGTTAAACTTGGCCCTATGACTTATTTGACCAATGAAAGAGGAATTAATGCAACTGGAGGCTCTGACTGGGATTGTTCAATGGTTTGGCTCCCTCTCTTATGCTCCTAACATCCCCCTTGCAGAACTACTTCCTTTTCAGCCTGGTATCTGTGAAGTAGAACTGAACCCACCCTTCAGCCTAGAACAAGCTGCACAGTTGACCTACAGACTCTTGAGGAAGAAAATAATATTTCTGGTCATAAACCACTGAGACTGCAGAGGGAGCTGTTTGTCACACAGCACTATTGTAGTAAAAGCTAACTAATACAGACATGGTCTGTACTTATTTTTAGATGAGGAAATTCAGGTACAGAAAAGTTAAGTGACTTGACCAAGTTCACACAGATAAATTAGTGGAGAAGCTGAAATTTAAACCAAGCAATAAAACTCAAACAGCATTGCTAATCCCTGCTTTATAAGGCATATTCAATGTTAGAGATAAATACTGTGATGTCATTCTATTTGAAATGTTAAGAGATCTTTGAATCCCACCTCCAACCAAGATTCAGTTATTTTATTTCCTAGGTCTTTTTAAGCATTCTTAGATGGTAGTGTCTATGAATAGGCCCAATATTTACATATGATTACTATGAATATTGTAACCAAAGAAATGACATTAAAAGGTCCAATCGTTGGTTCAAGATATATGCACATCATTTTCATAAGATAGTGAGTTATTATTGAAAATTACCTGATTTTCTTATCAATGGAAAACTGAGGGCAATTCCAACAGCAAAAGGATTGAGGAACAGGTTAGAACAGGCATATCTCTAAGCGTGTGCGCTTTAAGAGATGTAAGCCTTTAAGAGAAAAAAATATAAATGAGGAATGGTAGCTTGCATTTAATTACAGTTTTAATTGAAATAATTAATTATATGTTTTCTTTTTAATTTTAAAAAATAGGGATCGCAAAAATCTTACCCCTTATTACTTCATACTCACAATCAAATTTTCCTACATAATACTGAAATGTATACAATTAAGTCAAATGATTTATGTAAAACCTCCCCCACACACACCCCCCCTTTTTTTTTCATTTACTGAATTTAGACCACAAGAAATTCTTGAACCTTCCTGGGAAATTTCAAGACCCCAACAGATCTTCCACACACACCCTTCCTCAGAACAACTCCATCCATCATCCCCTGCCACTGCAGCTGCTTTCACAGCCCTTAGAGAAGATAAACTTGTGACCCAAGCTGGGAAGTTGGGACTGACTCACGCTGAGAAATGGAGCAGTGTAGAAGGCATCTGGTACTTTAATTTATTCCTTCAGACTTCCCACTGCCCTTACCAGAAGCTTATTGCCACAGTCCTTCGGACTCTTTCAACTCAAACCCTTTATACACCTCGCTAGAGATGCATAACTATAAAAGTTCCACACCATTACTTTAGATTCTTTCCAGAACCTTTCAGAAGGTCTGCCCTAAAGACAGTGATATGCAGTAAATGACCTCAAAAGGAACATGCCACAAAATACTTACTGGAAAGATGATCTAGGATGGAAGAGGCATAACAAGGAAAGGCATTTTAAGATTCTGCCTCTAATTGTCTGAAATCCATTTTACCTCTTTTAGCCTATGAATGCCACGAACAAAATGGCGAAACCAATATTGTTCCCATTACCTCCATGCTGGAAGAACAAATTGCTCTTTTGTGGCTCTCCAGAGGGTCTTCCATAAGTGGCTTCCAAAAGACATCTGAAAAGGAAAGAAAGCATATTACAGCTGCAAAGTAAAATAAAGCGCCTACCAGTTTTATATACTCAATACAAGGTCTGCTGTAAGCCCAGCCCTGCACAAGGCATGATGGGAAGTTCACAGTCATGATGAAGCCCTCATCCCTTCCTTCAAGAGGCTCACAAACCGGGTATTTGTTCAGCAAATAACTGTGTGCAACAAGATTGAGATATGTCCCTGTCCCTGAGAAAGAATACGAGAGCAAATCCATTAATTACCCTGATTTCTGGGACTTCACTCACAGTCTGTAAGGGGAGAGAAAACTGACACTAAATAATTCTAGTAAATAAAACAGAAAGGGATACATGCCTAGGAGAGACTCAGTGGACAATATGGAGTTGAGGAGAATGGAAATTACTTAGAGGTAAGGGGGGGATTGATTGAGGAAGACTTTGAGTGGGTCTTTTTCTTTTTTTAATTGATTTTTATTGGTGTATTGTTAATTTACAGTGTTGTGTTAGTTTCAGGTGTACAGCAAAGTGAATCAATTATACATATACATATACCTACTCTTTTTTTAGATTCTATTCCCATATAGGTCATTACAGAGTACTGAGTAGAGTTCCCTGTGTGAGTCTTAAAAGACAGGATTTGGACATATGCAGATGGAAGGAGGGTAAACTAAACAGAAGAGAATTCTATTCATATGAGCAGAGGATACAAAGTGGGGAAACAGAGAGAGTATATGGAAATAACAGTTCCCTTTCACTCAACTGTTGGGGACATAGTGGACACAAATGGGAAATAAGATGGAAAAGTAAGCTGGGAGGAGATTTCAGAGGACCATGACTAGGAGGCTCAGAAAATTGGCATTTATTCAAAATCTCTTCTGCTGAGTTCTGGGTGTTAGGAATACAGAATGGGCAATGATCCGGGATAGTCTCCTGGTGTGACCAGAGCAGAGTGCTTTTATCTAGTTGACCTACTAGACTTCCTGGACAAGATTTCATTTGGGAGACCACATACAAAACCACTACTGTCAGCAAATTCAATCTGTGCAAGGATTAAAGATGGTCAGATGAGTCAGAAGATCAGATGCCAAAAGATGAATCTGGTAGTAGCAGCGTGTATGATGGATTCAAGGGAGGGGAGTGTCAGCTTGGGAAGATGGATTAAGACGTTATTGCAGCATCCCCAGGTAGAGGTACCGGGGACCTAAACTTAAGCCCAGCAGCGTGGGAGAGGAGACTGGGTACTTACCAGTAGTACAAAGAGGTCAACCTTCTGGGCCTTGGAAGCAAGCAGAATACAAAGGGAAGTCAAGGGTTTTGAGCCTGGAAGATAAGATGCTGTTGCAGAAATAGGGGACACAGAACAGAAGACAAGTTTGGAAATTAAAAAGCCAAGTTAGGGAAATAGTATTAAGATTGAGGTTCTGGCGAGATTTCCAGAGGGTAAATAACTTGGTGGGAATGTCTTGCAAGCAGCTGAGGAAAAAAATCTCTCTGGATAAACACACACATAAGAGATGAGCACATGAAACAGTTAATCGTATACAGGAGGCTATTTTTTTAATTAAGCGTAAATGTTTATTACATGCCAGACTCTGTTTAACTATTTGCTTCCCAAATATGTCAGGTGCACAAGATTTGGCCCTGGACCCTTTGTTCTTCCTGCTGCTTATTCTCCTACTCAGAGATCTCGTTTACTATCAGCTTGAGAAATCCACATTCCATATTTGTCTCCAGCCCTATAGCTCCAGCTGCCTGCTAAAGACAGCCACCTGACATGGGCATCCCCACCCAATCAAGGCAAGGATAGGCTCATCCCCTCCTCTCCCCTTTAACTGGTGTTTCCTCCAAATCTCCCTATTTCTTTGAACAGGGACTTCAAATTGTGGTGCCTCAGATCTCCCCATGCTCATGACACAGTCATCCTAGAAGAGCACTTTATAACATGATGTGCCCCTGCTCAAAGCCCTCGGGCTCCTTAATGTGGACAGAATAAAAGCCAAAAGTTCTCAACCGAGGTTTCAAGGCCATCCCCGGGTCCATCCCAAATTCCCACTGTCTCTCTGCCCAAACCTCCTCCAAGGAGACATCCTGCACGTGACTCTCAAGCATGCTCACCTTGATGCCTTCCCACCCTCTCAAGGAGATTGGCAATCCTTCCTTCTGCCAGGCATTATCCTGCCCCAGTTTTTTCTTCATCTGACCCATCCCATCCCCTGAGCCTTGGAAAAAGTCCCATCTGGTCCTGAACATCTTGTCCATTCCAGGCTAGAGGCGGTGCTTCCTCTACACTCACTAAAAAGCCAGATGGCATTTGCATAGCTATTTCCCCATATGGGATATGGGGTTATAACAGTACCTATATGATAGGATCATAAGTAAATAAATGCTCAATAAATCATTATTATGATCATTGTTATTATACGTTAGACATTGGGCTAGGCATTTAGGGATCTAAGTTGGAGTAAGATACAGTCCCTGACCTCAGGAGCTCAAAATCCACTAGGGGAGAAAATGGATTGGGGAGGGAAAAATGCAAGGAAAAAGGATGCTTTTTCACTACCTTGTCTAATTATCTTTTCTAGCATGTAAGTCATGACTCTTCTACATGATTGTAAGCCTTGGACAAAGTAAATTTAATATTTTCTTGAACAGCTCTTTGGAAAATGTATCTTATTTCTTGTGTGTGTGTGTGTGTGTGTGTGTTTTACTCCTCCCAGGAGACTGTGCACTAAATAATTATATTTTCACAGGATAAACATTTTAGTTCCAAGAGTCAGGGATTTTTACTCATCTGACAACACTTCGGATTAATAACCCAATATTTAGCATCTTCCACCGAGAGCTCCTCGACCTTAGGCATGCACACACACATACACAGACACACACACATTCACAGACACACACACACACACACGACGCTCATCCCTAACTGGCCAATGTATATGTACTCAGTGACTTGAAAAAAGCACTGGAGCTAGAGGAAGAAGAAGAAGGAGGAAGCAGAGGAGGAGGGGGAAGGGAAAAATAGAAAAGAGGTAAGAAAGGGCTTCTCCCAGGTTCAGCTCACCTGTACCATAGGAATTGAGCATCTTAATTATCCTTGCCAAGCATGAGTGTGCTCATCTGTAAAACGTGTGCACTAGACTGTGGCTCCCAAGTCCGAGTTGGTTATAAGACTCTCATCTAGGGAGATTTGTTCAAATTCCTTTTCCTAGGGTCCACTCTGGACCTGCTGAATTAGAACTTCCAGGGGAGGCGCCTGAAACTCTCTACCTTTAAAAAAGCACTCCGGGCGATTACAATGATCAGTCAAGTTTAGGAATCCCTTTTCCAATTCTGATTCTCTTCACATTAAAAGACACACTCCTCCAAGGAGCTTCTGATACCCCGGAGTCGGGATCTGAGGCAGAGAGATCTTTACAGTTCTAAGAGAAAGGCTGTAATAAGGGACTGAGTCTCCTCCCTCCCTGTTTTGTCCACAGAAACACTTTCTTTTCATTTCCCAACTATGGTTTCTGATCAACATAAACGTTTTAACCATTTATGATTCTTTCACAAGACAGCTAAGAGCAAAGAAAACACTTTGATTATTTTGATACCCCTTAAGGACTTAAAGAAAGCTTTGAACATGTGACACAAAATCTCCCTCATCAGATAATTTTGTTGCAGTGGCTGAATTCGATTTGAATCAGATGCATATCTCCAATTGTTTCACTTACTCTACTGTGTTATTTTTAAATCGTATTGAGTCCCCCCTGTTTACATAAAGGTACATTTAAGGAATTATACTCAGCTTCACTGGCTTTGATCAAGCCTCTTCCATAAAATGTCACTTTGCTGGGGCTTTCACTCAATCAGCTTAAGAGGAAACTTCTTTCCACTCTCCCAGGGGAGCTCCAGGGCTCTGCTTTGCAAACTTTAGAGTACGCGTTTTTCTAGAAGAGCAAAACCACCTACAAGAGCTTCATAGGCAGAAAAGTTTCCAAGCTAATTCCCTGGAAATGTCTACACTCATTAAAAACAATCATGTGCTCCCATATATGATTGGGTACCTGTATTCAAGCAGATAAAACCACCCTAATTCTCTAGGAAACTAACGTTTATAAAAGAAAGATGTTGTGCTTCTTTCTCCCAAGTTGTAGCACAGGAAACATGATCCCAAGGAGCCCCACTTTCTGATTAAGGGTTCTATGGAAACTGAATGCCTGGCTGCATCTTTTGTGAGCTATGTGGATTTAGGCAATGTACTCATGCTTTTTGTATCTCAGTTTCCCTGTCTGAAAAATAATAATAATAGTGCCTACTTTTAAGGGGTTGCTATGAAGTTTAAATTAGATAGTATACAAAAGGATGAAAATAAATCCTGCCACATGGTAAATACCCCATGAGCACTAGCTATTATTTCTTTTTCCAGAGATTTAGCATTTGTGACAATGTAAGTAAAAAGATTCCTTATGCCCCATCTGTCCCATCACCTCGGCAGCAGTACACTGTCTTCCTGAATGTTTGGGCTTTGTCTATATTAAGAAGCCTGTTCAACCAGGTAAACACCTGCCCTGGCCAATAGACACTTCTATTTTCTTCCTCAAAGAAAGTCTTGAAAGAGTTCCCCCATTCTTGGATGGTTGTCACTCTTCATTGAAGGACACAACTTTGTTTGCTCTGTTTCCTATAGCCTATGTCCCAAGTGCTCTATGCCATTGTGAAGTCATCTCTAATAACATCTGTACACCAAGTCAGAACACCTTTGCTTCAGCTTGTCCTCTACCGCTGCCATTTTAGAGGTGACAGATGCAAAAATTTGACCTCAGTTGACCTCAGTAGCTTGCATCCAGTAGACACCCAACAAATACTTGAGCAATTAAAATTGTCCCTCTTAATCCTCCCCCACTAAGGCACTCAGACTGTATAGCACGGTACTCTAAAAAATTGTCTATCTATCTGAGGCTTTTTTAAAAGGGTGAAGGAGGTGGAGAGGAAGGAAGAGAAGATTAGGGTTGTGGATGTTTTGCCATGAGAAGTCAGGGACTCATATCTCTTGGAAGAGAAGACATGAGGATAAAATGGTGGGCACTTAAATAGAATTCCATCTATTCTATGCCCAGGTTCAAGCCATTATTTGATGTATATGAGAAAGCATAGAACCTTAAGCCATTTCCAGGAAAATGACAGGAGAAGAAATACCCAGGGTGCTAGAGGAGTTACTTAACAGGGGAGATCAACAAGTCAAGTGGTCAAGTACATGTAAATAGTCCAGGGGTTCCCTGAACCAGACAGGCTTGAACAACATCAGCTCCTTGGCCACTGGCCCTCATATAGCTCATTTCCTACTGAGCAAGATGGCCCTGCATTCAACAAGGGAAAACCAAATCATGCAGAAAGCCAGTTTACCGGGAAAGCTTCCAGAAAGGAAGACATTTATCAGTAAGATAAGAAAACCTAAAATTTCATTGATTTAAAATTGAGGGTGTTGGGCTTCCCTGGTGGCGCAGTGGTTGAGAGTCCGCCTGCTGATGCAGGGGACACGGGTTCGTGCCCCGGTCCGGGAAGATCCCACATGACGCGGAGCAGCTGGGCCCGTGAGCCATGGCTGCTGAGCCTGCGCGTCCGGAGCCTGTGCTCTGCAACGGGAGAGGCCACAACAGTGAGAGGCCCACGTACCGCAAAAAAAAAAAAAAAAAAAAATTGAGGGTGTTGAGAGTAGGATGAATTTTACTAAAACACGTGATTTGAAAGGATGATCTTGATTTACTTCAGAACCGTGCATAATTAAGCTAAGATTGTAAGTTACTTTCCCTCAAGTGTTGAAAAATAGAAAAACACTATTAGTGAAACATAATGTTCAAAGTACATGGCAAAGAGTTGGCTCTTTATAAAATTTTTATTACATCCTGTTTATTGGGACACTAAAAACTCATCCTGTTCCCAAAGCTAACATCATGGTCAGAATTCTGATATTCATAAGAAATGTAATGAACCTTCAATATTTAGTTTATATCTAGGGGATGGGGAGAATGAACAGTTCTACACAGGAAAAATAATATGAATTATTCAGAAGAAAATTCTCCATAATAGCTTAATCTTCTCTGTTTCCACATATTTGTAACTGATATAGCTTCAGGAAGTAAAGAAGTTACACCCATCCTAGTTTTAACTGAAAAGGCCCATGGCATTCTGGGAGTAGTCTCTTTTTATCAGTGTTACTCTGGGGAACACAACAGCTCCTGGGAAATACCAGTCATTGGGAGATCAACCAAATTGCTAATTCTCTACCCCAAGGAAGGTGTCTAATTAATGTAAAAATCTCCAATGTAACACATTCCATCATCCTAAGGTTATATATATAAAAAAAAGAGATAGCTTGTTTGCTTTTATTTATTTATTTATTGAGGGAGAGAAAGTTTATTAGCATCACAGCGTGCCGTTTTTCCCCACCCCATCCAAGCTCCCAGGTCTGAGGTCCTTGGTCATTTGGTAGGTTCAACCTGGAGGCCACTGCAGCGGTCGGCCCCCAAGTACGTGAATGTGCAGGTGATACACAGATTGTGTGCCCAGCTGCCCATCGTTGATCACAAGTCGGTAGCCATCTCCCAGCCCCCCAGCCTTTGCTGTCTTCTTGGCCACAAGGAGAAGGTGTCCTAGAAGCTTCTGGTCTTCTTCCTCAGCCTGGCTAATGCAAGGAATGGGCTTCTTAGGAATGACCAGAAAGTGCACAGGAGCCTGAGGGACCACATCACGGAATACGAGACACTGCTGGTCCTCATACAGAACGTCAGCTGGGAGGCTTCGATCTAGGATCCAGGAGGAGATGGTTGGAGCTGCTACCCGAGAAGCTGCCTTCTGGGCCTTGGCCACTTCATTCCCATCAGTCACACCTGCAGCTCCTCGGACCCTGTGTCGACCTCGGTGCCTGGGCCTGTGCAGGCCGTCGTCCATCGCTGGTTCGTTTCTCCTGCGGCGAGGCTTTAAGAGAGGTTGCCGCGACCACCCGTCGGACCTCACCGCACAGCCCTGGAGCCTGAGCCTCGGGAGGGGCAACGTTCCTGGCAGGGCTGCGCACGCCGTGGGGAGCCGGGGAGGAACGCGGCCCCCCGCCTTGCAGGGCGTCAGAGCCGCGGGACCCCTCACTTGTCCCACGGCCACCTCTCACCTGCGCCGCCCGCGGCCCCGCCACCGCCTCTGCCCGGCGCGCCCCGCAGAGCCCGGCGGCCAGCAGTATGGCCGCCGCCATCTTCCCATCGGCCGCGCCGGGATCGCTTTTAAATTTCAAAATATCTTAATAAGAAAGTTTTTTAAATTAATAATAAAGGTGGTACAGGCAGCAAGGAAAATAACATAGGAATGAAATTTTATTTATGCAGAATTCACTTATTAAGTATATACTTTGTAGTCTGTGTTCTAGACAGAAACACAGGTTAATATGCCTGATCCTTTTTCTATTTTCTTTGTATGTATTTTTTGCAGCCATCTCTGTCACCAGGGCTGTGCCACCATAGAATAACGTGTATGTTCTTGGCCTGACTAAATGAGGCACAGCTGGCACGTAGGTTAAGAAGGAAACAGTGGAAACGTGAGCTGAAGCAGCACAAAATTTTGCATGTTAAAAAAATCTTGTAATAACCTATAATGAAAAGAATCTGAAAAAGAATATATATATATGTATGTATGTATAACGGAATCACTTTGCTGTACACTTGAAACTAACACATTGTAAGTTAACTATACTTCAATTAAAAAAAAACCTTAAAACAAATGAGTCACAGACATCTAAAGAATATATTATTTAAAGAAGACAAAAACTAAAGTGGTTATAGATTTGGAAAAGAGCAGAGGAGAGAAACAGTTAAAGGAACCGAGATTGGCCCCTCAGGGTGGCTGAGTAATATATGGAGTGTTATTAGATCAAAGTTCTCTATCTCTGAGGAGAAAACAACCAAAAATTGGCTTTAAGTCAGTCCAGAAAGATGTCAGCTTAGTTTTTAGGATGAATTCTTGGTGCCTAAGTTGATACGTATCATATTAGGTTACAAAGAGAAGTCTTGTAATCTCGCTCCCAGGAGATGCATGGATATGAGACAGGAAAGCCCCAGTAACATGCATGACCATGTCGAGTGGCTGATTCACCCAGAGCCAGAGGGACACACTAGAACACTTCCTGGGGTTCTTGCAGGCTCAGGATTTTCTAATAATTCAACAAACATGAGGCTGTCGAAGCAACTGCTCTGCCCCGCGTTCAGCAATTTTGGCAAATCCCAAATACTTTTTCTTCATACAAATGACGTTAACAGCAAGAACAGATTTTACAAGGACGTTTTACAACCAATCAGCACCTCACCGAATGGAATAAATACCTGCTTCTTTCTTAATGTAGTAAATGGCTGGACATAGTTTACCATACAGCCATAGCACAGTGCCATTAAAAGAACTGGTGGAAAAAAGTACCATGTATGGAGGAACCATGTAGGTAAATCAGCATTTTGGAAAGAGAGTTAGTGGCCCTGGTGTTCCCAGGGGAGTTTCACTGGATTCTTTTAACCAAAGTCAATCTGCCACGTTGAGGAAACACAGGGTCAGCCTTAATGCTTTTGGTCCCAAGGGAAAGTTGTCCAGATGCCAGAACATGAAAAAGAAAGAGAAGGAAAATTATCTCCTTTTCTGTCCCTGCTATGAGCAGTGATGAGAAGAAATGTATTCTATGGGAAGGTCTGCAAAGAGAAAGCCTTCTGCCTTTTTCTCACTCTCTCGGTTGAGACTTGCTCCTGCCACATGAGAGAGACACTCATGGTACAACAGGCTGATAGGAATAAAAGAAATTTAGAAATTATCCAACTTAAAAAAATATATAGGACTTCCCTGGTGGTGCAGTGGTTAAGAATCCGCCTGCCAATGCAGGGGACACGGGTTCGAGCCCTGGTCCGGGAAGATCCCACGTGCCGCGGAGCAACTAAGCCCATGCGCCACAGCTACTGAGCCTGCTCTCTAGAGCCCACAAGCCACAACTACTGAGCCCATGTGCCACAACTACTGAAGCCTGTGCGCCTAGAGCCCATGCTCCGCAACAAGAGAAGTCACCACAATGAGAAATCTGCGCAGTGCAAGAGTAGGCTCCGTTCTCAGCAACTAGAGAAAACCTGCGTGCAGCAGCGAAGACCCAATGCAGCCAAAATTAAATAAATGAATAAATAAATTAATTTTAAAAAAAAAAGAAACCTTGGGACCATATTATTCTGCCAAATAAGTCATACAGATGGAAAGTGAACTCCATGCTAGAAAGCTTCACGCTGGGCCTAGGTGTGTCACTAGTCTAGTCTTTGTGGAAAAAACAAAATAAAATCCTTTTCTCTTGTTCTTTGACTTCTTTTCGAGGTACAAAGTGAAAAAGTTGCACCCCAGCTTGAATGGAGATCCCCCCGTAAAACAATTCAAACCATGTGAGAAAAACAATCACAACACTATCCATGGAAACTTTTAAAACTGTTACTAAGCAAAGACAACAACCGTGTCCCCCCTTCAAAGTTGATAAAAGATCATGAGGTTGAAATTCTGCACAGCACTTTGAAAACTAGAAGCCTTAGTCTTAGGACTTCATTTTTCTTTTAAAGCAAATACCTTTGAAAGCTTGCTGGATCCACACTGGCTCCATCCTCTGCTGTGTTTTTGATCTACAACACTCAAAAACAATTACTGTCATAGTCAAATACATGTGGATGATTTATAGCCCTCTATGCCATTTACACTTAAGAAAAATAATTCTCAAAGCATACTGATATTAGGACAAAACAAAATGGCCTTGAAAATGAACCAATCATGCACAAAAGCCGTATTTTTAAAAATCAACAAATAAAAAGAGGACACAGTATTTTTGTTTGAAAGCTCATGAAATTGGAAACAAGGCAAGTCAATAAACTTTCTTCCAAACCCCCTTTCCCTACCCCTGGAAAGCATTTTATGAGATAACAAAAACCTCTAACACTGAGTGATGTGATTAAGTAATAAAAGGCTGATTTTTCTTCCTGTGTAACCTCCACAGGATGCTTATGAGAGCACGACAAAGGGCTATGTAAAGAGTTAACTGTGTGTTGGTGTAACCCCAGATTACAGGTGTTTGTTAAGGGAGATCCCACTGAGATTTTTCTTAAGACTGGTTGAACAACAGCATCATTCTCTCTTGCTCTAATGAGCTGGTTAGCAAGCGCCCTACCCCCCTTCCTAGAAGGCTCTGTTAACAGTGTACATGGGTGCATTGCCTCAGCCTGGAGTCTACCGGAAAAGCAAGCTTGCACACTTAAAATCTCGTGAGTCACAGATGAGTGCTGTATGGATGCCAGAGCTTGCATGAAGAACCAACTTTCCTTCCACGTGCTTCACAAGAGACTGCGGAGCCACTGCGGACATGCCATGCCGATGCACTAAGAGAAGATGGTTGGCTAACCTCAACCCCTGGGAATGTAACACTTAAAGGATAGCGCACGTGCTCCTTCCCTCCAGAGGGACAGTGCAGGGCACACCGCCTTGACCCAGACCGCTGCTCCACAAGTTCCCAGTAACAAGCAGGTTAAGCCAGCCATAAATCAACCCTCCAAACAGGGCTTCATCACCCTACACCCTGGACTCTCAGGACTTTGCAGCCATCTGAAATTTCTTTAGTGGGATTACCCTGATGGACACAGAATTCCTGGAGTCTGTCATCGTAGAAAGACTACTTCCAACAATATTTATGAGAAGGTGCTTCCATGGCTCATCCTCACACTTTTCTCCTAATATTCAAACTGTTTGTATTCTAAATTCTTCTCGCAGAAAACCTTTACAGCAACAGATACATGTGTATGTGTGTGTGGTGGAGAGGTGGGCTCTATTTTTAAAACTTTTTATTTTGAAACGATTTCAAATTTAAAGTTGCAAATGCTAAACCCCCCTTTCCACCAATTTAACAACTTTTAGTTATTTGCCATGTTTGCTTAATGCAGCTCTGCTTTCTTTCTGTGTGAGTGTGTGTGTGTGTGTGTGTGTATCCACACACACGCAAAAATATAGATGTATTAGCTCTGAACCATGTGACTGTTGCTGCATGTTTGATGTCTTACTCTGTAATACATCAATGTGTTCTTCCTAAGAATAGAGTCTCTTACATAATCACAGTACAGCTATCAAATTCAAGAAATTTAACATTGAATTTAAGAATTTTCATCTAATCTACAGTCCATATACACATTTCATCATGTGTCCCCGGTAATGACCATCATAACAATTATTTTTTAGGTGAAGGATCCAGCTTGGGACCCCACAGTGCATTCAGTTGTCGTGACTCTACAATCTCCTTGAACCTGAGAGCCATCACTCAACCTTTCAGTTACTTTATAGAGTGTCCCTCAATTTGATATTTCCTTGTGATTAGGCTCATGGATCCCCTTTGGGACTGGAACACTACATAATGATGTGTTCTTCCCAAAATGTCCCATCTTGGGACCCGTAATACCATTTGCCCCTTTGTGGAGATGTTAATTTCTATCATTTGGTTAAAATGCTGTCCCATGTCTTTACTGCGTAACTTTTTCCTTCTGTAGTTTTAGATACCTTGAGATTATGTAAGTATTCTGTTCTACATCGAACCTCCACCTTTAGATTGAGTATCCATTGATGACTCCTGCCTGAAGCCATTTTCATTCTAATGCTCATGTGTTTTCTTTTTTATTTAAGTAACATTGTAGAAACAACTCACTGAACACCATCACAGGGTAGGAAAAATCCCTTAGATTGTATTAGCTCACAACTCACCAGGTTTCTTCATTCACAGGGTGACGATAAAAAGGAGAAAAGAAGGAAATACATGCACAACAAATGGGCCATGTTTGCCCCAACATGCTTTCCTTTTATCCTAGTTTCTCCAAAAGAGTCCTGTCCCCAGAGATGGGAGTGCAAGTCTGGAATCAGGACACCATCTTCCACTCCTTTGATTCAATATCAAGCATTTTTCATGATGATTACATGCAGTCACTAGTCCAGGGCATTTCCTCTCTTTTGTTTAAATTGCTTCTAGAATAAACATCTCAAAACTTAGGATGGCGGCCAACGGAAGATAATCTCTCAGGGGAAAACACTGGAATCCTCACAACTTCCATCAGTAAGAAGCAGAGGAAAACGCCAAGTTGCCATTCATTTCCAAAGAAACTACACGACACAATAAAGCTTCTTACCTTTAATTCCACAGAATGAAAGTTAGTCTTTCAAAACATTAAATTTCATATATGGCAAATAAATCATACTGTAACATTTCCCATGGAAACAGAAAAACATATACATATATTATATATAGAACTTACAATTATATACACTTTTCCTTGCAAGAGGAGCTCCACGGATCTCAGAAATCTGATATGTTAATTATCAAGGGAGTCTTATACTCCTCCATATGAAATGAAAGAAAGTGGGGGAATCTACTACCTATCCCTCTAGGGTTTATCTTGTTCACTAAAAATAAACATATTTCCTTGAGGACAGATGGAAAATGTGAGGTGACAATTCATTCTCCAAGAAAGCATGTGACTTCCCAAGAGCAAATTCTCACTTCAAGGTGTAGAATATTCATGCATAAAACACGCTCTAATCTGTAGGCAAGAAAGCCTACAAAAGCAATGATTATTCTGATAAAACTGTAGTTTGACTGAAAATCAAAACTAACAAAGACAAAGGGACCAGGTCCAAAATATCGATGCTGATTTGGTCAGTGTTGCTTCCCTCATTCTTAATCAGAATCTGGCAACATGAGCTACTTCTTGTCATCTAATGAAGATCTGCTTTTCTTTCTTGCATTGGCATGTATTGTATTTAAAGATACTATATCAAAATCCCAGCAGGGCAGCCAAGTGAAAGAGACTAAACGTCTACACATAGCATGAAAGCATACTGCACAGTATTATGTGATATCTACTTTGTCAGGTCTTACTGTCTTCTAGAGCTGGAAGTAACTTAGATATTATTTTATAGCCACTTTATTTTATAGGCAATGCAACACAGATACCATTTGAATATGTGTTCATTTCATAAATATTTGAACTTATTTAAATATTTATTTGGTCAAAGAATCTTTATCACCTTTGCTTTGTGCCAGGAACAAGGCCAGGCCCTAGTTATATGATGGGGAACAAGACAGATGTAATTGCTACTCTCACAAGTATTGTGCCCTGCTTGTGCAGTATTTACTGCTGGTAAAAACATCACAGTTTATTAAAAGTTTTCATGTAGATCAGCAGTGCTCAATAGAACTATAATGTGAGTCATATACAATATTTTAAAATATCCAATAGCCACATTTTTTAAGTGTAGAGAAGAGAAATTACTTTAACAATATACTTAATTTAAGCCAGTATGTCCAAAATATTATCATTTAACATGTAGTCAACATAAAAAGTTACTAATGAGCTGTTTAACCTTCTTTTTTCATACTAAATCTTTAAAATTCAGTGTGTACTTTACATTTAGACCTCTCAATTCAGATGCTGAACTTTCATCAGAAATATTTGATTTGCATTCAGATTCCATAAAAGTTTACAGCTGAAAAAAGTAGATTGACAAATTCAAGTTATTCCAACTATTCTTAAAAGTTTTCTGAGAACTAAATCAAGCAGGTTTTAAATTGAAATTGAAATGAATTAAAGTTGAATACAACTGAATCCAGTTCCTCTGTCACACCAGCGCTATGCCAAGTACTCAGTAGCCCCATGTGGCCAGTGGCTGCCATACTGGGGGTACAGCTCTGAGTGATATCATTTTATTTTCCTAGGAAATAAAGGAGCTTGGCAGGGCAGGTTTTGCTACCCACATTGTACATATGAAAAACAAACACGGCTTAGAGGTGACAAAATGACTCATTTGAGGCTGTAGGGACCAGTGAGTGGTGGAATCAGAATTCAATCCCAAGACTTCCAAAGCCCAGTGATCTTTCCCCACATCTTGCTGCATTAAAAATGATCATGAGAAGTCTTACTCTGTTCACAGCACTGTGTCAGGCCATAGAGAATCTTAAACGCCAGATTATCATGTTTGGACTTGAGCCAGCCCAGAGGTAGCACACAGATGGTTTAAGGCAGGAATTGAGCCACAAATGTGTTCTATTGGTCAGGTCCAATTTTTCTTTTAAAAATCTGAATTTGAGTACTTCTCAATAAGACATCCGTTTTCCAGTTTCCCACAGACCCTACCACCCTCTATTACTCATAACCATCCAGCCTCACTCACTTACTGTTCTTTTCCCTTCCCCTGATGTGTTTGAATTTGACAGCCCAGGGAGGCAGTTGATGCCATGAGGGGTTTTCAGCAAAGGAGAAGAGTGAGAGGTCCAAGGCTGCTTCCAGATGACTAACCTGGTCCTCTGCACAGGCTAAATTCGTTCCAGTAAAGACTGGAACCAAGGAGACTAGTTTAACTTGAGTACTAGTCTTTTTTAAAGCTCTTTTTGCTTCTTTCAGGTTTATTTCCTTTGAGTGTTCATTAAAATATATTTTTGATCCTAAAAGATTCTTGCAGAATGTCTTAAATTTTCAGTCAATAGCTCAAAGGCAGCTTCCAATGAAATGATAGAACTACTCTCTCTCTCTCTCTCTCTCTCTCTCACACACACACACACACACACACACACACACACACAGAGTCTGTCTCTACCTGAAGGGCACCTGAATGACTCCCATTGAAGGCTTCTGAGTGGAAGATAAGGATATGAACTTTAAACATGTAAAGATATCTTTCTTCCTTCCGTACTTGCCTACTAGGAGGCATTGGACAAAACGTATAAATCCCATATATCTGTGTTTTTTTTCTTCTGAAGTATAAATTTATAAATTTTTCATCTTTGCCACACCACAGGTTCCTAGAGGGGATGACATCATGGTAGGTTTCTAAGTCTTTCTATGAAAATAACCAAAGGAATGTTGACTTGGACATTATTGGTGAGGAAGGCAAAATGGCCCAATTTTAAGATGCGTCAGTTTTTAGGGGCCCCCTTGCAGGTACAAAATCAAAAGAGCAAAAGCAATGATTGTGTTACCAGTATGAGTTTCTTGATTAATCTAATGTAATTATGACATATTATACTTATCATAATCGGGGAAAAGGTAAGAATTTGTTTAAGGTAATTCACTGGAAAAGTCCAACTATATTTTTTGTAATTCATTTCAAAGTAAGTTTTCTGTATCTGAAAAAACACTCTCTTACTTAAGTCTACATGTTTCATTGCGTTGAGTAGGAGAATCTAAAGCAGAGATTCTGAAGCCTGAGTGAAACTGTTATGGTGTGGGGATACTGATTAACAGGCAGACTTCTGGGACCCAACCCCAGAAATATAATTCAGTAGGTATAGGGCACCTCAAGTCCCACAGTGACTCTGAGGTAGGAGGTACCTATAGACCACACTTTGAGAAATATGGCTATATGTCATGGACCTTTCACCTGGGGCAGAGATCACTAGCCTAGTTGAAGATTACTTCCCATTAAGCTGCACTCAATTGGTTGCACTGATGGTTCCAAGTAATGGCTCCCCTGTATCCACACTCTCTCCAATGTGACTCTGCAGCTCCTTCCATCAAGAAGAAGTCTATTTCCTTACCTTTTGGGTCTAGGCTGGCCTTGTGACTTGCTGGTCAATTTACAATGGAAATGTCAGTGTGCCAGCTCCAAGTCTGGGCCTCGAGAAACTTGCATGCTTCTCTCTCTCAGATCCTTGTTACCACCACGTGAACCAAACCAGACAAGTCTGCTGGATGATGAAAGACCACACAAAGGAGATTCCACCTTTCCCATTCAAGGTGACCTTGGAGCAGCCTATAGTCAGTCTAGAAATGCAGAGCTCCCTACTTGGCCCACCGCTGGCCAGGGATGCTTGGGGAGCCTTGCCAAGAGCAGAACAGCTGTCCAGCCAACCCAAGAGCAATAAATCTTAATTTTTTAGGCCAGAGTTTGGAGTAGCTTGTTATGCAACCATAGCTAACTGGTACAAAAGGCAAAGTCACCATCTGTCCTCTGTTCAGGAGAGTCTGAAGGAGACAATAATTCCTGCACAGGAGAGAAACACATCTGTTATTTTGGCCAAAACAACAAATAAATAATAAAGCCATGGCCAAAATTTACTGGTGGACCAAGGTGATGGCCAAGGATAGAGGACAAGATGAGAAGTAAAACCCAGGCCCCAAACAATGTAATAGTTAACAATAAAAATCTAAAGTGACATTATTTAAAATCATTGCAAGATTAAAGATCCAAGCCATAATAAAAGGCTTTTTTTTAATGTTCCATCAGGATCTTGCTGTCCATTCACCCTAAAAGGACACAAAAGGTATAGAATTTGTTCTTTTGAATGAGACACATGTAACCTAGTATTTTTTATATTTCCTGTAAAATCTATCATATCTTTGTGAATTCCTCAAAAGCATTCAAAATCGGATTGTTTAAAGCTCCCCAAAGGCAAAACCAAAATTAAGACATCCTTAATAATTCAAACACAGCTTTGCTGAATTTCCCTGATGTTGAATTATTACATGATGTTTCACATATCTAGAATCAGAATGCTAGAAAGACCAGGTCTCGTAAGAGAAACACATCTGTGCTCCTAGGGTATTGATGGTTTTGGCGCTGGTTGCGTTACTCTCTGCTTGTAAAGCAATGTCCGTGGTGTAGGAAACTCTCTGGAGTGATGGGTCACAGAAGAGCACACCATATGCTCCACGGTTCATGAGCACAATGGCCTTAAGTCAAGGGTGACGCTTGGATTAAGAATCTCTTTACATGAATGTAATGGGTACATTACATCCAAAGGCCAAATGAGTTACTTCTTTTGTTTGACGGATAATTATTTCACCCCCTACAGAAGAGAGAATGAACAAAGCCTGTCAAAATCATAGAATTTCCTCACCACTGACCATCTGCAAACACACTAGAATGGAGGAAAGACTTAAAAAGTCTATTTCTTATCAGACCAAATATTGGCCCCATTGGCCCGAAAAAGTTTTCATAAATTTCTTAAAGATTGGCTTTCTTTGATAAAATGACAAAAAAGTCATCAAAACAGCCCCAAACTAAGAAACCATATTATGTAGTATTCTGTAAAATTACTTATACCAGCAGTGAAAACAGGAAAAGAAAGCCATAAAACAGGTTCCAAGACGATTTCCCACACCTTTCAACAAATGTCCTACCGGGTATAAATCCCAAGTTTTAAATGATAATCCCCAAACAAGGAAAATCCTGTGGTTTCATAGCCTCAGACTCAGAAGCAAATGTCTACAAGTCAGACTATCCCAAGATATACACTTGCTGAAGATTTCTCCCCATGTTACGTTTAACCTAGAGTAGATCAGCCTTTCTGATTGTACAGCTCCTGACATTTGGCTGTTTTACGAGAAGCTGGGTGGCTTGCAGTTCAAGTGTGCCAGCACTCCGGGAGTGCCCTCATAGTGTGAGCGGTCAGAGATGATTAACCGAAAAATATTTCTAAGTTAAACATTGATTGCCTCTGCCTCTATTTATTCCTATCTTGGATGACCTTTCCGACTCTTTTTTTTTTTTAAACCAAAGAAAGCAGGCACCAGTGGCTTTGCATGTCTCCGTGAAAAGCAAAAGCAGAATTCTGCATTTGTTGGTCTTGTGGTTTTATCTTACAAAGAAATGAGCAGGGCATTGAGGCGATCCAAGGAAGTCTATTTGTTTTTCTTTGTACACACACACAGACAGACACACAGGCAGACAGATGGACATACACACCACACACACATGGACACACACCATACCCGTGACTTGAATGAGATCCTTTCTGCTTTGTTTCGTTTCAGTCACTATCTTATTTAGTCCACACAGATTCAGAAGGTCTGAAACGAGCTTAGTTTATGAGTTAGCTTGAACCTCATCATCCTGCTCATTCTCTTCCTACCTTTTAGGAAAAGGACTGCATATATTTAAGACATCGATCCTCCAGATCTCAATCTACCACTTCAATCCATCACCAAATCCTGCAGCATCTCACTGTGAAGTGTATTGTATCACACACACACACACACACTCACATGTCCCCACTGCTCAGCACTCCGAGCCTTAAAGTTTCTGGTCCTATCATCTCTCCTTTCCATCCTATTTGCAAGATGAAGGTTAGTCTTACTAGAACACGGTTGACATCATACCGTGACATCCCTGCTTAAAAACCTACAATGGCTTCCTACTGCCTAATATCAAGGTCAAATTCCTCTTCCTAGGTCAAAAGCATTTCCATAATTTTTTCCCTTTTTATCTACTCCACTTAATTTCTTACCTTTTCTTTACTGCATAACCTTTATTTAATTAGGCTAGTTTTTCCCAGGCTACCCTCCCACCCTCAGGAGTATTACAACTACTTACTAATATCTTTTAAACCTCTCCTGCCAGGTACTCACGAAGTTAGGTGTGACCATGTGACCTTCTCTGGCCAATGAATTCTAAGCAGACAGAAGTGACATGTATCACCTCTGGGTGGAAGTATTTAAGAGACAATGCAGTTTTCTCATCTCCTCTCCTCTTTGCCACAAAGACCTATAATCTTCCAAATGGTAGCAACTCCATTGCCCTGGATCCCTAAGTGAAGATGAGTTTCAACAGATTCCTCCTACTGGTGTGTGATGAACATTAGCATGAACAGAACATATACTCCACTGCTTATGTCACTGAGATTTGGGGGATGGTTGTTACTGTATCCTAACCTAGCCCATCCTAACTAATACACTCACTGTGCTGGTTCCTGTCTCCAAGACTTTTTATTATAAACATGTCCACTCTTTACTTCCTCCTACTTTTTGAAGTTCTGCTCAGGCTTCTGGACCCAACACAAGTTCTCTTCCTCCAAATGGCCTTCCCCATTTATCCCATACCACAATGGTCTCCCCTTTCTCTATATGGATATGCACCCTCATACACTTTAACCTTTGATTCAACAGTGACCAGATATTTATTGAACTCCTTGCGTTGACAACTGCCTTAGATAACAAAAGCAGATGAGACATAATTCTTGTTACCAAGAAGGTAAGGTGTATTCACAAGAGGGATACAATTAGAAAATCATACAGTGATAGAAGATGAGACAAAAATTGTCAGAATGCAAAAATGGCTCATTGCTAAGCCAGTGGCATAAATATGTAGTGCCAATAGTGTGACTAAAGGCATCCGGGAAAGCTTTTAGGAAGTTAAGAGCTCCCTTGAGTAGTGGCCAGAAGGAAGAACATTTTAGGTAGGGACTTAGAGCAAAAGTATGGAAAAGAAACACTTAAAGTTGGGTCTGTTCATTAAAAAAGTTTATTAGAAAAAAACTAGCATGAGAAAATACTGGAAGAAAATAACAGAAAGGCAGTTGGAGTCAGATTTTCCTGAGTCATATGCTGAAGAGTTTGAGCTTCTTCCTGCAGGAATGAACAGCTGCTAAGCTGTCCACAGCAGAAAGTAACATGCAGAAAGCACTTTATTGGGGTGATCTATCTGACATTTACAAAATAGATGGATTGAATAAGGGTAAGAGAATGGAAGCAATATCTAATATATAATTCCCCTCAAGTTTAATAAATACTAATGTTGTCTCTCCAATTACTGTGTATCAGTTAGCTATTGCTGTATAACAAGTCACCCCCAAATTTAGTTGATTAAAACAATAAGCATGTATTACCAATCACAAATGTCTGGGTCTGCTGGGTTGTTCTTCTGGCCTTGGCAGGACTCACAGGTGCGTGTAGTCGGCTGCTGGTTGGGTAGATAGGCAAGTCTGTTGATGTTAGCTAAGCTTTTTCACATGTTTTGAAGGTGGCTGACTACAGACTGATCTAGGATGGTCTCCACGGAGACAACTGGGCTCTCCAGGTGATTTCTCACTCCCAGCAGGTTAGCTGACTTGTATGGTAATGGCAGGTATCCAAGAGAACAGGCAGAAGCGCATAAGGCCTCTTCAGGCCTGACCTAGGAAATGGCACGACAGTATTTCCGTTTCATTCTACTTGCCAAAGCAAGTCACAAGTCCAACTCAAATTCAAGATGTGAGGAAGTAGATACAAAGTCACACTGTAAATGTGGGGCCACAACCAGCCCATTAGCTGGGAAGGAAAGATACAGGAACTAGGCATTTTCTCTCACCCTTTATTCATGCTCACTTTATTCTGTTATAAGCTGGGGAGTTACATTATTATACTCACCATTTTACAGATGAGGAAACGGGGCTTCCACATGGTTAGTAATTCACCTAAGATCATATATAACTGAGCAGTGTAAGCAGTATCTGAAATTCAGTCTAAGCCCAAGCCCATGGAATTTTGCTTTTTGATAGAGATCATTATATTGAGAAAGAGAGAGTGAAAATCAATGGTAAAGGAGAAAGAACATATTGCTGAGGTCAAAAGAGTTAAATTCAAGTACCAGCTATGTTTGTTTCTTTATCTAATATATCCAGCTGTCTTACAGAGGCTAACATAAAAACAAAAACATCTACACGCATAAAAGTATTTTGAAAACTACAAAATTCCATACAAAATAGAATATATCCTTATTGTAATGTTTAACGTCTTTATAGAATCTGGAATAAGTCTGTATAGAAGATGAACAACATCCTCCTGGGAAAAAGGGCATTTATTATCTAAAATTATCTAAAATATGCCATGTCAAAAGAACCTCCAAGAAATAGGCCAAATACCTTTATATCTTCTGCTTATGAGAAATTTAAGTAAAAATTTGTGGCTGTTAAGAAATTATTTTTAATATTTTTAAGGCATGATAATTCTGTTGCAGTTAATGCTTTGCTAAAGGGTTCTTATTTTTTAAAGTGTAGTAGTGATGGGTGAAACTATATGAAGTCAGAGATGTTTCCAGAAAATTTAGAAGGTATAGGTGAAAGATTAGCTATGATTAACTATTGAAGCTGAGTAATGGGTACTTTTATGTCTGTTGGAAATAATAAGAAATTTGTATGAAAGAAAATTGTTTCCGTTTACTTAAAATCTTCCAAATAAGAGTAGCTGTCCTTCCTTTAAAATAAAAGCTCTTTGCATCTGGTATTTCAGAAATAGTCCCAGAGCAATAGGCATGACCTGTAGAGTCTGGATATTGTTTCTTTCAACATGAAAACCAATTGCCAAAGAAAACAAAACAAAACCCAAATTACCATCTTTTCTCAATAGCCACAGCGAGAGTTCCCTAAGTTATTTCTCGAACTTAATTCCCAACTCTCATTTTAACGTCAGGTTTCAACCTTACACATTAACCACTGAAATCTTACTCCACCCTTGCTATCTCTTCTTAGCAATCGTCTGTTCACCATTGTCTGAGCCACCCTCGCACAATCTGTTCTTCTGGGTAGCAAAATATGGAGCAAGGCTTGTGTTGATTTTGTGCAGCCCACATTCCTGGAATGTTAGCGCTGAGCACAGAATTTGACCTGTAACACAATGAGGAAAGAGTTCAAATGCAAACTCCAAAGATATCCATCCCACAGAATAAATGCCAATAAGCAATTTCCTTTTCCCAGCCTACCAGAGATTTTTAGCAGATAGCCCATAACAGACAGAACCTGTGCCAATATTTTATAACCCATAAAATTTCTTCAAGCAGTTGTACAGATTTCCAGCCATCCTTTGATCAGTCTTTGTAACAGTGACTCCGGGCTTTTGCCTAAAAATGATTCCTAGATCTCGATATATATATACAATGGAAAAGATCTGCTCTTCAGAAAGTCTCTCATTAAAGCGCTAATCTGTTCCACCACATTCTTCCGAGACACAGCGATCAGCACCCGAGCCGGACTCCATGGCCAGCCCTAATAAGACTGATAGAAACAGCTTAAGTAATTGGATTGCTATATGGGATTGAATGTCTGACAACAAAAGATAGCCATCTCTATTCGACCACCCTATCTTTGTTCCCACAATGAATTCATTTAGCAATGCACTTAGAGGCTCCCAGGCCCGGGGAGAAATGACAGACTAGGGACACAAAAGCTGGGCCAGCTGATGAGCCCAGAGACAGAGACTGTGCGATTCCAAAAAGTGAATGACAGGGAACACAGGCAGCACACCAAGAGTTGTTGAGTCATTATCACATTACTGCACTGGTCCCCAGTTCCCGGCCGAGGGTGGTGTAGGCTACTTCTCATTCTGACCACGGACTTCATACTTGTTTGCCACCTGCAATCTACTGTACATGACTTCCTGGCTGATACACTCTGAAGCCCAGCTAGTTCCTATCTCCGAGACATATTTTTTACTTTTAATATTTTTTGCATTCAAAGAGACTGACTGTATAGAAATGTTCAAGTAGTCAGGGTAGAAGATGTTGGTGCTAAAATGATGTCATATTTGTCTCCAAATTTGTGACTTGGGAAAGCACTGTTGTCCATTACAACATAATTGCAATGTCAAAATCATATTTTTACATATAATTTCAGATAGGTCTAAACAGGGTTAATATAAACCAAAATGTTGACTTATAAGTTTAGGTAGGTCTAAAGAAGGTTAATATAAATTAGAATATTGAGAGCTAAAGCTGGTTCTACAGCAAAATGCAGCAAATAGTATCCACACTCAGTGAGTCTGAAGCAACATTCCCAGTTCATATTTTCCTAGAAGCTTTGACATATTTATTTCTTGACCACTGGGTATTTCATTTCCTCAGCAGTATGGCATAAATTATTTTCACTTTTAACTTCTCTGGGACAGTTTGGGGCTGTGTGGAAAGAATACCAGTCATCACCTCATTTTATAATAAACAGAGACATTGGTATGATAACCATGACCAAAAATGTAATAACACAGCAGCAATAATAATAGTAGAAATGGCATTATTAAACAATAATTACTCTAGACACGCCAACCTAGAGAGAGGATTCTAAATATTTCTAAATGAAGTTCTGATTTAGCCATACAACATTCTGTAAGAGGGCTTGGGGATCATTCCTGCTACTTTAAAATGGAAAGAAACAGCAAAGCCAGGATGCCTTTGCTTTTTCAAACAGTGGCACCAAAGAAGCCCAAATACAAATGTCTTGACATCTAGTCCAATACTCCAGGTCTTTAAAAAGGATCTTTCAGTCAAGATTCCTTGCCCAACTTGGCAAAGGGATAGAACCGACTTCACAGGCCAAATTGTGACTTTGGATCATAGCTGAAAATACAGTCATATGTTGTCCAAAGTTGGCATGATTTTCCCTTCTTCACTTATCCTACTGCCAAATGGAGGACATAGTCTCAAGTGCTATAACCATGAAAAAGATTGAAATACTTCTAAGCACGGGTAAAGAACATATTTTTCATTTTGACATAAGTAATGAGCAGAACCATGGAAGGATTTTTATTCAAACCTTCTAAGCAGAGAGTTCTGGGAGCTTTGCTGATTTCTTGGCGGAGAATTTTTCAGAGGAAAGGGCATTTCTAAGTTTCCAATCCGGGAGGTCACTCCTTCAGTGGAAAGCCATGGTTCATCAGCGCAGCCTACAACCGCGTACCATACCTGTGACCATCATATCTGGCAAAACTGAAGTTACTGTGATAAAAGAAGCTTCAAATTCAAAAAAACATCCCAAATGCCCGTTTAAAATGTCTTCATTTCTTTTTAGTTCCTGAAAGGGACTGAAGTCACAATCAATCTGTATATAAGAAAATCAAGAGCAATAATATTTGCCATATCTTTAAGCATGACTGTTGTGTAGGACAGGACAGGGGGTCCTACTCCTTACCCCATGCCAGTCCGTCCCTCCTCCCACATCTATGCCTCAGGCTCCTCCATTTCCAGCATTCATTTCTCACTTACCATGCCCTGTCTCTACTGAACACTGTTTTCCTTTTTTCAACACCATGTATTTCTTCCCTCCTTCCCTGGATGATAAAACCCTCAAGCAGCGTGGCGTGGTGTATAGTGAACACATTTCTCTCAGTTCCCAGCACAGAATGGCATTCCCAAGCATGTCACTGACCAGTTAGGATGGAGGTTAAAACACCAGACAGACAGAATTTGCCACACTGATATGCAATGTAAATATGAAATCATGGCTTACCTTTGAGGTCATCGTCAATTTACCTAGAACATAAGAAAACAATAAGCTTTTAGTTCCAGTATTTGCAGTCTTTCTAAATCACCAAAGGTATGACTAGGACATAGCCATAGCTTTGTATAAACCCCAAACCTGACAGCTACTCACAGGGTTACAGGAAATTTGTGTCTACACAGACAGGACCTCTGTCTTGGAGCAGTAAATACCTACTGCCTCTGTGACTAATGGTGAAATCACCCCTTTCCTGAGACCACACCCTGGCTCCTCTCCCATCTTCTCTGGGTGACGCAGACAGGCCGGACATGGTTGAAGACAGGTAGACATATGTCTCCCTACCCCCAGTCATTTTACTTTTCCCTTCCTTCTTAGCCATCTTCCTCAGCTTTGCCACCAGCCCCTGCATTTTTTTTCCCTTATATAAACTATTATTTATTTTACATTAAAAAAGATATAAGAATTTGTCCTCAGGGTCATGCATAGAAGTTTAGCTACAAGTTGAAAGGCTGTTCGGCAGCTTGGAATGTTGGGTTTGTGATCTTAACACTGAGTGTACAGGCAGCTCATGTCGCTCAGTGGTCTCCGCAATGTATGATCCTTTGAGCAGTTCTGGAGGCTGGAAGGACAAAGACCAGGGTGATAGCCAGTTTGGTTCCTAGCAAGAGCTCTCTTCCTGGCTTACAGATGGCTGCCTTCTTGCCAGTTTCTGCATGGCAATGGAAGACAAGACCGTTTCTTCTTTGAAAGGGGTCTAGAAATCTATGATTAAAGGGCCTTTCCCCACCACCTTGCAGCATCTGCTAGGCCCCTGGATGAAGCCCTAAAACGAGCCCAGGCTGATTTCTCCCCTTTACCCTTTTGCCTAGGGAATTCCCAGGCCTGGTTGTCACCTGTAAGTTATCTGCCTCCCAGGCTCTTATCTGATTCTCTAGGCCTTTCCCATCTAGCACAACATAGATACCATGCATTGACAGCCTGAAATATGCAGGCAACATTGGGCCTGCAAATGAATTTTCTTTACACTCTACACTTTTGTTGTTGTTGTTTTATAAATTCATCACCAACATTTGAAAATCAAGAGATTTTTATATATCAGTTGAGAAGTCTCACTGCTCCTTAGAAACTGGATGGCTTGACCGCCCCTGGTCTGCATTCCCACCTGGCACCATTTAGGCATGGAAGCAATGTTTCCCTTCTCCACTCCCCATCACTCCTCACTCTTGTGCACCCAGGCCCTTGTATTCAGGTATGTACCTGCCATGGCAGAAACTGGATAGCAGTTCACAAAACACAATTCCTCTTCTTTCTGAACACACGACTATCTCCCATCCTCCCTTGCAGTTAAGTGTGGTCATATGTGTGGAAATGTGGTCATGTGACTATATTCTGGTCAGTTGAATGTAAGGGGTCACCTTATGGTGAGTGCCATAAAGTCTCTCACATGTGATCATCCATGCTCTTTTCTCCTTCACTTGATGCAATCGAGCCACGTGTTGAAAACAGAAAGATGTTGGGTTGGGAGATCCACCTGCAAGAAATGAAAATACTTTTATCATCTTTGAGTTATTATGCATTTTGAGTTCTTCTGTTATAGCAGCTAACATGACCTCAACACACCTGCCTTTGAACTTCATAGGAAGTTTGTGACATGATTTAATGCCTCACCTTATGTTGATCCAGCCATGACTAATCTCTCTGAAAGGTACCATTTCTTATAGAAATCTACCCACCCTGAACTTCAAAAGACATACTTCCCTCCTGGACCTCCTTAGTAATTAGCTTTTTCTAACAACATTAATTTGTGCAGCTATGATTGTGTCTGGATTTGCCTGGCCCTTAACTTAAATCTCCATCTTATACCCTAGAAAGTTCTGGCTCTGATCTCCATGACCTTCTTTTTGGAAAAGTAATGGACAGTTATGAACAACAGAGTTAAAATAAATATAATCACAGTCCTTGGAATCTGAAGAAATGCACTAAGGTAGTCTGGTCCATCAGTAAAAATTTTTTTCCAAGGTAACTAAGGTTTAGAAAACAAAAAAGACTTGCCTAAAATTACACAGACAGAAGATAATAGAGAGAAGAATCAAATTCTCCTTTTTGCTTCTTAATGCATTGTACTTGACAACATTATCCTTAACCTCTGATTGCAACCCAGAATTATTTTGCTTTTCTCCACCCACACACATCTCTAGCAATTTATGGAACATTTATCATGTGCCAGGTACTATCTGAGTTATTTACATACATTTTTTAAACTTTAATTTCAGAATAAATACATGAGGCTGTATTATTATTTCTATTTTTAAGATGTGAAAAGCAAGAGGTTAATGAAATTTTTCAAGATCGCACAGCTAGGAAATGGAAGTTAGGGTCTAGCTCAAAAACCCATGTTCCTAAAAGCCATGTTGTATTTGCTCATTGCAATCTTACCCTTCTCCCTAGAGGAGCACTTTTGTGTCAGTTAGCTTTTCCTGGGAAACAAAGCACAAAAAACATGGTGGCTTAAAACAACCATCACTTCTTTATCCTGTGATACTGTGGGGTAGCAAATTTGGGCTAGGCTCAGGAGCACATTTCTTCTGCTGGTCTTGGCTGGGCTCACTCATGTGTGTGAGCGCAGTTAGCTGGTGGCTAGATGAGTTAGATGGCCTCATGCTCATATCTGAGACCTTGGCTGGGAGAGCCAGGATGACTGACATGGCAGGGCCTTTCTCCATATGTTCTCTTATCCTCTAGCAGGCCAGCCAAGGCTTGTTCCCATGGTGATGGTTGCAGTTCCCAGGAGCCTGAGAGCATCAAGAAAGGCAAGTACCAAAGCACAAGTACTTTTCAATTCTCTGCTTGTGTCATATTTGCAACTAGTCCACTGGCCCAAGCAAGTCACAAGCTAACCCCAGTTGCAAAAATGATGAGCAGACCTTCAAAATTTTACTGCAAGTGGCATGCAGAATGGGATGGAAATAACTGATGGACATTTTTTTTTTTTTTTAGATGGGATGGGGGTAGGAGTTTGTTAATTAATTTTATTATTTATTTTTGCTGTGTTGGGTCTTCGTTTCTGTGCGAGGGCTTTCTCTAGTTTTTGGCAAGCGGGGGCCGCTCTTCATCGCGGTGCGCAGGCCTCTCACTGTTGTGGCCTCTCTTGTTGCGGAGCACAGGCTCCAGACGCGCAGGCTCAGTAGTTGTGGCTCACGGGCCTTGTTGCTCCGCGGCATGTGGGATCCTCCCAGACCAGGGCTCGAACCCGTGTCCCCTGCATTAGCAGGCAGATTCTCAACACTGCACCACCAGGGAAGCCCTGATGGACATTTTTAATATTTCAAGTAACTGAATAGTTTTCTTCCAGTATTTACCTCCATATTTCTAAATAATACATGTATATGGCTACCTCTTAAGTAATCAATTTCAAATATGATCTTCTGGTTCATTACTATAACAATTAAGAATTTAGCTCTTTGGGCTTCCCTGGTGGCGCAGTGGTTGAGAGTCCACCTGCCGATGCAGGGGACACGGGTTCCTGCCCCGGTCCGGAAGAATCCCACATGCCACGGAGCGGCTGGGCCCGTGAGCCATGGCCGCTGAGCCTGCACGTCCGGAGCCTGCGATCCGCAGCGGGAGAGGCCACAACAGTGAGAGGCCCGCGTACCACACACACACACACAAAAAAAAATTTAGCTCTTTTATCCCCTTCCTTACTACAAAAAGTTTGTATACCTTTCACTCAAATTCCCTAAATATTGAGTTAACATAACTGATATATAAATATATACATATATATATACATTTATGTACATATATACACTTGTATACATATATACACATATATTTACATATATATATATATTTGACACTTGAATAACATGGGATTGAACTGTGTGGTTCCACTTACATGCAGAAGTTTTTTTAATAGTAAATATCGCAGTCCTACATGATCCACAGTTAGTTGAATCCGCAGATTTGGAAACGTGGATACAGAGGAACCAAAGATACAGAGGGCTGACTCTAAATTCTATGTGGATTTTTTTATTATGCGAGGGTGGGTGCCCCTAACCCCCGCATTGTATTATTCGAGAGTCATGATATATGTATATATATATATGGCATGCTTCTACTTCTACCATAGAGAATATGATAGAAGTATATATATATATATATATTATATATATATATACACACACACACACACTTATATATATGTATATAATATATACATATATATATATAAACACTGTGAGAGTATATATTTTCTCTAGATTATTTCAGAATAAGTTACAACAGACATGATGCTTCTTTACCCTTTAATATTTTGGTGTGTATTTCCAAAATCAAGGCTTACATAACCAACCATATGATTATTAAAAATCAGGAAATTAGGACTTCCCTGGTGGCACAGTGGTTGAGAATCCACCTGCCAATGCAGGGAACACCGGTTTGATCCTTGGTCCGGGAAGTTTCCACATGCCGAGGAGCAACTGAGCCCGTGAGCCACAGTTACTGAAGCCCGCGTACCTAGAGCCCATGCTCCACAGCAAGAGAAGCCACCGCAATGAGAAGCCCGCACACTGCAATGAAGAGTAGCCCCTGCTTGCTGCAACTAGAGAAAGCCTGTGCGCAGCAACGAAGACCCAATGCAGTCAAAACATAAAATTAAAAAAAAAAATTTTTTTAAATCAGGAAATTAACTTTACCATACTATCACCTGGTCTGTTTCATACTGCCCAATATGCAGCCATTAACCACATATGACTATTTATAGTTAAATTTAAACTAACTAAATTGAAGCATTCAGTTCCTTGGTCAGACTAGCCATATTTAAAGTGCTCAATAGCCATATATGCCTAGAGACTATTATTGATATATTGGATCATGCAGAAAACATTTCCATCATCACAGAAAGGCCCATTGGACAGTGTTGATCTATATCTTTCAAGTCCTGTTAGGATATAATTACAGATTTATAGACATGAAATCTGTATGTGTTATAAGATTGTAGTCACAAGGTAGTAATTATTACCTCCAATTTTTAGATAGGGAGACAAAATTAGAATAGTGAAATGGGTCCATAGCTATATATTAAATTAATTCTATAGGCAAGGATTAGAATCCAAATTCGATCATTTGAAAGACTTTTTTCTTACCATGATATCATACTCAATTCTCAAGAATGTCCACATCTTAGGCTGCATTCTCTAGAAGCAGAGCCTGAGGCAAGGACTCACGTGTCCAAGTTGATTAAGCTCTTCCTTTATTCAGGAACCATTTCCTGGAGAAATAGTAAAGGGATGGGGGAACAGGACAGGGGAAAGGAGCCATGGGAGGTGGAGATTTCAGAAAGTCCCAGCCACAGTCTGATTCTGCAGGCCACTCTGTGGCATAAATGATAGCACAGGCTTTGTCCCACCTGGAGGCAAGGGAGCTAGGCTTTCACATACCCACGCTGTCAGTCATTGGCTCCAGGCTACACCAGTAGACATAAACTTCCAGGTACTTCTGGATCCCTGCTTGTAGTATGAGCAGAGCAGTGACAATAGCCCGAGAGTGATCCTCTGAAGAAAGTCAGTAGTTTCTTCAAAGCATCAAAGCACAGAGAGGCTGAGGCATGAGCACCCTCACCCAGTGGAAGAGGTCCAAGAACATCAGGAGTAACCCCAACAGAAAACATGACAGAGTATTCTACCTATTTGTACAGTGTGTTCATTAAACATCTCTCCATGTGACCTTTTGTATAACTAAAACTTGAAAATCTAGCTAGTTCAGAAATAACTGCTCACTTAATAACCCTGGCCTATTTCCATGAGATATTTGCTTGAGACTATAATATCAGTTGAGGAATTATGGGTGTGGTGGATGGGGCCACTCTTGATAAGGAGCATAAAATCAAAGGGCAGGAATCATGGAAAACTGATCCAGGTACATCCTAGTACAAACCAGTCTGTTTGGTGGAGTGGAATCCCTCTGCTGGAGTTCTGTCTTCCCCTTCCACCCAGAATACAGAAATCCACACAAACTAGTGTAAGTAAAGAGGGGATTGTTTTTATGACACAAGAGTGCCTCAGATAACTCAAGATGACAAAATTCAGTGGGGCATTTTGAAGAAGCTGGAGAACCATTGGGAACAGACTCCATCTCCTTGTTCTCTTTTTCCTCCTTTCTTACCCCAGTACCCAAGTCCACAGGCCATGCTGGCTCCAGAAGTAGATCCAGAAATACAAATGTCTCATTCTCTGAGTTACTTAAATTCTCAGCCAGGACAGAATCTGATTGGCCCAGTTCCCATGTCACTTGTTCCCCTCTGGTCCAATCCCCAGAGACCATGGAGAGTGGAATTGTCTGTGTAAAGAGGGCCAGAGCTGCAGATTAAAATAAATGAGTTAGCAGACTATTTTTTCCAAAAATGGCCTCAGTGATATTTCTGGTCCCTTATACTCTTCAGAACCTTGACACTTCTCAATTTGAGAAGTGAGGTCTGAGTTCCCTTCTCTTGAATCAAGACTGGAGCTTTTGACATCTCTGACCAACCAATAGAATATGACAGCAATGGTGTGATGAAATGTCCAAGGCTGCTAGCCCATTAAAAAGGACAGTTTCTGCCTGATGCTCACTTCTCTCTCTCTCTGTCTCTCTCTCTCCCAGCTCATACTTGGGAACCCGGCTACCAGCCTGTGAGAAAACCTAGGCCCCATGGAAAGGTCAGTGGATGATGTTCCCTCCGACAGTCCCACCAAAGGCCCCGCGACCAGTGTCCACCATGAGACATCTTCAGAGGATTTCCAGCCCAGTCTTCAAGCTTCTCCATAGGACCCTGAACCCAGCAGAGTCGTGAGCTGTTCCCACCAAACCCTGCCCAAATTACAGATCCGTAAGCAGAATAAATATTGTTATAAATGAATGAATGAGTGAATGAGTATTGTTGCTGTTGCTGGTTTTAGCCATTCGTTTATGGGGAATTTGTAGTGCAGCCTAAGTAACTCATTTCAATAAGCTTCGGCATTCCCATCTTGTCCCTCATTGGATCCATGATGTCTTGATTTCTGATGACCCCCATGCTCTGATTTCCTTGCCTGGTCTCCTCACCTCACTACCACCCAAGCCAAGCATGCCGCTGAGGACCTGAGGAAGAGCAGTCTCTCATTATTACATTGTTTCTATTCTATTGAGGAGGGTTTGGGATCCTCCCAGAATATGCAGGACGGGGGGGAAAAAAGACAACCATGTACACTGTAAGCAAAGCATGTGAAGAACAACCAAAGACAAAGTCATTCAGCTTCGCCAGGTGCAGGCTTCTGAGTTTTTATTTCTATTTGTTGGCATAACAAAGTATATAGGGGAAAATCTGAAGCCTCTTTCCCTCAAAAAAACATCCCAAATGCAAAGATTCGTTCAAATATACTATTGTCCAAAACCACTTAGATGTCGTTCCTCCTTGAATCACTCCTGTTCCAAGACCCATGGGTTCTTAAAATGCCAGAAGCACATCTCACACACTTTTCTGGAGGTAAACCCCCAGCTCCATCACACTGCAGGAAAGCTGGCGACACGCACATCCTTTCTTATTACGTTGGCAAGTGGTAGCAGTCCAGACCTCATCCTACTTTATTTTTAAAACATCATTAACTCATTAACCAATGGAGTTTACATGGGGCTACTATTTCCAAGGAGTTTCGTGGTGGTCTGGGGACAAATATCCCTCTGAGGACAGGCTGCACTGTCCAGTACAGTGGTTCTCAAAGTGTGACCCCTGGACCAGTAGGGTCAGCGTCACCTGAGAACATGCTAGAAATGCAAATCCCTGGACCCGTCCAGAGCTATTGGATTGGAAACTCTAGGGATGGTCCCAGAAATCCGTGTTTTCATGAGCACCTGAGGTGATTCTGATACACGTTAGAGTTTGAGAACCACTGGTAATCAGGTCCCGTCAGAAATCACACCAGACTGGAAAGAGACTATAATAGAAAGAATTGTCAGCCAAGCAAAAAGTTCTAACTAGTAACTGAAGAGGCAAAAAGGGAAGGCCAAGGCCTCAAGGAGACAGCAACTGGAGGAAGCAGCCCACCCTCCCAGGGCTGGGGGAACAAAGGCAAGAGATCGGAATTATTAAAACTTAGATGGAGGAGAGGAGGGTTCCTGTGGAACTGAGAATGGGTCACTGAGAAGGATCAGGGCTCAGCCACTCCAGTGGGCGAGACCCAGGCTTCTGAGAAGGGGCTCTGGCGGCTGGTGCCAAGTGTCTGAGGGGGTGCAATGAAGCTAGTTCTGTTAGTGGGAAATAAACAGCAAACAGCAATTAACTCCTGCTGCCACAGAGAACAAAGGATGCTCAGGTGATGCTCACCAAACCAAGAAGCCCCTTCTCCCTCCTCCAGCCTTGCAGTCTCAACCTAGCACCCCCTACTGGCAGCAACTGGCAAAGCTGAACTGGGGTTAACAGGGTCTGAGTCCCAGCATCACAGAGTATGTAAGGGAGCTCAGAGCTGAGAGACAATAGCCTAATAACTGTCAAGGTTATTTGGAGCTATGGTTTCCAAGGAGTCTTACGTGGTCTCAGGAAAAGTTCTCACTTGAGACAGGCTGCCCATTGTCTAGAAATGTGACACCCACTGTACATTGAGCAGTTGGTGGTGACTCACTGACGTGTGTGTGTGTGTGTGTGTGTGTGTGTGTGTGTGTGTGTGTGTGTTGGTGGGGTGTAGGGTGCATTTTTGTTGGCCTTTCATGGCAAAATGGCCAGGGATGCTTTCCCCAACTGCAGAGGATGAAGGCTAGAGAAGGAAGAACGAGAGGGGGCAGCTGAATGAGCAAGGATCCTGGGTGAGGGGAAGGAACTGAATGATACTGGGGACTCAGAGCCTTCTGATGCTTTTGAGAATGAAAAGTGCAGCAGGGTTTCCTGCTTCTATCTTCCTGGAACATCAACATTCCCAAGAAGTGATAACTCCTTGCATTTCCATGGAGCTGGGACAGGCCTGGCAAGCATGCTTTGTGGCTATTTCAGAGAGCTGCCTCCTGAGCTTTGAAAAGAGAAGATGGCCCATCCTTGAGGCCTACTGGCAGCTGGAAGCCACAGCTCCAGCCCTTATCGCGCAGGCCCTGTCAGCTCCCCCATCATTGTCAAGGCAGAACTGCCATGGGAGCTAAGATATGTCTCTCTTTCTCCCATGCTCTGGCTCTTTCAGGAAACAGAATGCATGATGCTTAGTGGAGAAAGATGCATAACTTTCAATGAAATTGAAAAGAAATTTTGAGGGAGAAGAAAATAAATCACTTGTCGGGCAGTGGAGAATAATGAGAACTTCCTCCTGAGGGTCACAGACCCCTGGAGATCCCTTCATATTTCTCAGTCAGCTCTAGCCCATGCTTCTACCATGTCTCAGGAAACCCCAAGAAGATGCATTGGGAAATCCTGGCAATAAGACACTTTTTACAGAAAGAAAATGATGGTAAAAAGAAGATACATTGTATACTGGGCCTTGGGCCACACTTCCTTGGCAATTCTTAGAACTCCAGGTTTTCTTAACATTTGAGATTGATGCCTACTCTAAAACTTGTCTTTAAAGCATTTGATAACATGTAGAACAACTGCTTTGTCTTAGTTCACACCCAGCTCTGAATCAAAACGAATTTAAAAGATTTTTTTCAAGGAAAGCCTACTTCTCTTACCTCTTTGTGGAGAGGGAATAATCAGACTATTATGGTTTGACGTAGCATCCAGTTTTGGAAGGCTCCCTATGGAGAAGAAGGTAAAGTTCAAGGCATTATCCTGGCATTCAAGTCCATCCAGAGTCTGGCCACAACCTTCTCTCTCACTATCCCCAAACCTCTGTCACCCAAGCCTGTGTTTATGTTCTAGGCTTAAGTTTATATTCATAGACTTTCTTCTAACTTATACATTTTATCTCTTGATCAAAATGCTAACTCAAACTTCCAGCCCCACCTCTTTTATGAGACCTTCTCCAACCAAACACTCCACCTATCGCTTCTTCCCTCTTCTGTACCACTCAGCGTCAGCTCGCTCTGATGATTGACACTTCATCTGTCTTGCTTCCTCGGTGAAACCGTGAGATCCAAAGGCAAGAACCATGTTTTATACAGTCCCCTGAGCACCTAAGACATCTTCAACTGGGAGCATATATGTGAATGCACATGTCAGAGTTCTTGGTGGCAAACAACAGAAATTGACAGCAATGAAAATATAAGAATCTCACAAAAGATATGCAAGTATTTTATAGACAAATACAATATAGACAAATGCTTTATTGAAGGGCATTAATAAATAACGTTAGTAGACAAAGTAACATACCATGTTCATGGATGGGAAGACAAAATCATAAAAATGTTAATCAGCAAATTAAAATACAATTTTAATGTAATTCCAATAAAAATGTCCATATGGTTTTTCATGAACCTTAATAGTCAGATTATAAAATCTACATAGAAGAGCAAAGGCCCAACACAGCCAAGTCAGTCTTTAAGGAGAAGAATGAGGATGAATGGAGAAACTCATTTCCCCAAATCTAATATTTTTATGTGTAGTGATAGGGATGAATGCAGTGTAGTAATGCACAAGGATAAACAAAGGTCAATGGAACAGAATAGGGACTCTTGAAACTGTCCCATTTATACATGAAAATGTGGCATGTAACAGATGAGGCACCATAGATTATTGAGGAAACAATTGACTATGTATTTATGTTGCAGGTAGGACAGCTCATTACACACAAAATTATATCCCTGCTCTACGCTGTACACAAAAGCCTATTCCAGGTGGTCTAAAGGCCTAATGTTGACAATATAGGAGAATCTGTTTATGATTTGAGGGTAAGGAAGATTTTCCTAACAACATACCAAACTCTTCCACACAAATCACAAAAATAGAGATTAATAAATTCGACTACATTAAAAGTTAACATTTCTGTATATTACAAGACAGCATTAAAAAATAAGTCAAGCCACAGATTGGAAGAGGATATTTACAATGCTTGTCATGGTAAAGGATCACTATATGGAATAGATAATTCACTCCTACAAATATGCAAGAGAAAGACAAACAATTCATAAGGGGGAAAAAATGGTCAAAAGATGCGATTTACTGAAGAGGAAATTCAAATGTCCAGTCATCATCTAGAAAGGAAATCTTTTTCAAAGGTAGTCAGGAAAGTGCAAATTCAAACAAAGTACCATTTCCCAGCCATCAAAATTCAGTAAAAATAAATAAATAAGTATGATATAGGAAGAATATGAAACAATAGGACACAGAATTATTATTACACAGTGGCAGGAGTGGAAATTGAGGCAACCACTCTGGAGAGCAACTTGGCACCGGCCAATATATTTGAAGATAAATATGCAGGGACCTGAAATTCTGCTCTGAGGAATAGACCCCAGGAATGCTCCCAGGTGAGGCTAATGCTGCTAAAGGGGCAAGTTACTACAAATTACCTAACAGTCACTGTCAGCTCCCCTTTCCAAACAGAGGTAGTAAATGAGTTAGAAGCTCAACTAAATGTGCACTTAACACCTTGAGGTCTTTAAGGAGGATCCAACACCGCCAAGCATTCATTCCAAGGGTTCTCAAAAAGCAGAAGACACTTAACACTGACAGTTACTTTGACTCTTAAATAGTGAGTAATAGCAACCAATAGCAGTCCAGGTCTCCGGTAGCCACTCAGCACCTCACTATCAGAACACAGATAGGATTTTAAATGAGCTTAATTCCCAAAGATAAAATGTCCTAAGACTGGTTTTGCACCTTGCTAACTATGATTCAACTGAGACTTTGACCCAAAAAAAACTTTAACACCAGGGAAGAGGACAGCCTCTGAATGAAGATGTCATCGGGTCAACAATTTTAAAGATGCACCTCACCTGGGAACACTCTTAAATAGAACCAGGTTTGCCAGAGTGAAAAGGCCCAGCTTTTGACATGGAACGCTCAGAGACCACTGTGATTTGGGTTCCACCTTTACAGCCAGAACGGATTCATTAGTCTGTCCACTTTATACCGAGAAAGAGAGAGGCCAAGGCAACCGCAAAAGGTGGGCTAGGCAAGGTTTCCAACAAGGGGCCTATCTTTTGTCCGTTGCTTTTAGTGGCTTCCAGTCTGACCTATTAAAGGTATACCCTTGGCTCCAAAAAAGGGGAAAGAAACTATAGCTTTGTATTCCCAACTCATGTATCTTTGCCTGCAATCTTGCATTCAATTTCAGTGTAATATGAAGAGGCCTATTCTTTTACAAAAAGTTCTCTCTTCCCACCAGGCTTGTTTGTTATTTTATGTCTTTCTGCATCATTTGTAGACTCTGCTTTGATCTACATTCCTCCTGGATGTGGGGTTTCCTTTTCAGCTACCAAAAGGAAAGCTGGTTTGTTTGAAAATCTGTTTATTTTGATTTTTTTTTTTTTTGCTAGCCTAAAGTCCCTATCTTTATCAGGATGAGCAGAGCTCCGTGTCTGCCTGGCTCGAACATCACTCATTTTCCCTAAGGAAAAGGCACCTTGGAAATCATACAAGTTGCCCAGTTGTCTTTGGAATATTCTGGGAAAGAATATTCTGGGTTTAGAGGTTTCAGTTTAAAGCTTAAGAGAAGTGATTCTTTACCAGATGTATTTAATCAGCAGTGGAACTTTCAGGTTGAGACTGAGGGGGAAGAAAAAAGAGTTTCCTCTCATTATTTCTCAACTAGGAATTTTCTCAGCAAGCACTGGGAAGAACCTGCAACCTCCACAGAGCAAGGAAATCTAGAACAAGATGGCATCGTTCTCCCTGTCTAGGCCAGCATGGTCGTGTGGACCTATGGAAAAAGAAAGTCAAAGTCATACGAAGGTGACGATATCACTATATCACTGTCTCCAGAATATTTTCCTTTGAAGAGAAAAGTGAACACCTGACTCAGCGTTGGGCTACTAGGTTGCAACTAACATCTGGGCTCTGATTAATGAACACTGGCTACATGAACAATCTTGGGTACATTAGGTCCCCTTGGGAAAAAGGAGCCACAGTCACATGATTCGGGATGACTTCCGCAGCGTGGAAGGATGTGGCACACATAGGGCATCATCAGCGAATACATCTAAAGGCACCATGTGAGCATCAGATAATTGTCTTTGATGTGTCTGTCTGGGGGTTGATGGAGGGGGATTATTTTGGGCGGCAGGGCAACCAATCCCATAGCTAACTACTTATGACTTATAAATGATATTGGCTCTCGACCAATATTTCTTCCCAGGGACAGTTCTTCGGAAGACTGAAGCAGTCGATAGACAAAACACAGGGAGGAAATAAAGGCTGTCTGAACAGGGAATACAGGAGACACTCTCCCACATCCTCCAAATGCCTCTTTGATGGGGAAACAGGATGTGTTCCCCAAGGAGCTCATGAGACAGTCACCTCACAGGATGGCAGTGGCCGGGACCCTCTCTTTGGAGGGTTAGCCAGCAGGATTCAATCTGGGAATGCAAACAAACTTAGGAAAACAATAGGCAGGACAAGGAAGGAATGGGAATTATTTGTCTGTTTTTAATAGAATCCTGCCTTCAAATTGCAGCTTTGCTCTAGGAAAAAAAAAAAAAAAAAAAATCACAGTTTTCTTTAAAGTTACACATGAACAGTTTCTGGCTTCAAAAGACAGAGATCAAAATAAACTCCAGTTGTTGCCTAAGAACCACCTCTTTTTGTGGGGACACTGGGCCTCACTCCATTTAGGCCACCTTGGGACAGGTGGTAAGTCTACAAAATAAGACTGGTTAAGTAAAATGACTCCACACTGAGATTTCTCAGCTATTCAAGCAGTGACAAACCCCAAATAGGAATTAAGATGAACTTGTTTATACCAAACTCTGGGCTGTTCTGATTTCTCAGCTTGGCCATCTGTAGAGGAACCTTTGAGTCTCCGAGAAGCAGCAGAAACTTACACCCCCCTTTGGGTACCAAACCTGAGAAGTCCACATGATTGAAGAAACTACGACTATTTGTTAACCCAGAGAGCTTTTTTTTAAAACAGAACATTGAGATTAGACTTTGCTCCTTAAAAAAGACATTCTATTCACATTATAAGTGTTGTTTGTGAGGTCCAGAAAGAGAGTGGGATGGGGTCAAACTGAACTGAGGATTTCATCCTGGCAGATCCAGGAGAAACACGAGGATCTCCTGTGGAAAGTTTTGGTTTTGAGATACAAGCTACAAAGGAAGCTCAGCAGAGTGGACAAGATGGTCAAAAAGTTTGTTAAGAGAAGAAGCCTGTCTTCCTCTCGACAATCCCCCAGATGCAAAAAACATATATGTGTCATTGGCATACACACTCTAAATTTACAAAATTTTATAACACTTCTCAGCCTCATCTTATGCCTTCATATCTCACGTGCTAAGATGGGACCCAATAAGGAATCGTGGCTCTCCTTGGAAGAACCTTGACATCACACACTGTGGTTTCCACAAAATCGCCTCCAGAAGGACCAACATTTGAGTCCTATTAATAAATTTCCACTGAGAAGCCCCATGTGAGGCCAGAATTCCAACCCACAGACCCTAGAGAATTTACTAAAGTTCAACCCCTCCCCTTGGAGGTAAGCAAAGGCACACACCCAGAAATCCTGAGAGCGGCTGGAGCAGGTTGCGCAGAGTGTGGACCTCAGACCAGCAGCAACAGCATCTGGAAGCTTGTTAAAAAGCAGATTCTCAGGGCCCACCCCAACCGTGCTGAATCTGCATTGCAGTGGGAGAGGGGAACGAATCTGTCTGACAAATTTTCAAAGCGATTCTTCTGTACATTTAACTGTGAGAAGCACCCCTCCTGGGAGGTCTTCGGGAGCATTTTGGCAGCTGTCGGAGAGGTCAGCCCTGCAGGACTTTATAAATGCAGCAAGGGCGTGGCAGGGGGGCAGGGAGAAGAGAGTGGGCCCCCAGGCCCCCTTTGGAATCGCCAGCGGGTCCTTAGGGTGGTGCCATCCATCCAACAGGAATGCATTAATTTTGATCTTTAGTGAAACACTGGACCCTGCCTGACAGCCTTCTCATTTTTCCAGTGGTAATGCAAAGGAAGTGCAGGTTCAAGGCCAGAAACCTAAACAAACCCTCTCACGTGAGAGTGGGCTCTTTACCGGCCTCAAGCTGAGCCTATCTTGACTTCACACACACACACACACACACACACACACACGCTCAGCTCACTGTCCTTCCCCAGGTGCGTCCACTCAACCCCAGGACGTGCCCACTGTCACTGACCATGGCTGAGCCCCCCACCCACTCTGCTGTGCTCTCATGGAGAATCGAGCTCCATCCAAAGGTCCATGTCACTGCTACTCCAGACCCTTCAGTTTCAACTCAAATCAACCCAAGAAGTTCTTCATGGAGCGATTATTACATCACCTCCTGCCTCCCGGCCTGGTTACATTCTACGTCACTTCCTCTGAAAGTGCCCAGCAAACAGACTTCCTCAGAGAGAAGAAGTTTCTCGGAGCTCAAACTTACCCATCACGATGTCTTTCTTAAAGAACTCTACTAGGCTTAGTTTCCGGAACTTTTAATATTTTTTAGTTCCTACTCCACTCAATCAGAAAAACTTCACTATTTCTCATTCCCCTCTACCTCTTGATTGACGTTGACCTTTGGTCCCCACACCCCACGTGTGATAATTGTAACTGCAGCTAAAACACATGGGGAGCTTACCCTGTGCGGAGCATCATTTTACATACATTCTTTCATTTTCCCAACCACCCTGTGAGAAAGCTACTATTATTATTTCCACTCTACCGATGGGGAAACTGAGGCTTCACTTGCCCAAGAGGACACAGCTAATCAATAGCAGAGCTGGGATTCTACCCCAAGTCTATCTTTGATTCTTTATGCTTTATTGCCTCTAGAGGCATAAGAGAAAATACATGTGAAAGTAAGTTGAACTTGCAAAACACGATCCACCAGAAACACATTCTTCTATGGGCTCTCCCACGCTTTTGGAGTCCTCCGCTATTCAGTCCCATTCCCCATTTAAGCGTTAATGTGGCACTTTCTCAGTTTCTCTCTCACCACCACTGCAGATCCCAGCTGTTATGCGTCCTAAAGCTTCCTCTCACCTAGTTTTCCTGGCGCATTGCACCATGGGACACACATCTGATGGTCCCTCCGTGGTAGAGAGGGCTCTGGTTATGTCATTCGTTCATTTGCCTGCTTAGTAGGTAGTTTGTCCAGAACCACGTTTCAACCTCAGCTACACATCGGAAGATTTAAACAGTCTCAGTGGCCCAGGCTGCAACCTACACCAATTAAACCAAGGTCTCTGGGGGAGGGACCCAGGCATGGATACTTTTCAAAATTCCCCAGGTGATTCTAATGTGTAACAAAGATCGGGAACACTGACTACAGGCTTCATCTTCCTGCTACTGTCCTAATATTTCTCAAGTACCTTATGATGACAAAACTCTCCAGGATGGCCCTTACACCTGTGTTCCTCCAGTATGCCTCCTGGACCATCCTACATACAGTGGAAGCTTAATAAATGTCACCTGCCAGGGAACTGAGTTTTTTTCATGGGGGTCTTATAATAATTTTCCTCATAGGGAAGTCACCCTAAATCAGCCACCTGGGATCACTTATTCTCCAGATCCTACTTGGGTCCCAAAACAAACCAGAAGGAATTTATTCTTTGAAATACGAATATCATTTCCTATGTTATTTTCCTTTCTCTGTAACCATATGAACTATGGAACTCTTATGAGGAGTCTTCTCCCAGACCAGAAAGACCAGAGAAGATCTGGGAGCCTGTTACTACTGATAAGTATGAATGGGTGTTCTAGAATGAAAAGAGTAGGTTTGTTGATCATTCTGGATGTATCAGTATCTTAGGACCAAATTTCTTAAAATTAAAGAACTTGGCTCTAAGATCTCACACTTCCTGGTGCAGGAGAGAGACCCAAGATACATGGCTGTGATTGACCATGGGTAAAATGGTCTTAAAAGGTTGTTTCACCATGGCTAGAATAAAGTGTAAAAAAATTGGTAGATCCTTAACGTGAATGAGCTATAGGTGAAAGGCTACTCAAATCCCCTCAAACCAGCTTTACTTTGCCTCTGCAATTTTGCTCTTTTCTGAAGTGAATGCACAGTAAAAGAAAGTCCAGATAGTACTTTTCCTTGAAGACCTTATTTAACTCTCAAACCGGGGTTATGACTGGAGGCTTCTAGATTAGGGGAGAGTCAGCCTCCTGGATAGGATGTCAAATCATGTGACACCTTTCATCTCCCTTCCAACATATGAATTAAGCCCAGGTTTACCTCGGCCGACCGCACCTCAGTGAAAGAGCGAAGAGGATTTTCAACGGGATTAAATGATATGAATAGCTTTCAGATTTCTACTGGGGCCCGAGCTGCAGGGCGGAGCTGCTGCGGCAGCTGCTCCAAAGGGAGAATAAAGGATTTGCTGGAGCTTTGTAACTCCATGGATCTGCTGAGGATTGATCTGAGGGCCTTTCTTAGCCTCCTTTTGGGGGGAGGAGAAGGGCTTCTTTTCACAGTCACATTGTCTGGCAACAAAGCCTGACCCAGGAGAGTGGTGTTTGAGGGGCTGCACACTTGCTGGGGAGAGAGGTGGGCTCAAAGCCTCCCTCAAAGAGAAGGCACAGAGCTTCAACAGGCGGGTCTAGAAGCTGGGAGGGGCTGGGGAAGGTGAGCCCAGCCTCCCTGGCTTTCCCAGAGCCTCTGACCTCAGCCTCCTCCCGGGTGGCTCGTGCTCCTGGCATTTCCCTGCCTGAGATCCCGAGGTGAAGGCTGTCTATACTGCGTGTGTCGAGGGACTGGGGGCAGTGCCTGGCATGCAGCTCAGAAAGATCACTCAGCTACTGCTGGGGGCAGTGCAGAAACGGTGCCACCACTGTGGAAAATAGTTTGCAGTTTCTTACAAACATACACTTACCATGGAACCCAGCAATCCCACTCTTAGGTATTTACCTAAGACAAATGAAAACAGGTTGACACCAAAACTTGCCCTCAAATATTTATAGCAGCTCTCTTCATAAATGCCAGGAACCAAAACAACTCAAAGATCTCTCAGCAGGGGATAGATAAACACATTGCAGTACATCCCTGCAATGGAGCATCACTCAGCAATAAAAAAGGATCCAACTGTTGACACACTGATTAACATGGATGAATCCCAAGTGTATTATATTAAGTGAAAGAAGCCAAACTCAAAAGGTTGCCTGCTGTGTGGCTCCATCTATGTAACATTCTAGAAAAGGGAACGCTATAGGGCTTGGGGGAGGGGGCTGAATACCAAGTGGCAGCATGAGGGGATGTGGGAGCTAAGGGAATATCCGCATCTTGATTGTAATGGTGATTACACGACTGTGTGCAGGAAAAAGAGTGAACATTACTATATGTAAGTAAAGAAAATAAATCAGTAACAGCTCCATCATGAAAGACGTGAAGAGAGGTTCCAAAGACTGTCATACAGAGTGAAGTAAGTCAGAAAGAGAAAAACAAATGTCATATATTAATGCATGCATGTGGAACCTAGAAAAATGGTACAGATGAACCGGTTTGCAGGGCAGAAGGTGAGACACAGATGTAGAGAACAAATGTATGGACACCAAGGGGGGAAAGCGGCGGGGGAGTGGTGGTGGTGGTGTGCTGAATTGGGCGACTGGGATTGACATGTATACACTGATGTGGATAAAACTGGTGACTAATAAGAACCTGCTGTATAAAAAAATAAATAAAATAAAATTTAAAAATTTTTTAAAATATACAATAACAGGTGAAGTGATCTTTTTGTTAGATACCAGAACAATAGTAAGCCTTGAGGGGAGTCACTAGAATGGGACCAGGGGGCCTCTGAGTGTCTGGCGATTTTCTGTGTCTTTACCTAGAAGCTAAGTATAGAGTGTATTCACATTATGATTTTTCTGAAATTTGTCATTTCCTTACAAACCGTGCATGTTTTTTTTTTGTTTTGTTTTTTAAAGCTGTGGTTTTCTTTCTTTTTGAAGATGTTGGGGGTAGGAGTTTATTAATTAATTAATTTATTTTGGCTGTGTTGGGCCTTCGTTTCTGTGCGAGGGCTTTCTCTAGTTGTGGCGAGCGGGGGCCTCTCACTATCGCGGCCTCTCTTGCTGCGGAGCACAGGCTCCGGACGCGCAGGCTCAGTAGTTGTGGCTCACGGGCCTAGTTGCTCCGCGGCATGTGGCATCCTCCCAGGCCAGGGCTCGAACCCGTGTCCCCTGCATTAGCAGGCAGATTCTCAACCACTGCGCCACCAGGGAAGCCCTAGTTGTTTTTTATACATAACAAAAAGTAAAAAATATGGACTAGGGAAGGTAATTGTAAAAAAAAACCAGAGAGGTTTTAAAACTCTCAGGCCTTGTTGCAGCTTTCACTATAATCTCACCCTCCCTCTTCCTGTCGGTGGTCACCAGTGATTGTTCTAGATTCCCATCACATGTTCCCGCAGTCGGTGACCGGGTGACTGTATCCCTGGTTGCTTCCAGGAGGCGATCACTTTAGCATACAGTGGTGGGTTTTCTTACTCTGATGGTCCCAATTGCTTCCCCTCAGCTCTCCCTCCTTTCTCTCATGAAGAATGTGGGGCCTCGGCATCCCTCCTTGGACTCATTCTTTTAATACAGCTCCCCCCCTTGTGTTCCCTCTTCAAATTCTTCATTGACAAAATGAAAGGCAAATTGTATTGTGTGGATGACACAATTAAAGGACCATTCAGGACGTCTGCTTCCCACCAAGGGACATCTCAGGCTTTGTGCTGATGCCAATGGCATTGAGAGCATTGCTCCTCTAAGTGCGTTCTGGGGCCAGCAGCATCAGCATTACCTGGGCTCTCATGAGTAATGCAGACTCTCAGGCCTGCCCCAGACCGATGAATAAGGATCTGCCTCTCAACAAGATGCTCAAGGATTCCCACTCCCTTTTAAAGTTGTCTTGCTCATATTCACTCACCAAGAATTTATTTTTAGCTATTCACATTTATTCTCATCAAGCTATATTCAATTTAGTTTGACTAGAAGCAACATCTTTCTTTCAGCACTCATATTTCATCGGTTTATGTAATAGTGAATTAAATGATGTAATTACAATAACAACTGGCATATACAGTTTTGGGAACTCATCCAAACTGACTCTTGGAAAATATAACATCCTACCCCTCTTTGGAACAGAACTTATTCTATTAGCTGCCAGAATTCTCCATGCTGTGGGTTACTGTCAGTATTTATTAAAGAAGGGATGAAGGACATAGGTCAATTCAATGACTAGGTTAAGCAAAGGATGTTACAAGAGTCTCTGTCATGACTTTTTTAGGGGAGCCTGAAAATAATTTATTTTTTGAGATAACGTGAACAGATGCAAGATTGTACAATAAATGCCCCTTGAGCTCACATTTCAGCTTGCTTTCTGAAGTAGAGGCTGCTGAGTTAAGGTTGGTTACCCCAGGCTATGCTTAGCTCACAAAAGTTTACTAGTGGCAATTACCACTCATTGCATGCTTGCAAGCAATTTTTGTGTTTCTGTTTTCTTTAAAATTTCATCCATGGCAACAAAAGCAAAAATACACAAGTGAGACTACATCAAACTAAAAAGCTTCTTCACAGCAAGGGAAACCATCAATAAAATGAAAGGATAACCTACTGAATGGGAGAAAATAATTGCAAATCATATATTTGATAAGGGGCTAATACCCAAAATAACTCAAGACGACTCAATCCCCCCCCCAAAAAAAAATCCAATTAAAAAATGGTCTGAAGCTCTGAATAGACATTTTTCCAAAGAAGACATACAGAAGACAAACAGGTACCTGAAAACGTGCTCATTAATCATCAGGGAAATGCAAATCAAAACCGCAATGAGATATCACCTCACAGCTATTAGAGTGGCTATTAATCAGAGACATCAGAAAGAAATAACAAGTGTCAAGGATATGGAGAAAAGGGGACACGTGCACTGTTGGTGAGAATGTAAATTGGTGCAGCCACTATGAAAAACAGTGTGGAGGTTCCTCAAAAAACTAAAAATAGAACTGCTGTATGATCCAGCAATTCCATTTCTGGGTATTTGTCCAAAGAAAACAAAAACACTAATTCAAAAAGATGTTTGCACCTTCCAGGATCACTGCAGCATTATTTACAACAGCTAAGATATGAAGACAACCTAAGTGTCCATGGATGGATGAATGGCTAAAGAAATAGTGATATGTATACGTGTGTGTGTGTGTGTGTGTGTGTGTATAAATATATATATAAATATATATATAATGGAATATTATTCAGCCATAAAAAAGAATAAAATCTTGCCATTTGTGGCAACATGGGTGGACATCAAGGGTATTATGCTAAGTGAAATAAATCAGACAAAGACAAATACCGCATAATCTCTCTTATATATGGAATCTTAAAAAAAGACTCTTAGATACAGAGAATAGACTGGTGATCGCAAGAGGAGGAGTGTGGTGGAGGTAAGAAATGGGTGAACTGTTTTGGGTTTTTTTTTAGTTTAAATAAACTGAATAAAAATTTTTCAAAAATTTCACCCATGGAGGCCATCTACCGCCACAATAGTGCTGTATAACAAACCAGCTCCAAACAAATTGACTTAAAGGAAGCAGTTGTTACTTCTCACAAGTCTGTGAGTTGGCTGGGAGGTTCTGCTGATCTGGGCCAATTCGGCTGAGGTCAGTTGGGCTCCCTGGTGTGTCTGGAGTCAACTGGCGGGTCCAGTGAGACTGGTCAAGGAAGATCTTGGTTGGGACTACTCAGTTTTCCCGCCCATAATGTCTCATCCTCCTGCTGGTTAGCCCAGCTTGTCCCATGACCATGGCAGAGTCTTGAAGCAAGAGGGAAGCAAGTTCTCTGGGCCTGGGCTCCGAGCTGGCCCACTGTCACTTCTGCACTGATTCGTGGCCACAGCAAACCACGAGGCCAATACAGATCCACAAGGTAGGAAGGACTTTAAACTCACATCCCAAAGGGGTAGAGATATGAGGCTGGGACAGGGGGTGGTGGTAAAGAGTTGGGGAGATTTTTTGCAATTCACCACTCATAGGTTAATTTGTAATTTAAAAAAATATCTTAGAGGTAGTTGAGTAATTTTCTAATTGCAACACCTTTGCTAAACAGGTCTACATAGAGTCTTTATTTTAATGAATATATATCAAATGTTTGCATAAGAATATACTGGATTGTTTGTATGACCACCTTACTCTAGGTGTTACTCGTGTGATTTTGATGTCCAGTTTATTCTCATGTCGCTACTAAAGAGTACTGCTTTAATTGTGGGCTAATATGAAGAGGATTTAAAAAAAGAAAAACAGAACTGGACATAATACATAATGTTGGATTTGTGCCAGGTGAAGTGTAAATGCAATTTTGAGAGCAGGAAAGGCTAGATGAAGAAAGCTTGAGAAGTAAATTTTTTTTTTCTTTTTATTGGTGTATAGTTGCTTTATAATGTTGTGTTAGTTTCTGCTGTACAACAAAGTGAATCAGCTATATGTATACATATATCCCCTCTCTCTTGGGTCTCCATCCCACCTACCCCACCTCACCCGCATCCTACCCATCTAGGTCATCACAGAGCACCAGGCTGAGTTCCCTGCGCTATACACCAGGTTCCCACTAGCTATCTATTTTATACATGGTAGTGTATATATGTCAATCTCAATCTCCCAGTTCATCCCACCACCCCCTCCCCGCCCCATATCCACACGTCTGTTCTTTATATCTGCCTCTCTATTCCTACCCTTCAAGTAGGTTCCTCTGTACCATTTTTCTAGATTCCACACACATGCGTTAGAGAAGTAAATTTAAACTCCCTGGGTCTAAGCTTATAACCTTATTACTATTATCTGCGGAGTGGAGATCCAGGGTGGGGACAGGAGGAGGAAATCAAGATATTTAAAAAACATTAAGTCTAGTATCTTTTGATAGAAGATTAGTCATATCATTTCTTCTCATAAAACTTACATTTTGAGAAAGCTGAATGGCTTATTTCGCTACTTATTTTTTTAAAAAGGCTTTTTATAAGTAGCGTCCTTCACAAAAAAAGGTGCTTATATCCCATTAGTTTTACTTCCCAGAAAAAGTTTACTGAGTTCATCAAAATCAGCACATTTACATGAGAGGAGAACTCCATTGAAAAAAAAAATGAAATCCACTGTGCTACTGACCTGGGTAATTACAGCCATGTAAACTGGAAGATCAGAGATCTCAGAAAGCTGCGTTGTTAGAGCCTACATTGTGTCAATCTTTGGGCAGGGCGTTTTGTGAACGTTTTTTTGAACAAGAACAATTAAATTGCTAGGAATTTAATCTGTAATCATTTCCACACATGAGAGTTTATTCGGTGATCCAATAATCGTTGCTGAGCAGCTATGAAAAAACAAAAACAAGCCAAAAAGCCACCACACTAGATAGTTGGGGATCATCTTTGGATTAAGCAAAACTCTCAGAAAGACGTACGCTTGGAAGCATGTCATCTCCCTCCCCAGCCCCACCCCCATACCACTTTCTCTGAGCAGTGCTTTGGTGTCAGGCCCTCAATTTTCAGGTGCTTTGTTCTGAGAAACAGTCTAATTTTTCAGAGCTCCATCAATGCAAGACCCAAGCCCCCCTAGATATTCGTACTCATACACTTCCACCTGTGGGGATGTCTCTCATCACAAATGCCAGGAAAAGCTTTGCTCCATCTGAGGGACCAGCTTGTTGGCACTCTGAGGTTAATCTTGTAGCTGACTCCGTTTTCTTGATCACTTTGGCTGTTGGCAAGCTCATCATTCCAATTCTCAGCTCAACTCAGGTAGTTGTGCTTGACCCACCTGTCTTCATTTATTATTTTTCCTTCCCGATCTTGGTCTCCTACCTTCAGCTCCATTTTCCTTGGTCCTGATATTTATTATCAGGTCCTGATACTATTTATTTTACCTGAAAGTCACCTGAAGCCTTTCTTTAGACTAGGCTGTTGTATACAGACTTGGTTAAATAAGGGAGAGAAATTCCCATTATGACTCTGAGTTCATGATGGGACCACCAAAATGTCCACTTGACTAACCAACACTTCCACCCAATGACACAGTATTGCCAGCATTCAGTGGAAAGAACATCTGATAACTTCTGCCTAACTAATGGTTTCAGTGTGGGTTAGACCTGAATGTGCAGACGAATTACCTGGGCATCTTGTGAAATTGCAGCTGCTCATTCAGAAGGTCTGGGGCAGGGGCCTGAGAGTTCGACGTTCCCTCAAGCTCCCAGGTGAAGCCAATGCTGCTGGCCTCAGACGGCTTTCCGAGTAGCAAGGGAGAGAGTACAGTCACGGGCCAGGGCTAAGATGACCAGCTCTGTGACACAGTTGACTTGTTTGCTGCAGCCATTATGTAAATATGGGTGTGATTGAGTCTCCAAAAGTCAGTTCAGGAAAGCAGATGGGTCCACGCCGTTCTCACCCTTGCACACCAGTCTCTGCTGATCCCCAATCAGTGGTATCAAAAACCGGCTCCTAGATTCTCAGGTAGAGACCTGAATTCCCACCCTGTTTATTTTGTCGTTGCCTCCTGGAGATGAGGTTCCTAGGAAACCACCTAGTTCAATGTTCCATCCAGGGTGGGGAATCCCCCTCTCTCCTGCTGCTGACAAGCGGTCCCAGCAGCCTCTGTTTAATTACCTTCAATAGTAGGGACTCACTACTTCCAAGGCAGCTTGTTACATTGCAGAATAGCTTTCATGGAAACAAAGTCTGTCCTTCTGCTGAGTCAAAACCAACTTCCTTGTAACCTCCACCCACTAAGCTGACTCTGCCATTTGCAGCATCCCAAGTCTGCTCCCTCTGACTCAAGTCAGCCTTTCCAATATTGCAGACAGCTGCTATGTCTCCTATTCCCTCTTCTACAACTAGACACCCCCCCCCGCCAGCCCTTCAATTGCTCTGCTTAAAGATCTGCATTTTTTGGCCTTTCACCACCTTCTGGGTATGACCCAATTGGTTAATATACCTCTTAAAATGGTTCCCAGTATATACCCAACAGATTTGAAAGCAGGGTCTTGAAGAGATATTTGTAGACCCATGTTCATAGCAGCAGCATCCACAATAGCCAAAATGACCCAAGTGTCCATCAGTGGATGAATGGATAAATAAAATGTAGCATACACATACAATGGGCCATTATTCAGCCTTACAAAGAAGGAAATTCGGACACACGCTACAACATGGATGAACCCTGAGGACATTATGCTAAATGAAATAAGACAGTCACAAAAAGACAAATGCTGTATGATTCCACTTACATGAAGTACCTAGAGTAGTCAAATTTATGGACCGAAAGTAGAGTGGTGATTGACAGGGGCTGGGGGAGGGGAGAAATGGGGAATTTTTTAATGGTACAGAGTTTCAGTTTGAGAAGATGAAAATGTTCTGAAGATTGGTTTCACAACAGTGTGAAGGTAATTAACACCTTTGAACTGTACACTTAAAAATGTTTAAGATGGCAAATTTTAGGTTATGCGTATTTTACCGCAGTTTTTAGAAGACGGTGCCCAGAGCTGGTCAGAACACTTCAGTCGTGTTAATGCTAGTGCAGAACATGCTGAGGCTATGATTTCTCCATGATCGCTAACCCCCTGCATTTCTAGTAATTCAGCCTCATACTGTGGCCCTACCCTTCTTAGTAGCCTGATTATAGAATTAGGCATGTCACAGGTGTGGTCTATTAAAATCCCCACCTCCTCTGCACATGAATTACTGCCAAATTATCCTAAAATAATGTAATTGGCTTCCCTAGCTTTTACCTGCTTTGAAAAAAATTACCACTTCACTGGATGCATCTTTTGGTCATTAAACTTTCACCTTTATAATCATTTGAAGTTTTCTATGTCCTAGTTTTATTTCCAAAAGAAAAAAATCATCTTTGATAGGTTCTGAAATCGTTTCTGAATGATGTTTATGAAAATCTGTCTGTCAGTAACCTATGTCATGATCAGTATCTAAGGATTTAGAAATTTATAGGTAGTCCTTGTGCCAGTGTCTCTGTGCTCAAGCTAATGTTTCTTTAGCCATCGTTGACTGCTCTTGGCATAAAAACAATATGAAAAACAACTATTTACCTTCCACATAAAAAAAAAAGCTTAAGCATTGCAATCATCCACATTTTATGTCCTTAGTAACTTCTAATTTCGAGAAAGCCATCGGGAAAGAAATCACTGGCTTGAGAACAAAAATGTCAAACACAGACACAATCTTGTAATTTATTGAGAACCATTAACCCAAACATGAAATACTGGGATTAGAAGCCCTGTGGCTTTCGTGCTGTTGGCAGGGTAATCACCTGTCTTTGACTCTCACACTTATGTATGTTTTGAAATTTTCTCAGATAACTGGATATATTTAGCTCTCCTTTTCTTGAGTTTCAACAACTACTTTGATTTTTTTTTTTTTTCTTTTTTTGAGATCTGGGGGCAGATTTGGGTTTGCACAGGTTTGGAAAGCTGAGTGCAAACAAGATGAAACGTTGCTCAAGAGTGAATTGTATTGTGGTACTTTCCAAATGCTACCTCCTTCTGGAAGTGTAATTTCCAGAGCCTTTTAGGAGATGAAAAGGTTTGTAAGAGTTCAGTCACACTTTCAAATTATAGAAAATTGTTAGTTTCATTTAGATCAGTCAACTGTACAAATGGGCCAATTTGGTTTCAAAAATATGATCCCAGAATATCTGTGGGTCAAGAGTCATTCAGGTGTCATTCATAGAACAGAAAACTCACTACGTCATCACCACAAAAAGGAGGGTAGATGAGTCATTTACAGTTGTTTGAGAATGCCAATTTAACAGGAATTTACACCCAAGATTTTTATTTTCAGAGAAGACTCTCCACTGTAAGAAAAGAGGACATTTTATAAGTACTCTTTTCTCCCCAGTAAATTATGAAACTATAAAACTATATAAAACTATGAAAGGTCATTTTAAAAATCTTTGGTTTTAATTCAAGGAGTGAAATGAGGAAATTAGTCCCACAGTTCCTGGATTTTTCATCTTGGGTTTTTTGTGACTTTCTGTGATTGGCTTGTTAAAGGGGACAGGACACGTAACTCTATTTGTCCTGATAGATTTCCAGATAATAACTGTGAAACAGGGTTGGGGCAAGACAGTCAAAATTATAAATACCTGAACTCAAGGCAAAAACAGAACAATGTTTAAAAGCTCATACAAAATTACTGTTGAAGATGCAAGAAATTCATAGTTCTAGTTTTCCAAAGAAAAGTAATTCACATCTCTTTTGTATGTAAAATGAAGCTTTGAAAAAAATGGTTGGATCTACTCAATTCATACTTGGACGTATAAACCTGTGGCCTGGTTATGGTGGCTGTGGGAGCTGTAACTTTATCCTGATTTTTTAATGTCTAATTTGTTGCCCATAGGTGGTTCTTGTTTTTTCTTTTTCATGACTTCTTGTGATGTGGAAGAATAAGAATAATCCACGGAAGTGGCTGTATACTCAGATGCTGAGCTTCTCTGGGGGAGTTGGCTAGACAGAGTTTACAGAGGCTTACATTTTCTCACATAGTAATACGGTAGAGAGATTGTAGGACACGGAAGTGTCCTTTAGATATATATATACACTAATATGTATAAAATAGGTAACTAATAAGAACCTGCTGTATAAAAAATAAATAAATAAGAAAAAAAAGTGTCCTTTGGTCCTGCTGGAAAGGGACAGAAAGCTATCACATCTGCTTTTCCGTGGAAGAGGGCTCGTGAACTTGCACTAACTTCATCCTCGAAGAAAAAGGAAGATATTGAAGAATATTTTACATGTCCCTTCTCTATATTTGGACCTTTCTCTCTTACTTATTGGAAAGAAGAAAGAAATTAGGGAGAAAAGGTGTGGGGGAATGGAACTACCTTTCTTGGGTTCACTACTACAATCTAAACTATCATCATGCCTTACAAGCATGCCCTCTACTTTATTAAGCCCATTATCTTGTGTTATCCACTATATTATTGGCACCCTACACAATACCTGGCACATCTATAACTATTTTCCTCAACACTTTATAGTGAAAAATTTTAAACATAGAGAAGTTTGAAAGAATTTTACATGAACACCAGTATGCCCACCACCTAGATCCTATCACTAACACTTTACTATTTTGCTTCTGCATATACCTATTGATCCAGCCATCCTTTATCCATCCATCAGTCCCTCTAATTTTTTATGCATTTCCAAGTTGAAAATATCATTTCTCTTCCCTCTGAATACTTCAGCACTCATGTAACTACTAACTCAAGTCTTACATTTTTTTCTCTTTTGAACATGCAATGAAATGCACCAATCTTAAGTGTGCTGTTTAATGAATTCTGACAAGTGCAGACACCTGTGTAGCCCAAAGCCTTATCAAGAGACAGAACCTTATCCACCCCCAAGAAGAGGCCTCAAGCCCATCCCAGCTCTTCTCCACCCTCCCATCTCCCCAAGCAATCAGTCTTTCAATATTTTTTTGACCATAGATTAGTTTTGCCTGTTCTAGAACTTCATAGAAATGGATTCAGACAGGATGTAGTCTTTTGTGTCTGGCCTCTTTCACTCAGCATGATATTTTTGAGATCATCCATGTTGTTGCATGTCACAAAGTTCTCAATAAATATTGATTTGCTGATTTTTATCACAGATTTTATTAACCAGAGATTTAAGTCAACTAAATATATTTAAATACAGTTAGTATAGTTGAATGTCTTTTATTATGCCTTGGTTGGGGGGGGTGGTTCAGCACTGCTATGTGTTGATGATTCAGCAAAGGTAGGGCAAGTTTTGTAGAAAAATAAAAATGAGGCATCATCTTTTTAAAATTAAAGAAGGAAGATACCCAAAGACCCTTACAATTTGAACACATGAGACAGGCTAGACAGGAACTGGCCCCCAGCCTCTGCCCTTCTTGCAGGTGTAAGTGTGATGGCTAAACGTAGCAGTTTTCACAGGAACATTTTTCTGGAATGGTCACTTACTATAGGCTACACCCAAAGGCAGGATGCAAAGTGGCCAAGGAGGAGTCTGCACACTTGAGTTTTTTCTGCAGTAGTTCCCCATTCTCCAGGGAGGGAGGCTGAGAACTGGATGGGAGGAAGTAGAGGGTAGAGCGTCCACTTGATGTCTGTTGTGGGAAACGTGACTGGCTTTTTGGGGGAGTACCAACTAGTTGCAAGAGTCTCAACTGAAAATTTTCCAAAGAATCCCCTCTAGCCCACAACTGTCTTCTCCAAAAGTAGGTTCCCAAGCTCAGGAAGGGTGAGGGGCACCATGCTCTTTGGCATGAGAATTTCATGTTTATTAGTGATTTGACATTTCGGTTAGGGTTAATCAGATAGTTTCCATCCCTCAGAAACCTATGTTCTCTTATTATTCAAGGCGGCTAAACTCACCTCTGGCCTGGAGCTGACCTCGGTTTACATGCACACCAGATCCCTACCTGGAGGCATCTGCCATCTCAGGTAGCCCTCTCGAGTTAAGTCAGGTGGCTGGATCTAAACTCTTCAGCTAACGGCCTGGCTCCTTTCTGAGGGGTGTGTGGAAAACAGGCCACAGGGGCACAGAATCAAAACAGGTTCAAATATGGGGAACTCCAAGGAGTGCACATTTGAAGACCTTACCAGCCCTTTGTGAATTTTTTTTTTCCCAGTACCAGCATTTTGCTTTTAAACCATTCCTTAGTACCCTAATTAGGGAAAATTTGGGGGTAGAGGTGAGAAGGGGCAGATAGGAGGTAGGGGAGATTGGTTTGTATGGAAACGTTGGTGAGAAAAGTCTAGATGGGATTACATATGACAACTGGATGTCTTGCATTTAGTATAATTGGGAAGAGTGGGGACTGGGGTACATTAAGACAAAACACCCAGGTTGCTACTGCTTATGGTTCTGATCTTGGATATGTCCTTTCCAAAATATGGACTAATTCTCTCATCAATGATCATCAAGATGGGACACATCACCATTAAGAAGGTGCCTTTCTGGGAATTCCCTGGCAGCCCAGCGGTTAGGCCTTGGTGCTTTCACTGCGGTCGCCAGGGTTCAATCCCTGGTCGGGGAACTAAGATCCTGCAAGCCACGTGGAATGGCCAATAAATAAATAAATAACAACAAAGAGAGAAGGTGCCTTTCTTAGGCTGTTAAAATGCCAAAATTCCTAAACCATCCTTGGTGACTTTGAACCAATGTCAAGAGGTCAGTTAGCTGTTTTCTTTTATTCCCTAGCATGATGAGATCTAATACTGAAAACATTGTCCATGTTGATCCACCCATTAAATGCAGTAAATAAATAACCACAAATTAGCCACCGTTTTATTTTCTCATAACTCAGTATGTTGGAAAATATTTTCCTTTCACCCTTGCAGCCCATCATGCCCCACAGTTTCGGAGGGTTTGAGCCACGATCCGGCCCCTTTTCCTCAGGACGTACCCAATATAGGGGCCAAAACTTTGTCCACCTTTCAGGGGAAATCAGTCTTTTCCCTAAAGAGATCTCCTCCAACACAGCATTAGGTCCTCCCGCAGAGGGGTTGGCAGAGGCGTCTGCCAGCCCGCAGGTTTCCTTCGACCTTGGTTGTGACCTAGAGTGTCGCTGTTAATTGCGAGGCTCGCCTCAAGGTAGAAAATAGCATCGGTTTCCACTGCCACCCCAGAGAAGCCAAGTTCTGCTGCCGGGCGACGGCGGTGAGACAGTCTTCCAGGCTAGTCTCCGGCCACCCAGAGCTGCTCGGAGGCCGCCTACAGGTGCAATCCCGGCACTGCGGCCTGGGCAGCGGGACGGGGAGGGTGCGAGCCCCAGCCCATCTGCATCTCTGCCTGCCTCTTGCAAAGCCTGCGCAGGACCCTCCCCCCCCCACCCGCCCCTCGTGCCAGCCGCCCTCTGCCCCCGGCTTCCCCTCCTCTGCCCCGGCGCGGTTTGGAAAGGAAGCTGGGAGCCCTCCGAGGCTCCGCAGACTCGGGTTTGGAAGAGGGTAGGGCGCGGCCGAGGCTTCCCCTCGAATCTGCGGCCAGCCTGGCTCCGGGAAAGTTTTTCAAAGTTCCCAGCAGCGGCTGCCCAGGTCGCCTCCGCGGGGCGAGCAGACGGCGGCTAGCGCGCCAGCCTCGCCGCCGCCGCCAGCCGCGCGCTCTGGGCGACTCTCTCGCTCGCTTAGCTTGCTCGCGGGAAGCCGGCCCGGCTCCCGGCGGGCAGGCCCTCCTCCCGGGGCTAAAGCCGCAGCTGACGCAGGCGGCTCGGAAGGCGGAAGCTGCCCCGCTCCGACTGCTCAGGCAGCGCCGCAGGGCCTACACCTGGGGCCCCGACGGGCGGCCAGAGCCGCCCGTCCCGAGGTGCCCGAGGGGGCGGTCCGCGCGGGGGGCCCCGGGCGTCTAAGTGGCTTAGCGCGTCCCAGAGCAACGGAGACCTCCCGTTCCTCCCCGCGCCCTACCCCCTACCCGCCTCCCGCCTGGCCCAAAGCGCCCGAGGGCGGGGGTCTGCGCTGGGCCCCCAGACGTCTACGCGTCCCTGAGCCCCCCTGAGCCCCCCTGAGCCTCCAAGTTCCTCCCTGTACTCCCCCACCCCATCCAACGGGAGGGAAGGGGCGTGTCGATGGTGGACACGCCCCTCATGAATATTAATAAGCGCGCATGCGCCTGCCAGGCGCGCTGGGTAGAGGTGGCTAGCCCCAGCCGCGGCTCCCAGACGGGCTCTCTGAGTCCCTCTCCGAGAGCCGGGCGGGCACGCGTCATTGTGTTACCTGCGACCGGCCCGCGAGCTGGGTTCGGGTTGTTTTTTTTTTTTTCTCCCCTCCCTCCCTCCTCTCTAAGCAGCTGATCTGAAAGGGAATAAAAGGCTGCGCATAATCATAATAATAAAAGAAGGGGAGCTCGAGAGAAGGAAAGAAAGCCGGGAGGTGGAAGAGGAGGGGGAGCGCCTCAAAGAAGCGATCAGAATAATAAAAGGAGGCCGGGCTCTTTGCCTTCTGGAACGGGCCGCTCTTGAAAGGGCTTTTGAAAAGTGGTGTTGTTTTCCAGTCGTGCATGCTCCAATCGGCGGAGTATATTAGAGCCGGGACGCGGCGGCCGCAGGGCCAGCGGCGACGGCAGCACCGGCGGCAGCACCAGCGGCAGCAGCAGCGCGAGCAGCAGCGGCGGCGGCGGCGGCGTCCCGAGTGCCCGCGGCGCGCGGTGCAGCGATGCGGTCCCCACGGACGCGCGGCCGGCCCGGGCGCCCCCTGAGCCTCCTGCTCGCCCTGCTCTGCGCCCTGCGAGCTAAGGTAAGAGCCCGCCGGGCCACTCTCCCGACCCGTCCTCTTCTTTCCCTCGCGGCGCCCCGGACGCCTGCGGTTGAGCGTCTGGAGCGGGCTCGGTAGCCCTGGGGCGCCGGCTCCCGCCCCGGCCCCTGCGCCCAAGAAGCTGCACTTGGGCTGGGGAGCCCCCTGGCTCCTAAATGTACCCTCCAGGCTGGGCAGAGCGCGCGTTCGCTCCGCTCTTGCTCCCGGGGTGGGGGGGGGCAGTCGAATCGGTTTGCTCCCACTCTAGCCTCTCAAGCCCGGGAATCACGTTGAGTCCTTGCACCCAGTTTTGTAAAATTATTTTCACTTGGCGCCAAGGGCTCGTCGGGGCGGGCGGGGACGGAGTCGCCACTTCCACCCCCGAAGAAAACAATTTTCCCCTGCGCTGACCTCCCTCCCTTCCTCTCTCGCCGGCAGGTGTGCGGGGCCTCCGGCCAGTTCGAGTTGGAGATCCTTTCCATGCAGAACGTGAACGGGGAGCTGCAAAACGGGAACTGCTGCGGCGGCGCCCGGAACCCGGGGGACCGCAAGTGCTCCCGCGACGAGTGTGACACGTACTTCAAAGTGTGCCTCAAGGAGTACCAGTCGCGCGTCACGGCCGGGGGGCCCTGCAGCTTTGGCTCAGGGTCCACGCCTGTCATTGGGGGCAACACCTTCAACCTCAAGGCCAGTCGTGGCAACGAACGCAACCGCATCGTGTTACCTTTCAGTTTTGCCTGGCCGGTGAGTGACGGCCGGGGGGCGGACGGACAGTGGCTTGCACCCGTGGGCCGAGCTCTGCTTTCTCTTGCGAGAGGAGAGGGATTTAAAGGGCCTTGGCTGGAAGCTCGGCGTTAACCCGGGATGTCTCTGTGGTGGCGGGGTTAGGGAGCCGAGGCTCTGTAGCTAGATCTCGGCAGGCCCCAGCCCCAGTGCTTTTTGCTAAGCGCACGAAAGTGGGACCCCAGAGCGGATGGTGGGGCAAGGCTCCTAGGAAGGCCGGTTGAACCTTACAACGTGAAGGCCCGAGAGTAACCGCCCGAGCCAGGAGGTCATTATAGATGATCTTTGCTCAGCCTTATTAAACCTGATGCGCCGGGGAAGGCTGCTCGGCACAGTTCTGGCCTCCGAACGCCGTCCAAATTGGCACCCTCGCGTTTCCCGTGAGCAGCCGGGAGGGCGGGTGTGTCCTTCCTGGAGGGTGTGGGGAGCCCACTTCCCGCTGCTCCCCGGGAGATTTCGGTGCGTGCGGGGGCGCGCTCTGGGCTGAGTGTAAGGCCGGGGGGCGGCCGCCGCCGGGGGGGCGGCCGGGCTTTCCCCAGAGCTGTGGGCATGGGAGCCACCCGCCCCCTGTCGGCCCCTTCCTGCCCTCGCCCCCGCGCGGCGTAGCCCTTGGGGCCTCACTAACAGCGGTTCCCGGGCTCTGGAACAGCTGTGTTTGCAAACTTCCCCGGGAAGGGCGGGGGTGCGCCCTCGTCCGGTGGGCGCGCGGGCCCCGCGAGCGTCGGGGGGCGTGCCGAGGCCTGGAAGGGGCGGCCCGAGCGAGGCCCCTGCGGGTGCAAGTGCACAGACCCATGACTCCGGAGCCGCTTGAGGCTCGGGCCCCGCTGGCCGATCCTGCAGCGAGGCCCTGGCAACGTCTCGAAATGGGTGGAAGGAAGATGAGCGTGATTGCAGAAGGGGAGGAAAGGGGAAAATGTTGGTGCCCTCTGCCCCGCTCCTGCCGTCCAGGAGGCGTGACTCAGTACCAGGACTGGGGCTTGGCCCGGCCTGTGCTGGGCGGGTGGGTGGTGAGAGGGGGAGGTCGGTGCCCTGGGGAATACTCTTCGCCACGTGCTCTGATGGGGCGCACTCTGCTGCCTCCTATCGCGGGCTAGGGCTGCGATCGTAACTGTGAGAAGGGAGGGGAGAGAGTCGGCCTTGGAGTATGTGAGAAGCTCGGGGTGCCTCTCAAGGCCCACGTTGACTGGGGCTGGCGTTATAAAGTGCCCTCTGCCTGGGTGGGATGAGACATTTATCAGAACCTGCCATTAAAAGGGGCTTATAAAAAACCTGTGGTTTGTGGAATTCTCTGAGAATGGAGGACTGAGTCTGTTGTGGGATCTCATTTTTACAAAGAGTGTTTATCTTGTTTGTTAATCCCCTTTAGGGAGAACTTTAAGCTAAAGAGGTTGGCCGCTTTTTAATCTGGCTGGGCCCAGGTTGACTGTGACGACTGACCGCCCTTGCCCTTGTCCGTGTGTTTGGAGGTAGGGGGAAGGGGCCTGCAGGTGGTTACACCCGCCTGGAGGATCAGTCCGGAGCCCCTCGCTTTTCACAAGACCATAAAAGGAATCTTATTACTGATGTGGAAAAGCTGCAGGGCTGGCTGAGGTTCATCTTGGAGAGGAGGGTCAGAGAAACGGCTGGGATGAACACAGGGAGCCTTGCTCCCCTGGCTGGCTGGGGAAAGTGACCCAGAAGGTGTGTCTGCCTCCTTTTGACACTTGGCAGAGAGCCCGAGATGGGGAAGAGCGGCAGTGGTGTGTGAGGGCAGGGAGACGATTGATTTGCTGGTGCTTGTCTGTGGTTTCAGGCCCCGCGGGTCACCAACCATGAAATAGACTCTCGGCTTTTCTAGAATGGGGGAGACGGCTGGAGCTCACACTGAGAGTGTGGTTCTTTTGAAGCTGGGCCAAACGCCTGCTTCCCTCCTAAACAAGTCCCCACCCCACCGCCCCAAAAAGGCCTGCTGTGCAGCGTAAGCTTGACTTCCCAAGAGAGAGTGGAGGTGGGGTGTGCCGTGTTATTTTCCCCAGCACGGTTGGAGAAACACCACCGTCTGTAACTTTCGAGAATGATTCCAGTGTGAGTGTTAACTGAAGTGAAAGCACTTAGGTAGCTGGATTAGTACCGAAGTAGATCGCACAGCTTCATTCAGTTTGGCAATTAAATATTAGTGAGCGTGTCTATTTAAAGCTGATATCTTAAATAGGTAATAGCTGAACTTGGTATAGAATTTCAAGATGGAACAAGGAGGATACAGGGTTTAAAAAAAAAAAAATCGAAACCACCTTGGACTTCCTGGCCCCTAAGCTTCTAACCCTTAGGCAGCCACAATTAGTGTCCACGTGGTTCCTCCCAAGTTTGCGGACAGTGGCAGAGAGGTGGTTCAGGGTGCACAAAAGAAGGTCACTTTAGAAGGCGGTGTAATTATGTGTTTTGTCGGGAATTATGGCCCCAATCAAACAACTGCTTGTGTTCTGAAGAGGAGAAAACGATTTGGTCAGATCTGAAGTGTAATCCACAGGCCAGTGTCCTTGTGAGAAGCTCTGTGGTGTGGGCCTGCCCTCCAGACAGTATCTGATTGTGTCCCACTTGGGGTCCACTGCCCGAGCCGCAGCCTGGTGATGGTTTTCTTTCGTGGCTTCTAATAAGCTTAGCAGTGCTGCTTAGAGGGGCTTGACTTGAAGCAACTGGCCTGATTTATGATCCTCCAATCAGGGGACCCAGTGATAAGACCATGCATTATCAGAGGTAATTAGGCTCAACGGGAAATGATTGGGGAATAACCATTTAGAAATCACTGAAATGGTTAAGTTGCACTTCCCAAAATTAGTACTAAATCCCAGGAGTGCCTGATAATTAAAAGTACATTAGTGTAATTACCACTACCCAGTCCCAAAAGCTTTTTAGGAACTCCAGAACCCCAGTTAGCTGTACTGATGCTTTGCTGGCCCTGGAGTGAAGTGAATCTGGAGAAATTTGGGGGGAAGCAGTTCAGGTACCTGGTCTCTTGGCCTCATATTTAAATGCCATTGACATTGACAAAAGACTTGCTGAGATCAACTTCCATCTTTTAGGAAAACCCAGTGAGGTGTGATTCTTGCATACCAGAGGGATGCCAGCTTTGGCATCACACTTGAGGCCTGAATGACCAACGGCCAGGGGTTTGGGTAAATCGGATGCTATAAGGTTAGTCGCAGACCGTAACTGACATGCCCTTGCCTTTATGCCTTCCTCTGTGCTTTCGGGTCCCTAGGCCTCCGCAGATGGGTAGCCACGTGGAGGGATGGGATTCTCATTTGAACTGGCTCCTCTCTGCAGTCAGAATGTGCCACCCACGTGGTCAGCATGCGTGCATACAAATAGCACACGTGTGTACGTGCTCAGAGCAAGCGACTTTCTGTGTATGGGGAAAACACCCTTTGCCCTAAGATACCTACCTCGAACTAAAGTGATGAAATGATATGTCTGCATTGCAAAACCAGGCTGGAGAGAAAGTTGAGCTATGCCTGCTTTGTACTGAGTGTCTGCAGAATGGCTACTCTCCACATGGAATCCCTATTCAAGGTACTTGGTTTCTGATCGTTCTTTCCTCTTCCAGGTGTAACCTCTGTGTGTTCTTCCTCCTTGTTGTCTTGTTTCTTAGCAACTTATTCAAACCTCCAGTACTTATAGGAGTTTACAACCCACCAGCTCCACACCCATAATTCTACAGGGACTTCAAGCATTTTTCAAGAATGGTGAAGCTTTTGGCATGGAGGCTGTTTGGGGGAGTTGGATGGTTAAGGAGGAGAGGCAGCAGCCACTTACAAAGCATGTAGCCTCCCAGAAAGCCAGCAATCTGAATGCTGCCTAAAATCTTTACAGCAAATGGTTGTAAGGGACCTTTTGGATGGAAGGTATGTGGAAAGTTTAGCATAGAGGAAAAATGTTATTCATGAAAAAACGAAGCCAAGGCAACAGGGAGTCTTCACGTCCTGATCTGAAAACAGGAATGCAAACAGAGGTCTTGGCCGGATTCATAGCAGCCACTGGCCCATTGTAGGAGGGCCAGAACCTGGTTCCAATGCCAGGCTTTCAAGATTAGTTACAGTGTAAGAATGCGTAATCTCTGGATGTGCATACAATCAGCATGGTAATCCATAAAGGCAAATATTCCTGAGAACTCCTCCTTGGTAAACGTTCAGAGGCATGTTCCTACACTCTGCCCCTTCAACCCCCAGGGTGAGGCTCCAAGCTGCTCCAGCTTTTAAATACATTAAAAAAAAAAAAAAAAATTAGCCCTAAACAAACCTAACCTAGTTTTCAACTTTAGGAAGATGTTTGTTTTAGTATGCATGGGAAGTGATGATTCTTGTGTTTTCTAGAATGGTAGAGGCGGAGGGGTAGGGTTCTGGGTTCAGAAGTGTCCTGCCTCTAGCTTGGCATGGGGCGGGGGTGAGTGGCTGTGTTGTGACTTCTTGCTGGTTTCTGATCACCGCATGCACTACCCTGCCCTGTGGCCCTTGTTTCTATGGCACCAGTGACATTTGTCTCTGGTGCACTGCGTGTGCTGGGAGGACACAACAGCGTGGCTCGCAGTGGTTAAAAGTGGCACATAAATAGTCAAACATTCAGGGCCCTCTATCAGTTCAGCCCAGTCTTTATGCGCTTCTGGTAAACGAGTAGAAAGGCATCTTGTTCAGGCTTGCTCTGTGTGAACCGGACGGTTGTGCTTGGCTGGTTTCTCGGTATTCTATCTATTAACCTCGCCACCCTTTTGTAACTGGTGCATTTAATTATCAGTGGGATGCTTTTCAAACAGGTAGGGGTAATGATGGGAAAGGGGGTGGGGGGCCTCTCATTGAGAGTCTCAAATCTGGATATGAGCTTCGGGGCCCTGCTTGGTGAGTCTTTGAGGTGGGCTTTCATGAGAAAATCACCCTTTGTAACCAGATCAGACTCTATTGAAATGTCAAGCCCTGCAGACTAAATTGCTTTCTGTGACTGAGGTCTCAGCCGGGATGCCATGGGGTGGCTGTCCTCCCTCCGTGCCTCACCTTGCCCAAACCCTGCCACACATGAATCGTTGGAGCGAGCACGCATGTACCCACTCATGACATCTCTGGAGCCTTTATTGAATACATTTGTGCTTGGAATGTTTTATACTCCGGCCACCCAGACGCAGGCAGGACAATAGTGTGGCCGAATTGACTGAAATGAGGATTACGGGGAATAATGCAGCCGCTGCACAAATAATGCAGATACAGGGCCAGCCACAGGAAGCGACAGTTGAGTCAGCAGAGCACAGGGCCCCAGACCGACCTGGGGCCGATGCCTCTGTACAATGGCCCTGTGGGCGCTCCCAGGGCGCGCTCCCTGCCGCCTGCCCTGCAGCCCGGGCTTTTGGATGCCGCACGTGTGCCGTTTGCATGGTGGGCTGTTTGTGTCCATCAGCTTGGCAGGAGGGGAAGCAGCAGCTTCTCAGGGCTCGGTTTGGCTGCCACTGTTGCCAGGAAGAGGAAGCTCTCAGCTGCCAGCACAATTACCTTTGTTTCTCACATCCCCCCTTCTTAATATGGCAATTAAGTGCTTACCACTCCGCCTGGTGCCAAGGTAACCACCATGGGGCTGGATGGGCGCGGAACACAGGCCTCCTGCAGCCCCAATGCCAAGGGCGGGAGGAGGTGCCGGGGGCCTTTCAATGCCAGGACCCTCCTGGAGGTAGAGTTCCATGGGCATCCTCCCCAGAGGCCCTCCTGAAAGCTGACCATTGCTCCTCCCTGCTGCACGAGAGTGAGAACCAGCTGCCGTGTTGCCAGGTTTCCCTGGAGCTGGGAAGGACAGAAGCGGTTCACATTGTGAACCCAGACTGAAGATCTGCTGGCTGCCCATCCCTCCTGCTTTACCCCTAGGCCATTTTTCTGGAAAAATGTAAGGAAAAATAGATGAATGCCAGGTAGCTTTTTATAAGAATCCTGTTCTCCTAGTTTGAAACCAAGAAAAATCCAGGTGTTCGCTGTCTTTTATGTTTTTTGCGGGTTGGTTTTTTTTTTGTATGAACTTGTTAATAAGTTGAAACACCTGCCCGTCATCTCGCCGGCACCCCTTCCCAAGCCGTGAGAAGGGCCTTGGGACTTGGCCTCTCTAGGGTTAGGTTTGCAGTGGCCACTTGGGTGTGATGTGATTGTAGTGGAATGCCAGTTTGGGGCCTGGTACCTGGCCTTGATGGCATAAGGTGCACATGATCTGGATCCCGGAGTCGGGATGTACATTCTGGGATGTACAGAGGTCAAGTGTGGGCCTGGGAAAACTTAAAGTTCCCTAGCAACCAATAATCATTGCCAAATTATCTCGATTGTTGATCTATAGTGTGGGGTTGGAGTGGGAGCTTAAGAGTGCCTCCTAATAGGAGCCTTGGAGAGAATCCTTTTCTCTGAAGGCTGGGTGGGAGGAATCCTTCTGCCCCAGGAGGCGAGTCCTAGAACCACAGTCCCTTCTCTGAAACAAGGGAGAGAGACGGTCCAGGGCTGCTGCTTGATTTTTCTACCAACGCCTCGTTGTCAGTGCTGCAGCCCCCAGCCCCTGCCCCACCTTCACCTCCTAGAAGGCCGTTCATGGGGAAATCATGCTGCCAGCTGGTGTCAAGGGTTCTGTACTCCTCTTTCCCCTCAAGGTGGGGCATGTTGGTCAGCGACTTCTGAGGTCTCCCAGTTCTGGAAGGATGAGTCCGGGAGAGAGCCTGGCCTTCTAGGATCTTGTGCAAGAACCAAGGATGCCCTCTCCCTTGAGCTTTAAGCAGAGTTACTACTGTCACAGCAGCTCGGTCCCGGGATGCCTTCCCTTTCTGTGGGGTTGTGGGCATATTATGTGTTTAGTGCTTGTACAAGTCTGAACAAACTCCCGGGTACCAGTGCATTTAATCAGAGGATTAATTACAACAGTATGTGGAAGTGGAGAACGTGGGTCTCGACGTGACCAGCAAATGAAGGGCTTCATTATCCAGAATCAGACCCACATCTGGCCTCATTTGGACTCGGCTGTCATGTCAAATCAGTAGAGAAACCTCTAATTTCTTGGTGCTCTCAGGGAAGAGTCTGGTAATTTGTAGGAAGTCCTAAGAAACACAGAGGCAGTAAATAAGGTGTAACTTTCACTAATAAAACACCAGTGACGACAGCAATGAATTTGGACCTCTGGCCACTTGCAGGAGAGGGCTGGGTATGTGCCCCGGCTTGCCCAGTTTTGCTTGCTTTTCTGAGCATTTTCCCACAGTTATCAGTGAGCGAAATGGAATCCTCTGCTTTGAGTATGAAACATATTTCGGCTGAATTCCAAGGCGGGGTCTATCACAAGATATTTTTATGTTCAGAGACCTGCTGGGTCGCTGTGTGAGCAGTAAGCTTGCTTTGAGTTATGAATGAAGTTCCTTTTTTTTTTTTTCTTCCCGCCTCTGTTTTTGCCTTCACCTTGTAGGTGGCACTGTATTATTTGATCAATATACGCTACTATTTCCGACGTACTGGTACCTGCCATTGACAAGGCGGGGATACATAAAAGGGTTCGTGTGCCTTTCCTCCCTACTCTCTACCCCTTTGGATACATTTCCCCAGCACCAAGATAGCAGAAGTTTTCTTGAAACCCTGGTGTTTTGTGAGACCGACCTCATTCTAAATTACAAATGAAGATTTGAGTAAAAGTGGGAATTTGCTAATGGCTTGGATTTGGCAGTGGGGGGGGGGTGCACGGGGAGGAGGTGGAATTCTGAGATAAGCCTGGAAGATAAAAGGTACCTTCAGTAGAATGGCTGGCATCCCGCCAGTGTCCAGGGAATTTGTTTAGTTAGTGGACTCTGATTATTCCTGGAATGTTAGATCTTATTGACAGATAAGTTTATCAATAAATACAACCCATGGGGTGCAGCTCTTTCTTCCTTTTATACTTTGGTCCCTAGAGTCCACCCCCCCTGCACCCCCAAGTTAGGTTACCGCCTTTGTCTTCAGAGTCTATTTGCACCTACCCACCCCTCCTGCTTCCTGGAGTCACCTGATACCTGTGGGAGCCGAGATGGTCTCACACAGACAGGGCTTTCAAAGGGGTTCTGCAAAGGAAAAGGGGCCTCCCTGGGGACCTCCCCACCAGGGCCCAGAGTGTAACAGCAATCCCCAGCCCTCCTCACTGGGTGAGCGCCTCCACTCCCAGGTACAAACACCTGGTTTGGTTAGCTTAGAATCAATTCTTTGTGTGGTTTTCTCAAGCACAAGGGTTAGAGTCTGGAAAGTTTAGGAAAAGCATACGCAAAGTGTGCACAAGTCTAGGGAGATGGCATTTCTTGGTCGGGACTTTAGGCTGCCTGCATGAGGACCACGGTGGGCCCGGTGTCTTTTGCCACCCTGGGGTGGGTGCTAGGGGGAGGGGTGGGGAGTCGGTCTGGACCTAAACACCCAAGACCTCACTTCGACAGCAAATACAGTTTCCATTTTGGCTGCATGGTTTTGTTTGGCAGGGCGTGCAGGGAGGCCGAGAAGGCCTGACCTTTGCGAGCTGACCCCCGTTTCTGAATACTGAGCTGTTGTTTATCTGTGTTACAGAGGTCCTACACTTTGCTTGTGGAGGCGTGGGATTCCAGCAATGACACTGTCCGTAAGTATCACAGCCATGGGCTGAGCGCGTGAGTCTGGAAGCACAGAGCTTGGCACCCGGTGCTTGTCAGAGCTGGACAGAGCTGTCCCCAGGCTGCTTCAGAGCTCTTCTGCCACTGCCCCTGCCCCCCTCCCCCCCCACCCCGGCCCCGTGGAGTCTTTTTCCATCAATTCCCCTAGAATTTTCGCTTGGAACATTAAGTGGCCAGGACAGATCGCCAGTTAACTCAGTCCCTGAATACGGCCCCTAGATTATCTTTGGGATAGAGATCTTAATGGTTTTACAACTCTAAAACCTTGTAGACTTGCGAAAGGATCAAAGTAGTGACTTTTTAAAAGTCCATTTAAAGTTTAAGTGAGCATTTAATCTCTCATCGGAAAGATAAAGCCCGAAGAGGTGGCTTTGGGCTCTAAAGACCGACCTTGAATTTCACTTGCTGGGCAGGTGAGCCCCCAGCCGGTCAGGGTTTCCCACACTGTGCATGACAGGTGTTCCAGTGCCTCACGGCCATCACACTGGCCTTGTCCCCTTCTGAAAGGTGGCTCTGTTCTCAGCGCAGGCTGCTTTTCAGGGCTGCTGGGAGTGGGTGGGTGCTGGGGTCGGGGGAAGCCCTAGAGGGTGCCGGTAGAAACGGCAGCATCTGTTTGGCTTAGAACGGAGTCTTTGCTCTTGGATTGTAGCTTCAAAATACGTTTCCCCTCCCTCGCTGAGACTGCCAGCCAGTTCCCTTTTTGCCAGCAGGATCTGGGTGGTTGTCATGGGAAAACATGATTCACGCTGAAACCTGAGTCTGCGCAAGAGGAGGGGTTGGCCGGCCTGGTGTCTCTGTGTGCCCCCCGATCCCATCCCTCTGCGTGTCTCATCCTCTCTGACCCTTGGTGTGTTTGCTGCTAAGAACATTTCCCCCTCTTCTCGCCTTGCTTTTTTCTTCCTGACTCTGGGACTGGTGAATAACCAGAGAGGGCACAGTGAGGGCTTAGAATCCAAGAGGCAGCCACTGCCCAACTGTCTCGCTGGCCCACCTTGAGCCGCTCGATCACTGCTGAGCCCCGGTTGCCAGAAGCTTCAGGCCGTTTGGGTCACTCCTTGTGCTTTGGCATCTGAAGTCCAGACCCGTGGACCTTCCTCCCCGAGTGATACCCCCGTCCTGCTGCTGGTGGAGGGAGGGGAGGCAGTGACCTGCCGGGGCTGTGGCTGATGCCCGTCAGGGTCCTGGGCACCTGTTTGTTCTCTGTCCCCTCCCCTGCCACACGCGTTGTGGGCTGGGCGAGCGTTATGTCACTGCCCTGCTTACAGTGGTGACTGCACGTTGGGGGGGGGGGTACAGGCTCTTCAGTTGTCCTGCTGCAGATGTTAACACAGGCTGGCCGGTGGCGTGAGCATCCTTGAGGTTGACGCTGGCTCCTGGTAAGAGCTGGGTTAGGACACCTGTCAGGGTGTGCAAGGGGCCCCTAGTGTTTGCAGGGCCCTTACTGGGCCTTCCACCAGCCCACGGGTCAGGTAGCTGTTCCTCCAGAAGCTGGTGCCCCTCCAGGGCTGCCCACGGTTGTCTGCCCCATTTTGGGGTTCTGGAGCCTCTCCTCTCTTGCTAAGAGGTAAAATCACTGGAAGGACACAGGAAGACTTGGGGTAGAGATAAAGGGCGTTCAGGCCTCTACTCTTGAAGGAGAGGGGTTGCCTCCAAGTCACGGAATGCCCACTGCAGGGCATTGAGCCTCACTTTTTTTTTTTTTTTGCGGTACGCGGGCCTCTCACTGCTGTGGCCTCTCCCGCTGCGGAGCACAGGCTCCGGACGCGCAGGCTCAGCGGCCATGGCTCACGGGCCCAGCCGCTCTGCGGCATGTGGGATCTTCCCGGACCGGGGCACGAACGCGTGTCCCCTGCATCAGCAGGCGGACTCTCAACCACTGCGCCACCAGGGAAGCCCGAGCCTCACTTTTGTGACCCTGGTGAGGAGGGATGGGGGTTTGCTGGGAGTGGCTTATCCACGTGCTTGTGCAGCCTCCCTTTTGTGATGCTTCCAAGGTATCTCGGATTCCAGCATATTCAGAACCAAATGTGTCATCTTCCCTCCCCAAATGCAGAGCCCGCCCAGGGCCCTTTATGGACGACTGGCACCAGCATTTGAACGCCCAGTACCATAAGCCAGAAATCTGGACAGCACCTCCTGTGTACCACCCTCTCTTAGCATCAGTATCTAATCCACCTCCAAGTTCTGAAAATCTTATGTCCAGTGCTCCACACCCAATCCTGACTGGGTTTGCCTCCCTCCACCTCCCCTGCTGCTACCCTGGTCCATGTCACCATCTGCTTACACCTGAATTCTTACAGTAGCGGCTGAATTAATGCACCCCTATCTACTCTGGTCCACCTCCAGCGCTTTCTCCATTTTCCTGCCATCTTGATCTCTTCAGAGCATAACATTTGAGTGTCACCTTTACTGAGAGCCACTTGGTAACTTCCTGTTGCCCTTGGGACAGATCTTTGTGTGGCCCCAAAGCCCCTTGCATGGCCCAGTCTTGTCTCCCTGCCAGCTCCATCTCACATGCCACGTTGTCATCTGTCATACCTGTATTCTCTCAAACCCCACCAGTCAGCTTTCTGTCCTCAAATGCATCACATTCTCTCCTGCCTCAGGGCCTTTGCACGTGCTGTTCACACTGCCTGGAATGTTTTGCTTTTACTCCCTTCACCCTCTGTCCCTCCCAAGGCACTGTCCTCCATGAGGGCAGACGCTGAGGATGTATAGCAACCCAACTAGGGTTGGCTGCTCTTTGGGGACCAAACAAGGCTTCAGATTAGAGGCAGAGCCCTGAGCTTGGGAACAGAGAATTCCTTCTCACATCAGCTCTGCAATGAACCCTTGGGAGCAGAGCCTGGCCCAAGTGAAACCCAGGTGATGTACACGTGTTAGAAAGTATTTTCTGAGGCCAGCCCTCCAAGGTCGTTGCTATTGCATTTCAGCACTGCACCGTATAAGGGTGCAGATCTTACTGTCTCCCCCAGAGCAAATGATTTCAGTTTCTCGTTCTGATCAGTAGATATGTAAACACAGGTTGGCATACTTAGGACCAGGTTTTCCTTATACTGTAGCCTTCTTGGTTAAGCCTTCTTGGTTAAGGTTTGTGGTTGGCGTGGTTGCAGGATTCTGCTCAGACTCGCCTCTCATCCCCTCCTCCTTGGCCTGCAAGGCTGTTGTGGGTTCTTCGTGCTCCATCTTCATGCAGTTCAAGGTTGTAGGAAGGCCTGGTAATATCCCCTTCCAATCTTAAAGCTGGGCTATCAACTGAACTACCCCAAAAACACTGGTAATGCCCTGAGCTGATAGGAAGTGTGATTCAGGCGACAGCAGCTTAGAAGAAGCATCTCTGTAATCCAGATGCCAGAAAGTGTGTCACAGACACACTCAACTCCCTCTGGGCCCTTAGGAAAAATCTGTCACGCAGGTGTGAAGTTAGTTATACAGACCTGTTAGCCCCATTGAGGATTCTGAAATGATGTCTTCACAGCATTTCCCGGAAATAGAAAGCATACCAAACCACTGACTGACATGTCAGCCTGTGCCTTTAGGATAACCCCGGACTCTTGTCTGAATTGTTTGTTGTTGCAGCCTGCCTGAGAAGGAGCCATGGCTAGTGTGTTTAAGTAATCCCTTTATTAAGATCTCATCATCACATGGTAATAGCTCACTACACTTTTTCATTGAACCAGCAGAGGAAGCACACAGTTAATGCAGGGACATTTTTGTCATTCTTTGGCCCATGTTTATTTGCAAAACTCAGGTTAGGAAAGCATCCTCTGCAAGTGCTTCATGCCTGCCGGGGTGTAGGTCTGCAGGTATGCAGGCTTGTTCAAGGCCCGTCTTGCCCACAGGTAAAGAGCCCAGAGGGTGAGGGCTGGGGCGCTGTTGGGAGTGGAGTATGGCCGAAGCTGCCCGGGAGTGCCCGTCTCCTGGTCACCTGTGGGGTTTGCCTAGCCTTGCAGATGAGCACAGGCCTAGAAAAACAGGGGTGTAGGTGGATAAGAATCACAAAGACACTGCAAGCAGGTCCTAACGGTCTCTCCAAGGTGGCCTTGAATTTGACAAGGCGTCAAGGGTTGGTGCTGGCAGGTTTAAGAAAACAAACACAGGACCAGGGTGGGTGCTGACTCGGGGCCTTGTTTCCTTTTCACGCCCCTCCCCTGAACTCCTGGCACCTGGAGTTTGGAGCTATTTTTGTACCTGTCTCTTCTCATACTGAGTGATAGGTGATCCCAGGGCAGGGACCACTTCTTCCTCCTGGACCTGTTTGGGCCCCAGGCGTGTCTCTTTTCCTCAGTAGGCGCTCTTTAAGGAGCCTGACCCTCAGTCTACCTGTCTGTAAACTGGGATGAATGCTTTTCCCATCTGCCTTCTGGGCAAAGGTGAAAGGTGAAATGCATCAAGTTCATGGTATTGTTATTTAAATGCCAGCTTAAGAGGTGACAAAGTTTATAATTAAAAAAAATAATTACTCTTTGGCTTCCAGTGAAGAGCTTGGAAATAGACACAGCCTTTCTAAAGCAAGACACAAAACTCTAAAGCCAGAAAAGAAAGATTGCTAACCTTTACCTGGAATAATGAAATTTCTTCAAGAATAGCCTTCCATAAGGGGCCACTTTCTATCACATGTAAAGAGCTTTTGCAAACCAGTATGACCAAACAGCGCAATAGAAAAGTTGGGAAAGGAGAGAAACAGATTGAAGTTCAGAGGAGCTGATACACATGGTTTTGTCAAAAGGGTGCTCACCATCACTTAATTAAATACCCATTAAATCAGAAAGTCTGATAATGCAGTGTTGGCACTGCTGTTGGGAAACAGTTTCCTTTGCTGGTGGGAGGGCAGACAGATGGGGCTTTTGTTCCTGGTGGTTTGGGTTTTCTGGGCGGAAGCGTGTTGGTTGTGTGTGTCTTCTTTGATCCAGCACTTCCATTTCTGGGATATTTCTTTTTTGTAGAACCACATACAGGCAAATATGTTCAAGGATGTTCCCTGTGGCTTTGCTTAATAGCCAAAGGCCAAAACAACCTCAGTGCACATATTGGGAACTAGGTAAATGATTTCACTTTATTTCCAGATGAAGAAATACTACATGCCCAGTAAAAAGGGTAAATGTATGATGGGGAGGGAGATGAATGGCTCATTTTTTGCCCTTTTGGGTTGTTTGAATTTTGTGCCATGTGCATTTGTTGTTATTAAAAGTCATCAAAATGGTGGGGGGAGAAAGCTCTGATATCTGATGTGAATGTTGGTGTGATTAATCCTTTTTTTTTTTTTTTTGCCTCTAGAACCCGACAGCATTATTGAAAAGGCTTCTCACTCAGGCATGATCAACCCCAGCCGGCAGTGGCAGACGCTGAAGCAGAACACGGGGGTTGCCCACTTTGAGTATCAGATCCGCGTGACCTGTGATGACTATTACTATGGCTTCGGCTGCAATAAGTTCTGCCGACCCAGAGACGACTTCTTTGGCCACTATGCCTGCGACCAGAATGGCAACAAAACGTGCATGGAAGGCTGGATGGGCCCTGAATGTAACAAAGGTGTGTGTGGGCGTGCCTGGTGGGTTAACCAGCTCCTGGTGGCTGTCACTTTGGGTGTCATGTTCTCACCCCCCTGCCATCAGGTGGCTTTCTTGGGTATGGTGAGATTTGGGCTGTTTTCTAGGCCTGAAGCACGAAGATGCCGTTGGTACCCCATCCCCCAGACGCTCTGAGCATTGGCTGCTAAGATCTCCTTCTCTGGAGCGTTGTCCTTGGCCAAACAGGTGCCACTCCACGCCCCGTCCCTCCAGCTCACAGTCTGTGAATGGCTGACATGGGCATAAGAAGGCCACAGCCCCCTTTGCGTTAACTCTGGGCTACAGTTCACACTCCAGAGTTTCCCCTGGGATCAGGCTGAGGCCAAGCTCCCGCTGAGACCACATTCTTTATCAGCTTCTTCCCCTGCCCATCTGCCCTCTACCTCTTTCTCTGTACCTGAACCCCCTTCTCAGGCTCTGCTTTTTAAGGCATCCGACGCAAAACAGATGCCAGGTGGGACTGGGTTAGCCCAGCCAATGTCTGAACAGCTTGTGAAAAATGACAGCCCTTGGGCTCAGGGTGGCCTTACAGCAGCTTTCACTGGGCATCTCTGAGGGCCGTGGTATTGAGGGGAGGGGGCGAGTGGTGAACTGAACGCCTCCACAGTGGGATAAACTTCCAGACCTCCTGTCTACTGTCCCAGCCCCGTCTATTAGAATACAGGGAGTTATCACATATTCACAGACATTCACAGAATTATCTGTGGTCTTTACCTTTACAAAGCTTCTAATTCATAGCAAATTGGTGTATAATTCTAGTCAACCATGTAATAGGCCCTCACCAACATTAACACACTCTGCTTAGTTCACATAATTTGGTAAACTCCTGTAAGATAAACTCAAGTTGAAAAATGAATTTTTGAACTGTGACTGAAGGGTAGGGCAAAGAGAGGAATTTGCAGGTCTCCTGGGCAATATTGCTTTCTTAAATAATTAGAGACAAGAGCGAAAAGGATGGACTTCCTGGGATCCAAATGAAAGGATTGATAAAACATTTTAAATAGTTGGTGTCCTAAAAATCAGTAACAATTACTTAAAAAGTATCTACCTACTATTTTTTAATGTCTGTTCAAGAACTTTTTTCAATAAAGGAAGCAGAATGGTTTTGTTGTGGATACTTTGCAAAAAAAAAAAGGGACCACCAGATCTGGCCCGTGGATTAGCCTGCCAAGTGAAGCCGGCCTGGTTGGCTTTGTGAGTCCCATGGGATTTTTGAGACACCAGGCATTTATTTGGTCAGAGGGTTCTAAAGAGGCTGGGGTACAGAGTGGGAAAGATGACAGAGTTAAGGAAGGATTAGACCTCCTTTTTGCTTTTGGCGAGGGTGGGAATTGACCGGGAGCAGCATAGCTATTGTTCGGAGACTCCGTAAAGCTCCCCTTCCCCCACCTGCTTGCCTGCATTTTGTCCCCAAATGCTATCATGTTTGAGGATCTGCTAGCATGGCCTTGAAGTTTAAAGCTGGGTTTGTTCTTGGGGCACCTCCCGTCTTCCTCTCCTTACAGTGGGCTTGATACGAGATCTCTTTAAAATAGTGGATTTTGTTGGCTTAATGGACGAGGTCATTCTCATGATGGTGACAGTGCAAGAAACTGGCAGTGTGCTGACACATCCTTCTGTGTTTTTTGTTTTTTTTTACAGCTATTTGCCGGCAGGGCTGCAGCCCCAAGCATGGGTCTTGCAAACTCCCAGGTGACTGCAGGTAAACAACTAAACTCTTTTTTTCCTAATAATGATCCCTTTAATACAAGAGGAGGACTGACTTTATTGTGAATACGCCTCTTTTACTTTGGAGGACAAGAAAGCATTACCAAAAAAAAAAAAAAATTTTTTTTTTCAAGTAGGCACATCCGAAGCTTATTAAATTATACCAGCTGTCCAGTGAAATGCACACGCTTCTCTCTCGGGGAAAAAAAGAAAACTCTTCTGGGCATAGTCAGTGACTTCATGTATTAACGGTTCTGTAAATTGATAACTCGTTTTTATAATCTTCCCCTTAAAGTGCTAATGGACTAGATGGAGGGCTGTGGGTTTGGTTTTTGCGGCGGTCTCTCTCCTCCTCCACCCTTCAGCCCCCGCCTGGTTTTCTGTCTCCCAGCCCTCCCCCACTTTTCCCATCAATAGGGGAAAGTGGAGCATTCTTTAGAATGGGATTAGGACAATCTCCTGGCCCCTTTGCAGGCGGGAGCCTGGCCGGTGCTGAGAGGTTAATGGCTGCGCTGGAATCTTGTCAGTTGAGCCTGATGAATGTAGACTTTTGCTGCTGGCCTTTGAAGTCTGTTCTTTTATGGTCCCGGACAATGCAAGAAGCCAAATGGAGACCTCCCCCACGGCTTCCCGATTACAGTTTTTGGAACTTCTTGAAATGTACATCATGCCAATCTGGGAAAGGCTTGTTTCAGGAAATACTGTTGGTGTCTGTGGCATTTTGACATGATCGCCCACTTTACTCTCCTCCCAAATCTGAAGGATTAGAAGATTTAATGTGACACTCAATGGTTCCTTTGGGCCTGTCATGTTTTCCCCCAAAGCTACCCCAGTTTGAGCCCAGGGAAGCTTACGAATCCTTAGTCTAAACCAGTGCATCTCAAACTGACATTACCTGGGACTCTTGTGATGACACAGATCCTGATTCCATAGCTTGGGGTGGACTCAAGTCTCTGCATTTCTAACAAGCCCCCAGCAGTGCTGTTCTTGCTGGGTGGGCGGGGGGGACCGTACTTTGGGATTCACTGCCCCCAAACCTCAGTACTCAGAGTGTCATTCCCTGAGTTAACCAGGGACGTGTGGAAATGCAGGCTGTTGGGTGCCACCCCACACCCACGGAACCCCAGTCCCTAGGTTGGGCCCAGAAATCTGCATTTCGACAGGCTGAGCACAGCCACAGGATTTTGCCGCTCTGAAAATCCTGAAGACCCCTGTGGTCCTCCGCTGCCGCAGCTCACCTCCCATGCAGCGGGGAGCTCTGAGCTCTGGGGCTTGAAGCTGAAGTGGGAATCAGGGCAGCTGGAAACAAAACAAAACCAGGCTGGCCTGAAATTGTCTCTTCCTGCGCTTCAGAAAGATAAGTGTACTTTCTGGAAGACTGAAGGGCTTCGCCTGCGAACCCCCATCGCTGGTGGCAGCCGCCTGTGGTGTTTAACAGCGTTACTGTCAAGCTTGGGGGCAGGCTCTTCTTCGTGAAGGTTGTTCCGGAGAGTCAGATCAGCCGTGCTCTCAGGGACTCTGCTGCGCCCGCTTCGTGCTCAGCACGCGGGTGCTCAGCTCAGATGAGTATCAGTCAAGGGCGACCTCGATTTCTGCTCCTGTCATCAGAATAAACACACGGCTGCCTGGGGAGTGCCCTCCCAGCCAGAACAGCAGGCTTTGTTTCCAGAATTTAGGCCTTTCTCTTTCGAAGTCTCCCTCCCACTCCCTGCCTGGACACGCAGGCCCTTATTTACTTAAGGTGTGACTTTCCCACACATCATTTGCATGGTCTCCCAGGCCATCTCCTTCTCCTTCCCTTGAAAAATCAAAACAGAACCTTCTCGCCAAGGAAGTTCTGGTTGCATCCTGCTCCAGAAATAGCTGATGGCAAGTTACCTGTAAGTTGTCCTTCGGATCATGTATTGCAGAGGTGTGTTTTGTCTTGTTTTCTCCCCCACATGAGAAAACTTTACTGCTTCTCTTGCTCCCAGGTCGACCTGGACTCCCTTTTTCTGGGTGCACAGTCTTGCTTTATTGCGAGCCTGCCAATAATATCAGACTCAATTATGAATCATCCTGTGAGGAAAGTCACTTCAATTTCCCATGAGAACCTTAATCATATATTATTACACTGGGATAACCTTGTGGATGCCTCTTTTAGGGTCAGTATTTTCATTTGTTTTCTTTTGAAGTCATCCAGGGCCTCTTGCGGTTCCTTTCTTATGCTTGGGTATCCAGCTCTCACTGATTAAGAGCCGAGGCGGGTCCTCAGCTGCCTCTTATCCCTTGTATTAAGCAAATTGAAGAGGTGTAGTGATCCTTCATCTGGAAGGGAATGAGGGAAAGACTGTAAGAATAATGCTATTTCCCAATCAGTTCCTTCTTAATATCTACCTTTCAAACTAAGAATATCAGTCTTTACACAAGCATCCCCGTGATCTCCCACTAACTTGAGTGTCCACTTTTAAAAACAATTTCTACCAGAGGATTTACTTTGTTCTTATTTTACTCCTTTAATAGTGCCTTGTCATTTAGACCAGAGTTTCGTTTTAGATAAACCAGAATCCTCTGATTTTTAAACCACACAGCCTGGTGGTTCTTTGTATTGGGGCGTGGATGGCTTGCTTTTAGAGTTAGGAAGTGGTGAGTCAGAATTCTCAGGGGCTGAGTTGACTCTCGGCCATGGATGATTAGCGATTAGCTGGATCCCTGTAATTTTCCCATGACAAGGATTTTTAGCCCACCTCCAGCTCTCTGGATGCAGAAAGCCTTTCCTTCTTTGCGGGGGAGGCGATTGTGACCATGGCTTTCCCGGGTCCCGTCATGGAAATATTTGCTGGTCGCTGTTTCTGGCTCACCCCACCTTCACTCCACTGTGGGCTCCCCCCCCCCCCGCCAGCTCCTGTTTGCTAGAGCTTGATTTCTGAGAAGGCAGTTAGAGTTTCAGAGGGCTTGAAACTTGAGGGGAGAGTAGCTGAGCCCCTGCCCCAGGTGAAGGTGTATGTTTGTGTTTTTGTTTGGGGATCAAAGGCACCATTTGGCCTCCAAAGAGTCCGATTAATGAGGCGCTTATAAAGGAAACTTGACTCCCTTCCCCAATACGAGATAAACCAAGTTGACTTTGTGTGTGTGTGTGTGTGTGTGTGTGTGTGTGTGTGCAAAGTGAGAAATAACTATAAAATAAATTAGCCTAAGTAGCCACGAGGGGGGCAGGTCATAAATCATGTACGGAAATGGTTCTAAGCGCTGTTGCTTTCCTCGTCCTCCCTGCAGAAATGGGTCCAGAGATCCTACCCCATCTCTCCAAGGAAGGGTGCCCCTCTCCCTCCTTGTCTGATTTCAGGGAGCCTCCTTGGGAGGCAGTTTCCTGCCGCACTTGGTGTCTTGGTGCATTTTTGTGCGCTGGGGTCGTGACTTGCTGCCGAGATACAGCCCAGCCGAGCTGCTGTGTAAAACTTGCCCAAAGGGCTGCGTCTGCAGAGGCTTTCGCATGGCTATTGTTGTCACTGCAGGGAGAGCCCTTTCCTTCCCCCCAGGGCTTGATTTATTCCAAGCCTCCACCCTGGGCTCATGGGGGAGCCTGAGAAGAGAGAGGGGCTTTGTGGAGGGCAGCCCAGTGCTGGCCTCTCCCCAAACAGCCCTCCTTTTGTTGGGAGTCGCCTGGGAGGGGACCTCAGTCCAACTGGGAAAATGTTTGCTTAGAGGGAACCCCCGGACATACCTTGACAGTCTACCATCCTGTCGCCAGAAACAGCAAGCCTGGGCTTTGCATCCTTGTGTTTTTCTGGCTCCGATCTCCCTGCAAGTTCTAAAGGGTAAAGCAGGGTTTGCTGTGTGTCCCCAGGTGCCAGTATGGCTGGCAGGGCCTGTACTGTGACAAGTGCATCCCACACCCAGGGTGCGTCCACGGCACCTGTAATGAGCCCTGGCAGTGCCTCTGTGAGACCAACTGGGGTGGCCAGCTCTGCGACAAAGGTATGTCTGGGGAGGGCCTGGGTGGAGCTGGAGGTCGGGGGTGGGGTGTGGGTGATTTGGTTTGTACTTTCATTTATTTTTATTTGCAGGGGCTTTTATTCTAAATTTGTTTGAATTTGCCTTTAACCCTGTGAATCTGGGTCTGTTTCCCTCGGTTTTAGTTTTTAAAGAGGAATGGGTCTAGGAACACAGTGTTTCTGGTCTCTGAGTGACTTCTTTGGGGTCTTTTTGGCAGATCTCAACTACTGCGGGACCCACCAGCCGTGTCTCAATGGGGGAACCTGTAGCAACACAGGGCCTGACAAATATCAGTGTTCATGCCCTGAGGGGTACTCAGGACCCAACTGTGAAATTGGTAAGTGGTCCAGGCGCAGTGAGATCCCTTTGTCTAATTTTTCTGTACACTCAGCTTAAATACACTTAGGGACTCGTAAAAAGATGAAAATATCCTCCAACGTTAAGACCTGTCCTCCCAGCCGTTCTGTGGGTCTTTGAAACCTCTGTCCAGTTGCTCAGGTGGTTTGGGGGCTGCTGATTGCATCGGGGGCGGCGTGTACAGGGCAGTGACCCAGCTCCCAGGTCAGAAGCTTGGAGAAATGGGGCCGGAGAGCTTAGCAAGAAAGATGACTTCCTTTCCGCCCCAGACACAGCGGGGTTACGTCCCACACCTGCTTTGATTTCTTGAAACGAGCTCGAGCTGGCGGCCCAGGCGTGGGATTTGGTTGCCGGGGAGAGTGTTAGGTAGCCTCTCTCGGTGGGCGCCCCTTGCTGACTGCTGTGCTGGTGTCCACAGCGGAACACGCCTGCCTCTCTGATCCCTGCCACAACAGAGGCAGCTGCAAGGAGACCTCCCTGGGGTTTGAGTGTGAGTGTTCTCCGGGCTGGACCGGCCCCACGTGCTCCACAAGTAAGTCTGCGTTTTGGCTTGTGCCCTTTCTTGGCGGGGGGGAGGGGGGTATTGTGTCAAGATACAGGGTTGTGGGTCCCACGTCGGTCTTAGTGATGGGTCTGTCTCGGTGGGAGGGGGTCTGGTGGGGAGGCTGGCCTGAGCTTCCGGCCTCTGCCCTTGGAAGTCTCCTGGCACCCCCATCCTAAGGCACCCTGCTAAGTTAGCACACGCATCTCTGACTGGAAGAAGCTCGCTCGTGGGGTAGCTGCGTCCTTTTCCCTGGATTTGTGCCTCCTCTGAACTGAATTACGGTTATTCTCCTCGAAGCTGTACAGAGGATGCCTGCGGGGGAGGTCGTCATGACTGAATTTCATGGTGGGGACAAATTTTGAAAGAGGGACCAGGGCTACAGAGTGACAGTGGCTGCGGGACTTGGCCGCACACCAGGACTACCCCAGTGCTTCCCAGTACAGGTCTCTGGGTCCTACGGTTTCCCTTTGGAATTGGGGAGTTCGTACCTTCCACAGGCTCCTGGGGACTTCCCTGGTGGTGCAACAGTTAGGACTCCGAGCTTCCAGTGCAGGGGACGCAGGTTCGATCCCTGGTCGGGAAACTAGGATTCCACATGCCATGCAGCGTGGCCAAAACAAAAAACAAAACACACACAAGCTCCTGGATTTCAGAGGTGCAGCCAGGCCCGAGGTCCACGGTCATCAGCCCCCTGAGAACAGCATGCAACACGGTTAAGGAGCTGGGTTCCGGGGTTGGATCACCTGGGCTGGCACCATGGCCCCGCCACCTGTCACCACTGTGGGACTGTAGTCACTGCCAACCTGTGCCCTGTTTAAACGGGAGAGTAGCAATTCCCACCTCCTAGGGGTGTGACGGCTCGGTGAGCAGATTCATGAGGAGAGCCTGGCACCTCCTACATGGGCAGGAGGTGAATCGCTAAGAGGCCTCGGGAGTCTAGTGCAGAAGGGGGAGGTTGGGCACCCCAGGCATGTGATTTTGGGAAAAGTCTGTGAGTAAACAAGAATATGATTTTTTTTTCCACCAGCGAAGAAGTTATTTTTCCTTACCTCTCCTGAGTTACCTCTGTGCCGTGATGAAACTTTTCTTTAAAAATAAAGGGTAGGCAGTGAGAGATGTCCTGAGTTACCCAGGGCTGATGCTCCGGGGATCCAGCTGGCTCTCCCACCCGCTCAGGTTGCGGATTAAATGAACTGGGCCAGTGGGGGATTTAAAGCTAAAATCAGGCCTTATCGTCATCGTAGCAGTCACTTGCAGCAGGTGTCTGGCTCTTAAGTGAAGGCCCCTCATGTGAGGGGTGGTATTAAATTATCTAATTGTCAAATGGATTGAGATTAAATTGCCAACCCTCTCCTCTTTTTGTCAAACAGACATTGATGACTGTTCTCCAAATAACTGTTCCCACGGGGGCACCTGCCAGGACTTGGTTAACGGATTTAAGTGCGTGTGCCCACCCCAGTGGACGGGCAAAACGTGCCAGTTAGGTAAGAGAATTCCTGCACCAGGGCTGGCTTGATCCAAGCGATTAAGGGAGATGTACATGCGGCCAGCGGTGCAAGTTTGCGTGCCATCGTACCAAGAAGTCATTTATTATCTAGGGTCCAGCCAGCAGGCCTGGAAGAAATAACTCGCATGCAAATGACCTGGCTCTTTGAGGCCCTGTGGGAAAGTCGTGGGATTCCTTGAACCATGTCAATTGTCTGTCCGAGGAGTGTTCAGCTGGGTTCCAAACGGGGATGATCTCATGAGGAATGAGCTGTCTGCATTCTTTTTTGCCACTATTAAATCCCAGCAACTAGGCTGCGTTGGGTTTTGCACAGAAGTGCCTAGTGGCTTTCTGCTGTCCTGTTGGGGGCTAGTTGTTAACAGCAGCTGGAACGTTATCAATTAGCATTCCTTATTGGAGCATAGCTAGGGGAGAGGGTTCAGATGTTCAAAGTAGTATCTCTTATTTAGCTAGCTTATTAAAATGTCTCGTTTCAGACAAACTAGTGGTGTGTTTTTTTTGAGGGGGGAGGTGGGGTAGAACCCCATTTCTCACTGTTCATTCTCTCTGTTTTTCAGATGCAAATGAATGCGAGGCCAAACCTTGTGTAAATGCCAAATCCTGTAAGAATCTGATTGCCAGCTACTACTGTGATTGTCTCCCGGGCTGGATGGGTCAGAATTGTGACATAAGTGAGTGAGACTGTTTCAATTTTGATTTTCATGAAACTGGGGTGTTGAAGGCATTTGCCAGCCGTATTCAGGCTCCAGGTCTAAGACTTGAGTAGTGGAAGGAGAACCTTATAGAGGGAATGTTTTTGGAGAGGGAGTGATGGGCACAGAAATGAGAACATACACGTTATCAGGCTCATTAGCTGGTAAAAAACGGCCGTACTCTGATAAGGTGGCTAAAACAATGATGTGAAGTTTCAGTACCTCAGTCTGGAAGAACTAGGGAGTGTTCCCACCAATAACCTTATTTCACGGGAAGCACGCAAGAAATCTGATTGGAGGTTTTTATTTGTCCTGAGCAGAGAAGGCTTTTCAGTTAAGCCCAATTTCAATGTAAATTGCCCCTCCAATACGGTGACTTGTTTATTTTTTAGATATTAATGACTGCCTCGGCCAATGTCAGAATGACGCCTCCTGTCGGGTATGTAAATCTTTGCTTATATCAAAACCTTAGTGATTGACAACAAGCCTTAAGATTTATGTGACCCTGGGAAAGCTCTGTCCCTGGGAGATTTAAAAATGCAGGTGAAAAGTGAGTCTCTGGAAGTTTCACTCAGGCTCATGTTACCCCAGCCTCCCGGGAGTCATCTTGAAGGCATGCACATAGGAATCCCTCTCTCACATTTGGAGAGGTTTGGCATCTCTTTCAGTGAATCAGCTGAAGCGCAACAGTCACGCTGAACCACTGAAGCCCTGTGTTTGTGGAGCACCTAGAAAAAAAGCATGTGTTTCTCACCCTCCTTCTCCTCCCTCCAGGATTTGGTTAACGGTTATCGCTGTATCTGTCCACCTGGCTATGCAGGCGATCACTGTGAGACAGACATCGATGAGTGTGCCAGCAACCCCTGTCTCAACGGGGGTCACTGTCAGAACGAAATCAACAGATTCCAGTGTCTGTGTCCCACTGGTTTCTCTGGAAACCTCTGTCAGGTGAGCTGGGCTAGAGCGTCCGATGGCCAAGTTTTCACAGGCAGTCTCCTCCCCCCCACCTTCTCATTCCCAACACTGTCTGGAGCCTCCTATTGAGTAGGGACCTCTGCTAGACACACGCCGTGGAAGGAGGGTGATGAGTGATTTTCTTCCCGTTGTCCGGCAGCCTGTCGATTTCTCTTTGTCCGTTTCATCCCAGACCCAGCACTCTCTCATTCTGCCCTGTTGTCTCAAATGCGTACCTGGACAGTCGCTAGGACACAACTGTAAATCATGCTGGGTGTTCTCCTAACAGAAGCAGACGGAAGGGTCAAATTCCAGTGGCCGCTGCCCCAGAGGAGTCATAATCACGCCTTTGTTTTACTTTGTGTCCCCCCTCCCCTGCCCCTGGCCCTCGCAGCTGGACATCGATTATTGCGAGCCCAATCCCTGCCAGAACGGTGCCCAGTGCTACAACCGCGCCAGCGACTATTTCTGCAAGTGTCCTGAGGACTATGAAGGCAAGAACTGCTCCCACCTTAAAGACCACTGCCGCACCACCCCCTGTGAAGGTACCTCCCTCCCCGCCAGGGTTCTGGCTTGTCTTCAAGGCTGCTGTCCTCTGCCCGTTCGTCACTGCCCCGTGACACTCGGGGGGAAGCCAGAACATGTGGAAACAACCTGTTCAAGGCCCACCAGTTCGGGGGGACCATACCTGCAAGTAGCCCAGGGCAGAGAAGGGAATTCATTTAGCATCCCCGTTCTGGGGGACGCTGATGTGCAAGGCCGAGATGGATTCCTCAGCGCACCTCTGCCAGTAGAACTTTCTGCCACGGTGATATCTGCACCGTCAGGTACAGTAGCCTCGGGACACGTGTGGCCCGGAACGTTTAGTGTGTGACCAGGGCAACTAGAAGCCCTGATTTACTTACTTTTCATTCACTTAAATTTAAACGGCCGCCTGTGGCTGCTGTGTGAGATGGCTCAGGCTTCCAGGTTCCTGCAGCCGTAAGTGCCCTTACATCGAGGGAAAGGCTGTTCCTCCTCCTTAGCCAGCTTCCAGCAAATTTGGTAGATGTATCAGTAGAGGGAGGATGAACAGGGCCTGCAGACACGTGGGCTCCTGGCTCCATAGGGAGAAAACGCCTAAAAAAAAAAAAAAAACTTTCCGCCTGGGGTCTCGGCTTTGCCTGTCACAGCGTGACACGGCATGTTGCCAGTCTTGGCCACCGAGGTGCTGGCTTCTTACCCTCATTAGCCTGGCTAAGGTGCCTGGCTCCAGGAGAGCAGGCGTGGCGTGTGGGTCCTGGGCTCAGGAACACCGGGTCTTCGGGTCCCTGGCGGGGATCTGACCCCAAGTCTGTCTCGCAGTGATTGACAGCTGCACGGTGGCCATGGCCTCCAATGACACGCCTGAAGGGGTGCGCTATATTTCCTCCAATGTCTGCGGTCCCCACGGGAAGTGCAAGAGTCAGTCGGGAGGCAAATTCACCTGTGACTGTAACAAAGGCTTCACTGGAACGTACTGCCATGAAAGTAAGACCCCGCATCCTCGGGGAATGGGCCGAGGTCCCCCAAACCCTGCCCCGGCCCAGCTGGGGGGCATCTGGAATCATTTCAGGAGAGATCAGTCCAGGTTTACCATCTACAATCTAAGACTGAGGTCATGTTTAACTTACGAGATCACTGACGCCTCTTAAGTCTTCAGCACGTTTATTTTAGAATGTTCTGGAACCTTACTAGATCGGGTGGTCCGCTTTGCCTAGGAGTTTCCTCCCCACTCTCTCCAAGTAGCTTAGTGTGAAGACATTAAAAAAAAGGGACGGGGTGCTCTCTGGAGGCCCCTGCTTGATAAAACTGCCCGCCGGATTCAGAAACAGTCCTGACGGAGTTCAATGTTGAGGTGCCCAGTGTATTTTCTCAGGAGGGGCAGGGAAACCCGTAGAACAGTGCTTGGCGGTGGCATTACTGTTCCTTCGTTTACTTACCTGTGTTTCTGTTTGTTTTTCCTTTCACAGATATTAATGACTGCGAGAGCAACCCCTGTAAAAATGGCGGTACTTGCATCGATGGTGTCAACTCCTACAAGTGTATCTGCAGTGGTGGCTGGGAGGGCGCCTACTGTGAGACCAGTGAGTTCAGGGGTCCTCTGGGGACAGACAGCTCTGGGGGGTGTGGGCAGGACAGAATCCACGTGGGAAGCCTTTCTTCTTCGTGGAAATATCTGGGAGTTGGACCCCGACAGTTCCTGCCCTGGGACGGCATGGCCTGTGTCCTACGTGCATGTGTGGATGCTGGCGCCAGCCAGCGGGAAGGAACTTCTGCGGAGGAGCTTATAGAATGAGACCCTGTAATTAGGATGATAGATATCCCCGCTTGCAGGAAAAGTGATCATCTTGCTGTTTGGGTTGTCCTTTCTGCCCATCTTGACTTTAACTTCCATGGCCTGTCGGGGGCTCCTTTATTCCTGGGAAAGGGTGACCGTGTTTAAGTCCCCGGGTGTCTGCTGGTTTTGAAGTGGGCGTGGAAAGCAGGGGCTGGGGGTGGAGGGATGCAGTCCTTAGGCGTCGCGGGGCGTGGACGGGCCTGGGAGCGTCTTCAGCCGGCTGTCTCCTCTGATTGCAGATATTAACGACTGCAGCCAGAACCCCTGCCACAACGGGGGCTCGTGTCGCGACCTGGTCAACGACTTTTACTGCGACTGTAAAAACGGGTGGAAAGGCAAGACCTGCCACTCACGTAAGTGGTGGCCGGCTGGGATCCTGCCCTGTCTTCCGTGAGCAGGGCCGGCCAGGGGCTCACGCCGGGATCTTCTCCTCCAGGTGACAGCCAGTGTGATGAGGCTACGTGCAACAATGGTGGCACCTGCTATGACGAGGGGGACGCTTTCAAGTGCATGTGTCCCGGAGGCTGGGAAGGAACGACCTGTAACATAGGTACCTTTCCGCCCTCCCTGGGCCTCACAGGGGCCGTGGGCCTGTGAGCCTATGACTGTTTCCTGGGACCTGGTTTCTGCCCCTCCAGACTGTCGCTGGATCCTCAGGGAGGGTGGCCTTGTCTGCTCTTGTCTCATAGCCCGAAACAGTAGCTGCCTGCCTAACCCCTGCCACAATGGGGGCACGTGTGTGGTCAACGGCGAGTCCTTCACGTGCGTCTGCAAAGAAGGCTGGGAGGGGCCCATCTGTACGCAGAGTGAGTGTCCCCTCCCCCCGCTTGCCACCTTGAACTCTCTGAGGGCTGCAGGAGTCCATCCTGACACCCCCAGGGACTGGCAATGGAAACCAGAAGCAGAGCTGTTTGATGTCTGCTTCTGCATCACCTGGGTCTGCTCTAATGACTTGATGGGATGCAGCCCTGACCTGGGCATGAGAAAGTCGCCGAGGAGATAAGTGGAGACAGATGGCGTCGTGGTTCCCAGCTCCGGTCTGACCAGCAGCCTGTCTCCATCCATTCTCACACCCCCTACCCACCCCACCCAGGGCCTCTTCCTGTGTACATGTGTCCCACGGTGAATGGGACCAAGTGTGGTGTGGGCCTGGTTCCAATTGAGCAGAGGTCTTAAGCTCCTTCTGCCGGTGTTAACGACAGCTTTATCATCTGGGTATCGTGGAAATCACTGGTGTTTTGACTTAGGGCTAAGAAGGCCTCGCTGTTAAGTTGTCTTTTTTTACTTTGCAGATACCAATGACTGCAGTCCTCATCCCTGGTAAGCACGGCCACCTTTTAAGCCGGCGCTTTATTGTTGGCTGTGACACGTGTGGGGATCCTGGGGATCTTGTTTAAAGTGCAGGTTCGGATGCAGGAGGTCTGGGGGCTGCTGCACATTCCTCCTCTCTGACAGGCTCCCAGGCAATGCCGATCCTGCTGGTCCGTGGACCACACTTTAGTCAGGGTGTGTCCTCATTTAGAGCAGTGATTCTCAACCTTGGCTGCACGCGAGAATTACCCGGGGAGCATTTATAAGTTCCAGTGCCTGGGCTGCAACCGAGACCTGTGATATTAGACTCTCTGGGGGTGGGACCCAGGCATCAGTGTTTTTAAAGCTCCCAGGCGGTGGTGCGTGTGAGCAGGGGTGAGAGCCGCTGATCGTAACTGGCATGGCTACCTTTGAACTGGCAGGGGGAGTGGTGGACTGGTGGTGACCGAGGGGTCTTTGCTTTCATAGTTACAACAGTGGCACATGCGTGGATGGAGAGAACTGGTACCGCTGTGAGTGCGCCCCCGGCTTCGCTGGGCCCGACTGCAGGATAAGTAAGGACCACCTCCGACTGGGTCTTCCCACTCCAAACCCTCAGCCTGAGAGTTTTCATCTTTAAAATAATTATGGCCATGGTTCTAAGTAGCCTTGACAAGTAATCTCCTGCCTCCAGCTGGGATTAAGATGGCTCTGGCCGGCCCCTCCCTGGGGGACACAGCCCTCCTTGCTCTAGGGGAGAGAGCGTCAGCCACAGAATTTGGTGATTAATCTACTCTGAGGCCCTAAGGAAAGAGTGTGCCTGTCCCCGTGACTAACATGAAATTATGGGCAAGCGGATGTTGCCACAGCCATGCTGGTAGGGGACAGAGCTAAGGCCACAGAAGGGACTGGGGCTGTGGTTTCCAGGGCTTGATCAGGCCCGGTGAAATGATTAAACAAAATGGAGGCAGGCAATGCAGTTTTTCAGGAAGTTCACAGTTTATTCTTTATTTTGAGCCTTTTCCCTACTTTTTTTTTTTTTACATGCCCTTTCTTTTGCCAAAAAAGGTGATAGATTAGTTGTACTACTTTGTGTTCTTGTCCCTAAAGTATTTAAAGTTTTACTGGTCCTTGAGGTCCCCAAGTCTGGGACTTCAAGAACTACTAGATGGGGGATCTGTGTATCTGTTTCATGTTTCTGAATCGGGAGTCAGCAAATTATGGCCTGGGGGCCAAAATAAAGTTTTATTGACACACAGCCACACCCTTGTTGATGTACTGTCTAGGGCTGCTTTCATGCTGCAACAGAGTTGAGCAGTCATGACGGAGACTACATGGCCTGCAAAGCCTGAAATACTTACTAGCTGACCCTTTTCAAGATCTTTGCCGGCCCTTGTTCTAAATTGTACTGTCAGAGGAAAAGGAACCTCAGTTAAAAACTGCTGCTTCCCCATATGATTCTCAGCTGTTAGAAATCAGGCTAGTGGTGGTCCTTGCGGGGCAGTGACTGGAGACTTTGGGAGTACTGATGATCTGTTTCTTTATTTGGGTTCTGGTCATGTGACGAAAATGCGTTTAGCTTATACTTAGAAAGCTTATCTGTACGTTTTGTCAGTAAAAACTTAGAAAAACGTTGCTGCCTCCCACTGGGGCCTAAGCTCGAACTCCATTTTTCCTAGACATCAACGAATGCCAGTCTTCACCTTGTGCCTTCGGGGCAACCTGTGTGGATGAGATCAATGGGTACCGGTGTGTCTGCCCCCCAGGGCACAGTGGTGCTAAATGCCAGGAAGGTAAGTGGGCTGGGCCCAGCTGCCCGTGTGTCCTACGGGCTGAGCAGGCACTGCAGTCACTGTTTTGACTGTTCGTGAGTGGAACTATGCTCAGAGAACACGGAGGGGACATCCACTTGGGACCACAGGGAAGGGGAAACCTGAGGGGGGGGGGGCGGTCCCGTGAAAACAGCGTAGCTGTTGGTTTTAGCCAGCTGTTGCCACAACTATGCTGTGTGACAACCATCCCCGATCTCCGTGCGTACGACAAGTATTGGTGTTGCTCGTGGGCACAAAGGCACAAGCAGAGCGATGGATGCCTCGGCTTGGGTGCCCAGGTCTGTGTGCCACCCCATCCTCCTTGGACCAGCACTGTATCCAGGGCATGTCCTTTCCCTGGCAAACAGTAGGCTCTCAAGGAGCCAAGCTCACCGGGGAGAGACTCCGCTCACATTGCATCCCAACGCACTGCACTGACCAAAGCCGGTCACGTGGCCGGGTGCAAAGGCCACCGGGGAGGGAGGGATGCTTGCCCATCGTAGGAGCAACTGTCTTCATGGGGCAAGGGGCAACAGGTGTAATTACTTCCCGACAGGCAGGGAGTGAAGAATCAGGAGAACTGTCTCCAGAAAAGGCAACTCCTCCCACTCACGAGTCTCCACCTCAGTTTCAGGGAGATCTTGCATCACCGTGGGGAGCGTGATACCTGATGGGGCCAAGTGGGATGATGACTGCAACACCTGCCAGTGCCTGGACGGGAGGATCGCCTGCTCGAAGGTAGGCGTGGCCCCAGCCGCCGGCGTTCTGGTTCTGGAACTGCCAACGAGCGTCTCCTGAGCTCTACTCTGTCTCTGCAGGTGTGGTGTGGCCCCCGCCCTTGCTCGCTGCACAAAGGGCACAGTGAGTGCCCCAGCGGGCAGAGCTGCATCCCCATCCTGGACGCCCAGTGCTTCGTGCGCCCCTGCACTGGTGTGGGTGAGTGCCGGTCCTCCAGCCTCCAGCCCGTGAAGACCAAGTGTGCCTCCGACCCCTACTACCAGGACAACTGTGCCAACATCACGTTCACCTTCAACAAGGAGATGATGTCGCCGGTACGGAACACCTTGCTGGCTTTGGAGAGGTGGGGTGTGTCTGCTTGCCCTAAAGCAGGGGTGTCACGAGCTTGGATCTCCTCCTCCTTAGCCTAGATTCTTGTCTTACACCAGAGCTCAGCTTCTGAATATAGCTTCACTGTCAAGCAAACAGCAGCCTTTCTTCCTTCCACTCTTTTACGTGTGTGTGGATTTAAAAATCTCGTTCTAGGGTCTCACCACAGAGCATATTTGCAGCCAATTGCGGAATTTGAATATTTTGAAGAATGTTTCTGCTGAATATTCAATCTACATAGCTTGCGAGCCTTCCCCTTCTGCAAACAATGAAATACACGTGGCCATTGTGAGTATGAGACCCATGCACGCTTAGTTGTTTGATTGCCAAGTAGCTCAGAAACTTCACTTAGCCAGTGTCCAGATGAGCAGATACATTGAAGGAGAGCTTGACGTACACGTGTGGTCAAATAATTTTGAATGAAGGTGACTGTGGAGTGTCCCTGACCCTCTGGTTTGATGAGTCTTCCTTTTCCAGTCCGCTGAAGACATCCGGGATGATGGAAACCCAATCAAGGAAATCACCGACAAAATTATAGATCTTGTTAGTAAACGTGAAGGGAACAGCTCACTGATCGCCGCCGTTGCGGAAGTGAGAGTTCAGAGGCGTCCTCTGAAGAACAGAACAGGTAGGTGGATGGGGGCAGTGGTCCCTTTCTGTGAGGACTGTCACGTCCGTCTCATCGATAAGACCAATACAGGGCTTCCCTGGTGGCGCAGTGGTTGAGAGTCCGCCTGCCGATGCAGGGGACACGGGTTCGTGCCCCGGTCTGGGAGGATCCCACGTGCCGCGGAGCGGCTGCGCCCGTGAGCCATGGCCGCTGAGCCTGCGCGTCGGAGCCTGTTGCTCCGCAACGGGAGAGGCCCCAACAGTGAGAGGCCCGTGTACCGCAAAAAAAAAATAAAATAAGACCAATACAACCGGAGTCCAGTAAAACCTCCAGGGTGGGGAGTTACTTGACGGTTCCCTACTCAAGGACCCCCCATTTTTAACTGAGAAAACAGAGGCCAGCTGACGTGACCAAGGTCACATGGCAAAGGGCAGAGGCGGCCCTGACTTGTTCCCCTGCCTGCAAGCTGTGCTCCAGCAGGCGGGCGCCCTTCCAGGCACGCATTGTCTCTGGGTCCCGGGAAGAGCATGGCTGTGCCTTGAGCGTGTGTCTGTGCGGAGCCTGTCCTGTGCTCCGGTATCGGGGGACAGCCCGTCCTAAGCACTGAGACACGGGTTTGATAGATGGCTCGATGGCCCCGCAGGATGTCCAGAGTCCCCCGTGGGTGCCCCGAGCATCACCGTTCTAGTGAAGCGACTTGCCGGGCGCAGGACCACTGGGGGCATTTGAGCCGTCCATGCCGGGACCCTCTTGCTGGTGCTTCTGAAAACCGGCTCCTCTAATGAGCTGCCTAAGTAGCCAGACTCCCCGTGACCGGCCCAGATGCTGCTCCGCGCCGAGGCGGGAGCCTCTACGGGCTGCTGCTCGGCCTGGTCTCTTCAGGGATGCTGGGAGGTGACGATGTGTGGTTGGGAAAGGGACTCGTCCCCATGCGCCCTTCTTAGGGACCAAGGACAGGGGAGCCGTGGGCGCAGGGCTCACGGGGGTGCCCCTGCCTTGCAGATTTCCTGGTGCCCCTGCTGAGCTCGGTCCTGACCGTGGCCTGGGTCTGCTGCCTGGTGACTGCCTTCTACTGGTGCGTGCGCAAGCGGCGGAAGCCCGGCAGCCACGCGCGCTCGGCCTCTGAGGAGAGCACCACGAACAACGTGCGGGAGCAGCTGAACCAGATCAAGAACCCCATCGAGAAGCACGGGGCCAACACAGTCCCCATCAAGGACTACGAGAACAAGAACTCCAAAATGTCCAAAATAAGGACACACAACTCGGAGGTGGAAGAGGACGACATGGACAAGCACCAGCAGAAAGCCCGCTTCGCCAGGCAGGCCACGTACACGCTGGTCGACAGAGAGGAGAAGCCCCCCCACGGCACGCCGGCCAAACACCCGAACTGGACAAACAAACAGGACAACAGAGACCTGGAGAGCGCGCAGAGCCTGAACCGCATGGAGTACATCGTATAGCAGACGGCGGGCGGAGTCTGAGGGCGCCCGGGGTTCCAGAAGCTTCTCCAGCTGTCCTGTCGTGTTCCGGTCCCAGGCTGTCCTTGACGTAGAACCCCTGTGTTAATTTAAGTTCTGACAAGCTGGCTTACACTGGCAATGGTAGTTTCTGTGGTTGGCTGGGCAGCACTGCAGCGCACAGCTATGCAAACACCAGGCCCCGGGGCCCCGCCCCTGTCGGATCAGGCTCCCAGGAGAACACCCGGCCCCCCGAGGTCTCCAGCCTCCACTTCTGCCAGATGTCCCGATGGTGATGCAGTCTTAGGATCATAGTTTTTATTTATATTTATTGACTCTTGAGTTGTTTTTGTATATTGGTTTTATGATGACGTCCAAGTAGTTCTGTATTTGAAAAGTGCCTTTGCAGCTCAGAACCACAGCAACTATCACAAATGAGTTTATTATTTATTTTTTTTATTGTATTTTGTTGTTGTTGTTGGGGGAGGGGGACTTTGATGTCAGCAGTTGCTGGTAAAATGAAGAATTTAAAGAGGAAAAATGTGTCAAAAGTAGAATTTTGTATAGTTCTGTAAATAATTCTTTTTTATTAATCACTGTGTATATTTGATTTATTAACTTAATAATCAAGAGCCTTAAGACATCATTCCTTTTTATTTATATGTACGTGTTTAGAATTGAAGGTTTTTGATAGCGTTGTAAGCGTATGGCTTTATTTTTTTGACCTTATTTTCTTATTACGTGTTGCCTATAAGCCAAAATTAAGGTGTTTGAAAATAGTTTATTTTAAGACAATAGGATGGCCTTCTGTGCCTGGAATACTGGTGGAGTTGGTTTTTTTTTTTTTTTTTCGTACGACGTCAGATGTTTAAAACCCCGACTGAGGCAGTTTGAGAGTTAGTCTAGAACAAGTGTTTTTTTTTTTGTTTTTTTTGTTTTGCTTTAGACTTGAAAGAGACAGGCAGGTGATCTGCTACCGAGCAGTTTAAGGGAACAAGCTGAGCTATGACTAAACGTAGCCAAAACGTGAGTGGTTGAAGATCATTAAAGATATCAAATTAATTGTGTGAAGTTGGAAGCACACCAATCTTATCTTGTAAATTCTGATTTCTTTTCACCATTCGTAATGTAAGACTGAACCACTTGTAGATTTGATTTTGTGTTGTTATCTACTGCATTTAGGGAGTATTCTCATAAGCTAGTTGAATACTTGAACCGTAAAATGTCCAGAAAGGTCACTGTTTAGATTTGCCAGAGTCCACTGCCTGCCTTAAGTGAGGAAATCAAAATGCTATGACGAAATTTAAGATCAAAAAGACTTATTAAAAACTGACTTCGTCGGTTCACCGTTAAGACCGTGAAGATCCTTTGTATTGCCCTCTTAGTGTTATACGAACATAAACATACATCTTTGATGTGTTGTTCCTGGCAATAAATTTTGAAAAGTCATATTTATTAAATTTTTTTGTACGAAAACATGGACCAGTGTGGCCTCTCCTGAGCTTACGTAGTTCTGCCTGGCTCTGCCTTGTGCCTTTGCCAGCGCCCTGGGTCTGTCCTGGTGACTGGGGTGTGAGAAGTAGGCTGTGCTTGACAGGGGCCCCCATCAAGAACGGAAAGCCTTTTCAGCCATAACATTCTCGAAACCCCGAGGGGCTGCTGTGAAGCTGGAGCTGTGAGCCCCGTCTTGGGGGCCTAGATGCCCTTGTTATTCGACAGCAAGTGTGAATACTGCTTGAATAAACACCACTGGATTAATGGCCTGCAGTGTGGACTGAATTGTTTTGAGCACTTGCGGGGGGGGGGGGGGGGGGACGCCCACCGCAGTAAAAGGGTTTTAAATAGCTTGGAATTGGTGCTGGGGGATTAGGAGGGAGACTGGATGCTTTCTCTTTTATTTTCCCCTGGCTGTTTGGATGAATGTGGATGTCCTGCGGTCACTGCAGACCACACCCTTGTGGCTTTTGTGCACCTTGTGCCTCTGGGCTGGTCTCCGCAGGAGGTGGTGGTTACAAGCTTCTGGGGTGAGGGCCCTTCTGCCCCTCACCACCTTGCTCCTAGGGAGTGCACGAGTGGCTGGCCTCCCGTGCACCCTTGGGGTGACAGAGCCGGGCTGCTCCTACCTGTAAAGGGCAGGTGAGCTGTGGTTGTTGCTTGTGGCTGCTGGGGCCAGAGGCCAACAAGCCTGCCCCACATGGCAGGGCGGGGTAGAGTGGGGGAAGCTTTGCCTCTGGCATCTCGGCACCGAGGGATGAACCACCAGTGACAGGCATGTGGACAGCTTCCAGCAGCTTTGAGGAGTTGCCAGGAGTTCCCTCCTCTGGTTAGGAAGCTATAGCTTACCCTCCTCGGAGCTGTGACACCCAGGCTGTCACCCCCCTCCAGTCTTCATAGTATAACTCCAGCTGGAGTGACAAACTGAGCAGAGGAAAAGCTACGGGGATGTTTATCTTTCTTCATTCTTGGGAAGCTTCTCTTTCTACCAGGCTAGGAGGTGTGTCCCGATGGGCATCTTGGTTAAGAATGGATGGCGGGTTGAAGTGTCCCTGGTTCCTTGTGCACGAGTGGAGGCCATCAGGGGAATCAGTCCGGGACAGAGTTTTGGCTTGGGGAGGGAGCGCGAAGGACCTGGACCGTGACGGGTCTGGGTTTCCACGATGTCTCCCTGTCCTGGAACGGGCCCATATCACTGCTCTGCGGGGCTCAGGTCAGAGGGAGGGAGCAGTGCTTTCCCGGTACAGACCCGACGAGCAGGACAGTCTGAGTTCAAATGCTACCTTGCCCCGGTGGTTTGTAAACTTGGATTCTGCAGGACCCAGAATTCCCTGGGTAGTTGCCAAAGGCTTGTGTGCCAAGAAAAAAGTTTAATGAGCCTCTGCAATTCTTTATTCCAGGAGGGAAGTGATCTTGTGATTGTTACTTTAAGGAGACTTCTATGCAGGACAGGCTGGGTAGTGGAAAGGATGAGATGGTCTCATCTGGACAGGGCTCAAAGCCATGACCTTGGTCGTTAAGGGAGGTGGTCCCCTTTCTCCAGGCCCTGGTTATCCTGGGGGCAGGAATGTGCAAAAGAAGGGACTTAGAACCTTCCCTATCCCCTGGGAATGTTCTGTGCCCTCTGTAAGCAGGCCCTGGAAAAGGAAGAATTTTCCGTCCAGAAACATGGCTAACTAGAACTCCAGCATTAGAGCACATATATACCATGAAACTCCGGGAAAGCATCAGCTCAAAGTTGCGTGCTTTAGGATGGGACACTGTCCTGGGATTCTAGACTTATGTAATGCAGAGTTAGAAAAAGGGGGGTATATCTTGACTAAAAGCCCAGTGAGACTGGGTGATGAGCAGAAGCGGAACTTGTAAGCTGGGGCGGGGGTTACTCTTAAATACAGAGTCCCAGGCCTGGCCTATGATTCATAAGTGGGGCCTGGGAACCTGTATTTTCAACAAGCTGTCCCCTCCTCCCCCAATCCTCCCTGGTTTAGGTACAGCAAACGTTGAGAACAGCTTCACTAAAGTACTAAAGTACAAGCTCTTCCATTAATTACAAGGTTTTTCCTCCTTGTTAAACTGAATTAAGTATTCTGGAAGCCGGTTTGTTGCTCAATTGCCACCTGACATCATTTTTAAACAAATTAACGACACCTCCCCTTGAACAAGTTGTGGTGTAAGAGCTTCATTTTATTGGCTGATCTGAGGGGGTCAGTGAGTCAAAGTTAACTTATTTGGTAATATTTCTTAGGTAGCGAAGAGCCCAAGGAACCAGATTGTGGGTTTCCCACATTTCTGAACGGCATACACCTGTCGACCCCAAAGTGAGCAAGTGTGCGGCTAAAAACCAGTTAGTTACCTTTAAAGAAAAAAAAAAAATGTCCCACCGGCCTGCAGAGGTTTGCGACTTAGGCCGAGCAAAGTTCCAGCAAAGTTTCCGCTTTGACGGCGGCTTTCTTTCTTGCCTCTACTGGGAATGAGAAACAGGAGTTCAGAGGTTCCCGGGCTGGGAAGACACACAAGTACTGGGTTATGGGAAGTCTCCTCCTGCTAATGTGTATTTATACTTTGTAAACTCTGATTCATCTGAGCATTGAAACAGAAATCTGCTTCCTGAGGTTCTGTTTTTAAATAGATAGTTTGCAAAAACAACAATTATTCTTCTTAACATTTTTTTTTTCCATCCCACAAGCAGCTAAACATGCCAGCTCGGGCTATGTCAGGCTCCAACTATGCCAACAGACAGCTTGGTCATCAGAGGTAGAAGGGTGCCCCAAGGCCGTTCTGTGGGGTTCTGGCCCCAGAAGTCTTAAAAACAAAGTTTAGAAACCATTAGGGCAATTGTGTTGTGTCACTTTAAGTCCATGAGATATTCCTGGGTCTATTAAGAATAACGAATTTCCCTTTGTGAACAACTGCCTTCTGATGGTGGTTAAAAGTAAGGGCAAGCGGGGGTGATGCTCGCAGGGCTGTGGGTACCGCTGCCTGGCACAGACGGGCCTGCACACCTGCATGGCACCCTCTGAGATCGTGTCACGAGGGTGCGGCTCCCTGGCTTTGAATCCTATGAATTCTACCTGTGTCACTTGCTCCCACATGCCGGGCACAGCCTCCTGGCTTACAGTGTGTTTCTTTCAAGTCCCAGGCAGCTTTTATAAGTCTTAAATTCTGTATCATTATGTACGGGCCCCGTATTAACCTGTGATATGAAAGTTGGGGAAATTAACTTGGAGAGTAAAGGCTCTTAAACCCAATGAGAACCTTGAATGGAGGCCTCACCCGCCGCCCCGCCCCGTCCCCTGCAACTGTCCACATCAGGGCACCCAAGGGTTGAATTACTCCGAGAGCAAAAGCAGATGCCAGCAACATGAAAGTAACAGCTTTGTTTCAAAGAGAAGCTCTCCTGGCAGGGACAGTGGGGCTCCTCCACGATCCCCAGGGGAACACAAGTTAGCAGCTGGCTTCCTAATGACTACTCAGCACCCAGACGGGTTGGCCCCCGGCTCTGTTTTGCACCTGAAGAGTGAAAAGCTGCTTTACTTCATCTTTTCTGAGAAATGTGCAGTTGAGAAGCCTTCATTGGAGACTCGCCCGGGTATTAATGCAATCGGTGACCTTACCAGCGAAAGGATCTACCCCTCCTTACTTTCCCAGAAGGGGAAGCTGAGGCCTAGAGAGGATCAGGGACCTGTCCCAGGCCACACAGAGTTAGCGACAGCCAAGACTGGAACCTGGGGCTCCTGCTAGCTGGGTTGCTGCGTTTTCTGCGTCTTCCGGGGATTTGCCAGGTTTATGTCCAGATCCTGCCCTTGATGTGATTTTCAAAGGTAAAGAATTGGGAGATCAGCAATTAACAAAAAGGGGGGCCGCAGGAAGCTGCTGTAAAGACAGTGGCATTGATCTGAGCTGTGCCTCCTCTGGGCTTTGCCTAGAAAGGGACATCTTTATAAATCTGTGAGCAACAGATATTTTCCTAATCAAAGGCAGATGAAGGTGCATCCCTTTGGAGGTGATTTCCTTGTTCTTGGGCAGCTTCACATGTCCTTTCTAGTTTCTGCTTCATAGAATTAGAAGATGAATCGCAGGAAAAGAGGCTCAGAAAGGAAAGCAAGTGACAGACCCCTAGGTCCTACTCCTCCCTGCGCTGCACACACGTGCACGCCCTTCCACAGGGGTTTTCAGGATGATCACGACACTCTCCGTGTCTGAGGCAGTTGGGAGGGTGCCGGCCAGTGTCAGGTGATTTGCAATTACAACAGGCCTCCTCTCACACCCCCTAACCACGCTTGCCTCCTTGGCAGGCTACGTCCAGGTTATGGAGCAAAAAGCCCTTGAGCAGCTAAAAAGATGAAAAGCCAAGGCAGTTGAACGTGATGCCACGCCACGACAGGGTGCAGCCACGCCATGACGGGATGCAACGGGGCTGGCACAGACGCACCTGGGAGTTCCTGGAACCGCCCGTGGGCCACTCTGCCTCTTCCACCAACACCTGTGCTCTCCCCACCCGCTGAGGAGGGATGGGAGTGGGTCCCACATCTCTAACCTGTTTGTCATGTTGGGGAGGCCAGAATTAGGCGTAGTATGCTAAAGTTTCCTATGCGCTGAGGCACCAGCGCCGACCAATTTGGGAAAACTCCATCCTGGGGACAGAAATGTCAACCCTCCAAGTTCAGGACACGGACAATCAGATACCCTCACAGGGCTCTCTGGCTTGGCAGGGATGGTTTTGGGAAGGGTTTTTGAAAGAATCCAAGGCACAAAACAGAAAGGAAGAGCACAAATGTGAAACAGCTACAGTTTTGCACAAAACTGAGGGCATGGTGGCTGAGATGTGAAGGAAAGGGAGTGGGAGGGGCGAGTCAGGCCTCCCCACCCCCTCTGCTCTCCCAGCACCCAAGGCCGGTATCTCTGCATTTGCTTCCTGTGCGTTCTCGGTCCAACACTCAACAAAAGAGGCCCCGAACAGAATGTAAATTGATGCAGCCACTATGGAAAACAGTCTGGAGTTTCCTTAAAAAACTAAAAATAGAGCTAACCATATGATCCAGCAACCTTACTCCTGGGCGTACATCTGGAAAAGATGAAAGCTCTAATTTGAAAAGATACATGCACCCAAATGTTCATAGCAGCGCTATTCACGACACCCAAGACATGGAAGCAACCTAAGTGTCCAACAACAGATGAATGGATAAAGCAGATGTGGTGTATATATATGCAATGGAATATTACTCAGCCACAAAAAAGAATGAAATATTGTCATTTGCAGCAACACGGATGGACCTAGAGATTATCATACTAAGTGAAGTAAGTCAGACAGAGAAAGACAAATACCATATGATATCACTTATATGTGGAGTATAAAAAAATGATACAAATGAACTTATTTATAAAACAGAAACAGACTCACAGACATAGAAAAGAAACTTATGGTTACTAAAGGTGAAAAGGAAGAGGGAGGGATAAATTAGGAGTATACGATTAAAAGAAACATACCACTATATATAAAATAGATAAACAACAAGGATTTACCATATAGCACAGGGAAGCATATTCAATATCTTGTAATAACCTATAATGGAAAACCATCTGAAGTTGTACACCTGAAACTAACACAATATTATAAGTCACCTATAGCTCAATTTAAATAGATAGGCCCAAACATCTCCTCCTGGGTGCTCTGCCTCCAACTGGGCCTGTCACTTTCACCTTCTCGGGCACAGGGCCAGGCTGAGCACTGAGCCGTCAGGGGCCTGCACTCTGAAGCCGCACTTCCTTGATTCCCTTGCAGCTATTCCATCCCAACTCCTGGCGTTAGTATTTTTTGCCTGGGCGGTGTTAGGCGCACACTAGAGCGGCCCAACAGCAATTTCTGGGCTTTGGGTTTGGACAGGCCTGGATTCTAGGCTCTGCCACTTTTACCAACTCGGGGAAACTTTCCAATATTCCCTGTGCCTCAGTTTCCCCATCTGTGATATGGTGATAAGAAATGTGTGCCACTGTTAGTATTCATGAAAAAGGGCCGCAGGAAGAAAGAACGCTGCTCTCAGTATTTCTCTTAGCATCCCGTGAGACCAGAGAGTCCATTAAAAGATGAAGGAATCCAGCTAGATTTCAGTGACATCCTCCGCTCTTACCATTGAACTGGGCCCCTGTCAGAGAAGAGCCAAGGGCTGCTGGATCTGGTGGTAGATGGCTCCCAAAGACTCCTGGTTCCTGGTTCTTTGACCAAACCCTAATCTAAGTCCTACTGTGAAGGGATTTTTCAGACCTAATTAAAGTCCCAAAATCAGTTAGCCTTAAAATATGGAGATTATCCCAGTGGGGCTGACCTAATCACAGGAGCTTTAAAAGCAGGGAGTTTTCTCAGGCTGGTCACAGAAGGAGAAGTCAGAGAGATTCAAAATATGAAAGAGATTCAGCACAAGGGCTTTCTCCATTACTGAGATGGAGGGGTAGGCATGTGGCAAGGTCCTGAGAACAGCCAGGAGATGCTGAGCAAAACCCTCCCAGCTAACCACCAGCAGGACCCCAGGGCTCTTAGTCTCACAGCTGCCAACAACCCAAAGGAGCCTGGAAGTGGGCCTTTCACTAGTCGAGCCTCCAGATGAGGACACAGCCCAGCTGACACCTTGATTCCAGCCTTTTGAGACCCAAAGCGGAGGACCCAGCTAAAAGTTGTCAGGAACCGAGATGATAATACCTATGTGTTGTTTGAAGCTGCTAGTTTGTGGTAATTTGTTACGCAGCAATAGCAAACCAATGCAGGCCTCTTGTAAAGGGGGTGGCACCAGGCTGTGTCTGGTGTGGGTGCTATACCATATTTGGTTCTGACTATATAAATCGTGGACTATTTCCTGGATCAATTCAGTGTCTGCTACCAGTGTTGCAGATAGAAAAGCTCATTTAAGACAAGAATGAACTACAGGATCACAAAAAATCTTAGTGCCCAATTAAATTCTACAACAGTGTGTGGTCTGAGAACGTAGATGACTCGCTATAGCCTCTAAATAATACTAATAGAATACAGTTCTTCCATATCCATCCTCTTCACTGTTTCAAAAAATTAAGGCCAAACAAGGTAAGCTCAGGTGCCTGGCCTTGGAGGACTCCAGGACACACAGTCTTGGGCCAGTTTTCTCTCCTCATGAAACGTGATAATGTTTGACGCCTGTTTTCTTGCTGATGCTTTCAGTGGACTGGACGTCTCAGAATCACTTTGTAATGCCTTTCCCTATAGGGATATTCCTACCCTGGCTGTCCTCACTGAGCTGTGACCATCTCCTATGCACTGAAAGGGGCTAAATGTTGAGCCCAACTTACTCTCCCACCATCTCCTCTCTCCTAAGTTTGTGCTCTTATGGTGGGTGCTGGCCTGGGTGGGCATGCAAAGCCAGTGGCAGAAAGTGAAGATTCTCTCAAGTATGGTGCGCTTGTCTAAAATATTACTAGGACCTAGAATTAGACCTTACGAACACGAGGAACAGCAGCCACAGTTGTTTCTACAACCAGGACCCAGAACATGCGATTTGATAAAGTGGTACCGAGAAACACTGTCTTCAAGAGAAAGGAAGGCCAATTTGATGTAGAAAATTCACAGACGGACCGAGACTCTGCTTGTCTTTGAGCCTGTACAGAGATGTCAGGTGAGATCCAGAAGGTTCTTCCAGCTGGAGGTTCTTATTAGCATCAAAACAAGAACTCCAACAGCACACCCCCTGCAGTTCTGACACAGAGAGCACTTCCTCCCACTGGAGAGCTACCTGAGGATGCTTTTCTAGCTGCCCCGGGCTCTGCCCAGGTAGGCTCCACCCTGCTCTACAGGTCACTGAGCTGAGCAGAAAGCGCTGGGGAAAGGCTCACAGGCAAGCATTTTAAGGAGAATATATTATACAAAGCAAAGCAGGGTTGCTGTTTCACAAGCCCCCATTCACGCTGACATCATTTCGGGAAGGCCTTCCAGGCCCCTCCCACTGGAACATATCCCAAACGCACAGCCCGCATGTCACGTCAGGGCTGGAGGTCACCCTAATTTACCATCCCCCCTCCTCCCACTGACAACAGGAACGCATGAGCTGGTCTTAGTCCTCCCAGGCACCCACAGTGGGTTTGGGAAAGAGCCCTCCACATTCTTCTCACCAGCTGAGCATGTGAAGGAGGAACTGAAAAGGCCTTAGGAGCCACTGGGCCCAGAAAAACCCCCAGCCAATCTGTCACCTGCCTCCTCTGGAGAAGGGTCTGCCTGTCCATCCCGCAAATCCAGGGGCAGGTGGAGAGAGGGATGTGAGGCAGTGGGGGAAGTGAGAGCTGAGGCTGTGTCCATGAGTGTGTGTGTGTCCATGAGTGTGTGTCCACCAGTGTGTGTGTCTGTGTGCCCACAAGTGTGTGCATCGATGTGTCCATGTCCGTATGTCTATGAGGGCGTGTCCACAAGTGTGTCTGTGTGTGTCCATGAGCGTGTGCGTCGATGTGTGTGTGTGTCTAAGCGCAGAGACAGGGCTGGTAACAGAAGAACAGGCAAGAGGGCGTGGGAGACTGGGCCCTTATTTATAAAAGCTCTCCTGCCCTGAAGCAAGTCAAACTCCCTGCTGAGGAGCTGCTTTTCTTCCTCCCTTTTGAGTCTTCTTGCTGAACTGACCTCTCCCCCCGCAGAGGTCAGGGCTCTGCTCACCCTGGGCACCTCGCCTTCTGGTGCTGGATTGCCTTGGAAGCCCACAGAGGAGAGAATTCTTCAGCTCTAATTTCTGAGAGAAAAAAACCATAGTAAATCTCGTGAAGAAGCTGTGTTTTTTTTTTTTTAAAGAAATATATGCACGTTATGATCTTTGGGGAACTGTGGAAAAAACAGAAAGCAAACATGAAAACTGTACATCACCGGAGTCTCCTCCCACAGCCTGCTTCACCACCTAAAATAAATCAGGGTGGGTAATGAATGAGGTTTTAAGAAATATAACTGAACTTAAAATACAAGGTCAGCATCTCATCCTAGGTAATCCTTTAGAGGATGAGAAATTCTCCTGATTTTCCCACAGGGTTATTTCACATGCGCTTTTTTGAGCCAAACTATTTTAAAAGCGTTCTTTCTTCCACTACCCTGCCAAATGTGAACTTGAGATTCACATGCACTTTTTGAGAGCTTATTAACGATATTAATGATCACGGATCAAAGGCAAACCCCAGACAATTATTTAGGTGCTTTAAAAACTCATCTTCTGTACGAGGGTAACAATTTCTCAGTGCTGGCAAAGATGAAGGTAGCCTCACGTGTCGGGTCTAAAGCAGCAGAAGTAACGTAGGGGGCCTTCGGGAGAAAAGAGAACACGTCTCTTGTCGGATTAAAACTTATGCCTATTGATACCTTGTCGCCTAAGCCCTTCCCATTTGTTTGAAAGTAGGCCCATTTCTCATCTGCAGAAAGCCTCTCTTCTAAAGGATACTCAGCTCTTCGCAGACCCTGCCTCTTTTAACATCCAGTTAAACACACTCAAACCTCCACCCCCCACTTTTACTTATTTTTTGGCCACGACTCACGGCTTGCGGGATCTTAGTTCCCCAACCAGGGGTCCAACCCGTGCCCCCTGCAGTGGAAGCGCGGAGTCTTAACCACTGAATGGCCAGGGAAGTCCCTACCCTCTGCTTTTAAACAATAGTTCTTAACTGTGGCATCTCATGAGAACTGAAGGAGCTTTTAAAACTGCCAATGCCTAGGCCAATAGAAGCTACCCAGGTAATTCCAATTGCAGTGTCAAGAACCCACTTTTAAACGGATGGTGAAATTAATACACGGAGTGGTATGCTTACCTCGGGGCTCTGTGGAGCCAAGTGTGGTACTTAAACTATCAGAGATTATTTGACAGATGAAGAAACTGAGGCCCGGGAGGTTAAGTGACTTGTCCCCAAATACATGAACCAATTGGTGGTAAAACAGCAGGGCTGTCAGTAGCCCCAGGCAGGCCAGGGCAGCTTTCCTGGGCCGGCCACATGGCACCCATGACCAAAACGGCCAGAAGAAACGGGCTTTGCTTTGTCGAGTGCAGCAGTTCTCAGCATTTCACGTACAGCTATTCAGATGTATTATTCCAAGCTGATATTGAAATGCTTCTGAAAAATTATGTACAGGATCTGAGGGGAAATATATTTACAAGCAACCAGAGAGGCCTGGGATCCTGTCATAAAAGGCAGTGCAGAGAAAGAGTCAGCCCAGGGCTTCATTCGGTGCTGAACTAGGAGTAAATTCACTTCGAAAATGGAAATGAATCCACTTGGGAAATGTCAGGATTCTCTGGAAAGGAGTCAAGGTCACATCCTTTAACCCCTCACGAGAGGAGTCTATCTTGACTCACACTGGGAGCAGAAGTGGTAACATAGCTGCAGTGTAGAGGCCGCCCCAAGTCTTACGGGACAATTTAATCACAACATCCCACACAGGGTGTTCCAGACCTAAATCTTTAGGGCCAATGGTTCAAATGAAGAGCCCCTTTGATTATTTTAACACAGTCTTCAAAATTTCAGAATTGCTTCAAGGCGGAAAAAGTCTCCAACCAATAGAACATAATGTTATAGATAGCATGTTCAGAAAAGGGCATTTTGAATGTATATTCCTTGGGGTTAATTCACTTGCTTTAAAGAAAAGTGACATATACTAATTTACTTTTTTAAAACAATTTTACGTTTTATTCATAAAACAGGCTCATTTACACTACATACTAGTTTCATCCCCTAGGCGTGCACAACTATTTGAACTATTTTAGCAGTTTAAACAAAACAAATGAGAGGATAAGGCTAACGGGAGAAGGGAGCTCTTCTGGTGATGCCTGCAGTGCTTGGCTTTCTACCTTGACTGAAGAAAGTTTATTCTGGAGATCTGTCAAATCCATACCTTTAGTTGCCTGGTCAGGTGCTTGGGGACCAAATGTATGGTTTCACTGATTTTTGTTTAATTAACAAGATTTTTGATAAGTAACTGTAACAGCAATCATCAGGTAACATCATGCTGCATAATACAACTTATGGGATTCAATCCAACGCCGGTACTGAGCAGTTCTCGACAATTAAAGGCAATAATTTCATCCACTCAAGTTCCCTCTGTTAAGCTACACGTTGACATGTATTTGTTCCTTGTCTTGTTAAGTAAACACAGAAACCAAATTAGAGGGAGTTCTGCAGATTTCTGAGAATTTAATTACATCATAAATTGTAACACCAATGATATACATGGTTAGACTTCTGCCCTGAGTGATTTTCTGAATTAACTTCATTTTACAATGCCTAATTTATTTTGTACCAAGGAAGACTTTAAACTGTTTAACAGAAATCAGCTTAACTTTGATTTCTTACTTGTTGCAACACGTTTCAATTCATTTGTGTTTCAATAACAACGTTTGAACTCTCTTGTCTTGACAAACCAAGCATGGAAATTTCCTCATAAAAGAAGAAATTGAAAGGATTTCCATACTCAAGACATAGCACAGCACACTGAAAAGAGAGGTTCTGGCTCTTAGGAAAGCCAAAGGAAGGCCACTCAGCAGAATTCTGTGGAGATATTACAGTGGGTCCTGCCAAGAAGGAATTCAAGGAAACTGGGAACGGCGACACCGTGATCCCAGGCCACTCTCTTGGGTACAGAGGTTTCCTTCCCTTACGTGCTCTGCTCTCTCTGAGCTCTTTCTGAAATCAAAAGCCACTGACAGGCACAACAATTCATGCTAAAGTCCAAACATGACACTGAGAGCAAACAAATTAACTGTGATCCCAGTGTTGTCCCCAAGATATACCCTGAGATACTCATTCAGAAAGAAGCTATAGTCTCCAAAAATCAAAATACAGAGAGTTTTCGTGACTCTTGCTTTTTATAAAATGAAATACATTTTTCCTATTTTTTTCATTTAAAATAAGTGAGCACAAAAGCTGCAGCATTTACTCCTCTCTCCCCAAACATTTGCTCCTTTGCATTTAGCAATTTATATGCATATCTGGATGACAGTTAACCTCCAGAGGCAAAGAAAAGAAAAATGTGTAAGAAAAGTCACACTGACTGTTCTCAGACATTTGCGAACATTAAAAAAAAAAACAAAAAACACCACCAATCTATTAAAAAGTCATTTGAAAGCACTTGGAGGTGACGTAGAAGCCATGACATCGAGAAAGTTAGGGAGTTCAAAGTTATAACATTAATCAAATTGGATCCATAGCATCAGACTTGGATTCCAAGCATTAGACTTACAGGAACTTGACTATACATTTAATTTGCTTTATGAAGTAAGTGGTTGAAGAACTTATTCTTTTTAACTAAGAATACTGACAGGGTCTCAGATTTTCAGATGCTGGAAATTATTAAGATTATTAAGAATATCAAAACACACCCACTTCTGGCAGTAGAGAACCAACTCTTCATTTCCCACCTAATAAGCAACAAAAAAAACCTGGCAGCCCTTTTCCACTCCGTACTTCCAAATATCCAAAGAATCAAAGAACCACTCAAGTAACAAGAGATCCAGGGGTGTTTCAGACATGTGGAAGGAAAATGCTTAAAGGTAAAATTCCTCAAACACATGCCCTATTGCGGAAGCAGAGAGCTCTTCCCTCTGTTAATCCTGATAAAAATCCCACGTACATGATGGCTGTGAGAAAGACCCTATCTATCTACAGCCAAGGGTGCTATTTTCCCTCTAGATCACAGTCACTGTTATTTCCACAAATACACCAAACTCTAAAACAAGTCTTTTCTTGAAGGACAATCACTAAGCGTGTAAGTATTGGCTTTAACCACCAGGCCTAGGTTAACTAATGAAATAAAAACTCGATAAAAACTTTCTCTGGTGCCTCCAGTTCAAATATCTCCTAGTTCTGGGGTAGGCAGCAGCTACTGGAATGGCTCTTTTTAATTCCAGACTCTTCCAGGGAGCTCACTGTTTCTTGGCCTATTCCCTGGGTTATTATTTGTGCCCTCTCTGCTTAAACTGTTCCAATAATTGTTTAAGAAGATTCAGTGACACACTGTGGTCCTGTCTTTAGTGAAGAGCACACCGAGAATATGCATCGCTCTGAGAGAGGGGCCCAGGATGGGCCATGTTCTACCACCTTCTCAGGAGGTTTCCACCCTGTGTAGTCTGCCCCTACTGGAGGAGCAGAGTCTGCTCCACTGTGGTTGGTATTCTGTTGGGCTCCCTTTCCTATAGAATCCTATGACTGGAATCACCTGGGGCAGGAAAAAAGCTAAGTGGGAAGAGGAAGGGGTATCAGTGGACGGGGCCATGTTCCTGGTGGGGGTGGTGAGGCTGGGACCACAGGAAGGGAACAGGCTACCAGAAGAGTCTGGAACATCAAAGGGCTAGCACCTGTATCCACGGCCAGGTATGGCAAGCAAGACTTAGCTTCATGACACAAAATGATGCCATGAAATATGGTTGCCTCTTAATGAGCCTTGCCCTGCAATCTAAGAGGGGAAAGGAGAGTGGGGGAGGACACAATGAGCTGGGAGAAACCACTAATTAATCTTAAGCATGAACTTACACTGCGTCTACTTCCATATTCTTTTATATTGTTGGGCTTTTTCTGGGTTATTTTTTGCTAACTCCTACACTTTGGGGAACATACTTGATTTTCCTTGTTACTAGGGAGGTACTACTTCAAAGGACCACCCAATGTTGAGCAGGAAAAAAGATACATTTGATGGGTGGCCTCTGCATATGGTTTCTTCCTTATTTTAGAATGAAACTGGGTTAAGAAAATCTACTGTAGGTGTCCATCCAAAATAAGTCATTGCTATGATTCACTATGTGACATTTCAGCAAGTCCACTGGAGACAACAGTGGGTGATACTGCAGATGGAAGGCTCCTGGTTTGAAATTTAAAGTGCCTGTGAAGCCTTCCAAGTGGAAAACCGCAAACTCTGGCCGCTGAGTTCCACTTGGGTTCTTGTCTGTCCTGAACTTAAACCAGAACCTTAGAGGTGGCGGCAAGGGCAGGGACATGCCTGAGCTACAAGCAAGAACAAGCTTCTCCCACATCTTCCCCTAATGTTGGGCTGAATTATATGTAAATGTCCTGCAACTCTTAGGATAAAGTCACAGCTCCCTGGGCTCTGTGGCCGCCCTGCTTAAGAACCTGGGAACAAAGTGACTCATACGCTGAACCCAGGTGCTTTACAGGTTGGAGGGGGCATGACGGGTGCCTGTCCACACGTGGGCCCCTGCCGATGCGCTGGAGGCCAGAATTGCCAGGCTGCAGGGAATCAACACTAGGGAGACTCCAATTAGCCCGGTGGTTCTCGAACGTGGGCAGGTTTCAGAATCCCCCCGAGTTTCTCATTCTGTAGGTCTGGGTGGGACCCAGGCTATGCATTTCTTCCACAGATTCAGACCATGATGCTGGTGCCACAGGCAGACAGTGTGAACCGCTAGCCTGTTCCTCCAGTGCTGGCCGCCCTCCTCAGGCTGAAGGGCAGGAGAACTGACCAGCAGCATCGTGGCCCGTCGTGTGGTCCGTACATGGATGTGACAAGGAAGCAAAAGATTGGTTTCTTCATGCGGTTCCTTCATGGACACTGTCACTGCCAACAAAGCGAGTGGCTAGTTATCATTAAAGTAAGTTTCTGAAGACAGTTATAAAGTGTGAATGAGAAAGTAGCAATGCTGTCAGAACAAGCACGTAGGCTCCTGGAGGCCGCTGCTTTGAAAGCTGACCCCAACGCAGGTATATATTTTGTATTTGAAACAATCATTCGAATTCCTTTAAAATCACGGCATTGAGACACACTGCTCGTTTGTCACAGGCTTGGCCACTACATCCTCAACTATGAGTTTGCAATCTTCTTCTGTAAATTAGTGGCCTCTTTCGTACTTCTTTCTTTTCTTGCTTGGGCTGCCCTGAGTCGTAGCTAATCTTTCAGTGTTTGTGGCTGAGCCAGTTTGCCGTGCCTGCCCTGGCTTATTTTTCATAAGATGTCTGGAGGAGAGATTTTACAAAGCACGCAACTCTTCATTAGACGTGGTTTCTGCCAAATCTCGTTTCAAAAGTAACCCCGGATCTGACAGCTCTGAAGTTGGCAAAACCTTGACAGCTTTGCTTTTTTTCCACTATTATTTCCCTCGGGACTAATCGATCACTTCCAAGAGAAGCTCTCTTGCGGTGGTCGGCGTCTTCCACAGAGCTGCGGTTCCTGCGTTTCTGTTGTGCTCTGGCCCCTCGTGGACTTTGTTTTGGACCCGGGGATGCTGACTCACAGCTACAGACAGGGCTCCCGCGAAGAAGCCCCGTCTCTAACCGCGTCCCAGGATGAGGCTTCTGCTGGCTGCTGGTGCCTTCTGGCGGGGGCTGATGAACTTTCTCCAGCTTTGGAACAGGAAGCCCCCGGTGGCTCTCAGCTGCCTTTATGTAAGCCTTCGCCTGTCCCGTGGATGGGGGACCGGATGGGGCCTGGCTGTCCCCCCTCTTCCATGCTACCTCCGCAATCACTGAGTCACTGGATGTTCCCACACTGTTCCTGCTGCTCCGCGATTTGCTCACGATGCTCCTTTTTGTTTCAGTTCTGTTCACACTAAAACAAAGAAAGATTTTTTTGTTTTGTAAAGCTGTAATGGCCAGGTTTCCTCCAGGTCCCCCTTGTCACACTTCTTACACTTGAAGCAGGACGCATGTACTACTCTCCCTTCTCCTCACCTCTAGGCCAATCTAGGAAAATCCCCAAGTGTATATTTACATGCAGACCAGATCAAGCAAGAGCCATCACATTTTCCAGTACACGAGGACACACTTTATTTATCGATCACTGGGTTATCAATGGAGTTATGATGGAGTTTATATCTTAACTAAGGCTGAGAGGCATTCATTTCAGATGTTAAAGATCAATATTGCCTACATTTAATACATTGATTTTTTTCCCAGAAGTAAATGCTCAAATACATCCAAAGCACAGGCTCTGTGTGTGTGTGTGTGTGTGTGTGTGTGTATAAGAACATGCTTGTACATACACAAACCCCCTTTCTACAACACACATGCAACTGATGATGTAAACTGCACTCTAAGTGAGTGTGAAGTTCACTGGAGGAGCAGGACAGAAGCTGCCCAGGGAGAATGCAGAGACTGGAGCCTTGTGAAGGCAAGGAGCTTCTTAAACCGCCAAACCCGAAATACTGAGGCTACAATATTTCTTTAGCCTAAGCTTTAGTCTGGGAACCAATACGTATGTCTGTGTTCTTACTGTTGCTTTGAGGGGCCCGAGGATTATCACAGTGACACGAGGGTCAGAACAGGCACCTTAGGAAAGGAGTGTATTTTTTCAGATCTGTCTGGGGTTGCTCGGAAAGTTGTACGAGATACCCTCAACAGGTGCTTTTCATCTTCAAGGCGCTTGTCATTAATTACTCTCTGCGACACACCTGTGAAGCAAGGCCTTGCTCCCCACTGTCCAGAAAGTGAGAGAAAAAGAGTTTGGAAGGAGGAAAAGCCAGTCTGTGACTTAGAGTAGGGTCAGCGCCGGAGGGGCTTCTGTGATTAGGGTCCGAGCACTCCTGCTGAATTCTAGACCTCATGTTATGTGCCAACCCATACAGACAGCCCAGAGGGAGGAAAAGGAAACTCATGGGACCTACAGGTCTTGCAGAGCGTTTCTCCTGAGCTCTGCGCCAGGAGGAAGCGGCCTCTCCACGCATGCAGCACGATCCTCCGACGCTCCTTGGAGAGCTCTTCCCGGCTATTCCAAAAGATAACAAAAGTTCAACCAGAAATCTATTAGCTGAACAGGAGGAAAAACAGTTCCACTCCAAATGCCCCGGTGAACAGATTTCATTTGGTGAGGACTGGATGTAACTACGTCATGTTAAGCTTTTCTAATGTTTTTCAGTTTAGAAATTTTGGGTAAATTGTCACTTCCCTTGGCTTCCCAGCACATGTTTCATACATGAATGTGCACCACAAACGTGCAAGATGGTGATTCCAAGACATGTGGGAACTCTCGGCCACTATCTGATATCTCTGTGGCCCTGTGACGACGCCCCAGGGTCAGTAGCCAGGCAGCCGTGTGACTGTGGGCCTGACCTTCCGGAGAGGCCTGGTGGCACAGTGGTCTGTACCCTGATTAGCCTCAGAATTCTTACATTTTCTCTATTGACAAAAATGCAAAATATGGCTTTTGCAATACTCAAGACAGTGTCGAGTTAAGCCTTTCAATACGGGTACTTTGAAAACTGGAGTTTGTAATCTTGGTTACTAAAAAACTGGGAGGTTTTTTTTTTTCCTTAAACTGACAGCACTAACGTGGTTTTAGATAATTCTTAGGTAATCTATCTATCTATCCTTATATATTCCCATGGAAGCTTCATAAGGAAGCAATTTAAAAACGTAAAAACCTCCCAACCATCACCAACACTGACCCATTTCTTACTTTTGGAAAGTTGTTTCCTTTTTGTTAGCATGTAGATCATTCAGAAAACGCGTTAACTTCTTTTATTTTCTGGTACACTTCTAAGTACCCTTCTCCAGCCAATTCCACAGTAAAATGTTGCTGCTTCAAGGAATGGTGTTGGTAAGGTACCAGTAGGTCCTAGCTTTAGACCTACACTGGAATTAAGAATGACAGCCCCGGAGAGCCTGGTAGGCGGCAGCCATCAGCGTGATGCCCGGGTGTCCCACAGAGCGATGCCATGAGCTTCGTACAACCACTGCCCTGCGCCACTAAGTACCAGCCTTTAGCTCTCACTAACTCTGCCTATGGTTCAGACCTGGACCAATGTCACTCAGAGTCATGTCCAGTTATGACCCAAGTCAGTTTGAAGAGTCAGTGAATAGAATACAATAGGTTTTATTGGATTATACTGCATTTTGATGCTTGTCCCTTTTCTTTTCCCTAAGACTTACTAGATGACTAAAAAGGACTAGTTTAAAAGTTAAATGACAAGAGAGAGAGATTGAGATTTATGTGTGAAACACTTCTAAACATGCCCTATAAGTACAGTAGATCTCCCCCTTACAACCACACCCTGTAAGTGCTGTATTTTCAGAGCTGAACAATTAACATAAGGAGCATGAGTCAGGCTTTGAACAACTCTGTGGGAACCAGAAAGCCTTTTGCTATTAGGAATGATGTAAATTCCCCAAGGCTGGAAGAAGTCCACAATGGAGGCAGACAGGGTCATAAATAACAACAACGGATACGGCACAGGCCACATAACATACGATGCTGTGATAGTGACACTCTTTGCATCTCATACTCGATTCAACCGCTGCCTTAATTTATTTATATATATTTTTAAGCTTAGAGAGCACTCTGCATTTCCTATGGGAACTTCAAAAACATCTCTAAAAAACACAGGACAATCGACTCTCCTCCCGAAGTCCTCTGACAACAAACAATGGGGGAAATGTCCTTGGAAGAAAACAACAACAGAAAGAGTGACAGTGTGACAGAAGGAAATGTCTAGCTCAAAACGTACAAAACCTGTGACTTCGTGTTTTAAAAAAAAAAAAAGAAAGAAGGAAAGAAAAGAAAAAGAACAAAGAAAAAGGTGAGGCAGGGTCTCCCGCTTCCAAATTAAAACCACATTTGGCAATTTGTTGAAGGAGGCATATTTACATTTGTATGAAGACTGGGTGGGCAGGGGAGAAAAGAGATTAGACTCCTTCAGCCCTTGAACTGTCAGATCTCATTAGAAATCTCTCACTCTTACATTTTAGGGTTAATTCACTCCCCTTTGTCACTAAATCGCAGCCTCCTGGTGCCCCCCAAACAAGTATCTCAGAGGAAGCAGCTACCACCTCGGAGCAGGACTTCCCAAGGGACTTGTCCTGATTACTAATGGCTTCTCACATCTGGCATCAAAATGCAACCGTGGCTTATACAGAAGCAAAAGTCTTAAGGCTGAGGTGGCAAGTGCCTCCAGGACTTACCCGGATGACACTGCTGCTTTTCAGATTCTGTGTGACTAACGACCCTGACATCTGCAAAGAATACAGACAAACCCAACATATTCAAGAAGGCTACGGGCAGGCCATCCAAAGTCCAGAGTGAGCACTGCACGGGGACTCAGGATTTAAGAAACAGGTTAACCAAGAGGATTGCTATGGGTCATCATCAATCATCAATGATTCTTCACAACCTGGACGCTAGCTCTGAGTCTAGCTAAGGAAGAAAATGCTGCAACTATCTTTCCCTGGTCACCTCTCCCCCCATTTATTTATTTACCTTTGGTAATACTTTGAGGATTTTCGTTTTAAAAATGGCCACCTGTAGGGACTTCCCTGGTGGCACAGTGGTTAAGAATCCACCTGCCAACGTAGGGGACACGGGTTTGATCCCTGACCCGGGAAGATCCCACATGCCGTGAAGCAACTAAGCCCGGGCACCACAACTACTGAGCCTGCGCTCTAGAGCCCGTGAGCCACAAATACTGAAGCCCGCGCGCCTAGAGCCCGTGCTCCACAACAAGAGAAGCCACTGCAATGAGAAGCCCGCGCACCACAACGAAGCGTAGCCTCCGCTCGCCGCAACTAGAGAAAGCCCGCGTGCAGCAACGAAGACCCAACACAGCAAACAATAAATAAATAAATTAAAAATTAAATAAAATAAAAATGTCCACCTGTAAAGGTGTGTCTATATACAGTTCCAGGGAGCAACCAAACCGAAGTGGAGCAAGGCCACCGGCCCCAGAAGTCTAATTAGGGAGATACCCTCCTCGGCAGCTTGAGCAGCCCAGGCAGGCACCCAGAGCAAGGGGTCAGGTCCGCCTCCATTCCTGGGGATGCTCTGGAAACCAGTGGATGCACCATACGTCAAGGACAGCCAAAGCCCATGCGCCCCAGCACAGGTCCAATGGGGAGGCAGAGCAGCTGAGTGTCTAAGTGTGATGGGGGTGGGTATTACCCCCAATGCTGCCTGGTCTGACCTGGGAAACATATTTTAAATTCCTGGACAGAAAGGACTACAAAGAGAATACCCACCAGAATGAGCTGGGTTGAAATGTAGTTAGAAATACTAGTGGATGTTCAAGTTACAAAGCAAGTTGCAATTGTGGATAAATCAAGGATTTATTCACTCCACAGTGACTTACTGAGTACTACTTTTGAACAGAACACTGTTGGATTAATGAGGGATGGGGAGTGAAGGTGGCCTAAAAGAGACATTAAAAATACCAGCTCTTAAGTTTATATCCTCCTCAAGGAGTCCATAAAACATACCCAGGCCTCCCAAAGGCTAGTGGGAAGATTAGCTGTTATCAGAGGCATAGAGGGAGCTTTTCAAATATATTGATTCTTGGGACCCATCCCTGGAAGTTCTGAGTCACAAGATCTGGGGTGGGGCTAGGAGATCTATATTTAGGCTCCCAGGTGATTCAAGGACTACTGATGTGCATGAAACAAAGCTCAAGAGAGCAGAGCAGCAGGTACACAAATGTAAACACCAAGGCAGCATCGGACAGAGAGCGGCCCAGGTATGCAGCATCAAAATCACCTGGGGAGGGCTTCCCTGGTGGCGCAGTGGTTGAGAGTCCACCTGCCGATGCAGGGGACACGGGTTTGTGCCCCGGTCCGGGAAGATCCCACATGCCGTGGAGCGGCTGCACCCGTGAGCCACGGCCGCTGAGCCTGCGCGTCCGGAGCCTGTGCTCCGCAATGGGAGAGGCCACGTCAGTGAGAGGCCCGCGTACCGCAAAAAAAAAAAAAAAAAAAAAAAGAAAAAAAAAATCACCTGGGGAGCTTGTTCAAAAACATCCAGGATTCTACCCCAGAATCTATTGCATTTGGGTTTCGGGGCTGAGGGGGTGGCGGGATCAGGACACGCACATTTTAGCAAGTTCCCCAGTGATTCTGATACCCGGCAGAGTTAATAAACTTCTGTTGTTAGGGGCATGGAATTGAAAACCAAGCAGAGTCATCCAATCAGGCACCACTGAACTCTGCACCAAGCATTGTCTGAGGTCCTTGTAGAGACGGACATGGACCCACAGAAAATGTTCTTCCTCTCATGGAGTCTCCATCCCAGTGGGGAAGACAACAAACAAAAAACCATACAATGTCAGGTGGTAATGATGTTATGAGGAGAAGTGAACCTCTAAAGGGTTGCTGGGGTGCAGTTTTACATATGGTGGTCAGGGAAGGCTATGGGAGGTAACAAGGTAAGCTCTACCCACAGACCTGAGTGGAGGATGGGCCACACAAGCACCTGAGAAGAGCATTTCAAACCTGGGGAGGGGTCAGGGAGCAGGTAAGAGGTGTGTGTGTGTGTGTGTGTGTGTGTGTGTGTGTGTGTGTGTGTGTGTGTGTGTGTGTGTTGATGATGGTAAGGCCATTGGAAGGTTCCAAGAAGAAAAGTGACTTGGTATTTTAAATGGATCACCTTGGGTATAACAGAGGGACAAGTGTGGAAGCAGGGAGATCAGTGATGAGGATACTGCAATGGTCCATTCAAGGGTGGTGGGTCTTGGAGGAGGCAGGTGGTGGTGAGAAGTAGTCTGACTGGAAATACAATTTGAAGGGAGACCCAACAGAATAAGCTGATGGCTTGGATATAGAGAGTGAGCAGAAGAAAAAAGTCGAGGATAACTCCATGATCCGTGCTTTAGACAACTGGACGAAGGAAGTCACCCCTTACCAATACAGGAAGTACTGGGGGCGGGGGCGGCCTTGGGGAAGTTAAACTGAGAAATGCATTTTAGGTATGTAAGCTTTAAGAGCTGTCCTGGATGAAGAATGGAGATGCTGAGCAGGTGGCTAAGCTACAGCTTCTAGGAAGAGAGAGTTCTGTCTGCAGACACAAAGCTGGGAAGTCCACAGAGACGGTATTTAAAGGCATCTGTCTGGACGAGCTCTGGTAGGAGTGAGTTTGGACGAGAAAAAAGAAGTTGAGAAGACGAGGATTCAGGAAAGAAGACTAAAAGGGAATCGTTAGTGAGGAAAGAGAAGAGTCAACATAACATGGTGTCCCTGGAGGCAAGAGGAGAAATGGCTTCGTTAAAAGTGACAACCGTGTCAAAAGCTACTGAGCCTTCAGGAGTGAAAACTGACCAGTGGAAGGTGACTTGACGAAAGCTATTTTTGGTGAAGCGCTGGGACCCAAGCATACCTGGAATGTGTCCAAGAGTGAAGTGGAGGCAGAGTGGAGACCAGCACTCTCCAGTGGAGATATGACCTGTGCTGTACAGGTGACTTTAAATCTTCCAGGGACCCATGAAAAAGTAATAGGAAACTGGTGACATTAGACTTCAATAATGCATTATTCAACTCCAAATGTTACCTTTAAAACGCGTGATCCATATACAATTATTGAGAGAGTTTATATTTTCGTACTGCCTTTGAAGTCTGGGGTGGATTCTACACTTCTAGTATATCATTTCTGACCGGCCACACTTCAAATGCTTAATAGCCAGATGTGGCCAGTGGCCACAGTACTGGCCAGCATGGGTGCGGACAATGCTTTTGGAGAGTTCTGCAGTAAAGGGGGAGCAGAGAAACTGGGTGGTAGCTGGACTGGGCACGGTGGGTAATGGAGGGTGAGTCTGGGATGACTCTGCAACAGGCATATTTGGTGGGATGTGATCAGCCACCATGTGTCAACCTGCAACTGAGTTCCAGGCACTGTTTCAGAAGCTTTGCATGTATTCACCAATGACACCCTCAAAACAACTTGGGGAGGCAGGGAGTTTTCTTATTACCGCACCGCATTCGTGGACAAGCGGCACGAATGCAATCCCACTGCTCATCGGACAGCATGGCTTCTTGGGGACATGTTGCTGCCAGTCCCCTGGCACCTGGCTGCAGGCCCCCAGGATATCAGTATCAGTCCAGGGTGGATAGATCCTGGGGGCCATGATGTCAGCTGACCCTGTGTGGGCACCAGTGTCACAGCTCAGGCCAGCTACTGCCTGCCGCAGCCTGGTGCACGGGCCCCCCTTACAGCCCTGGGTGGAAGGTATGGCAGAAGTTATCCCGCCAAACTCTTGTTTCCAGGATTGTAGAACATTCAGCCAGATACGAAGGCAGTAACGGGAGAAGGGGAAAAAAAAAGATCCTCAGTGCTGTTAAGATTTTTCTCACAGAAGCACTTAATGCAGTAACATGGTACTCTCAGTCTTTATCTTTTGAGAGTTGGATCTATTTTCTCATGGTTATATACATGAGTTTCTTCTGATTCTGTTTTGTTTACTCCAAATGAAAACAGCTAATAACCCAACCAGGATATTTTAAAAGTAATCCATAGAATATTAGAATACATAGCCGTTAAATCACATTCATAATGTGACTGTATCTGAATTCCTTGTGATCACATCTGCTCAGAACGACACACCCAGAATTGATCACATCAGGTTAACGCTCCTGGGATGCAAGGTGGAGCACAGAGGTGAGGGGGACAGAGGCCAAGGAATGGCACCACTTGGTGGCTTGTCCCAGAGCCAGTTCCTTAAGCCCCTCATAGTTGGTTCATGATTGTTTGGGGAATTTAAATGCAGCAAGAGGTATGAAACACACTTTGGAAACTGGAAAGCATTGAGCACGTTTTCTTGACATTGTTGTGAAAGAAAATCTGACACCTGCGCAGACCACATGGGTTTATAAGAAGGCGAAGGATGCTTTGCATCTGTAGGAAACTTACATGATTAAATTCTTTCCCCACATCTCACTGGGGCCTCACTGAGTATTTGGCAGACAGGTAGTGTCCCTATTTGACAGAACGAGACCCAGGAGATTAAGTGTCTAAGGCCACACATTTAGCTGGGGGCAGGATTGAGTCGAGAAGGCCTGGCCCTGGTGCAGCACTCTCCCCACTGTGCCCAGGGGGTCAATTTGCCATCTTGGTTAGAGATGGAGACGGAGGAAGAGTACAGAACACTGAGCCCAAAGTCCGTGGGTCCAGCTTCCCTAGGTCATTATCTCACTGTGGCATCTAGACAAGCCCCTTATCTTCTCTGAACATCAGTTTCCTCGTCTATTTTTAAAAACAGGGGGGGAGGTGATAATAGCTATATAGTGGGCCCTCACCCATCTCCTGGAAACAATACACAGATTTTCTTTTAGGGAGTCATGTCCCCACTGTCCATCCAAAGTCCATGCCTTTCAGGAGGACCCATCTCCAAGCCTGACTCCAGAAGTGGGCCTGTGAACCAGGCCAGGCGAATCGGAGTTCAGAATTCATGAGCCTCATAGAGATGCATGGGCTACAGTGGCCCAGGAAGGGGCCTGCTTTCTTTTCCCATGAACCTGCAGCCACCAGGACCAACCACCACATGGAGGCTGACCATGAAGCCAAACAGTGGAAGGCAATGCCAACAGATGGTGAGAAACAGTCCTGATGGAAGTCTCTGTTCTCTGATCTCTGGGCTTTTGAGGCACATGAGCCAAAAACCTCCCTCTTCTTCCTAAGCCATTTAGAGCTGGCCTTCCTGTCCCTTGAAAACTAAAAGGTTCAAGACTGACACCATCTCTTCTCAGGTTTGTTGCACTTAACAAGTTATTGTATGTGACAACACTCGGCAAAACTAAAAGCCTTTTGCAAACAATAAAAGCAGCACAAAGGTAATATATTATCAGCTTATGTGGGGGGAGGGGCAAATACTAATATTAAAGTAAAAACCTGGAACTACTTTCAGTTCTTCATGACCTTGTAACAATAAGGCAGAAAGAAAAGTTCTCCTCCTAGTTCAGTGTGATGCCTGATGACTTCCAGGAGTGTCAGCATGGTGAAATGTGACCTGACACAAAAGGAGCTGCTCACAGAAAAGCAGCCCAAGTAGAGCCTGAAATACGACAGTGACCACAGTCTTAGACGGTGACGCAACCTGGTCATGCAGAAACCACACGTCTTAAAATGAAGAGGTCTCTCTTTCCCAAATTTGACTTCTAAGATTTTCTTAAACTATTTGATATTTAATAAGTGAAGGAAGTGAAAAGGACAAAACAGATGGGACAGAGTAGTCACAAACAATTAAAAGAAAGTATAGAAACATACATGTGTGCATTGGCTCAAAGGAACCAAAGCAAAAAGAGGTACATGAAAAGGAAAGTGGTATCTCAAGAATCCCACCATGGCCTGAAGGCGTTTTTCTCTGCAGGTGATAACGATGGAGGATGTCTGTACTGAGATGCCGCAGACAAAGCACTCGGTATAGGGACCAGTCCTCATGAGACACCCACCAGGCAGACATGACCTCCCCTAACACAGAGATGAGGAAAGTGACACCCAAGAGGCCATGCCATCTGCCCAATTCCCAAGGGACAAGCCTTTGCGCTTCACTAGGGTCCTCTGGCCCCCAGGCCCTCCATCTCTCTGCCCTCCCACGAAAGGACAAGTCTCTAAGGGGAAGAGGAGCACAGCCTTGCTGGTGATGCTGCCAATTGGGTTAGCAGCAGATACCCTAAGGTACCCTAGTGTTTTTTTTTTTTTTTTTTTTTTTTTTTTTTTTGCGGTATGCGGGCCTCTCACTGTTGTGGCCTCTCCCGTTGCGGAGCACAGGCTCCAGACGCGCAGGCTCAGCGGCCGTGGCCCGCGGGTGCAGCCGCTCCGCGGCATGTGGGATCTTCCCGGACCGGGGCACGAACCTGTGTCCCCTGCATCGGCAGGTGGACTCTCAACCACTGTGCCACCGGGGAAGCCCCCCTAGTGTGTTTTTTAAAAATAATTTTTTTTTAAGTTTTCATTCCTTCTGAATTGATGACTGTGAAACTATCTTGTGCAGATCTAGGGAAGTACCAATAAAATAGCTGAAAAGAATGTTAACCTGAAAATGAAATCAGTGAAAAAAAAAATCAAGGAAGTGATCTTGCAGGAAGTACACATTTCATAGGGATTTTCCAGTGTACACTTACCTAACCCTCGAGAACCTAAAAATAAATCCTAAACAGCCTTGGGCCCCACAGTTGAGTCTCTGGTGCCACACAACTGTGAGAAAACTTGGGTGCTTGAAAGAATTTGTAGGTTTGGGACCAGTGCTTCTTAAGAAGGGAGAGCACTCACTGACCACTCTGAGAATTGAAGAGAGCTATTTCACTCTGGCCAGAAAAACATAAAAATACATACCACTCTTTAAAAAAATTTCAGATAATTCATGAATCATAGGTTAATAATGCCCAGTTTAAAAGTTGAAGGGAAATAGCTGTGAAAAATAGAGAGAAACTTAATGGCAATTACCCCAGGCAGAACTACCCCAACCCTTGGAGGTCTCCTTATTCAAAAATACCTTCCCTCAGAGGCCTGTGGTTGAAAAATGCCAACACCCACAGGAAGGTTGCCAGCCCATCGTTCGTGGTGGTGATCTTTTCCCTGACATCTCCCATGGCCAAGCTTGTGGGTCTGGACAGGATGGGAGAGGAGAGAGGTGGGTAAATGTGCAGGGCAGCCAGGCAGGTGGCAGGACTGGCCAGGGAGGGCCCACTGTGGCCCTGGTTGCCGGTGGGAAGAGGCGTGAGAGTCAGAGCAAAGACACCACAGATGACTGTCTGATTTCACAATTCTGCTCAGAACTGGCCCTCTGCCCAGGGATGCAGAAGGAACAGCTCTTCCCATCTCCCTCAGACACAGACAGGGAGACCCCCTTTCCAAGTCTCCAATCTCATGATAATGACAGACTTCTGTGGACTCGTCTGGGAACCTCGCCCCATTTATGGCATTGCTTCCTTGGGAAAATGAGCACCGAATTCTAAATCATCTGTGTACTAGTGAACTTTCCCAACATAATCCCCTTGCACGTCGACTCCGTCTGTGCTATCGCCGTGGGTGTTCTCATGGCCGTGTGGCTTTTAGGAAGTTGGCCTGAGAGATCTGCTGGTTCCCAGCTCCTCTGTACCTCAGAGCAGTGACTGGGTCCTTCCTCCAAAGCAATGTCTCACTGGGAGTATACCGGCAGCTACTGGAAATGAAAGGCGTTTTAACCGGTGGTCTCTACTCTACCTCCTCCTCCCCTGGATGGTGGTTAACAGAGCTCCTGCAGGAGGTCTTGAGTTTACGCTCTTGTTGTATCCCTTTGTCCGTCACTGACTTGCTGCCAAAATGGGGCTTTGTCACTTAACTCTTTGGTACTCCAGTTTTCATAGCTGCAAAATGAAGCTGGGTTGGCAAATGGAGATGAAAAATGAGAGTGCTGAGCTTCTTGAGAAAATCACATGTGCAAGTATTTTTCTCATTTCTGGCACAGGGGGTAAGGTGTTTAGCTATCTGCTACTCTGGTGTTAATGGCATTTAAATTAACTCCTCTTTGGGGAAGAATGGGAATGATGGTGATAATAACAATTAATATTGCATTGGCCCTTTAGAGTTTACATTTTCATATTGATCATCTCACTTGATCCTTGGGAAGGCTTGCATGGCAGGCATCACTTTTACTTCTGCTTAATAAGTCTGGGGATGGATGCTCCAAGAAGCGAAATGACTTGTCCAAGGTCATCAAGTGAGTGAGGGGAGAGAAAGTGGTCAAAGTCAAGTCTTATAATTTCACTTGATTCCTTTTTCGCTTGTTCTATTCCCTGCCACGTTTTGCTTAATTCAATCGATCATCTAAGTAGTCATGAAAGGGAGATTATAGGCCTCTCACAGGAAAGGTACATTATGGGGAAAAGGCACAAAGGATTAGAGGCCCCAGATACATCCTATTCTAACTTACCCTATCTAACTATTCTAACCGAGATACGTCCTACCCTAACTTATCTATTCTACCTGTTCTAACTCAGCAAAGGGAAGGTTCCTTTGGAGGGCTGGAGATGGGGGCCAGGAGACATCTCGTTCACAAGGACTGCTGGCTAATCATTTGGGAGAATTTTATTATTAGGAAGGGAGAACAAAACCTCAGTTTACTGTAACATACAAGCAAAGGATAGTTGATCTTAAAAGAAAATGATTGCCCCTGAGAAAAAATTTTCTTATGATCTCTGTCATTGCCTAGAAAAACTATTCTAGACAGACCAGACCAACCAAGAGCATCTTCATCGCCCGCGGCTCCTGCCCTGAAGCATTTTCATTAGCATCATCCACCTGCCAGTCCACACAAGGGATGCCGCTATAGTTCCCATCCTTATCCAGCCCAACCACAGGCCTGGCTGAGGACACAGACACCTACCACACAGCAAAAACGTCACGTAATTGAAAAGTAAATGATAAACTCACTGAAAGTTATTTTCCTTACTACGTAAGAAGTTTTTATATAGTAAGGAGTTTGTGAAATACAAAAATACCAATAGAAAAACTGACATAAACAGACAATTCACAAATGAGTGGGTCCTAGTTAAAATAAGTACAGACCAAGCTTAGTTATCAAGTATGAACTACAGAGGAGTACAGACTAGATCATTAACAGAGGTTATCTTTGGGTTGGGAGTTGTGGGTAATTTTTAGTTTCTAAAATCTTTTGTACAATGAACATGTACAATTTTGGTAAGCAGTTATTAAGTAAAAAACTAAGCTCAGAACACTGTGGGAAATGCAAAATATGGAAATGACCTCTTCCCACTCAAGGAAATTTGCCTAGTGCTACAGGAATCTCTTGTCAATGGCTTCCATGTAATTTACCACTAGCATTGTTTAGGAAATACAATAAGATAAGAAGAATGGATTCTTAAAGTCTACGATACAGTAAGAAAAACCTAGAAAAATCATCCACTACTTATTTAATTTTTTTGGTACAAAAAAAAGAGTTCCTCTCTTGAATGATCTGTTTTAAACTTACGCAGAAGTTTCCTCAAGGAAGCTAAATAATTCTGTCATGAGGGTACAGAAGTTAGTGCACAGTCAAATTGTTGTTTATTTCTTCTAGTCTAAAAACTTAAGGACTGAAATGTTTCCTTATAATTTCTATTTATCTTTCCTAAGATTAAACTATAACTCTCCACTGAAATTTTTTTTTTTTCAATCACAATTTTTAAAGCTGTGAGTAAAATGCTCTTTTGTGCAAAATCATTTTGTGGTTTTTATTTAGCTACATTTTCATCTGCTTTCTCTGATAGAAATTCAGTGTGAGAAAGTATTTTTGAGATAATCTGATACCCTCCCCCTTGACTGAGAGGAGGGCTAATAAGGCCCACAGAGGTTCAGTTACGCACAGCTGAGAAATATGACAGCCGAGCTAAAAATAACCGAGGCTAGGGCAGTTTATTGCTTCTTTAGACTCATTTGCATTTCAGTTTTATACTCATAAACTAGAAGGAGGATTCTCTAACATTAAACAGTAGCTTGACTTAAGAGAAGTGTTCAGTTTAGTGCTGAAATATTGTCTCTTGTCAGGGCGTGCCAGCAATCCTTCCACTCTGGGCGAGGGCCTAGCGCTTTCTGAAGAATCTTAACAGCTGTTTTCACAGCTTGGCCACAAATCAAATGAAGGTGAGGCAGAGCTTCTGAATATCTTAACGTACACATCCATTTTTCTGCAGCTCTAGTGCTAAATGCCATTTTTAATTTCCCAAACAATCACAGACTTTTACAGCTTAGGTTTAAAAGAAAGTAACTTAGAATTTTGGACTTCCCTTCCCGAATTGTAGAGAGCAGCTGAATGAACCATTAAAGTGCAGAACGGGTACGTCTTTAAGAAAAAAGGAGGCTCTATTAGAATTACAACTTTTAGGTCACCTGGGTCACCTTCACTACCCTTGATCTGCCAGACTGTAAGCTCCTTGAGGGCAAGAGCACTGTTTTTCTTTTTCTTTGTTTCCCCAGTGCCTACCAGAGCTCCTGGCACACAGCCAGTACTCAGGAAACTATGTTAAAATGTGATGGTGAGAGCAGATGGGAAGGTCTCCAGAGACTAGGAGGCGCTGTAACCAGTGTTCTATGAGACAGCAGCTTTGTGTTGACTCTGAAATGTCCCAGATATATACAGAGTTCTGTGATTATTTACACAATAAAGTTATTACTTTGGAAAGTAAAGCTATGACTTTGGCTATGTTCGTTATTTCTTTAATAAAGGAATGATAAAATGATAAACAATTTTAAATTTCCCAAAGCCCCCCTGGGCTTTACATCTAAAGAAGAAAGCAGTCTTTACGTGGGGACCTGGGTTTGTAAACACGAAAGAAAACATTTGCTGGAACGGGATACACTGAGCACCATACAAATTTACTTTCTGCTCTTAGTATTTCTAGGGAAAAGAAGGTGAAGGGAAAACAAAACTATGAAACTAAAGGTAAAATCTTGCAAAAAGGTTTCCCAGCTCCATTTCTAGCAATAGGTCCCAAACTTAGGCTATAAGGGCTTCAAGATTTCTTATGAGAAACTGTAGTAAGAAAAATACAATGACTCATCTCGTAATAATGCCCTTTCTTCCCAAAGTACACATCATGATTCCCACATCCCTGGCACATGGGCACTCAGGGCAGAGCTATTGCAACAACACGGAGCACCTCCCCGCATGGAGTCCCTCGTGCACGGGGGTGTGCGTGTGACAGACCTCCATGCACGAGGGGCTCCATGCGGGGAGTCCCTCGTGCACGGGCGTGTGTGTGTGACAGACCTCCGTGGTGCTGGGGGGCAGCACTGACTGCACTCGTTCTGCCCCCAAAGGAGGGGGATTACTCCCTCTGGGCCGCCTGATCAGGAACAGTGGTTCTTTTGTGCGGCCACCTTTAGGAACCTGGGAGCTGAGTGCATCTGGCTTCTCTGTGTCCAGGCGGAGCAGCTCTGAAGAGGCACTCGCAGATTTCCTAGCTGACTATTATTTAGACACTGAGGATCGAGGAAAGGAAAGGAAAGGAAAGGGAAAAAGGCAGGAGAAAAGGCATCTCTACTCAAGGCAACAGCACGAGTAAAAGGCGCCCTGGCTGCTGCCCAGGTACTGACTCACCGCCATCACTTCCGTGGCTGGGGAAGAGGGAGTTCAGTAAACAGTTATAGGAAAAATAATTGACATTTATACCAAAGAAGTACCTCTGATACAGCTGCTCAGGAAGCCCATTCTCCAGGCCTCGCTCAGTCAGACATTCCTGGAGAGTAACTACCAAGAGAAAATGAGACGGATCCGGCCCTTTGGTGAGTATCAGTGTAAACTGATAAAAGAATTTGAAGCTTTAAGAAATGTAAGGAAGTTCAAGGGATACTCAGAGGAGAGCCAGACCTCACTGGCTTTGAGCATCTGAGAGAGAGTAAGAATAACGGAAGTAACTTTGCCTTCTCTCTGGCAGAAGGCAATTCTGGGAGGGAAGGATTGTTTATTGATCCTTAAGTAGCTGAGACTGGAGGGATCTGCAGACATCAAATATCAATGAGGACAGAGTCCATGGCACTTGTAATGGAAGGACTGTGGCCTTGGCTGGACGGGCCATTTGTGGGAGAGAGGGCCCTCTGCTTGACCTGGGTATGTTATCAGTTCTGGGGCAAGGAGCTTGAGGAAGCGGTGGACAGGCCTGTGAGGAGGGGCGCTGTACAGGCAGGCTGGCCACGCAGAGGGGTGCACGGAGCCTGTGCCTGGGATGGAGCCATCTGGCAGTGCCAGGTGTTAGTTGACTTGTATACGTGTGGCTGGGAAAGTGTGTATGTGAAGGATGGTCAGAGGTGGGGAAAAGGGAAGCTCAAGAGACAGAGACTGACTACATCTAAAGAGAAGCACTCCAAACAGTGAAAGATCCTCATGATGTAAATGGCACTTTTCTCATAAGCTAATGTGGTTAAGTCTGACACTGTTATCCCTGGATATCAGAACATTTTGAATATGAGAACACGGAACTGGCTCATGCAAAAGGCTCAGACCAGTCAACTTTTCAGAATGACAATTCTTAACATTTAGGATGTCCTCCAGATTATAAGATTTATATGACAGCAGCTATAGGAAACTTACATCTGTATAAATACCAGTGCCCCTAAGGAGGATAATATTTCATTTGTATGGAGATATTTTAACTCATCCTTAATAATTTAAAATATTACATATTAATATAACATTATCATACAAGATCTAATTTCTTCTGTATTCCATCTGAAAACAGTAGTACTTTGTGGTACAATTAATTGTTGTTTTCTCAAACCACAAATCAATTTCTTCATTGGTCTGAGAATCAGTTAAGCTATATTACATTATAGTTGTTTGCCAACAGCATTACGACTTTAGTATTTATTAATTTACTAAGATAACTCAACATCCTACAAATACTTCACAAATAAACTTTCAATACTTTTCACCAGATTTGCCCCATTTATTTCACTTAATGTGTATACTTAGCATTTAATTGATAGATGAAATACGGGTCCCACTGGCTTTTCTGAAGGGCTCATCTGTTACAGACGAAGGTATCTAAATTTAAATCTGCATTCTCTGCTCTTTACTTTTGCTGGGTCTCTGTTCACCCTTTTAGTCTCTAAAACACTTTTCCTATGTATTTATTTAAGATAAGAAGCTGGTTTTAGACCATGTGGGCCAAATTTCAAATGGATTAAAAAATAATAAACATAAGGGATAACCTAATATCCCTATAAATTATTTTAGAAGCATAATAATCATGTCATACTTCATGCCCACGTTTAACGTCTGCTAGATTTTTTTCCCTCTTTGTTAAAGTTTCAAGTCACAAGTCCAAGTCCAAAAATATGAAAAAAAAAATTGGTACAGAGGTAAGTTCTGATAGATTGAGCTGTGACTGCAGCAAGATACACACACACACACACACACACACACACACACACGCACACACGCATGCACACACACACCAAGGAGACTCTCAAACGTATATGCTAAGCTTGAAAGACAAAGCTGTAAACTATAACATTAGGAGTGAATTTTCAGTATCCATTTGTCTGCATAGAGAACTCCAGCGAAACAGAAATAGGACTGATGGAGCTCAAAACTTAGCACGAGAAAAGAGAGAGAAAACAAACCCTATCAGCTAAGAAATAACACACTGGGGAAAAGTACTGGTTCTCATGAAAACGTCAGTGATTCACCATGGAATAAAATTCAAAGGCCACTGACCCCAATGAAAGCTTCTACTGGAAACGTGGATTTTGCTTCATTTCATTTAAAGAATGCTTTATATTTCATTTAAATACTATCATAAGCATTTTCACAGTTTTTGTGATATGTTTCCTCATTTTTGTATTGCTATGGAAGAGATACTACTGATCATGCTAAATTTTCAAGGGGTCTTCAAGAAAAGAAGCAGCACATCAATTAATCAATATTATCATGCAAAACAGGTAAGACTTTTTGGTCCCTTAAAACATGCACTGAGGGCTCAAGAGCTGAATGAGAATAGACGACAATCTCTTTTCTATTTTTCATAATAACTCATCATTTAAGCAGATTTATTTGCTTACAGAATTTTTTTCATACGTACCAACTCTTCACTCTGACTTGCCAAAAGATCGTGACTGAATGCAAGCTGACTTACGCAGACCACAAATCTGTCGGGAAATACCCGGAGTTCTGTACAAAATGAAGGAAATCACATTACTAAAGGTATCAAAAGACTAAACACAGAAATGCTTGGTCCCAGACTTCTGAGTTACAGCAATAAGCGTGTATGTATCAGACACGTGTCTTCCCCCCTCCCCTCATTTCAGTGTTTGTCATCAATACTGCGGGACAAGCGCAAAGCTCTAGGGATGGCCAAGGAGGCTGCAGATTGGTCCACCTGTGCCCCTGGGCCATCGTATCACATGAAACCCCCAGGCAGGGCCTTTACAGCTTTCCCTCTGTGTCAGTTTGCTGTTTTCTGTTCAGAACTCACATTTAGGAAATAGGGTCAACATTAACTAATGAGTGTTCTGACGTACACGGGAAGATGACGAAAATCTGAAAACGTGACTCGACAATGTTCTTACTAGTTTACTTATCCTCTCCTCGGTCACCTGGTCTTGGAGAGGTTCTCCTACAACTGATCTGAACCAGGCTATGAAAACAGCAGTGTCACTGATCAGGAATTAATGATAAAACTTAAGGAAATGGTTAAATGTGCAATAGTAAAGTTGATACAACAATACCACAGTTGCACTGATCTATTATTACAACTTCTTAAAGCAAAACCACTGACTTCTGGGTGGGGAAGACTGAATGAATCACAGAACCAGACTTCTCAACCCGCAACGAAAGGCCTATAAAGTGGTAAATGCTACTACCTGTGTGCCTCCTTCTCCATCTGTCTGTCCGTCTCTCCATTCATTCATGCAGCCTCCACCTATCTTTGGAGGGATGCTTAGCTGATGTTAACAGTGTACATTCTGGGGGGTGGGGGTGGGAGGCTCTTCTCTCCCCTTCTTTTACTTGGTTGTATTGCCTGAATATTTTTTATAATACATATCATATTTATAACAGAAATAAAGCCATCTTTTTCTAAAAGAGAAAACCTTCCTCTTAGATGTGACCAATTTTTATTATGAGTCATGAAAGTGAAGCCTTTTACATACATTGCACATTTCCAACAACGGATGGCAACGGAGAGCACTGAGGTAGTGACGCAAGCCAAGCGTGAAGGTGTCAGTTACACAGACACACAACTTCTGTACAGTTAACGCCTCACACCACTCGGGGAGGTTAAATGATACCAAAAGGCCTAGCGAGCTGATGTTCCGGGATCTGCTCTCTCCTCACCGGGACCTCTGTTGTCTCCTTGGGGGGGTCACTCTTCTCTATTCCAATTCATTCTACTCAGGGCAAGTGGGGTAGCAGTTCCAACAAGAGCTCCGCTTACCCTGCTCAAAACCCCACCCTGGCTCCTCACCATGCGACCTGCAAACATTCAGTCTCCGCGACTGGGGCCTAACCTGCTATTCTGATCTGACTCCCTCTGGTCCTTCTCATGCAGAAGGGTCTCATGCAGACCCCATTTCAGGGGGTCCAGTGTGTTTAAACTTTGACCCACATGGGTGCTATATCTGGCTAGGTGGCTAGGGTGGACACTGAAAAGGCAGAAAAACAAAGCTAACATAGCAGTTAGTATTTATTCACTAATTCTTCCAATATCTTATTGAGATAAAAGGTAAACAGTCCACTTCCTGCTTTATGGAAGGGGAAACTGAGACTCAGAATTCATTATTTGCACCCCTGCCCCCCAATATCACAATCTTGAAACATAGTTCATTAGTGGATCTGAACTAGAATTCAAAATGATCAGTGCTATCAAATGATTCCTCTCGAAAATAAGAACACTAGGGCTTCCCTGGTGGCGCAGTGGTTAAGAATCCGCCTGCCAATGCAGGGGACACGGGTTCGAGCCCCGGCCCGGGAAGATCCCACATGCTGAGGAGCAACTAAGCCTGTGAGCCACAACTACTGAGCCTGCACTCTAGAACCCGCGAGCCACAGCCACTGAAGCCCGTGCTCCTAGAGCCCGTGCTCTGCAACAAGAGAGACCACTGCAATGAGAAGCTGGCGCACCACAACGAAGAGTAGACCCCACTCGCCACAACTAGAGAAAGCCCACGCACAGCAACAAAGACCCAATGCAGCCAAAAATAAATAAATTTTAAAAAAAGAAGAGAAAAGAAGAATGCTAGAATGGCAGATTTTAAAGAATTTGGTGCCAGGTATTATATAAATAGAAGGCCACTTATGTACCCTTTCACTCTGCTTAGGTTATAACTGAGATTTATATTATGTCAATATTTAAATAAAGTAAAGATTTAAGCAATGGCAGTCCCTACCAGGAAGGGTAGCTAGGCTGTATTTCAACAGATACAAAGTTAACTGGTTTATTTTACTAAGCCAACTGAACAGAGTGGAAGGCCCCACTGTGAGAGTAACACAGTCAACTGACACTTAAAGTTAAGAAAGTGCAGGAGGGTTCCCTTTTCACCACACCCTTTCCAGAATTTACTGTTTCTAGATTTTTTGATAATGGCCATTCTGACTGGTGTGAGGTGATACCTTATTGTAGCTTTGATTTGCATTTCTCTAATAATTAATGATGTTGAGCATCTTTTCACGTGCCTCTTGGCCATCTGTATGTCTTCTTTGGTGAAATGTCTATTTAGGTCTTCCTCCCATTTTGTAATTGCATTGTTTGTTTTTTTGATATTGAGCTCCATGAGCTGTTTGCATATTTTTGGAGATTAATCCGTTGTCTGTTGTTTTGTTTGCAAATATTTTCTCCCATTCTGAGGGTTGTCTTTTTGTCTTGTTTATGGTTTCCTTTGCTGTGCAAAAGCTTTGAAGTTTCATTAGGTCCCATTTGTTTATTTTTGTTTTCATTTTCATTACTCTAGGAGGTGGGTCAAAAAAGATCTTGCTGTGGTTTATGTCAAAGAGTGTTTTTCCTATGTTTTCCCCTAAGAATTTTATAGTGTCTGGTCTTACATTTAGGTCTTTAATCCACTTAGAGTTTATTTTTGTGTATGGTGTTATGCAGTGTCCTAATTTCATTCTTTTACATGTACCTGTCCAGTTTTCCCAGCACCACTTATTGAAGAGGCTGACTTTTCTCCATTGTATATTCTTGCTTCCTTTGTCGTAAATTAGGTGACGATATGTGCATGGGTGCGTGGGTTTATCCCTGGGCATTCTATCCTGTACCATTGATCTATATTTCTATTTTTGTGCCAGTACCATACTGTCTTGATTACTGTAGCCTTGTAGTACAGTTTGAGGTGAAAAGGGAACCCTCCTGCACTGTTGGTGGAAATGTAAATTGATACAACCACTATGGAGAACAGTATGGAGGTTCCTTAAAAAACTAAAAATAGAACTATCATATGACCCAGGAATCCCACTACTGGGCATATACCCTGAGAAAACCGTAATTCAAAAAGAGACATGTACCGCAATGTTCACTGCAGCACTATTTACAATAGCCAGGACATGGAAGCAACCTAAGTGTCCATCGACAGATGAATGGATAAAGAAGATGTGGCACATATATACAATGGAATATTACCATTAAAAAGAAATGAAATTGAGTTATTTGTAGTGAGGTGGATGGACCTACAGTCTGTCATACGGAGTGAAGTTAAGTCAGAAAGAGAAAAACAAATACCGTATGCTAACGCATATATATGGGATCAAAAAAAAAAGGCACTGATGAAGCCAGTGGCAGGGCAGGAATAAAGATGATGCAGACATGGAGAATGGACTTGAGGACGTGGAGGGGGATGGGTAGAGGGGGAAGCTGGGGCAAAGCGAGAGTAGCATCGACATATATACAGTACCAAATGTAAAACAGTCAGCTAGTGGGAAGCAGGAGCACAGCACAGGGAGATCAGCTCGGTGCTCTGCGATGACCTAGAGGGGTGGGATAGGGAGGGTGGGAGGGAGGCTCAAGAGCGAGGGAATATGGGGACATATGTACGCATATGGCTGATTCACTTTGTTGTACAACAGAAACTAACACAGTACTGTGAAGCAATTATACTCCAATAAAGGTGCATTTAAAAAAAAAAAAGAAAGTGCCCGTAACTGCAGATTCCAAGAGCAAACCTCCACACAGTTACTTTTTAAAGTCCCTGTTTCATGTCTTATGTACTAAAATCATCCAAGGAAGCTGAGCCAGATTTTCTTTCCGGTCGTTAGCATCTGACTCTGTTGTTGTTGGCTGGACACGTCTGAAATCATTTCCTCAGTGGACGTCTTGACTTGGGGAAATGGGGGCCAGGGTGGGGGGAAAGCAGGCCTCATCACACACCTAGGAAAGCATTTTCTTGTGCACGTGCTTGCTCTGTACTCCTGGGCCTTGGTGCGCACGGACAATGGTGAAGTGAGTCACAGTTTAACTGCCTGTCCAGTCACTCTGGAAGCTCAAGGAAAGTGCTGAAATGCAGCAGGAAAGGAAAGTGGAGCGTGGCACCACTCACTGCGCTCAGGCAGGCAGTAAACAGTGCAAGATGAAACACAAATAATCACAAGTGCTTGCAAACACTAAGTTTCATGAAGGCTATGAGGCAACTAGGAATCTTCATTCCTTAGTTTTCACCCCTTCTCTAAGGACACGTTAATTGTGCACAATGCCTGACGACCCAAGAAATTGGCTTCTCACCTGCATTCTGTGAGCCCCGGAGGCAGCGGAGACGTATCCCTCTCTTGAGGAAATAGGCTGTGATTTGAAAGCCATAACCTGTAAAGTGAATATCATATGATATCACTCATATGTGGAATCTAATTTAAAAAATGATACAAATGAACGTATTTACAAAACAGAAACAGATTCACAGATTTCTAAAACAAACCCATGGTTACCAAAGGGGAAATGTGGAGGGGGAGGGATAAATTAGGAGCTTGGGATTAACATACACACACTACTATACATAAAATAGATAACCAACAAGGACCTACTATACAGCACAGGGAACTCTACTCAATACTCTTTAATGACCTGTATGGGGAAAGAATTTGAAAAAGAATGAATATGTGTATATGTGTAACTGAATCACTTTGCTGTACACCTGAAACTAAAACAACTTTGTAAATCAAGTATACCCCATTAAAACAAACAAACAAACAAACAAAAACCTGTAAAGTGAAAGAAGACAGCATTAGATAATGAGCTTGTTTGTGACTGAATCCCACAGGCCTGGCCCAGTGCCTGCCATCCAGTGAGCATTCAATGATTACCTAGTGAGCAAAAGATGAAGAGAATCCGTAGAGGGCCTCGCTTAGAGGAAGGGGTGAACAGTGTACGCTTAGCTCTTCCAGGAGGCCCGGCCACGGCACCTGGAATAGCCTCCAGTCCCTGAATCAGCTCAGTTACTTTATCTGTAAATTGGAATAAATGAGGTCTGACCAAACAGGCCTAACAACCAGTCCCTCCAGGTTGGAGGATTAATTCAGGCTGAGCTGGTGCACCAATCTTGGCCACCTTCTGATGCTCATTACTTATCAGCTCACAGAAAGAAGAGTTTAATACCTATTTGAAGAAGGGTGTATTTCGCCTGTAAATAAGTTATTCTAATTCAAGTACAGTAAAGCTTCCCCTAGGACGAGATGAAAAGAAATATGACAAGAACCTCCCCCCCAACCCACGAAAAGAGAAGAGGCAGAAAGAAAACTCTCCAATCCACCAGAATGGCCAAACTGAAAAAGGCCAAGAGCGCCAAGTGTTGGCAATAATGTGGGCAAATGGGAATTCTCATGCACTGCCGGTGGAAGTATGAAATGGTACAGCTTCTTTCAGCATCTAAAGCTGAACTTAAGCATAAACACACAGAACATTAATAGCACTTTTCACAATAGTTCCAAACTGGAAGCAATGCAAATACCCATCAAAAGTAGAATTTTTTTTTTTTTTTTTTTGCGGTACGCGGGCCTCTCACTGGTGGTGTGTCCTCTCCCGCTGTGGAGCACAGGCCCAGCGGCCATGGCTCACGGGCCCAGCCGCTCCGCGGCATGTGGGATCCTCCCAGTCCGGGGCACGAACCCGTGTCCCCTGCATCGGCAGGCGGACTCTCAACCACTGCGCCACCAGGGAAGCCCAAAAGTAGAATTTTTAATTGAAAAAAAGGGAGGAGGTAATAGTCACACAGTGCAATCCTACTCTGCCCCTAAAAGTGAGTAAGCTACAACTAGAGGCAATATCAGAACTGAATCTCACAAACATGATGTTAAGTGAAAGAAGCCTGCTCCAAAGGAGTGCATTCCATCTGTGATGATGGAGACATTACCATTCACCTTACAGGGCGGCAATGGAATTTCAGGTGGCTCACAGGAAGCACCAGCATAGTTCCTTCCTTCCTTCCAGCCCCCCTCCAGGTATAGACTACTCTCTTGATGACTCTCCTGAAATCAAGTAAAAACGTCCGGTTAACACAGTCCAGTACTTGGTGGAAGAATCAGAAGTGAAAGGCCCACCAAAGATTGGTGAGGGTTCCCAGGTTCTAAAACAACCTCTGAAAATTGCTAACTCTTAAAGACAGTATTTTATTTATGAAATTGGAAGGTCCAGGAGTTAAAAAGAGGTGTTCTCCAGGCCCACTGGATTCTCCAAAGACTATCATTATGATTCTTTTGACATAACTTGTACATAAAGAACACAATTAAAGTTTCCAGTTTTACATTCAAGTATCCTTCTGTCACCCTCGTAGAAAGATCCAGAACATCAGTGACCACAGACTTGATGTTCTGTCTACACAAGCTATGGCTCTGACAGCACAACTGCTTCAGTCACGGGGATTTTGAAATAACAGTGACATCTATGGTGGGATAATCTCCAGATTTACTGAGATGAAATATATTTTTTCCTAACATACTTGAAGTGGATTGCACTTTGGTCATGTGGCTTTCTTCTGCTTAAACAAACAAAATATGCACACCACTGGCATTTTTCTGAGTGCTTTAAAACAAATACTTCAGCCCTTAGGTCACCGAGAGAGTGGAAGTGACATCCACATCTGTTTATTTGTCCTACTGCTGGGGGAGGGGGATGGTAAGAGAGGAGTCCTTAACAATTTGGGATTTACAAACACACAAAGAAAGGTGATTTTCAAAGTAATGATTTATCATGTGAGTCTTCCAAAGGACTGACAGCAACAACAAAAATGCAATATCGAAGTCATTCTGCCTTTGCTGGTGGATCACACTTAATGCTTACAGTTCCAGGTGATCAAGAGTCAGATGGCATGCTCAAATTTTCAAAACTCTTTTCCCTGTACAAAATCTCCAGCGATAAAGTGTTATTAGTAGGAAGGCACTAAATCTGAAGTCGACTAGGAAAGCTCGAGCTCAGGAAGCCTGGTATCTGGAGATACCACTTGAGTAATAACTAAATCCTGCTTGGTCAGCTGTCTCAGTAGGACACCTTCCCCTATAGAAAAATAAAGCAGTATAAGTCAAATTCTGACTGTTTTACTACTGACATTACTAGGAGAAATGAGTTTATTGAAATCCTTCCTCTTCTGTCCCCCACCCTCCCGGACAGGATTATGTTAAAGGCAATCATTCCTCAGCTGGTGTCTTGTTATGGTTTTTAGTGGAAAACCCTGTCGAATGGCACCTATAAGAGAAACGGTAAGTTTACCATGGAAAAGAGATTTGCACCTGCTTAGTTCAAATTCTACTGGCTGTAGGAAACCTTACTGTTTAAAGAGAAACTTGAAGAGAGAGAAAACACAAGAAGTATTTGTGTCAGTTCTTACGACAAACTAATTTTGATATGTAAACGAAGAAACTCACTGCTGTTGAAATATACTGAACTGAAATGCTTAGGGAGCTGTACTTCATTTATCCATAGATAATAGGCAGTGATAAAGAGTACATTATCTTTGCTCTTTAATGAAACTGGCTTCACAGACTTGAGCAGGCTACTGAGATCCTGTATTATCCAGGGTTAATGTAAAGCTCCACACTCTCGAAAGCTAAATAGCAGCTTGGCAAAGAATCCAGGAGGCCCTCTGTTTCCCCTTCTAGGGCACCAGCTTGCAACGCTGATGTTCTAAATGCCCGGAACCAGGGTCAGGGCCAGCGGGGGAAGAAGCAAAATGGAAATCATAAAGTGATATTCATCTGAAAACTACATGACAATGGTATTCCAAGATCCAGAGGCACTTATAAATCACACTTAAGGATGCCTGTTTTCTTTGAGCTACTTACTGTGGGCCTCCTTAATTTGAAAAAACTGTCTGTAGCCACAGAAAGAGATTGGGGTTAGAGAGAGGACTGCTTTGTAGTGGAAGCACCTTTCCACCAGGAGTCTTGAGGTATGTCTACTTCTAGAAATAATTTATATTTATGCATTGCTTAATGTCATGAGACATCCAGTACCAGCAGGAGGCCATCGTCTCCCATGGCCCCCAAGCAGCCCCAAAAGTCTCCCATCCCTGTGCCTCCCGCATTCCGTACTTAATAAAGAGCTGCTGCACTTCCGGCTACCTTTCTACAGACAACCCTGCAATGAAGCCCCAGATGATGACTTGTTACCACATGTACTTCCTTCTGTTCTTCACCAAAGAACATTAAGTATCCAAGAAAGAAAGGAGGCAGGGGTCAGTAATATTTGTGAGAGAAAGAAAGGGTGGTCCATGTTTTAAGGACAGAGTTCTGCTACTATTTCATTTAACATTCTGCCTAAAATAAATTGTTCCAAATGGTTTTATTAGAAATTCAGAGATTTCATGAATAGAAAGGGAAAAACAACAACAAAAAATCAAGTATGAGTTGAACAAATTCCATCCTGGCTTAGCCAGGCAATAGATTAGTTTTAAGTAGTACTGTGCTCCAATGAGTAATACTTTTGAAGGGAGTGGTCGTTTATTTGGGTTGTTACATTTCATAGTCCCAAGACACTAAGAGCAAATATCCAACATGGAGTTTTTACTGTAAAACTATCCAGCTTCTCTTGTTTTCCAGGGGATTCCTGGCCAACATGACTTGAGCTTCCCCAAGACTGCCAAGGGGAAGCTGTGGTCCAGTGCATCATGGTGGGAAGCCCTCTCCCACAACGACTAGGAGACCAATTCAAGGGGAGCCTGGTAAACTGCCTTGGGTCAGCCTGCTGAGCCCCTGGACAGCCGGGCAGGTAAGCACCCTTCACAGTGGGTTCCGCCCACCACTTCATGGCTCCCCTCCAGCGAAGCCTTCTCCCAAACCACAGGGCAGCCTCAGCAAGATATACTGTGTCCCACAACACTTCTCTCCCAGAGGTGACGGCTTCCTTAGTATCCTCACGCACAAGCATGAAAAATTTCCAACACCCAGAAAAGAGGAAAAACAGTGCCATGAACACCCAAAAGCCCGCCATCTATACCCAGTAATGGTTAATATTGTATCATATTTCATATACCCACTTGCTATACCATTTCAGAGTAGACATCATGACGTTTTACTCCTAAATATGCAAGCACAGACTCCCAGACAATGACATTCTCCTATATCACAAAATACTGTGATCATAACTGTTATGACATTATTGCTCAAATAGACAGTCCATGTTCAAATTCTCAAAATGCCCCCAAAAAGTATATCACTGACTTTCCTCCTGAACTAGGATCCAACCAAAGGTCATGCATTGCATCTGGTTATGTCTCTTACACATAGAATAATAAAATAACCTCTTCCTTTTTTCCATAACTCTGACCTTTTAAAGAGATCAGGCTAGTGTTTCTGGAGAATGACCCCCATTCAGGATTTGAACTTTAAAGAAAAAATCTCAGTTGCCTAAATACAAATTTTCAAACTGCATGCTATTTTATTTATTTATTTTGCAGTACGAGGGCCTCTCACCACCGCGGCCCCTCCCGTTGCGGAGCACAGGCTCCGGACGCACAGGCCCAGCGGCCATGGCCCATGGGCCCAGCCGCTCCAAGGCATGTGGGATCTTCCCGGACCGGGGCACGAACCCGTGTCCCCTGCATTGGCAGGTGGACTCTCAACCACTGCGCCACCAGGGAAGCCCCTGCATGCTATTTTAGAATGCCAGTCATTTATTAATTCTGATGGTTTCTTTAGCTGCTGCAGGAAATTGCAGGTTCAGACTAAAGCTACAATTACAATTCCAAGTCTGAACCACACACGACTTGAAGATTCAGTCCTAAAGTTGATTTTGAAGAAACCAAATCTTAAATTTATAGATACTTCAATTTTCAGCAAAGGTAAGCTTACCTAAGCAGGTGTGATAGTGGTCTCATATTGGTCTACATTTGTTTTAAGAAAGGGGACTTGGTGGCAATCAGATGACTATGGGCTGAACTAGAAGCAGCTCCACACTGTGCACCAGTTCAGACTTGTGACTCTTTCCAGTCTGAGGTCATGAGTCAGTGCTCATTCACTAGCTGAAGACTTGGGTGAGATTTAATAAGACGGTAGGAAGGAAGGGTCTCATACCTATCAAGTATTGACAATGTCTTGGTGCTAGAATAGGCCAGGAATACATAATATATTTAAAAGATGGGTAACATGTGTGTTTTAAAGCTATTTAGTTCAGGAGAAATGAAGTTATAACTCATGACTTCTGAAACTGTGCCTATTCGGAAAGTCATACCAGTCCTTATCAGACAGTCAAGGGTAGAGAAATCATAAGCTTGATGCCATCTCTTGAAACATAAAGGAAAAACTAAGTATGAGACACCGTCTTTGAAAAGCCTTTATGGAGCCCTTTGAAACATTTTGTAGGTCTAAGTGCGACCTTCACCATTGCTGATGTCGGTGGGGTTGTAGAAAGAAACTGTTCTGTGGGAACCAAAAAACAAGTGTCCTGTCCTAAGTTTAAGAAGACACACACAGGATCCTAGTCTAAGACCACAGCTGGGAAACAATTTGGGTGGGTAAGTGGAATATTTGATCCTGGGCTAAAAGTTTCACTTATTACCCAAGACATTTAGAGACTCCAAAAAAGTTCCCTTGAGATAACATTTCATGTCTTTAAATAAGGACAGAACTGGACTCTGAGTCACAATAAAGCTATGTCTATTTGATGCCAAAACAAATGGGCAAACTGGTTAGTTCCATTAAAAAAAAAAAAACAAAAAAAAAAACCTGTGAACAAAATAATTACTTGAGGCCAAATTTACTTGGAAAAAAACAAATTTTCTACCTGTAACCTCACTGACTTTGTATGTAATACCACGGGCCACATGTGCTATTAATTTTATTATCTACAGGATCTATCAGAGATTGTTAACACTGAATGAGAAAGCTTCTCAGGGCAGACAAAAATTAGAATAAAACATACTGAGAAACTATCACTTTAGATTTTGTTCGCATACCACTTTCCCACTGTTTTGTTTATAAAAATATGCCCTTAACGTTAAATATGAAAACCGTGATTAGATAACATTCAAGCACAGATGAAATGATATTCAAAACGATGGTCCCCATGGTACTCATGGGAATGATGTGATACTGAGTACTTATAAAACTCAAAGTTACCTATAAAATCCTTCACTCACATTTATATAACTATGCATAAAAAGCAACACAGGGTTTTAAGAAACCTTCTAAATGAGGTAGCTAGTTGTTTGAACTGCTGGTTGTTGAAGCAGGTCCCTCTGCAATAGCTGTCAAACTTCCTGTGCCCAAGACGAGGATGCCAGATGAAGCACGACCTCTGTGGGCTCCTTGTCTTGCACAGGGCCCACTGCAGCTTCGACGACCATGTACATTGAGAAAAAGAGTTCTTGAACCATGGGATTTATTCCAACAGGGTCACAGACTCACAGGACAAGAAAGATCTCTGAGAAGTCACCTACTCTACTTCCCGCTTATTAGGACCATATTTATTTATTTAACATCTTTATTGGAGTATAAGTGCTTTACAATGTTGTGTTAGTTTCTGCTGTATAACAAAATGAATCAGCTATATGTATACATATATCCCCATATCCCCTCCTTCTTGCGTCTCCCTCCCACCCTCCCTATCCCATCCCTCTAGGTGGTCACAAAGCACAGAGCTGATCTCCCTGTGCTATGCAGCTGCTTCCCACTAGCTATCTATTTTACATTTGGTAGTGTATATATGTCCATGCCACTCTCACTTCGTCCCAGCTTACCCTTCTCCCTCCCTGTGTCCTGAAGTCCATTCTCTACATCTGTGTCTTTATTTCTGTCCTGCCCCTAGGTTCATCAGAACCTTTTTTTTTTTTTTTTTTAGATTCCATATATATGTGTTAGCATATGGTGTTTGTTTTTCTCTTTCTGACTTACTTCACTCTGTATGACAGACTCTAGGTCCATCCACCTCGCTACAAATAACTCAATTTCGTTTAAACCATATTTAAAAAACAATACTGAAAGACTGAATGAAAAATGCCATGCCTATACGTGTACAACTCAGTTCTTCCTTTACCACTTGAATTGAGATCGCACACTTAAATGCTTAAGGGGCAAGACAGGCAACAGGAAAGGGCTGGGTTCTGACAGAGGTGAACTGGAGAAAGCACACACCTGGTTTAAAGGGGGCAGCTGCTACTGAACTCCAGCCGTCAGCTGCTGCTGGAAACTTGGGTGCAGGGTACCAGATTTTAAGCCTTGCCAGAAAACCTGGAAATCTAAATTTTTATGTGAGATGTCCCAAATTTTAAATTAGCAATGAATTCAAATTTTTAAACTATGCCGTGCAGTCCAAAATAATGTTTCTGAGGGCCACTTGAGCTTCGCACTGCCAGTTCGCAATCTCTAATCTGAATTGCTCACACTTCAGTTGAAGTTCATTTTGTGTCCCGTCTTTGGCAGAGCTGAAGGAAAGCTGGCCACTACCACGTGCTTGGAGATAGGTATTCAGTTGCAGTACAGTCATTTATTCTAAGCTAAATAAACCCTGGTCCTTAATCTCACTACACAGGATGTATTTATCTACGTTTAAATCATCTTTCTGACGCTTCTAAGTCCTGATGGTAAAGATATACAGTTAAGGGTTTGACTCAAGGTGGGGGAAAAACTGAAAGATTACACTATTTTAGAAAACGATAATTGTATGAATGTGTGAGATCTGTACTTCAAAAAATCACAAAGCTTATATTAATTAAAAAAAAAAAAAAAAGGACTTGAAAAGATTTGAGTAACATACCATGTCCTTGGTTGGAAGGGCTAACCGGTACAAAGATGTGAATTGTTCCCGCATTTATTTACTTAACAAACATACTGAGTGCCTATTATGCACCAGACAATTCCAACCAAACTCACAATGAAAATGTTATTTTTGTGTGTGAAGGGAAGAGGCAGTTTGGAAGTTGCCAAAAAGAATTCTAAAAAATAATCTAAAAGAAGACTAAACTAGTAAAAAATAGGGGAACAAACTGAAAATGAAAAATTTTTTTCAAATTAAAGGTAATGTATACTTAATGTATTAAAAAAAAAAAACTAAACAGAAACAAAAATGAGGCATAAAGAGAAGGTTAAATCATCAACAATCCAACCACCCAGAGATGGTCACTTTGTCACCTTGACTTTTTTTTTTTTTTTTTTTGCGGTACGTGTGCCTCTCACTGTTGTGGCCTCTTCCGTTGCGGAGCACAGGCTCCGGACGCGCAGGCTCAGCGGCCATGGCTCACGGGCCTAGCCGCTCCGCGGCATGTGGGATCTTCCCGGACTGGGGCACGAACCCGTGTCCCCTGCATCGGCAGGCGGACTCTCAACCACTGCGCCACCCGGGAAGCTCCTGTCACCTTGACTTTGATACCCTCCAGATTTTTTTCAAGATACATAATCACACATATATTCTCTCTTTTTACAAAGATGGAGACATGATTTTTTAATGCTGCTTTATAATCTGATTTTTAAAAAAATCTCAGTGTTGTGTGCATTGACTTTGTGTATGGTATCTGTGAGGAATCCACTTTCATTCTGACCCCAACGCATAACCAATAGAATAGTCAACAGAAAGTCCCCACTGATCTGAAATGCCAGCTCTGTCGTACATAGACCTGTCTGAGCTATTTTACTCCATTGACTTATCAGTCAATGCACACTGTATTAATTACCTGAGCTTTATTTATAATAAATCTTAATATCCAGGAGTGCACGTTCCTCTCCTGATCCCCAACACTCTTTCTAGTCTTCATCAGGATTACTTGGAGTTATTCTTGGCCCTCCATGCTGTTCATAGAACTTTTAGTATTATTCGCTTGTCAAGCTGCATAAAAAAAACCCTGTTGGGAGTCTGATTAGAAAGGCCTTGAATCTATAGATCAAGGTGAAGAAAACTAACATCTTGATGATAATGAGACTTCCTATGCATTTAACATGGTAAATCTCCCAATTATTTTTAAGGACTTTCAAAATGTCTTTCAATAAAGTTTAACATTTTTCTATATAAATTTACTGCATACTTTGCTAGGTTTATTATGAGGTACTTCCTATTTTTGTTATGTTGCCATTGTACATGTTAGCTCCTAAAAATTATATTTTCCAACTGTCTGCTATTGTAATTGATTACTGTGTATGGACCTGCAGCTGAAAAACCTATGAAATTCTTATTAATTCTAATAATTAGTCTGCATATATCCTTTAGACTTTTCTATGTATTCATTTACCCCCAAAATGACCCTTTTGTTCTTTATTTCCAATATTTCATCTATATTATCTTCCCTGTCTTATTGCTTGGGCTGGAACCTCCAGTAATTATTGAATATTGTAGTAAGCATCTTTGTGGTGCTCTCAGTTATAAAAGGAATGCTTTTAATGTTTCACCACTGAGAACAATATTTGCTGTAGACTTTTTATAGACACAATCCTAATCTTTCCAAGAGTTTTTATCATGAATGACAGCTGCTTTTCCTGCATCTAGTTATCATATGCACTGTTCTCCTCTAATGTATTAATGTTGTACATACTACTAACAGGCTTTCTAATGATGAACCAACTTGGCATGATGTCATGATTTTTTTCTACATTGCCAAATTTGGTTTGCTGACATTTAGTTTAGGATTTCTGCTTTTATATTTGAATGAAATTGACTTGTAATTTTCCTCTCTTTTATTGTCCTTATCTGGTTTTAGTGTCAAATCATACTAACCTCATAAAATGAGTTGGAAATGTTAACTCTTATTCGATTATATAAAACTGGAATTACCTATTTCTTAAATTTTGAGGGAACTCCTTGGTAAAATATCCGGACCTGGTACTTTCTGAAGTAGTGGTCTAAATTGTTTAATTGAATCTATTCAGGTTTTCTCTTTATTCTTAGCTCAACTTTGCAGTTTATCTTTTTCTATGATTTTTTTTCCTTTCATCTAAGTTTTCAAATTTATTAGCATGAAGTTGTTCTTAATAGTCTTTAATTAGTCTTTTAATTTCCACTGACATCTAATTACATCTTTTTTTCATTACTAGTATTTCTACTTCTAGTAATTCTCTTCGCCTTTTTCACACTTGATTTTGACCACTTTTATTCTTGAAAATTTATTTAAAAATACTTAATTTGAGCTATTTAAAAAATCCTTTCTACTATACATTTCCTGTATAATTTCTTTATATTCTTTTATTTGTCTCCTCTATTTTCCTTGAGTTTATTAATTTGTTCTTTAACTAACTTCTTAAGCTAGATGCTTAACTTATTCATTTTCAGCCTTTCTCCTTTTCTAATATAAGCTACAAATTGCTCTATGTAGGTGTGCCCTACAACTTCTGGAAAGTAGTCTTTTAATTATCACACTTTAAATATTTTCTGATTTCAATTCAGATTTCCTTTCTGTCCCACATATTATGTACAACTATGCTTTTTAATTTCCAAAAGTATCTCTTTGTTACTAATTTCTAAATTAGAGAATGTGATTTATCTTTTTTTAAAATTTGTATTTATTTATTTTTGGCTGCATTGAGTCTTCGTTGCTGCATGTGGGCTATCCCTACTTGTGGCGAGCGGGGGCTACTCTTTGTTGCGGTGCACGGGCTTCTCATTGTGGTGGCTTCTCTTGTTGTAGAGCACAGGCTCTAGGTGCGTGCGTTTCAGTAGTTGTGGCATGCGAGCTCTAGAGCACAGGCTCAGTAGTTGTGGCACACAGGCTTAGTTGCTCTATGGCATGTGGGATTTTCCCAGACCAGGGCAGGAACCCGTGTCCCCTGCATTGGCAGGCAGATTCTTAAGTCACTGTGCCAGCAGGGAAGTCCCCAGAATGTGATTTATCTTGCATGATCATATTCTGTGAAATTTTTTGAGGATTGCTTAACAATCTAATGTGATCTAGTTTCGTAAATGTTCTCTGTATGTTTTGATAAATATGAGCGTTCTCTGGCTACAAAATATGTCCACTGGTTCAAGCTTGTTATTTGTTTTGGTCAAATCTTTCATATCCTTCTTATCTTTTCATCCTTTTGATCAATTTATTAATGAGAATGGTGGGTTAAGATCTCTCTTTATGATGGTGGATTTATCAATTTCTTTTCAGTTCTGTCCATTTTGCATGATATTTTTGGGAACTGTATTATGTACACAGAGGTTTAGAATTTTTATATGTTCAACATAAACTGAACCTTTACTCAATAGTCAGTGGTCTTCTTTAACTTTAGTAATGTTCTCTGCCTTAAACATTTTTGATTTGATACTAATATACCTGCTCCAGCTTGCTTTTCAGTGGTATTTGTCTAGTATACCCTTTTCCTTCTTCTTACTTTTGACTTTTCTGAAGTCTTATGTTTTAGGAATATCTCTTATAAATAGCACATGAATAAAATCTTTAACAATCTAGTCTTTAAAATATTTGACCACAATTATCAATAGATATGGATTAATAGCTATTGTTTTTTTATTTGCTTCACTTTTTCTCTGTTTGCTTTTAAAGCTCTTTCATTGCCATCTTGGATTGATTTGTTTTTCCTCCCTTCTTTCCATTTCCCTTCTTCCTTCTTGCAGTGTCACACTATAATTTTTCAAATGAATATTTAATCTAACAAGTCTAAAGCTAGTCTACCTTTTTACCCCCCTCCAAAAAGTCAAGACCTACTAATCACCCATGCCCCTCTTCTACTACGTATCTGCCAATGCTTTCCAGGATTTTAGCTTTATCTTGATTTTATAAATCCTATAAATTATTCACTTCTGTTGCTTCGCTGCACCCACATAGTTATCATTTTCTTTGTTCACATCTGACTGCTCCTCTGGCCTCTTTCCTGGGATCATGCCCTGCTTCCTAAAGAAGAGCCTTTGGAAGTCCTTATAATGACATTTTGTGAATAGCAAGCTTTTTCAGTTGTCTCTATGTTTGAAATACCTTTATTTCACCTTCAGTCTTGAAAAACAACTTCACAGAATAAAGAATCCTAGGTCAACTATTATTTTTTTCTCAGAACTCTGAAAAAAATCATTCTAGTGCCTTGGATTATATTTTTGCTGTTAATTAATTGATTGATTTAAAAAATATGATCTGTCTTTTCCTTCTGGCAGCTTTTAAGACCTCTTTTAAGTCTTTGGCATTTGGGAATTTACTGCAATATATCTAAGATCTTTTGAAAAATTTATCCTGCTGGGATCTGCTGAGATTTCTTAAATCAGAGAATACATCCTTCACTCCTTTTAGAAATTTGTCAGTCTTTTTCACTTTAATTCCCACCTCCAATGCCTTTTTCACTGTTCTCCTGGAACTTTGATTTTTCTTATGATGAATCCATTTTCTCTTTTCCTAATTTGCCGGGATCCTGCTGAAACTCTGACTGATGTGATACTGCCACATTCCATTCCAGAAAAAAAAAAATTCTAATTCACATTCCCACCAAGAGTATAACATCATGTCCATTTCCCCATATTCATACCAACATTGAGCAATCAGCCTTTACCTGCCTAATAGGTTAATGCTCACAGCTCATGGCTTTTTAATTTCCAGTTCTTTAACTGCAAGTAAGGACAAACTTTATTTCAGATACATTTGTATTTCTACATGTCCTTTGTTCATTTCTATTAGGGTGCAGAGCTTTTTTTAATTTATTTTTTTCACTGATTTGTAAGCATAATTTTACAATAATTACATTAACCTTTTATCTGAAAATGTTCCCATATTATCACTTATACTTTAACTTTGTTTATAGTATTTTTTATTTTGCCAAAGTATTTCCCACTTTTATTTAGTAAAACACATATATTGTTTTGAAATTCTGACATAAAGCTTTTTGCCCATGCCAAAAAACAACAAAATCACTTACATTATCATTTTCTTATAATATTTTTATCTTATGTTTAAGTCAAAAATTACAAACTAGGGCTTCCCTGGTGGTGCAGTGGTTGAGAGTCCACCTGCCGATGCAGGGGTCACGGGTTCGTGCCCCAGTCCGGGAAGATCCCACATGCCGTGGAGCGGCTGGGCCCATGAGCCATGGCCGCTTAGCCTGCGCGTCCAGAGCCTGTGCTCTGCAACGGAAGAGGCCACAACAGTGAGAGGCCCGCGTACAGAAAAAAAAAAAAAAAAAAAAAATCACAAACTAGTGGCCTACGAAAGTGCACGTGGTGTTATAAAAGTTTTTTAATTAGTTACAAACATTTTAAGGATTGGGCAAGTTTACATGAAAATATGTATTTTCAGCTTCACTTGAAAAATCAGAATATGTAGCACATGGGCCTACATTTCCACAATGGCACAGAATGTCTAAAATTGGTAGAAGCTACAGCAAGCCAAGTGGGGGAAGGTGAGGATTATCGGTCGTGATAGAACTAATGAGAAAGGGACACATTCAAGGGACACTTCAGAGACAGAAGCAGAGACAGGTTTGGTGGTCCACAAACAACATGCGCAGAGAGGGTGAATTCCAATGACAGTGTTTCCAGCTTTGTTGACTTGGTGAATGGGGGCTTGCTAAGGAACAGGGAGAGTGGGGAGAATTGGTAAGACAATGAACCAATCTTTAGACAGAAGGACCTATGAGATATCTGGGAACGGCTGTCTGGGAAGCAAATGGAAATAAGGTGTGGACTTCAGAGGAGAAGTGATGTCTGGAGATATATACTGAGGCAACTCTGACCAAAGGGAAAAGAGGTCCATGGTGGAGCATGCCAAGCGAGAAATGAAGAGGATGAGGGTCAGCAGAGAAAGAGGCACCCACAGGAGTGGTCAGACGGGAAAAGGGATAACCATGGGAGTGAGGTCTTGGAAGTTAAGGATAAAGAGAGTTTCAAGGTCAAATGCATTAGTGAAGGTGGAAGTAGAAAACACTAGGAGTTGACAATTAAGAGGTGGTCGACAGCACTTCTGAGGTGGCTTCACGGTAGAAGAGTGAATGAGGGTGAGAAAGAGGGCACAAAGAGACAAACATCTGCTCCAGGAACTCTGCAAACAGGAGGCAGCACAGGAGTGTCAGGGGAAACTACTGAAGTAAAGGCAAACCGTCGTTTGTCCCTCTGGGACCACACTCCTGTTCCCGTTCCCCAGGCTCGTGCTGGCTTTCTCGACAGGCACTGTCTTACTGAGTTCTGTTAGGAACTTACCGTGGCTCTGTCCTTCGTGACATGCGGTCACTGCTTTCTCCTCTGTGTTGACGTAGTCTGTCTTCTGTTCTATGTTTGCTAGTCAGCATTTGTCTGTAACAAACATTCCTCTCAGGATTGTCACCGTCATTTGGGATTTGTATCCCACTTTACAAGGTGCTAGGTCTTTTTGCCATTTTTGATGCATTCACTCAAGCCATGGATGAAAACACCAAATATGCCCAAAGTTTATCATCAATCCTCCTGTTTCTTCCAGTTATTAAATAAACCACTGTGAAGTTCAAGTGACCACCTACTGGTCTAGAGTCTTTCCAACTCCCAAGCATGAGCTCTCTGCCCATATCTAAATCACTCGAGGAATTTGAATCTCCACCGCTAGGGTCTTTTACAAATGCATAGGATTCCTGTATCCCCCGCATCCGAGAACCCGATGTAGATCTGAGGTGGGTGCCAGAGAACTGTATTCTTTTAAAAAAGCTCCAGGGGATTCTAATGCACAGCTGAGGTTTGGAAGTCACTGCTCTAAATCTTATTTTGTTGATTTACTGGTCTGTTATAATGAAATTAGTAGCAAGAGTCTCGCTAGAGTAATGGTGGTACTTTACAGAGTTGTTGGAAGACAAAAACAAAATTCGAGTTCTGTAAGTGAATGTAAGAGAAATTACACGAGTTCCTTAAACACAAACAGATAGGCCTTTGGCAAGAATACTATAGCAACAGTGAAGAGGCATGGGGAGAAAGCTAATTTCTAAGGCACTCAAGGCTCAAACTACCAAGGCAATTGATGAGAAGCCAATGCATATTAGCTCTATTATTATCGCACCTCTGGAGGATTTCAAAGAACAGCTCTCATGCCTTCTTTGTTTTCTTCTCTCTCTCTCTTTTTTAACTGCTGCTGATAAACTTTTTCACAGAAAAACAAAAAAAACACCACATGCTTTTCCTTTTCTTATCTTCCACAAGTCCTTAGAGCTCACATAAAATGTACATCATTTTGATGTGTAAAAAATTAAAGTGATAGGTATGCAATGACTTATGATCTTAATTAAGACGTTAAATCAGATCTCATATAGGCTCAGGTTAAAAAAGGAACAAACTATGGATGCTATCGGCAAAGTCCAGAAGAATATGTAAAGGGGTCTTTTAAATTTTGTTTTGCTGACACAATATTTACTGTTAATATAAATATTAAATTAACCAATCAAAAATACTGATTGCTAAAAATATCATAAGAAACTCCATTTTCACCATATAAACATTGTTAACATGAGATTATGAGAGATAAAACCAGGCATCACGTGCTGCCCAGTGAGATGCAGTGGGAAGTACACCCCCCCCCCCGCCCCACCACAAAGGATTCTTGCACAAGAAACAACAACAGGGGACCAGACTTCATCAAGCCCTCACTACCAGGTTACAGGAAATACAGGGCTGGAAGAGCATGTTAACACCACCATGCAGATACAGCCAAACCCAAACTGTGGGAAATTCCAGAGGACACTTGACCCAGTTTCTTCAACAAGTAAACAGCAAGAAGAAAAAAAAAAAACTGGGAGAGGTTTTCCCATAGGTTCAAAGAGATATTTATCTAAGGTAAAGAGAATCATCCAAATGCAATCAGGGTGTGGACCAACCTTGTCTGGACCCTGATTTGAACAATCCAACTATAAAAGAATTGAAGAGATGTTCAGAGAACTCTGAAGACAGACTATATATCTGATGACATCAAGAATTTTTTTTTTTCCTTAAGGGCACTTTGATCATTTAAGAAAGCAAACAGGGGCTTCCCTGGTGGCACAGTGGTTAGGAATCCGCCTGCCAATGCAGGGGACATGGGTTCGAGCCCTGGTTCAGGAGGATCCCACATGCTGCAGAGCAGCTGGGCCGTGCGCCACAACTACTGAACCTGCGCTCTAGAGCCCGCGCACCTAGAGCTGGTGCTCCAAGACAAGAGAGGCCACCGCAATGAGAGGCCCATGCACGGCAATGAAGAGTAGACCCTGCTCACCTCAACTAAAAAGAAACCCCACGCACAGCAACGAAGACCCAACGCAGCCAAAAATAAATTAATTAAAAAATAAACACAAAAACAAACAAACAACCTCATCTTTTAGAGCTGTGTATACTGAATCATTTGTGTGTAAAATAATACGATATTCAGCATTTACTTTAAAAAAATCGGCGGGAGGGGGCAGGAAAAAGCATAAATGAAATAGCATTGGCTATATGTTAAAAATGTGATACTGGCTGATGGATAAGTGGGGGTTCGTTGTATGATTCTATTGATGTGCTTATCTGAAATTTCTAAGTTACAAAATGAAAGTGAAGATTCTTTCAAAGAAGGCTTAATTTTTAAAAAGAAACACCATCATTTGATGAAAATGTTCAAGAATCTTAAAAAAGGATGCACTTTTCTTCTTTTAAATATTTGTGTTTAAAAGAAAGTCCTTCTTCCAAAGTCTCCAGAACATAAATCTTGATTAAAGCTTGATTTTCTAGGTAATTTGCTAACTTTGGAAATAAGATTTTATAAAGAATGCAAAAGTATTCTTTATTATGTTGTGAAATTTAGTCATAATCTTTAGAATCATCTTCCCTGAGGAGATAACGATTACAAGGCAACCTAAGCAAAAATGGTCCAACAGGTGATTGTAAAGCTCTTATCTTCCCGAAGCCTCAATAAGCACACTACTATACTTACAACAGGAATCGTAACTTCACCTCGAGAGTCTTTAACAATTAGCAGTCCAAGCTGAAAATATAACTGATTACAGATATAGTTATAGGGATAGCTATAGACACAGATACATACCTTTTGCAAACTCAAGCCACATTACCAACCTGTTAATAAGTATGGAGTAAAAAGTGCACCAGTATTAAAAAATACAGCTTTGCAGTAAAAAGAGCACATTGCTAAAAACTGAATCTGAGGAATCTGGCAGTCTGAGATAAAGGAGACCTTCCCACTAAAAACATAGAATCCAGGTAAAAGAAAAAATGTGTTTAAATATTGATACATAGCTGAGCTCGAGACAAATGGAAATATCAAGGAAATATCAAGGAAATACCAGGAATGGAGAAGGCAAGAGTAGAAAACCAATGGGCAGACACCCTAAGGGCCTCTGGAGAAGGTCAGACAAACCCAGGCGAGGACTAAAGCTGTACCCTGGCCATATCCCGGTCGCCACCCAGCCCTGGGAGGAGACACTGCTCCATCATTCCATGAAAACCCCACTCTCGCCTGACTTGTATATTTTTCTTTTGTTGAATGCTGAGAACTTACCATCCCCTGAGGCTCCACAAAGCCTCCCATAACGTTTCATTATCCCAAACCTCCCAGCTTCCTGCCTAACCCTCCCACAGAACCACTTTCCTGCCCTGCCCTTTCTCTATCGCCACCTTCCAAATGCACACATTTTCAAGGTCACGCTTGAACTCACTTGACTGAGATCTGAGATGTTTCCAGGCACAGTTCTCAGCTCTTTTCATAGCAACTTTCTCTCTACCTTTAATTGGTTTTATTAGAAGGTGTACATGATAAGAGGCCTTTCCCCCTGGTATTTGAAGGTACTAGACACTCTGCAGGGCTTTGGAGTCTCAGACAGGGAGTCCTGGGGATCCCAGCGGTATCCTGGGGTAGGTGTGAGTCTCAAAGCAATGGCCACCCAAGCAAGGGCATGAACACATGTGTTTCCTTCTGCCTCAAGCCATGCGCCGTCCCTCCCATGCCCCTCCCTGGCCTTGCGCTTCTCGTTGGTTTACTACGTTGTCTTCGTCCTTTCTCAGTGGCACACCTCTCCCACCAGCTCTACAGCGCCCAGGTTCTTCAAGAAGCTCTAGCCCCGCTCAGAGTTTTCCTCGACATGCCAGCCCCACCCATGCCTGTTGTCATCACCCCTCGCCCCTGGTCTTGCCCTGCGGTCCCAAGCTTATGCTCTGAGGGCCAGCTCTTCCCTATCCACCTGTGTCTGCACCCTCCACTCTGCTCATTTCCATCATTAAAACCCCTTCCCAGGGCATAGGAGCAAGACAATTTTTTTCTCTGCTCTCTTCTCAAAACACAGCTTTTCTTAAAAAACAAAAACAAAAAACTTTACTGAGCTCAGGAAAAATAAAAAATTCCTTAGAAATGGCAGTAAGGCCAACAGGGTTAAACAAGCTTGGGAATTCTATGTTAGTTATATAACAGAAGTTAAACATGACAGTACATGTCACACTGATGATGAGCTGTCACAGAGCGGGCAGGCTGGCAGCACACTGGAGTTTTCCCATATTAGTGAGGCATTCTACTGAGCGGGATCTTACTCTTTCTGACGCTGAAAATGATCTCAGGAGAGGAGTTATAGGGACCAGTGTGAACAGGAAATATACATTCTTTCATTCTGTCAAAAGCTGGATGTTCCTCTAATAGTAATAACCAAACCAGAGGCATCCAACTCATGCTGCTCGTGCACCTACGACAGAGAAGAGACAGAAGCGTTAAAGAAGGACAGGTACAATGCAAGTGCTACAACAAAGACATGTGCGGGAACTGGGGATGCCAAGAAAGGGTGTGTCTAATTAAACAAGGGAGAGTAACAAACTCAACTGGGAGGAGAGAGATCCCCAAGGAAGGGAAATAAATATCCAAGCAGAGTCTGCAAGCGTCAGGAGGATTCTGCTAAGAGGATTGACAATGGGAGGGCATCACACCCATGTTCATGTAAAACCACAGGCGACTCCTGTTGGCTCCTGGGAACCCTGGTAGAGTAGACCTCTAGAGACTTAGGGTTCAGAATGCACAGAAGGAAAGGGAGAGATGAAGGATGAGGTTGGATGGATAAGCAAAGGTCAGACTTTAACCCACAGTCAACTTTACAACCTAAAGTAAAAGATTTTAATGAGTTATTGAGACCCATGCGTGTCCCCAGTCATACCTTACAAATACTGTGAACTCACTAAGGCTTTTCCATTAATATGAAGACTTGACTATGACAAGAATCATTTTTCTCTACATCGATTTAGTTAAAATGGAATAATTAGAGTTGATACATCTGTAAAAGATTTAATCTAAAACCCTAGAAATCCTTTGGCAGATTCAATAGTATTTAATTAATTCATTAAAAGTCAGGTGTTTATAACAATTTAAAGTGAAGTTTATACCAACCAAGTTGGTATAAAACAGACTCTTGATTCTGACTAGTAAATGCCAGCATTAACCCTGCTGGGAAAATGAGAAAACAGTTCTGTTAAAAGAATGGGATGATGATTTAAAATTTACTACAAAGCTACAGTAATTAAAATAGTGTGACACTGGCATAAGGACAGACGTGTAGAAATAGAATTGAGAGTCTAGAAATGAACCCTCCACCAAGGGTGCCAAGACAATTAAATAGGGATAGAATAGTCTTTTTGACAAATGGTACTGGGATAACTGGATATCCACACGTAAAAGAAGAAGTTGAACCCTTACCTCACATCAGATACAAAATTAATTCAAAATGGATCAATGACCTAAATGTAAAAGCTAAAACTATAAAAGTCTTAGAAAAAAACACAGATATTTGTAAATCTTTGTGGATTTTGATTATGTAATTGTTTCTTAGATGTGACACCAAAGGCACAAGCAATGAAAAGAAAAAGAAATAGATAAATTGGACATCATCAAAATTTAAAACTTTAGTGTTTCAAAGGATACCATTAAGAAAGTGAAAAGACAATCCTTAGAAGAGAAGAAAAAGTTTGCAAACCATGTATCTGATAAGGGACTAGTATCTGAAATATGTAAGGAACTCCTACAACAACTCACTAATAAAAAGGCAGCTCAATTTAAAAAATGGACGAAGGATTTGAAGACATTTCTCCAGAGAAAATATACAAATGGCTAATAAGTATTTGAATAGATGGAAAACATCATTAGCCATCAGGGAAATGGAAAAATCAAAACCACAATGAGATACCACTTCATACTCAGCAGGATGGCTATAATCAAAATGACAGATAATAACAAGTGTTGACAGGATGTGGAGAAAAAGGAACCCTCATACACTTCTGGTGGGAATACAAAATGGTGCAGCCACTTTGGAAAACAGGCTACAAGTTCCTCAATATACTAAACATAGAGGTATAAAATTATCCAGAAACTCCTTTCTTAGGTATATACTCCTAAGAAATTAAAATAAATATCCACTCAAAAACCTATACAAATGTTCATAGCAGCATTATTCATAATAGCCAAATAGGGGAAACAGTCCAAATGTCTATCAACTGATGAATGGATAAATGAAATGTGACATATCCATACAACAGAGTATTATTTGACAGTAAAAAAGAAACAAAACACTACTGATAAATGCTACAACATGGATGAGCCTTGCAAACATTATGCTAAATTTAAACAGCTACAAAAACAACGTATTTTGTGACTCAGTTTATGTGAAATGTCCAGAATAGGGGGAAAGGTACTGGGGGAAAGTGGTTCCCCCAGTACCTTGTGGGTATTGTAAAGGCTAGTGGGTACAGGGCTTCTTTATAGAGTGACAAAAATGTTCTCAAATTTATTCTGGTGATGGTTGCACAGCTTTGTGAATATATAAAAACCACTGAATCGTATGTGTGAAATGAGTGAATCATATGGTATGTGAATTACATCTCAAGAAAGTTATTATTAAAAAAAAAAAAATGGAGAACGGGATGAAATGTTCTTCAGCTAAATGGATGGGAACTGTCAGTGTTTCTCATTCTTAAATCCCTAAATCAAGTAGGAAGAATGATGCTTTCCTCTGGCTGAAAATGTCTGAGACTTTCCAAATGGGAAATAATGACCGGCTGACATGATGGCCAATTCTAAAAGGCTACACAGAAACAATAGTCCATCATTTTACTAGATTCAGCAAATGCATCGGTGAGCACCGGATGTGTGAATTCTATAGTTTTTCAACAGTAGGCCTCCTAGACCTACAGTTATCCTAATTAAATGTCATTGGTGTATTCTGGCCCATCAGAGTACCACATATTACTACAGGCCCCCAGAGTTTATTCAGCCTAATTTTCACTTTTCTAAAAGGCTAGAGAAAAAAGATTTAATAAGTTAGAGCTGGAAAAAGGAAAAAAAAGTATGAAAAAGCCTCTTCACAAGAGGACTACTTCTAATGTGTACACTTTTGTTATTAACTAGTGTTTTACTAAAATAAGGATAAACTTACACAATGCAACAACCTGACAGTCTTCCAAAACTTCACATTACCTTGAAAGGAAATCTAGAAGCTGTTTTATTTTCAAATATATCTTATACAGAAAGATTTGTTAAGTGTTTCAAAAATGTTTTCTATTTAAAAGAAACCTTTACGAGTCATTCTTGTAAATAATGAGCATTTCTTTTCCCCCAGGGGAATAATTCCTACTTCAGTGTTTCTAAGAATACACAGGGTTAAAACCGTGTAAAATAGATTTTCTCACAGTTGGGGGAGAGCAAAACACCGCATAGGAAACCAGACAGCTAGGAGGTCAAAACACTACACTTCCAGGTCAGACTTCTGGTTGCAATTAAGTAAAATTCCTGCAAATATTTGGAAGGAAATCATATTTTTGGTGTCTCCTTTCTGGCCTTGTAACTTTTTTATTTTTCTTAGCAGCAACTTATGTATCTATATTATTCATTAAAGACACTCAGAAACACACAAACATACACAATTACAGGCACATATGCACCAACCTATGACCCCAGAATTGTGATTCGATCTTGGCCTCAAAGTTAAAACTAGCATCTCTTCCCAGGCATTCATTTTTTTTAGGTTTGAGATTGTGTGGACCTAGTCTGGGTTTTGCTTAATGTAGACATGGATGATTTTCTCAAGACATTCCACACAATAGGTTAAGCCAAGTTTCCCATTAGTGAAAATAGTTCATGATCAAATATCTGAGATCCATTTGAAGCTGACTGGAGTTTAGGCTCTAAGTAGTAACGGCACTGTGCTACAACAACAAATACAAACCAGCTCCACAATTAAGTGTAGATGAGCAGGTATTAAACACGCCTCTACTCAACTCCCTGGAAATCGCCCAGGGGTTTGCAACGCTTCACAAATGCACACCTCCTTCAGAAAACGGTGGTGGATTCATTTAGAGGTGATATAAATGGCCACTGTACCAAAGGGAGCAGGTGGTCCCTGCCCAGTTTATAGACGTTATTACAGTGAATATAAAATTGTTTTCATTATAGACAATTGCAGTGGTAAGCTGAAAATACTAACTACAACAACCGTAATTTTAGATTCTCCACTTTTATTCTAAATAAAAGGGTGTCATGTTAGGGAATTTGAAAACGAAAGCGCTCCGATTTTTAATCATCACTGGGGCTACTGGTCCCCAAATTCCCAAGATACCTAATTAGCAAATCCCAGTCCCAAAGCATTAAACCTCAGCATGTTACCCTCCACTAGACAGAGCCTCTTCACACGTCCTCCGTACCCTTCAAAGTCAAAGAATTCTTAGACATTTAATCAGTGAGATAACTACTATCTATTTTCTCTCTCGAGCTTCCCAATGGCTATTAATATTAGTGATGTGAAACTCAATTACTATGAATTTTAAAATCTTGGCATTGTGATCAGAGGGCCTGGCCAAAGGAAAAGAATTTAAAGGGGACAGACAGGCTGGTAAAAGCCATAAGCGCTTCCCATACATAGGAAAAGCTATTACTATAGGGCAACGGACATAAAACTCCCAAGAAATGTACAGTACACGCCAAGGTAAATAGTTTCCACTATACCTTGTCATCTCACACATTAAAAAATTATATGCAACTCCTGTGAGAAAAGGCCACTGCTTTCTGAGAAACGGGGGTGGGGGGAGGTAGGGGATATGTGTGTGTTTGCTTTCCTCGTTAGTATCTGTCAAACACAGGAGAGGTGCCACTCTTTAAGACTTCGTCTGGGATTTGCCAAAGGAAAGTACAGCTTTGTCGGGGTGGGGGGAGGGTCTCACTATCTCCTTCTGCCCCCCACCCCTCCCAACACACACACACACACACACACACACACACACACACACACGCTATGTGGCAGCCAAACCATTTGAACAATATTAAGGCCAGTGTCCCAAGGGCCACATTCCCTACGTGCTAGAATAAATCACTGTTTTCACTGGGTAAACCATGAGAACTATAGGTCCCCCATCCAGTTGTCACCATTAGAAACACTGTGACAAAACACACAGATCACTAATAGAATGGTGTTATCTCACGCTGATTATCAATGTAAGGCAGTGACTTTCTCTGCCAGCAGGGCAGGAGTGCCAGCCAGTCCCACCTGCCACCAAGCAGGACTCGTCTTTGGAAGACCTAGTAATAAACAGTCAGTCTTCGCAGAGCTGGTAAATGGGCAGGGCTCTCAGCCAATTGGGACAACTCCTTTTAGAAAAGTCTTGCAACCACCATCTGATGACAAAGACCTTTCTAGAATCCAAGAGTCCCAGGGGATTTGGTAAAGTTGTTTTGAACTTCCCAGTTCCTGAATATGCAGAAATTTGGGAGCAGAAAGTCTGGATGTAAATGTGAACCAGCCCAAGCCGCCTCTAAAGTATAAATGGAGTTGCATCACCATAAAAGCCCCAAGAGAATTGGCATTGTAATTTGAACCTCAGCAATGGCAACGCAGACTTCGTTTTATGAGGAAAAATCATTGTTTGTTATGTGCCGGGCAGAGGCTTTCGGGAGAAGGCCAGGGTGGGAGAGGAAGCAGCTGACTCACCAGCCAGCAGGGTCGATTTAATAAGGTTTATACTAACAACGAAAAGGCCTTCTAGGTGGTTCAAACTGGCGCTCGACAACCTCTTGGTGTGGTGAAAAGAATCCTAAACTTTTTTTGAAGCTTTGCAATCAGGTCTTTTTGTGTGTTTTAATTTCTTATAAAATTAAAAAAATAAACAAAAGATCAGTTATTGCCACTTCAGCAATGTCCATAGCAGGTAACTATAACAAGTGGAAACATGATGCATAGAAGTTTACAGTTTTTGCTTTTCTTTCCATTTATTGCAATAAGTGATTAGACAAGTCTCCCCAGTTTTTGAGGATGCAAAGTCTCTCGTGTTGTCATTGCTGCTTTAGCACAGTTACGATAAAAAGTATAAAACTTAAAGTTTTACAAATTTCCAATTCCTGGAAAAATCACCTTTGCTGAAATTGCGGCACGTTCACCAGAGGCCTTGTGAGCACTTGCTTCCATTATTGCCCTTGTAAGCTTCTCGTGCTGATGAAAGCCGAGCAAATGTTTTGATGGAGTACATTATGAGAAGAAATGTAAATAATAACCAAAGCTATTTAAACACGTGTAAAGAGAAAACACATGTTTCCATGGTGCCCTAGGACACATCTAGGGAAATCCATTTCTCTTTGTAAAGGGCTGTGAATAGAAAAAAGCAATGTCTCCATATTAAGAATATTTAGCAGCATGGCAGATTGTTTTAAATGTGCTGTGCTTTTTACTGTGTATCAAAGCGCAGGAGCTCCCAGCTCCTCCCGTTTCAGGCCGAGAAGCCCTTCCATGGCAGCGTCGGCGGCCGCCCACGGCTCCACCTCAACGGCCGGGGAGGGCAGGGGCGGGTGCTGACACACAGCCAAGGTGACTCCGAAGCTGGGACTCTCTGCCAAGGGCCTATGTTTCATCAGGGCTGACAGCTGTTGGAGAGACGGTAACTTTCATTGTCCCTAATGTCTAAGGAAAGGATGGTCACGTGACTGCGTAAGGACGGTGTTTCGGAGCAAGCTTTCACTGTTCTCTCTGCAAACGCCCGATGGTTTACATGGAGGAAGGGCTGGGCTCAAACGGAAAAGGTTTTCACTTCCAAAATTTCTTTTAAATAGGAAAAGGCCCTTTTTTCAGTGGGCTGGGAAAATAAATACAAAGCAAAACAAACAGCACAATATGCGAATGTGCGCTCCTGGGGCCCCTGGGGAGCAGGGCTCACAATCGGGCCTGTGTCTGGAGAGCAGAGAGAAAGCTTTTTTTGGCAGGTACGGCGCATCGGGCGATGGGGAAAGGAGAGGAACGTTTCTCAGACGGAGGGAAGAATAGGAAGAACTTGCTTGTTTTGGCAATTCTCATCTTTTTCTTGTGCTCCTCCTGTTGTGTGCACACCCGCTGATTTCCTAACATGGTGGTAAAGTGCCCCCCGCCCTCCCCAGGATGCTGAGTGGGTGTCGATGGACAGATAGGAGGTCTGTTCATCTGGCCCCGAACATTCACAGAAGATGCCTCAGATGCCACAAGAGAACGAGCTGCACGCTGGCTGGAGATTTAAGCTAAGATTTTATAGGAGCGTTCAGCTTAGAAGAAAAGCCAAATAGAAAGCCAAGGCAGACAGAAACCACAGTGCCCAGGAAAATTTAATCTATTTTACGGCATTTTCCAAAGGACTGGGTTTCTTACATGTTAACTGCAAGAAAAAGGTTACACAGAATGGAATAATGGGCAGTAAAAAAAAAAAAGGAAAAAAGAAAGATTACTGCTCTACAAACACAAAGATGTCTTAAAGCCCTAATATTTAGACAGTGTATTGTGGGAAGTGCTTGGAGCTGGAAGATGAGCTCTGTTTTCATGATTAGAGGGAAATTTTATTAAAAAAGAAAACACACACACACACTCTCTCTCCCTCCCTCCCCCCTTAATAGGGAGGCTGAAGCAGTGAAGAGAAGCCAGGCATCCTGACAGCCATGTTTTCATGATGCCTCTGACACTTCCCAGTTATGTGACCTCGGGCAAGTTGCCTGAACTCTGAGCTTGGTTCTCATCCTTAAAACCAGGGTTAAGGATGCTGCTAGAAAGGGCTGCCCCAAGGATCCACCGTGGGTACGCGGAAGCCCCAGCACAGTGCTGGCACCCATCAGGCTGAATCTTGGTAACGGTAACTAGTAGGAGTGGTAACGTTGGAGGGCACTTGTGGTGGTGGTGGGGCTGAAGGGCACTTGTGATGGACGGGGCTGGAAGGCACTTGTGATGGGCGGGGCAGGAGGGCACTTGTGATGGGCGGGGCTGGAGGGCACTTGTGATGGGCGGGGCTGGAGGGCACTTGTGATGGGCGGGGCAGGAGGGCAGGCATCTGCAGAAGAGGCAGAAAATACTGCAGCTCACCTTACACTGGGGTAGGATGTGGTTTTGACTTTCTCAAAACCAAATGAGGAAAACTATCTAATAATTTGTAACTCGCAGACCACTTTTACCTCTGCCTTTTGTTAAAGGGGCAAGAGATGCTACGATGGAAGCAGAGCACAAAGCCTTGGCAAATGAAATGTGACCAGTGAGCACAGCTACAGTTCGTTCCTTTACTTCTTCCAACGCGTGTGCTCCTCCTGAGTGACAGGCTCTGCACTGGGTGCTGCCCAGGACAGGACCCTTGCCCTCCAGGAGGAGGAAACGATGACTGTGCCACTGTCCAGGCCGCTGGAAAAGGGAGGAGCAGCTCCCTGAGGGGGAAGACGCAACAAGTCAGATAAGGTTCCTTAAGGGAAATGACGCGGGAGCACAGGCCTGCAGGGTGATGCAGAGCTGGCCCAGCGGCGAACAAGGAGAAGAGAGTTGTGGGGAGAGGAAGCAGCATGTGCAAAGGCCCAGAGGCGAGAAAACATGATGTCCTGGGGGCCTGTCAGTTAGGCTATGGTGCCAAGCTGATAAATGAGGGTTTATCATTTATCCCCCCCTGGCCAAAGCCATCTGGGACCAATGACTCCCCTGCCCCTAGAGGAGAGAGGCTCCTCCGGAACCCAGCTTCCCACAGGTCTGGATGAAGGGCCGCCCAAGTCTCCGGGTACCGGGCGGTTGGCTTACCCAGCGTTCTCCTGAACAGCCTGACGGCTCAGTGCCTGAAACTGGGACTAAAATGTCCCGCCCCCCTCCCCGCCACCCCCACAAGGTCATTTTCATGCTTGCTTAATAAAAAGGTTGATCATGGGAGAACTGGGGTCCCTCTGCTGGAATGCAGTTACAAGGTACATAATGCTGTACCCCAGCTAAGCACACACAGCTACAGAACGGCAAGAGAGCAAAGGACCCCGTGTGAGACTGTCAGCCTGTGCCAAGTGATGCCCTGCATTCCCTAGAACCCTCTGCACAGGTGGGGGCCCAACATGGAGAGGACACTGCCACCACGGCTCGTGGACCCTGGGGTTGAGGGACACCCTTCAGGGACTGTGAGCTAGTTGCTGGGAGGACTAATGACCAGGAGAGACATGGCATCTGTAGACCACCACAGTCGAAGAGTGGATGGGTCACCTGGTGATAAGGTGGCCAGAAATTTGTCGTCCACTAAAGCCTGTGGCTGGGTGAGTCACTTGGTCCACTAGAGGGCCATGAGCCAGTGGTAGCCTTGGTAGGAACGCTGTCAGTGGCTTGACCGACAGACATCTTTGGCTTATTGGTTAACTGATACGTCCATGACTCCAAATAAAATGGAGAACATACTTGGGCCCTACTTAAACTGTATGTTATTGGCTGAATCGTGTCTCTCCAAAATTCTTATGTTGAAGTCCTCACCCTAGAGGTACTCAAAATGTGACTATATTTGGAAATAGCATCTTTAAAGAGATCATTAAAATGAGGTCATTAGGGTGGGCCCTAATCCAATATGACTGTATAAGAGGTGGGCTTTATACGAGGGGGAATTTAGGACACAGACATGTAGAGGGAAAACCGCGTGAAGACACAGAGAAAAAGGCCATCTGCGAGCCGAGGAGAGAGGCCTCAGAACCAACCCTGCTGACACCTCGATCTCGAACTTCCAACCCCCAGAAGTGTGAGAAAATAAATTTCTGTTGTTTAGCAGTCTGTGTTATTTTGTTATGACAGCCCTAGCAAGCTACTACACTGTATAATAGAAAAGAATCTAGGTCTGGTAAATAGGGGTCTGACTTGGGCTACCTTGAAAGACAGCCACAGCTTCTCAGAGAGCCAGGCACCCAAGCAAGGCCCCCTCAAAAATATTACAAGTACATTCTCTAAATTTTCCCCTTGGGCTCTGCAGTTGTTTACTAGGGTGCCTGCACAGTGAGAAAAGGGAAATACCCGGCACTTTTGAGGATGACTGGACGCTAGCTCTGAGACTGTGCTATACCTTGGGGTTTCTGGTTGCCACTGTGACCCACCAGAGGGGGATAAATAGAAACCTGGCTTCAATTCATCTGACAAAGGGCCCAGCAGGTCTGTGAAAATCTGTAGTTGTCTTCTCAGCTGTTGAGTATATGACTGAAATAGATTTACTCGGCAAATGACAGAAGGACAGGGACAAGGACATTTGGGGAAAAGTTACAGAGTGTGAGAATATTTGCATCTGATGTGAGTGTTCTCTGAAAGGCCCCATTAAGAGGTTCTTACAATAAGCTGGACCAGATGACCTGCCCCCATGCGTGCTGGCCAGCCTCTTTCCCCAGCTGCCCAAGTACCTGCTCAAGGACTCAGGAGTGATGTGGCCACGGGGGCAAGGATGAACATTATGCTTGGGCTCAACAACACAGACTTAACCGCATCAAGGCTGAGCCCTGCCAAATGCCCAATTAATCTGAGCCTCCCCACCAACTCTCATATCACAGGGAGATGGGCTAGCCGTGGAGGGTGGATTATATTAGACCTCTTTCATCACAGAGGCGGCAACAGCTTACCTTCACTGGAATAGACCCTTATTCAGGATTTGGATGTACCCTCTATGTCTGCCATGTTTCTGCCGGTCACATCACCCATGCACTTCCTGAAGGCCTCATTCACCATCACCAGTGCAGTGATTCTGACCAAGAAAACTCATTTTGCAAAATAAGACAGTGGGTTCATAAAATTCAGTGGTCCTACCAAGCAATCAAGCCAGGCTCAAATGCAGCTGGCCTTATACAGTGGTGAAAAGGTCTACTGAAAATTCAGTTATGATACAAACTGCAAGGCAGAAGAGCTTGTGGAGCTGGGGTGAAGCCCTAAAGGATGTATTATGTGCTCTGACCAGCAGAACAACGCATTCCCTTGGCCAGAATATGTGGTTCCTGGAACCAGGGAGTGGAAGTGGGAAGTGACCACCTCAGCAAAAAGTTTGCCTTCCATCCCCATGACTCTGCTTCTTTAGTACTCAAGAAAAGACTAGAGGGGCTTCCCTGGTGGCTCAGTGGTTGGGAGTCCGCCTGCCGATGCAGGGGACACAGGTTCGTGCCCCGGTCTGGGAAGATCCCACATGTCGCGGAGCGGCTGGGTCCGTGAGCCATGGCCTCTAGGCCTGCGTGTCCAGAGCCTGTGCTCCGCAATGGGAGAGGCCACGGCAGTGAGAGGCCCGCGTACCGCAAAAAAAAAAAAAAAAAAAGACTAGAACAGAGAGGAAAACATGAGTCAGGCTGAAAGTTCAAAGCGCCGTGTAACTGTTTCCGGCTCTTCACGCCGCTAGACAAATAGACCAAAGGACGGTTGAAATGTTGGCTCACGATGGTACAAGAAGAGCAACAAGGTAGATGGGTAACACAGAAGGAATATAACGCGTTCGACCTAGCAGAGCACATCCAGTGCTAAAACTTAACGCAAACTATGGCAACCTCAGAAAGGCAGGACCACTGAGGGCTCAAATCCCTTAGGAAGGAAAGTTTGGTCACCTCGCCAGGTCAAGGAACCTGATCAGCTGAGTTACTGGCTAAAGACAAATGGAATATGAAATAAATATCAGAGGAGGGAATATACAAACACCAACTATTTATTTCATGTAACCAACTACAGAAGTTAGAATGATAGCATCTTCCTAAATTGTCTTCCTTGCTGTACCACATATATATTTATATATTAACTAAGTTTTTTGTTTTTTTATTCAGGGTATGTTGGCAATAGTTAGCTTCGTCATTTAGTCAATAAGGAAACCAATATGGGCTGTGAATAAACCGAAGGAGGAATACACATCGCTCAGAAATCTCGGGCTTGGAGCTGGGATGTGAGACTTGGGGTTCTCTCTCTTGGAGGAGGTGCTGAGCATATTTGGTCTGTAGTTGGGAGAGTTGTATTGTCAGGCAAAAGTTTGTTGTTATTGTTTGGAAGTTTATGGAAGAAGGAAGCCAACAGGAAAATTTCAGTGGATATTTGTAACTCGTATCCACCCACCCAAAACTTCTGCCTATCCTCCCTGCGTTTTGGTAACTTCCCACATTTTTTAAGTCCCACCTTCCCAAGGTAAAAGCCAAACATTTTGCACTCCCTGGCTCACCTGCAACCAGGATACAGCCATGGGATCCTCTCCATGGGAGGAGCACAGAGCCATGGCCACAGGCCAGGCCGTCAGGCTCCTGTAGGCTCAGTGCTGGGCTTCGCAGACGGCAGCTGAAAGGGCTCATGAACCAAAGCCGTCCCCCCATCTTGAGGCTGAGGCTGTGCTGTCTGTGTAGACTCAGAATCGGACTGCCTGGCCCTCCTACAGGTAGATTCTGTTGAACTACCTAATATCTTTAAGCAACTTCTTCTCTGCTGTAGAGCCAGACCAATTCCAGCTAGTCTCAAGCAGAAATGAAATTAAACAAAGGATATTAGGTAACTAAGGTTCCTGACCACAAAAGGTTTTAAGCTGGAGACGATCACATTTTTGTTTTCAAAAGGCCCCTCTGGCAGCAGAGGCATGGATGAATTGGAAGGGAAATCAGGAGGCCGTGGCAGTGATTCAAGAGCTAATTAATAAGAAGGGCCCTGACCAAGCGAGTGACACAGGGAAAAACAAAACTTTAAGACGAAAAAGGCAAACGACCCAATACAAAGGTAAGCAATAGTTGTAAATATGCAGTTCAGTCAATAAACACATAAAAACAGAAAGATAAAAATCAAAGGGCATGACATCTCTTTTTTTGATTTTTGGCCTGTCAGACTGGCAAAAATTAAAAATACCAGTAACACTCAATATTGGCAAGGCTAAGGGGAAAAATATTAATGAGGTAGAGTTGACAGAATCTGAGCTAAGTCTTTAAAATAGAAACTTTCTTACAGCATTAATTTTTACTAAATCCATTGAAATAACAATTCCAGGTGACTTAAGAAGGCTGAGGCTACTGGCAAATGTCTGTGCTATGCTGTTCGCTGACGGAGTTTTTGCCAGTACTCTTTGTATTCCTCAATATTACATGATTAAGGAAATGGCTTAAAAGCCATTTATGTTATTTTTTTTAATAAAGATAACTCAGAGGATGAAATATATTAATTTTATTAAAGCAATCAGCAAAGTTACCAGCCTGGTGACTTCAGCTCACCAAGCATCATGTGTTAAGTGTCTATCCCATGATGAAGTACGTTATCGTTACTCAGATCTGGAAACGGGAAAGGTAAGAAACTCACACAAATAAGGAAGATACCCAATTTACACAAAAGCGAAAACCACACACATTCACCCTAGTCACCAAGACAGTAAGAGCAACTCTATTTTCAGGGAACATGAGACACAGAACTAAACAGTGAGGAGGAAATAGGCAAGGCCTTCCTTACAGTTCATGGCTCTGAAATTCCTTTTGAAGAAAAAGGCATTTAAAGTAAGACTATGGGAGCAGCCGAGAAGAGGCAGTTTCCATTTTTAGTGACGCTGATAATAAACAGTCTGGGATGGGCGGCATCACTATGTATGTCTGCTTCATCCCTGCGGGTGTGCATGTCCTAGAAGATGATGCATCTCGGCCCTCTATGGAAGGCAGCCCTGGGGTAGAGACGGGCGAACAGCGCTCTGACCTTTAGGAAAATTAACAGTTTAGTATGAGGTGAAGCAGAGTTACCGGTTTCTGCTCTTGAATTAAGCAGCTCGGTCATTTGGAGGGGGAAAAAAAAAAAAAAAAAAAAAGAGGCTCTGGGGTGGCAACCCCTCAATCTTTACCAACAAAGAAAGGGAGAAAGGCAGGTAAACTGATTATAAAACAATTATAATACAATGTGACCAATGTTATAAAAGTGCTATGAGCAAGGAAGACAGGAAATTGAGGAAGGCTTTGTAGAAGTAATATGTGAGTTAGGTCTTAAAAGCTGAATACTAGGAGATTTCCAGACAAAAGAGAAACCTGAAAACGTAAAAACATAGAGGTATAAAGAATGCAGGTTTGCAGGAAATAGAAAAGTGAGTAGCAGGAAGGGACAAGGCAGGCGAGGTAAGTTACAGCAGGCCTTGACCTTACTAGGAAGAGGAAAGATGTATCCATGTGTGTAATTAATCACTTGTACAAACATTTATTAAGAACCTACTGCAAACCGGAAAATATGCTCCATGCCGGGGATACCACGGATCATAAAAGAGGCAGAACCTGTCTTCAGGCGACCGGCACATTTGTGGAGAGATCAACATTAATCAAATGGTGTGAACCAAAGTGCAGGATGCTCCTGGGCCTGGAAACAGGGGACCTGTGGACAGGATACGCTTCCCTGGGGTGTGGACTTTGAGCGGAGGGCTGAAAGTGGCAGAGGGGCAGGGGAGGACCAGCGCTCCAACACGGGCAGAAGCCCCAGGATGAGTGGAAGAATGAGGCTTTGAAAGAGAGGAACTGAAGCTGCTGTGGCTTAAGCATGAAAGAAGGAACAAGGGCCACAAGATGAGGCTGGAGAGGCAGCTACCCCAGAGATCTTGGCCTTCCCCCAGGAGCCCTGGGGAAATCCTGAAGGGCTTTCTGCACAAAGATCAGACCTGTGACGTGAAGGGATTACACTAACTCAAGTGTTGACAACAGGTGGGGCATCAGCCAGAGCGAGCGCAAGGGCGCCAGCGAGCGTGCTGCTGCAGGTGTTCGAGTGTCCAGCTGAGGCGGGACCATGGACTGCTTGGTGGCAGCAGAGGACTAGCTCAGGTGGGGACATCGAAAGACATGTTCAGTCAAAGGTTAACTGTTCTCAGAAGCAGAAAGAAGGGAGATGCTGCTTTCACACCGAGTTGGCTTTCGAAGAGGGAGAGGAGTGAGCAGCACACCGTTGCATCAGCACCCTCCTGCTTTCTTGGGCAATCAACCGCGCTGCTTATCTCTGACAGAGAAGCCCGGCTTTTGCCCCCACTAGGGGGCATCGGAGGCTCCAGGGGCAAAAAAGGCTTCTTGTTTGTGGTTGTATGTTAAATAAACCAAGTCAGAGGCAAATGACAAACTGAGAAAAATCTCTTGCAACATACATAACACACAGAGCTTGAATATCCTTAAGGAGCTCTTACAATGTATGAACAATAGAGAGAAATATTATAAAGAAATTGAAGTGTGCAAATATCTAGATCATCAAGGTGTCCACCATACCACTGTTTACAACAGTGAAAATATTAGATGCGACCTAAATGTCCCACTGATAAATCAAACTATGGACACAATGGAATTCTATGCAGTCATTAAAAACAGTGATGTGGACCCTGAATGGCCAAAACAATCTTGAAAAACAAGAACAAAGTTGGAAGAGTCACACTTCCTAATTTCAAAACCTACTACAAAGCTATGGTAATCAATACAGTGTGGTATTGGCATAAAGACAGACATATAGACCAATAGAATAGAAGAGAGAGCCCAGAAATAAACTCTCATATTTATGGTCAAATGATTTTTTATAATGGTGCCAAGGCCACTCAATGGGTCAAAGGACAGGCTTTTCAACAAATAGCACCGGGAAAACTGGATATCCACATGTGAAATAACAAAGTTGGACCCTTAACTTAAACTATATAAAAGATTAACTCAAAATGAATCAAAGACCTAAATGTCTATAAAACTCTTAGAAGAAAAAAATAGGGAAAAGCTTCGTGACACTGAATCCAGCAATGATTTGTTGGATATGACATCAACTGGCTACATCAAAATTAAAAACGTTTGGGTCAAAGGACATTGTCAAAGGCTTTGTTTTCTCCATTTCTCTCAGGAGGGAGAAAATATCTGCAAATCATATCTGATAAAAGATTAATATCCAGAATATATAAAGAATTCCTACAACTCAAACAAATAAACAACCTAATTAAAAAATGGGCCAAGGACATAAACAGACATTTCTCCAAAGATACACAAATAGTTAATAAGCACATGAAAAGATGGTCAACATCACTAATCATTAAAGAAATGCAAACCCAAACCACAATGTGATACCACTTCACATCTATTAAATTTTAAAAATGGTGATGTATGTGTTTCAAAGGACTTTTATATTATGTTAGGTGGGAAAAAAATAGATTACAAAATTGTATGTACAGTAAGATCACTTTTCTGTTTAAAACAAACTTCTTGCCCACGTGAGCCCAAGAAAGGCTTTGGGTTTCATCTTGGGGCCAGAATACCATGTGTTCCCTGCCTGTGAGAGAGGCTGGGAAAGTGAGTATTTAGCTCTTCCCTCAGTAGGAGTGGAGGCCAGGGGAGGGGCCAGTTGAGGATGGGGACTGACTAAGCCACTACCACAGTGGAGACAGAGGTCTTGGAACTTTCCCTGCTCCTTTTCCTTCCGTACTAGTTAGAAAGTGACACTAGCCAGGTCTGCTGGAGTACAAAGGATGCAAGCTCCTACGGCTTTTCTCAAGAAGACTTACAGTATTACTAAGCAAGATGCCAGCAAGCGTCATCTAATACAATATTGTTTGGACTGAAAATTCTATTTGTCTGAGGCTTTTGGTTTGAATAAATTTAACCTATCTGCCCACTTATCAGTCGTGCCCAAGTAAACAGTGCAGATTAAGTATGCCTTCAAAGGGGAGGATGTGACACCATTCTTTCCCTAAAGAGGTGTTGCATTAGCATAATCTAGTTCACAGCACTACAGCACTGTCCTCTGAGGATTAACATGGGCTGACTGTTAAGTGTACTACAAAGAGTGCCATGAAATGCTAACTTAAAATTAAAAAATTAAAAACACCACAATGACAGAGTGGAGAGAACACTGGTCTGGGGGGTCAGGTTCTGCTGCTTGTCACCCAAGTCCTCCTCCATATTCAACGTATCCCTGAATATGCTGAATATGAATCTGTGCATCAGGCACTGAGCTAAGTGCTGGGGGCAGGGAGAGGAGAAGGGAAGATGCCAGATACACGACATAATCTTTGTCCTCGAGAAGATGATCTTTTATTTGGGCAACCCCCTTCATCTCGCAACCTCAGCTTCTTCACCCATAACTCGAGGATATGACCATTCTCCAAGTGTTATTAGGATAACAGGGTGGGATATTTCAACCTCAGTGCCCTTGACATTTTGGGGGATAGTGTCTTGCTGTGGGGAGCTGCCCTGGCCACTGTAGGATATTTAGTGGCGTCCCTGGCCTCTACCCACCAGATGCCAGTAGCTCCCCTCCATGGCTATGACAACCCAGACTGTCACAGACATTTCCAAATGTCCCCTGGGGCAAAAGCACCCCCAGGTGAGAACTTCTGAAATAGGGTGACATAAATGAAAGCACTTAGAAAAGCATAAAGCCCCAAATCAAGTCAGTGTTAACGTAAACCCAGCTGTAAGACTTGTCAAAAAAAAAAAAAAAAATCCTTTAAAGAATTTATAGCTTACTTAGGAATGTTTATTTTCTATTTTTATGTATTTTGCCTACCATTAAAAGCCCTTCAGGGCTTTCTGGTTAATTTGCTTTACCTAATGAATGTATCTTCAATAGAACATATTTTTAAAAAATGTATCACTGGACTAACGTGACAGCCAGAGTCAAACATAACTGCCATCTCTACAAAGCAGAAATTTTATCCAAAATCAAAGTACTCCATTCCTACCTTTTAAGGACAAGGGACTGGATCTTGTGAATTCTGTATTTGACGGCCTGTGCTGTTTACGAACTCCTAAGTATTCCTTCACTCTTGAATCAATGGTTTCTTTTAACAGTAAACAGACTTCCTAAAGTAAATCAGAAAATTAGATATAACTTTCTAATTTAATGCAATGCAAAAAAAGTCAATATCATGCATATTTAAACACCAAAATCGAACATCTCATTTTGTTTGCTCTTTAAATTAGCTATGAATGAATAAAGGAATCTTATATGTGCTCATGGATAATGCTGCAGATTTAAATTTGCCACTGAGCTTTGCCTGAAACCATGATGTTGGCTTACTCTGTGATATAAGAAATACATTTCATTTCTCTCTGCCTCAGTTTCACATTTCTAAAAGGAAGATAAAAACACTTCAATGTAAAAATCAGGGCGATCAGGTGACAAAATCAGAGAGGTAAAGACTGTTTTCATGTAAATATCAACCTGTGGGACTGTGACAAACGGAAGAGAGAAGTCAAACAGAGCCAACTCTGGCTGGAGATGGTAGCCCCAGAGCCAGGCCCACTGGGTGGGGACTGTGGACTGGGAGAAGCTGGGAGCCAAGGCACAGTCAGAGGGAACCCTGACCCCTAAGCAGTCAACAGGGGGCAGCCCCCCGTGCTTTCATATGGGGACACAAGGCACAGTGATACCAGATCTTCCAATTTGTTTAAGAGAAACTAGAGACAGTGATTTTTATACAAAAATTTCCCACTTTTCAAACTTGGTTCAAAAAACTTTTAATACCTAACCACCATAATTCATCAGTTTCTGGGATTTACAAATCTACTAAAAAGGAATAGCACCGAGTGGTGGGTTGAATAGCGAACTGGAAATCAGGAGTCTGATTTTCTTCTCATGCTTGTTGATGATACTGTATATGCTTTTGTGAAAACTGTACTATGTTCACCTATTCATGGTAAAAATAATTTAACTTCTTATATTGCTCAAAAGTAGACTAATATTTATTAGGCAACAGAAACATAGGGCATCCCACATGACTAGCAAATTTCTGGAGCTACCATTTTACGTATCGGTGTTATTGATAGAAAGAAAAACAAAACTTTAAAAGTCCAACCACACAATGGGATGACACTGCCCATTCCAGCTACACTACCAGAAAAATGTTACCTGATGTAGGGAAAGGAAAAAATTGCCCACAAATCTAAATTTCTTAACTGAGATTGAGAACTGAGGCGTAAGGATGGGTAATTCTGGTTCAGTTCCCAAGGACTCTGCAGAAGGCTCAGAGTTTCCAGGTCACCTCAAACCTGTTTCACTGGTTTCTGGCAATGCCATCTCAGGTTGATCTCTTAGAATCTTCATAAATTAAAATGAGGACAGAGTTGTAAGCTGCTTCAAAGGGCAACGAGAGCCAAACTTTTCTTTTGTTGCAGATACGTGTACTCCTCAAACAGTACAGAGAACCCTGGACTTAATTGACAAACATGAGTTTCTTTATAAAATACAAACACTGGTCTCCTCTCTCCTGCTCTCATTTTGCAGCCCAAAGATGCAGTGCCTTGTGGAATACAGCCGTATTCGTTTACAGTTAGGGTTTTGGCATTGTTCACGCAACAGAAAGGCAGCCTTGTCTCATACTGTTGTTTTAACAATTAAAGAATTTTGCTTCACATGCAGGGTTCAACGATGACTGAGCTAGAAAATATGTGAAAGACATACATGGAAACAAGGATTGTTAAAATTTGGCCATAAATGCCCTATAAGGCCAGAACTAAAAATAGTTATGACAAAAATAAAGCCAAGGCCCATACACACAAACTCTCTCCCTAGAGTTACGGGGCTTTCCTTCCATGAGTCAGGTTTGACAAATGGAAGGTAGATAGCGTGTGCTGTGGTCGAGATGCCCTAGTAAGTGACCACACTGCACTTGGCGAAGTGTTCTCTTCAGAACCAGAGCAAGGCGAGAAAAGACAATTCCCAGCTAAACTGGAGGGGTGGCAAGAAGACCAAGTCCCAGTCAAGGAGCAAGAGAGAGATGCGCCCAACATCTCCAGGCTAACAGGGGTTCATGTGTGCTTCCCCAGGTTTACAAACGGAACAGTTTGAGTTCAACTGTTTGGGTACAAAGACTACTCATGCTGGACTCAAAATAAACACATGTTTAATACATGTAATTAGTTCCTTTTCCTGAAAAGGAACTGGATAATCTTAAGACTTTCACTACGCAAAGCGACTGTTAAAATGCAATCAAACTGATTGCTCATGAAATCCCAGTCTTGAGATAATCTAATGATTAAGAAAAGATGAAAGCATTGGGACACTGAACATAGGCTAAAGTCATATCCTCAACTAGCTTTTCTCCTTTCTCATAAACACACACACACACACACACACACACAAATTATCCCAGAGCGATTTTAATGTCAGTGAACACACTTCGAAGGAACAACTTCAGTAAAAGCCACAAACTATCTACTTTGCTTTGAGAGGAAAACTCAGCTTGCTGGCACTGCATCGGAGCTCTGCAGGTCTAATCGTGCTCTGAGCATCTTGCTAAGTCACGCCCTGCTGCCCGGACATAGGTACGAGGTGGAGCAGCACAGTTGCTTGTGGCACCCTGGAAAATTCTAGCCTTACACTTTGGCTAGGAAGTGAGTCACATACCCACAGATTTATTGTAACGCCTTCCAAATCAACTGAATCTTGGCAAAATTGACTAAATATCAACAAAAAAGGTCTAAGGCTGCGGTGGCAGAGCTGGGAGAGAATAGAGGAAAATGGAATGGTGGATTCTAGGATGCTGTTTATGTAAGTCAAACTTTTTGGGTGGGGTCCCCTGGGGTGCATATTAGTCACTTTGGGGAAATGAATTAACTGTCTTGAATCATAGGGACAGGTGTTGAGAAGCCAAATCTTGGAATGACATGAAGGTGAGTTGTAGAAGGAGATGCTAGCCCGTCAAACGTTAAGCCCTGAAGAGTAGGGTTCACGGCTATTTACCTGAATGAAAATCCCATCATATAGAATCTTGGGCCTTCTTGCTCCAGCTTCAGGCCATTGGGTATCCTTCGCAAAATGAGGACAACAGAGTCCTGATAATACTATTATCTCCTGACCGAAAATGTATCACTTATAAATTTTCTTTTGGGAGTTTTCTTTTCTAGTTATCTCCAAAAGCTGACTGAAAACAGTTACAGTAAAGGCGTAAAAAAGTGGTAGAAAAAAGTACCACTATCACTAGTTTCTTCTGCATATACTACCTTTTAATAAAATGTATTTTTATTTCTAGCTCTAAAAAGCTATTGTGACCAACGAATATCATGGAAGACACCAAGGGCTCTAACATTTGGAAAGTTATGTGAAAGCCACAGGCTCGCTGTTCTGCTCTCCTGTAAGCAGGGATCTGGAGAAGGGAGCCAAGCACGTGATGAGAGCTAGAGGCACCTTCTCACCCTCTGCCACAGCGGCACTTGGGTAGGACCTCGGAAACTGAGAGCCGGGAGTGACTCAGCCAGGGTCTGGGAGAACCCCTTCATCTGCAGAGGAGGAGGCTGGGGCCCCAGGAGTTCCAACATCGCCACCCTGTCACATGACCACTTCCTTTACTGACTGAGCATCAGCTTAGTGACTGGCCACGGCGAGAGGAGGGCCGTGATGAACCATCTCTACACTTTGTCAAAGGATCACACAGTGTAGAAGAGGATTTCAGACCAGTGAGAAAGACCAGCTTTGTGTCAACACCACACCTGCTCCAGGTGCTCAGTCCATCCTTTACGGCCAGTCAGGATTACAGTCCCTGCTTACCTGGAAAAGTCACTTTAACTTCTTTTTTTTTATTATTTTTTTTCTTTTGCGGTACGCGGGCCTCTCACTGTTGTGGCCTCTCCCGCTGCAGAGCACAGGCTCCGGATGCGCAGGCTCAGTGGCCATGGCTTACGGGCCCAGCCGCTCCGCGGCATGTGGGATCTTCCCGGACCGGGGCACGAACCCGTGTCCCCTGCATCGGCAGGCAGACTCTTAACCACTGCACCACCAGGGAAGCCCCAACGTCTTCTTTTTTTTAATACAAAGAACCCTTTCCCCCAAACAAAGAGGTAGGAAATTTCTGATTTAAATACTAGAATAGCAAAGGAAATAGATGTGTCAATTTCCAAAGAAACAGCAACAACAAAAAAGCAGGTGTATGTCTGTTGTGGGGAACACAACTGTTTTTCAAGGATTAAATAGCACTCAAGATTTATTGTCTACTAATGAAAATGAAAGCTGGAAGAAGAGCTAATATTCCTTTTAAGAGCAGCTCCTTGCATTTAAAATAGTGAAAAGTTTTAAGGAGAGCACAGGGAACTATATTCAGTATCATGTAATAGGACTTCCCTGGTAGAGCAGTGGTTAAGACTCCGCCTGCCAAGCAGGGGACATGGGTTCGATCCCTGGTCCAAGAAGATCCCACATGCCGCGGAGCAGCTAAGCCCGTGCGCCACAACTACTGAGCCTGCGCTTTAGAGCCCGCGTGCTGCAACTACTGAAGCCCGAGTGCCACAACTACTGAAGCCCATGCTCCTAGAGCCTGTGCTCTGCAACAAGAGAAGCCACTGCAATGAGAAGCCCATGCACCGCAACGAAGAGTAGCCCCCACTTGCCGCAACTAGAGAAAGCCTGCACACAGCAACAAAGACCCAATGCAGCCAAAAAGAAAAAAAAAAAATGAATGAACTAATTCCACTACTAATGAAATAAACAACTCCTGAAAGAATTTATTTTAAAAAATATCACGTAATAACCTATAACGGAAAAGAATCTGAAAAAGAATACGTGTGTGTGTGTGTGTTTGTATGTATAACTGAATCACTTTGCTGTACAACTGAAACACCGTACATCAACTATACTTCAATTTTAAAAAATAGTGAAAAGTTTTCTGGTACCTCTTTCTTCTGTTCAGAAAACCAGCTGGTATCTTTGTTTGAACCTTGCGGAGATATATGAAGATCCACCAGGACAGCAAAATTCCCACACTGAAAGACATTAATGGCAGAGTTAGCTTACGCCCAGCAAACAATGAGAGAAAATCTCACAAATTCCTATGTGGTTGCTCATGATGAAATGGCAACAAAGTTCACTACTGGACAGAAACATTAATATGGGGCGGGGTAAAACTCATAACCCGATGCTTTTTGCAAATTTATAATTTATGCTAGAAATGCTAGGGAGAGATTTAATTTTAATCAGGATAGGAAAGACAAAATATCTATCTGTGGGCCGCACCTTCAAGGAGGATGCCCAGAAATCTGGCAGCAGTCGGAAGGCTATTAAACACTGAGAAAAGTTAAATAGGTCAGTACGAGGTAGGCTCCAGAAAAGAATGAGTCCGTGGACAGCCAGGGGAATTCTTTCTTCCAGATAGGCGAGAACACACAGAAGTTACTGCATTTTTAGACAGACAAAAGGATTGGCTGGAATCGTACATCTTGGACTAGAACTAGAAGCACGACAAATGAAAAAGAACCAAAGAGCAGAAGGCAGATGCTCAATGACAGTTATGAAAACTACATGGGTTTTATTAAAATATGCTACAAAGCCTGTCTCCTTTCTTATTTGATAGGCTAGTGCTGTCTAGCATTTTGGGAAAAATGGAAATCTTCTCTATCTGCACTGTTCAATAGGGAAGCCAATAGCCTTATGTGGTTACTGTGCACTTGAAATGTGGCTATTGTGACTGAGAAGCTGAACTTTTAATTTTATTTAATTTCAAGCTAATTTAAACAGCCACATGTAGCTAGAAACTCTGCGGCATGGCTACAGACCTTGTAAAAACGTGTAGCTTCATAAACCCTCATACCGTATGAGTAAAGTCATCTGAGAATCTCAAGGTAACTGTGGATGAACTAACTTAGAAAAGCACCGTGGGGTGCTTTATGGCCAGCAGGGAAAGTCATTTTTGTACCTCTTTGGCTAAACAATTTTTTTTAAAAATTCTGTGCTATAATTCAGTCGTGAAAAAAAAAACTTTTTTCAACAAACGGTGTGAGAATATCAGATATAATATGGAAACAAAATGAAACTCGACACCTACCTCACACTGTACACAGAAATTGGTTTGAGATGAATCACAGAACTAAATGTAAAAAACCAAATCTATCTTCCCAAACTTGGGGTAGAAAAAGATTTCTTAGACAGGATCCAGAAAGCACTAATTATAAAAGAAAATATCAGCATGCTGGACTTGATCAAAATTTAAAACTTCTGCTCATCAAAAGACACCATTAATAAAATGGATATGTATGCCATAGACTGGGAGAAAATATTCATAAATACACGTGTCTGACATAAAGGACTGGTGTCCAAAATATGTAAAAAATACTTCTACAAATTGACGTTAAGAAAACAAAACAACACAAGCTTGAACAGACACTTCACAATTAAGATAAACAACTGTTGAATAGGCACATGAAAAAAAGTGTACAACATCATCGCTTATCAAGCAAATACAAATTAACACTGCCAAGAGATACAACTACACACCTACCACAACGACTGCAGTGAAAAAGACTGACGCACACCAAATGTTGGTAAGGATGGGGAGTGACCCAAACTCACACACTGCTCGTGGCAATGGAAAATGGTTCAACCACCCTGGCAAATGTTTGTCAGTTTCCTACAGTTAAACACATTTATTTTACCATCTGAGCCAGCAATTCCACCTCAGGTATTTACCTGCGAGAGATGAAACATATGTGCACACAAAGAAATGTACACAAATGTGTGTGGATGTTTTATTTGCAAGAATCGAAATGGAAGACAACCTGAAAGTCTCTCACCAGGAGAACAAACAAATTGTGGTATATTCATGGGATGGAACCCTTCTCATCAAACTACTGATCCGCTCAACACGGACTAATAACAATATCATTGCACTGAGCAAAGCCAGGCTAAAATACATACTGCATGATTTCATTTATATAAAGTTCTAGAAAAGCAAAATTAAATCTATGGTCAAAGAAATCAGCACAGTGATTGCTCAGGGAGAAATTGACTGGGGAATGTTCTATGTCTTGTTATACAATTAATATCAGTTCGTTTCCCTGTATATACATTACATATCAATAATAAATGATTTTTAAGTACTGTGTAAAAATATACTCATATTTGTTGACATATATTTAAAATGTAAGTATTATGTCCTTGAAAATGTGTGGGTATCTTGGGGGAGAACAAAGTGAACTTCCCTGGTTAATAAATCATAAAGTATAATGAAAAATTGTCTCCTACAATGTCCAACAGTGCAATGTCACCCACAGAACTACAGTTTAGTGAGCTGCAACCAGCATTTTATTTTAATGAAAGAGAAATGGGATAAAAAAAATATCAATGTGTCAGATGGTAAAGTTAAGTCTTGTTTTGTGAAACTTAGGTATGAGTGTACTGAGTTATGATATAAAGCCTATTTCTCACTGTGGGTTGTGGTCAAAAATGTTTGAAAACCATATTCAAATACACTGTTATTTTAAAAGTTTCTTCCATGTTGATTATCGATTTAACCTTTAAGGAGTATGCTGCCACCAGGTGGAGGTCTCATGTCACAACTACAGGATCTTAGCCAGGGATTATTAACCTTTCATGTGCCACGGATCTCTTTGTTGTGAAGCTGATGAAACCTGTGCATAATCATGTTTTTAAATGCATGGAGACACAATGCATAGGAGTAAAAAGAAAGCCAATTATACTGAAGTACAGTTACCCATATTAAAAAAATATTGTAATATAGTAATGGATGTACTTGTTCAGTAAGGCATTGGATCTTGTCACAGTGGTGGATCTAAAAACTACTATAAATCCAAAGTAGTGATAAGCATAAATGACATTTTCAGATATCTGCCACAATTATAGTGCAATATAAAAAGAGCTGTGATTTCTAATGGTAACAAACATTGCTAATACTATTGTGTTCTGAATATTTCATTCATAATAAAAACAAAATTTATTAGAACTTGGTCAAAGTAAAGATGCAACTTTTTTCCCATCCAAGTTCACTGACCCTCTGAATTCTCTCACAGGCCTGTTGAGGCTCCAGGGATCCTAGAACAAGAGCCCCTCCAAAGAGGTGAGACATGCCTCATACACATTCTACTGGGTTTCCTGTGGGTGTTCCACCCTGACTGTTCAGTCAAACCAAGTTCTCTGCTACCCCTTTGTCATTAGCAAAGATGATTTTTTAAATTAAAAAAAAATAGTGACGTTTGAACAACCTGAACTGATACTATGTAATAGTATCCTAAAAAATTGAATGATAAGGTCCAATTTGGTATTTTTTCATCATTTTAGCTCTGATCACAAAGAAGCTAGTCTGTTTGATTATAAGAAGACTGATTTAAATGTCTTTTTTTTTTTTTTTTTTTAAATAAATCATTGAATCTCACTCTGGTGCTCAAACCTTCCCGGGCTTCCTGCCAGACTCCCCACTCCCCAGCGGGGCTCTCCCTCTGCAGCCAGCCTTCTGAGTTTTCCAGCAAGAGCTCTCTCCAGCTCCCACAGTAATCAGAGATATTTTGCCTTTCTGAAGTTCCCTGCTCTCAAAGCTTTGCTTCTTTTCTCCCATGAGTAAACAGAAGTAAAAAAAAAGAAAAGAAAGAAAGAAAAAGAACACCACCCCTGACTGCTGCTGGCAGCACAGCCCCCGCCCCTCCTGCCCCTTAATTAGGGGCCATTTCTTCTCTACTCTTCCAGGCAGAGCAGCAAAGTCAGCATCACTGGGCTCTCAGGCCAGAGCTGCTCACGCTACACAGGCCGCGTTACCTCCCTCACAGCCCAGCAGCTACGAGAGGAAGCTCTGCATCCCACGCCTGGGCTGGGAACCAACCGGCTGGGGGCCAGTCTGGCTTCCTCCCCCCTCCACCCAGAGGTTTCGGCCAAAAACCTGGGAGTCACCCCTAACTCCTCCCTTCCCTCACCCTCAGTCACCACGCCTGGTAGATTTGGCTTCTTCAAGAGCTAAACACACCCCTCCTCTCTGGCTCTCCAGCTCACGTCATCTCCCACTTGGAACATCAGGGCCACTTCTTGGAGTCCTGGATGAACTCCCTAGCCTCCACCAGAGCCACGCCTGCCGCAGAGGGGATGCCGAGGCTCCAAGTCTCTGATGAGGCCCGCTCCCCACTGTCTCCCGCTGCTCCTGGGCACATGCTCTCTGCCCTTTGCTTCCAGAGCACCTCGATGCTCCCGTGCTCAGTGGGCTCTCACACATCCTCAAACCCTCGCAGGAGTGCGGCCATCCCCATGGAGCTTTTCTGAACAGTTTGCCACTCCCTCCTCCGGATCAGCAATGCTTCCCGTGCTTATTTCTGCATTCAGTGGCTGGTCCATGTAGGGGCCTCCCCTGCCAGACTGTCAGCTCCTCAGTGGAGACAGGGTCCACACCTCAGTCCCTCTGCATCCCAGGGATCAGCACAGTGCCAGCTCACAGTAAATGCTTAATATTTAGTGGAAGGAAGGGAGGGAGGGAGGGAGGGAGGGAGGGAGGAAGGAAGGAAGGAAGGAAGGAAGGAAGGAAGGAAGGAAGGAAGGAAGGAGGGAAGGAAGGAAGGAAGGAGGGAAGGAAGGAAGGAAGGAAGTGGGGGGGCAATCACAGCCTTATCTGCAAACTGGGGGCGCTGATACCACTCTGGGGACAAGGTCACTCTGACTGAGCCCAGGACACTGATGTGTCATAGAACAACTTTCTCCCTCCTTATTCTGGAGCGGCGACAACTATGCCATCACCAGTGACAACCACTCATTTTCCATATTTTGGAAAAAGGGAATTCAAGGATCCTAGGATTACCTCACCCCAAACTCACTGCCAACCAAGCATGTTGGTGATTTTTCCTATTTCTTTCCTAAGAATTCCAAAGTCGAAACTTAACTGTTACCAAGTCTTCAGGGGTGGGAGATCTTGTCCTCTAATTGTACATTAAGTGTAAAATAAAGGTGAAACTGCTACCATTTGTCATACGTGTAGCTCTCTGAGATGCAGGTTCAAAACTCTGAGTTATGTGGAAGGTTCTCCACATTCTCTCATTCGCTCGTTCATTCACTTCTTCATTCCCCACTGAGTTTCACAGGAGCCCTGGGGCAGAGCTGGTGCGGGGGGGCGCATCAGAGCACTGCAGGCAGTATGACCACAGCGCACACCCAAGGGAGTTGAGTGTCAACTCCCCCTGAGGGAGGCCAGGGAGGGGGGCGTGATGTTGCAGCTGAGTCCTGAGGAACAGGGTGACAAGTGGTCGAGAGAGAGGCCCAAGGAGGGAGCTCGGTATATGCTCTGAGGATGGTGGAGTCTGACGACATGGAAACAGGGCAGGAGGGCTCAGAGCACAGAGGAGCCCCGGACGGGCTGAGGGGCCAAGAAGACTGCAGGCTGGAGGGTGGAATGACCTGAGCCAGGCATCCAGGTTTAAAGCCGCCACAAGAGCCCAAACAAGTGGTAGTAGAAGGTTATCCTGAGGTGGGGGGGAAGGAGCAGATTTGAGGGATACTCAGAAGACAGAGTCAAGAGCATGTGGTTGGGTGCAGAGGGGGAGGGGCAAGGGTGACCCCAGGGCCCACGGGCAGTTTCCCCCATATGGGTCTGTCGCATTGTCACTGGCATTGTACACCCACCTATTATTAAAGATTTAAGGCAGCCTGGATTAACAAGGCAAAGATTTAAAATGGGGGAATAAGTAAGAAAAACAAGGGTAAAAAGATAAAATGAAGCCAGTGCTAGGTCTCATAGGTTTGCACAAAAGCCCCACCATGTCCTAAGTCTCTGCAACAGTCTGCTCTCAGTCTGCTAGTTACCAACGTGAAAAACAAGAGGCCAGAGGCCGCCAGATGAGAACAAATCGGTGCTGAGGATAATTCAATCAATCCCGATACTCAATCTAGAAAGACAGTTCTCCTGAATATCTTCATGAAGAAACATGGCAATTATCCTCCTGGAGCATCAACTTGACTCAAAGCCTCTAGCAAAATATTAAATATTTCCATATCCAAACGAACCGCATATAGGTTATAGCACAAAATTTAAAAGTCCCATGATTTTGCAAGAAAGAGCAGTTTAAAATACTGACAGTATTCAATTTAATCCTCGTCACTAAGCTGTGAAGGAGCACGACTATTACTCGCATTTTATAGGTAAGGAAGTGGAGTCAGAGACGGTAAAGGCCAAGTCCAAGATTACGCAGGCAGTGAAGGACAGACCCAGGAATCAAATCCTAATCTTCTACCGCTCAAAGCCAACTTGTGTGCACTACTTGGAAGAGATATCCCCCCCCTGTGGAAGGCCCCTCGGGACTCATTTCCTCACCCCACGTGGAGGCACGTTTAAGGCTGCCTGGCCTGGAACCCCCTCCACTCTACTTGGGAACTGGCCTCCTGTCCCCTCTAAGGTGAGTGATGGCAGCTGCGCGGGCCCACCCCATCGGTGCCTGGTGATGGAACCAAGGATTCTGAACGGGGTCCCGCAGCTCCCTTCCCTGGGCTGAAGCGAGGCCCTGAGGGCTCAGATCCTAAAGCTGCCACTGGGGTAGGTACACTGCTGGAGAAGACTGCAGCATGGAGGTGAAAGCCCCACTGCAGAGAGAGTGGGGCGAGAGGGCTGTGGGGAGAAGGAAGGAGGAGAAGGGTGACACGTCACGCCAAAGGTGGGGTCGGGTGGCAGGGCAGGAAAAGAGGTCTCCTGACATGAACAGCCCCATCCAGGAAGCTCAGGCTGAAGAAAAGTCAACGCAAATAGTTTGTCAATTTCACCCCTGTTCTTCCTTAAAATACTTGCCCAAGAAATCCAAGCTTGGAGTTTACATTCGAGAAAAGAAACCAGCATACCTTCAGGATGGCATATGCCATAAACATGCAGACAGCTGGGTCAGGGGACAGGAGAATAAACAGTTAGTTGTACTATCGGAATACATGACACCCTTCATCTAATTGCAAAAACTTCCAAAGGGGAAATAAGTTGGCGATCACAACAGTTAAGATTTGCTGAGCACTTACTGTGTGCCAGGCCCTGCATCAAGCCCTCTCAGTGCATTATTGTATTTATTGTGCCCCGTAGAGGCAGAAACAATTACCACTCAGCATTCTGGAGACACTGAGAAGCTCAAGAGCTCTCCCTCTCTCTCATCAAAGATCCCTGGTGATCATGGCTGGGTTTTGTTTGGAGTGGTGCCTGCCAACCTGGCAATACTCATCAGGACAGGTAGGAGGAACACTCTATATTCTTAGTCACAGAACGAGACACAGCCTGAGGTCGAGAGCACAGCACACAGAGAGGGCCTGGAGAAAGCCTTCTGCTGACCAACAGGAGAATGGCCTAGCACAGGGAGTCCAAGGCCGCGATCTCTTCTGGTGACACCCCAGTTTAGGAGGGGTTTCCCACCTCCCCTCTCTGGGTGTCAGTCTCCCTCTTTGTAAAATGACACAACTAGGTCTCCTTCAAGGTGCCTTATGCTCTAAGATCCCATCTCTTAGGGTTTTGATTTGCAACCATTTGCCTGGACTCCATTGGCCCATGTCACGTCTGCCCTCCTGTAAAGCTTCTGAAAGAGCCACCCTGAGCCTGGCACCTGGTACCATCCTCCATTGGTTCACAATGGGCCCTGCAAGCACGGCAGACAAGTCCACCGTTGTTTTGGAATAGACAACAGGAGAGCACATGTCCTGCTGGGCTGACCTCTGTGGGCAGGATTTAGTCTTGGCAACCAATGACAGAAAATACCAGTCTCATGGCTAGAAATCACGGTATAAACCACAGGAAATGGAGCAGCTCAGTGGAGTTGGCTGAGGGAAAAATCTTAGCAACCAACGAGCTCTTCCCCCGAGAGCACTCTCCGACCAGATGCAGGCGAGACTGAGCTCTTCTCTGCCGCCACAGCATTTTATTTACGCTCCTGTTGTGGGACTCCCTTACAGGCTGTCCGCACAGGACTGCATGCTTCCTGGCTCCCGAGGGCTGCTTGCGAGAAGGGGCTGCTTTCCGTTACCTTTGGCTTATCAATGCCTAGTACTGGGCCTGGCACAGAGATGGCCGGGAAGAGTGTTTGTTCAATAAATGAAAATAATACATCAGTGATGAAAATTACTTAAGTGTCAGCCCTGTTCTCTCTCTAGGAGGGATTACCACTCTCTCACCTGCACCTTGTCCTCAGAACAGAATCAAGCTCATGGTTTACAACTAAGGTTGCCTCATACATGCACAGAGCACTATCACCCGGGAAAACAGGCAGAGGTGGCCACTGCTGCACGCTAGATGGTTAGCGTCCGATCTTGCAGTCAAACCCTGGCTGATTATATGAATCCAGACCCATTAGAAGGAACCTACATAGGGCTTCCTTGGTTGCAAATGGATGGCTAGTGCTTTGAGGTCAAGTTTTTCTGGTTGAAAGGGAAGCAGGAAAGGGTGTGACTTTTCTCAAGTGGAAAGGAATCAGGAGGGGAGGGAGTTTCTCTCTGTTTGGTTTCTGCTCTGGGACATTTGACTACAGGTCAGGGATGTACACCTTCTCAGTCATTTGTTTGTTTTTCTTAACAGATTTATTGCTATGGTTGGGAAAAGGTTCTACACGGGCAGGGAGCAAATCACAAAGGAATGAGAGAAAAAGATGGCAGACAAGCAGAGTTACTGAGTGTGATGACAACTTCTAAAAGGAGAAACAAATAGAGTCACAAGGGCTGGTGTCCTTCAGTAAGCTGTCTCTGGTCTCCTGCTCAGAAAGAGTTCTGGGTTTTTTTTTTTTGCCTAAAATGCTCACACAGTGCTTCACATAAGCTATGGATAGGATCCGAGAAGGGAAGCAAAGTGCTGCTGGGAATGAAGCGAAGGCCAACAAAGCGGTATTACGAAGCGACGCTTAAGTTTCCCACATGCCCCCTGGAACCTTTAAGTCGTATTCGAGGCCAAACCACAGCCTCTACAACCCATCACTGCATGAAGAGTGCAGTTAGGAACAGGCTCTCAGTCACTCCCTTTGAAAGATAAGAACGGCCTTCATTTCTTTAGATACTAACCCCAGTGATTTTTCCAAAAATTATCCTTTTAAATGTAACCCCCAGGCCACTATTCCTAGGAGACCGACCTGTGGCACGTCCAGAGCATGTGAGCAGCGAGGAGTGGGGATGACGAGGGGGCAGGACAGACCTGGTGCAGCCCCCTCCCTGCGCCTCAGACCCTCAGGCCCTGGGTAAGTCCCCGCAGTGCAAAATGGGACAATAATGCAAGATGCTTCACGGAGTCGTTTTGAGGATTACATGAGAGAATTCAGGTACAAGACTTCAGCACATCCGAAGGGCTTAAGAAAGAAATATGGGTCGTTTTGTTTTGTTTCTCTCCAAAGGTAGAATTTGTTTCAAATTCCAGAGAATTTTCAATGAACTCTGAACTGTCAGTTCCATTAAGGTTGACAAATAGGTCGGGCGCAGGTTTCCCCTTGTTTCTCCTAAGAGCTAATAAATGCCTCCTAATTCTTTTCCGCTGTTTTACTCTGGCCACACGCTGCTTCTCAGAAGAACAGCAGATGGCTTGTAATCACACCAGATTACAACGAGCCCTCCTGCCACACATTTCTGCAACAGAGAACATGAAAGGAAAAGATAATCTGACAGAAATTATTCTGTACTTGTCTATAGGGAACTTGTCTTGAGAGGGTCTTAAGTGGCTAGAGAAACAAGCAACATTCACAGTTTAGCAACATTTCGGCTGCTCAGGAGCGAGTTAAGGAACAGTTACGGCCAACCATCTAGGAATCTGAAAATGGAATCTGGTGGACATCAGGGGTGTTGGTCCCTACAAATTCTGCTCACAATTTTACCCAGCATGTGTCATCAAGAAGCTTTGGAATGTGGGTTTCAATTTAAATTCTAAAAATTAACACGTTAAAAAAAAAATCTTCTTTTATATTCCCAAAGAATCTTGACATTCTTCACGGTCAAGAAGAACAAAAGAAAAGCAGTGCAGCCTATGAGTTAAAGAAATTTATGACAAATTATAAATAAATCAAACACAAATAAAAACAAAAACCCTGTAAATATTCCCTTAGTGATCAATGCTTAGAATCTGTGGATCATTCTAAAGGGTGGTCGGTCCTGGAAGGAGATTTCTTAAAAGAGGAAGGGAGATAAAAGACAGGGGACACAATTTTCCTACCTCTCTGGGGAGCAGGGGGTGGGGAACCAAAGAATCTTTGATGAGTACTTTGGACATTCTGGATGACTTAGAGGAATTCTGTTTGTATGGTTAATGTAAAATAATTTAAGGAAATCCCCCACGATCAGTATTTTTTCCTCTGGAATCCTCCCATCTATGTTCAAGTATAACAAAGGGCTTGCCCAACAGAGCTGCGACAGACACCCTCTGTTCAATCCAGTTGTCATTTAATTTTCTCTGGAGTATTGATATTGTGTAGGTACTAGTGATTAAAGGGGGCTTACATTTGCTCTTCTAAACCGTGTAAGAGTAGTGTTTTCCAAGCCAACTTTGACAGGCCAAAGACAAAGCTACATGTAACCTTTTTCAGGAAGGCAAAGAGAATCCAAGTATATGGCTGCAACCAAAACGTCACCTCAGAGTGAGGACCTCCTGAGGCCTACTGCACCTGAAGAGTTTCCACTTCTGCAGGGCTCAGGGTTACCAACGTCTCAGAGAGGCCCAACCAAGTCAAGTGCCAACCCTCTCTCTGCGCTTGGCCATGGTTATCATCCTGGTTCTGCCAGTTCAGGAAAGCTCTCTGTGTGTACAACCTTAAGGATATTTGTCACTGGAGTATGGAGATCTAGCTCTTAAAGTATCCGCAGCATCAGTACCTCCTGGAGCTTGTTTGATATGCAAATTCAGACCTACCCAATCAGAAATTTTAGGTGTGGAGTTTGGTATCCTGTGTTTTAACGAGCCCTCCAGATGATTTTGGTGCAGGTTCAAGTCTAAGAACCACTGCTGTAGGCTACTATATCTCTTTGAGGACTACTCTGGCATGCTCTGTACAATACAGGAAATTTTTTGGAGGTTACATTAGAAAAGGAAGGGGGGAAAATCTGATTAGGTTTCATAATATACCACAAGAGAAGGCGACAGCTCACCAAAATATATTACAATTCTAAAACCCATTAGGAAAACACATCACAATTTTACCATGATGATAAGAAAATAATTCTCTTAGAGTTGTAAGAAACTCAAATTATGATTTTCTTTAAAAAGAAAAAACCAACACCCTCCAAAGGTAAATGTGATGTGCAGCCAGGGTTGAGAACCACAGATATAATAATGCCTCCCTAAGCATCTTAAAAACTGCCCTCTGGATTAGGATGATGGTGATGGAAATCCAAAGGGAAAAGGAAATCTACCTACTGGATCAAGGTAGAGCCTTAGGAAGAAATGGAAAGGAAGGAAGTTGTAAGCCCAAAACAGACAGGGAGGTCACACAACTGCACTTAAATCCTTGAAATGAGCTCAGATCACTGGGCTCAGGGGAACCCACCCCAAAGCATAAAGAGGATGGGCTCTGCACATGGCCTGGTCACTGGGATGATGAGTTGCAATGAGATCCTTGAGAGGGGCAGAAAACATTGCTCTTTGCAAAAGGGGGAGGAAGATAGAGTTTGCAACAGTCAACTTAATCCCTGATAATTAGATAGGATCCAGAAAAAAACTAAAATTATGAAAAACTAATCTCATTTTCTTCTTTGCTGAGGTTCCTAGACTATGACAACTGGTGAAATGTGATTGACAAAGAAGACATGAACCTCAGCCAGGAATCAGGCAGACTCTCCCATGACATCCTTTTGTTCAAACCACTGCACCACAGCAGCTTTTGTCAAGGTTACCTATGACCTTCATGTAGCCAATCCAATGAACAGGTCTCAGTCCTCACGTGACATGACCTCTCGGCACCATCTTAACAAAGTGGTTCATTCACTTGATCCCTGAAACCCTCGCTTCTGGGCCACTGTGCTTTCCTGGTTCTCCTCCCTCCTCACTGGCCACTCTTCCTCAGTCTCCTGAGGAAGGAGGCTCGTCAGGAGACGAGGCAGGCTCGTCCCCACTGCACCAACATCCAAATGGAGCTCAAGCCTTGACCTCTTCGTCTCCACCTACACTCCCGTTAGTCTCAAAGTTTCAGATCCTGATTGTGCCCAGTGTTTCTGCTCCAGCCTGGACCTCCTCCCAGCTCGAGACGCGCATATCCAACTGCCTACTCTACATCTCCACGTAGATGTGAAATAGACATTTACGATTTCACAAGTTCAAAACCCAAACTACTACTGTTTTACCCTCAAATGTGCTCCCAGCAGGTTTAGCTGAACTGGCTTGGTAAATGACAACTCCACACTCTTCCAGCTGTTCAGGTCAAAACCTTGGAGTCACCTTCGATGCCTCTCCTTCTCTCATATTCTACAGCTTTTCTGTTAACAAACCCTAACAGTTCTACCTTCAAGACAGCCCGCCTGGTACACAGCAGGAGCTCAGTAAATATTAACTGGACGGATCTATGAATACACAAATGAATCCCAGTAAAGAAAAAACAGAAAAGTATCATCATAAAACAAACAGAAAAATTTCATCATGGGTGAAAATGACAATCAGATGGATTCATAACTAGTTCAACAACCATAACCCCCAGAGTCATTCATGGCCAAACCACAGCATGGAGGGAGATGGTGAAGAGCTCTTCCCTTGACCCTGATCTTGGTCCACATTCTCAGCAGTGACATGATGAAGGTGGACATGCCACAAAATAGATGGATGAAGTTGCACAGGAGGGGAGAGTGAATATCTGGAATAGCAAAAACGGAATCTGGCACAAATACAGGAAACAAACAAAAAATCTGGATCTCTGTGACTCAGAAAGATGAGATCAACCTAAGAAGATGGAATTTAACAAGAATATATGTAAAGGTCAACATCTGGCTCCAAAAAAACTACCAGCCTGAGCACAGAGGTTGTCTTGGTCAAGAGAAAGCTCTGTGAGTGGGCAGCAAAATGCTGTGGTCGATGATGGCAACGTCATTTTAGGCTGCCTCAACAGCAGCAGCCAGAATAAGCATTACGCTGGCTATGCTCTTTAGGCATCTAGTACTCAATTAGTCTCAACATACAGACAGAGACAAACAAGCATGTATTAGGATACGAGTGACCAGGGTAAGACCAACACTTCAAATCATGGAATGAGGATCAGGTGAAAAAAGTGGAATGATTTACCTAAAAAAGAAAACCACCAGGATAAAATAATGTTACCAGGACATTTAAAGGTGGAAGAATGATCCTTTTCAGTTCTTCAGGGCCTTAAGGCATACAGAGCAGAGAAACCCCAAGGAGACAGGTATTGCCTCCACATAAGGAAGACTTCCTGGCCGGCAGGCTTTCCAACCAGGAAATGATCTGCCATGGGAGGTGGTATGTTCACCAGCCAAGCCAGGAGATCACACTGTATTGACATAAAACACATGAAAATGGACAACAGTATAAATATTGCCTTCTTATCACAGGGCACTGGTCTAGTTGTGAGGAGTTATGAAAATGACACAGGAAAGGGTATGCTACTGACTTGCTGCATTTTATTAATTGGCCACTGCAATCATACAGTGCAACACTCGTTACTGTTTTTTGTTTTTTTAGTGTATCCCTAAGGATGTGGGCTTACTGACCTCAAGAATCTGAGAAGTTACCTTCGGAAACAATTTAACATACAAAGCATGGGCTTCTGGAATCAAGCAGGTGTGCGTCCAACCACTGGCTGTACCTTTTACTGGCCATAAGGCCTCGGGCCTTATGTCCTTAGATGTCCTTAGGATTAAATTCAAAGAGGAAAAATAGAGTAGAGTAGTAGTTAACAAAGAGTAGTTAACTAATAAATTGGGAGTAGTTAACAAATAATGACATCATTTGCAGTCCCAGTACTCCAACTATAATGGGGGTGATGAGATTGACCAGTGCTGCCTGATAACTTCCTGTGATGATGGAAATGTTCTCTATCTTCGCTGTCCAACACCTTGGCCACAAGCCACGTGTGGCTACTGAGCACCTGCATTGAGGCTTGTGGGACTTTGGAGTTTGATTTAATTCTAATTAAGTTGGTTTATTAGCAATTAATTTATTAATTAACTTGAATTGCTACATGTAGCTAGTGGCTACTCTGCTGAACAGTGGAGATACTTCCCTAAAGTGACTCCTGGTTCAGAAATCCTGGTTCTATATATATATATATATATATTTTTTTTTTGGCCACATCACGTGGCCTGTGGAACTTCCCTGACCAGGGATTGAACCTGTGCCCCCAGCAGTGGAAGCACAGAGTCTTAACCACTGGACCACCAGGGAAGTCCTGGTTCTATAATTTTAAAGAGCAAACAACATCAGGAAACCCGTAATAGGAAGTGCCCGGTGATGCGAGGGGATTCCCATCCCACAGGGAACTCCAGAAGGCTCCTCAGGATGGCATGTGAGGGCATGACAGGGACTAACCTGGGAAATTTCTCTGAACTTTACCAAGGATGGTGCTGATCCAATAGAACTGTTTTAGTTCAAGGTGTTTTCCTTGTAAAGAGAAAATGAAGCCATAAAAGCTGTTACTGCCAATTAGAGGATTAAGAAGTTTAAGTTTCCCTTCACCTTTCACCCCTTTCACCGTGACCCTGCTTTATCAAATCAGAAAACAAAATTCAAGGAGAATTCTTAAAGTTATTATTGCAGCCACTATAATCGCTCTTAATCCCTTGGCTTTCACTGAGAATGAACCTTAAAATTTGGTGCTTGAATTTCCCTTCCAACTCTGCCCTGCATCTCAGGACTCAGGAAACAATCCTCTAACTACTTTCATCACTGCTTCATCAGGTTTCTACAAAATGAACACGAGTTCAAAGGGAATTTTCAACCAATTCATGGCTAAGGCAGGAAATTGAAACAGCAAATGGGACAGAAGGATGTTAGACAAACACAGGCGAGGTCTGCTGGGGGGAGCCCGAGTTTTTCTTTCCCGACCCGTTTTTCGAGAACTACAAAGGGCAATGAAGGGAGGCAGTTAATTGGTCACAGGACTTGTTTAGAGCCACCTCGACTTTCTTCTTCTAATTGACTGCCGGGAATAACACAGTCTTCAAGGACTGCTCAAAGGGCAACGTGCTGGGACAGGAGACCACTGATGAAATGGCTTCAGAAACTGAAGATCATTTAATAAGAATATTGAGAGCAAGGTTGAAAACTTCGCAGAAATGAGTTGTGGGGTGCGGGGAGGGGGACAACTCGGTATCAGCTGCCACCTACACGTTAGCAATTAAGCCTTATGAAGGCTCGGTGGAAAGTTACAGCTTCCAGGTGGTCCTCCTTGGTTAAGTGAAGAGTCTCCTGAGGTGACTGAACTCTGAAGATGGTCTCATCGACTGTAGGGTAGTATATCCACCAGCCACTATTCCACACCCTTGATTCTCAGGATTCAACGTCTTGCAAGCACCACCACCCACTGCCTGAAACAGTGTTTCTCGAACTTGAGCGTGCATCAGATTCCCCAGGGGAGCAGGTTACAGATGCAGATGGCCAAGGCTCAGCCCCAGAGTTTCTTATTTCACAGGCTGGAGGTGGGGCAAAGAATGTGCATTTCTACCACTGCCAGGTGATGCTGCTGCTGCTTCTGCTGCTGGAGATCACACTTTGAGGACCATCAGCCTTCTTAAGAATAGGGGGTTTGCAACCCTGGCAGCACATCAGAATCACCTGGAGAATATTGAAAGCCTATGTTCTAATTCTACCCCAGACCAATTAAATCAGACCCGGGAGAGAGCGGGATGGGGCCTGGATATCAGTATTCTTTTAAAATCTCCCTACCTGATTGTAATAATGCTGGCTGGGTTGAGAACCAATGCAGAAAAGATCAGCCGCAAACCATTTAAATTTGGAGACTACATCCACCCTTACAAACTAGAGACAGGGAGGCAGATCTTGGCATCCGCTTGATTCCACCAACTCTTGGAGGTGATATTTCACTGTTCATTTATTTTTTTTCTACAAACCAAAATATAATGATCCTCATGGTACTAGCAAAACACTCTCTCTCTCTCCAAGAATTCTCTGAAGATTTACTAATGAGAGCAACTGGAGATCTATGAACACTGATAAATCTACTAATCATTTGAAAACAGAGTAGGTAACAAGTAATAAATTTTGAAATAAGAACCCTACAGCTAGATGAGCAGCAGGTAATGATTTTTTTTTAATTTTTTTTTTTTGTGGTACGCAGGCCTCTCACTGTTGTGGCCTCTCCCGTTGCGAAGCACAGGCTCCGGACCCGCAGGCTCAGCAGCCATGGCTCACAGGCCCAGCCGCTCCGCGGCACGTGGGATCTTCCCAGACCGGGGCACGAACCCGTGTCCCCTGCATCAGCAGGTGGACTCTCAACCACTGCACCACCAGGGAAGCCCAGGTAATGATTTTTAAGACATTCAAAATCATGTAACATTTCTTCCTCAAATCTCTTTTCTATTCTCTTCAAATTCCTTTCCCTTCTTTCCAAATCAGATTCTCCTCTTTCCTCATCTCTATGTATCATCTGGCTGCTTCTACCCCTCCCTCCTCATCTCTGGCTTAATATGGCAAGGGTGAAGTTTACAGTTAGTTATTCCTGTGAAATAATGTTTTATGATGCCTGTTCCTCCTTTAACAAACTGGGGAACTAAATATTTTTTTTGGTGAGAATAACAAAGCTAAATTGAATTATTTTTGGTATGTACCCCCTGATTAACTCTGCCTTGAGCATTAGTACTCAACAGGAAACCTATTCCCCATCCTGAATTCCAATTAATGAATCTTCAGGCTAAAATACAACATGTGCCATACATCAGCACCTACTGAGAAAGTGTAGCAGTGCAATTTACCTCCAAGTAATAAAGCTAAAGATGAAGGAATATACAATTCATAACCTAGAACTGTGGTTCTGAGGCCAAACCACCCCCGTCTTCCCCTCCACCCCCTCAACGTGCAACGTCTGGAAACATTTAGGGTTGTCACGACTGGCATCTAGTGGGGTAGAGTCCAGGAAAGCTGCTAAACATTCTACAATATGCAGGAGAGCCCACAACAAAGAATCATCCGGTTCATGCTGTCATTAGTGCCTAAGTAGAGAAACCCTGCTCTGGAAACCGCTACGTGAAGTCAGCTGACTTCTCAGCCACTGGAGAACTGGCAGGGATCTCAGGCCAGCCGGGAGGAGGAACAGAGAGAGGGCCTGAGGGTCCAGAGCTGAAGAAGTCCTACAAAATGCCCAGCCGAGGAGAGCCACTGCTCATCCTCCCAACTGCCCAGAACAACACAGAAACGGTCTTCTCAGCCTTGACCTTGCCAGACGTGGTCAATGAGGGCTTTTTTCAGTGAGGTTAAAGATTTAGTTTGGTAACAATTCTGTTCTGTGATTCATCATATGGCCAACTGACAGACTACCTCCACTCTATACAGCATTCTGTATCATTCCTAACTTTGAAAAAGGCCTAAACTAAGGAATGAATGAATGAAAAAATGCAGGAATTCTGAACAGGTATCATTTTAGAAATCGACTATATCACTACTTTTGTAAAAATCTAAATGGCAGTACTGCCCATTCTCTGGAGAGACATTTTTATTTGGGGCAATTTACAGAGGGTCTCAGCATAGGGGTAGATGGGGTAACGGTGAAGGAGTTTTCTCACGCATCATTAATATCATACTGAGATCATGACTATTAGATGTATGTCCTGTCACCATTAACTTCCTAGAAAAATTACACTGGTCAACAACCAAAACAAGTATGGTAGCTAGCTTTGATTTGGAACACTCTTCAGGTTTTAAATGGCAAATAGCTACTTAATGGGTCATTTAAAAATCTATTAAATGGTGTTATAGTAAGGAAGTACTTAAATGCCTCACAAAATAGTATTTCCATTCCAGGTACTCATGACAGGGTTCCTTTAAACAGCAAAGCCCACGTGGCTCACTCAAGGGCTTACCTCCTTCCCAGTTGGGGAGGGAAAGACAGGTTGCCAATCAAAGATTGATCAGAAAAGAACAAGCACCGGTAGGACAACAGGAACTGTCTTTTAGTTACGGCCTAAACCACCATACACGGTAACCCCATATTCTCATTGCCCCTCCTCAACAGAGTTAGTTATTTTAATATATTCTTAAGTTTTCCCATGTAACTTAAACTCATCTCTAAATTATAAACTGTGTAAATATGTCACCAAGAAATGCTAAAATGCCCCTATTGCATATGAATTGTTTATCCCAGGCCTATAATGTTCTGTGCCCTAATGCTCCAGAGATATTAGATACTAAAATTTTATTAAAACCATATTCTTTGCATTTGCTGCCATTATCAGTATCCTAATTCACACGTGTGTGAGCTAATGAAGCAGTCAGACAGGGTTTCATAGGCAGAGAAAAGGCTGAAAGAAATCTTTTTTTGCCAAATAGAAAGTGGCCCAACTGTGGAAAACGATATGGATGTCTAAGGTAGACCCCGCAAGCCAAAACTGTAAATAAGGTTAGACCCTCGCATGGTTCCATGGTCTGAGTATATGTTACAACATTTTAAACCAAACATTCATTTCATTATAGGGATTTCTGCCAGCTGGCAAAGTGTAGTTGACCAAAAGTGAAAAATGAGCTTGAGTTTTCCCTCCTTGTAAAACTCAGGACATTTGTAGCGTTAGCCCCTTACCAGAAGAGGGCAATGGCGGCCCAGCTGGCATTACACAAAGCCCTGGCAGTTACCTGCAGTCAAGGTAATAACTAGCCAAGGGAATCAGACCTCAGGAAGCAGCCTGCAGAAGCACAGGCTTCTAAGTATCACGCGTGCAAAGATACAGGCTTGTTGCCTTTCCTTTTCCTGGGATGAATTAACAGGCAGCTGCAAGACCAAACCATTCCAGTATTTCCAACTGATGAGGCGGAAGTACGGTTCACTGCAACCCAACCAAAGCATTTTAAAGTTACCATCTCTTTCTGGTCATACCAACCATAAAACTCTTCACATTCTAAAAACAAGAGGGTGCTTTAAAGATCTTTGAATGAAGATGAATATTATGTAAATAATACATTAGAAGTCTGTAACTTAGAGAGACCATAAGAGCCATTCTAAATACAGACTCCAATTTACTTGCGGTACCCTGGCTTTTTAGACCCTCTTTGCTGGACTCTCAGTTCTGCTACCTGCTCTCCCTCACCATGTTTCCGAGTTCATCTTCCGAAACGGTGCTTTTCCAGCTCAGCGTCTTTTATCTTTTCGGGAAAGAGCATTCTCCAACCTCCTCTCCCTGATAAACTATTCACTCTGTTGTGCGGGCTTACTCAATATTTGCTTTTTATGAAGCAAAGGATTTGTTTTTGGTTAATAAAATTTTAGGCATAAGCGAGTAGTGGATGGGTAGGAGGGGCTGCGGTAGTTTAAACAGAGGTGGGACATGAGACCCGCAGCACGTGTGGAGTTAGGTTATTTTCTCCTCGTTTGGGAATTCACAAGCCTAAGGATGAAACCTCAAGTTCATACTTTGACTTCCCCACCTGTCCCAAACTACACATTCTCCCCAGACCTGTTCCTCCTCCCTGTTCTAGCTCCACCAGAGGCACCAAAACCTGTCCAGTTCTGAAACCCTGACACCGCTCTTTGCTCAGCAGCCACGGGCTACCCATCACCACGTCCTGTGGTCCATCCCCCTCGCCATCCCGGCCTCCAGTCCAGGCCACCACCCTCCCCTGCCTGGCCCTTAAATGCAACAGTCCCATGATCTCCTAAGTCTACTCACTTTCCATCTGTTAGAGCCCTACAGCCCGTGGCCAGAGCGATCGAGTCTTGCCTTTCCTCCACACTTGTACCCAAGCTAAAACCCCTTCAAGAGGCCTTGCACTGTTCTCTGAAAGAAGACTGAACTCCCTATGGTGGCCTGTAAGAGGCTGACCACACATCCTAGTTTTCCCAGGCCAGTCTCATTTTACGTCCTACTGTTCAAACATAATTAGTAATAGTACCCCCTTTTCATCTAAAAGCTGTCCCAATTTTCACAGCAACCGAGATGATCTCTTTAGCAACAAGCCTCTATGAGGCCTGGCCCCTGCCAGTGTCTCCAGCCCCATGTCACTCCACTGCCCCCTGCACTCCCTGCTGGCCTTCGTTTATTCACTAATTCTTATTTGTTGATCGTACACCAGACGCCAGCCCTGTGCCAGGAGCTGAACACAGGGCAGGGAACAGAAGAGGCAGGACCTCGGCCCCAGCCAGCCTGCACCCACCTGCCCCTGGGCTCACACAGGGGTGTCCTTCAGCCTCTTCGTCGCGGAAACCTTCTGCGGCCCGGGGCATCCCACCCTTCACCTTGCCTCTCTTTGAAACAATGGTCCAAGGCTGCAATTTTTCCTGCTTCTGTGTGATTCATCTGACTGCCAGATTCTTCCAAGAGACGATGAAGTCTGCATCTACTTGGGGGTGGGGGAAGGGAGCAGAAGCCCCCCACCCCCTCCATCACCGTCACCCCTCCTCAGCTGAAATGCACTCTGTGCTCTGCACAGACTCTCATGCCCAGCAGAGGGCTGCCTGGCAAACAGTAGCCAAAGGAAAAGGGGACAGCAAGATGAAAATCAGACAACGTAGCATTAAAGGCGAAAATCATTCAAAGAAACTGAGAGATGTTTCATTTAAAACGATCAATCCATCCAGAAGCCACGAGTCACAAGCTTCCTGCACCGAACAGTGTTCTTCTCCCTACCAGAGTGATATCAAACTTCTCTCCATTTCAAAGTAGATCTCTGCTTTATTTGCACAAATATGAGGCTCATCTGAGCAGTTTTCCCCAAGAGAAATATTGAAGTTTCCCTCTCTTGACAGAAAGACATTGCTTGTGGCTTATAAAAGTCCATTTTTTTCCTTCCATTTCTACCCATTATAGATTAAAATCTGAGTGCAAATTTCAGCTTGGTACACCCACCCATCTGCAGGGGAGGGCGGGGGAGGGGGTGTCACTTAAACAGTGTGAATCTCTATTCAATGTGAAAGCAACATACTGGTTATTTTCACCACAATATCCCACCAAGGCGGGTGGGGTGAGGAGGGCACTGGTTGTGTTTTATGAAACAACCACACCGGCAGCACCCGAAGCCCGTGCCGCACAGTGTCCAGCCAGGAGAGTGACAGCAGGTGAGGGCCCCGCAGGCACACCCTCCACAGGGGCCCCCTTCCTCCGTCACACCACCTTCCCAGACAGAGGAGCCTCGGCTGCACCCGCCTAGTAAGGGTGCTCGTGGTAATCTTTTGATTAATTTTTTTATCATGCTATATGTAGAGAAGAGTTCTAATATTTTCCCTATAGCAAGGTGGACCATTTCCCTCCCTCCGTGTCCCACCTTGGCGCGCGCACACGTAACTCTGGAGACAGCTGAGGTCAACTGGAGAAACAACTGGATGACTCGGAGGGGCCCGGGGAGTCAGTATGGGCACAGCCCCGCCAGCAGGGGCAAACCCAGCAATGCCCGTGCAACCGCTAAATCGTAGCAGGAGGATGAAATGAGCCCGGGGAGGACACTGACAGTGGATAAAGGCTACAAGGAAATGAAGGCTCTCCTGAGAATCCAGTGTCACACACAGCACACAAATGCAGATAGAAAACCCCACAAAACCTGCTCATCTAAAATGCCACGTTTGCTTCTGTCTTGATGCTTTTGCACCTCAGGTCTCTTGGCTACAACTCCCTGGGGAGGTGCCTCCCTCTTTCTACTCAGACTTCTACTCAAATGCTACTCCCTGGGAGAGGCTCTCTGACCTGCCTACTTAAACTGGAACTACCTCTAGTCCCTTGCCAGCAAACTACCAAACTTCATCACTCTTCTCAGTATCTGAAATTATCTTGTTTCTTTCCTTGTGTGGCGTCTGTCTTCCCCCGACTGCAAGGTCACCTCCATGAGACCAGGGACCTTGTCGGTCTTACTCAAAACTGTGTCCCCACGGCTGAGAACCATTCCTGTACATGGGAGGCAAGCGATAAATATTTAATGAATAAATAAAATGTTTAAAAACAAGAGAAACCCCAGAGTTGTAGGAGATTCAATCCACTTCTTTCAGCCCACACCGGATCAAGGAAGCAAACATAAATACAACCAAAAAGGACTTATAAACATAATTTTGATCTGAAATATATATATATACACACACACACACATCTGATATATATATATCTCAAACCCTATACAATGAAAGCAGAGAATACATCATCTTTTGAAACATTCACGAAATGGTCTCTGGATCCGTCAGTCTTCCAGTTTTCAAAAAATATCTGAACTTCCCTGTAGGAAGGAGGTGAGGGCGAGGGTCTGATCTCATAGCAAGATACAGCAGCCAGAGGTGGGGGGGTCTGATCCCAGAAAGGGGGTCAATGCCCGATACCCGTCTACTAGGCCCCTCCACCCTAGTGTCATGTTGCTGAGCAGACTCTCCACATACAGTCTAAACAGGGAGACAGACACGCTAGAACCCAGTTAGCCAGGAATCAACCTAAAGATGTGTTTAAAGCCGAGGGCTCTGCAAACATATGCTCCTTCAGCCACTGATGTGCCCACTTTAAGAAACATCTCATCAAGTATCTAACATGGTAAACTGTGTTAATCAGGACCCTGCCATTTACATTTTCAGGTAGAAGGCAGCTGCCAACACCGGTTCTTTTGAAAAGTATTAGTAATTGTTCTTTATTTTTCGACCTTAGAGTCACTGTAGGAACAGAATCCCCCTTTAAAAAATGTTTCAATACCAAAATTAATTATTTTCTTTTTATAATCAAACCAGTTTCTGAAGCAAGATGGAAAAAAGGCTTACAGCCTCTATACCAAACCCTTATGCTCATGCCATAAATAATTTACAGCAAGAGGGTTGCTTCTCAGCGGCAGGCTCAAATTCCCATTTTAATCAAAACTGATTTTGAAATCTATTTCTCAATTTACATGTGGTCAGGGAGCTTCCCACCATGTGAGCTCTCAGATTCCTTCATGGAAATGGGCACTCTTCCCAAACTCCTAAAACCCCGGGATGTTATTAACCACTGGTAATCATTTTCTTCTACCCTCTGATGCTCTTGACTTCATCAAAGGTTAACGTCATGGCGGCAGCCTCAGAAAAAAAATCAAACGCTCAAAGCCACAAAACACCAAGGGTACTATGTTCACTGATAGTTCCAAATGTTTAAACAGACCTCACGAAGAAAAAAGCTCAAAGATTCACTGAATCATCTAAACACACAAACTCATACCAGAAACATAAAGACATAATAAAACGAAGTACCAACCAGTAGAGTATTGTGCTTCAAATCTCCAAAGTCGTACCTCCAGGACTGTATTTGTTGCCTTACTCTGGGGCAGGTAACACAGGCAAGTCTTTCTATGCTATTTTTGTTTCCAAAAACAGTCTTTATTCACCCCCCTGCAAAGCTTCTTGACCCCTCCCCCCCTTTTTTTTTGGTCTTTACAAAGTGGCTTCACTTAAATTAAATATTAAGTAGACAAGAGTGTCAGCCTGTTCATAACTGGATCCCCAGTATGGATTCCCAATACTTCTGAGAACCACCATGCTCTGTGGCTGAGCACTGCCAAGGCAGCCGAAACTGTGACAGAGAGACCCAGCATCTTCACACGCCAGCTCTGCTGGTTGACTCCCAACTCCCGTCCCATAGGTGAAAGCTCTGTGGACTTCACGTGGTCTTGGGCTTTCCATTAGTGGAGAAATAAAACACCTGCCAAAATGAGGCTGTTCCGAGGGCAGAGACTCAAAAAGGCTTCCCGAACTCATGAAATTCTCCTGGCATCAAGAATATTGCTAATGCTGGCTTAAGTTAATTTATATCCCAGTGGACTAGAAGTGAAAAGAACATTTTACATGACAGCAACTGTGGGAAAGGGTCTTTGAATTTTCGAAGGCTTTGGTTCCTCCTTTCATAGTGATATGGAATTCTAACAAAGCTAGGATTAAAAAAAAAAACAATCGGGATCACTTTTCAACAACGAGCCATTTATTTTATCTTCTTCTTCCACAAGGCTAAAGAGCAAAATACATGATCTAAACATAAAAATTAAATATCTCTTATTAGCATGACAGGAAAATTAGATTCACCTACTCCTCCCAAAGCTGGACTTTTTAAATAAAGTTAAAGCAGTGAACAAAATCTGAATCTACTTTTGGTTAGACACCATCCTAAACTTATTACTTCAAAGCAAAGAGACTCAGAAATCCATCCAAGCAAATCACGAATGTATCACCAGGTATCTTCTTTGCACAGCTCAAAAGGAAATAATAAAGAGCACCATGTTTGTAAGTCACACAACATAACACAAAGCTCCAGGCATCTCCAGCAGCTTCAACTTTGAGCTGGGCTGCATTTGGCCACATAGTTTAAGGGTATCGAGATGTTTACATCTATGTTTAAAAGGAAAACCCCGGGCTTCCCTGGTGGCGCAGTGGTTGAGAGTCCGCCTGCCGATGCAGGGGACACGGGTATGTGCCCCAGTCCGGGAGGATCCCACATGCCGTGGAGCGGCTGGGCCCGTGAGCCACGGCCGCTGAGCCTGTGCTCCACAACAGGAGAGGCCACAACAGTGAGAGGCCCGCGTACAGCAAAAAAAAAAAAAAAAAAAAAAAACCCAAATTGCAAGAACATCTAACATGACCAGGCAAACATGTCCAGGCCAGGGCAACAGGACCAGTAGGGCAAATACTGCCCAGCCACTATAGCCGGTGTGGGTCATAACCTGGATTCAAGGGTTCTCTCTTCTAGGTCTTCAGACTGAGGCTGAGGAGTCTGGGCCCTACTCCCTTGTTCTGAGATGTAAGGAGGGCTCACTCTAAAGACCTAGTCTGGTACAATAATGCAAGTTCCCAGGAGTTTAAAAAAAAAAAAAGAAAAGAAAAATCCACAAATAGAGCAAGGCCAACGAAGCTTAAGTCCACAAGCCTCTTAACCCTCCCAGGTGACCTAGTAAAATTATTTCCCACTTCCTAAATGTAATTGGTGCTTTTGTTATTACTCATGAGTATCAGATGAAGGAGAGGGAAAAAGAGGGGCAAGAGGATGAGTGACAATGGAAGGTACAAATCCTACTTGAATGACTCTCACCATGAAAATCAATTCCATTTCAAAAATGATGATGTTTATGAGACTAATGTCATATATCCATGAAGGGTCCAGCTCTTGCAATATGCACAGAGATTCTACAAATTGCTTTGATGCTCTTTTGTTTTGAAATCATTTCAAACTTTAGAAAAGTTGTGAGAACAGTACAAAGTTGGAAAATTTCCTAATAGCACATTTAAAATTATCTTCTAAGAACTTAACACTATATATATATTGTTTTAAAGAGGATGTTGGGGGTAGGAGTTTAGTTATTTATTTATTTATATTTGCTGTGTTGGATCTTCGTTTCTGTGCGAGGGCTTTCTCTAGTTGTGGCAAGCGGGGGCCACTCTTCATCGCGGTGTGCAGGCCTCTCACTATCGCAGCCTCTCTTGTTGCGGAGCACAGGCTCCAGACGCGCAGGCTCAGTAGTTGTGGCTCACGGGCCTAGCTGCTCCGCGGCATGTGGGATCCTCCCAGACCAGGGCTTGAACCCGTGTACCCTGCATTAGCAGGCAGATTCTCAACCACTGCGCCACCAGGGAAGCCCAACACTATTTTTTAATTAGCTTCAAAAGGTAAATATAAAATCAGTTCTACTCTTACCTGATAAATGGCTACAGAACCCATAATGATCAATTACTCAGGGAACGTAGAACCACCAGGTCTTTCAGCCTTTTTGTTTTATTGGAACATGCAAGGCAGAGGGTGACATTGGTGACCCCTACTCCCGGGAGTGCACAGATAGGCAGGCTAGGGGTTATGTTCAATTACAGAGGCACCAGCTGTCCCTCCACCCTTTTCTTTCCCAAATGAAATGCAGGATGGAGAGCAAATGAAAATAAGTAATTATATTAATGGATAACCTTAAATGTGTATCAATCTTTTTTTCCCTAGTAATCACTGAAAAACTTAGGTCCTTTATTTGTGATAACAACTTGTCTAAAACACATTGCACTGTAAAGAAACCTTGGATTAGAACCTCTAATAGAAGTGATAATTTTGGATTTGTAAGTTATTCTTCCTTATTACCTGAGTCCGAGAGAGCCTTATAAGAATCACTGAAAGAAATCACTTTGAGTGCAATCAAGTATCCTAAAACAAATGAAAGCAATAAAGCATTTCCAAAGGCTGAAGACTAACTTCCATTTCCTTTGCACCTTATAAAAACATCTTCCTTGGGAACAGAATGGAGTAAATTTTTAGGGCAAGAAGTCAAGGGGCTCATGTTAAATAAACTGAGAGGATTCTATAGAGAGTTCATCGTCTGGGTTTACCAAAGGGTTTGTGTTTCTATCACAAAGCCACTTTGCACACTAGAGTTCTGCTCAGGACATCTCTGGTTGGTAAAGCATGAAATTAGTCCTTTGACTAGTCCCCTCTTGCACCTTCTCCATGTGTCTAAAATACTTGCCAGAGGACTTCCCTGGTGGCGCAGTGGTTAAGAATCTGCCTGCCAATGCAGGGGACACGGGTTCGATCCCTGCATGCAGAGAAGCAACTAAGCCCGTGCGCCACAACTACTGAGCCTGCGCTCTAGAGCCCGCGAGCCACAACTACTGAAACCCACGTGCCTAGAGCCCGTGCTCCGCAACAAGAGAAGCCACCGCAATGAGAAGCCTGCATACCACGACAAAGAGTAGCCCCCACTCACCGTGACTAGAGAAAGCCCGCGTGCAGCAGCAAAGACCCAAAGCAGCCATAAACAAACAAACAAATTACATTTATTAAATAAATAAATAAATAATAATATACTTGCCAGAGTTTCTCTTTGTATTTCTAACTCCTTATTTCTCTTATTATTCAGAAATGTATCCAAATAATAGACGAGGATCCTTGGGGAAAGCTGTCCTTTCCCACAACACTGTGTGCTATCGAAGGGCAGGGTTCCATCTGTGTTGGTGTTTATAAAGCCAGGACCTGGCACGGGGCCTGGTTCATGGTACTGTTTATCTGTTAATGAACCTGCAACATTTTGATTGAGGTGTGGTCATTATGACCAAGGAACAACGTATCTTTTGATTATCGTAGGACACCACATATCTCAAAGGGCACCTCGCCTCAGAGGCTATCGTGGGTTGAATGGTGGCCCCCCTCGTGCACGGACTAATTGCCAGAACCTGTGACCATTACCCTATTTTAGAAAAACGGTCTCTGCAGATGTTAGTGAGTTGAGGATCTTGAGATGACGAGATCATCCTGCATTATCCAAACAGGCCCTAATCCAAACGTAAGTGTCCTTTTAGGGCTTCCCTGGCGGCGCAGTGGTTGAGAGTCTGCCTGCCGATGCAGGGGATGCGGGTTCGTGCCCTGGTCCGGGAGGATCCCACATGCCGCGGAGCGGCTGGGCCCGTGAGCCATGGCCGCTGGGCCTGCGCGTCTGGAGCCTGTGCTCTGTGGCAGGAGAGGCTCACAAAGCGCAAAAAAAAAAAAAAAACAAAAAACAAAAAAACATAGAAGAGTATACAGACACACAGATGAGAAGGTGACAAAGAGACAAAGCAGAAAGATGTGGCCACAAGACAAGGAAGCTGGCCCCCACCAGAAGGTGGTAGAGGCAAAGGAAGGATTCTCCCTCAAAGCCTCCAGAGGGAGCACGGCCCTACCAACTTCAGGCTTGATTTCAGACTTTTGGCTTCCAGAACTGAGAGAGAATAAACAGAGGTCTACTAAAAACATCTCAGAAGATCAAAAACAATTTGATGGAAACAACCCCTGAATAGCAATCTTGAAGATACATTTCAGACAAACAGTCAGCATTTGTTAGTTTGCTGCTTACTGTCTCCGAAGTTACCTGCTACATTGAAATTATCTTATTTGAGGAAACATTATTAACTGTGTTTGTTAGTGAATTATACCCTAGTTCATTCCAAAAAGGATCAAGGTAGTTGACAAACCCAAACCCAACAACTGCCATACACCTGCTATAAAACTGTCGTTTCATGCTTTGCCAAACAAAGTAGAAATGTTCTTTCTCAACTACAATCTTATCGATATCATCTGAATAGATAGCTGGTTTGATGACTGTACATTTTTACCAGGTAGAAAGTTGGAGAAGAGCCCTCCAGGCTAAGGGAATAGCACCAACAAATGCAAAGGTGTGAACGTACACAGTGATGTCGAGCCATGCAGGAAGGTACTGGGAAAGATGAGGCTCTAAATGTAAGCAAGAACAAACAGGACAAGCCAGTGGGTCTGGCAAAGAGTCAGGGAGAGGACTTCAGTGAACAGTGAGACCCTTTGGATGCTCAGCTCCAGGAATCCTGGCAGTGAGGCATTTACCACAAGACCCCTGAGTCCTTACCCCCTACATCCACAGTTCTTCCTCAAGAAGTTATTTGAAATGTGTTGCATCAAACAAACAATAAACCAAGAAAGTGGAAAAGAATAATGTAAGAAAGAGAGGATCTAACATAGGAGAGGGGTAAAGATAAATCGAGGATGATGCCTGTGTGTTGAGCCTTACATGCCACCAGTCCAGAGAAAGCAGCAGGGTGACAACCACAGGAACAGACAAAGAAATGCCCTGACACACTACCTGGCCCAGTGGATTGTGGGAAAATACTCTTTGGAAGGACTTTATAGTTCGTTTGGATAATTGTGGATATAAACAGTGATAGAGACAAAGAAAACTATACCAACAACAACCAAAAAAAAAGAAGCAACTCTAAACTCCAGGAAAAACAAAACATTGTAACAATAAGAAAATATTCATGGAACACAGTTTAGCACAGCAATGAAAATACTTGTATAGTTATAATAATATAAACATTAAAGACAGATTTAACTAAACATTTTGATACAACTATGGAGGACACCAAGAGGGGAAGTTTCCATGTGGCTAAGTGGGAAGCGAGAGGTATAACAGTTCTAATTCCCATCTACAGAAGTGAATAGATAATGTCAAAATCTGGAAATTCAAGAAATTACAATATAAACAACCAAAAAGAAGTATCTTCTGGGGTACAGGATTTGGGGATGGATAGAAATGGGGGAACAGGGGCCTGCTACTTTTCAATAAAATCGTAGTACTGCTATTTGATATTTGAAACTGTATACATATGTGAAATGATAAAAATATCAACAATAAAGAAACCACATTTGAAAGAAAAAAAACAAGGTAGAGTGGACAAGACTGTAAAGATTTTCTCGTTTTCTTTCTTTCCTTTTATTTTAAATAACGTACTAAGGACTTTTTATCACACAAACGTGCACACACACACACAGATAAATAACAAAGATCACCCTGACTGCAAAGGTGAGAATTGGTGCCAAAGGGAGAAACTGAAGGCATGAAACTAGTTAAGTGGCTATAAGAGACTGGAAACAGAAGATGATGGCCTGAACTAAGACAATGATAGCAGAAATAAAGAGAGGGGAAGGGAGAAATATCCAAGAAACAAGCAAGGCAGGAGATCAGATTTCTCGACACACTGAGCTTCAGATGTTTGATGGAAAGGTTTCACCTGAGAATTTAGGCTTGATGAACTCACTTGAGGTCATCCGTGTGTAGGTAATGACAGAAGCTAGTAACATAAGACATCTAGGGCCAGGATACAGAATGAGAGAAGATGAGAGTTTGAGGCAAAACGTCCACTTAATCTTCACCAGAATCTTACAATATGGAGGCTTTGAAAAGATCAAATGGTGAGTAATTGGTGGATCCCCACTTTTCCTTCTTGACGCTGTGTTTTGTTGCCTTCTGAGCGTACGTATCTTTCCTAACACTTTTGTAGCTCCACTACCATCCTGTGCCTCCACGGGTCAAATAAAAACTTGAAAGCAACTCGCAAAAATATTAATTATTTTAGACATCAAAGACATTCGTATGTATATAGTTAACTGAATTTCCAATTAAATCTCTTCCCTATGACTATTTACTCATCACCACTGAGTGGGCCCCTGGGAGCCCTGTGTGTTTTTGACTTCAGCCCCAGGCCTGGCCGTAGCGGATGGAACAATCATTTCATGTTGCTTAGCAACGTGGAACTAGGGCAAGGAGGGTGGTCAAGAGCATCTCCCACCATGGCCACGCCTGTAACATGTAAACCTGGGAACCGCTGGGGCTGCATCAGAGTCTGGGAAGGACCAAGCTGATGCCCACAGAGAAGCAGACATGAGAAATGATGCAGAGGGTCCCTCCATCCCCCGCCCGGAGTTCTGTGAACCAGCCCTGTAACTGTGTAATCAATGCCAAATGGACTTGGCCAGTACACTTTACCACACCCACAAGGCCTGCAGCCCTCTTCCCTCGCACAGCCCTGGGACTAGCCTCGGCCTGCTGCCACTGGGCTTCCTCCGACTTCCCAACCCATGGGCCTGCTGTGGGTTGTGCGCCTGCTGGGTCTCTACCTTAGACCAGCCAGCCGGCCCTCCTGGGCCTGTGTCAGGCAGGAACAGAAACAAACCACCCAACATCACAGCCTCCTCCTACTGATTCACTTTTTAAAAAATACTTCACCTACTTAATCTGCTCATGACTTTAAAGCTTCACATGAGCTTCTCACAAAATACATCCTCTAGCAGACGGCTCCAATGTAGCATCTCCTGCAGTAAATTCTTCATTCGTTCGCTAAGGCAGCACTGGGTCCTTGGTGCCAGGCATCGTGCCAGGTGCTGGGGAGGATGACGGGATAGGCAGTTGTGGTCCCCAACTTCCCTGATGCTTAGAGTCAAATTTTAGGAACAGTTTTTAGAGTTTAATGTAACATTTAAAAAGGTGAAGGGGCTATTACTTTATTTATCCTACAATTAATTAATCTCTCTCCACATAACCATACCTATAGGTTTGGAGAGATAAATACAAAAGCATTTCACCATGTCCACATACAGAGGTCAGTTAAAAGAGGGGGTTAAAAGATAATCTAACAAGTATCATAAAAGCCAGTTAAATGTGACTTGAATGAATTCAACTTCCCCATAAACTGGCTTAAGTTCAACTTCATCATTAGAAACAAATCTAATATAAACTGCTACCATGAGGAGAAAGCTATCAACCATTTCCACCTCTCAGTGACTCTCACGGCATCTTGTGGCAGAGCGTCCCTTCCAGGTGCAACTGAGCTGAGATCCACCTGGCCAGGAAGGCAGTGACTGCCACCTTCTCCATATGATTGTACCCACTGACTATCCCAAGAGGTCCTGCCAAGAGGTCTGGTGCAGAGGAAGGATATGAGCTCTGCTTGCACTTGGGGTTTAAACACACACAGGAACTTCTAGTAAAATTAGGGAGGGACAGAGGGCTGTAGACTTAGAGGCCAAATGGCAAGGAAAGACTGCAGGGCTGGGTGAGAGTTTGCAGCAGAAGGGAAGTGGGTTATGTGCTCAGTCTGGTGGCTGGGACCTGCCATTCTAGCAAACTGTGTTCACAAAAGACCCAAGCAACCCTGTGGTGGGACCTGTTCCCCACCAACGGGCGGGGCCCCGGAGCAGGAGAGATGCTCCCTGCATCACTGCACCTGGGCTGAGGTGGCACGGGTGGGTTAAGAGCATCAGTGGCAGCGAACAAGAACAAGGAGGATGCTCTATGGGGAAGATCAGTAACAGCCGCCTGGGCTGATACACAGCACATGTGAGACGACCCTGCCTCACCTGGAACACCCGGAGCAGGTGGGGGAAGGACATTTTAATGGGGGGAGGCATGTGGGTGAGGACCAACGGATCAGCAAAATCCAGGTTTTAGTTTCACACACTATCATGTGGTTTCACCCATAGGCCCAGGAGGCCAGGAGCCTTGTCCCTCCCTCCCTCCTTCATACTCCCCTTTGCCCCCTGTTGAGGTGCCTGGGGGAGGGGGGCGGAAGAGAGGACAAGCTCCCACCCACAGGGCACCTCCACTCTACTGGCGGGGGGGACACAGAGAAGAGGTATGAAAAACATAAATTTGGATCACTGAGCTTTGGGGGAGGGGGCTTTAATAAGCCTTTACAAAAGATCTAAGATGCCAAGAGAAATGCAACACTAAGGGAGAACTAATAATCCTTTCCCATTGACTGCAACACAACCTGCATTTTCTATTCAGCAAAAGATCAAAACATTTTCCAGTTTTTTTTTCTTACTAATAATCATTTCTAAGGCTTGCAAGTCACCACACATTGAATCAAACAGCTATTCCGCGTCTCTGCACTACAAAGCACGCCTCTCCCGAGCCTGTGGCCGCTGCTCACTCCACCTCGTGATCTCTGTCACTTGTCACAGTGGCTCCTCCATGTTTGTGAATGTGGTTAATGGAAGCACTAATTAGTTCCATTTACTTTGCAGGGACTTGATCAGCCCCCAGAAGGAGGCTGCGCCCTCTTGATGTCACAGGGAGCTGGCGTAGTCAGGGAGGTTCTGGTTCCACTTCCATCCTGTATTCTCTCGAAAACTCTTAACCTCAATCTCCTCCTTTGGACAATCGAAGGGGTCAGTCCTGCTACTGGCTAAAACCACTTCCAGACTTTTGGTTCTAAGAAGTGGCCAGACTTAAAGATAGTACCCCAAAGGACACATTCAGTATGCTTTTATTTCAACATGTTGTGCAAAACTTTCTTTTTTAGAATCTTGACATGCTCTAATGATAGATTTCCTGGTTAAGTAAGATGATGTTACAATAAGACATAAGGAGAAAAGGAGAGGAGGGAAGGGAGAGAGGGATCAGAAGATTTTTTAAAATATCACCGATATACACATATATATGTACAAACATACTTCTTTTTAACTGATTGAACACAAATAGTTTTAGTGATAGACATGCCATTTATAAGGACAGTCATTAGGCTATGCTTTTAAAAGTAGAGAAAGGGAGTTAAGTCCAAGCAGGTACTCTATTCTCATAAGGATATACGGTAATAATTTTTTATTTGTAATTGTGACAAATGGATTGTTCTATATAAAATTACTTTCCAGAAAATTAAAACCTATTCCTTTAAAGGAAAGGGGGAGGGAGGGGGGTGGGGAGGGAGGAGGCCAGCCACTGAGGAGTGCCATAATGAAGCAACGCCTCTATGTGAGCCTGACTCTTACAAGACTTTCTGTAATAATATTAAATTATGTATTAAATGATGTATAATTCAGGTCTCTACCAATTATATGCTGATTTTAAAAGTAATTCCGCCTTCTGTCCCTTAGCTAACTGGCACTTCTTACAGCTCACTGTGTGCCTGTTTCTACCCTTCCATTTGCTCCTAATTGAAAGTTTTTTCAACTTCTTCTCTGATGTGCCCTAGAAAGCCGAACAGCCAAGCACCTTAGAACTGGATATAAAAGAGAAGCAGATTCGATGAAGACAGGCATGGTGAGGAAAGTGTCTGACTTCAGTGGCCATGTCTGGGGACGCAGCACCACTTCTGTATATCCAGGTAACCTCCTGGTTCCTAGAATTATGGTTCTGATGGATAAGACTTTTGTTCTGGGTAAGGAAGGTGTTCTTGACTCAGGATTCTTAACTGCTTTTAATTCATTTTCAGTAGCCATGAGCAGTAAAAGAAACAGGATATTAGTAAGGAATTTCATTAATCTGGACATCAGGTTCCTCAGTTGTATGTAAAGGATCCCTGGCTAATCCACGAAGCAGGGATCCCAGACAGAGAATAGAGGAGAAGTGAAGGGAACTCCTAAAAGAAGAGCAATAGGAGTCTCTGGAAGACAGCAATCCACAGAACAGCCAGCTTGGAATGAACAAAGCAAGAGAGGACTCCAGGAAGGATGAACCCCAGAACAAAGAAGACAGAAAGACAAAGGCGAGAAACAGAATAGAAAGATTACCCCTGGGGTCTGATCATGTGGAGAACTGGACTGGCAGGCACTTTATTTAAAGACTTGCTGGGGGGTGGGGGGGGGACAGATCGACCAGATTGCAGGAGACAGCAAGCAAATGCAAACAAAATGGGGGTTGGGGGGGAGAGGCGGGGAATTAACGCAAAGGAAAACAAAAATGATACAGAAAAAAAAGAAATGTACTCAGAGTACACTACTTGGCTCAGCAGTAAACACTGTCGTAATAATATAAAATATCATCATAATAATGAAACACAATATGGATTTATATCAAAATGGTTCAAATTTAAATATATTGAGTTTTATCATAATACTCAAGAAATTGCCATGTAAGCATGGTATTTAGAAATATGGAGGTAAAAATCAGAAAAAAACAGCTAAAAGGGTTTAGAGTGATCACTTCTGAGGAGTGAGAACAGAGGATGGAGGGGGGTATAGCAGGGAACTATTGCTTTTCTTTCAAAGTCTATAATATGATGCCAAGATAATTAAACAGGGGAAAGAATTAAAAAAGGAAAGAAAAGAAAATACACGTTCACACATGTAACACAGATGGTGTTGGGACAATTGGATACCACATGCAAAAGAATGAAGTTGGATCTATTCCTCAAACCATATCCGAAATTACCTCAAAATGGATCACAGACCCAAATGTTAGAGCTAAAACTATGAAACTCTTAGAAGAAAACATAGGTATAAACCTCCATGACCTTGGTTAGGCAAAGATTTCTTAGACATGATACGAAAAACACAAGCGACAAAAGAAAAAATAAGGTAGTCTTTACCAAAATTAAAACTTGTGCTTCAAAGTACAACATCAAGAAAGCAAAGAGACAATTCACAAAATGGAAGATAATATTTGCAAATCATATATCTGATCGGAATATATAAAGAATTCTTACAATAACAAAAAGACACATGACCAAACTTAAAAACGCACAAGGTTTCAATAGACATTTCTCCAAAGAAGATAAACAAATGTCCAATAAGCACATGAAAAGACATTCAACATCATTAGCCATCAAGAAATTGCAAATTAAAATCACAATGAGATGCCACTTCACACCACTAGGATGGCTACAGTCAAGAAGACAGACAACAGTAAGTGTTAATGAGGATGTGGGGTAAGTTGGAACCCTTCTACATTGCTGGTGACATTGTAAAATGATAGTGCCACTCTGGAAAACAGTTCCTCAAAAAGTTAAACATAACAGTTACCATATGATTTAGCAATTCCACTCCTAGGTGTATACTCAAGAGAAATGAAAACATACAAGTGTACACAAAAACTTCTATATAAATGTTTATAATAGCATTATTCATAATACTCAAAAAGTGGAAACAACCCAGATATTCATTAACTGATAAATAAACAAAAGACAGTATATTCATACAATGGAGTATTCATCATAAAAAGGAATGAAGTACTGGTATATGCTACAACATGGATGAACCTTGAAAACAATTTGCAAAGTGAAAAAAGCCAGTCACAAAAGACCACATATTGTATGAATAGTTCTACTTACTTGAAATGTCCAAAACAGGCAAATTTATAAAGATAGGAAGTAGACTGACAGTTGCCTAGGGCTAGGACCGGGGGATGGCGGGGGGGACTGGCAGTGACTGCTAATGGTATGGTGTTTCTTTTTAGTGGGATGACAATGCTCTAAAATTAGAGTGTGGTAAGGCTGCACAGCTCTGTGAATATACTAAAACCCACTGGATTTAAATACCCTTCTCATGAGGGAGTTTTAGGGTATGTGAGTTATATTTCAATAAAGCTGTTTTTAAATGTCTATAGGACAGTGGTTATTACAGAGATGTAAACATTTGTCAAAACTCATCCAACTGTACACATTAACGGGTACATTTTATTGCACATAAATTATATCTCAAAAAAGTGGACTTTAAAAAAATGTGTCTAATGCAATGGCTTTAGTACAGTGAATTTATACAAATATTACTTTCAGAACCCCAAGCAGGAAAAAATATCAAACTCATTACTACCTTTCTATGGCCAGCATTAACCCTCCTCTGCTCTGGCTTCCTTAGAAAGGTCTGTAGTGCTGCTCGGAGAACGGCCATCTGTCAGAGTGACAAGATTCAATTCCCAGCAGGAAAGCAACAATGTCGTTTTAATCAACATTTTCCTGAAGTTAGCGAGTGTGCCTTTCTAGCAGAACTATTTGTTTTTCTAAACAGAACTCTTAAAGTACTATTTATTCTCAGTTTAAAAAAAAATAAAATTTTCATTCTGGAAGTATGTTAGAGAGCGAATCCCTTATTTGACAGACCTGGCAATGGACTGAGGCCTAGAGAAGTTAAAAATTTTGCTCAGGATCACAGGGTTGTGAACTGACACAGCTGCACCCAGCCTCCCTGTGGATGGGCCCCAGCACAGGTCACTTCCCAGCACCCCAGGGATAGCGGTCCCAGGTCAGCGGGCACGCAGGGCTTGCTGAGTGCCAGGTGCCGAGCTAGCACGGGGAATGAATGCTCTCCTCACTCACTCCTCAGATTGACCCTGTGAGGCGGGGACCCTCTGCCACCCCGCAGTTTACTGATGAGAAATTAGGCACCAAGTGCTTAGTCCGAGACCTACAGTCACGGAGCTGTAAGAACAGAGCTGGGAGTCCCACATCTGCCGTTATGTCTCTAGAACCTGAACTTCTAGCCAATAAGATATGCCCACTTCCCTAAAGTACACATTTTACCATGTTCATTTCTTTTCATAAATGTTAGCATTTTTCATTTCCTATATGTGGGAAGATACTCACTGACATCATTTCTGTCAGAACACTGTTTATCTCTACCTCACACAGAGTTCTGGCCTATGTCTATCTTTTGCCTCAAATCTAGTCCCTCCTTCCCTCTCTCCTCTTTGGTTTGCCCCTTGTCAAGCCAGACTCAGGGGCATGGCAGTACCCCTGACCTTCCGCAGTGCAACAAAACCCAGCGTGGCATCGACCACATGACGGTGGATATAACAGAAGCACAGTCTTTTTTTTTTTTTTTTTTTTTTTTTTTTGCAGTACTTGGGCCTCTCACTGTTGTGGCCTCTCCCGTTGCGGAGCACAGACTCCGGACGCGCAGGCTCAGCGGCCATGGCTCACGGGCCCAGCCGCTCTGCGGCATGTGGGATCTTCCTGGACCGGGGCACGAACCCGTGTCCCCTGCATCGGCAGGCGGACTCTCAACCACTGCGCCACCAGGGAAGCCCCCTCTTGTGTTATTTTGGAGTAGCTAATGGTAGATGCTTTTCTAGTGTTATTTTGGAGTAGCTAATGGTAGAGAAACATTGAACCACTTTAATAAAAGTAAAGGAGAATTAGATCAAGCACTTGATTATATTTTCTGTAATGTTTTCTGTGTATGAACTGCCATCCTGGAATTCATTTTTTCGTTTGTTTTTGTTTGTGGGATTTTTGTTTGTTTGTTTGTTTTGGGTGCACCACACGGAGATCTTAGTTCTCCGACCAGGGATTGAACCCAGGCCCCCTGCAGTGGAAGTGCTGAGTCCTAACCACTAGACTGCCAGGGAATTCCTTGTTTGTTTGTTTGTTTGTTTGTTTTGTGGCACGCGGGCCTCTCACTGTCGTGGCCTCTCCCGCTGTGGAGCACAGGCTCCGGACGCGCAGGCTCAGCGGCCATGGCTCACGGGCCCAGCCGCTCCGTGGCATGTGGGATCTTCCCAGACCAGGGCACGAACCCGTGTCCCCTGCATCGGCAGGCGGACTCTCAACCACTGCACTACCAGGGAAGCCCTGAAGCACAGTCTTTTTGTGTGTGGTATATACAGAAACAAGAAACCAGTAAGAGCTGATGGCATGTAGTGGAGAGAAAAGACTGGTTTGAACAATTTCATACATTCTTACAAATGCTTTCTCAAACGTGATGGCTTTTGATTTAAAGTGATCAGAATGGAAACACACACAGTTCCTCCAGTGGTCGCTCTGAGTTACTGTGTTACTAACCACTTTAGTCTATCAGGTTTTAAGTTGCAGGCTTACCTAAAAGATAATCTTGACCTCAAAATAAATCTATTAAATATTGTATAGATTGAAGAGAAAGAATAGGAGACCTCTCTGAGAAGCAATACCATATTTGGTCTTAGGAATCCACTGGGATGTAAACCATAGACAAAATTATGGGCCACTTTAGAACAAAGCTGTAACTGCCCAGATATTCTTCACTCTGTTAAAAGGGAAGACGACTAAAAGCCAATGGAGACAACCTGAGCCACTTTGGGGTTTTCTTGGCTAATGCCAGCAAATTCCTTCTTAAAAACACGGCAGCCGACTTACTACTTGATGTTTGTTTCATGGCTGTCTTTCGTGGGGTGAGCTTGGGAGTTTCTCCTTGTTAGACCCATCTTGATGGAGAAGGGCCATTAAGCAAGAATCTGACTTGTTATAAAACATCCCAGTACTGACACATGCAAACAAACACACATCCTAGAAGCATAATGTTCATTCCTGAGCGCTGCCAACACCGGGAAGTTTTCTTCTGAAACAGTCCCCCAAGTCAATTTGCAAGCCTCACAGCCATACCTCAGTTTTGCTCAATAACCACCTTATCTACTATAGTCAAGAGCCTGTCATTTTCTCTGAATTGAAAATTGAAATCCCCCCTCAAGGATTAAAGACTTGCCAGGATCTACATTGTGTGTGTGTGTGTGTGTGTGTATGCACGCACGCATGTGCGTGTGTACTAACCATGGAAGAGAAGGCACTAGGCCAGGTACCACGGTGTGGATAAAAATAGCCTCAAGAAGCAAGAGAGAGACTGCAGGTAACTACACAGCAAAATCAGGTGTAAAGACATTACTGCTCTTAAAATAGCATCGGCTTTAAAGAACGAACTAATTGATACTCTGATACCAACCAGACAAATAGACCTAAAATGACAGTAACATATGCCAACATCTTACATTTTCAACCAAAAGGCAACAAAGTTTTCAAATTAAAAAAAAAAAAAAATAGCATTCAAGTATAGTATTCAGGCAAGTGAAGTGATGAGCTAGGCTTATGTCATGAATTTTATTCAGAAGACATCATTTCCTCCCAAATAGCTGAGAAATATCAGTTTCCTAAGTCCTTAATTTATGCACATTATAATTTGTAAGTGTTTTGACTGGATTTCATTTGGAGTAAGGAGCCAAGACTATTTTAAATATACCAAAACAAAGGAAAACCAGTAATTACATTATTGGACTTGATCCTTGTTTCAGTCAGTCCTTTCTGAGCCTCTGAAAACAACTGTATCATTTCAAATGCACACCTGTTTCACCAGAGAAAAATTTCTTAAAAAACGCTTCAACTTAGAAATAAATAGGAATTCAGTTTAATAACACACATCGACCTTTGACTTTTTTCCTCCAAAAGTGTAGTATTTTAAAAAATACATCAAGAGGGGCCAAATTCAAACAGTCCACATTCCCAATCGAAGAGCAAGGTCTTGGGGCCAGAGAGACATGTGTTCCGATGCTGGTCTAGCTGTCATCCCTATTCATCATCTCTCTGCACCATCGTGGAGGGACACTTCTCTCCAACCTAAAAAGTACTGAACTGCAAAGAAATGCACAAAGCTCTGGGCTAAAACTCTATTTCTATTATCTCTTTTTACATAAAAATTACTTTCAGAACATGCTATTTGTTTCTAGGCTCAAAGTTGCTTCGAAGAATTTCTCTCAACTTGATGCAAGTTAACTTGACCGTGAAGAAATACATTTTTACCACATTAAGGCTCCCATGTGGCCCAGTAAGTGTCCGGGGTTATTGTACAGTTATTAAATGTTTAATGCATTATACAGAGGGTGATCTTTCCGTGCTATGTGAACTTTAACTTTGGTATACTCCAACCAGAATGCTCAAACATGAAAGCTAACTGTTTTCAGATTTTTGTGCTTGGTGCCCTAACATCAGTTAAAACGTGGAATACAAGAGGAAAGGACTTAGCCAACAGCTTAACAGAACAGAGAAGGAAGTTGGGGCAAGAGTCAGGCAAACAGGAAACATCCTCTTATTTGTCCTGATGCCAAAATGAACTTAGACAATTTTCCTGGGGCAACACTGAACGTCTGGGGAAGTACACCAAGTATAATACACCTCAGAGAATACACGCTGAAAAGCGGGGGCCAGGAGGCAGAACCCCTTGTCCTCCTCTCACCTCCCACCCCTGAGAGGATGTTTCTAACCAAACCTACAGGCACCCTTTTTTGCGCTTTTCTCTGAATGAGTAGTTTGGAAAAGCTCCAAAGGACTGTCCTCATTGTGGTTAGGGTCACTGCTTTGGAAACTTGGTACCAGAAAATACCACCCAGAAATCATAAGAATTGATAGGAATTATTTTTAAAGATTTCCTTTTGGCACGGGTTTATCTAAAGAAGGCAACTCCCCTTGAAAATTATATTCAACTTGATGCTCCCTTTAAGTCACTGAGCTAGAAATACAGGGGTCTAACCTGTAAGAGTCCAGAAACGGGTGGGGGCCATGCTCTCTCCACTGTCCCAGCTAGAAGCCACATGCATCCCAGGGAGATGCACATGGGAATGCCAGGCAGGTGCTGTGCTGCACGAGGACTTTTCACTCTGCTCAGGGCAGTGAGCGGTGAGAAGCACAGCCAGGACTCCCCCATCCCTCTTGCCCTTGGGCCCAGCCAGACAAAGCCCTGAGTAGGCCAGAGGCAGCTCTGATGCAAAAAGCAGCCCCCAGGCCCTCCTCAAGTCCTCTCCCTCTAAATTCAAGGATGCCCTCAGCCCATGGGGCAGCTTCTGACCTCAAGGTCAGAAGCTTGAGGCTTCTTCCAACCAGAAGGCCTAAGGATTCTGTACTTCCTTTACTCCCCGTGAAAGGTCCCACCTAACACTCACTGACCTCGGTGATGTTTATACCTAAGATGGGTAAGGTGGGAGGTGATAACTGCCACCTCTTCTACCTGGGAAAAGAGCATGGTTCCACCTCATCCCAATCTTGTCCTGCTTCCATTTGACTGATTTATTTGATTTAATTATTCCGTGCTTGCTCAGCCTTAGAGCTTGGGTTCTGAGGTCAGATAGTCCAGGTTCGAATCCAAATCCAACCACTAGCTCTGTGAACCTGGGCAAAGTTCCTAACCTTCTGTGCCTCAGTTTCCTCATCAGTAAAATGGGGGTAATAATCATACTTAACTCATGGGATTAGTGTGTATTTCCTGACATCGTCCACATGAAGCCCTTAGTACCATGCCCTGCACACAGGAAGTTCTGCACAAAGCTGAGCTATGGCTACTCCTCTGGAAAGTCTCTGTATCCCTCCCTCCAAGTGCTTCCCTCCATCGCCAGGCCCTCTTCTTGGACTGGAAAAGCATAGGAATCTACGGAAAGGTCACCTGATACAGAAAGGTCCTGACTAGTGAGCACAGAAAGCAGAGTTTCTACTTCATCGTAGTCTCATTAATAACCTTAAAGTGACATAATACTAGGGTGACAGTATATTATTTATCGATCAAGATACTTTTGAAACTAAAAGGGGGTGCTATTAATAATTAGTGCAAAATAACTATGACTGTCCTACTTCACACCCACTTGTAAACCCTTCCTCACCATTAAGGAAAATCCCGTTAATGCAGACTGAGCCAAAGTCCAAACCCAGCTGCTGCCTGTTCTTGTAAATAAAGTTTTACTAGAACACAGCCGTGCTCCTTTGTTTACACATTGCCTTTGTCTGCTTTCGTCAACGATGGCAGAGTTAAGTTCATGCAACAGAGACTGTACGGTCCACAAAGCACAAGATATTTAGCATCTGGCTCTTTACTGAAAAATATCTGCCAGCCCCTGTTCTCGGCTCACAGAACTCAAGAGACACTGCCTCCCAAGCCTACGGTCACATTTGTGTGCTACTCCCTGACAAGAATATGACAGCAAATTATTTCTCCTAAGCATGTGTTTCCACTATGTGGCAATTCTAGATTTCAAATGAAACTAAAATTTATCAAAATACAGCTTCCTGATGGGCACCAAATTTTCAGAGGATTCTGTCAAACTAGAAAGGATAAAAAGAAGTAGGAATATCTGGGTGTCAGGTCTGAGAACATCATTCTATATGTCAGGTCTGAGAACATCGTTCTATATGTCAGGTCTGAGAACATCGTTCTATATGTCAGGTCTGAGAACATCATTCTATATGTCAGGTCTGAGAACATCGTTCTATATGTCAGGTCTGAGAACATCATTCTATATGTCAGGTCTGAGAACATCGTTCTATATGTCAGGTCTGAGAACATCATTCTATATGTCAGGTCTGAGAACATCATTCTATATGCTCAAAAAGCATCAACTACTTAATATGGAAGAAGAAGAAAAGATTTGGGATGGGAAGGATAGGACCTGGTCTTGGCACACAGGCAAGATGGAGCCAGAGTGCTGTGAGGACTCAGTGCTCTGTTCCTGAGTGGCGTCCTACCTGGGGTCCTCACCTTCTCTGAGTCTCATCTGTGAAGCTGGGGCAGTAACAATACCTTCCTCACAGAAAGATGGTGACCATCAAGTGGAATGGAAAGTGCCATTGCTGTTGTTGCTTTTATTAAATTAATCGTTTGTATTATTGTTATTATTGTTGAAAGGCTGGTAGACATATTCTGTTGACCAAATTATAACAATAGTTGTTATACTGAGTTTCAAGTAGGCAGATTTCAGCTCAACACAAGGAGAGACTATCACCTTACTGCCTGCGGACAGTCAGATGAACAGACCATTCACAGATGTTCTAAACCCCTGACACTGCCCCAGGAGGCGGCAGGGCGGATGCAGTGGGGACTGCAGAAGGGTGATGATTTGTACTGAATGACTTCAATGTTTTTTTTTCTTCTGTGATTATGTTTAAGAAAGTTTTATGTGTCCCTGAAAAAACAAGTACATATCATCCCTTAAAAAACGAGTACATATCATCTTCTTGATAGGGAAGTATGACACACCAAAGGTTAAGCAGATGTCGGCAGATTATGAGGGCAGTGTATCGCAAACTTTTAAGTTTTAAAACCGGATAAGAAAACAAGCTGGCTCCATTTTGCCAGAAAGGTGAATGGAGGGGCAAGACCAGGGCACCAATGAACGCACGAAGCTGATGGATTAACCCAGGAAGTGGCCGGTCCCCAACAACAGACCCAGTGGTTTTGGCTGGCAGGATCCTCCTGCAAAGGCACACTGTGCCCAATTCATTTGCCAGGTGCCTGAGGCTAAGCCCAGGCTCCCTCTCACTGTAGCCATCTTATCTTTAGTGGACAAGCCCTGACCCACTGATCACGGCACCTGAGAGGACAGCCAACTGCAATAATGGGCCTGCAGCCCCAGCTGCCCATTACCCAGGATGCAAGTATGGCCACAGAGCACAGACTCAAGCACTCCTTAACGCCCTAGGGGCTTAAGGGTCATTCGTTCATTACCTGAATACAAATCAAGAGTTTAAGAAGTATAGAGGAGCCGAAGGAGGAGGGGAAAGCATGGGTGTGCTATAGGAAATTACAGGTGAGACACTGAGAATAAGGCCACTGAGTCCTGGGGTGGATAAATGGATGAAGGCAAGCATACTACTGGAACACACACAGTCCATGTTTGCCTCATGAATTATTAGCATGAAATGCCTTCTCATAAGGTGGTTGAATCTTTGGTGCCATCCATCTCAAGTCCTCTCAGGTTGGAGAGGCATGGAATGCATAACAAATGCCCCTCCTTCACGTGGTACTTTACAGTTTATAAAGCACATCCACATGAAGAAAACAGTATGGTGGGTAGTTCTACACTCATTCTTGCAGATGGGGAAACAGGCTCAAAAAGGCAAGTGACTTGGCCAATATCCCACAGCTAAAGAAGACTTCAGTCTGCCAATCCAAAGCCCTTTTGTCAATTAAACAGCTTTTCAGAGCGAGGATCCGCACACTGGGTGGGTGGAGAATGAAGTGGGGACAGAGGGAAGGAGGACGGCGAGGTCCTTTCTCACATGTTATCTCTTCACACCATCCTCACGCCAACCCTGCTGGGTGTGGATGAGTTTCCTCAACGTGGCAAGTGAACCCAGAGGGCTCAAGTTGAAGATCACACCAGGACCAGCTGACAGTACTAACTCCAGGCCGTTTCCCCACCTCAAGGCTGCCTGGAGAGCAGGTGTGGAGGCATCAGGGCAGGAGAAACACTGGGGGCGGCACTGGCAGTGGCACGTCTGCACGAGGATGAGGTGCTCGCCAGCCTCAGGGGATGCGGTGCCAGAGCCCAGGCCAGAACAGCAGCAGGGGGACACAGTGAGAGCTGGCCAGGGGGCCAAGGAGTCTCGAGGAAGAAGGAAAGGGGGTGAGGGTGGGGGCAGGAGGAGAGTGGAGGGCTGAGCGGGCCGGGAGGACCTGGCACTGGGTCTCCTCCATGACCTCAGGCACGTGCTCCCCTACCTCAGCAGGTGGGCTAGAGAGCCAGCCAGAAAGGAGATGGTGCTTTGCAGGTCGGTCTTTGATTGGGTGGAAAGAGGAAGACATTCAACCCTAAGGAAGCAAAAGCAACTTACTAGCTGCTGAAGCTTCAGCTGCCTCCTCTCCACCTCTATGCCCCGCCCACCCACCCACTGCCACCTGGAGAGCTGTCCTGACCCCTCAGAGGCCTGTGGCCTTGTTCTTTGCAGATATTTCCAGAAAATGGGCAAGAGGAAAAGACCAGGGTTTGAACGTCTGTTGGAGTTTTTGTTTTTTTTTTTTTAATTCATTTATTTTATTTACTTATTTTTGGCTGTGTTAGGTCTTCATTGCCGCATGTGGGCTTCTCGTTGCGGTAGCTTCTCTTGTCGCGGAGCACGGGCTCTAGGCGCACGGGCTTCAGTAGTTTTGGCACACAGGCTCCGTAGTTGTGGCTCACAGACTTCAGGAGCTGTGGCTCGCGGGCTCTAGAGCGCAGGCTCAGTAGTTGTGGCTCACCGACTTCAGTAACTGTGGCTCGCGGGCTTTAGAGCGCAGGCTCAGTAGTTGTGGCTCACGGACTTCAGTGGCTGTGGCTCGCGGGCTCTAGAGCACAGGCTCAGTAGTTGTGGCTCACGGACTTCAGTGGCTGTGGCTCGCGGGCTCTAGACCACAGACTCAGTGGTTGTGGCGCCCGGGCTTAGTTGCTCCACAGCTTGTGGGATCTTCCCAGACCAGGGATCGAACCCATGTTCCCTATATTGACAGGCGGATTCTCAACCACTGCGCCACCAGGGAAGCCCCTGTTGGAGATTTTTGAAGCCCAGTTCCACGTCTGCCTTCCCAGGCAGACAACAAGGGCAGTGAGGACAGCAGGGTGGGGCACAATGAACCTGGCAGCTCCTATGGCCACATTGACATCCGTCATGGCGACAAATGGCCACCTTGGCACGGTCCTCGGCCAGGGGCTCTCTCCTAACTTTCCTGGAGTGAGAGCTGCCTGAAAGTGCTGTAGGCAGAGGAACGATCTGGGCTTTGACCTCTGCAGACCTGGGTACAAATTCCGACTCTACCAAGTGCTAGCTGAGTCTCAGTTGCCTTATCTGAAAAATGGGGGTGATGATTCTTATCTCAGAAGGTTGCATCTGCTAGAATCTGGTACTTTCTGTCTACCACATGGCAGCTAGTGAATAAACATTAGCTCTCTTTATTTCCTCCCTCTCCAGCCAATACTGAGGAGGTGGGCTGGCCTGGCAGGATGAGGGGCACACAGGTAACACCCCTCTCCTCCCCTTGCCTCTCCACCCTGTCACTCCTTTTCTCTTTCCTTCTCAGGTCCCAATTCAGAGGTTGATCAACACAACACACAAGGGCAAAGACCGTGTGGCAAGGCCTCACAGGCTTACAGGGGCACATCACTAACAACGACATCTGTTATCAGGCACACAGAGTGGAATCAGAGCTTATATGACAACTGGGTTCTAAAATTCACCAAGAAATGACTGTATTAAAAATTACTCCTGAAAACATCTTAAACACAAAAATAAATAAAACACTGTGTGGGACTGTCTGTGTATAAATCAGTCCAATGTGCCCAATTTTTCCTTTCTCCCCTCCAGTGTTGGAACAAATCTCTGTTTCTCTGATTAAGTACCAGACGATTACATTTAGGGATGACACTGTAAGAAAAGTCCGCCCCGTGTATCTGTTTGGTGGCACCACACTTGGCGTGGCGAGGTGTGATGCCACGAAGGTGGGCCATGCAGCTTCTCCTACTGTGTCCAGGGATGTTTCAATATGGTTTCTCACCTTGTCTCCCTAACCAGAGCTGTTTCTGTACCCCACTCCACACATTACATCATTAAGGAATATTTTTTAATTTATAAAAATAGCAGACGGGTATTCTAGAAACTCTGTAAAGTACAGGAAAAAAATAATTAAAAAAAAAAAAAGACTTTCACAAAAAAAGACAGTCTCATTTTGGAATATTTCCTTGCCAGTCTTTTTTCTCTTTAAAGTTTTTATACAGTTAAGGTGATACGGTACATAATTTTTATACTATTTTCCTTATTACTTAATTTTGCCTGTTTGACTTAGTACGCTCAAAAACAACCAGTGACTTTGTCAATACCCTTATTATTAATAACTCTGTACATGTAGTTTTAATAACTGCATAATATTCAACTACGTAGCTATTTCAAAATTTATTCATCAGCCCCATGGTGGACCAGCTGTCTCCAAGTTTTCACTACTGCAAATAATGCTGCAATGAACATCTTTCTGAATAAGCCTTTGTCCACACAGTGAGTAAGTTCTCAACCACCTTTTTTAACCACTAGAAAATCTGGTCTGCACTGAGATGACATCCCACCAAGCTCGGGAATGAGGCACTTTTCCCCCATGCCAAAGCACTTACCAGCCTCTGTGCTCAGATTCCTGACATCCAACAGGGCACCTCTGACCATGGTGGCCAGACTGTTCCAAGACGGAAGCGCTGCTCAGTTAGCAACTAGGGACTTAGTGGTCTCCATCATGTCATTTTTCATATGGGGCTTTGCTTTCTTCAGCTGTAAAACTAGGAGCTAGAATGAGATTATCTCAATGTTCCCTGCTGCCTTTATAACTGAACAACTGGTTCTAGAAAAAAGAAGAAGCTTTACAGACCCAGCAGTGACTTTCCTCAACAATTTTACAGTCAGATTTCTCTAATGCTGAATTACAGCTTGAGGGCAGCCACCACGGCAGCTCGTGAGAGGCCCTGCGCCCCGAGCTCTTGGTCAGGGAAGGTAGGGAAGAATCTCAGGGAAGGTGAAGTGAGTGAGACCCTGGCTTGTCATGTAAGGGAGAAATGGAGCCACTGGGCCTCAGATGGTGGCACTGCTCTCAGTATCGGCCATCTGGAAGAGACCACGTGTCCAACCACGTCTGCTGGCCAGCCTCAGGATGGCAGGCTGCGCAGTCTAACAGGCACCCTGACTTAGAGAAGCCTCAGTGGAGAGCACTCACTTGGAGCCTTCTTTGGCTTTACCTGGAATTTTCTTCCTTTGGCTATCTGCTTCTCAGGCCAAAGCAGACAGGAACTCCTGGGTAAGGAGTGAGAAGTGGGACTTGGGGAGAGGTGGAGGCAGGCCGACTGACAACAGCAAGAGGGAGGGCTGCCAGTTAGCTAAAGCAGGCAGCAGAGCTTTAGCAGAGCAGTCTGGGGTCACGCACTGTTGCAGGAAGCTGCGCATGGCCCCGGGAACACCAGTGGATACAGCGACTGATGCTCAAAAGAATGACCCTGATCAAGTCACACTGAAGATCAACAGACCTCATTTAAGAAGCTCAGAAAATCTAAATCTGCAAGACATTTGAGGATAATTTCCACCATGTCTCAAAGAAAAAAGGGATAAGCTTTGGCTATCTGGAAAAGTTGCCCACACTGAGCGCCGCATGTGCTGACGGTGTCAGGAGCCGGGACAAGCTGATCCGGGACACATCATGCTAAAGGGATGCCAGCGACAAGGGAGGGGTTTTCAGGGCTGGGCTGTCAGAGGCTCTGCCCACATTGGCATGGTGCCCAGCACTGTGGGAAGCTCACTGAGCAGGCCTGAAACCCCAGAGCACGGTCTGTGCACAGACATTCCCCCCAACTCCAGCCAGGGGAGTGCTGGACCACAAGACCTGCCACACAGCCTCTTCGGAAAACACCGGCTCTCCTCTCTGCCTTCCTTTTCCCCAGATGCAAACCAGAAACAGAGGATCTGCTAAAAAAGAACTATTAAGCCAACTCATGACATGGCTGCCTCTAGGGTGGGGAAAGCCACTGAGGATGGGAATTGAAAGGAACTTAAACACACACACACACACACACACACACACACACACACACACACTCATTTTACAAAGGCTGGAAGCAAATATGCCAAAATGTTAAGTGCTATAAATTCTGGGTGGCTGGTGTATTATTCTAGGATTTTTGTGTCTGTGTTCTCCAAATAACTCAAAACATGAAAGACAACAGGCCTCTGTCCCCCCGGCAGGTATGTCACTAAATCATTCATCCCTGTGTCCATCTATTCAAACACGTCCTGCTTTGTGCGCCTCATTAATCTGCCAGGCACGGGCTGCGCTTCGAGGGCCGGCGATGAAGGAAGAGGATCAAGTCTGGCCCTCGTGCAGCTTTCCCTGTTTGCACGTGGTTTATGCCGCCTTCTCCTTCCTTCTCTCAAACCTTAGAAGTAGAAGGGAGCATCTCACCTCATTCTACCTCTCATTTCACTCAGAGTAAAACCTGTACCCCTCACCCCGACCACACAGTGCATACTGAGCCGTCTCCTCCCTCCTCTCCCATCTTCCCCTTCCCCACTTTCACAGGACAGCAGGGGCAAGGGGTCGGGGGGGAGGAGGGCTCTTTCCTGTCTTGGGCCCTTGGTCCTTGCCGTTCCCCCATTCCCATGCCTGGACCATTCTTGCCTAACTCTTCCCATGCATGACAGGCTCATCAAATCCTTCAGGTTTCAACTCAAGCCTCAAAACCTCATCCAAAGGTCTTCCCTGACCTCTCGTGTCTAAAAGAGCAGCTCCACCGCTCCGTCAGCTGCGCACCCTGCTCTCACACTTACACCCTCGGTATCTGGATGTCCTTCCCCCGCCCCCCTACTCACTCCACTCCAGCCACGCTTGCCCCCTGTTGTTCCCAAACACTCTGGTCCCCACAGGCCTAGAACATTCTTCCCCCAGACACCGCTGAGCTGACCCCCTCACCTCTTCAAGCCTTCTCGGTGAGGCTTTCCAGGATCACTGCTCATGTATCCTAAGAGTCTCAAAAGTGCCCCCAGTAAACATCTGACGCTGAGCAAACCCATTTCAGAGCAATCACAAATATCGTCTTTCTTGTTTACCTGATTTCTTATTTACTGTTTCCCCTGAGACAGCCAGAGCAAACGCCACGAGCCAGCAGCCTGTCTATCCTCCTTAATCCACACGCCCAGCGCGTAAAAGAAAACCTGACACATTCGAGGTGTTCGGTAAATATTTGAAACCAAAGAAGACACTGGCAGGCCGGGTCTGATGTGAGTTTTTCTATAAAAGGACTTCATGGGAATTCAGCTACCCATTTTCCTCCGATTCCCTGAAAGAATCTTCTTAGCCGCCTGAAAAGGAATCATTATTTCAGCTAGCCTAATCTTCATGCAAAAGTAATGATTTCACTCGTTCTGTGTCCTAAGTTTGAAAGTCAACTGCAGGCTGTAATTGCTGCCTAAATCCCAGGAGTACACAAAGCAACGTCGCTTTTTATATGTGACCACAAGGCTCTCCAGGTTTGCTCTTTCCAGCCAAAGAAATGTTGACGCAGTTGCTCACCAAGTTTCAACATGCTGATCATGTTAAAATAGTGCACAAGAAATATTTTTCCACTTTATAAAAAGCCAGACTGTTTACATGCTTAAGTGGCCAGAGACTTTGCTATCTGTGTGTGGTCCTGAAGTTTCAATATCATAACCACGAATACAGAGTGGAGCAGCATGCAACCGACTAGTGGATGTGGTTCTCCCGCCAAACTGGGAATCGAGATGTTACCACGCAAGGACTAAGGGAGAAATGGGCTGGTTAAAAGGGGCGGGGAAGGGGGGGGGCTTTAAAAACCTCATTTTAATATAGTTTTGAAGATAAAGAATAATTTGATATAACTGTGTTATCTGTGCACACATATAATACAGAAAATATATATATTAAATAGAAAGAGAGAAAGAAAGAACAGGCAAGAGAGAGGACAGAAACAGCACACAAGGTCTTTGGCCTACAGATTTCTAGTCAAGATCACATACAAATATGCTGAGCCCAGGGTCAAGTGGCAGAAAGATTTAAGAAAGAGTTCCCAAGCACCGGCCTTCACACAAGATGACAGGCGTTAATAGGCTTGGCCCAGGAGCTTCACCCAGGCCTTGTGCAACCTCCCAGGAACACCCACCCAAGGAGCGGTCCCAGCCAAGTTCACGGCCCGGCCAGACGAGAAGAACATGCCCCATCTCCTCCGCCTATCCTATTTTCCAAGTAGTACTGGCTTTGGTCTACAATAATTCAGTCTTTCGGCAAGCTAGAAATAGACTTTAAGCAGGGGCTCCACCCTGTCCAGACAATATATAAGTGAAAAAAGACCTCACAGAAAGAAAAATGACCTACAGCTGATGGACTGAAGACACACACTCATTCCCAGAGTCTAGAGTTTAGATGCTCAAGACGGTTTCTGGATTCTGGGCTGTTTGAATTTATCATTCCTGTAGGTTAGTGAGCACTGCCGGTTCTCACATTTTTAACAGCTTTCCACTTGAAGATTCTTGTACACTGTGTCTAAACAAACAAACAAAAATCACTTAGTATAAGCAGGTTCATGTTATAACATGCAATGCCGTTTCCCATTTCATTGCCAAATGCACAGACTGTTATTCTCAGTTGACTGAATAAGTGAAGGAATGGTACGTTATTACAGGGTTGTTGTTTTTTTTCCTGGCATTATTTTTTTTCCTTCTACGGTTTCTTTTACGGAGTCTTCCACGGCTATAGGTCAGAAGAGTTTTCCTGTTGCTATGACAATGGTGTAAATAAGTCAACTTTAAAATTCACTTTGGGGGTATGGAGCTGCCACGTTTCTGGCTACCTAAGCCCTGCTGGGTGTGTGATGTTACACACTCTTCCCCGCAGACAGAGGATCATGACCATTTAACTGGCCTCCCTCCATTGTGGCCACCATCTTCCTGGCCAGGAAAATCCCACAAGCCTCTCAGAGGTCCCTCTCTGACTGCTGGGCCTCCTCCACACAGATCCGGTCAGTACTGAGTTCCTGCACTACCAGGAGAGGAATATGAGTCCAGTGTTCTACTTCTCCAAATGCAGAGCCTCAGATGAGAGGAGCATGGTGATGTCTGCCTCTCCAACTCTGCCAAGCATCTATGGCACCTCCCACTTGGCACACAACGACGACACAGAGCAACGAGCAACGATGAAGAGAAGGAGCCCTAAGGACACCTTTGGAGGATAAAGGGTATGGGAGAGACCTTGAGAAGGGGGCTCCTTACATGAAAGAAGCTCCAACCACTTTTCTACCACCCCGCCGTCCTGCTGCAGCCTTCCACAACTGCCCCACTGGAGGTCCAAAAGCCCCCACAAGGGACCAGCTTACACCCGCAGGAGGATGGTTCTTACTGTATTTTCAGGGAATTTGCCATTCACAGTTCATCTGTTCTCCCAAGGCTCCTGGACTCCAGAGAAAGAAAGAAGGTACACGGGACTCACTTAACTGAATCACACACACTCCAGGGTCTGAAAAGGAAAGACCCCAGTCCTAGGATAAACCAATCAATAAAGACAAAAAATTTAGGGAATCTCAAGGCTGTCCAGAAGAAGTCAACTCTGCTCTCTATCCTTAGAAAATGTCCAGGCTTTCTCCCTGGTTGCTGCTTCTGCCTCAGAAAGAGTGTTGCCGGTTGAACTGTGTCCCTCCCCACCAAAAAAAAAAAAAAAGATATATTAAAGTCCTAATTCCCTGTACCTGTGAATGTGACCATATTTGGAAATAGGGTCTTTGCAGATGTAATCAAGTTAAGATGAGGTTAGTAGGTCCTTATAAGAACAAGAAAAGATAGAAACACCGAGTGAGAAGGCCACTATGTGATGATAGAGGGAAAGATTAGAGGGAAGGAGCTCCAAGGGCTGCCAGCAAACACCAGAAACTAGAAGAGGCAAGAAGGATCCTCCCCAGAGCCTTCAGAGAGACAGCATGGCCCTGCCAACATCTTGATTTTGGACTTCAAGCCTCCAGAACTGCGAGACAATAAATTGTTGTTTTTAAGCCACCAAGTTTGTGGTGCTTTGTTACAGCAGCCCCAAGGAAACTAATACAAAGAGCAATTTGTGCTGAGCTAAAAAAAGAAATCTGGCATTTGTGTATGCAACTGTCCTTCAGATGAAAGCAAGGCTGCATGTGAAAGCACAGGGCGTACACATCAGCCCCTCCTATGGCACGGTGGCAGCAAGGTGGCCTAAAGTGTAGTTTTATACAAAACTGCATGAATGGCTATGTCTCAGGGAGCAGCTCAGCATCTGGCAATGTTTGGCTCTACACTGTCTAGGTTGTTTCCATGGTCCATCCACCCCAGCCATGCCTCTAGGCCACCTATACTTCCACCCATCAGTCACCTGCCAGCTGTTCAGGAGACTCAGTAGCCACTTCACCCCTGCGGAGCTCTGAAGACAGTGGGCCTGCAGACCTAGGAGCTGCCAAGAGGCCTGCAACATAGGCAGCCTTAGGTCCCACCTAAACCTTGGCACATGGAGGGGCCCGTTCATACCCAGAGGGAATGGATTAAGGGGATATGGATTAAATAAATGAGTTAAGGGAATGTGGGGGAAAGATAGTAGGGGAGGCCATAACGGTGACGGCCCCTGGTTGTATCAATGCTGGAAGGGTGCCTACAGCAGCCCAAGGCACTATAACTAGATAGAAGGAGAACCAGACTGATGGCCACTAATGCCAAGGTCAAATAGCAAGAAAGGTAGTACTAACCATCAAGTCTAAAGATGTAGAGGTACGTTCTGAAGGGCGACTAGTACAGCAGTACTACAAATTCACCAAATATTTACTGAGCACCTACTGTAGACCAGGCATTCTTTTAGGTGTTAAGAATACAGCAGTGAAGGACTTCCTTGGTAGTCCAGTGGTTGAGACTCTGTGCTCCCAATGTAGGGGGCACGGGTTCAATCCCTAATTGGGAAACTAGGATCCCACACGCTAAATGGTGTGGCCAAAAATTAAAAAAAAAAAAAGTAAAGTATACAGCATTAACGATTTGAGTAGCAGAGAAGGATAAAGCAGAGACGAGAACAGGAAATGTGGGGATGGGGCTGATTATCAGGTTAAATGGGGTGATCAAGAAAGAGCTCAAAGAGAAGGTGATAACTGGGGGAAGAGCATTGTAGGTAGGGGGATAGCAGAGCGAAGGCCATGAGGGCAAGAGCCTTCAAAGAATAAGGCTGCCTGTCAGTGAGAGCCAAGCGGACATGTGGCCGTGCATGCAGAGAACAGCCTGGTCATAGAGGGCTTCGACTCTGACACAATCTGACTGCTGCTTGAACCAGATCACCCAGGCTGCTCCACGGAGGGCAGGCTGGGGGGCGGGGGCAGGGAGGAGGCTCCTGCCATAACTGCCACACCTGTGCTGCACTGAGGCTTAAAAACCCCGGCCAATGTGGTGCAGCTGCTTAACTCCTTAGAGTATCTACCCTAAAGAAAAAATGGTAAGCTGTCACCTCAGCTCCACCCAGTGAAAAACCTGCCCATTCTTTGCTAAGTGAAATTACATGCAAATCAGAGACCACATCTATATTTATTTAAGGACAAATGGTCTACCCTATTCATCATAACTCTGTAAACACATTTTATAAAATGTAATGGGCAGTTAAAACATTCCAAAGCAGAAGTACATTTTCTAAAGTAACAAAACACTGTTAAAGTGTTGTATAAATTGTCTGTGTCTCAGAAGAAAATGAGAGGCAATTAATACATTAAGACATCAATTTTTCTTGATGGTGACAAAAATTCTCATTTTATCAACAGACCTTCTTAACTCTGTCTGCCTGGGTAAGTGGAAGCAAGTATAACTTGCCACCTGGCACGACTGACATCTCTTTGTGGCTATGCGATAAGTCTAGAGCTCTCTGACAGGGGAGGTCTTTGGCAACCCTGCCCACCAGACTCAAGGACCAAGTGGATTAGCAACAGCAGAAAGGTGGTAAAGCAAGGAGCCTTCTGTGGAGGGAGAAGTATTTATCATTAGAGTGACCCCCTGAAGGAAAGGTATCTGCTGTGTACACAAGCACATCATCTCCAGGACCCCAGAGAGGGTCTAGCAGCCTTCTGGCAACTGCAATCAGTCAACGTAACTCTTCAGTGAAGGTGGACTTCATTTATGGATGAAGACAGCTCTCTTTTTAAGGTCAAGTTCCTTCTACTTATTAGCATCTTTTTTGAGAGGATAAATGATGGGGGAGAGGGGAATAAATAAAATTCAAATTTAAATTGAGTCATTAGCATATGCTGGAAATTTTTCTGTACTGGCTCAGAGCACAGGTTCTGGAGTTAGGTAACTTGGCATGTCAAAGGAGCTGTCTTGGTGTGTTAGTTAGGGTTCTTCACAGAAACAGAAACAATACGTGTGTGTGTGTGTGTGTGTGTGTGTGTGTGTGTAGGGGAGGGGAAAAGAGAGAGAGAGAGATGGATGGATAGATTTATTTTAAGAAATTGGCTCACACAGCAATCAAAGAAGAAAAAGAAACAAAAGGAATCCAAATCAGAAAAGAAGAAGTAAAGCTGTCACTGTTTGCAGATGACATGATACTATACACAGAGAATCCTGAAGACACTACCAGAAAACTACTAGAGCTAATCAATGAATTTGGTAAAGTAGCAGGATACAAAATGAATGCACAGATATCTCTTGCATTCCTATACACTAATGATGAAAAATCTGAAAGAGAAATTAAGGAAACACTCCCATTTACCACTACAACAAAAAGAATAAAATACCTAGGAATAAACCTACCTAAGGAGACAAAAGACCTGTATGCAGAAAACTATAAGACACTGATGACAGAAATTAAAGATACAAACAGACGGAAAGATATACCATGTTCTTGGATTGGAAGAATCAACATTGTGAAAATGAATATACTACCCAAAGCAATCTACAGATTCAATGCAATCCCTATCAAACTACCACTGGCATTTTTCACACAACTAGAACAAAAAATTTCACAATTTGTATGGAAACACAAAAGACCCCCAACAGCCAAAGCAATCTTGAGAACGAAAAACGGAGCTGGAGGAATCAGGCTCCCTGACTTCAGACTATACTACAAAGCTACAGTAATCAAGACAGTATGGTACTGGCACAAAAACAGAAAGATAGATCAATGGAACAGGATAGAAAGCCCAGAGATAAACCCACACACATATGGTCACCTTAACTTTGATAAAAGAGGCAGGAATGTACAGTAGAGAAAGGACAGCATCTTCAATAAGTGGTGCTGGGAAAACTGGACAGGTACATGTAAAAGTATAAGATTAGATCACTCCCTAACACCATACACAAAAATAAGCTCAAAATGGATTAAAGACCTAAATGTAAGGCCAGAAACTATCAAACTCTTAGAGGAAAACATAGGCAGAACACTCTATGACAGAAATCACAGCAAGATCCTTTTTGACCCACCTCCTAGAGAAATGGAAATAAAAACAAACAAATGGGACCTAATGAAACTTAAAAGCTTTTGCACAGCAAAGGAAACCATAAACAAGACCAAAAGACAATGCTCAGAATGGGAGAAAATATATGCAAATGAAGCAACTGACAAAGGATCAATGTCCAAAATTTACAAGCAGCTCATGCAGCTCAATATCAAAAAAGAAACAACCCAATCCAAAAATGGGCAGAAGACCTAAATAGACATTTCTCCAAAGAAGATATAGAGATTGCCAACAAACACATGAAAGAATGCTCAACATCACTAATCATTAGAGAAATGCAAATCAAAACTACAATGAGGTATCACCTCACACCAGTCAGAATGGCCATCATCAAAAAATCTAGAAATAATAAATGCTGGAGAGGGTGTGGAGAAAAGGGAACCCTCTTGCACTGTTGGTGGGAATGTAAATTGATACAGCCACTATGGAGAACAGTATGGAGCTTCCTTAAAAAACTAAAAATAGAACTACTCTATGACCCAGGAATCCCACTACTGGGCATATATCCTGAGAAAACCATAATTCAAAAAGAGTCATGTACCACAATTTTCACTGCAGCTCTATTTACAGTAGCCAGGACCTGGAAGCAACCTAAGTGTCCATCATCAGATGAATAGATAAAGAAGATGTGGCACATGTATACAATGGAATATTACTCAGCCACAACAAGAAACAAAACTGAGTTATTTGTAGTGAGGGGGTTGGACCTAGAGTCTGTCATTCAGAGTGAAGTAAGTCAGAAAGAGAAAAACAAATACCGTTTGCTAACACATATATATGGAATCTAAAACAAACATACAAAAAGGTTCTGAAGAACATAGGGGCAGGACAGAAATAAAGACGCAGACATAGAGAATGGACTTGAGGACACGGGGAGGGAGAAGGGTAAGCTGGGACGAAGTGAGAGAGTGGCATGGACTTATATATACTACCAAACGTAAAACAGATACCTAGCGGGAAGCAGCCGCATAGCACAGGGAGATCAGCTTGGTGCTTTCTGACCACCTAGAGGGGTGGGATAGGGAGGGTGGGAGGGAGACGCAAGAGGGAGGAGATATGGGGATATATGTATATGTGTAGCTGGCTCACTATGTTATAAAGCAGAAACTAACACACAATTGTAAAGCAATTATACTTCAATAAAGATGTTTAAAAAAAAAAAAAGAAAGAAACTGGCTCATGTGATTGGTGTGGCCAGCAGTCTGGAGACCCAGGGAGGAGTTTGTGTGGCAAACTTGAGCCTGCAAGGCAGTCCGGAAGTAGAATTCTTTCTTCCTCAGGGAACCTCAGTCCTTTCTGTAAGCCTTCAGCTGACTGGATGCAACCCACCCACATTATGGAGGATAATCGCATTACTCAAAATCTATAGATTTACATGTTAATCTCATCTAAAAAAAATACCTTCACAGCAACAGTTAGACTGGTGTTTGACCAGAAGCTGGGTATTATGGGCTAGCCAAGATGACACAGGAAATGAACTATCACTCCCAGTTTCTCATCTGAGGAAAAAAAAAAGTGAAAGGTCACCAAGACAGCTCTGGTTGTGGCTCTTACATGAGATACTCTCTGTAAAATGCTAATTCACTCACTGAAGCATGATAATTGAAAGGGCTCATATATATACATGCTAGTTACCATTACCATTATGCCTACTGCCACCAGCAGTAGTGTTTCTACTATGTAGTAACTGCAATAGTTTCACCTACTTTAGCCACCATCAATGCAAGTACACACGGCTAAATTAGTACTTCCTATGGGAACACTCTTGATTTACACAGGCATAATTCATATAAGGAATACCACCAACTGATCTCATCAAACATCATCAGGCCAGTGGAGAAGGAAGCCCAGGCCAAATAAACTCATGAAAAGACTAACTGGCTCTGGAGAGCTCTGATGCACTGTCCCCCCACAGACTTGGCCTTAACCTGTGCTCACACCACACATCCTGAATCTGATGCCTGGGTTTAGAAGCATCTTTACCAAGAACATTACCCCATAAACCAAAGTTGGCTACAAAACAGAATCCCAAAATGAGTACCTAGGGCATAGGGAGGGGCAAGGAATATAATGGCAGACCCTCAGAAAAGTCTACCTTTTTCTCCACATGAAAAAAACCACATGTAGAATCTTGACACAGCATATCATAAATGCAAAAGACCCTCTCCTATCCCCAGAGCTCAGATAATAATATCTAATAAAGGGACAGAATTTATAAATAATCTTCTGGTCTCCTGAACAAGGAAAGGGTACATGTTTCTTAAATTAATCACCTAAGAATCATACAATAACCACAGCTTTTCTTTTTTCATCTTTGACATGTACCATTTCCTTCGATTCAGTTACTGAGCTTATCTGTACCTTTGATAGCAGTCATCATCACAATTAGCTATATTTACTCTTAGATCCAGTTAAACCCTCAGCAAAGAACATGCTGTCCAATTTAAGTTCTTTTTTCCTACTTGGAGGAAAAGAGGCTAATAAGAATTGCCATTGTTATAATCTATTATCATAGACTATTAATTGCTATAATCATTGTAACCTATTCAAGGGTAGAATGATAATGATCACAAAATAAATTTGCAGGAAGTTTTAAAAGTTAGATGATTTTTAAAAGGAATTTTAATATGGATATTTAAAAATGTAAATCCTGAGAATAAGGGCCAAGACTCAATCACACCAAGGTGTGAGATCCAATTGTGAATCTGTCCAAAAAAAAAAAAAAAAATTGCTACAAGTTTCAAAGAACCTCTTATCAAGACTACACAGTAAGTTCTCACCTTGAGGCATCCCTGTGGCAATGATCAATTTTTTTAAACCATCCACAAACTATCAAAATGATAGATAGAAAGCCAAGTTCAAAACTCAGATAACCATGTCACGGGCAAGAAATGACCATGAAGATGAATGGATAAAGAAGATGTGGTGTGTATATATATGTATATGCATATGTATATGTATATATATGTGTATATATATATATATATATATATATACATACAATGGAATATTACTTAGCCATAAAAAGAATGAAATAATGCCATTGGCAGCAACATGGATGGACCTAGAGATTATCATACTAAGTGAAGTAAATCAAACACAGAAAGCCAAATATCATATGATATCACTTACATATGAAATCTAAAAAAATGATACAAATGAACTTATTTACAAAACAGAAACAGACTCACAGACATAGAAAACAAAATTATGGTTACCAAAGGGGAAGGGCGGAGTGATAAATTAGCAATTTGGGGTTAAAAGATACAGACTATTATATATAAAATAGATAAACAAGGACCTACTGTATAGCACAGAGAACTATACTCAATATTTTGTAATAACCTATATGGGGAAAGAATCTGCAAAAGAATATATATATGTATAACTGAATCGTTCTGCTGTACACCTGAAACTAACACAACATTGTAAGTCAACTATACTTCAATTAAAAAAATAAATTAAAAAAAAGAAAGAAATGACTGTGAAATAAGCTAGGGGCAGGGTAGAAGCCAGAGACCTGAGGCAGAAGCAAGGGTTGTTTCACTCCTGCAGAGTAATGGGAAAGAGAACCCCTGAGGCTGGAACTGTGGCTTGCGGAAGGACTACCCAGAAGAAAACTGCTAACGGATGACCTAAGACAATAGCATGACTGGATGCTGCCATGACAGGGAGGCAGGAGAACACAAACACAGCCTTGGCAGCTCAACAGAGCTACCCACTGGCTCAGCTTAACATCTATTCCACTGCAGGACAGATGATCTGAAATTATATTACCTATTTCATCAAATCTACGATGACATCAATTGTAAGGCATAATATTATTTTACATACTACTAAGAAAAAAATGCTGCCAACTAAATCATGATTCACCATGAATTATAGATGCATCCCAATCTGAAAGATTTTAAAACGTGAAAACAATGTGAGCTTTGAAACTAATGAAATATACTCTATGACTGGGTTCTAGACCTCATGCTGGAGGAGCCAAGAAGAGAGGGCTGGTCCTCAGTGAGAAGAGACAACATTTTAGAAAATGCAAGGTTAAGTATAAGGGTTTCATACAAAGGGCAACAGAGGAAAATAAAACAATGAAGAAAGAGGAGGAGGGGGAGGGGAAGGAGGAGGGGAGAGGGAGGGGGAGGGGGAGGAGGGGGAAGAGAAGAAACAGCAGTAGCAACAGCCATTGCCACCACCTACTCAAAGTGAGCCTACAGGGCTTCCCTGGTGGCGCAGTGGTTGAGAGTCCGCCTGCCGATGCAGGGGACGCGGGTTCATGCCCCAGTCTGGGAGGATCCCACATGCCACGGAGCGGCTGGGCCCGTGAGCCATGGCCGCTGAGCCTGAGCGTCCGGAGCCTGTGCTCCGCAACGGGAGAGGCCACAACAGTGAGAGGCCCGCGTACCGCAAAAAAAAAAAAAAAAAAAGTGAGCCTACAAATCAAAAATCCCAAAATATATAGAGAATTTTAATGTTTAGAAAGGTGAGCAACAAAATCAATAAGGAAAATAATTTTCTGGAAAATTCTAGTAGACTTAGAAATATATATGTTTGAGAGCTTTAAAGAGATACAGGAAAATAGTTTTCATTTAAAATATGAACAAATTATAATACTGAAAGAGACAAAAAAAAAAAGGAAAACTGATATGAAAAATACCAAAAGAACAAGTAAGAAATTTTGGAACATATTTTGAAAAATTTTTAGACAGCATCAAGTCTAGACTAAAGTAAGTTGAGAAAAAAATTTTTTTTTAGTAAGCTGGTAAATAGTGGTGGGGAACTTCCCTAGAACAGAGCAAAGAGAAAGAGAAACAGAGGAATACATGCATATGAGAGAACACACATGTCACAAAAGACAAATTGAAAGTCTGCACTAAGGCTAGAATAAGGGTTCCAGGCAAGGAAAGTGGAGGTAATGGTGAAAAACAATATTTAAAGAGAGTATGGTGAAGAATGTTCCACAATTGAGGATGTGATTCCTCAGATGAAAACACCTTTGGGCACAAAGCAAAAAATGAGTCCGCACCTAGACACACTATAGTGAAATCACAAACACTAGAGAGTAAAAGAAAGTTGTGAAGCTTAAAAGTTACCATAAAGTCTTACAGAAGATTTCTAATCATCAGGCAATGGAAGAGTAATACCTTCAAAATGCTCAGGGAAAATCACTGTTGACCTAAAAATTTACACCCATGTAAACTACCATCCAAGATTCAATGCAAAGTAAAGACATTTTTGACATCAAACAACTAACACAATGTATCACCCACAGACCCCCACAATCTCTCATAAAAGGATGTCCATCAACTGAAGGAAAGGCATGGGATACCGGAAGCAATAATCAATCAGTCTAGATACTGATTTTATTTTATTTTTATTTTTTTTGCGGTACGCGGGCCTCTCACTGTTGTGGCCTCTCCCGTTGCAGAGCACAGGCTCCAGACGTGCAGGCTCAGCGGCCATGGCTCACGGGCCCAGCCGCTCCGCGGTATGTGGGATCTTCCTGGACCGGGGCACGAACCCGTGTCCCCTGCATCGGCAGGTGGACTCTCAACCACTGCGCCACCAGGGAAGCCCCTAGATACTGAGTTTTATAAAAGAAACACCCACATACATTTCCACAAAAACTTAACCTCTGATTGAAAAAAATAAATATCAATAACCAATTTATTTTGTATTAAGAAAACATTATGGAAGTTGCTCAATGTTTCAATAAAATGTACTAAGTTATGGTGGAATATGCAAAAAGGACAGAAATATTGAATGACCATAGAATTTGTTAGAAAATTTGAGAATGAAATATGTGTGGGAGACACTATTGATGGTCTGACCTCAAACCCCATTCTCAGTTTCTCTCTAGCCTCCTTCCGGTTTTGGGAGGCTCATGGCACACCAGAGGCTGACGCCCAAAGTGCAGCAGGCAGCTCACAGCCATGAAGCAGCAAGAATGAGGAAAAGCCCATGAGTGGGATGTGCTGATGATGATGGACCAGAGCTGGGTCCCTGATGGCAAGTCCACCTCCAAGTTGTTCGCTGTGTAAGTAAAACAACGCCTGCTTGTTTGTGCTTATATAATTGGTTTTCTCTTACTTATAGCTGGATATTATTTTAACTAGATAATGAAAAGAATTTAGAATAAGTTCTATAAGAACGGAATTACTGTATATTTATTCCAAACCACAAGAGAGACTTCAAGTGGGAAGGAAACATAAAAAGTTTTGATTAATTCAGCAGAAGGCAGGAAAGGGGAAGATACACAGAAAATAAATGGTAAGCAAAATATACTGTAGTTGAAATACATCTAAATATATCAATATTTTCAATAAATGTAACCAATGCAGAGGTACAGATTATTACACTGAGCAAACAAAACAAACCAACCAAACATTGATGCTTACAAAAAAGAAGATGCAAAGAAAGAGCTGGAAAAGCAAATGTCTGGCATTTAACCCAAATAAAAACTGGTTAAAAAAAAATAACACCGAATAAAATATTATCTTAGGATAAAACCATCAATATCACTAAAGATGAATACTTGATAATAAAAACTGAAAAAATATGTGAGGATAATAGAAAATCATGAATTTGTTTATACTTAACAGCACAGTTTCAAAATGTATAAAACAAAAATTGACAAAATTATAAGGAGAAAATGACAAGTCTATTAACCACAGTGAGAGATACTATCAGAAGCTGAGGAATCAGGCAGAATACTTGAGCAATAAAATTAATAAACTTGAACTGCTATTTAAATAGAATCCTGCATTTAATAAATGCAGAATGTGAATTCTTTTCAATTATACATGGAACATTTACAAAAACTGACCAAGTGCCAGGTCAAAAAGGAAATCTCAAATTTCCACAAATTTCTATCGTTCAGACTATATCCTCTAACCCATAATGTAGGCAAATTAGAAAATGACAACAGAAAATGTTCTTTAAAAGTAGTTATTTGCAAAATTTAAGATGTAATCCTAAATAAACCAGGAATTTAAAAAGAAATAACAATGAAAATCACAAAATATTTAGAAATTAACAACAATGAAAGTACTACATATCAAAATGTATAATATGCAGTTAAAGTGATACAGAGATGTAATTTTACAGCCGTTTTTGAATTTTCTAAAACACAAAAAGGAATTAAAATAAATTCAATTTAAAACCGACCAAACCTAAGAAAGGGGGCAACAGGAGATGGGGGAAAAAGTGAGAAAGAGATAAAGTAGAAAGTAAACAGAAGTGGCTTCCCTGGTGGCGCAGTGGTTGAGAATCCGCCTGACAATGCAGGGGACAGGGGTTTGAGCCCTGGTCTGGGAAGATACACATGCTGCGGAGCAACTAAGCCCATGCACCACAACTATTGAGCCTGCGCTCTAGAACCCGTGAGCCACAACCACTGAGCCCGCATGCTGCAGCTACTGAAGCCCGTGCGCCTAGAGCCCATGCTCTGCAACAAGAGAAGCCACCGCAATGAGAAGGCCACGCACAACAACGAAGAGTAGCCCCGCTCGCCGCAATTAGAGAAAGCCCGCGCACAGCAACAAAGACCCAATGCAGCCAAAAAATAAATAAACAAATAAATTTAAAAGAAAAAAAATTAAATAAAAAATAGCAAATATTAACAAAACCAAATTCTGGTTCACTAGAAAAACTAAGCAGGCAAACTTCTTGCACAAATAAATAATATTGGATAAAAAGAATGACATAATCTTAAGAGTAGGGTTTTTTAAAAAAATAAAGAGAGAAAACTATAACAACTCTATATCAATATATCTGAAAACATGGATGAAATGGCTGTTTCTCTAACAAATATTAATTACTAAAACAAACCTAAAAGAAATATTAAAATGTGTACAAATCAGTAAGTATTAAAGAAAATGAACCAATTATAAAAAGGCTATATTCCCATTCTCCATCCCAAAAACTCAGGTCCAGGCAGTTTCAGAAGAGAGTTTTACCAAGTCTTCAAGAAACAGATAATCTCAATCTTATGCAAATTATAATAAATATTTTTCTAAAACGTGATCTACTCAATTCACTTAGTGAGATTAGTAAAAAAAAAAGTCAAAAAAAAAAAGAAAAAGAAAATTAAAGATAAAGCTCATTTATTAAAATAGTTTCAATGATCCTAAAGTATAATACTGGCAAATCAAAGCAGAGTTTGTCCCAGGAATAATAATATTGACAAAATCAGAACATATATACTATATACATATACTATACTATATACTATATACCTATATACCTATACTAATATAATATACCATATAAAAAGATACAAGGAAAAAATATTCAATAAATGCTTTTTTAAAAATCTTCAATAAAATTCTAACACTGATTCCTGACACAATGTGGTCACAAACCAAACCCGTAGGAAACTTGTTTGATCTGAAAAGCAGTATCTATCTAAGCCTAAAGCAAGCACTGTTCTTAATAGTGAGACTTTAAAATTCTTTCCATTAAAATCAGGCACAAGACAAGTATACACTACATTTTCACTGTACTCGGGGCCCTACCCAACGCAATGATTTAAGAAATAGAAAAGGGACATATAAGAAGTGAATGAGGGCTTCCCTGGTGGTGCAGTGGTTGGGAGTCTGCCTGCCGGTGCAGGGGACGCGGGTTCATGCCCCGGTCCAGGAGGATCCCACATGCCGCGGAGCGGCTGGGCCCGTGAGCCATGGCCACTGGGCCTGCGCGTCCGGAGCCTGTGCTCCGCAACGGGGGAGGCCACAGTGGTGAGAGGCCCGCGTAACGGAAAAAAGAAAAAAAAAAAAAAAAAAGACAAAACTGACCTTATTTGTAGATAATGACTGTTTACATGAAAATATTACAAGAATCTTACAGACACTATTAAATATAAAACGATCTTAAATAAACTACTAAAATAAGAGAGTTCAGTACATTTGGTGGTTTCAACACCAATCTATAAAAGTAAATAATTCTCCTAAACCCTGTGATAATCTATTTCAAAACATAAGAGAATAAAAGATTCTACTTACAGTAGCAACAAAAACAAAATGCCTAGAAATAAACCTAATTAAGATCCTGCTTAAGGCCTTTAAGGGCTTTGTTCAAAGACTGAGAATTATAAGGATAACTGATAACTGCTCTCCAACTGATTTATAAACTCAACATCACTTGAATCAAAATCCCAAAATTTTAAGGAAGATCAAAGGTCCCAGAGTAGCCAAGACAATTTTGAAAATGAAAAAGGTAGAAGGATTTGTTCTGCCAGAAGACTTACAATACTACAGCAATCAAAACAGTTGGCATTGGCAAAGGAAGAGACAAACGATAAAGACATAGGTCAAAAATACATCTGTGTTTATTCGGAATCATACTATATGACAAAAGAGCATTACAGATTTGTGAGAAAAGGATAAGTTGGTCTGGGATGACTGGTTATCCACTAGGAATAATATAAAAGTAGATACCTACCTGATGCCACTAAATACCAGGTGGATTAAAGACATAAATACAAAAACCAAAACCCTGAAATTTTTGAAAAACACATTTGGGTTGGTGTCTGGTCAGGCAACTCTAAGTGGCTGTTCCCTTGCTCTCTGTACACCCCCCTGCTCAACCAGTGCCAGCTACACCTAAACCCTGCTCACTATACTAACCTTCCTACATACTTGCCCCAGGCCCCAACTAGTGAGCGCTCTTATCAAAGGGGCCGTGATGGGTGAGCCCCTCTGCTAGTTTCCCTGGTGATCCAACACCCCGCCACACACCCATGAAGACTGCCGCCATGTCCTGTCAACCATCTGCACGCACACGGTGGGGTGTCACTCTAGGACTCTGCTTCAGACACGTAAGCTCCCCCCTATCCATTAAACCACTGATGTCTCTGTTGCTGCCTCTGGGCTCTTTGGTCTTGAAGCTGGGCAAGTACAGGCCTTGCAGGCCTGTGGGGTGCAGCCCAACAGTTGGAAAGAAAGATATTGCTCTAAGAAATGCACCCAGGGGTGGAAAAATCAGTCTAAAAAATTGCACAAACCATAAAAAGAAAACCATAAAAAGAAAAATCAGTCTAAAAAATTGCACAAACCAAACAATTGCACAAACCATAAATAAATCTGGCTGTATTAGAATTAAAAAGGTCTGTTTAACCAGACACCAGAGACAAAAAGCCAAGTCACAGAGTAGTATCTATAACATATATAAATGACAAAAGATCAGTATATAAAGATTATATTAAAAAATAAATACAAACAATCCTGCAGAAAAATGAGTAAAGGATATAAACTGTCTATCTACACAAGAAATAAAAACAAACCGTGAGATATTACTTCACACCCATAAGATTCGTAAAAGTAAAATTTCTGGCAATACCAAGAATCCCACTGCTGATGGGAGGGAAAACTCACACTTGGGTGTGGAGAGCAATTTGCAGAGTCTAGTGAATGATGAGCATTCCTCTGCAGCCCAGCAATTCCGCCCCTGGGAGCAATTAGCACCTGTGTACAGTCCCCCCATCCCCACCAAACACACAAGGATGTTTATCGCAAACTCTTAGGAATAGCACAAAATTGGGAAAAACTGAAATGTTCAATGGAGAAATGAGTAAGTAAATGGCATATAGTTAAGAAAGAGAAAAATACAGAGTAGATCCAACGCTACAGGTCATGTCCCAACATGGCTGGATCACCAAAATAAGAACGAATGGTAGAACCAACTGTATGAAGCTACACACAGCAGGACACCATTGATATTAAGTCTGAAAACGTGCAAATCCATCATACTATATGCTGTTTATGGACACATTCACTTGTAAAAAAGGCATAAAAACATATATAGAAATAAATACCAATTCCAGAATATTATTATTTCTGTGTGAGTGAAAAGTTACAGGTTAAGAAGAGGTACACAGGGGGATTCAAAAGTGTCTAAGTTATTTTTTACCTGATGATACTCGCACTGTACTAGCTATTACACTGGATGACAAGTTTACGGATTTTTGTTAAATTAGTGCTTCATCATTTACATATACAGGCATACCTTGGAGATCTTGTGGGTTTGGTTCCAGACGACGTCAATAAAATGAGTCACATGAATTTTTTGGTTTCCCAGAGCATGTAAAAGGTATGTTTACACTATACTGTAGTCAATAAAGTGTGCAATAGCATTGTCTAAAAAACAATGTACATACCTTAATTAAAAAACACTAACCATCATCCGAGTCTTCAGTAAGTTGTAATCTTTTTGCAGCAGTAGCATCAAAGATCACTGATCACCATAACAAATATAATAATGAAAAGTTTGAAATACTGTGAAAATTACCAAAGTGTGACACAGAAATATGAAGTGAGCAAACACTGTTAGAAAAAGGGCACCTACAGACTTGCCCAACACATGATTGCCACAAACCTTCAATTTGTAAAAAATGTAGTATCTGCAAAGCACAATAAAATAAAGTATGGCTGTATTCTTTTGTGTGTATCAAATGATCACATAATACAAAAGTTTAAAGATTCAATAGAAGAAACTACCTGTGAATGAAACTGAGAAAAAAATTAACCTTCAGATCTAAAAGATACATCAAGTTTTGGGGAAAACTGATACAGCATCACTGCTTAAAAGCTGTTTAGGTTACAGAACTCAGGAATTCTTCAGCGGTACACTCAGAAAAATTCAGTCTCAAGGGTTTCTCCACATCATCAGTTATTGGAGAAGACAATGGTACAAAGTCCAAAAGCTCTGAGGGAAAGAAAGTTAAACACAAGAACATACACCCATCCAAGTCGCTGGGCCAGAATGCACCCAACAGGAAGGCATATGTCAAAAAGAAAAAAAACAAAAACCCTCGGGGAAGATGGTATCCAGGAACCCTTCTTGAAGACTCTTTAGCATTAAGAACCCTAGCCCATTGAGAGGTAAACTGAGAAGAAGGCACTAGTGTTAAGCATGAAACCCCTTTACACAAAGCACCAAGAACAATGTCGTAAGGATTACGGGGATAAACATGAACAATCTTAGCTGCATAAAGTAATAATATAAAAATAGGGAAGCTGAGGGAGAAATAGGGGGAAATGAAAAAGTATTAATTCCTTCATTATCTGAAAAAGAAGGTGGCAGATACTGTCTATGTTTGGCAAAATGTTATGAAATGTTTGAATTGGAGAATGAGGACAAAGGTGTCCCTTCTGTCATTGTTCATTTTATTAAATGTTTCAAATACAAATAAACTGTTTTTAAGAAGCTATTAAATCTACAAATGACTAAGGCAAGAAGACAGTAATCAAGTACCAGAGTTTGTAACAGTTTGCTTTATTAAGAAGTGGAGCCAACTGAGAGCCATGTGATGAAACCGTTCTCTTTCACTCGCTTCCCACTGCACCATCCTGCATGGGAAAGAGAGGGGTGGAATTACAAGTAGCTTGCTTGGAATTCTGCACAACCCTGGGTACACCCCTCTGAGTGTGTGAGGCATGTGAAAGCCATCTGTGTGGCAGCAGAAAGCAACAAGTTGAGAACCACTGAATCAGAGCATTCAAATCAAATAATGAATGCAAACTGGACTCTTACCAGGAGAAGCTATGTTCACAGGGAGAAAGGAAATTGACAGAGACACTTTAAAATAAACGACCGAACGGCAATGAAAAAAAAATAATCTAAGTCACTACTTGGTCAATAATGTTAAACTGCAGAAAACCCATCAAATATTTTCAACCTCTGTTAACTAGTAGCAACACTGATTGGTTGGGGTCTCAAGTCCTTTCTTTTTTGCTGGGTCCTTTGGAAAAGGCACAAAGGAAGAAATAAAATGCCAAAACGCTAGGTCTCCAGGAAAAAAGGCACTGGAAATAAAGAGCTGAAAAATTCACAAAATGAGTGACCAGTCACAACAATGTGATGTCAGAAGGATCTTTGAGAATGTGAATCTTAACCTAAAAACGGCAGGTTTATTTATTTTTAATCCACATTTGACACCATAAGAAGAAAATGTTACAGGAAACCACATGGACAATTTAGCTGAACATCTCCTTTGCTACCACTGCTCTGTTGAAGCCAGCGCAGAGCAGAGGCTTAGAACCAACATGAAGAGAAAGCCGAAGAGAGAGCCAGGCACAGATTCAGAAGTGGAATATTTTAATTATTATATTTTATTCAGGATCAAAATGAAATTATAAATAGTCATAAATAATTTGTGCATAGAACTTTACAAATAGTTTTAATCTTTTAAAAAAGAAAGTTTCATTACTTTAAATATTAAAAATAACTCATTTTAAAACACAAGTTTTTGGGTTCACATGGCAGAGTTGTTTCCTGAGGCCTCTCAAGGTGATAATATTTTTCTAAGGTGTGTCATTCTTTATAACCCATACAGGTGATTCATTGGAGCCTCTTTAGAATATATACTAACACTAAGGACATTTTTAGGCCCTTCCCTGTGTTTTAACCTATGAAAGATAAATAGGTGGAGTAGAATTAAATGAAGAAGAAAATTTAAATCAGACTGGATTTCCAAGAGTAAGACATAATGCATGAAAAACACGGCATGCATGTGTTAAAATACTTCAGAAGACAGCACAGTAATTCTTGAAGAACCAGATAAGCTTCATTAAACATGTGAATAAAATCATTACCTTTAATTTGGCTGAATATAGTGAAACTGTCCTTATTAACCGTGTCTCTATCCCTTTCACTAAGGAGTACAAAGAAAATAGAGCCATTAAGGCCCATCCAGCCATACCTCACCAGGACTACTCCCATTCTCTTTTAAAACTCTCTCCCTAGGCCTAACCTGACCCCTTGGTCTTTCTGTCCCAGCAGACTGAGGACAGGGAATATTCTAGCAGAGGAAGAAGATATAAAAGCGTTCTGAGGAAAATAGGAAGACCATGAGAGAGCCTCAGACAGGAGGGCAAGTGGTATCAACCATTTATTTCATTTATCGTGTCCTTTCTATACTTTGAACCTAATAAACAATGATCTTTTTTTTTTTTAGAATAGGAAGATAATTTTATATTACTTATCTTTCCTTAAAGAGTTTAAGGCACATTTTAAAAAAAGTATCCACTGTAATATAGGAACTAAGGAAAAGAAAGAGAAAAAAAAAATCTAAGGAGAAGGTCCAAAGCTAACATTATTTCAAACATATCTTGTAGGTTTTGGCTGCCGACTATATCAGGAAAGATATTTATTGGTGAAGAGGCGGGTGACTGTTTCCTCACTGTTTCCCTCTAGGACAGCACCAAATACAATGTCTTGATTTTGCTGCATCAGTGGACCCAACTGTAACCTATTGACAAGTCAAGAAAGAAGACCTTCACTTACAGCAAAGTTTGGTGTGAAGAACACCCCGCAGTGCAGACGGTGCTGCTTGCGCTACTGTTTACTGAGGTGAGGCATTTAGCAAATAAAGGAGTGGCCGGTATCTATGTGGTAGGTTCCTTTGGGAAAACTAGAATAAGCCTGTGGGTGTCTAAAAGAAGTCAATCCTCAAATCTAAGGAAGAAAAGTTAATGAACTGACATTCAACATATGCTAACCCCCAGCCAGTCAACAATAGTTAAATGCTTTTAAGTGGTATGTTCTTTGGTTATATATTCTATACAGACTAGACATGCTGTCATTTGTCCAGCGTGTTAACTTGGAAGGGACAGCCTTACCCAATATCTCGCTTAAAGGGAAGTATCACCAATGACTCCTGAATGAAAAGAACAAAACTGGGAACTGAAAAAACTACATATGTTTTGCATATTTTAGCTACATTAGGAAATACAACAACAGAAATTGAGTGCACTTTTTGAAGAACTAATCACCAAGTGTCAGAGCAGGAAGGTCCTGAGATCATGTACTCCCGGGCTGTTATTTTATAAATGAGGAAGCAGAAGCCCAGGACATTGAGAGGCTTACTCACAGCTCTGTGCCTTCTAGGGGATCAGGGCTGTATTCGTTTCCTGGGGCTGCCGTAGCAAAGCACCAAAAACTGGGTGGCTTAAAACAACAGGAAAGTATTGTCTCACAGTTCTTGGCCTAGAAGTCTGAAATGAAGGTGTCGCAGGGTGGCTTCCTCTGCGGGGGCTGTGATGAGAAGCTGTTCCAGGCCTAACTCCAGGGTTCTGGTGGCTGCAGGTTTTCCTGGGCTTGCAGACGGTGTTCTCCCAGCGTCTTCACATGGCCTTCCCTCTGCATGTGGCTGCGTCCAAATTTCCCCTTCTTATAAGAGCACCAGTAATATACCGGATTAGGGCCCACCCTCCTGACATCATTTAAATTTGATTACCTCTTTACTGACCCTGTTTCCAGGGCTTAGAACTTCAACATATCTTTTTTGGGGGGGACACAATTCAACTCATAACAAGGACTAAGAGGGAACTCAGCTCACGAGCTGAGCTGAACCCCAGTCTCCCAATTCCAGGCCAGCAGCCTTTCTTACTTCCTTACTCACAAGATTCTCTCTGCTACTAGCACAGGCTGTGGGGTCCAAAGATGACAGGCGCTACTTACAGGGTCACCCATAATATGCTGATATTTTGCAAAACCCTATGAAACCTTCAAAACCAGCAAAGAGAAAACATCTTCCCATTTGGTCACTCAATGTTCACCATATATTTTAACTTCCTCCCTCACAAAGATGCCTGAAATATTTCTGCAGCTGGCTGGCTCTCATCTCTAAAATGTCTACTGCTCAGAGGAGATGAGTGTGTGCAACATGCCTACGCAAGAAGACAAGCTAAATCCACTCTCCCATTTTGTCCAAGACCGCCCTTCTCACACATCTCAGCCTGCCCAGAGCAGGAAACTCGTGTAGACCTCCTTTGGTGAGAAGAAACCTTGAGAGCCTTGGATTTCCAATAGGACTCAGTTTCTTTCTGCCACCCAAGTTATCCAGTGATGAGTGGCTGGCTAACCCAGTAGGGTCAGAGGCCAGGAGGCCAGGCTCACCCTTCAGCCTGGTGCCTGGTGGTGGCATTTCATAGCAGCCTCTGTTCGAACTATTCAATCATCACTCACCCTGCTGCCTAAGTATTCTTGAGTCTGAAGATAACTGTCATATTGTCTCACTATTTTCCATTATAAATTAATGACATCTGTAACACTGAGTCATAAAGAAGTCTATCCAAAGAACTGTATTAAAAATTGCATGGAACTGATTTCCCTAAGTGGTCTCCTGACAAACACGCCCTTCTCCATTAAGGCCTTTAGAATCCTGATCTACAGCTGGCCTTGGAAAATTTGGAATTATGTTTTACTGCACAAGATCTACCAAGTTATTACAGTTCCCAAAAATGTCTGAGTAAATAAGAGCAGAGCAGGATTAGACTGGATGCCGGGTTTCCTTCTTGCTGTTGTTTTTGTTTTTAACCCACAAAGAGCTACTGCCTTGAGGAATAAATAGTTTTCTACAGTACAGGACAGAGAGTCCCAGAGCTGGAAGGGCACGGGGGCTGCTCTAATCTAAAAATTCTGTTTACTAAGTAGGAACTAAGGCCCAGGCTAAGTGGATCAAAATCAATGATCAAGTGAACTAAATCAACACTTAATTGTACGCTTCATTTGATAATTCAAAAGAAACAAGGTTTGAGTATAGAGATTCAGGCATTACTTTGTTCCAATAGGAGAAATATTTTTCAGACTAGGATCTTTTCAAAGGGCAATTTTTAAACCTTCCAAGAAATGCTAGGTTTGAATGCTTAGTGTAACTAACTTGATTCTAAGCAACATTTAAAGGACTATTAACATTTTGTAAATAGGGACATAGAGCTGCCCTGGTTACATTGTCTGCCTGATCATTTACCCCCGGAAAGATGTTACAATACTGAGTTATTTTATAACACCTGATTGTCTTTCCTACCAACATTCTATCAGCAAATTCATCCAAGCCTATACCTGAAATGCTCATGTCCATAAACATCAGCCCTCGGTCTCATTTCTCCTCTGCATGTAGGGATCAAAAATGTTACCAGGACGTTGTAAGGATTAAAAGAAGACTTGGGAAGCCATCTGGCTCACACAAGGGCCACACCTCTCTTCTTCCTGGCTCCCAAGCAGAAAGCAGCACCCGCCCCCTTCTCCAACCCCAGCAGCACCACATTGCTGCCTTTCTAATGGGCTAAACCACCTGTGCATGCAATCACTCCATGTGAACCCTCCACGGAGCACCTGGCGTCCTGCATATGACACACCCTCAGTGAATTTCTGCCGAAATGTTTCAGATAAGACATTTTTATTCTTATTTGCAAGACAGTGTTAGAATTCCTATCTGATAAAATTAAAAGAACAAAAGTGAAGAGTTGATGATTATTTTGCTCAAGCTGCGGGGGGAAAAAAAAGAAAATGCAACAACCAAGTACACAAACCTTCTTAAATATATAAGCATCTTGCATATAAGAGATATTAAAACCAGCCAAATTACCCAGTTGGTCAATCAATAACTGTTAACAGTGAGTTTCTAAGTTTTAATCTAAACACTTCTTGGCTTAAGAACCCAGCAATTCCCTTACGCCCAACAAAACAAACCCAATCTCTCTTCGGGGCTTTAAAGCCCCTGGGCAGTCACAGCCACTCTGTCCATCCAACTCAATTTTCCAGTTCTTCCCTCTATAACCAGAGTCAATTCTTTCTCTTCAAGGTCTCCCACAAAAGCCATCTTCATTTCTACCCCGGAGCCTGTCTGTGTGCAGCATTCAAATATATTCTTTGTCAGGGATTCAGGTGTACACACCTGGGTACCACTAACTGCACAGGCTTTTCTGAGCAGTCCTACCATCATCCTCCTCTTCCTCAGGCCCTATGTGGATACTTGGGAATGATATGGGGCCGTTTCATACGTGCTTGGCTTAGTCTCCTAACTAGAATGTACTTTTCTGGAGGATAAGGACTACATCCTAGTTACTCTTTCATTTACCAATGCATTCAATATTCACGGAGCACCTGTAATATACAAAGAGTCGCAGATATAAAAAGGAATTCATAAGACACAGCCCTTCCCCTAAGAAACTCACAATTTCAGTACATCTCAAAGTAACACGCACACAGGAGTCTTTGCCCATCTGTTTACTGGAAGGCGGACTGATGGGGAGCTTGCCATATTTCCTTGTGTATCTTCCTAATTGATCACCAGAGTAAGGAGCCCCCAGTAAATACTCCTTAGCTATGTTAATGATGCTCCTGCTGAAGGAAGTGGGGGTTATCTTTTAATTCCTTCAGCCACACTATATCTATCTTTGTAATCTAAAGACCATCAAGATTTGGCTCTAGGGCTTCCCTGGTGGCGCAGTGGTTGAGAGTCCGCCTGCCGATGCAGGGGATGAGGGTTCGGGGATGAGGGTTCGTGCCCTGGTCCGGGAGGATCCCACATGCCGCGGAGCGGCTACGCCCATGAGCCATGGCTGCTGAGCCTGCGCATCCGGAGCCCGCGCTCCACAACGGGAGAGGCCACAACAGTGAGAGGCCCACGTACCGCAAAAAATAAAAAAAAAAAGATTTGGCTCTACTAGACTCTATGTTTTACTATTAGAATTAAATAAATAAAAGGCTATCTCATCTCAGAATCCTTTTAGGAAAGCATTCCTTTTCTTTTTTCCTTTTTCCTAGTGGTTTCTTTCACAGTCAGAAAGTAATTAAAATCTAATTTGCATTTTCAGGCAGGACTTCTTCATTTACATATCATCCAATCAATAGTAGCAAGTTAGCATGTTTAATTTGCACATCTTAAAATTTACCTGTTTTACGTTTCCCCTTTGATGAGTTTCAGTGAATTTATAGAGTTGTGCAACTGTCATCATAATTTAGAGTAATTCTATCACCCGGCCAAAGCTCCCCAGCTCATTTACTTACTCCAGCAGTATACTTTTCTTTCCTTCTATGAAGTATGGGAAATGACCATTTGGGAAGCAAAAGTTAACAGGACATCCCAGGAGACGAGGATCCAGCCCTGCCCAACCCCTCCCCATCCAAGGGTGAACTCTAACACAGGATCATTAACACAACCTCAGAAAAGAGTGGGAATCCAGGTATTCTGGTGTTTAAACTCCTCACCTCAACTGTTTCCTTCCTCCAGAGACCACTCTTATGAGCTACATGAAAGCAGACTGGCCAAAATACCTAGTTCTCAAACTATGGCTTGAAGGGAAATCAAAGTGGCTTCAGTCACAGAGGGGAGAATACAAAATAGTCACTCACACCACAATGAAGCAAACAGAATGTCTGAGCACAGCCACCCAAGTCCAAGGTTGAAATAAATGGCATGGCTTTAAGTGTGTTTCTATCAAAAACACAATACAAAAGGGGAACAAAAGGTACATGGCCAACCTAAAAGAAAACACAATGTGATTGCAGCAACATGGATGGACCTAGAGATTGTCATACTGGGTGAAGTAAGTCAGACAGAGAACGACAAATATCGTATGATATCACTTATATGTGGAATCTAAAAAAATGGTACAAACGAACTTATCTACAAAACAGAAATAGAGTCACAGATGTAGAAAACAATCTCATGGTTACCAGGGGGAAAAGAGGGAGGGAGGGATAAACTGGGAGATTGGGATTGACATATACACACTACTATATATAAAATAAATAACTAATAAGGACCTACTGTATAGCACAGGGAACTCTACTCAATACTCTGTAATGACTTATAAGAGCAAAGAGAGAATGGACTTGAGGATGTGTGGAGGGGGAAGGGTAAGCTGTGACAAAGGGAGAAAGAGGCATGGACATATATACACTACCAAACGTAAGGTAGATAGCTAGTGGGAAGCAGCCGCATAGCACAGGGAGATCAGCTCGGTGCTTTGTGACAGCCTGGAGGGGTGGGATAGGGAAGGTGGGAGGGAGGGAGATGCAAGAGGGAAGAGATATGGGAACATGTGTATATGTATGGCTGATTTGCTTTGTTATGGAGCAGAAACTAACACACCATTGTAAAGCAATTATACTCCAATAAAGATGTAAAAAAAAAAAAAAAGAGCAAAGAATCTAAAAAACAATGGATATATGTATATGTATAACTGAATCACTTTGTTGTATACCTGAAACTAACACAATATTGTAAATCAATTATACTCCAATAAAAATTGAAAAAAAAAAAACCCACAATGTGAGAAATAGGAGTTAGGAGTTAAACCCATTAACTCAAGAGCCCAAAGACAGATACAATATAATAAAAAATGAAAGAGGGTATGGTAGGCCACATCTAAGATGACCTCCAATGATCCTCACCTCTTGGTTTTCACGCTCCTGTACAATATGATCCCCTCCCCTGGAGTGTTCGCTAGGCTTAACGATTTGCTTCTAGCAAACAGAATGTGGCAGAGGTGATGATGTGATGTCACTTTGAGGTAAGGTCTCAAAAAGTCTGTGGCTTCCATCTTGGGCACCCTCTCTTGCTCTCTCTGAGGAAAGCCAGCTGCCATGTTGTGAGTGGCCTTATGGAGAAGCCCATGTGTTGAGAAACAGATGTCTCTAATCAACAGCCAGTAAGTACCAGAGACCCCCTGCCAATATCACATGAGGGAACCTAGAAGTAAATCCTCCACCAATTGAGCCTTGAGAACACTGTTGCCCCAGCTGACATCTTGACTGAATCCTTATGAGAGATCCTGAGGAAGAGTCACCCAGCTAAGCTATGCCTATATTCCTGTTCCACAGAAACCATGAGCCAGCAAATGTTTGCTGTTGTTTTAATCTCTAAATTTGGGGGTAATTTGGTGAACATTAATAGATAATTAACATGGGGAAAGTAAGAAAACAAATTGAGAATAAAAATCAGTATCATTATGGAATTAATAAATAAGTGAAAGTAAGATCATCAAGAAATTGACAACCCTGAAAATTGATTTACTGACAGTAAAAAGGTTTGGATAATCATGGTGATATGGTTTGTTATTATTATTTTTTTATTTAAGTGTAGTTAATTTACAATGTTGTGTTAGTTTCCGGTATACGGCAAAGTGATTCAGCTAAATATATATATTATTTTTCACATTCCTTTCCATTACACAGCTTATTACAAGACATTGAATATAGTTCCCTGTGCTATACAGTAAGACCTTGTTGTTTATGGTCTTGATAGAATGAAAAATAAAAGAAACAAGGAAATTAAAACAATTAGAGAAAAGCTAATAAAAATGGAAAGCAAATAAAAATAACTTAATAGGAAGACATATCCTTGAAGAAGACAACTTAAGAACTGGAATAGATGAGGGATCACAAGATATGAGACAATGTAAGGCTCTCTCTGGAATGAAGAATGAACAAACTTTGCAAATCAAAAAAGCGCATGTTCCAGAAGAAGAAAAAAAAATGCTGCAAGAATACTCCACACTGAGAGAGATTTATAAAATCTTTCAGGTACCCAAGAACAAAAACCAAGTCATCTACATAGCGGGGGAAATGCTGGGCTGGCTTTACATTTCTCTAAAGCAATATTGAACGTCAGAAGATACTGGTGAAAATTTTGTTACAAAATGCTGAGGGAAAGTATAAGCCAAGCTATCACTCAAATACAAAGGCAAAGAAGAGACATTCTCAAACGTGAAAGGATCCAGGAAGTAAAACACCAATAACTGCTTCTTGAAAGTCAGTCTTGTCCAATAGAACCTTCTGTGGTACCTGCACTATCCCCCTAGCCACCTATGGTTACTGAGCACTGAAAATGTAGCTATTGAGACTGAAAAATGAAATTTTTAATTTCCTGTAAGTTTAAATAGCCACATGCAGCTAGCGGTCCCCATACTGAACATGAACTGCACAGGCCAAGAATGTGAATAATATAAAATGGGAACACACATTAACAACACAACAAAACTTGGGAGGTGAGAAGACAGGAGAGAGGAAGAAGGAGGAGCTGCTGTCCCCTCTCTCACAGCCAGGGGTCAATCAATTCTGTCTAAAACCGAAACAAACCAAAAACAAAAAAAACCTTACTTCAACCTCTTTCATTTTGAAGCTATTTTATTCTTAAATCTTTCAGGAAATAAAATCTACATAAGGAAAAAGAATTGAGGTTCAACAATTCCTTAAGTTTCAATTCAGATTCCTTTTCTATTACTAAAGTAAAATTACATTTTATGTTTTTAATGAAAATAACAGCTATAATATCCAATATTTAACAAAAGTGCTACTATCTTTTGCTATAATCATTCTATCTGTACATATATATCCCACGGTGTCCATCTGGAATGATGTTCACCTAAATGCTAACAAGAGGTGTTTTCATAAGAGATTTAGAGTGATTTTTTTCTACCTTTGAATTCTTCAGAATGCAAATAGATCATTTTTAATAGAACAAGTTTTTCTACAAGTCTATTTGCCTGTTTTTAAATAAGAGCCTAGGAGCTAATACTGCAAGATGTTAACAGCAATAGAAACATGGAATTCGAGTGGCAGGAATATGGAAAATTTTCCTCTTCATACATTTCAGATTTTTTTTTAATTTCTCAAAGGAAAAAAAGAAGTATACAAAGAGTCTAGAAGTTATATGGCATTGATTCTCATTCTGCATCTATATACACTAACTACCCAGATTGTCTTCAACATTCCTAGAGGCAGGTTCGCCATCTGGGATGTAGCCACAGTCACTGCTGGCCTCCAGATGGAAACCAATGATCCCACCCACTTCTCAAGGTCTCCCTAACTTCTTCCCCAAAACCAGGTCAGGACCTGGGCAGAGGCCTTAGTCGGGGGAGGACTGGCCAACCTGTCCCTGAATTCCAGCTTTTGGGCAGTTTTCTCTTGCTTCTACCTGACCATGGAGGTAACATGCCTTTTTCTTGAGGTCTGGCCCTCTCCTTCTCTCTTTTCCGCTTTGAACACTCTCTCACTCCACCTACTTCGTAAGCCAAAGGGGCTCAAGATTCTCTCCCATGAGAGGGCCACCTACCCCCAGGAGGGCTTGGCAAAGGTGGCCTGATTTATTAAGGTCTACAAATGAGAAAAGGGCCCCAAACTGACCTTTGACCAACAGTCTTCAATGCATCTTTTTCCCTAAAATACTTTTTTTTTGAGAGGTAGAAGCAATAAAGAAACAGAATCGGGTGCTCCAAGGTCCCCTATTTAATAATTACACCTGCCCTGCCGACTTCCCAAGACAACGTATTTTAATATGGTTAGTAAAAGTAATGTCTTAAGACAACTTTAAAAATTATAAACCACTATAACGTAGGTAGTTGTATTATTACCAGACAAGGGGGAGTCTAAGCCAAAGTTTTTATAAGACTGTAGCTAACAGTTTCCACCTCCTTCTTCAAAGCATATGACTTCCACTAAGCGACCCCAAGCTTGAAACCTGCCTTGACCATTTTCCAGCTCTGACCTGTGCAAATTACTCGACCTCGCTTCCCTCACATCTGTGACCTGTCAACAGTAAGGTGTCATTGATGGTGTTGTGAGTATTAAATAGGATAATATGTGAAAAATACCCTGTTCAGTAGGCTGTCTGTAAATGTTAGCTCCCTTCCTTTGCTGTCACAAAAGTCTTCCAGAGAGAGCCTGTTACAAGAAACACCACAACCCACGTGAACTGTACATCCTAAGTGGCTTGAAATGAAATACTTGAAGAGGATAAGGGGGAGCCTACATAATCTTTCAACTGGTCTGCTTCCCAGCTGGCATCTTTAATCTGATTGCTAAGAGCTAAATTTAGTGAATGTTTACTAATTGCCAGGCACTGGATTAGACACTTTCTCTGTGACAACGCTATGAAGGCTGACGTTTATTATCCCCACACTGGAGAGGAAGAATCAGGATCCCACTGGTAGGAAAAGCAGTGGGGTCCATCTGACTATTGTGCAATGACACCCCAACAAGAATTCCCTTCACAGTAAACTCAGAAATCTAAGGAATACTGGTATCTTCAGAACTGAGGTCACCAAAATCAGCAGTTTTGGTGGCTGCCTTGGTCATGGGAAAACCCATGCTAATGCCCCAGTAAGATCTCTTATTATACTTCTCATACTATTTCTTAGCATTTAAACAGAAGACTGAAGGTAGAGCTAAGGCTCTTTTGGTTTTGCGGAGGAGAATTACTAACAGTGCTGAAATTTGGAAAATTCAGCTTAAACACATGAGTGTTGGAGTCACATGGTACCACATGCTTTTCTTAAATCAGCCTTCAGCTTAAATATTACTTAATTTAAAACGGTCTGCGATGTTGAAGATGGGTTCAATGTTCATTATACTCCTTCCCCTTTACTAGTTTTAAAATTTTCCAGAAGAAGTTTTTTAGAGTCTAGAGATATACACACCCCTACCAAAATCCCTGCAAGAAGAGGCTGATTCATGTAAATCTTACAGAAGATACCCTTCTCTGGATAATTTTAACTTTTCCTAAAAATAAACATTCCAATCACCAACCCAGTAAGGGGGCAGCAGCCCAGGAATGCACTGTCATGGCAGATGGAGGATCAGTCATTGTGGGAAGTGAAACAGACCCAAGAAGCACTGGAACTGATGCAGCGCCATTTGATTCCACCAGGCCGTCTTTAAAAGAGGAAGCATTTCATCAGCTGTTGGGAGACTGCACAGTGGTAGCAGCACTACTTGGTGACAATTAAAAATACTAAAGCTAGGGCTTCCCTGGTGGCGCAGTGGTTGGGAGTCCGCCTGCTGATGCAGGGGACACAGGTTCGTGCCCTGGTCCGGGAAGATCCCACATGCCACGGAGCGGCTGGGCCCGTGAGCCATGGCCACTGAGCCTGCGCGTCCGGAACCTGTGCTCTGCAGTGGGAGAGGCCACAACAGCGAGAGGCCCGTGTACTGCAAAAAAAAAAAAAAAAAAACTAAAGCTACAATGCAGTTTCTGTAGTCTTGCACACTGGGGGAAGTACAATGGAATGCTGAGTCAGAAGCAAATGTACAGACTCATAGCTGACTAGGGGTTCCGTGGAATGCATTCAGTGCTTCAGAACTCAAGATTTAAGGCCAGATGCATACTACTGAGGGTCCCGACTCAGAATGTCATCTGTAGAGTAGATATGCAAAAATTTTAGTAGAATGATATCCTCTTTGATACTTTTCTTGATTGTTGCAATATTTCGATTTAATTGTCATAATGTACACTGAGGATGTGAACGACCTCAAAATGCCTCAACACGCGCACCAACAATAAAGCAAGTTGCAAAATGAAGTAAAGCAGTAATTATGATCGTCCTCATCCCCGGTAACCAAGAGAACCTTCTCAAGGGTCAGATTATTCCAGCTACCTCCTGAATGCCCCAGAGACCTCTCTACACACTTTGAGTACTCATTACGTTCTGTAAGAAGGCCTTCAATGGAAGCACAAGAAGAAACTTTATAGTAAAGTCTCTAAACCTTAAAATGCTGTCATATAACTTTGGGGGTAGTCTGTGCCTTTAATCCTGACAACTGCCACGCCCAAGAATAGGCAGGAGCACGGACAGCCATGCATGCACTAAGTGACCCTGCGCCACAGTCATTGGAGCAAAGGTGGATGCCTACGCAAATTCAGCTCCAGAAGGTTGCTTATTGGGGTGAAATGCACAGGAGTCACTTGGCAGGTGAGGAGCCATCATGATCTATAACACGCACAGGAGAGCAGAGGGAGAGTAACAAGGAGAAGCAGAGAACAAGGCCCCACTTCTCAGAGAGAGGCCCACAGGGAGCTGCCCTGGGTGGTCTGAAGCCGTCTCCAGACCTTCCCAAAGCTCAGCCACAAAGTCCGAAGCCGGGGTTCTCTGAGACACTCTGCCCCCCTATCATGAGGTACCCTTTTCAGTTCCCATAGTTTCCACAGGTCTGTTTCTTCCTCCAAAGAGCCTTGATTACCACCAGCCCGATACACTCCTTACTCTCTAAATAAGGCACTAGTAGTTCTCTTGGGCAATTTTTCAGATCCTCACCTTGTGCCCCCCAAGGAGTCTCATCTTGTCTATGAAGGAGCTGGACTACATCTGTGTTTTTCAATGTGTTTTATGTCATCTCCCCCTCCTTCCCCCCCCCTGCCCCCAGTTAAATTCTATGCAGGACCCAATACATCAGACCCATGGCAGCTGAGCCACTCGGGCTGGAGGAGGGACAGGGATCTGGCTCAGGCCCCGTGGAAGGCAGCGCTCCCAGGGAACACTGTCGGAAACCCTGAGCGCGATGTTCTCTGGGGCCCCTGGCTCTGCCTGGGATCCCATCCTCCAGGGAAGAGCAGCTTCACGTGAGCCGCCCCACATGCTGGCCCAAAGGAGGAGAGAGACGAGAGGGTGAGGACCGACACTCAAGCCGAGACCAGGAAGCGCGGGCAAGACCAGCCGTCGAGCAATGGCCATGACCTGAACCCAAGGCTCCCTCGGTGAGAGCGAACTCCTGGATGCAGGTGCCAGAGGGAGGCTGAGGTAAGCTGCAGTCCACAGCTCAGTGGTCAGACAGTGACACCCCAGAGAGCACCCATGCCTCTAATCAGCAGGCTGCAAAGACCAACGAACTGCTTTTCACTTTGGGATCTGGCTTATACACAGTGGTTAAGGGGAGAAAGAGGAAGTGACCAAGGCAGCAGGCTGAGCTGTAGAGGATCGGGGTCTCCACCACTGAAGACCCCTCAACCCAGGCCCCGCTCGGCCCTGTTGGCCTTCCGTTTGGGGTTAGCCATGATCCTTATTTGACCACAAATGAAAGAAAAAAAAAGAAAGAAAAGAAAAGGAAAAAAACTCCACATAGAGACTTTTAAGGACACAGATACCTAAATGAAGAAAGAAAGGGGGTCTAGAGAGAGAACAGCTTTTAATAGCAAATTCCAGAGTTGAGACATTGCCTGGGGACTCATTCAGTGGCATTAATGACTCCCACAAACACATGAGCTCTCAACATCCCTTTAGACTGAAGACTATCTTCTTCAGAATTATGAAGTACCTTCAGACATTGCTTAAACAAGTCTTCATTTACTTGACGACACGAAGTGTTGTTAGACCAACAGATCATTCACAAAATTTTTAAAAGGTTGAAATAAGAACTCTGGTAGCTTAAAAAAAAAAAATTGCAAAATAAGCTACTTCACGAAATACGCTGGAGGAAAAAAGTTAAAAAAAAAAGTTAATCACAATAATTAATATTTGTTATGATGATGATGATGGAGATAATGCCTAATGTTTATTAAAATGGCTACTTTGTTAAGCACTTAATATGCATTTAACCCTCACAATAACACTAATATAAAAATAGTGCAATTAGCACAGGCTATGCTTATGCTGCTGGTCCAGAGAACACACTTTGAGAGCCAGTGCTTTAGAGACTACAGGGTCTGTCTTTTCTCTTCCTCCCCTTTGTCTCTGAGCTTCATTTTGGACCCAGGTAGGACGGTAGTAGAAGCACGTGTCCCAGTCTCACACACCAGTGTGCTGGTCCACAGGCCAGGCACCACCACAGTCCAAAGAGACAGACTGAATGCCGGCCACCCCACATGGCTTTTTCTTTCTTCCAAACAAAAGATATCAGAAATGCCAAATAAGTCAGCTGTTCACAGACCAAAATACATTTTCAAAATACTTATTTTTAAGGAGCAACAATGTTCTAGGAGTAATTTATAATACCAAAATGGATAAACAAAATGAAGTCTTATTTGAACTAGAAAAATATCCTTGCACTGGCAAAACGTGATTAAATACTTCATCATCCTTATCAGAATTAAGCAAAATGAACAGCAATTAATGTCTTCAACTACTATTGGCTTTGAAAAGGCCCATATCAGGTAACAAGGCAGTGAAAAGGGAAAAATGCTAACACTTTCTAAGTGGTGACTCTGCTGAGATGGACGATTATCCCGGAAAGGAGTTTATATTAACACCACTTAATTAACCCTATTTCCTATTTAACAAGTGGGTACTTAAATCACTTTCCAGAGTGCAGGTCAGTGGTGATGCCCTGGTTCAAACACAGGCCTTTCTGCCTCCAATGCCCAAATTCCTTCCACTATATCATACACAAAAAATTCCTCCAATAAATGTTTAGGGAATTATCAAAATGTAGGACTGGACAGGTCATTAGAGATGTGCTAATTCAACACCTCATTTAATAGATACTAATAGATAAGATTTAAGAGATAGGAACATATGTGGTAAACAATCCCCAGAGATGGCCACCAACAATTCCTCCCCTCCTTCACATAAGCACACTGCTCGTCCCGTCAAGATGAGGAGCTGGGCTTCCCTGGTGGCGCAGTGGTTAAAAATCTGCCTGGCAATGCAGGGGACATGGGTTTGAGCCCTGGTCCGGGAAGGCCTCACATACTGCGGAGTAACTAAGCCCATGCGCCACAACTACGGAGCCTGCGCTCTAGAGCCCGTGAGCCACAACTACTGAAGCCCGTGCGCCTAGAGTCCGTGCTCTGCAACAAGAGAAGCCACCACAATGAGAAGCCCGTGCTCTGCAACGAAGAGTAACCCCTGCTCACCGCAACTAGAGGAAGCCCGCACGCAGCAGCGAAGACCCAACGCGGCCAAAAAATAAATAAGTAAATTTATTTTTAAAAAAAAAGAAAGAAAGAAGAGGAATCTATTTCTTCTCTCCTGACCTTGTGATTTGCTGACCAATAGAATATGGTGTCAGAGTCTGCCAACTCCAGATTCAGCCCTTAGGAAGCCTAGCATCTTCCAGTGTCATGTTCTCTGGGAAGCCAGCACCATGCTGCAAGGGAGCTCAAGCTAGACAACTAAATGAAAGATGCCTTGTGAAGAGAGAGATGCATCGTGGAGGAGGACTGAACACGGGAGTGAAACCCTCTTGAGCTTACCAGCCCAGTGGGTATTTGAACGCATCCAAATGAGTGACCCAATCAACGCCATGTAAAGCAGAAAAACTGCCACTAAGATTTTCTGACCCATGGAATTATGGAAAGTTTCGGGCTAGCTGGTTACACAGCTGACTGCTGGTTACATAGCTAACTGAAACATGAGGTTAACTGACCTGCCCATAGTCAAGAATCAATACTAAGGACTGAAATCTAAGCCCCCGGAATTCTAGCCCTGGCCACCTGCCACTGTAGCCCACCAGGTAAACTGACACACGAACGGAGCACCCCAAAGACCGAGTGACCTTTGGGCTTTGCCACAATATCCCGTAAAGAAACAGATCTGAACAAAATGACTGTACTCATTTGTTCACACCTCAGCTCTGCAGGACCGTCTCTGTGTTCCCCTCACCTATGGCTGCTTACATCTTGACACATTAATTTCTCATTACAAACCCCCTGAGGATAGGGACAGGCAATCATCACCCTTGTCTGTGTCTCTAGTGCCTAACCCAGGGCTTTGCACGCCAGGGATAAACGAAGATTTGCTGACACCTCACATATGAAAAGAATTAGACTAGTCCTCATGCCAAAGAATTATGAGACAAAGAACAAATAAGACGCTCAGGCCAAGTCCCTCTAACACTATACAGAATGTCACTGTAAAATATTAAATAATTACTGACGGCCCATGACATGCATAAAGTGTTCTTTTCCCAAACACTTTGACAGCACTGTCTTTTATTATTACTCTGATACCCACAAGAAACTCTGTCAGACAGATAGGAATAATAGCACTACCCCACAGCTGAAGAAATGGATGCTCAGAGAGGTAACACAATTCACCCAGTCATCCACATTTCACAAGTGAAGCCACAACATGATATCAGGAACCCTGATCAAAAGTCTGATGCTAATTTCATCTTCTAGAATCCCTTCCTCAAAAACCTGAGGATCTAAATTTCAAGAAGTACTATAAAAGAACCTAGAGTCATATGAATAGAATATAGAGAATCACAGAAACTTAGAACAAGACATGATCTCAATACTGATCCATAAGAGACTGAATTTTTCAGGTCATGAAAAGTGGGATGCCAGACCTGGCACATGCCTTGCCAGAATCTATATGACACTACATCTTTGTGAAACGAACAGTATAACATTCTTCCTCATCTCAGCTCACACTTGCAAAACATAGCATGTGCCTGTGTGCTGTATATGGTCACTATTACAAACTCATTCTTTACTTGGTGTTTCTAGTAGTCTTAAAATCAGAATGTTATTGTCACATGCTACTCACATGCAACAAAGCGACCTATGCAATGGCCTTGTTTCCTGTATTACTTAATCCTGGGTATTCCAAGAGGTTACTACTAGAGACACATCGAAAAGGCCAACAAGAATAAATGAACACTGGGCTTCCCTGGTGGCGCAGTGGTTGAGAGTCCGCCTGCCGATGCAGGGGACACAGGTTTGTGCCCCGGTCTGGGAAGATCTCACGTGCCACGGAGCGGCTGGGCCCGTGAGCCATGGCCGCTGAGCCTGCGCGTCCGGAGCCTGTGCTCTGCAACGGGAGAGGCCGCAACAGTGAGAGGCCCCGTGTACCGCAAAAAAAAAAAAAAAAAAAAAAGAATAAATGAACACTGTGCATCCTTACATCATTTGGCTAATGACTGGACTGTTGCACGTGTGGGCCGTTCAGTGAAATATCATTTCCATTCCCAGGGATTCTGGGATGCAAGGACCCTCTGTTAATCACCACCCTACATCTCACTTCCTCAACCACGCATCCCCAAAACTCACAGTAACAATAACAGTTAGGAAAGGTGAGTAGGAAGTACAGTAACTGTTAAAAACACTGTGACTTCAAGGACTTTGTCCCAGTCAACCCTCCAGCCTTTACTGCTAGGACCAGGGCTGGGCTGGGGCCCCAAAGCCGTGCAAGGACCAAAGGGACCCTCACTCTCAGCCCCTCGCTTCCGCTTCTGGAATCTGGAAGTGAAGCACACCAGAGGAATCTTGTGTCACTGACAATGCTTTCTCTGAGGCCACTGTGGATAGTTTGGGTTGTTCTGTTTCCTACCGCTGTGGTTAACGGTGGTGTTTCCCGGCGAGGAGAACTATAAGACAGAGCAATCTAAACACCCACAGGCTAACAGGCTATAGGTGAGGGCACACACACAACTCCCAGGCAAGCAAACACCGGCATTTAGCACGTCATGATGATGTAGGAATGAGCCAGCGATTTTAAAAGCACTCTGGCTGCCGTGCTTCCTTGGATCACGACATCTGCAGAGAGGTACTTTACAAAACACAGAACAATGATGCCCTCTACAGCCCTCAAAGAGAATCCAAGGAACGTACTGAGTTCTTGTATCTGTGAGAGATCCTGAATCTACTTTCCTACTAAGAATTATTTTTGACACCAGAAGAAGTTAATAACATACACATGTGCTTTGTATGTATGTTGGAAAAAATTAGCATATCATGGTCTAACACTAAAGTGTCACTTAAAATATGATGATGTCCAAAGAATTAACATCATTGTACTGGAATAATTTACTTTCCTGAAGGCCAAATAGAAGCAAACTCTATACATTGTCATTTTGGCTATTTTCAAAAGAATTACTTAAAATATTTTCAAAGCGAAACTGTGGACTCCTTAAAGGAGAAACAGGTTGAGATGCAATTTTTTTTTAACAAAAGAAATAAACCACAAATTGAAGATTACAACATTCTCTGTCTGGGACTGAAAAAAGACCAGTAAGAAATAACTCTAAGCTTGAGTGACTTTCCTGTTTCCCATAAGCCACGAGGAAAGACATTTCTCATCTTTCTAATAGGGAAAGTGAGGGATACCAGGCACCTCGGAAATACTCCGGATTACTCAAGGTAGATACATAACAAGCAGACCACAGGTCCTTCTTCTTGGGAAATGTGGCTGGGAACATTATGTTGTAAGAGCATGGGTAGATATAGATATAAATAATTGGAGAATATATATAACACGGGCAACAGAAGCTGCGCATAGCAGTCAAAGGAACAAAGTGAGAGGGTAATCGATGCAGGAAAAGTTTAGATGTTGTGTGAAAATAAAAGAGAGTCTTTGGTCAAGCCTGGAAAAAGCTGATGAGCATAGACTACAGAAGAAAAGGTGAGACGGAAAAGGAAGAAAGAAAACCACAGGCCAGATCACTGCAGAAAATGCAAATGCATCGGCTTCATAGGAATAGGTGGGCCATGTTCCCAAGTTCCAAGATGAAAATATGGGTCAAAGTTAAAGAGGAAGGGGGAGAATAGTTATCAGAGTGCCTTGAATTGAGCTGGAGAGTTTAGATTAGGTCTGATTAAACAAAAGGAATTACTCTGATCGCTTAAGCAAGGAAGTGACAGGGTGAAAACGGTGTTAAGAAAACATTATCCTGGCACTTGTCTGGATGCACTGGAATGGCAGGACAAGAAAGGCATAGAGATCATCCAGAGATCAGTGCAGAAACATAAACGACAAGGATAATAAAGGCTTGAATTTGTAAGAAAAGGAGAGAGAAGATGCAAGTCCAGTACACTGTGTTGAGAATGGATGCAGGAAAGACAGGGAAACAGCATAATTTGGCGAGCCCATGATGTGAGGGTAGAGCCAGGGACATTCAAAGCAAAAGCCAATTTAGAAGAAAATGTGATAAACTGAATTCTTAGTGCAAAGTTTTAGGGATCAGTTTAGGCAAAGACTTCAGGGAGGCAGGTGGAGAGTTGAAACTGAAAAGAGGGTGAGAAGCCAGGGCTGTATTTAAACACTTTCTAATCATTCCCAAAAAGAATAGATGTGCTGATACACATGGGGAAGGACTGGGGAAGAAGCCCAGAAAACTGGGTGTCTGGCCAGGGAAGCAAAGAGAACACTTGGAAAAGGAAGTTTCATTTCAAGTCCAACAAGAACGTTGTTTCAAAGTCATCAACACTCAGAACAAATGCTCTCACTGGAGTGAGAAGGTCCCTGAAAACTTTAAGCCTGATGCAGCATTTAATTGGGTGATGGCCGGTACACTTTTATGAATTGTATTCCAAATCTATCAAGTACTCAGCACACATTTAGTTGAATAGTTCCCAGCGTGAGCAACGTAACAGAACAGATACTGTGCAGTAGGGAAGGAAGAGCAGCCGACTGTAGTTGGCGTGTGTGTCATCACCACTGGGAAAACTCGTAGGGATCCTGTGTGCTTTTAAAACTTCAAGCTCGCCCAACAAATAGACAAAATTAAGAAGCAACTGGAAGATGAAGAGTTTAAGTTCTGGGGGAAGAAATACAGAGCTACTTCTCTCACCGTGGAAAGTTTCACAAAGACAAATGCCTTTGTAAAAACATTCTCAGGGTTAAAGGTTGCACACCCGTCCTTCAGATTTATTTCTACTAAAGAATGTAACCATTTAAAACTTTTGTGATTTATTGTGTTAGGACACTTCAGTTTTAGTCTTTCTCAAAATTTAATACAGTCATTAACTAGAACTCGACTGATATGAAAATATTTGCATAAATCTTTTTTTCAATACACAAAATCAGTGCATCTATTTCCAAATGAGTGCTGATGACAAACTACTACATTCCCCTTTAGGTAAATGAAAAACCTAGGGCACAGAATTTAAGTTATTCACTGAGGCAAACCAGCAAGACAAAAGCCAATTTGCTATTCAACTTTCACTCTCTAGAAGTTCAAAGAGTTGCTCTTCACTTTTTGTAAAGGGGAAATTACTGTCAATTCTTGGGCATATTTCTTTTTGTGGTTGTTCTAAGGACTGCTGAGACTAAGGTTAACTGAAATTCAGAGAAGATAAAACTATAATTGCTACAAAGGAATGGAACGAAAAACAGATAGTAGAGATGCGGGGAGATTTTTTTTTAATGTAAAATCTCTCCTCTCTTTGTTAACATTAATAAAATCTTAAATCTGTTACTTCAGATTTAGGGAATAACTCAGTCTTCATACCCCAAAAGTCCAGCACACCGCAACCCCGGAATAAAAAGTGGACAACTATCAACAGCAAAAGTAAAAGCTTCAAGTCTCCTGGAGTGGGTGGGAAGGAGGAGGAGAAGGTCATTACACACTCCCTGTGGAAGAAGACAAAGCCAGATCCACATTCCAGGGAAATCTGGCTGGTCTGAGTTTTTCCTTAAGTACCGATTGGCCTGTCACTAAGCCAGGCTCTGTAATCTTCCTGCTAGGGAAGTCATGAATCCCTTCTAATTAATCAAGCCCTCCCAACAAAAATTTTCCCACCCACAATAAAGTGGGCTGTGGGAAGGGAAAGCAGCAGAGCAAGCTTTGTAGCCAAAAGAATTCTAGACTTTGGTGTAATACCTAACTAATCCAAGAAAACAGATGCAGGAAGCAGAGGAAATGATCTACAAACAAAGACAGACAATGAAGTAGGAACACAGTACTGCTATGCTGGAACCCAAGTCGAAAATTTTAAATCATAAGATTGTAACTATAATTGCATGGGAGTGAGACCTGGCAACACTTTTAAAACATCTGTGAAGCGGGGAATGGATCCATAAACTTTTCAGTAGATACCATGAATATTGATTTGACACCTTCAACAATAATTTATTATTTAAATTTATTTTCTTCTTACTAAACTTTAATACATTATATGTCCATGTCTATTTCTTGCTTCTACTTGCAAAGGAAATGGAGTTGCCTTGACCTTCCCAATTTACCGTGCCCTTGCAGCCGGTTTAACCCAAGGTAAACTTCATTGAAAGCTTACTCTGACAAGGTGCAAGGAAGCAAGAGTACAGAAGGATGCACTGATTCAGACCCATGCTGTCCAATTCAGCTGCTACTACTACTACTACCTATGTGTGCCTCTAAGCACTTGAAACATGGCCAGTAGGAACTGAGATGTGCTTTAAGAGATATATTTACATACTTAAATCTGCTTATGTAATATATAAATATTTCAGACTTTGCATGCAATAAGGTCTTTGTTGCAACTATTCAACTCTGCCACTGTAGCGTAAAAGCAGCCAGGCACAATATATAAACAAATGGGAGTGTCTGTGTTCCAATAAAACTTTATTTACAGAAACAAGCAGCTCATCTGTGGGGTGTAACTTTCTGACCCCTTGTTCCCTAAAGAACTTATAATTATGGAAGTTCTAAAACACTGGGGTGGGTGCAGAGCTAGAATTAAGATCACGGAGGAGCCTTAGGGAGACATGGGTCTGCTGCCACTACTACTTTGAGCTGAGAAAGCCTTCACTGGAGTTTAGGACACATCCTCCTGCCCTGGGCTGCAGTGGCCCAGAAGTCAAGAGACCCTGAAAGCTGGGGTTCCAAGGACTTATCTCATACACCACTGCCATTTCCTGAAATTCTGGCCTAGGAGGCAGTTATAAGAAAGAGGTGAAGGCCAGGGTCACAGCAGTGTTTTGTTTTGTTTTGCTTTGTTTTTAAAAAGCCCTCTTCTACGCAGGAAGGTCAGAAGACCTTTCTTCATTTGAATAAGAATAACCTGTTTGCAGGGATAATTAATACCATTCCAAGGAAAGTCTCAGAATAAACAACTGAGGTGCAAGTGGCAAATTGTTTGGTATTCACCTGCTTTTCTGTTAGCTTGGAAACCGTGCTCTATCCAAGTAATTTTCAGCCCAGATGGTCAAAAGTAAATGCATCTATATGAAAATTTGCATAAGTTAATTCCTTTTAACTTTTATTCATGTGATTTTTTATCATAGTAATCCATATACACAGATTAAAATGACCTATCAAAAACAGTCCTCTTCTGCCCCATCCTGGCTCTACCCTCCTGGCTCTACCCTCAACCCAACTTTCACTCACTAGGAGACACCACACTGAGAACTTCATCTATGTCATCTGGTATTTACTAAATCGTTCTAAATACTTCGTTTATACTGTAATCTTTTATTATTTCAGATTTAAACACTATCCATGGAAAATGAAAACATAATGCTTGCAACCCACCCGCTCACACATCTCCTTCCCCAGACTTCCAAAATTTGAAGATCGCAACATATGAAGTGTTCGAAGCTGAGCCATGTAGTTATACTATGCTTACTTTTCTATCTTGCATAATCTTTTGTTTGCTTAGAATTAAGGAATAGTTTCCCATATTCCTACCACTAAATCATTCCCACACTCTGACCTACAGAAACTCCTCTCAATACATTTAAGTACATGTGGTATTTTATTCATTTCCTTTTTTGTTGGAGACATCTTTCATAGAACCATCTGTCCTGTTCCAATTGGACTGGTTACTCTCTAAGCATTATACACAACTGATCATCATGGTATTTGCTTAGGCCCTCACCTGCTGGATTCCCTATTTCCTAGATCCCAATCTCACCCTTCCTCTGTTCACTGTCCCATCTGGGAAAAATCATATCCTTCCTAAAATAGGGTACGTTAGAAGAAAATTTTTTTTAGCCTTTGCAAGTCTGAAAATGCCTCTATTCCACCTTAACATGTGATTGAAAGTTGAGCTGTGAAAAGCATTCAGGGCTGGAAACTAAGGCAGGAGGTAGATGGGCCACAACCCCCCCACCTCCCCAGGGTAAGCAATTGGAGATTTGTTCCCTGTGAACCCATACTCCAAGATGAGAATAGCAGGACAATTGAGAGAGGAGGCTGGGCCCTGCCCAGATAGAAGATAAGAGACCACATATTTCTCATTCTCCAAGTCAAGGAAACTTTGTCGACTAGAAAGCTCCTTGGAGGTCAAAAAAGGAGGGGGGAGCCACCCCACAGTAAGAGGCCAACTACCCATAGGCCTCTTCGGTGGAATCCATCTTGGCTGAGAGATGCACGTGCACACATGGGAGGATCCTGAGATGTTCCAAATACGGACTCAGAACCAGGCAAAGCAAAGTGATAGACCAAAGGAAACCCGGAAGAAATGCCCCATAAAAGTGATTCAAACTACCACAAGGGTGCGACTCTCTCTGAGTCCGCCCGTGTGTCTATCCACACATCCTCTACTCTTTTTTTTTTCTCCTAATAAACACTTTACTTGTTTCACTACTTTCTGTCTTTGTGGGAACTCTTTTCTGCAAAGCCAAAGGGCCAGGGCCTTGTCAATGACCACTGGTCTAGTGGCTAGGTTTCTGTGCTTCACTGCCGCAACCCGACCTCAATCTCTGGCCGGGGAACCAAAACCCTGCTTCAAGCTGCTGCAGGCCGAGGCCATCCAAGATCAGAAACTATTATCCTCAGAATATCTAAGGAATTGTTCCACTGTCCACAACTATAGCTGCTGAGAAGGCTGTTCTGAATCTGATCCTCTGTATGTGATCTGATTTTCTTTTAGGATCTTCTCTGAATTCCCGGTGTTATGAAATTTTAGGATGATGCGCCTTAGTGCAACTTGTTTTCCTTGCCTTTCTTAGGTGCACTCTCACAGAAACTTTCAAATAGTAACTTTGTGCCATCATTTCTAGTAATTTTATCATATTACTTCTTTCATAATTTTCCTCTCCACCATTTTCTTTGTTTTCCTTTCTAGAACTTTTTCATATCAATTTCATATCAATTTTTTTTTCAAAATCAATTTTTCATATCAATACTGTACACCTCTAATTTTCTTGTATTATCTTCCCATTTTTTTAACTATTATCTTTTTGCTCTACTTTCTGGGCAGTATTCCTTATCCATCTTCCCATACTTTACTAAATTTTTATTTCTATCATATTTTTAATTTACAAGAGCTCTTACCTATTTTCAGGAATTTCCCTTATTCATAAAATCCTGAACGTGTCACATGGTTATAATAGTCTCCTTTTTTGCTTTGAGGATACTAATTATAATGTTTTTAAAAGTCTTTTCTTGCTTACTAGAATCTCTCTGATCCTCCAGTTTTGCTCATTTGCTTTTCTCTCTCTTTTTCAGTTCTCTGGTTTTCTGTTTCTCAAGTTTTCCTTAAATCTCTGGTGGTATCTTTTGTCCATTCATAAGTAAGAACAGACAATAAATCTCTGACTGGAAAGTTTCTGTACATGGGTGGAACTTACTGACTGCTGGGCTTCAGGAATCCAGTGGGGGACTTAGATATCTGGTTGGGGGATGCCAGATGCAGGCCCTACTTATATCAGACAAGTAGACTTTAGGTTAAGTATGACTAGAAACAAAAAGAGATATTTCATAATAATTAAAGATTCTATTCAACAGAAAGAGCAATCATAAATTTGTATATATGTGTTAATATAGCCTTAAGATATACAAAGCCAAGATCAATAAAAGGACAAATATACAAATCTAAAACCGTAGTTGGAGATTTTAACACACCTCTCTCAACTGATCAAACAAGTCGACAAAATATGAGTAAACACAAAGCAGATTTTTTACAATAGAATCAACAAACCTGACTTGAGTCGGATACACAGTTCAACGCACCTGACAAGCAACACTTTTTTCAAGTGTTTATAGAACATTAACCAAAATATCAATAGAGGAATTACGCTAAACAAAATGATTATGCTAATAACAAAACGATTATTAGAAAATTTCCAAAAATACTTAGAAACTATACAATATACATCTGAAGAAGCCATAATCAAAAATGAAACACAATGAAAATTAGAAAATATTTTGATTTGAATGGAAGCAAAATTCCTACTTTAACAGCATCTCTATCAAAACAAGAGGATACAAGTCAAGTAGGTACTTAGAGAGAAATTCATAGCTTTAAGTGCATATATTAGAAAAGAAGAAAGGCTCCAAAATCAATGATTTAAGCTTCCCCCTTAAGAAGCTGAAAAAAGAAGGATAAATTTGCTCAAAGAATGTAGAAGGAAGGAAATAGTAAAGAAATCAATAAATAGAAAACAAGTATGCTACAGGAAAATAAAATGAAACCTGAATTTGGTTCTCTGAAAAGACTACTAAAAATAACAAATCCCTATCAGCACTAATCAGTATCATTCCTTTGGAAAGGCAAATCAAAACCACAATGAGATATCACCTCACACCTGTTAGAATAGCTACTATGAAAAAGACAAGAGATAAATACTGGTGAGACTGTAGAGAAAAGGGAACCCGGGTGCATGGTTGGTGGGAATGTAAATTGATGCAGCCACTATAGAAAACAGTACGGAGGTTAATCAAAAATTTAAAAATAGAACTGCCATATGATCCAGCAATCCCACTTCTGGGTATATATCTGAAGGATATGAAATCACTATCTTGAAGAGATATCTGCACTCCGTGTTCACTGCAGCATTATTCACAATAGCCAAGACATGGAAACAACCTAAGTGTCCACTGACAGATGAATGAATAAAGAAAATATGGTATACACATGCAATGGAATATTATTCAGCCATAAAAAGGAAATTCTGCCATTTGCAGCAATACAGATAGACCTTGAGGACATTATGCTAAGTGTAGTAACTCAGACAGAGAAAGACAAATAAATACTGTATGATTTCACTTATATGTGGAGTCTTAAAACATCAAATTCATAGAAACAGAGTAGAATGGTGGTTGCCAGGGGCTGAGGGATGGGGTAAATGGGGTGATGTTGGTTGAAGGGTACAAACTTTTAGTTATAAGATGAGTAAGTTCCGGGGATGTAATGTACAGCATGGTGACTAGAGTTAACAACACTGTACTGTATACTTGAGAGTAAAGCTCTAATGTTTTCACCATGACAACAACAAAATGGTAATTATGTGAGGGACGTGTTAACTAAAATTACTGTGGTAAACATTTTGCAATTTACACATTTATCAAATCAACATATTGTACACCTTAAACTTACACAATGTTATATGTCAATGATATTTCAATCAAGCTGGAAAAAATATAATCACCCATTTGGAAGGTTCAAGCCTAGTTGTCAGAGTATTTGGAAGCCAGGATAGCTGAGAGATGGCATCCTAATGCCTAAAAAGGGTAGGAGAGAGAGAGGAGTTGGGAATAAACTCATTCCAGTTAAGTCCGGAGTTGTGAAGAACTTCAACTTTCAGTTCTTTGTATCAGCTTAGCACATAAGACAAAGCTTGACACAGAAATAAGTACTCAATTTGTAGATATCCTCATATAATACTCTTTGGGTTTGTATGGGTAAGTTTGTCCACAATTTCTTGGAACAGGAGCTATTCAAGAGAGCTTTTCCTTCATCCTCTTGAGAAACTGTGGGTTTCATGAAAATGCAAAAAAAAATCTCTGCTCGCTGACCAAGGGAAGCAGCATGGAAGCCTGCCATCCACCCAGGGCTTTGGCAGGGGCGGGGGGTGGGGGGCAGGGGAGGGAGAACAGCAAAGAAAATACTGGAAAATACTAAAAACACTAAGCTTGTGCCATACACAGTTGTGGGTTGCAAAGTCAGACTACCCACAAGGTGGTGGAATCCCAAGCCCTGAAATGAATATAAACCTGGTCCAAACCACCAAAATGCCAATGGCTCCAGCAGAAGTAAACTTGAAACCGCTCCACTGCTCTGCAGGGCTGAGCTCATAGGGCTTTCCACCCGTGTATTTCACACTTAGTAAATAACAGTGGAAATAACAGAACAATCTAAAAGAGGCTATAAAATAAACTACTTTAAGATTATGAAGGAGATAAAAGAAGGATATGGAAACATATTGAAAAAAGGGACAAGTATATATATAAAAAAAGAACTGGTAGAATTTGAATTAAAACAAAACAAACACAAATTCTCAAATGAAAAATACAGTCACTAAAAATAAACAAAGAATAGAATAAATACAGATTAAAAAGGAGAATAAATACTGATGACAAGCTTTTAGTAAACTGGAAGAGATCTGATAAAAAGCACTCTGAATGCAACATACAGACATAAAGAGAAGAGAAAAAGGAAACGGAAAATGGCCAAGCAGAGTTCATCAGAGCGGGCACGTGGTGACTGCAGCAAGAGCAGGTGTGCATGTCCCCTGTTGCCCATGACACCCTAGGGCAGTGCACAACAATCTGGCTGGGCGGGATGTCAGACCTTCAGAATGGGATCCCAGTGCTTGGGTTGTGGGCCTTTTAAACTGCATGATTAGGAAAGCACTTGTTCCTTGCCTGTGTGATCAGACAGAGGCAGGGACACCAACACAACATGATGTGTAGAATCTTCCATATAATGTGTCAGAACTCTATCCCTAACCTGCTGGCTTGACACCCATGGTTGGGGTCACTCCCTCACCTGGCATGATCTGGGAGTTAGGTTCCAAGTCTTGCTGGTGCAGCTGTGAGATCAGGCAATCTCGTAGCAGAAGTTACCACATCAGTATGTATGTCTTGGAAATCAATTGACCCAGCTCTGGCATAATTAGGGGCCTAGGGTCTAAGCTTTGCGGCTGACGAGGATTGTCTATCCGAATGGACCACAGCCAGTTTGGGCGAAGCTTTGCAAGAGGCCCAGTCCTTTTCTGAGCAGACAGCCTGCAGGCACTCAGTCCTGGATGAGTTAACATCACCCTCTAGCACATAATAAACAGTTACGTGGGACTATTCAACAAACTCTGTATAAGAGTTCCAGAAGAAGAGATCAGAGAGAACAGAGAGGAGCAGTACTTGAAGAGAAAAAGGTCGAAATTTTCCAAAACTGATGAAAGACTTGACTCTTCCAAATGAAGATGTACATTGCATCCCAGGCCAGATAAATAAAAAGTCTGTATCTCAAGATTTCACAGTGAAACTATAGAATATCAAAGACACAAAATCTTAAGAGCAACCAAAGAGAACCAAGATATCTTGATAAGCAAGATAACAAAGAAAGAAATCACGATGGGCTGACAGTAGACTTCTTTGCTGACTAGTCTCCATAGTCTCCACAGATGCACCCCCAGATTCTCCCCCTCCCTGTGAGCACAAGCTGCTTCTCCCATGGAGAGTTGCAGCTTCCCTGGAGCTGACCCTCTGAGTGCTCTGACCAACAGAATGCAGAGGAAATGCACGTGGGACTTCTGAGCTCAGGCCTTCAAGGGACAGACAAATTACACTTTTTTCTTCTCGCAACTTTTGCTCTGGGACACCATCCCTCAAAACTCAGCCACCAAGTCAGGAGAGGAGCCCAAGCCACACAGAGTAGCCGCCTGAATGAGAACTTAGGGCAACAATTAACAGCCCCAGGTGAGATTCCAAGCACAGCCAGGATCAAGGGCCAGCCACATGCGCGGCCAGCTTTGATGTGCAGGCTGAACTCTGTCCCCAGATGACTGCAGCCCCAGCCAACATCAAGAGGAGAAACCGCCCAACTGATACGAGGCGACCTACAGAATCCTGAGAGAGAATAAAATGGCTTCTGTTTTAAGTCACTACATTTTAAGGTGGTTTTAAAGCATCAACTGATAATTAAAACATTTCTCAGTTGCAATAAGAGATTTCAAAAGACAATGGAAAAATACCTTTAAAGTGCTGAGAGGAACTGATGTGCAACCTAAAATTCTAAAACAAACTTTACTTTCTAGAGGAAAACCAAAAGACATTTTTAGACAGACAGACTGTGAAAGTTCACCACTTATAATCTCTCACAGAGAGGAATACTACATACAGAATATACAGATACTAGAAATAACTGTAAGTAATGAAATTTATAAATATGCTGTAAATTTAAAGCACTGACTTGGTAAAGATAAGATACGACAACAACACTAAACAGTATCTGACCTGGTTAACCACTATGATTTCTCTGTTCCGGTGTTTTGAATTTCTGCTTAATTAAACACTAGCGCAGGGAAAACGCCCTAAAGAACAGGCATATGTGAAGCATCCTTCATACAATGGTTCCTCTCGAGACTGGATCTGCAGCTGGTTGCATGCAGGACTCTCGGATGCAGAACCTGGAGGGTCGACTGTACTCACTACCAATTCTTCCCCTTTCCTTCCCCACCACCCCTCACAGGTGACCCTCCCATTCCTCCACAACTGAGAAGGTCTCGGACCCAGCCATCAAGGGACAGAGAAGAGATGCTTGCAAGAGAAAAGCAAAAGAGGGCAGCCAGGCAGGAGAACTCGCTCCTGGCATTCACCCAGGCGCAGCATTTGCTGCCTGCTTCTTTACTTTTATGTGCTTTGTCATAATCAAAAATGACGCCATGGACATACAATGTGAATAATACTTTTTAACATTAAGGACCAAGTTATGTCCCAAAGGCATCTTACAAAAGACTTTGAGCAAGAAACTCTCATGACCATATGAACTATTCATTTTCTCCCCCATCTCATTCTTAACATGCAAATTTTCAATCACCTACTTCAAGTTTTCAGTAGTGTCCCAAATCTGAAGAGTAGTTCAGGGCTACTGCTTTCAATTAACACAGGACTCAGTTATATTAGAAAGTGATTAATCATTTTAAAGAAAGCTATTAAGCATTACTTACCTTAACAGCAAATTTCTTTGACGCCATGGCTTACTGATTCCAGAGTAATTACAGACCTTTAACAGAAGAAAAAAGAAAGTTAAAAAGTAGGTATATCAAAATTTCTTTCGATTTGTATATTATATAAGAGAAAGGTTGGCTGAATAATCAAATATCAACAGGTATTCTTACAAGGTGAATGTTCACTTATAACTGGTCTTAACAAAAATATTATATTGAATTAACAGTTTACGAACTGCCCACAAAGAAAAGCACAGGCCCAGATGTATTCTACCAAATGTTTAAAGAACAATTAATACCAATCTTTCACAGACTCTTTAAAAGAAGCATAAGAAAAACTCAAATCATTCTAAGAGGCCAGTTACATCCTGATACCAATACCAAACAGAAACATCACAAGAAAGGGTAACTACACACTAGTATTCAACAAAATACTACAAACCAAAGCTAGCAACATATAAAAAGGATTATACACCATGACATTAGATTTATCTCAGGAATATAAGATTGGTTTAACATCTGAAAATCAGTATAATACACTATATTAATAGAATAAAAGAGAAAACACATGATTATCTCAAATTTAGAAAAAAATTAACAAAATCCAACACTTTTTTTAATTAAAAAAAAAAATCCAACACACTAGGAATAGAAGGAAGCATCCTCAACCTGATAAAGAGCATCTATGAAGAACCCACAGCTAGGGAATTCCCTGGCGGTTCAGTGGTAAGGACTCAGCACTTTCACTGCCAAGGGCCTAGGTTCAATCCCTGGTTGGGGAACTAAGATTCCACAAGCCGCACAGCGCAGCCAAAAAAAAACAAAATCCACTAAGAAAAATCCACAGCTAAAACCACGCTAAATGATGAACGACTGAATGCCTCCTCCTCAAAGAGGAAAAAACAGAGATATCTGCTCTGTCACTTCCACACAGCACTGTATGTGCTGCACTGAGGTGCTAGCCAGGGCAATTAGGCAAGAAAAAGAAATAAATGGCATCCAGATTGGGAAGGAAGTGATAAAACTGTCCCTATCACAAATAACATGTTCTTATATGCAGAAAATCCTGAAGAGTTAAAAAAAAAACAAAAAACTAATAGAATTACAAAGTATACGAAGTAAGGTTGTAAGATGTAAATATATTAAAAAGTCAATTATATTTCTACATTCTGGCAATGAGTAATCCTGAAATGAATTTGAGAAAACAATTCTGTTTACAAGAACATCAGAAAGAATACTTAGGAAAAAATTTTTTTAAAAACCCCACAAGATTTATACACCAAAAACCATAAATTATTATTGAAAGAAATTAAAAACTTAAGTAAATGGACAGTTATCCCATATTCATGGATTAAATTAACACTTAATTTTGTTAGGATAGCCATACTCCCCAAATTGATCTGTAACACAATCTCTATCAAAACCCCAGCTGACTTTATAGAAATTGACAATCTTATCCTAAAATGCATATGAAAATACATCTATAGTAGCCGAAATAATCTTGAAAAAGAAGAACAAAATTGAAGAATTCATACTTCCCCATTTGAACACTTACTACAAAGTTACAGTAATCAAGACAGTGTGGTACTGGCATAAAAGACAGACACATAGATCAATGGGATAAAACTGAGAGTCCCAAAACAGACCCTTACAGTTATGTTCAATTGATTTTTCACCAATGTGCTGTGACAATTTAATTGGGAAACAGTCCTTTCTACAAATGGTGCTGTTACAACTGGATATCCACACTCAAAAGAATAAAGCTAGAACACTACATCACATTATATACAAAAATTAACTCAAAATGGATCAAAGACCTAAATGTAAGAGCTAAAACTATAAACTCTTAGAAGAAACCATAGGCGTAAATTTTTGTGACCTTGCATAAGGCAATAATTTCTTAGACACGATACCAAAGGCATAAGTCACAAAAGAAAAAATCGGTAAATCAGATTTCATCAAAATTTAAAACTTCAGTGCTTTAAAGGACACTATCAAGAACCTGAAAGACAACCCACAGGATGGGAGAAAATATCTACAAATCATACAACAAATAAGGGACTCATGTCCAGAAAACATAAAGAACACCTTAAAACAACAATAAAAAGATGAATAACCCAATTTAAAAATGAAAAAAGGATTTGAATAGACATTTCTCCAAAGAAGACATACAAATGGCTAATAAGCACATAAAGAGATGCTCAAAATTGCTAGTCATCAAGGAAATACAAATCAAAACCACAATGATATACCACTTTACACCCACTAGGATGGCAAAAGACAAACAATAACAAGTGTTGACAAAGATATGGATAGATGAGAACTCTCATACATGGTTGGTGAGAATATAAAATGTTGCAGCCACTTTGGAAAACAGTTTAGCAGCTCTTCAAAAAGGTAAACACAGAGTTGCCATATGATTCAGCATTTCCACTCCTAGGTATGTACCCAAGGAAAATAAAAACATATGTTCACACAAACATTTATACAGGAATCTTCATAGCAGCATTATACATAATAACCAAAAAAGTGGAGACAACCCAAATGTCCATCAAATGATGAATGGGTAAACAAAATGTGATATTTGAGATTTTTCTTGTTTCCTGAGGTAAGCTTGTATCACTATATACTTAACAAAATGTGATATATACACACAATGGAATACTATTTGGCAATAAAAAGGAATCAAGTTCTTATACTCCCTTTTACTGAGCTCCGCCAGGCAACTGCCCTCTTCCACCTTGCAGAGCCTAGAGAACTATGTTCTGGAGAGGGTAAAACAGAGGATCTCTGGTCTGGAGAACACCAGGCACAGCATAAAGTGGGGGGTATCCTACTGAAAAAAAGAGAAATTAAGGGGCATCCCACATGCCCCTTGTGATGGTTAATTTTATGTGTTGACTTGTCTGGGCTCAGGGATGCCCAGATAATTAGTAAACATTATTTCAGGTGCGTTTGTGAGGATGCTTCTGGAAGATTAGCATTTGAATTCGTGAACTGAGTAAAGCAGATGGCCCTCCCCAATATGGGTGAGCATCATTCAATCCACTGAGGGCCCAAATAGAACAAAAAGGTGGAGGAAGGGTGAATCCAAGATCTCTCTGATTTGGGACATCCATCTTCTTTCCTGCCCTTGGACACTGGCACTCCTGGACTTGGACTGAATCACACCACTGGTTTTTCTGGGTCTCCAGCTTGCAAACAGTATATCATGGGACTTCAAGGCCTCCAAAATCTCATGAGCCAACTCTTTTCATAAATACACATATATATATATATACATATACGTGTGTGTGTGTGTTTGTATCTTCTATCGTTTCTGTTTCTCTGGAGAAGCTTGACTAACATACCCCTCTATCCTGCCTTAGTCTCCAAATAGGAGACTGAAACCTCTTCATTCAGGGAACTGGATCTAAAAGTACTGCCATCAGGGGTTCCCCAGGCAAACAGCCAAGACAGATGGCTCTAAAGTGAAGGCCACACCCACAAGCCCCACATCTGTGTGCAGAACTAACTCCCATCTCTTTAGTGTCCCACTCTCAAATACACTTAAGCAATCAGGAATCACCTAGCATGTAAGGAAAGACTCTATCATGAAAGGAAACAAAACAAACAGAAAAAAACTACTTGGCTGAAACCTAGACTATGCAAGGAGAAAGAAATATTTTTAAAGAAACTATCACTAATATCAGTGGGATAGGAGATACTACATCTATAAGGCAATAAATAATTTTTTTTAAAAAAGGAACTTGTAGAAAACAACAAATTAAAGCTATGATAGCTAAAATTTAAAAACTAAATAGAAGGTCCAGAGGATCATATTGAGTAAGTCATCCAGAAACTTCAGCAAAAATAAAGAGGATGAAAAATAAGAGAGAATAAAAATTAAAGGACCAGTATAGGAGAACCAACATGTAAAAATCAGGATAGAAGCAGATCCATATAAGGGTGTATATCACAGTAACATTTCAGGCACTGATGACAAAAAGAATCTTGAAAAATCTGTGGGAGGGTGAGTTTGGGGAAGGGGGTGGTGGTAAGAGAATATTTGGCTCCAAACTACCCAAAACAACTCTGGAATCTAAAAGGCAATGGAAAAACAGCCTAAAAAACCTGAAGAAAATTATTTTCAAACCCCAAATGCATTTAAACACGAGGCGGGGGTAAAAGCATTTTTAGGCATGCAAGGTCTTAAACAATGTATGTCCTGTGCATTCTTTCTCAGGAAGCTACTAAAGATGTGCTTCACCAAAAGGAGGAAATTGACCCAAAAAAAGGGAAGATACAGGAAAAAGGAAGGCTGAGATAGGCAAAAGGCCAAGGAAACCCCAGGATCTGGTGAAAGCAGATCCCTGCATGGGACTCATGGGCTAGACAAGCAGAGAACCATCAGTCCAGGACAGAGCCGGTTGTGAGCTCAGGGAGAGGCCTCTTCAGGAAGCGCCTGCATGCATGCAGATGAATTTTAGACAACGAGTGCAGAATATGAGATTGAATTAGGACAGCTGCGCGGAAAGCTAAGCAACTGAATAATACAAGGCAATTACTGATTCCAGGATAAACAAAAATTATGCAGAAAATAAAAAGTAAAAAGTATTTCATAGACAGCTCAGCATTTATAGTCATGATAACAAACACTAAATATTGACCTAAACAACATTGTGTTTTCAACAATATTAAGAGGATGGGAAATGTGTGTGTATGTATGTAGTAGGGACACAGGGGTTAAAGGGAGCTCCCTTTAATGCTAACTGAATGTTTTAGAAGCAAAGCCTAAAACCAATAATAACAACAACAACCTACACAACCACAACTAATAAAAAAGCAGATATATAGCAAGAAATTTAGTGATAAGGACCCAATTCTTTTTTTTTTTTATTGTAGTTGATTTACAATGTTGTGTTAATGTCTGCGGGACAGCAAAGTGATTCAGTTATACATATATATACATTCTTTTTCAAATCCTTTTCCATTATGGTTTATCACAGGGTATTGAACATAGTTCCCTGTGCTATATAGTAGGACCTTCTTATTTATCCATTCTATATGTAATAGTTTGCATATGCTAACCCCAAATTCCCCCTCCATCCCTTCCCCACCTACCCCCTCCCTTTGGCAACCACAAGTCTGCTCTCCATTGATAAGGACCCAATTCTTAAGTGCTAAACTCTGCTCCAACCTGAAGAGCAAGCTGGAGAGAGCTGCTGTGGAGGAAGGAATAGGGTGGGAAGGATGCCATAACTCACAAGCCTCGCACATGGAACTATCTGCGGTTTAGATCACGCGTACGGACACTTTCAGAGCAGCACGGTCCAACAGAAATACAATGCAAAGCACATATGTAATTTTAAAATTTCTAGTAGCTGCATCTAATAAAAAGGTAAACAGAAACAGGTGAAATTAATTTTACTAATATGTCTTATTTAACCCAATAAATCCATCATGTTATCATTTCAGCATGCAATCAATATAAAAATATTTACACTCTTGGTGTTTTACCTAAGTTTTCAAGTCAGGTATGTATTTTATGTTTCTAGCACCTCAATTTGGACTGGCCACGTGCCAAGTGCTCAACAGTCACTTGCAGTTAGTGGCAACCGTAATGGACAGTGCAGTTTAAGGGATTTTCGTTTTATTATAAGAAAAGCACTTATTATACAAACAGCTCATGCAGCTCAATATCAAAAAAACAAACAACCCAAACAAAAAATGGGCAGAAGACCTAAACAGACATTTCTCCAAAGAAGACATACAGATGGCCAACAGGCACATGAAAAGATGCTCAACATCGCTAATTACTAGAGAAATGCAAATCAAAACTACAATGAGGTACCACCTCACACGGGTCAGAATGGCCATCATTAAAAAGTCTACAAATAACAAAGCTGGAGAGGGTGTGGAAAGAAGGGAACCCTCCTACACTACTGGTGGGAATGTAAATCAGTGCAGCCCCTATGGAAAACAGTATGGAGGCTCCTCAAAAATTTAAAAATAGAACTACCATATGATCCAGCAATCCCACTTCTGGGTATATATCTGGACTATAATTCAAAAAGATACATGCACCTCTATGTTCACAGCAGCACTATTTACTATAGCCAAGACATGGAAGCAACCTAAATGTCCACTGACAGATGAATGGTTAAAGAAGATGTGGTATATATATATATATATATATATATATATATATATATCACTTATCACTTATATCACTCAAAATTATTGAAAGGACTAAGCATGTGAAAACCTTCAGTATCATCATTTATATAAAGTATCATCATTTATATAAAGGAGGCCCTGGATGAGTGTTAAGAGTTATTATTACTTAGTCAAAGACGATTTTTTAAAGAAATTTGATAACCTTTGATTCTATTTTTCTAATAGACAAAAATATCTTTATCCAAACCCTGTCATTTTAATTTAATTTTAATTATTCATCTGTATTCTCTTAACAATGTAATGCACATGATTTAGAACATTTTTTTTTTTTCGGTACGCAGGCCTCTCACTGCTGTGGCCTCTCCCATTGCGGAGCACAGGCTCTGGACGCGCAGGCTCAGCGGCCATGGCTCACGGGCCCAGCCACTCCGCGGCATGTGGGATCTTCCCGGACCGGGGCACGAACCCGTATCCCCTGCATCGGCAGGCGGACTCTCAACCACTGCGCCACCAGGGAAGCCCCAGTTGACTCTTTTAAAATGCTCATTTTTTTTCTTTAATCAGTAAAGCAAGAGCAGCTGCATTTCGTTTTATTTTGTTTTTATAAATTTATTTTATTTTTGGCTGCACTGGGTCTTCGTTGCTGCGCACGGGCTTTCTCTAGTTGCGGCAAGGGGGGGCTACTCTTCATTGAGGTGCACGGGCTTCTCATTGCAGTGGCTTCTCTTGTTGTGGAGCACGGGCTCTAGGCACGCAGGCTTCAGTAGTTGTGGCTTGCAGGCTCTAGAGCGTGGGCTCAGTAGTTGTGGCACACGGGCTTAGTTGCTCTGTGACATGTAAGATCTTCTTGGACCAGGGCTCAAACCCATGTCCCCTGCATTGGCAGGCAGATTCTTAACCACTGCAGGGAAGTCCCTGCATTTTGTTTTTAAGGACTGGATTCTTCAAAAAGTATCATCAAAGCCCAGTCTCAAAAATATGATCTGTAAGAATCTAGAACTAAATAGCATATTTTTAGATGAAATAAAATGGTCTCTAGTGTAAAATAGGCTGCATGAAAAAAAGAACTGTAAAATACATTTTGCATACTTTTAACCCATTTTTAATACCATGTGGCATTCTGCCTCTCAATGTAAAATTTTTTCACTTGTTCCTACAGTGTTTGCAGTCTCAAAAAAGTAACAGTTTTATGATAAAAGACACCCTACAGACCATCTATTCCCAGGCCTGAGATCTATTTCCCTAACAAGAACTTGGGGGACCGGGCCAGGGTCTCACAGCTGAAGGCCAAGGGCAGGAGAAGAGTCGGGTCAGCTCTCTGAAGGCAAACCAGCACCATCTGTCCCCTGTACAACTGCTAAGGTCAAACGCTAACTGGGCTGTCAAGGTAGGTGTGCCCTCCCTCCCAGAGCCCCTGGCCAAGTCACAAGTTCCTAACATAGGGCACGACTTCGAATAAAGCTAAGTGAGTGGTAGGTCTCTCCTGCTAATCAAAGAAAGAAAGAGGAAAAGACAGAGACAGAAAGGCTGGGAGGGGGGAGGAAGGAAAAGAGGGAGGGAGGGGCTCCACAGCTAAGGTAAATGGTTGGAATTCATTTAATTCGCTATTATGCTATGTGACATGGCACACTTCTTCATAAATAAAAAATAAAGCCTACCGAGATAAAGCCCATAACACATCTGGACAGCAGTTGCATAGACCTTGAGCCTGCATACTTGCTAAAGTCCTACTAGATAAAGAAGGCATACTTCCTTGGCTTCATTACAGCACTGGGCACAGGTGCTGGAAATGAACTACATGACGAACTGAAATCTGAAATGAACCAAACCAATTTGCTAATTTCCAAATATGGTAAAAGCACGCTTACCCATCCTGGAAGGAGCAAGTTATCAAAATGACCGGCCCTCAGAGCATTGCTTAACAATAGAAGGTGATCAAGAAAGTCTGTTGGATGAAGAAATATTCCAGATAAGAGGAACTGAGACTATTTTATTTTGGCTGTTTATAGGGAAATTTTCCAAAAAATATACTGAATCTTTCCCCACTTTCATAAAAATTACCACATAATGAATATTCCTTTGATATTCCAGATGAAAATTTTCACCTGTCGTCACAATGGGCGATATATATGTTAATGCCCTGCTGAGCTGTGCCTACACAGAGCTGCTCACGGTGGAGCCAGGGAGGCCTCTGCCTGTTTGTCACGGCTTTCCATGAGCTGTCAGAGGGCCTGCCTCCCAAGGCTCCCTTTCCCCTCTGGGTTCTTCAACTTAATCCAGTGACCCCAGAAACCTCGGGGACCAGTTTGTCAGGGTGGTGGGACATTTTCCAAGTCTCTCCACGGACTTGCATGGACTTTGGTGTGAAGGCGTCAAGCTCTCTGCCTTAGGTAATAAAATGGCTGTTACCTTTACTTCAGGATTAGGTTTCTACAGTGGACCATGCCTTCTGGACTTGAGCCTCAGCATTTAATTATTTCTGCCTCAGTAGAACAATGCTGTTGGACAGGCTGACCTCTACGGTCTCTTCCATTTCTAAACCTCTGTGATCCAAAATCCAACAGCTGTTCCAGGAACAAATAATGCCAATGTACAAATGATTCCGGAGAAGAGCGTGAGAGGGAGCCCCCTCCCACCACACAACTCATTTTATGAAGCCCTGAGAGCGAAACCAGACAAGGCAGATTAAGAAAGGGAAATCAGGGCTTCCCTGGTGGCGCAGTGGTTGAGAGTCCGCCTGCCGATGCAGGGGACACGGGTTCATGCCCCGGTCTGGGAAGATCCCACATGCCGCAGAGCGGCTGGGCCCGTGAGCCATGGCCGCTGAGCCTGCGCATCTGGAGCCTGTTGCTCCGCAACGGGAGAGGCCACAACAGTGAGAGGCCACAACAGTGAGAGGCCCGTGTACCGAAAAAACAAAAACAAAAACAAAAAAAAGTAAAGGGAAATCACAGCCAATTCTATACCTGAACAGAGAAGCGAGAATCCTAAACCAACAGAAGCAATCTGAAGCAAGCAATATATAAAAAATACTCCAGAACCAAGTGAGGTTTCTCTGAAGAGTGAAAGGTTAGTTTAATACTAGAAAAATTACCATACTTAAAAACTGAAGTAGAATAAAAGCACGTGATCATTTTAATGAAAATAGAAAAAAATAAAAACATTAGAAATCTAAGAATAGAAATTTCTTAACGTGAAAAAAGCATCCCTACAAAAAAAGTGTAGCAAACGTGCTTACTGATGAATCTTAAAAGCAATTTCTTTGAAACAAGCAGAAAATGTAGATTTCTGAAAATATCATTTAAACCAGCATTCCACAAATATAAAATACCTAGGAATGAACTTAGTAAGGCATGTGCCAGACCCTGCCACATTGATCTTCAAACTTAATGCAATCCCAGTCACAATCTTGAACAGGGAATCTGAGGAAGTGCAAAAAGGACTAAGATACATGAGAGAGAGAAAAAAAGAAGACAGGAAAACAGAGGAGGGAGTTTGTATTACCAGTTCTAGCAGAACTACCACCATACTATAGTAAATCAAATAATGTGCTGGCAAAGGGGTAAACAAACAGGCCAAAGAAACAGACTTTACAGACCAGAAACAAACCCACAGGTTCATGCAAATGAATGATGGGAGAAGCACTGCAGATCAGTGGGAAATAAAGAAGACTATTCACTCAATAAATTGTGGTCCAACAACTGTTTATCCATTCGGAAAAAAATAAAACTGGACCGATACTTCACACAACACCTAAAAATCAATTACAGATGAGCTAAAAGCTCAAATGTATAAAGCCACCATACTCCAGTAAAAATTAATTTAAAAAATAAAATAAATAAAATTTATACTTGAAATAAAATTAGAATCTTTTAGAAAATGTTTTCATGAACTCAGAGGAAGGAAGGAGTTCTTAAACTAGACACAAAAATTACAATACATAAAGAAAAAGAACGGTAGATTTGACCATATTAAAACTTCTCTACAGACTGGAATAAAATATTTGCAATCCACATATCCAGTAAATGTCTTATAAACTAGAACATATAAAGAACTCTCAAAACTCAACGGTAAAATATAAAACAATCCAGTCGAAAAGTGGGCAAAAAACATGAACAGGTATCTCACCAAAGAGCAGAAACAGATAGTAAATAAGCATGTGAAAAGATACTCAAATCATTTCATACTGTATGCAAATGTCGAACAATTATGAAACTAACCTGAAACTAACATAACATTGTATACCAACTATATTTCAATTAAAATAAGATATTCAATATCATTAGCCAACAGGGAAATACAAAATAAACCTCAATGACACATCACTACATACTTACCAGAATGGCTAAAAAAAAATAGGAATAATACCAAATGTTGGTGAGGATGCAGAGGACATGCTCTGCAATAAGAGAAGCCACCACAATGAGAAGCCCACGCAGGGCAACAAAGAGTAGCCCCTGCTCACCGCAACTAAAGAAAGCTCACGTGCAGCAATGAAGACCCAACGCAGCCATAAATAAATAAATTTATTTATTTATTTAAAAAACACATCACAAAGAAATGGGGGTGGGGTATGCGGCAGAGTCACAAACTAGAATATATTTGCAAGACGTATAACTAGCAAAGGATGAGTAGTCAAAATAAAACAATCCAACAGAAAAATGGGCAAAGGAGGTGCCCAGAGCTAGGCTCCCCTGTCTCTCCCCTGTCTCCCAGCCAAGTCTCCACAGGTCTGGCAAGGCGGTGGGGGTGGAGGTGGGAGTCTCCTGATCCCTTGTATTATCTCTGCCTTGACAACCACCCTGGAGAGGTGAGGGCCAAGTCCTTCACTATCCTTTTATAAAACCTGAGAAAGCTAAAGTCTAAATACAGAAAGACCATTTGCCAGGGAATCTGGGGACAGCACACACTGCTCTCTTCTCTCAGTGCCTGTCATCTGGGACAGCACAGATGACAGTCACAGATGGTCCTGTCTGCCTCTCACAGGAAGAAAAAATCATGACTTGCTGATGCCAGGAAGTCCCAGACCCCAAAGAGCTGGTTATCCTGAAGGTTCCCCACAACCAGAGCCTCTTCAAGTACCTCCTGTCTCCATCCCTGCAGCTCTCCACCCGCCAAACCATCACTAGAGGTATCTGAGCAGGTGTCCCCTCTTCATAGCTCTTCACCAAGGTCTCCCACGGCACCACACCTGCCCACACCTCCACCTCTCAGCTCAGGCACCTTCACAGCTTCAAGGCCTCCACACGGCCAACGCCAGCACGTGCCCTTGAACATGCAGTGTTCTTACACCCCCTCTCCTCTCACACCTAAGTCTGGTCCTCAGCCTCTCTCTCACCTCAGTCTGACCATAAGCTTCCTGAGGACAGGATCCATTCTCATTCTCTCCGATACCTGGAGCACGGCACAGGTATCCATCAAGTCGCTAACTTGAGTCTGTTGATGTTACTTAAATCAGTGGCTACGGACTGTGTTATTATATTTTTAGATTTATACCTATTAATCTAATGCATCTTTACTGTCTCCAAGTCCCAAATTCCACATTAAGCCCTCTAAAAAGGAGGTCAAAGCACTCTGGTCCTATTTCAATAGATAAATAACACTTAAGTTACACATACCATGCAGCCAAAGTTGAGAGACCTTATATGCATATAAACGTAAACAGAAGATGGAAGCGTTTTACATTGAATATAATAGGCAACAGACACATGGTTGAAGGCCATAAATGTGAGGTTTTCAGTGCTTTTGTCTTTAAAACACTGACATCCTAACATTCATTTGAATGGAAATTAGCCTCTGTATTAATTAAGTTTTACCCTGGAAACATCTTCAGGTTTTTCTGGACTTGTTTTCTGATCATTAGAAGATAGATGTGCACACACACATTTAGAAAGCAAACACGCACCTTAAAAATTTACTTTCCTAGGCTCTTAGAGTTACTTTCAGGAGGCAACAGCAAGCTCAGTGCCTGGCGTTTAAAGCATAAATGTTAAAAAGCCTTCCTATCAGAGCTACCAATTTGAGTCTACATTCAGTGGAATTTTTACTTTATACCCTTTTTTTAAGACGTTCAGGACAATCTCCAAAAAGATCAAGTTTCCAAATATCTAAAAGCATATAATTTACATGAGCATACTGAGAAGCTGAAGTATGTAAGTCTTACAAATAACATCTCATCCTATATCCTGCATTCTTGAGCCCACTTTCTGACCTGAAAACAGGCATTCTTTCACAAAGAGGAGACGAGACGTTGATAGCGTCTGACCCCACCAAAAATAAGTGTGCATGTGTGTCTTTACTGAAGAGGGAAAGATCCTAAAATCCTTAAGAAAATTAATTTTGGGAGGGAATGGAAGTAGATTAAACAATATCACATGATTGTCCTGTCATTTAAATACAAAGCAGAGATAAACTCTAATAAAGAAAGTCAGTGACCTTCTAGATTATTCTGTGGGAAAATCCAAGGCACTCTGAAATTCACATTTGTCTTCCTTCTAGCATTGCTGGTCTGTGTCACAAGCCAAAGCAACTACTCCAGATTAAAAAGATCAGAAATTAACTTTAGGCTCCTAATCTTCAGATTTCAATTTTTACCAAGAAAATTATTATACTTCCTTCTAACGTCTTAAAAAACTTTCATTACCTATGGGAGCAGAAACAACAAAGGCCCTAGAACTTCTGAAGGAAAAACTGTAATTCAAGAATGAGAGATCATTTCATAACCTGCTGCCCCTACTCCCCCAATCTAATTTTATCACACACATGCAAAAGGACAGTATCAAGGAAGGAATCACAAACTTTAACAAAATACCAAGGAAAAATGACAAATGAGCAAAGATCTTGCTGGCAACAACTCAGATAAAATTTGAAAAGGTAACTGCAGTGTTAAAAAAAAAAAAAAGAATCAGCTTTTCTTATTATTCATATGGTAACTTTGAATGCCAAAATGGGCTCAAAAACAAAAAGATTAAGTCCACAGAACAGTCCTATCTTTTAGTCACTCTATATCCTTAACCTGGTCAGTTGACCCAAGATCTGGGCCTCCCATTCCTGCTGGGCCCACAGAAAATCCCCACCTGGCCCTGTGTGGGATGCTTCACTAATAAACAACATCTAATTTTTATTTAATACTTTGTCAGAAACAGACATAGGCACTGACCCATGAGGCAGTCATGGTCTCAGGTTCTAGTAAAACAGACATGCATTCAAAGCCTACCTTTTCATGTGACTTCAGACAGCGTACTCAGCACCTCTAAATGTCAGGTTCCCTTATGTATGAGATGGACTAATCACTGACCATCAGAGAAACGAAAATCAAAACCACAGCGAGATGTCATCTCACACTTGTCAGAATGGCTATCATCAAATAGACGAGTGTTGGTGAGGATGTGGGGAAGAGGGAGTCCTCGTGCACTGTAGATGGGAGTGTAAACTGGTGCAGCCATTGTGGAAAACAGTATGGAGGTTCCTCAAAAAATTAAAAGTACAACTATCATAGGATCCAGCAATTCCACTTCTGGGTATTTATCTGAAGAAAAGGAAAACACTAACTTGAAAAGGTATCTGCTCCATGTTCACTGCAGCTCCATGTTCTGCTCCATGTTCACTGCAGCATTAATTACAATAACCAAGACAGGGAAACATCCTAAGTGTCCATGATAGATGAATGGGTAAAGAAAATGTGGTGTGTGTGTACACACATACACATACACACACACACAAAATGGAATATTATTCGGTACTGAAAAAAGAAGGAAACCCTGCCATTTGCGACAACATGAATGGGCATTAAGACAGAGAAAGACAAATATCATATGATCTCACTTATATGTGAAATCTAAAACAAAACAAAACACCAAACTCAAATGCAGAGAACATACTGGTGGTTGTTAGGGGGTAGGGGGTAGTGAAATGGGTGAAGGGAGTCAAAAGTATAAACTTCCAGTTATGAAATAAATAAGTCCTGGGAATGTAATGTACTGCATGGTGACCACTAACAATAATATACAGTATTATATTCTATACAGATGACCCTTGAACTACATGGGTTTGAACTGTGAGAGTCCACTTCACTTGGATTTTTTTCCCAATAAATACATACTACAGTATTACAGATCCACAGTTGGTTGAATCCAAGCATGTGGAACCTCAGATATGGGAAGGGGAGGGTGCACTGTAAAGTTATATGCAGATTTTCAACGGCACAAAGGGTCGGCACCCCTAATGCCCAAGTTGTCTAACTATATATACATATATCCAACGATTATGTTGTACATCTGAAACTAATATAATGTTATATATAAATTATATCTCAATAAAAAAGAGATGCAATCCACTAAAAACTCAATGCATGTGTTCTGCATCTTTAAGAAGCTATTACATGTTTCATTCAGAAAACATGAATTCATAAACTCTACAATGGCAAAGACAAAGTCCCAAACAAACACGTTTTACCACTGGCACCTCTTGCTTTCTCTGTATGTGGAAGGCCTGGCCACCAAACGATTAGACTTTTTTTTTCCAATGTGAAAACAAGCACCATGAAAATAAAAACCACCCAAATGGCCTTCAGTTGGCGAATGTGCAAACAAATTAGTCTATCCATGCAATGGAATACTACTCAGCAATTACAAAGGAATGAACCACTGACACCTACAACAACGAAGATGGCTCTCCATTATGACGAGTGAAAGAATCCAGACACTACCCCACTCCCCAAGATAGCACATACTCTAAGATTCCATTTAGATAAAGTCCTAGGAAATGCAAACTTATCTAGAGTGACAGAAAACAGATAGGTGGTTGCCTGGAAGAAAGAGGCCAGAGGGATTACAAAAGGGCAAGAGGAAATTTCTGGGCGTGATGGGTATGTTCATTATCTTGACTGGCATGTTGGTTTCATGGCTGTATACACATAAAACACACCAAATTATACACTTTAAACATGTGCAATTTACTGTATGACAACCGTACCTCAATAAAGCTGTTTGAAAAAGGGAAAAAGACCATTTAAAAGAAAAACTAATACATCTTCCTGGCTTGGTATATTGTCTTTAAACCACCCTCTTTTCCAAACAGGTATATGTCCTGAAAAGTCATGAAACCTTTCCCCTTAAGTGATCTGCATGCATGAACAAAACTTTAATAATCCAAAGACTTAAATATAACAATAGCTAATTAATATTTACATAGCTGTGACTATGTGCCAGGCACTATTTTAAGCATTTTTCTTACATTAACTTATCTGACCCTCATACCAGCACTATTTTAGAGATGAGGAAACTGAAGCACAGAAGGGTTAAGTAATCAGCTCAAGGTCACACAGCTGGTAGCTGGAGGAGCTAGGATTTGAACCCAGAGAGTCTGGCTCTAGAGTTCGTTTCTGTACCCACTGTGCTTACTGGCATATACAATATAAGAAACAGTATAGGAAAATCAGAAGCAATGAATACTGCACTTGCAAAATACTTTTCTTCCTCACATTCACAGAATATAAATATCCACTACATTTTGTAGCATACACAAGACTCAATAAAACACAACAGGACCTTCATTCTTCTTTTCCCAATTAATAGATGGAGGAAGGAGAGACAGAAAAGCTGGACAACTTGCTTAGGACACAGAATAAATGGCAAGTTGATTAGTTGGTCAAACCAACTAGGAAGTTGGTTTACCACATTCCCAGTCCAACTCTCTTCACTGTCTTCAAATTCCTAATTATTTTAAGTAAATCTGTAAGGGAGAAAAACCAAACATACAGCAACGTGGAAAATGTAAAAGTCATTTGCTATTTCTCAAATACCTTACTAGTTCCTGAATTCCATCCACAGGATCACAACCTCTGACTGATACTGGCCTGGAGTCTTTTTTTAAAGCGCCCCACATGATTTTCATGAGCAGCCAAAGTTGAGAAACCCCAAGACATATTAGATTTAGAGTTCTCATTTTAAAAAGACAGATGAAAGCAAGGGGCCAAAGCAGCTTTGGTAAACTACAGCCCAAAGTTTTCCAAGTTGATATTGAACTACTGAATACCTGTAGGATTTTGAGTTCAACTTTAAATAAATTAAAAATATGCACAAAGTACGAGATATTATCACAGCAAAAGTTACATAACAATACACGGGACTGGCATTCTCAACCTTTTAGAATGCTAAATTGGCATCCTGACATCAAGGTGATGGATAAAAGCAGAGAAAAAACGTGCCATATGTCCACTGCATTTAAAGCATGGAATAAACTGACCATATATTGTTTCAGAAGCACAAGTTGAAAAGAGACAGTCTTTGTCTTTAGTCCATGCAGGAATCAATGGTCTCTGAACTTAAGGTGCACTTCGTAGGGAAGATTCTTACTCAGTGGGCCTGGAGATGGAGTCAGACTGTGTTTCTAACAAGCTGCCAGGTGATGCGGATGCGGCTGATAGATAGACCACACCTGGAGCAACAAGGCCTTAAGTAACTTGAATATTGGCTGTAAAATTAGCCAGTTGGCCTACAAATGTAGTTATGTCTAGGATCCAAGAAATAACTGTCAATACGACTTATTCCTAGTCCGGGGGAAAACAAAAGGAGGGGAATAGAGGAAGGAGCAAGCGAATACTTGTTATTTGTTTGTATAGCGTAGCAGGACTAAGAACCATAGAATACTGTTACTTGCCCCGACCCAGTAGCTGTCAAGGTGACAGAATGTAAGCCCCATGAGATAAAGGGGTTTTATTTTAATTTACACAGAATCACCACGGCCTAGTACACACTAGGTACTCAACAAATGTACTGAATAAGTGAATGAATAAGTATATACAAACACAATCTATATTTATGTCACAACCCAAAAAATGTCTGGGAAGGGGAATCTATCAGTACATATAGGTGTTTAATACAAATACCTGGCCCACTCACTGTACTCCATTTTGTCCCCCCCGCCAAAAAAAAAAAGAATTTTCCAAACCAACATTTCCACTGTCAAGCCCAGGCTTCCCGCACCCTTATGTTTTGTTTTGTTTTGTTTTAAAATTTATTTATTTAATTACCCTTATGTTTAAAACAATGGAGAGAGGTGGAAGCACAGGGAGAAGGATTCAGAAAAGGTTCACTAATCAAAGGAAAAAACCAGAGTGGGAGAGGAGATGGGCAAACAGTTTAGTTCAAGGGAAGGAATATCTTAGGTTGTCAGCATTTCCAAGTTCTTACCTATGATGGTGAGAGGGTTTGGGTTCGGGCTTTTATTTGTTTTGTTACTGTCCAGAGTAACTGGTGAAGTAGTACCTGGCTGTACAGCAGGCTCTCAAGCCAACCTTTAGAAGCTTGGGAATTCGCGTTTCCTGCTTACTTCCCGCTTCCCCGGGCTCCCGGCGCGTAGAGGAACTCTGCCACCGCCCAAACACAAGATGACCTGAGCTGCTTCACTGTGGATTTGAAGCCACAACCAGGATTTAAGATGGCGGCGAAACACTAAGCGAGCGGCCCGGGGAGCGCGCGGAATCTGCCCAAAAAAAAAATGGCCTCCGAGCAGGATCTCGCGGTTTTCAACGAGAGCCCAAAACAAAAATGGCGGCAAAAGACAACTACGTAGGGGCCGAGAACGAAGTGAACATGATTGGTCCGTGAAGAATCAGTTACCCACTGTGCTAGACAGCGGGGGTGATCGAGAGAAAAATAAAACGCAGTATTCCTGTAGTACAGAGTGCTGCTTCTTTTTTTTTTAAATATCTTTATTGGAGTATAATTGTTTTACAACGGTGTGTTAGTTTCTGCTTTATAACAAAGTGAATCAGCTATACATATACATACATCCTCATATCTCCTCCGTCTTGCGTCACCCTCCCACCCTCCCTATCCCACCCCTCTAGGTGGTCACAAAGCACCAAGCTGATCTCCCTGTGCCATGCGGCTGCTTCCCACTAGCTATCTATTTTACATTTGGTAGTATATATAAGTCCACGCCACTCTCTCACTTCGCCCCAGCTTACCCTTCCCCCTCCCCGTGTCCTCAAGTCCATTCACAGAGTGCTTCTTAACCCCGTAAAATTACTAGCACAAGGATGGAAAAAGTCTCCCCAATCTTTGAAGGGCAAGATTATAGAAAACACAGGTTGGAAAGTAAAGGTGACTTTCACAATGCCGGATAAATTTTAAAATAGCCAGGAACATAATTTCTCCCACAATTCTTTTGAATAGTACAGGGGAATACAATTTTTGTCCTCGAACGAAAAACCAGGATGGGGACGTAGTGCGCAAATTATCTAATTGGTGAAGGGCACAGAAACAGAGGACTTCTGAACTCCCCGTAGGCCCCCAGACGGCGGACTAAGGGCAGAAGCTGTTAATTGAGCGCCACCAGCTCGCACTGCGCATGACCGCTCTCCAACACGATCCACAGAAATGGTCGCTGTTGAGTCCTTTTCTCCAGGTTTTCCAGGCAGCCATAAAGGAAGGCGGGGAGTTGGCGATGAGCAACAAAATCCGTCGCTCTGTGATTGGTCAAATGAAGGAGGGCCGAGAGCCGCCGAGAACAGTCGCTCACTTTTTCGTTCAATAAGTGCTTCCCAAGCGCGCGCCAGAGGGAAGATACCGTGCCTTAACAAGTGCATTTGATCTGTTATTTAAGTTTTCCAGTTTCAATAACTTGCTGAGATTGACACTGAATAAGCTCCGCCCCCTGTTCTTTCCGATTCCAGCCACCGCGTTCTCGGCTGAGAACATCACGAAAACCCGGAGAAGAGAAATCCGAGTGGGACCGGCGCCAACCACAGAGCTGCGCGTGCTCCGTCTCCAAGCTCGGGGCGCGAGTTGCCAGGACTGGTGGCTGCGGCTGCGTGGTGCTCGGCTTCAGGGGCCTGCGGGCGGCGGCTGACGGGGCGGCGCAGCGGCGGGTGCGCAGGTGAGAGTGGCGGGGTCGCAGGTGGAAAAGCCGGCACTCTACCCGGCCGAAGAGAGGAGTGGGGGGCTTGTGGGCGCCTCCTCCCCGCTCGGAAAGGTCACTGGTGTCACTGAAGGATATTTGGGGGCGGGGAATAGGAGGAGGCTGGTTCCTTAGAAAGCTGAAGATCTACCTTTAAAACAGCTGTTGGCAGTGAATCCTTGCTGCAGGAAGGAATGTAGATGGCGAGGAGGTGTTCCAGTGGTGTAGGTAGAGTTCCAGGTATAGACCCTTCTCTCTCTCCCATCTGCGCGGCACCATAAAGTAGAAGGAAAAGGTGTCCCAGTGAAAGCACCAGTTGCACCTGCGCTGCCACCTGTGTATGTCTGGGAGGTGAGAGCCACCCTCTGACGTGGAACTGGATGTCAGAACTCTGTACAGCGTGGTAGTACCAACTCTGAAAGCAAAAGCAGGATTCGGGGCTTTGAAATCTTTTTGAGAGGGAGACCTCCTGAAGTCATATACATCTTCCTCCCAAACTGGACCATCCACAAATCCTGTTGCTGTTTCAGAGGCTCTCTGTACCTGCAGTTTTTCCTTCATTAACGTCATCAGTTTATATTCGTATTTGTCACACTGTGCTGAGTTAGCAGATACAGCAGTGACCAAGACAGGCATGGTCCCTGACCACATGGAGCTTATATTCAATGATGGAAGGGGAAACAATAAACAAGCACATTGATAAATGAACAAGATGTTTCCAGATTGTCCTAGATTGGGTTCCCTGGGGAGCAGACTCTAAGGAGATTTGTGGGCAGGACATTTATTAGGGAGGACTTTTTGGATCTTACCAAGGAAGAAAGGAAGCAGGATTGGGTGGATAGAAAAAGTTGAGCTGTAATGTAGTCCCAAGGAGGGTCTCCACCAGTCTCACAGGAACTCCGGTGCTGGGTTGGGCCTTCATAGTTGGCCCAAGTTGGATGAACCGCCAGGCCTTTGTACCACTGCAGTGACCAGTCATTGGATACCCATTGCCCTGGAAGGAGGGCATAACTTCAACTCTCTTCATCCAGTCAGTCCTGTCTCAGCACTACCAGGAGCTTTAGTCAAACAGGAATCTCCAGAAGTGCCTGTTTTTATATATGATTTGTACTGAAGATATTGTACGTACAGTAATAATAATCACTACCATGCATTGAATACGTCTCACGTATTAGACACTAGACTAAGCAATAAATACATAGATATATACTTAGAAATCCTCATTATATAGCCTCATGTTACAGACTATGAAATTGAGGCAGGAAAGAAGTAATTTGCCTAAGATTGTAACTTGTGCGGGAGGTTAGAATTTGATTTCCATCGGTACTCAAAGCTTCATCACACTAGGACTCTCATGTTTAATCACTGGCAACTTTAACTTCATTAACTGTTATCAGAGAAATAAATATGAAACTCTCACCCTGTCTTTGCTATTTTGCTCTGTCCTTGAGTTTTCCGGTTTCCTTCATGATTAGCATTCCTGGCCCTCACTTTAGGAGCCTGAGTGTTATCTTTTCTATAACATCCTGGAATCTGATTACAGATCTACCCTACTCTAATCAAAATAGCCCCGAAGACCTCAGAACCTCTTTCTTGAGAATCTGGGGGTTTTATTCACATCTGGACTAACTGAAACTGCCTATAGTTTATGGACCCACTTGCCTTAGTCATTCCAGACCTCTCTTTCTACACTCAAGGTTGACACCAGTAATGTTTTTTTTTTACCTTTTGAAATAATCAAAATAATAGCTAACAGTCACAGGGTCCAGTCTGAGTGCCAGGTATTGTGATAACTGCACAACAGCCTTGTGATGGATGTCAATATTATTCTCATTTTATGGGTGATGGGACTGAGGCATTGTGAGGTTAGGTGACTCATCCAAGGTCACAGCCAGTTGCAAAGTGGTAAGGCAGAGATGGAAAGCCCAGGCAGTAGGATTCCACAACTCATCCCCTTAATCACTACACAACAATATGTCCTTACTAAAATAATTTGCTGTGCTTTCCCTTCTGGAACTAGATCCTGGTGGGCTTTTTGTGCTGTACTAAGAAATGTAGGTTTTACCTTCTAGTCAAAAATGTCACTGAAGGCTTCTAAGCAAAGCAGAAACATGAATGTATTTGTTGTTGTTTTCCCCAAGATGGCTGTGTTAAGAGGGTAGAGAATGGATTAGTGGGCAATAGACTCGAACAGTGGTTCTCAGACTTAAGCTTCAGAATTACCTAAAGAATTTGTTAAAACACAGATTGCTGGATCCCAACCTAGAGTTCTGATTCAGTAGGTCAGGAGCAGCCCAAGATTTTGCATTTCTGATAAATTCCCAGATGATGCTACTGCCTGTGGTGAGGGGACCACACTTTGAGAACCATTGGACTAGAAGCGAGGAGATCATGAGGTAATGAGGGTCTGGACTGTAGCTGTGGGGAGAAATTACATAAAAGAAATGTCACTTCAAATGGAGGATTGAGTGACTGACTTGATGAGGAATATAAGGAACAGGGCAGAGTCCACTATATCCAGATTTTCTAACTGAATGGCATGGCAGATAATGTCTTTTTTATTTTTATTTATTTATTTATTTATTTTGGTAATGCCTTTTTTTAAAAAACAAAACAGGAAGCAGAGGAGGAACAGCAGTTTGGGAAGGAAAGAGGAGTCGTCTTTATATGAGATGAGATTAGACACTTGTGAGGAATAACAGTGGGATAAGTGGGTTTAAGCTGGAGATGTAGATGTGGGAGTCATTGGTGGATGTGTTAAAACAGAAGCTTTGGATGTGAATGAGGCCACCCAGGAAACGAACACGTGGGGAAGACGGCCCAGGGCAGAGCTTTGAGAAGGGGGAGTAGGTGGATGGAAACCAAGGGGTCATTAAAGGAGACTGAGAAGGATCAGGCTAGTCTCAGGTACGTACAGAGTTTTAAGAATTCATCAGAAGTGGTGCAGAGAGATCACGGAGAAAGGGAGAGATTGGCGATCTTTATAGTCAGGGCAGTTTCCATGGAGGGTGGGGCAAAAGCAAATTACTTGGGTTTGAAGATGGAAGTGGCAGTGGCTCTAGAAACATGCATTATTTGAAAGGAATCAGAGTGTGTAGTACTGGAAGGAAGGCTGGTAAAGGGCAGCTACATTGGGGAATTTGTTTTTGGTTCTTTTCAATGGAGAAAAATGGTCAGGTTTTGCATAGGAGGAAGACCAATTCCAAGTGGGAGGTGGAAGGTAGAAGAGGGAGGTTAATGGAGGTGGAACCGTGAAGACACAGCAGCACGTGGGACCAGCTGGAGCACAGATAACAGAAGTGCCAGGCCTTCCTCTGAGACACTGAGGAAGGAGGTGAAGATGGGAGCTGAGGTGGGCATGTGGGAGCAGGAAGTGGAGGGGCTCCTACCCAGTAGCCACGGTTTCCTCTGGCCAGTAGGTTACCTGCAGAAATGAAGGTAGAGAGTAAAATAGAAATCTCAGAAATGAGGAAGAGAGAAACCAACCCTTTTGGGATTCAGAGCTGACCAGGGGAACATAAAGCCATTGCTGCGGTACTAAGGGCCCAGTCAGCTGCACACTTAATCTGGAACAGTCTGCCGTCTGCATGGTGCCCAGTCCCCTTCCTCTACCAATCTGGGCATCAAATGGCAGCCAGATGTAAAGACAGTGAAAGGGGATGGAAAGATTCTCAGACAACTCTGTAAACTTTATAACAGCGTTCCAAACCTTTCTGATAAACCACAGCCTGCCAGTAAGACTGTCTCTTCCTCATTAGTCACTAATCAATCACTCACTTGTCACATCTTAGGCTGTTGACAGTTAGTAAAGCTCCCCTATAAAATCTGTGATGCTTTCAGTATATTATTTATTTATAAATACATTGAATTCACTGTAACAGTGGGGGATAACCGAGATCATGAAATGCTTACACATAACTTGACCTTCACCGTACTCTGTGCGTACTCCTGACCCGCTCCTGATGAGGCTGTGCTGTCAGCAGCCCAGCTACTGCCTGTAGGTCAAGGTAGGGGTAGGATTTTGCGGAATGGAAACTTTAGAACTCAGGTGTAGTCCATTCAGTTCATCGAGAATTGACAGTAACGTTTTTGGTACCTGTGTTTTTCCAAGACTGGAAAAGCTCAGCAAAGCTGTTATTTTAGGTGATGTAGTTAGAAAAGAAAAAGAAAAAAGGAAGCTATTGTTCTCTTTAGCACGCCAGTCAGTTGAATAGGCCTGAAGACAACATGCAGTCCTTTCTAATGGGTACACAAAAACTGCCAAGATGTGAACTGCTGTATTAACAATTGAGGATAAAAAGAACTATTTTCAGGGTTAGTTATTGGAACTCAGGAATGAAGAATTCACAGATCCTTAAAAACCAACATTGCCATGCTAAAAGAAAAGGCATTGTACAATTCCAATAAACTTCATCGAATATGGCAGTCACAAGAGCTGGGTTAATTAATTGTTCAACATTCTGTTTAGCGTTCTCCATGTTTAAGTTACATTCAGTAGTTTTTAAAAAATTGTTAAACATTACTGTTTTTTCCCAAATACTTTAAGCAGAGCAGCAATGAAGACATAAAGAATTTACCTTACACTGTGTCCAAAAGACCAGCAGGTGGCGTCCAGCAAGCCCAGTAGGCAAAATGAGAAACTTCCACAGAGTATTTCCTGCATCCACGTTGTAGGCCTAATCAGTAGCAAAGAGTGGCGGTTTTAATTGACCTGATGCTCCATAGAAAGAGTAATCTGATAGCCAGAGCCAGGTTGTTTAGGATTTCCTAGGGAGCTTAACTGCTTTTTTGCCCTTCTTTGCCCTTCACCTTACTGACCAGTTCTAGCACCAAGAAACCCTCCTTTGGCTTGGAATGTAACAAGTTTCAGTAAGCCTGTCAGAGGCCTTAATGGTAGAAATTGAAGAGCTGGTAATCTCTGTAATACAAATTGAGGGGAGGGAAAGTTGCTGTTCTAGACACATTAGTGCCTTAAATGTAAAGAGTATTTGTGGTCTGAAGCATATCTCTCAGTGTTTTCCTTCCTTGGCCTTTATATGCACTCAAAAAGATGACGATATTTTAATGAGGCAGAGATACAGCAAGCTTTTCTCCATTCTGTTCATTAATTTCTCTCTATTCATTCCGTACTAAGAACTAAGCTAAAAAAACTGAACTAAAATTAGCCCCACTAATCTCAACCATTAGTAGATCATGGGTGTGTTTTTGGAGGAGATAGGCTTTTTTACCCTCTCATTTTGGACCAAGTGGCACAAGACCTGTTAACCTCAAGTGTACCTGACATGAGAAGAAAACATGCCAGGTGTAATGCACCAGGATACTTGCCTTCTTCAGTGACCCTCACAAGTGTGCACCATGCACCCAGAATGTCCTCGTCCATCATCATGCACTGGAAATTCTGATTGAGTCTTATTGCCAAAGCTGGGATACTAATTCTTGACTTTTGAATATTGCTGTTAAGAATACCAACCAAGACTTTTAGGACTCCAGAATCTAATATGAGTGCCACAATTAGCTGACAGTAATTTTGGAATCAATCATTTAGAATTTCCTCATGTATAAAGTGGTCTCATAAAATTGCTATGAAAACAAAATGAGAAAAAATATGAAACTTTTTGAATAATGCAAAGTATACATTTTTGAAAGAAGAGTATAAGAAAGCATAATCTGTGTTGATGGCCTCTAAACATTTTCTAAACAAAAGGCATTTCAATGGATAAAACCATAAACATCTACTTTCTGTTTTACTTAATGTAAAATTTACTAATCTCATTTCCTTTCTCTTGGTTTCCTCCATCAAAAGAGTTCCATGCCTTCTGGTTTTGTTTATTTGGTTTTTTTTTAGGAGTGTGTTTAAATAAGATTCAGGAAAGATAAGGGCAGTGGCAGGTAGACTAAAGGAGGGTAAGGAGAGAAAAGAAGTCTTCCTGCTGTTATTTCTGTTGCTGCTTTACTCCAAGCATACTTCAAAGCCTCAGTGAACGAACAACAAGCACTAACTTATTTTAGAAACCATCCTCTTACTGCCCAACAAATCTGATCATGTTGAGCATATTCTTGAGAAATTTTTGTTTCAGACTCAGGAATCTCTTGAGTCCATAAAATAGTTCCATACCACCTGGAATAACCTGTTGCCAAATGTTTGGGGGGAAGGACCATTTTAAGATAAGCTGTATCTAGCTTCGTTTTTCATCCCCCAAGTTGGAGCTCCCTGTCTCCCTGCTGCCCAGCACCGAGAACCTTTGTAAAAGTCAAGGTTTTAAAAACCTTTTCGTAAGTTCATTTGAAAAATGAGTTAGGGCTTCCCTGGTGGCGCAGTGGTTGAGAGTCCGCCTGCCGATGCAGGGGACGCGGGTTCATGCCCCGGTCTGGGAAGATCCCACATGCCGCGGAGCGGCTAGGCCCGTGAGCCATGGCCGCTGAGCCTGCGCGTCCGGAGCCTGTGCTCCGCAACGGGAGAGGCCACAACAGTGAGAGGCCTGAGTACCACAAAAAAAAAAAAAAAAGAAAGAAAAATGAGTTAATTGTTAGGAATTCTAGTAAGACTTGTATCATCCTGAGAAGCACCATGTAGCAGCTATGAGCATGGGCTCTGGAGAATTTACAAGAATACTTACTATTCTTAGCATGTTTAGCAATAAAGCACTGAAAAAAATCTCAAATTTCTATCAATCAGCGATCTGTCAAATTAGGGTATTGCCATAAATCAAAAGCTATACAGCCACTGAAAATCATAATGAAGATTTGTATTCTTGCAGGAAGAAAAGATTACAAAGCAGCATGTATATTCTAACCACATTTTTGTGAAAACCAAAATGACTACAGATATTTTAGCTTTCTTTTTCTTACATCTGTATTTTCTAACTTAAAAAAGTAAGACAATTTTATATTTTTTAGAAAACGGCAGTAATGCTGATTTTCATTTTGGAAAAAAAAACCCACGAAAAGACTTTAGAAGAAAAAAATGAGTTAAATCAAAATTTTATCCCCAAAATATATGGACTGTATTTAAAAGCTCCACAAGAAGATATAAAGAAAATAAGGAATGCATCATTTCACTGACTAGTTTGTTGTCTTCTTCTTACAACTAACAATGAGCCTTATTTAGTGAAGTCTAAACTTGTCTGGCCCTAGAATATGGGTTATTTAAGCAACAGAATACATGTAAAATGCTGGAAAGCTATTAAGCGAAATGAAGTAGGTGAAGGTTACTGTGCCATTTAAAAATAGTCCATTTTGCTTGGTGGAGATGGACTATCATGCAGATGGTGTGATACTCAGTGTTTTTTATGTGGATTTAAATGTGAAGACTCTGAAAGTTCTTTGTAAAGTAAAAAGCCCTGTCATCCTGATCCTAATAATTTTCCAAGCCTCTCAAAGGACAACAGGATAATCATCAGAAAATAGTTACCTGCTCTCTCACCCCCATTAGCCAAATCAATGTGTGAGATATGGAGAATTTGAGGAAATGGGGGCATGTAGGTGTTGAGCAAATATTACAGCAATTAATCATTAAATCAGTCCACATCAGTGACTAACCAGGAAGTGCTGTTACTGGGCCTCAGTGGTAATTTGGCAAATACGAGTTTTCAGCCAAAATAGGTACTAATTCCCAGGTTTAACTAAACCCAAATCTACAAAAAGATGCATAGATCCTTAAGTTATTCTAGTGGAAAAGAATAGTAGTCTGGGGCTTCCCTGGTGGCGCAGTGGTTGAGAGTCCGCCTGCCGATGCAGGGGACATGGGTTCGTGCCCCGGTCCGGGAAGATCCCGCATGCCGCGGAGCGGCTGGGCCCGTGGGCCATGGCCGCTGAGCCTGCACGTCCGGAGCCTGTGCTCCGCAACGGGAGAGGCCACAACAGTGAGAGGCCCACGTACCACAAAAAAAAAAAAAAAAAAAATAGTAGTCTGTTAAACACAACATAAATAAAATGGAGCGCCCTCCTTTGTCCTTAACACAGCGATGACCCAAAGTTGTATTGAGTACAGGGAGCTAACTTGATCCTAATATGAGGAAGGGTCTCAATATATGACATTTCATCCTGTGACCTACATGGAGAGAATAGTACCACACTTTCCAGACATTGCTGTTACAGCTTGTACTTTAATTTGTTCTGAATTTTAATTATTGAGTTATTTATGTCAACTTTATTATTATATCCTTTTATCCAAATGACTCTTTTCTGTAAGCTGTTTTCCTAAAAGTTTGCAACTCAGGAAAAAGTAACAAATAATGAGTGATGATATGTTAGTGATCATGAGAAGTAAACAGTGAAGAGCAGAGATGCCATCTATGAAAAGTACTGTGACTTGATAAGCTCGTGTTGAGAGGGACAGAGTTGGAGGTGTTAAAGTCACCTTAGGTATTGAGACTGGATGTGAAGGACAGTATCTTCTAAACCTTTAATTCAAGGTATTTTGTGGACAAAAATACCACCTATCAGTCAACACAAGCGGGTTGACTTTGGTGCACCCTCAGTCCCTCCTTCCATCTAGGAAGTAACGCTTACTGTAGTTCTTCCCTCATTACTTACTCCGAGTCCCCCGGTGCCTCCCCCAGTGGTTTTATTGTTTCCTCAAATCTCAAATGTCCCAAAGGCTTTCGCACAGTGGGCTTCGCAAGGAAATGTAATCATGATACAGTTATTTGTGATTGACTTTTTCCGAAGATAGAACATGAGCATGTCAATAAAAGGTGTGGTCTGTAAAGGCTGCAAGAAGTGTATACAATGCCAAAGCACTTTAGAAAAGAAAAAGGCATAAAATACTTGGAGTTACAAAGTAGGCCATGTTTTTTCCATCTAGTAATTTGTTTAAGCTTAGCAACAAAGTCCTTATTAAATGTGAATTTGGACCTCAAGGAGAAATGGTTTCTAATGCTGGGAGTAATATATGTACATAGGCATAACTCTAAGCCTTCTGTTTTTCTAATATGTATATACAGAACACAGAGACAATTTAGGTATTTCGCTCATTAGTCCTGTATATTAATCTTGATTTAAAAGGGAAGGAATAAGTGAAAATTCTGTTCAGGCATTTTTCTAAAGGCATTCACACAAAATTACTGTAAGAAATTTTATGATACTGAAACTCATATACATGCAATTGAACCTAATTCTTAGTTTATCCTGTAGATGAAGAAGCAGTCCTTACTGTCCTTTGCCCAGAAAGGAACTTGGAGAGCAGGTCCATTCATAGCATCACAAGTCTATAAGCTAATCACTAAAGCCTAGTGAGTGCCCTTAAGTGAAAAAGTATAAGAAGTCCAGTTGTACGGACTCAAGTTCCCAAACCCAGCGGATCATCAGAAACAGACTTCCTGGGCTACACTCCATGCTTTCCAAATCAAACATAGAGCAAAAAGACTGTTCTCAATACTACTGAGCTTTGAAACTCCAGGCAAGTTACTGGCCCCAATTTCTTCATGTAAACTGGATTGACAGTAACCCCTGCAGGGTATAGTTATTAGCGATAAGGGTAAACACTCTAAAATGCAGTGGTTCAGCACATAAATGTGGAAATGGCATTAATTCATAGAGTCCAAACCAAAGGTCTTTTGCTGCGATTGGAATCCGTGCATGACTCAATCTCAGTTGAAGCATCATCATTCACATCCTGTCAGAATGCAGAATCTGAATTCTTACTGCAGATTTAAGGATTGCCATTTGATTCTTCTGTAAAAATTGTGACTAAATATATTTTTTAAAAAAATCTAACTTCATTATGGTTCAGAGAAAGTATAATTAATTATATAAAGAAAACCAAGGATCCCCACCCCCCAGGCCGTGGACCAGTACTGGTCCAGGCCTGTTAGGAACCGGACCGCACAGCAGGAGGTGAGCGGTGGCCAGCCAGCGAAGCTTCATCTGCCGCTCCCCACCGCTCGCACTACCTCCTGAACCATCTACCCCGCACCCCCCACCCCTGTCCATGGAAAAATTGTCTTCCATGAAACCGGTCCCTGCTGCCAAAAAGGCTGGGGACCGCTGAAGAAAGCGATTTTTTTTTTTTTTTTTTTTTTTTTTGGCGGTACGCGGGCCTCTCACTGTTGTGGCTTCTCCCGTTGCGGAGCACAGGCTCCGGACGCGCAGGCTCAGCGGCCATGGCTCACGGGCCTAGCTGCTCCGCGGCATGTGGGATCTTCCCGGACCGGGGCACGAACCCGTGTCCCCTGCGTCGGCAGGCGGACTCTCAACCACTGCGCCACCAGGGAAGCCCAGAAAACGATTTTGATGCATGAGTGCTTCCAAAGATTCCAGTGGCTTTCCGAGCAGGTAATATTGCTCCTTTACAGTTTCTGACTAAACGTTTAGTATTACTCTATAAGCTTACCAAGCCTGATTTCCTGCCATCCCTTTAAGTCTACAACGTCTCTTTTTGTTAATTAACATTGCAATGTATTGTAACTAAAAACTTTTAACAGGCAGCTTTTATTGGAGTGCAATATTCTGCTTGTGGTGGTATATATAGATGTAATTTGAGGGATTTTTTTTTATTTTGTTTCTTTTAACTGTTGGCCTTTTCTTAGGTGCACTAATGCTGAAGCACTATGAGCTTTCAGAAATTCTGGAGAGACTACAAAGTTCTGGTTGTTATGGTACCTCTAGTTGGGCTCATACATTTGGGGTGGCACAGGATCAAAAGCAGCCCTGTCTTCCAAATTCCTAATAAGGATGACCTTCCTGAGCCAGGAAGTGTGGCAGTCACAAGTCCTGAGAAGAACCACATCCCAGGGAAATAGTAGACTTGAGAGCTTCAGGTGAGTTTGATTTAATGTGGTCAACCAAATGGCATGTTCCAACAATGGGAAACATAATCTTTAAGAAAGTATAGGGCTCTGGCAATAAAAGCCTAAGTTGGTGAGTTAACCTGTTGTTTTTATTATGAACCACTGGCAAAATATTATCCTACAGTTGCTTCTAGAAAAGTTGGTTCCACAGAAAGCTTTGACACTTGCCTGAAAGGACAGTCGGTCCATTACTTGTCCTGCCCTTTTCACTAGCGGTGTCACCAGGATCATAATTGTGTCCAAAGGAGCAGTTTTTCCCCTGCCATAAATCCATGCCGCACTTACAGATCTGTAACTTGCAAAAGGTTCTTTTCTTTATTATTGTTCTCTGATTTTTCCAAGATAAATAAAACTAATTGTATTTATTCCTTAATATCTACAGTCAGCCCTCCGTACCCATAGGTTCCAAATCCACAGATTCAGTGAACCATGGACCAAAAATATTTTAAAAAATTAATTCCAGAAAGTTCCAAAAAGCAACTACTTACATAGCATTTCCATTGTATTAGGTATTATAAGTAATTTAGAGATGACTTAAAGTATCTGGGAGGATATGCCTATGTTATATGCAAATACTTCCCCATTTTAGATAAGGGACTTGAGCATCTGCAGATTTTGGTATCTGAGTGGGGGGGGTCCTGTAACGAATCCCCCATGGCTACCAAAGAATGACTAATATTTTAGCTTCAAAGTAATTTGTTACTTTTCAGAGTCACTGAAATAAGAGCATATAGTAATATAATTCAGGTCTATAGACCCCTATCAATAATTCCCAAATCCAGAAAGTTCTAAAATCTAAAAGGTTTTGTCATAACTCCTTAGGTAGTTGATCTTAACTGGCATGAGGCAATTTAATCTTTATTCCACTTAATATGAATATTTAGTTTCAATGCAGAAATATTGTTATATTTGACCATGAGTGTTATACTGTATTATGATTATATTGATTCTGGGTGTTAAACACCATATTATTTTGATTATGGGTGTTATACACTATATTGTATTTCTAAAATCCAAGAAATTATGAAACTCATTTGGCCCCAGATGGAGAACTGTGACCCTACAATTGTGGAACATTTTCTATTTTAATATACCATTTTGACCTTCAGGTGAGTAATAATGTTCTAGTGGTTGAAGTACATCAAAAGAATGTGCTGTATCTGTCCGTTATTTTTAAAAATTTTTACTTTTTTTATGGAAAGTTGCAAACAAACCCCAAATAGGAATAGTATATTCAACTCTGTAGTATCCACCCCCCAACTTTAACAGTTATCAACATTTTACCAATCTCTTTTTATCTATCCCCTCCCTTTTTTTTTTATTGCTGGAATACTTTTAAGCAAGTCTCAGGTTTTGGAATGTATCTTTAACAGTGAGGATAAACACATACAACCACAAGTATATTATCACACTGAAAAAGTTAATGGTAACTCTTTTAGTATTTAACTTTCAGTTCTAGCACAAAAGCATTCATGCACAGTACATGAGGGTGAGCCAATAAACTATTTACAAAACAGGCAGTGGGCTGGATATGGTCCATGGGCTATAATTTGCCAACCACTATGATGGTGTAGTCCATTACTTCATTAGGTGTTGCAAAATTATGCTGCTGAAATGCTATCGTTTCTTCTCCATTTAGTAGCTGGACCAACTTTGCCTCAACTATTCAGTTACCCCTCAAAATGCACTTATACAGGAAAAGCAAGATATATGATTTATTTCCCTTTATCAGTTTTTATAATAAATTTGAATTATCTCAGTCTATTACTGTCAGTATTCTTTTTAATGCTTAAATTGTCCCATCTTAGATTCCCTCCAAGTTGACTCCTGTGTCGTTTTTTGTTTTTGTTTTTGTTTTTCCTGTGCCCTTTGATATGATCCAAGTGATCTTTAATAACATTATTACTTTTTGGCAAAAAAATGTCCCCAGCTCATCTAGTTTATTTCTTGCCTCAGACCTAGAATCAGCCACTTCTCCAAAGAGCTCTGATTCCTTTTAGGAAAATATTTTACGTGTTTATATTTCTTTAAATCATATTTTATAGCTCTGAATTTAGAATATAGTCATGTAGGTTTTAGTATTATTTAATTGTTATCCATCACTACAAAAAGCCCATCTGCCAGGCCAGTGCATCCAGGAATAGTCAGGGCCATTCACGTGATGGTAACTTTTGGAATAATGGGTCACATTGTTAGGAAGAAAGAAATAGCTGAACTGACACTTCCAAACGTATGCTATAAGCCAGCCCTGTGTTTCGTTTCTTTTTTTTTCAATTGTACCTTATTTTGTCTAGATCTAGACATAGGACCAGAAGTCAGCAAGTTTTGACATCGTAAAAATGATTTGGGAGTCACCAACACTCTTCCTTTCTCATTTTATAGAGATATTAGCCAAAAGATGTGGTTACTGGCCTCACTACCACAAGACTGTTAGAGGTGCCAATTTGGCGTTCTACTTTTGAAAAGTCGCATGTCACTATTATGTATTGAAAAGTAACTAGAGAAATCACTTTATTAATCACAGTCTCTGTTATGACTTGTGGTTTGCGTGTGTGTGTGTTGTAACGTGCAAATTTATGTATGGAAGTCACTTCACTAAGCTTTCATTTAAATGTATTTCACAGATTTTGCCAAATCTAAAGTAACCTTTGAAATAATATTTAAGTACCTTTGTTGTTCCTTGCATAAGATGAACAGAAACTTTTTTTCCTCCTCGTGCTATAAAGAGATGACTATAGCTTTATCATTGCAGGGAGAAAGCTGGCCATCATTGCTTTCACTTTATTTGGGCCCAGTTGCCATGGTTACAGCCCTTTAACTAAATTGGGAGGAGTGGTAACCAAAAGAACACTTTGCATAGCATTCCCTTGTTCTCTTCACATCTTTGCACATCTTCAAATCACCTTTTTGGTCTGTATCATATTGTGCCATAGACAGCTCTGGGTAGTACTGTAGTCTGAGTAGTTCAATTGGTTTTATTTGTGCTAAACACTGCCCCATGGTTAGCATATTCCTGAACATAACTAATAATTGGCTGAACCTTTACCTTCAAAGCACCAAGGCTCAACAGATAAGGTCTATGACCTGAGATTTTTATCCTTGCCACATATTATTGTAGTATCAGAATTTTATGCCTCAGGCACGCTTCTTCCAACCTCATTAAGGAAACTAGTACAAGTGCTAGCACACTTGGTAAATGATAGCATTTTATATTATTTACCCTCTTTGAGATCACATTGCAAATCAGATCCTATTTTTCTCCTTGTCATCCAGCACATTCCCTGGCTTTTGTATTGTCATTAGCCAAAATTTGGGGGACGGTTAGATATAGGACATCAAAACTGAAAATCATTGATTGATCGGGTAAAACTACAGGAAACTGCTCTGAATTTAGCCAAATATTTAAAATTAAAACATGGTTTATTCTTTGGTAAATGTGTTGTGTAGATTTGTCTAGCTGGATGTAGACTGAACATTAGAGAGTGTCTGTATTAGGAATCCCAACAGTTATCTCATTTTCATAATTACTTATAAGCAGGATTTGATATAAATGCACTTGTATTCACACCTAAGGTTTCCAAGCAAACGAAAGTTAGAGAAGAAACAACACCAGATCTTGATGTAAGAGAATAAAAACATTTGGGACTCAGAGACCAAACTCTATGCGTTTCACATGGCATTTGTCTTCTAGAAGCATATCATATTTGAATAACTGTACTGTAAGCTTTCTAGCTATGTTACTGTGCATTCCAAAATTATTAAAATATCAGTACTTTTCCATGCAGGGATTCATTGAAGAATAAAGAAATGAATGTTCAGTCTAAGTTGATTTACATTCTCATTTTTGGGGGTTTGTGCCAGTGGATAGTTCCTTTTTCTAAAGAAGGAGCAGAGCATTAAAAGTAATTACTAAACTACAATCTATTAAATGTTTTGGAATTATTTCTCTAAAATATTTTATATTTTTATTTCTTATAGAAAGAAGCAGCTTTGAGTCTGAGCTTGAGTTTGAAAGAAGAAATGAAAAATAGCAATTGGATCAGAAAGAACTGGCTTCTGGTAGCTGGGATTTTCTTCACAGGCATCCATCTCGGAACATATTTTATACAGAGAGCTGCAAAACAATCTGCAAAGTCTCAGCCTGAACGCAAACAAAAGAGTTTGAATAATGAACTAAAATAAATATTTGGAATTACTAATATGTCATTACGCCATTGCGTGCCGATTAGTATCGTAAGCATGGAGCTAAGTATTCAATTTTATAGCCACAACGCTGTATATTCGGACTTTCATTCCTGAAGGATAATCTTGTTAAATGTTGAAACCCACCACAATACAATAAATAGAAAACTCTGGTTAACAAAATAAAAGCTGTCTTCACAAATTACCACCTGAAGTAAGATGTCTCGTTTAGAAGCTAAAAAGCCCTCATTCTGTAGAAGTGAACCACTGACAAGCGAACGAGTGAGGGCCACCCTCTCTGTCTTGAAAGGCATCGTCACATCCTGCTATGGCCCAGCAGGCAGGCTGAAGCAGCTGCACAACGGCCTGGGGGGCTCTGTGTGCACAACCTCCCAGTCGGCAGCCCTCCTCGCCAACCTGCCAGTCACCCATCCCATTTTAAAGATACTGACAACTTCTGTGCAGAATCACGTGTCCTGCTTCAGTGACGGCGGCTTATTCACAGCCATTCTTTGCTGCAACTTAGTTGAAAATGTTCAGAGAATAGGTTTGACACCCACCACTGTCATTAAGTTAAATAAGCAGCTTTTGAACCTCTGCACCAGTTACCTAAAATCTGAGGCCTGTGGTTGTCGAATCCCAGTCAACTTTAGTAGCACTCAGATCCTCCTCTGTTTGGTGCGCAGTATATTAACAAGTAAACCTGCCTGTATGCTCACCACAAAGGAAGTCGACCATATCAGTACTTTAATTCTGAGAGCCTTTCTGCTTATAATTCCAGAAAACGCCCAAGACCACATCATTTTAGGAAAGAGTATAATTGTCCCTTTAAAACATCAAAGGGTTATAGATTCTACTGTGTTACCTGGAATACTTATTGAAATATCAGAAGTTCAACTGATGAAGATATTACCTATCAAAAAATCAGATTCCTTTAAGGTGGCACTCTTTTGTGTGTCTTTATCCGGAGACCTTTCTGATACTGGAGAAGGAAATGTGGTGGTGAGTTACGGAGTTTCTCTTGAAAATGCAGTCCTGGACCAGTTGCTTAACCTGGGAAGGCAGCTAGCTAGTGATCACGTAGATCTTGTCTTGTGCCAAAAAGTTATACACCCATCTTTGAAGCAGCTTCTCAGAACGCATCATGTTATTGCTGTAGACAGAGTTGGAGTGGCTGTGATGGAACCCCTGAGTAAAGTGACAGGTAAAAAGCACTCTCAGCTTTTGCCCCTTATGGTTAATAAATCACACTTCTTTTGAGCAAAGATAGTCTTGGTGTGTGTCACTGTTAACATCTTGAACAATTTGAGAAGCCTCCAACCTCACAGTGTGTGTGTATCATTTCTGGCAGCAAAGGTGGTTTCTGAAAAAGATCCTGCATTGTTCACTTATTAAAAATTGAGTGATGAGGACTATTTTCTAGGTATTTTCCAGCCCCAAAATGTACTGCAGAGTCTGTCATAATCTGAAACTATTAACCCCCAAACATTTTACAGATTATTGAGAAATCTGACATTTTCATAATCACATAAAGCCTTTCATACTTGAAACAAAATTCTTCTACTTGAGTTTTACAAAGCTCTTATTGTATTCAGAAGGTAGTTTTGCAACTAGAATATTCACTTTTATCTAACTCCAACAAACAACTGTACTTCTGCCTAAATGGTGGTTCCTAATTAGGGGTGTGTGTGTGTGTGTGTGTGTGTGTGTGTGTGTGTGTGTGCGCGCGCGCCTGCAGGCTAGCTTTCAATATCCCAAATATTTCCAGCTAGGCTCCTTGAGATTGAGAGTTGGGATCATCTTTTACTTTCAGTGCTTACAACAAGCCTGGTCCACAGTAGGGGTTCTAAAATGTTTGTTGAATTAACAATAATATGTTTATTAACATACAGAATTATAACAGGCAAGAAATTAACCGTATTTCACAAACTCAGCAAAAAGAAGCAAATAGAAGGTTGGTAGTCACCTGCTAGAGCCAAAGAGACAGGCTGAAAAGTTCCTGATTTGAGTCACTTTTCAGTATCTCTTTAACTGCATTGACAACCCATCAGAAAGACAATCATTTCATTCAGATCAATTTCAATTCGTAAGTTATTAGACTTAAAAGTTTAAGTCTAATAAATTTTGTTAAAACAAAGTTGACTATTTTTAGTCTTATTATAAATCATCAAAAAGGAGAAGGATGAGTGCCAGTACTGAATCCCTAAGATCTCTGGGCTATTGCCCTGCCTCTGTAAGACTGTCAAATGATCATTAGAGTGGAAATTGTTAAGAAATAACAGAAATCATTCTTTGGAACTCATTGGTAATATTGTGGGTCAGACCTATATCCTTAAATATTTACTGGCTTTTCATGAGCCAGATGATTTCCAGTTGTGAATATTGAGTATTATAGATTATGTAGTCAGTTTTTAAACTGAAGCATTTTTCCATAGAAACAATATAAGTGGGCACTGGGTTTCCACACCAGCCCACAATTGATATTTTATCCCATTTGTAACTAGAACATGGTAGAACATGAACTGACCTATTTTATTTGAAAATGGATATGAAAAGTTATGTGTTTTCCAAATATGTGCAGTTGATTCTTTGGAGTGTTATCAAGTGTTATCAAGGAGTGTTATCAAGAGATTGCAGAGCTGCCAGTGGGACTGGGGAGAGTGTCAATGTTTTTTATAGACATGCCCTGCCCTGCTTCCCCAAATTATGTACGTGTAACATTATGCGAAGCCACGGCTGCAGTCTTGGATCTCGGGAGCAGAATCTTTTTGAGACACAAGGGAAAAGGGAGGAAAAAACTATACCAGGCCGATGGTTCCGGTAAACTAATAACAGGTGAAGTATGTTTGGGACCTAATCCATATTCTCTGGTGTATCTAGGTTAACATTACCTCCTTTCTCCCCCTTCAAACAAAATTCCTCTTTACTGATGATCTAGGTTAAGTAATGGGGTTATTGTGCTTGGTTGACTTGTGGGTATGAAGCTTGTCATAGCTTACAGAGCATTTTTAACATTTGGTTTGATTTATTTGTGAAATAGACGTGATTATCCCCATTCTGGGAAAGCCCACCCAGAAGAGTTAAATGACTTGCTGCACATCAGAGGATAATCAGCGGGAAAGGGGATCCTCTCCTTACAAATTCTCTGTTGGTTCCACCCTTGAAATTATACAAGATGTAGAGTTTTGTGTTTTTTTCCTTAAATTTTAGATCCCTCAAGTATTCCTTATTCTTTGAGAATTCAGAAGTAAAGAGGAAAGGGTATTCAAAGAAGTGAAATTGTTCATGATTATTTTCTGGTTTTTTACAAAATTTTTGAGCTGCACATATTTTTAGACATAATTATTTTAATCCCATTAGTTTCAAAGAGGAAACTGGCCCAAGAAGGTACATTGCTAAGAGTTACAGTTTTAATCTTAAGACTTTAAACTAGTATTGTTACTCCTTATAGGTTTGTGCCATTTCTTACATAACTACTACATTTAGAGATTTTTAGAAACCTTCGAGTCATCCTAACTTCTCATTCATATTTTTATTAATTTATGTTTTGTAAAATTTCACTATTTTACCTGTACAGGAAGGAGGGCAAAATATAATCAAAGAATAAGAAAATGAAATAAGAATGTCACACACTTTATTTTGGCATAATTTAGGTAGTTGTTTACATGCAAACAGTTGTTAGGCAAAAAGAAAAAAAAAATTCCTATATGTTCACTAAATGGAGCCCCAAAAGAATTCAACTGCACAGCTATTTGCATAGCTTACTTTGTGTGCTCTAAGGTAAAAATCATAACACCTTTAAAAAATGACCTGTCTCCTCACTTCATCCTCATTCCAGATTAGTGGGGTTGTTAATTTGGGGTCTCTGATCCCTGCACGGGCTTCCAGGGTTCCTGGACTTCCTGAAAATATATGCAAAATTGTGTGTGTCTTTTTCTGGAGAGTACAAAATAGGTTCTAACATGTTCAAAGAAGTCTGTAAACCAAAAGAACCTCTGCTTTATTTGCATATGATTTTAATGACAGAATACTACTTATTTCATAGGTTTAAGAAGATGCATCTTATTTCTTTATCCTATATTTCATATCTTAAATGATATGCTTGTGGGGCTTTTATATTGGCTAGGAATAAATATTGTAAATGATTGTATGCTCCATCTTCACTCATCCATTTTGTTTTTTCTAAACTTTTTTTAAAAATAGGAACAAGGCCTATTGGTTCCTTGGACTCAATCTCTCCCAGTAGTTATGGAAGTGTGAAAGAGCTGTGCACTGCAAAATTTGGCTTCAAACATTTTTTTCATCTTATTCCTAATGAAACAACTGTCTGCAGCTTGCTTCTCTGCAACAGAAATGACACAGCCTGGGATGAACTGAAGGTAAGTAATAAACTTTGAATTCCACGTCTAGGGGCTGAGGCAGGGATTAAATAATCACTCAGACAAGTGCTATAATTTTTTTTCACATCGGTGAGCTATGCTTTTTGTTTTCTTCATAACTTCCCTAGGTTGTATAGAAAGCAAAAACACAGAAATGTGAGAATTAAAATTACAAGTAAGCTGATTGAATTGCCTGTGATACTACAGAAACTTGGCATGTTGCCTCTTATTATTTCTAGTATTTTACAAGCAATCTGAAAGTCCTTGATGGGGACTTTTCTTAAGAAATTAAGTTCAATTGTGTACTTGTTGATGCTAATGTGTATGAATAATTCACTTAGCAATAAGTTCCCTAGTTATACCCATCATCCACCTCTTAACAGCATGTTGTCCACGAACAGCAATAACACATACAGCTTTTATACAATGGAAGCGATGCCCTACGGCATTGGTCACAGACTTGAAGAATGCATGCTCAAGGATCTATCCTTGGTGAATATTCAAGGTCTGTGTGTTTTTATTACTGCTTGGTTGGATCATTTCCATAGCAACTTGAAATAAATTCTGTAGCATTTATACAGCTAAGCTATTTAGACTGAAATATTTTTTTGGTAGAAATATTTGCATGCCTTGCTGATCCAGTTATTGTGTTTGTGAGTCTCAATTTGAAGAGCTAAATGTATATGAAAGAGGATGTTAATCCAGACCATGAAAACAAACATCTGGCTAAAGTATTTTCTTTCATCTCTATATTATTTCATCTTTATTATTCCAAAATGTATTCATCACATGACAACCTTAGTGACACCAGTTTTGTTCTTCTGCAATTAAAATCAGGCTCTTTGAGACCACTCTCTAAGTTGCCTTGAAAACGTGGTTATATTTCTTTGTGTTTCTGATGTCAATGTCAGATACTGGTGATTCATTTCTTTTTTAGCTCACGTGTCAAACAGCACTGCATGCTTTGCAGTTAACAATCAAGGAACCATGTGTTTTATTAGGAGGTGGCTGTACTGAAACTCATTTGGCGGCATATATCAGACACAAGGTAGGTTAGATAGTCCTTCTTAAATTATCTCAATTCTCAGCAACATTCATTTTATGAGATAATAAGCTAAATCATAATACTCTGGAGCCTTTAATGCTTAATTTCTCAGTAGTCTTGAAATCAAATATTGTATTTGAAAACACTTGAGGAAAATAACACTTTCAAATATAAGGTAATGTCTTTATCACAATGATTATTAATCCAACCTTTTAGCAGGTGATCGCATTCTTTGAGTATTGTCTCTACTGCCTCTTGAAATGAGCATTCTGTTAATGGGAGCTGTCATCTTAGAGATCTCAAGTGCTGTGGTACAGTAATAATTGATATTCACGATGAAAGTGTTGAGATTCTATAGAATACTTCAGTACCTTCTGGATCTTCAAGAAAAAACTTAATTTCATTTATTAAAGCGTGCTAATTATTAGACTCTATTATAATTTTTAAATTGGTTTTCATGTATGATATATTGATTCTATTAACTAGAATTGTTTTATTAATCTATGAAACTCCATTTCCTGACAGTAAATTTAGTGCATTGTAGTTCTTATTAATTATTTCATTAACACTGACCTACTCTATTTGAAAATGGATACAAAAATGTATGTGTTTTCCAGGTATTTGCAGTTGGCTCTTTGGTTAGTCAGGAGTGCAGAGCTCCCTGGGATGCCTGGGATTGGGTGTAAACGTTTTTCATAAACATGCCTTGCCCTGCTTCCCCAAATAATTTAAAATCTGTTTGAGGATAAAGCCCATTCATGAAAAGTTATTGGAATTTACATTATGAAAAACAAAACCATTGCCAATCTGTTGATGCTGAATGGGCAATAACATGGTCTGCAAATGGGACTGAGTAAACTAGAATAAGTCTTTTGGAGAAGGAAGGTGTTTTGAGTAGCATTTTAAAGAAAGAGTATAGCACTGAAAATATGGGGAAAGAATATGCCATAGAGATGATCTCATCTGGTTCCAACCTCCTGGGAAAAAGAAAAAAGTGGTCACTGTTTTTAAGTAGTTAGGATATGGGTTTTTAACTATCATTCAAGTATGAGTTTGCTAATATATTACTTTTTCTATCATGAAATTTCTAGGATAAACTTTTTAGATTGGTGGAAAAGAAGCAAAGTTGTATAACCTTGTCATTAATTTAAAGAGAAGAATAGTTATTCTTTAAACATTAATGTGAAAATGACACGTGCTTAAATGGTTTTTGTCTTAATAATAATACATGTATTCGCATTTTAAACAAATCTCAAACATTTGCCAAGCATAAATAAGTACTTCATCTGGGACATTAGTCTTCCAGAGGTTCCTCCCGGATGTACAGAAGCCTGTGATTCACATATTATACCTTGTCCTTCATGTATTAAGGAGGCAGTACTGGGCAGTCCTTCAGAATAAGTTGATGGTGGGGTTTATTCTGAGTCGTTCATTCTGATAACATGACTGGTAGCGAGCATTTTAACTACAACAACCAGGTTAAGGGATTAGCCTGACCAGCTGGCCCATCCATGCCCTTTAGCCTTGTGCCAAACCCCTATGAATAAGGGTCTGATCAAGTATTTTTCAGAAACATTTTTGTCATATTAATTGCTCTGTTCTGTGTTTTCAATGGTTTTGTTGCTCTTTAGACGCGTAGCGAGCCAGAAGGCATTCTTAGAGATGACGGATGTACCCAGACAGAACTCCAGCTGATCGCTGAAGCATTCTGCAGCGCACTCGAATCTCTCGCTGGCTCTTTAGAACACGACGGAGGTGAAATTCTCACTGATGGGAAGTATGGACACTTTTGGTCAGTTCAGGCTGATTCTCCCTCTGTTGTGAACTGGCCAGATTTGCTTTCAAGATGTGGCTGTGGACTTTACAGCAGCCAGGAAGAACTTAGCTGGTCCTTCTTAAGGAGTGCTCGTCTTCCTTTTGTGCCTCAAACCTGCCTTCCGTGTGAAGCCACGGACTCAGCCGGCAACCTGACCTTGGACTGTTTTACTGCAAAGCTTAGTGGCCTGCAGGTGGCTGTGGAGACTGCCAATTTGATTTTGGATCTTTCATATGTCATTGAAGATAAAAACTGATGTAAGAGAATAGCATGTTTATATTACAAAAAGAAAAACTAGTGACATGTCAATAAAGAAAAATATCGAGTGTATGTGTTGTCTCTCAAAGACCTGTTCTGCATATTGGGATTGATGATTCATAAATTTATAGATTCACTTATTTAAGGAAAAAAGAATTGATTCTTGAATACCACATTATTATACCACAGAATAATAAAAATATGAAGCATTGTTAAAGATATGGTAATTATCTAGCAGTTTCCACAGATACTACTGTACATTGTTCTAAATTTCTGTTCTCATTCTGACATCTCAGACGTCATTCTGAGAGCACAACAGAATTTTTTTTTAAACCTTATGTTCTTGTTCGGATATACTTATTACAGATATTTTTTAGTTCGTAGTAATTACATATGTTTAAAACTAGATTCCAAAGTATCACAAAGCATCTAGTACATACTGCTCATTCAAAAGAAGTATTCAAACTACACATTCAGTAAAATTTCTGGGTTCTTTAACTGAGACTATGTCATTCACTGGTTGGGTAATTGATGTAGGAGCTGGTCTACCTACAATTGCTAGTTTGTATCACAGTTCTTCATTTTTGTTATTTTGATGAAATGTGTAATCAAGGAAAAATATAGATTTATATAGTAACTAAGCAGCATAGAGAAAAGTGGAAAAACTATTTCTCTAATTTAGTCAAGAGTGCCAAAAAGAAACTGGCACAGCTCTCATATTCAAAGTAAAGACATGTCATATCAAGGAATATAATTTGAATTTTATGCAAATGCAAGATGTATTGATAAATTGAAGAAGAAATACAGAATGTAGCTAGAAGAATCAGTATGGAGCTGTAGCATGTTATATTAAACTTTAGGAAAACATCTTGAACAGTTTGGGAAAATTAAACAACCAAAGAGTCAATGATCAGATCTATGGCCGTGATAGAGGGAGATATAATGTTTAAGCAATTTCCTCCGGTATTCTTGTAATCTAAAAGAATTTTTATCCTGACCCAAAGAAGAAATCGCAGTACAAACACAGCAGTGCAATATATATTGAAAAATCAGCTACACTACAAGCTTCATAAAATATTTCTCTAAAATTTCATGTCTTTTATTATTAGGGTCAGTCTGGCAGAGTGGTAGGCAGCCTCTGAGATGGCCCCCAGTTACCCCCTGCCTCCTAGTTTTCAGACCCTTGTCTAATCCCCTCTGTTGAGTGTGGGCTGGATGTAGTGACTTGAGTTTTCCAGTTCTCACTTGATGAACAGGAGTGTCTTAGGGCAGTTATCCCTGTGCCTGACCTATCACTGTATATTGGGACATAACTTGTCTTCGTGAGTCTACAGGTGGAGAGGAACTGTGCTCCAGGAGCTGCACCTAAAGAATCACACACAGGGAGCCTCACCCACCCTGACCTGACTTCAGTAACGAGATTCTGGACTTTGAGCTGATGTTGTAACGCCATGAGAATTTGGGGGATCTGGGAAGGGTGTGAATATATCTTGCATGGGATGGGCAGCCTCAAAGATGGTCCTGCCTCTTGGCATACACACTTCGGGTGTGGCTAGGACCAAATGACTAGCTCTTAATGAGTAGAATACAGCAGAAGTGATGGGCTGTCACTTCCGATATTGGGTTGTCAAAACACAGGCTTCTCTCCTTATCTGTCATTCGCTCACTGTGACAGAAACAAGCTGCCAGGTTGGGAGCTACCCTCAGGAGAGGCCCACGTGGCAAGGGACTGAGGGAGGCTCCAGCCAGCAGCCCACAAGGAACTGAATCCTACCAACAAACACAAGAGTGAATTTGGAAGCAGTTCCTCCCTAATAGGCATCAAGATGAGTTTAGCCTCTGTATCATTGCAGCCTCATGAGACACCCTAAAACAGTGGATCTAGATAAACCACTCCTTGATTGATTTCCTGACCCACAAAATCTGTGAGATAATAAACTTTAAGTCAAGTTTGGGGTGTTATTTGTTATGCAGCAATTAACACCTAATAAAGGCAAGAGTAAAGATTATTTATAATTACATACTGAAAATTTGATCACACAAGTGGAAAAAAGCATTCTTGATGCCATGCCTTTGCATTTTCACCATCACTCCAAACATAAAGGCAGGGTTCATCACACATGTTTACAATGGGGTTTTTATATTCACTTAAGAAAGGGTGTCACATAGAAATATGGGAATTATCCTGGGTTCTCAGGATAGCCATTTTTAGCTCTGTCATTTTTAACTTTGCCTTAAAATTCAATTATATTCCTTGGTGAAATACCAGTGATCTCATTTTGAGTATGTCATAAATTTGTTGAAATATTTTTATAAATCCATGTTTCCTGAAGTTGTATACAATCCTTAGTAGAAAACAATGGAAATTAAAAAAAAAAAAACTGTCTTAATAGTTCAAGAAAATCATCATTCAAACTCAGATGGTAAAATACGAGATGAAAATTCTTGATGAAAATAATTTCAGAGGAGCTCATTTTGACAGAAATAAACAACAACAACAAACTAGCGCTAAGTTAAGCCTTGGGCATTGTTTGCTGACAAAGTAAGATTGGAGTCTGAATTTTGCATTATGTTTCCTCGGGCAACAGAACAGGAAGCCCTGATAGCTACAAAAAAAGGAAAAGGAGAATCATGCAGAAAAGAATGAAGTCAGCACTGCTCAGTACTTTTGTGGGACTCACAGGACACGTCTCATGTTTTATTATTATTAATTAGTAAAGTTTCTTGAACCATAGGATTAGCATCTTTTTAATCAAAAGAGGTTAGGATTTTGGCAGCATAAAAAAAATTGGAGAACTAACACAAATTAAAAGACATTTTAAGTCAAAATACTCATTTAATCTTATAAATACCCAATTCCTTAATTCTTCCATTTATACTTGTATCAGAGAATCTTTATATGTTAGACATTTAAATCAACTGTTAGAGTGGAGTATTTTCCACAGGATATTTAAATTATTATTATTAGTTCTTTTTTATTATCATAGATATTCTTGAACCCAGTTTGTCTAATCAAAACTTTTGGGGCATTCATGTGATAGAAGAGGACTTTTAAGTACCCTCATAAGACTCATCATATTCTGTATTCTTACATTGTTGGACAGTTTTTTGGATAACTTTAAAATAAAACAATATTATTTATAGTCACATAAATTATATAGGTTACTATTTAAGAATATCATGTACAAAAATCACTCTCATAATCAATGCAGGGCCTGTCAAAACATCCAATTAGGTTATTCATTTCTGGTGATCTTTGGGGAATAGTCAAGGAGACTAAACATGTCTTATAGGTCCCTGTTTCAGCTGTATTGTATAAATAAATCTATCTATTAATCTGAAGGAAAAGGCAAGTTTGAACATCTGATACCTTTATAATTTTTTTTCATTAGTTAAGTGTTTCCACTTAGTAACTATAGTGTCCCATAATCCTTGGAAATGTTTGCCATTCACCTACAAAATTTGAGTTTAGATGCATCTAAACTCAATGTTAGCCTGTATTTTTGGATTACAAGTAGATTTATATGTTTCTTTATTAAGAATATAGTAATACTCATATAAAAGAGAATGCAATCTCTGAAAACTATTTGTATATGTAGATCAACCCATTTGTTGGAGAGAGAATTAATAGACTAGATGTATTAAAAGCAGTGGAATACCATTAACTGTAATAAATTGTGACTTAAGAGGGAAATGAAGCAACTTGACAATGTTCTATTAAGAATTCACATTGGGGAAACCTTTATAATAAACATCCTATTTTATTTAGCCCTGTAGCTTTTGTTTGAAGCATTGTGACTTCATTTTGAGAAATGTCAATTGATTTCTTTCTGTTTGCCAGACACAAAAGTCAATGGTGTTGAAGATTTTAAAAAGAAAGATTTGTTCACAATCCCTGACTTCAAGGAGTTGATCATCTGGCCAGCAAGACATATTTTTTAAGTATTATTTTCCTTTCTTCTTTCATAACATTTTGTAACAGTAGAAAATTTGGAAAATATGAATCTGACATACACACACAAAACAAAAACAAAGTCAAGAGTAGTCCTACTACCCAGAGACGACCACTGTTTACATTTTATGTGCATCTTTTTGGTTTGTCCTCTGTGTACAGTTTTCCAAAAATGTGATCATATAGGATGTTGTTTTATAATCTATTATTTTTACTTAATATGTCATGAACATCATAATCATGTATAATAATTACACATTCTTCTACTACATCAGTTTTAATACCTGAAGAAATTTCAGTTGTAGAGATTACAGGCATACCTTGTTTGATTGTCCTTCACTTTAGTGCACTTCGCAGATATTATGTTTTTTCATAAATTGAAAGTTTGTGGCAACTCTGCATCGAGCAATTCTATTGGCCCCGCTTTTCCAACCACATCTGCTCACTTTGTATGTGTCACATTTTGGTAATTCTTGCAGTATTTCTAGCTTTTTCATTATTATTATATTTGCTGTGTTGATCTGTGATCAGTGATCTTTGATGTCACTATTGCAAAAAGATTACAACTCACTGAAGGCTCAGATAATGGCTGGCATTTTTTAGCAATAAAGTATTTTTTAATTAAGGTATATGCAATGCTTCTTTAGACATAATGCTATTGCACCCTTAATAGACTACAGTATACTGTAAACATAATTTTCATACATACTGGGAAACCAAAAAAAACTGTGTAATTTACTTTATTGCAGTTCTTTTTTTATTGTGGTGGTCTGGAATCAAACCCTCACTATATTTGAGGTATACCATACCTGTGTATCATAATTTAGTCAATGAGCTTTTATTAATATACCTTTAGACTGTTTTCAATTTTTGTGTTAATATAAGCGACAACACAGCAAACATCTTGCATATATCCTTTTCCCAGATCCCTGATTATTTTCTCAGAGTGAATAAATAGAGTTAAGATTCCTGGGTCCAGCTGTATTTGAAATGGAAAGGCTATTAATACATATTGTCTAATTGTCTTCAAGAAATGTAGCATCAATAAACTTCAACTACACTGTGTGAAAGCTCTCATTTTTCTGAACTTTGGTCAACGCTAGTTATTAGCTTTGCCAATCTAATAGCTGAAAATAAAATCCTTTTTATAATCTGCATTTTCAAAATTATTAATAAGGAAGATACTGTTTCATACATCATTGGCCATGTCTTCCTTTTTTTAGTCAAATGTTAAAATAGGCCTTCCAAGCCTTACTTTCTATCAGTAAGTTTATCTTTCTCTTACACATTTTTATTTTTATATTTGTTTTCTCATATGGATTATTAAAGATATCTATGTAGTAGAGAGAGAAAATTTTAAAGCAAATGCATAGCCTCTCTTAGGGTCTCAATTTTCTGAACATTTTCACTTGCCCAAGCTAAACATGGTGATTTCTTAATGGCCCAGCTTTGTAGATTTCTATTGATTTGTCACTTACAAGCAGCCACTAAACATCTATGTAGTATGATGAATTTTAAATAGTAGCCTCTGACTTTTTACTATCATCTAACTCTTTGAGCATCTATGAAATGGGATGGTGTAGTAGTTTCCTAGGGCTGTCATAACAAATACCGCAAACTTGGTGGCTTCACAGAAATTTATTTTCTCACAGTTTTGGAAGCTAGAAGTCTGAAATCAAGGTGCTGGCAGGGCTATGCTGCCTACAGAGGCTCTAGGGAACAGTCATTCCTTGCCTCTCCTAGTTTCTGGTAGCTGTCAGCAATCCTTGGCATTCCTTGGCTTGTAGACACATCATTCCCATCTCTGTCTCTATCTTCACAGGGCCTTCCCACCTCTGTCTCTCAAATCTCCCTCTCCTTTCTCTCATAAGGACACCAGTCTTTGGATTCAGGGCCCACCCTAAATTCAGGATGATCTCATCTCAACATCCTTAATTACATCTGCCAAGACGCTATTTCCAAATAAGATCATATTCACAGGATGGGGCAGAGGACTTAGACATATGCTTTGGGGGGTACACCATACAACTCACTACAGACAGTAAAAAGCTGCCAAGATGTAAATCCTTCTTCCCCAGGGCTACAGCTGCACAGAGTGAAGTTTGTCCACCTTGGACAGAGAGCATCAATGCCAGGTTTTAGCACCAAACATTTCAAATCGTTTCTCCTTTTATTGCTGTCCTTTAATTAACAATCATCTTTTTTGTAGGGTACTATTTCCTTGTCCCCCTTTGTCCCCTTAAATCACCCTACACCTGACATTCTCTGTTACTCCCCTTCTCTATCTGTACCATCATCATGCTTCCTCTCCTGCCCCAGGTGTCACAGATAAACTACCCATCAGGTGTTGAAAGGCGGACATGATGTACTGTGTAAAAGGGACCGTGATAAATAGGTCTTTAGTGATGCAGTGGTAAGTTCTGGGGAGAAAGGTGGCACTTTATAGTCCTATGATTAGGTCTTGGTCTTTTGGTGAGCCTCTGCTCCTGGACTGTGAACTTCACCAGTGCTTCTCAGGGTTTTCTCCCCTTAGGTGAAACGATGGCTAGAACGAGAAGCAACCTTGTACAGGATTAAGCCTTGAACCTGTGGAATCTGACGCTGTCTCTCCAGGTAGAAAGGGGTTTCATGCTCTCTCGGAGAGGGCTATTCTCCCGAAATGCCACATGTTCACCAACCAGGAAGCTCTTAGAATCCTGGCCATTTGGGTTTTTATGGAGGCTTTGCTACATCGGCGTGATTAATTAAATCATTGGCCATTGGCAACTGGTTGGACCTCCAGCTCTTTTGCTCTCCTTGGAGGTCAGGGGATGGGATTTATATGGATTTTTAAGTATTTCACTGTTCTGTTGCTAGTTTGAATAGAATGATTTTCCATTACTAAATGCCCAATATTTTATTTCTATATTTTGGAATACCATGAATACTGTTCACTGCTAATAAATCATAGATACTTTTTTGATCTATGGGTTTTTCTTTTTCACGTATAACTTTTCTAAAATTGGAATGTGTCTTAAAATCAAAGTATACATTATTTGGGTGTCTTTTTCACCCCACAAAATAGTTACTATTAAGATGATGATGTGCTTTATAGACTTTCACGGATTTGAGGAAATAAATATATCTATGCAATCTGTATAGATGGAAGGAGGCATGGCATAGGCTTTTGAGAATTCTGGTGTTTTGAAAGGGAGACCTTGGTTTAAATACTTGAGTAAATTCTTACTTTTTGTGAGCTTTTTAACCTCATGTGATTGTTGTGAAGAGTAAATTAAATAATTAATTAAGAACACAGAAACTGGCATATAAGCAGCACTCAATAAACAGGAGCAGTCTTCCCTGGTGGCGCAGTGGTTGAGAGTCCGCCTGCCGATGCAGGGGATACGGGTTCGTGCCCCGGTCCGGGAAGATCCCACATGCCGCAGAGCGGCTGCGCCTGTGAGCCATGGCTGCTAAACCTGCGCGTCAGGAGCCTGTGCTCCGCAACGGGAGAGGCCACAACAGTGAGAGGCCTGCGTACTGCAAAAACAAACAAAAAAACAGGAGCTAGGAAAAATCTTCCAATAGATTCCAACAGGCTAATTCCACATTATTTCAGAAGCTCGAAAAAAAAATTAATTTAATTGTGATAAAGCAGAACTACAAATTTATAGAGTTTGGTGAAGTGGTCACAAGGCTATTCAATCATCTGTTTAATTTTCAAGTACTCCTGTAGACTTAGTAACTTTGTATAATTTTTAATTCTCTTAAGTTATGTCAGGGACTACACACAATGGGCATATTTATTAAATCCTTCTGACAGTCTTGGTTCACTAAAAACATAGATAAATGTGCTACATATTATTTTTATCAGTACCTCAGACACATCTATGAATATTGACTAGGTGTTTTTATTGCAAAAGAATTTAATATTCCCTGAGTTTAAGAAAAATGGATTGAATTTTTGTCAACAAATTACTAACATTTGTTATCAATGGTGCTTAAGATATTTTCAAAACTACTATTCTGCATCTCTTTACTTTTATTTATATATGTTTTGACTGTAAGAAATGAATAAATATATATGAAGTATGTTTGAATCTATTTTACAATTATATAAGCAACTTGAAAATTCTTAGATTACTCATGAAAATTAAAGGAAATACTAAAACTAAAACAGAAATTTCTATCAACTTCTCAAGGGAAAGTATCAACTATTCTTATTTATTTCACTTATGAATTTCCTAACATGAATATTTTATCATATTAGGTTACACCTGATGATGAAGTATAACAGAAATTTTTATCTTTATGGCACATGAAACCAAGGTCTTTAAAACACAGATGAGGGCTTCCCTGGTGGCGCAGTGGTTGAGAGCCTGCCTGCTGATGCAGGGGACACGGGTTCGTGCCCCGGTTCGGGAAGATCCCACATGCCGTGGAGCGGCTGGGCCCGTGAGCCATGGCCGCTGAGCCTGCGTGTCCGGAGCCTGTGCTCCGCAACGGGAGAGGCCACAATAGTGGGAGGCCCACGTACCACAAACAAAACAACCCCAAAAAAACAGATGATTTCGAGTTCTTGTTTAAATACAATTTTTCCTTTTTTTATTGAGCATTACAAGAAATATCGTCATCATTTTCTATCATAAATTAAATCCTGATTATCTGCATGGATGAATCTCTCTTCTCATATTTGGATCCTTTCTGGTTTTATTTTCACTTTAATGAATGAATTGATATAAATATTGGGACTCTGCTGGGGGAACAACTTCAAAATATGAAATTAAATATAGAGCATTTGCAGTTTGTTTTTTGACCCATGATTCTTACTTTCTTAAAACCAAATTAAGTTTCTCCTCATTCATTCAATGAAGACCTACTGATTGTCTGACCATATCAAGTCACACATGTTTTTCCTATCTAGCTTCATTTTTCCACCCATTTATGCATTACCTAGCACCATAGCTAGGGATACCATAATAAATATGAAAAGACATTGTCTCTGTTCTGATTAAGCTTAAAGTCTGAAAATCATTCACATAAGAGTAAACTTAATCTGCCTCTGAAGGAGGGAGATATAAGAGAGTATAGTGGGAATTCGGAGGTTCTTACATAAGGACAAGATGATTGAAATGAGATTTGAAGGAGGATTAAAGTTAATTTGGATAAGGAAGAATGAGATGGTTCCAGGCAGAAAGAATAACATAAACAAAGGCCCTGTGGCAGGAGGGAACAAAACATATTTGAAGAATTGAAAGGTCATCGTGACCAAAGCTTATAGAGTGAGGGCAAATGTCATGGAAGATGACTCAGAAGACATAGGTGGAGGCTGGACCAGGCCAAACTTTGTAAGTCATTACAAAGAGTTTGGAATTAATCCTAAAAGCAATGCAAATTCTGACACTGCTTTAAGTTGAGGTGGGAGGGAGAAGTAGTGAGTTCAAGGAGGGGAAATTAGGAAGTCATTCACTAGAATAGGGAAGAAATTATGGCAGGTGATGGTGGCAGTATAGGTGAGAGACACAGAAGGATTCAAGAAATATTCAGCACATAAACTCAACAGAATTGTGATGATTTGGATAATCACAAACGGAAACTTGGATGGTTAAATATAACTCCCTGCTTTTAGTTTACTCATCTTGATGACTGGTATAAGATAGGATTTGCAAGAGACAGTAGTTTTGTTTTGAACATAATGAGGCTAAATTGCTTTCTTGCTAATCAAGCGAAGAGATTAAAAAGGCAGATGTACAAGTCTGAAGCTCAGAGGATGAATCTGGGGTAGAAATCTAAATATGTGAGTAATTTGCGTATAGGTAGTTATAAAAGCTGTTCATTCACTGATTATTCAATCACCACACATTTGTCACACTACCACTATATGCCAGGTACTGTTCTAGATTCTGGGGATTCAGATAAATTTTAGAATCAGCTTGACAAGGCCCATGACAATTCTTTAGGATTTTAATTGGGATTTCATTATTTGCATGTAATTGACACCTATGTAATATTTAGGTTGGTTATTCTGAAAAATGGTATATCTCCCAACTTAACTTTGATTTAGTACTTTCATAGTTTTTTGTTTCATTATATGTCTTTCATTTTTCTTAGATATTTTATAATTTTTTTATTACAGGGAATGAAATCTGTACGTCACATTTCTCAATTGGTTAAAACAAACCTGCAGGAAGGGCATTGGTTTTTGTATGTTACACTTTAATTCAATTTCCTTACTTAAGTTCCTTACCAGTTCTAAAAAGCTAGTTGACCCTCTTGGTCTTTGGAGATAAACAGTTATATTACCAGCAAACAATAACAGTTTTATCCCTTTTTTTTTTCCTTTTTCTGGTCTCATTGCATTGGCTTGGACTGTCAGTACTATTTGAATAGTAAGAGGGATAGAACTTCTTAAAGTTAAAGAACTTTTCTTTTGTGATGTTCCAAGTTTTACAAGTTTATACCCTTCCCTAGTCAATGAGAAATATATCTTTTGGGATACTGAAACAGGGAAGGTTATATCATTTAACATTGTCCCCAAATGCTTGAATTAACATTGAAAATGAGTAATATATAAAATAATTTAATTTATAGGCTTTATCATCATTATTATTCTATCTCAAAAGATTAAGTTTTACTGTTTAAATTGATTTTCAAAAAAATCTATTGAAATAACATGGACATGGAAATTCCAAACAAGATCTTTTTGGTTTTCCTGTTGGAGATCTACATCCTAAAATATATCAAGAAAATATAGAAAACAATAGGGACAGCCAAGCCAAACTAAAGTGTATGTATGTCTAAAAGGCTACAAAAATGATAGTCTTGCACAGTTAATGATGACCCTGTAGCATGTGTTGTGAAGAGCATTTTGCTTCCTGTTAACAACAGCTTGCCATCTAAATAGAATAATGTAAAGTTTAATGAGCACTATTCTTAAAATAAATATTGCTTTTATTTACAGTGAAGTGGAAAGCATTGCCTTCGTCTTTCTTTTGTATTTCCAGTTGCTACAAAAATAAATCTACATAAGGTACATTAAACAGCCATTGTGCAGCTATGAATTCAGGATATAGTCAACCAGGCTGATCAATGAAGAGCATATATATCATCATTAATCTGCAAAACAGTTGATTGACCTAGGATTGTCAGACATGTCTGCAAAACTGCGTAATTTTTTTTTTGCGGTACACTGGCCTCCCAGTGCTGCGGCCTCTCCCGTTGCGCAGCACAGGCTCCGGACGCGCAGGCCCAGTGGCCATGGCTCACGGGCCCAGCCGCTCCGCAGCATGTGGGATCTTCCCAGACCGGGGCAAGAACCCGTGTCCCCTGCATCGGCAGGCAGACTCTCAACCACTGCGCCACCAGGGAAGCCCCCAACTGTGTAACTTTTATAGATGTTTAATATCAAAATGAATACAACTATGATGATTTTCACATGCCCACTCTATAGATAATGACAAATTATTAGGGCGAGTGGCCAAGATGGCAGAGTAGAAAGACCCCGAGCTCACCTCTTCCCATGGACACGCCAAAATTACAACTATTTACAGAGCAACTACTGATGAGAATGACCTGAAAGCCAGCAGAAAAGGTCTTCTACAACCAAAGATATAAAGAAGGAGCCACAACAAGACAGGTAGGAGGGGTGGAAACATCTTATAGTCAAGACCCATACCTCTCGGTGGGTGACCCACAAACAGGGGAATAATTACAGTCACAGAAGTTCTCTCCAAGGAGCAAGGGGTCTGAACCCCCATCAGGCTCCCCAGCCTAGGGGTCCTTTGCCAGGAAGACAAGGCCCCAGAACATTTGGTTTTGAAGGCCAGCAGGCCATACTTTTGGGAACACCAGAGGGCTGTAGGAAATAGAGACTCCACTATTAAAGGACACACACAAAACCTCACATATTCCAAGACCCATGGCAGAAACAGTAATCTGAAAGGAGTCTGGGTCAGACCCACCTATTGATCTTGAAGAGACAGGAGGCAACTGGAACTCACCCTGGAGACACAGACACTGGTGGCAGCCATTTTGGGGAGCTCATTCTACCACAAAGACATTGGTGCTGGCAAGTGCTATTTCTAGGTTATTAACCCTGGGACTTGGACCCACTCACTAGCCTGTGAGCATTAGTACTAGGAACCCCTCAGGCCAAGCGGCTAGCTGGGTGGGGACACAGTCCCACCCACCAGCAGGATAGCTGCCGTAGTGCTCCCTGAGCCACCAGCCACCCAGGGACCAGCTCCCATCCACCAGAGGGCCCAGAATCCAGACCCACCCATTAGAGGGCTGACAATAGCTCTGGGACCCCTTGGTCCCACAGCCAGAGACTCTAGCACTTAGTTCATACTATCTGTGGGATGGCACCAGACTCGAGACAAGCTTCACCCACCAGTGGGAGAGCACCAGCCCTGGGACCACCTGGGTTCCAGCACTGCCCACCAGCAGGCCAACAGCAACTGCAGGACCTCCAGGGCGCTGCAGCCAGAGACCCCAGGGCACAGCTCTGCCTACCAGTGGGCTGGCAATAGCTGCAGAACCTGGCCTCACTCACCACTGAGCACCTAAGTGTCCATGAATAGATGAATGGATAAATAAGATATGGTGTGTGTATATACCATATATATATATGGTATATACATAATATATATATTTATACCATAAATATATACCATATATATACTTTTTGCTATCACAAGAAGAGCAGTAACAGTTTATACAAGTCCTAACAATTTCAAACCTTTTTTCTTTTAAATTACTGAATGCCATGTTAATTCTCCCACATTTCTGATAATATATTTGACGTGAAAATACTTACAGAGCATACATTTAAACTTCTGCGTCTAAGTGCTTTTATAATTTATGAAGTTTAAAAGAATATTTCTGGCTGTACTGGCCCAATGCAGGAGGAAATAAACATTAAAAAGTGGAGTCATGATAGAGAAATCTTCAAAAGGTCTTAATATGATTAGGTTCCCAAGTGAACAAAATTTAATTTTATTTTTGCACCAATAAATTTAATATTATTTATTTATTGATTGGAGAATTGAATATGAAAAGGGATTTTAGAAAAGTCTCACTTGGAGAACATCTGAACTCTGAAATGCCACCAACCATAATTATTCATGTTACCAAAGGATTCACCTCAGCCTTCTTTAGGAGAGCTGCTTCCACTTGAGCACTTAAATAATCCAGTTAACTCTATTATTTTTAAGAACACAACCATCAGATTAGAATAACTATAATTACATTCTGAGGTGCAGTTTTCTAAAAGATTGGAGAGTGTTTTGTTGTTTTGTTTTATTCTTTATTGAACTGCAACATACATAGAGAAACGTGCACATAAATATACAACTGATGAGCATTCGCAAGCTGAACATCCATATGTTACCAGCACCCAGATCAAGAAACAGGACACTCCTTTACGTCCCCTTCAGTCACTACCTCCTCCCAAGAGAAACCACTATCCTGACTTCTAACACATAGACTAGTTTCACCTGTTGTTTGTACTTTACATAAACGGGATCATACTTTTTTTTAAAATAAATTTATTTATTTTATTATTTATTTATTTTTGGTTGTGTTGGGTCTTCGTTGCTGTGCGCGGGCTTTCTCTAGTTGCGGTGAGCAGGGTCTACTCTTCATGGCGGTGCGGGGGCTTCTCATTTTCTTGGCTTCTCTTGTTGCAGAGCACGGGTTCTAGGCGCGCAGGCTTCAGTAGTTGTGGCTTGCGGGCTCTAGAGCTCAGGCTCAGTAGTTGTGGTGCATGGGCTTAGTTGCTCCGTGGCATGTGGGATCTTCCCAGGCCAGGGCACGAACACCGTGTCCCTTGCATTGGCAGGCGGATTCTTAACCACTGTGCCACCAGGGAAGCCCCCGGGATCATACTTTTTTAATAGGAGAAAAGCATACAAATTTTATTTAATAATTTTATGTGCACACAGGAATCGTCAGAAGAAAAATGAAGACACAAAGAAGCAGTTAGGACCAAGAGCTTAAATACTTTTTTAAAACAAAGAAATGATAAATTTTTGGAGAAGTAACAAGACAAAGGGGGTTGGGCTGGGGCAGTAAATTATGGGAAAGGGACTAGGAAATATATGAGGGGGAGTTCCCTGGGTTCCTAATGGTTAGAATTCCAGGCTTTCACTGCCGTGGCCCAGGGTTCAATCACCGGTAAGGGAACTGAGATCCCACAGGCTGCGTTCCACGCTCCCACTCCCCCCAAATAATAATATGGATAAGAAAACTGAAGCACAGAGGATAAGTGATTTGCCTGAGTATTCCAGGATGGAAAGCAAGGAAATATATGGGGGAAACTAATGGGACATAAGGGTTATTTTAGTAGGGTTGTCTTATACAGATCCATTTTGGCATCAAATCTGTCTCCAGTGATAAGAATGTTCCTCTCTTCCTGGTACAGGGAGGGAACCTTTCTCGTGGGAAATGTTATGAAGCGTGTTTAAGTAGAAAGAGAATTCAGAGAGCCCTTCCTGCACCTGTTTCTCAAATGCCTTTAGCTCAAAATAATCAATATGCCATAGCGGCATATTTTGGGTTGGCATATTCTGATTCCCTTCGTGGGTAATAGGTAGATACCTTAGTGGTTATCTCTAAATTTCAATGGACAGCATACTGTCAGTAAGCAATATTCATGCCTATCCTCTTTCACCCACCATTGTGTTTGTGAGATTCATCCATGTTGTTTTGTGAATTTATAGATATTTCATTTTTGTTGCTATTTTTGTATTGTGTTGTCTAAATAGATCACAATTTATTTATTATCCATTCGTCTGTTGATGGACATTGAGTTGTTTCCAGGTTTTGGCTGTTATGAATAGTGCTGCTAAGAACGTTCTTGTACATGTCATTTGGTGAACATATATATGAATTTCTTTGGGGTATATAACTAGGAGTGGAACTGCTGAAACATGTATGCTCATAGTCAGCATTAGCAGATAAAGCCAGGGCGACTCACAACTAACCATGTGAAAGTTCCAGTTATTCCACATCCTACCCAACATTTGATATTTTCTGCCTTTTAATTAGCTATTCTGGTGGATTTTAATTTGTGTGTGGTTTTAATTTGCATTTCACTAATGAATAATAAAGTTGAGCACCTTTTCAAATGTGTATTGGCCCTTTAGATATTCTCTTTTGTAAGATATCTGTTCAAGTCTTTTGCCTATTTCTATCACATTGCCGTTTTTTCTCTTGTTGATTTGTAGGAGTTCTTTACATATTCTGGATAAAAGTCTTTTGTTGGATATATGTATTGCAAATGTTCTTTCTGTGGGTTGTGTTTTAATTCCCTTTTTGATGGCTTTTGATGAACAGAAGTTTGTGATTTTAATATAGTCCAATTTAATCACTTGTTTCCATTATGGTATTTTGTATTCTGTTGTCTTTTTTTTTTTTTTTAATTTGCCTACCCAAAGTCATGAAGATGTTCTATGTTTTTTTTAGAGCTTTATTAATTTACTTTCCATACTTAGATCTATAGTCCGTTTGGAACTGATTTTTGTGTAAGGTGTGTAGGGGTCAAATTACATATAGAGGAGTATAAAAAGCCAAAAGTACAGAAATTTATTTAGCTTCGTAACTTTGAAAGCTTAGGCTTAGAAACTACAGAGCTTGATTTAAATCATCCTCAGCCTCAGAAAGGTAGAGGGGAAACCGTTAGTGACAGGTAATTGTCCAAAGCAGAACAATTAAAAAAGGATTGACAACACGCTTTCTGAGTGAAAGGTGCTTCCTGATCAGTTTAGAATATTTCAGACCAATTTGCTTAAATCTTAGCTTGGAATTTAATTGCTGAGAATTTGTACTTTCTTATCAAAATGTATAATGATTAATCACCCTGTGGGCTGAGACCTTTTGCTTCCTATAACTGCAGTATAAAATGTCAAAATGAACAAACCTCTCATTGTTATCTATTGTGGAAGCGGAATATAACCATGGAAGTTTAATATATGAGAAAAGAGAGACCAAGAAACTTGGCTGGGCAGTACCCTCTAGTTGTCCACATCTGTCCCATGCTTTAACAGATGAAAAACCAGAGGCCAAAGACATGTCGGGGCTTGTCCAAGGTCCTGCAGGGAGCTAATGAGAGAGCTCCATTAGAAATGGCGTCCAGGCCTGCAATTCTCCTTTGACATGTTCATTTTGTTGCATACATTTATCTAGGTTTTATTCCTGAGATAAAAAAAATAGCGAATTGCTGATATCAGGCAGCAAAATTTCATTCATGGGAAATCTCTGTGTATCAATCACCTATTGCTACAAAACCAACCACCACATACTTGTGGTGTAAAACAGCAACAGTCATTTGTTATTGTTATTATTATTTCTTGTGGTTTGGGGGTTCACTGGGTGCAGCTACACAGTTCTCAGTCAGGAGTCTCTCGTGCAGTTGCAGGCAGATGGCAGCTAGGGCCAGAGTCCTCTTGAACTCTTCCTTACTCACATGTCTCCCTCACAGGGAGGGAAAATAGTTCTCACGTCCCATTGGGAGGAGAGTAAGAAGAGCGTGTGAGATGGGAGATATAGTATTGCAGCCATTTTGGAAAATACAATGGTCCACACTGTGGTATAATGGAGAATATATCTCATCTTTTCCTCAGTTCCTGGCCCAGAGCCTCAAAAACCCTTAGAATTTTCTACAATAAGAATGTCTTTGTTATGCCAATGAGGTGACTTTTAGTGAGACCCTAGTTAGCTTTAGGATGGAGGCTGGTCACCAGAAAGACCAACCACATGATTTGAAAGTTGGAACCTTGCACCAGCCTAACCTCCTGGAAGGAGAAGGGGCTGGAGATTGAGCTCAATCACATGCCAATAATTTAATCATGCTCAAGTAGTGAAACCACAAAAACTCTGGACACTGAGCGTATTAGTCTGGGTCCTCCAGAACTAATAGGGTATACAGTTGACCCTTGAACAACGTGGGAGTTAGGGGTGCTGACCCACTATGCGGTAGAAAATCTGTGTATAACTGTATAGTCAATCCATCATATCCACTGTTTTGCATCTGCAGATTCAACCAACTGCAGATCGTGTAGTATTGTAGTGTTTACTGAAAAAATCCACATGTAAGTAGACTGTGCAGTTCAAACCCATGTTGTTCAAGGGTCAACCGAGAGTGAGAGAGGGAGAGAGACACAGAGAGAGAGATCTCCTGTTTCTACATATACATAGATTTTTCTATGAGGAATTGGCTCACATTATTATGGAGGCTGAGAAGTCCAAGATCTGCAGTTGGCAAGCTGGGGACCGGGAGAGTCAATAATATAGTTCCAGTCCAAACCCTAGTCCAAGGGAAGGAGAAGACCAATGCTCCAGCTCAAAGACAGTCAGGCAGAGAAAAGGAATTCCTTCTTATGCAGGCTTTTTCAGGCCTTCAATGGATTAGGTGAGGCCCACCACACTGGTGTGGGATAATTTGCTTTACTCAGTCTACTGATTCAAATGTTAATATCATTCAGAAACACCTCACACACACACACCCAGAAATAACATTTATCCAAATTTCTAGGCAGCTAGTGGCCCAGTCAAGTTGACACATAAAATTAACTATTGCATAGAGGCTCACTGGAGCTTCCCAGTTGGTGAGTGAATTACATTGATGTGCTGGGAGGGTGACATGCCTGAATTCCATGAGGAGATGGCAATAAGTTCTGCCTTATCTTCCGAGCTTGCCCTATGCCTCTCTCCATTTGTCAGATCTGTACTCTTTTTTTTTTTTTTTTTTTTTTTTTGCTGTACGCGGGCCTCTCACTGTTGTGGCCTCTCCCGTTGCGGAGCACAGGCTCCAGACACACAGGCTCAGTGGCCATGGCTCACGGGCCCAGCCGCTCCGTGGCATGTGGGATCTTCCCGGACCGGGGCACGAGCCCGTGTCCCCTGCATCGGCAGGCGGACTCTCAACCACTGCACCACGAGGGAAGCCCCAGATCTGTACTCTTAATAGAAAACTGTGATTATTAAGTATAGTACTTTCCTGAGTTCTGCAAATTATAAAACCTGAGAGGTTCATGGGACTCCTGAATTTGTAACCAACTGTTTAGAAGTGCAGATGTCTGAGGGACCCCACTTGTGGCTAGTGTCTGAAGCGGGGTCAGTCTTGTAGAGGACTAGTCTGTGGGGTCTGCACTAATGCTGGGTAGTTAGTATCAGAATTTAATTGTTGGACACCCAGTTGGTGTCACAGAATTGGTGTCAGACAGACATACCTTGTGATATTGATTCTTCTTCAGTTACCAAATTGTTTTTTATATTTGTCTTATTCTCACTTATCTTAAAGGGGAATTTAATATATGTGGTGCCTACTCCAAATACTGTAGATAGCTTACAGGTATCACAGAATGCTCACAGAGCTCTCTATTTTTATCTCCAAAGTTCACTCTTTTCTATTTTCTCCTTAATGCCAAAGATACCCAGTGAACCTTTGTAATTTCCACTCCAGAGGATTTCCTATACTGTCTTAAGATTTAAGGATCATGAAGGCTTGGGCAGCACTCCTTTCTGATAGGTCAGAGTGTTCTGCTCTGATGGAGGTAATTATAGCAACATCTCCAGAGCTCAGCCCTTGGATCTTTTCTCTTTTCTACTTACATTCTCTCCTTAGTTGTTTTCATCCAGTAGCATGACTTTAAATACCATCAATATACTCCAAACTGGATGTCTCCTCTGAACCTCAGGTTTCTACATTCAATTTCCCAGTCAACATCTCCATTTACATGTCTAATCCTCTTCTCAAATTTAACATGTACAAAACTGAGTTCACAATATTGTCCCCAAATCCTGCACCTCCCACAATCTTCCCAATCTCAGTTAATGGCAGCTTCATCCTTCTAGTTGCCAAGTGTGATCCTTTATTCTCTTTCTTTCACATCCCACATCTGATCCATCAGCAAATCCTAACAGCTCTTTCTAGCTATATTCCAAATTCAACTACTTTCCTCTACCTCGCTGCCACCACTGGGTCCTACCATAATTATTTCTTGATTAAATTATTACAATAGCCTCCTAATTGGTCTCCTTGCATCTACCCTTCCCCTCCCACCTTCACATTCTATTCTCAACTCAGAGGGTGAAGAGATTCTGTTAAAAATAAGTTAAGAGGGCTTCCCTGGTGGTGCAGTGGTTGAGAGTCCGCCTGCCGATGCAGGGGACACGGGTTCGTGCCCCGGTCTGGGAAGACCCCACATGCCGCGGAGCGGCTGGGCCCGTGAGCCATGGCCGCTGAGCCTGCGCGTCCAGAGCCTGTGCTCTGCAACGGGAGAGGCCACAACAGTGAGAGGCCCGCGTACCTCAAAAAAAAAAAAAAAAAATTAAGAAAAGATAAAAAAGTTAGATCATGTCACTTCTCATCTCATGCCCTCCAATGGCACCCCATCCCAGTCAGAGTAAAAGCCAAAGTTCTTAGCAAAACCTACAGGCCCTGCATAACCTGGTTCCATGTCCTCTCTGACTTCATTTCCCAATCTCACCCCCTTCTCGACCTCATTGCAACCACAATGGTCTCCTTCTTGTTCCTCCAACATACTAGGCACACTCCCACCTCAGGGCTGTTGCACTAATTATTCTCTTTGCTTGGAGTGATATTCTCCGAAATACCCACATGGCTCACCCCTCACTTCATTCAGGTCACTACTCAGAATTCTGCTTTTGTGTAAGACTTTCACTGGCCATTTTATTTAATATTTCAGCCCAACTCCTCCCCAGATATTCATATCCCCCCTTCCCACTTAATTTTTCTTCTTAGCTCATATAACTATCTAACACACTATATATTTTACTCATGCAATGCCCAATTAGCAGCCAAGTTAAGTACTTTAATCAACTTAGGAGTCTGAGAAAAGCTGAGATTTGTAATAGCCAGGAAAGACTTCATAGAATAGGAGGATTTGAGATGCCTTTGAAGAAATGGGTGGGATTTAAATAGGCAGTAAGGAGAAAGGATGAGAATTCCATGTGAAAGAAGACATGAACCATTTTCCAGAGATTTGAGATGCAAAAAGTATGAGTATCTCTTAATAAGTAGGGCATTGCAGTACATTTTCGGGCCTTTCCTTGAACACAAGGACATTTTCCATATCTGTTTCCTTCATAGGTTATCCCAGTACCTGGCATAGAACAGAAATTCAATAAATGTCAGGTGGATGATTAGATGAGTGGATGGATGGATGGATGGATGGATGAATGGATCAAAGGATGGATGAGTGCATAGGTGATACAGACTCATGGATCCAGATACTTTCTGTTTAAATGACATTGGATTCTGACACGTTATAACCATAAAGATAATTCTTCACCTAGGGGCTCAAAAACTGACTTAGTTTTGACCTACACAGGAAAGAACCTATTAAAAAAGACTATATGAATTTTTTCATTGTACTAAAACATACACATTAAATTTACCATCTTAACCATTTGTAAGTGGTTAAGTAGTGTTAAAGATATTCAGTTTTCTGAGCAATAGATCTCTAAAACATTTTCATCTTGTAACACTCAAACTCTATACCCACTAAATAGTAATTACCCCACCTCCCTCCCTCTACCAGCTCACCTTTGTACTTTCTGTTTCTATGATTTTGACTATTTTAGATAATTCATATGAGTGGAATTATACAGTATTTGTCCTAAAAAGACCATAAGAAATTTAAACCTCCTCTTATGCTACTTTGAAAGGAGCAGTCCTTGGAAAACATTCTATCAATACCTTGGAAGCTAAAGTTTCCTGCTGCGCAGTTCAAAACTAGATTGAGAAACAAGAGCTGATTATGAATCTCTCGGTCTGATCTTTATGTTTATTCAGTAGGAAAAATGATAATTATTCTTATTATATAAATGAGGTAAGTCAAAATATCATATTCTATCAATTCTAAGATACTCATTTTCCCCCACATTTTAATATTTCTTAAACAAAGATGTGTCTTAGAATCAGTGGTGTTTTCACATTGCATCGTAGTTTAATTGGCAGCAATTTTTCTTTCCTGATGTCATTTTTTATTGGTGTATTTTACAAGCATTTGTATCATAGAGCTATGAAATAAGATAAATGATTAGCTCAGAATCTCACACCCCATCCATGGTGGGACTGGGATCGGAACTAAGGTTTCCTAAGATTTAAAGTAATGTTTTAATGGCTAGTAACATTTCCACTAGAAAATGGAGCCTTTCCCAGATTACTTTTATGCCATACCACATAAATTTAAGCAAACTATCATTCACCTCTAGATGGCTCCCATTTGATGTTAAAAGGGAAGAAATAATGAGTTTCAGAGACACTCTCTTAGGACAAGTTCCTTGCAGCTGGGATCTTACCTAATGATGTGAGACATAGCAAAAAACAATACAGGAATGTCTCAAACATTGCATTGGACATCTTCCACTAAAAAATTTGTCAGAAATTCAAATTTAACTGAGCATCCTGAATATAATCTTGCAACCCTAACCTCACCTAATCTTTGAAAGAAGGGAGATCAATGGACTGGCTTTGACTTTCCACAAGATTCTCAGCAAGGGGAGCTGGGTGGGGAGATGTGAGATGATCCAGTTCATCAGGAATAGAAGCCCTCTGGACAGTGTCTGATCCAGGATCTTGGGAGCTCCCTTGATTCAGCTCCTAAGATTCATGTTGGAAGTGTACCAAACCCTCAATTTGGCTGAATGCCAAATGGCCTAGTGTTAAAATAAATAATAGGCTGAAGCCAAACATTGTCAACTTACGATGAAGTTCTATGGCAGGTTGTTTTCTTTAAAAACTCGAAGCCTAAATGGAATTAAATAGCAAAATAAAAATAAATATAGGTTTTGAAGGGTATTTTGTTTAATGCCATGAATGATAATAACCTAATAATTATGCAAAGACTACAAATATGATTTATATATAGTCTCTATTATTCTGCTTTCCATCCTTATTTAAAATTGTACAAATATTTGTTGGCTCAAGAAGGATAATGTGTTCTTCCTAAAGTTATCTAGCAGAGGCATCCTTGCTTAATATTCCTATTAAGCTGATTTTTTTCTTTAATGATTTAACTATTGGAAAGTTTTTAATCACTACTATTTTACATAAAATTAACACCACAATGGTTAATTATAATAGCATTTTATTCTTTCAGTAATAAATACAAATTTCAACTGAGTGATAGAAATTTAGCACATAAAGCTCACAGGGAGATTTTTATTCAACAGTATATCTAGATGCTTACTTCAATTTGAAAATATTCAGATGTTAACAACAAATTCAAAAGAATAACATGTCTGTTTTATTTAATTGATTTTTTAAACGTAAAGTGTGGCCCTGCATCAGCAGCATCACTTGGGAGGAATGTGCAGGATTTCAGGTCCACACTAGACTTACAAAATCAGGATCTGAGGGTGGGGCTGCGTTTAACAAGCCCTCCATGTGATTCCAATGCACAATGAAGTTTGAAATACTCTGGCCTTGAAAACCAATCTCCTGGCCCCTGCCGGTATCTCAGACTCATCTCAGACCTAGGGAATTAGAATCTGCATCTCAACAATATGCACATTAAAGCCTGAGCCACACTCTTTTAGAGTTTTAGTTTTAAAATATACCAAAACGGGACTTCCCTGGTGGCGCAGTAGTTAAGAATCCACCTGCCAATGCAGGGGACATGGGTTTGAGCCCTGGTCCGGGAAGATCCCACATGCCGTGGAGCAACTAAGCCTGTGCACCACAACTACTGAGCCTGCACTCTAGAGCCCGTGAGCCACAACTAATGAAACCCGCGCACCTAGGTCCGTGCTCTGCAACAAGAGAAGCCCCCGCTCGCTGCAGCTAGAGAAAGCCTGCGTGCAGCAACAAAGACCCAATGCAGCCAAAAATAAATAAAAATTTAAAAATAAAATAAAATATACCAAAACTGAATGTTGTGTTTCATCACGTCTCTAACCAGCTAACGCTGATGAAAAACCAGTGACTTTGAGTGGTCCACGTGCCCAGACTGACAACTGGACTGGATTCAAGATTTTCCTTATCAATGAAATGTGGGGATTATTTCAACCAATGGTGAGCATATGTCAATCTTGTTCTATTATTTGTTCTATCCACAGTGTTCCTTTTCAATCCTTAATTAGCATAACCACCTCAAAAACCCTCTTACCTCCTGTCTAGTCCTTAGCCCTGGTTTTGTTACACAGTGATAACTAACCTATACAGTGTCCCTTAAAATAGCTTTATCAAAGTCACACAGAGGAGCCTTTTAAGTGGGAGGCAAGTAGGCTCTACCAGGACCATCACTCTAAAAAGCCCTCTCAATTGGGAAATCCACTAAATGCATTTGCAGAACTGAGTTTTTAACCCCTGCTTCAGACACATTAAAACGGGCACATCAAAAGTTTGCTGTAATAATCATATTTTATTCTCTCTTCTTCCTAATTGTGTGACTCCCTCCAAATGTGTTGAGTTGCATCCTGTATCCACTTCCTTATCTTATCAGTAGAAAAAAGATCTGAAATGTAAGAGTCAGAGTCCTGTAGTCAGTCAAGAATTAACATTTAAGTTTGAATTCCAAGTTAAATATTGGTTCTGATCTCTCAACTTAATATAGTCTTTTGGGAGAAAATATCCATTTTTAACAACTCTTCTGGCCATAAGACTATTGTTTAAATTTAACCTAAATCCCTCTAGTAACTGAACAAGTTCATTTCTACTCTTGGAGAGGAATGCTTGTTTACAGCTCCACAATCCCAGATATGCTTTGGAATTGAACATTTTTGGAGTGTAGAAAGGTAATGCAGTGCATATATGGCATACTGTATGTATTACACCTCCAGGGAGGTCTAAAGCAGCATCCTGTAACAAACACATTTAAATCTCTGCAATGAAACATAAAAATTCACAGTAAGAGGTAAATAGACATTATAAACAGTTTTATGTGAGTTCTGGTTTTGTCATTAAATTTAAAAGAAACTTTTAGTTTTCAGAGCTTTCTCTATTTGGGCACTATGAATAAAAGATTGTAGATTGCAAGTTGCTATAAAAAAACATAAAAAGAGCGAACTTAATTGGGAAAGCTGAAGGGAAACAAATGAACAACAACAGTGATGTACACTGGAAAAGCTCATCTAACAGATTTCTTCCCACAAACAAGCTTGATTTGGAATGAAAATTGTCTGGTTCCTCAGGGGCCAGGTTCAGATCCCCAGCCAGGAGACCTTGCAATAAAAAAGAGACTTATTTGGATTGGGAGATGGGTTTTAGGGAGAGATGGAATGAGGGGAATATTAAAAAGCCTTGTGAGCACCTAGAAATGGCACTTTGTATGTGGGTTAATTATTTTCAATGATGATTCATCCCCCCAGGCAGTTTACAGGTTTTATTTCTTCTTTTAAAATTCATCTACATCAGTGTGGTTAACGGTGGGTCGTTCAGGACAGATCCATTGTTCTTGTAGCTTTTGAGAAATCTCAGGGTCTATTTCAGGTCTTTTGATTTTGCATCCCAAATCATCTGGTCCTCTTTGCTCCTTGACTGTTTTTCTTGGCCCTTGGGTCTTTGGTTATTTAACTGGCTTTTGCTCAAGGAACATAACAGGTTAGTGAAAAGAAGATAGAAATTGGGAAGCTCTAGCTCTCCCTTAAGAAACATATGCTGCTTTTTTTTCTAAACACATTTCTGAAGACTTTTCTTTTGGCATCATCTTTTAAAGAATGGATCTAAGCTGTGTCAGATCAAAGATAGATTAAAAATTCAAAAGCAAATAATTTCTTTTTCTCAAATACGTTACTGAATAGAATAATCAAGCACTTCAGAAGTGTAAGTCACTTTTCGGACAGTCTCAGGGTTTTCTGTGATGTAAATTTTATCAATATATAGTGTACATACAGAAAATTGCACAAATCATAAGTGAGCAGATAGATGACTTATCACAAAGCTTACATGCTTTGTAGCCAGTGCTCAGACCAAGAAATAGAACATGACCAGCAAGCACTACAGAAGCTCATCCTATGGTCCACACCTCATGAGGTGCCAGCATCCAAACTTCTAAGACCATAGATTAATTTTGTTTGATTTTAATTTCACTTTTTAAGATTTTACTTTTTTATTGAAGTATAGTTGATTTACAATGTTTGTACACTTTTATATTGTAAAATGATTACCATCAAGGTGTTACTAACACCTGCATCACATCACTTACAGTTTCATTTTTGTGGTGAACATTTAAGATCTACTCTCATTCTCTCAGAGACTTTCAAGTATGTGTATATATATATATATATATATATATATATATATAAAGATCCTCTGCCTATTCTTTTATCAGATTTTTTTGTTTTGTTTTGTTTTGCTATTGAGTTGTATGAGTTCTTTATATATTTTGGATGTCAACTCCTTATTAGAATATGATTTACAAATATTTTCTTCCATTCTGTAAGTTGCCTTTTCATTTTGTTGATGGTTTCCTTTGCTTGTGCAGAAGCTTTTTAGTTTGATGTAGTCCCATTTTATTTCTGCTTTGTTGTTATCTTTGCTTTTGGTGTCAAATCTAAAAAAATCATTACCGAGACCACTGTCAAGGATCTTACCTCCTTTATTTTCTTCTAGGAGTTTTATGGTTTGGGGATTGAAATAAAATGAATTTCCTTAATTGTTCGGTTTTTGTCTTGGACAGAGCTCATGCTTTCATATCTTTAATGACTAAGGGTTGGTGGTTAAACTGGCAAAGATGAATCTTTTTTTATTACATCTGAGTATGGTAACATCAGAGGGAAGAAATGACTGTTCTTTTAAAGCCTGCAAGAATATCTTTTCCCCAAATTACTGCCTTCCTGCCCCTGGTTTGGTAGATCTAATAAACTACTATCTTCTCAAAGATTCTCTGAGGCCCAGGACATCATGTGGGCATCAGCATCAGTCTATATTAAGTCCATCCTTAGCACGCTCAGCAGCCTCTGAGTTTCTGCTAAGGTGCTGAAAATTTTTGAAAAGTGTGAGAATGTTTAAAGTGGAAATTCTCTAAATGCCTAAGTGTGTATGAATGAGGTTGCAGAATTGATCTGACAAGCATTGGACGGCTTTGAACTAAGACATATAATACAGATGCTCTTTCAAGATTTGAATTTTATTTAGCAGTATCATTTTGTCCCTCTAGAAGCCCGCTTAACTTTTGAGCACAAAAGGTATTATGGAAAAAAGCATGTATTTATTCAATTTCGTTTGTCACAAGGAAGAAAAAGCAACCACTTTCCCATACTTTACTAAAACACATGCCTTCAACAAAATAGAATTCTAGAAATAGCAAGGGACAGAAACTTTTATTTCCTCTATTTTCCACTTTTGCCATTATAGAAGCAATCCTGAGATTAATAATAAAAAAAATCTGAGCATCCTTCTTTGCATTGCATCTGTGTTGTGGCTTCAGTATTAAGTGATTAGAGAATAAAGAATAAATAAACAAAAAGACCTTTTTTTAAAAAATATATTTATTTATTTATTTATTTTTGGCTGTGTTGGGTCTTCGTTTCTGTGCGAGGGCTTTCTCTAGTTGCGGCAAGCGGGGGCCACTCTTCATCACGGTGTGCGGGCCTCTCACTATCGCGGCCTCTCTTGTTGCGGAGCACAGGCTCCAGACGTGCAGGCTCAGTAGTTGTGGCTCACGGGCCTAGTTGCTCCGCGGCATGTGGGATCTTCCCAGACTAGGGCTCAAACCCCTGTCCCCTGAATTGGCAGGCAGATTCTCAACCACTACGCCACCAAGGAAGCCCCCAAAAGACCTTATTAACCCTTATTTTAAAAATGGGGCTTCCCTGGTGCCGCAGTGGTTGAGAGTCCGCCTGCCGATGCAGGGGACGCGGATTCGTGCCCCGGTCTGGGAAGATCCCACATGCCGCGGAGCGGCTGGGCCTGTGAGCCATGGCCGCTGAGCCTGCGCGTCCGGAGCCTGTGCTCCGCAACGGGAGAGGCCACAACAGTGAGAGGCCCGTGTACGGCAAAATAAATAAATAAATAAATAAAATAAAAATGGCTTTTGGCTTTATTGGTTTTGGTTTTTTTTTAATCTTGAGGTTTGTTTTTTTTTTTAATGTTTTTAGTTTATTTACTTATTTATTTATTTTTGGCTGCATTGGGTCTTCGTTGCTGTGCGCGGGCTTTCTCTAGTTGTGTCAAGCGGGGGCTACTCTTCATTGTGGTGTGTGAACTTCTCATTGCAGTGGCTTCTCTTGTTGCAGAGCACAGACTCTAGGCACGCAAGCTTCAGTAGTTGTGGCACATGGGCTCAGTAGCTGTGGCTCGCAGGCTCTAGAGCACAGGCTCAGTAGTTGTGGCACGCGGACTTAGTTGCTCTGCGGCATGTGGGATCTTCCCAGACCAGGGCTTGAACCCGTGTCCCCTGCATTGGCAGGCAGATTCGTAACCACTGCGCTACCAAGGAAGCCCTAACTTGAATTTTTAAATCATGGCGATTGAATGTACTATTTGATGGACTTTTCATAGAAAATGTAGAATGTATTTAATGAATTCAAATTAGAACTTTTGGTGCGGGGGCTCTCTTAAAATCTGGACTAAGGCATCAGCAGAAACTGAAATATAAAAATCTATTAATTGCTCTTTGTGTAAAACTTTACGAAGCTATTATTAGAACTGTTATAATCAAAGGTGTCAATACAGAAAAGTTTATGGCTGTAGAAATTTTTATTCTGCATATAGGCTATGCAGAAATGCCACCTACTAACTTCTCAGGAATTTTCACTGCCCACCACCAACCTGTTTTCACTGAGATACCAAGCTTTATTTTCATGTCTGCATTTTTTGGTTTGCCTCTAGAGAATAATCAGGCAGAACCAACAACACTGAAGATAATTAAAAGGTTGCAATAGATTTCAGAGGTAGCAAGAAATAACACCGAGCAAAGTATAGAGCTTTATGCACCATAGCAAAAAAGTGGCTGGATTTTGAACCTATAAACCAACCGGATTATTTTTGTAGTATGAATATAGAGTTAGGTTATCACGAAGTTGTCTTAGTGTTTTCCCCAAATAATCTTTTTACCTTGAGTCAATGCATAGGACCTCAAGACCACTGTTCCTTATTCTTTCTAAATTAATTACAGACTGAGGTAATCTAAGGTCAAAATAGCAGTACCTATTTTACGGAGATTTAATTGACATATACATTGTATAAGTTTAAGATGTACAAGGTGATGATTTCATGAATGTATATATTGTGAAATGATTACCACAATAAGGTTAGTTAACACCTCCATAAGTTAATATACTTATCTTGTGGGGGGGATAAGAATATTTAAGATCTACTCCCTTAGCAACTTTCAAATATATAACACACTATTGTTAACTATAGTCGCTATGCTGTACATTAGATCCCCAGTATTTATTCACCTTAAAACTAGAAGTTTGTACTCTTTGTCCAACATCTCCCCATTTTCCCCATCCCCCAGCTCCTGGCAACCCCAGCCTAGAGTCTGTCTGTGTGAAACATGTCTATTCACATCCTCTGAACTGGAATAAATTGCAGTATTTAACTTATTTATTTATGTTTTTTGCTATCGAGTTGTATGAGTTCCTTATATATTTTGAATATTAGCCCCTTATCAGATAGATAATTTGCAAATATTCCTTAGATTGCCTTTTTATGTTGTTGGTTCTTTCTTTTGCTGTAAAGCAGCTGTTAGTTTGATGTAGTCACACTTGTTTATTTCTATTTTTATTGCTTGTGCTTTTGGTGTCATATCTAAAATATCATTGCAAAACCAACGTCAAGGAGTCTCTCCCATATGTTTTCTTCTAATAGTTTTACAGTTTCAGGTTTTAAATTTAAGTATTTAATCCATTTGGAGCTGGAGCGAGCAGTGTAAGATAGGGGTCAGTTTTCATTATTTTCCAGGTGATTATTCATAAACTTCTCTCTTAGAACTGCATTTACTGCATCCCATAAGTTTGAGTATGTTGTGTTTCCATTTTCATTTGCTTCAAGAAATTTTTTATTTCTCTTTGATTTCTTCTTTGACCTATTGTTTGTTTAGGAGTGTGTTGTATAATTTCCACATATTTGTGAATTTTTCAGTTGATCTCCTGTTATTATTTCTAGTGTTACACCATTTTGATCAGAAGAGATCCTTGGTATGATTTCACTCTTCTTAAATTTTCTAAGACTTGTTTTGTGACATGATCTGCCCTGGAGAATGTCCCATGTGTACTTGAGATGAATGTGTATTCTGCTGCTATTGGATGAAATGTTCTGTGTATGTCTGTTAGGTTCATATGGTCTAAAGTACAGTTCAAGTCTAATGTTTCCTTACTGATTTTCTGTCTGAATAATCTATCCATTGTTGAAAGTGGGCTATTGAAGACCTCTAATATTATGGGTTGTTGTCTATTTCTCCCTTCAGATCTGTTACTATTTGTGTAATATATTTAGGTCCTCTGATGTTGGGTGCATATATTGGGTTGGCCAAAAAGTTCATTCGGGTTTTTCTGTAACATCTTACGAAAAACCTGAACGAACTTTTTGGCCAACCCAGTATACTTACAATTGTTGTATCCTCTTGATGAAATGACCCTTTTATCATCATATAACAGCCTTCTTTGTTTCTTGTTACTGTTTTTGAGTCTATTTTGTTTGATATGAGTATAACTACCTCTGTTCCCTTTTGATTTCCATTTGCTTGGAAAATCTCTTTCAATCCCTCCACCTTGTACTTATGTGTGTCCTTAAAGCTGAAGAGAGTCTCTGGTAAGCAGCATATATTTGGGCATTGTTTTTTTAACCCATTCAGCCACTCTATGCCTTCTGATTGGAGAATTTAATCCTTTTACATTTAAAATAATTAACAGGTAAGGACTTATAATATGATTTTTCTTAATTGTTTTCTGGCTCTTTTGTAGTTTTCTTGTTCCTTTCTTCCTTTGATGTCTTCCCTTGTGAATTGATGATTTTCCATAGTGGTATTTTTTGATTCCCTTCTCTTTATCTTTTGTGTATCTACTGTAGGTTTTTGCTTTGTGGTCGCAATAAGACTTATAAAAAGCATCTTATAGATTTAACAGCCTATTTTACTCTAATAACACCTTAACTTCAATTGCATACAAAAATTCTACCCTTTTATTTACCACTTCCTCCACACACGCATTTTGTTTTGGATGTCACAATTTACCTCTTTTTATATTGTGTATTCATTGACAAATTTTGTAGCTACACTTAATACTTTTGTCCTTTAGGCTTTATACTAGAGTTAAGTCCTTAGCATACAACCATAATACAGTATTAGAGTTTTCTGGCTTTGACTATATACTTATCTTTATAAGTGTGCTTTATATTTTCATATGTTTTCATGTTACCAATTAGCAACCCTTTATATCAGCTTGAAAAGTTCCTTTCAGCATTTCTTGAATGCAGGTCTAGTAGTGATGAACTTCCTCAGCTTTTGTTTGTTTGGGAAAGTCTTTACCACTTCTCCATTTCTGAAGGACAACTTTGCCAGGGAAAGTGTTCTTGGTTAGCAGTTTTTTTCTTTTAGCATTTTGAATATATCACCCTACTGTCTCCTGGCCTGTAAGTTGCCTGCTGAGAAATCTGCTGATAGACTTACAATGGTTCTCTCGTATATGATGATTTTTTTTCTCTTGCTGTTTTTGAAATTCTCTCTTAGTCTTTGATTTTGGACAGTTTTATCATAATACGTGTTGGAAAAGATCTTTTGGGTTGAAATTTTAGAGGGGAACTTTGTGCTTCATGAACTTGGATGTCCAAATTTCTCCCCAGATTTTGGAATTTCTCAGCCATTATTTCTTAGAAAAAGTATGCTGCCACTTTCTCCCTTTCTTCTCCAGGACTCTGGTTATGATAATGGTAACTCAGTGGAAATTGTGATGTCATATTTGGCATAATTTTATCAATATCCCAAAGGATAAGTATTATTATTTTTTAAATTTATTTATTTTATTTATTTTTATTTTTGGCTGTGTGGTGTCTTCGTTGCTGTGTGCAGGCTTTCTCTAGTTGTGACAAGTTGGGGCTATTCTTCGTTGTGGTGTGCAGGTTTCTCACTGCGGTGGCTTCTCTTGTTGTGGAGCACAGGCTCTAGGTGCGTGGGCTTCAGTAGTTGTGGCACGTGGGCTCTAGAGTGCAGGATCAGTTGTGGTGCACGTGCTTAGTTGCTCCAAGGCATGTGGGATCTTCCCGGACCAGGGCTCGAACCCATATCCCCTGCATTGGCAGGCGGATTCTTAACCACTGTGCCACCAGGGAAGCCCCAGGATAAGTATTATTATCCTCATTTTATTGAAGATGAAAGTAAGGTCCAGTGTCCCACCCAACAACTTATGATTAGAAGCTGTAGAGATAAGACTCCAGTGAAAATCTTCCATTTAAATTATTAGTAGACTATATGATTTATGGCAATAGACCTTGTATTGGCTTTTGTTTTTTCAGATTCCCAGAATGTTATAAAATTCCCCACATAGCAATTTCATACTCTGTATCCCTTTACAGAATCTCTGCCCATAAAAATTATTGATTCAGGCTTCCCATTGTTTGGGAAGAAGAGTTATGTTTTATTAAGTTAGAAATGAGAAATGAATTATTTATTGAACAAAGCAAAATGAAACATTGATTAGAGGGAGCAAAAAGTATATTGAGCTTCCTGAGAGATGATTTGGGCCTCATTGTTCAAGTTCTAAACATACTAAAACAGAGTCAGCAAGCATATCGTGGAAACTATTCATGGACTAGACAGAAAAATATTAACTCATAGAAAGCTCACAGAGTTGATTCTTACAGTCAGAGCACCTGTGTGCTTTAGTTTCTAGAGGCGATATCACTATTAAAATTGTTTAATCTTTCTGGAGCTCAATTTTCTCATCTGTAGAATAGGAATAATAAACCCTATTCTTCTCTTGGGGTTGTGAAGCTCAAATGAAATAATAGCCATTACTATTGACTTCTGTGCTCTTCCTAGGACCCTCTGTGGGCAGGCTATATCTTCTTGAGTGAGAGCAAGGGGCACATGTTGCTCCAGTTACTGTGAGCCTACAATTCTTCACCCAGTTCCAACATGTAAGTTTTTCCCCCACACCACCAAGCTGGGTGTCCTGTAATTCAACTCAATTCTGACACTGTTTACTTGGAGATACTGTCAGATTCCACAGGTTAAAGGCTCAGTCCCCAAGACTAACCTCCACTTCAGATACCAATCATAGTCCAGGCTGTCGCCCATGCTTCTGACCAACTGGCTATAAATTAGAGCATCCCATAACCCAATCCTCGGGTTTGATTAATTTGCTAGAGTGGCTCACAGAACTCAGGAAAACAGTTTACTCACTGATTCATTGCAAATGATTTTAAATGCAAATCAACAGCCAGATGAAGAGATTCATAGGGCAAGTGTGTGGGGAGGGGCACGAGGTGTCCATGCTCTCTGAGCATGCCATTCTCCCCAAATCTCTACCTGTTCACCAACCTAGAAGCTCTCTGAAACTCCTTCCTTCCATTTCTTTTCTTTTCTTTTCTTTTTTAATGCAGGGTTCATTACATATGGATGGTGGATTAAACCCTGGGCCATAGGCGATTAAACTCAATTTCCATCCCCTTTCCCCTCCCACAAGGTCGGGAGTGGTGGGTGGAGGGTGGAGGTGGGGGGAAATGAAAGTTCTGACCCTCCAACAGGCAAGGAGCCCCCATTCTTAGGTGACCTAAGGACTTTCTGAAATTCACCTCATTATCATAACAAAAGACACCATATGGCTCTCCACAGTTAAGAAATTCCAAGCCTTGTAGGAGCTCTGTGCCAGAAAAGGGAAAAGAAGACCAAATGTACATTTCTTATTATAAATCACAATATCACATATCCTAAGCCAGCTTTCTCAGGAGAGAAGAATAAGCCCGTCATTTTTCAGCTTAAGGTTCCTTCCATGTAGCAATGCCAGTTGGAAAATAGTCAATACCATGTGGATATGTTGTTATTATGTATCTATTATGTCTCCATAGAGCAAAAAACTAAGAATTAGAAAAATTAATTAACTTTGCAAATATCACACAAATAGTAAGCTATAGAACCAATATTTGTATGTAGATCTATACATTTCTAAGTATTTTCTTTTAAACAGTATCTATTATTAAAGTTAGATATACAACTAATCAAAATAAACACATATTTGTATCATAATTTGAGAAGGTTTTGGGTTCTAGAAAACACAGATTGGCATTAGTTACTTACCTGGCATAGTTATTTTATGTAGATAATCACAAAAATTTTGCTTCCATACTTGCTTTCTTCTTTGTGGTCTTCCTGCTGAAACAACGTCAGAATTTCCTGTATAACTGAAACTGAAGAAAAGAGAGGGCCTATTTTTAAGAAATTAATATCTAAGTATTATAACTTATATATGCTTATTGTGGATAACTTGGAAAAGACAGATTAAATAAAAAGTATAAGGTCAAAATTACCTAGTGCCATTTAGCTGTAATTCCTGTGTATATGTTGCTTATATAAACTTCCAGAAAAAAGTTGGGTTACAAAATCGGGAACATTTGACAGGGTATGAAGAGCAGTTTTCTTTCTTTTTTCTTCCTGATGAAACATTTTTACAGCATCAAAGAATTAAAGTGTTTAATATTATATTTATATCATAGTGAATGATACTAAATGTCTGTGGTTTTAAGACATGTGAGTAAAATGTTTCGAGGTTGGCCTTTTGTAAAACTTCACAGACTTGGATCATTTCAAAGACTATGTTGGAACTCATGCTAGGATCTCATTCAACTAAAGTTTTTATGTTGCATAGTTTAAACTGTTCATTTTCTGACATTATCAAACATGATAAATTAAAGATTATGTCTCAATAGCCAACTATAGGTATTCTAAATTAAAGAGTGCCTTTATCACTGTAGTGAAAACCATTTTAAGCACTTTGAAATTTTTGCAGGTATTATATAGATATTCTTGAAGTTTCAATAGTCAAGAATATACAAAAATATCTCAGTAAACATTTATTTCAGTTTATGTATTCAGTTATGAGTAGCTTCTTAAGCAAGAATAAAGATTCTTTATTCCTCATTTTCTTTACAAATGTTTCATGTGACAACTTTTGTAAAAATCTTGTAGTAGGCTTAAAGAGTGTTAGTATTTCATATTTTAGTTTGTTGCCACTTAATTGAACAGACATGAATTTAAGAATAAAGAGCATATAATTATGAAAATAATCATCAGTTATGTTTTCCTAATACTGCTTTCTATGCCTGAAATGATTATTAAATTGTAAATTATTTTATTAAAAAATAGAAATACTCAAAAGGGTTCAATGAATGAATGAATATTCTTGAGCACTTACCATGTTTTATTTTGGGTTCTCCTAAAAAACAGGTCCTGAGACAAGGATTTGAGAGTCATTTGGGAACTAATTTGAGTGTAAATTGGGAAGGTTTCAAGATTATACAGGAGGTGAAGGGAACACAGGTTGGGGATTTTCTAAGTGAGACAGGGGAAGAAAAATGAACCAGTGACATGTGTCTCACTGAACCAGCTACCGTTATGGATGACTGGAGCTTGATTCTGCTGGGGAAATTCTGTAAGCTAGTGTAGGATACTACACAGGGTCAAAGGAACTTGACCTACCTGAATATCAAAGGAACTGGGACATTTATACACTAACTGGCAGAGGGGGCTCCGGAAGAGCGTGAAAACCCTGAGGGAAAGAAAGGCAGAGGCTGGCTGTTGAAAGTTGGGCCAGGGTGCACTGAACTACTAAGAGGAGTAGGGGGTGCAGGTGGGACAGGAGCAGCACCTGATTTTCGGTGTATAGAAGTATAGCATCAATAATTGAGGAAAGCTAAAATCAAAATGGATGAATTTTTCTGAGCACACAAGTTGGATTGAGCACAAGTATAAAATCAGAGTTGTTGTTTTTTTTTTTTTCCAAAGCTCCCTTGTCTTGTTTTTCTATTTTCTTTGTTCTTGCCCTACAGGTTTTCCCAACCAGAGCCCCCACTGCCAATGGGTGAATAAATATCCTAGTCACTTCCACCAGACTACGCTGTGCGGTTCTTCAGTACCCAGTCTTGTCTCGATTGTGGTAGAGGCCTTCCTTAGGACAGTTTGCACAATCTTTCCGCATTCAGAGAGTCTGGGATTGGCTTCCATCTTAGGCTTGGTCCTCCTGTTTTTCTTTGTAATTTGTCCCTGCTGTTTTTAAAGAGATTTGCATTGATTTTGTGACCTGCTAGTGGATGCTTAGAGGAACTTAATTGAAAAGGGACTGTGAACAATTTGGTAATGTGGGAAATGTAATGTAGGGGTAAAATGAAAAATATTTAGCACACAACATGGTGAGGACACTTAACAATCGCCATGGACTCTTGACTGAAGTTTGGTTCTCCGCTCCGCCAGAGTTAACTTTCTGGTAGTTGGCTGATTCTGGGGCTTCAGAGAGGCTGGGCTGACTGGGATAACTTGAGGATTACCTAAGGGGCTCATAGCCATGGCTAACTACCAATTGGCACTTAAATATTATAATATTTTAACAAACTGTAAGTGCTGGCTGAAACTCAGCCCTGCATATAACCTAGATAAAAACTTTATCAATATTTACTTCTTTGAATTGGGTTTTTTGCCTGCACCTGTTTGCATATGGGAAAAGGGAGTCTACAGAATCTCCCAAATGTCTGTAATTCACACTGGCTGTGGTCTAGTGACAGTAGGAGGTATGACCTCTAAAGTGACAATATGGACTGGATTAGTCTAGATGGGTATCTTAAAACCCTTGCTCCGATGCCATTTCCAAACAATTGGTTGCGTAAGTTTATCTACTTTTGTATATAAGGTTATCAAGGAAAAGCTACAGGCTACTTTTTCTCTTTTTAAAAAAATATTTATTTTTGGCTGCATTGGGTCTTCGTTGCTGCTCACAGGCTTTCTCTAGCTGCCTCGAGTGGGGGCTACTCTTTGTTGCAGTGCGTGGGCTTCTCGTTGCGGAGCACGGGCTGTAAGCACAAGGGCTTCAGTAGCTGTGGCGCATGGGTTTAGTTGCTCCGAAGCATGTGTGATCTTCCCAGACCAGGGATTGAACCCATATCCCCTGCATTGGTAGGCTGCCCTGCATTGGTAGGCTGATTCTTAACCACTGTGCCACCAGGGAAGTCTACTTCTTCTTGAAAGCGTGATCCCCTGATGCCTGCTATACATAGCAAATTCCTTAAGGAAAATACCAGAATATGGATGAGCTGAATACCAAAATCTGGGTTGATTTTTCTTTTCTTTTTTCTTTGTTTTTGGCACCCAATCTCTTTTATGGAGTGGGGGGAGGCCCTGAGGGGGAGCTCTCATGGCACAGCTTGTTCATTAGCGCTGCTTCCTGGGTCCTGCGGCTTCATCACATCCGGCAGCTCCGGTGGGCTGGAGAAGGGCTTGATGGGCAGGGTCTCAAATGCTTCACCTGCCTGTAAGGCTAGCCCCACCCGCGGCTGGGTCTGGTTGGTGAAGCCACACTCACCCAATATCTTGCCATCGTCCAGAAACCGGTGGTCCTTGTACAGCCGCTGCTCGTCTGGCAGCTGCTTGAGGATGCCCTCGACGATGCGCTTCAACAGGAACATGGTGCTGGACGCTTTGCCTTCCATGAAGATGATGGTCTTGCGGCGCCGTATTTTGAGGAACACGTCCACACCGGCTACTGCCTCTCCCCTTCGACTAGCCGGAAGCTCTGCCCCCTTCCTGGCAGCGCACACGCTGGCCCCCAGGGTGCCCGAACCTGGCGGCCCTGCCCCGCCTCGCCTGGCTTGATTTTTCTAATCAAGGGGAAGTGAGTAATTTGGAATGCTAAGGATTTAAATGAGTCATGAGCTTTCTCATAGAAATAAAGAATTTGGTATTTCTCTGTTTTCAACATGTGTAATAGATTCTGAAGGAGATTCTGAGAATCTATGGTGCTGTTAAGCTGAATCTGTTGTACAAATGAATAGTGTATAATTATTGCAAAATGTATAATTTTCAATTGTATATTCGTGGATTTAAATCACTTCTGATGTGACTTTTCCCTGAAGCGATTTTTCTGATTTCATGTTCATGCTTTTTTATTAATATTGTTGCAAAGAAAAAATATCCTCCAAAACTTGGAAGAAAAAAAAAAAAGATTGTGTCACCTTTGTTTTTATTTTTAGACAATGTCCTGTTCCTAGGTCAAAGTTGGCAAGTTTTGTTTGTTTTCTGTAAAGGGCCAGATAGTAAATATTTTAGACTGTGCTCACCACGTGGTCTCTATTCAACTCTGTAGCAAAAGCAGTCATGTATAATACGTAACAAATGGCTGTGGCAGTGTTCCAACAAAACATTATTTACAAAAAACAAGTGGTCAGCTAAGCCCAACTATAGTCTGCTGTCCCCTGCCCTAGAGTCACAAGATATACAAGTTTGTTTGACTTGCCATTTACTGTTGATTAAGGCCCAGACAACTCACAACTTTGTAAAGTTGGATGTTCCTTTATTGGAAACTGGTAAGATATAAATGATTTTGCCCAATATTAGGCAAGCAATTTTTGTACAATGAAAATTATTTTTGCCTGATAATAACACGAATGATTTTTCTTACATAGAAAAGTTAGTCCCAAAGACTGGTCTTATTTCTGGTAGGACAATGACCAATTTTGCATCTAACTTTGTGATTTATCACAGCATTCTTCCTTTGCTTCATTGATTATATAATCATTAGTTCTCTGTATTTTTTTTATAAAGCCAGAAATGGTATGATCCCTTTTTATTTATTTATTTATTAATTATAAATTTATTTATTTTTGTCTGTGTTGGGTCTTCGTTGCTGTGTGTGGGCTTTCTCTAGTTGCGGCAAGCTGGGGCTACTCTGTTGTGGTGTGTGGGTTTCTCATTGTGGTGGCTTCTCTTGTTGCAGAGCATGGGCTCTAGATGTGTAGGTTTCAGTAGTTGTGGCACGCAGGCTCAGTAGTTGTGGCATGCAGGCTTAGTTGCTCCACGGCATGTGGGATCTTCCCGGACCAGGGATGGAACATCTGTCCCCTGCATTGGCAGGCAGATTCTTAACCACTGTGCCACCAGGGAAGTCCTCCCTGTATTCTTTTCTGAACCATCTTTGTCATCCTGCTGTCTCCCTCATTAATGAGTTTAATAAAACTTAGATTTCTGCTCATTATGGTTTTATATAAGAATTGCAATCTATGAAACACTTTGAAAATTATACTTTGGATATCATTCTATTAAGATATTTACCTAGATTAGACCCCATGTTCTTGTCCTTCAATTTAATGACCTGGGAGAGGAAGAAAAAATTGTTCTCAACTTCCAAACCAACTGGCAATTCTAAAATAATGGAACTAAGAGCTAAAGATAAGTAAAAACTATCTGAATGTGATACAGAAGCCACAGGTGCCTTGGATGGAGCAACCATTTAATCTAAATGCTGGGATGTGGCTTCAAGTTTGGTGATAGTAGAAAGTGTAGGAGACCAGAATGTGTGACCCCAAAATATACCTCTTTAGCATAAATGTCAATATTCAAAATTGACTATTTCGAGAAACAGCAGACACAGGAGAAGTTCTGAAAACAGGGTATAAGTTGTCTTTTTGTAAGAGAAATTTCCATTTGTAGAGGAAATTTCCATTTGTGAAGGTGTCTTCCTCTCTGTACCAGGAAAAGAAGGATGACTCTAAATCACAAGAAACTCATCAATAGAGAAGGAACAGTCTTAAATCTGCATAGCAAACCTTATGCTTCTTTACGTACTTTTCCTGGTCGCCTTCCCATAACTTACCTCCCCACACCCCCACCCCACACCCTTCTTCTTCTGTTTTAAATGAAGATGGCATTTAGGCCCAAGTTCTAGCCACCTCTTTGAGTTACTCATCTGTGAGTTTCTCCCATGTATATGTGAGATATACATGTTGATAAACTTCTTTTTGTTTTTCTCTTGTTAATCTGTCTTTCATTACAGGATCCCCAATGGAGAGCCTAAAAGGAGAAGATATTTCTTCTCTCCTACAAAAGCATAGGCATGTGTTTTAAGTTCTATTATAATTTGATAATGCACACAGGATAAACCTCTCACATCAGTTTCTATTTTCTGGCAACATTTATCTCAAGATTGCAGGTATTTTACCCACTGGAAGTAATCAGCACACTTCTCTAATGCTGCCTTTACTTCCATACATTGAAAGTGAAACAGAATTAAAGTAGCTTTCAAGTGTATGCTAAAACCATTCATTTAATAATTTTTCCCAAAAAGCAACCCTCAGGGGAATTTGAAAATTCCACCTACAGTTCCCCCTTTGGCTCACAGAAATGACTGTACCTGCTTTCAGGAGAGGCTGAACCTTTGAAGGACAGCTGAGTTCATGCCAATCAGCAGGCAGTGGCAAAATGAAATGAATTTTTTTTCACATTAGACTAGATGGTGTAGTGCCAAGCTGAAAAATAGTCTGTTTCATTTTGGATTCATGGTTTTTTTTTCCTAGTCTTTGATGTGACTTGAAAGTCAAACTGAATGTCTGAGATAAAAATGTCGTGCAGATCATAACTCAGTGCTCCTGGGTTCATTGGAGATGGACACAGTTGAAACTCTTGACTGAGGTATAGAGAGGTCAGTTCAGCTATGCTGTTCCCCAGCCATCCCCTGCTATTCCTCACTCCAAAAGAGTAGTTCACTTTATTATGTCCAGTTGAACCTCAGGTAAGAGGTTCAGCTGGGCTCCTAGAAGCTTAAAGACAGTCAATTCATGAAAGTATTAAAGGATAACTTTTCAGAAAAAATAAACCCACATACATATTTAAAATGGACACATGTCAAAGATTTTATTTAATTAATTAATTAATGAGGGAACCAGTAAGATGTTACTACCAGTTCAAAGGAGACTCCAAAAAGAATACACATATGTAGGCTATCAGGAATGATGCAATGAATTTAGATTTGCTTAACTTGTGCCAAAATAGCTTCTTCCACAGAGAGGAGGAAAATTAATCGAACCTCCTCCAAATTCATTTGCATATATGTGGACAAGAATCATTTGTATCTCTTTCAGTTCTCTAAAACTTACAGATTTGTAGAAAACATTACTACAATGAAGGGTGTAAAGACCTCATAGAATCAGATAAGTTGGAGGGGTATGCTAGACAATGCCTAGTTTTCCACTGAAAACATCAGGAATTTTTTAGCTGTATTTCAGTCCTTCATAATTTTTCCCTACAAAAGAAAACCTGACTAACATTATGTTTGTATCTCTAAGCTTATATAAAACAAAAAAGGCGATAGTGTCCTTCTCCTGCATCTGTTTGCCAAAAACAATCAAAATAGGACAACAAATGAACTGAGTAGCAGATACTTGAAAGCTGGAGAAAACAAATGGAAGGAAAGTAAACTTTAAAATACCCTTTGCTTAATCATTGTCTTTATAGCACATTACTTTGTGTTTCACGTTGTGGAAAATTTTAAGAGAAACACTACATGGATGAGCTGTCCTTTAAGCTACACTGTTTTGATTTCACAACTTTTCAGCATTTTGGAATGTCAGGAAAAGCACCATGAATCTTTTAACCCTGAATCAAAAGCTTTGGAAAATAATATGAAAGTCTTATGACAATTTTTCATGGAAGAATTAGGAGACAACACACTGCGTTCAATCCAGCAAGTCTTCCTAACAACTCTTCTTACATACCTCTCCCCCCACCCCAAAATTCCACTCCTAATGGCTGTTCCTCAATCTCTTCTCTCTCACCTATGTTCCAAAGGCCTTTAGTTGTGCTAGCTTATCTCCCTATCATTTCTTTTTTTGCTTTTATAAAAGGTAATTTCATCTTCTCATCTTCTTCAAGTTTTCTCTCCTTCTATTATGCCTCTCAGCACAATGTCCTGGTAAACGAACCAAGCAAATACTGTATCCTTTGAAGTGAATGAAGAGGGATACCACAAAAACTTGTAATTTGATATGTTCCTTCATGCCACACTTTATTTTCAACTTAAAGATTAAATATCTTTGCTATATACCTTGAAATATAATAGCTGCTACATCATAATTTTAAGCAGGTACACCACACAAGATAATGATTTTTATAAAAATGATAACATTTATAAAAAAAGGATTCCTAAGCTTTTTCTGAATGTTAACTGGGTTCCTCCTGACACTCTCAAAATTCGGGCAGGCAAGAGGACTGTATTAGTTTTCTAGTGCTGCCATAACAGAGTACCCAAGAATGGATGGCATAAACAACAAAGATTTATTCTCTCACAATTCTGGAGGCTGGAAGTCCAAGATCAAGGTGTTGCCAGGGTTGGTTTCTTTTGAGGCCTCTCTCCTTGGCTTGCTATCTTCTCCCTGTGTCTTTACATGGTCTTCCCTCCATGTGGATCTGTATCCCAATCTCCTCTTCATTTAAGGACACCAGTCACATTGGATTAGGGCCTACACTAATGACCTCATTTTAACTTAATTCCCTCTTTAAAGACCCCATTTTAAAACACAGTCACATTTTGAGGTACAGAAGGTTAAGATTTCAACATATGAATTTTGGAGGGCCATAATTCATCCCTCAACAAGGACTGTTCTTTCAATTTCAGTAGAAGAAGAATGTCAGGTGTTCAGGAACTAAGTGACCACTGAGCAGTCTAAGGAACACAGCCAGCACATCCAATTGATAACCTGTACTATGGATCTCTTTAATTCATTCTTAGAAGAAAGAGATGTTAGAATTACAGACCTTCTTAGAGTTTCAGAGTTGGCATTATAGAACAAGAAAGCAATGCTTTTTTTGTCTTTAATTTAAAGATATAAATGATGGACATATGCCAACCTTATAAATATCCTTCAAGGTATCTAGGTTAGCTATTTCCATAGCTGGTCTAAATATTCATGCAAAAGTATTATAGGTATTTTTTTGTGTTTTTTAACAACTGTATTGAGATATAATTTACACACAGTGTAAAGTTCAGTAGTCTAAAGTGTACAGTTATCATGAATATTTATGTGTGTAATTATGTGGGAAATTATCCTGCACTCTATGTAGATTAATGTTAATCTCTATGATAACTCTACAAGGTTGACATCACTGGCATTTATAGATGAGGACATGAAGCTTAGAAATGAAAATAACTTTCTCAGATTCTCCCAGGTAATAAGTAGGAGAGTTGGTCATTCAAACCCAGGTCTGTGGGGTCTAAAACCTAGGCCCTATACACGACACCATTCAGCTAGTCCTTCCCCATTTTACCATATGTAACACATTCTCATTGTATGGAAATCAAAGAGCACAGCTAAATAAAAAGAAAATAAAAATCATTTGTAATCCTTACCCAGAGTTTACCATCTATAACCATTTTGATATGTACCCTTACAGTTGTTTTCCCATTCATATGTGTCAAGCACATATAACTTCATACACATAAACTCATTTGTATCTTTATTTTCTTCAGGTAAAATTAAGTGTATCTCTGACCTTCATCCTACAAGGTTGTCAGGAGATCCTGGTAAGTATTGAGGCTCCTGATCTTCCTTGAGGTCAAAGAGAAAATTGGGAGATTTGTGTACTACTGGGAGAGTAGAGGGAGGCCTCTGATCTTCACTCTAGCATGGCAGCCTTCATTATTGTCTATGGTTCAGCAGTTCAGAACAGGAACTGTACTGATTCAGGGCCCAGAGGAGCACAGACAGCCTTGCTCCAATGGGAGGCTCAGTGCTAGTTTTAGCTTCCTTCTGAGGTCTTGCTACCTAAGGGTACTGAGAAGCGTGGGGTCTGGGTCCTCCAGCTCACTGTGCACCCCGCTCTACTTTAAGGATTTTCCTTTATCTGCCTCTGCCTGTCACTCTTTCTCCTGCAATTCCTTCTCCCATTGTATAGTCCCCTTTTTTTTTAATATCTTTATTGGAGTATAATTGCTTTACAATGGTGTGTTAGTTTCTGCTGTATAACAAAGTGAAACAACTTTACGTATACATACATCCCCACATCCCCTCCCTCTTGCATCTCCTTCCCACCCTCCCTATCCCACCCCTCTAGGTGGTCACAAAACACCGAGCTCATCTCCCTGTGCTATGTGGCTGCTTCCCACTCACTATCTATTCTACATTTGGTAGTGTATATATGTCCATGCCTCTCTCACTTCGTCCCAGCTTACCCTTCCCCCTCCCCGTGTCCTCAAGTCCATTCTCTACGTCTGCGTCTTTATTCCTGTCCTGCCCCTAGGCTCTTCAGAAACTTTTTTTTTTTTTTTTTTAGATTCCATATATATGTGTTAGCATACGGTATTTGTTTTTCTCTTTCTGACTTACTTCACTCTGTATGACAGACTCAAGGTCCATCCACCTCAGTACAAATAACTCAATTTCATTTCTTTTTATGGCTGAGTAATATTCCATTGTATATATGTGCCACATCTTCTTTATCCATTCATCTGTCGATGGACACTTAGGTTGTTTCCATGTCCTGGCTTTTGTAAATAATGAACATTGTGGTACATGAATCTTTTTGAGTTACGGTTTTCTCATGGTATATGCCTAGTAGTGGGATTGCTGGGTCATATGGTAGTTCTATTTTTAGTTTTTTAAGGAACCTCCATACTGTTCTCCATAGTGGCTGTATCAATTTACATTCCCACCAAGAGTGCAAGAGGGTTCCCTTTTCTCCACACCCTCTCCACCTAAATAGACATTTCTCCAAAGAAGCTATACAGATTGCCAACAAACACATGAAAGGATGCTCAACATCACTAATCATTAGAGAAATGCAAATCAAAACTACAATGAGGTATCACCTCACACCAGTCAGAATGGCCATCATCAAAAAATCTGTATAATCCCTTTTACTAAAGTTTAAAAAAGCAAGAGCTAGGAAGGGAAATGTTTACAGTTCACAACTCCCTTTTGAAAAAAGAGAGAGTTAAAGGACTTGGCTATTGCGAAAAAAAATTTAATGTATTTATTATGATAATGATTTACAAAATCATATTCTACCTGCTGTTTTTATCTAATTTGACAATCTTTATTGTTTTTAATTTGATTTTTTCTTATTATTGAGCTTAAAGAATTTTTTGTGTATTTTGGATATAAGTTCTTTATCAGATATGTATTTTGCAATTATTTTCTTCCATTCTGTCTTTCATTTTCTTAAGTGTCTTTTATAGAACAGAAATTTTAAATTTTAATAAGATGCAACATATCAGTTTTTCCTTTCATATATTGTGCTTTTGGTATTGCGTCTAAACACTCAGTTTCTCAACCTATAGAGATTTTCCCCATTTTCTTCTAGACGTTTCATAGTTTTTCACCTTACTTTTAGGTCTATGATTCATTCTGAGTTAATTTTTGTAAAGTGTTAAGTCTATATCTAGTTTCCAATATCACTTATTGAAAATACTGTTCTTTCTCCATTGAATTGCCTTTGAGCCTTTGTCAAAGATCAGTTTGACTTTGTGTGCTAGATATTTGGCTATATTTTGTTGATCTATTTCTGGGCTCTTAATTCTATTTCATTGATCTATGTGTCTGTTTTTTTTTACTGATACCATGCTGTTTTGATTATGGTAGCTATATAGTAAGTCTTGAAATTGGGCAGTTTAAGTCCTCCAACTCTGTTCTTCTTTTTCAATATTGTGTTAGTTATTCTAGGTCTTTTCCTTTTTGATATACATGTTAGAATCAGTTTGTTGATATCTATAAAATAGTTGCTGGGATTTTGATTGGGATTACAGTACATCTATAGATGAAGTTGGAAAGAATTGACATTTCTGGCCAGGATTGTCCACCAATGACCCATGGGAGATGGTTGATGAATGCCCAAGCTTTCCCATTGCTCAGGTGTGACATCTCTGTGCATGTTCCACAGAGCATCCCAGAGGTCCCCAGGAGGATCAAGCACCAGTTACCCACAGTGGCAACTTCTCATTAAGATAGCCTTTATTGAATATCTTCTCTTCCCTGTTCACTTTCCCATTCCCCTACCAGTTTTTCTTGTAATCACCTCCCAAATAAACTACTTTTCCTCAAAACCTCTTCTTAGGGTTTGTTTCTGGGGGATACAAACTACAACAAACCTGTGATAACACCCATATACTAAAAGGCAGGCTCAAATAAGACAACTGCATTTCCTACATGTACCCAGTTTCCAAAGCAGTACCAGACCTAATCAATTTAGATAGAAATTGCACAGTCAGATAACTTAATGCCTACCCTGAGCATTCAAATTTATTCTGTAAGAGACAGAAAACAAGTGCCCCTCTCAAGTCTGCTCTCTCTCCAGAAGGAAAAAAGGATAAAAACACATTTAATTTCAACAAGCATGCATGTGTGAGAAAATCTACCTCAAAATAGCTAAAATGGTAAAATATATGTAGCTATTTTAAAGCCAGAAGATTTGGATTCTCCTCAGGCAGCTTTTAGCTTCTAGGGTTTTATGGCTCACTAGCTTTAGGTTAGAAAATTAGAATTGCAAAGTGTGTTGTGGTTTTAGTCTCTGCCATTCTTTCATAGTTTTGTAATAGAAGGGTTTGGGGGAGGCGGGATATGGGAGGGGGGGATAAAGTTAGGGAGGAAGGAATGAAATGTACCAGGAGAACTTGTCCAACTATCTGTCTTAATTTTTAACAGCCTTCAAAGCAAGTCATGCACGCTGAGCACTGCAGAAACACTAGACATTTGTTGGGGGAAAAAAAGTCTTCTGGGAATGCACTCCTTGTGGGGAGAAAATGGCTTCATAAAGGAATGATGCAAACACTATACATTGCCCTGCCAGCAACTTCTCTATTTATTTGCAATTGCAGAATGAAATATCCCCTATACTGAAGCCTCAGTCAGCTGCAAAAACAATGTGTTGTAATATGATATTTATTTTTGCTGAAATGGAGCCACAGCCTTGCCATTCCAGATTCTGCAGCCTTGCAAAAGCACCCAGAGAGGCTTCGCTGACCTTGGGGGAGTGCAGAAGGCTAATGAAACATCCTTACTTTTGCAGTTTAATTTTTCTTCAAGAACCCAAGCCAGAGCTAGACGAGTTTCCATCTAGCTTTTGGAGGGAAAAACAAAAATGAATTAATTAAGATTATCAGACAGCCTTTACAAAATGTAATATCAGCCCTTTATTATGATATAATATCAGCCAACACTTGCTTCACTTTCCCTGCAAGGAATCGGATTGGAGCTGCTGATCATGGAAGAAGTACTCTGTTGTCTCAACCCACACATTCAAGCAATTTAAATCTGGTCTCCCAGAGACCTGACATCATAAAGGGAAATTATGTTCAGGTCTTCTAATCTATGAAAACATTACCTCAACACTGCTCAACTCAGTCACTATCATGATTTTGCTCTTTCCCTGAATCACCAAACTTCACAGAAGAGAAATTATTGCTCCACTATTTCACCACCTAATATTTCCTTAATTCTAAGATCGGCTGCCATAGAACACTTGAATGATGCTGTTCTTCGGAAGGCCATCAAGGACTTCACCTTCTCCAATCCAATAAGCATTTTTCCGTCCTGATGGACTGCACCATTTGATACTGCTTACCTACCTCTCCTTTCATATTGAAGCCTTGTGTCTTCTTGCCTTTTGTTGACATGGTGCTTCTCTCTTCCTGTGCAGCCTCCCAGCCCTCCCTTGTGGTCATTCTCCAAAGGCTCTTTCTTCCAAACTCCTACTCTTTATATTCGATAAGCATCCATTCTCATATTTTTAGTCATCACCTCCCTGATGGCTGGAGCTTAAGCAGCAATCTTGAATGATGAAATGCCCTTGAGGATGGAATTCCCTAGTAGAGGATGCTGAAGAGCACATTAGAAGAAGCTTGGCCCCCTGATGACTTTGTTGGATGCACCATATTTGTTTGGCCTTGCATACCTCCTGATTTCTTCTACATGCTAGAATAAACTCTATGTGTTTAAGTCATTGTTAATTCGGATTTTCTGTTATATGCCACAGAATCTAATTCAGGTAGTAAAAATGGATATAATAATGCCTTCTCGTAAAGTCAGTGTAAGGTTGACATGATATAATATAGGTCATATGCCTGGTTCTTGTGCTTAGTGAGGCAGAGCCCTATGCAGTCAAAACATTGTAGATATTATTATTATAAACTCTATGCCTACACTCGCAACTTCATAATGACCATACCACAGAACGTCAAGTACATTCAAAACAAATCCCTTCCAAATCCAACTCCTCCTCCTGATTACTTTATTCTTTGGTTTATGACATTACTAATCCTTAGTTGTAAATCAAGGTTTTGATTCTCTTCATTCTTTTCCTCCTAATGTAGAATTAATTGCTAATCTTATTTATCTAGTCCTTCAAATTTTCTCCAATTAATTTCCTCATTTTTCTATTTCCCCTGCAGACACCCTAAAAAGTTGAAGCTTTTTTTTTTATCACCTACCCAAACAATTGCAATCATCAACTCAGTTGTTTCTCCACTTCTTGCATTATCTTCCTCCTCCAAGTTATCCTGTGGAAACCCTGAGATGAATCTTCCAAAAGCACTGCTCTAATCTTGTTACTCCTCCAATGAAAAACCTGAGTGGCTTGTCATTGCCCACTGTGTTAGACAACACACTCCTCAGACTGGTGTTTGAGACCTCAACCTATCTTCTGGTCCTCTTCTCCATCTCCTTCCATGCACATCAATCTAGACTCTTTGATTTTCCTTCTGCTTTCTTAATTCTGTCCTTTGGTTCACACTTCCCTCATGCAGAATGTCCTCTTCCTATTACACTCTCTACATTTCAATATCTTAGCTAACTTTCAAAGCTTTATGGAAATACAGTCAATCCTGGAAGTCCTCCTTCCAAAATAAATGTGATTTTCCCTTTACTCAAAGCACTTTGTATCTCTCTTTGGTGCTTGTGCTCTATTGCTTTACAGCAGTGATTCTCAAAATTTAGAGCATCATAATCACCTGGAAGAACTGTGAAAATAGATTTCTGGGCCTGACTCCCAGAGATCCTGAGTCAGAGGGTCTGGGGTGGAGTCTGAGAATCTGCATTTCTAACAAAGTCTCAGGTGATACTACTGCTGCTGGTCTGGGGATCACACATTGAGAACTGCTTTCTCCTTATCTGTATCTCATTCTCTCTCTACATTGTAAACTTCTTGAAATCAGACAATATGGTTTATTCTAATCTAATATTTCCTGAGACTCCCAGCACATGGTAGATAGTAACTTTATTTAAATGGAATCGAATAGAACAAGAAGCCAAGTTTCTGCTTTCGAAGTTGGCATTGTTTGGAGTTACATTCAATTGTTGGTGTCCATCATCTAGAAAAAACACATCTAAGTGTTTTTGCTGAGAGCATAGCCAAATTCTTCCTGGTCTTTACTTTTTTCTTGGTCTGGGCAAGTGTGCTCATAGCATGTGCTTGGAGGATTGTTAGGTATTAAAGGCAATGACATGACATGGGTTCAGGGGAAGCAGTAGTTGAAGGGCTCCCTGAAAGGAGCAGGATGACAGAAGTGCAATATTTGGGAAATTAAGTGTGAAGGTTGCCATGGTAAAGTAACAACAGATTTCAAATCTATAATTGTACTTGGAGAGAGGCGTGTTAGAGACCCCCTCCATATACTTTTGTTCCCTCTTATGCTTTTAATGTTTTAGGAGTCAGTCACTGTGAATTCAAGTTGCGCTTCTAATTGCCCTTATTATTATTCTCAGAATGTTCTTTAGAACCAACATGATTTTTAGGAAAGGAAATTAATTGCAGCTTTTCTTGGTTTGGAAATGTAGGTAACTGGGTATTTTGGCAAATTCATGTCCTGTTTTCCTCCTGTGTGTAGATAACAGACTGATAGTCTCCTTCTGCTGGTCTATCCAGTTATCCAGTTAAGGGCATTTTTTGCCGGTGGGTGAGAGAAAATTTTGCATATGGAAAGTGTTTTTGAAATGACAAGAAAATAAAGGACAAGTCAGCCAAAGAAACAAAAATTCCACAGCCATCCCCCAAAGGCCTTTGTCCTTAACTTTTAATATTTCATGTCATACTTCTCATGAAATAAGTCCTACAGGAAAAATGAAGGATGGATGGAGACCATTACAAGAAAGGATATATATCAAATAAGGATATTTTTTATTTTAAAGAGGCAATTCAGTTATACCCAGATGGAACATTAAAAAAGTCACAGCTATGCATCATCATTTTTCAGCAACTGAACAGATGGTACCTTTTCATTTGCACTGCGTGCCAACGTAGTCAGTGCGTTCGGCTGTCTGCCCCACCCCCATCATGATTCCAAGTTTGCATGTAAGAGGACATGTTGGTTAACTCAGAGACCACTTGGGAGACTGCATTGCCTGGGGCTTTGACATTACTATTTTATAATATTTCCTTCTTCAAGGAAGCAGATGGGATAGCCAGACCATGACTTTTATCTACTGTTCTTGACCAAGGCACCCCAAGGCTTTCTGCCCTTTCCCAGAGACAGGCCACAGATCTACAGTGATGGAGAGAAGCAGTCAACATCGGCAGACCTTCTGTTAAAAGCTCTTGTTTACTTAAATGTCCTATTTCCTTGCTATTTTTGTTTCTAGAAATTAGGGAGATACTTATCCTTTCATGTCCCAATAAGGTTAAAAATTACAACTGATGTCATTAAGGGCCCACAATTTATGTCCTAAGTAAAAAAAAAAAAAAAAATCCAAAAAAAGAAAAACCAGTGACAATACACCACCACCACCACCACCATCCCACCTGACTGTTGGAATGGTTTGCCTGGGGATAGTGGTAGACATTCTGCTTCCTCTAGAGAAATTACTACAGTCTTTTGGGGGATGGGGGGCCCAAGACAATCCCACACAGGGAAGGCACCAGGTAAATAATAACTGAGAAGAAACAAGGAGAATGAAATTATTTGCCAGGCTATCTCATGCTGTCCCTCAATTTCTGCTTCACTGTGATAAAATAAAACTGGCCAGAAAGCAGAGAATCCCAAATTTTAGCATACCCTTGGGTCCTAAGGCATTTCACAGTCTAGCATTTACTTATTCACTTTAATTCTTTGCTTCCTATGTGATAAGCACTTATCATTTTCAACATTTCAGGACTATGTTAACCACTGTTGTCTCCTGTTCCCAGCTGTTAATGTAGAGCTGCCAGTCCTTTGAAAAGCTCTGTCTTCCTATTCTTCAGCCCTTCCTGTGTCCCTGCCCTTGGCCCTGTGGCTTTACATACAGCTCCTTCCCTCCAGAGGCTGAGCTTGCTTCCCTGCCCTTTGATTCTGATTTATCCATGTGACCTGCCTTAGCCAATGGGATATTAGCAGTTATGACTCAAGCAGAGGCTTGAGAAAGAGCTTCTCCCCTTCCATTGTGGTTTGTGTCTCTGCTGTCTCCATGAATGCGTGCCCAGGCTATCTTGCTGGAGAATGAGAGATGTATGGAGTAAAGTTAAGTTGTCCCATTTGTCCCAGATAAAGACGGTCTAGATCAACCAAGGGCCAGTGGACTCTAGTACCAATCCTTTATCTTTCAATCCATTTTCCAAGTCTGGTTTTACCTCCAGTGTAATTCTCGAGTTTGCCCACTTTTCTCCACCTCCACAGTCACTGCCTTAGTTTAAAGCATCTGCACCATATTTTACCTGAATTTTGTAATGGCCTCTTAGATAGGGCCCTGCTTTCCCTCACCCTTCCCCATGAGGCTGTTCCCACTCAGCGGCCAAGGGATCTTTTAAAAACACAAATCAGAGGGTGTTAGTCCCCTGGGTAAACACTTTGATGGATTCTCCTTGCTCTTAGAACAAAATCCAATATGTTAACACAACTCTCAAGGTTTGCATACTGTGCTTCCTCATCTGAACTTATAAAACGCTCTTCCATCCTCTTACTAGACTCCTATTCTACTGATCTCCTCTTTTTTACCCTCAAATGAGCCAAGCCCCTTCCCGTTTTAGAGTCTTTGCCCATAATGCTCCCTCTGGAATGCCCTTTCCCCAACAATTCGAATCACCATGCCCTCCATCAGTTTCTGCTAAAACATACCTCCTCCTGCAGATCCTCACTGTCCTTTATCAAACAAGCCCCTCCTAAGTCACAATCAGACCATTGAGATGGTTTCTTTCATAACATTAATCACAATCTATAATTATTCTATTTATGTATTTGATTCTTTGTTGGCTGTCTTCTTCTTAGAATGTACGTTTCTTGTAGACAAGAATTTGATTTTCTTATTTTCACTGATATTTCCAGCATCTCACCTATAATCAGTGCTCTGTGTATGTGTGTATGAGAGGTTAAAACTGGAGGACTCTCTCTCACACACACACATACAATATACATGTAATAATTATTTGTGTGTATATGTTAATGAGTATTTTATCTTTAACTTCACACACATATGTAATGCATATGTGGAACACACATATGCAATGTATACATTTGGGTATAATGTATGTATCTATGTAATGAGTCCTTTGTTTTTAACCTGACACACACACACACACACACACACACACACACACAATTTACTCTTCAGAATCTTGAATTATATAAAAATATAAGTTGAACATCTTTTTATAGCAGCAGATATAAGCCCACCTCATTCCTCAGGTTGCATAGTATTCCTTTGTACCACGGATGTACCACAGTTTATTTAGCCTGTGTGAGCTAGTACTAAAATTGTTCCCATTTCAGTGATGAAGAAACAGAGGATGAGGGAAATCATTTGCTGAAGCAGCCCGTGTTAGACGTGGGGTCTGAATCCCAGTAGTGGAATGGAGAAGTGCGGACCTTGGCCTAGTACTCCCAGGGCATGAACACAGTTGGAGGCAAGTTTGTTGGGGGTGGGGTCAGTTCCTGTTGCTGTTGCACTTCTTTGTGGCTTTCTGTTGACAGTCCTCTCTCCAATCAATCCATCCCAAGTTGAATGAGAGATATATGCCAGTGGTTTCCAAATGTTAGTGCCCATAAAATCACAAGGAGGTCATGTTGAAACACAGATTGCTGGGCCCCACCCCAGAGATTCTCACTCAGCAGATCGGGGCTGTGGGCTGAAATTCTGCATTTCTAACAAGTTTTCAGGTGATGCTTATGCTACCAGTCCATGGACCACACTTTGGGTATGTGAAGTGCTCTGTAAACTCTAAAGCCCACACAAACTCAGGTGAATGTGAACTTTGAGTCCTTATTAAGCCCCTACTGACTGCCAACTATGGTGACAGGCGTTATGGGGAAGAAAACCCTACCATGTGGGGCCTCACCACAAAGACTTAAGAATTTAGTTGGTGAAAACAAAACGTGTTGCAAAAACATAAAATTTCAGTGCAAGGAAGAGTGAGATAAGTGTCAAAGGAATAGTCTTAAATTAGAAACCAATTCTGGGAAAAAGAAAAGACACTCTGTGCAGACCATCAAATTTTTGGCATCTACTTATTGAATATCAATTTCAAAACTTTCTTCCTTCATTTTAGTGAGTGAGAATTAGCGTTCTCCCAGAAGTCATTGACAGCTGTTTTGAGCTTCTGCTTGCTGACCTGTCTCTTAGCTAAGACTGTCCTAAGATCCACATCGCCACAAAGGGAAGCTGTCTTAGGTACAGCCTGAGATGAGGATTCTTGTGCAAGTGATTTATTTAGGGAGGGCACTTAGGAGGAAACTGCGACAGGGTGAGGGGAGTAGGACAAAGCCAGGCAGGAGTGGAATAAGGATGTGGTCTCATCTGTAGCCTCAGCCTGACACCCTGAGGAGCTCTGGAGCATGAAGGGCACCAAGAGCTGTCCCACTTTGAGTCAGGGGGCCACCCTTAATACCCCAGTGTCAGTCAGGCATTGGCAGTGGATTGCCCTGGGGTGGTGTGTTATCATCTCCTGGGTGGGGCACCTCCCATCAACACTTTCAGTAGGACCCTGCAGGCCCAGGGGCCCCTCCACCGAGGTTCACTGGCCTCCTGACTTTCCCCAATTTCCACAGTCTTTGTAAATGCATGTTTTTCTTGTCTTATTTCACAAGCATGTATTGCCCACATATTCCAGGCACTGGGTATTTGTGAGATCCTTTCAGGGCTTTAACTCCTCTGTTTCAAAGCTCACAGTGATGTTAATTGATAATGAAACCAGACCTGGTGGCTACAGGGAGAACCCTGGACCTCTCTCTCTCCAGGGCCGAACATCTGTAATTTAGCCAGTGTGAGATTTAATGGCCTGCCTTTAGTCTAGCCCTCTCCTACCCTACTCCACACAGTTGTCTGGAGAATCCCCAGTAAAGAAAGTCTGACCACTCTCATGTAAAATCTTTAAGGGTACCCTGTCGCCCTCAGAGTCAAGCCTAACTTCCCTGTTCTGGTCTGTAAGACCCTTCATGCTCAGATGTCTGCCTTCCTCATCTCTCACTCATTCTTAAGCTCAAGGAATGCAGAAATCCACTCACCAGGGTCTTTGCATGTCCAGGTATTAGGTTGTTGTAGTACAGGGAATAATGGTTACTCAAAGATGTTAAGTACTAATCCTTGGAAATTGTTAGTCTTAGTTTATAAGGAAAAGTGTCTTTGCAGATATGATTGTTAAGGATCTTGACATGGAGAGATTATCTAGATTATTCAGGTGGGCCTTAAATGAAATTACAAGTGTCTTCGTAAGACAGAGGCAGAGGGAAATTTGACACCGGGAAGACAGAGACAAAGATTGATAAGGCCCTAAGCCAAGGAATGCCAGCAGCCACCAAAAGCTGGAACATACTGTCCCCTAGAGCCTCCATAGGGAGTATGGCTCTGTCAACACCTTGACTTCAGACTTGTAACCTCCAGTACAGTGAGAGAATAAAATTCGGTTGTTTTAAGCCACCCAGTTGTGGTAATTTTTTAGAGAAGCCTGAGAAAACTATTACAACTGTAATATTACCTATTTATGGAATGACCTGCCTCCCCGACCCCCACTCTCTCCCATAACACATAATCCATCAGAATGATTCCTATCTCGGCAGCTCACATGCCCCCTCTCCAGGTAGGCTCTTAGACCTCTCCTCCAGGCCCCATTCTGAGTAGACACGTCTCCTCTATCTCCCACAGTTCCTTAAACAATCCCCTCTTATTGTTCTTGTCCTATTCTTTTGTATGACCATCCCTAGGTCAATCTCCCTGTTAAGTTCTGAATCCCCAGGGGCCTCATTAATTTTTGTATTCCCTGGGTTTGGTACAGTGCTGAGTGCAAAGTGGCATCTTGGTGAATGTATGTTTCTTGGCATGAAGAGGGGGTAGATGCTGCTGTTCAGTGGCCAAAGGGGAGATTCGGGGATCCGCAAGGCCTCACATCATTGGCCAGGGCCTGCTGTACGTGGGTGGGTGACAGCTCCCCTGGTGGAGTCAGCCACACGCAGGCATCTCACCTGCGCACCTGCCCGTCAAGACCTCCAGCTCAGCCTGCTCGGATGCTCTCTGAGGCCTCTGGCCTGGGGTGCTCCCCTCAGCTTTGTGTCTGCAGAGCCTGTGTTTATTTTCTGCTTTGCTCTTTTTATATAATCCTCCTCTGTCCACTTACCTCTCCTGCCTCCCAAACAACTGTGACTCACAAGCACAAGTGCTGCTCCCTTTTCCCATTATTTTTAGGAGTCTCACGATTTCCCTCATTATCACCTTTGGGCTAGAACGGGAGTTGGCCTGCAGTGTTTTCTGTCTCAGGGCCAAGGTGGGGAGAACAAAGCAAGTGACAGTTCAATAAACTGGGGGTCACGTTAGCGTTCTAGCAATCTAGTTGTTCTGAGGAGGTAACAGCTAAATGTGGAACTTGAAAATTAGGAACTGGGCTTCAGTCAAAGGGATAATGTTAGAGTTTTTTCAATTCTTCTACAAATTCGCTGTCCAACTCACACTTCCTGGACAGCATTTGCAATCAGACTTAAAAATTTCTCCTAAAACTTGATCGTTTTCTATTAGCCTCCAAGGAAGGTAGATAGTTATTTTGTCCTTTTTTTTTTTTTTTTAAAACATTAGGTAAAAGGCTTCCAAGGAGAGGGTTTCGTTGTTGTATTTTCTCCCCTTTATGCTGTTTAGAAGCCATTGTAATGTTACAATTATGGAACCTGGTCTTTGGGGGAAGGTTCAATAATTTATTCACAAGGTGGATGAATTTGTTATCTGTTGCTGCATAACAAACTATCCCCAAATTTAGCAGCTTAAAACAACAAGCATTTATTACCTCACAAAGTTTCTGAAAATCAGGGTATATTCTGGCTCAGGGTCTCTCATGAAGTTGCAGTCAAAATGTTGGTTGGGACTGCAACAGAGCAGGACCCTATGGGCCTTCCTGGGACAGACCCTACCCTCATATCTTCTGCTGTAGCTCCTCTCTGAAGTACCCAGGTAATAGTATCTCATGCATATTTCTTGAGTTTTTCAGATGCTAAAAACCACCACCAAATGGAAGAAATTAACTACTTGATGATCATGAGCACATCACCCCCAGACCTTCTGGCACCTAAGGATTAACAATGTTAACTGCTCTGTTACCACACCATCAACCAATCAGAGAACTGTGCATGAGCAGATCACATACCCTGTGATGCCCCTCCCTCACCTGGCCTTTAAAAATGCTTTCCTGAAATCCTTTGGAGAGTTTGGGGTTTTGAGGGGCATGAGCCACCCATTTCTCCTTGCGTGGCCCTGCAATAAACCTTTCTCTGCTCCAAACTCCAAAGTTTTGTTGTTTGGCCTTCCGGTGCATCAGGCACATGAACTAGCAGTAGGTAACAGGACTACTGCAGTCTTCAGAAGGAGCTGGAGTACCTGCTTCAGGAAGGCTTTTTCAGGTGCCCATTGGCTGGAGGCCTCAGTTCCTTGTCATGTAGACCTCTCTATGTATAAGGTTGCTTGAATGCCCTTATGACATGGCAGCTGGCTTCTGCTTCCAGGGCAAGTGATCCAAGAGAAAGAAAGGAAGAAGCCACAGGTCTCTGATAATCTAGTCTCAGAATTACACACTGTCACTTCTGCTTTATCCTATTCCTTAGAAGTGAGTCACTAAGTGTCCATTTAAGGGGAAGAGAATTAGGCTTCACCTATTGGAGGGAGCATCAAAGAATTTACATATGTATTTTAAACCACCAGAGTGGCTTTCCTTCAAATAGCTCTGGAGAAGGCAAACAAATCCTTGTTACCCTGTGGATAAAATACCACCTGGTATTTGAATGTTCTGCTGAGAGGTTGCAAGAGACATGGAAGTCTTACCTAATAATCATTGGAATAGTGAAAAAATAATACTTATGAGAACGGGTGAGAGGGTATTCTGTTCTTTTAGGTATGGATAACTGGAAGAACTTGGGAAGAGTAGGGGATGCCATTGGCTTCAATTTAGTACTTTCTGTTTAATATATTCAATATTAACTATTTATCTCATTGTGGTCTTCCATTTGGCAATTCAATACCAAGGGCCATGATGAATGAAACAAAATCCCTGCCTTCAAGGATGAGATACAGATGGAGCAATGCTATCCCAGCTAAGCTGTCCAGCCAAGCTCAGCCCAGATATAACCCTATCAGACCCACAGATGCATGAGTGAGCCCAGCAGAAACCAGCAGAAACACCCAGCTCAGAACTGCCGAACCTGGAAGAAATGTGAGACATTAATATTTATCGTTGTATGCCACTGAGTTTGTGTGATTGTTTCTGACACAACAATAGTAACGGATACAAGTTTATAGTGTCATGAAAGAGACAAACATAAAGGCAAATTTTGCAATGCAATGTGATGCATGTTATACTTGAAGATTTAATAGGATGCTCTGAGAAGAGTGAGAAGGTAGTGTTTAAATCTACCTCAGAGGGGTCAAGGCAGTGGAAGACTTCAGCTGATGCCTGAATGAAGTTCTAAGGATGAGCAGGTGCTTGCTAGAGTGGGTTGGGAGACTGAGGTGGGGGTTGAGGAAGCACATCCTTTTCCGGTAACTGCAAGCCTCTTAGTAAGCTAAGGAGCAATAATAATAAATTGTTCCTAATTATTGGCAGCCACTGGATCATGAATAGCTTCATATGTCCTGCTAAAGAGTTTGTTCTTTATCTTAATGGTAACCAAACAACTGAAGGACTGGAGATGCATAACATGAATGGATTGATGGCTTTTTAAGCTCGCTTTGGAAGTGGTGTGGACCCAGGCAATTCTTGGGGAGGCTAGTCTTGAATCTGTGTTCTTCCACATGTGGCCACAGGAAAGAAGGGGCAGAGGAGGAAGATATTAGGAGGTGGTGCAGGCAAGGCTTGGCAACTGATTTAATGAGGGCGTGGTATCTGGCTTCAGTCCTGAGGCAGAAAAGTTTGGAAGCGGGGGCGGTATGCAATTCAGTATGGGTCATGATGAATTTGAAGTGGCTGTGGGTGAGCTGGAAGGAGGTGTTTAGTAGGCAGGCAGAAATGTGATTTGGGACATCAGAAAAGAAGCCTGGAGTTCTAGTTTTAGGCATCACCTGCATGGAGGCTGTAGCTGAAGCTAATACAGACAAGGTTGGGTTTATGCAGAGTGAGAAGCAAACCAGACTCAGTACTTCGGGGAAACACTAACACCTAAAAGATAGGCAGAGGAAGAGAAACCAAAGGAGACTGAGAAAGAGAAGATTCGGAGGCAAGAGGTTTCTTATAAAACAAGGAAGGAGTTTTGAAGTTGGAGGTCAACAGTATCAAATATCCCAGAGAGGCTGAGACATAGAGGATTGGAAAGTTTTCTCTTTGTCTTGTGCTCAGAAATTATGATGAACTTCATGGTGACCTTACCAAGGGTTGAATCAAAGGTCATGAAGGGTGAGAGAGTAGTAAGAAAATGGAGAAAACAATGGCTGTTAACTATTCCTTGGTGGAAGCTCCATCCATGGTCTCTAGACCTCAGCTCTGATTTCAGTCATGGAGGGGTAGATAGTCCTGTGCAGTCTTTGACTCATTTCAAGCACACAGTGTCTTGAAAACTTTAAGTTTTCCCTTCTGTCCAGGGCTTCTCCAATGCCATGAGCACCAGTGAGAGCTTGCTCAGCCCTGTACATGAAAGCTTGGAAGTATGGGGGAGTTAACACCTCTGTGGGGGAATCAACAATCCTCCACCCATGTGGATGTGAGCTAATGAATGAATGATTCTGTCTTGCATTATTCACAGTAGCCAAGATACGGAAACAACCCTAAGTGTCCATCAGCAGATGAATGGATAAAGTAAATGTATTGATAGTATTTACACACAATGGAATATTATTCAGCCATAAAAAGGAGGAAATCCTGCCATTTGTGACAACATGAATAAACCTTGAAGATATTCTGTTAAGTGAAATAAGTCCAACAGAGGAAGACAAATACTATGTGACCCCATTTATATGTGAAATCTGAAGGAAAGCTGAACTCATAGAAACAGGGAATAAAATGGTGGTTGCCAGGAGCTGTGGGTAGGGGTAATGAGGAGAAATTGGTCAAAGGGCACAAACTTCACAGTTATAAAATGAATATATTCTGGGGATCTAATATCCAGCATGGTGACTATAGTTAACAATACTGTATTATATATTTGAAAGTTGCTAAGAAAGTAAATCTAAAATGTTCTTAAACAAAAAAATATATATAATTATGTGAGGTAATGGATGTGTTAATTAACCTTATTGTGGTAATCATTTTGCAATATAAACACATATCAAATATCACCTTGTACACTTTAAACTTACAAAAAATTTTGCATGTTAATTATATCTCAATAAAGCTGGAAAAAAAGAAAAGAAAAAAGAATGCTCTTGCCTTTCCTCTTTAGACTGGACAATTCTGAGAGGCATTCTGTAAAGTTTTCAGGGGTTCCCATGGAACTGAGCTCCATTGCCCAGAGCAGTGATTTTGACAACACATGCTTGTATTGGCTTTTCTTCCTTACCAGATCCCTCACTCCTGCACACTGGGGTTACCTCCCAAATAAACTGTCTGAATCTGAATCCCTAACTCAGGCTCTGTTTTGGGAGAATCTAGATTAAAAAAAGAAATCTTTTAGACTAAAGATTTAAGGTGAATATATAGATATCAATAGGTACTCACTCACTACACCCCCTTTCCTTAAAGCTCCTGTTGCTTAGGTGGCCATGTTTTGTGTCACATGACCTAACTCTCCAGCAATAGCTAACTGGAGCACGAGTGAGCATGTGACTGAGCTCAGCCTATCAAAACCAAATGTCGAAGAGTCAGCAACCTATGATGTTGCTTGTTGTGAAAATAAGGGAGGAGCTAATTGGATTCCCTGTTTTGGGAATCAGACTAAGAAAGATCTAGGGAATGAAGAAGTGATGAGAGCAGAAGCTGAAAGGTTGAGATGGATGAGTTGGACATGGCTGGTCCCCTGCAGCAGCATTATGAGAGAGCAAAAGCAGTGAGCTAATGAAAGAATATAAAGACAGACAGAAGGGGAGCTTCCACAGGGCTCATAGCTATGCTCCTTCTGACAACTTCAAAACTGACAACTTCAGTTTTTCTCTTGAAATACAAGGTAAAATCATTCTAGGAGAGAAGAAACGAAAAGGATGGTTCAGAAGGGGTTCCTTTATATCTGAAAGCCCCTTACAGCTGAAGGGAGAGCCAGATGAAGCTGGGGACTCTATTTTGTTGTTTTTATAACTCTTTTGAAACTTCTTGTTGAGGTATATAACATACATCAAAAAAGTGCACACATATCATATTCTACAGCTCAGTGAATTTTTACAAACTGAATACACCCATGTAACCAGCATTGATGTCAAGAAACAGGACATTATTAATGCCCCAGAAACTTCTCTGTGTCCTGGTTAAGTTACTAACCCTTCACTCTAAGGGTAATAACTATCCTAACTTCTAACCCTATGGATTGATTTATTCTGTCTTTGAACTTTATATGTGTGGAATCAAACAAAGTGTTCTTTATATTTGGCTTCTGTCATTCTGTATTGAATTAATAAGGTCTAGGCACATTGCTTTAGCACGTAGTTGTAGTTTGCACGTTCCCATTGCTGGAAGAATTCCATGTGTAAACAACCATAATAGATTTCTCCATTCTATTATTGATGGGCATTTGAGCAAATCCCACTTTGAGGCTATAATGAATACTTTCTGCTATGAACATTCTAGTACATGTCTTTGATGAACGAAAGTACATATCTGATGGGTAGATACCTACGAATGGAATTGCTGAATCATAGTGTATGCATATATTTAGCTTTTGTAGGTACAGTGATCCCTTTGTTTCCCCGGGGGATGGGTTCCAAGAACCCCTTCGGATACCAGAATCTGTGCATGGTCAAGTCCCTTACTGATAGATTTGTGGTCGGTTGAATCTGCAGATGCAGAATCCCAGATATGGAGGGCCAAATGTACTGCCAAATAGTTTTCTAAAGTGGTTGTACCAATTTACACTGTCACCTGCTGGGCATTAGAGTTCCAGCGGGACCATGTGTTTTTATTGGCACCAATCCAGGTATTTGTGTGAGTTTACCCTGTGTTCCAAAGGACTTCATACAAGTGGGATCAGGCAGAGGGCTGCATTTATCCAGAGTTTAGGGTTTATAGTCCAGGGTTGCAGGGCAGAAAGTTACAGATGTTGGTACAAGAGTGGAGGAAGTTGTTGACCAGGTCTCTTGGTGACATTAGGAAGTTGGACTTAGAAAAAATGTAGGAGAAGCAGCTAGAAGTTTAGATGAGTTTGAAGGGCATGTACAGATATGTAAGAACACGAGAGAATGGAAGTGTAAAAGTTTGGGTCAGAGATGAATTTTTTTCTCTGAACTTTGGAGCAATATTGGATGAAACTGAGGATGAGAGAAGCTTTGCAATGCAGAAGCTTATAATCAAGTCACCTTGATCACTGTGAGAATAAAGGTAGGGGGAGGACTTCCCTGCTGGCGCAGCGGTTGAGAGTCCGCCTGCCGATGCAGGGGACAGGGGTTCGTGCCCCGGTCCGGGAAGATCCCGCATTCCGCGGAGCAGCTGGGCCCATGAGACATGGCCACTGAGCCTGTGCGTCCGGAGCCTGTGCTCCGCAACGGGAGAGGCCACAACAGTGAGAGGGCCCCCGCATACCGCAAAAAAAAAAAAAAAAAAGAATAAAGGAAGAGAGAAGGACCAAGGACTGCAGGTGGGGTTATTTCCGGAAGATGAAAGAGAAATAGTAACAAGGAACTGAGTCCATAACCAGCCCCTATCCTCCAATCCTTCGGGTAGTGTTGTTTTTTGTTTTTTTTTCCGGTACGCGGGCCTCTCACCGCTGCGGCCTCTCCCGTTGTGGAGCACAGGCTCCGGACGCGCAGGCTCAGCGGCCATGGCTCACGGGCCCAGCCGCTCCGCGGAATGCGGGATCCTCCCGGACCGGGGCACGAACCCGCGCCCCCTGCAACGGCAGGCGGACTCCCAACCACTGCACCACCAGGGAAGCTCCGGGTAGTATTTTTATCTAAAAGTTCTCTTTTATATTTCTTTCTTATTTCCTTTTAACTAGTTATGTCATTCTCTGCTCCCCCAACCCCACTCCCTCAGTCTCTTCTGTGTTGTCATTTTGCCAGAATTGCTCAATACTATCTTCTTTGGTGTTCCTCTTCCTTATCTCCCTCCTAATGCTAAACTTTCTGGCCTTTTGCCTTTGGGTTTCCAGGACTCAAAAAACAAAAAAACAAGCCTTCCCTGTTACTTTTCTGTTAACATCCAAAACCTTTGATCCATCACTAATATATAGAACTTTATTTTTTTTTCCATCTATTCTTCAGTTTGTCCCTTCTGTTGGTCCTCCAAATTATTCTAAAACAGAAGCTTTTAAAGGTTTCACCTTATGTTGTTTTTACATTTTCTTTTTTAGCAGTGGAATCTCTTTCAAACAAAATCTCATTTGAGACCCTGTATATAAAGCAGGGAAATATGGAGCTGCTATTATGCTGTGAATGGCACCCTCTAGAGTTGAGCAGTATGCAAACCGCACAACAGTATGCAATGCACATCAGAGGCTTCTTAAACATACCTTCCAGCTCTCTTGTCCCTGTCTCTTATCCCAGCCACAGCAGTAGTGACCAGTTTCATGCAGATTTCAACCAGCCTCACACAAGCATGAACTGACAGTACCCACCTCAGCCCCACCTCTCACTTCTGCCTGGAGGTGTTTGATCTTCTAGGGCAGGACAACCTTGAAAAGAGCCCCTTGACATTCACGTGCCTCACTCAGAAGTATCAGGGAGTTGATGCCCTGCCCTGTGGCTATCCTTAACTAAAGGCAGATGGAAGCTGATGGGTAAATCTCCCCAGCTTGCCCCAGGAACATGGTCCTGATGTGCATTTCACAGGGCTTCTCAGCTGCCCCATGGGAATCAACACCCAGGTGCCTGTAGCTTGGCTAATTCCATATGGCTCCCCCTCCTTTGCTATTTCACTCTCTTATCCCTCTTTCCTGCTCCCTGAAATCACACTCCCAGATAAACTACTTAGACTTATGCATCTATCTCAGCTTTGTTTTCTGAGGAACCAACCTGGAATGCCTCCTAATTCAGTCCCTGGAGGTTGGGGACAGCATTTCCAAGGCACTCCCTTGTTTCTTCTTGGCTTCAAATCACTGCTCTGGAATAAGATTATGTTGAGATAGTTGGTCAGGATATCTCGACTGAAGAATTAATTGTTCATTGTTCTCAGAGCTGAGCGGGCTCTTCATATTTAAGGTACAGAAATGAAATTTCGGAAGCCAGGAATTCCAGTAGGCCACTGTCATGGTAAAATCGATAGGTATGGAAGGTAAAGTGGATTTTCAGTGGAGACATATAAAAGCTCTAGCCCCTTAGAGAATCTCTTTGTCCTAGTTGGGGGTTTTGCCTTTAATAAAAAATGGGGGTATGGGTTTAGCTCTCTAGGGCTTTCTATCCCCCCCAGCCTCTGAAAGTTTAAAAACACACACCGTTAGCATTTTCTGATCTTTCCTAAACTGGCGGTTGTGTCGGTTCCTTTAAAGAAGTTAAGACAGTGCCTGGGAAGACAGTAGTCACCTCCCACACCCCCATTCCCCAGACCACCAGGATACACGTTGTGTGTACTTAAGCTGTCTCTGACACACATAATTTCTTTTTCATCCCTGAGTAATCAGTCTTTTTTATCCTTTTAGCAAAGAGAATGGTATATTTTTGTGCAGAAAAGATTGGAAGGAAAGGAAAATTTAAAAAAGCACCTGCCCTCCTCCTGAGAAATTTCCGTGTAAATTCCCACAAAATAGCAACAAATAAAAGATGGCAGGGAAAAAACCACAGAAGTTTCTAGAATAAGGATATTTGTCAGGTGCTGGTTGAGGATCCAGTTCTATTTTCAACATTTTAAAATGTTTTCTTTCCAGTTCTGGTGTTTAGGGGTTAATGATGGTGCTGAAACCCTATTGCTTTGAATACGAGGGATTAGTTTCGTTATTTTGGGATTAAGGTCAGTCTTATCGACTGGCTGCCACATCCTGTCAGCAGTGCCCAGTCCTACAATCACTCTGCTCGGGTTCTCAAATCCTCGCTTGGGCGGCTGCCTGCTGAGCCCTACAGTTTTTCTTTTGAATATGACTGAAGGGGAAGAATATTCGGGTATGCTTACTCTAAGGCACACAGAGGATCTACCCTGATCTTTTGTTTCCTTGAGATGACAAGGACACAGAGGACAGAAGGAGAATTCCATAGGCCTCTCAGTTGGTGTGGTGGATTGATTGCCAGGATAGCCATATAGTTCACCTCTCTCTGCATCCCTGCCCTTTGCAATATGACTTTAAGCCTTTCCCAATAAGAAGTGTATTTCCCTATCTCTTGAATCTGAACTGATCTTGTCACTTGCTTTGACAAATAGAATGTAGTAGAAGCAATGAGCCTAGACCTCAAGAGGTTTTGCCTACTTCCACTCTTTTTCTTGGACTTTTTCTGATTTTGCCCTGAGAGGAAATCTTGGTTGCCTTGTTGGAGAATGAGAGGCCACAGAGCGAAAAAGGGAGGTTCCTCAGCAGACAGTTGGCCAACTTGCCCAGCTGACTGTAGTTATGTGAGGAGCCCAGCCTAGACCAGAACTGCCAGCCAAGCCCAGCCCCAAATGCCAAAATACAGAATTGTGAGCCAAATGAATATTTATTAAGTCATCATGTTTGGGGGCAGCTTGTTTTGTAGCAATAGCTAACTGTTACAGAGGTTCACAGCCTCTGCCATATTCTTTGGATCCTTTGCCTGGTTTCCCTTATTATCATTGATAGTATTGGCAACAGTGATAACAATAGGTAATATTAAGACAGAACTGTAGAGTGTACAACTCATTTGGGTCTCACAATAACATCTAGGGGATGCCTTTTATTTTGTCTCTTTTTTAAAAATTTAAAATTTTTTGGCTGTGCCATGTGGATTGTGGGATCTTAACTCCCCAGCCAGGGATCGAACTTGTGCCCCCTGCATTGGCAGCACGGAGTCTTAACCACTGGACTGCCAGGGAAGTCCCTGGGATGCCTTTTATTTTGGATGTGAACAAGGGCAAAAACAGTGCTAACAGTCTTGACTTTTATTACCTTTGGTTAAAGGTCAAAGAGACTGACAGAACTTTAATGGTGAAAAATTTAGCAGACCAACTGCTACAATTCAGAATGGAGATAACTGAAGAGTTTGTTAGTAGGTTTAACAAAGTATGAAGCATTTTTGATGTGAAAATTAATTTATTTAAACTTAAGGTGAAGTCCAGGGAGTACACTGTGTGTGCACATAGGCAATGAGTGAATTCTCTAACCAAAAGTGGCAAGGGAGGCCTGTTTTCAATCTTGGTGGTGCTATGTTCTCTTTCACTTTATTTGTCATCTTGTGGCACATAAGATTTACAAGGCATTTTAATGAACATGATCCCAGTTGATAGCCTCAACCATCCTGTAAAATAAGTAGGGCAAGCATCATTATATCTATTTTGCTTAGACATATATAGACTAAGGCCCAGGCTAGCCTTAAGACTCCTGATTGAATTCTCTTTCCATAGCACATCCAAGCTACCCTTCAGTTTATAACTTTGTGAGAGGGAGCACATTGTCTTTTACTATAAGTTTTCATCCCTCCAACCCTTGTTTGGGGAAGGTGGGTGCTACATGAGGGGCAGAAGCCAGATTTCACAAATGCAGAGCCATGAGTTCAGACAATAATTGGTACTGCTTTGCATGCAGCTCCTTGCTCACCACTGAGGAACGCCAGTTTCTAGACGCATGCAGTAGGAATTAAGGGGCATTTTATTGAAGAAGGATGGATCCAAAGAACAGTGGCAAGTAAAGAATGCTGGCAAGTGGGTGGCAGGCAATGCATTTCTCTATGGCAGTGTTTTGGAGGACATCTCCTCAGAAGCTGGCATGAATCTCATAAAAACGTGTTGTCTTAGGTAGGGCTTCCCCAGAAGGGGACCCTGAGGCAAGGATTTGGGGGCAGGTAGTTTATTTGAAAAGAGATTTCAAGAAATACAAGTAGGAAGGTGGCAAAGAGGCAGAGAAGAGAAGACAGCCAATAAAGAAAGTGACAATTACCAGGCAAGATGTCATGTGAGGAAGTTGAGATTGGTTCTACTGATGAACTCTGGGAGACAATATATTGAGAACACATGCCTCAGAGCCATCCCAACCTGGGGGCGAAGAAGCTGGGGAAACCACTCACCCAGCCCTATCCATCCTTGGTCGAGGACTGCTTCCAGGGGCATTAAAACTTCAGCACTTCTGGAGAGGGTGTGGAGAAAAAAGAACCCTCCTACACTGTTGGTGAGAATGTAAACTGGTACAGCCACTACGGAGGTTCCTTAAAAAACTAAAAGTAGAGCTACCATATGATCCAGCAATTCTACTCCTGGGCATACATCCAGAGAAAACCATAATTCAAAAAGATAGGGTTTCCCTGGTGGCACAGTGGTTGAGAGTCTGCCTGCCAATGTAGGGGACACGGGTTCGTGCCCTGGTCCGGGAAGATCCCACACGCCGCGGAGCGGCTGGGCCCGTGAGCCATCGCCGCTGAGCCTGCACGTCCGGAGCCTGTGCTCCGCAACAGGAGAGGCCACAACAGTGAGAGACCCGTGTACCGCAAAAAATAAAAAATAAAAAATAATTAAAAAAGATATATGCACCCCAATGTTCATTGCAGCACTATTTACAATAGCCAGGACATGGAAGCAACCTAAATGTCCATTGACAGATGAATGGATAAAGGAGATGTGGTACACGTAAACAATGGAATATTACTCAGCCATAAAAAAGAACTAAATAATACCATTTGCTGCAACATAAATGGACCTAGAGATTGTCACACTGAGTGAAGCAAGTCAGACAGAGAAAGACAAATATCATATGATATCGCTTATATGTGGAATCTAAAAAAATGGTACAAATGAACTTATTTACAAAACAGAAACAGAGTCACAGATGTAGAAAACAAACTTATGGTTACCAAGAGGGAAAGCGGGGGAGGGATAAATTGAGAGATTGGGACTGACATATACACACTACCATATATAAAGTAGATAACAAATAAGAGACTACTGTATAGCACAGGGAACTCTACTCAATACTCTGTAATGACCTATATAGGAAAATAATCTAAAAAAGTGTGGATATACGTATAACTGATTCACTATGCTGTACAGCAGGAACTAACACAATATTGGAAATCAACTTTACTCCAATAAAAATTAATTAAAAAGAAAAAAAAAGCTTCGCACTTCTGGCGTTCCCTGCCCCAAGGCAGAGAATTGCTTGTTCTTCACTGTAAATCGCCTTTTGGGAGTAGAGGTAAGTGCTCAGAGGATGTGGGCAGGGCACTAGCAACATCTGCTAGGAGGACTGTGGGTCAATTTCTCCAGTTTGCTGGTGGAAAGAGAATCGTGAACTCAAGGCAGCAACTCCCATAAACAGGATGGTCTTGAAGCTGTGCTATGGTGAGAGGCTGGAGGAGCTAAGGACTATGTGGTGGGTGGGAACATTAGCTGGTGGCGCCCTGCCTGGGAGTGAGGCTCTAGAACAGCCTGGGAGGTTTTGGCAACTCGTTCTGGAAATAACTGAGAGTACTAGAGTTAAATGACTTGTTCATGGTTTAGTTTTTCTTAATTTCCTTGTTTCCCCTACATTCTAGGAGATGTATATGAGTTTCCAAAAGCTAGTTGGAGAGCCTGAGGTATATGACTAATGTACTTGAAGGTAAGTTGATGATTGGATGATGGCCACTTAGAGCAAGAATTCCCAAATCTTGGATCATGAAGTCAACACTTTTTACTCTTCTAATAACATTTGACTTAATACTCATCCCTTGCACACTGTTTGTTTCATCCTTTGAGCCTTCTTGCTCATAGGGCCAAGGATTTCACAGGTTTCTTCTGGACAATTTAGGAAATACTTAAAACCAGTATTGATTGAGCTGTAGAGGAGGTACGCCAGTACTACGAAATGAAAAGATACAGGTAGTTTGTACGTTCCTTTTATCACTTCCCAGACTCTGCTTCCCAAATGGGTTCGCTCTGGACATATCATTTTAGTTACTCCCAACATTGAACTTCACCTTTTCTTCCTGGATCACTCTATTTTAAAATAACACCTTCTCTCCCACCTCCTACACTCTTTACCCTCCTCACTGCTTTATATTTTTCTGGGGCAGTTACCATCTGATACACTTCATATTTTAGTTGTTGGTTTATCTGGATAGATAAAACCCCCAGCTTGAGTGTAAGTTCAATGAATCGAGGGAATTGTTCCTGCCCCTCCCACTCCCAATACTCAGAACAGGACCTGGCATAGAGGCTCAATAATCATTTCATGAGGGGCTTCCCTGGTGGCGCAGTGGTTGAGAGTCTGCCTGCTAGTGCAGGGGACACGGGTTCGAGCCCTGGTCTGGGAGGATCCCACATGCCGCGGAGCAACTAGGCCCGTGAGCCACGACTGCTGAGCCTACGCGTCTGGAGCCTGTGCTCTGCAACAAGGGAGGCTGCGATAGTGAGAGGCCCGCGCACCACAATGAAGAGTGGCCCCCACTTGCCACAACTAGAGAAAGCCCTCGCACAGAAACGAAGACCCAACACAGCAAAAATAAAAAATAAGTAAATTAATAAACTCCTACCCCCAACATCTTCTAAAAAAAAAAAAAAATCATTTCATGAATGAATGAATGAATGAAAGGTGGGTTTACCAAGACCTTCTACTAAGAAGCCCAGCACATTTGTCTTTACTGTTCTTTGTGAAGCCAAATGTCTCTCGGAGTTTCCTGACCAGCTGAATTGAGAGAAGCACAATCCTGGATTTATCTTCCAGGCCTCTCTACAGCTTTGGAGACACACACATCTGGCTTGAATCATGCCTCTGTCACTTATTAGCTTAAACAAGAGAAATCTGGTTCAAATAATCTATTCATTTCTTCTTCTGCAAAATGGGGCTAATAATGTCAAGTTTTCAGAGTTTTTAAGAGTGTTTAATGAGTCAACATTAATGAGGCACTTCACCCAGCACCTGGAATGTACTAGCTGACCACAAGTATGATTTTTCTTCCCTATCAATTTCCAGTGCCGTTATCAATGTGCTGACAAATCAGTGACACAAAGATTGGGGCAAGGTGGTCAAAGCAGATGCTGGGGGAGGATGTGGAAAAAAGAAAACCGGAACTAGAAATGGAGAGGCAGACAAGAGGAAAGGAATCTGTCACTAGGACACAGGACCACCTTTCACCTTTTGGTGTTCTGTTGAAGGCTCACGGATGAGAGGGATAGAAGACTTAGGCTTCGCAGTGTTCCACCTTGCTCCAGTAATTATATTTCTACTGTACTTCCTGAGTTGGTGCATTACACAGATCTGATTCATCCCTGGGGAATATGTCTTCCTTTAGCCAAATGAAGCTGACTGCATTAAAGCTGAGGCTAGACAAGCTCAATTATCAAAGGAAATATGTTTCAGAATGAATTATGTGATGGACCTTAAAGCAGGATACCCATGTCTTACTTTTCATGTATCCAGTGTGGGATTTTAATTACTCAAACAATGTGGAACCACACTTACTCACCTCACTGAGAACAGATGGAGTTTGGAAAAGAATTTTCCAACTCGGCCCATACATCGACCCCTTAGCAGCTTGGACATACACAGTATATTTATTCGTCTTCTCCATCTTTGAGCATCCTCTCTACTACCTTAATTTTAAGGAATAAATGTGTTGCTAGAGTTGGTCCTTAGAATAACTTCTCTGAGCACCTGGGTATCTCTAGAACCTGTTCTGAGGTTTGGGAACAGGGTAAAGAACTGCAAACATTCCCTGAGAATGAAGAGCTTGTCATCACTGTTTTTACTTCTTGGCTGCTCTCACCAAACCTCCAGAGTTACTGGTGAAATGATATGGCAGCCAACCAGAGCAATCAGGATACATTTGCCTGCATTGCCGTTATGGGGTAGGAGACAGAGACAGAGGAGGTGGCAGAGGTGAGAGAGATAATGGTGGTGTTGGTGAAGGTGGTGGAGGAGATGGAGGTGGGGGCAACTGTGATGGTGGCAGTGGTGATGAAGGAGATGGTCGTGGCTGGGAAGGTAGCAGTGATAAAGGTGGAGGTGCTAGTTAAGACAGTTAGAGAGGTGGCAGAGGTAGTGGAAAGGTCAAGGTGGTGGTAGTCGAAGCAGTGGTCATGGTGGAGGTAGGAGGGCATAGGTTATGGTGGAGGTGATGGTGGGAGAAGTGTTGGTGGCAGAGGAAATGAAGGTGGTGAAGGTGGTAATATCAAGAGCAATGAAAACTTATGTTTGCACAAAAACTTGAGCACGAACGTTCATAGCAGCATAACTCATCATAGCCCCAAAGTGAAAGCAATGCAAATGGCCATCAGTGGATGAATGGATAAACAAAATGTGTTTTCCATACAATGGATATTATTTGGCCATAAAAAGGAATGAAGCTCTGTTAGATGCTACAATATGGATGAACGTTGAAACCATGATGCTAAATAAAAGAAGCCAGTCACAAGGATCACCATTATATTGTATAATTCCATTTATAGGAAATGTTCAGAATAGGCAAGTCTACAGACAGAACTTAAATGAGTGGCTGTCTATGGCTGAGGGAAGTAGAATGCGAGTGATTACTAATAGGTATGGGCTTTCTTTTTGGGATGATAAAAATAGTCTAAAATTAGATTGCACAACTCTGTGAATATACTAAAAACTATTGGATTATACATTTTAAATGGGTGAATTTTATGACGCATCAATAAAGCTGTTAAATAAAGTGGGGGCAGCAGTGGTGGTGGTTGTGGAGGGCTAAATTTGGTGGGGACACTGGAGAGAGGAAGGAAGATGAGAGTTGATTGACACCTGATATACCTCAATCAAGGTACGGCCAAGTCTGAGTACCACAGATATTTTTCCCATGGAATTTTTTTCTATGCCTTCTGGCTGAACTACATTTCCCCACAGACAACACTGAACCTACACACAAGCATTTCTGAAACAGATTATAAAAATCAAGCTAAGTTTTGGCTGTCATTGGATCGTGTCTAGAAGGGGCACCTTTGTTTTTTCCAGGCAGTGTCCTCAGCACACAGAACTGGCTTCTTAGGAGCAATGGGACAGTAGCCAGATTTCTTCTTCTCATGTGAGTGCAAACTCAGACGGGGGTCCGTGAAGAAATTAAAACAGACATCTGGAGTCTATAATTTTTAATAATTTTAAACTAGCTACAAAATGTCAATCACGTCACAAACTGACAGAGAAGACAAGGGGGAATTTAATATTACATGCTGTAATGATATTTATCTCACAGTTTATCTATATTTCATTCATTTATATTATTTTTTAAAGGTTTCTTTATCAGCTACTAAACATCTCAGCAATTTGGTGTGCATAGCTCTAGATTAAGCAACAGAGAATTGTACTGATAACAAACCACAGGGGAAATGGTGATTAATAAGAATCAGCCTTATAAAATTTACATCTCCACACTGTTTCACAGCAAGGTTGCTTTCTCCAAAACAGAGCCCTCAAAAGCAGCAAACAAACCCTATATTACATCCATCTGACATAGTTTCAGCCAAACATATATTTTGCTGGAAATGGTTAAATGGTGAGCGTGTTTAACCCATCTTTTTAAAAACAATTTTTTTAAAAAAAGGATGATTATGATTAATAAGTCTAAATATTGACAAAAAGAAAGTGACACTATTGCAGTTTTGCTGGTATAACTTAATCTTGACAGTGTCTCAATACTGAGCATGCTTTGTTGTTGTTTTGCTGTTGTTGCTGTTGTTTTATGTATGTGTTTTCTCATCAGTATGCTACTGTCATGGAAATATTTTGTTTAAGTAGGAATCTAAAAATCTATTTAGTTCTCATGCATAAATGCATAAATCACATCACTTTGAGTGCAATGCCTGTTATGTAATTCCACATTGTCTGATCATGAAATCATAAAGACAGATGACGGCCGTGAGGAACCAAAGACAGCAAATTTTGAGAGTTTCAGAGCCTGACACCCAAAGAAAGGACAGTGGCAGTAGCTCTGTGGAATGTCACAGTTTTACAAGAACAATACTGTGTATTGAAAGAGTCAACAGCACATTGAGCATTCCTAAATTGTTGTCATTCAGCAAACGCCACTGAGGAGAGAAAAGGAAAAAATGAAACCCAAGACATCTTACGTAGGGAGTTAGAGCCACCCAATGACCACTATATACAGCCTTTGGAAAGAAAGAGACCCAGAAAGAACACAAGACACATAGTATTGTTGGGCTGATGGATGACACAAGACAACATTCACAATGGGGGCGGATTGATGTGTGCATGTGTGCAGACCTACTACGTAATACCATGAAAAAAGCATGAAGGTGCCATCTTGCCCGACAGCATTTGGAAGAGGACACAGGTGGGCACATTTAACCACTCCCCAGCATCTTTGTTGCACGTTGGTTGGCCTCATCAATTCTGGTTTTGTTGGAATCAGCCTGGAGAAAGGGGAAAGAAAACAGAATTCAGTTTACCCATTCACATTCCATTCATCCTTCTGGGTCTAGTTCAAATTCCTCCTGTTGGGTGAAGGCATCTTGAGACTTCCCTGATCAGAATGAACCATGCCTCCTTTTGTGTTCCCAGAACGATTGCTTATGGCTGGACTTAGACATGATCACAGAAGCTTGATCTTAGTTCTCATGACTCTTTTCCCTACTATGGAGAGCAGAGTTATATCATTTATCTTTCTCTTCTGGAATGACACCCAGTGATTTCTATGGCAGGCATTCACATCCGTTGGATTGAGTTGAATTCCTGCCATTTGTACAGTTATTAGCAGTGTCGCTTTGGGAAAACTACTTAACATTTCAGGGCCTCAGCTTTCTCATTTATAAGCTGGGGTAATAAAGAACACTGCTAATGAGCACAGTTCCACTCATTCAACTTTGACAACATCGACTGTGAGGTATATCCTGTTATTAGCTCCTTTTTCCAAGTGAGGAGACTAAGCAGAGGGGATTTAGGCAATTTGTCTAATGTCACAGAACTAATAAATGAGGAAACCAGAGTCAGAAGGCCAGCACCCTGGAGTCAGCGTCCACACTGGTAGTCACTATGCTAGTCATTTTGCTACTTAAGTTTGCTATGAGGATGAAATGAGTTTATACACATAGTATGCTTAGAATAATGTTTTGCAAAAATTAAGGGCTCAACATATCTTATCTTGTAATTATTGTTATTGGGTGAAAACGTGGTTTGCTTTTAAGGATGTTTAATAATTGTTTAGCCCCATTTCTGAAGACTTACTCTTATGAGTTATAACTGGCTTGTTTTAGCAGGGGATCATTTACTATCATTTTGTGCCTTGACTGACCTCTTCACTGCTTGAGCTACCTTTTGCTCTGCATGCATCATGAAACCCAGGTCTGCTACCTGGATATACCTTTAGACTCCAGAAAATAAACTATTCCTGACATCACTGAGAAATGTATGAGTGAGCAAGTAGAAGGGAAGACAAAAATTCTTTTTAGGCTGTCGTTTTCCTCTATTATGATTGGTAATGTTGTCTGTCCCTCTCCAGCCTGGGAAGAGGGGAAGGAAGCTGAGAGGCAGTGTAGGGAAACTGGACTGTTTTTATATCAACCAGTATTTACTCAACGGTTACTGATTTTGCATCTATGACTGTGCTTGGTGCTTTCCAGTCTCCACCAAGTTGTGTCTTCTTTATTCAGTTTAATTGTGAATTCCCAGCACACTAGAGTTATCAATATTCAAATAGAAATTTGCCAAGTTAAAATAAAAAATAATTCTAGATTATTCATAACTCTAAATTATCTGGCAATGGCTCCCTACCATCTGTTTGGATAATTAAGAGTTGACTTCAAAACAGATAAGATAGAACACTAATTTTCCTTGATTGCCTTGATCTATAGATTCATATTTTTGACCTTAGGTTCCTAATTTGGGAAATGGGTATTCTCTCCAATTTTACTTGGCTCTTAAGTATTCCCTCTTCAGCTACAGAAATAATGACTCTTTGGTACAAAGGAAAATTAGAGGCTCAGACCAGTGTGAAATGCTCCTGAAGACTGGATTATTCTATTTTTCCAGACTTAACTTTGAGAACTGTTCAAATGAGAAAAATCATCCATTTAAAAGTGGATAGCATTTCTGGAGGCAAACATTCTAGGATTTCTTACATTAAGAATGCACTGACGAGTCTTCCCATGATGGTACAAGAGGATATTTTGAAGTAGAGCATGAGGTTACTCTTTGGATATCCTCAAAGGATCTGGGAGGAGCTGGAACAGACCTATCTTTAACAACCGTCTGTGATGTCCACCTGAATTATTTCTGAAGCATATCAAAATTCCAGCCCATAGAGTACAAGAGTGCCATATCTTTATTATATTATATAACAGTAGTGCTTTTAGAAAAAACTCCTGAGATAATCTTATTTTAGATGTCTTCCTGGTATTTGGAGAATGTGTCTGTGTTTATTCTATTTATATGCTTTTTAGGACTTTATTTATGCAATATATCCCATTCCAACTTTCATATTTCTATGTAAAGAATCCTAAACTTGCTAATATACTCAAGATATGGTACATGATTTGCCCTTGTGAGAAACCCAGGATGACTAAGAAAAAAGCCAGTAAGAGAGGTAGAAGGAGCTATTTAGTTCACCCTTCTGAACACTCTGGAAATCTCAACTTCAGACCATGACAGGTAGATTTTAGGCCACAGCTCAGACTTCCAGAAGTGGATACTCAGTATCCCACATGGCAGCCTGTTCTGACCCCAGATTTGCACTGTTCTCTTATCATCTTTCAGGTGAGGAACCAGGTCATGAAGCTGGTGAGCAGGAAAGCCTTGCTGGTACTCAAGATCTTAGTTTTCAAATTCCATGTTTCCTTGTTGATGAGAGAATGTGAGCAATGCTAAAGCTTCAGCTTCACTGTATTTCAATGTGTGCGTAGCATGTTCCACTGACAACTTTAAGTCCAAGTTTGAACATCACTAAGTTGTTTCCTTAGCAACAGTTCCCATAAAGATCTGATATAAACTTGCCCTGTTTTAATAGTTTTCTAAGAGAATCGTAGCTTTGTAACCTTAGAAGATTGTCTCTATATAAATATCCCAAATCAGAAAACAAGGTTTTCAAATAGACAAAGTAATTTCTTGACAGTCCATAAGGATGTATTGAAAATTGGGTTGTTTTGGACTCCCAAAACTTCACTGCTATCTGAAGTGATGAGAAAGGATCATGACTGATGAAGTTGGGTGAAGATTGCTGTTGGAGTCATGAGAGAATATGGGAGAAACATCAGAAGATTCTCTTTTGTTCTACAGTGTGATTTAATCTTAGATATGCAGGAGACCTCTGCATACCATTTCCTGTTATCAGAAGTAAGAACTTGCACAAGAAGATAGAAGTCTACTAATAATTTTGTAGCTCATGTAACATGTATCATTTGGAGCAATGCTGAGTTGAAATGGGCTTTATCTCAATCATATCCACATTGTTATTTTGAGGGGAAAAAAAGGCTAGTTACTCAATGGCAACTAGACCCCTACCTTACTTCTTAAGCAATTCAGCATTCAAGGATGATATAAACTGTAATGACTATTTCCTATCCACTTGTCTGACTTTTGATTAAACCTTATAGCTGCACATGTCTTTGCTCTTATAGCAAACTTGGCCCAGAATGAAAGGTATTCTCCTAAAGAAGAGAACTAGAAATACAAAGTGGCAGAATTAAGATGTCACTTGCCTTTCCAGGAAAACAGCTTGCTTAAAGCCCAGCTCTATCAATAAAGATTTGACCCCTCTCTTTTAGTAGAACTTCTCCTTCTAGGACTCTAAGTGAGTTAGAGATACATTATCTCCCTACATCTGAGTCAATTGGGTCCTTTGATAGAAAATGACTACTCTTCATTTTTTAAAAATCATTTTCCTGTTGGAAGGTAGTTCAGCAATTATTTCTTAGTTCATTTTTCTGGGCCATAGTGGTTAGGTCCATTTCTGTTGGCTCTAGTGCTTTATGAAACCCTCAATATTGTTCTGAAAATCTATTGATTTGCTTTAAAGGCTTTAGCGTATCAAAGGCTCTTAACAATAATAAGTATGTCATGACTTGTAAAGTAGGCAGAGCTCAAGTATTTTGTCAACTAACATTGACATCTGTGTAGCTCAATATTGATTAGCCAAAGTGTTATGCAATCAAATATTTTTAATATAAAGTGCACAGAACACAATAGGGCAAAGCGTTCCCTTTATGTCTACTCATTGCTTTCTCAAGTCAGTGGAGAATGCTTAGGCACTAAGAAACTATTTAGCCTTATGATTCAAGAGATCTCAAAAACCATCCTTCTTCCCCCTACCAAAGTGGAATGAGTTGTTGAAAAGAAACTCAGGGTTTCAGGCTCAAAACTTCAATATCTTCCAAGGAATAAACTCACACAATATAAGATTAGCCACGTAGAATCGATTATAGATGCACAATTACCATTAAACCCGTAATGTGTCTGTTTCTCCCTGTTGGCGTTTGGACACCTTTAAGAGATTACAAGCAGTATTTAGGAGTCTACTGATTGGGGAGGGGGTGGAACACAAAGACATAGAGACTGAATCAGATTTGCATAGTGTAGAATACCAGGTTTGGGTGCCCCAAATCTTTATATAAGAGCTTTCCAGTGTTTCTTTCTGTTTCCTCCTAATCTCAAGCCCAAACCTACCCTTTTCCATTCTACTGTCTCCACTCTTCCTTATGCCTCTTGTTGACACTAGGGGGCTCAGTCTTAGCATGACACCTGGTGTCCTTATGTGAACGCAGCTTCATCAGATTATGTTCCCTACTTTGAGATCTGGACATGTGCACTGTTGAACTGGAAATGGAATCTGGGACTTTTTGAACTGTCATTAAAGCTCTGGCACTTATAAAATCAAAGCTCATATTCATCATCTGGCTAACCTAAAATAACTATTCTTTTGCCCATTTCCTGATTCTGTTCCTACATCATCTCCACCTGACAAGCTCCTAACCATCCTTTAAGACTCAATTCAAATTCAACGGTTTTTTTTGGAGATTTTCCCATCCCCTGACCCTTGAAATCTTTCCTCATCTAACATGATTTAGCATTTGATGTGTGGCTTTCTTGGCAAATTATATTTTCATCTGAAGCTCACTGCCTTCTGTAGGCTGTGAGTTTCTTGGCAGTTGGGATGATGTCTTTCTCATCTTAATATGTCCTTTGATTCCTAGCACAATGCCTGAAATAAAGGTTCCTCTGAGGAATATCTGCTAGATTAAATTCTACCCTGTTATTTACTTACCTGTTGCTGGATTTTTGTCTTAGAAAATTAAGGGAAAATGTCTATCTACCAACGTCTGAATCCAAAGTCACGGTTTGAGTGTCTTGTTATGCCCTTCGCACTTCCTCGGTGTTTATTTCAGAGGAAGTGATAAGCCATGGAAACTTGTTGAATGCCACATGCTCACCTTCTCCATGATCCTGTCGATCTGGCGGTTCTGTGTATCGATCTCATTGCCCATATCCAGGGCCATGTGACGGAGGTTTCCAATGATGCCGCTCACCTGCTCCAGGTTTTCATCCATTTCATTTTCTCGGGCATCATTTGTTACCCTGGGCATCAAAGAACAGTTTTTAGAAGATAGGAAAAAACTCAAATACCAAGGACCCAAAGTTTAGGGAAAATCTGTAGACCTCTAGGTATCAACCCTATCCTTTTAAAATTTCTATTCTATACAAGAACACATGTTCGCTCTTGTACATTGGAAAATGATGTTTTAAAGTGTGTTATTGAACACTTACATTTCTATTTTTAAAGAAGGCATATTAAATAGATTAATTTATCTTCTTCTCTTGCTTCCACCAACACATCATCTCCTCCCTTCATACGTTTATCCCAATTTTCATTTTTTTAAGGGTAAAATCAGCTGGGAGGATTAGTTGGGAGGGCTCCAGGTCAGAGAATGGAACTAGTTAGAAACTGTATTTTTCTTTCTGAAGTGTCAGTCAAAATCTCCAAGACTCAAATTTAGAATGAAACAAAAGCTACTGTACTAAGTCAGAGAATTTCTCCACTCATCTTCTTCCCCATTTGGGACCAACATCAATGGGAAGAGTAACGAGAATGACAGTCTTCCCCTTAGTCCTGTTTGCTCCCAAGAATTCCAAAGGGAGTTACTTGTTCAAGATGATTTTTACTTGCTCGGATTTCAATGCTATTGGGTTTTTGGTGGCATTGTGAATGGGTGATTTCAAGGAAGAAAGCTGTGATAAAAGATTATTGTCTCAGTTTGAATGGGGAGGAAGGAGTTGGCTCTCAAAGTGCCTTATCCAAAGTGCCTTCCCATTTTTTTCATAGTTCAGCTTGAAAGTTAAGAAGGCACTAACTCTTTATTGTAAACGGTAGATACTTATTGCAGAATGTCTGGCTAACTAATATCTTTCTACAACAGATGGTGATGAGCTAAAATATGTTCAGAGGGGTTAAAATCCATCCCCCATGGTAAATCCCAATGCAGACTGCCCCTCTAAGGTTTTTAAAGCAGTCCAGGCCAGATAAAATTAAAGGGGAACTTCCTAGATTTCTTCTGTAGAAAAGAAGCTTATTTAAATGATCTTCAGCAGCTAAAGGCATACTTCTGGTTCCAGGATTCCCAGCCCTATTTGCACATTAGAATCACCTGAGGAGCTTTAAAAACTACTGATACCTGGATCTCATTTCTAGAAATTCTGATTCAATTGGTGTGGATTAAGTCCAGGCACTGATACTTTTTAAAAATTGCTCAGGTTATTCTAATGTGCAGCCAGGATTGAGGACCCCTGGTCTGGTTTCCCTTGGAGCAAATAGAAACATGAATAGAATTGTCATCTGTTATTTCTAGGTAGATAGCTAGATCTTTATACGCAAATGGCAGTGACATTTGAACCTGGTTGGTTGGCAGTCTCAGCTACGAAGGCCTGGGTATAGATGGCTGTACAAACAGCAACCCTGGTCATTGCTAAGTCCTAGTGTAGTAACCTGTAAAAACTTATAGTTTTTTTTCCTTTTCTTTTTAACAACAGGGATATTTGTTCTTATTATTATTTTCTGATCTCTTGAGAGTTTAATTCCGAGTTGGCAGGTCTGTGTGACTTGAGATTTTTTAATAGATGTTTAAGTTAGCTTTTGCTTCCAGATCTCAAAAGAAACGATTAATAAGAATTCAGGTCTGCTCATTATTCTCTATTTGTACCCCCAGATCTGTTCTCTGGCCTTCTTTGCTCTCTGCCCAGAGAGGCTGACCTCTCTACAACCTTATCACCCAGGTTCTCTTACTCTGCCTTCCAGTAGGCTTTGTCCAATGGCCAGTGAGAGAAACTCTGGAGGACAAGAGACTGAGGAGTTGGGGCATTTATTTCCCTTTCTAGTTTCCTGTTGGGTTTGACAGTGGCTGCATCTCAACCCACAGCCCCTGCCCATAGCCATAACTACAGTTGGGTTCTGGTGACAGCTCTCTCCTGTCCCTTCAGGATTCTTCCTGCTACTCCTAGTTCATAAGTGCTTTGCTATTCCTTATTATTGACCCTGCCCACACCTCTGTAAATAATCTCTTTCATAAGTTCTGTCCAATTAAACTCATGGAATGAGACACCTGTTTACTGCCACACTGATGCTGGATGTGGTCATGTGACTTGCTTTGTCCAATGTAATGTGGGCAAAGGCTTGATAAGTGCTTGCTCATCAGAGCCTGCCCCTTGGGTTGCTGCCACCACCGTGCAAGAAACCTCGGCTCTCCTGCTGGAGAGGCCACATAGAAAAGAATGGATGCCCCCTACCCACAGCCCCAGCCAACCACCAGACAAGCAAGGAGGGCCATCTTGGATCAGCCCTCACCCAGGTGCATGTAATGAGTGAGCCCAGGAGAGGCTTTTGGAAGACCTACTCAGCCAACATAGAGGTTCAGAAGTAGAAAAATGATTTTTTTTTTCTTGGCCTCTACACGTAGCCTGCGGGATCTTAGTTCCCCGACCAGGGATTGAAAGCAAGGAGTCCTAACCACTGGACCACCAGGGAACTCCTTAGTTGTTGTTTTAGAACCACTCAGTTTGGGGTGGTTTGTCACTCAAAAGTAGATAACTTACATAGCGCTGGCTGCACAAGGCTCACCTGCGGATGAAGCCACCACTGATGGCCATCTGCTCCCGTTCGTCCACCACACGAGCAGGCTGGCTGGCCACAACTCCATCCTGATTATTGCCCCAGGCTTTTTTGTAAGCATCGCTTGATTTAAGCCTATGCAAAAAAGAGGGTGAGTGACAAGCAAAGGGGGCAGAGCATCAAGCTCGCAACAACGGTTACCTCTTCAAGCTAAGAACTGAACCAAGCGAATGAGTTTTAATTCGAGGCATTAGAGAATACCGATATATCATAATCTGGACCCATAGATTTGGCCACCACCATGCCTCAGCTACTCAGGATTTCATTTCCAATCAAGTCAATTGCAATTGTCAAGATGGCAACCTTTGCCCGCGGATTGTTATTGTTTTGGTTTGTTTTTGTAGTTTAGTTGGATTTAAGACAAGGATTAAGGTAGTTAGAGGACATTCAGTTCTATTTCAATGACACAGTTATATTTTGAGACACAAAACACACAGAAAAAACATACTGGCAGACAGACACAAAACAAGACTGCCAAGTAGAGTGCGTACATCACACCACAGGAACACACTGTCATCAAGAAAAACATACTGGACCAAGTTTTTACACACCATCATGCAAAGATTCCCTGCTTAATTGCTTTCCCCCAACGCATGTGTGGAAAAAAGCATTCCCACTCTGCATGGAGAACATAAAGGATTGGTGGTTGGCCAAGCGTGATGGTCTGTGAGTTGCCTCTAGAATGATTTGAATTAGATAATATATCGGTACTTCCAAACAGTTACCATACATCCAGAATCGATGTACAAACCTTTGTCCACAGAGACAAAAAGTAAAAGAAGCGTAGTGAAATGAATGCAGGAAAATAGAAGAGAGAACAAGCCATCTAGCACCAAAAAGGGAAATCCCTCTACATCTTCTTCATGCACCAGCTACAGGCATGAGTAGAAAGTGAAGCATTCTCATTTAAGCCAAACTACTCCAGAAGTTGACCATTCTCAAAAAAGGCACCAGCAGGACAGTAATAGCCTTCATGAGGATTTGAAACGCAGTTCAATAGCTTCTTTGTTGGGCTGAGGGGCAGGATGGGAGTGGTTACAGACTCCTACTTCAAACTGTCCTGGGATGTGGTGGGGGAGAGTGGTCTGGAACTGGTGTGGTCTCCGTAGGCCATATTTCACTGAGCTGCCTTGGAGAAAAACTTAAAATCCAGGCATACCTGTTGTGCCCAATAGAAACATGTGCAGCATGTTTTGGTAGGTGTGTTGTAATTGAGCAATCAAAGATGTTTTTAGGTTCTTTGCATAGTAGAAACCACATGCTTTTTAGTCCAAGAACAGAACTTCCTTTGGTCCCACTTTTACATTTTCTATTATAAGACACCAGAATTTAACCTTTTTTTTCTTTTAGTGTAGGACCATAGCCATTTATTAAAACTGGCTCTAATACTAATATTTGAAGATTAGGGACCAAGAAACCTTGGAGACAAATTGGAAAATTATACAAATGGAATTTCAGCAACTCTCACAATCTAGTGTATAATACCACAGCCTTAGAGCAGTCAGAATTCACTGCTCTAAAGAACCAGGGGCCCACTTAGTGGGATAGGATCCAAAAACTAATTTAATGGAGTTTATAGAGTCTGGTTTTGTTGTTGTTGTTGTTTTTCAAATCCCAATCTCCTCCATCCTCACATTAACAGAAGTTACATGGACCTTGTGATGCTTTCTGCTATGTAAAAGGTCTGGTATACCATCTTTGGCAGAGTCAAGGGGGTGGGAAAGTTTGCGTTTCTGAACGAAGGCGAATCACTGCACCCACAATGCTGCACATAGACTCACATAACTGCCGGACATCTACCATAGTCCTTCGAAACATGCCGAGACAGGGCGAAGCCCTCAGAGAGTCCAGGGCACCACCAGCCACTGCGTTGTGACACATGGTTTTTAAAGCATTATTTACACACAATACGGAACACTTCAGTCAAGCTTTGAAGCTCAGTTAGGGTCTCTTGTGCAATAAGGAATTACTGCCAACCGGTATGTGGAATTCATAGGGGTCGTCATTTCATCCGAACATTAGAATTCATCCCAGGGAGGGAAGGGGGCCTGCCTCCACCTTTTCTCCACACACAGTTGATGGATGGGGAAAATGTACCTGTGAAATTCATCACAAAGCAGGTAGACATCTCACCTGGGGGCAAGTGGCCACTGAAAAGGATATACAGTTAAATCTTGACTAACTGGAATGCTTAGCAATGTCATTTTGGTGAATTATTGGACTTTCTTCATTAGCAGTGGGCCATGGCGGTACATTTTATTTTGAGGGTGATGGTTGAATATCTGTTAGATTCTTGAGCTACTCTCCTGCCTCAGAGTCTTAGGGCAGTGAACATGATCAAATCATTCCTTGGTTATGGTTTCTCTTGATGTGTCTGATGGCCTTTCCTCTGCAGCTCAGCTCTTACTGTTTGGTCCTATTGGATGTAGAAGTTATATAGAATGGAGACTGAGTGAAAGAATGCCAACTGCCTAGACTGACCTTAAAGAGAAACACTTTAAAATCCTTGATGGGATTTGTTCTCTCCTTGTTCATTTGTCTCTTTTTGTTAAAAGTGGAAAGGAGCAAAAGTATAAATACACTCAAGGGTTCCAGTTAGCTAGATTCCAGTTAATCAGGCTTTACTGTAGATCATTCTTTAAAAAAAGAAAAAATAAAAGTTTAAATTTATTTGTAAAATGAGCCCCTCCCCCTCCTAAACAGGAAGTGGGATATTTTAAATCAGCCTCAAAGTTTAAAGGATGTGAATGGTCATATAATCAGCTAGAAATGACATCAATTTCTATTCTAAAAGCTAGGATCAGGAGAGCTTTTAGGAAAAAGGCTTCTGTTCAAAGGGAAGTGGGAGGGGTGAAGGGGATCGGGTAACGGGTTTAATTTTCCAAATGCATGTTGGACAATCCGCTCATGCATTTTTTTTCCACTGCTAGTCAAAGGAGACTACCTTCCAGAACCCTTATTTTCAGGTTCCTTCTGTTGCAAACCTTTATAACCACATGTCACATTTCTGCTACATTCCAAAAAAGCATTGCAGAACCTTAATAGTTGAATGTTTTGTGATGTTGTGCATGCAAAATCTACACATTTCAACATTTCGGCCAGTGTACAGGGAGGTCTTCCAAGAGGAAGAATTGGAGAGGGATGGGTCCAATTTGGCTAAGGCTTGAGCACTTCTTGTTGAAGGACTCATTGCCTCTGAGTTGGGTGCAGCTGCGGCATCTACGGGCTAACCACTGACACGATTTGTCAACTGGTGGGCAGTTGAAAGGGTGAATTGCTGTCATACTCTCTAACTTATGAAATGCTTGTTTGGGCCAAATTAACTCTTATTTTTGCTTCTGAAAAATCAGACCTTGATACGTGTTTCTCATCTTCCCAACTTACCCACAGTCTTTTCTAAATCTGCAATTTTGGCTTTTGGGATTTAGAGAACATAAAATCCCTCTTTTATGGGATTTTATGTTCTCTAAAGCTCCTCTTTCTTGAGATTAGTCTCTGTCTCGAGGTACACGTTCTGGAAAATGTTGAAACGTTCATCAGTAAAAGTTGCTGACAGTGAAGCTTTCACTGTAGTATGCCTGATTTTTAATGCATCAACAGTAACTCCCACTAATATCATCTATGCTATGAGATGAATGCATTGGAGACGGTATTGATCTGTTCTGCATGCCACATACTCATCCTGCCTTTGCACCCAGCAGGAATGAGCTTGTCAAGGCTTGGAGATGGGCCTTGGGAAACCAAAGCTTCAGGCAGGCAGGCAGCACCTACTTGTTACAGGGACACACACAAAGCCCGCAGAATTTTCCTAGATCCGTCAAATTCTTTTCTGCTTCTTTCATGTCCTTATTGATTTGGTCCATCCCTTCCTCAATGCGTTCCAGTTGTTCTGATTAAACACAAGTATTTTATCCCCACAGAATGAAGCAGATGAAAAAGGACAAAGAAAAAAAAGACAAAACTTCAGACATTCACTTTGACATTAAAAAAGAAAAAAAAAAAAAAGAAAGAAAGAAAACTGGACGCCACAGATTAGAGCTGGTACCCAGTACCTACTTGTTACAAGGACATATGAAAAGGCCACAGCATTTCCCTAAATCTTTTAAATTTTTCTCAGCCTCCTTCATGTCTTGGTTGATATGGTTCATGCCTTCTTCGACACGATCGAGTTGTTCTGGTTAGGACAAAGGGATGACAGTGTGGAATGAATTTTTGGGGGGTTTCCAACAGAACATGAGAAATGTCTATGTGAAACGGAATTTGAAAAAGAAGGAGAGCTATTACAATGCATTGTCCGAGAGGATGCATTGCTGGAGTTGGCTGTTGCTCCCCTATGCAGCCAGGGGTGGAAGGAAATGAACAAAAATGATGCTCAAATAGTTTATAGTGCAGATATGATGGGATGGGGTAGGAAGGCCTGTTAGATTCTGAGGGTCCAGGAAAACAGCACAGCATATTCACTTACTCAGACACCAGTGAAACCCAAGAGAAAGAAAACAGCATGTTAGTTTATGTTTTAGGCATTCAGATGTAATGCTACTAGAGAAAGTGTCTGCTTCAACTTTAACAGGTCTCAGTCTTTTGGTTTTTAAGCATCCTCAACCAGCTAAGGGTAGAAAATAATCCACCTTCTTCTTTGGGAAAAATAACAACTGCAGTGATAACTATCACTGGATACCATACAGTTCTTCCCCCTAGCAGTGGCTCTCTAGTCAAAGGCAGGCCACGGACAGCTCTTGGTTTTGAAAACTCAATTAACACAAGCTCTAAGAAAAGCAACATCAGCATGGCAATGTTATAGGTAGTGGAACATTTAAATTCCTTTTATCCTATGACTTCCTTGTAATGAAAGCTTTGGAAGGCATTTCACTTCTCTGCCCCTGATTTCCCATTCTCCACAATGGGAAATGCTAGACCCCAACCCCAGGCAGAGCATGGGAAAAATGAATGCCTGGGTCTCTGGAGGAAGGTGATGGATTGGAACATAAAACATTACCAAGTCATCACTGCCAGGAAAGCTGACCTTAGTATACCTAAGACATAGATCAATACCCATAAAAATGAATCATACTTCTAGGTCACCAGGGTAACATACACCAACTTGATTAATTTTTCAAAAGTTGTGTCATCAAACTGAGTAAACTATAAGTTCCATGAAGGGATTTTTAAAACAGCTTTTAAGACCATTAAGACAGCAATGGGATGTCTTGGCTGTATATTTACAAAACCTAATTACATTTCTATTCCTCCTTTCATCTATATTTTCATGCATGCATGCCTACACCTCTGGGAAGGAAGGCATGATTATAATAAAACTGGTAAATACATTTCCAGTCTAAGGGCATACATAATCACTTAAAAACAATTTCACATTAAATTGTCATTCCAGTCGAAATTGTCATTCCAGAAAACTAAGCTAGGTTCACTAGTGGCCCAAACTGGAGAGACTATCCATTTGGAAAATAAGAGCCTATTATGTTCTCTTTTGTGGGGCTGAGGAATAGAATTCAGCTTATTAAGAATCTGCTATCTCTGCTCTGCTTTTCAAATGACAGGGGAAAACAAAATGTTTATCCAGCATAGGCTAGACGGAGGAAATAAAGGTGCAGTGCTGGCAAACTTTTGCTGAATAAATATAGGTACAGTAATAGCTTAAGAAAAATCTCTAAAGGGGCTAAAAAACAAATGGATGGCAATTCTTTACAAACCAAGGAATTCTGTACTTTTCTGAAGACATCATTCCAGTTTCCTTTAAGGAATGCAATAAATTAGTCTGTAGATCAAATTAACTATCAAATGAGGAGATTGGTTGGGGGGAAAGGAGCCCAATATCCTCAAAACAAGAACTATGTTAAGTACAGACAGAATAGGGACGCCAAACTCCAATCGAGGAATTGCTAATGGCTTCCTGGAGAGCTGGGTTGAGATGAGATTGAAGCATCTGGGTTCAGAGGGAAAACTTGCTGGACTCAACTAATGACAGCTGACATATGCGCAGGTTATGGCATGGGGACACACCTTCAGGTGTTTGCCTTTCCTAAGGAATTTCTCTTGAGTTAATATTTTCAGCTAAGATAACTTTCTGACATTTCAAGATCCCCACCCACTGTGTCTCCAGGGATTAGAAAATAACATAAATAAAAGTGAACTGGCCCACAAGTGTTGAATTTCTGAACCAGAGAATTCAAATTAAAAGATAAAAACAAACAGGCAGGTCCAAATCCCTATTTCTGAGAGCGGGGTTCGGCTATGGTTTGCCAGTTTGTTCAGCAAAGATCATAGCAAATAGGAATTCTGGAGTTCTTTCAGAAAAGTTGATTCAGAAAACTATTTTATTGCTCCAATACTGGTTGAATGTTTCGTTATACACAATTATAAGTCAAATCCTTAGTTAAAAAAATATTGTGGGACTTCCCTGGGGTTCCAGTGGTTAAGACTCCACCGCTTCCATTGCAGGGGACACAGGTTTGATCCCTGGTCAGGGAACTAAGATCCAGCATGCCTCATGGCATGGCCATAAATAAAAAAATAAACAAAAAATTAAAAAGTAAATAAAAATATTTTAAAAGAAATTAAAAAATATTGTGGAACCATTTTGTCACAGATATTCTGACAATAATATTAATTTTTTTCTTTTTTTTGGTTCCCTCTTTGAATGTGAATGCTATAAAGGCAGGGATTTTTGCCTGTTTTATTCAGTGCTATGGCACATAGCAGGAGCTCACAATAATGTCAATTTTAAGAGTGTTACTGAGTTACGTTTGTGGATATGTTTGGTGTATTGGGACTTCACAGCACTTAAATGATTTCTGTGAAGATTTTCCTCAGGAAATGCTTGAAAGCAATCAATATCGTCATTCCATTCTGGCGTAGACAGCAGGATCTGAGAAGCTGATGCAATGCAGTGTCTAGGGTTGACTGCTCCTTACCTCCCTAAACTTACTTTCTGGCTATTTTCTGTTTACTCTTGGAGACTGGGAGGGGAATAAGATTTGGGATTGGGGAGGTATTCCAGTACATCACACTATATGTTGGGGCAAGAGCTTGTTCTTCCTTTTGCTATGATATTTGGATGACTGGTTATTTGTAATGGATCCACCAATGGCAGGATGCTCAGGGATCTAAGTTTAGACATCTTTTCTACTAATATTACGTAAGTAAAGCAGCATGGGGCCGTTAGAATCCTCAATCTAGTAAAAAAAGAAACAGTAGAGGAATAGCAAGAGGTCAATGCTATTGATTGACCCAATGTGCAAGCCTTCATGAGTGTAACCAGTTACAAGATACTGCCTACATGATTTTCATTTTCCTTAGAATTGATGACCATATGGAAATTCATTTAAATAAATTTAAATAGCCACGTGACTAGGGGCTACCATATTGGGCAATGCAGCTTTAGTCATTCAGAAGAGATATTGGTGAGTGGACTTTAGCAAGAGGGATGTTTTCACAAATTTTACCCTGTAGTGCCATGAACCCTTTAAGAAAGTTGGCAGGCTCTGTGGATGAGGGTTTACTTTTCCCTTACTCTGCCAGGCACTGGTCAAAGATTTCACTGTTTAGTTTGTAGCCGTTCCCATGGGATTGTCCCAAGAGCAGCATTTTCAGCATCAAAACAAACATATAACCCAGCAAAGACCAACAAAGGGAACAAGAGATATGGAAGTGAAAGGTTAAATCATCCCACATTAGGGCTAGGGGTTTTTCATGGGGATTTCTCTTGGAGACAAGAAAAGTCCAAGGACGTAGGACATTTCAGGGCCATCTGTCATGCTCAGTGCTCCTTGGTGTCTCCTGACACCTGGGTGTAAAACAAGAATCCCATAAGTAATTTCCTAGCACAACCATTTAGCAGGACAACCTGGATTGGCTCTTTAGGCGGATGGCTGTTTCTTGAGACTTCTGTGCAGTTGCAGTCAACACTTTTGGTGTTCAGGCAAAGACAAAATTAGTAGAGCATAACTGGAGAGAAATTTTAAAGCAGTTACTGATCTAAACAACTAAACACAGCATATGCAGTGTCAAAATGCATTTACAATGGCAGTAAAGATAGCTGTTGACTCATCAGTCATTTCAAAAGTTCTAATCTCTTCTTACAGTATAAATGGAACATGTAGCATTTAAGACCAGGCAGAAGCTACCCACTTTTGAGGGTTTACAGTTGCATGCTTCTCATCAGTATCAATTATTCACCACGCATCTGGTAAAACCCAGGTTATCCTAGGAAATATGTTCAACCAAGAAGTTAGCATTTATTGCTGTGTGGCCACAATTGAAATGTCTTAGCTGAGAACATTAACTATCTTGTGGGGGCAATCTGCAATTTTACTTCGTTTCTCAGAGAATAATGTAAAGATGTTCCTGGGAATCATTTGTGTTTAAGAATAATATATTTTTGTATTATATTGGAGATTCTGGCAAATTTTTCCTGTAGATTTTCTTCATCAAAGTACAATGAAATTTGAAACTCAATATCTTATTCACTTTCTTTTTGACTTCAGATTTGTATATATTATTTTTTCATGTCAATGCTTTATAATTAGGGGAGAAAATGGTATTCTCCTGAACCTTTCTCAAACTTTTTCTCCTATTGCAATGCTCCTTTTCTACTCCCTTCACATGCAAATTATTAACTAAAAGAGTTAATAAGATAGAACTTCTTATTACCTGAGTATATATGTATCAATTTAGCTCTGCAAATGAGGTACCACTCTTCTGTATGGGCACCTGCTGCCTAATTAAATACATTTTTTAAAAAAGCAATGATTTGCTGTGTCCTGAGTTTCAAAGTCTGGGACATTGTTATACACATCAAGCCAGCAAGTCTTATGATTTATAGCAAATTCATCTGGAGAGTTCTGAAGACGGCCACAGCTATTGTAATTCCTTCAAAATACAACTCCACTAGGCTCCATTATTTTTGTATTAATTTTGACAATTTATATTTTAAAAATGGGGGGAGAAGTGTTGGGATTGATGTTCAATTGTTTTTTTAAAAAAATTTTCTTCCGATTTAAAAAAATTAGTTGGTGTATATTTATTGGAAAAGTTCAATACAAATAAATAATATAGAAACAAAAGTCTTTATATAGCAGCCATGAGGGTATACCCCTCAGATCTCCCTTCAAGAGGGACCCTGTAGTTAGCTGACACCTCCAGCTGTTGCACCTATGGGATCTACCACATTTACATGGAAGCCATCCATGCCCTCCCTGGGATGCTTCTAGCCAACAGCTGAGCACAATTTACTAGAGCGGAGGCATCCCTGCCCGTCACAGGACTACTCCATTGGGTTGTCTTTGCTCCTGGGCTGCCTATCAGTCTGGCTGAGACTTTCTCAGAGCAGCACTACAGAATGAGACTCTTCCTACCCAATCCTCCTTCTGCCCCCCTCTCCTCTCACAAGTGTCAAGCCCGCATCACAGTCCAAAGGCTCTCCCCGCCTACTCCTGCTTCCTCTCCCCTTCACCCATCGCAGACATTTCCTTAAGAAGTCTCACACACTTCTAATTGATTCTTAGCAGTTGCTTCCCAGAGGACCCCAAATAATACACCTTCCTTCAGTCCCTCCCTGCCCCTGCTGTAACTCTTCAGAAGTCAGTAAAAATTGACCTCATATATTGTAAAGGTTGCAGAACATTTTATGCAGAATTTCTTTCCTGGCCATATCATAATTGATTTGGTCAGTCTCCCCACTGACAGACATTTAGTTTCCAGTTTTACACCATTACAGGTAAGGCGTGTATATTTTTCTTCACGGAGTTGTCAGTGAATATCTATCTGCAGCATATAATTCTATGAGTGGAATATCTTGGTCAAAGATGGGTAAACATCAAAATTTGGAGATATCATCAAATTACTCTTAAACTTTGTACCGATCAACAGTGTCCATCTGTAGATTGAGAGTTTCTGTTTTCCCAACATATTCACAGCATTGACTGTTATCAATTAAAAGAAGTTGTGCCAATCTGCTAAAGAGTGGCATCTCATTACTGTTGTTGGGTGAAGCATGGTTTCATTTGTCTACTTGTAAACTGATGATTTACATATTACATCCATTTTTTCTTGTATGTTGTTGTCCTTTTCTTTGATAAAATGCAAGGTCTCTCTGTATTTTAGGGAAATGCCTTATGTCTGTTATCCGTAAGGCAGTTTCCCGCCCCGTCCCCCCCTCCCCAGTTTGAGGTTTATTCTTGGAGTTTGTTTATGGTGTTCCATGTTGTAAAAAATTTTATATTTTTATCTTTGACAAAAAATTTCTCATGATTGCTAAGAGTTTTCTCATGTCTTTGTAAGATATACATAAAGAGAAAAAATTCTGCTAAATCTGATTATTATGATAAGAATTCAGAATGGAATCCGGTAACTAACTTGTGGCTAGAATTAAATAAATCATTGCTGTATGATTGTATGTATAAATCAAAGAAAAAAATTTTGGTATTACCCTTCTAGGTTCCACTGTAGACTAAATATGCTATACTAAAATGTTGGCACTCTGATGTTCACTGCTTCTAGTATTTCTGTAATAATTAAAAGAAAAAGTTCAAATATTTTAAGTGGTTCAATTTTCCACTTTACAATGATTTCCCTCAGTTTATGTCCTGTTAAAAACAGCTTCCAGTTATTCAAGGAATTCTCATAATGACTTGGAAATCAATATTGCCAGATGCTGAATTAGGATGGTCAAAAGAAATGGACAATATGGTATACTATTCTCTCATTCTATTTAGGAATTATCACATCAAATTTATGGGAAAGATTGGGGATGAGGAGGAGAATTCTCAAACTCTCCAAAATCCTATCATTAAAAATTCAAACAAATGACTTCTGCCTTCAAAATTCTATTACCCCAACACATATAACAGGGCGTGTAGTACCATTTATTCAACCATGAAGATCTCAACATTTCCATACATTTACCAATCTTTTCAACAGAAAAAGGAGAAAAAAAGCAAGATTTAAAACTGTAGAACTCTTACACACATATATGGGCATAACACACATCAATGACCACCTGTAGATGCACAAATCATTTTTTAATGGACTTTATTCCATTAAAAATGAGGAATTGTTCTTACTGAAGAAATCTGAACTTACCTCCTTGTTCATCCAACATAACCAAAGTCCTGATACCAGCATCTTTACTCTACATTCCAATAATGGTAGCAAAGTGGAAAAAGAGTTAGAGAGAGAAAAGAGAGAAAGAGAAATCAGTAAGCGGACAATTAGCCCTAGATATGGAAAATGAAGAAGGACCAAAGGAAAAAGAGGGAGGAAATATGGCGGAGATATTAGGGGCTGGGGAGGAACTCAGAGAGGTGGGTCACCTGTGGACTTGCTTCATCAGTGATTCTCAGATAGAAGAGGGGGATGTAGCTCAGTCTCCATGGGGTGGGGCTCGGGATGGGGCTTGGCATGGACTTGAAATACACATACTTAATATTATAGTGTGATTTTATATCTGGAAAATAAAAATGCCTATAGTTTTTGTAACACCAACCACAGAAAGCAAATCTTTCAAAATCTTCAAGACTAAATCTTCTCTGGCATGATAGATCAGAAAGTTTCCCTAGGTGAATTGGGGAGGGGTGCCCTACTGAAAAGATGTGTAAGAATCTTGGGAGTGGTGGTGAGATTTTTAGGTTTATCAAAAAAGATGACAGCTTCACAAAGGTTGAGAAACATAGCTCAAAAGGAAATTCAATCTTCCATTTCTTTCTCTATGGAGAGAAGTTCTGCAAGATTTAGAAAAGGGAATGACAGATGAGAAATAAGGGCTTCTTCTAATGAAAACTGAAATTCTACACAATAATATGGTGTGAGAAAATAATTCATCCACAAGTTTTACTGCAGTTTTTTTGTTCACCCCTTATGATCTAAATAAACCAAACAGCCCTGAACTATTTAGTGGAGGGGAGTGGGAGTTGGTGGGTGGGAAAAAAGGAGCAGAGATATTTGCATTGTTCATAATCATCATTTCCAGGAACTAGTTATGTAAAGACCTTCCGTTTTATAGGGTGATTATTAATAGATATTAAATGGCAGTGCTTACAGTTTGGATTAATTGTTTTTTCAAGAAAAGCTCATGGTGGTACCTAGAATAAATTCTAAAATACATCTCTCATGGCCCCATTTATTTTCGACTGACTTACATTAACCTAAGAGAGAGATGTTAGTGGAGGTCAACAAAAGTGTTTTGTTTTGTTTTTTTAACAGTATTTCAACAATTTAATTCCAATAGTGCTTTCAAAAATAAAATAAAACACTGAAAATTATTTCTGTGAGCTTTTATAAGCTCACCATTTCAGAGAACGTGTGCAGTTAACTCTCGCAGACAGAAAAGCCTATTATGCTTGTTTTTAAAAAATTGAATGAAAGATTCTTTAAGTTGTATGGTGCTTTATAATTTTCAAAACTTTCACATACATGATTTCATGTAATCATATAAGAACCCCTTTTTTACCCCTACACCTCTATGGCCCCTTCCCCCTTCCCTCTCCCCACTGGTAACAACTAGTTTGTTCTCTATATCTGTAAGTCTGCTACTTTTCTGTTTTAGTCACTAGTTTGTTGTGTTTTTTAGATTCCACAGATAAGATATCATACAGTATTTGTCTTTGTCTGTCTGACTTATTTCATTTGACATAATACCCTCCAAGTCCATCCATGTTGCTGCAAATGGCGAAATTTCATTCTTTTTTATGGGCTGAATAGTATTCCGTTGTATATGTATACCACAGCTTCTTTAACCATTCATCTCTTGATGGACACTTAGGTCATTTCCATACCTTGGCAATTGTAAATAATGCTGCTATGAACACTGGGGTGCATGTATCTTTTCAAATTAGTGGTTGAACACATTTTGATAAGTTTTAGTTGCAAAGTCAGGATGTAGTTTGGAGAGTGATGGCTCAGGATGACTTCAGGAGTCATTGACAGCACAGATTCTGGAGCTAGACTCTGCCTTGGAATCCTGGTTATTTTCTTTCCTGGCTGCAGGACCTCGGGCAAATGTCTTAATTGCTCTGTGCCTCAGTTCTCTCATTTGTAATACAGCAATCATAATAGTTCATACTTCATTGAGTTCTTATGTGAATTCAATGAATTAATAGGCGGCACATGTTAGAACGGTGCCTGGCCTATAGTTAGCCTTACACCAGGGTTAATAAAATAAATACCTTGACAAAATGCATCTATAGCAGGATATCTGGGCAAACTAAAATATCATCATTACAGACTACCACCAGAAGTTTCTAGACCACTGCTCAAACTTTAACGTGTATATGAATTCCCTGCATAGAAAACATCTTGTTAAAATATAGATCCTGATTCAGTAGGACTGGGGTAGAGACTGAGATTTTTCATTTTGAACAAGATCGGCGATGCTGGCTGGTGCAGGGTCATACATTGAGCAGCAAGATTCTAGACCCCACAAGACATTTCAAAATCTTGTTCTTCAATGTGTTATAAATGGACATTGGTCTACACTAGACTGTATTTTAACAATTTCTATGCCCCTTTTCTGCAAATTTTAGCCATTGTTTATGAGAGGAAATTGTAAAAAGCAGATGGCTCATTCAGGCATATGGATGTGACAATGCAAGTTCCAGTGAGGATGGAGTCATCTCAGAGAGCATCTTCTTCTCTAAGGACCCAACTCAAGGCTATGCACGAGGTTTCTGTTCTGTTCTATTTGGGATGGAGGGTGAGAAACAGGTGAGTGACTTCAGTTTAGTCAGTTCAACTCTCATCTGTTGACCCTTTCTGCTCTACCCATTTATTTTATATAATAAATAAAATAAAGTATAATTTCCTCTGCAAGTATAATTTCCTCTTTGTTCAATTTGGTGCTAAATGTTTCAGTGCTGGAATGATTCACAGAACCACCAAGAGTTTGCCCCAATTTGGGAGAACAGAAGCAGTGAGCACAGGTCAGAGAGTCAGGAATGCTAGATTATGTTCTTAGCTCAGCCAGTTAATAGTCTTGAGATTGGGGAAGAGTCACTTGACCTTTCAGGATGCTTTCCCATATTTAAGATAAGGATAGAGATGCTAAATAAGATTGGGTAGTTGCTAGGATGGTTCATTCACTCACTCGTTCATTAGTTTGTTCATTCATTCATTCATTCATTCATTCACTAAATGGTTATTGTGCTTCCACTCTGCCCCAGGCACTAAGGTAAGGGCCAGACAAATGCCTGGCTTCTAAACTGTGCTTCACAGAATGATAAACAGTTTGGTCAAGTGAACAGAGCTGGCATCTGGGAGTCAGTAATTCTGAATTCTAGACTTATCTTTTCAGTTCTATTGCTCTAGAGTCATCTGTTCTGTGTCTCAGCTTTCCCAGCTGTCAGATGGGGACAGAAACAGCTCCCTCACTTCCCAAGATTTATAAAGACAAAATAAGCTACAGAACCTAAAAGCTTCTACAGGTTCAACTCCACTGGAGGCCATGATTCAAAAACTGAGATAAAGGATTTCATTTGTGTGGAATCTGTCAGTTTAGGATGAGCTGCTATGTTTGTTTTCTTAGATCCTTTTTTTGTGGAATTCTCAAAAAATTTTTAAATATTGTGGGAGTTGCTGGTGTAAGGGAAATGCTGTAAGAATTCACACTCTGGAATCAGGTAGATCTGAGTTTGAATTTCATCTCTGTCTTTTGTGGCTGTGTGTCTCAAGCAAGTTTCTTAACCACTGTGGACTTCAATTTCCTCCTTGGTAAAATGGAAAGCAAAGCAGTAGAAAAAGTGACTGCAGGGATTAAATTAGATAATAAACTCTGAGCACAGTTGCTGGCATATAGTAGGTTCTCAATAAATAGTAGAACTTATATTTGGCTCCACTTTTTGCTGACAACTTTTATCAAAACAACTGGGTGGTCCTTTGGAGGAACTAGGAGGGCAAGAGAGAAGGACAGGGATGGGACGATATCTTGGGGGAGGCAGAATGTTACTTTCTCTGATTCCTTAATGAGTATTATGTTTTAATAGCTAGGAGGGAGAGGAGGTTGTTCTATTTTTGTCTTAGCTCAATTCCTGGTTCCTGTTCAAGATCCCTGGGAAACTTGTCTAACTGTGAACAGGGGGAGTTGGAGATGTCAGTGATTTTTAAAAATATATTTATTTATTTACTTATTTTGCTGCACTGGGTCTTAGTTGCGGTGCATGGGATCTGCGTTGCAGCACGCGGGCTTGGGCTCTTCGTTGTGGCACATGGGCTTCTCTCTAGTTGCAGCACTCAGGCTCTCTAGTTGTGGTGCGTGGGCTCCATAGTGCGTAGGCACGGTAGCTTCGGCACGTGGGCTTAGTTGCCCCATGGCATGAGGCATCTTAGCTCCCCAACCAGCGATTGAACCCACATCCCCTTCATTGGAAGGCAGATTCTTAACCACTGGACCACCAGGGAAGTCCCTGATTTTTTTTTCATTTCTTTCATTTTACTTTTTATTTCTCTATTCTTATTTTTTTTCTTGCTGATGATCTAAGACCATGTTTATAGAACATTTTAAAGTCTTTTGTCATCCCGCAATGTTTTTCCCAAAGTCCAATACACCTGAGCTAAAACTAGGCCAGTCCAGACACTCTCTTAACCGCGAGAGTTCCAAAAGATCCCTACAACTGCCTACCTGAAAACAACTGCTCAGCCTGAATTTTCCACCTTTAGTACAAAGTCTGGCATAACAAAGACATAGCTTTAGAATGCTTATTTTCTTCTTGTGGCCAATGTGTTTCAAAAGATAAGTTGGAATGAAAAGAAAAGATGCTGAAACACCCATAAATGTTGGGGAGCCCTCAGTAACCACCACTGCGTGAAAGCTCTGTGTGGGGCTTTTGGATCAGCCTGCCCTAGGGCAGTGTGGCTTTTCCTGGCTTTGTTCTATAGCCCAAGGCATTAACATGTAGAGCTCATTTCCTGCAGTTAGTATTAGCAGAGTTAACTTTTTTGTCTGGAATCAAATAGTATTCATGACTCTCCCTCTAGAATTCATTGTCCCTTCCTCTGTGCTCCTGAGGCAGGTGTGGCCTTGAATTTGGAGAGCTATTTTCATATCTGTTTTTCTACATGATATCAATTTTGATCTTCCACCTCCAGCATCAGGCACTCCATAAATATTTGCTGAAATGCATCCATCAAAAGAGCCAGTTCCCAGGCCCAGGCTGGGAACCAAGTGTTACGTGATTTCTAATCTTTTTATGTGTGTATGGTATTCAGCTTTTCTGAACTTTCTCTACTGATCTCTGTGTAACTTTACATTGTCCTTGATACACTGATGATGGCTTCTATTAAAAACCAAGCTTCCATGCCTTCCACTCTGTTACACCGTAAAGTCCATGAGGGATGGCACAAAGTCCTATACATTCCACTGAAAGTGGGATTGTTTGCCTCAGGGAAACTTCACAAGTTGAGTAACCTTTCCTGTCTTTGAGACTGAATTTCAATAAGCATTCAGCTCAATTCAAATTATATGGCACTGATGGACTTTGGGATCATGGGCAAGATCCTAGTATTTCAATGCTCAGATTTTCCAAATGATTTCTGCCCTTGATGAATATTTAATGCTGATTCTCTTTAAAGAGAATTTCCTTCCTGATTGAAAGCAGAATATCATCTGACTGGCCAATGCCCTAGACATAAGGGATGTTTGACCATCAACATAAGATAACCCAGGAGGATGTAAGAGCAATCAATCTAGTCTAATAATGCCTTACTCATAATTTCCTAAGGATGGAAAGTCTAATAGCCTCCTCTCATTTGTTAGAGGTAGGAGACAGCATCCATCTGTTTCACCCCCTGTTCTAACATGCAACTTCATGCTTGATGGAGAAACACTTTAGGAAAAACAAAAATGTAATATTTGAGAATCCTACTTCAATTAATAGAGCTTTTGAGATTTTTTTTTTCCAGAATAAATTAGAGCAGACACTCCTTTTCCAAGACTGGCCAACGTTGCCTGCAATTTAAGACACAGAAAAAGAAGTCTCTGCGGCCCAAAGACTCTGATGGGGGAGGGGCTAGTTGGGAAAAGTGTGTTGGATGCATTCCTCCATCACTTTCTGTGCTCTAGGCAGTTTCAACATTGCACAGGTGGGCAAACTGGTGATAGATTTTGCAGTTTAGAAACTCCCTTCACATGTGCACACACACAAATGAAAATGAAATATGAGCTTGGAGGCCATGGTTGAAGGTCATAAACACGAATCAAGATAATGATGTCAGCTGACTTCTGGGCTCCCTTCCTTCCTGTCACGGTGAGAGCTCATGTGTGGATGTTACTCAGATTTGTTCCTTTCACTTGTTCTCATGACAAGATGAGGGGCAACATGTGGATTCTGAAAGCCTCACCGACACTAGTAGATTTAGAATATCTGCCTCCTTTTTGGTCCTCAAGTACTTCTGCATGAGTCCCAGGACAGCACAAAGAAAACATTTCTCTTCATTAAGAGAGTGAAGGTTGCTTTCCTGTGCTGCTGAGGGCCCCTTGCTGGCCCACCTCCTGTGAGGGCCAATTTGTGCTACGCTGCAGGCTCAAACTGTCATTTTTCATGATAATAGATCTCCTTCAGTGGAGCCCCTACCCTTCCCAGGGGTCCTCTGGGCTCTTGGTTGCCACCTTCTCCTCCCCCTCCTGTGGCAATTCACAGTTAACTATATTCCATTCTTAGCTGAGAAGCTGAAGCTGCAGAAGTAAGGGAAAATGTTGGCTTCCATAGTGTAAGAGGCGGCTGCCCTTCCTTTTAGCCTTATAAAATGGACACTTTTCTCCTTTCATGTCATTGCAAAAGCAATTTACAGTAGCATGAGGCAAGTAGGCTCATTTGATCATTCTGCCAGAAAACCCCCAAGATCTCTAAAGATGATAACCACACATGAATTTATACATTGATAAGCATTTTCAAAGCATAGATACAACAGCATCTCACTGAATAAAAATGATTAGACTTGTTTTATTCAGTTAAGATAAATATAGCTCATCCCATTCTTTTTCCACTTCATCTCTCCCAACGGACAAGTTCAATTAATCCATTTATTCTTCCTGGTTGACTGCCGCTCTCCCAAATTGGAATAAATGAGGTTTATTGCAAATGCCCTTTTGGTTCCATTATTGCTGTCTGCCCTATTTCACCCATTTAAAAATAGTCACGGATTCATTAACCATGTCTTGAAAATGGATGTTAAATCCAGAGTCAGGAATATAAAAGAGCTTCTATATTTACATGACTAGATTTGATGTTTCCCTTTATTAAAGGATTTTCCTATTACTTCATGAATTTTAGTGCCCGACTATAAATGTAACAATTTCTGAAAATTATGCCTCTCTGGGTACATATTTTTTAAAGTGATATATGTAGCTAGATTTAAAACAGGAGGCCAAGATTAGATGTAATTTAGAGGCGTCAAAATCAGTACAAATGAGGATTTTATGTAGATAATTCTTTCGTATATTAAAAAATCATTCTGATTTGTTTTTGTGATTTCTTGGGAACATTTATATACTTGGAAATACCACCCTCTTCTGCTTCCGAGACTAGGAAGATAGGCTGGGCTGGAGGGAGAGTGAATACTTTGATGGCTACCTGGCAACTTAAATATAGCATCTCTCTCATTATATGGCTTTCTGGTAGCTACATTCACACTGGAATCAATGGGACAGTGGTCTAGGGAAAGGCAAAGGGTCTAGGCAAAGAATATGTCAGCCAAAGGGATTAGTTCATCTTAAAATATAGCCACTGCTTACCTCTTCAACCAGTTGTAGCATACGACGGGTGCTTTCCAGCGACTAAGATAAAAAGCATAAATATTATGAGTGCAGGATCCAGAGTTCTTGGAATATCAGAAAAACTTTCTTCACTTGGGAAATATAAAGGGTTGTTATCACATGTTCTTTGAAGTTTGTAACTGAACCACAATTTCAATCTCTTTCCTATCAGGCTTTCTACATAATGAGATTCCCTAAAGCAATTACATTAAAGCTGATTGTCATAAAATCAAAACCAGACGAAGTTGATTTTGATATCAAAGACAAAGTAAGCTCGAAAAGGTAATTTTGCATGTGCAGGAGGCATGAAAAATTATCTCGAATACTCAGAGGACTAATTTGGCCTCCCTGGACCAGGAATATTGAATTTTAAAGGCAAATATCATTTGTCATGAATTGAGATGAATCTAACATCGATTTTCTTATAAGGCTCCTAGAAACACAATTGGAAGTTCTTATCAGTACAAATTAAGTTGTTGCCCTAGGGTGGAAAAAAAATCAAACGTGTTTGAAACAACAAGTCTATAGGAGAAAGCTATAATAATTATCTTCATCCTTAGATAAGAAAAAATGAATTCAGCCCTGGCCCCTTGGACACAGTGCGGTCACTTTTTTCTAAGTTCCTTTTAAATTACTAGAATCCAGCAACCAGTGTGATTTCTCAAAAGCTGTGCTTTTCAATGGCAAACTTATTTTGGACAAGAGTTTGCAGGTACATGAAGCATGTTCACTTTCCTGGAAGCACTGTCAGCAGGCTGCTTTTTGAAATAGAATGGCTGTAAGCAGAGGTATGCCGGTAAATGTTAACAATGGGCTCTCCAGAAAAAAGATGTGTGTGTGTGTGTATTATTTTAATGATATAAAGGATGACTACCATAAAATTTATAAATAATAATAAAATACACAACACCTTATTTCAAATTCTGTATAGCCAATCGATTTTCACAGAAAGCTTTTGTTGATTTTTGCTGAACTCTTGTGTCCACAGCTAAGCACGCATAAAACAAGAGCAGCTCTGGCATGAACGCTGGTGGATATTTTCATTTACGTGAGTGAATAAAAGGCAAGTGAAAGAATGAAGACATGTTTTGGAACTTTATTCATTTGTCAATGATGCAAGTGGCTTCTCTGCTGAAGAGAATCATAGTTTTCAAATACTGGAAGGTTTCTCAATTCTTTTTTGTGTTGCTTACAGTGTAATGGCTGCGGATGTTCATACTTTTAAGTTTAATCTGCATTATTAATATTTTTCCACTTTCTTAAGTCTAGAGGATCAACAAAACAATAGGTCAAGCCCTGATTTGTAGTGTTTGCAGATTCCGTGGTGTAAATACTTTTTTCCTCTCTGATTTCTAACTACACCATGGTGTCGCTGAAGGTGAACTTGGGAAGGTTCACGGTAACACGCCACTAGACGGTATCCTCACACTACAGATACAACATATGCCAAGAACTTTGAAAGCATAGATAGTAGTAAAATCATTAGGATGTGACGAGATCTGAGTATTTATTACCTTTGATTTTAATATGATCTATTCAAGTGTCAGTTTATATAATTCAATTTTAATACCACCTTGCAAAGTTCTGGACAATGTAACAACCAGCTCTCAGAATTGAGCCAACTCTGGCACAACGCTGGCTGTAAGGCACCCAAAGACAGTGCTTTTCTTAGAGGATCTTGACTTCTCTAGATTTCTAGGAGTTGGAAGCTTGGGCTCAGTCACTGATCTGCATGCAAGTTTTATAACCAACCCATTCCTGTGTGCAGAGCCCTTAGATATATAGGAAATCAAAGTCATACTCCTCCTGTTTTTTTTTTTTCTGAGACATGAGAAGAAGTCCTTTTCCCACCTCAACCTGAGTAAGACAAACTATGCAGCTCTCCATCTTTTGCTCCCTTCCCAGGTCTCCATCCCTCACCTCATCAGCCAGCTGGTCAGCCCTTCGCTGCATCTCCTCCAGCTCATTGCGCATGTCCGCGTCTTCAGCCATGGTAGGGGTGGGGGTTGGCGGGGTGCCTGGGCTGGGGCGTCAGTGATGGGTTTGGCCACGGAACCTGGAAAGAAGCAGATTTGAACATGTGAGAGCTTATATGTGTACAGGCAGGTGTGCTCAGCTAGGGGAAGGTCTCAACGGTCCATACTCTGTCTCCATGACTCATCTTCTGAGCTGGAAGCCGTACCCAGACAGGAGTCCGCAGAAAGATGCTCTTTCTCCAAAAGCCACCATGAATACCTATTTGCCTACTTTACAATGGAGATGGATACCTGTCTGCCTATGAAATAATTTTTAAGACACACACCACTCAAGTTTGAAATGTCAGTAGGGAAGGATGTGGTTCCGGGTTAGAATACCTTTAACCTCCCGCTTATTTATTTCTATTTTATTTTTTAACAGCTTTATTGAGGTATATTTGGCACACAGTAAATCCCATATCTTTGAAGTATACAATGAGAAGTTTTGACAGATGCATCCTCCCAGGAAACCATGACCACAATTAAGAAAATAAACATATCCATCACCCCCAGAAGTTTCCTCATGCCTTTTATAATCCTACCCACCCACCCATCCCATCTCACTGTAGCCCCATGCCAAGACAACTGCTTATCTGCTTTCTGTCACTATAAATTAGTTTGCATTTCCTAGAATTTTATATAAATGGAAAGATACAGTATGGATTATTTTTTCTGGCTTCTTTCACTTAGCACAATCATTTTGATATTCATTCATGTTGTAGCAGGTACTAACAGTGCATTCCTTCTTGCTGTTGAGTAGTATTCCATTGCATTTAGGGGCATTTAAAAGCAAAAGACAGAAAATCTTTCGTCTCTTTCAGTCGTTATCAGAGGTTGCCAAGAGGGCTTATGTGGGTGTGCATAGGAATTTTTCTAAAGAAGGATGGGCCCGTGGTCCTGAAATGTGACCTGTGCATTTTTCTGGCTGCTCTCTTGAAATCCCGTTTAGTGCAAATTACAGATAACCAGACTAGGCTCCCTCCAGAGCCTTTCTTTCCCTACCCACCTCCTCCATTCTGGCCACCAGAATATGTACTCATGATATGATGTAGAGTTTTAAAAGCTTTGCGTTTTACTTAAACACAAGTCTCCATTTTAGAAATTAGGGATCTAGGAAACAGAATTTGGAAGAAATTTATACCAAGTCATTCCTAAACTTTGAGATGAGCAGAAACAAAATTCCTATATTCCTCTGAGTGACTGGGATCGGCCCTCCAGGATAAAATGGTGGACCAGAAATGCTGAGTAGATTGTGGGTCGTAGCTTTGATATCAGAAAGACGTAGTTGTACTGCTGGTTCTGGCACTCAGTTGCTGGGTGACTCTGGACAAGTTTATCGCTGTCTCTGAGCCCCAGCTTTCTCAACAGCGTAAATAATACCAGACTCACTGGCTTGTTGAGGGGCATATATTATAGAAAGTTCTGATCAACCTTGTTTGTAACGATGTGGGAGCTTAATATTCAGAAAGCTTGCTCATTCAGGATAAGCCTGTACCCTTTGCTAAGAGTGAAACAAATCCAGTGTTCGTTAATTAGCTTTCATTTACTGATGGCTGGGCAAGAGGCATGTTGCTGCAGTGCTGATCATCCACGGAAGCCTGAAAACAGGGAAACCAACCGAGTGCCTGAATCTCCAGTCTCCAAGCAGCACCTCTCAAAGGATTTCCAGGCGGAGACAAACAAAAGCGCCTTCTCACCCTGTTCTCCATCTTCATATTTTGCTGCTGGGTTCCTTGGCAGAACTTCTTCCTTCATTCTAAGCCAGCAAGTGACCTTTCCTTTTAATAGGCCAGTTTGTTAGAAGATAGAGGTCTTTGTGCTTTCAGACCTGTAGTGCTGTTGCTGTTTCCCACTCCTCTACGTCTGTTTGCAGATGGATGTGCCCCCAGAAATTCTTAAAGCATTTCCTGTCCACAGGGCACTGTATATTTGCTATAGACAGATACAGGGTGTGGTGTGTTTTCCTGTCTGTAGTTGTTTGTAGAATTTCCTTTGCCTGGAGTTTCCTGTGATAGGGTTTGTGTTTCCTGGACAATATTTTAAAACAAGAAATGATGCACGGGGCTTCGCTGGTGGCGCAGTGGTTAAAAGTCTGCCTGCCGATGCAGGGGACACGGGTTCATGCCCCGGTCCAGGAAGATCCCACATGCCGCGGAGCGGCTGGGCCCGTGAGCCATGGCTGCTGAGCCTGCGCGTCCGGAGCCTGTGCTCCGCAACGGGAGAGGCCACAGCAGTGAGAGGCCCGCGTACCGCAAAAAAAAAAAAAAAAAGATGCACGGAGTACAATATAAAAGTGAATTTGCCTTTGATGGACAGAGTTTTAGGACTACAAGTCAGATTTAATCCATGTGATTAATCTGGGATGACCGTACAGCCCTCATAAAGATGCCTAATTTTCATGACCAGCTGACCAAGGTTCCTAGACTCAGCTTCAGCACCGGGCCATTTGCATCAGAGACAGAGACGTCTGAGGATCTGTCGCTGTCGAGGTATGCGGTACAAAGTGGGTTGTCTACAGTTATCCCTTGATGGCAGGTGTAATTTGTAAAGCTCTCATTCTCATTCTGCATCCAAGTCTATTTGAGACCCACATTGGACACACAGCAGACGGGCTCCGGAGAAAACCCTTTCTCCCACATCAAGGGGCTTACTTATTTACATGAATTAGCCTAAGACTGCTTTCTCATGTAGAATCTGGACTCAAATATGGGGTTAGGGCTCAGGAACAGAAGGTGAGTGTGCGTATTTAGGTGTGTGCCTTTGATATACGAGGTTGACAGAGACATGGATGGCTATTATGCTGGGGACATCGGCTGTCAGTCCAAGTGCCATAGGGCAGGAATGTCATGGAAAAAGTGTAAGCAGAGTACGCCCTGAGCTAACATCTATTTCTCTTCCTGTTTCACACTTTAATTAAAAGAACAAACCTATATACATCAATACCCATCGGCTGAATTATCATAGAAAGCTGAAACCTACATCTTCGTGTCTCGCCACACCGCTAATCATTTGAACAAGTCTTCTGTAGGACAGATCCCTCTCTTCTTGTAGGCCCTGCCTGCTTTCTGGTGGAGATATGCTTTCAAATTCAACAGAAGTTTATTAAAGACTCACTATGTTCAAAAAGCCCAAAGAAGAACACAGGGATTTTATCAACCAAGTCTGACAACTCTCCTTAATTATTAATAAAATCACACTAACACTTAATGAGGGCTACTCTTCGTAGGGCGCTGTTTTCAATGTTTTCACATAATAACTAATGTAAACCTTAAATGACATGTGGTATGCATCCTGTTAGTATCCCTACTTGGTAGATCAGGAAACAGGCTTAGAGGTAACTCTTTGCTGACACACAGATAAGTTTCAGATCATGAGTTTGGGTCATTTTCAAAAACATATTTTCAAAGCATATTTATTCTCAAAGCAAGTTGTGTGGATATTTTGTCTTTTAATTAAAAACTGGAAGTGATTTTATTTTTAGTTTCATTTATATACCGGAAAATAATATAGTGGCCTGACAGGTACATCTCTTTTTTAATTGAAGTGTAGTTGATTTACAATGTTTCAAGTGTACAGCAAAGTGATTCAGAACATATATATACATATATTCTTTTTCAGATTCTTTTCCATTATAGGTTATTACAAGATATTGAATATAATTCCCTGTGCTATATAGTGGGTCCTTGTTGTTTATCTACTTTATATTTAGTAACGTGTATCTGTTAATCACAAATTCCTAATTTATCCCTCCACCCCCCTTCCACCTTTGGTAACCATTAATTTTTTTCTATGTCTGTGAGTCTATTTCTGTTTTGTAAATAAGTTTATTTGTATCATTTTTTAAGATCCCACATATAAGTGATATCATAGGATATTTGTCTTTCTCTGCCTGACATTTCACTTAGTATAATAATCTCTAGGTCCATTCATGTTGCTGCAAATGGCATTATTTCATTCTTTTTTATGGCTGAGTAATATTCCACCGTGTGTGTGTGTGTGTGTGTGTGTGTGTGTACACACCACATCTTTATCCATTCATCTGATGATGGACATTTAGGCTGCTTTCATGTCTTGGCTATTATAAATAGTGCTGCTATGAATGTTGGGGTGCAGGTATCTTTTTGAATTAGAGTTTCTATCTTTTCTGGATATATGCCCAGGAGTGGGATTGCTGGATCATATGGTAACTCTGTTTTTATTTTTTAAGGAACCTGACAAGTACATCTCAAGTATATCCCAACTTTTGATATTATTTATCATCCCTACTTATGTTGTTAATTTCCAATTCTTTTTTTCCCTTGCATTTATTCTTACTTTATTTCTCTTTTCTTCCTAAGATGTTATCATATTGTTCCTTTTCTATCTTCTTGAATTGACAAAAGATTCATTTTACATTTTTTTCTTATTTTTGGTACAGTATACTACTTACTGCTATAAATTGTCCTCTGTGTGTTACTGTGGCCCTATCCTACATGTTTAGGCATATAGAATGGTCTTTGTTATTTATTTCTAAGTAGTTTTAGGTTTCAGTTTTAATTTCTTCTATAACTCAGGAGTTACTTGAAAATATGATTTTAAAATTTACATAAGAAGCGTTTTTCTGGTAATTTCTAATTTTATTTTCATTATGGTCAGTGAACGGGACCCACTTGATTTTTGCTTTTTGAAATCTGGTGAGATTTCCTTTGCACCCTAACGTATGACCAATTTCTGAGAATGTTTAATTTGTGTTTGAAAAGAAATTCTATTCCATATTTGACTCTGTCTAGCTACCTACCTACATCAAATTGAGCTGAAAAGGAAGGTGTGTTATTCAAACTCTCTGAAATCCTTACTCAACCTGATCTATTGCTTTCTGTGTATTCAAATTCTCCATAGGAACTATAGTTTTATCAATTTCATCTTATATTTCAGCCCATTTTTTGTTTTTCTATTTTACAGCTAGGTTGTCATACTAATAGACGCCCAATGGCTACATATTCATGGTGGATTGTAACTTTTATCAATATTAAAGAATAGTATTGTACCTGTATACCCCATTTCATTATCTTATTTACGTTACACAATTCTGGTCAAACTCAAGGGATTGGAGTATATGTCTTAGTCTATCTCTTTCATCTTCACAAAACAAACCCAAACAGCAGCAACAACAAGAACAAACCAGTATCACACTATCACACATCTAAACTGTGGGAGGTCTCATTTGGCTCATGACTCAGAATCTAACAGAGGGGGTAGCCACCTGTTTTCTCTGGGCTTTCGTCCTCACCCGTAGAAGAAGCCATCTCTTGGATGTGTTTGGAGGAAGGTCTCTTTCCCCAACTGTGATGGTACAAGAATGTGATCAAGGGTGGGCCTAGTGCTATTATTTTCACTGGTGAAATTTCTCCTTGAGGTTAATGCAACTGTAAGACTCAAAGTGCTCATTCTTTTTTCTTTTTTTAAAATTTTTATTAGAGTATAACTGATTTAAAATGTTGTGTTAGTTTCTGCTGTACAGCAAAGTGAATCAGCCATACATATACACATATCCACTCTTAAGATTCTTTTCCCATATAGGTCATTACAGAGTACTGAGAAGAGTTCCCTGTGCTATACAGTCGGCCCTTATTAGTTATCTATTTTATATATGGTAGTATGTATACGTCAATCCCAATCTCCCAATCTACCCCTCCCCACCCCCTTTTCCCCCTGGTAACCATAAGTTTTTCTACATCTGTGACTCTTTCTGTTTTCTAAATAAGTTCATTTGTACCACTTTTTTAAGACCCAGGCTTCTTAAAGATTGCTCAGAATTACTCATTGATCAAAATCGATTAGGCAGATGGTTCCCAACCCTGGCTGCACAGTGGAATCAATCACAAAGTGCTCATTCTAAGGGAAGGGTGAGCACCGTTACTGCTGCTGAGACAAGTCCCTAAGTTTCCTCAGGCACATCGGAAGCATTATTTATTGTGAATTATCCGAATTAGGCCTAGGTTTGAAGCAGCCTTTCTTGATTAAGATAAATCAGCTGCACGTATCCAACATTCTGTGTCACATAACTCTTGTCAAAATATTAGGTGTGGACTTCCCTGGTGACACAGTTGTTAAGAATCCACCTGCCAATACAAGGGACACGGGTTCGATCCCTGATCCGGGAAGATCCCACATACCGTGGAGCAACTAAGCCCGTGCGCCACAACTACTGAGGCTGCGCGCCTAGAGCCCATGCTCTGCAACAAGAGAAGCCACCACAATGAAAAGCCCATGCACCGCAACGACGAGTAGCCCCCGCTCGCCACAACTAGAGAAAGCCTATGCGCAGGAAAGAAGATCCAATACGGCCACATATATGTGTGTGTATGTGTGTGTGTGTGTGTGTATATATATATATATATATATATATATTAGGCATAGTAATAGTCATTTATTGACAACTTGCTATGTGATAGGAATCAAACCAGGAACTTTATATAAAATTTGAGGGTTTATATAGGATCCCCCAACCCTTTGCTATTCCAAGTGTGGTCCTCAGACCAGCAGAATTAGCTTCACTTGGGAACTTGTTAGAGATGCAGACTCTTAGGCTCCACCCCAGACCTACTGAATCAGATCATCTACTGCACAAGATCACCGAGCATCAGAAGTTTGAGAAGTGCTGCCCTAAATCACATTATCTCCATGTTAAACGAAAAGAATGAAGTAGAAGTTGATAACCAACCAAGATCACAGAGCTGCAGTGGAAGAGGCTGAGAGCCCCACCTTGGGAGCCCGACTCTGCCTGTCCCTCCACCCAGCACTGCATGCTGTTACTTCACTCTGCCCCTTCTACACGACCTGCAGACTTCCAACAGCATTTGCTTCCCAAGAAGCTGAGAGCTCCATGGGGTCATGGGTTCTAAATGTCTCACCACAGAGTCTTGTACTCGGAGGGTGGACAAACTGGCTGATTTCCATGAGATTAAGTATTTCATTCAGAAAGCAAAGGGGAGATGCTTATCAGAAAAAGCACACTGGAGACTTTCCATCTTCCCCAAATAATAGAGTCTGTGAAGGCTAAGACTTATTATTTAAGATCATTAGAGCTCAAAAGGGAGAAAACACTGAGGATTTTGAATACTGGAGACTCTATGGATGGTCCTGATAAATTCTTCTTCTTCTTCTTCTGAAAATGATGATAATTAAAGTTCATGTCTTAATGCTAAAACTAAGGACCTGAGCAAAGAATAATTTTAGCGGGTAACAGGTAGCAAGATTCTGTTGGCACTTCTATGGTTAAAAGTGGCCATTTCTTAAATCTGCTGTGTTCATGGTTGTGTAAGTTCTTCAGTGTGGACTGAACTTGGCTCCCTGTAACTCTACCTTGAACATTCTTGTGCATGAAATTCAACGTCCTCTTTTCACTACTGGTTTTAATAAATTTCTTAGTTGAATGAAAAGAGCATCTTTCAAATATGAAGAATAAGTGGCTCGTGAATGAACTGATTTACTATCTTACATACATTTTATGTCCATTATGTGGTTCACAGATAAGTCTCAAGTGACTTAGGGCTTCTCGGTAGTGTGGTCTGAGGTCTCCTTGCATCTAAAACTTTTTAGTTGCTTATTAAAATAGATTCCCAGCCACACCACCAATGAAAAGAGATCTATGAAGATGGGGCTGGAATTTGCAGTTTTGACAAAACCACAAGTCCTTCTTATGTGCCCAGAATGGGAGAATCCATGTGCAGCATCACGTAAGGCCAAAGGGCTTTGCAAGTATCCAGTGGGCTGACAGTCCTATGATACAGCTATCTAGAAATACAAGTACATGGTTGTCCAGCATTTAGAAGGCCATCTTGATCTGAGATGGCAGCCTTCTTTTCTCCCCACCATGTTCTCCTCAATATTTGATGGCATAGTATGTGCTGGGTTAAACACCATGAATGCATTCCCTATAAAAGAATTTTGCTTAAGAACCATCTCAAGTGACAAATATTTCAACCAGCTCACAGAATTGTCATTGTCTCTCTTAGTGTTTCTGAGTGATGGCACTGACCACCATTAGAGCCCAATTCTTTTCAAACTTGGCTTATTTATTTTCTAAACCACTGCACCCCACCCCATTCCTAAATGGGACTCTATGTTTGTACATCTGGATATATAAACAGATACTGTCCTGATCTGGTTTCTTTTGATAAGGTAAGTCCAGCTTCCCCAATGAGCCCCTTCCCTGGGCTATTCTGGGATTAATGACAGCATGGCTGACAGGCAGCTTTGCCTTGGTTTTTGCTTTTTACTGACCTGGGTCAGGGGTGGCCTCTGGCATTTCAATGCAGCCAGCTTTGGCATCTCTTAATTGCAACAGGGCAGCCAGCCACAACCAACACTGATTATGCCTAAATTTCCCCTTTTCAGAAATGCCAGTGTTTCCTTTGTCTGTTTTGCAAATGTGGCCAAATGGTTGTTTAGCACTGAGGTTTGTATTATGCAGCAGTTCCTGATAGTTTACTTGGGAGCCAAGCACAGAGGACTCACTGACCAGAAGAGAGGGAAAGGCAGAACTGAACCTCATCTCATTTACCCTGATCATAGTCAAAGCCAACCAGAGTAACTTGTTCATCCATCTAACCAATACTTACTGAGCGCTATGGGTTAGTGCAGCCACATCTGGCTTGCAGCTGGAGGGGAATGGCTGCCTCTAAAGGGTGGCCATAGGAGCTTGAGCTGGAAGCCTTTGCTTTCAGTTCTCCTCCTCCATCTTGCCTTAAGAGAGAACAGATGAAAATGTTTGTATCCCAAGGTACCTGACTTGGTTCCTGAGGGAAGAATGATATCCATGTAAGACTAACACTTGGCCACATGAAAAACAAAATGCCCTAAATAAAATGATTCCACTCAGGACTGCAAGAACATATAGAATCCAAGACCAGGCAGAAATACCCTCCTTCTCATCGAAACAAATTCTTTTTGTGCCCACATGACCAATCAACAGAGGGAAGCTGCTGTATGTTCCGGCTGCTGATAACTTGCTTTCAGTTGTAGATGCTGTTGGTGCTCTGCTTGGCATCCCCAGGATTTCCCTCACTTGGTTCCATGGGGTCATCCCCCAATTTCTGCATATTTTACTCTGACTCATGCATGTGACCCTCTTTGTAAAACTGCCTTAATGCTGCTTCACCTGATCCACTGAGAGCTGCAAGTCCCTGGGTCTCTCCAGGGCAGACCCATAGCTGGTGACCTGCTGGCTCGGGAGTACAGAAGCCCAGCTTTTTTTTTTTTTTTTTTGCCTTAAGGTGAGACACACCATGAGATGCAGCGGACACTCCGGAAGTTCTCTCGAGGTCATGCCAAAGCTAGGACCTCGCCTGCCATTGCTCTACTGCCTGGCTTCCTCTCCGCCTCGCTGTCCTCTTCCTCCCTCTCCCTTTCTGGTTTCTCCTGCTAGCGCCTTCTTAATAAAACACTTGCACACAAATACTTGTCTAAGGGTCGGCTTCTCAAGAACCCAACCTAAGACAACTTCCATTGGCTTGTGAGCTATACTTTATCAGGTACAGATGATTGCAAATCAGGTGCTGAAAGAATTAACAAATCACTGTATTAGGAAAGGTTGGGGGAGAACAAAAATTCCCTGTGTTCCCAGCCCTGCCAAACAATATGGGAAGTCCTGGCTGGACTTCATTGGATTTGAACACTCCACATCCAAAATACCACAAGTGGTTAGACTTGAGGGTTATTGGAGCATCATCCTCACAGAGGGAAGGGAAACTCAAGGGTGGAGTAATTTGTTGGTGGCTACATCATCACTTCTTTTAACTTAAGAGCTAGGGTTCATCTTAAGGTATCACTGAAACAGGAAATATCAGAAGACTCGGGAGGGAGGAACCTGTCTTGTCTGTGTACATTGACTGTTCTCAGAATGTAGAAACAATAGTATGACTAAGGCCAATATGCCCTGTGCTCTTTTCCCACTGTTGATTTGAGGCAACCACTCTTTTTATCTGCCATGATATCATCACTCCACTAGCAAAACCCAAACTCTAGTTTCTTCTGGCTTAGGTCTTTTTGGTGGGTACTGGTCTTGGCATAGAATGTTTTCTTTCCTCAATTGAAAGGAGGCATGTGAGCTGTATGCGGTTTATCAAAGAATCAGTAGTGTTTGCATTGCTAAACTAATTGAGTTTCAGCATTTTCTGTTATTTTCCTTCCTCCTGGAGACAGGACAAATAGCTCAACAGGCAAATGACACTGGTTCCCATGATCTCTGTTTTCCTAGGAAAGGTACTCATGGTGAAGACACCCAAGGCCAGGTCCCCCATATCACAGACCTATTATCCTTGTGAATAGTTTATCCAAAACCCTAGGCTTCCTGTGCCTTCACAATTTAAGCAAAAAGGCACACCAGGTTATTAACTTGATTCTTTTTTAAAAATTGATTTTAATGGACTCACCTTTCAAACTTAGCCTTGTTCTAAGTAATAATGTCTCTAAAACAGAAGTTTTGTATTTTCTTTAATAGACATTAAAATAGACACATGACTATTAAAATCTTAAGGAACAAATGTTTTTCATCATCGTCTTCAGCTCACTTGGAGAGCCATCAAGGGTGTGTGTGTGTTGTCTTTGGGAATTCACTCACCCACTCACATTCTTGTCTGTATTTCCACATGTCTGACCCATGTAGAGGGGTCAGAGATAGGCAAGAGAAGCTTGGCAAAAAGGGGTTCTGAGTTTGAGCAAAACCAGAGTATGGATGTAGAATATTTGGGGTGTGTGTGAGTGTGTGTCTGTGTGTGTAAGTACCTTTATCCTGGAATCAGGGAGCCCACAGAACAAGCGATATCTATCAAAATTCATACTCATTAATTTGTGGTTAACTTGAAGTTGGGAGGAGTACAGGGTGATCAAGAGCTTTGACATATTACAGAGGAAGGTATGAGGATGTTTAGCTGGGAGAAAAGAAAGCAGACAAGACTTAATGGTTACCACAAGGAAGAGACATGATGACTGTCTTTGTGAACCCAGAGGCCCACCTTCCTGAAACAGCTACTACAAGTGTTTCCGTGTCCTTTATCTGTGATCTACTGGGAGGTTTGCTAATTAACATAATGGATGTTAGCAATGCCTTTTAATGGGTGAATTGAGTGTTCAAAATAGGGTAATTGGCTAGAAATGTAGGCACTAACATCCCACTTAATATGAGTTGTGTGTGTGTGTGTGTGTGTGTGTGTGTGTGTGTGTGTGTGTGTGTGTATACTCACTCAGTCCAGACCTACTCATTGGCTTAAGGCTGCAGTTTGGTCCTTGATTCTGTTATGGTTAGGGAATTGTCTTGCCCACTGATTCTCATCTGGAGAGCTTACTAAAACTCAGCTTGCTAATGCAGTGTGTGATTCCAGAACAGGGTCTGATAATTTACATTTCTAAGAAATTCTCAGGTGATAACTGTTGCTGATGGTTCACGGAACACTCTTTGGGAATCACTGTTGTGGCCTGGCTCTAAGGTCACCTGAATCCTCCTACTAGAATATTTTTGCAGCTTCCCTAATTAAGCCTTTTCTGCAAGGTTCTTACTGGAGTGTCAAAAAGAACAGAAAGCTGGGACATTGTACTGGTAGAACAGGTTGTCCAACTAGGATTGTGTCTTCTCTCTAATAAATATTTGCATGAAGGGAAGACTTCATCCTGAATCTTGTTTTCCTTATAACGTAATATCTAGTTTCAAAGTCATTGGAGAAGAGACCCACAAGCATCCCCTACTCTAACTAGTAGAAGCTGTGGCTATCTATGAAATAATTACTCAGAGTTACCAAACTGTGAGAAGACAATTTGCAACGGACTCCAAGGAACAAAACCATTAGCACTGGGGGGAAGTTACAGGAAAGTAGAGTTTGGCTCAGTAAAGAACCTTGGAGCCATCTGTCCAAAGTCTGAGCTGGACACCTTGGATGAAGTGAGTTCCTGTTCTTGGAAATATTCAGGAAAAAGCTGGTGGCCTATGGTCGACGGATTCAATTAAGAGAGGGGACACTGGATCAAGCAATACGTAAATTCCTTTCTAAACCTGAGGTCTCCGGCTCTATAAAGGATGTCAAGGTGGATTTATGATGTTGATGCTGCAAGGCCAGGCCCCTTGCAAGAGTGGGGTCTTTGCAGCCATGGCAATTGGGATTCACTGAGTGGCAGCACCATCGGCCTCTCCGTATTAAAGGATCTTTTGTGGGTAGAAACCAGGAACATATTTCCCAACTGAACAAGCTCCCAGGAAGGGGCTGATTCATTTGCAAAGTCTGCTTTATGGAGGTGAGAACCAAAAATGCCAATCTAATGATTATTTCTTAAATTCATTGACAATCTCATATCAAACGACACAGGCATTCGCCCTGGGCTTTATAAGTTTCACCTCTGATGGAGATAATGTGTTTTTTGTTTTCGGTTATTTTTTGGCCTTAGATAACAGTTCTGTTCTGTCTCTCCTTGAAGCAGCCAGCACCTTCAAAAACAATCCCGCTCCAAAACACACCCATCGTGGACCAAGCTACTGGGCAGTTAAGCTAAGAAACTCACACAAAATTACTTGCTCTAGAAATGAATTCACTGCAGGGTTTCTTTAAATAGCAAAGCTCCTAGCTTACATTCTAGCATTTTCCAGATCATTAAGTGTTTGACAGAGAGAGGGTGAACCAAAGATTAAAAAGTCTGGCCAAAGCACCAGGAATCTCAGCTAAAGGCAGAAGGGCTCTAAATGATGTGATTTGTAAAATGAGAATTTACTCAAATCTCCAGTTGCTTATAAGTAACCAGTGTATAAATTTGATTTCTTCAATTACTCAATTTGGCATTCACTAACATTAATATGGAGTAGATTTAAAAGGCACTTTGGATTAAATCTTGTGGTCGGAGGACCTGGGAATTTTTTTTTTTTTTTTTTTTTTTTGCATGTACTGAGACCATAGGAGGGAAGGAAGCTTCCTGTGACCAAGTGCTAAGATGTTCATGCCGGATAAATCCCCACTCAATGTGAGTTTCCAATGTTCACTTCTATCATTGTATCTGTGTTTAATCATGGACAGTTTCAATATACAATTCCAAAAAGTTAAAAACATGACTCTCATGAAATTATAGAGTGAAAGTGTGTCAAAATTTTATTTAACTCATCAATGAGGGAACCAATTAGATGAAAAAGCTGGTTCACAGATAATTCGTATATAACGATGCTGGCTTGAGATTGCTAATTGGATACAGAGCTGGTTTATATCTTACAGGGCAGTAAAACTGTAACTTTTCTACTAGACAGAAATCATTTAAATCTCTAGCACACAAAAATCTCCAAGTTAATGAACCGGTAACTTCACAGGGTCTGGAGCCTGATCAGAAGTTAATAGTAAGTCAAACAAAGAGAATCAAGTAATCCTTGGGTGGGTCCCTTAGACTTGTATCCACCCTTTTGCCTTATTTCTAAGTTTTGGATAATTTTTCTTAATGATAGAAATAATAGAAAGAGGTGAGTTTTGCCTTGGGCACTACGCCAGGAAATTTGTAGCAGCCACCAGATGCTTCTTTTGCTTTGGAAGGCTGAGTGCTTTCTCCTAGTGTGCTTCGTAAAGAGGATTTAAAAAAAAAAAAAGGTTCTCAAATCTGGGGTGGGCGGGGGAGCATATTAAAATCTCAAAATCTCCTGGGGAGCTTTAAAAAAATCCAGGTGCCCAGGCAACACCCCGGAGCAATTCATTGAGAATCTCTGAGAATGGATCCAGGCAGCAGGATACATTAAAGCTGTTGGGGTGATTCTAATTGCAGCAAGATTGAGAACCAGTGAACTACTTAGAGTCAGTATATACTGTGTATGCCTAAAATAAAGTTATCTTTAATTTAGGATCATACTGATATATCTTATCCTGTTTTTTCTTTTATTTAATTGTATTTTGAAAATTTTAATTAATCATTAAATGTTTCTCAAATGCCATTTTAAAAGACTGCTGTGCTTCAGCATATAAATGTGTTATGAGTTATTGGGCTTATTTCTGAACATTTAATGCTATTTTCTTTTTCTTTTCTCTTTTCTCTTTTCTTTTTTGCCATTATAAGTTAGACTGCTATGGACATATTTATACAAAAACTTTATCTACTTCCTGGATTATTTTCTTATAATGGATTTCTGGGAGTGGATTTACAGGTCAAAAAAAAAAATTGTTTTAAAGACCTTCAAGACATATTACCCAAACTGCTTCCTATAAAGTCTCATCAGTGTATACTTTTACACGGATGTGTTCTTCAATTTTTCATTTACATAATATTTACATATTCTAATAACAGTCAAAAATTCATTTTCTTTTAGTCTTTCTCAATGGTTATTTTTAATTTAACTTTTTATTCTGGCTTAAATTTATGTTAGAGTGTATACAGAAACAGTTAAAACTCTAATTTCATATTTTTTCCAAACATCCTTTTTACAACATCCTTTGTGGAATAATTCATTCTTTTTCCATTAATTTATGTAAAATAAAATATGTAGGTGGATTAACTGTGCTTTGTAATGGTTGATTGATAGACTCATAGATACACATGCCAGTTTAAACTTCTAACAAGTGTATTCTTGCCTCAATGTTAACCATCACTATTTCTTAGAGATGTCTAGTTCTGATTTTAACTCTCATTCACTTAGAGAACTCCTAGTGTTGAAAAGCAACTCAGATCTCATCCTCCCTAAGATGGCTTTAATCTGTCTGCAAGCAGCTTGTAGCTTTGCCAATAAGAAGCCTGCCTAAATCCATCTGTTCTACTTTAAAGATTCTCCCTCTGTAATATTGGTTATACCCTTGCATTATCTATGAAGAAAGACTTTTCTACACTATATCCCAGACTGACTTATTACCAGTTCTGAATTTAGTGGGATCCATTTTCATATATTTTTGTTTGCATATATTTAATATTATTTCTGTAATAATTATAGCCTCATTGTTCTATGCTTAATAGCCCTGTTTACAGTCATTAAATGAAGGCTGAAGTTATCAAAGCCACATCACACAAAAGAAAAGGAGGCCAGAATTTTAAATTATGCTCAAGAAAACAGAAACATATTCGATGACTGCAGGACACAAATCTCTCCCTTCTATCCCTCAAGATTCCTCTATTAAATCGCAGGAAAGGTAGACTCGCCTACTCAGTTTTTTAATGAGCTGTGCTTCACTAGCTTTATTACTCTTTGTTAGCTTTGCTGAGTCTGAGAAACCTTCACTGTGCATCTCTTATTTCCAGGTGTTAAACAGACCCCTAGTGACTGTGGGTTGCAAAGAGGAACAGCTGACCTTGGTGGATTTCCATAACCCTGAGAAGGCAGAGGAAGTTGTATGTGTGTTAATTGTATGCTACCGTTCCAGAAACTGAGAATAGCTTACCCTGACTCATTCACCTTCTCCCACCCAGCCTCTGTCTTGATCAAGGAGTTATCTGCTCCTCTGAAACACACACACAAGATGTTGGACAAGAATTAAAGGTGTTGTCTGTGGCCAGGGGAGCAAGTATCACTTAGAAGTGCTTCCCAGCACCAAAGAGTCCATGTGAGACCACCGAACTTTTGGAAACCTGGCAGGTTGGTAGACCCTTAGCTGGCAGATGGCTGGGCCGAGGAGTCCCACTGAGTCTCAGCAATCTTCTTACTTCAAATGAAGAAGCAGTTGGAAGCCCAGACCCCCTGCTGTGGCTAAGCTGAAGGAGGGAGTCGAGCAAACTTTCCTGAGGTCAGTGAGGTGCAGAGCAGGCTGTACCTGTTTGGGGAGAAGTTCCTGAGGCTCTGAGACTACCCAGTGCACGAGAAAAAGTTTCCAGTGACACAGGCCTGACTAGAAGGCATCTTGCCTTAGGGACACAATGTTCTCCCTTGGAGGATTCTGAATGCTGCTTTCTTCACCCACTGCGAGCCCCAAGCCTACCTATTCTACTTCTCCTCCTGCCCCCAGAGTGCTTACAAAACAAGTAGCTCAGGGTGGGGCCAGTTGCTCAAAGCAAGCCCTGGCTTTGTGGGAACTTCAAGGTTGGAGCCTCCTCTTTTGGGGCTTCACAAGTTCTAGGCAGAGAGACACTTTTAGAGTTAAGAGTAAGGAGAGAAGGAGGTGGTCCTAGACTGCCTCCTCCCAGGAGCCAGCCCTAAGCCAAGAATCTGTGTGCCAGAACCTGGTTTACTGGGGGAAGTGCCTCAGCAGAGACCAGGGAGGGAATAGAGGAAGTAGACTGAGGAAGGGGAAGAAGGCAATCAAGACAAGATCATCCCACAGGGAGCCCTGGAGTGTAAGACGTACCTTAGAGTATGTGCTACCTCAAGGCCACGGAGCTGGGATTTTGGACTTCCACACCAGTCAATTATGGGTGAAAGCCACTGAGTAGGCCAGTGGCACAGAGACCCCCCAGGTATTTCTGAAACTCTATTCAGGGGAGGCAGTCCTTAAGGGGTTACACACAGGCAACCCTTTGCATGGATGGAGTCGTAGGCTGCCTGTAGCAGCAAAACCTGCAGACTCTGGGCAAAAGGCTGGTGCAAGGGATCCAATGAGATCTTATGGTGGACCCACAGTGCCTGCTATAGGAGCCTCTGGGGACACATCTTCTTGCAGCTCTGGGTGGAGCGGTACCCCAGAACCAGAGAGAAGTCATCTTGCCAAAAGCAGGTGGTAAGACATCTGTGGGCTCTGTGGGAACACGAGGCACTTTCTGCTTAGGAAACCCTGCCAGTCAGCAGGGGGAAAGCCTGGCCAGGTCACCCTGAAACCTGCCTGGATGGGACTTTTGCACCGACAACACCTTTTCTCCAGTCCCATGGGATGCGCGATGGGTAGATCACAGAGCTTTTTGTGTCATTAGACTGTATGTGCAGCTGTCAGACAACTTCTGTTAGTAACACAAATACACCTTTGGAGTTATTATTGAATGACACCCCAAAGGGGAATTCTTCTGCATATACAAATTATGTATTCAGTCCTTATCGCTCTGAGAAGTTCAACAGCACTCGTCAGTTCTGCTAAATGTCCAGGACCCTTGGCTTCTCAGCCATTAATTCAAAGGCCCTAATAATAAGGGAATGATCACTGAGCACTTAGTATCTGCCAAGCCCTGTTTAGATCCAGGGTCATAGTCCCAGCAACTCTGTGAGGTGGGTGCCTTTATTATCTCCATTTTACAGATAGGGAAAAAAGGCACAGAGTGGCTGAGTGAATGGCCCAGTGTTCCCTAGCTGGTAAATGGCAGAGTTGAGATTTGAAGTCAGAGAGTCTGAGTCCAGAGTCTTTGCCCTTGACCACTGGGCTACAGCATGGTGGACCGACAACTCTGAGAGCCTATGAGTAGATTCTGGATGAGAAGAAGCCAGAATTCCACCACGATTTGGCTCAAGGCCCGGTAAGTCAATTCCACTTTAAAAGTTAGATCCTGCTCTGGCTCTCATCTGCTCTTCTCATAGTTTATAGCTGAGGAAAGAGAGATAAGGTAAAGGGAAGTGCTGTGGTCCAGATCACACAGTTCTTAGTATCCTTAGCACCTCATTCTTGGTCTGTAGTCTTTCCATTCACCTTATTGTCTTATCCAGATTCCTCAGCTATTTTCTTCCTTAGAAACAATAATTAAGGACAGTGAACATTCACTAGGTCCTCAATATAATATGTACCAGGTGTTTGCTAATAAGTGCATTATTCTCTTTAATCCTAGTTATATGCCTATGACATAGGAGGCTATTTTTATCTTCATTTTTTCAGACGGAGAGCCTGAGACTTAGGGAGGTTTAAATATTTTGGCCAAGGTCACACAACTAGCAGGCGACCAAAATCTAAATTCCTTTTATTCGAGAATCAGTTGCTCTAATTACTTTCAAGAAAAATTATCCAAAACTTGGAAATAAATCAAAAGGATGATCACATCCTTTTATGTCACACTGGGGAATTGTCTAATTGGCTCATGCAATGAGTATCTAATTTTCTAGGGGAATGTGCCTTTGTCTGGCTTTCTATTTTCTCTCTTTCTCTTTTAACAGCTGTATTGAGGCATAATTGATATACAATAAATACATATATTTAAAGTGTACAATCTGATCCACTTTAATGTCATATGTACATCGCCTGTGAAACCAGCCCCATGATCAAGGTAATAAATATACCCATCACCCCCAAAAGTTTTTACTATTTTCTCTTAATCAGAGACCAGACTACCAAATGAAATAGTACTTTATAGAAAATTGAGCAAATGACTTTTATCCAGTAGAGATGCAAATGATTCCTCTTTGATAGAAAAGATAACCCCAAGTGTTATAGTTTTATTGCCCTATAAGACATTAATCAGTTTCATACTTAACTGAACGAATTTATTCTAACATTCCTTTCCTGACTGTTTATATAAATCTTTGTTCCTCAAATGCTCTGTGAATGAGCTTTCCCAGCCTACTGGTTCTCTCACTAATGACATAAAGGAACTTTTGACATATTCTCACTGTACATTGATAGGAGAGTCATGTTTTAACTCTTTGGACATTGCACTTTGCCACTACTGAGTTAGCATATGTGTGTCTCAGAATGTGTCAGTGTATTCCTATATCCCCAGGCTCTTCCAGAGAGCAAATCAAGGCACATATTTTCTTATCCACCTAAGGATGGTAGAACTCTAGATGGTTCTAGATGTCATGTCAGCCAAGGCAGAAAGCAAGCTTATGATCCTCACTCATTCCTATTTGGTGTGTGCTGGCGGAGTGCCCGGCAAACACAAGTGTACAGAGAATTTGTGCCTTGAATCTCTCCAGGTTCCTCTTCTTTCCATTTCCCGAGGTTTGAGATTTCTTTTTCTGTAGCTGCACAAATATCTAAAATTTCCGTAAATTCACTCTCTAGGAGGCAGGTATTACAGGCGAAAGGGCTTTTCTGGGTCCACAGTTCACTAGAACCTCAAGGGGATGTGATGTGAAATGAACGATTTCATGAATAACAAAAAGGAAACACAAAAGCCACCCAGGAAAGGTTGGCCTGTTTTAATCACAAGTGCAAACATGGCTCCCTTCAAATAGATTTATGTGTTCCTTTCCAGAGGTAGCAGCAGGTTTGTTTAACATTTTCCGAGGAATCAGATCTCATGCTTATTAATCATTGCTCCCTCAGGAGCAAACCTGATGAACATGCTTACCTACCTACTTACTTTTACTGTAATCCTCCAAACCCCTGTGATCTCATTTGCCATAATATCACCTCTCAACCCTGCTCTGCCTTCTTTATCTGGCCAGCTTCTACCCAGCCTTCAGAATTTAGCACAAGTGGCATCTCCTAGAGGAGGCTGGTGGTTTGGTGAAGGCCCCCTCTGGACTCCTATGTGCTCTTAGGTGTCCTGTCCTAGTATTTCTCACTTCATGCTACATTGGTCTCTTTATGTTACCTACATCTCCCACTATCCTGTAACGGGTCTTCAAAAGCTACCCTTTTAGTCCCAGTGGCTAGCACACAAAACACATCAAGTGACTGTTTTTGAGGACAAGGATCAGAGCTCACACTTTTTTTTGATGTGGACCCTTTTTTTTTGGTTTTTATTGAATTTGTTACAATATTGCTTCTGTTTTTTATGTTTTTGGGTTTTTGGCCCCAAGACACATGGGATCCTAGCTCCGCAACCCGGGATCGAACCCGCACCCCTTGCATTGGAAGGCGAAGTCTTAACCACTCACTGGACCACCAGGGAAGTCCCGGAGCTCACACTTCTTTGTAACAGTTTTTGTTTGACTTGATGCTGGGCTCTCAAACATGAGTAGACACTCACATACATGTTGCTTGTTTCCTGCAGTTTTTTGGTACCAATCTTCCTTTGAGCATTGAAGGCAATATGTCCTCAATTAATTTGGGCATTTATTAGACAGTCCAATGAGCAATTTAAGAAATCACAAACACACACACACACACTATCTGACATCAGAATCATAGAAGGTGGAGGGAAGTATCAGGGGAACATGTTAAGGCTTCCTTTCCAAATGACACAGAGACCACTCTTGGCAATTGGGTGTCACTTTTGTGGGGCCTGACTAATGAGCCCAGAAAAAGTAGCCCCAGTGCTGTTTACCAGGGACTCTGGTTCTAATGGAACCAGATGGAAGGCCATCAAAGTCCCCCAAACATGAAATCATGAAGCTATACCTTACATAGCTTACACCCTTCTTCTCACTTAGACTCAGCTAGCTCTTTCAGAAATTCCCTGGACACCAGAACCAGCTCTATTTCAAAACAGTTTTTGTGAACTTTGGTTAAAAAATAAGTTAAAAATAATTGGATTCCTGAAGAAAATGAGTTCCCTAATTAAGAAAATATCATTTTAAAATGTAACTATAGAATCAGAAATCTTGAAAAGTTCTTGAAAGTTGAGGTCAGTTGTTTTTTTTTTGTTAGTTTTTTTTTTAGAAGGATGTTGGCTAAAGGAGTGCAAGTTGGAATGGGGTCCAGGACTAGCAGCATCAGCAGCCCTAGGGAACTCACTGGGAATACAGATTCATGAGCTCCACCCTAAGCCAGCTGAATTGGAGCCCCTAAGGGTGCAGCCCAGGAATTTATGTTTTGCCAAGCTCTCCAGGTGATCCTGATGGTCACTAGAGGTGCTGACTTAAAACTCTCCAGAGGATCAGCTGTCCTCCTTGGGAAGCAAATCAATCCATTCTGCAGGGTTCTCAGTAGACCAGGGCTTCTAAAAAGGTAGCTGCATCAAAATCACTAGGAGAGTTTGTTAAAACACCGATTCCTGGACTTCAACCCTGGGGATTCTAGTTCAGTAGGTTTGGGGTGGGGCTTCTGAAGTTCCATTTCTATCAAGCTGCACAGTGGTTCTGCTGGTCCATGGACCACACTTTGAGAAGCAAGGGCAGACATCCAGAGAGCAATGAGCTGATCATACATGGCTACAAAAGTAGTCCACGTAGTCAGGGCATCATGAAGCCTTGGCAATCACGAGGAGGTTTTTGTTTTTTCCCTGTAAGAAACTCAGCGAAATATTACTGGGCTCTTTGCTGTTTAAAAATAGCATAGAAGACTTTGAGCAGGCTCCTTTCTGTATCTTCAAAAGGCAACATCTTTGTGCAATGTTTTCCTTTCATATCTTTTTTGATGAGGATAGTCACTTAAATATCAGTACTTAGAGGCTGCTGGGACAGGGCTCATAACACTACCCATCCAGGGCTTCCCAGCTGAGCCCCTCACCAAGGAAAGGAATAAATGAATAAATGAATGAAGAAGTAATGACTACAACCTCCACATCTAACTGTAATACCTGTTATCAGAGAGCCTGCATCTGAGTTCAGAACTGTCTCATTGAGCACCATAACCTCACCAGAAGAAAAGCATGGGCTATAAAATGAGGTAAAAATTACCCCTGCTTATTATTTTCAATGAGAGTGAACTGGAAAAGGGGTATAACATAGAACTGGCCAACTGTGTGTCCATTCACTGAACCTCTCTGAACTTCCATCCTTTCATCTGTGAAGCAGCATTAACAGTACATACCTCAATGTTGCTGTGAACAGAGCTTGTGGACCAGTGTGGTTCATGGACCAGTGGCATCAACATCACCTGGAGTCTGCTAGAAATGCAAATTCTTAAGCCCCACCCCAGGCCAACTGAATCATAATATCTGGAGCAGGGTCTCAGCAATCTGTGTTTTAACAAGTCCTCCAGGGGATTCTGATACACACTGCACACTAAAGTTTGAGTAACACTGGATATGAAGACCAACAGTAGATTCTCATGGTCAAGACTAGCTAAGGAGTGAGGTTGCACTGCTGCAAATGCTGGCTCTACTACTTGCTGTGTGATCTCAGGCAAGATGTTCAGCCTCTCTGTGCCTCATTTTCCTCATTTTAAAGTGGATTATTGTTGTAAGGATTAAATGAAGTAACACAGGTAAAGCAGTTAGCAAAAGGTCTGGCACATAGGGCTCAACAAATGGTATTACTGCATATTTAAGTATAGATAGAAGCAAGGCCAATGTTATACCATATATATAGTATAATAATTATTTATAATTATTGTTTCTGGACCATGAGGTCATTGTTGACTTACTTTTTTATACTTTCCTTCACACTTTTTCTACAATTTATATGAATTCTTTTTTAAACATCTTTATTGGAGTATAATTGCTTTACAATGGTGTGTTTGTTTCTGCTTTATAACAAAGTGAATCAGCTATACATATACATATATCCTCATATCTCCTCCCTCTTGCATCTCCCCCCCACCCTCCCTATCCCACTCCTCTAGGTGGTCACAAAGAACTGAGCTGATCTCCCTGTGCTGTGTGGCTGCTTCCCACTGGCTATCTATTTTACATTTGGTAGTGTATATATGTCAGTGCCACTCTCTCGCATCGTCCCAGCTTACCCTCCCCCCCACCCCTGTCCTCAAGTCTATTCTCTACATCTGCATCTTTATTCCTGTCCTGTTCCTAGGTTCTTCATAACCAATTTTTTTTTTAGATTCCATATATATATGTTAGCATATGGTATTTGTTTTTCTCTTTTTGACTTCACTTTGTAAGACAGACTCTAGGTCCATCCACCTTGCTACAAATAACTCAATTTCATTTCTTTTTATGGCTGAGTAATATTCCATTGTATATATCTGCCACATCTTTTTCATCCATTCATCTGTCGATGGACACTTTGGTTGCTTCCATGTCCTGGCTACTGTAAATAGAGCTGCAATGAACATTGTGGCACATGACTCTTTTTGAATTATGGTTTTCTAAGGGTATATGCCCAGTAGTGAGATTGCTGGGTTCTACGGTAGAACCTCTATACTGTTCTCCATAGTGGATGTATCAATTTACATTCTCATCAACAGTGCAAGAGGGTTCCCTTTTCTCCACACCCTCTCCAGCATTTATTGTTTCTAGATTTTTTGATGATGGCCATTCTGACTGGTGTGAGATGATATCTCATTGTAGTTTTGATTTGCATGTCTCTAATGATTAGTGATGTTGAGCATCCTTTCATGTGTTTGTTGGCAATCTGTATATCTTCTTTGGAGAAATGTCTATTTAGGTCTTCTGCCCATTTTTGGATTGGGTTGTTTTTTTGATATTGAGCTGCATGGGCTGCTTGTAAATTTTGGAGATTAATCCTCTGTCAGTTGCTTCATTTGCAAATATTTTCTCCCATTCTGAGGATTGTCTTTTCACCTTGTTCCTTTGCTGTGCAAAAGCTTTTAAGTTTCATTAGGTCCCAGTTGTTTATTTTTGCTTTTATTTCCACTTCTCTAGGAGGTGGGTCAAAAAGGATCTTGCTGTGATTTATGCCATAGAGTGTTCTGTCTATGTTTTCCTCTAAGAGTTTTATAGTGTCTGGCCTTACTGAATTGTTTTTATAACCAGAAGAAACACTATAAAAATGATGTACATAAAGAAGGGAAAGTGTTAATAGCTAAGTTGGATGAGTTATTGGGTTGGCTATGGAATATCATATGGGTCCTCATGGGTCTCCCTCCATTCATGCCTTATTCTTAGAGCCAAGCATATCTTTTATTGGCTTCTGTACATACATGTGTGAGTTTGATCATTCCTATGCAATCAATCAGGAAGAAAAACCTCTTAGGCCTCATTACCCATGGGCCTGGGCTCCAGATGATTGATTGGACTGAGGTGATTTCTATACCTGATGGATCATAAGACAGACCATCTGGAACAGAGGTAAGTCGTCTCAGCTAAGGTCACTCTAGATCAGCTAGCTCCCAGCTGACCTAGCAACTGACCACAGATTGAGCCTAACCAAGATGAGAAACACTGCCCAGCTGAACTCAGTCCAAATTACTGACTTAGAATCATAAGCTAAATAAATGAATACTGTTGAAGCCACTAAGTTGGGGGGGGGCTTACTTGTTACCCAGGAAAAGCTAACCGATACACTGGGTATACGTCAAGAGTTTGCTATTATGCCATCATCCTATTCTTCCCTCAATATCCAGCAGTCAAATTTCTTTTTACTCTTTTATGTTAAGAGTTTTACAGGCAGTGGGACTGTCAGGATAAGTAAGCAGCAGGCAGCAAGTAGAGCGGAAATAAAGCAGGCTCGAAAGACACATCCGTAATGGAAGGTGCTGTCTTCACGTCCTTTAATAAAAGAAAATAGGCCAAGAGGAAAAAAAGAAGCCTGACTTAATATAAATTTTTCACATGGCATCTCAGGAATAACCAGCCAGTCTATTCTTAGTCTTTTCCTCTATTGAAGCTGAAATTTATTTCCACTTTAATGTCTATCTTGGTCTGAAAGGCAATACTGAAGTTATGGGCCAGGACAGGAAGAATGGAGTTGGGAAAATAAAGTGTTGGCATCTCATTTCTTTCAGGAGCCTGAAAACAAATCAATGTAGGGCTGGACCCAGATGTTACCACCAATCTATCTCTTTACTGCTCTGCTGATGGCCATTAATTAATGAGAGCTCAGGTGCAGCATTCTGGGCAGAACCAGGGTGTCCTCTGCAGCTTCACCCATCCTTTAGGGAGTAAGAAATCTCCTTGCTTACCTGTTGAGAAATTGCCTATTCTGTTCTAACTTTTGGGTCATATTGATTTTAATTAGATGAATTTGGCCATCTTAAGTGCCTGGAAGCACCACAGTTGACACATAGTTGACACACTGCATGCCAGGTAGTGTTTGACCTCTTTGTGTGTGATAATCTCCACAACAACCCCATTATCATTTCTCTACCTTATACATGAAGAAACTGAGGAATAGGAAGGTTAAATAGCTTCCCTCAAATCTGAGGCTGGAGCCCCCACCATTAATGCTTATGTTAGATCTCAGCCAGATGACAGGACGGTGCCTAGGATATAGTAGATGTTCAATAAATACTGTGTCTGACTGACCATGTGAGCCCTAACAGAGATGTTGTACCGGGTGCTGGCAAGCGCTCCTAGAGAATGACTATTAGTGATGGGTACTGATTAATTCTCCCCTTTTATCCCTACTTTTCCCTTTATAGGGCCACTCTTAGCACATCTATTCTTTATGGATTTTGAGGGGCCTATGAAATTCTTTATGGCTTGAAAGGTGGTGATTTGGTAGGAAGTTCAGGAGACTTGTCTGGAAAGTGAGATTTCCCAGCAAGCACACTGTTTTCACTCGGGTTCTGTGTGTGCTGTGGATGACAGCTGAGGTAGTGGTGGAGATTCTGGGCATGGTGGATAGCAAAAGCACCACCCCCCTACACACATCTGCCATTGTCAAGGTGGCTTGCCTCTTTCCTTTCTTCTCCATGTTTTAGCCAAACGTCAACATTTCTTGGGCTCAGCTGATCATTCGGTCTTCACTGATAAGGAGAACCTTGCAAGTACAATTTGCTCCCCTCTCAATAAATTGGTCAGCGCCTTTCATCTCTTTCTTTCCACCTTCTGTCCCCACCCCACAAACACATACAAATGTGCGTGGAACACACCCCCCACCACCATACTTTCTTTTGCTCTCAACCAGGAAAATTCAATGTGAGACTCTATCTTTCTTTGAAATACAACCACTCAGAATCAGCTCAGAGTCAACATGGCCCCAGTGAAACCCCTGGAGTTCTGAGTTTTCCCAGCAGGCTTCAGACAGAAGTGGAGTCAACATAGTCAAGCGTGAGATGAATTCCAATGAGCTCCACTAAATAATGCCAAACTCGAGGACACTAGTTACCTGGGCTGAAGGACATACAGTTTTGAAGTCTCAGGTGTCAGTACAGGTGTGTTTAAAATTTCAGTCATGATGTGAATTAACATACTTTATTCCCTGCCAATTTTGGAAGCAGAAAGATGATTTTACATGGGGACAAGACAGGACAAGGGAAAGGACATAGCTTATAATTTACATGTGCTCTTGAGGTTTCAAATATGGCTGCAGTGGTAAAAAAGCAAGCCACAGCACTTCATCATGAGTCTGTTTAATTATAAATTCATTTAAAAACACATATCAAGCACCTGCTGTGCAGAAATTGTCAGTGTGAGTGTGTAAAGATGAATAAGATAGCATTCTTGTCGCCAAGAAGTTTGTAGCTGAGTTCAGGTGCAGGAATATGGATCTAGAGACATACCCCTGGCAATACTTTGAAACACACACTGACCAGAAAATAGTACTTATTTTTGACTCCCAAATTTAAATTAATGTTCATTCTCCCGAAACATAATTTAATAGCTAATCTAAGTCTTCACGATCAGAAACTTCCTTCGCGTTACCAAACTCCTGACATAAAAATGAAGGAGGACAGATTGATTCTCTTAAACGTGGAAGACAAAGCACAAGGATCTGTTTTGAATGGTCCAGATTCTTTTATACTGACCACCAGTTTGAGTTATTGAAAACGTCGTCTTCCCCACTCCTATCTCCCTAAAATCAAAGACCTACTGAATTTTCCCAAGGGCACATTCAAGAATTGAGAAAGCAAGTGAGAAGGTAAGAAAGCAAGAGAGAAGGCTTCCTGTGAAAAGGATACTTAATGTCGGATGGCTTTTGGGGGAGCCAAATCTTTCCATACATCCCTGATCTCCTTCCCCTAACCTACCCCCCAACACCCTTCTCTTGCCTGGTATAAATTTACCCAAGATTTCACAGATGCTTTCCCTGATGGGGCTCTCCTCCCCTGACCAGGCCCCGCCCCATTTTAAACAGTCTCCCAACACTGTATAATTTTGTTTGTACCATTTAGCGTAGTGTGGCGGTTGCAAGTATGGACTCCAAAATGGGATTTCTTCAGTTCACATCCTGCCTCTGCCACTTTCTGGCTGTGTGCCTTTAGGCAAGCTGCTTAACCTCACTGTGCCTCAGTTTCCTTATCTGTAAAATGGGGCTAAGAGTAGTTCCTACCTCATAGGCTTTTTATGAAGACTAAATGAGTTAATATTTATGAAAAAGATGAGAACAGTGCCTGGCATATAGTAAGTGCTAAATAAGTGTTCATTTAATAAATAAACATAGTGGAATGAGTTGTTTAATATGTTCCTTTCAAATATAAGTTCCAACTTATTGTTTTATGTCACTGAGGTGAACTATTGTGGCACTAGATGTCTGATGCACAAGACTGGAGTAAGGAAGGCATTACTATCCCACTATTATTACTACTGTTGGTACCTAACGTTTATGGACTATTTGCTCTGTATCTGGCACTGTAGTCAAAACTTTATAGGCATTGTCTAATGTAATCTTTACAGCAAGTCTTAGAAATAGATACTCTATTGATACTCATTCCTCAGATGAGGAAAAGGATGCTCAGAAGGGACTAAACAATCTGCCCAAGGTAACAGCCAGGAAGTGCTGATTCAATCCCAGGAGATTTGAGGAGCATTCCAAGTTCTGGATCATTTGAGGAGTTCGCACGATAGTGACTGGGAACTAAGGCAAAGAGATGGGGACAGTATGATGGCCATGGAAATGTGTCTCTCAGATTTCTGCCTGTAGGTGGGGTTTGAGTACCACCTCCACCCTACCCCCCCCACACACACCTTGAGGGTGGGTTAGACTCAGTGACACATTTCCAAATATAAGAGTATGGAAAGGGAAAAATAGTAACTCTACAGGGGAAAGACTTGGCAAGCACTACCTTGGGCAAGTAGTATAATATCACCAGTGATGTAATATGGATTTGTTGTCCCCCCTGACATAAGGTGATGAATAGGACACTTCACTTCTGCCGTATTCTTTCCCAAAACCCATAACTCGAGTCTAACGGTAAGAACAACAGCAGACAAACCCAGATTGTGTGACATTCTACAGGGTGTAGGGCACTACTCCTCGAGACGGTCAAGGTCATAAAAAACAAAGAAAGATGGAGAAACTGTCATAGATCATAGGAGACAGGGAGAAATAACAACTAAATGCAATGTGGTACCTGGACTAGATCCTGGACCAGGAAGAGGACATTAATGGAAAAGCTGGTAGGATCCAAATAATATCTGAAGTTTGATTAATAGTAATGTCAGTTTCTTAGTTGTGACAAATGTACCATGTGTTCAAATGTACAAATGTGAAAATGTAAGGTGTTAACAATGGGGGAGATTGGGTGGGAGGTGTACTATCTTTGCAACTTTTCTGCAAACCTAAAATTATTCCTAAATAAAAAGTTTATTTATTTTTTATTCCTAAATTAAAAATGCCTCCAGAAGTTGTGATTTGATTGGTCTAAGATATGGCCTGAGCTTTGGAATTTTTATAAGATCCATGGGGATTCTGATGTGCAGACAAGTTTAGGAAACCATTGATCCACATTCTTAAGAGCTACTGAGTTGAGTGGTAAAGACAGTTTCTTTTAAGTAAAGTCACAAGGGGCAGCTGCTTTAAGGTGGCTCTACCCTTGAGCTACTGGTTGCATCTCTGTGATGACAGTACAGTGGTTCTTTCTGGAACAGCACTCCTTGCAAATTTACTCTTGTCAGAAACAGGACCTTATCTCTTTGGTGGGACACTCTAATGTACTGGTTAGATTAATCCTAATCTCCTATTATGCTGGCTAAGTGGGTATTCAGACCTACCTTTGGAGAACCAAACTAAATGGAGTCACTATTGTCAGGGACAAAATGTACATGGTCAATACAGGCATATAAAGGAAACGTAACCTAGCCTTACAGGAATTTACAGCTCTTCTCAGAAATCAGCAGAGGACACTAGCCAATCCTCAAACTCCAGGTCTGTTCATGCCAGCTCTGGATTTCCTTGTTCCCCTCACTCAGCTCCCCTGATCCAAATGAGAAAGAAGGCCACTGGGCAACCAGTCAGCTGAAAAAGACAAATAACTTCGCTATGATCCCATAAAAATCCCTTAGTCTGTGAGCAACTCAGAACTCATTGCTCCCAGAGTCTTGAGTTTCCCAGTTTGCATGCAGGTCAAAAGCCTTGCAATAAACTCACCCTTCTGCTTTGTTTTATTCAGCGGGCAGAGTTTGGTTTTTGACACCTTCTAGCATGCAAGGAATTTATTCCTGAGGAGCTGGGTGAATGAAACAGCCAAAAATCAGTTAAGTGCCTAGTGGGAGGTGACTATTTAACGGTTTTTTGAAGAGGACCTGTGGGCAATGAGAGGCTTCTCCTGTAACAGACCTCCCAGGTTAGTTCATTTAATTTCTTTACATTTGGGTTCAGTGTTTTCTGGCAGCAGGGCGCTTCACAGACTAGTCATCTCCCTCCCTCACTCAGAAGCGTAGTGGCTACCATAATGGATGCTGGAGGTGCCCTGCCCAGATCCCAGTTACTCTTTACTGGCAGGTGTACCAGTTTCCCAGATGCTGAGCTTGCTGTGGCTCACAGGTTACACCTGTCATTTCTCCTGAGCTCTGCTCTTGACTGACAGGGCCCACCTCCCCTGAGATGCCTGGCAGTTTCCAGGCTGCCAGTGACTGACTGATACAGAGCTACCTCCTTGCCTCAAGGCAGGATGAACTGTGATGCAACCCACACTCCAGAGCTGAGGATCAGACTGAGGCTAGTCCACAGCTGAGATGGCATCCTTGCCGGGCTCTTACCCCTGCCCCATCCTGCTCCCCTCGTGTTATTACAGGCTGACCTGAAAATCCTTTCTCACTGATTCACTTGCACTCGTATTCCACTACAACCAGGGAATCAGACTTACATCAGCCCGCATCCTGTTCCAGGCGGTGACTGAGGGGACAGCAGATAGGGTCCTCCAGTGGCCTCCCACTCCGAGGATGCTCACCAGCTGGCCATCCCTGTCTAGCTGGGAGCCCCTAGTAAGTCATGTCCTCTCACTGGGTCTCAATTTCTCCATCCATAGCTACCTCCTATTGGGCTCCCTGTTTCCACTCTTGTTTCACCCCAATCCAGAGTGATGTTGGAAAAAGATAAGGCACATCACGTCAATTCCCTTCATAGAACCCTCCAGAGGCTTCCAGTACTCCACCACCAAAAGCCAGACCCTTCACCAGGCTTTGCAGTCCTCACTGATCTGGCGCTTCCTAACTCCCAGCCTCATTTCACACCCCAACTTCTCCAACAGCTCTGGCCACTTGCTACTGAAAACACACCATCCTTCCTGAAATACTAGCCCCCACCAAGATGGTGCCTTCTTCTCTGGAGCTTGATTGCCATTCCCTCAGAGAGGCCCGCCCTCACCCCGTCTCACATTTCCACTTCACACTATTTTAATCTCCTGTTTAGCCCCTGTTCCATCTGATGTGGTTCTTGTCTGTCTGCCTGTTTGTTGGATGTCTGTCTCCTCCCACTAAAACGTTATCTCCACATGAGATCTTGCCTGACTTGTTCACTCTGTTTCCCCAGTGCCTAGAGCAGCACTAGGCATGTAATAGATGCTCAGTAAATACATGGGGGCGACAGAAGGAGGGAGGGAGAGAGAGTCGATGGTGCTTTGTACTCCAACGCCACAGCACGAGGATCTGAACCCACTGATGACCTCGGAGGCCCAGGAGGCTTTGCCAGGCTGCCTATAAATCATAGAACAAAGAGACCACCCTTGCCCCACGATGGCACCCCTCTGCCAGCATGCCCCCTCGAGGTCTGTCCCAATCCCAGTCTTTCTGGCCAAGTCCTCGCTGCTCTTTCTGGTTCAGGGAAGCCCAGCTTTGGCAGGACTCAGCATGCTGAGGGCCCTACAGTCCACACTGGCCTCTCTTGAGCAGGGTGGGCTGCCCTAGATTTCTTGCTCAGCTCCATGGAAGCTCAGAGAGGCCGCAAGGCATCCCCATTACCCCCAGCAGCTACTTCACAGAGGCGCATCCGTAGCTCATATCAAGGACCCCCAGTGCCCACAGTGATTGCTGGCTCCACAGAGAGAATGAAGTCATTTGCATCAGTCTCCAGGGTTGCTAATGGCAAACTCTGCAAGTCGACTCCTCTAGAGGCCCCTGCCTGCTCTTCCAGGGCTCTGCGGGCCTTGCCTCTTCTGGAACAATGACTGTGGATTGAGGCAATCAAGGTCAGAAAAGTGCACGCGGGCCCCAACTCAGGCTGGCAGGCAGGTCTGCAAACAACCAAATTATCCAGTTCAGAGCAAGAGCTGGCCGCTGAGAAAGGGTCATTTGGGAGGCCGCTGACTGCGATGTGGATCCAGGTGTCCTCTAGGGTAGGAGCCTGTAGATGGCTGCAGGAAGCAGAACTGACCTTTACCCCAGGGTGGGGGTCAGAACTCTAAGACAGCTCTCAAGGTTCCCACATAGCTCTGTGTGTAATCTCCTCTCACTGAGTGTGGGCATTTGTGAATAGGACAGGATGTCACTCTGTGATTAGCTTATGTTCAATGGAAAAGGGTAAAGTGATTCTGCAGGTGTAATTAAGGTCCCCAATCAGTTGATTTTAAGATCATCAAAAGGGAGATTTTCTGGGGTGGGCCTGACCTAATTAGGCAGAAGCTCTTAAACCAGGGAGCTGGCCCTCCCTGAAGAAATTCTCCTGCTGGCCTCGAAGAAGTAACCTGCAATGCTGTGAGAGGGTCTGCAAGGGGGCCGTGTGGCAAATGGACCTGAGAATGGCTCCTGGCGACCAGCGAGCCAGGAATCGGCCCTACAATGCAAGAACTGAATCTGTCAACAACCCGAATGAGCTTGGAAGAGGACCTCAGGCTCCAGATGAGGATGCAGCCCAGCTGACCCCTGGACGGCAGCTGTGAGACCCTGAGCAGAGAGCCTGGCCACATGGTGCCCAGACCCTTGACCCATGGAATGTGTGAGATGTTTTAAGCCACTAAGTTTGAGGTAATATTGTTTCACAGCAATAAATAAGGAATACACCTGGGTTCCAGAGAGGTCCCTGTGGGTTCCCGGTGCTGCCTCCCCCAAGTCAGAGGGCTTCTACCTTCTCTTGTCTCCCTCCACTCCTCTGCTTAGGGAAGGCTCACGGGTACCGCAGTGTAGTGTGGAGGCTCCACTTAGCAAGCGTTATAACAAAGTCCCAACAGTGTCCTTACTTGTGAGTGAGGGGGTTGAGTTGAAGGCTTCGCAACATTTCTTACAGCTCAACATTCCATGATTCTACAATGTAATCCCACCCCTGGTGGCACAGGGGTGGCATGGCACATTGAGTGGTTCAAAAGGCCCCAGAGCTGGGATCTAAGATGGGATTCAAAACTAGGTGTGAATGACCCAAGGCACTCTAACCTTCATTCTCCATTAAAGCACTTTGGATTGTACCATTTAAATGGCCTCTTTGGACCCATGGCGTGAAATTTACACTCACTGATCTATACCAGGGCATTTTCCATCAAAGACCTCTTGTTTTGGTTCTTTCAAGTCCAACTTTAATTTGTTTTTGTCCCATGAGGGGTGGAGAGTTTCTGCCACTCACCAATACTGACTCCAGAGCAGCCGAGTTCATACTGGCACTGATGCTCTATCGATAATGTTTTTCAAAGTGATAGCAGGGTTCCCATGAAGTCCGATATAATGGCTCTAAAATGGAGCTGTGCAGCAGCATTTTGCACCCCACATGCTCCCCTTTATATTTTTTTGCCATCTGGAGGCTGAAGTTCTGTGTTGACTGCTGTGGTATACTCCCTGGGACTGCAGGAGCTGCTGACTCCTTCCCACTCCCCTGCTGGCAGGCTGGAATTAATTATTCCCTCTCTTGTTCCTCACCCCACGCCATTTTATTTTTAAAATATTAACAATGGTAAAGTGGGACTTACATTTTTGTCTGATGCTTAAAAACAAACCATTTGATCCTGTTTGCTTGGGGCTCATGGGTGAAATCAGCCTTAAAATCACAAGATGCCACAAAGAGATGATTCTCCGATTCCTTTAGTAGGAAACCGGAAGTAGCAGGACCTGCCAAAACCCCTGACAGATACTGGTTGGAGGAGCACAGATCATGGGTGGGTGTGAGTTGAAGGTGTTTAAGGATCCGGAGATTCAAAGATGTAGTGAGCACGGAAAAAGCGGTCACAGGGCTCAGGGTAAGGGGGGCCTGGAGGATGTGAGGGACAGTCCACTATCCTTAGAGAGGGTTTGCAACACTGAAGGAACAGGAGTTAACTCACTAGAGCCAACTTGAGAACTGGGCTGGGGTTACAGTGAATGGAGCTTAGACTTGAAAATGGACCTGGATTAGAATCTTAGCTCTGTCGTTTTCAAGCTGAGGGACTAAGGTAATTTTACTTACCTTAAATTACTCACTGAATCTCAGTTTTCTCAGCTGTAAAATGAAACAAATAATACCTTGTAGGTTGTTATGGGAATCAAATGAGATGATGTATGCAAAAACCTTAGCTTAATGCCTAGCAGACGGGTGCTGAATAAATGGTACCCAGTTGGAGCCCAGTGAATACATGTTGAATAAATGAAGGGCTGAAATATCAATGTGCCAAAGCTGGAGACAGCTGTTTTGATGCTTGGGGTGTCTGGAGATGACAAGTTGCAAAATCGTAGCAGCCATTCTTGATGCTCCACCTGTATCACCTTGGTACTCACCTCTCCTTTATATTCTGAGAGCCTCTATGACAAGCATCTATGACTCGGTGCCTTAGGGATTTCTCCAGTCTCAGGAGTAGGCTTAGCCTCTTACTGGGCTGGGTGCGAGTTTACACTCCTGGGAAGAGCCCTTAGCCACTGAAGGATGGGAGCTGGTACATAAATACCCTAAATTCCTTGCCCTTCAGGTGGGGTAATTCAGGCATATTGTGCACTCCCTCTGAGAGAGGTCCTAGCAGGACTGAACCCCAGCAGGTGGTACCCTGCACTCTGATGTCCCCTGTATTTGCTTCTTTCCCACCCCATCTAGCTCCCCTGCTCACTGATCACTGCTTCCTAGGATTATCTCCCAAATAAAGTATGTGCACTACATCCTTCTCTCAGGGTCTGCTTCTGGGAGGACCCAACTTAAGAGAGCATTCCGATTAAAGAATTTTGAAGGCTTTACATTTTTAGTTTTTTTTGATTTTTTGCTTTGGGGTTTCAGTAACCTGAAGCCGGTAGAGGATTGAACAAGTGGACAGCTCTGCTGCCCAGGGTGTGATCCTAGGAGTCTGCCATCTGATATCTGAAGTGATTTGAGAAAATGAACAGCCAGGTCTCAGGATGCCCTTTGAGAATGCCTGACTAGATAGCTGGGTGAGCCGGGTGTTGTCTGCTAATCTATGGAAGAGCTAAGATGAAGTCTCTCGTGGGTCTGCTGTGAGGCCCTGATGCAGGTGCCTGGTTTGTTTCCGTGATGCAGCAGCACAGCTGAAAAGGCTTCAGGGTTTTTTCCACTGTCTCATCCCTCGGGTTCCCATTTCCAAAGCACTCTTTGGATAAAGGGTTGGCTGAGGATTGTTTCTAACATTACGGGGAGATCTTGAAATTATAGGAGAAATCAGGGTTTTCTTAAACAGGAGGGACTTCTGGAAGGACAGAGAAAAAACTTCAAATACAACTGCTTTTGCCAAGACAAGCTCAAGTGAAATTTCAGAAAAAGAAACATCATCACAAAACAGTAGGAAACTGATATTTTTTTCCAGTTTGAGCCCAGAAAGTCTTACTCATCCTCAAAGTTCAGAGCAGAAAATTTTCCCTTTGACTTTCTCCTGAATTTACCAGACATCTGGGTCTGTGATTGCTTAGGTGCCTTGAAGAGACGCAGCAAGGTGTTCCAGGTGCCCTCTTGACCCAAGGATATCCAAAACTTAAGCCCAAGGGCTCCAAATCTGGCTGAGGAAGGAATTGGAAGGCGGACAGTGGCAGGGTAATAATAACGCATGCCCAGGTTTCGTGCTTTGTGGAATTTAGTGGAAGTTATGCAGCCCCAGAATGGACAGGTAGAGCCTAGAGCCAGCCTATGGCAGATGGAGGGGCTTTCTGTGACTTACGCTCCCAAGACTGGGGGGCTGTGGTAGATATTTTTACAAAAATGGCTGTAATAATTCCCCTCTCAGTATCCATAATCTGGGGTGGCCCCTCCCACACTGATTCTGTACTTGGCCATGTGACTTACTTTGGCCAATGGGACAATAGCAAATGTGGCCTCACCAGACTTGAGAAGTGCCTACACCTGGTGGCTTGCCCTCTTGTGCTGTTTTTGAATGGTATGTGGTCTAGTCACCCCTATTGCCCCAGCCAAGAGCCAGCACCAACCGTCACTCATGAAAGTGAGGATGTCGTGGACCAACAGGACTCCAGCCAATCGACCAGCTGATAAAGGACCGCCTAGGTCACCCACAGACCCATAAGCGGTAAGAAATAGTTGTTTCAAGCCGCTAAGTTTTAGGGTAAATTGTTACCTAACAAAGACCAACTGTTTCAGGGTCTCCCAGCTGTCACTGGCACCTGAATGACATGAAGACACACCCCTCCCTCCACTCCATCGACTTCACCCCACCACGCCACCACCGAGGGGGCGGGAAGAGAGCTCAAACCCTGATGAGCCACCAGTAGAAATCTCAGGATGTTTTCATATCACTTTATAGCTGTTGCAAATATCTCAGAATATCATATTCTCAGCACCACTTTGAAATTATGGTAGTTACTGGACCAAATATTATTTAATGCTTAATTTTTAAAAGATTATATATTGCTATCCACAATTTAAATATTTTTATAACTATACTTTAATATAATTGGTTTCCTATTAAATCCTTTGTATTTTATTTTATACATTAAAAAATACCACTCTGCAAAGGGATCCAAAGATCCCTCAGACTGCCAGGAGGGTCAGTGGGAAGAACAAAAAAGCTAACTCTATTCAGATTAAAATAAGAAAAATACCCCAAAGCTTGGTTGGTCTATTTAAGGCAACCAACCTTGTCTCCAAATACTGACATAACTTAAGAAGACTAGGAAAAGTTGTGACAAGATAACCCAGGAAACTTCTAGCTGTATCTGATTCTGGCAGGACCACCAAGAATGCCACAACTTTGGTAAGCAGTGGAAACAAACTCAAATGCCTACAGGTGTTGGGAAGATAATACAGATGTATGGACTGAAGCAGGTATATGAAGACAAGTAGTGTTAGGCTCTGTGGCAAACTGGAGAAGAAATACTCTGTCTTAAGGCATTCAGATTTAAGATGTTTGCAAACTCAGCATTGGCCAAATGAAACAAGTTTGTGGATAGTATTAAGCCTAGGGGTCATTAGCTTGTCATCCATGGATTAGGAGCAAAACTGAACATCTGTTCAATCTTCATCCTTTGAGCTGGCTCTGCCATCAACTTAAGTAGGTAGGTGATGTTTTCCAGGGCAATCAAATTTCTTAGGTCTCAGTTTGTATATCCACAAAATGGTTACTTTTTAAAAAATCATCTTCCTTTCCAGAGCTGTCATGAAGCTAAAAAATTGGATCACATTGGAGAAACAACTTGTAAAAAAAAAACCAAAAAAATATCTTTAAACAAATACAAGTGTTTGGTAAGTGACCTGATAAAAATTGTCTGTGTATATAGGACACATAATATGGCTTATTATGTCAACCTTGAACCTGGTTCTTCCCCCAACGGAATTGTGTGGCTCCAGCACATAAGACATACTGTTCCGTGATGTTCCACACCAATGGCATTCATTCAATTCATTGGTGTAAGCTTGGCACCTGGCCCAAGCTGGAACAATCAGAGCCTTTCCCTGAGATTTTTTAACATGGGGTACAGAAAATGGCAGTCCCTTTTCTATAGTGGATGTGCAAGGAGTACAAATTAGGTGTCCATGTTTCCGATATATAGAGGGAGGAACTGACTTTTTAACAAGAGAAAATGAAGTCAGTGTATAGAAAGAAGCACAGGGAGGAGGGAGCACGAGAGCCTTGGTGGTGCTTGACTCAACTCGACTCAACCCTGAGTTGTCCCTGAATTCCAGCAACCTCTCTGCCCTTCCCATGGTTTGACTGTTTAACATTTACTCAGATTCTTTGAGCAATCAAACATCTCCATTTTTGCCTAAATCACTTATATTTGGGTTTTTCTGTCATGCGCAAAACCCAAATAGACATAAGCAATATAGCCAATCATTTCAGGACGCTCTACCTGGCAGCTCAGAATCATGGGAATGTTCCTAAAACGCTTTTATAAATGTTGGGTTACCATCTGAGGCTGGAGACCTCTGAGGGGAACAGCAGACTGAGAGATTTCCTGAGCAGGCTGTGGGCCTGTGCTGGAAAGAAAATTTGGAAAAGATGAGGCAGAAGTGGCAAGAAAGCACAATGCAGTAAAAGAGCACTGAACTGTGAGTCAGGAGCCCAGGCTGTAGTGCTCACACTGTGACTTTGGTAAGCAATTTATCTCTGGGCCTAGTCATTTGTCATTTTCTAAAAAGTGCTAGTTTGTATGTTCTGCCCTAGCAACCCAAATCTATAATTCTATGTAAGATGAGGGCTAAAAAGAAGGGTGATGTGAGCCATCAGGATCTTTTTCCCAAGGGCAGTTGGTGCTCTGATCCAGAGCAGAAAACAAAAAATTGCAGGATGAGTGGGAAAGGGTCAGGCTCCTTCTTGCACCTGTGGCAGTTTATTGAGGAGCCCAAAGCAAAAGCAATGGGAACTGCTTTATCCTTTGCACAGTGGGTGCCATTTCTTCTCTGGTGTCCTTCAGAGGTTGCAGGCTCGGACTGCAGAAAGAAGGGACTATCCTGTCATTTGGTGAGATTTTATACTTTGTTAATTTTTGGGAGCAAGATTCTGGGAGCCAGAGATTGAGTCATTGTTGCAGGGGAAAAAAGATAACAAAGAGCCCTCTGTCCCCCACACACAACCCCCGTCTTCATTCTGTGGGCACTAGTCTTCCTCATCCTTCAAACTCATTCTGATGGACAATAGCATCCTTATAGCTAGGTCAGAAGAGTGAGTGGAGACTTCTATCCAGTGCCCCAGGACAGCACTTCTCTCTCTAAATACCTAGTCACAGCCTTGGTAAAGCAGAGAAGAGGGGAAACACCTCATCCTCATCGGACCCAGTTCAAGGTCAATGTGAACACTTGAAGGAGCTACTAAAGATCTCTAGGATATTGGTTCTCAAACTTCAGCATGCATCAGAATCACCTGGAGGTGATGGAAACAGAAAACTCTTCCCCCATCCCTAGAGTTTCAGACAGTAGGATGGTGTGGGGCCTGAGAATTGCATTTCTAACAAACTCTTGGGTGATGCTGACGCTGCTGGTCCAAAGATCACAGTTTGAGAACCAATGTCCTAGAGTAAGGAGCCACTGATTCTGAAGGGTCAGTAATATTGCACTTGGGATCTTAAATTCAAACTCAAGTTCCCTCTTTTATTAGCTGTGTGGAAGGAGGATCCATTCTCTGCCTCTCAGACTCATTAATTCCTCCCTTGTCCCTTAAAATAGGAACCTTCACTCTTTGGGAAGATTAGTATTAGGAAGATGATTTCCACCATCCCTTCTACCCCTTCCTTTATTTGCCCTTCTAACCCCCAGCTTAAGTGCTCTGTGAGAAGGGAAATGGGCAGTAAGCAAGCATACCTCAGTCCTCCACTTGGCTTTTTCTTTTTCTTACTCATAGCAAGGTTGCATTTTCTGCTCCTCCAAGCTGCAAATCTTCTGAGGCATGTTCTGTGCCTTGGGAGGGGTGAGTGGGGGAGTAGGGGCAGGACCTAAGGTATTCTAGCTGTGCCTGACTACACTTATCTCCATAGCTCTTCCTCCTTTGGTGGCTCTCCATGTCTAGACTTGGAGGACTAGAAGTAGAACTAGTCTGATTCTGGCTGCTGGTTCTAACCATTTTCTCCCAATCAAGCTTTGACAAAAATCCTGATATTTTCATCACTAACGTATATATCAGTTGGTTCATGGAGGTGGAGAGAGGCAGCAATTAGCACCTTGGTAGGACCTTGACCAAACAGTATCCTCTCTGAGTCAAGTGTGGAAAATTATGTTCACCATTCAGGAGGTTGTGTAGAAATTAAATAAAATACTACTAGCTACAATGGACAGTAATATAACAAGTAGAACATAGTAGGTGCTCAAAAGACAGTGTGGATTTCAAAAAATCTTTCCCAGCAAGCTCTCTTGTCCTGTAAGCCTAGATTTGCAGGAATTCTCCCAAAATTTGAGGTCATTGCTGCATAGAGAATTGTTTTGGGAGCATTTTCCAACCTTGGAGGGGAATCATTCTGTGAATGCAGCCTAAGATCATACATTTTGCAGTTCACATAACTTGATCTGTTATATATATTTTATATTTATTGGTTTATATGAATATAGCTAAAGGTTTTGACAATGAGGTGATGCATGTAGGAATCTTGTACCTAAAGCTGGCTGCAAGCAAGAGTCTGCGTTTGCACCTGTCTGCCTATATATTGTGTGCACATACAAAAACACACATGCAATATTTACTAAGGAACCCAACGCTCCCCGACAAAAAACATTACACTCAATACAAAATGAAGCCAACAGATGCAGCTTCAATAACGGTTCACTAAATAGCTCACAGCAAAATTATTTTTCTTAAGCTAAAGAAGGGTAAGTAATTTTGCATATTGTTTCTTTTTAACTCCTCAAGGGCCCTAACACCCAATGCATTAAGCAAGAGGGGGACCAGTGTTTCATTAAAGCATAACCTGAGCTTCTTCATCTCCAAAGTTATCCTGAAAGTCACAAAGCCAAAGCAAAGATGCAATTCAAAGGCATTTTAAAAACCCTCCCACAAATAGAAAAATCAAGGACTGTTGACACATTTTCCCATTTTATCATGCATGCTGCTCAAGCTAAAAAATAGTGTGATGGCAGGACCTGTTACTTCTTTAAGCAAAATCCACATTATAAAGAGGAAAAGAAGCATATGGCCTGCAATAAGAACACTGGAGATCTGGCATGGCAAACAGCAGACAATGGAACATGATAACAACAGTTCATTCTTCTCTCCCAAGTGGAGGTAACAATACTTCACAAGCATTAGCTCAGAGTCACATAGCAACTACAGGATGTATGCATGGTAGCTATTGCTTTCTTTGTACAGATATGAAAACTGAAGCTCAGTTCAAGTTAGGTAAGTTGGTCAGGGTGATACAACTGAAGTGGCAGAGACGGGCCAAGTATGCAGCCCTCTGACTCTAAATTCTTCATTAGCATTTTAGCCCCTGATGCATAGGTGATAAATCCAGTGCTCCATGAGTTTGTCTGGATATTTAGTTTCTCCAGGTAGCTCATACCACCACATCTCACCTGACTTTTTAGTCCATAGGACTGAGTTGTTTGGATTTTGCTGACTCATGTTCTACATATCAGGAGCATACTTTCTATTAGAAGATCTCAACGGACTGTGTGCGACTCATGGGAAAATTCATGAGGTGGTGGGGAAAAACATGGGCTTTGCAGTCAGAGACAAGAATTCCAAATGCTTTTAAGGTTGCCATGGAAATTAAATGAGATAATGTATGCCAAGGGTCTAGCTCAGCATACTATGGGCATTCAATAAGTTAGTTACTTTTTTCTTATGGTCAACAAGTGGTACCTCCATTCTCAGCTGGAGAATGTAGGGCACAGAGTAACTGACCAGTGGTTTTAAAGTTGTTTCATAAGAAGGACTGGGGGGAAAAGTGCAACATTCAATGCTCCATTGGTAATGGCTTTTTCTCAGTGATAAATGGGACTGATTTACCACATCATGCCTCAGTTTATTTTTCTCTCCTAGGCAAGAGGACACTGGATGTTTGAAAGGATAGGTTAGAAATTGATGTGTTTGGAGGACATTTTCTAGGAAGCCAAATGAACATGGAGAGCTTGTATACACCATGCCACCAATTCTAACAGAGAAGCAGCAAATATGTGGCCTCAAAGACAAGAGATGGCTGAAGCCACCAATCTACTTCCCTGGTGACTATATGTCTCAGTGAACGTGTGAAGAGGGGCATCAAAAATATTCTTTCCATATTAATGAAAAGTAAAGAATTTTAACGCATTATTTTATATACGTTAAACAGCTTTGTTTCATGTGTGAAATTGACCTAAATAGGTCATAGGCAATGGTTCTTCATTTCTTTATATAAGCCTGCTTTTAGCAATGCTCTTCATGAGACTCTTCAGATTCTTCATTAGCATTTTAGCCCCTGACGCATAGGTGATAAAACAGCAGGTCAGAAAAACAAATCATTTGCCAAAGTTTGGCAGCTAGTTGGGATGAACAAAAGTGCTTCCTTGGGACATAATTTTATTCCAACATTTAGGGTGAATCTGTATTCCCAAGTTGTTCTGATAATAACATCTGACCAATTAAAGAAGGAATTACTTACAGTGGTAGAATTCTTTTCTCTGCAAAGGGGTAGCTGGTATCCCCACTCACCCATTCTTTTCCTGTATAGCTGGTGTGTGACAGGAACTGTTATAGGTACTGAGGATTCAAAGATGGTTAAGATATTGCCCTTGCTCTCAAAGACTTTTATATTCTGTTAAGGAAGAGAAATGCATAAGTACATAATTACAAAGCAATGTGATAAATGGGAGCTTTGCTCATTGGTAAGAAGAGGTAAATTTTGAAAAGCAAGAGCTGGGAAACTAATACATTCTTCTATCTGATCCTGAATCCGTAAACTTGTTTAATGATAGGGAGTTTTCAGAGGAGGAACGTGGATTGGCTCGGGAGGTACTGTCATCCAAAAGATGCTGCCGCTTCTCTGTCATTCTGTTCTTGCATTGCTTCACGAATTTTATAGTTGGGACTAGGTTTTCTAGCCTAGGAGATACCATGTTTCTTGAAGCTTGACCCATTCTCCCCATGAGTGGTGGGGAATGGTCTATATAGGGAGAGACTGGGATACTGGAATATAACATGTTCTGAAAGGAAATTTTAGCAATACTGCCGCATAAATAGAGGCAAATTTATACAAGGGCATATTTTAGATATTTACTAAGTTCCTTGATGGCTGAGGCTGGTTCTTAATTTACATTCTGTTTATGACAGCAACCTTTCCATGGACACTGATCACTCAGTAGAAACCTTTAGTCAATTGCATATTTGGACAGACAGCCAAGTTCTTTTCTAAGTTGGGTTAATGTCTTAGAGTCTAAAAGGGATTCTATGTGAAACATGTCTTCTAAAATAATACCTCAAAAAGGGATGCCCATCAAAATACACGGAGGGCAGAATCATTCATGTTTTATTCACGGCTCTATCTTTAGTAACCAGTACTATGTTTCCCTGGCACATGACAGATGCTCAATAAATATTTGTTGAATTAATTAATTAGTGAAGAGTGCCATAAGGACAGCTGATTTATGTTTGAGGAATACAGGAATAGTCATCTTGAAACTGGAAAAAGTAGATATATTCAGCAATTTCTCAGACATAAATTAGGAACACTATCTTGATTTCTAGTGTTATAATGAAGTTATAATGGACTCTCCTATTAAAATAAAAAAAAATTCACTCTACAGGACTACTGCATATTGAAATCGTTTGCCAGTGTTCTTTCTAGCAGACTTACTGGCATTTATTTCCTTCTACTTTCTGTTTATCAACGGAAAAGCTGCAGTGTGATTTACCCGTAACTAGCTGTCAGACCAACCTCAGACTAACTTCAGGGAAATTTAAGAAATATACTGTTTTGCAATTTGTCAGTCACTATTCTATGAAATTGTACAAAACATGAATAAAGGTGATCAGCAATTTGGTCTGAGATTTTCCATGGAAGGAAATTCTGTTCAACTTGTAGGACTCTGAGCTGAATTGAGAGATTTCTCTAGAATAGGAATGAGGCAGGAGTACAGGGTGACTCTAGCCTCAGGGGGCACCTAAGAGGCTTCCACTTTCTTACATGTTGTCATCAGTAAAGGACAGAAACCACTCATTCAAGCCTGCAGGCATGAAAAGTCATCTCCTAAGTTCAAAATCTATAACTAGGGTCATTTGGATATAGGAAGTGATGGGGAAGCAGGGACCAGATGGTCATTTTGTCAGACCTACCATTCTAGCAGGAAAATAACATTGCTCTTCAAGTATAAAATGGACCATCTTCAAGTATAAAATGAGGTGAGTCAGCAGAAAGTGCAAACAGTCTCAATTTAAGACCTGAGAATTAGCCATCTTTGGGTAATAGGAACCAAACCAAATCAACAACAAAAACCCCCAAACAGAATAAAAGATAAGTAAGTTCTTTTTGTTTTCCCTTCACAGGGATCATAATTCAGCTTCTTTTACAAGCTAAGAGGATCAAATGTATTTTTCCATGACCACAGAAAGCAGTTCATAAACCTAGCGCAACTGTCATTCAGTACCAATCCGGTGTGAGCATTGTTAATTCACTTTGAGTTTCACCAGAATGGTTGTTAGGCATTTAAAAGGAAGCACTAACCCTTAAACAGGATTTACCCCATCTCTTTTTGGGAATACAGATTTGTTCTTCTCATCAGTTAATCACTACTGAAGCTAACCTCTGTGAGTCAGCAGTAAGAAAATCAGTTAGCAACTCCCCTTGTCAATGCTTTACTGTGATGGAAAGATGCTGAAATCTGCAGCAAGAATGAGTTTATAGCAACAAGGAGAACATGGCTTTTCTGGAACTTGTGAATTTAATTAATAAATATTGTACCGCCAACTGCTAGCCTCCGAGTTTTATATTTCATAGGCTTTAAAGCTTCCTCCTCTCCTAGTCCCTTGTCCTTGAAGCTTTTTTGTAACGTTATTTTACCACCACCTCTCCATCCTCCAAACTTTATTAGTTTTTGAGCTGGCTACTTAAATCTTGTAACTCAGGTCATATGGAAATGTTACTTTTTAAGTACTTAAGAGCTCACAGACTCTTAAAAAGCTTCTGTTTCCCCTTTTCTAAGAGGGAGAGGAAAAAAGAGGAATGAAGAAATAGCAGCTAATAAATTGCTTTAAGTCACACATAAAGACAATGTCAAAAGGGGGTCTAGAAAGAAATTTTTTATAACAGTTAATTAGGTTGAAAAAAGAATTATAAAAAGTTTAGGCAGGTTGTAGAAAATAGTCTGTTCCAGACAGCAATAAATCTGATTGAGAAGGAGGGGAGATCCCCATAGCAGTGATGACTCAGATCAGGGCTTTGAGGAAAAAGTCAGGATTTCTTAAGTCTGACCAGAAAGACTTCAGAAAGATGATGTCAAAGAAATTACTGAGGGAAAAATAGAGAGAGATTGCAGGGGGTGCTGTGGATATAATTAATCTTACAATGAGGGAGGGAGTCAGGTCAGTTACTGAAGCAGTATTAAGGCAGTGCCATCTGAGACCACCAGGTCACTGGCCTCAGACTTACTACCTAGAGTTTTCACCACCAATATCATTGACTTCTGAATGGCATATTGGAAAACATTAGTTCAATTCTGCTGTCATTCTGCAGATGAAGAAACTGAGTTCAATAGTGATTGAATGACTGATTTAAAGAAAATGACAAGCAATTGCTTCAGGGCTAGATCCAGGTCTCCTGGCTCCTGATCAGCATCCTTGCCATCATGCTCAGCTGTCCAACTGAAAGGGAAAAGATATTGCAAAAAAAAAAAAATCATATACATTCTCTGTGCCTTATTTAGCCAGTATGAAAAATGTGGATGCTGCACGAGGTAGCAGAGTATATAATTAAGAGCTTAGGCCCTGGAGTCAGACTGATTACACTTAAATCCTGGCTCTGTTCTGTGATGTAAGGCAAGTTATTTAGGTTTCCTTTGCCTCAGTTTCCTCATCTGTAAAATGGAAATAATAATAGCACCCTGATTATAGGATTGTTATGAAGATTCAGTGAGCTAGTACTGGTAAAAACTTTTAGAATTAGTGGTTCTCTCTTCTCTCCCACAGACCTATTCTGATTAATCACTGCTTTGGGTATCTCTGTTCTAAATCAGATTTATGGCTTACTAAATGTCACCTAAATATCATATATGAAATGTTATCTAATATCATATATGACTATGGTTTGTATCATTCACTTGGAAATCAGAAACTGCTTGGACTTTTATACTGGGTGAAGTGCTTTGAGATCCTTGTGAAGAAAATTATGTAGAAACAAGTAGCTATTATTACAGCAATGACAGTAATTCTGAAGAGTTCAGAGTGCAGACAGGGTTCTCTGGAAATTTCTCTGAAGCCTTTTTCCTCTTGTAAGAATAATTTTTTAAAACCTCTTCCTCCACTCATCATGTCCTGCTTCCTCAATGCTCTGTCATATCTCCTCCTTCCTACTTAATAACTTGGAAGGTCTTCTGCACTCCGTTTAATAACCACAGTCTGACCTCCTAAAGCATCAAACATCACTACCTCCAATTTTGCCCCAGGGAGTCAGCTTAGAAATCAACAAGTTACCCTAAGGATGTCTCTCCTGCCAGTGTTTTGGTGAAGAACAGATGAGAATAGTCCCTTGACACTTCAGAGTGAGAATTGAAATAGCAACAAGATCTATGTCTGCAACTGCCATTTAGTCCTCCACATGAAGCCATTGACTCTTCAGTTCAGCAGTTCTGTCAGAATTTGGAATTGTGAGGCTCTGCTTTGAGAGTAGTAACCACAAGATTAAAAATGAAATGGGTATAGTTCAGACCTCAAGCAAGCGCTGGAGTGAGGGTAATCGGCAAAAGTCAGCTAGGCTGCTAGGATGGTAGGGAAAGAAATATGATATACTGCCCACCACACCTCAGTTTTTCAAAATTTTACCATAGTATCTTTTTCTTTCTTTCTTTCTTTCTTTCTTTCTTTCTTTCTTTCTTTCTTTCTTTCTTTCTTTCTTTCTTTCTTTCTTTCTTTCTTTCTTTCTTTTTCTTTCTTTCTTTCTTTTTCTTTCTTTCTTTCTTTCTTTCTCTCTTTCTTTCTTCTTCCTTCCTTCCTTCCTTTCTTTCCTCCCTCCTTCCTTCCTTCCTTTTTTTTTTCCCCAGTTTTAGCCACTTGGAGCTGGTTCTATGTGTCATGCTGCCTGAAACATGAACAGAAAACCTGGCATCTTTTTTCATCTATCCAGTCAGTGTATTTGACAGTGCAGAATACTCAGAGGGTCCAAGAGAGTGTTTGCGTGTTTATTTTTCAAGTGTACCTGCTGGACACCTCTCATCCCCAGATGCCTGACCCGATTTTCAATCTTCTTGGTAGGCACTCATCTTGAATAATTTGTTCTAGTCAATAACGAAAAATTGAAACCTACAATTAACTTCTGGGTAGGACTTAGAAGCCCATGTATATACTGAAGGGTGGTCTTAATAGATGACTAAATGAGGACTGGTTACTATTTTTTAAATTAATCATCCTTTATGATAACAGTTTGCTCCCCTCTATTTCTGGAAGAATGTAAATTTAATTCCACTCAGTCAATAGGAATTCCAAGATGTTAAAAAAGACATGGTTACTTTGTTATATCAGCTTCTGCTCAGAAATCAACTTTAGAGGATAAAGCACTAAGTCCTCAGTGTGGCATTCAAGGCCTTTCATAGACGGCTCCAACTCACAGCTCCAGCATATTCCCCTTTATAAGCGTCCCACTTCACCCAAATGGATGGGCATTTTTAGGGTGTGCTGACCATAACTTGGGCTTGCCTAACTTGTAGTTCTGCCTATGCTATAACTTTTACTTAGCAGAGTCCCCTCACCTCTCTCCTACCTCCCAAACCAGCTCAGGTCATGCTTCCTGTCTCGGATCATTCTAGTCCACTGAAATATTGTCCTTCTCAGAATTTGCATTCTTTATTTTTGGTCGCATTGACTTGGCAAGTAATTATACACTCCCTCATGATTTTTCTTCTACTGTTTTATTGCACTTTCCTTCTGGTATTATTAATTTTTATTTGTTGTTTTCATTAAGAGTATTAGATGTTAGGGCTTCCCTGGTGGCGCAGTGGTTGAGAGTCTGCCTGCTGATGCAGGGGACACGGGTTCGTGCCCCAGTCCGGGAAGATCCCACATGCCGCGGAGCGGCTGGGCCTGTGAGCCATGGCCGCTAAGCCTGCGTGTCCGGAGCCTGTGCTCCACAATGGGAGAGGCCACAACAGTGAGAGGCCCGCGTACCGCAAAAAAAAAAAAAAAAAAAAAAAAAAAAAAAGTACTAGGTGTTAAACTTATTGAGGTCAAAGACTATATAAGCATGAGGTTTTACATCCTCAGTGGGGTTCATTTGTGTATCTGGTGCTCACTGATTGAGCAATGTCTTCCAATCAGGTTGGTCCCTGCTGACAAGGGATGACACTGCAGAAATATATTTAGCACTGAGACTGAAAACACCAATTGCCTTACCTTTATAGAATTGTAAAGTAGTTCCATGATGTGAGAAAAATAGTTTATTCATAGTGCATCATATAAAAAGCAGAGTTATCTATTTTTATCCTTCATGTCTCCTTTGTCAACCTCTTTCTCAAATTATCTCTCATTTCTCCTAATCGTCAAAACCTACATGCTCTGTTGAAGGCTGGCTGCTATGAGAAGAGGTGCTACTGGCAGATAGATCAATCTTCTGGTTGATAACCATCACTCTGGGGTCAACACCTAGAGTTTAGAAATGTCTTTATATAAGCGAATTCAGAGGCAGTTTGTATTGTGTTTGTGCATGTGTGGTCGTGCATGTTTAACGAAGTAAAATAAAATTGTGAATTCTTGGGAGATTTACCATGGAGAGGTTAATAAGATTACAAATTGTTTCATATTCTGAATGCCAAGGTGGTAAAGCAGAAAATGCCAATGAGCAAACAAGCAGGTACCATTGGAGGGTCTGTGTGAATGTTTCCTGGCACATCTCTGTGTCCATCTGCTCCTGCCTCTGTTCACCATATTGCCCTGGATTGTTAAAATTTAAAACTTAAAATAGGAATTCTCTTGATTTTTTTCCTGAAGCTTATCAATAATGTAAATGTTAAATTCATGTTTCAATTACATTTTTTTTAAACTTTTCAGTAAGCTATTTAGCTCCATAATTGTGCACATCACCACTTCCTCCCAGATTTGTACCCTTTGCCAGCTTCACTGCAGTCCTCTACCTCTGCCCCCACTACCCCAGCCTTCCACTAACAAACAAACCCAGCAGTAATTACTAATGTCCAAGCACATAATTCCGGCAGTGTTAGGCTTTTTCATTTGTCGCAACTACACAGAGAGCTGTCTGGACATGCAGCATGAAGTCGAAGCATTTTTCAAGACTCCTACCCATCTTGTCTCCCCTCCTCCTATCACTGAAACACAGTTATTTATTTCATCTGCAGATTGCAGAGTTGTAAAATTCTTCCATGCAGTTACATACTCTTGAATAATAATTTTACATCCATATCCAGCAACAGATCTGTATATACTTATATGGAACCACATGGTTATCCTTAAAAAACACTAGGAAATAAATAGCTGGGAATGAAAGTACCTTCTCTATGTGGACACGGCATTGGAGCACCTCTAATATATAAATGATTGGAGTTAATGACTAACTAAACCCAATCCAAGATCTTATTTTAAGGCTTTTCAGGGGATCATGATAGCATTTCTTTAACGCGCTGTATAAACATTCTTACATATGACGCTATTACTCTTATTTAACAACTACTCAAATAGAACAATTTTGTTCCTGGTCATTTTATGTTGATTTTATCTATATCAAACAGCTGGAAATATCCCTGTGATAATTTTTGTTCACTCACAGGCTCCAAACGTCAGAGTAGAAAATGGTTAAAGTACTTATTACTGCCTCAGCAAAATCCCGCAATGCTGTAATGTAAACTGCAGTAGATCTTTAGGTCAGAGTCCAGTTTCAGCCTAACACCATGGTCCTTTCATCTGCATCACCCTGAAGGACACAGTTAGATTCCCCTGAGGAAAGCCAGTCTTAATGTTGTCAAAATCAGAAACTATCCTGAGATAACAAATGTCCATAGGAAATCCTTCCCCTCACTCTGAAACCATGGCCAAAGAGGTTAAATCTATACCCTGTAAGACCTGTAATATTTCTTAGAGATGTATTTTTATGGGCATGTGCTTGTGTCAATGCCTAATTACAAGGATGGGAGAGAGGAAGAAGGATTCATTATTAAAGTTGATTCTGCTTAGTTCAACTACCCCTACATTTTTTAACAAATAGAAACATGTAGAAAGATATATCGCTCCTATAAACAGATTGTGTTGGCGTCTTCATATATACCTCATTCATGACCACCCTGGATCTGTAGACAGATCTGTTCTGTGTTAAAAAAAAAAAAGAAAGAAAGAAAGAAAGAAATAAACAAAACCCTTGATTTCTGACTGGAGGATAAATGCAGATTTTTAAAAATGTGTTTGTTTTTTACCTAAAAAGGGGGGGGCGGGGAGGGGAGAGGGCAACACAGAAAATTTCCACAAGTAGACTTTTTTTTTTTTTAGGCTATGCAGGAGCTAAGGATGGGAGCTGGTAATTGCTTCCAAAGGAGTCCTGTAGGCAGGATTTTTTTTTTCCTTTCTTTTTTTCTTTTAACCTACTACACCTGCTCTATTAGGGGGTCTCCGTGAGACCTAAGTCTCAGAGAAGCAATTTGGCCTGCAGCCCTGGAACATCTAGCCCCGGCCAGGCATCTCTGCAGCAGGTAGGTGCGCCGGGGCGGCCGGACCGCTATCCGCGGTGCTGAAAGGTCGCGGGCGCCAGCGCAGTCCCTTGGTATTGCTGTCCAGGGTGCTGAGCGCTGGCCGCCGCAGTACGGAGGCGAGCCCGAGCCCCCGCCCCCGCCAGCCTTCCGCAGAGCCCTCCCACCCAGCACTACCCGCCCGCCTCCCGCCAGCCTGCAGTTGACGTGGAGCAGGCGGCATAAATCAAGTCCGTGGGGCATGGAGGCTGCTGTGGCGGCTGCAGCTCAGCTTGCCCGGGGCGGGGACTCCCCCTTCTTTCGCCTCCCCAGCGCCCACACCCTGCCTTCTCCCTAATTCTTCCCTAGATAATAGCGCCCTAACGACAAGTCCTAATAATCGGGTCAGAACCACAGGGTTTGTTTGTCTTGATCTACAGAAACAAAACAAAACAAAACCAAAACCCCACAGCCTAAACATCTCTTAAAACTGCATCGCAAAATGGAAGAGACAGAAGGTCCCGCTACTGTTTCAAGAGAGTAAGTTATTATTCCGTACGTATTCTTGCGCTTCCTCCCCATCGCTCCACCTGCACTGTTCCCATTCATCCCTTCCCCAAGCAGCTCACCTCGAAAATACTTTATAAAGCCCCAGGCGGGAGTCTAGCCAGACGCGCACACACGGAATACCGCACCCTAGGTGCACAAATTCTTGTATTTGCCCAAGCTCACTTGGTCTGCCCAGCTGTGGTCCCCTCTGGGTATGTAGCCATCTAGAGCCAGAACCACGACCTGGGGAGGGGGGCTCCTTACCTTGGCTTCTCCAGAGGGTGGTGTTCGCCCGGTCCCTGCAGGTTCCAAGTGTGGAGGAGCCGCCGAGCTGGGAGGGAAGGAAAGACAGCGCCTGACCTCCTCGAGGTTTCGTCTTCAATGCAACGTGAGCTCTGCCCTCATCAAAGATGGCCGTCCCTTTTGACGTCAGCAGCTTTTAATAGCCCTCTCCTGGAGAGGCGGGGAGGAAGTGTGTTGAGGGGAGGGCGGAGGGAGGATGGGGGCGGGCGGTGGGAGGGGAGGAGCCACGAGGGGCCGAGCGCTTGACTCAGCTCCCAGTTCGCTGTACTGCAAACCTTTGTATTCTAGTCTTTTATAAACACCAGAACGGGACGATTCTTATGACTCCATTTTAATACCCGGTCACGGGCAAACTCATTTCTCGCGACTGGTCATCTGACATTCTGTTTTTTTGTGTGTACGTGCGTATGTATATGTATATATATGTGTGTGTGTGTATGTATATGTGCGATATATATGCAATATATTTGTGATTATATATACAAAAATTTTCCCCTGCTGAGTTCGTCTTTGGTTGAGTCATAGAAGGGGAAGGGAAGGCAGAGGAGGAGTAGACGGTAAGGGGGTGGGGGGAGATTTCAGCTGCGATTTTGCTTTTTCTAAAAAAGATAGTCCAAAGGGGCATCCCTGTCAACTCTCACCAGCTCCATATATGGCCAGGCTACGTGGGTTGCTATTTTTATGAGTGATTTCTTCATTTTATCAAAGTAGCATCGAGGCTTGGAGTTCGCCTCAATGTGGTCAGTTGGGGAGAGAGATTAGTACACGTTATTTTAAAGTACGTCAGAGCAATTATCGCTGAGCGATTTCAAAGGAATTGGGGGAAAGGGGAGGGAAGGGTAGTTAACCCAACCAGCGTGGGTTTGCTGGAGTTCAAAGCTTTGGGTTGAGGGTTGTTTGCGGAGGCCAAAATAGGTGACGCTGTTTGGGTTTAATTTGCAATCGGAGCCTGGGGTTTTATGTAGGGTTTCTTAGGAATAGTTCACAGAGGCGCGTACACGCGTCCTAGGACTGACCAGACTTCGGGGGGTGGGGGTGGGGATGGGATAATGTGGGGGGCTGCGTCTTCAAGGATTGCTGGGACGCTACAAAATTCTGGTGCTTCATTCAGTGCACACACCCTGGGCACCAGTCGAGGCTACCTTGGCGGCCCTCTGATGCTCAAAACAGGACGTGGGCGAGAAACTACTAGTGCTGGTCATAGGAGAGATTAAAAAGAATAATCATAAAGCAATAATCCTGTCCTCCTTTGTTGTGTGCGTTAGGCGCCAAGGAAGGGGGTCATATGCAAATGGTGGCAGCCTCTCGGATGATTCACAGGTGTTGGGGAGGCTGTCGCGGGGCACTCCGCGGGGAGGGCGAGCTGGGAGCGCGTGGGACGTGGGGGATCTCGGTGAGGAGCTGTTTGTACTTTTCTGGGAAGGATGCGATTAGAAGTCGTGCCTCTCAATGTTAAAACTTGATGGCCTCTTTTAGGCAATGGAAAATCCTTGCCTGGGGCTGGGGAGACGAACATCACCTCCCCGACCCCAACACACACCCCTGCTCTGTGGGCTGAGAGCGAGCTTAGGTTTTTAACTGCACGCGATGGGAGAGAGAGAGAGAGAGAGAGAGAAATGGAGAATAAATCCCAGGAAAGAAAGGAGGATAACAGAGTTTTAATGGGGGCATTTATAGCGAGCAGAGCTGTAAGAATTTAATAAACAATGCCTTTAATTGAAATAAGTAGAAGTCACTGCTTCTTTAAAGATTCCTTGACCCAAAGGGTATTTTGAAATATTAATGTTTTCAATAATAATGAATGAATAATGTTTGGATTTTTATTAAAGCTGGATTCTTAAAACACGGCATGTTGCTGAAATTTGTTTACTTCATTAAACATTTAAGATTCATATACAATAAAGAAGAAGAAAATCTGCCTGGTCCTCTGATACTTGACAATAAACTCCTAGTTATGGTTCTCACTTTCACTACAGAGCAAGCTGGAATGGGCTGGGAGAAGTGACAGCGAATGCGGTGATGTCACTACAAAATCCTTCATAGGATTTTTTTCCCCAAAATGTGACACTTTTTCAGCATGTAGAAGTCTTGAGGGGGGAAGCCTGAAGTGGAGAGAAACGAAATATGTGTTTGGCCCTCAGTCTGAAAGTCATTCAGGCAGATAGTTTTGTGCAGGAATAGAGGAGGTGGGGGATTTTCCAGATTAAAAAATAATAAAACTAAAAAAGTAACTACACCAGTGATGTAGGCTCAACTGTAGGCAACAGCTCTGTGGCAGTCACAGGGGAGGACTGGCTTGGTATGCTGAATTTTCAGCTGCTGATGCCCCACATTGACATCTTAAAAAACTACACAGTAGAGGAGAGAGTCAGACTAATTCAAAGCATCACAGAAAATACCACAGGCTCTACGGGATTATGCTGTGGTGGCGGTAGCATTTCTCATTCCCCCGTGCTTATGTTAAAAAGATGCTGTTTGAGAGGTTCTTCATCTTGATCTGGGAAAGGTAGCAGAGTCTAATTTAGAAAACATAAACATTGGATAAATATAAGTCTACTCAGGAAAACCAGACATCCTTAAATGTATTTTAATAGGATAATGAGATTTTTTTTCTTTTCTTTTTTTTTTTGGCTGGGTTGGGTCTTCGTTTCTGCGTGCAGGCTTTCTCTAGTTGCAGAGAACAGGGCCCACTCTTGGTTGCGGTGCACGGGCCTCTCCCACTGCAGAGCATGGGCTCTAGGTGCACAGGCTTCAGTAGTTGCAGCATGCTGGCTCAGTAGTTGCAGCATGCGAGCCCTAGAGCATGTGGGCTTCAGTTGTTGTGGCACACGGGCTCTAGAGCACAGGCTCAGTAGTTGTGGTGCACGGGCCCAGTTGCTCCATAACATGTGGGATCTTCCTGGACCAGGGATCGAACCTGTGTCCCCTGCACTGGCAGGCGGACTTCCAACCACTGCGCCGCCAGGGAAGTCCCTGATAATGAGATTTTCTCCCCCTAGTGTTTTCTCTTTGCTTGATTAAAAAAAAAAATCCATAGTCATCTTTCCCAGTAGGGAACCAGCAGATTTATGTTATTCAGGGTCTATAAAGGCCTAAGCAATACAGAGAAGAAAGGTAATGGAAAATTCACTCTGAAATGATTCAGCTCTTGTGAGTTATTTCTACAAAGATCCAACGTGTAGAGTAACGAATGCTTAGGAACTCATTTGATGAGTAATGAGAAAATTACCTGCTCTGCTGGAAGGATATTTACACTATGCTAATGTAGTCTCTGAAAGCTTTTTCTGGTACACCATTCCCCAAAGTACTCTGGTTTGCAACAACTCCAGATCTAAGATATTTAGCTTGTATCTCCCAGGTAAGGAGCAAGATGCATGCTTGACTCAATAATTACAACTTCATGAAGAATAATTATAAAAGTTTTTATAAAATGTTGTAAGATCTTTCCAAAGTCAGTTTGCAAGTAGTTTAGAACTAGCCCAGCTCAGAACCCCCTTCTCCAAGGTCCTCCTTTGGGCCATGCCAGGCACCCTGTGACAATATTTTGAAACATTGTGAGGGCACAAGAATACATAATTTGACAGATCAACTGTTTTAATTCCTTGGGTTTTTTTTCCACATGGTTTGCTTGCCACTTTCTCTTTATATGTTCTTCTAGCCCTTACCTCATCCCCCAACCCATTTATAGATGGTGACCTAAGAGTACCTGGGGAAAACTTAAATGCTGTAGATCTAAACTCCTTTTTCCCTGAAGCCTCTGAGGCAGAGACATATCCTGTAAGAGGTAAAGGCAGAACTAGGGATATTGGTTTCTGTTTCTGGCTTGCCATGTTGAGAAAAAATAAGACTGCACACCAGAATTCTAAATAACACCTCGTTCCTTACTAAGAACAGCATTGAAGGATGGAAGGAGAAGTGCTCAGCAGCCAGATGCTGGGTGCTTTCAAACTCCTGTTCCTTAATGCATCAAAATTACAGGGTTTCTTTTGTATGTGAATGCATCCCAGGACCCTCACCAATACCGAGAGATGCAGGTGGTCAAGTAGGGAGGAAGAACCCTGTGACAGTCAGGGACAGAGGGAAGGAAAAAATAGTAGTTGAAATAAGCAAACTTCTAAAAGGTTATTTGAAAGGGATCACAGTATTCCTTTAGTAAGTCTTTCAAGAATCTTATTAGCTCTCTAAGCTCTCTGTACCTCAGTCATTTCATAGGTAAAATGGGGACAGTAATTATAACCAACCCACAAAGAAATTGTGAAGTCTTGGTTAAATAAATCTCTCAATTTGATGAGACTTTTAACTTTTCCTCTCTAAGTAATGAATGTAACTCTGCTTTAATATGAAGGGTTGAGTTTTTTTCATTAGCTACTAATGAAATATGTATCAATGAATGGCCCTGGGCCTTGATTTCTTCATCTGTATTAGTTCATTCATTTACTCAACATTTACCTGCCGTATGCTTGGCACTGGAATATATTGGGATTTAAGTAAAACAGAGGAGGGAACTAAGGATTAAAGAGGTTAAATAACCTGACCAAGGGCACAGCTAATAAATGGTACAGCTGGAATTTGAACCCCAGGGCCCAAGTTCATAAACACTGTGCTTTAGTACAGACTCTGCCAGGCTCATTGGACTTAGCCCATCTGTACCTCTCCAGAGAAAAAGAACCAATAGAATATGTATATATATCTAGACACACACATTGTCTCTCCCCCATACTACCCTCCCCCTCTCCCTATACATATATATGCAAAGGGATTTCTTATAAGGAATTGGCTCATGTGATTATGGAGGCTGACAAGTCTCAAGACCTGCAGGGTGAGTCAAGCTGGAGACCTAAGACACCAAGCCAATGGTGGTATAGTTCTAGACCAAAGGCCAGCAGGCTCAAGACCCATTGTTTCAGTTTGAATCTGAAGACAGGAACAAGCCAGTGTCCCAGTTTAAAGGAAGCCAGGCAAGAGGAATTCTCTCTTACTCAGGGGAGAATCAGCCTTTTTGTTCTACTCAGGGCTTTAGCTGATTGGATGAGGCCCACCACATTAGGGAGGGCAATCTGCTTCATCGGTCTATTGATTCAAGTGTTAATCTCATCCAAAGACACTCTCATAGAAATGTTTGACCAAATATCTGGGCACCCTGAGGTTCAGTCAAGTTGACAGATAAAATTAACCATCACACTCTCCCTTTACAGCTAACCTCAACATGTTATGGCTTATGTATGACTATTTTCATTAGCAGCTTTGGGGTTCCACTTGCTCATGGGATAAGTCTATGGATCACTGACCACAAAGTGTGGTTGGGGTGAATTTCAAGAGAGGATCTAGGCTGGCCAGATGATTACCTGGAGTAAACAGAAGAAACATATTCCAAATAAAAGACTGCCAAGTACAATCAAGAAAGGAATTTAGAGATCAATACTTAATAAGGAGCATTAAATAAGAATTGGGTCAGAAGATGCACTCAAAATATACTTGAGAGAGTCAGCCAGAAGTCAGAACAGAACATCAGTGTGAACTACTGCTTTTGAGGGTATGATATGAGGTCTTAAATCAGAATTGATCCCAAGAGCCAGGAATTCTGGCAGTGAAAATCAGGTTGAGATGGGTTGATGTGAATAATTCAGGATATGGCTGGGATGGAGCAAGGCTATCTGGCACAATTCTATTAGTGTTGACCGTGAAGAGCAGTGCAGTTCTGCCAGCCAACAGGTACCAGGCTGGGCAAGGCACTCTAATATCTCAGTAGATAGTATCAATGATCTCTTGGTCATAACCAATGGACTTCCCATCTTTTTAACCTCTGACTTCACTTGACAATCTGTACCACTCATTCCATTTCTTAAAGTGCTCTATCAGATGCTCTCACCTGTTTCTCCCTTTTTTGTTGGCTTCTCGTTTTCCATAGCAGATGGGTTGAAGCAGTAAAATTGCTGTGCCCAGCAGGTTAAGCTGGACATTTCCCTGAGCCCCACACAAACCCTCTGGGAGCTCCATATGTCCGTGGATCATGTCCTGACTCTCCACCACGAAAACTTTGGTACTCTAAGTCAAAGAGAAGAATATCGAACAGCTCACGTTTGTACAAATTGTAAAGCACTGTCACACACGTGATCTCATTATATTCTCACCATTCTCTGAGGTATGTGTACTAGTAATTATTATTTTAATCTCAGTAAATACATGAGAATTCTGATTGATTTTCCGGACTCCTGAACTGACCACAGTACATCAAGAGAACCCAATGTCCTATCCCTTCCTTCACATGTTGTCTTAAAAATATCTGATCCATGCCCTTAGTTTAGCCATTATTTATATATGACTCTTCATTTTATATTCCCAATCCCACCTTCTCTCATGAGCTTCAGAAGCATCTTCTTACCTTCTTACCGAATACTCTTACCTGAGGAATCAAGGTGTCTTAAACTCAACATATTTATGCATCCATTGATTTCTTCCACTCTCCTTCTCTTATATTCTTTGGTTTTTTAATCTTTTCTTTGAAGGGGATCTTCAGAGGTATTTATCTGGTCCAGCCTTACATCTGATGCATATTCCTATTAGTGGTTTACAATTATTGAGTACTTATATTAGGCATTGTGATGAGTGCTCTACATGTATAAACTCATTAAGTTCTCACAGCAACCCCATGGGAATACAATTTTCAGCCCATTTCAGATGTAGAAACTGAAGCTTAGATGAATAAATGACATGGCTAGGAATTGGCCTAGCTGAGATTCACCTTGAGGCCTGTCTGGCAATACAACCATGCTCGTCACCCTTTTATTATTACTCTGGTTCACAAAGACCCTGTGCTACAGTGACTCCTAAACTTTGATAGTCAGTGTTTTGAGGAGGAGCTTGAAATTCTATCAAGCTCCCAGCTGGTGTCACTGCTGCTGATCCATGGATAACACTTTGAATATTAAGACTGATTAGTTTGGCCAAGTGGTAGTCCAACTTGTACTTGAACACCTGCAGTTATATGGGACTAGCTACCACCTCAGAAAGGCAAGGCTTTTCATACACAGATGGCCCTACTCACTATGAAAATTTCCATTTTGCATTATATTCCTCAGAGCGGCCAAAATCTGGCTCTCTTGAGACAGCACAGCACAGACTCAAGAACCAAACTGCCTGTGTTTATATCCTGGCTCTACTCTTAACTGTGTGACTTTGGACAAGTTATTCAACTCTGTTTTCTCAGTTTCCTCATTTTTAACTTGAAGTATAATCGACCTACACAACTATGCTAGTTCCAGGCATACAACATTGTGATTCAATATTTCTATACATTATAAAATGATCATCATGACAAGTCTAGTTATCACCTGCCACCATACACAGTTATTACAATACTATTGACTATATTCCCCATGCTGTACATTTCATCCCTGTGACAAATTTATTTTGAAATTGGAACTTTGTACCTTTTAATCTCCTTTACCCCCTCACCTCTGACAACCTCCTGCTTGTTGTCTATCTGTGAGTCTGTTTCTGTTTTGTTATGTTTGTTCATTTGTTTTGTTTTCAGATTCCACATATAAGTGAAATCGTACAATATTTGTCTTTCTCTGTCTGACTTATTTCACTTAGATAATGCCCTCTAGATCCTGCTATGTTGGCACAAGTGACAAGATTTTATTTTTTTAATGGCTGAGTGATATTCCATTATATATGTATAAAATATGTAACATATATATGTATGCACATGTATACACACACACACACACACACACCCCCCACATCTTCTTTATTTATTAATCCATCAATGGACACACTTTGGTTGCTTCCATATCTAGGTTATAGTAAATAATGCTGCTCTGAACATAGGGGTGCATATAACTTTTTGAACTCCAGGAGTGAAATTGCTGGATCATATGGTAGTTCTATTTTTAATTTTTTGAGAAACCTCCATACTGTTTTCCATAGTGGTTGCACCAGTTTACACTCCCAACCACAGTGCAATAGGGTTCCCTTTTCTCCACATCCTTGCCAGCACTTGTTATTTCTTGACTTTCTGATAATAGCCACTCTAACAGGTGTGAGATGATATCTCATTGTGGTTTTGGTGTGTTTTCCCTGATGATTAGTGATGTTGAGCATTTTTTCATGTGTCTGTTGGCCATCGGCATGTCTTCTATGAAAAAACTGTTTATTCTGCCCAGTTTGTAGTTGCATTTTTTTTTTTTTTTTCAGTACGCAGGCCTCTCACTGTTGTGGCCTCTTCCATTGTGGGGCGCAGGCTCCGGACACGCAGGCTCAGCGGCCATGGCTCACAGGCCTAGCTGCTCCTCGGCATGTGGGATCTTCCCGGACCTGGGCACGAACCCGTGTCCCCTGCATCGGCAGGCGGACTCTCAACCATTACACCACCAGGGAAGCCCTTGACTTCCTCTTATGGTCAATGATAAACAAGCTCTCTTAGATCACCACTTTTTCCTCTCCCTATCCTTTCAATATCATGAGTTTTCTTCACATAATCACTTGGACATTAACACGAGTATGTAAGTATTGTTCACTGACAAGTTAGCACCACACAATTAATATGCTGCTTCTTTTGAATAATTTCCCACTTTCCTTGGGGAAGATTTTAAGAATTTCTTTAGGGGAGAAAAGGATGGTTGCTTACAAAGAAACATGAATCACATCAACATCAGACTTCTCATCGGTGAATCCAGATGGTAGGGTCAATGGAATAAGTCTTCACATGTTGCAAGAAAAATTAATTTTAGTCTATAAGTCTATACCAAGCCAAATGTTAATAAAGAATGAAGGGCAAAATAAAGACATTTCCAAATATACACAGAATCAGGAAATTCACTTGTGCTTTGTCTGCAAATCAAAACAGTTTCTGAGCATTGTACACTAGCAAAACAAAAACAAAGGAATCCACTAAATGCAAGAAGACTAAAAATTTAGGAAATATTAAAACTAATATAGAATTTCTTTCCTAGTATCGAAGCTAGGAAGCAAGTATAGAAATAAATCAGTGCAAATTAGATAATCTAACAAATAATGTGATTTAAAATGTGATCCTAGTATTGGTCTGACCATGGCATAGATCTCTTCTAATGGCAATAAAAAGCACCTATTTAAAAATGCCAGGAAAAACAAAGCTATGCTATAAATTTTTGTTTCAAATATTACACAATTTTGAGAAATTTTTGGTGGAGCTTAAGGAAAGGTTTTCCATTTGTTCTTTCTCTTTAATTATTTTCTTGTTATTATAGTGAAGATGTAGTGCCATAGGGATGTTTAAAAACATACTATTCTACCTGGTTCTGCAGCGAATAATATTTATATAATCATAATGCTGTAAATGCTATTTATTAATTTTCAAAGTTTATAATCAAGTTGTAGATCAAGCACAGAGTTTTAATTAAGTTTATCTAACAGAATCTACATGTTATAGAAAAGTGATGATAGAACTTTCAGAATGTGATCGTTAAAGGAGGGGCTTGGGAAGGGACAAGGTGGAGAGGTTTTATTTAATGTACAAGCTCCAATTTATCCATTTTTATATGGTAAAGGGTTAAGAGAATAGGTGTAAAGTTGATAGAAGAAAAAATAAAGTTTAATCATATTATATGATTAAACATACATTTATATACAAAATTAACCAACAGAAAACCAAAAATTGTTAGAAGTAATAAAGTTGAGGTGTTGGGATAGAGAGAAAGGGCCAATTAGATCATGTTCTAATCTTTAATAAGAGAGAGTTAATAAATATTATTTAAAGTTGATAAATCAAGAAATAGGATTATATCATATAAAATCAAGGTTATAAACACTAAGAAGAACTTACAACTGAAATATTTAAAGATGGTTACTTCGGAGAAGGATAAACACTAAAATGCATGATTTTATTTTATTTTAAAAATTTTATTGAAGCATAATTGACTTACAGTATTATATTAGTTTCAGGTGTATGACATAGTGATTCAATATTTCTATACCTTACCAAATGATCACCACAATAAGTCTAGTTACCATCTGTCACCATACAAAGCTATTACAATATTATTGACTATATTCTCTATGTTGTACATTACATCCCCATGATATTTATTTTATAACTAGAAGTTTGTACCTCTTAACCCTCCTTCCACTATTTTGTCCGTCTCTCCACTCTTCTCTCCTGTGGCAATCACCAGTTTGTTCTCTATTTTTGAATCCGCTTTTGTTTTATGTTTGTTTGCTTTCTTTGTTTTTTAGATTCCACATATAATATTTGTCTTTTTCTGTCTGACTTACTTCACTTAGCATAATACCCTCTAAGTCCATACATGTTGCCACAGATGACAAGATTTCATTCTTTTTTATGTCTGAGTTTATCCATCCATCTATCAGTGGACACTTAGGCTGCTTCCATACCTTGTCTATTATAAAGTTGCAATGAACATTGGAGTGTATACATATATTTTGAATTAGTGTTTTTGTTTTCTTTGGATAAATACACAGAACTGGAATTGCTGGATCTGTCCCCTCAGGCAAGGACAACAAAAGCACATGTAAACAAATGAGACTACATCAAACTAAAAAGCATTTGCATGGCAAAGGAAACCATCAACAAAATGAAAAGGCAACCTACTAGATGGGAGAAAATTTTTGTCAAAGGTATGTCCGATAAGGGGTTAATATCCAAAATATACGAAGAACTCATACAACTTAACATAAAGAAAACAAACAATCTGATTAAAAACTAGGCAAAGGACCTAAATAGACAATTTTCCAAAGACATACAGATGGCCAACAGACACATGAAAAGATACTCAACATCACTAATCATCAGAGCAATGCAAAGCAAAGCCACAGTGAGACATCATCTCACACCTGTCAGTGTGGCTATTATCAGAAAGTCAAGAAATGAAAAACGTTGGTGAGGATGTGGAGAAAAGGGAACCCTATTGCACTGTTGATGGGAATGTAAATTGGTGCAGCTATTATGGAAAAGAGTATGGAGGTTCCTCAAAAAATTAAAAATAGAACTACCATGTGATTCAGCAATTCGACTCCTGGAGACTTTTTAAAATTTTATTTATTTATATTTTTAAAAAATAATATTTATTTATTTGGCTGCATCTCGCCTTCGTTGTGGCGTATGAAATCTTTACTAGCAATATGCACGCTCTTAGTTGCAGCATGGGGTATCTAGTTCCCTGGGTAGGAATCAAACCCGGGCCCCTTGCATTGGGAGCATGGAGTATTAACTGCTGGACCATCAGGGAAGTCCCGACTTTTTAATTAAAAAAATTTTTTAATGTGACTGTATTACTCATCTTAAAAAGAATGGAGATATCAATTTTTTTAAAAATGCTTTTAAGCAGGCACTCCTGATTTGGGTGGGCTGCAATGTTCTACCTGAAATATCTGCCTCATAATGCCTTGGCAATTCTAAAAACTTGCTTGTTCAGTCTGTCAAAATGACATCCACTTTTAGAGTGGAAAAGAAAAAAAGAACTCCCTGAAGTGTATTTTTAATCTCTTTGTTCTTCTGGGTAATGCTAAATGGAGAGTCTGGATTAAATGTGAGATGTGGGAGCTGATGTCTGGGCAGGAGTCCTGTTGGAGGTCAACGTTTTAATAATAAAATAGTGATCATAGAGAGTCACTTTTGGAATCATGGAGTAGGGACCTCCAAAATCTGCTCTTCGATAAAGCAATGAGAGCATTGGCAAAATTTTTCAAAAGCTTTTTTTTTTTTAACCTCTGGAAATTAACCAAAGGTTTATAACAATCTGATTTAAACAATTTATGCAAGAAAAATGATTGAATCTAGGTAAGAACAGCAAACTTTGTAGCGTTTAACTTTTCCTACTCCCATCCCCCTTTCCACAGCTCTGTAGTACCCTTGAAAACCATGAGCCTAGAAGCCAATCGAGGGAGGCATAATTGGTTTGGAGCTCCCTAGAAGCCCCACCCAGAGAGAACTGTCACTACTTGACCTGTTTGAAAGTTCCCTGGAAACTACTACTCTCGGGGCTTGTCTATATTTGACATGTATCAGAACGCAATCAATGTGAACAGACTTTTCCCCAGGGCATTTGTCAAAAACAGTCAGCAGCAAATGTTTAACATAGCAGCTGCCTGAGGCAGTGATAACTGTTGGGGCAAACAAGGCACTGACCAAAAAACTTAAAAAGAAATGCTGAGAAATGAGATGTCCATAGGGCCTTTGAAAAGTTCCAATATATTCCTGGGAATCTAGAAGATCATTCACATGCATGGGGCTGTGAGCATGCCCGCAAAAGATCTGAGAAAGCCCTATTCTTTGAATGTTCTTGAGACTCTGCAAAAACAGGAAGCAAAGGCTAAAGCAGCCTTGTAAACTGCCTGCCAGAATGTTGAAGCACTACCCTAACACACAGACAGAGCTTCTCTGCAAGTACTGTGAGACTCAGTGGTGCAAGGCATTTAAGGAAATCTGTCCATTCATTAGTTGATCACTAAGTTAACTGAGCAGAGACTTTAGGACACACACAACAAAGAATATAGACTTTATAAAAGTAGTTTGGAAAAGCCAGTAAACAAACAGACAGTGGCAGCAACAAATGATGGGGATGTGTGGGGCAGAATCTGATTTCCAGAGTTGCTACATTATACTGTTTTAAATGTTCAGTTTTTAACTAAATATTGAAACATGTAAGGAAATATGACCCATAAACAGTAGAAAAATCATCAGCAGAAACTATTCCTGAGGACACTCACGCATTAGACTAACTGGATAAAATTTTAAATCAGTGATTAGAAATATGCTGAAGAACTAAACAAATTCTAAAGAACTAAAGTAAAGTATTAGGTGACTCACCAAATAGAGAATATCAATAAAGAGATAATTATTATTTTTAAAAGAACCAAATAGAAATATTGGGATTTAAATGTATAATAACCAAAATGAAAAATTCACTAGAGGATCACAATAGTAGATTTGATCTGGTAGAAAAAATAACCAGCAAATTAAAGGATAGATTAAATTTAGATTAAGAAGATTATTGATTATTATTATTAAGATTATTATTTATTTACTTACTTATTTATGGCTGCATTGGGTCTTCATTGCTGCACGTGGGCTTTCTCTAGTTGCGGCCAGTGGGGACAACTCTTTGTTGTGGTGTACGGGCTTCTCATTGTGGTGGCTTCTCTTGTTGCGGAGCATGAGCTCTAGGTGCGTGGGTTTCAGTAGTTGTGGCACATGGGCTCAGTAGTTGTGGCTCATGGGCTTCAGAGTGCAGGCTCAGTAGCTGAGGCGCATGGACTTAGTTGCTCTGCAGCAAGTGGGATCTTCCCGGACCAGGGCTCAAACCCGTGTCCCCTGCATTAGCAGGTGGATTCTTAACCACTGTGTCACCAGGGGAGTCCCTACTATTATTATTATTAAGATTATTCAGTCTGAGAAACAGAAAAAGAATGAAGAAAAATTAAAAGAAACTCAGAGACCTGTGGGGCACTATCAAGCATACCAAATATCCATATAGGGAGTCTAAGAAAGGGGGAAAAGAAAAAGAAAGAATATTTGAAGAAATAATTCTTCCCAGTTTGAGAAATAACATTAAACATCCAAGAAAATCAATGAACTCCAAGTAGGAAAACTCTGCAGAGATCCACACCTACATGCACCGTGAACTATCAAAAGCAACAGACAAAGAGAGAATCTTGAAAGCAATAAGAGAGAAGTGACAGGGGATCCTCAATAAGATTAACAGCTGATTTCTCATCAGAAACCAGGGAGGCAATGGGATGACATATTCAGAGTGATGGAAAAAAAGAGACTTTTATCCAGTAATTCTATATTCAGCAAAACTATCCTTCAGAAAAGAAGGAGAGATTAAAACATTCTTAGATTAAAACAAAAACAGCAGCTGAGAGAATTTTCTGCCAGTAGAGTGGCCTTACAAGAAATACTACAGGGAGTGCTTTGGCTGAAATGAAGAGACATTAGACAGTGACTTAAATCCACATGAAGAAAAAAACAAAGATTATCAGTAAAGGCAGATACATGGGTAAATATAAAAGCCAGTATTTTGGGACTTCCCTGGTTGTCCAGTGGTTAAGATTCTGAGCTCTCAATGTAGGGGGCCCGGCTTCCATCCTGATCAGGGAACCAGACCCTGCATGCCACAACTAAAAGATCCCGCATGCCGCAACTAAGACCCAGTACAGCCGAATAAATAAATATATATTATTTATAAAAAGCCAGTATTTTTTGGTTTGTTTGTCACTCTTTTCTTCTCCTACTATGAGAAGACACCTGCATAAGTCAATAATTATGAGACTGCGTTGATGGGTTAATAATGTATAAAGATGAAATTTGTATGACCATAATAGCATAAACGTGGAGAGAGGGAATTGGAGGTATATCAGAAAAGTTTTTGTGTGCCATTTAAATTGTTTCAATATTAATTAATATTAACTGGTATCATTAATTAATATTAATCTCAACTAGATTTTTAAAGTTAATATGATAATTGTAAATCTCAGGGAAACTATAAGAAAATACCTAGAAAAGTATAGTTAAAGAAGAAAATGACAAGGAAATTAAAATTGTATACTGGAAAATATCACTTTAACACAAAAGAAGGCAGTTATGGAGAAATAAAGGGAAAAATCAAAAGATATAAAGAAAACAAATAGCAAAAAGCCAGACATAAATCCTACCTTATCAGTTATATTAAATGTAAATGGACAAAACACTCTAATCAAAAGGCAGAAGTTGGTCAAATGGACTTTAAAAAACATAATTGAACTATATGCTGCCATATAAACTGCCAGACCCAGTTTACAGTCAAAGACATAAACAGGTTGAAATTTAAAAAGACGGAAAAGGATAAACTATGCAAGCAACCAAAAGAAGTATGCAGTGACCATACTAATAACAGACATGATAGATTTTTTCAGATAAAAATTGCTACTAGAGACAAAGAAGGACATTTTAATCATAAAAGTGTAACAGCAAAGCCCGAATTTGACAGATTGAAGGGAGAAATAGGCAATTCAACAATAATAGTTGGAGACATCAACACCCCATTTTCCATATGGATAGAAGACCTACACAGGAAATCAATAAGGATCAAAGACTTGAACAACACTAAAACACTCTAGACCTAACAGACTTCTGTAGAACATTCCACCCAACAGCCACGGAATACACATTCCTCTTGGGTTCACATCACCTTCTCTGTGCACCTATGTCCAAATCTCTCCCTGCCCTCTTTATAAGGATACATGCAGCCTGATTTCATTCAGGTTTCACCCCAGATAATCTAGGGTAATCATCTCATCTCAAGGTCTCTAACTTAATCATATCTGCAAGACCCTTTTTTGAAATAAAGTAATGTTTACAGGTTCCAGGGATTAGAACCTGATATCTTTGGGGGACATTATTCAGCCTACTACAGGGAGCTTTAAAAAACATTGGCACTTTGGTACCATTTCCAAAAATCCTGATTTAATTGTGTTCAAGTGGGCCCTGGACACTGAAAATGTTTTTAAAGCTTCCCAAGTATATCCAGTGTTTCAAACTACTGCTGTGGGTAAGCCACAGATAAACTGATGAACAAGAATTACTCTGTTTATTTTCTTTTGGTCCTTTCCATCCACCCAATCCTTTTTTTTTTTTTTTTGCAGTACACGGGCCTCTCACTGTTGTGGCCTCTCTCGTTGTGGAGCACAGGCTCCGGACATGCAGGCTCAGCAGCCATGGCTCACGGGCCTAGCTGCTCCGTAGCATGTGGGATCTTCCCAGACCAGGGCACGAACCCGTGCCCCCTACATCGGCAGGCGGACTCTCAACCACTGCGCCACCAGGGAAGCCCCACTCAATCCTTTTTTGTTCAACTCCCTTCTCCTTTCTCCTTTGAGCTAACCTGCTGCCTCAAGTAATTTCTACCAAGAATAGATTATCTGGTAATTAATTCATATTAAATTAACTCATATTCACCATGCTAAAAAAATCTAAGTAATTTAAAAAAGAATTTAGTAAGGCCTAGTTCAGAGACATTGCATGGTGGCCAAAGAAATCTTGAAGGAAAGGAAGGACAGTTCTGGCTCAGGAGTGCTGGGATGTACCACAGAAATCACTCAAGACAGGGAATCAAGATTTATTTTTATTTACTTAACAAACATGTATAAAATGTTATATGTTTCTGGCATCATTTTAAACACTACAGATTTAACTTCCTACAACTTCATGGAGTTTCACGAACTATCACAAAGCCCATTAAACAGATGAGTAAACTGAGATACAGAGCAGTTAAGCATTTTGTCCAAGGACACACAGTAATAAGTACCAGGACCTAGGTAGCCCAGATCCAGAGCACAAGTGCTCAAAAACTATCCTTTGTTCTTTTGTTCCTTCTCAGCTCTATCTTCTCATCCCTGCTCTGCTGTCTGTACTGTGTGACTTTTTGAAAACCTCTTAACCTCTCTGGGCTTGTTTTCTCATCTTTAAAATAAAAAATTGTTTCTAAATGGAAGTGGATGTCTTGCCACACACAGTTTCAACCAATTGTTTATTGACTGATAGAGACACACTTTTGTTTTTCTGCCCCCTCTCTTCCTGTTAGTCAGTGTGCAAGACTGTCACAATCTGTTTGAGTAAGGGTCCCTAAAACATAAGAGTCTTAGAAAGTCCAGGCTGGAGTAAATCTCTGAAACATTCTGCCCTATTCATTTCACAGGTGAGGAAACTGAGAAAAAAGAAGAACTTTGGAGGACCAGTCTTCTAACTCCAAGGCAGTAACATTCTTCTACTATGTGATATGTGTTTTAGAGCAGCACTTCTCAACTTGTGTCCATGAATTACCTGGGGATTTGTTAAGATGCAAATTCTGATTCAGAATATCTGAGGTGGTAACTGAGATTCTGCATCTCTAACAAGCGCCTAGGTGCTGTTGATGCTGCTGGTCCACACTCTGAGTAGTGAGGTTCTAGATAGAACCTAGCACTCAGGTCATGTCACACTTGGGAAGAATTACATCTCCCTCAAATCACTAGGGTCATGCCCAGAATTATATCTTGAAACCCCATTCTTCTTATGACTGTGGCAGCGCATACAATTATGAACATAGATATTGGAAAATGACCATGTTACAGGTGATGGGGAATAGGGGACTGGCAGTTGAGCTAAGGACTTGTGCGGATCAGCAAGCTTGAAACATGCGGTGGCTTTTGTACATCAGGACTATTTTGCTTTCGAGTTATAGAAATCCAAATCATAACAATTTAGGCAAAAAAGAGAATATATTGGCTCACATAATTTTAAAGTCTGGGGTCAGGTCTGGCTTCAAAGAAGGCTGAATTCAGATGCTCAAACAATGTCATCAAAAATTTATCTCTTGTCATCTAAGTGCTGACTTTGCTCTCAGACAGACTCCACCATCTATAGTCAACAGCAGAAAAGAGCATGCCGCTTTCCCAATAGTTCCAGAAAAATCCATGACTATTCTTTTCTTTGGCCAGGCATGGGTCATGTGTTCCTTCCAGAACCAATCACTGTGGAAGGGTTTTGTACTCTAATTGCCTAGCCTGGATCACATACCTATTCCTAGAACCAGGATAAGTCCCATCCAGAACACATGGAGGTGAATTGTCTCAAAGAAAAATCAGAATGAGATAAAAAAAAGAAAGAAAGAAGAAGATGGGGAATGCATGCAGAAAAAGCAAAAACAATAGATGCTCATTCCAGAGAATGGGGCCCGTTGGGCAACTGAAGGGGGTAAGAGCTTGGGTGGGAGGTCAGAGACTCAACAAGGTGCTGGGGCTTGAAGAATAAATTTACCTACTAGAGCAAATCTGGCTACAGATGCTATTTCAATAGTGTGATTCTTGCTGAAGCAGTGCTTCTCAGGTTTGGATTCAGGAGGTCTGGGGTGGAGTCCAAGAGTCCACATTTCTAACAAACTCCCAAGTGATGCTGATGCTGCTGATTCGTGGACCACATATTGGCGTGGAGCTGGGCTGAAGCATCAACGGTAATCATCTCCAGCTGTGGTGAATTCTCCAGCTTGATTGTCCTTCCCTTGAAATGGTGGCAGTTGGAAGCATCTGTACTCGCTGTCTGTATGTCCATAGTAGCTTCTGTCCTGCTATCAGTCATCTCTCTCAGGATAACATGAAGATGGAGGCAATCTTTCTATTAGAACCACAGGCTTCCTCATTTGCCTACTCCAGGACTACTTGGGTTTAAGGCATTGGACCAAAGGAGATCCCTGGCTTAGGGTTCAGGGAAGGTTAGTTGGTGCATCCATGGTCACCATTTTATTCAATAAAGGAGCCAGAGATCACTCTACTTCCTGCTGCTTATTTATTGTTCTTTGGCTATAGACCAGAGAGATCTGCCAAACTCCAGATGACTGTAGCTGCATGGCTGGGCCCTGCTGAGGCCACCTTAAGTCAGCAGGACTACTCGGTTGACCCACAGCTTGACGAGCCATACCAAATGCCGTTATTATGAGCCACTGAGTTTTGGGGATGTGTGTCATATTATTGTGGCAATAGATTACTAAAAGACTATCTCGTGAACTGGGACAAATTTTTTATTGTCTGTAAGCCTCTGTTTCCTCTGTAAAATGGGGATAAACTTATTTAGAATTATTTTGAATAGTAAATAATAAGGGAGGTAAAAAAAAAACCCACAGTATTCCATTAAATGGCAGAATAACAACTACAGTTTGCCCTCCTACAGCTATCTTCAAGAAGCCTAATGGAGAAATTTTCTATTAGAATTAAGAAGAGATGGTATGAAAAAGACAAAAGAAATAAACATTTAGTGATCTCTGCTTGGTGTCAGATAATTTCCTAGGCTGTTAACATATTTTATGATCTTCTGTCTTCCCTAGCAACTTATGTGGTAAGCTGTATTATTTCCTTTTTATAGATGAGGAAACTATGACTCAGAAAAGTGAGCTGACTTTGTCAAAGTCAAACAGCTTGTAGTGCAGGTCCTGGAATAAAAAAAGGTTTTTAAAACGTAGGTCTTTTCACTCTAGTGACCTTGCTTTTTCCACTGTTAAAATCCAATTCAAACTTTACTTGCAATTTTTATTAAAATATTGTATTCTGGGATCCCACTATAGAGTAAGAAAATAGATGTCTTAGCCAAATCTTTCAAATATTTTTGGGTTTTCCATTTGACTTAATAAAATTTTCTTCTTTCTGTCTGTAATAGAAGTAGTCTCTTTCTCCTTCTCTCTATAAATCGGTGTGTGTGTGTGTGTGTGTGTGTGTGTGTGTGTGTGTCTTTCTCTCTCCCTGCTGCCTTCAGATCCCTGTAGTTAAAATTTTAGCAGAAGCCAAGTGACTCAGCAAGTTGGATGTGAATCTCAGTGGTTTATTCATTCCTAAAGGAAAAATATTCTCTTAGTAGCATGCCTAGAAAAGGGGGAATGAAAATTTTAAGGCTCTTATAGGAAAAGCATCTTAGATATACACAGCCTATATGGTATTTTTTTATTCAGCATGGCAGGAAAAGAGGTCCAAGCTCACAGCAGAGTTAAATAGACATCTACATACCACTTATGCTCACATGCACAAGCTATTTTTTCTTTCTATATTTAATATCTATAGGAAATCAGGTCTAGGATTGGCTTTGTCAAATTTGATCCCTTGCCTCTATCTAATTCTTGATGTGCACACATATAGCTTTCTATTTTTATTCATAGAAACAAAAGTCTCAGAACTCATTGTTTGCATTTTAAGCCATACGACCTGGATTTGGATGATGTATTGGTCAGAACAAGCTAGATTATATTGCAGTAATAAACACCCTCATGTTCATAATGGCTTCAACATAACATCAGTTTATTCTTCTACCCTCTACTTGTCCAATGCAGATTAGTGGGGCCTTTCTTCATCATCCTCACTAATGAATGTCCACTTCTGTGGACTTCCATGATTGTCAGCAAAGGGAGAAAGGGGGAATCAGCCAAGCACAGGAACTTATATGCTTCTACACATACGTCACTCCTGTTCATATTTAACGGTGTTAACCAAGTCATGTGGCCACTCTTACTTAAGGGGGTAGGGGAGTGCAGTCCCTCCATATGCCTAGAGAAATAAAGCCAGAGGTTTTATGAACAGCTCCAATAACTAGCCCAGATGGTCAGGTAGGGTCCTTGCCACTCCTGGACCAATGAAGAAATAGGATTCTGGCTAATTCACTTTCTTCTTGGGTGGACTAACTTTTAACCTTAAAAAACAATAATGCCAGGGCTTCCCTGGTGGCACAGTGGTTAAGAATCTGCCTGCCAATGCAGGGGACACGGGTTCGAGCCCTGGTCCTGGAAGATCCCACATGCCGTGGAGCAACTAAGCCCATGAGCCACAGCTACTGAGCCTGTGCTCTAGAGCCCTCGAGCTACAGCTACTGAAGCCCGTGCTCTGCAGCAAGAGAAGCTACCGCAATGAAAAGCCCCCGCGTGCAGCAATGAAGACCCAACGCAGCCTAAAATAAATAAATTAAAAAAAAAACAAACATAAAAAACAATAATGCCATATCTTATACAGCTTAGAGGTTAACAAGTATAAGGAATAGACACATTTCAGTGATTCAAATAAGGTAATATAGAATTTTATTCTTTAAAATGATATGTGCCTGGAGATAATACAGTTAAAAATAGGTAAGGTTCTTTTTCAGTTCTTTCTTGCTTTCACTGTTACTAGAAGGGGGTTTACATTTTTTGGCTTATATTCTCTCCCAGATGTCAAGAGATACTAAATTTCTTTCTTTGTTTTTTTAACCATTAATGTATAATGTTCACTGAGCTCCAGGTAGTGAAAACTTTGTTCATGTTAGAGATATGAAATTTGATTTCAAGGGTGGACTCACCCTTCAAATATGTAAAACTTATTTTGAGACTGCATGCATATGTCTAAATTTTAGCAAAATACAGGTCCTCTTAATTTCCTAAAAAGAGTTTATCATATTTTCTATTAAATAAGGCTGAGATAACTTGATCTAGAAAGCTGGACACACTAACGTAAAAGCTGTTTTTAGAGCAGTTCTGTCCATAGAACTTTCTGTGATGCCAGAAAATGCTCCATAGCTGCATTGTCCAATAAGGAGCCACTAGCTACATTTAACACTTGATATATGGTTAGTGTGACTGAGGAACTCATTTTAAAGTTTTGTTTAATTTTCATTAGTATAAATTTAAATCTAAATAGCCACATGTGGCTAATGACTGCTGTATTGCATAGCAGAGTTCTAGAAGTTGGTCTTTCAACAAAGTTTATTATTGTTGAGTTAAAAAAAAAAAACTAAAATGCATGTTTAACTTGAAATAAAGGAATCTCACGAGTACATTCCTGGTCTGTCTACTGAAAACACGAGATTCCCACTGGAATGTTTTCTCAGTCTGGGGTATGGCAACCTGCAGAATCACTACTTTGTGAGTGGACACTGGGTTAGGCCATGCTGGCTGGTGGTGCTGGACTGTAGGGTAGAGGGAAAGCTGGCAATTGCCCTAGAGCAGAACTACTATGTCAGTCAGTGTGGTAGCCCTAATACCCTTCCTGGCAAGACCCTCTTGAGAATATCCCCTCTTTTTTGATTTGTCCAGGATCTCAAATCCTTAATATGTGCCATCCACTATGCTAAGACCTAAGGGTACATACTACACCGGGTCCTTCCTTCAGGGAGCTCCCAGCCAACGGTGAGAGCTATATATATGAGGTGCATGGGGACATAGAATAAGGAGTGACACAGTGGAAATATTGAAAGTGAGATTAATATTCTCTCTACTTACGTGGAATTCAGAGAAAGAAGTATTTCCAAAAATGTTTGTGGCAGAGACTGGCTCAGTACTCACCAAGCCTGTTGCTTCTTTCCAGTCTCTCAGGCTACACTACCCAGCCCTACTTGTATTTAGTCCAAGGCCATATGACAAGGTTCTGACCAGGGTATCTTGCCACATTGACATGCCTCCTATAAAACCTCTTGTTTTATTCTTCATACTCTTTCTTCTTTTACAGGAACCGTGGAAGCCAAATGCAGAGGATGGTAGCACCGTAAGATGAATGGAGCTGGATCCTTGAGAACATTGCTTGGAGGAGACACCAGGAAGGCCTCACAAATGCAACTGGACTGTTATGTGAAAAATAAACTTTTACTGTGTAAAGCCACTATAATTGGAGGGCTATTTGTTATAACTATTAGTGTCAATTATCTTTATATGTCCAATTGGCTTCAACTTGGATATCAGATATAATCACAGATTTATAGAACTTAGAAAGTCCTCAGTCTATTTCATCCCTTTATCTCACAGAAGAAGAAATGAAGTGACTTGCTGAAGTTCACACAGTTTTTGGAAATCCCAGGACTAGAATCCAGTCTCCCAAGTCTCAGTCCAAGGCTGGCTCCACCAAGCCAAACTTGTCTCTATTAGTCTATACATACTTTTCAGCACACTTGTATGACTGCCAGTGAGACAGAAACACACAGGTTGAATTTTGTGGAAAATTAAAATTGTCTTTATAAGGAGAAGGACATTAAAATTTAGCCTAATATTTTTATATTAACATATTTAGGTTGTTTACAAAGTACTGAATTTAAAACATGCTGTGATTTATTTATCAGGACAAGTTTAGGTCTGCCATCAGGACAATGCCTTATTATATTGTTTGCTTTTGTTACACCGTGCCTGGTATTTAAATTTATCTATCTCCAGGACGTGAGAGGTTGACATTCTTCTTTGGGTGCAATATATGGGTTCATCAATTTCTGAGAAAAGTAGGTTGTAACCTTGCTGTAACTTTTGGTGTCATCAGATTGAACTCTAAGTTTCTTAGTCCATGGACTAAATCCATGGTACTTATACTTTCTAGGATAAAGTGGGACAAAAAAACACAGGGTAATTTAATTGCTGTGGCAGATACTGTAGCTTGCATGATCAATAGCCCCTCTCCCCTTTCGTTATGGATAACAAATCTTGATGCATTTGTGTGGCAACCAGCCACAGCCTAGCCCAGGTGATGAATGGTGATGAATGTAAACCAGATGTGTCAATCTTGGTCACCTTTATAAATGATTTGTCTAGAAATGGGAATGGGACTGAATTCTGGCCAATGAAATGTAACTAAAAATCTGCTGGAGGTTTCTGGGAAATATTTTCCTCTCTGCTAAGAGGGAGGTACATAAGACAGGCCTTTATTGTCTGCCTCTGCCTTCTTACATCTGGATTTGTTCGTGTGAGGATGTGATTCTGGGAGCTGCAGCAACAGTGCAGGGTGGGAAACTCTAATGTGAGTTGGGGCATCTCTTTTTTCATATCCCTTTAAAACACGACCCTCAATCCTCCTGACAAGTGCACAGTTGCTTTTTTCTCAACTCACTGCAATTGAGGAATTAAGGATTAGGCCCTTTATAAGTTCCCAAAAGGTTTATTGGTTTCCAGTCCCTGATACATTCTCTGACAAATTAGCCTAGTCACTATGTTTCCATCCCTTCTATCTGGTCTGAAAAAAGGGTGATACAGATAATATTTGCTTTCAAGTTTCTTATTTATAAAATTGTAGTGATAAAAATCTACTTGCTATTGTTTTTGGAAGGACTGTATTAAATTCATTTATTCAATTCATATTTACCGAATGCTTATAGTGAGCTAGAAATTATGGTTAACACTGATGATACTGGATGAACAAAGGAATTTCTGATCTGGTAGAAAAGACAGGCAAAATGTAAATTGTTAAATAAGCATAGCAAGAATCAGAAATTGTAAGAATTTCAATAAGCTAAACAGGATAGGATGATGGAGGAAAATGAGTGGGGCAGGAATACCACTTTCAAGAGAGTGTCCAGAGAAGACCTCCAAGAGGTGGTGAGATTTAATCTGAGAAGGATGGAATGGAGCCCACCAGGTAAAGAACAGGGAACACAGGGAAAGATTTTGTAGCAGATGAATAATAAGAATAAAAGTCTTGAGATGGGTAGATCTTGGTTATTCTAAAAGAAGTGAGAAGGTAAATGTGGCTGCAGTGTAGTGAATTATAGAGAGAATGGCAGGGACGAGGTCATGTAGGGCTTTATAGGTCATAATAAGGAATTTTTATTTGATTCTAATTGCAGTGAGAAGTCTTTGAAGGGTTTTAAGCAGGGGGGAGTCATGATTTTGTGGGATTTAAAAATTAAAACTCTAGCTTTTGTGTAAAAATGGTCTAGAGATGTTCAGAGGGAGAAAACCAGATAGAAGGCTACTCTAGTGCTATAGGTAAGCAGTGGCAGAGGCTTAGCCTGGGAGAAGAGATGGAAGCGGGACTGGGAAGAAGTGAATAGATGCAAGACAAATTTAGAAAGTTAAATCAACAAAATTTGCTGATGGATCGGATGTGGGAGGTAAGGGAAAGGAAAAATTAAGTGGTATCTTCCAGATTTTTGATTCAAAGAACTAGATGGATGGTGGGGCTACTTTCTGAGAGGAAAAGACTAGAGAGGGGAGGATCTGGACTTGGGGTGAAAATCAACAGTCTGATGTAGATTTTTAAAAGATGACTGTGAGCCATTTATATGGAGGTGTCAGATTGGTAGTTGAATATGTGTCTATTTTTAAGTCTAAGCTAGTGTATTAGTTATCTATTGCTGTGTAACAAACCACACCAAAAGTCAGCAGCTTCAAAAACTATTTTGTTACCTTGTGGTTTTTTCAGGTTGGTGAGTTACCCTGGGTTAACTGAGGGTCTTATTTGGTTTTACCTGGGTTCTCTAGCTCATCAGTAGTCGGCTGTTATTTGGCTAGGTGGCTTTGTTTCTGGGGGTTGGTTGATTTTCAGATGGTGTAATGATCTATTCATTCTTTAGTGGGCTGCCTTGGGCTTGTTCATATGATAGAAGGAGGGTTCCAAGAGTTAGTAGAGTCTTAAGCTCATAACTGGTAAACCATCACCTTCCCAGATTTCTATTGACCAAAGAAAATGATAAGGCCAGCACAGATTCAATGAGTAAAGAAATAGATTACACCTCATGATCTAAGCTATTGTAAAGTCACATTGCAAAAGGGTATAGACACAGAGAGGCCGTTATCTGGGGCCATCAATGCAATTAACTGACTATAGAACAGGTCTTCAGCATATAGGTATTATTTAAAGCCATAGGAAAAACTGAGCTCAACTAGAGATAAAGTGTAGGTGAAGAAGAGAAGAGTCTTAAGAAGCTCCAGCATTTGGCCAATGAGGTTGGGGCCAGCAAAAAGACTAGAAGGTGAAACAGGAAATAAAAATATGTAGATCATGCACTAATGTTTAATAAACGGAGTCTCAATATAGTTTATATTCATTTATTGATGTGTCCTCAGTTCAGGTCACTTAGCTAGCTCTGTGGCAGAGCTATAGACTATGGTCTTCCTGTAAAAACCATGTAGAATGTATAATTTAGTTGGAGGGACAGCCTCACGCTCACATAAAGTTAATAACAATGTAAGACAATTATACAGGTCTTTCTCAATAGCCTATCACTGAGAACCCTTCAGCAAGATAAAAGTCAACCCTTTGGCTGGTTACGTAGATGTTTCTACTTTGTAAAAAATTCATCAAATCATACACTATTATTTGTGTAGTCTTCCATGTGTGCATCATATGGCAATAAAAAGTTTAAGAAAAAACAGTTCAACCCTCTGGGTTATTTATACCTGATAGTGATTTAGTTTGATTAAAAACACTGTCTTTTCATAAGAACTTACTTTTATTATACTAGTTTTCATATATGTGATATATTCTTATATATTTCAGGACCAAAATTTTGAAAAAGAGGCTTGAGAATAAAAAAAGTAAATTCTTTTTCCTTATAAACAATTTAATCATGATGAATTTTTAAAACTTTTAAAAATAGTTTTGAAAAAATTGTATATTAGCTTTGTCTTTTGCCTCAGCTTAAATGAACTCCCAATATGTAAAAGGAATCTAGTTCTCTGCTTCAGCATGCATTGTACTTTTAACACAAGAGCAAAAGAAAATTCAAACAGAAGAGAAATTGCTTTTTGTTATAAATTTATGCTGACAAAAGGTAAGAAGCCTCTTTTGAATAAGACAACTGAAGAAAAAAAATTGAAACAGAAAGAAAAGAACACCTTGCAGGAATTAAAAAAAAAAAAAAGGCCAAATCAGATAGGGGCTTGCTTGGAAAACTAGATTGGGGATAGATTGGCTGGGTCAAAAGAAGGAAAACAGCTTTTAGAAAATTGGCTATAGAAATAATCATAGAAGTTAAAGTTGGTTCGGATGATTTAGGAATCCTGGGGAGGAAGGGTTACAAGGCAGCTCGAGTCTCAGGAGATTTGCATCATGTTCTGTGCAAAGTTGAACCAGAAGCCATTCTCATAACCAGTGCAACCAAAAAATGATTATTAACTGTATATTCATGGCATGTGAACATGGGCAGTGACTTAACCCTCACAGAGTTGTCTGAGTGCTGAGATACAAGGACTGTCATACTGGATGAAGAAACCGAGGCCCAGAGAGATTAAGTAATTTGCTGAAGACCATTTGAAGAGCCAAGAATAAAGTGGTATAGGGCTAGTCTGAGTTAATCACCTCAAAGAAGTCTAAAGAGAGGAGTGTGCTGTGTTTTTGGAGGTAAACCATGCAGAAATGGACTTTGTAGAAGATTCAGTTGGTGTGGATTTTTTTTTTAAATATTGGGCAAAGCCTGTGACCAGAAGCGGTGGGAATGCCAAAGCAAGTGATTTACAGTGGGTACCAATATTCCTGTAAGAGTGATTGTAGCAGTTTTAAAAAATGGCCACAAATTCTTTGATGCTCCTTTCATTGAGAGTTTGAGGGTCCATGTCACCTTCCCTGGATCTGGGTGGGCCCGTGACTGCCACCTGAAGAATAGATTGGGGTTAGAAAGCAAGTATAGAAGCCAAGACACCTGTTCAAAGGCTGCTGCTGCCATACAGAATGATGGCAGCTTGGACTAGGGGGATGATTCTGGAGATGGAAAGAAGCAGCTCTACATACATTTAAGAGGTGAAATTAAATGGACTTGATGACAGAATGAATATGGGAGGGTATGGCTTGAATAATTAAACATTGCTAATTTCTCTAGATGGGAGAAACTAGGCATAGAGCCCCAACATTTTATTTTAGCCATTTGGGATGACCATGAGATATTCTACTTTCTACTGGTGGTTGGATGTCAAGTGGGCAATTGGATCCATAAACCTGGAGCTAGGGAGATATCTGAGCTAGGTATAGAATTTCTCTTATACAAAAACTAGTTTTTTAAACTTGAATTATTCTTTTGACATAGCTTTATTGGCCTTTCTCCAAACCTGTAATTTCAATATCCTCTTGCGCTTCCCAATCACTTCAGTTCCAGGCAATACAGCACCAGGGCCATCTTCCTCCATCTCTGTTTTTATACCTATGAAGATTTTCTTCAGCCCTCTTATTCTGTGAAGTAAAGCAAGGGCTAACCATATTCCTGAGCTTTTAACCAGCGCATCAGAAAACAAACAAACAAACAAAAAAACCAAAAAACCAAGGTCTGGAGCTTAAATGGCTCCATTGCACATTTGTAGTTTCACAGCAGTCCCTAGGAGTTTAAGAGAAATATTGGAGGTTCAAAGTCTGAGAAAAAGATGGTACCCCTCATCAGTTTTGCCTGTAAAATTCTATAACTCAGTATGACAGATTACATCCATTTTTCAGTTTATAAAAGCCTCAAGGGATGGCTGCTTCTCCAGATCTAATAACTCCCCATGGGACTGTAGTGCTGGTTGGTCCCCTGCTCCCAAATCCACACTGTCCTGCTCTCAGAATCACCATTATTTTCCCATTAGGTCATTTCTATTCCCTCAAGCTTGTTAGCTTGACCCCATTAAGTCATAGTTTAATCATTTCCTCAGAAATCATTTCCATCATTTCTGTAATCTTTGTAATTGGTCCTTGTCATAGAAAATCAAAATGGTAACAAGAGTAAAACCGAATGCTTTCCTGTAAGATATGCCACATACCCATATGTATTGGCTACTGTTCAGGATTCCTGACCTTAGGAATCAAACTGGGAAATGTCCCATCAATAACATAATAAGTTTTCTATGATAGGGCAGAAGGAGAGCACTTAGTCAGTGGCAACAATTTGTCTCTTTAGAAGACGAGAACAATATCATTAAAAGAGGGAAAAGAAATGGTTAAGATCAACGATCATTTAGATTGTTGCACTTCTAGCTCATCTTTATCCTTCAAGCCTTAACTCAAATGCCCCTTTTCTCAAAAACCTTTTCTGCCTATTCTTTCATCTAAGGAAACCACTCCCATCTCTGGCCAATTATTCCTTTATTCATTACTGTATTTATTCCTTTCCCTATACTCATGATAATTATTTGTAATATTTTTGTTTCAATGTTTGTTTATATGTTTATTTGGTATTCAAGTGCTACTTTATCCCTTGTTCAGAATAGGTGCTCAATTAATTAATGAAATGTCTGAACCAGGCCAAAATCACCAGCTAGTCTGGTAAGAGAACTCAATCCAATTGATTATTTGGTATCCTCTGCTAAGTACTATCCAATGGAAATACAACTAAAGTCATTTATGTAATTTAAAATATTCTAGTCACTGCATTAAAGAAGTAAAAAACAATGAAATTAATTTTATAATGTATATTTTACCCAGTGTATCCAATATATCATTTTAACATGTAATTAATATAAAAATTATTAATGTAAAAATTATTAATAAACTAGTTTACATTCTCTTTTTTTGTAGTAAGTCTTTGAAATCTGATAAGTATTTGATACTTACAGGAAATCTTAATTCGAATGTTAGGTTTTTATAGGAACTCCTTGATTTGTATTTCAATTTTATAAAATTTATAGTTGAAAAAGAAGATTCACATACCCAAACAGTTCAAAACATGCTTAAGCATTTTCTGATAATGAATCAAGTATCAGATTTTAAATGTAAATTTAAGTAAATTAAAATGAAAGAAAATTAAAAATTCAGTTCCTAATTACAGTAGACACATTTCAAGTACTTAACAGGGGCTAGTGGCTACCATGTTGCAGCTCTAGACATCTTGTCAAACTTTTCTTGTCATGTTTTCTTATGGAAATGTGTCCTTACAATCAGATTACATTATTCCAAAAGGAAGAAGAGAAAAGAACTTGTACACATTAAGTGGAGGTGTTTGCCAGGAACTTTGGCAGGTATTTTCCAAATAACCATTCAAACAAGCCTATAAGGCTTGTTTCAACGTCCCCATTTTATCCATTGGGAAACTGAAAGCAGAGAGAGAAAGAGAATTTGTTGCAAGCACATGGCATCTTTCTCTCTCTCCAGTGGTTTCCAAATGAGAAGAGTAAGCAAATGGGCACTCACCCTCAGCTTTGTACTGTGTCCTTCCCCATCTTTCTAGGCACTACCCTGACCATCTGAGAGCATGCCCAACTCCTGCTCAGGTGTGAGCTGCACAGTGCAGGCTTTCTGCTTCCCAGTCCTTGCAGAGCCTGGGGAAGATTGGTCCTGTGGTAGGAGGTAGAAGGGGCCCTGGGCTGAGCAGCTGAAGTTTGTCAAGTGGAGTAAATTGGAGCTTTGTTTTCCCTAGACATGGCAAGGACAAAGTTAGTGGCAGGAGCTGAGCTCTGTTGGACTAAAGAGATAAGATGACCACTCCTGAGGTCAAGCAGACCTCCCTGACTGCACATGTGCAGAAAGACACCTTGGGGGTCAAAAGGGAGGGGGCCCCACCCCATAATAAGTGTTTTAAAACCTCCTACAGTCCTCCGTGTTGGAATTCATCTTGGCAAAAAGATGTGCATACATGTTGGGGAAGGTCCTAGAACAGGTCAGATGTGGGTGGGAAAAGAAGCAAGATAATTGGCCAAAGGTAAACAAAGACCCAGAGGAACTGCCCTATATACATGATGTAACCACCTCTTTGCTGTGCTCCTCCTCATTAGAGAGGACGCCCACACCCTTTCTCTCCGGGTGCGTATTTCTGCCTTGCTTCTGTCTTACATAAACAAACTGCTTCTCTGTGTGTTCTCTCACGTGTTATGCTTTGTCTCTAGTAATAAACTTTGTACTTGTTTTGCTCTTTTTGCCTCTTTGAGAAACTAATTTTTCAAATGGGGCAAGAGCCAGGAGAATTTTGCTTCTAGCCTCTAGCCACTGGTGGACTGGCAGCTAGGATTCCTGGTTTTCATCCAGGCTACCCAGGTTCAATTCCTGGGCAGGGAACTAAAATCTCTTTCCAAGACTGCTCGCTGCTCTCTCTGAAATCAGTCCCAGGTGAGGCCCTTTTGCCTAAGGAATTGAACTAACTCCCCTTGCCCCCTTGGAGGGTGCTTGAAAGTAGTACTCCCCCTTGAAGGTAAGGAGAGCACTGCCTACCTCAGAGCCAAAGACTCTCTGGAGAAGAACTGAGATCTTTCTGCATTGTTCTATGGGAAAGCTCTTTGGGTTGGGATGGCCTCTGGGGATGTAGAGACCAATTCAACTGCTAACATTTAAACTCTTCTGCATTATTTAACTTGGACAATATTCCTTATCTCCTATGGAAAAAAAAATGGAAATTTAAAACAACTTTGAGATGCCCAGCCATCATCTGTGTTTATGTATTCACTTTCTCTAAAGGGTTCAAGGGGAAACAAAGAATTCTGATGAATTTACATGTTTGAAATTACTAGTTGCCCCTCAATATCCCTTTTCTTTTCTTCCTTAGTGATAGAACACCTTATTTTTAGCTGTACACATGCTCCTCCCCTGAGAACAAAGATTATATTTCTTAGCCTTCTTTGTAGCTACCTGTGGTCATGTGACTACATTTTGGCCAATGCAGTGTAGGAGGAAGTGTGTGAGGCTAATCTCTACCTTTCTTCACTTCCTTCCTCTATTGTTCAGGCTGGAATGCAGAGTTGTTGGCTGGAATTTCAGTATCCATGTTGGATCATGAGGTGGAGGCCATATGACATGAGGTGGGGGCCCTTGTGCTTTCTGAGAACTTCTTTTTTGCTCAGTCAATATAAGGGATTGTTACTGGGTAAACAGTAGGAGGAATTCTGGACCAAGTTGGGGCCAACTCCAGGCAGTACTTCTACAGACTTCTGCCCAAATACTTATTCCAGGTACTTATGTGTGAACTCACTTTCATTTTGTTATTACACTGTTTTCTGAGTTTCCCAGTTCTTCTTCCTCCAGGAATTTCACCCTTCTCTTCTCCCTTCTAAGAGCTCATTTCTCTGTCTAACTTTCTGGTTATTGGCTTGCTACTGGAGGTTGATTGCATTAATATACACAGATTTCCATGCCTCCCTTTATCCATAACTTTCACTAGTGACCTTCCACACTTATTCTGGGCCTGGGCATGATATATGTTTGATTAATGAGATAGCAGCTATCTTTTTGAGAAGTGCGTGCACATTTTTGCTTTCTCTCTTGGATCCTTGCACCACCAAGAGTACATGCCTGAGCTAGCCTGCTGGAGGGATGGGAGAGATACATGGAACAGAGCCAAGTCATCCCAGCTGAGGCCACCCTAGACCAGCCAGCTGACAGCCAGCCTGTGGCAGGTGGTAGTGGATGCCTGAGCAAGCCCTGCCAAAATCAGTCAAGACTGGTCCAACGTTGCAGAACTTCCTAGTGGAACCATAGGCTGATGAGAAATAACAAATGGTTGTTGTTTATGACACTAAGTTTTGGGGTGGCTTGTTGCATAGCCATAGCACTCTTCTCTCCCTACCTGCCCCCCCCCACCTTACCACAACCATCTCTACCATTTACCATCTATGTGATTATATCAGTTAGTCATCTCAGTGTAACTAACCACCCCCCAATTTTTTTGGCTTAAAACAGCAAAAAATATTCATGATTATTCATGAGTCTATGGGTCGGCTATGGGTTCTGCTGACTTGGGTTGTGCTTGCCTGATCTTGGTGGGACTTGCTCATGCATCTGTGCTCAGCTAGAGATTAGGCTGGTTTATTATGGCAACACTGGGATGACTGGGATCTCTCTCCACATGGTCACTCATCATTCAGCAGACTGTCCTGAGTTTATTCACATAATGGTCACAGAGCTCCAGGAGTACACAAGAGTGATGAATCCTAATGTGAAAGCACTTTTCAAACCTCTGCTTACATCATGTTTGCTCTCCTTCATTGGCTGAGGCAAGACACATGGTCAAGCCTACAGTGAGTGTGGAAAAAAGTTGTAGAGTGGCATGAAAAAATTGGGGCCACTAGTGCAATTGAACCACTGTAGTGTCATCACACAAATCCCTTGGTTTCTCTGAACCTGTTTCCTCCTTCAAAAAATGGAGATAGTAATACTAAGCTGTTGTAGTTGAATTGTATGTAGATATGTAGAAGTCCTAACCCCCAGTTCCTGTGAATGGACCTTACTTGGAAATAGAATCTTTGCAGATATAATCAAGTTAAGATGAGGTCATTAGGGTGGGCTCTAATCCTATATGACTTGTGCCTTTATAAGAAGAGGAAAACACCATATGAAGGCAGAGAAACACAGGCATAGGCAGATATTAGCATAATAGAGCAGCAAGCCCATAAATTACAGGGACTGACAGCCACCACTCAGAGCTAGGAAGGGGTAAGGAAGAGATTTACCCATAACCTCAGAAGAAACATGGTCCCGCCAACCCCTTGATCTTGGACTTCTGGCTTCTAGAATGGTGAGACAATACATTTTAGTTGTTTTAAGCCACTCAGTTTGCAGTACTTTGTTATGGCAGCCCTAGGAAAATAATAGAGAGCCTTACTCCTCTGGCAGAGCTTTTATCTAAGTATCAGTGAGACTAGTGACTGCTGATGGATGGACTCTGGCCCTACAAATAGTTATTCTGAGATAATGCCAATCCTATTTCATATTGGGAAGAAACTCTTCAAGTAGGGATGAGGTTGCACAGCTGCTGCAGCATCAGAGCTACCGCAGATCTCTGGTTTTAGAATCCTTGATGTTTCCAAGGGAGGAAAAGGTCAGCTTCGCTTGTCTTCCTGTCAGCCTCCCTCTTGGTTTGCCGTCAGCTCCCCAACACCTGCCCCCACCAGTCCTTGAGAGGCATGCCTGCAGGGCCGGGGACGTTTCCCTTTGCTGAAGAAGAAACCCTGAGGTCTGACTGCTGGCCTTCCTCCTATGTAACTCTAGCTCCAGGAACGTTCCAGGAAGACAGAGGCTAAATTTAATCTCCCTTAACCTTGAGATTTCTATACTGTGTCCTCCATCCAGACTCTTATTATGCAGGGAACGTGGTTCTGGGCACTCTAGAAGCAGTAGTGGTTGTTTTTGTAGCCAAACAGACAGGAAAGGCGCCTTTCTCCTGTGGAATGTCTCACATCTCCTTAGACATTTTAAGAGGCTAGGCAAACGAAAGTGCTCCCAGAATGCACCACCAGATTTCTCCCAGAATGCTTCATGCTGTCTCCCACCCCCTAACATTGCTCATTCTGTTCTCCTTGACTAGACAGGGCTTTCTACCACCTCTACTTGTTGAAGTGGTTCTCGAACACTGAGAACTTTATGTTTTTACAACTTTACTACAGCTAAGTTTTTTTTCCCCCCACATTTTGCATTATATTGTCTTTTTATTGAATTATAACTGACTTATAATATTATATTAGTTTCAGATGTATTGCATAATGATTTGATAATTTTATATGTTACAAAATGATTGCAATGATAAGTCTGGTTACCATCTATCACCATACAAAATTATTACAATATTTTGGACTATATTTCCTATGCCGTACATTATATCCCCATGAAATTTATTTTATAACTAAAGTTTGTACCTCTTAATCTCCTTCACCTATTTTGCCCAACCCTCACTCCTCTCTTCTCTGGCAACCACCAGTTTGTTCTCTGTGTCTATGAGTCTGTTTCTGTTTTGTTTATTTGTTGTTTTTTAGATTCTACATATAAGTGAAATGATACAGTACTTGTCTTTTTCTGTCTTACTTATTTTACTTAGCATAATATCCTCTAGGTCCATCCATGTTGTTGCAAGTGGCAAGATTTCATTCTTTTTTATGGCTGAGTAGAATTCCATTTTATGTATATACCTACACACCACAATTTCTTTAACCACTCATTAATTGATGGACATTTAGGTTGTTTCCATTTCTTGGCTATGGTAAATAATGCTGCAGTGAACATGAGTACACATATATTTTCAAATTAATATTTTTATTTTATTTGGAAAAATAGATAGAAGTGGAATTGATGGATTGTATGGTAGTTCTATTTTTAATTGTTTGAGGAAGCTCGATACTGTTTTCCATGGTGGTTGCACCAATTTACATTCCCACCAACAGTTCACGAGGGTTTCCTTTTCTCCACATCCTTGCCAATACTTGCTATTTCTTGCCTTTTTGATAATAGCCATTCTGACAAGTGTGAAGTGATATCTCACTGTGGTTTTCATTTATATTTCCTTGATGATTAGTGATGTAGAACATCTTTTCATGTGTCTGTTGGTAATCTGTATGTCTTCTTTGGAAATATGTTTATTTAGGCCCTTTGCCCATTTTTCATCAGGTTTTTTTTTTTTGAGTTGTATGAATTCTTTATATATTTTGGGTATTAATCCCTTATCAGGTATATTTTTTGCAAATATATTATCCCATTTAGTAGGTTGCATTTTCATTTTGTTGAAAGTTTCCTTCACTATATAAAATATTTTTAGTTTTGATATATTCCCATTTGATTATTTTTGCTTTAGGGGACATAGCCAAAGAAATATGGCTAAGCCTGATATTGAAGAGTGTACTGCCTATGTTTCCTCTAGGAATTCTATCATTTCAGGTCTTTCATTTAAGTATTTAATTGATTTTGAGGTTATTTTTGTATGTGGTGTGAATAAGCAGCTCAGTTTAATTCTTTTACATGTAGTTGTGCAGTTTTCCCAACACCGTTTTTGAAGAGGCTGTCTTTGTGCCATTGTATATTCTTGACTCCTTTGTAATAGATTAATTGACCATATAAGCATGGCTTTATTTCTGGGTTCTATTCTGTTCTATTGTTCAATGTGTCTATTTTTGTGCCAGTACCATATTGTTTTGATTACTACAGCTTTGTAGTATAGTTTGCAATCAGGGAGAGTGATATTTCCTGTTTTATTCTGTTTCTCAAACTGCACTGGCTATTCTGGGTCTTTTGTGGTTCCATATAAATTTTAGGATAATTTGTTCTAGTTCTATGAAAAATGCCATTATTATTTTGATAGGGGTTGCAATGAATCTGTATAATGCTTTCGATAGTATGGACATTTTAACATTCCATGAGTATGGGATATCTTTACACTTATTTGTGTAGTCTTCAATTTCTTTCATCAATGTCTCAGTTTTCAGAGTACAGGTCTTTTACGTCCTTTGTTAAATTTATTCCTAGATATTTTATTTTTTTGATGCAATTGTAAATGAGATTGCTTTCATCATTTCTTTCTGAAAGTTATTGTTAGTGTATAAAAATACAACAGATTTCTGTACACTAATTTTGTATCCTGCAATTTCACTGAATTCATTTACTTGTTCTAATAGTTTTTTTGGCAGAGTCTTTCAGGTTTTCTCTATATAGTATCATGTCATCTGTAAATAGGGACAGTTTTACTTCTTCCTTTCCAATTTGGATGTCAAATTTTGAGAACTTTAAATCATGGGTCAGAATGGAGGGAGCACAGGACTTGAGACAAAAGACCTGAGTTTGAGATTCCTCTTTAACACTTCCTGTGTGTCTTTGAGCAAGTCACTTAACATCTCTGTACCTTAATATTAGTATCATTATTATTATTGGTGGACAGAGTAACTTCATTCTGAGAATCAGCTAAGATAATGGATCTGAATATGCTAAACTGTGTAAGGGTTATTCAGTTTAGAAAGAGAAAATATATTCATTCATTCATCCAACTAATAACTATTGAAAGCCTATAGATGTGCCAGGTCCTCTGCTGAATGCTGGAAATAAAGTAGTGAACAATATAGTTGAGGTCTCCACCCTCATAGATCTTACATTCAAGTGTAGGAAACAGGAAATAGACTAGCAAAAAATAGGCATAATTGCAAATAAATAGATAATTACAAATTATAATAATTTCTAGGAAGGAAGCTAATATAATGGTAAACTAGAGAATAACTGGGAAAGCCATTTGGACTGGATGTTAAGCAACAGGAACAGAGCTGACGTTGTCAGACATTTGTAGGTTCTAATCTCTCTGCCTAAAGGAAAAACCAGGCAGGCAGAAGTGTGATGGGAAGAAAACATTTTTTTGCTCTTTTTCTATGATACATCCTGAATTTCCTGTAGATCTGTTTGTCTTGCTGCCTTGCTACTCTCTACTCACTGGATCACTGGCATTCATATCTTCATGGGGAAGGCAGATGCCCTCCAGACAAATGCAGAGTCATTGAATTATAAAAGGGGCTTACTTAAGTCTAGTGAAACAAAAGTTTAGGAAGCTAGCTTTTGTTGCCAAGGAAAAAAGGAAGTTTTAAATTAAAAATTTTCCCTGACATATTAAGAGCAATTGGAGTCTGAACACAAGAGGTAGAGAGAATTTATTCTATATTTGAAGAGAGTTTCAATGAGACAGAAAGGAGTGGAAAGTTTCCCACTACTAAAAGAGAGAGGGAAACTGAAGGACAAGATACCAGATATAAATGTACTGGTTCTTTGGAGTACGTATAAAAATCTTTCAAAAGATGGTTTTAGGGGACATTGTTGTTGAGCAGCAAGCATCCATAATTGCCTATCTCATTATTGGTAGAATGAAGATTTTGTTGTGTCCATCTTTATCTCACACAGTCCTTGTTACTAGGAAACTGAACTCACCTCCAGTTACAGGGGTGGGGCTTAATTGAAGCAAATGATGGTAATCCCCTTGACAGCAACTGTTTCCGAAACCCAGGTTTTAGCCAATCAGCACATGGCGTTCTTTTGTCCCTTCTTATTTGTTTTGAGTTGGTCCAATCAGGCTGAAGGAAAAACCTTTTGCTACAAGGTTACAGAGAAGTTATTCTCCTTCCCTCTCCCATTGGTGATGGAGGAAGCAGGATGCCAGTACTATTTACAGCCAACTTGTGACCAAGTGGGAAGCCAGCTTTGGAATGAGGCCAACAGTGTGGCTCTTAGAGGGAAAAAGCCGAAAGAACCCACATTCCAGTTGACATTGCTGAGGTCTTGAACCAAGCAATTCTAATACTAGACTTCCCATTTTGTAATATAATAATTTTATATCCTGTTTAATCAGTTTGACTCAGGCTTTCTGTTACTTAGAGCCAAAATCATGCAAGATAAATACAATGGGAGAAATAGCCAGACTGTTCTGGAGAAGTGCCAGAGTATGAAGAATAATTTCTCACTCTTATGAGTAGACCCTAGGAAATTTTAAAGATGATTAGAAGAGTCCTATGCCAACAGAAGGAGTTGAAGGCAAAATGGAAATGCACACATGGCATGATGAGGTTAATCAGCAAAAAGCTTATGACACCTGCTTCAGTCTGAGAATGCTTTATAAAAAATTCAGAATTTCCTGCATGCTCCAGGGGATAGGGGACAGAGGGACATGTAAGACAGTTGAGGGAGCTGCCTTATGACTCCATCAGGGGACTCTTCCCAGTAAAGGGTGTGATGATTTTATAGTAGAGGACAGCAAGGTAGGTCACTCAGGCTAAAGGTTGAATGGGGATCATTACAATTTCCTCAGAGGAGGAGTATCACCACCAAGACCCAAAGAGAAGGACAATTTAGCAAGGGCAGACTATGAATTACACAAGACCCGTCAGCACTGAATGCAGCAAGATTAGAGTTTTACCAGGTAAGTGAGGTATATCTGAACTTGAGGTCATAGGGAATCAACAGAGAACCACATGTAGGTAAGAATGTAAGCTTCTTCTACCTATATCCAAACACCAGATTAGAAGGGATGATCAGATTGTGAAACCAACTGAGAAAGAAGAGATATTATCTTGATAGAGCGTCTGGAATTAAAAGTGTTTAATCGTGTACCTACTAAATGAGACTAGGTTAATCTGAAAGAGACTGTGTTAACTTTCTTCTGGTAGATTGCATCATTTGCCCTAATTCTTTGCCCATCCTGTATCCATGTCCTTTATCATGGGACCTCATAACTCCTCTTTCTAATGAGGTAGAGTCTAGGGGGGAGTCTATTTCCACACTCTTGGATCTGGAGTTGGCTATGTCACTTGCTTTAGTGAATAGAATGAAGCTGAAGGGATTTGTTCCAGTTCAAAGCCTATGTCTCAGAAGGCCCGTGTGTTTCCATTTTCTTGCACTTTTGTATCTGCCATCATCATGAAAACATGCCCAGGATTAAGGGTTATGTGGAGGTGGGCTGAGTCATCCTCGTTATCCCAGCTGAAGTCATTTTAGATCAGCTAACTTCCAGATATCCCCAGATGTATAAGGTTTCTCTTGACACCGTAACAAATAAGCACAGTTTTAGTGGCTTAAAAGAACACAAATTTATTGTTACAGATCTGGAGGTCAGAAGTCTCAAATGAGTCCACAGAGCTGCATTCCTTCTGGAAGCTATAGGGGAAAATCTGATTCCTTGTCTTTTCTAGCTTTTAGAAGCTGCCTATATTCTTTGAATCATGGACCCTTCTACCATCTTCAAAGCCAGCAGCATAGCATCTTTCCTGTGTGAACTCCTGCCAATCTCTTTTATAAACCCTTGTGATTATATCAAGCCCACCCAGATAATCAAAATTAATCTCTCCATCTCAAGATCCTTAATCACAGCTGCAAAGTTCCTTTTACATGGCAGGTAATATATTCACAGATTCTGGGGATTAGGACATGGACATATTTGCGTACCATTATTCTGTCTACCATAACAGATATATGAGCAAGCCCAGACCAAGATCAGCAGATACAGATGTGTGAGAAATAAATGCTCAATGTTGCGTGTCACTGAGGTTTTGAAATCGTTTGTTATGTGGCATTGTTGTGCCAATTTATAACTGACACGATAGAGATCAAACTACTCTTAATTGGCAAGTTTGAAGTTATATCCCACCATTAGTTAAAATGAAAACTACAGTGCAAAATGAAAATAAAGTAGTAAAAATAAAGTTCCTTTTCCCTTTCTTTCTTTCTTTTTTTGCAGTTTTTCATTATGGAAAAAAAGGAGAAACTGTAGAAAAACAAAAATATAGAAAAGAATAAAAAATCACTTTTCATCACATCATCTACAGTAATTACTATCAACATTTTTGTGCACAGCCAGACTTTTCAAATATTCAATCTTTAGAAATCCTATTATGGGACTTTCAATGGCAGGTTGACCTGACCCAGGAGAGCTCTCCTTCTATCTCAAATATTATACATAGAAATGCCAGAACAAACATACTAGAAAATAATAACATGAGGGAGCAAAGGTCAGAGTTAGTGCATTCTAAACTCTTGTACTGTTTGGAAGAAGGAGAAGGATGAAGATTAACTTGTGATTTCTTAAGTATACATGTTAAACATTTAAGGGTAACCACTAAAATAGTAGAAATAAAATGGGACCAATAAAGGAAGCCAGAAGGAAATGGATCCAACAAAATTCATGGAGAGGAAGAAAAAGAAGTCAAGAAAAATCTCCCAAATGGAATGCACAAAATAAGATGGCAGAGATAAGTCCAAATATGTCAGTAATTATAATGATGGGAATAGATTATATAAAAACTAGAGACAATCAAATTGTTTTAAAATATCCATCTATTTGTCACTTTCCAGAGATGCACTTAAGTAACACAACTCAGAAGGGTTGGAAATAAGAGATGGAAAAGGCATTTGATATGTCAGGAAAGTACTAAAAGAAGGCTGGTGTCCCACACGGCCACAGAAGACACATCAAAGTGCTGTGTAGACTGCAGTACTGTTTGTACTAGAGAAAATTTGGAAACAACATAAAGAGCTATAAAAATGGAAGGTTATATATTCACGTGATGGAATGCTATATAACAGTTACAATGAATGAACTAGAGCCATATAAATCAACACAGATTTCAAAAAATGTTGAATGGAAAAAGAAATGGAAAAACATTACATTCAGCCTGATAACATTTATCCATATAAAAAAACAACTCTATATATCTCCCACATGTATGTGGCAAAATAGAAAAATCTGGACTGGGTGATAACACACTAAATTTATGTCAGTCAGTTTGAGGGGGGAAAAGATGGGCTAAAGAAATAGAATAAATAAGACTTCAGCTCATGTATAATATTCTAGCTATTTTAATTAAACATTCTGAAGGAGATATACAGTTGACCCTTGAACAACACGGATTTGAACTGCAGTGGTCTACTTATACACAGATTTTTTTTTTTTTTTTCAGTAAATGCCACAATACTACAAGGTCTGCCACTGGCTGAATCTACAGATGCAGAACAAAGGACATGGAGGGCCAACTGTAAAATTATAATTGGATTTTCTACCACACTGGGGTCCGTGTCCTTCACTCCTGTCATATAAGGGTTAACAGTAATTAAGTAATGTTTGTTTCATCATTCTGTCCAATTTTCTGTACTTTTAGAAAGTATCTCAAAGTACAGTTCCTGAAAACACAGTGAGGGCTGTTTTCTCTAAGTCCTCTTTGAGTGCCAAAATTCAATTTTACTATCATATCTAATAGATAAAGAAGTGAAAGAAGAAAAAATGACATCTATAGTGCTTTGGAACCTGCAGGCAAATATTAGAGTGTGGTTTACTATGGAAAAAAATCAGGCAAATGCTAAATGTCTTGAAATAATAAAATTGACACATAACTTTGGGGGCAGTATTAAACTGCCCCCCTTTTTTACGTATCTGGAAGAAAAAAGAGATCCAATTCATAATTCAGCACAGCATTTTTTAAAATTCTTTTTTCTCTGGTTTTCATATAACCTATAGTTTTCTGGACCTTCTCATTTTCCAAATTCCTTCCTTTCTATTCCCACTTCTGTTCTATCTGAAGCCCCACTACACATGGCTCTTCTGTCTCATCATTTTCTCAATTCTTTCCTCCTGCTCCTTCCAAACTGTCTCTATCCATTTTCCATATTCAGCTGTCACAAAAGCCTGGGACCTTACCCAACAAAGACAGAACTCTCCAGGGGAGAAGAGACAAAGCTGAGTAGTCAAGGAGAAAATTCTCCTTAGCAGGGGTAGAAAAGGGAATAATCGTAGGCTGAGAACTCCGTAAATTAATATAGATCGTTCCCATCACAAATGCAAACAGCTGGCTTTGAAATACAGATCAGCATACAGATCAGAATCATAACAGCAACTGGGGATGAAAAATATGTCTGGAGGAAGAATTGGATGGTCTTGGTTCAGGTCCAGATACCCCATTTAGATGGTAAACTCTGTGTTTTGTGCAGATAGAATCCATGTCTGCACTGTTTTCTGTTGTGTCTCAGTGCCCAGTCCAGAGAAAGAACCCCGATATATTTGGTGGGTGACCTTGAGAAGAAGAGTGTCAGTTTCTTTAATTATAAAGTAGCAAATTAAACAATGTCATCCTTAGTCACTTTATGGAAAATTTACTAGACGCCAAGTGATCTACATTGTAAGAGAAATAACTAAGAAAAGGGAAGTGTAGTAGACAAATCATCAGTGTGGAGGCCAGAATACTCCTCCATAATCAGAGGGGGACCTGGGTAAGCTCACTCGTTGTAGTTTCTCACCTGTCAGATAGGAAAGGTTGGGTCAAATCACCTCTGAGTTCAGTTCTTATTGGCTCGCTGTAATGTGACTTTGCAACTCCTCCCCTTAAAAAGTGGAGCTGTGGCTTGCTTTGACCAATAGTGGGGTGGAATGAAAATGTGCAAGTTTTAATTCTCGATCCCAAGATTCCTTGTGTGATTTTCCTCTCACTCTTGGAAGCCTGCCTCCGCCATGTACATAAGCCCAGGTTAGGCTGCTAAAGGGTGAGAGACACATGGTCCAGTCACTCCCATCATGCCAGCCAACAGCCAGCCAACTCCAGAAACTGATCAGAATCTTACTGCAGATACATAAGTGAGCCCAACTGAGACCAGAAGAAGGATTCAGCTGACCCTAACTCAAATTGCTGGGCCAAATAAATCATTTTTTTTTAAGCCACCAAGTTTAGGGGTGTTTGTTATGCAGCAATAGCTAACTGATATAATTTTCAAATTGAACATTCAGTGAGTCAATTACCCTTCCCTCCCTTGTACCTTCAGACAGAGGGTACATTTTCCAGGAAACTTCCCCTGACCAAGAAAGCATCCAATGCATTGTCTTGATGGTCTGTTGTCTGCTTTTGTTTGGCTGTATAACTTCCTGTATCATTGTTCTATTGGCTATTTAAAGAGCTCTAACAGACATGGTTAAAATTAGTCTACACATTATCCCTGGGACCTACTTATTTCTGCCTCAAGCTTTTTCTCATTTAGCTAAGGCCTAGCTACTCATGGCTCTTGATGTTCACTGAAGAAAACAATGCAGTAGGACATGTCTGTCTTTAGTTTCTGCACCCCTCTCCTCTGACAGCCACCATCCTTGAAGGTGGGCATCATGCTCTTGCTGTCTTTAGATACCTGGGACTATTCCCCATGAACATCTAAGCTCACTTGTGCGGTGACCCTTTAGATGAGGACTCTGTTCATTGCATTTCAAGGTAACACCTAGTTATGTAACAGATTAATTCTGATGCTGGCCCATCACAGAAATTTCAGCCCAAATTGGCTTGAGTGAAGAAGGGGAATTTATTTGTTTTTGTTACTGAAGGGTATCTGGCTTCAGGCATGGTTTTAATTAGGTTTCCATCTTTTTCACTCCATCAGTAATCTCTCTTTTCCTCTGTGTTGCCTTAATTTACAGGCAGGCTTTCTCCATATGGTGACAAAAATGGCTGCCGGGAGCCTGGGACTCCCATGTTTTCTGCTGAATAACTGCAGCACAAAGAGAAGTCTCCCTCCCCAGTAGTTTCAGCAGAAGTCTTCTGGCTGATTCTCACTGGACTCCTTGGGTCACATAGTGTGCCTGAACAGATTGCTTTCTCCAGGGGAATGGCAAATGCTAATTAGCCAAACTGGTAACCTTCTAGCCCCCCAGAGAAGGGTAGAGTGGGAGGTGAGGGTGGGGCGAGCACCACTCAGTAACTTGGATTAAGAGAGAGTGGGATTTTCCCCGGAACATCAGGTGCTGTTACTAGAAGGGGGACAGATGTGGGCAGGTAAAACCAGCAGTTACCATCTGACCAATGGCTTTCAATCTCACTGTATATTATAGTCACCCGAGGGGGACTTTTAGAAAACACTTCCAGAAATACTGCTTTATTCATTCTGAGGTGTGGCCTGGGCCTCAGTATTCGTTTAAATTCTCCAGGTGGGGCTTCCCTGGTGGTGCAGTGGTTGAGAGTCCGCCTGCTGATGCAGGGGACACGGGTTCGTGCCCCGGTCCAGGAAGATCCCACATGCCGCGGAGCGGCTGGGCCCGTGAGCCATGGCCGCTGAGCCTGCGCGTCCGGAGCCTGTGCTCCGCAACGGGAGAGGCCACAACAGTGAGAGGCCCGCGTACCGCCAAAAAAAAAAAAAAAAAAAAATTCTCCAGGTGATTCTAATGAGTAGCCAAAGGCAGAACTGCTGCATTAGGGGTATTAATAGCTAATTAAGCCTGATCCTGGGAAATGCCTTGAAGCCTGCGGGTCAGGCTAAAAGAGGGCATCTCTCAGGGCAGAGTTCCCGACACTGGAGAAAGCTAAGAATCAGTGTGGTGCAGTTGGCATGGGAGTGGACTGCGGTCGGCAGACAGGTAGCTGTAATTGCCCCCAAACTGAAGTTTATTAGCAACCACCTGCTGTGTACACAAGTTGCCAGCCCTGATGACAACTTTTTTTTTTTAAATTTAATTAATTTACTTTTGGCTGCGTTGGGTCTTCGCTGCTGTGAGCGGGCTTTCTCTAGTTGCGGCGAGCGAGGGCTACTCTTTGTTCAGGTGCACAGGCTTCTCATTGCAGTGGCTTCTCTTGTTGCGGAGCACAGGCTCTAGGCGCACAGACTTCAGTAGTTGTGGCACGTGGGTTCAGTAGTTGTGGCTTGTGGGCTCTAGAGCGCAGGCTCAGTAGTTGTGGCACACAGGCTTAGTTGCTCCATGGCATGTGGGATCTTCCTGGACCAGGGCTCGAACCCATGTCCCCTGCATTGGCAGGCGGATTCTTAACCACTGCACCACCAGGGAAGCCCCTGATGACAACTTTTGAAATTAAATTTTGGGAAACGTTTTGGTCCAGGAAGCCAGAGAATCCACCCCGACACCCCCAATTACAGACTGAAAGGTTCAAGGTCAGTTACCCCATCAGAGGCCACCTCCCCCAGGGTCAGGTGTAGGGACCCTTGGGGGCCCTGGCATCATTCATCCTGTGGAGCCCACGCCTATCCCCCCTGGTCCCCATTAGAGGGGGTGGAACAGTCATTCCCATCTTTCCTGCTGCAGAATGTTTTCTCCCAGCCGGTTGGAGGAGGCAAATTCTCCTCATCTTTCTAGTGAGGAAAAGTTCTGGCCAATCACAAGAAGCCAACTGGAGACTGCAAATGTGGGGATGAGATGGCAAAATCTGTTTTTGGAGCTGCAAGCGACATACCTCTCCGTGCGCAGAGCTGCCCCAGAAAGCTTGTTGTCAGGCAGCCTCTGGCAGCTGCTCCCCGCTGGTGGGTGGAGGTTTCAGAGGCTGCTGGTTGCCTGGGTCTCTGCATCCAGAATTCCACATGTTCAGAGTCCAGGCCCTGAGCAAAACGCAATATGGGGCTTCTTCCAGAACTTTCATTTTGGGAAATTAGGGAGAGGAGAAAGCTCAGAGAGAGGCCATGGGATGCAGTAGGCAGGATAAGGGATTGGAAATCCAAGCTCCAACTCACTGATTCCTGTCCTGTCTCCCTCGACTTGGGCACATGACAGAGCCTCCCTGAACCTCAGTTTCCTCATCTGTAACATGGGGTCCTAGACATGTCTGAGAATCCTCCAGGCTCTGCACATTCTGCGGTTATGATAAGGATGGGAAGGGCCACCAGCCTGCTTTGCTTTGGGGGCAACTGGTGGTTGGAGGACAATGAAGTGTTTATGACCCCCTCATGTTTAAGAGCAAGAGACACCCCCATTTCTCCTTGTCCTTTCCTTCCCTCCTGATCACATCACTGTCACTCTAGAAGCATAAATATTGAGGACGATGCCAGAGGTGTGTGAGGGGCGGCCAGGCCAAGGGGTTAAACACGGCTTTAATCCCTGTGTTTCAAAGGGAGACGGGCAGCGCTTCTGCAGACATGGAGGCTCGAGGCCGCTTCCGTTTTCTCTCCTCTCTCCCGCCCTGTCTCTCTCCTCCCCCTCCCTCCCTCTTCCTTCCACTGCTGTTTACTGATCCCCCAAGTCGTGATGACGTGCCAGGAACGGTGCCAAGTGCGAGGGCCCCGAATTCATCGGGGGGTGGATGAAAGCTCTGCCCCGTCGGAGTCTCCTGGGGCAGAAGTGGAAATAAACAGTGACAGTACAGCCCCCCTAGGGCTCCCGCGGAAATGAGCGCGGGCTGTTCGGAAAGCCCTCGAGAGGACCCCCGAGCCAGGGGAGGCCTGCCCGGCGCCCCTCACCTCCGCCGCAGATGGCAGGGGGCGAGGGAGGCCGGGCTGCAGCCCCGCGGGTGCCGCCGTTGAGTCAAGAGCCCGCCTCCCAGCCCGCGCGCAGGCGAATCCCCGCCGCCCAGCTCAGCGCCGCCCGCGCCGCGCCTCCGCCCACCCTCCGTGCAGCGCGCCCCGCGCCAACGCCTGCTGCTCGCGGGGCGATCCGGCTCCCCGACCTTCCGCCGCAGCCCTGAGCCGCGGCCGCCGGAGGGAGGCCAAGGGGTGTGGGTGCCTGCCCTGCTGAAGGGGGGGCGATTGCTGAGCTGCAGTGTTCCTTGGCCTCAGGAAACGTAGCCCGGGAAAAGGGGGGAAAACAGAACCAGTGAAATGACTCAGGATTCTTGGAGTGGCTACGACGCAGCGGTGCAGAGGACTGATTCCAGCAGCAGTGGTGGGAGCTAAGAGGCCTGGTGGGTCTCTAAGTTTCAAACAGAGGGACGGACCCTGCCCCAACCCTAGCTTGAATTTTTGTAGGAGAGTAGAAATGCACTTAAAATGTATAGCTCTAAAAATACCAAACTGCTGTATTTGGGTGAATTCGCACCAAGCAGGTGACCCAGAAAAAGAAATAAGCTCCTGAAGCCTTGAGCATCCACAGAATAATCACTCTGCTGGGCCAAGGCCAAGTGCTTCAATCCCACTGACCTTTCCAGATTACCTTTTGGGAAGAAAGGCTGGAGGATGGATGGAAATGAAGAGCAGCAAATTGGGTCATTTCTATCTGGAACTACCCAAAGCGGCCATCTCTGAAAAGCCACCCTGAGCCCCAGGGGCTGCAGGGTGGTCACCAGGTCCCCCAGGAGCTCCTGCTGTCTAGAAGCTGTCCTTCCTCCATAGGCTAATGGCAGAGGAATGACACTGCCCCAGTCCTCTGGGATGAAAGAGCTGCCCCAGCCTGGATGTGCTTCCACCAAGATGGGCAGTGACTTGTTCAGCAAAGCCTATGACTTGGGATCTCAGCTCATAGAGGGTCAGTGGGGAGCCCTCTTTGTTTCTCTTGTCTGTACCAGTTTGCTTCCAGATGAGCAGAAGGCTGTCCTTCCTCTGTATAGCAGCCAAAGTCATGCTCCTGGAGCCTAAGTCAGATTATACTGTCACCTGCTCAGATGTCTCCAGTGACTTCCCATCCCAAGTCATTACCAAGCCTAAAGACCCTCCGAAATCAGGCCCCAGTTAACGCTTACCTCCTCCCCGTCCCCTCTTTCCTCTCTATCACTCTACTCCAGCCAGAGCAAGGGATCTGGCCTTCTCCCTGTTCCATGAACACACCAGGTGCACCCCTACCAATGGCCCTTCCGGCATGCTGTCCCCTCCACCTAGAACTCTCTTCCCCCAGACATTTCTTTCATTTTACTCTGCCCAAAAGACTACCCTCCCCAAAATAGAACCCTATCCAAAATAGCTCTCTGTGCTGTCTCCATAGGCCTCCTTGCTGTTTTCATGTCTTTATTTTATGTTTACTTATCTGCTTATCAAGCATCTCCCCTAGAATGTGAGTTCCCTGAGGGCAAGATCTTTGTCTGGTGGGCTCTTCTACTTCCAGTGTCTGGCACACTGTAGGTGCTCAAATAAATATTTGTGGAAAGAATGAGGTCATAATCGGCCAAGGAATTTGCTCAACTTCACACAGTCAGTTCATGGAACAGCCAGGAGCTATGCCCTTGTCACCTCCTCCTGAACCTAGAACTTTTCTAGTATTTCATGCTCAAGCTGGTTATTTGGAAATGATCTCAAAATGAAATCAGACTGGGCAATGGCTACTGAATAAGCTGGACACCTTCTCAAGATGCAGTTTTTAGGGTCCTCCAAAAGCCCAAGGGCCCCATTACTCTGGAAAGTAAATATTAAAAAAAGTAGGAAGTTCCAATAGATGTTGAGTGATTCGTGATGCGGTGCCAGTCTTTGGTCTTTCCTGACATTTCTTCTTTAATCACCTTTGAAGTCTTGGCTGGAAGCCGAGTTTTAAAGAGTGCAGGGCCTTTGTATTGAATCTCATTCTACCCATTAAATCTGAAGTTATTTTTGGAAGAGAGAGTGCTGCCAACGGAACCCAGAATCTTAAGATCTATATTAATGCATTGGAATACAGCTAATGGTCATTTTTGGCAAAGATGGGCATTCTAAGTCGTTCAGTCTTCTTGTGGCCATTTTTGTGTGCCACACCAACTAGTTCTTTTCTTAGCAATTTTTAATTTTCTCTTTTAAATTGGAATATTATAAAGGATATCCAAGAATTTCAGCAGTGCTAGTGCTTTTTAAAAATAGCATGATGCAAAGAAATAATTCCCAGAGTTGGAGACAGGAAAACTGGGTTTGCATCTTGGTTGCTCTGTATTCCAACTCTGTAACCCTCTTTGTATTCCAAGTCCTCGTTTGAACAGGTAGGGTTGTACTGTCCACCTGTGGTGAAGGTCAAATGAGTTATTGTAGAATAAAGTTCTTTGTAGGTGGCACAGCACTGGGTACTTCAGTGCCCAGCATGATGCTGTTATAAAGAATATTTTAAAAAATTGAGAATCAAAGTCCATCTTTCTGGAGTTACAGTCAGGGTGGGAACTATGTACAAAATACCTTGCACTGGGGCACATCAAGAAAGGGGTTGAGAGCTAAAATGGAAAATCTGCAGGTATCAAGGTCACCGTGCCAGGGATTGGGGGGAGGATGTGATCACTGAAGAAATTTGGAGGGGTATAATGGCTGAATCATAGGGCTAGAACCGATGAGAGTTGGAGAGAACCACACAATGGATACTACTTGATCAAACTGACATGAAACAGAGTGGAAGATGGAAGGATGGGGAGGGCAGGGACTAGTTCCGGTCTTCCTCCTTCTTTCATTTAGCAAATGTTCTTGAGTGCTGACCAGGTGTTAGACATAGTCTTTCCATCATCTTCAGGAAACTGCAGATAACTGATGAATAGCTACATCCTTGCTGTAAGTGGTACACCCTACTGGTACACCCTCCCCCTCCCCCACTCCTCACCCCACCCCAGCTTGGAGCAGTTGATTAGAGAACTAGGGGATTTGAACCTCCTGAATACCAAGAAAAGCATGTAATTTTCTAGAGCTGGAAGCCTGATGCAGATTTCTAGGGAGCCAGCAGAACTGGGTTTTTGGGGGCTTTGATGACGCATCCAAAAAAGCCAAAATGGCAGAATCAAACCAAAGAAAATATCTAACCTTACCCTTTTAGTATCAATTTATCCAACACCTATTCTACATTTTCTACCAGTTGCCTGCCTCTGTATTGTCTGTTTTAGTCAATAAGCCACTAGGGGATGGGCAGTCTGTCTTCCTAGCACACCAAGCACCAAGTCACCATGTAAAAAAGCACATAGAAAATATTGTCTAATGACAATGTGTTTTCTCTAACATGCTAACTATAAAATAGCCTTTAAATGACCAAAGTTTTTGATCATTCATTGAATATTTATCTGGTACCTATGAGGTTCTCCTTTGTGGGTATATCTTCATCCACCTTATTTTTACTGTTTTACTGGGTCCTTAATAGTAGCTTTTCACAATCCTATGATGATACAGATCCTGATATTGAAACCCCTGCTAATCTAGGACTTAAGAAGAGGTGGTGATTCACTGCATGGAAAGAAACAGAGTAATGATAACAAATGGCAAACCCTATCTGTGTTCAATTGGAGGTGGAAAGATGAAAGGAAGGTAGTGTATCAGTCAGCTATTGCTATATAACGGATCAACCCCAAACTCAATTATTTCAAATAATCTTTTTTTTTCTTACTATGTGTCACTGGTTGGATGGAGGTTGGATTACCTAGGATGGGTTCAGATGGGCTTGGTTCAGTGAGCTACTTTGGGTAGATAATAAGAGCAAAAGATGGTAAACTCAACTAAGCAAGTTCATTTTGAGTCTTTGTTGCATCACATTTGCTAACGTTTCATTGGGTGAAGCAAATCACATTGCCAAACCCATCAACAGTGAAGAAGGGAAATGGATTCTGTCTCCAGTGGGAGGAAGTGTAAAAGGTCATGGATACAGTGAGAGGTGAAGCACTAAGTATCAATAATGCATAAATTAGAATCTAGTTTCTTTACATGGAATGTTCGCAGAATATGGGAATATTATTTTATTCCACCCCCTGATGTTCTAACTCATTAAAATCAGTTAATCCATGGATTAGGCTGTTCTAGCAGCAGTTGGAATTATTCCCCCGTGAAGGCCCTTTTGGCTGTTAATTCATTGGCAAGTGCCAAATCAGATGCAATGCTAGACATGGAATCAAAGAGTCTTGGGTTCAAGTCCCAGTGGTACCACTTATCTTCTGTGCATCTCTGAGTGATCTATTTAACCTCTCTGAGCCTCCATTTCCTCATCTATAAAATGAGGGTAATAATTTATTCTGTATCTCATAGGGTTGTTACAAAGATCAAAATCAAATGAGGGCTTCCCTGGTGGCACAGTGGTTGAGAGTCCGCCTGCCGATGCAGGGGACACGGGTTCGTGCCCTGGTCCGGGAAGGTCCCACATGCCGCGGAGCGGCTGGGCCTGTGAGCCATGGCTGCTGGGCCTGCGTGTCCAGAGCCTGTGGTCCGCAACGGGAGAGGCCACAACAGTGAGAGGCCCGCATACCAAAAAAAAAAAAAAATCAAATGAGATCATGAGTATGAGAGTGTTCTGTAAACTGGAAATAACTTCATATGCAAGGTGGTACTAACAATGGGCAAAGCACTCGAAGCCTTCTGATGGGTCCTGTTTGTATTGGAGATTCTTACACGTCTATCTTCTTATCCAATTCCACTGATTCAGTGATTTGCATTGTTGTTATACTCCTTAGGCCTTGTTCCTGGTGCAGCCAAAATGAAGCATAAGTAGTTTGAGGTGGGGTGGGATAGTCAGTGTGGGATTATCAGGAAAGGAACATGGAACAGGTGGTGAAGACGGGGAAAAATTCAGCTTGCTTCTTGTTCTGCCAAATGACAGTGTAGGCATCAGTATCATTTCTAGGGTCTCACAGCATGGAATTCTGAAGCCAAAGCCCTTTCTTGTTGTAACTTAATTTCTTCCTGGTTATTTTCCAGTGGTTTCTATGGAGGTTGGAGGATGCTATGGAAGCCAGTGCCAGCAAATACAGAATAGTGCACAGCTTTGAACGGTGTCTTGTGGTTTCCTTTGCTTGGCTTTCACTTTGGCTTTAAAATTCTTGATTTTCATGAATCCATCTAAAAATATAAACTTATTTAACAACCTTAGCAGTCTACATTCTACATATTAATATCTGGGGTGCCATCTGTTCTATCTCTTGGAGTGAGTTGGTTCCTAGGTGTGCCATCCAACTTCATCCGGGAGGTGGCCTGGGGAGGCCATATGGCTTCTGGCATTTTTCTGGCCACACCAGTACCTGGGCTCAGGCCCAGGAACTGGTTTGAGCTTAGGAATGAGCATCATACCAAATGGACTAAGGTTGGATCAGTATAATCTGACTTTTCAGGCTGTATCTGAAGAGAGAAGGAAAGGCCATGGGGTATTTCTAGTGATTTCCCAGTGACAAAATTCATTACTGAGAGGGTTTCTCCCCAGTGCAATTATTTAGGCAAGACCCCTAAATGCAATGGTATAATCTCAGGTTTTCTAAGAAGAAACATCCCACACCACATTCAAGATAAGTTATAGGGTTGAAGTGTGAGCTTAAGATAAAACAAACGTGCAAGTGAAACAAAAATTCAAAGTTAAACAAAAATAATGAGCATGGTATGAGGAGGAAGGGCAGTGGGTGGAATCAAGATTCCTCAGTTCCAGCCTCAACTTTGTCCCTAACCACCTGTGACGTCTTGAACAAAGTCTTTCACTGATCTGTACCTCAGTTTCCTCATCTGTGGCAGGGGTGAATTGGACCAGATGCCCTTCAAGTCCCATCCAGCTTTGTCATCTGAGACTTTCATGCCTTCCCTGTCCTTATTGGTAAAATGAGGAAGTTGAACTATTTTACCTTGAAGGTGCTAACTCTTTTATCCCATGATTGTACTTTCTCATAGGAGGGAAGTGGAATTGCACAGGGTTCAGTGCAAGCCCTGTTGGCCATATGTGTTCTTTGGCAAGAATCTAGGATTAGAAGATGGAAAGGAACACAGAAAGGGAAATGAACCTTTTCCCACTGGCATGAGATTGAATGTTTTCTTTTAAATGCCCAAAATAAAAATAAAACAAAGGAGTCTGCATTTCAACATTTTTCATGTAAATAATAGACAACATCCCATTAGTGAGACTAGTCAGAGTGCATTATTTTGAAGTGCGGTTTTCATCTGACAGGTACCATTTGGAGTGCAAATGCATGTTTCTGGCAAAGCCCCCATGCCTGGTGATGTTTTCCTTAGCAAAGAGGGCTTAGAAACTGGGAGAGATACTGTGCAGGGGAGGGAGTGTGTCCAGAGATTAAACATGTCTGTGTTGCTCATCTTTCAGGACCACCAAATTAGTAACCTCAGTGACTTGATTCTTCCCATGGATGCATCTAGACAGCTCACTGCCATTGTAGGTGCCTGGGGATTAATGAGCATCCTCCACACCTTGGCTAGCTTTTTCTTTTACTTCTGTCTGTCTCCTAAAACCTTCCATCTAGTACATCACCCTCTGTTTGGCCAGCAATGACAAGAAAGAACACACTGGCTTACTGGGCTTTGAATTCATAGCTGCTTTCTAGGCTGAGTCAATGTCAAATGGTCTGTGTATACACCAGTCTGTTTGGGGGTGGAAAGATGAAAATTGTGGTAAGTTAAACAATTTGTGGGGTGCATTTTAAAGTTCTAAGTAGATGTTACTTTTTATAAATTCCTGTGGGCCAGTGTAGCTCTAGTTTGCTGCTCTGTTAAGTGATGTCTCAGCTCACAGGGACCCAAGTGCAAGTTGTTTAGTTAGAGGGTGATGCCAGCAAGCCCGTAAAGAAGTGAGGAGGTAGGATGGGGAAAGGAAGGCAGGCAATTAGGGGCGCATTATCAAATCAGGCTCACTCTCACTGGGGAACTCTGAGAGCCCATATAGAGAATATATCTCAGAGTTATCCTGAGGGAGCAAGGAGGCTGGGGTATTTATCCATGAACTTCTGCCAGTTATTGACTGAGGGCTGCCTCAAAGGGGTATTAATTACCCAGCACTTTGGTCTGTCTTGTTCTAAGGCAGAAACACTAGAGTATGCCCTTAGGAGTAGGAATTCAGGTAGGAGAGAATTATTATGGTAAGAGCTGAGGGGATATGGCAGGGCTCCACCTGCACTTGCTACAAATAGGCACATCAGGGAGACCACATACAACAAGTAGATATATGTGGATGAAAGTATTAGAATTCCCCCACTCAAGCTTAAGTGCTAAAAGAGGCATAATGATGCAAAACTGAAATGTTAAAAAATTAGAATGACTTCAGGTAAAGCTTGATCCAGCTCTTCAATTCTTGACCAGGCATGGGGCTTTTCTCACCCTCTATTTCTTTGTGTCACTTTCTATGTGTTGGCTCCATTCTCAGTAGTTTCTACCCTCATGGTTACAAAACAGCTAACAGTAGCTATATTTTCTAGCTTCAGTATCCAGCCAAGAAGAGAAAGTCTGTTTTCCAAATAGTTTAAATAAGTTCTGTAGTTCAGTCTTTCAGGCTATGATTGCCCTGATTAGGGTCATATTCCCACCTATAAAGCAATCATTGCAGCCAGGGGACTTAAGCCTATCAAAACTCACCCCTGAGTTTTTGGAGGGTGGGGAAATCTAACTCAAAACACATGGCTGAGAAATTTAGTCTGTTGGGTCAAGAATAGGAGGTAATTAATACTGAGGCCCTTAAATCTAATAGTACGGTGTTTGATAACCTTAAAAAAAGGAGCTAAATCAATGATATTATATTTCAGCCCCCTGATGTCAGAATCCAACTGAATGTCCAGGGAGGAGTGAAAGAGATCAATGGTGGTGTGGTAAGAGAGGGAAGCCAGGAAGGAAAAGTGATGGTGTAAAACTTGGGTACCAACAGCCACTCCAGGGAGCTGAATTCAGACTGTATCTCTGACAACACTAATGCCGGGTAATATTTATTTAGCTGAGCATAATAAGCAGTGTAAAGAGTCTCATCTCTCAAATTGGCACAGCAAGGGGCCACAGCAGCCAGGCTGCTGATAATTAACAGTGAAATGCCTGGCGTGCTCTCTCCTGCAACATCCAAAGGGATGCCTGGGACTGCTGAGCAAATTCATTTTCTTCTTGCTGGCTGGGATGAGGATGGAGCTTTCTGCAGAAAATTACTGAAGAGGCAGCCAGCCAAGTGCAGAACAAAATGGCTGCTGTGAAAAGGCAGGCTGGGCTGAGCAGGGCAACCCATCTCTTACCTGTGGAAGGTTACATACTCACATGCTTTGCATTTTCAGTACCCATAAGCATACCCATACAGGCAAAGGGGAGTTATATTATTTTTAGCTCACAAGTGCTGCAGCTGAAACAGTAGCTGCAGAATCAAAGAATGTTAGAATTCAAATGAACCTTGGAGACTGCAATAAACTTTATACAGATGTGTGGCTTGTGAGTTCACGGTAGAGTTGACACAAGGACTCAACACCCCTGTCTGTGCCACTGCAGTGTTAATAATAACAATGTCTATGATCTAAATTCTTGAGATTTAACCTAGACACAGATCTTGTTCCCCTTTTACAGCTGAATCATTCAGCGAAATTCATACAGCAAATCAGTAGAAGATGGACAACTTCAATACATTTTTAAAAAAATTTATTTTATTGAAGTATTGATTTACAATGTTGTGTTAATTTCTACTATACAGCAAAGTGATTCAGTTAAGCATATATATATACATTCTTTTTCATATTCTTTTCTATTCGGGTTTATTACAGGATATTGAATATAATTTCCTGTGCTATACAGTAGGACCTTGTTGTTTACCCATTATATATATAATAGTTTGCATCTGCTAATTCCAAACTCCCAGTCCATCCCTCGGCCACGCCCTCCCCCTTGGCAACCACAAGTCTGTACTCTATGTCTGTGTGGACGATTCCAATACTAATTAGCACTGTCCATGAATAATTCTGGAAGCTCTCTCTAATTAACTAATAATAGTGATGATGGGGATGATAGATAATTATTTAGCTCTCAAAATATACCAGGAACTGTGCTAAATAATTTACATGCATTACTATTTTGAATTTTAATCCTCATAATAACTCTTTGATGTGGGTGCTACTCCCACTGTATGGTGAAGGAAATTGAGGTTTACAGAGTTTATGAACTTGCCCAAGAACCCATAATTGGTAAATGGTGGAGCCAGGATCTGATCTACCTGGTCTCATTTAAGAGCCTGTACCTGTAACCACTATTAACCTTAACTTTTCCTGCCAGTATTTCAGTGACTCCCACTGCATTTTTTTTTGCTTCTCCAGGAAGAAATTCTCTATCTGGAGAGAACTGGTATCTTTTCCTTTTACCCCTAACAAAAATGTATAAATTTATTGCACTTTGTAGAATTGCTGTTAATGATTTTGATGCATTTTTTAAAAAGATGATCACATGTGAAACACTACATTTACATATTTAAAGACAGTTTTCCTAAATGTTAGTTCAAAATATAGATGTATCAGGATTTGGAAAGGAAATCATTGTTTTTATTGCTGACTCTCCTAGTACTGTGGGTGCATCAGACCCCACCGAAGGCATCCCTGCCAAATAGTCTTTCTTTCTTTTTGAGTCCCCACCCCTGATCGGCATGACTTCCCATCCTCCTTCCTCCAGTTTCTCCAGATGGCAGACATTTTTCGGCCTCCTGGCTCCTGCAACTTCTTCCTACTGAATTAGAGCCAATTCCTGAAATCTAGCTTTCTCCTCTTCAAAAGGGTGTGCATAGCTTCTACAAGGACAAGGCCATCTGACTCCACTGCCTGTTGGCTTCTCTTGCCAATGTCCTTATCTGACCTCGGTTTTTCCCCAGTTGATCCCCATGGAGAGATGACCATTGGTTTGACTTGCATCAAGTTTTCCCGTTGGTCACCATCTCATTTTAATTCTTCTTTCCTCAACTTCACCGTTAAGATCACACTCTTCTCTACTTTGGGGCTGTTTCTACCCCCACTGTAATAGCATTATTATAACTTAGGGAAGACGGATTAACTCTGATACTTTAAACTTCAAGCAGTTTTGCCAATTACATCACCAGAGAGCTGGTTCACAGATGACCAAAGAATTGACCATTGATGTATAGGGTATGGGAAGAGCTGCTCTGCATGGAGGAGAAACTCACTTGCCACAAAAGAATGGATAACTGAGGCAGAGACAAGAATCACATAGGACATACATGAGTAAGGTTTGTACTTTTCTCTTTTTCTTTTTTTCTGTCTTAGCTTGTTAGACCTGAATTTGCCCCTATTTCTACCTTCAAGCAATTACTGTCTTATATGATGTAGTCTAAGCTTTTCCTACATTGTCAGTAAAATAATTGCCTTCCTCCTGTCTTCTAGAAATATGTAATCTGCCTGAATGTTTATGATATGTATAACTGAGCATTTCCCAAAAGTACAAAGACTCAATTAATGGGGGGCTTATACTACTCATGGAGATAACCTTTAAAAAAAAGGGCAAATATTTCTTCTGCTGGATCTTTTCTTTATCTTCAATGTGAGTACTTCTTACTTTCCCTTTACATCATTGTTTATATTTTAATTTATTATTATTTTTTCTTTTATGTTGAGCCTGATGAAAGCTATGAGTTTTCTCTCTCCAGTAAAATGTCCAAATCTCTCTCTCTCTCTCTCTCTCTTTCTCACACACCCACACACATACACACACACACACACATTTTGGCCAGAATCTCAAAGTATTCATTGCTGCTCACACCCACAGAAATTCATTCTTCCCACTGCTGTCAGACTAAGATTTCCATAAGATGAGTGAGGTCATTTTACTTTCCTGACCCCTGTCACCAGCAGATAACAGAAAGAAGCCCAAAATCCTCCATGACAATGCTCAAATTACCCTTCCTTTCCATTTATCCTCTGTTCTAGCAACATTCTGTGCATTCTTATCTCTTCATGCCTTTCAGGCTGTTCACTTGACCTGGCATAATTTCCTCTTATTCTGTACCTTGAAGAATCATATGCATTTTTCCCAATCCCACTAATGGCACCTTCTGTGAATCCCTCTATCACACCAACCAACATAGAGGACACAAACAGAATCAGGATTCATCTTTCCTTTCTTTACCTTTCAACTCCATGAAGCTTTAAACTCTTTGATAGTATTTAAGAGCATATAAATCTTAAGATTAAACAGAACCTTAAAAACCATTTTGTAAAGCTTTTTTTTTGTTTGCCTCATATCATTTATCAATAATAATAAAATTTTTAAATATTTAATGTGCGACTTTTATGTGTTGGGCACTGATCCAGCCACTGGGGCATAGCATGGAACTTTCTCTATGTTGAGAGGAGGAAGGCTAGAAATAAGTTTTAAAAAACAAGTACTTACAAATATTGAATATTGAAAGTTCATTACTTTGAGAAATGAGGTAGAGAATGACTAGAACATTAATTTGTTTAATTTGGAGGTCTAGAGAAGCATCTCCGACATTTCAGTTGAAACCTGAATGGTAAGAAAGAGCTGGCGAGGTAATGATGGGGGGAGTAGAATGTCTGGTAGAAGGTACAGCAAGTGCAAAGGCCTTGAGGAGGAAGTTTGATAAAACAAAGACAAAAGGCCAGTGGGGGGTATTCCTAGTTGAGGTCAGAGAGGAATAAGGAGTTTGGAATTTATTCTAAGTGACATAGAGCCTTCTAAGTCTGCAAGCTCCTTGAGAGCAGACTTATGTGGCCCAGCACAATGCTTGGCAAAAGAAATAATGCTGTAATGAAAAACTTTTTATAACAAAGTCATTTTGAGAATGTTAAGATGCTCCTTATTGTAAACTACTAGGAGAAAGTTGTTTCCTAGGCTATGCTATGTATATCCACAGTCACATTTGGCTAAGAGAAAATTTAGCTATTAAATAACAACCCTTGGATTCCAATTTTCTCCAAGGACCATTTTGGGAACTTTTATGAGCTCGCAACTGTCCAGCTTGCCCTGCAAGTTCCCATTCATTCCACTTTCTTAGATTCTATCTTATCACTGAAATGGTTTGAAGCCTCAGGAATTTTACAAGCTTCAATCTGCTCTTGGCTTTTTGCCTCTAGCATTCAATTTTCACACCTACTTTTATGAATTCAAGAATGGTACTAGACTGGCTTCCTCTCATAGGGTTTTTTTCCATTTCAACACATTTTCAAACATTACTTATTTAGAAGGTTGTATAAAACATATATGTTCAAAGAATAATTGTAAAGCAAATATTTGTATAATCACAACCTAGGTTAAGAAATGGAATGTTACATTTTAGAAAGTGAGATTTTAGGATGGAAAGCAACCTTTAGAATTGAAATCACCTGGTTTGCACCCATGTTACAGATGAAAAGTCTAAGGCTTAGAATTGGTAAGTGGTTTTATGCAGGCCATACAGCAGTTACTGATGGTGCTAATGGAGAACCATCAACCCTAAACTAACAGGCACCACAGAGATCAGGGGCTCAGTTTCTCCGACCAGGCTGTCTGGGCTCTAGATGAACAGTTCAGTTAGAGCTGAGGGGGGAGGAGGTGACCATATCATGGAGGGACAATTATTCCCCTTTCCGGAAGCTTTTGATGAAGGTAACACTTATGGTCTATTCTCAGGGTGCTTTGCTAATTTCATATGTGGTTGGATTTTTAGCATGGAGTTCTTTCCTGTTTTTCTTTTTCATCACTAATTTGGTTCGTGTTTACAGTCAATATTTTCTAACTATCATAAGATTTTTAGTGAGTAGTGGAATCAGAATTGGATTGGAGTTTTACCTCAGTAGCTTTTTATTCCAAAGACAGTTTTGGTTGGAGGAGTGGGGTGTTGTAATCATATCTGATCATTTCTCTAGTAGGGTTGAGATCTGGGGCTGGGTGATTCTGTGTCATTAGCATTGTTTCTCTCTTTCATTCATGTCAAATAACCAATTAACACTAGTACCTTGGAAACACCAAAAGTTGGGGACAATAATCACAAAAACATCTGTATTCCTCTATGTAACTTTTTGCTCCCCACCAGAGACTTTCTTGTACTTCATAGGCAAAAAGGGAGGACCAACATTTTTGGATTCCTAAGAATTAATTCAAAGGTAGAAAAAAGACTTTATTCCAGGTAGAAAACATGACTGTAGTATGCAAAGAGTGGAGGTGGCCATGATTAATTGGAGATCGTCTTCATCCCAGGTTCCTGGCACAGAGCTCCTAAAACCCTTGACATTTCTGAGTAACAGGGTAAGAGGAGCCTTTGTTATTTGTAATAAGTCCCTTTAATCATACTTGAGTTTATGCTAATGAGGTGACACTTGGAGGATGGGTCTGGTTGCCAGAGGAACACACCATGTATTAGAGTGTTGGAACTTTCGGCCCCACCCCCCAAACATAAGGGAGGGGAGAGGGACTGGCGGTTAGGTTAATCACTAATGGCCAGTGATTTAATCAATTGTGCCTACATAATGGAATTTCCATAAAAATTTTAACTGAAGGGGTTTGAAGAGATTGTTTGCTGAACATGTTGAGGTGTGGGGTGGGGGAGAGGAGGGGAGTAGCATGCCTAGAAAGGGCATGGATGCTTCAAGCCCCCTCATCAACCCCCATACCTTGCTCTATACATCTCTTCCATTATGCTGTTTCTTTGTTGTATTCTTTATAATAAATGGATAATAGTGAATAAAGCACTTTCCTGAATTCTGTGAGACATTCTTGCAAATTGTCAGACCTGAAGAGGGGTCGTGGGAACCTCTGATTGGTGTCAGAAGTACACTGACAACCTGAGACTTTCAACTAGCCTCTGAAGTGGAGAGAAGTCTTGTGGGACTGAGCCCTTAACCTGTGGGGTCTATGCTAATTCCAGATAGTTAGTATCATAATTGAGTTAAATTGTAGGACACTTAGTTGATGTCCACTAAGAATTGGGAAATTGCTTGGTGTGGAAGAAAACACACACAACACATTTGGTGACAGAAGTGAAAAGTAGAAGAAACTGCCTTTTGTTTTTAATTTTTTTTCTTTATGAATCTAAAGACATTTACATTCAAACATTTAAAAAATACTCTGTGAAGACAAAAAGTTATCTGTAGGAGGAAAGAAGCCTATAACCACTTCCTTCCAAGTTTGTCATCTTTGAATCTTTTCACAATAGCTAAATTAAATTAAAATTTCCACAAAGTATAGTGTTAGTGAGGAAAAAAGTTACAGAGTGATAGCATATCAGTTCAGGGTTCTGGTTGTAATGATGGTGGAAAAGGAGGTGGTGGATAGAATGGGGCAATGTGGAAGACTTTGTTACAAAGCAGACTTTCTCTTGGTGAACTAGTATGATTTACCATTTTATCTCTCCACTCTTCATTTGGGTTTTTTTCCCAAGCTGTCTTCCAGTTCACAAATTCTTCCTTCAGCTCTGTTTATTCTGCTGTTATGATCATCCTTTAATTTTTTTCTTTGGCTATTGTATCTTTAGGCTCTAGAATTTCATTTTGTTGTTTTAAAAATCTTCAAAGTTCTTTGTCAAATTTTTCAATCTTAATTTTTATCTGTTTCAATATAGCAAAAAGTTGTTGTAAACTCTGGTTCTTGTATTCATATATTAGGAGACCCTGTGGTTTTCTTTATGTTATCTGAAGTTTTTGATGTTTCTTTTTAATGATCTGTTTTTTACCTGATTTTATTTTATGTAAGACCTTATATTTGAAAAAAAAATATTTGTGCAGGTGTTTCAACCTATGATGATGTTATCTTCCTCTAGAAAGGAATTTCATTTCTTTCTGTCACATGCCTGGGACACTAGCAATTTGAGGCCACCTTAATCCAATTTAGGAACTTAGATTATCTGGGCAACCCAGATGACTCAAAGCTAAACTATATATGAGAGCTGGGTAACTTTGGTTCCAAGTTTTGTCTTCCTGATACAGTGAGACTGACAAAAAACCCTTTACACAGTCTCTCAGACACATCTTCCATATTGGCAAAAAGTGGCACCAAATAATGGTTCACTCTCTAGATTTCCACATTCCCCTGGATGTTGACTTGGTAATTCTTCACTATCTTGTTTACTCTTTCATACTTTCAAGCTGACTTTTATTATTAATTTTTAAAATATACATTTCCAGGTTTTTCTAGTTGTCCTCATGATAAGGCTAATCCAAATTACATAGTCTCCCATTACTAGAGGCAGAATTCTTGAGATAGTGTGATTTATAAACTAGTCACCTACGTATAAACTTTAGGGGCTGGTTATACAATGGCTAGGAGAACAATATCTGAGGTGCCACCTTTCTCAGATATTGCCCTATTACCTCCTCTTTGGTGATGACCTCATTTCCCTCTGACAGCTACTTCCTGCACTCCTCCTCCCAACTCCCTACTGAGCCATACTCATTATGCAGAAGTCCCTTAGCATTTTATAACCTGAGCTAGAAGATAAAAAGGATGTCTATCCATCATCATCCTTCCCCTTCAGTTACTGATTGATTGATTGATGAATGTACTTTGGTGAATGGCCAGGAGGGAATGAGTGAGCTTTTGGAAAATATATAACTTGGGATCCTGAAAACAAAGTCATTTTCTCTTGAAAAATTCAGGGATATGTGATATCTTCAGAATCAAATGTGTTCTTTTTTTTTGGTGAGGTTCAGCTAAAGATTCAACGTCTTTTCAACACATGCTTCAGATGGTTTTAAAAGTTGGCATATCAATTTGTGAGTACTTGCAAAAGAGGCTTTCATAATTTTCTTGGCTTAAAAGTCCTTAAACACGTGAAGAATGGTTTTTAAAGTAAACTTTTACTGAAATGTAAAATAAATACAGGAACAGGCACATATAAGTGTACAGCTTAATGGATTTTGGTAAAGTTAGCACATCCGTGCAACCAGGACCCAAAATCAGACCTAGGTCATTAGCAGCACCCCTGATGCCTCTTTCATGTCCCTTGCTGGTCACTAACTCCTCAAGGGTAACCACTATCCTGATCTCACATTATGGATTAGTTCTGCTTGTTTTTGAACTTTATACATTTAGTACATACTGTTGTGACTGTTTGGTGTTTTTATTCTTTCAATATTATGTGTGTAGGATGCATTAATATTATTGCATGTGACTGTAAATCATTCATTCTTCTTTTTTGTTATAGTCATCCATTGCATTAATATACCATGATTTATTTTTCCATTCTGCTGTTGATGGACATGGGGATTCCACTATTTTACAAACAGTGCCGTGACAAAAATTCTTGTACATTCTTATTATCTTTTAGTAAACACAGATATCAAGAAGATCCTTGATGTTTCATCTTCTAAGTTTTATCCTGTCCTTGACCTCCTAATTTTCACCAAATATAGATGAAGATTCTGAGATGATTACCATGAACTGCTCTCTGGGTAAGTTGGGAGCACATTGTCCAGCTGACTGTGATCATTTGGCTGAGCCATATCACCATAATCCAGTGGTTAAATTGGATGAATTTGATAAAATGGTGGAAATACCTCATTAGTAGATCACCTCAGTTTGGTTTAAATCCTGGGTCTGTACCCTGACTTCTGAACATTGTTTCGTGTTTCCATTTGGTGATCCAAATTATATCTACTACCCATTATAGATTGTCTTAGAAGTTAATTCTGCCATGTTCAATTGAATCTTTTAAGAATGTGAGAAAACCTGTCTTTTAAAAATAAAATACAGTCCCCTATGAGAATATTATTAAAATTCTATTAGCTGATGAGATTCTGTGAGAATTCACAAAAGAAATGATGTCTGCTCATGGAATCTCCAAATTGCTTAAAATCTGCTTGGATAGAAAAACTGTCCATACATTAGAGCAAAAGATGCTTAAACGAGGATACTATAGCCAATGTGAGCTATTGTCATATATGCCTCAAAGCTAAAGAGATGGCTAATATGGGAATTAGAGTAGAATTACTCATTCATTCTACAAAAACCAATTGAGCCTCTATTATTTGCTACTCTCTATGCTAATATAATTTACATTAAATTATATTAAATTAAATGTTAATTATATAACATAGTACTGTCATAACATGATCTACTATAATTCCAGAGAGTGATAAGAGCTGGAGAGAAAACAAATCAACATAAGTAGAAGAGTGGGGGCAGGATGTTATTTTAGATAGGGGAGGGAAGGGGGAGTCAGGAAATCACTTTGAATGAGTGACACATGCAAAGACCTGAGTGAAGTGAGGGAGTAAACATTTCCTTGATCTGGAGGAAAAATATTCTAGGAAGAGAGATTTGCAAAACCAAAGGCCATGATGGAACCAAGATTGGCATATTCAAGGAGGAGCCAAAAGGACACTGTGGTTGAAGTATAGTGAGTAAGGGAGAGAAGAAGAGGAGGTCAGAGGAGAGAGGAAAAGGAAGACAGGGGCCATGTAAGGAATCTGAGTTTTATTCCAAGATGGATAGCATTCCACTGAATCATAAGTTGGGGTGGGGAGTGTGTGGTTTGATCTGGCATACTGTTTGGAAATATTGATTTGGCTGTTGCATAGGGAATGGATTATAAGTATCAGGAATGGAAGCAAGGCAGTCTCCTCTGAGAAACTCATTTGATTCCCTGGGTTTGGGAAGTGGGAGATATACATGCAGTGAAGGCTACTACAGGGCAGAGTAGGAAATTGTTCCCAAGGAAAAAGGGGGTCTATATAAGTGAGCTAATTGCCAGAATTTCAGTTTGAGAAGATATCAGATGAACCCCTTTTACCCCTTTATTTTATAGATGAGAAAAATTAAGGCTCAGAGAGCCTAAGTAACTTTCCTAAGGAGAAGATGTGATAGCCACATTGAAAACATGAAGAAATTTGGAGAAAGGTAATTTCTACCACTAAGTGAAATGATTCATGAAATAAAGTAAAATTTTTGGTAAAAGTTACAAATATTTTTAACTTGAGAGTTCAATCTCTCTCTCTCTTTATTTACTTATTTTTTTTGTAAAACAAAGTAGCCAGCTTACCATCTTGAGATGACTTTAGGAAAGCAATATTGACTCTGAACTTTTTAACAGCAAAGTCCATATGCTGGCCATATGATGGACGCTCAATAAATAATTGCTGAATGATTACTTGATGAACCTGGGAATCAGAATTCTGAAATGTGGTAGAAAAAGAGAAAAAGAAACAGCACTGGCTCTGTACTTAGCACTGTGTTAACATTGAGAAAGAACAATTAAAATATTAGTCAGCATGTTTTAGATTATAAGTGACAGAAACTCAGTTCAAACTGATTTAAGCATTAAAGAACACTCATTAACCCATGTAATTAAATCTAGGGGTATAGACTGGGTTCAGGTATGGCTGGATCCAGGGCTCATATGGCATTTAAAGAATTCTGTCTTTGTTTCTCTCTCTTTCCATTTATTTGTTCATCTTTCCTTCATGTTGGCTTAATTTTCAGTCTGAGTTTCTTTACATGGAAGTCCTCCTACAGTTATAAGCTTATGTCTTCCAGTTTATTAACACCAACAGAAAGACTTTTCTTTTCCCAAATGGTTCTATCAAAAGTCTTCAGGGGCCAGGCCAGTCAGCCCAAAGGAAGAGTGAAGAATGACTAGCAGAAGTTGGTAGACTGGATAGTGATAGGTAAAACAACAAAGGCCTACTACCAAAGCGAAAGAAGAAAAAGGGAATCTTGCAGCCAAAGAGGTAATTTCTGCTTATGAAATCCCTCTAAAACCTGAGGCACCTTGGGAATTCCCTGGTGGTCCAGTGGTTAGGACTCATGCTTTCACTGCCAAGGGCCCCAGTTCAATCCCTGGTTGGAGAACTAAGATCCCACAAGCCGTGTGACATGACCAAAAAAATAAATAAATAAAAAATAATAAAACCTAAGGCACCTCAACTCTAGAGCAAGAGTTGCCAGCTCCGTATTCAAAAGTCTCCTCTGCTTACAGTACTAACAGTGCAGATGTTCATAGATACTTTCAGAAGCTCTACATATTCTCTTTCAGGCTTCCTGAGGCAGCCAAATTTTCCCAAGGCCCCCTGAGAAACTGAACAGACTTCTTCTTGGGTGTATAAGTGTGTTCACAGGACCAACAGCCACTGTCATGTTTCTCTCCTCCTCACAGATGCCCCAGTCATTGGTATGAAGACCCAAATGTCCATGGTTTATCTGTATCTCTTTAAAGATATTCTTCATGTTTATAAAAGGGACAATGATCCCAATGTCTGCTTTTCTCAGAAGTTCAAGTGCTAGGGCAATGGAATAGCAGACCAAATGGGATGGTGACTTCAGGCAAGTGTGTAGCTTTTACTCCGTGATGAAGACAACCAAAGAAGCAAACTGCTTTCCTATACTCCACTAAAAATGTCCACCAAACATCCTCCCAGCCAGCTGAAATATAAGTCAGCTAAGGGACTCTAAAACAATTAAATTAATTGAAAACACATTTTATAAAAGAAATTGAATAGATCGTTTGAGGTCACAGAGCATCCACTAATGAATGTTTGCCTCAGCATTTGCAGCTTTATTTTGCCTCCCCAATTACAACATTTCTGAAATCCACTTATTTTTCCTTTGTGTATAAATTCTGAGACTGTGTGTTTCGAGTCATGGCTCCATAAGAGCAGTATTAATCATTTTCACAACTTTTGTCATATGTGCCACATCATCAAGGTTCAGTGAAGGCAAGAAAAGACACTCTATGTATGTCAAGCAGAAGGGGATTTAATTCAGGGGGACAAGTGCTTACAAAATGGTGGGAGGAGTGGAAGTCAGAGACACCAGTGGAATTTTGGTTTCACTCTCAAAGAAAAAAAACTGTGCTTATCACATTTCCATTCTTGATGCCTCCATAACCACCTCACTCCCAGGAGGCTGTTGACTAGAAAGTGGAACCCTGAGTCTGACGCTTGCATGCACTCAAATCTCTCAAAGCTTACTAACCCACTGCCTCCACTGCAGCAAGACTATGTCTACTTTATTTCTGCCTTACAAAACTCAGGCAACTAATTGGCACAATGTAATTCATATACAGAACCCTGACAACAAGGGTGTCTTCAAAGTATAATTTTAAGACTTCCAACCTCTTGGAAGGAAAAGACGAGGTTGAGAGAACTAATCCAAGAATATGCCACTTGCACTCACTTTACAAATTAAAGTTATTTTAAAAAGAGACCTTATATTTATACTGTAAATGAAAATCCTGGATCATTTGCCATTAAAAGAAGGTATTTGTCAAAGTAAATGCAAGAAATTATTTTGCCTTAAGTTTCCCAAAGATATTTTTTTTCTCTCTGAGGGAACAGAATAATTATAAAAGGCTCTTCTCCCAGGCTCTCCCCAAACTGCACTATTCACCCACGCTACCCCCATCTACCCATTTTGTGTGAGCCAAAAGCGAATATTTGCAATTAAATTACAGCTCATGTCTCAATAAAGCAGATGTCTGCATGAGTCATATTTAAGCTTTTTTTTCCTGTGGGGGGTGGAGAGGACCACTCAGAACCTCTCAGCCCCAGCAGCACACATCAGTGCACTTTGGGAAATGCTTTATTGGGTTATAAGCACCTTGAAGTTGCTTTGATCTCCTTTGTCTTAAGTTCTAGGATAGACCCCCACATTAAAAAAAAAAAAAAATCCAACCTGGAGTTACAAATCTAGGAAGGAAGAAAATCAGGAAAAAGAAATTCAGTGAATTTCAGGGAGTGAAACAAAGACCAACAGTGAATTTAAAGTAGTTGCCTTTGTCTGGTGGGGAGGAGGGAGGGAACCTGAGGTCACTCTTGCAAATATAGCCACAAGCCCTGGACAAGAGTTGTCCATTTAATCCAACTCCTTTCCTGGTGCTTTGAGTCTGTCTTCCCTGTTAGCAGGTAACCAAACCCACCTCTGCCATGAGACCATCACTTTCTCCTTTCTTTCCCCCACTTCACCTTGATCAGCAACCCCTTAACCTCCCATCCCCAACTCTGCTTCATTTGTCTTCAGAGCAGTCACCACTACCAGCTTCATCTTACTGTCTGCCTTTCAAAGAGCTCCATGACTGTCTGTTTTGTTCACAGCAGAATCCACAGCATCTAAAACACTGTTACAAACACTCAATTCGCATTAGTTGAACGAATAGCAAGCAGGTCAGTGAGTGGCCAGCCTGCGAGGCTCAAGCCAGACCAACCCAGAAAGAAGCCCCGACCCAGCTCAGCCTCACTTCGGACCTTCTATGTGTCATAGAATGTCATCTTGATCAAAACATTTTACGATGAAACGCACTTCAAACTCCAGACCACCTGAATCACACATAGGTCTTCATGTTGTTGTAAATTCAATATTGAGATAATGTTGGTGGTTTCCTCTTTTGTCTTAGAGGACAACAAAGAACTACCTCTTTTCATTCTCTGAGCCCCAGTTTCCTCACCTGGAAAATGGGGAGGATTTTTTTGGCGTGTGATTCATCACTTGTTGCAGAGGTCATACAAAATGATGCATTTATCTATGTATTTTATCATTTAAGAAGTAGTTTTATGAGTGCCTACCATGGGCAAGGCCTTTAAATGGCATCTTCTCAGCATGGCCCTTTATACCCACCTTCTGTGATATTTCAGCCCTCCCCCATCAGCATTCCTAGTCCTCCTTCTCTGCTCTGTTTTTCTGACAAGTGCTTTTTATTCTCTAACTTAATATATATATATATATATATATTATTTATTTATATTATTTACTATAGGTATCTATTTAATTTTTATTTTATGTCTCCCCCTTCTAGGTTTCTAGGTTTTAAGCTCCATGAGAGGGATTTTTTTTGTTTGTTTGTTTGTTTTGCTATTGTTTTTCCAGGCCTGCCCCATTGTGGGCATTTAATAAATAATGTCGACTGAATAAACAAATGTTCCATGCTCAGAGTACAAGTGCTGATATAAACCAGGCTACCATATAAAACTCAAATTTATCCCTTATTAGAGAAAACTCACTGAAGAATGTGTGTTCTGTACAGATGGCTTGTACAGAAGGGCTGGAGTTGGGCTGAAGGAACAATTAGGGGGCCAGTACATAACCCAGGCAAGAGATGACAAAGTGACTGAACTCAGGCAGCATCTGTGAATGAAGGGAAAGGGACAATTAGAAAGTATTAAGGATAAAGAATCGCAAGGTTTGGTGGGTGCTTAGATGTGAGATGTGGTGGGAAAAGTGAAATCAATGTTGAATCCCTCGTTTCTGGATTGGGCAACCTGGTGAGTGATGATGAGTTGCACTGAGATGGGGATATTGGAGAAGGAAGCAGTTGGGGTGTTTTTGTTTTTGTTTGTTTGTTTGTTTGTTTTGGCTACTCCACGTTGGAGAAGTGGTTGGAGTTTTTCTGGCTTTTGTTTTGTTTTGGCCACTCTGTGTGGCATGCGAGATCTTAATTCCCCAATCAGGGATCGAACCTGTGACCCCTTCAGTGGAAGCATGGAGTCTTAACCACTGGACTGTCAGGGAAGTCCTAGAAAGTGGTTGTTTGAAGGGCAAGCATGGGGAGAGAATTTGTTGTCAGGTACCTATGGGTCAACAGATGTTCACCAGGAGGTGAACCAGGGCTCTGGGTTGAGAAGAGAAATTTAGGCTGGAGCTAAAGATTTGAGAGCTATAGTTCTAGGCCCTAAGGACAGCATGCAGAGTGAGGAGGGGGAAGGGCCAAGGGGAACACCATCATTTGGGATAAACGGAGAGAAAGAAGAGCTGCAAAGAGAACTGAGAGCAATCAGCAGAGTAGGAGGAAACGAGGGGAGATTTTTCAAAGAGGGAGAAGCCAACGGCATCAGATGTCAGAAAGGTATCAAGCAGCACAAAGAATGAAAAGTTTCCACTGGATTTGGCACATGGAGGACCAGGTGACAAAAATGGACATTCTGACAGGAAGCTGAAGATTCTCACTTCCCTTCTCATCCTATTTCTCCATAGACTGAGGAGCACTCCTTATGCTCAAAAATAAGCCTTTTGCCTGTTCCATTTGGTGCTGACCCCAGAGTTCTGCACCATGGATGATGGAAAAGACTTCCATTTATTTAAAATCCAAAACTATTAAGATCTCCTTCAGGCTAAATAACCACAATTCCTTTACTTTACTAACAAACGTGGTGTGCTGAAAAGTTCTGGAATTGGGAGCCAGGAAACCTGGGCTGATCTAGCTTAAGATCTGTTATGGCTAAAGGGTGACCTTGAACAACACATGGAGTTTTCTTTCAAGTCAGTTTTCCTCATCTGTAAAATTATGGGGTTGGCCTAAATCAGGTCCCTGGGAACATGTATCAGGAGTAGTTGAGTGATCTTTTAGCTTTAACATTTATGAATTAATGAAATCCACAGTAGATATTTATTAAAGATTCTACAAGTATCCAACTTCTATTGCATTCCAATAATAATTTTGTTTTTGGACTCATTTCAGTTCCTCTATGTATTAGGCACCTAGAAGCCTAAACATTACACAGAGGTTTCTAGCATGGTCATGACTCAAGCAGCAGAGTATATAAGAAGATGGAACAAAATACATACTCTATACCTCTGTCACAGGCTGCTGGCTGTTGTCAAGCCGCTAGTGATTCATTTAGTATTCTGGTTGCAAAGAAGCAGAGCTAAGTCATTCACATTATTCTTATGGTTTCTTTTAAATGTAATTAATCCTAATTAAGACAATATTCACCAAGGGTCCTGAAAGCAAAACACAATGATAAAACCACCCATCTATTAATTTAATAGATTTCTTAAAGGTAGCTGAGAAAATTTTGTTATTTAAGTCGTGTGTTTTCCCAGTGTTTTGCCAACATGACTCAAATGCCAGTGAACTTCTCCCACTTTGTCTCTTAAAGAAATGGAGCCAGTGAGAACGGAAGAACCATGGTGGTGTTGAAAATGTGGTCTTTGAAGTTCATGTATGTAACTGTAGTAGATTATTGTTTAGCTTGTCTCCAGTCCTTCCCCCGCATCACCCCCAACCTCCAAGGAAAGTGTGGACTTTCTTGCATAACTGATATTGGCCTTGACCATGTGTCCTGCTTAGGCCAATGGCATATGGGTGGAAGTGACAGGGTCACTGCTGCTTGATGTCTTTCTGACATCAGACACTGTTGGCTTCTCCCTCTTTGAAATGACATCTTAGACAGAAGGAGACAGTGCATGTTTCCACTAGTGCTTCTGGAAACTTCTTCTCCATCACGAGAAGGGTTTCTCCCTGGTAGCTGCTTCATTTTCAGCCTAAGTCTCAAAATGAGATTTATGAAGCAAAATTGCCCCAGTGGACATACAGATTCCGAGTGGCCCCAGCTGACTTGTGGACCCTGACACAATATCTCCTTCAGATAATGCTTTTTTCTGTACCCAGCCACAGAAAGAGTAGAAGGCGGCTAGCAGCAAAATGATATGACACTTAAGAAGAAAATCAGTGGCAGATGTCTGCCTTTATGCTTTCTCATCTAATCCTTACAAAAAACATGTGAGGTGACTTAGTTCCTATTTTTCAGTTAGGAAAACTGAGGTTCGCAGAGGGTAACTAACTCAAATTCTAATTCCAGTTCATCTGACTTTCAAGTTTGTATTATTTTTCAACTACAAAAACCAATGTCAACTCCCTTTTATGACCTGTTAATATTTAAATAAAAATGATTTTATCATGGAAAAAACCTGGATGGAGGAAGCAGGGAACATATATTCAGCCCCTTTGATGGAAGAGTGACATAGCATATGGTTTCAAATCACTCGGAGAGGCAAGGAAACTTCCCTGAGTTTGCAAATTTGCCTTTGAGGACTCCAGGCATGGGAGGTGTGTCAGAGTCAATATATCTGCCCAGGGGTAGATTAGGACCAGGCGACTGCCGAGCTGTTCACTGTCTCTTTCTGAGCCACCTGCTGCACTCACCAAATCACTGTGCAGCCTGAAGATAGGTGAGGCAAAATGTAACCTCGTGCCCTCTGACTTTTGCCTCTCTCGGGGCTTTTGAAACCATGTTGGTGGCAACCAGTGGCCACCAGCTTTCAGGCACAAGTCATTTGAAGTAATAAAACAAGAGGTAACTCTGGCCAGAGCCAGCCATTGGATTTTCAAGGGTTTTAGTTTTCCTTCAAGGAAACATGGTTGTATAACTGAATCAATTTGCTGTACATCTGAAACTAACACAACATTGTTAATCATATATGCTCCAATATAAAATAAAAATTAACAATGCTTAATAAGAATATAGATTCAAATTTATTTCTGATAATGATAATTGACCTAAAATTGAAAATAAAATCTTAAAGTTTGCTCCCCTCACCACCAAAAAAGAAAACACATTTTCTTCAAAGGGTCAAATGGTGTATGTCAGTTACGTGTGTGGACACTAGAGCCAAGTTGCTCGAATCCCAGCTCTTCTAATTACTCGTTGTGTAACCGTTGGGATGTTACTTCCTCTCTTCAATGCCTCAGCCTCTCATCTGTAAAACAGACTCATCTATTCATTGCACGCACATGTCCTGCCATGGGCCGCAACCTTGATTCCATGCGCTGCGGTTGGAGCAGTGAGCAAAACCAGCCAATGTCCTTCTGTTCTCCTAGAGGAGACAGATGATAAACAGGTCTATCTGTAACACAATTTTAGAGAGTGCTAAATGCTATAAAGACAAATAAAGCAGGGTAAGGGATAGAGAGAGGGGGGAGAAATGGCCATATTACAAAGGGCAGAAGAGAGAAGGCTCTTGGAGGAGATAAAACACTGAGAAGGCCAGAATATTGTGAAGGGAGAGAGCCACACAGTATCTAAGGCAAGAGTATTCTAAGCAGAGGGAGCGGGAATAGTAAACAAAATACAGCAACTGTACCTACTTAACTGGAGTGCTGCAGGAGTGACAGGGGATAATACGTGTAAAATGAGGCCATAGAATCTACCCTGTGAAGGCGAGCCCTGCAGACATCACAGGATCTCAGAGATGAAAGAATCATAAAGTTCGGTTCCACCCTTTCCCTTATAATGCACGTGTCTCCTACAATAGTCACGAAGCTTCAGTTTAAGTGCCTGTCAAGATGGGGAGCTCCTACCTCAGCAGGCAGGGTCTGGCCTCCGTGGTTGGGGGCTTTTCTTTGTGAGGAAGCACCTTGTCCCCTGAGCTTACATCCTACATCCGACGCACAGGAATCACAGAAAACTACCTGCTGCCTCTTTCACATGCCGCCGCCTCCAACGTTTGAAATACTTTCATCTCAGCTCCATCAGTTCCTTCAACCATTCCTTATCTGTGTGGCTTCCGGATTCCTCACTGTTCCATTTGATCATTTCAAACGCACTGCACAGTACGCTCAGTCTCTGATAGATGGGGGAGGGGGTGTGTGTGTGCAGCAAATGGGGAGATCAGTGCTGGAGGCTGGAACCTTCCCACTCAAAAGCTCCTTCCTATAAGCAGAGTCCCGAGATAAAGAGGAATATGTCTCCTCTTCTCCGTGGGTGCCTGCTCCTGCCTGGCATAACCCCAGCCTGCACCAATCTGAAATCACACCTAGGGTGATGCTTAAGAGAATTAATTGACTGACTAGTGCTTCCAGTTTCCTGGGGAAGAGAGAAGAGAGGGCAGGAGGTGTTGGGGGACACGGTGAGTGGTGGTGGGTTCAGGACAGATGTGATTGCCATGTTATTAATTAAACATCAGATTAAGGGGATTAGAGTAGAGCTGATGAGTCAGAAATCCTAACTTCCATTTCCTGTGAGCCAGTCAGCTGAGTCCTCCTCCCCAGCCTCAGCTCAGCTCTCACCTCTGCCAGCTGCCTCCTAAAACAAGCCATGGCTGCAAGGGTGAGAGGGTGTAGATGACTCAGCACAAGCCCATCCCAGTTGCTAGAAGATAATTCCGAGGAGAAATCTGCCTGCTGATAGATGACTGGGGCCATGTTGTCTTTAGAGCTTACCTGCTTTGGAGCGGATTCTCCTTGTCATGACTTCTGAAAGGATGGGCAGGTTTCATCGCTGTGGAGCACAGGCCTGAATTTTAAGCAAAGCATTCAATGGTGTTGTGAAGTTCTGTATCATCTTTTTCTGGTTAAATTATTGGACAAACATAGACATTTGGGACGGTAGGCAGAAACAGGACATAACAGTAAACACAGTCATGTTTTGATCTGTTTTATTCCTTTGTTTCAGTTTTTATACTTAAAACAAAAATCTTAATTCTTAAATTGAATGTAGGAAGGGACAGTGCAAGTAAAATTGAGGCTGATCCAATATTAAGCGATAGTCACAGCACAAACAGCCTCTAATCGCAACTTCACAGTGATTTATCTGCTCTCCCGGGCCGGCTTGATAAAGCAGCCGCACCAGGGACGTTCACATGATGCCACTCCAGGACTCAGTCTGCTGGAAGCTGCCAATTGGCTGAGTAACTGCTGGAAAATAATGAACCAGTTTCTCATTGGTTGATCTGTTTGACTGCCAGGCAGGGTGGGCAGGGGCAGGAATTGGATGGGGGCCGGTCCATTCCAGGGCACCAGGCGATCGGAGCTTGAAGCTGTCCAAACTGGGCAATCTCCCACTTGGGGATCCTGACACCGTCAGCCACAAGAATTTGCAGACTCATCCTACCTGACTCAAAGCTTTTGCTGTTGTGGAAAATGTGATTGCAGAATTTTACTGCCTTCTGCTGTTTGCAGACATGTTTTCGGTTTTTGTTTTTTGTTTTTAACACCGTGGAAGTGGGAAATTACTGTCCCCCGAGCCCTCTGTATCCAGCCAAAGCCCAGTGATTCGTCAGAGGCAAACTCCTGCATGGATGTTTTCTTGACTATTATCATGAAGTGCGCGATAATCTGTCTCCCCTAAACTCCTAGAACTTCAACTGTCTAGATCAGTGGGTCTCAAAGATCGTTGTGCTTGGAATTTCCTGGGCATTCACTTAAAATGCAGGTTCTTATTAAGCAGGTCTGGGGTGGGGCCTTGCATCTCTCACAAGCTTTCAGAGGCTCCGCACTTCTGTAGCAAGGGTCCATTTTCTTGACAACAGAATTGGGCTGTGTGGGACCTTGCACATTTCTCCTGATATATCCAAAGCTTCCCCAGGGCTTGTATGCTCTCTGCCTTTTTACCCTCCCTAGCACCTCACCCAAAGCTGTGTGAACAGATAGTGCTAACAAATATTTGTAGAATAAAGAAACTCCTATATGGGAGAAACAACGTCTCTGTCTCATCAGCACAATGACTCATGCAGGAAAGGTGATCAATAGTTATTCATCGAATGAATCAGTGAATGAATGAATGATCTGCCGGTATCTAGGAGGCTGGTGAGAGAATAACAAAAAAGAGAAGACTAAATCTAAGAGATTTTTAAGCTCTGCTTGCTTGAATCAAGCAGGTGGGAAAAGCATGGAAGCAAATTCAGGAAACGTGGCATCTGGAATTAACACCCTAGCCACGTGGCATCTAACACGTACGTTGCTAGACCATTTCTGTTGTGAAGATTTTTAAACGCATTTCCACTGTCACAGTAGGCTTTTGAGTGAATCTGCTGATCTGCCCTGTTTGGGGTACTGTGGAGAGGTACACAACAAGGAGTTGGAAACGGTGCCATTTACTCTGGCAACGCTCGGTAGGAAGTAAGTCTTGGGCTGCCTGAGAAACAGTGAACCCTCAAGCAGTGATTTTGAACTGATTCTTTTCAGTGACCTTCACCTCCTTCTTTCCTTCTGACCACCCACCAGCGCTCACTCCAACACACAGACCACTTTTTGACCTTGGCCTGGAAACCTGACCCTCATCCTTGCCTAGTTTTATCAGCTGAGAGGTTGTATCAGTGTCCTGGCCATACACCTGGACCCTGACTGCGTAAAGAGGCCACAGCTGTTCATAGAGGGGGGTAGCCATCTCCCAACATTGGGGAAGGAGAACCATTGATGGCAGCAAGGTGAAAACAAACTGGGCAGCCAGGAGAAACAGGGAGGCCACAGGTCAAGGCAGCAGCAGGAGTTCTACTCTTCAGACTTAGAGAGATGACTAAGTATACACTGTGGTTTTATAGCCCACAAACTTTGTCACCTGCCCTAAGTAGCTCTCTGACCAGCCTGTGGTACCCCTTTCCCTTTGCCTGTTCCAGAACATCTGCCGTTAGAGCCAACCTTTTGGGTTTGGAAATAAATCAGACAATAGATTTGGAAGGCCACTGTTAACTGTACCTTTGACATCTGGCATCTGTAGGGGTGGTGTGGGGGGAGCTGCAGGCTTCCTTGGAGTCTTCCTATGTCAGCACCAGGCAGGCAGAGCCCTGGGTATTTTCCAGCCACCTCCAGCTGGATTTGGGGGGGCATAGAGACTAGATAAGTGTCACTGATTTGAACCCTGAGCTTTGCTGAGCCGGAATCATCCTGGCTGTTGGACTGGCACAGGGCTCAGGGTCAAGGGAGAGTATCCAGATGTCTCCAAGCCACGTGAGCAGGTCTGCAGCCTGGAGCTGCTTTCTGGAGGGGCAGAAAGGGACGGTGAAGCCCTAGGGTCCTCAGCCCCTGCAGGTGTAGCCAGGCATGCCCTGAGTTGTACCTGTCTCGCATTACTGCACCCAGCTTTCCAGCCAGCTCTGCAGTCTGGCTGGCTTTGTTTGCTGCAGCGCTGTGTCCCCTCTGGCACAGGTGGTGCGGATGCTCTGCAGGGCCCAGCAGAGGTGCACCAGGCAGCCTCCAGTGTCCCTGCATAGCTGAGAGCACCGCAGTGAGGGCTCCGGCCAGCTCTGGGCTGGCTGCCAACAGCCTCTTGCAGACTGCGTCACAGCACAGATCTCTTGCTTGCAGGCAAGGGAGGAGTACGGAAAGCTTGGGACTTGAAATGTCTCTGGTGCTGCTTCATCCCCCTTTCCACACACCTCTGCTGTTTCACGTGGTTCCTCATTCCTTTTCCTTTCCTCCACCTTGCCCCCTCCCCCGCCCCTGCCCTTATCATGCTGACACATTTGTGTCCTTCTGACGGCTTTTCATGTCAACCTCCAAACAAAATGACTCACACCATAGTGCATCCCATCAGGACAGCGCTTTCTAGGGAGAAACAGGCTGGCTGACCTTATTACGCGTTAGGCATGTCAATGGGTTTCAGCGTGAAGTAATGAAAATTAGCAGTTTCCATCTAGAGGCCTTTCCTGCATGGAACCAGTAGGGTTCCCTTGCTACTCAAGTTCACCTTTCTGTATCTTGATTTCCCCATCTGTAAAATGAGAACAGTTACTCCTCCCTTCTCTGTTTTACCAGGCCTTTGAGTATCATGGGGAATATTAGAAGGTTTCATAAATTTAGTGTACAGGAAGTTACCTGGGGAGCTTGTTAAAATGCAGATCCTGATTCCATAAATCTAGGGTGAGGCCTGAGATTCTGCATTTCTAACAGACTCCTGGGCTAATGGATGCTGCGGATCTGTGTATCACTCTGAGTAGTGAGGGGCTAGTAAATAAGAGGACAATTTGAACATCATGAAGCACCAGGAAACTGTAACATTTTAATTATTCTATGTGCTTGTCCTTCTAAAAAGCACATTTGCATCTTTAAAAGAGTCTTCACATCTTTAATTCAGATGAATGTCATTATTTTTGGCATCTTAGAGAGCTACTAGAGAGAAGATGTAAAGCTAAGAGGGACTGACTATCATTTCTGTTGTCACTGAAGCTGCCTCTTCCTTTTTTCTCTCCTTTCCTCCTCTCAGAGCTGGGATTGAATATGGATTCAAATGCAATTTCTTACCTAAGCAACCGATTGTCAGTAGGTGAGCAAGGGTGTTGGGTCATTCCCCAGGCCAGATGAGGGACAAAAGAGGGGTTGATTGAAAGCCATTGTTTTCTCAAGAGAAAGAGTATATATGGGCATCAAAAGGCATGCAGAGTTGGCCCTCCATATCCAAGGGTTCCACATGATCAGACTCCACCAACCGCGGATTGGTAATTCTCAGAAAAAAAAAAAAAAATACAGAAAGTTCCAAAAAGCAGAACTTGAATTTGCTGTGCATGGGAAATGTTATTTACATAGCATTTACATTGTATTAGATATTATAAGTAATCTAAGGATGATTTAAAGTATATGAGAGGGAGGATGTGTGTTGGCTATATGCAAACGTTGTGTGCCATTTTATATAAGGGACTTGAGCAACTGTGGATTTTGGTATCCAGAGTGGGTCCTGGAACCAATCCCCTGAAGATACTGAGGGAGGACTGTATAAGAATGTTTATAGCACCACTATTTATAAAGTCAAAGCCGGAAAGAACCCAAATGTCTAATAGTAATAGAATAGAATAAATAAATTGAGCTGTATTCATACAATGGAATACTACAGAACAATAAAAAATGAATCAACTACTATAACATGTACCCTCATATATAGAGCCTATAGGTGAAATTTGTTATCAAACTCAAATTTGGCTGTCCAAGAATCCAATACTGAGAGACAAGAGTTGGGCAAAGGGAAAGGTAGCTTTATTGAGGAAGCTGGCCATACTGGGGAGAAGGTAGACTCATGTCCCAAAGAACCAACTCCCAACTCCCCAGGTTTTGCTTGGAGATTATATAGGGAAAGGGGGAAGGGGGCTACATGCTGGAGAGGGGGCAATATTCTATTTTCAGAGATAATTGTCTCAACCTTGCAATTCTAAGTAGCCATCAGGTCTTGCTTGCAGTTGGAACATTAGCTGAGCCATAAGTCTCTGGTCAGCTGGGAGGGCCCCTGCACAGTCCTGCTCAGTTTCAAAATGATAAGCAGGGCTTCCCTGGTGGCTCAGTGGTTGAGAGTCCGCCTGCTGATGCAGGGGACATGGGTTCGTGACCCGGTCTGGGAGGATCCCACATGCCGCGGAGCGGCTGGGCCTGTGAGCCATGGCTGCTGAGCCTGCGCGTCCAGAGCCTGTGCTCCACAACGGGAGAGGCCACAGCAGTGAGAGGCCCGTGTAAGGCAAAAAAAAAAAACATAAGAAATGATGAGTAGACATAAGACATGCTGTATGATTCCATTTATATGAAGTTCAAAAACAAGCAAAACTAACTAACAGGGTTACTTCTGTATGAGGTAGCAGTGTTGACAGGGAATGGACATAAGGGAGCTTCTAGGGGCAAGAAAATGCCTTCATATTGGTCTGAGTTGAACTCTTAAGATTTGTACAAATTACTGGATGCTTATTACATCATAAAAAAGAAAATTTAAAGCTACAAAAGAGAAAGGCTAGTTCTAATTTTACCCCCACATTTCACATTTTTGGGTCCTGCTCTCCTTCTCTCCTTTATGACACATCTTTTATTAAATGGAAGCCCCTATAGGCCATACTAGTCAACTTCCCTGATTTGCTCTCTGCTGGCTTTCCAGGTACCTCTGCTGGACCATGGAACAGAAGTAGAACCTGCCTTCTCATCACTTCCCCTGTGACTGCACAGAAGGCTTTAGGCTGTGTTGTTTGCTGCTCACAGGTTCTCCTCTGAGCTTGAAGCCTGCCTCTGCCTCCGGTGCTGCGTCCTCTGGTCACCAGAGCCCTTGCTCTCTCTCTAGGGCTCTGAGCTGCAAACCTGCCTTCCCAAGTCCAAAATCAGGTATGCAGAGCTCTTTGTACTTGGAAGTTTAATGCTTCCCTCCCACATTTGGGTTTATCCAAGAAGGGTCTGAAAATTGTGGGGCATCTGTTGCCGCAATAATGCTGCCTAACAAGCCACTCCAAAACTCAGCATCTTCAAACAACAATCACTATTAGTCCTCAAGGTTATGGTTCAGGTGGGCGGTCCTTCTGCTTGGGACTCTGCTGACCTCTGCTGTGCTTGCTTGTGAGTCGGTGGTCAGCTGGAGGATGACTGCTCAAGAATGGCCTCAACTGCATGCTTGTTCGTCAGCTGGCTGCTGGCTGGGGGGATGGCACGGCTGTCCCTCATCCTCCAGCAGACTAGTCTGGATATTGTCACATGGTGATAGCTAAGGGTCTGAGAGAGAAGGGTGCTGAAGGGCACTGGAGGTGAGGCTTGGAGCTGGAAAAACATTCCTTCTGCTCTATTTTACCCATCAAAACAAATCACAGACCAGCCCAGGTTCCAGGGGTGGGAAACACAATCTGCATCTAGCTTAGAGAAACTGCAAAATCACATTGCAATGAGTGTGCAAGGGGTGGAAAATCAGGGCCATTTTTTGTTTTTTTTGTATTCAATCTACTACATGTGGCTGGGGTATGAAAACAGAGGCATTGGAAATCAGGTCTTTTCCCTTCTGCAAAGCATCTGTGGGGTAGCAGCTGCTCTCCAGGCCTCCTGCAGCCTTGACTCTGACCCCACAAAACCAGTCAAACCTGTTCTCCAGCCTTCTTTTATGCTTTGGGGCTCAGCAGACTTTTAATCCTGCTGGTCAAATAAATGTGTGGAAACCTGAGTGAGCACATAAAAAGGAAATGTTTTAGGTCAAGTTTCCCAGAAGAGCCCAGAATGGGGATTTTCGTCAAGTGATTTGTTGTGGAAAGAATCTCAGGAAAGGGGAGGGGACTAAGGTGTGGGTGTGTTCTCCCACTCTGAGACAAGGAAGCTGGGCTTATTTGCCCCATATCTGTCAGTCATTGGCTATGGCTGCCCCTGGGTGAGGGGAGACACACATCTCCATTGCTGTGGCTTCCATCAGCCTTGGGAAATTTTCTAGAAGATGTAGTCATGAGCTCTTAATAGCAACACTCAGAGCAGCTGGGGAATGGGAATGTGGTCCAGGAAAGGGGGTTCTGGGCTGGACCCCAAGAGCATTTGCTAACAGAGGCACTATTTAGAAACTGAATTCTGAACTCAAAGAAGATCTAGGGAAAATTTAGCAGAGACTTGATAACTGTGTCCCAATTTTGATGAGTTGTAATGACACATAGAGGAACCCATTCTGTACATTCTGTAGGCAGATCTAAGATCCATAATTGGACTCTCAATAGAGGCAGATTTGGGCTTAACAGAAGGGGAGAACATTGCATAATTTGAGAATTCTGAAAATGAAAAGGAAGGCCCTGGGAGTGGTGAATTTTTGAAAAAGAGATTGGGCAACATTCGGTGGGAAAATAGTATAGGATATTAGTTAGGTTCTCAAACAAAGAAACCGAGGGGTGATGACTAAAATCCCACATCCTTGAGTTCTTGATGTTCTGGCCAGAGATTCAAGAGGGAAGAGTATAAAGGGGACATTCATTCAGGGCAAATACACTTCTATTAATACAGAGCTTTGGCCTCAATCTGTTGTTTATCACCCCCAGCTCTGCCTGGCTGGGCCACATGCCAGCTGAGAGGTAGATTGAAGGGAACTTCAGGCAGTCAGAGTGAGCCCTGGTGAACATGCAACATCAGCTAAAAAGGAGAAGAGAAAGGTGGACGTTTAAAGAAATGTCAAAATAGACCCCAAGAAGAATGGTCACCCAAAACAACATTGCCCAGCCCTGCCTTTGAGTCTTATTGGAGGTAGACCCTCACATATTTGGGTGTTTGGCTTGGCACAGAGACCAGTGGAATTTTCTCATGCCTCTAGTCTGGCTGCACAATAAAATCACTTGGAGACCTTTTAAAAACCTTATTGTTCAGCTTCTCTCCAGAACAATAAAATCAGAACTTCTGGGAGTGGGAGACATATCAGTAATTTTTAGTTAGAGCAGTAATCCTCAGACTTTAGCATGCATCAGAGTTATCTGGTGGGCTTGTTGAAATATAGATTTCTGAGTCCCAACCTCAGAGATTCTGATTCAGTAAATCTGGGAAAGGCCTAAAAATTTGCCTTTTTAACAAGCACCCAGGTGATGCCAACACTGCTGGTCTGGGAACCACATTTTAAGAACCCACCGATAGAGACAGACAGAAAGAAGGAGGAAATCCTGTCTGTGATGGTTTCAAGTGAAACCATCAAGTGAGGGCTTGATGTGGTGACTCTTCCATGTCCTTTCTTGAATTCCCTAGTTCTGTGGCTGTTCACACTGGCCCCCAAACCTGGATATTATTTGTATTCAGTTGTGGGGTGCCATATAGTCAGACTCTCAAAATGGTTGGGTAAACATTTTCAAGATATCCTAGGTATTCAACAGTGGGTAGAAACAAACCCATGTTGGGTCAAATAGGTGTTTGAAATCTTATCTTCCCCTGAAGATACCAGGGTATTTCTTGGGAGTCAACTCACATTTGTATTGAGTTTCAGGCCCCAAGGACTTCCTTTGGCTGCATCTGCTTGCTAAGAGCTCCCCGCCCCATCCCCCCAAAGCTTACTTGAGGGAAAATCTTTTCTCCAATATCAATAAGTTTGGAAGATACTTAGGTGACATTGTCACATATGCCTCTTTTGAGGACTCTCTCTCACTGTCTACTAATAATTACTAACTTCCCAAAGAAGCCAGGAGAGATTAATTTTCTGTATAAGCTGATTTATGACTGGCCACCTCTGAGAAGATAGCCTGAGTCACTCTCCTTGACTCGTGCTCACGCAGAATATTCAGGGATAAAAATCTTCTCTTTAAACACAGAAAATTTATGGGCAAACTTCAAGTTCCTCCATCTAAATTCGCAATTAATCTAGAGACTAGATAGGAAAAGCAAATAAAGGCCATTTACAGGGCAGCAAAAAGGGATGCCCTAAATATGGGTTTTCTGGCCCTGTTCCCAGGTTGTGACCATGAAGCCTTTGCTTGTCACGTTCCCTTGTTTCCCCAAATAGGGATGAGGCTGACTCTGCTCCAATTATAAGGCCTAAGTAGTTTAAAATTTAAGATGTTTTTGAGAATCCATACAACAGGAGGATAACTATAATATTACTACTACTACTATCATTTATTGAGCATAAGTCACTGTTTTAATGACTGAATCCTGAATTCTTAGAAGTCATTTAGTCCTCCTGATGCCCTTGGGTGATGAATTCAATTACTCCTCCACTTTTCAGGTGGGTGATCTGGGCAAAGAGAGGGAGCTGACTTGAACTCAATCACAGCTGTTAAAGGGGTGAAGCCAGGATTAGAGGCTCAGCAGGCTGACTTTAGGGCTCTTGACCTCATGATGTACTGAACAAAACAAAACAAATCAAAAACAACCTGACACAGGGATGGACTAGTCTCAGGGAAAGTTTTTTTGTTTTGTTTTGTGTTTTTTTTGTTTGTTTGTTTTACTGTCAGGCCTGTGGAGAAAGTCGGGGTGGCGTATTTATGAAAGGAGGAAGTTTTGTGGGGGTCAAAAGAATTTAGGTGTCTTCAGCTTTGAAACCAGAGCAGGGGAGGTAAAGGGCTCATTAACAATTACAAGTGACCCTTGAACAACACGGATTTTAACTGTGTGGGTACACTTAAACTTGGATTTTGTTTTCACTGAATAATATTACAGTATTACAAGATCCAAGGTTGGGAATTCTCTGGCGATCCAGTGGTTAGGACTCTGCACTTTCACTGCTGAGGGCTGGGATCAATCCCTGGTCACGGAATTAAGATCCTGCAAGCCGTGTGGCCAAAAAAAAAAAAAAAAAAAAAAAAGAGATCCGAGGTTGGTTGAATTCACAGATACAGAACTGCGAATACAGAAGAAATGTGCATATAGAGGGCTGACTATAAGTTATACTTGGATTTTCAACTGCACAGAGGGTCAGTGCCCCTAACCTTGCTTGTACAAGGGTCAACTTTATAACTTGCCCAATTATTTGTTATAATATTTTTTTTTACCATCTGAACAAAGGCAATGATTTATTGGTAATGGCAATGAATGAAATATTGGAAGTCTTATACACACTACTATATATAAAATAAATAATGAATAAGGATCTACTGTATAGCACAGGGAACTCTACTCAATACTTTGTAATGGCCTATATGGGAAAATAATCTAAAAGAGTGTATATATATACGTATAACTGATTCACTGTGCTGTATACCTGAAATTAACACAACATTGTAAATCAATTACATATTTTTTTTTTTTTTTTGCGGTACGCAGGCCTCTCACTGCTGTGGTCTCTCACCATTGCGGAGCACGGGCTCCAGACGCACAGGCTCAGCGGCCATGGCTCACGGGCCCAGCCGCTCCGCGGCATGTGGGATCTTCCCGGACCGGGGCACGAACCCACGTCCCCTGCATTAGCAGGCAGACTCTCAATCACTGCGCTACCAGGGAAGCCCCATATTTTTTTAATTAAATTAAAAAAAAAAGAAGGTCTCTGGCGAGAATCAAGCAATTATCCAAGAGCTGTAGATCTGATTGCAATATGGTCTTCCAGTGTCTTTTGTACCTTAGTGGCTTTCTCCTTTTTTGCAAACTACTCATTTGAAATCATTCATGTTTGCTGCCTGGACTGGAGTTCCAATAAAAGTAAAATATGAAATTCTAGTTGTTTCTTCTTCACTTGATTGGACTGAATAAATATAGTTATGCTGTTAACATTCTGAAACGTAACATATGAAGTGGGACAATACCATCTTCTTTAATATCATCCTCTGATAGTTCCAGAGCTGGAATTGGTTCACTTCTTTCTGCCTCTTCAAAATCCATAGATAGGGGTAAATTGATAGAAAGTTTTACGTATTTCGGACCCTGACCATTATCTGGACCTTGAAATTTCATTGAATAAAGCTTAACAGGCTGACTGAAGACTACAGTAATAAGCAGCTGTCCATCCCAATCAGATTCCAAGAAGGTCATGTCTTTTCATAAACAGTTGTCAAATCCATGCTCCTCGCTTTCATTAAGACATTCACAGCCAGATTTATTAATAAAAAAGCATAAAATCCATATATCCTTTTGGAATATCTGTGTCCTCATTGCTTCCAGGGCTGTTTTCTAAGTGCTGCTTGGTTTTTTCTTCTAGTCCCACAGCATCTGCTCCTTGATACTGATCAACTCTCACTTTGTTTCAAAAAAACAAAAATGTAGGTATTGCTGACATATTGTTGGTGGCAGCTGTTCCCTGACACTGATGTACACCTACTTCCAAGGAAACTGCTTGTGTATACTTATTACACATAGAGCTGAATGCTGGGGCAATCCTTAAACACGGTCCACACCCTCGCATGGTGAATTTGACCATGGTGAGTCTGGAAATCCGGATCACTCCTGACCCGTTTCACACCCACCACTCTCAGAGAGCCTGGCAGGGCGGCCACAACACCACTGGCTTCAAAACTGAAGGAGAAGAAGGCCCTGGAGAGGAAGGGGGGAGGCTCAGGAAGACCTAGGCCTGGACAAAGGAGGTGGCGACCCTGGCGTCTTCTCCAGGGTCCCCCAGTGCCGAGTCAGGCCAGAGAGCAGAGCAGTAGAGGGGGCGGGATGGGAGGGGGAGAGGAAAGATGAGGGAAGAGAAGGCCTATAATTTTATATGATGTAATCATAGATGCATTTATACAATATATAATGTAAGATACAACTAACAACACATTATACGTATGAGATATATAATACACACTATATTGATTATAATGTGTTATACATTTAAAATTATATATAGTTTTTTATATATATTTTATAACATTATTTATATATATATACATATATAGTGTGTATATATATGTATATATATAAATATATATATATATTAATTTTTGGAATAGTTTTTGGGATAGTTTTATTAGGCTATTATTCACCTACCACAAAATTCAGTAAAGTCCACAAATCCAAAAAGGGAGTAAATAGAATGGGGCTGATAGAAAACTCTCCTTCTTGGGGTGTCTGCAGATGGCCCATCTGATCAGGAATTTGATTACATGGGTTGATCAACATATGTAACAGAGGACAGGCTATTGAAATGTTTTCTTTCCCAGCTTCTAGCCTACAGGCTAGGTGAGAACGATCATTTTTATTTTTCAAAAGATAAAATTTTAGTTATCAATATTTCTCAATGCCAACTATAATAATTGCATCCAATCTGTTTATTAAATCATTTCAAATTTAGGGCAATATCTCTTTTAATTTTGTGGTTTTAACATTTTTCTTAAAAGCAAAATAAGACAGGATTTAAAAATTCCTGGGCTTGTTTTCTTTGACCACGTCTGACCACATCTGAGTCTGGTTTCTAAGTTCCTAATCATTTCAATCAGGTTCTCATTCTCCTTAAATTGTCGTTGAGCTGTTGAAGAGGGTTATAATTTCCTCCATATTTATTTGAAATTGAATGGTCAATTAAAATATACACTAACTAACCCCTAAACTGACTGGACTTCTAAGAGATTTTTCAAAATGTATTTAAGGGAAAAGTAAAATAAATGATGCTTGAATGGTTAAAAGCTCTACAATTCTTTAAAAAGCCCATTTTAATTTAGGCTGAAACCCATGCAATGTGAAAAGTGCTACAAAGAACGGAGTGGGGGCAGTGGGGGTGCTTGTGTTCTTCATCCAAAGGAAGGTAGAAATAGTAAAAGCAGAGAGGTGAAGATTAGCGGAGACAAAGAAAGGGATGGTGGCTTCCGATCTGGCACCCTAGCATCTCCTTAGAATTAAATGGATGTGAGGCCCATGAGGGAAGCTTGGCCCCAGCCTCTGGGAAACCAGTCTCACAAAGTACCCTGCACCCAAGAGTAACAGACAATGAGGTGTCTGTCAGAGCCACCTTCCCTCCAAGGACTATGCACATCTGAACAAGGAGCATACAGGGTCCAACCACCATGGGGAGGAGCCCCCCAAATTCTATGCTGCACACAACTTCCTGGACCCTTCTGGGAACTGAGGGGGTGGGAGCAAAGACTCTTCATACTCACTGAGACTGAATCTTCCTCAACCCAAGTGAAAAGAGGACTGAGAGTCAGCTACAATTTAATTTTTTTAAATTGAAGAATAAAGTATTGTGCCATACTTTTAAACATGAGAATTTTTGGCAGCAGAAACAAGCTGACAACTTACGTTAAAAATTTTCTCTTTGATCTCTGCATTTTCTCACCTCTGGGAAATGTGTCAGACCCAAGCTGACATGGGTAAGACAGGTACTTTGTTGCTGGAATAAGAAGAGATGATGGAGGCAAATCCACAGTGATGGAAACTCTCCCACTTATATTTAACATGGGCCTTCTGGGTTCCATGCTTTAAGAATGGAGGCACTGTGAAAAGACAAAGGGCCCAGAGCCAAGGGGTTGTTCAAAAATCACTTTACCTTGTCAGAGACAGCACCAGGGTACAGCTAAGAGAGTGAGCTGGGTTCAATCCGAGCTTCACCACTACTGCTGTGTGATCTGAGGAATGTTACTTACCTTCTCTGTGTTTCAATTCCATTATTTGTATATGGGCATAATCATGGAGTATCCTATAATATTATTGAGATGATTAAATGAGCTAATATATCCATAGCATTTAGAACATTGTCTTGCCCAGGATTAGGGCTCACTGAATGTTAGTATCATCATCATCATCTTTATCATCATTATTATTACGTGGGATTATGTCAGGTGACCAGGGTACTAATTTGACTTTATTCCTTTCCTTTTGCAAAACAAAAAGGACTAAATCAAATGGACTAATATCAGCTGTTTCTAAACACATTTTTAGCAGCAGAAATAACTTTTCCTAGACATAAACTTCTAAAGAAGCTAAGCATATATGTATTCATTGATATTCTTTTGATTCTAGTTGCTTAAGTCAACAAGCAAAATAAATTTATGGGCTCAAATTACAAAATAACCTAGGAAGGTCCAGCTTCAAGGATAGCTGGATACAGAGGTACAAACAAAGATATCAAGATCAGTTTGTCTGCCTCCTCTCTCCTCTGCTTTCCCTCTTTCTACTCCATTCCCAGGATCCTTGCCTCCTCATCACAGGATGACCACTGGAAGCTCTCAGAGTAACATCCTTTTAATGTCCAAACTAGTGAAGAAGAGTAAACATCTTTTCCCCAGAATTCCCTGTGAAGGTCCTGACATTCACTTTGATTGGCTGGCCTAGACCTCATGTCCAAGCCTACAGCAATCATAATGGCCAGAGGAATGTGTTGCACTGATTGGTCACTGGAGTCACATGTCCCACCCCTGAGGCTGGAAAGAAGCCCTGACCCTGAGAACAGAGGAAAGGAAAAGGTTGTTCCCACTAGGCTTGCTCTGCACCCTACCTCCTTGACAGTCCCTTCTCGAAACCCCAAGTGCTTCTAGTTTGAAACTCCTTGTACGTGGGGATCTCTAGCATTCTGCGCGTTTGCTAGGATGCAAATCCTATCGAAGCAGTTACTACGGTCAGGGGCCAGAGTAGTGCCCTTGGGGAGGTTCCATTGATTCTCTCTCAAATCATAGCCTGCAGACAGCTACCAGCTCCAACGTCCCGTGTGGCATTGCTTTGTCTCTGTGTGCCCACATCCGTGCTGCCTACCACAGCCTTGTATCTAGTGGGGGCAGGAGAATCATCTGGGTTCAGTTCTACATCACATTATGAGTGATGCCTCCTCTTCTAGGTATTTACTGCAATGTAACCAACAACCTCAAAACATAGGGTCTTAAGACAATAATAATTTATTAGTGTCTCTCATGGTTCTGGGGTCAGCCAGGCTCCTCTGGGCACATCTGGCTCCCAGCTCTCAGTGGTTACAGTCAGAAAGCAACTAGAGCTAGAGTCATCTTGAAGTTTTCTACGTTCACATGCATGGCATTCCGTGACCTGGGAAGATGGAATGGCTGGGGCTGGAACAGCTGGGGCTCATTGGCCATCTCTCTTCTCTCTCAGTGGTCTCTCCACCTGGTACCTTCGGCACATGGCAGCCTCAGCGTTACTTCTGTTGCACTCCTTAGGTTGAGGCAATGACAAACCCACCTGATTTCAAGGGGTGGGAACACAGACCCTACCCCTTAGTGGGAGAGTGTCAAAGGACGCATAGCCCTCTTAAACCATCATATCTCCTGGGGATGGCAGGGGGTCAACATAAAATCATGTTTTAGAGGTTATCCTTGGTCATGCTGTTCTAATTCAGTCCTGCCCTTGGCAGAAATGAGGTGGGATTATCAGGACATACCAAGAAAAATGGCTTCTTAAACAACTGTGAGCCAGAAAAGAGGCTTAGACACCACATTAAATGCAGCGGTCTGGGCATATTGACCTATTTTGGATAGTTGGGATCCCTTCTAACCCTTGCAGAAATACTGCAATCTCCACCTTAGTGCAGTTTGAGCTTTTGCAATGGAATACAGCTAGAACCAAGAACAACATTCTCTTTTCTACTTACTGATTAAAAGCAGTGAGCCACTCTGGAGAGACAGTGAATACAATTTGATGTTATTATGCAGAGTTTGACCATTGGGGGGGAAATATAATGTTATCTTTAAGGTAGGCTCTGGTTTTAATTGCAAATTTTAGAATGGGGCTTCACATCCAGGATAAGAAGGAAAATATACAAACTGCTGACTGAATCAATGCTCAACACTCTGCTCTCTGTGTCCTCCTCGTCCTTGGGGTGATTACCAAGCATGTAAGCAAAATCAGAAGTCAGGGAGAAAGCAAGAAAGGAATGCATATACATGAGCCTCCAGAGGAAACCATTTCAGGCTGGATTATGGAATCCTGATTCTCAGTGAATTGCAAGAGTGTTTAAGAAAAGATTGCACAGGTGTAAGTGTGAAGCTATTGTCAAAACATGCAAATGTTTTGTCTTCCTTTTAATTTCTGACACCAAGTCAGTCCTAACCCCTTTTATTGGACCTTAAATGTCTCAAAAATAAAGGAAGAACAAAACTTCTCATTATAGAATTGACCTCTTACTGGGAGCTAAGTTCTACTGAATAAAGAGGTCTAGATAAAATTATTAAACCAAAGCAAAGATGATCTCCAGCCTTCTGCTCCTTAATGTGCTAACATTCAGGTCTGCAAAATCCATTCTCTTCCTAGTGACTCTGGCAGTGCTAACTCTGGGATGCTATGGCCAACTCCTTTCTTCTCAAGGGCCAAGACTCTGTCCAGTTAACAGGCAAATGTTTATAAATCTGGCCATTCAATAGGTATTCAATTTGCATTTTCTGAGCACCAACCACATGCCAGGGACTGTTCTACATACTTGTTTTTACAGAAATGAATAAGCCAGTCATAATTTTGATGTATGAAACTTACAGTTTGGTACCATGTCTTCCTAGAAGAGCAGCCATGGGAGGGGGGAATTCTATACATTAATCATAACTACTGTAGAGCCAAGAGGGAGATGAAAAGAGTTTTCTAAGCTTTGTAGTTGAATGATGTTCCTCTTCTTTCCCCAGTCCTATACATATTTTCTAGGAAAAGTATGGAGAACCCCAGATGTAGCTGATATAATAGAAAATGTATTCTGTAAGGCTGAGCTATTAGTTAACTTTCTCCAAGATAGAAAATCACAAATATTGGTTCAAAGTGCATGCATGTCATTCCCTATCAACACAAAATTTTGTTTTGGGGAACAGAGCTGGATTTATTAACTTGTGGCTAATGCTGAAGGGAAAAGGCCATGATGCTGTTGCTGGTGAAAAAAAATCAATGGGCAGGTGGAGTATGGAACCCATTCAATCAACAAATATTTATTAAGTTCCCAGAGGTCCTAGGGTTATCATGGCAAACAAGACAGAGTGACTCCTGTTGTGAATTTTGTGTTCTGGCTGGGGATACCAACAGCAATGAGTGCAAAAAAAAAAAAAAAAATCTATAATGATAGTGAAGATGATCCAGGACCTCGGAAAAAGAATGGAGGCAAAGATCAAGAAGATGCAAGAAATGTTTAACAAAGACATAGAAGAATGAAGAAAAAGGAAATAGAGATGAACAATACAATAACTGACATGAAAACTACACTAGAAGGAATCAATAGCGGAATAACTGAGGCAGAAGAACGGATAAGTGACCTGGAAGACAGAATGGTGGAATTCACTGCTACAGAACAGAATAAAGAATAAAGAATGAAAAGAAATGAAGACAGCCTAAGAGACCTCTGGGACAACATTAAATGCAACAACATTCACATTATAGGGGTCCCAGAAGGAGAAGAGAGAGAGAAAGGACCCAAGAAAATATTTGAAGAGATTATAGTCTAAAACTTTCCTAACATGGGAAAGGAAATAACCACCCAAGTCCAGGAAGTGCAGAGAGTCCATATAGGATAAACAGAAGGAGAAACATGCCAAGACACATAGTAATCAAATTGGCAAAAATTAAAGACAAAGAAAAATTATTGAAAGAAGCAAGGGGAAAACAACAAATAACATACAAGGGAACTCCCATAAGGTTAACAGCTGATTTCTCAGCAGAAACTCTACAAGCCAGAAGGGAGTGGCATGACATACTTAAAATGATGAAAGGGAAGAAACTACACCAAGATTACTCTACATGATAAGGATATCATTCAGATTCGATGGAGGAATCAAAAGCTTTACAGACAAGCAAAAGCTATGAGAATTCAGTACCACCAAACCAGCTCTACAACAAATGCTAAAGAAACTTCTCTAAGTGGGAAACACAAGGACCTACAAAAACAAACCCAAAACAATTAAGAAAATGTTCATAGGAACATACATATCAATAATTACCTTAAACGTAAATGGATTAAATGCTCCAACCAAAAGACACAGGCTTGCTGAATGGATATAAAAAGAAGACCCATATAAATGCTGTCTACAAGAGATCCACTTCAGACCTGGGGACACATACAGATTGAAAGTAAGGGGATGGAAAAAGATATTCCATGCAAATGGAAATCAAAAGAAAGATGGAGTAGCAATATTCATATCAGATAAAATAGACTTTAAAATATAGAATGTTACAAGAGACAAGGAAGAACACTGCATAATTACGAAGGGATCAATCCAAAAAGAAGAGTTAACAATTATAAATGTATATGCACCCAACATGGGAGCACCCCAATACATAAGGTAACTGCTAACAGTTATAAAAGAGAAAATTGACAGTAACACAATAATAGTGGGGAACTTTAACACCTCACTTACACCAATGGACACATACACCAAACAGAAAATTAATAAGGAAGCACAAGCTTTAAATGACAGAATAGATCAGATAGATTTAATTGATATTTACAGGATATTCCATCCAAAAACAGCAGATTACACTTTCTTCTGAAGTGTGCATGGAACATTCTTCAGGATAGATCACATACTGGGTCACAAATCAAGCCTCAGTAAATTTAAGAAAATTGAAATCATATCAAACATCTTTTCTGACCACAATGTTATGAGATTAGAAATGAATACAGGGAAAAAAACCTTAAAAAACACAAACACATGGAAGCTAAACAATACGTTACTAAATAATCAAGAGATCACTGAAGACATCAAAGAGGAAATCAAAAAATACCTAGAGACAAATGACAATGAAAACACGATGATCAAAAACCTATGGGATGCAGCAAAAGCAGTTCTAAGAGGGAAGTTTATAGCTATAAAAGCCTACCTCAAGAAACAAGAAAAATCTCAAATAAACAATCTAACCTTGCACCTAAGGGAACTAGAGAAAGAAGAACAAACAAAACCCAAAGTTAGCAGAAGGAAAGAAATCATAAAGATCAGAGCAGAAATAAATGAAATACAAACAAAGAGAACAATAGCAAAGATCAATAAAACTAAAAGTGGTTTCTTTGAGAAGATAAACAAAATTGATAAACCATTAGCCAGACTCATCAAGAAAAAGAGGGGGAGGACTAAAATCAATAAAATTAGAAATGAAAAAGGAGAAGTTATGACAGACACCACAGAAATAAAAAGCATCCTAAGGGACTACTACAAGCAACTCTATGCCAATAAAATGGACAACCTGGAAGAAACGGACAAATTCTTAGAAAAGTATAACCTTCCAAGACTGAACCAGGAAGAAATAGAAAATATGAACAGACCAATCACAAGTAATGAAATTGAAACTGTGATGAAAAATCTTCCAACAAACAAAAGTCCAGGACCAGATGGCTTCACAGGTGAATTCTATCAAACGTTTAGAGAAGAGCTAACACCCACCCTTCTCAAACTCTTCCAAAAAATTGAAGAGGAAGGAACACTCCCAAACTCATTCTATGAAGCCACCATCACCCTGATACCCAAACCAGACAAAGATACTACAAAAAAAGAAAATTAAAGACCAATATCAATGATGAATACAGATGCAAAAATCCTCAACAAAACACTAGCAAACAGAATCCAACAACACATTAAAAGGATCATACACCATGATCATGATCAAGTGGGATTTATCCCAGGGATGCAAGGAATCTTCAGTATATGCAAATCAATCAATGTGATGCACCATATTAAGAAATTGAAACATAAAATCCATATGGTCATCTCAATAGGTGCAGAAAAAGCTTTTGACAAAATTCAACACCCATTTATGATAAAAACTATCCAGAAAGTGGGCATAGAGGGAACCTACCTCAACATAATAAAGGGCTTATATGACAAACCCACGGCAAACATCATTCTCAATGGTGAAAAACTGAAAGCATTTTCTCTAAGATCAGGAAAAAGACAAGGATATCCACTCTCACCACTATTATTCAGCATAGTTATGGAAGGCCTAGCCATGGCAATCAGAGAAGAAAAAGAAAAAAAAGGAATCCAAATAGGAAAAGAAGAAGTAAAGCTGTCACTGTTTGCAGATGACATGATACTATACATAGAGAATCCTAAAGATGCCACCAGAAAACTACTAGAGCAAATCAATGAATTTGGTAAAGTTGCAGGATACAAAATTAATGCACAGAAATCTCTTGCATTCCTATATACTAATGATGAAAAATCTGAAACAGAAATTAAGGAAACACTCCCATTTACCACTGTAACAAAAAGAATAAAATACCTTGGAATAAACCTACCAGGGAGACAAAAGACCTGTACGCAGAAAACTATAAGATACTGATGAAAGAAATTAAAAATAACACCAACAGATGGAGAAATATACCATGTTTTTGGATTGGAAGAATCAATATTGTGAAAATGGCTATACTACTCAAAGCAATACAGATTCAATGCAATCCCTATCAAATTACCAATGGCATTTTTTACAGAACTAGAACAAAAAATCTTAAATCTTGTATGGAGACACAAAAGACCCCAATAGCCAAAGCAGTCTTGAGGGAAAAAAGTGGAGCTGGAGGAAACAAACTCCCTGACTTCAGACTATACTACAAAGCTACAGTATTCAAGATGATATGGTACTGACACAAAAACAGAAATATAGGTCAATGGAACAAATAGAAAGCCCAGAGATAAAACCACATACCTATGGTCAACTAATCTATGACAAAGGAGGCAAGGATATACAATGGAGAAAAGACAGTCTCTTCAATAAGCAGTGTTGGGAAAAGTGGACACCTACATGTAAAAGAATGAAATTAGAACACTCTATAACACCATACACAAAAATAAACTCAAAATGGATTAGAGACCTAAATGTAAGACAGGACACTATAAAACTCTTAGAGCAAAACATAGGAAGAGCATTCTTTGACATAAATCACAGCAAGATCTTTTTTGATCCACCTCCTAGAGTAATGGAAATAAAAACAAAAATAAACAAATGGGACCTAATGAAACTTAAAAGCTTTTGCACAGCAAAGGAAACCATAAACAAGATGAAAAGACAACCCTCAGAATGGGAGAAAATATTTGCAAACGAATCAGAGGACAAAGGATTAATGTCAAAAATATATAAACAGCTCATGCAGCTCAATATTACAAAAACAAACAACCCAATCCAAAAATGGGCAGAAGACCTAAATAGACATTTCTCCAAAGAAGACATACAAATGGTCAAGAAGCACATGAAAAGCTGCTCAACATCACTAATTATTAGAGAAATGCAAATCAAAACTACAATGAGGTATCACCTCACACCAGTTAGAATGGGAATCATCAGAAAATCTACAAACAGCAAATGCTGGAGTGGGTGTGGAGAAAAGAGAACTCTCTTGCACTGTTGGTGGGAATGTAAATTGATACAGCCACTATGGAGGTTCCTTAAAAAACTAAAAATAGAATTACCATATGATTCAGCAATCCCACTACTGGGCATATACCCAGAGAAAACCATAATTCAAAAGGACACAGGCACCCCAATGTGCATTGCAGCACTATTTACAATAGGTCATGGATGCAACCTAAATGCCCATCGACAGATGAATGGATAAAGAAGATGTGGTACATATATACAATGGAATATTACTCAGCCATAAAAAGGAACGAAATTGGGTCATTTGTAGAGATGTGGATGGATCTAGAGACTGCCATACAAAGTGAAGTAAGTCAGAAAGAGAAAAACAAATATCGTATATTAATACATATATGTGGGACGTAGAAAAATGGTATAGATGAACTGGTTTGCAGGGCAGAAATTGAGACACAGAGGTAGAGAATAAATGTTCTCTAATGGACACCAAGAGGGAAAAGCGGCAGGGGGTTGGGGATGGTGGTGTGATGAATTGGGAGATTGGGATTGACATGTATACACTGATGTGTATAAAATGGATGACTAATAAAAAAAAATTAATTAAAATAAATAAAAAAAATAAATAAATTATACACTTTCAGAGTAAGGTGGAAGAGAATGACAGAGGTAGGTCATGTTTTAGATAAATTAATCACAGGAGGGTTTTTAAGGAGTTGAGATTTAAGCTGGCCCTGACCAATGAGCAGTAAGAGGCATGCAAGGCTCTATGGGAAGATGGTTCCAGGCAGAGAAGACAGCATGGGACTAAGCAAGAGATCCAGTGGGACAGGCCAAAACAGAGCGGTACAAGGAGCAGGGTGACTGGTCATAGTACTTACCTAGTTTGTGTTGAGCCACCTGATAGGGGAAAGAAATTTGGAAAGAATTTCTATTTGGAGGGAAATGATCTAGCTATTTAAACAGGATTATGTACAGCTCAGAGGCAGAGCATTGAGGAAAAATTGATACCATGAAAGCTGGGTAAATTCTTCCTATATAGGTAAAAATCAACCCTTGAGATGTGGGTAAAACTGAGCTGACTGGTTAGGTCCATCAGCTGCTGAGAAGAAATGTGAAGACCTTGAAGCAGGAAGGCTCTGACAAGTTTAACTGTGGAGTCCACCGGCTTTCAGAATTGAGGGTCAGGTGACCTTATTCTATGGGGTAAAGGTAGAAAGTGATTGCTTCCTTCTTTGCTTAAGCTGCCATCCTGGAAATGTACTAGAAGACTGGACTCTTTATAAGCTTTAGCCACAGCACATCAGAATAGAGTTAAATTTTTATAAAGAAGAAAAGGAAAATTACCAATCCAATGCTTTCTGTTCTGCGGTAGGCAGATGAGAATAACCCAAAGTCCTCAAGTGTCCATGGTTCCTCAGGGTCCCATGATAAGCAGAAATCCCAACACCATTTAAGTAATACCCCTACCTGCACCGTGATGCTGACAGTTCTCACTCTTGGCTCGTGAGGTCACTGCAGGGCTTTGTGATTCTGCAGGAGGAAACTGCTGAGTAGACTCGGATGATGGAGACTATGAATCCATAGTAAGGCTTGCTTGCTGCTCTCCGTGTTATGTGGAATGCTTTCAGATTTCTCTTCTCTTTTGGACGCTATGGCCAAAGGGTAGAGTTGACTCTTTTACCAATGTGTTTTTTGCCATCTTCCCTTTCAGAAATAAAATGTCCTATGCTTCCTCTCTGATATGCTAGTCTATTCTCCAAAACTGTGAACTTTTCTTTGAGCACGAATTGCTTTCTGCCTCTCAGGAATGGGGACTACTTCCCACTCTTTGCTCCTGTCTCTGGCTGGTACATGGTCTGGCCCAGGGTCTTCTTCCTGTACTTCCACAGACCCCTGTTCTTCTTGGACATCCTGGAAGTGGAGAGGTTTCCTCTTGACCTTCCCATGGAGTAAGGCTTCCAGTAGCATCAGTACAAGGTCAACAAAAGACATACTAACCTTTGAAGCCATAGGCCTGCCTCTTATGATTGATTCCCTTTTATCTCCTGTGTTTCTCATAATTCTTGTCTACTCAGTCTAGAGAAAAAACTCTGCCTGTTATTGGACTCAAGTAAAATTTACTTCAGCCCCGCCTTGTGGTCCTTAGTCAAACTTAAAGGAAAGTTGGTTTGGCAGATATTAAACTGGCTCACCAAATCTGTTTCCCATTCTTCCTGGTTACACAGCTAGACCACATTTCCCAGATTCCTCTACAGTTACTTGTGGCCATGTGTCTGAGTTCTATCTAGTAGAATGTGGCCCATGAAGATTTCCCATGAGCTATCTTCCACTTTATTTTTTCCCTATCTATCAGCTAGATGGAGAGGATTCTAAGAACTAAGATGGGGACTCATGAGATGAAGGAGTCTGGGTCTCACCAACCAGGAGAATCCAGTGGACTTTATATGAATTAGAAATATATTTTTGTATTCTGGGGCTACTGAAATTATAGGGGCTGTTTTTTATAGCAGCTAACATTACTTATCCTAGGTAATACAGTTGGTCACATCCCTTTCACAAGGTACTGTCCCACCCAGACACAATACATTCTCCTAAACTCCCCCCAGATCACCAGACGGTAGTTTTGGGTCTTTGGCTCACTCCCAAGAAGCATGGAGTCTAATTAAGAACACATGTATAAGAAGCTGAGGCCCCTCTTTCCCACACCAGATCCCTGATAGCTAATATTTAGTGAGCACTGACTGTTAAGAAAAGCAGATTTAATATGAAGCTAATAAAGTTTAAGCTTGGGGCCTCTCACATACATGGAGCTTTCCCAAGGCCTTGAAAAGGGCCTTAGCATGTTCACATATTTAAGTGTTTTCATAAAATCCGCAAATGCAAAATGTTTTAATTTTTTTTTTATTTGTGGGAGGGTATATTTAAATAAACTTCAGGCCCCACCAAATCTAGACACAGCCTCGAGGCTGAGTGTCTAACATATATTTTCAAATGTCATCCTCACAGCCATGAAATAATAGGTACTATTATTTTATGGAGAAGAAATCTGATGCATGCAGATTTTAAGTCACTTGCCCCAAGTCACGCAGCTCTGATTTTCTGGAACCAGAATTCAGGCACAGGCTCTAAAGCCCAAGCCTGTTGCCACCCTCATGGTGTCTCTAGCCCACCCATGGGTCACATGCATGTGGTCCAGGGAATCAAACCAGGAAGCATGAAGCAATAGCAACAGTGTTTAGTATATTTCTCTTGGCCCCTCTGAATGACTTCCTTTGGACTCACCCTAATTTCTTCAGTCTCGGATAAGAAGAGCTGGAGAGTTTTTCTTCAGGGCTCCATTAAAGTGTTCATTTCATACAACAAGAAACACATAGGATTTAGCATCAGAAGATGTGAGTTTTAGACTAAGGAAACAATGGGACGTAATGGCACAGATTTTGCCAAGAGATTGATGTACGTAGCAGAAAGCAACTGGATCAAACAAACAACTATGGGCTGTCAAAGGCAGTGGAACAGCTTCAAAGCTCATTACTACCTCAGCTTCCACATGGTGCAAAAGAACTGGAAGACGTGGAGGATAAAGAGGCAGGCTCAGAAAGGGGGTTAAAACGCGTAACTCCAGATGAGCCTTCAGGGCCAGCAATGCCCTGAGGATTGTGGGCGCACACCCAGCTGTTACCTGTGTGGTGGTTTGATCCCCAGCTAATACGCCAGCTGGTGGAGTATTATTTCCTTGTTGACTTTTTTGCTGCCACCTGGGGAGTCTTGGTAACTGTAAACAAAGATTTAGAACACTAATAAAGTGTCGGGCGCCAATGCAGTTTACTCTGTACTAAAATCAAGTAAGCTGTGGATGAGCAGCTGGCATGGGGGATCCCAGCCACAAGGGCTGGTGGGAAGCAGGAGTCCAGGAGCAGGGAGGTGGGGTGAGAGAAAGGGATCTGACTGCTGCAGCCTGTCAGTTCAGAGCCCGAGTTGGACTCAGGCACATGGAGTAGATGCTGTTGCATGGGCAGGGCCCCCAGCCCCCGGCTGCTATCAGTGTTGGCTGCCAAGGGCTCACGGAGGCCTCCTTCCCCAAGAATTGCCCTTAACTGACGCCTAGGAGGTTATACCCCTATACCCCCCACCAGGAGAAGCCTATAGCAATGACTGACTGATGCAGGGGTACAAAAGGCCAGCCCCCTTGCCTTAAGGAGGGGACGATTATGTCTCCAGAGCCTTTCATGGATCAGGCCAAGTTTAGATTTTGCCAGAATACACATCGTTGCTTGCCTTCTTCCCCTGTCCTGTCTTCTGTCCTCCCTTAGAGGCTTCTCCTAAGCATCCTTCCTCAATATACCCTGGGCACCTGATTTTTCCTGTCCTGGGCTCTGCTTCTGGGGAATCCGACCTAAGTCACAATGAGGGTTTTAGGCCCCCTGTTGCCACAGCTAAGCCTGGCAGGAAGTGGGCAGGGCTTTGAAAGAGGAAGTCCCCAGAGATGTGCATGCATTTAGGGCACATCCTCCTGCTATGTATATACGTAGGGAATGGCAGGTAGAAATTGAAGACACATTTTGAGAAGCAAGTGTCAGCTCCCGGGAGAAATGAGTCAGCAGAGGATGGATGTCAGGGCCCTAACCTGGAAAGTACAACTGGTGCACATAGCAAGAAAACCAGACTATCCCAGTGCTAGAGCCTGGGTCAGCAAAGCCAGGGTAGAAAATGCTATGACTTGTAGGATCCATGGAGGTTCAGGACTCATATGTGGCTCACCAAATCCTTCATCTGTTGGTAGCAAGACCCAGCTACTTAGTAGCCTTGTGAATCTGAGCAAGTTAATTTTCTTTTCTAAACCTCAATTTCTTCATTTGTAAAATGGCATACAGCATGCACTAAAATGGTAAATATTTTATTATATACATATTATTCTAAGCCACAGTGAGTAATGGAATTTTTGCCTGCTACGGGGCAGACCTGGATTTCTACATAGGGCCTACCTGTAGATCCAGACTTGGAAAGCAAAGGAAAACAAAGCTATGAGATAAAATGTAGGGGCTGAAATAATGGCCACATCAACTTGAAAGGCCATGATGTTGCTTGTATGGCTACCCGTGGTCCTGCATCTTAAGGCCCAGAGCTCTGTGGTGCCATTTTTGCATCTTCAGAGCCAGTCTTAAAAGCAAGAGGGAGAGGGAGGGAAAGAGGGAGAGACAGCTGTAAGCCAAGAATCCTTCAGATTTGAATATCACTTATCTAGAATTGGACCCAAGAGGGACTGTTGGGGACAGAAAGTTGGCCAGTCAATAGTTATTGACCTCAAGTCTGAAACTGCAAGAGAATTTTTCTCTAGCTTGGCAGACACTACATTCACAATGCCAGATTCCCAGTGTGTAAATCCAACTGGAAATTCCCAAAGACCAGAGCACCAGGAACTCTGAGCCACTCAAATGTTCTTTCCCTAGGATGACTCTCTACTCTCCCTATACTTCTGTACAGAGTTGTATAGTCTTTATTTTAGCAAAGAGTTCCAAGAAGCAGACCTTGAGATGAGAATTCCCATGCAACTTGATTTATTGAGGAAGTTCTCTTGGGAAAAATTGGGTGTGGAAAGCAGGACAGAGAAGGAAAGAAGCCAAGCCAAGTTCTAGCCTCAGCCTTAACTTTCAGGAGAGGTTGGTAATGTAAATTACACCTCAAATTTCGGCCTAACTCCAAGGCAAAAGAGCTGTGCTTTCCTTTTTCCACTCCAGTCAATCATTGGATAGGGACTACTTTTGAGGACCTTCTGTCTCTCAAGCCAACACAATAGCCCCAGGGAGGTTCTCCATAGAGCATAATAGAGATGGACAATTAGAAGTAAAACACTTAGAAGGCAAGGAAAATCATACTGAAAAGGTCAAAGGGATCGAAGGGAATCTGAGTGGAACACCATTGGAGATGCTACACACTTACACTTATTCTTTTATTTTATTTTATTTTTTTGCAGTATGCAGACCTCTCACTGTTGTGGCCTCTCCCGTTGCAGAGCACAGGCTCCTAATGCGCAGGCTCAGCGGCCATGGCTTACGGGCCCAGCCGCTCCGCGGTATGTGGGATCCTCTCGGACCGGGGCACGAACCCGTGTCCCCTGCATCGGCAGGTGGACTCTCAACCACTGCGCCACCAGGGAAGCCCCACACTTACACTTATTTTACAGGAATGGAAAAATCTAGTTTCTGCAAATATGCAGTTTATTCTATTGGCTTTAGTGTTATAAAATTGGAAGGGCATAGGATTTAGCCTTAAAAGATGTGAGTTATAGTTGTTGTTCTAACTCATATAAACTTTTTGACCTTGGGTGGGTCACTTAACTTCCCAGAGACTTAGTTTCTACATCTATAAATGGGTTTATTACTTTTGAGCTTTTCAATATACATTGATATTTTCTGTTGGCTCCACAGGTTTTTGACATATGTATTTTAAAACCTTAAATAAGATGGTAGGTTTTTCATTTTGGCTTGTGATTTTGATAGTATTCTTTCTTTATAGTTCAAGGCATAGTGTTAGCCATTCAAACTAACACTGTTATGTGTTAGTTCCTTTCATTACTGTTCCTTTTATTACTATGTTATGTCTTTCTTTATGCTTTTTAGCTTGAATTAAATTATATCTGACATTAATATTGTTATATCAGCTTTCTTTTAGTTAGTAATTGTCTTTTGTGTTTTTTCTATTTTCAACATTTCTGGACAATTATGTTTTAGATGTGTCTATTGTAAACAACAGATGGTTGGATTTTTAAAAATCTGGCCTGATAATCTTGTTCCTATAGGCCACTTGAATTCCTTTATATTTATTTTGATTACTGCTATATTCATACTTAGTTATATGATCTTATTTTATGTTTTAGATTTATCATGCTCTTTATTTGCCTCTTTTTCCACTTTTTCTTCTTTCTGTTTGATAGTTTCAAAATTTTCACATATTTACTTAAGTATAAAATTTTATAACAAAGTTTAAGTTATTCAGTATCTCTACCCTCCTCCCAAATAACCCAAGAACTTAATATGCTTTAATTACACAATGAACACCTCCCTCTTCTATATTTTCCTTGACATTACTTGAATTGTATCTAGTTATGTGGAAAAATACCATTCTTTTTTAAAGAGTCAATAGTAAATTAAACTTATCAGCATATTTCACCAAATTCTACACTAAGTATTGTTTCTATATTTCACTCCAACCTATCTCTCAAGATGTTTTCTCCTTCTACCTAAAATTCTTTAGTAGTTATTTCAGTGAGGATCTGTGCGTAATAATCTCTCCAATTATTTCCATTTCATCTAGAGTGAATTTATTTCCAGTTGTTGCTGTCTTTCTTAGCATTATTTTCTCATATGTTTTGGAATTTTATTACTGAATGGAGACAGAGAGGTCGCACGCTTTTTCTCTCTCTCCTCCACCCCTTGTTTCACAGTCCTGCATATTTATATTTGATTTCTTCCACCACCTCCCAAGAACAGTAATTCCCAGACCAGGTCTTATATTGGTAGTTCAGGGCTAGCAACCTACACTGATATTGGAGTCATTACATATTCAGCAACCAAGTCAGCAGATTGTTAAGCCTAAGTCCAGGATGAAAGATTTCATTTCTTACAGCTTCCCTGCTTTATATAAATGGTAGCTCAGATAGTGGTTTTAAGAGCTTATTTCAGCATCCTTTAATGTATGAGGAAACCTCAAACTTGCTTCTGATTTCAAACAGTGAGTTTGAAGAGTGAACCTCTTACTTCCTTTGTGAAATTTTTAGTCTTGTTACCCACAGGAACTCAGATTTCTCCATTGGCTTCTGGATCTGGAGTTCAGTGAGTCTGTAAACTCAATCCCAATTACTCCTCTGTTCAATTCCATTTCTGGCTTTCACAGATGTTTATCTCAGTTTTTAGAATGGCCATATTGCCTAAAAGTCTTCTTTTTAGATGTCGTATTCTGTATTAGTCAGCTAGTGCTGCATAATACATTTACCCCTGAAAAGTGAGTGGTTTACTACAATAGTTGTTTCTTCTCATTCACGTGTCTGGGCTTTGCCTGGGGTTTGGCTAATCTGGGATGGGCTTGGCTGGGCAACTCTGCTTCACTCTGCAGGAAGTGAGATGGGAGAATACAAATTTTGGCTTCTTTATCCTCTTGCTATCCAGTCTCCTGTTTGTGTCCCTTCTCCCCACCCCCTGCCATATAGCCAAGTTCAGTGGTAGCCAAAGAACTAGGGTACCATTGATGAGTCCATAAATGTCAGTCCCCTAGGGCACAGAGCTTGTTAGAGAAGGTGAGGGGGGCAACAAAGAATACCTAGTACATATCAGAGGGAAGTCATAGGCAGTTGGTAACTCACTGGGAGACACAGGGCATGTGCAAACAGAAAACCAAGACTCATGAGTCTCAAAAAGGTGTGATTCCCCCAAGACAGATTTTTGGAAAATCACTTTTTTGGCACTTTTGGAAACTGGCAACTCTTGGCTTAGACTGGGGGATACAGAGGCAGAGGAGTCCCAGTATCTCCAAGTGGGAAAATCCTGTTGCCTTTGAAAACTGTCTTGCACTCAAAGAAATATGATACCCTTTGGACTTTTTATCACTTAGGTCTCATTAATCTAGTCTTTTGTACTGAAAAGAATGAAAGGAGGGCAATTTTTTCCATTCAATGGACATTGAAGTGGCAGTCAGGAAAGCTATTGTGTTCCAGCTCTGCCACTGTCAAGTTCTGTGACCTTGGACAATACATGTGGCTTCCTGAGCCTCTGGTTTCCTCCTGCGGAAAATGAGGCGGAAAATGAGGCAGTTGAATCAAATGCCTTCACATCTCTGAAAACTCAGTATCTATAGTTTATAGATGGGATGAGTGGCACTTGCAGTTTTGTTTTCTTTTTATTAAAAAGTATTCAACTCTGCCCATGTTCTGGTCTCTTTACTGAATTACTCGAACTAATGGGAATCTTGTGAAAGAACTTTTTATTTTCTATCTTCCTTTCCCTGACTCTTAAATCCATTATTTTCATCTATGCCTCTCAGGCAAAGGAGAGCCAGCCCTGACAGCCACCCAAGGCAAAACATGGTTTGATAATGATAAATGAAAAAACTAGATGCCTGTAAATTTAGATCTCCAGCACGGGTACTGATTTCCTGGCCTCATGGACATCCCAGTAATTATCTAGAATTATGCATAATTTACCTACTTCCATTTTCTAAGAAATTGTCAGCTTTCAGGTCAGGGTTTGACAATTTATTGGTTTGTCCTGTGGAAATAAATTGGGAGCATCTGGGACTGGAGTCTTTAATGTGTGCATTTGGGGTGGTAGATGTGAAGCTGCCTCCTATTTATAGCTGAGCAAGCTTAATTGTTGCTTTTCAATCTAAATAGAAAGGCTCTGTTTACTGCTGCTTTTAATTGTAGCAAGTTGGTGAAAAACCATGCAAGGCCTCTTCAATAAAAGCATTTTGTCAATAAATTATTATTGCCATCATGAAAACCATGCACAGCCTTCAAATATAAAGCAAGCAACAGCTCGGCTTCTCCCTTTGATGGACTCAGCATAGTGCTTTTAAATTTTCTTAATTCATTCTATTTTTCTCCTGTTTCCATAGAATATTAGAGCTGATAAGGGCATTGTGGATCTTCTTATCTCTAGTCTTCATTTTATAAAGGAAAGTCTGAATTCCCTGTGCAGGGTTGGGACATGATTGTGTCTAGAATCATTAAAAAAAAATCATCTGGGAAATCAGAAAATCAACCTGCATTCTATGTGTGCCTAGTTGGAAGAGGATTGTGCTATACGCCAAACCTGTATTTGAGGAGTTCTCTTTTACAAAGCTCTTAAAAGTTTCCTACTAAGTGTGTCATTTTATCTTCAGTTTCCTGGGAATTGAGCAACATTGTATAGGGATCCAACCCAGAAGGAGGTTCTCTGTGTGGGAATGTAGGGATGAGTGGAGGATTATATTTTTCAAAAATGGCCATAACAATATTTCCAGGACCACATACTTTTCCAGAACTTTCCATCCTCCATCAGTTCATGTTCCCTTCTCTTGAACGTGGACAGTCTATTAAAGCCTTGATGAGTAGAATGCAACCAAAGCCATTTTGAGTGACTTTTGAGGCTAGGTCTTAAAAGGCACTATGTTTTCACTTCCTTTCAGGGTGCTTGGAACACAGCCACCATGCTGTGAGGAAGCTCAGGCTACATGAGGGGACCCTATATAGGTGTTCAATTGAGATCCCAGCTGACAGCTGGCATTGACAAGAAAGTGACTTTGAGCTGCTCCAGCTAATGACAAATACAATTGAATGAGCTGTTTCTCTTGGGCACTGTTGAAACTGCAGATTCTTGAAGAAAATAAATATTGTTGGTTTAAGCCACCACATTTTGACACAATATGTTACACAGCCACGGAAACTGGAATTTTTTTTCTTTTCTTTTCTTTTTTACATCTTTATTGAGCGTAATTGCTTTACAATGGTGTGTTAGTTTCTGCTTTATAACAAAGTGAATCAGTTATACATATACATATGTCCCCATATCTCTTCCCTCTTGCGTCTCCCTCACTCCCACCCTCCCTATCTCACCCCTTTAGGTGGTCACAAAGCACCGAGCTGATCTCCCTGTGCTATGCAGCTTCTTCCCACTAGCTATCTATTTTACGTTTTGTCCTGTATTTATGTCCATGCCACTCTCTCACTTTGTCACAGCTTACCCTTCCCCCTCCCCATATCCTCAAGTCCGTTATCTAGTAGGTCTGTGTCTTTATTCCCGACTTACCCCTAGGTTCTTCATGACATTTTTTTTCTTAGATTCCATATATATGTGTTAGCATACGGTATTTGTCTCTCTTTCTGAGTTACTACACTCTGTATGACAGACTCTAGGTCCATCCACCTCACTACAAATAACTCAATTTCTTTTCTTTTTATGATGAGTAATATCCCATTGTATATATGTGCCACATCTTCTTTATCCATTCATCCGATGATGGACACTTAGGTTGCTTCCATCTCCTGGCTATTGTAAATAGAGCTGCAATGAACATTTTGGTACATGATTCTTTTTGAATTACGGTTTTCTCAGGGTATATGCCCAGTAGTGGGATTGCTGGGTCATATGGTAGTTCTATTTGTAGTTTTTTAAGGAACCTCCATACTGTTCTCCATAGTGGCTGTACCAATTCATACTCCCACAAGCAGTGCAAGAGTGTTCCCTTTCCTCCACACCCTCTCCAGCATTTATTGTTTCTAGATTTTTTATGATGGCCATTCTGACTGGTATGAGATGATATCTCATTGTAGTTTTGATTTGCATTTCTCTAATGATTAATGATGTTGAGCATTCTTTCATGTGTTTGTTGGCAGTCTGTATATCTTCTTTGGAGAAATGTCTATTTAGGTCTTCTGCCCATTTTTGGATTCGGTTGTTTGTTTTATTGTTATTGAGCTGCATGAGCTGCTTGTACATTTTGGAGATTAATCCTTTGTCAGTTGTTTCATTTGCAAATATTTTCTCCCATTCTGAGGGTTGTCTTTTGGTCTTGTTTATGGTTTCCTTTGCTGTGCAAAAGCTTTTAAGTTTCATTAGGTCTCATTTGTTTATTTTTGTTTTTATTTCCTTTTCTCTAGGAGGTGGGTCAAAAAGGATCTTGCTGTGATTTATGTCATAGAGTGTTCTGCCTATGTTTTCCTCTAAGAGTTTGATAGTTTCTGGCCTTATATTTAGGTCTTTAATTTTTTTTTTTGAGGTACGCAGGCCTCTCACTGTTGTGGCCTCTCCCATTACGGAGCACAGGCTCTGGACACGCAGGCTCAGTGGCCATGGCTCACAGGCCTAGCCGCTCTGTGGCATGTGAGATCTTCCCAGACCAGGGCACGAACCCGCATCCCCTGCATCGGCAGGTGGACTCTCAACCACTGCCCCACCAGGGAAGCCCAGGTCTTTAATCCATTTTGAGCTTATTTTTGTGTATGGTGTTAGGGAGTGTTATATTCTCATACTTTTACATGTACCTGTCTAGTTTTCCCAACACCACTTATTGAAAAGGCTGTCCTTTCTCCACTGTACATTCCTGCCTCCTTTATCAAAGATAAGGTGACCATATATGTGTGGGTTTATCTCTGGGCTTTATATCCTGTTCCATTGATCTATATTTCTGTTTTTGTGCCAGTACCATACTGTCTTGATTACAGTAGCTTTGTAGTATAGTCTGAAGTCAGGAAGCCTGATCCCTCCAGCTCCATTTTTCATTCTCAAGATTGCTTTGGCTATTTGGGGTCTTTTGTGTTTCTGTACAAATTCTGAAATTTTTTGGGAAACTGCAATTTTGTGATACAAATACTATCCTTGTGCATCTCACTTCTATTTAAAGTGTATCATTTGGACAGCTTCAAGGTGGCAGAAGAGTTAGACACGGAGATCACCTCCCTACCCACAAATATATCAGAAACACATCTACACGTGGAACAACTCCTACAGAACATCTACTGAATGCTGGCAGAAGAACTCAGACCTCTCAAAAGGCAAAGGCCCTTGGTAGGGCAAAAGAAAAAAGAAAAAACAGAGACAAAAGAATAGGGACGGGACCTGCACATGTGGGAGGGAGCTGTGAAGGAGGAAAGTTTTCCACACACTAGGAAGCACGCAGAGACTGCGGGTGGCGGAGCGGGGAAACTTTGGAGCCACAGAAGAGAGCACAGCAACAGAGGTGCGGAGGGCAAAGTGGAGAGATTCCCATACAGAGGATCGGTGCTGACCAGCACTCACTAGCCCGAGAGGCTGGTCTGCTCACCCGCTGGAATGGGCGGGGGCTGGGAGCTGAGGCTTGGGCTTCAGCCGGATCCCAGGGAGAGGACTGGGGTTGGTGGCATGAACACAGCGCGAAGGGGCCTAGTGTGCCACAGCTAGCGGGGAGGGAGTCCGGAAAAGTCTGGAGCTGCCGAAGAGACAAGAGACTTTTTCTTGCCTCTTTGTTTCCTGGTGTGTGAGGAGAGGGGATTAAGAGCGCTGCTTAAAGGAGCTCCAGAGACGGGCATGAGACACTCAGGCTGCTGCTGCCACCACCAAGAAGACTGTGAGCGAGCACAGGTCACTCTCCACACCTCTCTTCCCAGGAGCCTGTGCAGCCCGCCACTGCCAGAGTCCCGTGATCCAGGGGCAGCTTCCCCGGGAGAACGTATGGCGTGCCTCAGGCGGGTGCAACATCCCACTGGCCTCTGCTGCCGCAGGCTCACCCCGCACACCGTGCCCCTCCCTCTCCCCACCCTGAGGGAGCCAGAGCCCCTGAATCGGCTGCTCCTTTAACCCCGTCCTTTCTGAGTGAAGAAGAGATGCCCTCAGGTGACCTATACGCAGAGGAGGGACCAAATCCAAAGCTAAACCCCAGGAGCTGTGCAAACAAAGAAAAGAAAGGGAACTCTTTCCCAGCAGCCTCAGGAGCAGCGGATTAAATCTCCACCATCAACTTGATGTACCCTGCATCGGTGGAATACCTGATTAGACAAAGAATCATCCCAAATTGAGGAGGTGGACTTTCAGAGCAATGATATATATATATATATATATTTTCCCCTTTTTTCTCTTTTTGTGAGGTGTGTATGTGTATGCTTCTGCGTGTGATTTTGTCTGCATAGCTTTGCTTTTATCATTTGTCCTAGGGTTCTGTCTGTCTGATTTTTGTGTTTTTTTTAACTTAAAAAATTTTTTTCTTAATAATTATTCTTAGTTTTTATTTTAATAGCTTTATTTTATTTTATCTTATTATTTATTTCTTTCTTTTTTTCCTCCCTTTTATTCTGAGCTGTGTGGATGAAAGGCTGTTGGTGCTCCAGCCAGGTGTCAGGGCTGTGCCACTGAGGTGGGAGAGCCAAGTTCAGGACACCGGTCCACAAGAGACCTCCTAGCTCCACATAATATCAATCAGTGAAAATCTCCCAGAGATCTCCATCTTAACACCAAGATCCAGCTCCTCTCAATGACCAGAAAGCTATAGTGCTGGACACCCTATGCCAAACAACTAGCAAGACAGGAACAAAACCCCATCCATTAGCACAGAGGCTGCCTAAAATCATAATAAGGCCACAGACACACCAAAACACACCACCAGACATGGACCTGCCCACCGGAAAGACAAGATCCAGCCTCATCCACCAGAGCACAGGCACTAGTCCCCTCTACCAGGAAGCCTACACAACCCACCAAAACAACCTTAGCCACTGGGTACAGACACCAAAAACAATGGAACTATGAACCTGCAGCCTGTGAAAAGGAGACCCCAAATACAGTAAGTGAAGCAAAATGAGAAGACAGAGAAACACACAGCAGATGAAGGAGCAAGGCAAAAACCCACCAGACCAAACAAATGAAGAGGAAATAGGCAGTCTACCTGAAAAAGAATTCAGAATAATGATAGTAAGTATGATCCAAAATCTTGGAAATAGAATGGAGAAAATACAAGAAACTTTTAACAAGGGCCTAGAAGAACTAAGGAGCAAACAAACAGTGATGAACAACACAATAAATGAAATTAAAAATTCTCTAGAAGGGATCAATAGCAGAATAACTGAGGCAGAAGAATGGATAAGTGACCTGGAAGATAAAATAGTGGAAATAAATACTGCAGAGCAGAATAAAGAAAAAGGAATGAAAAGAATTGAGGACAGTCTCAGAGACTTCTGGGACAACATTAAATGTACCAACATTCGAATTATAGGGGTCCCAGAAGAAGAAGAGAAAAAGAAAGGGATTGAGAAAATATTTGAAGAGATTATAGTTGGAAACTTCCCTAATATGGGAAAGGAAATAGCTAATCAAGTCCAGGAAGCACAGAGAGTCTCATACAGGATAAATCCAAGGAGCAACACGCCAAGACACATATTAATCAAACTATCAAAAATTAAACACAAAGAACAAATATTAAAAGCAGCAAGGGAAAAACAACAAATAACACATAAGGGAATCCCCATGAGGTTAACAGCTGATCTTTCAGCAGAAACTCTGCAAGCAAGAAGGGAGTGGCCTGACATATTTAAAGTGATGAAGGAGAAAAACCTACAACCAAGATTACTCTACCCAGCAAGGATCTCATTCATATTTGACAGAGAAATTAAAATCTTTACAGACAAGCAAAAGCTAAGAGAATTCAGCACCACCAAACCAGCTTTACAACAAATGCTAAAGGAACTTCTCTAGGCAGGAACCACAAGCGAAGGAAAAGACCTACAATAATAAACCCAAAACAATTAAGAAAATGGTAATAGGAACATACATATTGATAACTACCTTAAATGTAAATGGATTAAATGCTCCAAACAAAGGACATAGATTGGCTGAAGGGATACAAAAACAAGAAGCATATATATGCTGTCTATAAGAGACCCATTTCAGAGCAAGGGGCACATACAGACTGAAAGTGAGGGGATGGAAAAAGATATTCCAAAAGATATTCCATGAAAATGAAAATCAAAAGAAAGCTGGAGTAGCAATTCTCATATCAGGCAAAATAGACTCTAAAACAAAGACTATCACAAGAGACAAAGAAGGACACTACACAATGATCAAGGGATCAATCCAAGAATAAGATATAACAATTGTAAATATTTATGCACCCAACATAGGAGCACTTCAATACATTAGGCAAATACTAACAGGCATAAAAGGGGAAATCGACAGTAACACGATCATAGTAGGGGACTTTAACACCCTACTTTCACCAATGGACAGATCATCCAAAATGAAAATAAATCAGGAAACACAAGCTTTAAATGATACATTAAACAAGATGGATTTAATTGATATTTATAGGACATTCCATTCAAAAACAACAGAATACACATTCTTCTCAAGTGCTCATGGAACATTCTCCAGGATAGATCATATCTTGGGTCACAAGTCAAGCCTTGGCAAATTTAAGAAACTTGAAATTGTATCAAGTATCTTTTCAGACCACAATGCTATGAGACTAGATATCAATTGCAGGAAAAAATCTGTAAGAAATACAAACACATGGCGGCTAAATAACACACTACTTAATAACGAAGAAATCACTGAAGAAATCAAAGAGGAAATCAAAAAATACCTGTAAACAAATGACAATGAGAACAGGATGACCCAAAACCTATAGGATGCAGCAAACACAGTTCTAAGAGAGAACTTTATAGCAATACAATCCTACCTTAAGAAACAAGAAACATCTCAAATAAGCAACCTAACCTTACACCTAAAGCAATTAGAGAAAGAAGAACAAAAAACCCCCAAATTTAGCAGAAGGAAAGATATCATAAAGATCAGATCACAAATAAATGAAAAAGAAATGAAGGAAATGATAGCAAAAATCAATAAAACTAAAAGCTGGTTCTTTGAGAAGATAAACAAAATTGATAAACCATTAGCCAGACTCATCAAGAAAAAAAGGGAGAAGACTCAAATCAATAGAATTAGAAATGAAAAAGGAGAAGTAACAACTGACACTGCAGAAATACAAAGGATCATGAGAGATTATTACAAGCAACAGTATGCCAATAAAATGGACAACGTGGAAGAAACGGACAAATTCTTAGAAATGCACAACCTTCTGAGACAGAACCAGGAAGAAATAGAAAATATGAACAGACCAATCACAAGCACGGAAATTGAAACTGTGATTAAAAATCTTCCAACAAACAAAAGCCCAGGACCAGGTGGCTTCACAGGTGAATTCTATCAAACATTTAGAGAAGAGCTAACACCTATCCTTCTCAAACTCTTCCAAAATATAGCAGAGGGAAGAACACTCCCAAACTCATTCTATGGGGCCACCATCACTCTGATACCAAAACTAGACAAAGATGTCACAAAGAAAGAAAACTACAGGCCAATATCACTGATGAACATAGATGCAAAAATCCTCAACAAAATACTAGCAAACAGAATCCAACAGCACATGAAAGGGATAATACACCATGATCAAGTGGGGTTTATCCCAGGAATGCAAGGATTCTTCAATATATGCAAATCAATCAATGTGATACACCATGTTAACAAATTGAAGGAGAAAAACCATATGATCATCTCAATAGATGCAGAGAATGCTTCTGACAAAATTCAACACCCATTTATAATAAAAACCCTATAGAAAGTAGGCATAGAGGGAACTTTCCTCAACATAATAAAGGCCATATATGACAAACCCACAGCCAATATCGTCCTCAATGGTGAAAAACTGAAACCATTTCTACTAAGATGAGGAACAAGACAAGGCTGCCACTCTCACTACTATTATTCAACATAGTTTTGGAAGTTTTAGCCACAGCAATCAGAGAATAAAAAAAATAAAAGGAATCCAAATTCGAAAAGAAGAAGTAAAACTGTCACTGTTTGCAGATGACCTGATACTGTACATAGAGAATCCTAAAGATGCTACCAGAAAACTACTAGAGCTAATCAATGAATTTGGTAAAGTAGCAGGATACAAAATTAATGCACAGAAATCTCTTGCATTCCTATACACTAATGATGAAAAATCTGAAAGTGAAATTAAGAAAATACTCCCATTTACCATTGCAACAAAAAGAATAATATATCTAGGTATAAACCTACCTAAGGAGACAAAAGACCTGTATGCAGAAAATTATAAGACACTGATGAAAGTAATTAAAGAGTATACAAATCGATGGAGAGATATACCATGTTCTTGGAGTGGAAGAATCAACATTGTGAAAATGACTGTACTACCCAAAGCAATCTACAGATTCAATGCAATCCCTATCAAACTACCACTGGCATTTTTCACACAAATAGAACAAAACATTTCACAATTTGTATGGAAACACAGAAGACCCTGAATAGCCAAAGCAATCTTGAGAAAGAAAAATGGAGCTGGAGGAATCAGGCTCCCTGACTTCAAACTATACTACAAAGCTACAGTAATCAAGACAGTATGGTACTGGCACTAAAACAGAAATATAGATCAATGGAACAGGATATAAAGCCCAGAGATAAACCCACACATATATGGTCACCTTATCTTTGATAAAGGAGGCAAGAATGTACAGTGGAGAAAGGACAGCCTCTTCAATAAGTGGTGCTGTGAAAACTGGACGGCTACATGTAAAAGAATGAAATTAGAACACTCCCTAACACCATACACAAAAATAAGCTCAAAATGGATTAAAGACCTAAATGTAAGGCCAGAAACTATCAAACTCTTAGAGGAAAACCTAGGTAGAACACTCTATGACATAAATCACAGCAAGATCCTTTTTGACCCCCCTCCTAGAGAAATGGAAATAAAAACAAAAATAAACAAATGGGACCTAATGAAACTTCAAAGCTTTTGCACAGCAAAGGAAACCAGAAAGAAGATGAAAAGACAGTCCTGAAAATGGGAGAAAATATTTGCAAACGAATCAACTGGCAAAGGTTTAATTTCCAAAATTTACAAGCAGCTCATGCAGCTCAACATTAAAAAAACAAACAACCAAATCCAAAAATGGGCAGAAGACCTAAATAGACATTTCTCCAAAGAAGATATACAGATTGCCAACAAACACATGAAAGAATGCTCAACATCATTAATCATTAGAGAAATGCAAATCAAAACTACAATGAGATATCATCTCATACCGGTCAGAATGACCATCATCAAAAAATCTAGAAACAATAAATGCTGGAGAGGGTGTGGAGAAAAGGGAACCCTCTTGCACTGTTGGTGGGAATGCAAATTGATACAGCCACTATGGAGAACAGTATGGAGTTTCCTTAAAAAACGAAAAATAGAACTACCATACAACCCAGCAATCCCTCTACTGGGCATATACCCTGAGGAAACCATAATTCAAAAAGAGTCATGTACCAAAATGTTCATTGCAGCTCTACTTACAATAGCCAGGACATGGAAGCAACTGAAGTGTCCATCAACAGATGAATGGGTAAAGACGATGTGGCACATATATACAATGTAATATTACTCAGCCATAAAAAGGAACGAAACTGAGTTATTTGTAGTGAGGTGGTTGGACCTAGAGACTGTCATACAGAGTGAAGTAAGTCAGAAAGAGAAAAACAAATACCGTATGCTAACACATGTATATGGAATGTAAAAAATAGGTCATGAAGAAGCTAGGGGCAAGATGGGAATAAAGATGCAGACCTACTAGAGAATGGACTTGAGGATACAGGGAGGGGGAAGGGTAAGCTGGGACAAAGTGAGAGAGTGGCATGGACATATATACACTACCAAATGTAAAATAGATAGCTAGTGGGAAGTAGCCACATAGCACAGGGAGATCAGCTCGGTGCTTTGTGGCCACCTAGAGGGGTGAGATAGGGAGGGTGGGAGGGAGGGAGATGCAAGAGGGAAGAGATATGTGGACATATGTATATGTATAACTGATTCACTTTGTTATAAAGCAGAAACTGACACACCATTGTAAAGCAATTATACTCCAATAAAGATGTTAAAGTAAATAAATAAATAAATAAAGTGTATCTTTCCCTTTCCTTTGTAATGAGCCGTTTTCCCTTTTCTGTATTGCTTCTAGGGATGCTAATACTACTTCAAATACCACTGCTACTACCTGTATTGCTACTACTGTAAAAAAATAGGATAATTGTTATAGCTCATGTTAAGTGCATATACCTACTATATAGATTTAAGCCCTAACATGTACTAAATTATTTAAGCCTCATATCAACTTATGATGGGTTGAATTGTGTCTCCCTCCCCCACATTTACATGTTGAAATCCTATCCTCCAGTTTCAGAATGTCTGTAGTTGGAGATAGGGTCTTTAAAGAGGTAAAATTAGGTCATTAGGATAAGCTCTAATCCAATATGACTGGTATCCTCATAAGAAGAGGCAATCAAGGACACAGACATGCTCAGAGTAAGGACCATGTAAAGACACAGAGAGAAGATGGTCATCTTCAAACCAAGGAGGAACAACCCCGCAGACACCTTGATCTCAGATGTCTAGGCTCCATAAATTGAGAAATACATTTGTGTTGCTTAAGCCACCCACTCTGTGATACTTTGTTATGGCAGCCCTAGAAGACTTATACACAACCTTATGAGTAAAGTAGTATTGACTTCAAATGAGGGGTTTACAGATGAGGAAGCTGACACAGAAATAAGGTAACTTGCCCAAGGTTACACAACTTTATTTCCTTTCAGAAATAAGGAAACAAGGGCCCAAGAATTTGACTTACATAAAGCTTCACAGTTAGTTTGAAGAAAGATTCAAAATTAGAAAAGTCAAACCCTATCCTATATTTTCACCATTTAGCATCAGAGTTCTCAGAAATATGTCATTTAGTCCCTTTGGCTGAGTTAAGACAAAGTGGTCACAGCGCAGGAGTGAATGAAGTCACATTTCTGTCGTGGCTGTGGATGCCAAATGAGGGGCAAGAGCATGTCTCTCTCTCCACCTCTTCATTTATTTTTCACATCAGCTCTGATGTCCAGGGCAAAGCTGCATTTAAAAGGAACATGGGTTCCTGAATAACTGTGTGGATTAGAGTCACTCTGTCCACCCACATTGAATGAATGCAAGAAATAAATCTTACTGGGTTAAACCAATGGATTTAGTGCGTGTTTTTTGTTATTGCTGTTGTTGTTGTTGTTTACTGCTGTTGGCCCACCCTTACACACAGAGATTATGATTGGAATTAAACTAGACAAACTATTCCACTGCAGGGCCACAGTAATTGGTTTAGGTTGGGTGCATGCCCCCATCAAAGCCAATGAGATATGAAGAGCTATTTTTTGAGTATTCTGGCAAAAGGAAGAGTATTTTACTGGAACTATTAGAATTGGTTTCTTTCTTCCACCCCTCCCCCAACCCACCATGTTGAGCAATTCAAGCTTCAAATCTGCAGTAGCTTTTCATCGGCAGGAGACCACTATGTGGAGGAAGGGGCCAGTACTGCAGAGTGCAGAGAGAGGGGGAAACCAGGTCCTGATGGCATTATTTGATCTGCTGGATCAAGCCTTGCCAGCTGTGGCCTCCTTCAGTTCAGTGAGACAATCAGGTCACTTCATTGTTATAGTCTGTTTGAGTTTTCTGCTCCTAGAAACATACTTAGAGTTACTGAGCACCAGCTGCCCACACAACACCCATTATCTCCTTTTTCCTTCCTAACAGAAACTCTCTTTTTCAGATGTCCCATCCTCGTGTAGCCCATATGACTTAGAGAAATCCCATCAGCTTCAGGAGTGAATCTGATTGGATTAAGAGTTATCTCACCCCCCCCTTGTCTGTGATTGGTTGTGAAAAGTCATGTGACCCAGTTCTGGCCAATGACATGTGATGAGAGGGCTGTTGGTGTCATCTGGGGAAGTTCTGCCTTGCTTTTAAGAGCAAGCTATTCTCTCTTTCCATAATTGAATGAAGGCAGATGAATCCACCATTGTCCCTTGGACAACTTAAAAAAATGAAACCAACCATGTGAATAGCAAAGCCAAGGACTGTAGAGAACCTAAGCTCCAGATAACAATATTGAGATTCTGGATCAACCAACTCCTATTAAATTTCCTGTTAAATGAGCTTATACATCCTTTCATTGAAAAAGCTAGTTTAGAAATAATTGAAACTCATCCAGTTATTTGAATAACTGAAAGTTAATTGCTGCATAAAGCCTCCCAGTAGTTCCAAATTCTTCCAATAGATTAAATAATCCCTACCCTCTGTCCCCAAAGCAATGATAACCAAAATGTGCTTTATCCTTTCTGTCTCCTTAGGCTATAAAGAGTCAAATGGTTTTCCTCTCACATAAACGCCAGGAAATAAACTCTGTGCAATCTCTTCAAACCAAAATAGTAAAAGGTATTAAAATGTCTTAAAGTGGTCTGTGCTCTATGACACAGACTAGGAGAGGTTATTTGACAATATCCTTTGCAGCAGGAGGGGAAACTGTTGGCATATTCCTGGCTCTTGAGTGAGTTATAGGACTGGAAAAGAGATCGGTTTGTTCTCTTCTCTTGTCCAAGATCGTCCTTTGATTATATTGCAGGGATTAAAGACTGATGAAGAAAATGAAATTAGCTGTTAGTCTTAGTGAGGTAATTATGTTCCTGAACTACCAGGAGAGATGGACTTTGAGGCAACTAGTTATATAATGAAAGATTTCAAATGCCTAATATTTATATATAGACTTGGTTCTTATATTTGTAAAGTTTCTTCTTCAGTTGATGCTAATTTGCCTCTACTATCAACTCTGGGAGATAACTGTGGCAGGTTTTGTCAATTTCATTTTACAAATAAATTTGAACAAGGAGAGTGACTTGATTTCTAGGTTGATTCCATTGTGATAGAACACACTGCGTATGATTTCAATTCTTTTAAATTTGTTGAGGTTTGTTTCATGACCCAGGAAATGGTCTCTCTATGTTCTGTGGGCACTTGAAAAGAACGTGTACTCTCCTATTGTTGGGGGGATGCTTCTATAGATGTTGATTAGATCCTGTTGGTTGATGGTGTGGTTGAACTCTCATGTATCTTTGCCAATTTTTGTGTCTAGTTGTTCTATCAAATATTAAAAGAGAGGTGTTGGAGTCTGAAATTATAATTGTGGATTATACTTCTTTCACTTTTATCAGGTTTGCTTCACATATTTTGCATCTCTGTTGCCTTGTGGATACACACTGAGCATTGCTATGTCTTTGTGGATTGACCCTCTCATCAGTATATAATCTCTCTCTCTGACTCTGGTAATTTTCTTTGCTCTGAAGTCTACTTTGTCTGTCATTCATTAGCCACTCCTGCTTTCCTTTGATTATTGTTTGCATGATTGATATATCTCTTTCCATCATTTTACTTTCAACTTGTGTGTACTGTTATATTTTAAGTGAGTTTCTTGTAGATGATATACATTTGGATTATGTTTTTTAATTCACTCTGCCAAGGTCTTTTAACTGGTATATTTAGATCATTTAAATTTAATGTACTTATTGATATATTAGGGACTAAGTTTGCCATTTTATTTTTCTTTTGTTTATTCTCTGTTTTTCATTTATGATTTATTTTTTGCCTTCGTATGAGTTACTTAAACATTTTTTTTTAGAATTGCATTTGAATTATCTGTAGTGTTCATCAACAGTGTATCTCTTCGTGTAGTTTTTTTCTAATGGTTGCTCTAGGTATATATACAACTTATCCCAGTCTACTGTTGTCATCATTTTACCCATTTGAGTGAAGTGTAGACGATCTTACCTCTCTTCATGTCCATTTATCCTCCTGTTCGTAATATAGTTTTCTTAAACATTTCCTCTACTTACTTTGATAACCACATCAGACAATGTTATAATTTTTTCTTCAACCATCAAATATAATTTAGAAGCCTCAAGAATAAAAGGCAATTCTATTGTCTTTACTTATAATTTTGGTTACTGTATTTCCTTGTTTTTGAGGTTCTAGGGTTTCTTCTTTTAGCATTTTCTTTCTTTTTAGAGAATGTCTGCCCAACTGAAACCAGAACATCCTAGCTCAACTCAGTCCCAATTGCAAGCCTCAGATTCATGAGCTAAAGAAACAGTTATTGTTTCAAGTCACTAATTTTGGGACAGTTTATTATGCAGCACTGTTGTGGTAATAGGTAACTGATACAGAATGGATGGGAAGCCCTGTACACAACACACACACACACACACACACACACAACCCTCCTGCAGACCCTGAAGTGTAGAGAAGACTGAGATTATTTGTAACCCTTGCACAGAGCAAGCCCAGACCAATGGCTTCTCAGTCTGTGCTTAAGGACAATCTTTTCCAGATTCAGAGAATCCCAGATAAAACAAGACTCCGAGGAATGCTGCATTCCTTTCTAAGACTTCCCTCAGCTTCCCAGGCAAGATGTAGAGAGGCCAGAGAAGCCTTCTCTCCTAGAGGTCAGGCTCTAACTCCTCATTTAATAGATCACATTCCATATCTTCCACTCTTACTGGCCCATTATGTCCCTCCCTCTCTCTTTTCCTCATGGTATTCTGTGTTGTTAAGGCTGGCTATGGGCTTTCTCTAATTTGTATAAAAAAATCAAGAATCCTCATTACACTCAAAGGAGAAAGGAGTATCTCTTTACAAGTCCTACCAAGGCACCTAGGTCTGTTCTAGAATTAGGTTAGTGCCCCTTCAAGGTAGAAGATTTTAAAGCCTTGAGAAAATTTAGAACATACTTATTGCTAAATTCCAGAATCCCTGTTTCCACAAGCGGGGGTTGTCTCTCTCTAGCCATTCCCGCAAGGGCTTTCTTTTTATTTTTTCTTAGACCAACGCTGTCCCTGGACTCAGAGGAGTCAGGATAAGGCTTTATTTAAGATTTTTCTGTTTCTAGCCTTATCTAGATAACTAGCCAATTGTCTTGTTTGACTCCATGTGAAGGGATCCTAAACCATGCTGCGAATCAGGGGAGGGATAAAGGGAGCAGTGAGCATTTTCTGAGGGACCATTTCCTTTGGGGTAACATGCTGGGCAGTGGGGTATATCATCTGAGGCTTACAACAAGCCCCTGATGTTGCTACTATTATTATCTTCATTTTATGAACAAGGAAATGAAGGTTCAGTAAGGGGAAGTATTTATCAAATGTTACTCAAGAAACAGATCAGTGTTACTTCTATAAGCCTACCAGACCTTGCTAATTACAGGAGAACATCCTCTGCCCCCACCCCACCTTGCCCCCAACACGCTTTTTTGAAATTTAAGAAAAAGTAAAGGAGATGATAATATGGCAACTACCTAGTATCTATTACAAAGAATTGGTCAATGCTGACATTTTGTCTCATTTGTGGTAAATATTTAAAATAAAATGTTAAATAACTTGAACCCTCACTTTCAACATCATTTACTATCCCCTCTCCACTCCCACCTCCCAAAATAAATCTCTACTATAAGTTTAGTGTTTTTCCTTTCAGCCCATTTTTCATACAGTTCAAAGACCTTTCTGGGGGTAGAAAGTTTCATTCTCCCTACTGCTTCCTTACAGGGATTTTGGGGATCCCATACCTTAGAAAATGTCAGTGACCTCTGCCTGCCCTTTGTGCTTTGGCCCCCCATGGTTTGTGACGTTGCTGCACAGGGCAAGTTCAGACAGAGTGATGTTCTTGGTAGAGCTGAAGTGGTCCACCACTGCTACAGCAGACACGACTCTTTGTTCTCAACTCATGCTGTGAATTGTTCAGTTCCATTTTGTTTCTGGAGCTGCAGGACAACTTGATATGACGCTATCTAGTGTTCCAACCTTTGCCAGAAAAAGAAATGAGGCGTCACCTCAAATAAAGCAAATAGACTTTAAAACAGGGAAGAAAAGATGTTATTACCAGAAGAACTTAAAACCAAAGCTTGAGGGGTTTTTTTCTTCTTTTTTTTAATCACCATTGCACTGCAGGAGTTACTGTTGGTGTCCCTATATCTCCCTACACTTACATCTTCGGTGCACAGCTACCAGGACCTGCATACCTCTGGGACCACTCTGCCCAGTCTGGGAGGCTGAAGTAACGGGGAACCCGTGTGCCCTAGGAGCAGTCCTCAACAAATGACTGCTAGGAATTGATGTATAGATATCTTAGTTCCTTCTCTCAGGTAGGATAACAAAAAGGCATGTGTCCAACACTCCCAGAGTTTTCCAGTGGAATTAAGCTCCATCTATGAGAGTGCTGGCTGGCCGGGTTACGCACACTTCACCAGATGCTTTCCTCTGGGTCTCAAACCCTACGCCCCTACCAGTATTTCCTTCACTTTCCAAGTAACCATTGAAACCACTGGCTTTGGAATCTTTGTCTCAGGGTCTCCCAAACTCAGAAAACTCTTCTGTGGTAGATTGCAAAATGGCCATAAACTCCACCTTCCTCTACATCTTTACTATGTGATGTTACAGCTTCTCCCATCCAGCAGTGGACTGGTCTTGGGTCTTGCTTTGGCCAATAGAATGTGGTGGAAGTGATGGCATGCCAGTTCCAAGCCTAGGCTTCAAGAAAGTATACAGTACTACTTTTTCTCAAATATTCATGAGCATTAATAAATGGTTGTTCTAAGTATTGGGTGATTCGTCAGGTAACAGAAACTAACTGATCTAAGTCCTTATATGAGACCACCTCTTGCATGTATTTCCTTGAATGAGAGTATTGTTTACCTTAAGGAAAAGCATCTTCTCTGGCACAGAGAGTAAATGACCTTCTCAGGGTTGCCCAGCAGAATGTGAGTGCCAGTAGCCGTCAGTATCCTGGTTTATTACTTTGTTCCAGGGCCTCTGTGCTGAATCACCTTGTCTGGGTTTGCCTGCTAGCTGCTGCGTTTTCTCTCCACCATGGCTGCCAGCCTGGCTGCTGGTTTTTTCCAAAGCCCTCTTTTCACAGAGCCGTGAGGTAGGAGGGCCCTGAGTTTTTATGGATTTTGCCAATGACATATGTGTCTGATAGGGATTCAAGTGCTTACAAAACTGGCCTGAAATGCAGAGCTCACCATAAACACTGTAATTGCTAGACGCTGGAAAATTTATGGAGCTTCAGAGCCAGCAGGATGCAGAGGAGCAACATTGAATAGAGTAAGTCTGGCTGCTTCATCCTGGCTTTGCCTTTGGTCTATGAAGTTATTTTCAGCTCTAAGATGCCAGGATGCCAGAATTTGAGGACTGAGTAGGGCCTCATGAAAATGCAAAGCCGAAAGGCATGGGGTTAATTGTCTAACTGAAGGAAGTTCTTATAGGCTAGAATGGTGGTTCTCTATAGGGTCCCTATACCAGCATCACCCGGGAACTTGTTAGAAAAGAAAATTCTTGGGCCCCATCCCAGACCCTCTGAATCAGAATTTCTTGGGATGGGGCCCCAGTAATCTGTTTTACTAACCCTCCAGGTGATTTGAATGCAGACTCAAGTTTGAGAATTATTGATCTAGGGGCATGTTATTCCAAATGTAGCTCACGGTGTTGGCATTGCCTGGGAGCTGGTTAGAGAAGCAGAAGCTCAGCACCATCTCCTCAGCCTTCCTGAATCAGAATCTGCATTTAACAAGACCCCCAGGTGATCTGAGTGCACATCAAAGCTGAGAAGAGCTGGGTATACATTTCTAATCTCAAACCTTGAAGTTTGTGATTCACTGGGTCTGGGGTGGGGCCCACTAATTTGCATTTCTAAGAAGCTCCCAGGTATCACTGATGCTGCAGTTTTGGGGACCACACTTTGAGCAGCAAGACTCTAGTTTTCAGGCCAGGCTTAGAATCTGGTCATGGGAGGGTTTCAAGCCAATCCAAATTTGAGCCACTCTGGACAGACCTGCAGGCTGCACACTGCTCAACTCCAGAAGGCACCATTCACAGACTCTGAGGCAAGGACCTGGAACCCAAAGCTAAGTAAGATAAGAGGCAAGAGTTGGGTAAAGAGTGGGCCTTAAAGAGAGTCAGAACCAGGTTTGAATCTTAACCTTGCCTCTTACATAGTTGTGTGATCTTGGGAAAACCATTTAACTCTGTGTCTCAATGTCCTCGTCTGTAAAATGGAGATGGTCATACCTGCCCCACTAGATGAGATACTTAATGGTCAGTACACAGAACAAGCCCAGCAAATATTCGTCTTTTCCTTTCAGCCAAGGGAATAGAAATGTCAGCAGATGTGCTGTCTCCTTCTCCTCCAGTCTCATCCTGGCCAGTGGCTTATTTGTCTGCTTCGGGCTGAAGGCCAGGTAAGTGTGATGGGCTTTTCTTTAGCGCTCCTAGGGGTCAGATGAAGGTGATACAAGAATAATGCAGGCTATTTATATTAGGAACACTTCCCATGGGTTTGTAAAAATCAATTCATAAAAATGACCAATGTAGCCAATTTCAAACCACACCTACCTACCAAAGTCAAAAAAGACAGGAGCATCCCTGGTCCTGCCAAGGCTCACTGTGATGCCCCTGGCGCCTGGAATCACGCAGAGGCTTTGCGAGGGCACCTTGGTGTGTCGGGCAGGGAAATCTGCCCTCCTCAACTTAAAGGATACAGTTAAGCCATTCCTGTGTTTCTTCCTTTCTTTTCTTTTCTTTTTTTTCTTTTTTGAGAAAAAGACACTCAGTGATGCTCTGAAACAAACATAAAGACCAAATAAAGTATATATTGGGGGCAAGGGGAAAGCCATTTGGGGTACAGAGCAGGCAGCAAGATGCTATCAAAGCTTTAAAACACAAACCAAACAGGGCAATGTTAAGAGGCCAGGTGAACCTTGACGGTGTCAGAAACTAGACATCCCTAAATTTGCTTTTTTGCACTTAGGAGAAGCAGAAGAAAGGATATGTGTTTTTTCTCCCTTTCTTTTTAAATTCAGGGCTGGTCGTATTTTTAGGAGGAGGTGGAACGGCCGCTGACTTTAGGCAGGATTTCAGCCTGAGACAGCCACTAGAGGGCGTCAGAGATCCAGAAAAACTCCTGTTTCTGAGAGAAGCCCCAGGGAGGGAGCTGAAAGGTCTGTTCTGGGTGGGGTGTTTGGGCATAAGCTGATTCCTGAGAACCTTCTCAGCAGGTGTTCACCTTCCCACGAGAAGGCAGTAGCCAGCTCTGTAGGAAAGTTAGATAATTAATTGACCAATTTATTCACTGTAAATGATTTCTGCATGCAAGCCTCTGTCTGTCCTTGGTGTGAAAGTACAGATGAGGGTGTAGGACTTTTATGAGAGTCTGTAACTGAAAAGAAGCCTAGTTGTAGGGCTCAGGGGTGGTATCAGGAACAAGCTTGGAAGCTGTGGACCGTCGTACCCCATTACTTCCATGTGCTGCCCCAGTAAACATAAAATCAAAATACAAACAGCATGTTTGTAGGCAAATAGAGTTTTGAATGAAGTTCCAGATTGCCACCGTTAATGTGTCCCGTATAGAAAATTCTAGCGCTGTCCTGATTGGGGATTTACAGTGTGCGCTGAAGCAGAGGTATAGCTGATTCCTCTACTGCTGCTCAAAAGGTCCTTTAAGTGTTCATTAACACAGAACACCGTAGAACTTAGAAACTCACCTTTCCTGGAGAGATCTAGAATACAGGAGGGGCTATCTCAGTAGGGGGACATGGTAGAAAATGGCCTAAAAAGGTATGATCTAGCCAGAGGAACTGCTGGTCATGGGAAGCAATGGGGCAGAATGGGCACCGCTTGGTCCACCAGCCTCTGCTAGGGAAGAGATCCCTCAGCCCCGCCCTTATGCCTCTGCAGCTCCCTCCTGCAATGAAGACCCTTTGTCAGCATGACCTATACTTCCTGCCCTCGCTCCCATCCTACCACGACTGGCAGCAACGTTTTTTTTTTTTTTTTGCGGTACGCGGGCCTCTCACTGTTGTGGCCTCTCCCGTTGCGGAGCACAGGTTCCGGACGCGCAGGCTCAGCGGCCATGGCTCATCGGCCCAGCCGCTCAGCGGCACGTGGGATCTTCCCGGACCGGGGCACGAACCCGTGTCCCCTGCATCGGCAGGCGGACTCTCAACCACTGTGCCACCAGGGAAGCCCCTGGCAGCAACTTTTGTGAGTCAGGAAGGTTACAGATCAGGAAGAGGTGTTCCTTAGAGCAGGAGTGGGGTCTCCCACTCCATGGGTGTGCTCCAGGAGGGCTGAGTCCCAGATGACTTGCAAATATGGTCTCCTTCCTGTGGAGAGCTTCTGGGAAAGGAAAGAAATTGGCTGGGCTTCAGTGTATTTCCTCGGATGTAAGAGAAAGATGGATAAAATAAATGAGATGAGACCAATTCTATCAAGTAATACAATGATGTTTCCCTTTCTAATAGAAATTTCTTTTTCAGAAGCTAAAAATTCCGTGAACCTCTTAAATCCTAGTTTACCATGGATACAAGGAAGAAGGTCCTTCTTGTCAGACTCTCTCTTGCTGTCTGGATCACTATGGCCAGCCCCTCTGGCTCCCCTCCTTCCCAGGGGTAAAGTCAGCGGCATCAATCCTCCTGTAGGTAATGCCTGCCTTTTGGCAGTCTTTGCTCCTTAGTTCCCATCACATCAAGTCCAAGAATCTTTACCCGGTTTCCAAGGACAGGCCATCTCTTCCACTTAATACCTATCTGATACTCCCATCTTGCTGGTCATCTCACCGTTCAATAGAAGGATCCCTGACATGGAGCTCTCTGAGCATTTGTGTGTGCTGTTCCCCTTCCGTGGGAACCTTTCCGTGTTGCTGGCATAAAACCTGAACCCAAGCTACATTTCCTCCAAAGAGGCTTTCCTGTCTACTTCACCTTATTGATTACCTCTTCCTTTGAACTCTCACATGTTCCTATAGACACTGGGGGACTTGATCCAACAATGTTTTGTTTTGTTTTTTTTTCTTTCTGTTATTTTAGGAAACTTGATTGTAGGCTGACAATTAGATGGCTATGTCTTTGAGGACAGAGGTTTGAACGTAGTGTCCCAAGACCCCAACATGATGACCCCATGCGCACGTTAGAAATGCAATTAACATTTTCCCAGTTAACTCCTCTGCACCCTTCAGATCTTAGGTTCAACCTCACTTCCTAAGGGCAGCTTCCCCATTGGATCTTAATCTCCTACTATAGTTTCCCGGAGAACTGGGACCTCATAGAATTCCCACAAAAAAACACTCCTGCACAGTGCTTCTGAAAGACAGAATCTTTAAATTTTGCTTTATTTTATTACTCAGTTCCTTCCATGAGGGCTGGGACAATGTCTGGTTTTGTTTAGTGCCTAGGGCAGTGCCCGGCACACAGCGGGGCCTCTATATTTTCTTAAAAGAATGAATGCATACTGGTGGGAGGGAGTGTGACATGGACATCTTGCGGAATGAGGAGGACAGAGCTGAGGATGCTAACCTCCTGGGAGCTGGTACCCTTGAGCTAAACAGAAGTTAACAGCAGAGACTCGGATGGGTCAAGTCAGCAAAATCATTTTGGAATCATTATTGGTAATGAGTGACATGTTTTCTCAAAGATTTTGTGAGGAACTTATAAAAGTGATGCATGTTCATCATGGAAAATATGTAAAGTTTAGACAATTATAAGGAACCAAAAAAAGTAACTCCAAGTCTACCAACCAAAGCCTTTTATAAAAATAATATTTTCTTCCAACACTGGTTTAGTGACTTTTTTTACATAGTGGAACAATTTGGAGGTGGGGTCTACACAGAGCTCCCTGCCAGGACCAAGATCCAGGTACACACAGGTGTAACTTACTCATTAACCCACCCATGTTTGCTTCCTTCCCATCACTGCCATTTCCACAATCTCCCCTGTGTTTCCTGGAATCACTTCCCACATAAGCCATTTGCCCTGCTTCTGGGGAACCTAGTCCGAGACCGCACCCCCCCACTTCTTAACTATGAGTTCAGGCACTGCCTAGATTAAAGTTTCCCTCTTCTTTTTAACTAAAGTGGACGCTAAAAAGTCGAAACGATCCAACGTATATTTTAAGGCACAGGATAGAAATGCAAAACCATGCCAGGTTGCTGACTCTTTGTCATCAGAACTTCTGATAGGAACATTCCCAAGAGGGAATAAATTATACAGACTCTGGTCTCTTTGGAGGTGACTTTGGATTGTTCTTTATTTCTCCTCTCTTTTGTCCCCTCATTTCTTTCTTAATCTGCTTCCTCTATAGTAGAGGGTATCCTAAACCGAGCTGTTTTTGCTGCCAATCCCTAATTAGGTTTCCAGATACACACACAAACCTGGATGTGATGCTAGGCTTGCTATAAAGCAAGTTCATATGCATTTTATTTGATTCATAGTTACCACTAGTTCTAAAGGCCTGATGCATGCCGACCAGTGTCTACTAGGTTCTACAAGAGATTCTGCAGGGGCTACTAAGACACTATCCTTGTAGGGAAGATAAGACACATACACAGCTGGACTCATGCAGAGCCAAGTGTGATGTGTCAACTGAGGGGCACACATAGGCTGAAATAAACAAGCAAACAACTCGAGGAATTCAGAGAAAGTAGTGAGTCATTCTGGATGGAATCCGAGAAAGCTTCATGGAACAGGCTAAGAATGATGGGTGGGTTGGATTTTAATGGATCAAATGGGTCAGGACAGAGGGAGAAGCAATCAAAGCTTCCCCTGTCTCAGTTCCTAGGGGACTCCTATCTGATGTCAAAAGCTAAGACTGCTGCTTCCCTTTCCTTCCCCACAATGGTTACGAAACCTTTGGAGTTTCCTTCTATCTCAGCTCCTCCAATACCCAGTGAGGAATCAGCATCATCTTTCTGATGTAAACAGACTGGGCCAGACCCAAGTCCAACCAGAAAATAGGCATATCATTGGGGAATGCATTTCACTTTAGATATCAGAACCCCATCTAACAGGGGTCTAAATAAAAGGGACACTGATTGTATCTCACGTTAAAAGAAAACCAGAGATAGGCATTGGTTGCTGCTGGTTCAGCTATTCAGCAATCTCACCAAGCACCCAGGATTTTTCCATCTTCTTCCTGCCTTCCTCAAGCTGTTGGTTTTTCAACCTCATGCTGCTCACCTCCTGGTTGCAAGTTGGCTGCTATGGAGTCAGGCATCGCGACTGCCTCCGAGGCAGGAAGGAGGGAGGAGGGCGGTACCGGAAGTCTCTCTTGTGTTCAAACAGCAAAAGTTTTCTCAGGAGTCCCCTGCCAATCTCTACTTCTATGTCGTTGACTAGAATTGGCTCAGATGGCCCAGCTGTAAAACATTCTGGAAACTTGGGCATTTCACTTTTTAGATTCTGTAATTACAGAAAGCAAGGAAGGAGGGATAAGGAATGACTGCAATGATGATGCTACAAATTCTGCCACCCCTGCGGAAAACATCACCTGCTGTGGCCAAGACTCTCAGAGCCTTCCTTGCTCCTTCTTGGCTGATAGCTCGTTTACCAGTCAACTATAACTGAGCCATACTATGTAAAAAAGCGGCCCAAATCTCAATGGCTAATAATAAACATGCATTGTCATGCTCACAGTTTCGCTGATTTGCCAGGGTGGCTCTGTTCCATACATGTTTCACTCTTCTGGAGCCAGAGGAATGATGTGGCAGAACTCTGCACAAGAGAAGCAAGCAGAAAGTGTGCTGCCTCTTTGTGTGTAGGCTCAGAACTGACTCACTGCCATTTCTGTCCATGTTCCACTGGCCAAAGTAAGCCCACGTGGGTCCAAAGCAAGATTTCTAGTGGAAGGAACTGCAAAGCTATTTAGGGAAGGGTATGGGTACAGTGAGGGGTGAGGAATGAGGTGATCTAATAACGTTATCTGTGTGACAGTGGTGGGGGGCCAGGATGTGAATGTGTGTCCTTGCAGGTGGCAAATGTGCTTGGAACACTACTGAAGGCAGTGCCTAGGCAGTGAAGTGGCCTCAGGGTGGTCATGTTAGACCAGGTGTGAGGGAAGGGATGGACACAGGGGGCTAGTCCTTTAGGGAAGGCAAAGCATGTTGTACCCTGAATCACCTTTCGCGGGTGGCTTTTATTGATTGAATGTGTCCAGCAAAAAAGGGTTTTGAGGCTCACCTTCTCATCAGATATCAACTCGGCATTTTCAGGAGTCTCGGTCTCAGGCAATTCGTAACCTCAATCTCCCTCCGTGTCTGGGTGTTTTCATCCCCCAAGTAGGAACTGAGTCCTGCTTTCCCCAGCAGAGGCAACTGGAGATGGTCTCTTGATTTCTCAAGGAGTATTTTCCCAGATAAACCCCATTTACTATAATTCCTATAACTTGATTAAACCAAGTATTGGGACAATAAGAATAGAATAGAGATGGAGACAATTCCTCATGATGATCACAATACCCAGATTGTTCCTTGGTGCCATTACATTAACCAGAGTCAGAGTGTCTTTGACAGGAGGAATGCACTGGTTTAAATTTAATTAAACTCTGACATATGCTCAGAGAGAAATCACAATACAGGCAAACTGTATTTAAGGACATAGGTATGCCTTTGAAAAAAAAAGTATATACATCCTTAACTCTGACAATAGGATTCATTCATTGATCCAATAAACATTTTCAGTTGTCTCTCCTCTCTCTGAAGCCTACTTTGACAGAAAGAGCCATATATGAACTCATTTGAGAAGGCAATGGATCTTCTAAGAGAAGTATATAATATCACATTTTTGCATGTTTATTTAGTGGAATTTTTTAGAACTTGTCATCTGCCAGACTCTATTCATAAACTGTCTATCTTATATTTCACACATATTAGCTTATTTAATTTTTATTATAAATGTGATAGGTAGGTCCTATTATTGTCCCCATTTTACAGATGGAAACTCTGAAGCACACTGAGGTTACACAACTTCCTCAAGGTTAAGTAACTTGAAAAAGGTGTGGACTCCCAAAAGACTAATGGAAAAAGGAGATGGAACACCTGACAGATGATACAGTATTTCTAATGAAGCCACATAAAATCTGAATAACCATAATCATTTTGGGGGGAACCAACTAGCCTTCTCATTGCCAAGCATCTTGATTTGACATACAAAAGATTTTTCCTGCCCAGCACGCTTCTCTCTCTCCCTAGTGACAGCAACCTGATTTTCCCTGGGAACCACGCTCCCTCACTGAGTCCATGTGGTTTGAGTGGGCAGGTCCAACGCTCCATCTCCAAGGTTGGAATTCAATCAGGCCTGGGGATTATTTAAGAAATGATCAAGTGACCCAAGCAGAGGACAATGACCATCAGCCCTAGGACTTATGCTGGGTCTTTTAGGAAAGAAGCATCCTCTCTGGTAGGGATGTGAAGAACAGGACATGAGTTTGGGATAGCTGGCAGCCATCTTGCCACTGTTGGAGAAACTCTGAGATTGAAAGTAGTACAGTGGGCACTGATGTTGAGAGACTGAGATAAATCAATTCCTAAGGATATTATTTGAGCCCCTGGGTTCAGCCATGCCTGAGCTTCTCATTACAGAGCCTGCAGACTTTTTAGTTCCTTAAGCCCACAGAGAACCTTCATTGTCAAAGCCAGTTTGAATCAAGTATCTGTCATTTGTGACAAAGAGCCCTGTCTGAAAGTGAACAAGGTCACTTTCCAAGCCCATTCTTCTGCTCTGGGGGCCTCCATTCTTTCTGTCCAGAAGACCCTGGAGAGTTAGGCTGCTTTTCTTTCTTTGATGGCCTACAAACATCCTCTCACTCTTACATGAAGCTTCCCTTCTTCTCTAGCCATTGCTTCCTTATTGACACCAGTAACAAGAACACAGGTACTTTTTACTTAAAGGCTTCAGATTAATCCTTATGAAGAAAAAACAGGTCACCTCTAAAAGTAGCATGAAAAAGTTATAAAGGTGAAAAAAACCTCAGGCTTTTACAAGTCCTTGTCTCTGATGGAGTGTTTTGCTGTTCAGTATAGTAGCTGTGAGCCGCATGTATCTGCTGAGCACAGAAACTGCGGCCGTGATGAGTGAGAAACTGAACTTTTAATTTTATTTAATTTTAATCTAAAATTAAATTAAAAAACTTATACTTGATTCAGTTACTGAAGAACTTTTTTTTAATGTATGCTTGGGACCACCAGAGTACATGAATTTTTCTTAGCAACTGTATGTTTTATAAAATCTGAATACAAATCAAGTATTTCCAATAAAAATTTAGTATCTGAATTGAGACATGGTGAAAGTGTAAAACACATGTAAGATTTCAAAGATTAGTTTTGAAAAAGAGCAAAATTATTTTATTTTTATATTGATTACATGTTGAAATGATAATATTTTTGATATACTGAGTTTAAAATATTCTTAATATTAATTTCACCAGTTTTTGTTTTTGTTTTTCTTCAAGATCCACTCTTCTAGCTACTTTCAGATATGCAATAAGCATTATTGACTATAGTCATCATGCTGTACATTATATCCCCATGACTTATTTCATAATTAGAAATGTGTACCTTTTTTGACCCCCTTCACTTACTTCGCCCACCACCTTTTATTTTTTTGAACATGGCTCATATTATATTTCTATTGGATGGTGCTGGTCTATAGTTTCTGTCTAAATAGTGATTTGAAGACCCAACTTGTACTCTATAGGGTGGAGCTTATCAAACCTCTGAACCTGAGAGCTTTCAGGATGTGAGCTTTTACGCTGAAAAAACATTGAAGAAATGTGTCAACAACCCCTCTGATGTTAGTTTTCCTTATAAAAGTCTGGAACAATCTAATTAAACAGTTTTGATTATTATTCATGTTATTATTTGATCAGTGAACAATCCTTTGGTTTGTTTTCTTGGTCTATGTGATGCTTTTCTAGTTGAAGGGTAAAAAACATGAATTCCTGAAAATTTTATTTTGAAAAGAAAAAGGGATTTCCCCGGCAGTCCAGTGGAACTCCACGCTTCCACTGTAGGGGGCGTGGGTTCTATCCTTAGTCGGGGAACTAAAATCCCACATGCTGTGTGGCAAGGCCAAAAGTAATAATAATCAAAAATAATATGACCACCTAGAGGTGTGGGATAGGGAGGGTGGGAGGGAGGGAGACGCAAGAGGGAAGAGATATGGTAACATATATATATGTATAACTGATTCACTTTGTTATAAAGCAGAAACACACACCATTGTAAAGCAATTATACTCCAATAAAGATGTAAAAAAAAATAATCAATCAATCAATAAAATAAAAAGGGAAATATCCTATTTAATGCAAAATAGGAGATATTGTAGATTGTTTCCAGAAATCTTTTCATATTGCATATTTTTGTTGCTGTCTTGTCAATGTTTTCATTTATATATGTCTGATATCTTTATTGAAATAATCTGCCTACCCTGGGAAGCTTCATTTTTGCTTCATTTCTCCCACTTTCCAGAAATCATGACTCTAGAGTCCTTCTTCCCGCTCAGAAGCTGGAAGATACAGTTACAGCAGAAGGTAAAGAGGGCCCAAGTCTCAAGGGACCTGCCAACTGGGGGGCTCTGGTCCCACTGGGCCCCCTTCCCCATGGTAGGGACTTCTTCAGAATTTCCTTTTAAGCATTCAAATGTCCTCTGGCACAAACAGGTAACAAAACAAAAATATATGACCCTCATTCTGGAAAGCTGAAAATTGTAGGGTTTTTAAAGGACTTCATTGTAAGTCTAGCATACACCCTGCAAAGCATTTGCCAGCTTGCTTTCAGCTCCATTCTCCACACTCCCCTGTCCTCTTCTGCACTGCAGAGGGCTCATCCTGCAAACTACATTTCTCAGACTTCCCAGCCAATTGGCTTTTGGCTGGATTTGGCCTGTGGGAAATGTGGCCAGGAGACAGGAGATAGAAAGCAAAGGGAAAACAGGGAGAAGCCAGGGAGTTATCAGCTAGACCTCTCTTTCTTTCTTAAGATGCATAAATGTGGTGCTGACTTTGTGTCCTGTTTTCCAGCTTTTGTCAAATAGCCCTTAATTCTATGACATTATATGGAAAAAGTTAAAGTGCACACTAATGATTACACATTTATATATAATATTCTTAATAGATTATAAAAATATATGTTCAAATATGATTAGGATTGGTGGAGTGGGTCAGGGAATGCAATTGGCGTTATGGCTAAAGGGGACCTGAGGTTCAACTGTAATGAATATTGTACTTTTTTACAAAACAGAACGAAAGGCCACAAACACAAAGAGTTAATAGCTATTAATCCTGGATGGTGGAAAAGAAAAGAAAAAAGAGAAGTCACACTTCTAGATATTTTGGGGGAGAAGAAATTACTTTACCATAATATATTTTTTCTTTTCTTACTTAAGTTTTTCCAGGAATTATTTGAGTATAGCTGTATTAGTTTTTTATTGCTGCTGCAACAAATTACCACAAACTTAGTGGCTTATAACAACACACATTTATCATCTTATAATTTTGGACATCAGAAGTCTGATACAGGACTCACTGGGCCGAAATCAAGGTGTCAGCAGGGCAGTGATCATTTCTGGAGGCTCTAAGAGAGAATCTATTTCTTGTCTTTTCCAGCTTCTAGAACCAGCCACATTCCTTGGCTTGTGACCTCTTCCTCCATTTTCAAAGCTAGCAAGATTACATGCCTTTGGCCATTCTTCTATAGTCATATTTCCTTCTGACTACAACAGGGAAAGATTCTGTGATTTTAAGGACCCTTGTAATTAGGTTGAGCCTACCCAGATAATCCAGAATAACTCTACATCTCAAGATCCTTCACTTCATCACATCTGCAAAGACCATTTTGCCATGTAAGGAAACATAGTCACAGGTTCCAAGGATTAAGATGTGGACATTTTGGGGGAAGGGTCCATTATTCTGGCTACCATGATAATGTGCAGAGGGAAGACATCCTTCATTTGTAAACTAAAGGCTTTTAAAAGCCCCTCGTCCATCTAGCATGCCATCTTTCTGAGAAGACAAAGTTTTTATTCAGGTTCAAGTCCACAGCAGTGAGGGTGTTCACCTTCTGATTATGCATAGCTGAGCAGGAAACTTGCTGTACATTTTTACAATAGAAGACAATGAGAAATTCACAAATTCATTAAGATGGTTTTCATCAGGATAGTGGGCAGATCTCAAATTAAAGTTATGACAGAGAGCTGTTCTGTAGATCCCCCTCAATGAAAAGACAAGCATCATTTGGTCTAATTGTTGCTTAGCTATAGCCAAACATTGGGACTGTAATGACAAAACAGTTCAATGAGATATTACATTTTGCACTGGTTGCAGTGGTTCTGCTAAAAGCAGGTTCTGGTTCTTTTGAACCAGGATTTTGCTGAACTGGTTAGTCGTCTAGAAACTGGGGCTTGGAACTAATTATTAGGAAGTGTTAATGTTCTCTGACCTATGATGAATAAGCCTTCCTTCCTGAGTAGATTAACTTCACTTTAAGGGAAAGAGCTAATGAAATTTAGAACCTCCCAAAGAGATCATAAGTAGACATTTGATTAAGCAAACAAGTTAAAGCAAGAACTTGGTAGATAATCATGAAAACGGTCCTTGCCAAGTTCTTTCGCATTTCATTGAGCAATTGCATTCCTCCAGCAAACAAAGGACTAGCATGTTAGATGTTCAAGAACTTGATGGTTATGCAATCAACCATCAGAAATGTTCAAGCTGCCCTTCCAGTTGATCCAGGGTAACTGCTTTTTCCCATCATCCTTGAAGCATTTGTATGGCTTTTGTCTGATTCATTTCTGGAAAACTATTTTAGCAGGTAGAAATTTTTCCAAAATTTAAGATGCAAGAGAGGGGAAATTTTTTTGATTTTATAACTCAAGTCAAATGTAGTCCATCAAGGTTAGCAAAAAGTCTAAAAGTATTTATTATTTTTCCTTGGTTCATCTCTGTTACGTATTAGTGGAAACCAGGAAAAATGGGGGTCTGGCTTCTGGGCTGCCAAGATATATATCACCCATCCCAAACTGGGCCAGTAAACTGTGGGCAGCTCTGTTGTCAGTACCTGCCTTCTCTAGACCTAGCTGGGTACCGTGAACTTCACAGCTGCCCTCAAGGATACAGTGCCTTGTGTTTTAAACTGATTCCCATGAAGCCTCTCCTTTCTGGGTATTTCCACTTTTGAGGTACAGCATGGAAATTGAGACTTCTATCCTCCCTGGGCTTGAGAAATCCAACCCTGCCCCTGGCCTGGCTTCTCGGCCTGTGAGGGGGAATGCGAAATCACCTTTTCCTTCAATCATGAGTATTTATTGAATCTTGTCTTAGTGTAGGTCCCCTCTCTTGTAGCAGACCCTGAGACAAGAATTCAAGTGTAAGTAGTTTACGTGGGAGGCGGTCCCAGGAAACACTAGCAGGGAGGTGTGGAGGTGACACAGGAAGGGTAGGCAGCCTTATGGAGCAAGTTACCACCATGGGCGACCAGAGCTCAAGCCTAGTGGGAAACTCTGGGAGCTGATGTACAAGACTCAGAGTTGACTTATGGAGGGAAAGGGATTTGGGTTATATATCCACCTGCCTCTAAGCATCACTGGTGGAAGGCTGCCAGCGGTTAACTGCCCAGACTGTCCAGCCTACTGTGTCTGAGTCCAGGGTGGCTTCCTGCTGTTTGGGAGGACACCCTCCGGTGAGAGATGAAGATACAGGCAGTTGGTAGTAGAGCGAGCTCACATTGCAATGGTACCACCTGAGGGGCGGTAATTCAAAGGCTTGTTATTCCAGCTATGAGGAAGTCACTGAAGTAAGTGCTGTACAAAAGCTTAGTTACTTCAGTCAATACATGAGGCAGAGTATCTGTGTGTTGCTGACTGTATGCTTAGAATAATGCTGTAGGGGAAGCAATAGAAACAGGAAGTATGATGTCCCACTGATTTAAGGGGCTTACTAATAGGGAAGATAACCTTGCTTCTACCATGCAACACGGGCAAATGGACAAAATATAAATAGTGCATTGGCATTAGGGGAGGATTGGAATTCTTGGGAAAGGCTTCATGGAGAAAGTAGGAAATAAAGGAAGGATAGTGTTTGTAGAAACAAAGCCAAAGCCTGTATCATCTGAGGACCAATGAGACAGATGGCATGGAGATGGAGTTAGCCTAGCATGTTGATACGTGGTGAACAAGCCCATGGGACCGAGGTTGATGGACCATATTCAAGTGAGTGGGGATCTCTATGCTTGACAGGGTAGGGCAGGGCCAACACTGAGACGTCTGAAGGCAAAACAAAAAAGTCTTCGCTTGTTATTGTCCTAAAGATGTCAGTCATTGCCTTGAGCCTACAATCCCTCTTGAAAAAGCCCACCCATGTCCACTGTACTGTTGAAGAAGTGGCTGTGTTGGGGCAGGTGGCCCTGCTTCTGAGGCAACATCTGATTGTCATGGAGCAGATACCTGCCCCAGGTGGGCTAATCAGATTCTGGTGCTTTGAATTCTTCCCCTGGCACTTGGACCTAGGGCACTAAGAGATTGAATTATTTTGTTCTCTGTAGAGACAGGGCAAGGCTTCTGTTCCCTTAGTAAGCTGCAGCCATGTGCCAACACAGCACATTAGAGTAAAGCATCATAGAAAATATTAACTGCAGCAAAAAAGATGAGTACGAGTGCTAGGAGAATCAGAGAAGAGAGACTATGTGGCCCCAACACATTTAAGGTGACTTTCTAATTCCCCCAAGGCCACAGTGTACCTCTGGAATTTAAGTCTTTTGTAAACTTTCCATCTAAGTTAATGTGAATGGGTTTCTCCTCCTTGGAAATCGAGAACCGTTAACTAAAACAAGATGGTAACCACTAACTTGCATATTTCCAGTGCTTTGATTCTCATTCCTCTGAGTTGAAGTCATTTGGTGATCCCCAGAAGAAAGCCTTGAGACGAGAATCATGTTCAAATGGTTTATTCAGGAAGGGCTTCAGGGAGCCCTTAAAGGAATGGGGGAAACTTGATGGGGAAGGGAAGGAAGCCAAGCTGGTGGTGAATTCACATCCATCGATGGGGTCTGCAGAGGGCGCTGCAGCGGAAGTCCCGCCTCAGGGCTCCGCCTTCTTCCCTACTGAAACGAGCCCGGCTTCCCCTTTCCCTTTACTGCCCTGCACTGTCGCGGGCAGGCAGAGGTAGATTAGGCAAGATCATGGCCCTCCACTCGTGTACAGTCCAGTTGAGGGAGACAAACTTGCAAACACGTATAGGCGACTAGAAAAATAGCTGCTGGTGGTGGAGAATAAGAAAATCTACATCCAAAGGAAGTTCTCTGCAAACAGTGAATGATTTAACATGGATAGGCCGTGCTCCCCCTCAAACATATTAGAATCACTCAGCAACATAAGCATGGTTGATTTCCTCCCAGGTACTATTTTTAAAAATCGCTTCCAGAAAACAGAAGTTCCTGGAAAATGACTGTTGAAGGAAAGTGGTTATAACCTGGCTGGAGCCCAGTTTATACTCTGCAGCCTTGATCCGAGAAAGAGAGTAGTAAATATCAAACCCAACGGCTTGGTAATATTCCATTTTACATATGCGCCACATCTCCTTTATCCATTCACCTGTCGATGGACACTTAGGTTGCTTCCATGTCCTGGCTATTTTAAATAGACCTGCAATGAACATTGTGGTATATGTATCTTTTTGAATTATGGTTTTCTCAGAGTATATGCCCAGTAGTGGGATTGCTGGGTCATATGGTAGTTCTATTTTTAGTTTTTTATATATATACTACCAAGTGTAAAATAGATAGCTAGTGGGAAGCAGCTGCATAGCACAGGGAGGTCAGCTCGGTACTTTGTGACCTCCTAGAGGGGTGGGATAGGGAGGGTGGGAGGGAGACGCAAGAGGGAGTGGATATGGGGATATATATATATATACATATAGCTGATTCACTTTGTTATACAGCAGAAACGAACACAACATTGTAAAGCAATTATACTCCAATAAAGATGTTAAAAAAAAAAAAGCAACTTGGTAAGATTGTTGTATGTTTTTCTTTTCCCCCTGAAGGTATGTTTACTCTTTCAGTGACTAGGAACTTAACTGTTTAAAGTATGTTTGGTCCTGGGGTCGAGTTGCCAGGAAAACAGTGGGCATTTGCTTGTGATAATGTTTTGTTTTTTTTTTTCCCAGTATGGTCTCTATTTAGTGCAGGGTTGGTGAAAGTGTGGACCAGTATCCACAAGGCTTTCAGGAACCTTAAACTGATAAAGCACAAAGCTTTCTCTTTATTATGAGCAAATGATGTACCATATGATATCATTTCATATTTTATACATATAAGCAAGTGCTACATACTAGTAAGTGACTATATGAGGAATTAATTATTACTAAAATTTAGTATTCATACCTTTTTTTTTTCTTTTGGCTGTTCCTCGCGGCATGCAGTATCTTAGTTCCCTGACCAGGGATTGAACCTGTACCCCCTGCATTGGGATTGCAGAGTCTTAACCACTGGACCACCAGGGAAGTCCCTCATATGTTTTAAATAGCACGATATTGGAGTTTAATAAGAACAGTTAAGTCAGGGTTCCAATGGAAGTTGGTTTCCACCGAATTTTTCACAGCACTGGAAAACGTGCACTGCTGCTGTGCACAGGCGGGGAGTACAAACTCCCACAAGGCTTGGTGGAAACACTGATCAGTGCACCATAGTTGGTGAATTTTCTTATGTGGAAAAATGCTGTTTTAGTATGGGTTTCCCCAGTAGACTCTGAGATAAGGATGTGAATGCAAGTAGTTTATCTGGGGGACGATCCCAGGAACCACTGGAAGGCAAGTGGAGAAGGAGACAAGGAAGGAAAGAAAACCAATCAAAGGGTGTGCAAATGAGCAGAATTCCTGATGTGGGCAGCTGGGACTCAGGCCTCTGGGGACTCTTGGGAGACTTTGCATAACATGCCTCAGTGTTGCCCCACCTGAGAGGTGAGGTTTGGGGTATTTATCCGACATTTTCCATTGAATGACTGTGGAGGGCTGCTTCTGGAGGCATTGATTCACAGATACCTCCAGCCTGCATGCTGGATCATGCACCTGCAACCAGAGAAAGCCCTCCAGGAGAGTGGCAAGAGGTTTATAAGAGGCTGTCAGTGAGGAGAAGTGTTGGAAGAGAGGACCAGCAAGAACTGGGCAGGACACAGATGCTCTGACAGCATCTACCTGGGATGCAAATGTCCATGAACAGTATTGGGGGCCCATCGGTGTCTAACCACTTGACTTTAGAGCACACGTGTGTTGCATTCAATGCACTATATAAGCCCCAATTGCTAAGTCGTCAGGGAGAACCTTATGTTAAGAATGCAATCTTAAATTTGAATCCCAGAGGATAGGAAGAAGCCAGCCATGTGAAGAGGGGAGAGTGGTCCTGAAGTCTTCTGCATCAGTTTTCCCATTTAAATTCTGAGTCTAAACAAGGAAATTTAAATCCTTGATTGCTTGAAGAGTGATTCTTAGCAATCACATTCTCATTCAGAATAAAATTATTTTTAGCCCTCCTGCAGGATAAACTTTCAGATTTTCTATTTGCTACCATTTCAACATCATGTTTCTCTCCTCTAGTCAATTTCTCTTTGTCCACCCATTAGTCCACTGTCCTAACCCCACTCTTTTTGCTGCATCTACTGCAAGAATGAAGACCATTCTCAAAATCAGACTGTCGACATTTCAGAAAATGTCGACATTTCAGAAAATGTCGACATCACTCTGAAGGGATGCACAATTATTGAGAAGGGCCCAGAGGCACCCTGTGGAGGGACTTCAATCATATTAATGTACAACTCAGTCTCCTTGGAAAGAAAAAAATGAGGCTCCGGGTTGACAAAGGATAGGGAAATAGAAAGGAACTGGCAATGGTGCACACTATCTGTAGTCATGTACAGAACATGGTCAAGGGTGTCACACTGGGCTTCCATTTACAAGATGAAGTCTCTGTATGCTCACATCCCCATCAACGTCATTATTTAGGAGAATGGTTCTCTTGTTGAAGTCTGAAATTTGGGGGATGTGAAAAATACATCCACAGGGTTCAAATGAGGCCAGGCATTGCTTGTTTAGTATCTCAATGAGTTCATTTTTGAAGGAAATGACATTGAACTTGTATCAAATTCAGCTGCTTTGATTCAGCAAGCCACAATACTTAAAAACAAGGATATCAGAAAACTTTCGGATGCTATCTCTGTTTCTGAAAAAGGAACAGTTCAGCAGGCTGATGAATAAGATCTACATTGTCCAGCTACAGAAGCAGCAAAATGCCAGCTGATACTTTGGACTCATCTGTGACATTTTAAAGATGCAATAAAATCTCTTGATTGGGGGAAAAATCCTAATCCTATTTTCACCAGCTGCTGCTTTGAGAGTTCCCATCTTCCATCCTAGATTTTTCTAATCTAGTTCCTTAGAAAAAAAGACATCTCATTGGAGACACAGAAATTTTCAGCCCCTTCTAAAGACAGTGGGGATGACAATCCAGATACCTGGCGCTGGACTTCTCAAATTTTTAACTTCCCCACTTTGTCCTGCCTCTCAGCTGAAAGGTAATTCCATATCTCTCAGACACTAGTCCGGAAGTTTGTCTTAGGATCTCAATATTCTGTAAGTAATTGTGTGGCATTGAGAAGGACTTAAATGAGTTTATGATTTTTTTCTTGCTATGGAGTCACTGTCAAAATTGTCTGAGTCACACTTCTCTTCTTTGCAATGTAATACACTCCCAAGGGACACGGGGCTTCACCTTGAGCACGTGCAGTAAGTAGTGTTAGAAAGAAGACTAAAAACTAAAAAAAAAAAAAAAAAAAAGCCATTTCAGATCTCACCTCTTAACAGATTTCCTGAAATCTTATCAATGGAAACAGCATCACTCATCAACATGCAGTGGCAGGGTCCCCTTAAATCATACTCCTCCATTGATGGCATGGCCCTTTTGGGGTGCCTCTGATAGTTCTAACTTTTGAAAGAATCGTTTTCTCCCATATGTATTTGGAGTTGTTGTCTTGTTTGCACATGGTTGTATTCTATCTTCCAGATATTTCTCACAATTTTTGTTCCTCTGATGGAAAACCTTATATTTTTCTGCACTATGATGGATTATTTTCATCAAGTTTTCTTTCATTGTATGGGCTGTATGATGGAAGTAGACACCTGTACTCAGTTTGTAATTTGATACAATTTTAAATAGCCCTTTATATATGACTTATCTGTTTTTATATCCAGCAACACAAGGTTAGCTCTCAATTAAGGCTGAATGAATTAAAAATTTAAATCATTGCTTTGAAGAAGGTCCAACTTAATCATCCATATGCAAATTTTAAGTATGTGTGTTAAAGGAATTCTAGGTATCTGGTTTTCTGACATTGTATCTTAAATCTTTTATCAACTTAGTTGAATTTGTTTATGTAGTGCTGAGTAACAAGGAAGAAAAAGTACAGTAAGTCCCCCACATATGAATGAGTTCCATTCTGAGAGTGCTTTCATAAGTCCAATTTGTTCATAAGTTCAGCAAAGTTAGCCTAGGTACCCAACTAACACAATCGGCTATAAAGTACTGTACTGTAATAGGTTTATAATACTTTTAACACAAACAATGCATAAAAAACAAACAAACACAAAATAGGTTTACAATACTTTTAACACAAATAATACATAAAAAACAAACACACACAAAAAAACATTTTTAATCTTACAATACAGTACCTTGAAAAGTATAGTACAACAGCTGGCATACAGGGGCTGGCATCAAGTAAACAGGCAAGAAGAGTTACTGACTGGAGGAGGGAGAGGAGGTGGGAGATGGTAGAGCTGAAGGATCGTCAGCAATAGGAGATGGAGGGCAAGCTACAATGTTACCCATGCCTGACATTAGTGCCACAGATTCTGGTTCCTTGCTGGATTCAATTCTATCTACCCTCTTGAAGAAACGATCCAGTGATGTCTGGGTAGTAGCTCTTTTTTTCCCTTGTCATAGATGACACGGTAGCACTGGATTGCATTTCCTGCATTATGAATCTCTTCAGTTCTTCAGTTATTATAAGAATGAGTGACATCTACCATCTTTTCACCTCTCTCCACTCTCTCAATTATTTTCACTTTTGTTTCCATTGTTATCGCTTAGTGCTTCTTAGCAGTACCAGCTACGTCACCGCTGTTTTTACACTTGCTTCTGCACATCCTGGGCTTAAAATAATGATACTGTACTACTGTACTTTATACAGTACTGTCCAGTAAAGAACACGAAATCACAACCACTTGTAGAGGATGCACATATGTGACAATGTACACCAGACACGTGTACGGATATATGAACACACGTTCACATCTTTGGAAGTTCGCAACTTGAAGGTTCCTATGTAGGGGACTTATTGTAATATATAAGCATATCATCCCATGACAACAACAGAAAAATAAAACCGTCTAAAGCTATAAACCAGTATTTTAATCTGCATATAAATCCTGCTTAAAACTTGTCCTCCAGTGTTTTGTTTTTCAGCCTTTAAAAAAAATACTTCTAGTGACAGCAAACTCATTATCCCCTCACGAAGCAATCCAAACCAGTTTCAGAAAGTTCTAATCATTAAAGGAAAAAAAAGTCTTCAGCAGCCAAATGATAGACAGGTGTAAGCACTGTGCTAAAAAATTTGGATAGCTTTCAGTGTCAGTCACCTTGATTAGGAGAACTCTGTAAACCACATTAGCAATCCCAGTCGACAAAAAAATTGATATTGAACCTCTACATACCTTAGCATTTGTAAGTCCTCATCCCCTATCCAACATTTGTTTATTCAGCAAATGTGTACCCATTCGGGTAACTGTCTTGTTAATATACTATGAATGACTATGATTCAGTAAGTACATTGTTCAGAATAGATTTATTCTACTTTCAAATTGCAGCTCAGATAAATCACCATGACCCAAAGTATTTTTCTAGTTCTTCCGCAGTGGTCATGTTGCCCTAAAAGGGTCTTCAAGCCATTCGCTCTGCATGAGTGATATAGCATATGTCCCTATTACCTGACTTCAATTATAGTGTTGGAATCTTACCCAGGTCTTATATGATGATCCCTTTGGAGCAGGATCCAAAATATATCCTTATTTGTCTTGTTCAATCTCATATCAAAGGAGATCATCAAGGTAAGTCTTGAGATATTGTCTTATCAACAATTTGGCTGGCATGATCAATATCCAAGTTTAATCCCCAAGTGGCACATGGAGGTGTAAGGAATATTCTAAGCCTCCTTGACATTCCTGACATTGATTGCTACCGCTGCCTTCACTCCAGTCCTCTCCATGTCTAATCTGGATGACTGCCGTAGCTTATTGTGCCCTCAGCTTTGCCATATCCCCCATCACTTCCCACTGCAGCCAGAGTGCTCCTCTTAAATGCACAATGATCATGTCAACTCTGTTGCTTAATTGCCTTGTTACCTTCTCCATAAAACTCAGACTCATTATGGAATACAAAGCCTGTGCCAACTACTCCCACCTCATCTCTTGTCTCCATCTTTCTATCTTCCAACAATGTGGGATTATCATTGATCCTGGACAGTGGATGCTCCCTGCTGACTCTCCTCTTCCCCGTCTTTGGCTGCACCCCTCCCTCAGAGTGAAGCCCTACTGCGTAACCTCCAGGAAGCTTGTTTTCCTGACTCTTTCTCCCCCAGCAGGATAGGCTTGTGTTCTGTCCAACCAGTTCTGTTGCAGACTGAGCTTATCTCAAATGCTAGACCTAATCACTCTGTATTGTCATTGTTTTCTAGTCTATATCCTCCCCAAACCTGGAGCTCTTGGTGACAAGAGGCTGGGTCTTTTGTATCTATAACATCAGGATGTAACAGGTAGTTGTCTCCTACTGCAAATTCGTGATGAATGACGGTGATCCAACTCAGAAGTGAATAAAAATTTGGAAAACATAATCGTGCTGTTGAGGACCATTTTAGGGAATATTTCTTTGAGTGAACTCTGAAGTAGCTGAGTAATGACTGCTTTTAATGGAAGCACTAAAATATGAATAATGATAATCTCTGATGGGTTTTCCCTGGTTTATGTTTTTGACTTAATTTTTATATTTTCAGAATTCTCTATAGGGAGCCATATAGGTTACATTTATAATCAAGAATGAAGGCTAAAAAACAGTATATATTATTATTATTATTTAATTTTATTGAAGTATAGTTGATTTACAATGTTGTGTTAATTTCTGCTGTATAGCAAAGTGAATCAGTTATACATATGTATTCTTTTTCATATTCTTTTCCATTATGGTTTATCACAGAATATTGAATATAGTTCCCTGTGCTATACAGTAGGACCTTGTTGTTTATCCAAAAAAACCAGTATATATTACTTTGTATTTGTATTATATCTTTATGGCAAATGTATGCAGAGCAAAAGAACTGGAATAAAAAGTCCTCAAGAGGGTAACTGGTTTTCTCTAGGGCTGGAATAATGGATGACATTTTTTCTTTTTCTCCTAATTTGCAGGGTTTTTTTCCTGTATGATTATGTGTTCCTTTTATAAGAAAAAAATTATTAAAAATAAATATAAAAATTAAATAAATGACATGATGATTGATAATATGAGCAAATAATCAAACTACCACTTATCAAGAGATCACTGAATTTAACAAATCATACTTATTGTCAAGGCATTTAGCTATTATTTAGAGAACCCATGGAAAATAATATAAATATTGCAATCTTTTAAAATGGAGGAAAATATGACTCTGGAAATCATAACTGGAAAATTTGTTTTAGACCTCTTGGAAGTTAAGCATGTCATTGGTTTGGGAGCAGAACCTCAGTCCAGTTATGAATTATAGAGGTGGTTTTTAATGGAACATAACTATCCATTTCTGTTGTCAAATCTATTATCCTTTAGTACACAATACACCGGAGATTAAAATCCCACACATTCAGCAAAATACTTACTGTGAAGCAGTGTAAATAGATTTAGTCATAATTTACACAGGTGCATATTTATAGGTAGAACATAAATGTTTGAAAAGATGGCAATGAGAGAAAGGAAGAACCAACATTATTTTAGAATATTATTTCTTTTGAGTTTCTTCTTTAAATCCTTATGCTTTGCATTTATTATGTGTTAAAACTAAACACTCCTCCAATATTTATAAACCAGTTTAGCTTTCCCTCACTTGATTTGGTAAGAGCTGAGTAAATCAGTTACATGTGGTTATTTATTAAAAAGAAGATTAGATACAGTTTTTGTCATCACTATTTCACTTTTGTGAGCAAAGTAATGTTAAGTTCTTAGAGGTTCTTTTATATCATCAATTATCACGAGATGAAAATATGATTTACTAACTTGCTGGTTAATAATTTTCATGTATAAGTAAATATCAGTGTCGATACTTCTAAAGGTAGCTTGTATCATTCAATCCTGGCCTGAAAATTAAATCCTGAAAGCTACACAGATGCAAACATTTAGACAGAGAAGGCCAGTAATGCTTAACTGAAAGATGGAAACATATATGTATTTAGCACTTTATAGTGTGACAGACAGTAAGTAGAGCAATTGCCTACAATATATTATCCCATTGAGTCCTCACCACAAACCTACGGATAAGTCTATTAGGGTAGTCAACAGTCTGTAATCTCAGCTGTTTATAAACCACCATATCCACTGACAGGCAGCTCTGGGCCCTGTTCCATCTCTCCTTGGCTGACAGCGTAGCCAGCAGCAGAGAGAGAGAAAGAGACCTGGGGAGTCTCAAACCTGCAACTCAAAGCTCGAGCCTGGAAATGGCAAACATCACTTCTGTTCCCGACTCATTGTTCAAAGCTAATCACCTGGAACCACCCAACCACAAGGGGGCAGGGCAGGGAGTGAAACCCCACAGTGTATCCGGAAGTGGAGGGAACAGGCAATATTTGGTGAATAGCACTAATCACTACTATAGTAACTGCGTGCCCCTATTTTACACACAAAGAAACAGGGGGAAGTCAAACAACTTGTCAAGTCACATAGCCAGTAAGTGAAAGAGTTAAGATGTTATTAAAGAACCAAGCATGAAGTGAACAGTATTTTTATGGCAAATTCTGAGCCTACCAATTCTATGTCACATAGAAAGTCACAGGAATATCAGAGAGTGAACAGGGATTAGCAGATTTCCCTTGCTTTCACCTTTGTGAACTTGAAATCCTTTGGCTATATTTCCAGCTGCCTACCTCAAAAGCTAGAGATCAAAAATATTGCCTTTCCATTACCAGAGCTGAGCTCCTTATGAAATGTTATGGCCCTTGGAGTTCATCGGATAATTTATTGAAGATAAAGAGAAATGTGGCTTGCAATCCCTTGGAAGATGTTAGCAATGTGAAGCCAAATAACCTTCAGGAAGAGGAAGTACTGTCAATCCAACCTGCCTCAGTTGTGTGCATTCTTCATGAAGATGAATTATAGACAGGGCTGGTGCATGCACAATTGCAGGGGACACTGCTCACATAGTATTCTATGTTGATGCTGCCTCCTGGACTTATAAAATGCATTGGTCAAAGAAAATCTTTCCTCCTAGGAGACAAATGTCATACTATTCCTCCATTTCAGCTCCTCTCCTCAGTAGTATTTCACTACTTATGAGTAGCTGTTGGGAGACAATACATTATCAGCGAAGTCTTGAGGAGTCTACAAAGTTTGAGCTTCCACTGAGGGTTCAGCTAATGGAAACTCTTCCTATCATTTTCCATTTAGCATTTGACATCTTGTGATCTACAGCCCTTGCTTGTAGGTACTAAAGAATCTCTATTTCCCTAGATATTCCAGCACCAAATAAACAGCAAATTTACATTTCTTCTACATAACACCCAGAGATGGTCTCTGCCTTGCTGTACATTAATACCCTGGGGTGCTTTCAAAAAATCCCCTTGGGACTTCCCTGGGAGTCCAGTGGTTAGGACTTCGCCTTCTAATGTAGGGGGTAAGAGTTCAATCCCTAGTCAGGGAGCTAAGATCCCACAAGCCTTGGGGCCAGAAAACCAAAACACAAAACAGAAGCAGTGATCCACCAGAGGGCAGACAACAGAAGCAAGAAGAACTACAAACCTGCAGCCTGTGGAACAAAAAATACATTCACAGAAAGATAGACAAGATGAAAGGGCAGAGGGCTACATACCAGATGAAGGAACAAGATAAAACCCCAGAAAAACAACTAAATGAAGTGGAGATAGGCAACCTTCCAGAAAAAGAATTCAGAATAATGAGAGTGAAGATTATCCAGGACCTCGGAAAAAGAATAGAGGCAAAGATCGAGAAGATGCAAGAAATGTTTAACAAAGACATAGAAGAATTAAAGAACAAACAGAGATGAACAATACAATAACTGAAATGAAAACTACACTAGAAGGAATCAATAGCAGAATATCTGAGGCAGAAGAATGGATAAGTGACCTGGAAGACAGAATGGTGAAATTCACTGCTGCAGAACAGAAGAAAGAAGAAAGAATAAAAAGAAATGAAGACAGACTAAGAGACATCTGGGACAATGTTAAATGCAACAACATTCGCGTTATAGGGGTGAGAAGAGAGACAGAAATGACCAGAGAAAATATTTGAAGAGATAAGAGTCAAAAACTTCCCTAACATGGGAAAGGAAATAGCCACGCAAGTCCAGGAAGTGCAGAGAGTCCCATACAGGATAAACCCAAGGAGAAACACGCCAAGACATATAGTAATCAAACTGGCAAAAAATAAGACAAAGAAAAATTATTGAAAGCAGCAAGGGAAAAATGACAAATAACATAGAGGGGAACTCCCATAAGGTTAACAGCTGATTTCTCAGCAGAAATTCTACAAGCCAAAAGGGAGTGGCAACATATATTTAAAGTGATAAAAGGGAAGACCCTACAACCAAGATTACTGTACCCTGCAAGGATCTCATTCAGATTCAATGGAGAAATCAAAAGCTTTAGAGACAAGCAAAACCTAAGAGAATTCAGCACCACCATATCAGCTCTACAACGAATGCTAAAGGAACTTCTTTAAGTGGGAAAGACAAGAGAAGAAAAGGACCCACATAAACAAACCTAAAATAATTAAGAAAATGTTCATAGGAACATACATATCGATAATTACCTTAAATGTGAATGGATTAAATGCTTCAACCAAAAGACACAGTCTAGCTGAATGGATACAAAAACAAGACCCATATATATGCTGTCTACAGGAGACCCACCTAAGACCTAGGGACACATACAGACTGAAAATAAGGGGTTGGAAAAAGATATTCCATGCAAATGGAAATCAAAAGAAAGCTGGAGTAGCAATACTTGTATCAGTTAAAATAGACTTTAAAATAAAGACTGTTACTAGAGATAAGGAGGGACACTACATAATGATCAAAGGATAAATCAAGAAGAAGATATAACAATTATAAATATATATGCACCCAACATAGGAGCACTTCAATACGTAAGGCAACTGCTAACAGCTTAAAAAGAGGAAATCGACAGTAACACAATAATAGTTGGGGACTTTAGCACCTCACTTAGACCAATGGACAGATCATCCAAAATGAAAAGAAATATGGAAACAGAAGCTTTAAATGGCACAATAGACCATATAGATTTAATTGATATTTAAAGGACATGCCATCCCAAAACAGCAGATTACACTTTCTTCTCCAGTGCACACAGAACATTCTCCAGGACACATCACACCTTGGGTCACAAATCAAGCCTCAGTAAATTTAAGAAAATTGAAATAATATCAAGCATATTTCCTGACCACAAAAATATGAGATTAGAAATGAATTACAGGGAAAAAATGTAAAAAACACAAACACATGAAGGCTAAACAATACGTTACTAAAAAACCAAGAGATCACTGAAAAATCAAAGAGGAAATCAAAATACACCAGAGACAAATGACAATGAAAACACAACGATCTAAAACCTATGGAATGCAGCAAAAGCAGTTCTAAGAGGGAAGTTTATAGCTATACAAGCCTACCTCAAGAAACAAGAAAAATCTCAAATAAGCAATCTAACATTACACCTAAAGCAATTAGAGAAAGAAGAACAAACAAAACCCAAATTTAACAGAAGGAAAGAAATCATAAAGATCAGAGCAGAAATAAATGAAATAGAAACAAAGAAAACAATAGCAAAGATCAATAAAACTAAAAGCTGGTTATTTGAAAAGATAAACAAAATTGATAAACCATTAGCCAGATTCATCAAGAAAAAGAGGGAGAGGACTAAAATCAATAAAATTAGAAATGAAAAAGGAGAAGTTACAACAGACACTGCAGAAATATAAAGCATCCTAAGAGACTACTGCAAGCAACTCTATGCCAATAAAATGGACAACCTGGAAGAAATGGACAAATTCCTAGAAAGGTATAAGCTTCCAAGACTGAATCAGGAAGAAATAGAAAATATGAACAGACCAATCACAAGTAATGAAATTGAAACTGTGTTGAAAAATCTTCCAACAAACAAAAGTCCAGGACCAGATGGCTTCACAGGTGAATTCTATCAAACATTTAGAGAAGAGCTAACACCCATCCTTCTCAAACTCTTTCAAAAAATTGCAGGTGAAGGAACACTCCCAAACTCATTCTATGAGGCCACCATCCCCCCGATACCAAAACCAGAAAAAGATACTACAAAAAAAGAAAATTACAGACCAATATCACTGATGAATATAGATGCAAAAATCCTCAACAAAATAGTAGCAAACAGAATCCAACAACACATTAAAAGTATCATACACCATGATCAAGTGGGATTTATCTCAGGGGCACAAAGATTCTTCAATATACACAAATAAACTAATGTGATTCACCATATTAACAAATTGAAGAATAAAAACCATATGATCATCTCAATAGGTGCAGAAAAATCTTTTGACAAAATTCAACACCAATTTATGATAAAAACTATCCAGAAAGTGGGCATACAGGGAATCTACCTCAACACAGTAAAGGCCATATATGACAAACCCACAGCCAACATCATTCTCAATGGTGAAAAACTGAAAGCATTTTCTCTAAGATCAGGAACAAGACAAGGATGTCCACTCTCACCACTATTATTCAACATAGTTTTGGAAGTCCTAGCCACAGAAACCAGAGAAGAAAAAGAAATAAAAGGAATACAAATTGGAAAAGAAGAAGTAAGACTGTCACTGTGTGCAGATGACATGATATGATACATAGAGAATCCTAAAGATGCCACCAGAAAACTTCTAGAGCTAATCAATGAATTTGGTAAAGTAGCAGGATACAAAATTAATGCACAGAAATCTGCATTCCTATACACGGATGATGAAAAATCTGAAAGAGAAATTAAAGATACACTCCCATTTACCACTGCAATAAAAAGAATGAAATACTTAGGAATAAACCTACCTAGGGAGACAAAAGTCCTGTATGCAGAAAACTATAAGACACTGATGAAAGAAATTAAAGGTGATACCAACAGATGGTGAGATATACCATGTTCTAGGAATCAAAGAATCAATTTTGTGAAAATGACTATACTACCCAAAGCAATCTACAGGTTCAATGCAATCCCTATCAAATTACCAATGGCATTTTTTACAGAACTAGAACAAAAAATCTTAAATCTTGTATGGAGACACAAAAGACCCCAATAGCCAAAGCAGTCTTGAGGGAAAAAAGTGGAGCTGGAGGAAACAGATTCCCTGACTTCAGACTATACTACAAAGCTACAGTAATCAAGACAATATGGTACTGGCACAAAAACAGAAACATAGATCAATGGAACAAGATAGAAAGCCCAGAGATAAAACCACACACCTATGGTTAACTAATCTATGACAAAGGAGGCAAGGATATACAATGGAGAAAAGACAGTCTCTTCAATAAATGGTGCTGGGAAAACTGGACAGCTGCATGTAAAAGAATGAAATTAGAACACTCCCTAACACCATACACAATAATAAACTCATAATGTATTAGAGATCTAAATGTAAGACTGGGCACTATAGAACTCTTAGAGGAAAACATAGGAAGAATACTCTTTGACATAAATCACAGCAAGATCTTTTTTGATCCACCTCCTAGAGTAATGGAAATAAAAACAAAAATAAACAAATGGGACCTAATGAAACTTAAAAGCTTTTGCACAGCAAAGGGAACCATAAACAAGACCAAAAGACAACCCTCAGAATGGGAGAAAATATTTGGAAATGAATCAACGGACAAAGGATTAATCTCCAAAATATATAAACAGCTCATGCAGCTCAATATTAAAGAAACAAACAACCAAACCCCAAAATGGGCAGAAGACCTAAATAGACATTTCTCCAAAGAAGACATACAGTTGGCCAAGAAGCACATGAAAAGCTGCTTAACATCACTAATTATTAGAGAAATGCAAATCAAAACTACAATGAGGTATCACCTCACACCAGTTAGAATGGGCATCATCAGAAAATCTACAAACAACAAATGCTGGAGCGGGTGTGGAGAAAAGGGAACCCTCTTGCACTTTTGGTAGGAATGTAAATTGATATAGCCACTATGGAGAACAGTATGGAGATTCCTTAAAAAAACTAAAAATAGAATTACCATATGATCCAGCAATCCCACTACTGGACATATACCCAGAGAAAACCATAATTCAAAAAGACACATACGGATAAGTGACCTGGAAGATAAAATAGTGGAAATAACTACTGCGAGCAGAATAAAGAAAAAAGAATGAAAAGAACTGAGGACAGTCTCAGAGACCTCTGGGACAACATTAAACGCACCAACATTCGAATTATAGGGGTTCCAGAAGAAGAAGAGAAAAAGAAAGGGACTGAGAAAATATTTGAAGAGATTATAGTTGAAAACTTCCCTAATATGGGAAAGGAAATACTTAATCAAGGCCAGGAAGCACAGAGAGTCCCATACAGGACAAATCCAAGGAGAAATACGCCAAGACACATATTAAGCAAACTGTCAAAAATTAAATACAAAGAAAGCATATTAAAAGCAGCAAGGGAAAAACAACAAATAACACACAAGGGAATCCCCATAAGGTTAACAGCTGATCTCTCAGCAGAAACCCTACAAGCCAGAAGGGAGTGGCAGGACATACTGAAAGTGATGGAGGAGAAAAACCTGCAACCAAGATTACTCTACCCAGCAAGGATCTCATTCAGATTTGATGGAGAAATTAAAACCTTTACAGACAAGCAAAAGCTGAGAGAGTTCAGCACCACCAAACCAGCTTTACAACAAATGCTAAAGGAACTTCTCTAGACAAGAAACACAAGAGAAGGAAAAGACCTATAAAAACGAACCCAAAACAATTTAGAAAATGGGAATAGGAACATACATATCGATAATTACCTTAAATGTAAATGGACTAAATGCTCCCACCAAAAGACACAGATTGGCTGAATGGATACAAAAACAAGACCCTTATATATGCTGTCTACAAGAGACCCACTTCAGACCTAGAGACACATACAGACTGAAAGTAAGGGGATGGAAAAAGATATTCCATGCAAATGGAAACCAAAAGAAAGCTGGAGTAGCAATTCTCATATCAGACAAAATAGACTTTAAAATAAGGACTATTAAAAAAGACAAAGAAGGACACTACATAATGATCAAGGGATCGATCCAAGAAGAAGATATAACAATTGTAAATATTTATGCACCCAACATAGGAGCACCTCAATACATAAGGCAAATACTAACAGCCATAAAAGGGGAAATCGACAGTAACACATTCATAGTAGGGGACATTAACACCCCACTTTCACCCTTGGACAGATCATCCAAAATGAAAATAAATAAGGAAACACAAGCTTTAAATGATACATTAAACAAGATGGACTTAATTGATATTTATAGGACACTCCATCCAAAAACAACAGGATACACATTTTTCTCAAGTGCCCATGGAACATTCTCCAGGATAGATCATATCTTGGGTCACAAATCAAGCCTTGGTAAATTTAAGAAACTTGAAATTTTATCAAGTATCTTTTCTGACCACAACACCATGAGACTAGATATCAATTACAGGAAAAGATCTGTAAAAAATACAAACACATGGAGGCTAAACAATACACTACTTAATAATGAAGTGATCACTGAAGAAATCAAAGAGGAAATAAAAAAAATACCTAGAAACAAATGACAATGGAGACACAACGACCCAAAACCTATGGGATGCAGTAAAAGCAGTTCTAAGGGGGAAGTTTATAGCAATACAAGCCCACCTTAAGAATCAGGAAACATCTTGAATAAACAACCTAACCTTGCACGTCAAGCAATTAGAGAAAGAAGAACAAAAAAACCCCAAAGCTAGCAGAAGGAAAGAAATCATAAAAATCAGATCAGAAATAAATGAAAAAGAAATGAAGGAAACAATAGCAAAGATCAGTAAAACTAAAAGGTGGTTCTTTGAGAAGATAAACAAAATAGATAAACCACTAGCCAGACTCATCAAGAAAAAAAGGGAGAAGACTCAAATCAATAGAATTAGAAATGAAAAGGAGAAGTAACAACTGACACTGCAGAAATAAAAAAGATCATGAGAGATTACTACAAGCAACTCTATGCCAATAAAATGGACAATCTGGAAGAAATGGACAAATTCTTAGAAATGCACAACCTGCCAAGACTGAATCAGGAAGAAATAGAAAATATGAACAGACCAATCACAAGCACTGAAATTGAAACTGTGATTAAAAATCTTCCAACAAACAAAAGCCCAGGACCAGATGGCTTCACAGGCGAATTCTATCAAACATTTAGAGAAGAGCTAACACCTATCCTTCTCAAACTCTTCTAAAATATAGCAGAGGGAGGAACACTCCCAAATTCCTTCTACGAAGCCACCATCACCTTGATACCAAAACCAGACAAGGATGTCACAAAGAAAGAAAACTACAGGCCAATATCACTGATGAACATAGATGCAAAAACCCTCAACAAAATACTAGCAAACAGAATCCAACAGCACATTAAAAGGATCATACACCATGATCAAGTGGGGTTTATTCCAGGAATGCAAGGATTCTTCAATATACGCAAATCTATCAATGTGATAAACCATATTAACAAATTGAAGGAGAAAAACCATATGATCATCTCAATAGATGCAGAGAAAGCTTTTGACAAAATTCAACACCCATTTATGATAAAAACCCTGCAGAAAGTAGGCATAGAGGGAACTTTCCTCAACATAATAAAGGCCATATATGACAAGCCCACAGCAAACCTCACCCTCAATGGTGAAAAACTGAAAGCATTTCCACTAAGATCAGGAAGAAGACAAGGTTGCCCACTCTCACCACTCTTATTCAACATAGTTTTGGAAGTTTTAGCTACAGCAATCAGAGAAGAAAAGGAAATAAAAGGAATCCAAATCGGAAAAGAAGAAGTAAAGCTGTCACTGTTTGCAGATGACATGATACTATATATAGAGAATCCTAAAGATGCTACCAGAAAACTACTAGAGCTAATCAATGAATTTGGTAAAGTAGCAGGATACAAAATTAATGCACAGAAATCTCTGGCATTCTTATATACTAATGATGAAAAATCTGAAAGTGAAATCAAGAAAACGCTCCCATTTACCATTGCAACAAAAATAATAAAATATCTAGGAATAAACCTACCTAAGGAGGCAAAAGACCTGTATGCAGAAAATTATAAGACACTGATGAAAGAAATTAAAGATGATACAAATAGATGGAGAGATATACCATGTTCTTGGATTGGAAGAATCAACATTGTGAAAATGACTCTACTACCCAAAGCAATCTACAGATTCAATGCAATCCCTATCAAACTACCACTGGCACTTTTCACAGAACTAGAACAAAAAATTTCGCAATTTGTATGGAAACACAAAAGACCCCGAATAGCCAAAGCAATCTTGAGAACGAAAAAAGGAGCTGGAGGAATCAGGCTCCCTGACTTCAGACTATACTACAAAGCTACAGTAATCAAGACAGTATGGTACTGGCACAAAAACAGAAAGATAGATCGATGGAACAGGATAGAAAGCCCAGAGATAAACCCGCGCACATATGGTCACCTTATCTTTGATAAAGGTGGCAGGAATGTACAGTGGAGAAAGGACAGCCTCTTCAATAAGTGGAGCTGGGAAAACTGGACAGGTACATGTAAAAGTATGAGATTAGATCACTCCCTAACACCATACACAAAAATAAGCTCAAAATGGATTAAAGACCTAAATGTAAGGCCAGAAACTTTCAAATTCTTAGAAGAAAACATAAGCAGAACACTCTATGACATAAATCACAGCAAGATCCTTTCTGACCCACCTCCTAGAGTAATGGAAATAAAAACAAAAATAAACAAATGGGACCTAATGAAACTTCAAAGCTTTTGCACAGCAAAGGAAACCATAAACAAGACCAAAAGACAACCCTCAGAATGGGAGAAAATATTTGCAAATGAAGCAACTGACAAAGGATTAATCTCCAAAATTTACAGGCAGCTCATGCAGCTCAATAACAAAAAAACAAACAACCCAATCCAAAAATGGGCAGAAGACCTAAATAGACATTTCTCCAAAGAAGATATACAGACTGCCAGCAAACACATGAAAGAATGCTCAACATCATTAATCATTAGAGAAATGCAAATCAAAACTACAATGAGATATCATCTCACACCAGTCAGAATGGCCATCATCAAAAAATCTAGAAACAATAAATGCTGGAGAGGGTGTGGAGAAAAGGGAACACTCTTGCACTGCTGGTGGGAATGTGAATTGGTTCAGCCACTATGGAGAACAGTATGGAGGTTCCTTAAAAGCTACAAAGAGAACTACCATATGACCCAGCAATCCCACTACTGGGCATATACCCTGAGAAAACCAAAACTCAAAAAGAGTCATGTACCAAAATGTTCATTGCAGCTCTATTTACAATAGCCCAGAGAGGGAAAAAACCTAAGTGCCCATCATCAGATGAATGGATAAAGAAGATGTGGCACATATATACAATGGAATATTACTCAGCCATAAAAAGAAACGAAACTGAGCTATTTGTAGTGAGGTGGATAGACCTAGAGTCTGTCATACAGAGTGAAGTAAGTCAGAAAGAAAAAGACAAATACCGTATGCTAACACATATATATGGAATTGAAGAAAAAAAAATGTCATGAAGAACCTACGGGTAAGACAGGAATAAAGACGCAGACCTACTGGAGAACGGACTTGAGGATATGGGGAGGGGGAAGGGTGAGCTGTGACAGGGTGAGAGAGAGTCATGGACATATACACACTAACAAACGTAGTAAGGTAGATAGCTACTGGGAAGCAGCTGCATGGCACAGGGATATTGGCTTGGTGCTTTGTGACAGCCTGGAGGGGTGGGATAGGGAGGGTGGGAGGGGGGGAGACGCAAGAGGGAAGACATATGGGAACATATGTATATGTATAACTGATTCACTTTGTTATGAAGCAGAAACTAACACACCATTGTAAAGCAATTATACCCCAATAAAGATGTTAAAAAAATAAATAAATAAAAAAATAAATAAAACTATACCACATTATGAAAAAAAAATTTAAACTGAGGAATTTTTATATGGAAAAAAAAAAAAGACACATGCACCCTAATGTTCATTGCAGCACTATTTACAATAGCCAGGTCATGGAAGCAACCTAAATGTCCATTGACAGACGAATAGATAAAGGAGATGTGGTACGTATATACAATGGAATATTACTCAGCCATAAAAAGGAATGAAATTGGGTCATTTGTAGAGATGTGGATGGATCTAGAGACTGTCATACAGAGTGAAGTAAGTCAGAAAGAGAAAAACTAATATCGTATATTAATGCATATATGTGGATCCTAGAAAAATGGTACATATGAACTGGTTTGCGGGGTGGAAATTGAGACACAGATGTAGAGAACAAACATATGGACACCAAGGGGGGAAAGTAGCGGGGGAGTGATGGTGGTGGTGTGATGAATTGGGCAATTGTGATTAACATGTATACACTGATGTGTATAAAATTGATGATTAATAAGAACCTGGTGTATATATATATATATATATATATATATATATATATACAGAAGCAGTATTCTAAAAAATTCAATGAAGACTTAAAAAAACGGTCCATATCAAAAAAACCTAAAAATAAAGTAACATAAAGTTCAAAAAAAAAAATCCCCTTGCCCATTTCCCACTGTTAGGATCTGATTTAATTAACCTGGGATAGGGACTGTCTGAGAATATTTTACAAAGCTCCTCAGATGGTTCTAACAGTAGCCTAGGTTGAGAACCACAGACCTAGGAAATAGTTAAAAAGTGTCCCAAGACAAGGTTATTACCGAAAAGTTCAATTTATTAGATTAGGAAAATGGGAAAACTGTAACATTGCTCTATCAAAAAGAACAAAAAAAGATAAATTGTAATAGAGCATTTGATTCCTAAACCTACCAAATTTGGTTTCTGGCCCACAATTTTGCCAAGGTCTACAAGTACTGCCACATTGCCAAATCCATCCTATCACTGGTTCTCAATATTGTATGCAGGAATACTCTTGAAATCTTTTAAAATCTAGACTTAAAGATACGCAAGCCCAATTAAATTAGAATCTTTTTGGGTGGACACCAAAAAATCCAATAAATCAAAAAATCCGTTGTTTTAGACATTCGCCAGTTGATTCCAAAATGCCGCCAAGGTTAAGAATGACTGTACTACTTTCTTTTCAGTCACTATTGTACTAAACTTCTCAGCAACTTCTGACACCAGCTTCTTCCTCCTCCTTGGGAAACTATTATCTTGGCTTCTGTGACTCCACATTTTCCCATTTTCCTCTTTCTTCCAACTTCTCTAACCATTCCCCCCCCACCCCTCATTCTCATGTGTCAGTTTCTCTTCTAGATTTCTACATTATGAAAATCTTCAGACTTCAGCTCTTGAGGCAGTGTCATCATCCTGGTCTAGTTGATATAATTTATTCCTATGATTCTAAATACCATCATTAAGCCCAAATCCCCCCAATTTATATCTGTAGCCCAGATTAATTTTTTTCAGCTTATTTATCCTCTTGGATGTTTTACAGGCATCTTTAACTAAACGTTTTCAAAACTGGACTCTTGACCTCAGATGTGTTCCTCTTTAATACCTTCCTTACTTTCACTATATAATGTGATCTCCCCATTTTTACAGGCCAGAAATCTGGGAGGTGTTCTCAATTCTGCTCTCCTCAAACCCCACCCACAAATCCAGACCTTTATCACATCTCATCAAGTGTACCTCCAAATATACTTCAAATACACCTTCTCCTCTATGTGTACACAACTAAGTTAGTCATTTCTTGTTGCATCGTACATGGTCCTAAAACTTAGTGTCTTAAAACAATGATGAACACTTAATATCTCATATAGCTTTTTTTAACATCTTTATTGGAGTATAATTGCTTTACAATGTTGTGTTAGTTTCTGCTGTATAACAAAGTGAATCAGCTATATTGTATACATATATCCCCATAGCCCTGCCCTCTTTTGCCTCCCTCCCACCGTCCCTATCCCACCCCTCTAGGTGGACACAAAGACCGAGCTGATCTCCCTGTGCTATGCAGCTGCTTCACACTAGCCATCTATTTTACATTTGGTGGTGTATATATGTCAATACTACTCTCTCACTTTGTCCCAGCTTACCCTTCCCCCTGCCTGTGTCCTCAAGTCTATTCCCTACGTCTGCATCTTTATTACTGTCCTGCCCCTAGGTTAATCAGAACTAATTTCTTTTTTTTTTGGATTCCATATATATGTTAGCATACAGTATTTGTTTTTCTCTTTCTGACTTACTTCACTCTGTATGACAGACTCTAGGTCCATCCACTTCACTACAAATTATTCAGTTTCGTTTCTTTTTATGGCTGAGTAATATTCCATTGTATATATGTGCCACATCATCTTTATCCTTTCATCTGTCGATGGACACTTAGGTTGCTTCCATGTCCTGGCTATTGTAAATAGTGTTGCAATGAAAAATGTGGTACATGTCTCATTTTGAATTATGGTTTTCCCAGGGTATATGCCCAGTAGTGGGATTGCTGGGTCGTATGGTAGTTCTATTTTTAGTTTTTTAAGGAACCTCCATACTGTTCTCTACAGTGGCTGTATCAATTTACATTCCCACCAACGGTGCAGGAGGGTTCCCTTTTCTCCACACCCTCTCCAGGACTTATCGTTTGTAGGTTTTTTTGATGATGACCATTCTGACCGGTGTGAGGTGATACCTCATTGTAGTTTTGATTTGCATTTCTCTAATGGTTAGTGATGTTGAGCATCCTTTCATGTGTTTGTTAGCAATCTGTATATCTTCTTTGGAGAAATATCTATTTAGGTCTTCTGCCCATTTTTGGATTGGGTTGTTTGTGTTTTTTGATAATGAGCTGCATGAGCTGCTTGTATATTTTGGAGATTAATCCTTTGTCAGTTGCTTCATTTGCAAATATTTTCTCCCATTCTGAGGGTTGTCTTTTCATCTTGTTTATGGTTTCCTTTGCTGTGCAAAATCTTTGAAGTTTCATTAGGTCCCATTTGTTTATTTTTGTTTTTATTTCCATTTCTCTAGGAGGTGGGTCAAAAGGATCTTGCTTTGATTTATGTCATAGAGTGTTCTTCCTATGTTTTCCTCTAAGAGTTTTATAGTGTCTGGCCTTACATTTAGGTCTTTAATCCATTTCAAATTTATTTTATTTTGTCAGCTGTACATCCCATCTTACCCTCTGAAAAGAAAAACTCTTGTAAGGTCATTTGCAAAGAGCCTTTTGAGACTACTTCCTTCTTGTTTATTTACCAGTCATTCAGAAGAAGTGAAGGGATTGTGATTTTTATACATCTTGGGGTCTGGAGTGGAGTTGAGACTCAACTAGGAGAGCAATGGGGTAAGGGAGCCCCTCTATGGGTGGGTACTGATTAGAAGCTTCACACAACTAGCTATGTTTTGAGTGGCAAAATGGAAAGCTAATATAGTTCAGTAAAAAGAAACAAAGAAACACTCTAAAGAACAGATGCAGCAACTCAGGGGTATAAGAGTCAGGGATGAATTGGCACAAGAGCAAACTTCTCTTTACATGTGACTAGGCACTAAAAGAGCACATGCATAATTTTTAGTCTGTATAATGACTAATTTTAAAATAATTTAAGTTTAGATGATGTTATATTTTCAACATAGCAGGAAAATCCCTGGAGGGGTTGGTAAAGCAATCATATGGATTTGGGGAGGTGATGGTCTTCTATTTGATTCTGCTGATTCCTCCACCATCCTAGGAATTTCCTTGACTTTGATAACACGACAGTTCCTGGTACTTCTCAATATCCTTTGCAGGGCTTTCCTTTTAGTATTAGGACTCTTAATGTAATAGGGAAGAATAAATCTGACTCTATATTAGATCTGTTTCTTTTACTTTAACCTTTGTATTCCACTGCTTTTGCTACAAATTAAGAATGTTGCCTATAGCCTAAAATATAAAGGAGAGCCCATTCTCAAGGCTCTGACCTTTAAGGCTATAACACTTTTCCATCCAAATAGAGATTAAAAAGTTGCAGAACAGAAAGTAACATTTGTCTTGTTGGAGGTTTACAGGGACATCATGACCTGACCTATGTGGACAGCTGCAAGAATAAAGGATTCCTACACCAAGAAGTTTGCAAAAGGCAATCATGCTCGTCTCTCACCTTGCCTTTAAAAATGCCTTGCTGAAACCCTTTGGGAAGTTTGGGGGTTTCTAGGGCATGAGCCACCTGCTCTCCTCTCACGGACCTGCAGTGAACCTTTCTCTGCTCCAAACTCCAGTCTTTAATATTGTTTGGCCTCACTGTGTGTCGGGCACAGGAACATGCATTCAGCAACATTAACACAAACCAATTTAATAAAAAGAGAATGTGACACGTCCTAAAACTTAGAATTTCAAGGGGTAGACTGAGCAAGCCTGGATCTGAGACGTGAGAACAGTTCTCTCTCCCTCTGCTGTGCTTGCTGGCACTCTCCTCTGGCTCTTTGCTCTCTCAGCTCTGCTTTCGTTTGTGTGAACTCCAACTGTAACACGGAAGAGCCAACTCTGACTACATGTTGGATCTGTTTCTTTTACTTTAACCTTTGCTTCCTGGTTGCTTTTGTTCACTAAAAGATACTGTCTGTACATAATGGCCTGCCTCAGGGAGCCCTGCCCCTCAGTCTGAATGTTAAACCAAAGTGCCTTTGTTCAGGGAAACATCTGGACCCTGTCCACCTGTGGATGGCTACAAAAAAGAAGAAATGAACACATCCCCTCCCTGAGGCTGGCCATTCCAGGGGATATTGGTAAAACATATGGCCTTTTTACTTTACTTCCTCATCTCCTCCCCTTCTCTGTGCTATAAAAGAAACTGGCATCCAAACCCTGATAAGATGGTTATTTAGAGACATTAGTCTGCCATCTTCTCAGTCTGCCGGCTTTCCAAATAAAGTCGTATTCCTTGCCTCAACACCTCGTCTCCAATTTATTGGCCTGTCGTGCGGTGAGCAGAGCGAGCTTGGACTTGGTAACACAACCTCAGCTGGAATGTCCCCACAAGGTAGCGAAACTGTCCACCAGCAGCTCCAGGCTTACATCCTGCTGGAATCCCAAGTAAAAAGTGAATCTCTTCTCCAGTTGGTCTGGTAAAAACCCTACTTGATCTCTCAATGAAACTGGCTTTGGCCTCTTCCCCTGCCAAAATTTCTATTTAAGGTTCTAGTCACACTGCCTTTTTTCAGTCTTTGCTGAATTGGGTCTTTCCTGCAAAATGCTGTTCTTTCTACCAGACTCTTTCCTTCCGTAAGGGCCAACTTAATTTCTTCCTCATCCTTCAGATCTCACATAAAATGCTATTTCATCAGTGTGATTTTTCTGATTCCAGAGCACATACTGTAAGTTTACATATTGTGTAAGGAAAGGGTTAACCTTGCAGCTATACTGGGTAGCACTGTGCTTACCTCCTGGGATGTCTAGAAGTCTGGTCAAGGGAAGGTTGAAATATACTAACTCCAACTTCATAATGTTCTGTTTAAAGTTCAAAATTCCCCTAGAGGCAACATGTATTAGTTTGTCTACACTTTTTAGGGATGTGTAGATTGATAGTTTGTACCTGATTTAACAGGTTACACAGCCTGGGTTTTTATATAGCCAGTGGTATAAAAAGGCCCTCAATAAATGTGTGCCTGGGCTCACCGTTATCTTGTTAGTGTATAATCTGAAGATGAAGTGTGCCCTGTCCTGAGCAACTAAGAAAGGACATAGAGAGTTATGCCTAGAAGTCTTAGACCAAAATATGATAGCCTGTGCTCTCCGTCCTGCCATATCCTTTGCTTGTATGAGAAATTTCCTTAAGTATATCCTGTGGAATTGTGTGAGTCTTGTGATAATCTCCAATTATCCAAACTTGTGTAATTGTCACTTATGTATTTTGTGATTATTCTATTAAAATATGTCTCTCCTACCAACTGAAAGCTCCAGGAAGGCAGGGGTCATGCCTCATTTTGCATTTCATCTTCTCCTGACATGCCATAGTGCTTGATACATGGTAAATTAAGATCCAACCAGGGAAGCAGAAACCATTCTGAGTTCTCACGGAAGGGAAGTTAATGCAAAGATTTGGTGGCACAGGTGATAAAAGAGGCCAAGGAGTCAACCAGGACACTGTGAGGTGGTCCAGATATTTACAAAATAAAAGGAAGCTGGTACCATCCCTAGGCTAGAGGGACAGAAGGAGGAGGTGGTGTCACCAGAGCTCAGAGGCCAGGGTCACACAGTGGAAGTTGGAACCAGGGCAGGATATTCAGGTGGGAACTGGAGCTATGGGGGAGACAGACACAGCTACTGCCTGGGATGCAGCCTGAGGCAAAGAGGGAAAAGGAGAACTAGCCTGGCTTCTCTTCTCCTTCCTTTCACACTCCCTTCTCTTACCAGTGTCTGCCATTGTCCCAATACAGCTGGAAGCCAGATGACACCGAAACAATCTGTCTAGGTCACACTCCGGGGCGGGGGGCGGGCACCACAGGGGAAGAGAAAGGAACAGCTCCAGGATTATCATTATCAGTGCTCAATAAATATACACTGAATGAATGAATAAAACCAAACTGTGTGCAGAACAAGCATTGCTGGTTGATTCAAAATTCTAGTGCTACCAGCCTTGAGGGGTCTAAATTTATAACAAAAATGCACGTGTGACATAGACCAGAGGTCCCTACCCAGGCGAGAATCTGGAGAGACACAGTCAGTCGACCTGGCTGTTGTCACTTAGTGATGAGTCTGTTGCTGATCAATCCTCCTCCTGGCTGACTCTTTCTTTGGCTGTGCAACTGATCTCGGAGACACAGCAGTGAGCAGTCCTGAAGACAGATCTTAGTTCCCTGCCCAGGAATTGAACCTGGGTAGCCTGGATGAAAACCAGGAATTCTAACCGCCAGACCACCAGGGGCTAGAGGCTAGGAGCAAAGTGGCCCTGGCTCTTTCTCCCGTTTGAAAGCAAGAATGTGTCAAGGAGGCAAAAACTGTAAAAACAGGCACATAGTTTATTATGAGATGCAGCACAACATATGGGAGAGCACACAGAGAAACATTTTATTTAAGACAGAAGCAAGGCAGAAATACACACCCACAGATAAAGGGTGTGGGCATCCTCCCTAATGAGGAGGAGTGCAGTAAAGAGGTGATTTAAATCTCTTATATAGGACAGTCCTTCTGGGTCTTTGTTTACGTTTGGTCAATTATCTTATTTCCTTTTTCGCACCTGACTGATCCTAGAACCCTCCCCAAGATGCATGTGCAAATTTTTGCTAACATGGATCTCGCCATAGAGGGCTGTGGGTGCATGTCCACACTGATTATTAGGTGGGGTCCCCTTCCTTTTTGACCCCCAAGTAGCCTTCCTGCGCATGTGCAGACAGGGAAGTCTTCCTTGATCTCAGGAGCGGACACCTTACCTCTTTACTTTAGCAGAGCTCAGCTTCTGCCACTAGCTTTGTCCTTGGAGTGTCTGGGTGAGAACAAAGCTTCAATTTCACTCCACTTGACAAACACCAGCTGTCCGGCCCTGGGGCCCATCTGTCTCCTACCTCACAATATATTAGAGCTTTAGCTTGGGATGAATTACTGATAAATATTTTTCAGTAATCCTTTGCCTATTGGTCATTTCATTTGTTCTGTGTTGATTTCAGTACTTACTTTTTATGAGGTGAGGGAATACTTACTTTACTTCCAACTCTCTTAGGAGGAGACCACACTGGAGCCTGCGTGTCCCAATAACAAAGAGCATAATAATCTCCCAAATGTAAAGAAATACATGGATATTTCAAATCATCTTGTAAAAAACTAAACCTATGGAAATTAAATCACCTTTTGTGTATTAGTTCTTCTTCAAAGTCTTACTATTTGCTGAAGATAAAAAGGAAAGGCCATTATTCTAAATTCTGAATAAAACACATACACCACACAATACTCAACTATTTATCTAGGATAAAAAAAATCTCCAGTGACTCCCAGAATGTTAACAGAATATTCAGTTATTCCTTATTGCCCAGATAAAATTCATGATATAGTAACAATTACCTAAGGATCAAAGAATGTTGGCATGAGTTCATTTGATCTGCACAAATGCCCCATCTACCTTCATTTGTAAATTTCCCCCAGGATCCATTGTTAAATAAACACAATTTCAGGAAAAAATATACCCTCTACAAATATTTGGAAAATAATAATGCCGTACAGTTGACCATTTACTTCAAATTTATGCCTGTTTGTAGAAGCCATCTGAATTCTCCCTTCTCTCTTTTCATACTACCTTCCTTAAAAACAGACTATAGGCTGAGTGGTTCTCTTGGGCACCTTCATGCTACAGAGTGAATTTGCTAAGTTGTGAATTTAATAAAAATTGCTAAGCTAACTGCACTGGAGCTGATTCATTTGTACCAATTAGACATGACCTTATCCTGAGCATGAGGTTGAACATGTCTCTCCTGTTTAAAATTTTCAGTGATTGATAATGCTCAATTCAAGTTTGAAGAAACAGATGCCGCCAGTGGGATTTGTGAATTGCTTTCTCTTTTTAAGTAGCTGCTGAATTGGTTCTCATTGCTGTTCTTTCTTGTTGTTTGTAATTAAGAATAATTTAGACAAGTTTGGAAGTTTGTAAAAGTTACATTCTTTTTAAGAAGAAAGCATGTTGTACAAAATGAACCTCAAGGCATTACCACCTAAAACTTTGCACACAAAACATGTCATTTGTACCAGATGCTACGGTGCTACACATTTCCATTAACAGCCGGAGTAGCCACTGCTCAGCTGCTGAGGTTGGTGGTTGCTTTGGGCTCAGAGTTACCTTCTCCTCTGGAGGATTGCCCTTGGCTGATTGGAGTCACCTTGTCAGTGAGCAAGGTGAAAACCTTGAAGTTTCTAACAGCCAACCTCCTTCCTCCTGAGCAGGGCAACCTCTGTGCTACAATTCATCTTCCAGGGCCGATTCCCCATGGAATCAGGCTGGGGCTAACTTTCTCTTTCTTAGGTCCTCCTCCTGCTTTATTCTGCTTCCATCATCCCTTACAAGTTGCTCCTGGGAACACTCCCTCAAAAAAATACTTACACAAGAGTCTCCATCTCCCTATTTCTAGGGAGCTCAACCTAAGACACTATTTTCATTACCTAACTATTTAGACTCTATAAGAAATTGGTTAGGCTCTGCAGACCAAAAAAAGAAAACAATTGAACATTTGTTTCACTATCCACCAGAATGACTATGACTAAGGATTAGTAACTATTTCCATAGCAAATGCATACTGTTCATCTTTCTCTGATGACCAAAAGCTACATAAAATGTTTACAGGTTTAAATCACTTCAACTGACAGTCTGAAAGTGAATCCTTTATACGCTTCTGATTGTCTAGGTCTGGGTCCTCATCCCTGTGCCTCCTTTTGGTTTACTTCGCAGCCCGAGACTGAAAGAAGTTTAAAAACAAATCACTTATGGAGCACGGGCTATGCAAAGGCACAAAACTAGAAACCTTATAGATGTTATTCCATTTGATTTTCACGACAGTTTATTAAGGGGCATATTATTACCCCTACTTTATAGATGATGAAATTGAGACTCAGAGACAGTTTGTAACTTGATCCATAGATGTGCAGCTGGTAAATGGCAGAGTGAGGATTCTAATCTACTGACTACAAAACCACACTTTTAACCCGCTCACCCAAGTGTTCATTTAAAGATCAGTATAGAGGAGGGTATAGAGAAGGGTATTTCCTTCTCAAGTTCAGCTCCTGTATATACATTCTTATAGCACACACTGTTGGTGCCCAACCAGAGCCCTGGGGTTCCTTTTCCCATATGGCGCACCCACCCATGCAGCAAGCTGCTGCATGCTTTCCAGCCAGTAGTTCCCAACGTGACCCAATTCACTGAATTGCCCTTGAGCACTGGAATAGCCTTACTGGTACCCTCTCTAGCCTGTAGTCTGTAACTGATTGACCTGGGAATCCAGAAGCCCAGAGCCTTTGCCTGGTGCTCCACAGCTCCCCACAGGTTGGATGGAAGCTGGGGTTTCACCAGAAAGCTCCCTTATGCTTGGCTTCTTTTCCCTTCCCTGGCCTGCTTCCCTCACCTGGTCTCCCTGGGACCATTTCCTTAACACATCACTTGCACCTGACTTCTTGGCTCAGCGTCTCCTTCTGAGAGAATCTTAACTAAGTCAATATATATAAGGGAATAAAAGAGGCAAATACTAATAAAATAACTTTGGTATGCTGGACTTCTGGGTTGACTTGTATTTTTTGTCTTCTGTTGTTTGTTTTTTATTGTAAATTAATACATATTCAATGTAAAAAATAAAACAGATGAGCAAAATAAGATAACAGTCAATTCATAATTCTAAAATCCAGAAAAATTACTATTTATGTGTGTTGCATATCTACAAGTCTGAAATTACTATTCATACTATTTATAATATTTTTTAACTTAACATTTTTAAGTTTGACAGACTGTCTTTTTATGCCAGTAAAATGTCCTCTACAAAATATTTTTTATGCTTATATAGGATTCTGTACAATAATTTTGTGGGAGGGGGCCAAGCTCCCAGGTGATGTTGATGCTGTTGATCAATGGACCACTCTTTGAATAGCACTAATGGCCTTATGGGGCATCAAAGAACTTTGGCTTTGCTCTGTTTGAGTTTAGAGTTAAACCCAAAATAAACTTAGTCACTTGAATGTCCCCTCACACAATTCTCATTCAAGCATGTTGTTGAGTCATTCAAATGAATATAAACACTTGATATATATGAGAGAGAATAGGATTTGACATTAACACTTTCTCTCAGTTTATGTTTGCAGATGGTTGAGGGTGATCACAGAACAGCACTATCTATGAAACTGGCATTGAGAATGTGTTGTATTCACCGGGTGATAGCAGAGAATTGTAGACTCTGAAAATCTCCCATTGCAGACTCATTTTCCTTGCTCCCGAATGAAACCATGGATAGTCATCTTCCCTCACATTCAAGAAATAAAGAGTCCTCTAGTTACTTAAGGAAACAAAATGTCTTGTCCTCAGGAGCTAGCTTGAAGGAGCTTCCACTGGCCAAATCAGGAACAATTTGAGCGCCAAAATAAATAATGGTAGTAAAAGATTATAACCCATTAAGCGAAAAAGAAAACCGTGAGTCCATACTGATTACATAACCAAGACACAAATTAATGGTGAAGAAGAGAAAGCTCTGACCAACAATACAAAACCAACTAAGAAATGTAGAAAGAATGATGAGATTAGAAAATAATTTTATGGCAACCATCACTGTAATAATTTTTTCAGGCAAAAGTCATCCATGAGTGTTAAAATTAGAGGGTGAAAGTCATGGGCGTAACAGGAAATTTACGTAGTTTCAAAGGATGTATCCATGAGATTTTTATTAAGTACAAAAGGAAAAAGAGTAACTTTACAGAGGAGAAACCAAGTACATACCACTTTTAATCAAGGGACGAAAGTTGACAAAGTTTACATCCCATAGCAACATCATGTGCCTCCTGATATGATGTACTGAGAAGGGCACACTATCATGCCAGTGGTCTTCCTGCCTAAGATGCATCACCTGAATCTATTCTTGAGGAAATGTAAGACAAATCAGGCCCAATTAACAACCATTTTGCAAAATAACTAGCCTGTCTTCTAATATACCAATGCCATAAAAAAACAAAATCTAATCCATATCACTTATGATGTGTGAGAACAAAACTGCTTTCTTAATGGATTAAAAACGACTTCTCTTCCCTAATATCAAATTGTTTTCATCCATTTCCACTAAAATGATATCTTTAACAAACATAATGGTGTAAATCTTGTAAATTCTTTGACAATGACACTATGCTTATAGCAAAAAATGCCATTTATTCTACTACGTTCTTGAGGAAAATTGGGAGGTTTATGCAGAATAACATGCAATTCATTGCAAAATAAAACACACCTTCTCTAGACAGCTCAGAATATTTATAGCTGTTAAAGCAAAAACAAATATTTGGTTACTTGTGGATTGTTTTGGCTTTAATGGAAATATCTACTTTCTCCAACGTTTGGTCCCTGGGCCTCAAAATGTTTATCCCAAGAAGCAACTGTTGTGATTTAGGTCTTGAAGGCAGCTTTCAATGCTTGCGCTTTCTCTGTGATGTGTTTCTGAAAGGGCATCATGAAGTCATCAAAATCTACCTCGTACGAGAACCGCTCCCGGCGCAGTTCCCTCTTCCTGATCAGCTCTGCTGTTGTGGCTTTGGGACTCCAGATCTTAAATAAACAACCACATCCAGAGCAGGTATGAATATGATGGCCAAGAAACATGCCAATATCCAGACAATCTTCAAAATGGTTAATTTAAAACTATCAAATTTATTTCTAAATCTCTTTTATCTCTTACACAACATTTTTGGTTATGTGGGCATCGCTGTTTCTGATGGTGACTATTTGGACAACTGAAATGCTCTTCAGTTACCTCTCTGATGACCCTTAGGCCAGCTGCTGATCATTTTTAGGATGTCAAAACCAGGAAGCAATGGAGTTAATAAATAGTTTGGGTTTACTGCCTTTATGTCTTATGGGGAAGTCAAAATTATTTTCACAGTAGAGGGCAGAAGGAGCTGGTGGTCTCTTAGTCAGCATGGCTTGATGCACATTGTCAAGACCACTCTTATTCTCCAAAGACATCTTCACCTTTTTAATTGTAGATGTTTAAGGAAGCCACTGAATAAATCCAGTCTTGATTAGTATGAAACTCCCAAGTGAGATGGTGATAGTGTGTAAAAAGAGGAAGGGTTGGGCTCTAAGGTGTACCCAGAGAAAGTATCTATAGAACTCGGTGACTACATGGCTATAAGGAATGGCACTAACTGAAGAAGATTTCAATTGTTCAAGGAAAATTAAAATGTTAATACAGAAAAGAGTAATACCAGATATTGGAAGCTATACAAGTTGGACTTACTTAGTCAGAAGTAGTAGGACCTAGAAAAAGGACACCTCCAAATAATAACTATAAAAGATAAGGACATTTGTTTGGGTGCTCTGCATAAAAAGTATTTGAAAAATGACATCATGAGTTTATACCATGTTATGATCTTTCTAAAGTACTTACCCTCTGTGGAATAAATGTGATATCCACTTTCTTGGTATAACCACTGGTAATCAATGAATTGAGGTAAGCCACATTATCCTTATGCACCTTCTTTTTCTCCACTATGGTTGGTACAGTATACATTGATGAAAGTGCCTCCTGGAAACAAGACCAAAAAACACCTGTCAATTGCAAAAAACTATATATACTTCCTAACATTATTTGCTGTTCTGCATCTTACTCTGAAGTCAGAAAAAACTAAAAATGCTACTATACAAATTATAATTTGAAATGAAATAGAATATTATTATAATTTTGAGCGAGGAGAGATCATTCGTTTGCCTTGTTTGACTTTATTTAATTAGTATTAGTGACAGATCACAAAAGTCTTTCAGATATCCATCCTTGACCTGTGGCCATTATTAATCAAAAGGGTGTATTCCTACCAAAATGATAATGGTGCATGTATCAGGAGCTTTAGCTGATCAACCCTCCTTCACCTCTGGCCATCCTTACTCTCTTCCTCCATGCTTACTACTCTCTACTGTCTGCCTATCATCCCTTCAACTCTATCTACTTCCTACCACCTACATTTCTCTAACCCTTTCTAATTTGATAGCATTAAAGCTTTTCCTTCCTGAATTTCACCCCCTATCCTATGTCAGCCAAGGATCTCTAGGGATCCATCTGCTTCCCTAAAAGAAGCTTCCAGTCTAGAAATGTACTTAAAGCTTCCTGCTAATGAATGACAAATTCTTGGTGTCTCAGAAATCCTCATAAACAACAACCTCAATCTCCTGCTGATAATTTAGAGGCACCCAAACCATTCCAGGTTACCAGGGACAATTTGACACCTTTAAAACCTTCTAGAGTTGTTTTGCAGGATATCCAAATTACATATCCCTGGGTTCATAGTAATCATTAAAATTCTTTGGGAGTGGGGTGGTAAGGTGGGTAGTGAAAGATTATGAAACCAAAATGAAGGAAAATCATGCTTTACTTCATTTCTCATAAGGGTTACTCTTCTTCCCTTTTGGGGCCATCCCATCAAATCTGTATAATTCAGGTCTGAGTGTATACATATCCAATACCAGTTACTTTTCCAACATTCTAATGGTATTTAGTTGAACCAACTGGTTTTTGTGTGGGTTCTGTTTGCAGTGAGTACTTTTTAGGCTTTTCAGGAACAGGAACTTTCTTGCTAGATATTTCTTTAAAACTATTGCATAATGGTGCCGAAAACATGGACTGCATATTATTTGCCCATGTCCTGTAACAACATGTAAATGGTGCCGCAGCCCCACCAGTTACTAATGGGAGGTCAACTGCTTTTCATACCTCTTCTTTCTTAATCTCAGGGCCTTCAGTTTTCACTTTAAGCAGTGGCTTGCCTTTTGTTGTTTGATTTTCTGCTGGTTTTGGCAAGTTATCCAGCTTTTCCTTAATCAAACCAATTATTCTATAGTCAGCATAAGCCTTTGCAACATCCATGGCACTATGCCCTGTTTAAAACATAAATTCAGAGTTTCATTAAACAGATTAATAATAAACCATGTAGCAAAATCTCAGCACATCAGCTCTAAGCATGCAGTACCAAGGGTGATTACTGAAGTGAATGGTATGTATAAAGTCACAGAGCTGGATCAGATACTCTCTAAGGTGGCCCCAGCTCTAAAATCTCATCATTTAGAGTGCCATTTACCAGCAAAACATTTCTTGTTAATTATTTTGAGCATGTTTCTTAAAAAGTTGATAGGAAATAGTGGTAGATTACATTTTGAATATCTGAGGGCTGGTTCTCTCCCCACAGTGCACACATTCCTTTGTGTGTGACAATTTTACATTGTCCTCCCCTTCCCATGATGGAAGGAGGTGTATTCAAAAAGGCCTGGGAAACTGGAGGTCTCAAGTGCTCTATGCAGATTGCTGGGTATTATGACACCTGTAACGTCCTCAGGCAGGCCTAACAATATTACCTGTGACTCAGAGGCAGCCTGAAGCAGCCAGAGATAGTAAAGTTCCTTCAGATCCAAAGGAAGCAATGGGTTCCACTCTAAGAAAATAACACCTCCACGTATTTACACGGGATATCTATGACATAAGGTAGGCTTCCCTTTTACTTCCTAGAAAGAGCCTCAATTCAGGAATGATTTGTCCAACTTTAGAAGGAATCCAAAGTCTACAGAGGCTTCAAACTATGCCGATTATTAGGAATTGACTGTTAAGACAAAGTGATGACTCATGATGTGATCTGCAGACTGGTGTCAGTCTACAAACTAATGGTTACGCAGCCACAGTGAAATAAATACAGGGATTAAGAGTAAATGTTTAGAAATTTTTATAGCAATTTTATGTCATTTGAATCGAATAATAAAAAAAAGTTTGGACTTGTATTTTATGGGCCTTTTCCTCTTCATTTTTCTAGTAAATCATTTTCATTGTATTTTGCAAAAGTCTCCATCCACAATGGATCACCAACATAAAGAACTGGTTCTTTTACACCAATGATTTGAGAAGCACTGTGTATACGATAAAGTTCCATAACATTTACTCAGGTTTGTTTTTGCAGCAGTGACTCAAGGGAAAATGTGGTCCTACAAGAATAGATTTAAACGGGTTTGGAATCTAACATAAATCCTCCTTTTCTAACCCTAATCACCCATAATGAGAACACATGCCTTTTCTATTCTCCAGCTGGAATTTAGCACCAATATCAAGTAGGTATTTTACAGTATCCAGTCTACAGCTCTCAATGGCTCTACTTAAGGGAGTTGAGTTGTTGATTGAAAGGGCATCTACCACGGCTCCAGATTTAACAAGAAGCTCAACAATATCCTGTTGGCCGGCATGGCATGCAAAATGAAGCGGGGTCCACAGAAAATTATCTGTTGCATTGACGTTAGCCCTGTAAAATGAGGTAGATGCATGAGCTAAAAATATGGGTTATTCCAAGCACTAGAGGATAAAAATGGTAAGGAAGATATCATAGTTTTATCAGGTTTTTCAACTGAAAACCAAGGAAGGTTTGGGTCAAGTTAAATTCTGTGCCATAATTTTTCTTGACCTGTGTCCTTCATTTTATAACAGTCTTAACTTTGTGTATATATACATTTTGTTTAGTTTAAAAGGTGCTTAGACCCTAAGGGTTACAATTTTAACCCTTAGATCCTTAGGTTACAATTGTAACCTAAGGGCTACAATTTTGCATCATTAAAATCAGGGAAAAACCGGATCCGATGAAAGATCAAAGCTAACAGGAAACAGAAAAGTTATATTATTTCATTTTGTATCTACTTTCTCTGTATGTTATGAATTTTTAAATGCACCTTCATTATTAAAATTTTAAGCATTATAATGTATCAAAATTTTGTATCAAAACATGATACAACTGAACTTATTTACAAAACAGAAACAGACTCATAGACTTCCAAAACAAACTTGTGGTTGCCAAAGGGGAAAGGTGAGGGGGTGGGATAAATTGGGAGTTTGTGATTAACATATACACACTACTATATTTAAAAGAAATAATGAACAAGAACCTACTGTATAGCACAGGGAACTCTACTCAATATTCTGTAATAATCTATACATGAAAAGAATCTGAAAAAGAATGGATATGTATACGTATAGCTGAATCACTTTGCTATACACCTGAAACTAGAACAACATTTTAAATCAACTATACTCCAATATTAAATGAAAAAAGAAAATTAATTCTTTTGATTTTATTGAAAGCAATATATCATCCAGAAACTATGAAAAGATAAAATAAAATTTTAGTCCTATTTAAAAATTCTCTGCCCAACACTTCACATTGTCATTAGTTGCTTTATACTCCCTCTCTATAATAAACACATTTAAATCCTTCTTTGAAGTTAAACATTATAGTAATAATAACAATAATACCTTTTATCAAGTCTGCAATTACTGGGCTACTAAGTGCTTCACATATTTTAACTCATTTAATCTTCAACAAATCCTGTGAGCTGAGTTCCATTAGAACCCCATTATAAAAATGAGAAAACTGAGGCACAAAAAGGTTAAGAAAGTTACCCCAGGTTATTCAGCAATGGTAAAAAGAAGGACTTAAGCCTGAGAAATTGCTTTAGATTTAAAAGTTAAACTAAATGTCATGCTTTGTTATTTTAAAGATAATTTACAAATGAACCAAGGAAAAGGGAATGAAATGGTGCTTAGTCATTATGGCTACCATCAAATTGCTTGAATTTGTTGGGATCCCCTTCAAAAAAAAAAAGAAAGAAAGAAAGAAAAAAGAGACAGATTTAAAAATGACTCCATGTAAAGTGAGTACGTTCTAGAGATCTGCTCTACAATATTATAATCACTATAGTGATTAGAGTTAGCAATATTGTACCCTACACTTAAAATTTAAGAGGGTAGATCTCATGCTGTCTGTTCTTACCACAATAAACAAAGATTCTGTTTTTAATTTAAAATAAAATAAAAAGCAACTCCACATCATCTAGGTAAAGCTCTGAGACCAAATTAAATTGTCTTGGGAGGCCAGGGATACCTAATCAGAAGGCTTTGTTTACCCTCAGAGAGAAAACTTCTTGGCCTTCACTTTGTGCATAGTTGTTATTGGCAAACGGTCTTTGTGTACACACACTCCTATGTTCCATTAGCCTGGTTCCCAGTATAAGATCTATTTGTGATCTGGACTTCAGGAATGAAGCCCTTTCTTGCACTACTTAAATTCTGGAGCTGAATGTGTCTTAGCCTTCCTTGAAATGTGAAGGCTCCCAAAAATCTAAATTTCACTCAACCAAAAGGCATACCCTTTTTCAAGAAGAAACTTGACCGCATCTATGTTTCCACTGGCACATGCAGTCATTAGGGGTGTCTTGTAATAATTATCCTTCATATCCACAGGTATTCCTGATTCAAATGCCTTTTTCAGAGATGCCAGGTCTCCCGCCTTGGTGATAAAATTAATGTTTGAAAAGACCTTCCCTGGATCATCAATGTACCAAGCCGAGTCATCCTGAATGGGATGTTCGGGTGGATGATCTCGGTTAAAGCGATTGCAATCAGTTACATGCTTGTAGGTTTCAATCATATAACAAGGAGGCCCACCTTCGCTTTGGCGTGGAAACACGTGGTCAGGGATGATGCAGATTGGGAGGGGTAAAACAAACTTGCCTTTTTTGGCTTTTTTGGCCATCCCTTTTTTATTTTTCTTAGGCCCATAGGATCCCAGGACATAAGACTTGCTTAAGTATTTGGTTCCTTTAAAGAAATCGTTAATGTTGACCCCTCCGCCCCGGACTTTTTCGTGAAGTTGAGCTATGGTAGCTATCTGTTCTGAGCTCATAAAATCTTGCCTCTCCTCCAGCGCCAGCACAAAGTCTTCCTTGGTGACTGTCCCATCGCCCCTGTCCACAAACGAAAGGGCTTCCCGAAGGAAAGTCTCATGTTCTATGGACCAATCGTGAAGTTTCAGGTACAATTGTGGATTCGGATTTTTGGCTCCTGGCCGGGCCAGTTTATTAGCGATTTGCTCCGCCCGCCGTATTTCTTTGATGGCTGCTTTAAAGCCGCCTTCCTTAGCCAAGGCCCTGGGCGTTTTATGCTCCAAATTCTTCCATTTCAGATCACATCCTAAAACAGGAAGCATCATGATTATGAATGGTGCCAAGGCATCTGTATGACTCCACAATGACATGCATCCGACGGTTTTTAAAATTTCTAGTGATTAATCAAAAGTTGCTCCCCAAATTACTTGTATATAGAGGTAAGCACATTTAGCTCTTATAACTACAAAATTAAGCTATGATTTTTTTTTTTTTCCGTGAGCTTTACTTTGGTGAATTCTGAGGGAGATATGTTTCCAATTGATAGTATCTTTTCCCAAAGGATTAGGACATTAATCCCTATAGATATTTGAAACAAATATCATATTGGGATACGTGCTAAGGAGGCTTCCTGACTAGCGGGAAAGAGTAAGGGTGACGTTTGAATTTGGAAGGAAGCTGGATTCAAACAGCTTAAATAGGACCTTAGGAACTCAGGATGCTAACTGACACCTGCTTCTTTTGAACGATTACGACTAAATCTGTGTAAAATCTTAAACTATGCTGTAACTGTATTCTACATGAAGTTAGTGTAATTTATATTGACCTGCTGTTTTGAAGTCAGGTCATGTGAACAGCCTAACAGAAGAAAAAGTAATTTGTTCATCAAAACTGAAAGAATAAGAACTGTGCAATTAGGCATTAAAATCTGTTTTCCTTTTTGGGCCCTTACTTAAAATGATGGGACCAACATTATATGTAAGCATTCTCCAAAGAAATAAACTTTTCTGAATGCATCAAGGAGTCTACTTAATGCTATCAAGAAGGCTGCGTTGTCTGTAATAAATGTCTGGAGACACTAAAAACCCATTATAAGTCAGACTATGAAGATTCTCTTTCTAGTGTTTTGAATCTAGAAGGCTCTTCTGTTGCTTTGCAAGCATCACATAATCGAAAAAGATTCTCTAACCTCAGTATCTCTAGCATCCAAAATGTAAAGCTCGCCGAATGTAAAAATAAAACCCGTCCCTCCAACACTTTATAGTTTTATTCCTTATCAAAAAGAAAATTAATTACCAGTGTTTTTCAACATTAGCACTTCCTATGGCATTGTCAAAAATTAAAATTTTATATGAAGGCTGATAATTTTACTAGTGATAGAAAAACTCAAAAAGAGCATTGGAACAATAAAGATTCTAAAATTTTTATATTGGACAGTTTGAAGAATAGTGACTTATTGGGAAAGGGACCTGAGACTGGTCTCAACAGTATAATTCCACAGCATAATAATTCCATAGTATAATTCCATAGTCATCTTGAGTGTGCTGTTTTTATTTAGCTTTTTTGCTTATTCAGGGTGTCTGGGGGTTTATCTACCATCTCCCAATCTGCTCCTATATTCAGCCCAGCACTAAGGATCAAAGGGTTTTAAAGCGGCTTTATCTTGCCTTCTTCTGCTCCCAGTTTCCTCCCTGTTAGAAATTTTGTGTGGATAAAAGACGCCAACATCCCAGCTTAAAGATATGAAGGCATTTTCTTCTCTCTTTGATTTTGTCTCCTCTTTTATCATTAGTAAATAAAGATCCATTCATTCCCTTTGTGATTTATGTGCCTCTGTGGCTGAGATACTCAACTTTCAGCTGACTGCTGTCAAAAGGCCCAAGAGAAGGAGAACCCTGCACAGGGGCTTCAGGAAAACTATTCCAAACTCCCCTCCTCTCCCCTGGATCTGGCCTCACACTGCCTACAGGGAGTTGTAAATTACTCTAGGGACAAGATCAGGGACAAAAGAGGAGCATACTGAGGAAGGTAGTTTAATGTGGGAAAGGAATCCAGCCCTCACATTTAAGAATAAAAGAGGCTACACTCAGGGAGTTTACTCAGAAATGAGCATTTCGTGACCAATGGTTTCTTGCTGCGCTGATTGCCTTAGATAAGCAATTGCCTGGTATGGAAATAGGTCACCCACATAGGATCTGGTGGTTGTACTTCCAAACATGCTACAGAACTCAGAACATTTTCAGACATTTATTTCAGAAACACAGACTAGTCTTGTGAGCCAGCCAGGAGGATGAAACTTTTCTGCATCACCAGGCAAGGCCTTTGGCAGGCTCTGGCTCTTTACTTCTCAATTTGCTTTCTCTGACTTTATCCCAGGAGTACATAAATGGTAGAGTATATATTGGGTGATGTTTGTCCCAATAAGAAAGGAATCAGCATGTTAAAGTTGAAGAAGCTTGTCTCAATCTGGGCAGATCTTTAGTTTCTAGAAATACACAATGTTAAAAATGAAGTGTCAGAATAATCTGTTGATGGTAACAGCTTTGAAAATAAGACTGATGAGACAGTTGATGACAGCAAAAATTGCAGTTGATATATTTTCCTTTATCTGCTTTGTATTTTAGGGGAATGGGGAAAGAATGTGAGCTTTGTATAACGTGAAAAAAGTCAAAGTGGATCAGTTATTACACCATTAGTTATGCAGGCACGTTAGTCTTATTTATAATGTTAGTGGTTACAGTATAGGCTCTCTCAGGTCCCAGTGACTTCAAAATTTCTGTTCCTCTGTAGAAGACAGGAAAATAAAAGCACTTTCTCTGCTCTATTATAGAGTTGTTGAACTTTAAGTTTCTGCCCGTTTCTCATAAACTGGAAAAAAAAAAACACACTACCATAACATTCAGCAGAATGCAGCTCCCTCTCTAACAAAGAGTTAATAACTTTGAATGTACATTTAATTAGCATGTAATTAACACCAAATAGATCCAAATCTTTAAACTTAATTGGCTAATATTACTATTTTAAAGAATACATTAAGCTATACATAACATGGTTTATATTCCTAAGTTAATAATTATTTGAAAGCTACAGAAAAATCTAAAATAATAAATATTACTTATATTCCAAATGTTCCATGAAATTTTTCATTTTATTTCATGTGTTTCTCCCCAAAATATTTCCCCTATAATTTAAAATTACCCAGAAATGTTATCTATGCACTTGACATGATAGTACATTTTTTAAAATAAAATAATTAAGAATGCAAACTAAAAGACATGGTGTCTAGTGTTTGTCTTTTTTTAGATTGATATTTACATTTTTTAAATAGGAATTTAATAACTATAAGCATCTTAATAATTGGTTGACTCATAAACAATTCTCTTTAGATTTTTAATAATAACCTAAAAATACTTGAGAAATGAATTTTTATCACCTTCAAGGCCAGCTTCATGATTTAACAGAAGGTAAATAAGAAAAAAAGTTTAATTTTCTTTCTACATATATGTGTGAGATAAGCAACTGACGTTTGACAGGCTGAAATTCTCTGCTCATCTACAGTGAGGGAAAATTATAAATTCTTTAGGCAGGAAATTGGTAGACCATTTTACCTCGCTGAGATATATATTTACAGCAATCTGCAAAACCACCCATAGCAGCATAATGAAGTGGTGTGTTGCCATTCATTGCAATCAGCCCCATGTCTCCGTCGTAGGCAAAGAGAAGCTTCAATATCTGCAAAATAAATAGTGGATATTGTAGAGGAAAAGGAATGTACATTCACTGAATGAAAACTGGGACCTAGGCCTGTGCTATCCAGAGTGTCAATCTGAATTAAATTAAAATGAATTAAATAGAAAACAAATTTTAAAAATTCAGTTCCTTACTTCCACTAGCCACAGTTCAAGTACTCAAAAACCACATGTGTAGTGTATTGTACCACATTGTACAGCACAGATACAGAACAATTCCATCACTGCCAGAAGTTCTATCAAACAACATTGATCTAGAGTATAGAAAACTCTATACTCAGCTGGGGAACCACTGTTTTGAAGTAAATTTAGGCAATTTTAGAAAGCATCAGACTATGGCAAGCATCATCAGGGGAGCAAATTCTTTACCAAACAGATGTGACTTCTACTGTGATATATACTTTTATTGCAGGGAAGAGACCCTATGACAAAAGTAAAGATAATTATGTTAAAACTCAGAAAAACTCAGTAAAGAAATTTTAGATATAATTCAGAATTTAAAAAAATAGGATAGCAGTGATTTCTATTTTGTTTCTGCAATATCACTGTACCTATGAGATATCCTTTGCTGATATATCCAGATAATAAGAATACTTAGAGTTAAGAATTTAGATGAGTCATTAGATGCCTCAAACATCAGGGAGATGATTATATTGGCATTGTTCTCCCCACTGTGAAAATTCTAATGTGTAATGGAGTCATAAAATGGAGTAATCCCAGTTGGCAAAACCTTTAAGCTGTCATAATTAAAAATATAGAAAAACATTATTAGCAATATTAAAAGAATAAGTTAGCAAGCAGATAAAACTGAGTAAAGAGCTAAAGTATATTTTGAAGGTTAATATTTGGTTTAAAATATAGTTTTAGAATTATTTCAGAAAATCAAGATGATAACTCAGAAAAAATTCTATCAGTGTAACCTACATGATATTTTAAGATGTTGAGAAAAAGAAGAGAATATTTTTAGCAACAAAATTTAAAGCAAAGAGTAGATTATTACATCAAAAAAGCCTCCTTTGGCAGCAAAGTGTGCGGCGTGATGTCTGTCATTGTCAAATGCATTCACGTCACCTCCTCTTTCCAATATCCCTCGAACTAGTTCTACCACTCCTTCTCTTGATGCTTCCATTAAAGCCGTGCGACCTGTGGACTGGACGTGAAACAGATCAGATGCTGTTTATCCCTGTCATACTAAATAACATATTCCGTATAAATATGGCCTAAATCCATTTGGCCTTAGAGTCACACTGACACGTTCAGTTCTGTACAGTTTTATTGGTTTCATGTAACAAATAGGAAAAATGAAGCCAGTAAAATGGGTCAGTGTCCAAAATGTAGAATTCTAAAATCAGAGTCAAGGTCACACCAAAAGTCCCTGTAAGATCATCATGCTGAAAAATGCAGTTTCTTGCAAAGAAAGTAGAGCAATAAGGGAGAAAAGAGGGTAAAACACATGCTAAAATTAAGCTATAGGTGTTTTCCAATGAGAAGAAAATCTATTTTTATTGTTGGGAAATGACAATTAAAAGATAAGAATACTGAACAAAATTAGCCAAATGAGGAGAGGGAGCAAAATGATTAAGGGGAACAGCAGAACTACATATTTTCTTTTGAAGAAGATAAATTTTTATTAGGCATCAGTAATATATTTTCTATTTCCTGTAATGATCTTTTAACATTATACATAATAAATACCAATTTTCCAAACAAAATTAGGAAATAGATTGTAGAGTCATGGCCATGCCATATAAAGATGATGAAAGTATATCATCTTAAAGTATTTTGAACAGAAATGAACAGTCTAAACTAACAGGATAATTTTATCATATTCAAATGAAAAAAACACTAATAGAGATTATTAGTGTATTGAAATTTTTTTCTATAATTGAAAAAAGGAATATTTATAATCACAGGAATAGTCATACTGAGTTGACAGCATTTGGATTGGCTCCTTTTTCCAAAAATGTCAGGCACACATCTTTAACATCATGTGCTTCTTCACAAGCTCTAAGGAATATTGGCTTTCCTTCATGGGTACAATTGTTGACATCTGCACCATGTTCCAAGGCAATCAGTGCACAGCGATGATGCCTCTTTGTAGGTAAAATGCAGTAAAACAAAATACCTGTAGAAAAATAGAATCCCCAAAGAATACTTAATTAGTAGTCTCTCTATATTTGGATCACATAGAAAGGAACAAACAATAACTTACAAATTCATAATTAGCTAGCTGAAGGTGATAGAGCAAAGATGTTTATGCCTTGGTTTTCCCTCTGAAATCAACTGAAACACCAAGACAGAGATACCAGAAAAGAAACCCAACCTCTTATAAGAGCCAGAAAACAATCATAACCAAAATGTGATAAGACTTTGTTTGGGAAGAATTCGAGTGCTGGGATGTGAGCTCCGGTTGACCCTGGGTATTTGGCATACTGCAGTCTATACCCCAGTGTCCCTTCTTGGAATATACAGGGGTGTGTGTGCCAGAGGACTATTGGTGGATCCCTGGATCCCCTCTGAAACTGCAGAGTGGCAAAGGAGATGGTACATAATGATGAAATGTGCAGACCAGCCATGTTTATAGGAAGCAGGCTGTCTGTACAGTAGCAGTGAGAAGAAAAACTAGATGGCAAGGGGCTCTGACATTTTGGCAAATCATTTTGTTTACTGAAGAGAGAAAAATGCTAAATCCTTATACCCAGCACCTGTGACATACATACCCTCAACATAACCCATGTCAAAAATGTACTATAGACCTGGGGTATTGTTTATATTACCCTGGTAAGAAAGTCAGGTAAAGAGCAGTCAAACTCCAAACTGACTTTGTAATGACTTGACTCTAAAAAGAGGCTTCATTCAAAGAGGAACAATAATCAACAAGAAACCAGCATGTGACCTATGAAAAAATATACTGAAAGAAATGTAAGGAAAGAAACTTGATGACAAACACTAGGCAAAAATTATATACTCAAAAAACTATACGACATGAAAATTATTGACTGACCCATTTCCATGATAACAAAGAAATCAAATATATTTTTTTCTGAAACAAAAGTGCAAAGCTAGACTGATAATAATAATAAGTACTTCTAGGACAATAAAAGATAAGTAGAAGGAAAAGATGGATTTGAGCAAGCAGAGCTTAAAAAAAGAAATGGTAGAGAAAAGTATTGTAAAACCACTAAAGAAATGAAAGTGGTTCACATTGGAAGCAGGAAAAAGGAGAGCAGACATTGCCAAAACCATGGTCAGGGACATGGAAGAAAAACTTGAAAGAACTTGAAAGAAAAATGTAACTGAAATGATGCAAGAGTTTAAATGTTCTAGAGAGGCAAAGAATATTTAACATGTATGTAATTGGTATATAAAAATAAACGAACAAATGGAACAGAAAGAAATGGAGAGATATAATAGAAGAAAACTCTCTTGAAGGAAAAACCTAGATCTGACAGAGTATACTGAGTCTCAGGAAAAATTGATTAAGAACAATCCATAAGATGGTGCCTAGGTAAAGCTAGGTAAGAAAGTGTCCTGTGAGCATCCAGTTAAAAATTCAAGTCATTTCTAAAGAGAAAAAGTCAAACTGGCTGCAAGACTTTGGTACAGCAACATTCAGTGCTAGAAAATAACCGAAGGAGCTCTACAATGTCACTTGGAAAAGAAAACAGGGAATTTTTAATACTCAGTCAAGCTATTGTTCATATATAAAAGTGATGGACAATAAGTTTAAAGATGCAAGAAATCAAAAGATATAAGCCCAAAGGAGTGAGCTAAACTACTTGATGACAATAATGAGTCTAACAGGGGATCAACAGAGAATATGTGACTAAAAGACCCATGATAGATGCTGAATCCCTTCAACCATTGAACCAAAGTTCAATCACCTTAGGAATTCTAGATACAGAATATAATATTGTAATTCACAGTAATGTAGAAATAATAATGTAGTTTAACAAAACTTGGAGGGAAGAAGAGACAGTGTAAGCATTTGATTTTCTTTATCTTTTACTGCTGGAGTTTGAGATATTATTTAAAACAGATAAAGAGATAGATGTTTATTATTTAAAGGCATGAAAAGAATCACTGAAAGAACTAAAATGATTTTAATGTACTAAAATTAGGTACTGGAAGGGAGGTAAAGGAGGTGAGAGGAAGGGTTCTTGTACCAATCTCATCTTTCATAGAGAAATATTAATGAATACTGTTTAAAGTGCTAATTCAATAAACAGAGTTTTAAGTATATGTAATGCTGTCCAGTTAGCCATTAAAAGAACTAAAAACATACCATTAATTTTAGAAAATGTGAGAAGGAAAATATACACACACAGCAAAACAAAACACAGAACACATGGACCATAGAGGAAAATATTTTTATACATATTTGTGTATTTATATAAATTAAATATATTATGCTTTCATAATATAAAATAAGTGACAGTTCTGACGCCAAACCTATGGAGCATCTAGATAAATGTAAATTGGATAAACTCTACCATTAAAATAAAAATACAATGTATGTGAAAATCGAAACCAAAATATATCTCATATAAACATGCATCTAAAATAGAGTTACTCAAACAGTTAAAAATAGAAAGATGGTCAAGGACATGGTTGAAAATATAAAATCAAAGACAGAGAAGTCATAGTAGGCAAGAGTGAACCAAAACAGCAATAAACAATAACAACAGCAAAATCTAGAAAATAGTGCCAGTTGAGGTTGAATTCATTACAAAGACCTTAAGGAACTTATGAAATGGCTACTTTATAATGATGGCATGTGCAACGCACAGTGAAAGTCTATCCATGCTGACTATTTAAGCCACAAAGGACACAAATCAACATTCCAAGATCGAAGCAAAAACAAAAGAGAAAAAAATGTATACACAATAGAACTAGCGTATTGAATTGAGGACTGGGGATGCATTCCTATAAATGGGAGAACAAATGGAATGGGTGTTACAAGGAACTATTCCAGCTTTACTCTTAAAGAAAATAATTCAAGACACTGTAACTAATTTCCTAAGACAACAAATAATTTTTTGGCTTAAAGTGTTACCTTCTTCATATTCTGCAAAATTGTTCAAAGAGAAAGTACAGGTTAGACCTAGAGTACATCCCTCATCCTTCTAAAGCTCCATTAAGTATTTTAACCATTTAAATGTTTGCTCATTCTTTTGAAACAATGTGCAGTGAGTCAAATGTCAATCACCAGAAAATAGGATGTTAAGGGCAGAGAGACTACAGTGGAATAAACCAAGGAGTTTGGCCAGTGGCAGCCCTTGAGCTGAGGGATGTGCAAGGTAAGCTAGGTTCACTGATGGGAAGACAAGGCCCTCTGTGCAGTAGGCATACCATGAATCACAGTCAAGGCTGGAGGGAGCAGTACTAACAAGGTCACGTGTGAAACAAGATTTTGTATTTATTTCAAATTTCATTTTATATTTTTAATTCTTTCTATTTGATTTGTCAGGTTGTGTTTTTATCATACATTGGTCTTCCAGAACCTTGGTAGGTTTAATATTAATTTGAATGAGTATAGATAACCTCATGGCTGTTGCATTTGCTACAGATACTCATTTGACCTCGTTTCCAATTTTACCTTGATTGTTTACATTTTATAACTTTAGTTTTTTATGCTATAAAATGTCTCAGACTGCTTTCTTTGTGATTTGTATCTCTGTTTCAAACTCAAGAAGGTAAACTTTTCTTTGTTACCGTTCTTCTGAATGTACTGAAGTTTCCATGAAACTCCAGGTATACAAGATGCCATTTAAAAAACTATCTCATGGTCAAATAAATATGGAAAATGGCACTGGTTTTGGTCGGTATGACAAATGTAAAATAAACATGTCTAAATTTGTTTTATCCAATGTTTCTCTAATAAATTTGGCAGCGGAATGAACCAATTTTGCATGTAGCACTTATCAATATCCCACTGATTCAGTGGCCCGTGACACACACTTTGGGAAATGATATTCTATAGAGCGTTGGTTTTTTTTTCAGAATAAAACATTTTAAAACACATTTGACTCCTGAGTGCATCTGAAGTGTATTTTGTTATGTGGTGCCATTAAGTAATTAAATAATTCTTCCTTTTCTTTGTCCTCTCCTCTTGTTATAAGCAAGTCACTTTTCAAATACCATGTCCGCAGAGAGTTAAAAAGCAGACTCTGCTCCTGTCAGAAAACATTAATTAACATTATAAAATGGGACTCATTTCTCTAATGTGGGACTGATGTTGATGGCTTTGTACTTGAAGCAACTCTTTGGAACAACTGATTAAATCTACCAATTTATATTAAGTTTGGAGGTAATTTTCTTAGTGATTTTCATGAGGCTGTGTCACCTCCTGTCAGAACCTTGAGTTATTTGGACAAGAAGCTCCCAGATCATGGTCTTGAAATGGGATTGGGGGGGGCAGTGAGAAAGTGGGGCTATCTCACCTGAATAATCATGGAAATGCCATATCTCAAATTTTAAGTCATATTTTCAAATACATTTTTAAATGACACTAGAAAGCTGGAGTTTATGTCAGAATCCACCTTTGTCCCTCAAATTCCTAAATGCAACTACTTTCTACATTAGACTGCTCTTGAGAGCAAAACCTATATCTAGTATTACTCGAGGTTCTAAAATGTAAAAAAGAAGAGATGCTCTCCTTCATCTTTAGCTCTAAATGAGACTTTATATTTTACAATGGGTGATTGTGATTATGGAAATATCAACATGTGTCATGTTGAAAGTTCTCCACATTAAAAAAAAAACAAACAGATTGACTAATTCTAATATTATTTTTCAATGAGAAAGTTCTCAGAACTGGCTTCCCTAAGAAATACCTGCATCATTTTCAAATCATGGGGAGATAGTGTCCTTTGGCATAAGAGTGAGAATCTAGACTTTCACTACCATGTACCATAAATAACTCACTTCTAAAGTTGGAAAGCAAAAAATGCATTTTATTGATTTCTGGCTACAAAGTGAATTGCTGGATAAAATGCTGGGAGTTCTTACCTTTTCCTTCATTATCGACAATAGTCATATCGGCCTTTGCCTTGGCTAATATTTCCATTGACAATTCGTGGCCCAGTTCTGCAGCCCTCATAGTCGGAGTACAGCCCATTTTATCTTGCACATCAGGGTGAGCACCGAGGCTCAGAAGAAAGCTGACCATATCGATGTCATTGGAAACTGAGGCTAAGTGCAGAGCACTGTTTCCATTGACGGGGTCTGTGAAATTGATGAGTTCAGGGTATCCGAGCCTAGTCAGCTTCTCTATCTGCTTCTTGTCTTTGTTCCGAACACACTGGAGAACTTTGTAGATCTGCAGGTTCTCAAGTCTTTTATCTGCTAAAGCCATATTTGACCAGCTTCTTGAAAATGCCTTTGTGGACCAAAACAAAAATTACAGCAACAAAAATCAAAGCAAAGCAAAAACATATAACTCAAAGTTAATTTTGTCTTCTTTACTTTGACTAAATAATAATAATTATATATATATATATATATATATATATTTTTTTTTTTTTTTTTTTCGGTACGCGGGCCTCTCACTGTTGTGGCCTCTCCTGTTGCGGAGCACAGGCTCCGGACGCGCAGGCTCAGCGGCCATGGCTCACGGGCCTAGCTGCTCCATGGCATGTGGGATCTTCCCAGACCAGGGCATGAATCCGTGTCCCCTGCATTGGCAGGCAGACTCTCAACCACTGCACCACCAGGGAAGCCCAATAATAATATTTTAAGCCTTACCTAAGAAGAGATGCTGTTTCTTATGAAACGTTATTACCATAATTTATTGCAACTAATTCATGAAAGCAGAAATTACATATAAATACAAAAATATTCAGCTAGCATAACGTTAAAATATTTCAAAACAAATCTTCCATCATAATTAACACTAGACTTGCTATGCAGTTTTCTTATTATTTCATTTAATCTTCCCTCCTTGACACAGCTTTACCATTTACCCATGAAGAAGGTGAAGCTAATTAAATTGCCAAGCTCCCCACTATAATGATCTGTACCAGCATGTTCCTCACGATGTAGAGACCACACAGATTTCAGTAGCTTAAAAATGTTATAAAGAATGTGTAGAATTTTGAGGTGCTTATAAACAGGAATCTATTGAGCCCTGGGAAATACCAAAGATGTGATGGATGATTCCTGTGCCATCTTAACGTGGGAACTATGTAGGTAAATGGTTCAGAGATAACTGTAAATTTTCATAAATAATCCCACTAAGTTGCAATGAGCATTCTAATATGTAATTTTATCTCATTGTTTATTCAGTTCAAAAAAACAATATTTTGAATCAAGTAGTAGACCACGTTAGGTACCCCAGCTTGTGTTTCTTCACGTTTTCTGGGAACAGAACCTCATTAACATATTGGGAATCCATTCCAGAGAGTACAGAGGTGCTATCCTAGGCCAAATCATTGCCATTGCCTTGTAATTTGTCTCACTGCTTCCACAAAAACCCTCTACAGCCCATTCTCTATTCAGTCCCCAGAAAAATCTTTGTAAAATGTAGATTAGATAAAATCAGACCAGCTTCCACCCCCAACATTTTAGTATTACTATTTTTAAACATAAAGAAAGTTGAACACCCATATATCCCCACCACTGAGATTCTACCATTCATGCTTTTTTTTTACCATTCATGCTTTATTTGCATTATCACACATCTATCCATCCCTCTATCTATCCATTAATCTATCTTATTTTTTGATCCATTTCAAAGTAAATTGCAGACATATTCCAGCATACATATCCTTAACTGTAGTTCAATATTTGTTTATAGTTCTTTTTCTCTTCTTGGTCTTCTGAACATATAATATAATGTACAAGAATTATGTGTACTATTTCTATATATAGCCATTGATAAATGCATACAACTTTGTAAACTAAACCCCTATCAAGATACAGAGCATTACCTTCACACCTGAAAGTTCTCTCCAAACTATCTTTTAAAAGTATTTCAGTAGCTTTCCATTGTAATCAGAAAAAATCCAAACCCCTCTGGGTGATCTCTTAAGGACACTTTCTCTGCCCCTCTGACCTCACTTCACTCCAGTCTGCCTCGATTTAGTGATCTCCAGCCACACACATTGGCCTTCTTTCTGGTTATGGTTCATTCCTGACTCTGGAACTTCTTGTTCCCTCTGCCTGGAGTGCTCTTTGCTCAGAATTTCTGTTGGTTGGCATTCTCGCAACTCAAATTGCAGCCACCATGTTACATCATCCCTTTGTTTTATTTTTTTCACGATGAAGTGAAACATTCTATATATAACATTTCTAGAAATCTGTAAATATAGATATATTCGATTTATGTATTGTGTGTCTCCCTCACTAGTATATGGTCTTCATGGAATAGAAGCTTTATATTTTAATTACTATTATCTCTCCATCACCCAGAACCTGACTTCTATGTGGCATTCAATAAATATTTGCTCAATAAATGATGACTGAAAGTTAAAAGATTGAGGAATGGAAGAAGTCAAAGAAAAGGCCTAAGTTTCTGTCTTGAGCAACCTGTGTCTGAGATGGTGAGCCCAGGATGGGGTCCAGATTGGTCAGGGAGTGAGCTAACCTTTGAGCATGCAGAGTTAGAATTCACAAGGCAATGGTGTACATTATTCAGGGAAAGATCTGAGCCTGGTGGGTGGGGAGTTATGAGGTTTTTGGCAGTTTCAGTAAGCCCCAGACTGGGTGAGGACTGTTAATTCTTTGTGCCTCCTCCTTTGCTGCGGAACATCAGCCGTCACATGTCTTGTGGCTTCAATGTTCTGTTTGCTGTAGCCCCTCTCTTCCCTTCTAATCTGTTTACAATGGGTGATGGACTGGGAACTGGATAAGGCAACTTGTTAGAACCATGTGTGTAAAATAGGCTCCCAGTAAGTCCTGAGCTGCCTCAGAACTTATCCAGTTGGCCTTTGCAGCTTGGCTTGGTGACATTCATTTTAGCTGGAGATTATGGTTTGTTGTATTATTATTAGCCTTATTCTGGTTAGATGCTGGGTTGTCTTACCGCATACATACATCATATACAGAATAGGATAAGATGCACCCCAAAAGCTTATTGCTTATACTGAGTTGATACAAACTCATTTGTGAGGACACACTTCCTAATCAGAGGCTTTAATGTTGCCTCTGAGAGCACCCACCCTTACAAAGAACCAGCAGCATATGGCATTGTCCCATTCAGCTACAAGGATGAATTCAGTAGCCCATAGGTCAGTTTTACAGCTTGTGTTCCTCTTGGCTAACACTTCGAGTTGCTGAGGAGAGAGCAAGGCCTATTGCAGTGTCCTTCACGACCAACTGCCAAGACTGACCCCGTTGGAGGAAATGACAGAAGTCCTGCCCTCCAGTCCTGGGTTCCTTGTAAACTGTACAGCCTCTCTGATCCTCAGGAGGGTCACCACATATACACACATCTCAGTATGCATGCGTAGCCCTGGGGCACCTTGGCATACCCCACGTAACCATCCATAAGCACAATCTCAAAAGATAGTGCAACAGAACAGGATTCCTTGAATTGAAGTTCATGTTTGGAGTCTGGATACTCTGAAATTATATGAAAATCTACAGGGTGTGTGTGTCCAGATGCATTTTTCCATTGTAGGGAGAGATCCATAGAGCTCATTAACTTTTCAAAGGAGCCTGTGAGGCAATGGTGGTTGGTCAGAAAGAGGAAAGGTACAGCGGAAAGAGTGCAGGATTGGAAGTGGGGAGATCTGTTGCCACCCATTGTTTTCCCTCCTCTGCATCATTATTTATACAAAGGAGTTAGATAAACCTGGACAGGTCATCTACCTAGTTCATGCCTCAGTCTCTTCATCTGTGAAATGGGGATAAGAAGAGTGCATCCTTCATGGGGCTGTGTGAAGCAGAAATGAGATCAGCTTTGTAAAGTATTTAGACAAGTCTCTCAACACAGGCTCACCATGAATAAATCAAACATCTATGGGTTTCAGCTCATCCATAAGCCAAGGTTTAGATGTCGGGGATTCTTTACTGTTCCGTTCAATTTTAAGGCTCAGAAAAATCGGGAAGGGAAGGTGGGTAAAATGTCACTTCAAGGGAAAGTCCAGGTGGCCGGGACCACGGTGCTGAGCTCACCTCTTAGTCGCCAGGACGATCAGAGCCGAGGACGTCCGGGCACAGACGCGCCTGAGGGGGCCGGTTCTGGTTCTCTGCCGCCTGGCGCGGGTCCCAGCCACGACCTCGGGCTCCCAGAGCCCGGCTTGGGCGCCCGGAAGTGAATGGTGTCCCCTTGGGCAGAGCAGGCGAGCAGGCGCGCGGGGCAGCAGGGAACGGGGTGTGTGTGTCCATGGGCCGCGTATCCGCGAGGGCGAGCGAGCGGCCAGGTGAGCGCAGGGGGCGGGGTGGGAGCCGGCGACACCCGCCGATTGTGAGTTTTGGCCACGCCAGCAAGGCCCCGCTGCCAGGACAACGGCCCAGGTGCTCAGCTGGTGGGGCGGGGCGAGGCCCGTCTCCGCCCACCGCCTGCCGCCCGCCGCCCCTCCCGCCAGGTGGCCTGGTCTCGGCCTGGTCGCCCGGCCCGGCTAGGATGCTGGAGGAGGGCTCAGCACACCCAGAACGGATGGCAGGGGCGCTGCGCCCATTGCTGGGGTCTCCAGGAGTCCTCCCTTCCTTCATCCTCTTCTCCTACCTCCTGCCCTCATTCAAAAAATAACTTGATCAAAAAGGTAAAGCTCATATAGTGTTAATTAATTAAGTAAGCAGTAAGGTTAAATGAAAATACAATAAAATGCAAAGTAAATCTACTTGTCAGAGACAACTGCAGTAGATTCTTGTAAACTTTCTTTCTCATAGATCCCGGAAATTTTCTTTGCATACTCCAGGATGTATATATACTTAAAAAGATTTATACACAAATGGGACCAAATATATCATGGAGATAGCTTTATTTCAGGGCCTACAAAGATGCCCTAACATCCCTATCCCCAAACACATGCACACTTTTTTGGAGGCAAATTCTGAAAGCTTTTATCTGTTTATGTGAGTATAAAATATGTATGCTTTTAAAAACAATATGTAATAGCTTCTAATTAAAAGCAGTAGTTCCTTACCCCATCTGTCCTATATTTTACACTTCATTTAAAAATATGATTAAGGACTATTCCATGAACACAAAAGAGTAAACTATATAACACTTGGAAAGTATGAAGAAACAAAGCATACCATGGCTAAGGAAAAAGAAGTCTGCCTCTACAGCCTGGGTTTTCTTCCCTATACTGCATCTTTCCTTTCCTGGGCTCAGAGATAACCACTATTGTGAATTTTGTACTTATCATCCCCCTGCCTTTTAAAAATGTGTTGCTTTATATGAAATCTTCCCCAAATAATATGTATTTAGTATTGCATGTTTTCAGAGTTTCTAAAAATCGTATAGAACTGTGTGTTATTGTTTTGATGACTTTTTTTATTTCAACATCTTATTTTCAAAATGTGTATTTGTTGATATACTTAATTATAGCTCATTTATCTTAACAGCTGTAAACTATTCCATTGTACCACCATTCTATTTCCCTTTTAAATCAATTCTACTATTGATGGGCATTTAGGCTGTCTCCAATATTTGTTATTAAAAACTATGCTGTTTGGACTTCCTTGGTGGCACAGTGATTAAGAATCTGCCTGCCAAATGCAGGGCTCATGGATTCGATCCCTGGTCCAGGAAGATCCCACATGCCACAGAGCAAGTAAGCTTGCGAGCCACAAGTACTGAAGCCCGTGCACTGAGGATCTGTGCTCCACAACAAGAGAAGCCACCGCAATGAGAAGTACACACACTGCTACGAAGAGTAGCCCCCACTCGCCACAACAGGCAGCAACAAAGACCCAACACAGCCAAAAATAAATAAAATTAAAAAACAATGCTGTTATTATGTTTGTACCTGTCTTTAGATTCACAAGTTCAAGAGCTTCTCTATGGTATAAACCTAGGAGTGAAATTTCTGGGTCATAGGTTATTTATGATGTCAGGGTAAAGTCAACTTGTTTTCCAAGTATGTATAGCAATTTAGACTCCCGTCAGCAGTGTGTGTCTTAGCCAAAACTTGGTTTTGTCACACTTTAAAATTTTTGCCAATCTATTTCCTGATTTTATTCTGTATGCTCTGATTACTAATTGTTAGTCTAAAAGCTTGATTGCATGTAGGTAGTTGAATGTAACATTATCGGAAAGCTACACTCTTCACCCTCAAGTACTCACCACACAACTCAGATTATTTTAATAGATTCAGGGCAACACTTCTTGAACTACTGCTTTTCAGTGTAGGGAAAGCCTCACATTTGGGTTTAGCTTGTTGACCTAGTGGGGTTTGGCAAAGAAGAGGAAGTCACTCAGGTTACTTGGGTCTCAGTTTGTAAAACTAGAATAAAATAAACTACGCTTACAAGCTATAAAGGAACTAGGTGTAACAATGAATAATATTGGGAATTTCCTGGCAGTTCAGTAGTTAGGACTCTTTCACAGCCAAGGGCGCGGGTTCAATCCCTGGCCAGGGAACTAAGATCCCACAACCTGTGAGGCATGGCCAAACATTAAAAAAAAAAAAAAGAATGATCCCATCTTTGCTCTGGTGGACAAATGTGATTGATTCTTGGGGAATGCTTCTATAGATGAATAGTTCAAACACTGTATTAGAGGTCATCAATGGAGTTTTACAGCGATAGTCTTCCTCATTCTGGAGACAAAGTTGATGTGATGGCAGCACTGTTTAACTCTGGAGAAGGTTCCTAAAGTTATTTGAGGATCTGGTAGATTTGGGAAGAAACACACCTAGAAGACCAAGGGAATAGATTGATTATGTATAAACTATGCTTGAATTTATCAGAACTATTGGTACAAATACTTTGAGTAGAAGTTGGTAAACATTTGTTAGTTGATTGAGACCTTGGAGATAGACAAAGCAGTCTGACTCACACTCCTAACATGTTTTAGGGAAAATTTTCCCCTGAAAGGGTAATGTCTGAGTTTCATAAAAATTCTCTTTGATTTTATGAGTAGGTAGCTGAAAAGTAGTTGGCAATAGAAAATCATGCGTGATTTTAACCTTTTTGTAGCCTTGGGAGGCTAGTTACACTGAGCAACAACATAAATACCATCTTCCTCTAATGAGGGGACAGGCATAACAAGGGTAAAATTTTAGAAATCCCACAGATTAGTAAATAGACACAACCTTTCCCCTCTTTCACGAGAGGTCTTAAAAACAGAAAAGTTCTTAACTTGAACTTTATTTCTTGTCCTTAGCATTTGGCAGTAGAGTTGTCAGAACTTGGGCAACATAAAGAAAAAAATGGGAGGAAAGGGCGTTAATAGTCCTACTGCTTAAAATAAAGCTAATGGAGACACGACAGAAAAGTTTATAGAGTTTTTACTGTTGGGGAAGAAGAGATTTTCCTCCACCCTTCTGGGTTCTTCTGGTTGGCCTAAGAATTAAATTGACTGAGACTAATTATCAGGAGAAAATCAAACAAAATTTAATAACATGTATACAGGAGAGAGACCCAGGAGAACTTAATAACTTGTCAACAAGGCAGGAGCCCTCACCTTAAATGCCATCTTCAGCCGAAGACAAAAGAGGTGTTGGGGGTAGTGGCTTGGAACTTCACAGGGGAGGAAGGCAGTTCACATGGAGATGAAAAAGCAAATATTTGGTAAACAAATGTTTACCAAAACACTGGGCCATGCAAAGAGAGTGGACACATAGTGGACTCTGATCTCTAGGCCTTGCTGAGTTTCCCTCGCTACACCCAGCCCATATTCCCTGGTGATAGGCCTATTACAAGAACAGGCCCTTCATTGAAATTCTTCAGGTAGCGAATCGGGAGGTCAAAAGAAAGATGTCCTGACTCTTTTGGGCCTTGATTGTTTTCAGCTCAAAATAATCTGCATGACAGAAAGACATTTTGGGGTGGCAAAATTTGCTCCCCCATGCCCCATAGAGTTAACAGAAGCTGGTAACTAATAGACATTCCTTAGCTTGTCTTACAAAACAACAGATAAGGGAACGACTTGTTAAAAACCCTTTGCTTAATTAAGCTCTCTGTGGTTACTTTCTTTCTTTTTTTCTCTTTAATTGCATACTTTCCCAGTTTCACATCACCCAGATGTTTTACTGGAGCTTGGATCTTGCCCAGTGCGAGCCGGGGCTAGTCAGGATCACCAGCCCTAAAACTGGCTCTGGGCAGGTGTCTGATGATGGCTTATTGACATCAAACGGTGGGAAATCTCCACCCTCTGACCATGCTAAATGCCTTCATTTTGAATATACAGAAACAGGTAACCCAGACCGATTACCTCACCTTTTTCTCTACTTCCAAGCACCTTTCCCTATGCCTAAGACCACCCTACTTATCCCATAAATATCCCAAACCCCTGGGCTTTGAGGAGACGGATCTGAGACCAGCTCTTCGGTCTCCTCGTTTGGCTGCCTTGTGAATAAACTCCCTCTCGGTCACAAACCTCCATGTCTCAGCCTTTGGCTTGCTGTGCATCTAGCAAAGAGACCTGGTTTGGTAACACACCTACATTCCCAATACAAACTAGGAGATAGACTGATGCATGGGCTAAATACTCTACCAAAAATCTAACTTGTGCTTCCATCTATATCTCATATTAAATAAAATTTTATCTCTAAATTACAACTATGCAAAGGGATTATATATTTAGCACTTCTTACACAGTCTCAGGCTTTCTGCAAAATGCTTGGTAAATAAAAGTGATTCTACTGAATTACATCACACATCTTTATTAAAACTGTCATTAAAATCCAATCATATTGCATTAGCTACCAGAGTGCTTAAATTCTTATTTACTGGCCTGAAAAGCAGGCCATAGAGTAGTTGTTCCATAGCAGCAACTATATTAATTAAATTAAATGTGAAATTAATTGAAATATGAATGAATTAGTAACTGTATGGCATGCTAGAGGGTGATGGTACATTTAATTGGAAATAAAATTCATTGAATCATTGTGGATTTTTTCATAATGAAAAGACCACCCCCCCACCCAGATGGAGAATGGTGACCTCATGCTGACCACAAGCACGTAGATCCCAGACTGGTTGGAACCAGAAGGTTGATGATTAAGGTTCCTGAACATCACTCTGTTACCTCACCACCAACCAATCAGAAGAAAGTCCATGAACTGCCACCTTTACCCCAAATGTTGCCTTTAAAAACCTTTCCCTGAAAGCTACTGGGGAGTTTGGATCTTTTGATCATGAACTGCCCATTCTCCTTTCTTGGTACACTGCAAATAAACACTGTACTTTCCTTCACCACAATCTGGTGTCAGTAGATTGGCCTTGCTGTGAGGCAGACAAATGGACTCAACTTTGGCCTGGTAATGCTTCCATTAAGGACTTAGATTGACTCATTTATATTGTAGCAGTTAGAAAACAATCCCTGAATTGAAGGAATGTTGAGCAAGTCTTCCTTTAGAATACAAGCAGTTTGTGGATAAATGTGTTTAAATATATCAGAGCCTGCACTTTTCTCTGGGTTAAAGTCTAAGATCATGTAAGGAAATGATAGTGAATCTGAAATAAACACCTCAGAAATTCTCTTGATCCAGGGTGAAAAAAGAAGAACAAAGGGTATTACTTACCCCTCAGTTCTATAAGGGTTAAGTGGTAACCCACTAACAGTTGCCCACCAACAGTGCACTCTGGGAGGAATTCAGGATGAAAAACAGGACGAGTCACTCTGTGCTTTGGACAAGCAGTCCTCTTAGATAGTTCAATGTATATCTCAGGAAGAATTATGATGAACTCAGATTCTTGCATCTTCCCATACATAGAAAAGCACTAAAATCATTAACTCAAGATATCTTTTCTTTGTGATTAGCAGTAATCTTTCACCAAGATGTATGCTTGACTGCACGTATTCCCTAGCCACACATCATATATAAACTGGCTTTTCCCCTGCCTCTTCTGAGCAGTTTCTTCAGGACTGAGTGTCTGTCTCCTAGGCTATAGTCCTCAGTAAGACCCTGAGTAAAACTTAAACTCACAACTCTTATGTTGTGCATTTTACTTTGACATCAGCATATTTTCATTATTTGTAGGCTACTGTCATATTATTTAGATCTTATTGTTGGGGGGAAAGAAAACTTTCCTCTAACTTTCTAAGTTCTTCTAGCTGGTCTAAGAATTAAATTGACATGATATAGATTAACAGGAGAATATCAGATTTAATTTAATACATACAGGAATTGCACATACATGAGAGGGTCAGAGACCCCACATATATCAGAGGGTCAGAAACAGAAGCATAAAATGGCCTATATACCATCCAGAGGTAAGGAATGGGATAGGGGTCTGGGGCTTCTAAGGACAGAAGGTTGTTTCACAGGATGATAAGAAGAAGAGCAGATGTTTGGTAATTAGACGTTTGCCCTGCCATATAGATGGGGCCACTTAGGTAAAATGTATCTGTAAGAACTCTTTCCTAGGAAAAATACCCTGCTTAAATTCTTCTAGGTGGTTAAAAGAGGGGTAGTAGTTTCTCTTAAACCCTCAGGATCTTGATTCCTTTTAGCTCAAAATAATCCTCATGCAAAAGCGACACATTTTAGGGGAGGTTCATTCTGAACCCCTACACCATGAATTTGGTTATTTTTAAATTTACTGTATCAGTCTAATTTTTATAATATATTAAATTTCTTGTATAAGTGTATTTTTATCGTTTGTCTTATATTTCTAGTAATTTTTGCTTTATGTATTTAGCTGCCATACTGTTTGTGCATATAAATTTATGACATAACCGATTCCTAACTTTTGCCTTTTATTGTTAAAGTGTCTCTCCTTTTCTTAGGTAGTGTTCATAACCTTTCTTTCCTCCTGGTCCAATAATCATTTCTTTTTGTTTGCTATACCTCAATCTCTTATCTTTAAACTTTCATTATAAATTTGTTTATTCTGCTATGACCTCTTTTTTCTTTATTTTTCTGGTTTGCTCAAATTCCTCCTTGCTAACTTGGGAAATCTGATGAACTTTTCTATCCCATTAATAATCACATTCCATTTTCAGGCACTAATAATCTATTTTTTTTATTTTACAAAAATAACTTTTCTCCACCTATCTCCAGATGCTCTGTTCTCCCAATGTTTTCCCCAATCTAAAAAGAGCACTTTCACTTCCCCATTCTACTTTTCCACCCCTAGATGACATCTTGGGCATGATCTTATATCCCTCCAACCTTCTTGGAGGGATCTTACATCCCTCCAAGCCCAATGGCAACTCTTGTGTTTGGCCAAGATAATTTAGAATTTCTAATTCCAGACAATTATTATACTATACTGGAAGTATGAATATTCTATGTCAATGCATATAACACAATCCTAAGAAATCAATCTTTTTTTTCATGGAAAGGCCAGTTTCATGTTGTGGTTATGAGTTTGGGCACTGGAGTCAGATTATCTGAGCTTGTGTCTCAGTTTCCCTGGCTGCTAACCATGTGTGATATTGTGATTTATAGTATGAAATATCTTTGGTCTTCATCCCCATTTCTGGCACAGAGCTCCTGAAACTCTTGGAATTCCCAAGAGATGAGAGCAACAAAGACGTCTTTTGTTATATTTATGAGGTGACTTTTGGACCCCACCTAAGGATGGGGGCTGGTTTCCAGGAGAACCAACCTTGTGATTAGCAGGTTGGAAATTCTAGTCCCAACCTCCTACCTCCAGGGAGGGAAGAGGGGTTGGAGGGTGAATCAATCACCAATGGCCAATTAATTAATCAATTATGACTATGTAATAAAGCCTCCATAAAACCCCCAAAAGATGGGATTTAGAGAGCTTCCAAGTTGAACCAGAAAATTTCCATGTGCCATTGTGCAGGGCCCGAAACTCCAGAAAAACAAAAACTCCTTTGTCAGGACCTCGGGACTTAACCCTATGTATTTCTTCATCTGGCTATTGATAAATATCCTTTAATATCATTTGTAATAAACCAGTAGTCTAGTGAGCAGACAGTTTTCCTGAGTCTTTTGAACCATTCTAGCAAATTAATCAAACCCAAGGAAGGGATTATGGGAACCTCCAATGTATAGTAGGTTGGTTAGAAGGCCAGATGACAAACTGGACTTGCTATTGGCGTCTGAAGTGGAGGGCAATCTTGTGGGAATGAGCCCTCTACCCTGATGCTAACTTGAGTAGATAGTGTCAGAATTGCGTTGAATTGTAGGACACCCAGCTGGATTCTGAGAACTGCTTGGTGGTGTGGGGAAATCAACGCCCCGCCACACACACACAATGGAGTCAGAACCTTTACCGTGTAAGCTTGGTCAAGTTAAATTTCTTTTTTGTGCCTCAGTGAAAAGAATAATAGCATTGTGGTCGTTTAAAGTGTCCACACGTTCTTTGACCCTCCCTTCAAAATAGTAGAGCTTACTTCCCTTCCCCTTTCACAGATCCAGGATTTGGTCTTACTTCTAATGACTAGAATAAAGTGACTGTGACAGCGTGTGACATCAGATAAGGTCATAAAAGACATTGTGGTTTCTGAATCTCTCCTCTTCAGAATGTTCATTCTAGAGCAAGTCAGCTGCTATGTTACAAGGATACTCGGGCAGTCCCGGGGCAAGGCCCATGTGGCAAAGACTTGAGGCCTCCAGCCAACAGCCTTGTGAGTAAGTCATCTAGAAAGTGGATCCTTCAGTTCCAGTTAAAACTTCAGATGTCTGAGGCCCTGGCAGCAGATATCAGGCTTTTTCCTGTGTCAAGATCATCCCCCAGCCTAGGTGACCAATGGCCAGGCTTAATGGAGACTTTGCCATAACATGCTTGGTGTGTTCCTCTCCCACCCCCAAAAATGCCACAGGAAGTATAAACAAGAGATAGTGGAGAGAAAAATGTACTAAAGTTGGCAGAGTTTGGACAAATCAGAGTTTGGTGCCTGAATATTTCCTACATTCAAGCAGGTCAGACAGGGTGGACAGAGGCCTGAACATAAAACTTTTGAAGTTGTATGCCAAACCATATGAATGATACCTGCTTCTCATTTGGACATTTCTAAAGGAAAGAGGATCCTTGACGGATCTGAGCCAACAGGACATGGTGGGATAAAAATGTAAGCAAAATCATCCACCCTCCCTTCATTCCCTAAGCTCTCAGAGGACAGCAAGTAAGACCCCACAAGTTTCTCTATTTCCAAAGGAGAGATCTCTGAGTTTAGCTGAGGGGCAGTTGTGAGCCAGCCTGGCGGTAGAGCAATGGAACAGTGGGACACACCTCCTAAAGGGAGTGTGCATAAATTGTGGGCTCTGAAGAGAAACACAACTGAGATATGGCAAAAAGGTAAGGGTGTGTCTAGAAAAATATGTCCACCAGCTATGTTGAAACCATCACATCAATAATTATTAAAAAGTCAAATTCTCCTGACCTGCCAGTTGATGATCCCAATGGAAGACAGCTTTTTCCACCAGGGAACCATCAGTCACCATCACTTATCCAAGCAGCTTTTCTTTCCTCCCTTTCCTCTGTTCTTCCCACCAGCACACCCCAGTGATGGACAATGTGCTAATACTGACAATACTTGGATTTCTGACTACTTATGACTGCTATCATAACAGGATTAGGTAGAAAATCCCAGATTAGACTAGATTATTGAATAAGAAAACATTTAATTTATCCATCACCAAGCAAGAATGAGGGCTTTGCCAAGAATATGATTGGTTATGGAAAGGGTTACCATGTGTAGTGGTTTGGTTTACACCTTGTGTTCAGGCTTCATTGTTAGGAGATGCTGCAACTATATTCTGGCCACAAGGGAGCAAGCTTCAGGACAAAAGCCAACTAGCTAAGTCTAGCAGAGCAAATTCCAAAAACTTGGAGCTTTAATAAACTTGAACTAACTTGGACCTGCCCTACTTCTGACTTCAAACTGATAAAATAATTTCCTGTATTTTTAAGCTATTTTGAGATGACAAAAACATGCTGACACAGCATCCTGACAGCATCCTTTTGATACTCAAATTTCATCAATATTTGACACATTTATCAAATAAATCTTGATGTCTATCCTTCTATGCAATGTAAATATAGTCTGAATATCCATCCAGAAATTATAGCTGGTCTGCAACATATAATTATTGTATGACCTATATTTATTAATAGTTATTCTTTCTTAACTTTCTTCTACAGTTCCATATATAGGCAGAGTAAATCTACACTGTTATGTTGATTAGACAAAACATCAGGAAGTTACTGTTAATTGTACCTTTATTTCAATTATGGAAAAAAACCAAACCTTTCTCTCCAATTTAACATTCCCTAGATAAGCAGTTGAAGTAAACTAGTATGATTCTAAAGTGATTTGTGCACTAGATAGACCAGAGTATAGGTATGTACCTCCAAAAAATATAGGCACAATTGTTCTAGAAATTAGATCTTCATTAAATAAAAAAGTTAAATGATTAACTTCAAGCTGATTAGATATTTTTATTAATTACATCCTTAGCCAATGCTTCTTTTCACAGCTGCAACAATTAAAATATAATACATATTCAAATCAGTAATTGAATTAGTTACACCCTCAGCTCAGTGAAGACTTTTGAATAAATAGAATTCAAGTACCATATTTTCATGCTTCATAACACTTGCTGTATCTTAGTTTAATGACTGCCATGTCTTGTACTATAAGAAGATTTTGTTTTGAGTTTATTTTACACTATTCACAGGCTCATATACATGGGTTACAGGCTGTATCTAGATATTACCACGGACTGGGAGTTTGTTAACTACACTTGAGATGAGAAATTCTCCAGAGACACAGTCTGATTGGTTTTGCATACTTTCATATTTTCTACCTGTCCAGCTTTGCAAGGAAGATCCATGAGGTTGTTTTCTTTTCATATGACCAAGCAGTAAAATGATTACTGCATTGAGAATTTTGTTTTCCTGTGCTAAGTTCTTAAAATAACTCATGTTCAAAAAAGTGAAGGAAGGCTTTTTATAAAACAGTTTGGAAAGAAAACTTACTGCTTTTTATCTTGCTATTCTCAATAGTTTAATGATTTTAGAGTGCCCTTGAGACAATTTAGGAATATTATTTAGGAAATAAAGCACAAGTAATAAATTCATATTGTGTTAAACTGTGAACATTATTTTTCTCGAATTCCCTTTGAAATTGTCCTTGTGTATCTACGATACAGAAAGAATCCAATAGAGTAATATAATGGGGCCATATGAATTTGTGTTCTAGTTCCTGTCAATTGCATCTTTGTTTGAATCACATTTAGAAGAGATCCAGCCATGATACAAAACCAAAACAGCAGATAAGGGTGATGATAGACAATAATAAGAGTTAGATCTTGGTCTTCATTTTGCCCTGGGCAATTAGAAGAATGAATATGGATAATGGAAGTGGATATTGAACCCAAATTCATTTAACTTTCATTGGCATCACAGCAATTCATTCTTCATTCACTTTTTTCCAGGGAGTTTTGAATAATTGAACAATTTTAAACATAATTTTCTACTGAAAGGGATATTTTATTGACTCATTTAACAAATCATTAGCAAGCACATACTTGTTATATGCCACTGTTCTAGATGCTGTGATTGCTCTTGCTAATAGTTCACAGCTGCCCCTTCTCCTGAGACTGCCCTGAGCCAGTGGATCCCATATACCAGGAGATTCCTGGGAGGTTATAATCCACCACTCACCCATCAAATGGGTGTAGACGTGAACAACTCTGTGGTGCTCTTCACACTCCAGAGCTGCTCCTGTGATCAGGCTGAGACTAGATTTCAGCTGTATTCTCATGCTTCGCGTCCTTCCCTGGCACTCTTCTCCTTTCCTCAGTCTCTTACAAGCGTCCTCTGAGAGCACTCCCTCAATAAATTACTTGAACGAGAATCCCTGGCTAATGCTCTGTTTCTAGGAAACCTGAAGTAAGACATAAGGCATCAGTCAAATTGCCAAGTACTCCTAGGTCAATGATACCATAGGAAGACAAGTATTATTACTATTATTATTATTTATATATTCAGTTAACTGACTTCATTTATCATATAACTAATGTGTCATGGGTATATCATCAATCCTATAGGTACATTGAGAAAAGCAAGCAATAGAATCTCTTCCATGATAGAATGATATCAGAGAAAGAAATCATCTTTACAGTTTTCTGAAAATAGATTTTATTTTTCAAAAGCAAGAATTGTTAGCAAAATCTTGAAATGTTTGCTGTATGGTAAATTGTTAGTAACTTGGACTGAGGGAGAAAGCTAACCTGAATTGATAGGAAGGAAAGATAAGTATTATTAAATGCCTCCAGTTTGAAGGCTTTTTACCAGAATATTCACTTCATCTTTGAAAAGCATCATGTTAGTAGTTTTACATGCTAATACAGTAATTTACACATTGATTTTTATAAAATTATTAGTGTGAAATTGGGGGAAAAGAAAATGACTACTAAATATACAGAAAAGTGTTAATTTGGGGAAGACATATGTAAATAAATACCCTTTTAACTAACTTCAAAGGACTCTCAGTATAATTTTTTAAACTGCATTTTGTTTCATTAACTATTGTTTGCTAAAAGGACATTGCAAGTGGAGAGAATATATTATGACTATAAGTGCTGTGTTGAATTTGATCTGTAGCTGTATTTATGTATAAAAATGTCAGACCTCAGCACCTTCATTCTGAATCATGCTTTATACTATTCATAAGTGACTAATTCTGTAATACATTGTTCATAAAATTAAATGGTATATTTGGACATGAAAGAAATTCAGAATTATCGAATGTAGAGCTAAAAGAGTGAGATGCTAGAGAAATCTAGTCCATTTTCTACATTATTCAGTTGAGGAAATTGCAAGTTAGAAAGATAAAGTGAGTTATTGAAAGTCATGGAGGTAATTGGTGTTCATATCTAAAACCAGAAGGCAGAACAGGGTGTAGTAAACATATTCATTATAAGGTATAACTGTTGTAATTGTTGTTATTATTGGAAAAAAGAATGAAAAATACAATAGAAATGAAATGAAGAATTAATAATTATCAATATAATTCTTTCACATAATTATATTATAATCACATATAATGTTTCGCATAATTCAGGGAAAAGTCAACACTGTAGTTTCCTCCTAAATTAAATGGATGTTTAATATGAGTTTTTCATTGCATAGAAATTAAAACAAAACTCTATTTATATTAACTAGTTGCTTCCTCTTATTTAAAACATTTAATTCACTCAGTTAAGTAGTATCTTTGGACCCGCCTCTGTTTCCTGTAAACTATGCTCTTCAAGTCACTTCTTATTGGAGAGCTGGCAGCTTTGGGGGACAGAATTTGGCAGTGTTGTACGGAATATTATTTGGGTTGAGTTTATTGAATAGAGTAGCACTTCTCAAACTGTCAGAGTACGTAAGAATCATCTGGAGACCTTGTGAAAAAGGCAGATTTTATAATGCAAGGCCACAAAATGAAAGTAACAATTCAATCTACAATAGCATCAGAAAGAATAATACATTTGGGAAAAATTTAACAAAAAAAGTGCAAGGTTTGTAACTGAAAAGTACAAAACATTGTCAACAGAAATTAAAAACCTAAATAAATGATAAGAAAGCCCATGTTCATGGATTGGAAGATTTAACATCATTAAGACGGCAGCACTCCCTAAACTGATTTAGAGGTTCAACACGATCCTTATCAAAATCCCAGCCACGTTTTTCCCAGAAATTGACAACTCATCCGTAAATGCATATGGAAATTCAAGGGACATGGATTAGCCAGAATAATACTGAAAAAGAACAGAGTTGGAGAACTGTTTCAAAACTTACTACAAAGCTACAGTAAATGAAAGAGTATGGTACTGGCATAAGGATAGACAAATAGATAAATAGAATAAAACTGAAAGTCCAGAAATAAACCAATACATTTATGGTCAAATGATTTTTAACAAGGTTGCCAAGATAATTCAAGGGGAGACAGAATAGTCTTTTCAATAAATGATACTGGGACAGCTGGATATCTATATACAAAAGAATGTCTTCTACCTCACATCTTACACATAAAGTTAATTCAAAATGGATCAAAGAACTAAATATAAGAGGTAAAACTACAAAACTTTTAGCAAAAGTTTTAGCTGTCACAGGAGCCCAGGAAAGAGTCTATGAGTATCAGCCCTCTGAAATGCGCAGCTTAGAACAGGGGAAGGAGAGAAACGGAGTTGTGGGAAAATAGACCCAAGACTGACATGAGACCATAAGGTAAGTGTAACTTTGTAATTTATCATCATACGTGCCAAGGAATAACAAAAATAACAAAACCAGGAAAGCCTGGTTGAAAAGCTATTACCCTTTTTGCTTCCCAACATGCCTGAACATTAGAATCACCAAGAAGGTTTCTAAAATCCTCTGCCAGGCTGCACCTCAGACTAATTACATCAGAAACTCTAAGGGTGAGACTGAAGCATCAGTGATTTTTTTTAATCAGGAGATTTCAATATACAGCCAAGGTTAAGAACTATTACTTTACAAAAAGGGATTGGACAGGTAATGTTTTATGTAGCTTACTATTAGAAATTATAATAGAGAGCTTCACTTTTCTTCTTTTTTATTTTATTATTTTAATTTTGTCTGTACTGTGTCTTTTATTTTGAATTTTATTTAATTTATTTTTTTTATACAGCGTGTTCTTATTAGTTATCTATTTTATACATATTAGTGTATACATGTCAATCCCAAACTCCCAATTCATCTCACCACCACCAGCACCCCACCACTTTCCCCCTTTGGTGTCCTTATGTTTGTTCTCTACATCTGTGTCTCTATTTCTGCCCTGCAAACAGGTACCTCTGTAGAATTTTTCTAGGTTCCACATATATGAGTTAATAAACAATATTTGTTTTTCTCTTTCTGACTTACTTCACTCTGTATGACAGTCTCTAGATCCATCCACGTCTCTACAAATGACCAAATTTCATTCCGTTTTATGGCTGAGTAATATTCGATTGTATATATGTACCATATCTTCTTTATCCATTCTTCTGTTGATGGGCATTTAGGTTGCTTCCATGACCTGGCTATTGTAAATAGTGCTACAATGAACATTGGGGTGCATGAGTCTTTTTGAATTATGGTTTTCTCTGGGTATATGCCTAGTAGTGGGATTGCTGGGTCATATGGTAATTCTATTTTTAGTTTTTTAAGGAACCTCCATACTATTCTTCATAGTGGCTGTATCCATTTACATTCCCATCAACAGTGCAAGAGGATTCCCTTTTCTCCACACCCTCTCCAGCATTTTTTGTTTGTAGATTTTCTGATAATGTCCATTCTAACTGGTGTGAGGTGATACCTCATTGTAGTTTTGATTTGCATTTCTCTAATAATTAGTGATGTTAAGCAGCTTTTCATGTGCTTCTTGGCCAACTGTATGTCTTCTTTGGAGAAATGTCTATTTAGGTCTTCTGCCCATTTTGGGGTTTGGTTGTTTGTTTCTTTAATATTGAGCTGCATGAGCTGTTTATATATTTTGGAGATTAATCCTTTGTCCATTGATTCATTTCCAAATATTTTCTCCCATTCTGAGGGTTGTCTTTTGTTCTTGTTTATGGTTCCCTTTGCTGTGCAAAAGCTTTTAAGTTTCATCAGGTCCCATTTGTTTATTTTTGTTTTTATTTCCATTACTCTAGGAGGTGGATCAAAAAAGATCTTGCTGTGATTTATGTCAAAGAGTGTTCTTCCTATGTTTTCCTCTGAGAGTTTTATAGTGTCCAGTCTTACATTTAGGTCTCTAGTCCAGTTTGAGTTTATTTTTGTGTATGGTGTTAGGGAGTGTTCTATTTTTATTCTTTTGCATGTAGCTGTCCAGTTTTCCCAGCACCGCTTATTGAAGAGACTGTCTTTTCTCCATTGTATATCTGTCTGTCCTTTGTCATAGATTAGTTGACCATAGGTTCATGGGTTTATCTCTGGGCTTTCTATCCTGTTCCATTGAACAATATCTCTGTTTTTGTGTGAGTACCATACTGTCTTTATTAACGTAGCTTTGTAGTACAGTCTGAAGTCAGGAAGTCTGATTCCTCCAGCTCTGTTTTTTACCCTCAAGGGTGCTCTGGGTATTCAGGGTCTTCTGTATCTGCATACAAATTTTAATATTTTTTTGTTCTAGTTCTGTAAAAAATGCCATTGGTAATTTAATAGGGGTTGCATTGAATCTGTAGATTGCTTTGGGTACTACAGTCATTATCACAATATTGATTCTTCCAATCCAAGAACATGGTATATCTCTCCATCTGTTTGCAACATTTTTAATTTCTTTCATCAGTGTCTTATAATTTTCTGCATACAGGTCTTTTGTCTCCTTAGGTAGGTTTATTCCTAGGTATTTTATTATTTTTGTTGCAATGGTAAATGGGAGTGGTTCCTTAATTTCTCTTTCAAATTTTTCATCATTAGTGTATAGGAATGCAAGAGATTTCTTTGCATTAATTTTGTATCCTGCAACTTTACCAAATTCATTGATTAGCTCTCGTAGTTTTCTGGTGGCATCTTTAGGATTCTCTATGTATAGTATCATGTCATCTGCAAACAGTGACAGTTTACTTCTTCTTTTCCAGTTTGTATTCCTTTTATTTCTTTTTCTTCTCTGATTGCCATGGCTAGGACTTCCAAAACTATGTTGAGTAAGAGTGGTGAGAGTGGACATCCTTGTATTGTTCCTGAACTTAGAGGAAATACTTTCAGTTTTTCACCATTGAAAATGGTGTTTGCTGTGGGTTTGTCATATAAGGCCTTTATTATGTTGAGGTAGGTTCCCACTATGCCCACTTTCTGGATACTTTTTTCGTAAATGGGTGTTGAATTTTGTCAAAAGCTTTTCCTGCATCTATTGAGATGATCATATGGTTTTTCTTCTTCAATTTGTTAATATGGTGAATCACATTGATAGACTTGTGTGTATTGAAGAATCCTTGCATCGCTGGGAATAATCCCACTTGATCATGGTGTATGATACTTTTAATGTAGATCTGTTTGCAAGTATTTTGTTGAGGATTTTTGCATCTATATTCATCAGTGATATTGGTCTCTAATTTTCTTTTTTTATAGTATCTTTGTCTAGTTTTGGTTTCAGGGTGATGTTGGCGTCAAAGAATGAGTTTGGAAGTATTCCTTCATCTGCAATTTTTTGGAAGAGTTTGAGAAGGATGGGTGTTAGCTCTTCTCTAAATGTTTGATAGAATTCAGCTGTGAAGCCATCTGGTCCTGGACTTTTGTTTGTAGGAAGATTTTTTTTTTGTTTTTTTGATAAATTTGTTTATTTATTTAGTTTTGGGTGCATTAGGTCTTCGTTGCTGCACACGGGCTTTCTCTTGTTATGGTGAGTGGGGGCTGCTCTTCGTTGTGGTTTGCGGGCTTCTCATTGCAGTGGCTTCTCTTGTTGCAGAGCACGGGCTCTAGGAGCATGGGCTTCAGTAGTTGTGGCACACGGGCTCAGTAGTTGTAGTTCACAGGCTCTAGAGAGCAGGTTCAGTAGTTGTGGTGCATGGGCTTAGTTGCTCCACGGCATGTGGGATCTTCCCGGACCAGGGATCGAACCCATGTCCCCTGCATTGGCAGGCGGATTCTTAACCTCTGTGCCACGAGGGAAGTCCTGTTGGAAGATTTTTTTTTTGCGGTATGCAGGCCTCTCACTGCTGTGGTCTCTCCCGTTGCGGAGCACAGGCTCTGGACGCGCAGGCTCAGCGGCCGTGGCTCACAGGCCCAGCCGCTCCACGGCATGTGGGATCTTCCCTGACTGGGGCACGAACCCACATCCCCTGCATCGGCAGGCGGACTCTCAACCACTGCACCTCCAGGGAAGGCCCTGTTGGAAGATTTTTAATCACAGTTTCAATTTCAATACTTTTGATTGGTCTGCTCATATTTTCTATTTCTTCCTGGTTCAGTCTTGGAAGGTTATACCTTTCTAAGAATTTGTCCATATCTTCCAGGTTGTCCATTTTATTGGCATAGAGTTGCTTGTAGTAGTCTCTTAGGATGCTTTGTATTTCTGCGGTATCTGCTTTAACTTCTCCTTTTTAATTTCTAATTTTATTGATTTGAGTCCTCTCCCCCTTTTCTTGATGGGTCTGGCTAATGGTTTATCAATTGTGTTTATCTCCTCAAAGAAGCAGCTTTTAATTTTATTGATCTTTGCTATTGTTTTCTTTGTTTGTATTTCATTTATTTTTGCCCTGATCTTTATGATTTCTTTCCTTCTACTAACTTTGGCGTTTGTTTGTTCTTCTTCTTCTAGTTCTTTAAGTGTAAGTTTAGATTGTTTATTTGAGAGTTTTCTTGTTTCTTGAGGTAGGCTTGTATTGCTATAAACATCCCTTTTAGAACTTCTTTTGCTGCATCACTTAAGTTTTGGATCGTCATGTTTTCATTGTAATTTGTCCCTAGGTATTTTTTGATTTCACCTTTGCTATCTTCAGTGATCTCTTGGTGATTTAGTAGCACATTGTTTAGCCTCCATGTGTTTGTGTTTCTTACATATTTTTCCCTGTAACTGATTTCTAATCTCATAGCACTGTGGTCAGGAAAGATGCTTGATATGATTTCAATTTTCTTAAATTTACTGAGGCTTGATTTTTGACTGAAGATGTGCTCTCTCCTGGAGAATGTTCTGTGTGCACTTCAGAAGAAAGTGTAATCTGCTGTTTTTGGATGCGATGTCCTGTAAATATAAATTAAGTCTCTCTGGTCTATTGTGTCATCTAAAGCTTGCGTTTCCTTAGTAATTTTCTGTTTTGATGTTCTGTCCATTTGTGTAAGTGAGGTGTTAAACTCCCCCACTATTATTGTGTTACTGTTGATTTCCTCTTTTATAGCTGTTAGCAGTTGCCTTATGTATTGAGGTGCTCCTAAGTTGGGTGCATATATATTTATAATTGTTATATCTCCTTCTTGGATTGATCCCTTGATCATTATGTAGTGTCTTTCATTGTCTCTTGTAACATTCTTTATTTTTTATTTATTTATTTTCTGAATACCTATATTAGAGTATATTTGCTTTACGATGGTGTGTCAGTTTCTACTTTATAACCAAGTGAATCAGTTATACATATACATAAGTCCCCATATCTCTTCCCTCTTGCATCTCCCTGCCTCCCACCCTCCATATCCCACCCCTCTAGGTGGTCACAAAGAACAGAGCTGATCTCTCTATACTATGCGGCTGCTTCCCACTAGCTATCTATTTTACCTTTGGTAGTGTATATATGTCCATGCCACTCCCTCACTCTGTCCCAGACAACCTGTACCCCTCCCCGTATCCTGAAGTCCATTCCTAGTAGGTCTGCATCTTTAGTCTTGTCTTGCCCCTAGGTTCTTCTGACCATTTGTTTTTCTTTTTATAGATTCCATACATATGTGTTAGCATACGGTATTTGTTTTTCTCTTTCTGACTTACTTCAATCTGTATGACAGTCTGTCAGTCCATCCACCTCACTATAAATAACTCAGTTTCATTCCATTTTATGGCTGATTAATATTCCATCGTATATATGTGCCACATCTTCTTTAGCCATTCATCTGTTGATGGACACTTCGGTTGCTTCCATGTCCTAGCTATTGTAAATAGAGGTGCAATGAACATTTTGGTACATGACGCTTTTTTTAAAAATTAATTAATTATTTTTTACATCTTTATTGGAATATAATTGTTTTACAATGGTGTGCTAGTTTCTGCTTTATAACAAAGTGAATCAGTTATACATATACATATGTTCCCATATCTCTTCCCTCTTGCATTTCCCTCCCTCCCACTCTCCCTATCCCACCCCTCTAGGTGGTCACAAAGCACCGAGCTGATCTCCCTGTGCTATGTGGCTGCTTCCCACTAGCTATCTATTTTATGTTTGGTAGTGTATATATGTCCATGCCACTCTCTCGCTTTGTCACAGCTGACCCTACCCCCTGCCCATATCCTCAAGTCCATTCTCTAGTAGGTCTGTGTCTTTATTCCTGTCTTACCCCTAGGTTCTTCATGACATTTTTTTTTCTTAAATTCCATATATATGTATTAGCATACGGTATTTGTCTTTCTCTTTCTGACTTATTTCACTCTGTAGGACAGTCTCTAGGTCCATCCACCTCATTACAAGTAGCTCAATTTCATTTCATTTTATGGCTGAGTAATATTCCATTGTATATATGTGCCACATCTTCTTTATCCATTCATCCGATGATGGACACTTAGGTTGTTTCCAACTCTTGGCTATTGTAAATAGAGCTGCAATGAACATTTTGGTACATGACTCTTTTTGAATTATGGTTTTCTCAGGGTATATGCCCAGTAGTGGGATTGCTGGGTAATATGGTAGCTCTACTTGTAGTCTTTTAAGGAACCTCCATAGTGTTCTCCATAGTGGCTGTACCAATTCACATTCCCACCAGCAGTGCAAGAGTGTTCCCTTTTCTCTACACCCTGTCCAGCATTTATTGTTTCTAGATTTTTTAATGGTGGCCATTCTGACTGGTGTGAGATGACACCTCATTGTAGATTTGATTTGCATTTCTCTGATGATTAATGATGTTGAACATTCTTTCATGTGTTTGTTGGCAGTCTGTATATCTTCTTTGGAGAAATGTCTATTTAGGTCATCTGCCCATTTTTGGATTGGTTTGTTTGTTGTTTTGTTATTGAGCTGCATGAGCTGCTTGTAAATTTTGGAGATTAATTCTTTGTCAGTTGCTTCATTTGAAAATATTTTCTCCCATTCTGAGGGTTGCCTTTTGGTCTTGTTTATGGTTTCCTTTGCTGTGCAAAAGCTTTGAAGTTTCATTAGGTCCCATTTGTTTATTTTTGTTTTTATTTCCATTTCTCTGGGAGGTGGGTCAAAAAGAATCTTGCTGTGATTTATGTCATAGAGTGTTCTGCCTATGTTTTCCTCTAAGAATTTGATGGTTTCTGGCATTACATTTAGGTTTTTAATCCATTTTGAGCTTATTTTTGTGTATGGTGTTAGGGAGTGATTTAATATCATAATTTTACATGTACCTGTCCAGTTTTCCCAGCATCACTTATTGAAGAGGCTGTCCTTTCTCCACTGTACATTCCTGCCACCTTTATCAAAGATAAGGTGTCCATATGTGCGTGGGTTTATCTCTGGGCCTTCTATCCTGTTCCATTGATCTATCTTTCTGTTTTTGTGCCAGTACCATACTGTCTAGATTACTGTAGCTTTGTAGTATAGTCTGAAGTCAGGAAGCCTGATTCCTCCAGCTCCGTTTTTCGTTCTCAAGATTGCTTTGGCTATTCGGGGTCTTTTGTGTTTCCATAAAAATTGTGAAATTGTTTGTTCTAGCTCTGTGAAAAATGCCAGTGGTAGTTTGATAGGGATTGCATTGAATCTGTAGATTGCTTTGGGTAGTAGAGTCATTTTCACAATGTTGATTCTTCCAATCCAAGAACATGGTATATCTCTCCATCTATTTGTATCATCTTTAATTTCTTTCTTCAGTGTCTTATAATTTTCTGCATAGAGGTCTTTTGTCTCCTTAGGTAAGTTTATTCCTAGATATTTTATTCTTTTCTGTTGCAATGGTCAATGGTAGTGTTTTCTTGATTTCACTTTCAGATTTTTCATCATTAGTGTATAGGAATGCCAGAGATTTCTGTGCATTAATTTTGTATCCTGCTACTTTACCAAATTCATTGATTAGCTCTAGTAGTTTTCTGGTAGCATCTTAGGACTCTCTATGTATAGTATCTTGTCATCTGCAAACAGTGACAGCTTTAGTTCTTCTTTTCCAATTTGGATTCCTTTTATTTCTTTTTCTTCTCTGATTGCTGTGGCTAAAACTTCCAAAACTATGTTGAATAATAGTGGTGAGAGTGGGCAACCTTGTCTTGTTCCTGATCTTAGTGGAAATTGTTTCAGTTTTTCACCATTCAGGATGATGTTGGCTGTGGGTTTGTCATATATGGCCTTTATTATGTTGAGGAAAGTTCCCTCTATGCCTACTTTCTGCAGAGTTTTTATCATAAATGGGTGTTGAATTTTGTCAGAAGCATTCTCTGCATCTATTGATATGATCATATGGTTTTTTGTTTGTTTGTTTTGTGGTACATGGGCCTTTCACTGTTGTGGCCTCTCCAGTTGTGGAACACAGGCTCCAGACATGCAGGCTCAGTGGCCATGTCTCACGGGCCCAGCCGCTCTGTGGCTGTGGGATCTTCCCGGACTGGGGCACAAACTGTGTCCCCTGCATCGGGAGGTGGACTCTCAACCTCTGCGCCACCAGGGAAGCCCGATCATATGGTTTTTCTCCTTCAATTTGTTAATATGGTGTATCACCTTGATTGACTTGCATATATTGAAGAATCCTTGCATTCCTGGGATAAACCTCACTTGATCATAATGTTTGATCCTTTTAATGTGCTGTGGATTCTGTTTGCTAGTATTTTGTTGAGGATTTTTGCATCTATGTTCACCAGTGATATTGGCCTGTAGTTTTCTTTCTTTGTGACCCCTTTTTCTGGTTTTGATATCAGAGTGATGGTAGCCTCGTAGAATGAGTTTGGGAGTGTACCTCTCTCTGATATATTTTGGAAGAGTTTGAGAAGGCTAGGTGTTATCTCTTCTCTAAATTTTTGGTAGAATTCGCCTGTGAAGCCATCTGGTCCTGGGGTTTTGTTTGTTGGAAGATTTTTAATCACAGTTTCAATAGCAATGCTTGTGATTGGTGTGTTCATATTTTCTATTTCTTCCTGGTTCAGTCTTGAAAAGTTTTGCATTTCTAAGAATTTGTCCATTTCTTCCAGGTTGTCCATTTTATTGGCATAGAGTTGCTTGTAATAATGTCTCGTGATCCTTCATATTTTTGCAGTGTCAGTTGTTCCTTCTCCTCTTTAGTTTCTAATTCTATAGATTTGAGTCCTCTCCCTATCTTTCTTGATAAGCCTGGGTAATCGTTTATCAATTTTGTTTATTTTCTCAAAGAACCAGCTTTTCGTTTTATTGATCTTTGCTATTGTTTCCTTCATTTCTTTTTCATTTATTTCTGATATGATCTTTATGATTTCTTTCCTTCTGCTAACTTTGGGATTTTTTTGTTCTTCTTTCTCTAATTGCTTTAGGTGTAAGGTTAGTTTGTTTATTTGGTAGGATTGTTTCTTATGGTAGGCTTGTATAGCTATAATCTTCCCTCTTAGAACTGCTTTTGCTGCATTCCATAGGTTTTGTGTCATCATGTTTTCATTGTCATTTGTTTGTAGGTATTTTTTGATTTCCTCTTTGTTTTCTTCAGTGATCTCTTGGTTATTAGTAGTGTGTTGTTTAGCCTCCATGTGTTTGTATTTCTTACAGATTTTTTTCTGTAATTGATATCTAATCTCATAGCGTTGTGGTCTGAAAAGATACTTGATACAATTTCAATTTTCTTAAATTTACCGAGGCTTGACTTGTGACTCAAGATATGATCTATTGTGGAGAATGTTCCATGAGCACTTGAGAAGAATGTGTATTCTGATGTTTTTGGATGGAATGTCCTATAAATATCAATTAAGCCCATCTTGTTTAATGTATCATTTAAAGCTTGTTTCCTTATTTATTATTTATTTTCATTTTGGATGATCTGTCCATTGATGAACGTGGGGTGTTAAAGTCCCCGAGTATGATAGTGTTACTGTCTATTTCCCCTTTTATGGCTGTTGGTATTTGCCTTATGTATTGAGGTGCTCCTATGTTGGGTGCATAAATATATACAATTGTTATATCTTCTTCTTGGATTGATCACTTGATCATTACATAGTGTCTTTCTTTGTCTCTTGTAATAGTCTTTGTTTTAAAGTTTATTTTGTCTGATATGAGAATTGCTCCTCCAGCTTTCTTTTGATTTCCATTTGCATGGAATATCTTTTTCCATTCCCTCACTTTCAGTCTGTTTGTGTCCCTAGATATGAAGTGGGTCTCTTGTAGACAGCATATATACATGCCTTAGTTTTGTGTCCATTCACCCAGTCTATGTCTTTTGGTTGGCACATTTAATCCATTTACATTTAAGGTAATTATCGATATGTATGTTCCTATTACCATTTTCTTAATCATTTGGGTTTTATTATTGTAGGTCTTTTCCCTCTCTTGTGTTTCCTGTGTAGAAAAGTTCCTTTAGCATTTGTTGTAAAGCTGGTTTGGTGGTGCTGAATTCTCTTAGCTTTTGCTTGTCTGTAAAGCTTTTAATTTCTCCATCAAATCTGAATGAGATCCTTGCTGGGTAGACTAATCTTGGTTGTAGGTCTTTCTCTTTCATCACTTTAAATATGTCTTGCCACTCCCTTCTGGCTTGCAGAGTTTCTGCTGAAAGATCAGCTGTTAACCTTATGGGGATTCCCTTATGTGTAACTTGGTGTTTTTCCCTTGCTGCTTTTAATATTTGTTCTTTGTATTTAATTTTTCATAGTTTGATTAATACGTGTCTTGGCATGTTTCTTCTTGGATTTTTCCTGTATGGGACTCTCTGTGCTTCCTGGACTTGATTAACTATTTCCTTTCCCATATTAGGGAAGTTTTCAACTGTAATCTCTTCAAAAATTTTCTCAGTCCCTTTCTTTTTCTCTTCTTCTTCTGGGACCCCTATAATTCGAATGTTGCTGCATTAAATGTTGTCCCAGAGGTCTCTGAGACTGTCCTCAATTGTTTTCATTCTTTATTCTGCTCTTCAGTAGTCATTTCCACTATTTTATCTTCCAGGTCACTTATCTGTTCTTCTGCCTCAGTTATTCTGATATTGATCCCTTCTAGAGAATTTTTAATTTCGTTTTTTGTGTTCATCTCTCTTTGTTTGTTCTTTAGTTCTTCTAGGTCTTTGTTAAAAATTTCTTGAATTTTCTCCGTTCTATTTCCAAGATTTTGGATCATCTTTACTATCATTATTCTGAATTCTTTTTCAGGTAGACTGCCTATTTCCTCTTCATTTGTTACGTCTGGTAGGTTTTTGCCTTGCTCCTTTATCTGCTGTGTGTTTCTCTGTCTTCTCATTTTGCTTAATTTACTGTGTTTGGGGTCTCCTTATAGCAGGCTGCAGGTTAGCAGTTTCCGTTGTTTTTGGTGTCTCTCCCCAGTGGCTAAGCTTGGTTCAGTGGGCTGTGTATGCTTCCTGGTGGAGGGGACTAGTGCCTTTGTTCTGGTGGATGAGGCTGGATCTTGTCTTTCTGGTGGGCAGGCCCACATCTGGTGGTGTGTTTTGGTGTGTCTGTGGCCTTATGATTTTAGGCAGGCTCTCTGCTAATGGGTGGGGTTCTGTTTCTGTCTTGCTAGTTGTTTGGCATAGGGTGTCCATCACTGTAGCTTGCTGGTTGTTGAGTGGAGATGGGTCTTGGTGTTGAGATGGAGATCTCTGGGAGATTTTTGCCATTTGATATTACATGGTGCTGGGAGGTCTCTTGTGGACCAGTGTCCTGAACTTTGCTCTCCCACTTCATTGGCAGAGCCCTGATGGCTGGCTGGAGCACCAAGAGCCTGTACTCCACACGGCTCAGAATAAAAGGGACAAAATAAAAAGAGAGAGAAAGAAGAAGATAAAATAAAGTAAAATAAAATAATATAAAGTTATAAAAATTTAAAAACTATTAAGAAAAAATAATTTTTAAAGTAATAATAATAATAAAAAAACGAACAGACAGAACCCTAGGGCAAATGGTAAAAGCAAAGCTATACAGACAAAATCACACACAGAAGCATACACATACATGCTCACAAAAAGAGGAAAAAGGGAAAAACTAATATATCTTGCTCTCAAAATCCACCTCCTCAGTTTGGGATGATTCATTGTCCATTCAGGTATTCCACAGATGCCAGTTACATCAAGTTGATTGTGAAGATTTAATCTGCTGCTCCTGAGACTCCTGGGAGAAATTTCCCTTTCTCTTCTTTGTTCACACAGCTCCCAGGGTTCTGCTTTGGATTTCGACCCACCTCTGCATGTAGGTCACCAGAGGGCATTTGTTCTTTGCTCAGACAGGAAGGGGTTAAAGGAGCAGCTGATTTGGGGTCTCTGGCTCACTCAGGCCAGGGGGAGGGAGGGGTACAGATGCGGGGCGAGCCTGTGGTGGCAGAGGCCAACCTGACGTTGCACCAGCCTGAGGCATGCTGTGTGTTCTCTCCAGGAACTTGTCCCTAGATCACAGAACCCTGACAGTGGCAGGCTGCACAGGCTCCCGGGAGGGGAAGTGTGGATAGTGACCTGTGCTTGCACACAGGCTTCTTGGTGGCTACAGCAGCAGCCTTAGCGTCTCATGCCCGTCTCTTGGGTCCACGCTGATAACTGTGCCTCGTGCCCGTCTCTGAAGCTCCTTTAAGCAGCGCTCTTAATCCCCTCTCCTCGTGCACCAGGAAACAAAGGGGCAAGAAAAGGTCTCTTGCCTCTTCGGCAGCTCCAGACATTTTCCCGGACTCCCTCCCGGCTAGCTGTGGCACACTAGCCCCTTCCGGCTGTGTTCACACAGCCAACCCCAGTCCTCTCCCTGGGATCCGGCCAAAGCCTGAGCCTCAGCTCTCAGTGCCCGCCTGCACCAGCGGGTGAGCAGACAAGCCTCTCAGGCTGGTGAGGGCTGTTCAGCATCGATCCTCTGTGTAGGAATCTCTCTGCTTTGCTCTCTGCACCCCTGTTGCTGCACTCTCCTCCGTGGCTCCAAAGCTCCCCCTTCTGCCACCTGCAATTTCCCCCCACACAGGAGCTTCCTAGTGTGTGGAAACCTTTCCTCCTTCACAGCTTCCTCCCAGTGGTGCAGGTCCGATCCCTATTCTTTTGTTCGTGTTTGTTCTTTTGTCCTACGCAGGTACGTAGGGAGTTTCTTGCCTTTTGGGAGGTCTGAGGTCTTCTGCCAGTGTTTAGTAGATGTTCTGTAGGAGTTGTTCCATGTGTAAATGTATTTCTGATGTATTTGTGGGGAGGAAGGTGGTCTCCGTGCCTTACTCTTCCGCCATCTTGAAGCTCCCTCTCCATTCTTTATTTTAAAGTCTATTTTATCTGATATGAGTATTGCTACTCCAGCTTTCCTTTTATTTCCATTTGCATGGAATATCTTTTTCCATCCCCTCAATTTCAGTCTGTATGTATCCCTAGGTATGAAGTGGGTCTCTTGTAGACAGCATATATAGGGGCCTTGTTTTTGTATCCATTCAGAAATCCTGTGTCTTGTGGTTGGAGCATTTAATCCATTCACGTTTAAGGTAATTAACAATATGTATGTTCCTATGACCATTTTCTTAATGGTTTCGGGTTTGTTTTTGTAGGTCCTTTTCGTCTCCTGTGTTTCCCACTTAGAGAATTTCCTTTAGCATTTGCTGTACAGCTGGTTTGGTGGTACTGAATTATCTTAGCTTTTGCTTCTCTGTAAAGCTTTTGATTTCTCTGTCGAATCTGAATTAGATCCTTGCCAGGTAGAGTCATCTTGGTTGTAGGTTCTTCCCTTTTATCACTTTAAGTATATCATGCCACTCCCTCTGGTTTGTAGAGTTTCTGCTGAGAAATCAGCTGTTAACCTTATGGGAGTTCCCTTGTATGTTGTTTGTCATTTTTCCCTTGTTGCTTTCAATAATTTTTCTTTGTTTTTAGTTTTCATCAATTTGATTACTGTGTGTATCAGCATGTTTCTCCTTGGGTTTATCCTGCCTGGGATTCTCAGCACTTCCTAGACTTAGGTGGCTATTTCCTTTCCCATGTTAGGGAAGTTTTCAACTATAATCTCTTCAAATATTTTCTCAGGTCCTTTCTCTCTCTCTTCTCCTTCTGGGACCCCTATAATGTGAACATTGCTGTGTTTAATGTTGTCCCAGAGGTCTCTTAGGCTGTTTTCATTTCTTTTCATTTTTTTTTTCTTTATTCTGTTCCACAGTAGTGAATTTCACCACTCTCTTCCAGGTAACTTATCCATTCTTCTGCCTCAGTTATTCTGCTATTGATTCCTTCTAGTGTATTTTTCATTTCATTTGTTGTATTGTTCATCTCTGTTTGTTTGTTCTTTAATTCTTCTAGGTCTTTGTTAAACATTTCTTGCATCTTCTCAATCTTTGCCTGTATTCTTTTTCTGAGGTCCTGGATCATATTCACTATCATTATTCTGAATATTTTTTATGGAAGTTTGCCTATCTCCACTTCATTTAGTTGTTTTTCTGGGATTTTATCTTGTTCCTTCATCTCGTACATAGCTCTCCGCATTTTGATCTTGTCTATCTTTCTGTGGTTGTGGTTTTTGTTCCACAGGCTGCAGGATTGTAGTACTTCTTGCTTCTGCTATCTAAGAGGCTTCTCAGAGGGCATTATTTTTCTATTAGCCTTGTATTATTACAGTAGCAAATAACTGGAGCAAGTGAAGAAAGGAAGGAAGTAGGACGGACAAGGAAATTTCATAAATAGGGTCATTTTAATGATGCATATAATATTTTAGACAGACATCTAAAAGGAGAAAAAATATTGAGCTGGCTGTCTTGATCAGAGTGGGCAATTCAAAGGGAGAATCTGATTAAGGAGAAAGAAAGCATTAGCAGCATTAGCTACTGGAAATAAGAGACATTAAAGTAATAAATCCAAGAGAAATTCGACAAATTAGCTGGACACTACAGAGAGAACCACAATACAAGAAAAGAGGTAGAACCGCAGAAAGGATTGCATTCTTTTGATCATAAAAGTGAGAGTATTCAAGAGTGTAAAAGAAAAAACAGAAGTAGGATCCAGTCACCAGGCACAGTGCACAGTGCTGCTTCTGGTTGCCCAGGCAACAGGAGCCTGCTCCTCATGCTAATGGTAGTATAATGAGGAAAAACACAGGAAAATGCAGCCAGAATAATTAGAGGTGGAGTCATACCTGGTCCAGGGAGCTTCCTTTAGGGAAGGCTAGGTGGGAATTTGGGTGGGATTAATGTGAGAGGTTGTGAAGGGGATGGATTTATGTGTGAAAGCAGGAAGTCGAGGCTTCTGTAGTGCCTGATAATGAGGAACTAAGTTGGTGGCTACGTCTCCATGTTGTCTCTTGACGCACCTTGCGGTTCACCTGGGAATGGAGAATCCAGACAGCTGGGGCTCGGCAGCTGACTCTCCTCTCAGGAAGTGCAAACACTGATTTTTGATGGAGGAAAAATCGTAATTTACAAAGTTCAACCTGCTCTGCTTGAAATATGCTAATATTGTTTTGTTTTTAGTCAGTGGTCTTGCCTCCCTAGTTACTGAAAAATTTGTTTTGTGTTTAACACTTTAACATTAAAAATATTTTTAATATTGTGAAAGAACTATCTTTACAAATTGTCTCTGATATTTGAAGATACTTTCAAATATCTTTCATATATTAGGAAAAATATTTTACTTTTAAACAGTTGCTTTTTCAGTGGTTAAAGCAGAAATCAAAATGCTAAATGCTTTAGAGCAAGGTTACTCAAACTTTCCTGCGCACAACAATCACCTGGGGATTTGATACAGATTCTGCTGATCTGAGGTGAGGCTTAAGATTCTGCATTTCTAACCAGCTCCCAGGTAATACCATTGCTACTTGTCAAGGACCTCTTGCTACTTTGAGTAGCAAGAATTTACCTCATTACGGTAGATACCAGGAAACAGAAATGGTAATTTGCTAGTTAAATGCTGACCCCCCCCAAAAAAATGGTTCTGATGAACCTAGAGCAGGACAGGAATAAAGACGTGGAGGTAGAGAATGGACTTGAGGACACTGGGAGGGGGAAGGGTAAGCTGGGATGAAGTGAGAGAGTAGCATTGACATATATACACTACCAAATGTAAAATAGATAGCTAGTGGGAAGCAGCCGCATAGCACAGGGAGATCGGCTCCGTGCTTTGTGACCACCTAGAGGGGTGGGATAGGAAGTGTGGGAGGGAGACGCAAGAGGGCAGGGATATGGGGATATATGTGTACATATAGCTGATTCACTTTGTTATACAGCAGAAACTAACACAACATTGTAAAGCAATTATACTCCAATAAAGATGTTAAAAAAATTCTCCAAAAAACAATATGCTGACCAAATATAATATTTTTGCTCTGTGCATTTTCTTTTCATTTTTGGAAACAATTTTTGTCATATTTATTGTCTTCTTATAAATTACATAAGTAGTGTGTAGTTATAAAACATTCAATAATTATAGAAATAGATTGAGTAAAAGTGAAAAATCCATATTCATTCTCCACCTTTCTCCTCCATCAACCTCTTTCCTCTGTGGATAATACTTTGGTATAATAAACACTTGTATATATAAATAAAAATAAACAAGAGTAGTATAATGCATACCTTGGTATTTATTGAGCTTTTAAATGCATTTAGATACACAAACATATGTGCAAATTCCACACATATAAAATATGAGAGAATCATATTGTATGGAATTTTCTCCTGCTTGCTTTTTTAAAAAATTTATCAACTCCAAATTGACATCTTTCCATATCAGTATTCATTTAATTTTGTGGCTATTCCATTCTGACAATAATTCTTTATTATTTTTTTATTTATTATTCTTTATTATTTCCATTGGTCACTTTTAGAAATAGCAAGCATTTTTACATACATTTTTGTACATATGTGAGTATTTAATTTAGCTAATAGCTAAGTTAAAGTACATTTTAATCTTGGCAAATAATGACAAACTGACTTCCGTGAATGTTGGGTGGGAGGCTATTTCTCCACTTCCTTATTAAACACTGGAGATCAGAACTCTTAAAATATTCATGAACCTTATGGACTTTAGTAGTTTTTTTGTTTTGTTTTGTTTTGTTTTTTTTTTTTTTTTTTTTTTGCAGCACACGGGCCTCTCACTGTTGTGGCCTCTCCCGTTGCAGATCACAGGCTCCGGACGCGCAGGCTCAGTGGCCAGGGCTCATGGCTCCAGCCGCTCCACGGCATGTGGGATTTTCCTGGACTGGGCCATGAACTTGTGTCCCCTGCATTGGCAGGCGGACTCCCAACCACCGTGCAACCAGGGAAGCCCTTTTGTAGTTATTTTTAATTGCATTTCCCCACTTGGGGCTTGAACATTTTTTTCCCATATATTTATTCACCTTTTGTTATTTATTCTTTTGAAAATTGCTTCTATATACTTTTCTCATATCTATCTCTATTAAGTTACTTATGTTTTTTGTATTGATTGATGGGAACTCTTTGTATATGTTGGGTATTGACTCTATGTCTAATATATGTACACACACACATTTTTGCCAGGGACAGTACAGCATGCTGGTGAGGAGCACTGGCTCTGGGTTGGCATCCTGGGTTTCACCACATGGCAGCTACATGGCATTATTCAACTTCTTTATATCTCAGTTTCCTCAACAGTATAAGTGGAATAATAATAACATCTACTACACGTCTAAATATCATTTATTTATTATTCCCCTAGTGATTTAAATGCTATCTTTATTATAATTTTCCTGCTATTCTTAGCCACTCACTCTTACAAATAACATTTAGAATCAACTTGAACAGCTTTGTATAAAATTATCTTTAGGTAATCAATAGATTAATTTAGGAAAAAAATGTAAACCTTTAAAAACTTGAGGCTCCCCGCTACAATCCATATTACTTACTTTTATGCATTTAGGTCTATTTCTCTGCCCTTAAATATTATGTTTCAAAATTTGGGGGGAGGACAATATAATTTTGTTGCTGTTTTGAATGATATCTTTATATTGGTTATTGCTGGCACATTAAAATGTCTGTACTTTGTGTGTGTTTATCTTACTTTTAGACACCTTGAGAATCTGTCATATTTCTGTCATATTTGTCAATTTTTATTTCATTATGTTGAATTTTAATGTAAAATTGTTAAATATTCCCCAGTATTTACTAATATTTTGGTCTTCTTTTCTAGGGCTCTTAAGACTATTTTGAATAATGGGGATTTGTGGTATTCTTGCCTTATTTTATGGGAATACTCCTAACATTTTTATCATTGATGTTTGCCATAGTTTTCCTGAAAACACCGTGTCAAATTTAGGACATCTCATTGCCCAACTTCCTAATTTTTAAAATTTAAAATCAGGGGTGACTAAGACATTCTATCAAATACTTTTCCAACAACGATTAAGATGTTTTGCTCATTTATTCTACAGTGATTTAGCATAAAAACACTTCCTATTCTTTTGTTGGTGGTGGTTTTTTAAAATTTGTTTTTGATGATAGCCATCCTAATTGGTGTGAGAAAGGGCTGCCATTTTAAGGAGGTGATCAGAGTAGGCTTTGGTGAGAAGGTGGCATTTGAGACTTGACAAAGGTGAAGCAGATACTTTGGAGAAGAGCTTTCCAGGCAGAGAGAGCAGTGGGTCCCGAGGTAGGAGCCTACCTATTGTGAAGAGCAAGGAGACCAGAATGACTGCAAGCAGCCTGAGGGGGTGGGAGAGAGGAAGTGAGGAGGTGAGATGGGAGCCCTGGGAGAGTTTTGAACAGGGGAGGGATGATACACTTCCTATTCTTACACTGTTCTTGCATTCCTAAAATAAACCTTCCTCCGTCACTACACATTGTTAATATTGCAAGATGTTGATACAGTGAATTTGAAAATATTTTATTCAGTATATTTGCACTGAGCTTAATGTCTACCCTTGTATTGCTGCTTGTTAGACATAATATCAGTGGTTTTTATTTTCATGTTTTCTTTTTAATGTGCTTGAATAGATTGTAAATGCCAAAGAGATTACTCACTAATTAAAATTTTGATAAAAATCTCCCTCCCAAACAAGCAAATCTTGCTGTCAAATTAGAGTATATGGGGGTACAACGGGTTAGATCTTTGACTATCTTCAATTTTTTTCAGTAAATTTGGTTTTTTACTCATGTCAGGGAACCGAGTGGTGTGGGGACACGTGAGAAGTGTACTTTTCACCTTCCCTGAGCACCTGGTGGTCTGTGGGGCCGGGACCATGGCCAAGGCAGGTGCATGCAGGTGTCCGTGACCCGTGGCGGCCGCCTAAGGAAAGACCTCTGCACGCAGGAGTTCAAGGCCCTGCGGAGCTGCTTCATCTCCGTGGCCAAGAAGACCCTGAAGGGCAGCCGTTAGAAAGGACGGAGTGCTGCACTTATCCATCTGCTGCTGAGGGACGCAAAGTCCTGGGCCCGGTACTGATGGCTCCAAGGGTGCAACATCTAAAACCTCTAAAGCTCTTCTGGCCAACAGGACCGGAGACGTGTTAGGGTGAGCACAGGCAGAGGGGGAATGGGTTTTCCAGCATTGCATACATAAGGATTTGGGTTAGAATTAGATGCAATGAACCAACAATAAAGACCACTCTAAAGCCATGGCCGAGGTGTGCATTTATAATTTTAGTAAAAGGAAATAAAGAATTGGAAGGAAATAAAGAATTGGGGTGAATTTTTAATCTCTGAAGCCACTGAGAGTAACTCCTTCCTAGCCAATCCTTTGGGCTCTGTCCAGGCTTCTAACCTCAGTGAAACCCACTGCATTCAAGTCCAGTCAAGTTTTCATACATTGTCATCTGGCTTTTCCATCAGAAAGCATGGGGTGGAGAAAAAGAGGGGCGAAACCCTTCTAATCGTAGAGTGGCTCCACCTTGGTGATGGTCCAGAACGATGACCAGTACAAGAGAATCACACAACCCCAATGGTTTCCTGTGTTCATATAGGAAGAGAGCCAAGTGGTGGTTATCTAATATAGTTCGGTGAGGTTTTTAATTTATAGGCCAGAGCAATAAACATGATGTTGGCTGCTTTCCCAATTTGTTCTTTAGTCATAGCAAAGGAGATTTCCATTAAGGGGATCTGATGCCATCTTGAAGTTTTTGTAAAGTTTAATAAGTAATCTCAGTTTCAGAGTTAAGTTTAATCATCTCTAACCCTTTAATAAGTAACTATTCTTTCCACATAGATGCCAGAGGAGGTTGTTGCTGTTGTTTTTCTCTGTATTTGGACATTTTGCCCTTTGCAAAATAATCTCAGAGTGTATGGTAAAACCTCCTGGTGCCCCAATCCATATCCTCTCAGCCACCTCCTGGATTCACAGCAGCTGTAGTTCACCCCGCTCACACCCTGGACCATCCACACCTCTCTGCTGGCCTCTCTGCCTGGAAGCTTTCTTGGCACTAAGGGAGTTTTCTCAGCCTGCATGGTGCATGCAGGGAAGCGTTAACGCTCTCAGTAGCAATCTTCACCCAGTGAACTGGAGCCTGTGCAGAGACACCCCTGCTTCCCTGTCGCTCAGTGGGGCACATTTCTAGCAAGACTGAGGCACCAATAATCTGCTCATGCGCACACTCTTACTGCCTTCCCTTCTCTCCCTCAGTCCCCCCTCCCTTGTGGCACTTCTGGAGTCACCTCCCAAATAAACCACTTGTAGCCATATCCCTGCCTCAGGGTCGGCTTTTGGAGCAACCCAAACTAAGACAGGTCATGAGCAGAAAAAGCTGAGGGTGTTCCCTGAAATGCACAAAACTCAGAGCACGTAAAATAATAAAGTAATTTATGTGAAGATAAAAAAAATGGCTGGCAGATGGCATTGCTCTGCCAGAGAGGGAAAGTTAAAATAAGTAGCAACCAAATACCAGAAATGTGAATAGAGAGAAAGAAAAACTCCTATCCAGGGGTTGGTCTGTGTTTGAAGCACAGAGAAGGTGTTGGTCCTAGGCAAGGGCAATGCCCCCGATGTCCTGGCTTCTTCTGCTCCCAACTGGTTTCTGTCTCTGGCCGCCCCTTGGTCTGAGTGCCCCTTTCTCTGACTATTGTCCAGAAAGGATGGGTATAAGACTGTGCTCATTATTTCCAGAGCAGACATATTTGCATTAGACTCATGTGCTTTTAAGAGCTGGTGTCAGCCGCTTCTCGTGCCCCAGGTCACATCCTCTTGACCCGAAATTTTACAGCAACCAGCTTGGTGAAGCCATCACCTGACAGCACCTTGCATCAACAACAGCAACTATCTCATGCTTTCTGCCCTGCAGCTTCTCTTTGCCATCTCTTAAGATGCCTTCTGGAAGCCACTTAGCTGTTCTGAAACATGTGCAATCCTGGTAGTGCAAAGGTCATGCACACCCCCTGGGGCAACTCTTGATCTGTGGGACAAGAAAGCTGATGGATAATTTCTCGCTCGTCCTTCTGGAGGACGATTTTGAGGTGTACTCTCCGCAGCTTCTTAGAGCGCCCCCTGGAGGGTTGAGCCGCAATTGCCCAAGGTGACGCTTGGCTTCATAACCCATCTTCTTTGTTATACCCTTTCGTCTCCTACTCCAGTTCCTTGGGATGGAACCACACAGAGTAAACTTCCTGCATACACACTCTGTGTCCAGCTCAGCTTTCTGGGAAACCCAGTACTTCTTAGGTCCACATTCCAGAATGACGAGCTTCCCCGTTTCGCCTTTTCCAATGGTTCCTCACACACCTTCCCAGCCTGATTGCTCTTCTGAAACCATCCTGATCTCGTCTTGGCTTCCAATGAACAAAGGTGTGAACATCTGAAAATTAGATCATTGCTGCTGACTCACTACTGGTAAGGAATTAACCATTCGTAAAGAAATGAAGAAATGTTTAGGACTCTTCTGGATCTTCTTGTTGAATTTTTGAGAACTCTGATAGGCTCATTCCTCAGCTGATGATTCTCCTCCTTTAACTTCCACATTTCCTTGGGATGTACAGTATTTATGCCAGTGGCTATAGATTTTTGTAGGGATTTGTGGATTCAGAAAAATGTTTATTGATATTCACAGCCCTTGGATGGGCACTGTTGAGAATACAGAGGAGCTGAGATGCAGTTGCTAAATTTTAGGGATAATCTAAGGATGAAATAGGAAAAACTTCACACAAAATCAGAGCAAGTAAAATACAGAATTCTGTAAGTGTGACAAGTAAATTATTGACAGGATGTTATTGTGGAGAGAGAAATCACATCTGGTCAAAGCTAGAAAGAAGCTGACTCCACAAATTTCTTCACTCAGGGAGTAAAGGATGCTCCTTGATGGACCACGATGAGACCAACAAAGGCAATGGTCAGTTTTGCCACAATGGCAAAAACGCTTGTGCTTGGTTGGCTAACGCATTTTGAAAGAACATTTTTCAATTTAATTCTTAAACATTTTGGTGGCTCTAGATTTCAAGCTCCAAAGACATTTGAACAAGTGTTGGAATGCTATAGCGTTGAATAACATGTTTATCCTCTTCAAGGTTGAGCTTTAGAGTTATGAAATCTATGTTTTCTGAGGTTATAATGTCATAATACATGCATTATTGAAGCATTATAACCCTCCATGCCTCTGGGTGTTTCGGCTTGTTTATGAAAATTTCATTGTTATGCACGTGTAGATGGCAGTTTGAATGACCTAGAAAGAACAAGACATTAAAAGTAATGATTACATATTTCATGCCATCCCTAATTAACTGTGTTTTATTTTCTAAGAGCTACAGATGTTATATTACTCATTACAGTCTGTTCAAATATTATTTATGTCACGCAAATAGGATGTTTGTTGGCTTGAAATATTTAAGCAAATTCTGTGTGCTTCTTTAAATTAAAAAACAGATAGCAGGGTGTATTATTTGTTTTTTTGTGTGTCTATAAAATGAGGAGCTAAACTAGTTGAGGTCTTTAATGCCTTCTTAGCTCAGAGCGTGGTCTTTGGACCAGTGACATCAGCATCACCTATGAGTTTTTGGAAGTGCAGAATCCTGGGCCCCACCCTGGAACTACTGACTCAAAAGCTGCATTTTATCAAGATGTCCAGTGATTCATAAATACTTTAAGGTTTGAGAAGCCTTGAACTACTTTTTTCTAGAGCTATAATTCTACAGGTTTGAAGGGCTGACATTGGCCTTAATTGCAATAATGTCTGACACATGAGATGCTCTCAAGCCATCTGGTGACCAATGGTACTTAGGTTTTAGAATATATATATTTTGAAATATTAATTTCTAGTGTACTTTAAAAACAATTATGTTTTTTCTTTTGAATGTCTTCCTCCTACACTTAGAAGATTGGCTCATAAATTTCGGAATATGTGGGCAATCTAAAGAATTACAAATAGAGAAAAATTCAAGAAGAGTCACTCAAGGAAAGATTTCTTAGCAATTCTCAGCTGTAGGGTTTCTGAGAAACATCTGAATTCTGAATATGTTTTCTATTACTAGGTTAAAATATTTTGCTCTATGAACAACATTTAAACTCACAGGTAATTTTCAAAATGCAAAGTAAAATGAGATATCGTTTTCTACTTACCAAGTTGAAAAAAGTTTGCCAGTATTAAAAAGGTTGCTAATATTCAGCAATCATAAGTAAGTACATAAATAACAACCTGGGAAGATGTACATTTTTAAATGGAACAATCAAGTTTTAGTCCAATATGTGTAGCCTGATACCATTTTATTAATATAAATTATATATATATATTTATAATATACACAGATTTCAGAATAAGCATAAGAAAAAGTTGGAAAGAACAATATCACACTCAATGGTTACTTCAAGGACAGGGGATACAAGAACAGACTTTTGAACACGTATATGAAACAACTGGTGGAGGTGTGGGGAGACACTGGATTAGCTATCAAAGGGAATAAAAATACATGTTGGAGTAGGCTGTTAAACCATTATCTTTTTAAAAATTTATTTTAATTTTTTAAATTTAATTTTTTTTCTATTGGGGTATAGTTGATATACAATGTTGTGTTAGTTTCAAGTGTACAAAAAAGTGACTCAGATATAGATATACATATATACATTCTTTTTCAGATTATTTTCCCGTATAGGTTATTACAGAATACTGAGTACAGTTTCCTGTGCCATACAGTAGGTCCTTGTTGATTATATATTTAATTTAATTAATTAATTAATTTTTATTTATTTATTTTTGGCTGTGTCAGGTCTTTGGTGCTGTGAGCAGGCTTTCTCTAGTTGCAGCAAGCGGGGGCTACTCTTTATTGTGGTGCGCAGGCTTCTCATTGTGGTGGCTTCTCTTGTTGAGGAGCACGGGCTCTAGGTGCACAGGCTTCAGTAGTTGTGGCACGTGGGCTCAGTAGTTGTGGCTTGCGGGCTCTAGAGCTCAGGCTCAGTAGCTGTGGTGCACAAGCTTAGTTGCTCTGTGGCATGTGGGATCTTCCCAGGCCAGGGCTCGAACCCATGTCCCTTGCATTGGCAGGCAGATTCTTAACCACTGCACCACCAGGGAAGCCTGATTATGTATTTTATATGTAGTAGTGTGTATATGTTAACCTCAAACTCCTAATTTATCCCTCTCCCCCACATTTCCCCTTTGGTAACCATAAGTTTGTTTTCGAAGTCTGTGAGTGTGTTTCTCTTTTGTAAATAAATTCATTTGTATCATCTTTTTAGATTCCACATATAAGTAATCTCATATGATATTTGTCTTTGTCTGACTTACTTCACTTAGTATGATAATCTCTAGGTCCAGCCATGTTGCTGCAAATGGCATTATTTCATTCTTTTTTATGGCTGAGTAATATTCCACTGTATATATGTACCACATCTTCTTTATTCATTCCTCTGTTGATGGATATTTAGGTAAAACATTATTTTAAATGTAGTGTACTTGTAGGGTATTTCTTATTCCTACTGGACATCAAGGAAAGCTGCATTCGTTATTGTGACAGATCACTTTGGGGTGGTGTAATTCATTCTTTTCCAACATTAAATGTTTCTGTTTTTCTCATTACTTGTTTGGAACTCAAATATGGTCATATATAATATCCATGTGCTAGATAAAATGAAGTTATATTTAGACTTAATTCTGTCCTCTTGACATCTTTTCTGCTTTCAATACTGTGAGTTCAATTGAACCAACCTTTAACTCTGCAAACTAATATTCACCTTATTAATTTTTTTTTTATTTGGACTCTTCACTTTTTGAAATTATTTAGCTACTTCTTTGCCAATGGCAGAATCAGGTTTCTAGTCCTAAGGTATAGGACAAAAAGACATTACACAAGATTTTCTGTGAAAAAGTACTCAAGCCAAAGAATTCTCCTCAAAACTAGAGAACCAATGTGAGTCTGAGCAAATCTACCATGAAAAACTTACTGCGGAAAAAATAAAAACAAAAGCAAGATCTTCTAAACTAAGAATAATAATAAGTAGGTATTACTGCCTGAAAGTTTATGAGTCAGCTGGGTGTGTCTTATGGTCTCAGTGGGCTTCCTCATGCATCTGTAGCTGTTGTGGGTCAAGTAGGCAGCTCTGCTGACCTTGTGGTGGCACTCTCCCATGTTTGGGGGGGTCAGCTGACAGTAGGCTGGTCTAGCGTGGCCTCAGCTGTACATGTGCTGTCATCCTCCAGCAGTCTGACTGGAGCTTATTCCCAAGGTGCTGGCAGGACTCCAGAAGAGCAAAAGCGCAAGCTCCATTCACACTTGGGCTGGGAACTAGCCCACTCTCACTTCTGATACGTTCTCTTGGCCTAACCAAGTGCAAGGCCAGCCCAGATGCAAGGCTGGAAAACAGACACAGCCACCTTCTGGTGGGAGGAGTTGTAAAGTCAAGTTAAAAAAACATGAAAGAGGGCTTCCCTGGTGGCGCAGTGGTTGAGCGTCTTCCTGCCGATGCAGGGGACATGGGTTCCTGTCCCGGTCCGGGAGGATCCCGCGTGCCGCGGAGCGGCTGGGCCCGTGGGCCATGGCCGCTGGGCCTGCGCGTCCGGAGCCCGTGCTCTGCGACGGGAGAGGCCACAGCGGTGAGAGGCCCCCAAAAAAAAAAACATGAAAGATTGAACAACTAAAACACTTTTGTAATTGATATGTCACTACTTGGAATTAAAGTCCTTTTGCATTCAGATCCTCTACTTCACGCACCCCAGGCTTTCTCAGAGGCTTGAGCATTCTTCATTAAAAGGAAGACTATTTCATCATTTAAAAAATGGAACACAGTCCAATTGTGCAGCAATTCATTGGGGGTATTTTATAATGTGTTGTCTATGCCCCGATGTCTGCATTTCCACTTTGAAGTTTAGAGGTTGTCTTAACTCTGGGAATATTGAATATGTTTACATAGCAACTTACGAACTTTGCAAGAGTCTATACTTTTCAGACGAAAAAAAATGGAAAAAATTAATATTTGCTCACATATTGGTGTTTATAAAACCCTAGTATAACTTAAGAAAGATGGATTTTACATAGCTACTGATAGGTTTTATTATAGTCATGTCCATGTTCAAGAATCATTCTTTGAATGATTCATTTATATATCTGAGATTTGTGAGCATATAAACACAGTCTCATGACTCCATGAAACTTATGTTTCTATTATTTCTCTCAACCATATGATAGGCCCTCTCCAGTTAAATAAAACTAGCTGTAAAGAGCATAACCCTTAGGAATAAAAAGCCTTTCCACATATAGTTTTCTAAATTTGGTAGGCTTATTTCAGAAAATGAATCTTGTTTTTAAAAAAATCTGTGATTTGCTTTTGTGAACTTCTCAAGGCTAACAATGACATGAAATCATAGTGTTTCATAGAGATGTTATTTAGTAAAACTGCTAGAGATCAAAACTTGAAATTGGAAAAAAAAATCCAGAATGTATGCATCATTTTTTTTCTTATCCAGCAAACCCTTCATATATAAAGTGAAATGGGGAATTCTGACAATTCTTAAATACTATAAGAGTGCTACTTGATTGAATTTTAAGCCTCGAGTTATATATTGGGATAATTATCACATATAATAAAAATGAGAAAAAATTACTTGCTTCAGTATGTTATATCCTTTTTGGTCAATATGATATGAAATGGGAATTTTGAAACAAGTATAGTATACTGTATTATTAAAGCCAAATTTAGGGGAATTCCCTGGTGGTCCAGTGGTTAGGACTCAGCCCTTTCACTGCCGTGGCCCGGGTTCAGTCCCTGGTCAGAGAACTAAGATCCTGCAAGCCACATGGCATGGCCAAAAATAATAATAATAATTAGCTAGTCGATAACTTTTATTATAATCTATTTCTGTCAGTGGTCTCTAAGAACAATTAACACAAGAATGCTATTGGCTATTTATCAACAAATGAAAACTTTTGCTCTTGTTCTTAGTGACACTTAAGTGACACTAACTAAAGTCAAATTTAATTGAGTAAATAAACACAGTGGAAGACAGCTATGATTGAGAGCTTATATACTTTAAGTAATTTTTTAAATGCCAAATAATCTGGATCGTTTACCTCTACAAAATGCCCCATGAAGAGCATAATTCCTTACAGCCTAGTTTTTATAGCCAGGCCAAAAAACAAAAACAAAGAAACAACAACAGAAAAACCTACTTTAATTTGTACACTGTTCTATATATTGATTCAGAAGCTAAATATCAATATCAAATTTTGCCAAGGTTACAATTCCTTTATTTTTTATTATTGTTTTTAATTGTGGTAGGATATACATAAAATAAAATTTACCATCTTAATCATTTTTAAGTGTATAGTTCAGTGTCATTAAGTACATTCACATTTTTGTGCTAACATCACCACTATCCATCCACAGAACTCTTTTCATTATGCAAAACTGAAATGCTATACCCATTAAACAATAACTCTCCATTTCTCCCTCTTCCCAGTCCCTGGCAGCCACCATTCTATTTTCTGTCTCTAAGAATTTGACAATTCCAGGTACCTCATATAAGCAGAATCACACAGTATGTGTCCTTTTGTGACTGGCTTATTTCACATAAGATAATGTCCTAAAGATTCATCCATGTTGTAGCATGTGGCAGAATTTCCATCCTCTTTAAGGCGGAATAATATTCTACTGTATGCATATACCACATTTTGTTTATCCATTCATCTGTCAAAAGACACCTGGGTTGCTTTTACCCTTTGGCTATTGTAAGTAATGCTGCTAAAGACATGGGTGTATAAATACCTCTTTGAGGGACTTCCCTGGAGATCCAGGGGTTAAGCCTCCGTGCTTCCACTGTAGCGGGCCCAGATTTGATCCCTGGTCAGGGAACTAAGATTCCACATGCCGTGCAGCTCGGCCAAAAAAATTCTCTTTGAGACCCTGTTTTCAATTATTTTACGTATATACCCAAAAGTGGAATTGCTAGACCTTAAGGTAATTCAATTTTTAATTCTTTGAGGAACCAAGATACTGTTTGCTATAGAGCCTGCACCATTTTACATGTCCACCAGCAGTGCCCAAGGGGTCCAGTTTTTCCACATCCTCACTAACACTTGTTATTTTCTGGTTTTTAATAGTAGCCATCCCAGAGTGAGGTGTATTTCATTGTGAGTTTGATTCGCATTTCCCTAATTAGTACTGTTGAGCCTCTTTTCATGTGCTTATTGACCATTTGTATATCTTCTTTGGAGAAATGTGTATTCAAGTCCTTTGCCTATTTTTATAATCAGGTTGTTTTGTTGTTGAGTTATAGTTCTTTATACACTTTGGATATTAACCCTTTGTCAGATACATGATTTATAAATATATTCTTGCATCTCATGAATTGCCTTTTCGATCTGCTCATTGTGTTCTTTGATGAACAGAAGTTTTTTTTTATTTTGACGTAGTTTGGTTTATCTATTTTTATTTTCTTTTTTGCCCGTGCTTTTGGTGCCATATTCAATAATTGTTGCCAAACAATCCATTTATTTTTAGCCAAGTCTGTCTTCTGAGGCACAAAGATGCTTTACAATGCAAATCAATTGGATAACCTGAATTAGTTTGCTTATTAAAAACACAGGCTATTAAAAATGAACAAAATAAAATTGGCAAGCTGAGGTTTTATTGAAACTTTAGCTTTTGAAAAGTAGTAAATTTTATTTAACTAGTAGATTACTTTGAGGCTTTGAGTTCATGTCTAGCTCATGGATCCTTTCAAATTGAAACATAATGGAAACCCTTTGAAGTCAGAGTCTATGCATTAGGTTTCTTTGTTTTGGCAAACCACCTCCTACAGTGAGTAGCAAACAGCCTCTATTCAATAAACTCTTACAATAATAAAATAGCCCAGGAGCGGCTATTGATATTATTTACACCATGTTTTCATTTTATGAATGAACAAATTGAGATCCTGCAGGAAAAGTAATCTAAGTGTTCAATATTGAGTACAAAAGAAGTGACTTGCAGATACAATAAAAATGCACAGGTTTAGAAGTTTGGACAGCCTGTCTGAATTAATTGATAATTAGGGGTAATTGATGCCTGTGGATGCAGGTGTGCATATGATGTCACCCTTTAATTGTAAGCAGGTGGTGCAATGGAGACGTGGAGATAAACTTTGGGTCTCTAAGAAAATTTATTACAAGAGTTTTCCCTCAGTTCTATAAATGGTCTGAAAACTGTCACCTTGTCCCTTGGGGGCTCCCACATCGCATGCTAAGAGATCGTCTGTGTAAATTGCCATCTTGGCTGACCACATTTTATATTTCTAATTTTATTCTGTAAAATTTACAGTATTTTTGACTGAAGGAGGCTTCTGTCATTGGGTTCACATCCTCTTTTTTTTCAGATGGGAGAACAGAGGCCTAGGAAAGCAGTGCCTTGACACCAATAAACTGCCGGTAATGAGTGTGGTAAAGATCCTCATTAGAATCCCAGATCCAAAAGCTTATGTTTGTTAGAAATGTCAGCAGAAACAGAAAAGCGATAACAGTTTCACAGTCCAGGACTTGAGTTTCCTCCTTGTCTTGTAGCTTCTGAGAGCTTCTCTCCTTCAGCCATCCACAAAGCCAGAGAATCTTTGGTTTCCAACACTCAAACGCCCCCAAACCTAGTCACAAAGCCATGGGGATCCTAGTCATGGTAACTTCCCCTCATCAGCCCTACCTGTCCTTTGGCTGGTTCCACTGTCACCAGAAACAGGTGAGCTGGACCCCTTTCCCAAGATCCTCCACTCTCAGCTGTCTTTGATAAAAGTGGCTTCGTTCTCTAAAGATTAGCATAGCTTGCTCCTCCAGGCATTGCTGTTTCTGGAGTCCCAAAAAAATTGTATCAACAAGGTTGCCAATTTTACAAAATGTTCAAATTCATCTGACTTTCCAAATAGTGGACTGGAAACCTCCACTGGAAAATTAGTGGACATCTGTGAGAGTCAATCTGGGGTTGAAGTAAAATTCTGATGTACTGTGAAATCAGGTCAGTGCATTAGAATTATATTTTAATAGTTATGAATGTGCTAATACATTGCTGTTTTTCAGTGCAAATTGGCAACACTCCCAGACTTCGGGAAACTTTGAAGGAAAGAATTTCAAAATTCCTGCCTAACAAATACGTACAAGAAGTCAAAAAAGACATATTAAGAACCTTGTATTAAAGTACACAATAAGGCTTCCCTGGTGGCACAGTGGTTGAGAGTTCACCTGCCGATGCAGGGGACGCGGGTTCGTGCCCCGGTCCGGGAAGATCCCACAGTCGCGGAGCGGCTGGGCCCGTGAGCCATGGCCGCTGAGCCTGCGTGTCCGGAGCCTGTGCTCCGCAAGGGGAGCGGCCACAACAGTGAGAGGCCTGCGTACCACAAAAAAAAAAGTTCACAATAAACCCTAGATTTATGAGTTATGATCTTTTTTTTAAAATAAATTTATTTTTGGCAGCTCTGGGTCTTCGTTGCTGCACGGGGCTTTCTCTAGTTGCAGTGAGCACTACGTTATGATCTTAAATGGGGTCTATTTGCACTGAAAAAGGCAACATTGTTCAATGGTGCAAGTAGCAAGGAGAAAATTCATAAGGAGAGAAGCTCCTCTTTCTTCTTAGAATTTATGATTCCAGTGAAGTCATTGTACTTCCTCAACTATTTTCAAGATTGCTTATTACAGCAAAAATAGGACAGAGATGGGAGGTGCAAAGATTCAGATTTCTGTTGGATAATATAAAGAACTACTTAACAAGAGGCTGCCTTGAGCATCTCATGAAAACTGGGTAAGCAGAAGTTAGAAAACCATCCTTCAAGGATATTGTAGAAGGTATTTCTTAATTGGAGGAGAAGTGTACTCAATGACTTTCAAGGTCCCTTTGAATTTTAAGATTGTACTGCTACTTTTATAAGATAAAGCCAAAAGGAACCCTAGTTGAATGGCTGGTAAATAATATGCCTTAGAAATGAATTCTCACTAACAGCCTTTGGAATTTAGCAGAACTAAATTTGAGTTTCTGGAACCCACATAGAGGCTAAGGGATGTCACAGAGTTGGATGCGAAAAGGGAGCTGCAGGAGCCTGGCAGGGTTTGCAAATCCACTGCCCCGCAGGGCCAGCAAGTTCTCTGAAGGCAGCTGTAAGATAGTCATGTGGTGGAGGCAAGCCTCAAAAGATACGTATTCAAAATGTAAAACACTTCTGTTTTTCTGTCTTATCAAATCCTTACCCTAATCCTTTACATTCAGAACACATAGAGATAAGAGAACTCTGAGACAAATGGCAAAGACCGCAGAAGCAATCTTCGTTGGGGTACAACTGCGGCCCATTCCCCCTGAACGTTAGCACAGTTCAATGTAGGAGTTTCCCCGGTATCCAAAAGCTTGTGCAAGGCAAAATCATGTTTGCCTTGGTACGCTTCAGTTTAATCCCACCCAAGGCTCATATGTCATGCCACTTCTCCCCTTTTGCATATGCTCCTCTCTAGGATTCCTGACTCTGGGCAGTGTCTCACATATAGGACCTGGTCTTCTGCCTCCTCTGAATCAAAAGTGACCTAAGCCATATCCTCTTCCCTCTGGGCGAATTAAGTGAGTGAATTAAGATTTAAAGACAAAAAGAAACATGCTGTGTACCTCTTCCAGGATGTTTGCAAGATAATTGAGTTTTCTTAGAATGCAACACCATTATCACAAAATCATTCTTCTGTAATTGTCAATCCCATGGAGGTGGTCTGCAATTAGGGGCGAGAGTCTGACAGTTGAAGATGTGGTCTGGTTGTGCAGCCCACACCCACCAGATAAGTCACCCCCTCTACATCTAAGTATAAAGTTGAAACTATGTAATGGAGAATTATTTAAGAATCTCTTACTACAATCTTACTGGTTCAACAAAATGTATCTATTTCTTCTGTGGAGCAGCTACTGTTCTCTTGAACAAATGCCATGATTGAAGCAGGGATAATATTATACTAAAGCTAACTCATTGTTTTCTAAAAGTTAAAATATTTTTCTTTCTTTGGGCTTTTATTAATTTTTGACACATTTTCCCTATTTCTTTTTTTTTCAGCTTATTGATTGGAAATTGTATATATATTTAAGGTGTACAATTTACTCTCTCTATATTGATATAGATGATTTTATATAGAGAGAGAGAACATCAAGTTGTACACCTTAAATATATATACCATGTATATAGTGAATATATATGTACATTATATATATACAATATATATAGTGAAGTAATCACCAAAATGAAGCTAGTTAACATATCCATCACCTCACCTAGTTACCATTTTCTTCTATTTTTTTCTCTTTTTGCTTTGTTGTGGTGAGAACATTCAAGATCTAGAAGTTTAAATATTTATTGTCCTTGGGGCTAAGCTTATTATTCGTCCTTATTGGGTACAGCTTTGTTACCTTTTTGGTAAGGAGTGCATTTAAGTGTTACCTTACATATAGACTAAAATAATTTTTTAGTTTTTTCAGGAGAAATACTTTAAAAAGTTAAGATGTCAAAAGTCTATAATTCAGTGGAGATGAAGTATGAAGACAAGAACTTGGTTTTAAGAACTTGTAATCACAACTGCTAAAATTAATTTATCAGAGTCTTCTGCAAACTAACCAGATATTGCTCTTGAGAAAAATGTATCAGTCTACTATAAAATATTTGGATTTATACCATAAAAACCCAAACACAGGGGCCCTATGGTGGCCATTTATCTGACAAAAACCAGGACAAAACTTATCCATCTGCTTCCACTGGACCAAAGCAGTGGAATAAACAAGGAACCAAGCAATTCCAAATGAGTCCAGTTTCAGGGTTTGAAGTGTTATTAGAACACTCTGAACTGTTTCACCTTACAATCTCTAGTGTTCACAGGACACCAAACCAAAAAGAGAGTAAATCTACATTCTGCCGTTTCCTATGCTCACACATAGTTTTCACTCCAAGGACCCTTTTGGGTTTTTTTGTTTGTTTGTTTGTTTTTAATTTTTAATTATTTTTTTATTGAAGTATAGTTGATTTACAATACTGTGTTGATTACTGCTTTACAGCAAAGTGATTCAATTATATATATATATATACACACACATTTTTAAAAATATTCCTTTCCATTATGGTTTACTACAGGATATTGAATATAGTTCTCTGTGCTATACAGTAGGATCTTGTTGTTTCTCCATTCTATGTACACCAGTTTGCATCTGCTAACCCCGAACTCCCAATCCATCCCTCCCCAACTCTCTCTCCCCCTTGGCAACCAGTCTGTTGTTCCCTAAGTCCATGATTCTGTTTTTGTTTCAGAGATAGGTTCATTTGGGTTGCATTTTAGATTCCACATATAAGTGATATCATATGGTATTTGTCTTTTTCTTTCTGACTTACTTCACTTAGTATGATCATCTCTAAGTCCATCCAAGAACCATCTTGAAAATACACTGTCCTCTCAAGAACAGCTACTAATTATGTTTAAAGCCAAGGCAAAAAACAATTCATAGATGGAAAGAACATCCATTTTTTCATACTTTCTCTTCTACCAAGACTTTTAGCCCAACTGCCAGAGAAGATTGAAACAGAAGTTTCAACTGTTTATGACCTGTGTCTAACCAATGTTTGGGAGAGAAAATATCACAGGTAGGACTCCCTAACTCACTGGGTAAATAGGACTTTTAGTGGAAAACAAAAATTGCTTGTAGTCCCTACAGAGGCCACCAACCTCATTTTTGAAACATGGAAGGCAGTGATAAAAGGCATTTGCTTGTTTTTCTCCTCTCACCTCAAACATGCATGTATCACCTCATTCGCAAAAGGGAGAAATAAGCTGAACATTCCACATGCTAACCTTAAAACATACTTCTTAGTTGGGTGGTTGAGGCGTCTGGCAAGGCTTCCCGTGTGTCTCCTCCATGGCAGAGGGCTCCTCGCTCTTTAGAAGAAAGAACCACTCTCCTCAGGCAAGAAGGCCCCTTCTCTTGGGACTGGAAAATGGGCAGGAGGCGTCCTGGAGCTGCTTCTCTCTATGCTGCCTGCAAATGGCTTCCTAGGAGCATTGCTGAAATCCAGTATCCAGACTGCCCTTGTTGAAGTCATAGTTTATTCCCATCTCCCATTTGAAAATATAGAAAAGGAGAGAGATGAAAATACCTGTGGCTGCTATTAAGTAAACAGCATACAGGATAGCAAAAATGGCCAAAGCAAGTGTGAGATCCACAATGAAAATGATCAGCTTTGTCAATATGTTTGCATTTCTCCTATTTGATAGAAGATATTTAAAAATTCCCAAAGGCATGCACCATGCACTTATGTCTTTATAAGATGTGGGCAGGAAAAAAGACATTTCTAAACCTGTTAAAGTGCGTTGTAATTCCCTGAGGATCTACCAGGAGTGCTGCATAATGAAACTTTTGATTTCCCAACTGATACAAAACAGTGGCTAAAGGTAAAGTATGAGATATTGCTTCACCATGAATACGCTAATGGAGAGATGTCCAAGAATTTTATTTCATCCCCTAACTGTGTAACTGATTCACTTGGATTGTAATTTCCAAGGGTAGGAACACACTAATGTTATGCATTTATAACATACAAGGTTATTATAGAAATCCGATGTTTTTTTTGGAAAATAGAAATGTACCAGTCCAGTGTGAAAGGAAAATAAAGCCATTTTCAAACATGCAAAAACTCAAAAAGTCTACCCCTCTTGAGTGTGTTTGGAAAAAAAAAAAATACTAGGGGATATACTCCAATAAAACATCTTTACTGAATGTGGAAAACTTTGTATGTAAAAAATTGTGAATTTAACTAAGAGCAATGAAATTAAATCCCAGAATCACAGCTCAGCAGCAGGTATACAAGATAATAAATTCAAATTAGAAAAGGAAGTTAGTGGGCTGCCAGAGATAGTCATTAAGAAGACAGTCACTTTCTTGTATTAAATGGTACGATTAGAAAGCGTGATAATCTAAAAACAAAATGGTCAGTATATTTCTTACTTAACAAGGTAAACGAAAGGTAATAAGAGAATCCAAGAAGAACATAAAGTTGAATAATGAAGCCATGGTACTAAAATGAAGCAAACTAAACTGAAGCATGATTCTGAATAAGTGATGGGATATAAGAAACGATAATCTATTTGTCCTTAATATTCAGAAACTTCTGCTTCAAGTAGCATTAAGTGTGGGATTGCATTTCCAAAGGGTTTAACCACACTGCTTGATTTTACAATGAATATTTTCAAACTCATAATATTCTAAATGCTATCAACTAGTTTTACATTTATAGAAATCTAAAACACAACAAGAATGTTTAAATTATGATAGTGACAGAACAGAATGTTTAGGCTATAAACCTTGACAATTTAAAAGTGACAATATAGCCAAATAAAGTTGGGAGGCATACTGAGAGAGATGACAAGAAGTGAAGAAGTATTGATTTCTGTATCTTGCATGTGGAATTCAAGGGATACTGTCCAATAATTGGTGTAAGAAATAAAGATTAGGTATACTTTTAAAAATAATAATATGTATCCTCACAACTATGTATGCTCTTTTTCACCTAAGGTAGAAATAAATCACTTCATGATAAGAAATAATAATGATAATAAAGAAGGTCAGTGGGAGAGTTAAAAATACAAATTTAAGAAGATTTGTAAGATAGAATGGGTTATAGAAGGTGTTGAATTCTGTTTTTTTTTTTTTTTGGCCTCCACCCACAGCTTGTCTTTGTTCCCCCAGCCAGGGATTGACCCTGTGCCCCCCTGCAGTGGAAGTACAGAGTCCTAACCACTGGACTGCCAGGGAATTCTCAAAGGTATTAAATTCTTGATTTTCATGGTAGGAAATCAACAGATACTGTTTAAAATTGGTAAATAACAAACTAGACTAAAATTTTATTATCTAGACCTGTGTTGTCCAATCTGGTGGCCCCTAGTCTTATGTGGCTATTGAACTTCTGAAATGTTGCCAGTCTGAATTGATGCATGCTCTAAGTATAAAGTAGACTTAACATAAAAAAGAATGTAAAATATCTCATTCATATTTTTATATCAACTATATGTGAAATAATAACATTTTGGATTATGGGATTAAATAAAATACATCATTAACATTATTTTCATCTATTTCTTTTTAAAATGTGGCTAGACTTGTTAAACGTGGTTCACATTACATTTCTATTGGATAGCACTCATCTAAAATTTTAGAGCTAAAAACCAGGAGAACCCAAACTAAAAAATGTTAAAAATAGTTCTCTCTGGAGAGTAGGACGGGGTGGAGTGAAAGATTTTATATTTTCATTTTGTGCCCTTTGTATAGTCTGAATTTTTATTACCAAGTCCATTCAGTATTTAAATAAACATTTACTTAAATACAAATAAAGGATAATGTTCAGTAAATAAAGATTATGATACATTTTAAAAGAGTGGATTAGGTGGAGGGATGAGAGATAGAAATGAAAAAAACAAAGTGAGATGAGTAAGGTAGATTAAAATGTGAAAACAACACAGCTTTGAATATGTAGGAAAAGAAGGAAAGGGTTGGTAGGTAATTATAATTGGGAAGGGAGGTTAAAATTATAAAATGTATCATTATTGATCAATAGTGCACTTTTCAGTTTACAACTCAATTTTACGAATCATTGGGTAGTTTCCTACAGATTAGATTATGTAAAATAATTAGTAGATGATGACATTGTGATGTTTAATACAGGTGTATCTAGCTTTATGCTTAAGTAATACATACATGCTCTAATTTAACAAAGAGAGAGACTTGGTTGTAATGGGTCACTTTACTAAAGAAGCTTGTCCTTAAATAAAAGAACCAGCAAAGAACTTCAGAACTATACATCTTTAAATATTATCTTGTAAATTCAAAGCCTTGATTTTACAAAGCTTCTAGAGAAGTAACAACATCAGGGGAAGAATGTGGGTTTTCTATTATAATTGCAATTTTAAAAAATTAATAATATTAAATTTACAAACAGCATTTAATTAAATAAAGTGTATATTCAAAATTTCTCAGACACATTAATTATGTAAAATTAATTTTAGTACTAATTGGAAAAAGTATTGTGAGTTCAGTCTTTTCTTCATAACAGAGAGTATGTTTTCAGAGGTCACTTTGGGGAAGAAACTTCTCCTCCATCCTGTTAAGGATTTGTTCCATCAAAATGTCTGTAAATTTTTCAGAAGGGTGAGCAGAAATGTAGCATTGATATAAACAAACTCTCCTTTTGAATCACTGTTTTTAAATTTTCTCCATAGTGTGATTTTACAAAAGAGCGAAATACATTCCACTTTCATTTTTATTTGTCTTTAATTTCTCATTAGAACATCATTTCTTTGGCTATTGTATTTGTATACCATGGCCTATGCTAACAGATTAAATTTCCTCAGTCTTTGACATATTGAGATCTGTTGGTAAATTTTTACAAAACTGATTTATTTTAAAGAATACGTTTTGTTAGGAAAAGGGAAACGGGAGATTAAGGCATTAGAGGACATCAAGAGATTCAAATAAAGGAAGGAATATGGAAAGGGTTGGGCTAAGAGAAGAGTATAGCAAATCTCACCAGCTCTGCAGGCTTAAAGTTCAGTGTGCCTGGCTAGTGTGAGATCAGGAGGACATAAATTGGAATTGTGGCTTTTTGTGTCTTTCAGTGTAAAGAAGTGAAATGACTTTATATGTAGATTGATATCTGGCTCAAGACTAAAAGAATCAGAGAAATTCTTGTCATCAGACACAAGGATCTTGGGTTCTTATCCTAGAGAAGATTTATGTGGAAATCGTTACATCTAGAACAAGTCAGAGAAGAGAATAGTGCTTTAACCTATAAAGATGCTTGCTGACATGCATTTTTATTGATGGATAGGTTTCTTCTTTATGAAAATCAGATTTTATTTTGACGGTCAAAATTCACATTCAACTCTTCATCCTTAGGTACTCCCAAGATACATTTCCAATTATTTAAAACACATTTTAAACCAGCTTCAGTCGAGACTTCAGTCGATTTTAAACTACTGCAATGTCTCCTGGAGCTAAATCATACATTTAGTATCTTTTACCTTTCAGATCATCAAATCCTATAAGACTTACTATAAATCTCTGCACTTCCACTCCATAATGACCTGGGCAGAAACATTCTGAATTAAATGATGCTATGACTTGATTTATGTACATCTGGACTTTCAACCCAATGGCTTCCCAGCACTCTATCAATCTCCATAAAGTCCTGGTAACATACTTGAAAAGAACTGCAATGCAGTGAGTTAAAAATGAGGCCTGGGGTTTTGCCAATGTTACAAGATAAGAAGCCGTGTGACCTGGCCCATGCGGTGTAGCTGGTGGTGGAGGAGTGATTGTACTCTGGGCTCAGCAGACCCCCGGGAGCTCTGCTGCCTGCCCTCTCTAGTTAACTGCCACAGCCTGAAATGACTTTTTTCCAACATGCCACTGCTGAGAAATGTTGAGAGGAACTTAGATGCTTGGACTCCTTTACTATTTCTTTTATGATGTTAAGTTAAGGCTGATAGAGCATGCTTGCATTTTTACCTTATTAATTTATTCAGATAGGAGCCTCCCTAAGCCTAATATAATATAATTCAATAAGTCTCAGGATTGTTTTATTGTTCCCAATATTAGGTGACCTTCCTCTCTCAAAAGGGATTAAACCATCTGATCGCACTGATATCAGGCTTGACCACGTGGCTTGCTTTGGCCAATGAAATGTGATCCGAAATGCTCGACACCAGTTCTGAGCAGAAGCTCTAAGAACAGCTGTGTGGTTTCACCATCATTCTTTCCCCACAGCCACTGAGCTGTTAGGTCCTTCAGCTGCTCCTTCAGCCTGAGTGGGTTCTGGATAGAAGAGCCAAAGCTCTATGATTGATGTGTAAAATGATGTGTAAAATGTTGTAAGCTACTAAGATTTAGGGGTACAGCATGTCTCTTGTAGTGTAACTTAGCCTAAGCTGAGTGACACAATCAGCATCCTTTATAGAAACTGTAAGTACAGTCTGAGCATGAATAAACCAAAAAAGGTCAGCAAAGTCACTGTCTTTGGCCAATGAGAGTGACAATCTTCTTTCTCAAAATCTCTGCATTCCTGGCCTATCCTCCCTGTTTGTCCTTTGGAAAATATTGGAGACTGGGAATACTGCATTCAGGAATGCTAAATGTCTGTACTTGAAGGGTCCTGGTAATCTCCCCTTTTCTTATCAGATTGGAGACAGGTCTGGAGTCCCAAAGTCTGGAGATCTTTCTCTTCCTGTTTCATCACTGATGCCAGCACTAAGCCAGCCACGAAAGACTTCTCAGGCAAGAACTTACAACTGCAGAGATTCTTGGAAGAGTAGGCTGACTCAATTTATAGTGGAGCCTGCAGAGATAAGCATGGGCACGCAAATCCAAACAGCATACTAGTCAAGTGAAGAGAATTATCTGTGGGAGACCAGCTAGACTGGTACAGTCTACATGGCACTTAAGAGTCAAGGGGAATGTAATTCTGACAATCTGGGATTGTCCAAATCAAAACGGAATGTCATTCAGGGAAGACCATCAGGCCACAAATCATTAAGACCTTAGGTCTAAATTTAACTCCATGTTTCATAGCTTACGACATAAACTGTAATGCCCATTTTTATCTCTAGAAATGACTGCACGAGTCTTTCAGCCTGCCTGGGTTTTCATTCCAGCTAGGCCACTTTCTGGTTGTATACCCTTGGGAAGCTACTTAACTCTTTTGTACTTCAATGTCCTCTGTTGGGAAACGAGGACAATAATAGTACCTACCTCATACGGTTATTGCAAAGATTAAATGAGGTAATAGAGGTAAAATGCTGGAAAAGTGCCTTAAGTACTCAATGAACGTAATCATACTTGGCTATCTTGCCTATCTCAAAATGTTGCCAAGACAATCAGGTGCCTAGAAAGAACTTTATAAACCTGATGAAACATTATTTTTCTTGTCTCTTATTTCCACTTGGCTGTACAACACAACTTATTTTTCTCTGACTGGGACTCTTTGAGGGGTAGTGATAATTTAGGATGCTTCATGGATTCATTCAAGAAGACCAAATCTTCTTTTGAGACCATTGGAGTCAGAAACAATTTGTCTCCACAAATCAGTCTTAAAATGCATGTCAAATGTGGTAAAATCTTCAAAATCTGGTTGATTATTTGTGTCAAATTTTTAATCCCAAGGTGACCTTCTTTCCACACCTGGATCTCTTCAAACCATGAAGACAGATTTCACAAAACTAACACTAAAATGATGAATCCCATCACAGAGAAAAAAGAAACAAATCCATTCTCCATGCACAGAACAATGCTTTCAAGATTCTTTGCTATTTATTAACTATCCATATTGCTCCCCTTTCCTTTAGCATGGCTAATGCACCTTTTCAAAGATATTCTGAATTTCATAAGATTTTATTGAAAATTGCCTTCATCTTACTTTAGGAAGTTAAATAATTATTTCATACAAAATTTTTTCCCCAAAAGATAACTGTGGAATAATTCCACCAAAAGTTGTAGAAATCACATTCCCTCTGAGGAGCTTTCCACCATTCTGTTTTTTGTTTGTTTGTTTGTTTGTTTTTGCAGTACGCGGGCCTCTCACGTTGCGGAGCACAGGCTCGGGACGCGCAGGCTCAGTGGCCATGGCTCACGGGCCCAGCCGCTCCGCGGCACTTGAGATCCTCCCGGACCGGGGCATGAACCCGCGTCCCCTGCATTGGCAGGCGGACCCTAAACCACTGCGCCACCAGGGAAGCCCCATTCTCTGTTTTTAAAGACCTTTATCCCATCGGGTATTTACCTCTTCTGCTTGTGGATTAAGACATCTTTTCAAGCCAGTTGAGAAATATCAGGTGTCTATTGAATAGATATCCTTCCTTGCAACGTCCATGTGAAAATGACATGTCTTTAGGGCACAAAAATTGAGCACTTAAACTCAACTCAATGAGAGAATGAGAGTGATGGCTCCAGTTCAGATAAGAGAGATAAAAACAAAACAAAACAAAACAAAACACTGCCGTTTCTTGAAGAATTCGGAAGCTAGGGGTATGTTTTTGTCCTGTGTTGTCTTCCTCCTCATATTTTCCGGGGCATTATACATAGCAATAGCGCCATCTATTGGCCTGTTCTACCTGTTGATTTGCTGTCCTGAAGATTTTTGGCAACTACTGAACTGACAGGTGTGGAAGAACAAAGCTCATGGTTTCACTTTGAACACCCTACTCTTGTTTTCTACTGAGCAGCTTCATTGTGCAGTTTTACAGTTAGTTCAGTAGCTCACCGCTATTAAAAAGAAATGTTAAGATAAGCCCATTTCTTAGCTCCTAAACTCTCTCTTCTTCAAAAGTTGTATAAGTACCATAAATAACAAATTCTTATTAGTTTTTCTGTTACAGTATAGTGTGAATAAATAAGCCATCTTGGTGGCACATAAAGTTCACTGTTTAATAACACTAGCTAATTAACCCAATTCAGTTTTATTCCCTTATCCTCAAGTGTTTCCTGCTTGCAGGAATAGACATAGTAAACTTAGATTTATCAGTTCATATTAACTTCTTGTTTAAATGGAACTAGAGAGTTCACTTGGTACATGTATGCAATAGAATCTTGGAAGAACTTTATAAATATATTATTAATTTAAAGATTCCCCCCAAAATAAAATAAAATAAAATTGATGCATCAAGGGAAAAAAAAAAGATCCCACTAGGAGAAAGTATGGAACTTCTGCTTTCTTACTATTTTTGCTAAATTGTGAAATTGATTGACCAGATGAAATATAAGTCAAAGATTCTTTTGAAGTTCAGTGTAAAGATCTCTGGACCAAGACAGACTTCTAAAGAAATCATCAAAGTGAACGCTAACAACCTCACCGCAGCTTCCTGATGTTTGATTACTAAAAGGCAACGACTCACACACAATAAGGGATTGATGAATATTTGAAAAACAAGGGAAGGGAAGAAGGAACGCAGACAAGGACTCTGTAACCATAGTGCATGTAGATCAGGCTCAAAGCAGAGCCTGAGAGAGAGATCCATGTGTATATGAAGTACCGAGGGCACACTCTTCAGGAAAAAGCCTGCAACGAAGGAGATAAAGCAGAATAGCAAGGATGTGGTCTTAGGTAAGAGCTAGCCTCTGCCCAAATCCACAGGTGAACTCTGGAATATAAGCTGCATCACAGATTTGAATTTCTCTATCAGTCAATCAGTGGTTCTAAGTTTGTCTCTGGTTGCTTAGGGGAAAGATATAAACTTCCTTGGCAAGGCATTCCTTATACATGCTGGGCAATTGTTTACAGGAGTAGCTAGTAGCCATTAACATCTAATATTCATAGCAAATAAGATGGGTACACTGGCTCATCTGAGGCATCTGGGTGGGGCTCTGAAGTATGTTTCCACAGTGTGCCATTTGTCATTAGCTCTACCTTCATAATAAGGTGAGCTCTTGGCAAATGCTGTGTAACATGTTGTTAGTCGTTGATGCTCATCACCCTTATCTGTCTTCATCCTATACTTGCCTCTCCTGTCAGTCCTCCCCTGTGTCCTTTGCCTTCATATGGTCCCTGAGTAGCAGCCTTCTGCTTTCCACTGCAGGGTTGTCTCAAGTCTGCGCTCAGACCCTAGGCCTTCCTCCTCTTTCCCCTTCCCCTTCACTCAAAGGGTCCTGGTTCATACCCTTTCTTGCATATCTAGATATAATCTAGTATATTATCAGTCAGTTAGATTTAAAGAATAATATCAAGCCAATTGTTTAATCCATAGCAAGCTGATTTCTAATTTTAACCAGACTAGTTAGAAAAAGAATCCCTTCAACCCCGGTGATTAATTAGAGGGTTTTTATTTTCTACCAAAAGTCATGAGCAGGGGCTTCAACTGTTTCTTCTGTAAACTATAGGCTCCGAACCAAATTTAACCCTAGACTAGGAGGCAAGGCAACATAGAAAAATGACCCTTAGGCCTAGAATCATATAACTTATGACAGTTTTAAAATAGATATAAGAAAATTTATCCAAACTACCTCACTGTATTAATCAATGTCTCAACAGCAATGAAATAGAATATTCAAAAAAGGATACTTCCAGAAGATTCTGCTAACAAAGAGGATGTCTACAAAACTGTGGCGGTAGGGAACCATGATAGGGAATAGAGTTGGTTACAGCCGAAACAACGAAAGAAGTGCGTGGTCAACAGAACACAGGAGAGAGTCCTATAGAAATGACTTCCTTTCTGACAACAGGTCTCAAGCTGCTACCTAATTAATACTTATTTTGAATAGGGACAGCTATGTGATAGATGATATTGTAGGGAAATAGGGAAAGAATGTTCTGGGACAGGCTGTGGTTCTAATCAAATCTACCTCTTCCTCTTAACATGTTTTTCTTTGTGCCTCACGTGTATGTCTGCATTTCTGGGCTTTAAGAAGTTGGTATGGTTCACAACTAAATTCCTAAAACCTAAGTTCTTATTTGGAATCGACAATCTCTGTGTCTGTCCTCCTTTAGTACTGCCACCAGACTTCCTGTAACTTGTTTTGCAGCTGTGATAATGCACAGTCATTTTAGTGCAGAATTCAGTTTGGGGCAACTATATATCATAGTCTAAGGTTTGAGATCGTAGCTCCTTTCTTCTTTGTTTGTTTTATTTTTAAAAATAGAGATGCAATTCATATCATAAAATTCACCCTTTAAAAGTGTACAATTCAGTATTTTTTTTTGTATGTACATGATGTTTTATAACCATCGCCGCTAATTCCAAAACATTTTACGATTTCAAAAAGAAACTTTATACCTATTAGCAGTCATCCCCCATTTCCTCCTCCCATAGTCCCTGAAAACCGCTAGGCTACTGTCTCTATGGATTTGTTTATTCTGGGCATTTCATAAAAATGGAATCATACAGTATGCTGTATTTTATGTCACTTATGGTTTATGTCACTTAGAATGATGTTTTCAAGGATCATCCATGTTGTAGCACGTATGAGTACCTTATTTTTATTGCCAAATGATACTTCATTGTGTGGATACATTTTATTCATCCACTCATCTTCTGATCAATATTTGAATTGTTTCCATTTTTTAGCTATTATGGATAATGATGCTATGAACATTCATGTGCAAACTGGTGTGCACATGTTTTCAATTCTTTTGGGCACTCTTTTCTCTTTATAGATGGAATATTGTCCCTTCTGTTTATCATTCTTCCTTTTCTGGTGTGTTTCAAGAGAGAGGAAAAAAATAAAAATGCTTTTACTATTCCTTTACTAATCAGAAATACCTTTATCTTATCTAAACCACAGATATGAAAACCAAAGTCCAAAGAGTTTACATAAATCGCTCCAGGGCACCAGCCAGTTAGCAATAGAGCTGAGAGTAGAAGTCTCTGACATTACGAGAGCACTTTATTCCCATTTTCCCTTCTGTTTCTCTAATATCTTGATGCATTTTTAATTTAATTTTTATTTTATATTGGGGTATAGTTGATTTACAATGCTGTGTTAGTTCCAGGTGTACAGCAAAGTGGTTCAATTATACATATACATATATCCATTCTTTTTCAGATTCTTTTCCCATATAGGTTATTACAGAATATTGAGTAGAGTTCCCTGCGCTATACAGTAGGTCCTTACTGATTATCTATTTTTTGATTCATTTTTTTCTCTTAAATCCTTCAGTTAGCTATTGTTTCCTAATAAAATACCTCAATACCTAGTGATACAAAACATCAGCCGTTTCTCATTTCTCATGAGTCTTCTGGGTGGTTTTGCTGATCTGAGCTGGGCTTGTGGGGGGCTCCCGTATTCATCTCAGCCCACTGCTGGTCTGCTGGGTAGGGTACTGATGGTTGCTGTGCTCTGATACACCTGAGATCTTGGCTGGGATGACTTTTCGCTGCTTCTCATGGCCTCTCATCCTCCAGCAGGCTAGCTTGGATTTGTTCTTATGACAAAGGCAGGGTTCCAAAAGAGAGGAAAAATTCACAAGTTCTCCTGAGGCTCAGATCTGGCAGGCCACCACTTCCTCTACATTATATTGATCCAAACAAGTACAAGGTCAGGCTCAGATTCAAGGTGGGGAAGAAATAGATTCCACCTCCAATGGGAGGAGCTACAGGCTCACATTGCAAAGGGTGTGGATATAGGCAGAGTGAAAAATTGGGGCCATTTTGCAATTAATCTACCACAGTGCTCGTGCTAAGAAGTATCTTGTAATAATCATATGAAAGTTGACAGGGAAAACAGAGTATCAAGCATAGGGTATAGAGTTCTTACTGGAGTAAAATACCTATTCAGGCTTTTCTATGAACACTTGATTCTAGACAGATTAGCATGCATGATGCCTTCACACCTACCCTGCATTCTCCTGGTCTCCATCGTTGTTTTGACGGTGACTGTTCTATGATACGGAATTTCTGCCTTTCCAAATTCCTCCCATGCTTTGACTACCAAATTTGGACTCTTGTTAGCATCCAGAGTGTCCTCTTATAACACAGTCCTATAATAAATGTACTCAGCTACCCACCATACCCTCCTGCCCCACTGGACTGAAAGCTCCTTGAGGACAGAGCTATTGCTTAATGCAACTTTGTATCATCTAGCCCAATGTCTAGCACATAGAAGCAGCCTAATAAATGTTTGTGGAATTAATAAACTAATAAATGAAGCCCTAACTGCCTTCTCTAGCACATTGTGGTTTTCCTCCCATGATTCATTTTACGAATTATCTTTATCACTCACTTCACACTTCTCCCTTTGCAGTACATTGTACGCTATGTGTGTGTGTGTGTATAGATACACAACACACTCCAGCACACATATATCTTTGTGTGTGTGTGCACATATATGTATATACATATATTTTATATGGTTATTTTATTATTCTTTTGCTGTTTGGCTTCATTAGCTACCTAGTAATAAATAATACTCTTTTTTTAACTCGAATTCTTAATTTATATTCCACTTTTTCTAAAAAGAATTTAAGGTGACATATTTTTCAAAGATCAAAATAGGTCATTATGAGTAAATATTGAAAAGAACAGAGGAACCATTTTATGTTAAAAATGTTCTAGAAATCTGATTTATTACAGGTGTTTTAGCAACTATGGTGAATACAGAAACAAAACTGGAGGTCACATTTTCAGAAAACCTCTTTTAGGAGGAGTTTGTATGAATTCTTATATAAGGAACATCACAGAATATAATAGGTGTCATCTATAAATGTAGTTTTGTAGAATAAGCAGCAACATGTTGCACATGGTCATTTTTCATACTGACCTTTAATTAAACCCAAATTATTAAATCAAAGCTTAATGAAGGCTTTTCTGTGGAGAGCCAGGCTGGAGCAGTCTAGGAGGGCTTGTCTCTGGAGTATACCAACTCAACATAATGATAGAGTTTTAAGTATATAGGCTAACAAGGAATTGTCAAGGTCCTGGAAATTTTGCCCTCAAATGTCTGCAAACTTACTTGTTATTTGAAGGTTTCCAAGATCAACAGATTCAACACTGAACTACCTAAAATGTGCCAGAAATACAGGGTTTCATCACTGATTAAAATGTGATCCACAATAAAGTTCAGATACAAATTACTAGGACATGATAATATTGACATATTTTTATAAAATATGTTAGAGGGCTTTATGTTAGAGGGCTCACTGCAGAATACAAGAGAGTTAAGGAAACGGTTCCAAGGAATGTCTCACCAGGTATGTCTGCTCACGTATCTAGATCATGTGTTCCTTATGAGTAAAATTTATTCTTATATTCAAATTGCTTCCTGTTTCCAATAATTCAATAATGCAGACAATGAATCCATGTTGAATGAATGAATCAATCAGTGAAGACCATGGGAGATAGGATTATGCTAAAATGGGGCCACTGTTGGTGGTAGAGATCTATGGTATTAAGAAGGTGGATGTTATTTTCTTTCTCCCCATCCATTCTCAGCCTCTCTCCTCTGCGCTGCGCCCCAGGGGCCTGATCATTCTGGTTGCATTAGCTGCTTCTCTTGTCATTTGGTGCCCTTTTGGATTTGGCCAATGGAACACTCTGCCAGAGATCACAGTGAGAAAAGAGCTCAGAGCACTTCTTTCCTACTCCCTGATGGCTTTGGTTTTTCAGTTCTGGAAATGGCTGAATCCATCAATAATTATAGCATCCACCTGGAAGCCCATCAACCACGGCTGCATCAGTAGCATCACCACTGCCCTGTATCCTTTCAAACCTGTGAGTGATAGCAGCTTCTTACCATTGCCAATCTCTGCATGCCTCATCCTTCCTCACTGTTTTTTTTTAATACTGCCCATACCTCTGTAAATAGTCTCTTCCTTGAATCATCTGAATAACATGCTGATTCCTGCTAGGACTCTGACTAAAAGAGTAGGGGATGCTATATTATAATTGAATAGGAATTTGCAATAGATTATTTGTAAGTACAAGGAAATAGCAATGAGGGTATTATTTTAAGATTATGTAATCTGGTTGTCTATTTAGAAAATGACGGTGAATCTCGGATTACTTACTTGGCCACTAGAGAGGTGAAATATGAGTGGGGCAAGATTCAGGTATTGCAAAGTAAATATTAGTGGGACTAAAGAGGCAAGTCAGCACCAACCTGGGTGTGTGAGTGTGTGTGTATGAGTGTGTGTGTGTGAATCAGATTAGATGAAGGGGCAAGGAAATCTGGATATTTGTTTTCTCACGAAATATGCTTGAGTAACCCACTGTATTTTAAGGTACATGTCAGGATAAGAAACCATATGAACCACTTTTCAACTTTTATAACCTGTGACAAGGGATTAAGTGGTAAGTATTCATTGAGAATTAACGGGCAATATGGTGGCCACAAAGGAGGAGCTTGTGTTTTGTTTTGTTTTGTTTTTCACCAGCCAGAATGTATCTGCTTTTCTCTCTCTCCTGGGAGCTGCCGCTACCAAGCCTATCAAGACCATCACTTAGAAACTCTATAAAGTAGACAGTTTTTTCTTTATAACTCTCCAACTGCATCTTTCATAATGTGATTCAATCAACAGGTCAAATTAACGGAGGGAGAGAGAAGAGGAGGGTCTTAGCCTGAAGCCAGCAGCCACTCTGATACCGTCTGGGTCCTTCCTGTGTGCTCTGCTTTCCCTCCTCATTGAACATTCCTTTGCACCCAGGGTTCTGGTTAGGATGAAGTGAGATAATCTTGCATGAAAGCCCCCAACACTGTTCTCGGGCCAGAGAGGGCTACCCGTAGTTTTCTTTTTTCTTCTGTTGTGAAGAACCAAGGTGTGGAGCCTGAGGATAGAGAGCTGAGTTTCAATCCAGCCTCTGTCTTATTAGCTCTTGAGAAAGTTACTTGATCTCGCAGAGTTTCTGTTCCTCCTCTGAAAAATGGGAGGATATTATAGCACCCCAGTGTGAGAGGACATGTAATCCACATATAATAAACACCATGCTCTTCCAAGCCTCAGTTTTCTTATCAGGATAGTTCTGATTCCATTGGACTTTTAGCTTGGAGTAAATGAGATAATACATGTGAACTGCCCTTCACCCAACCCTCATGATTTTGACCTACTAGTGACAGATCATATGGCACACAGAACAGAGCAGTGGGAGGCAAGGCTCCTGCCTAGTGACACTGAGGATAGTAGGTCCATCAGACTGACATTTCATTTGGTCCTTAAAAAGCAAGAAAGAAATTTTACAAGTGGACATGGGCAACAGCATAGGCATAAAGGTGGGGAATGTACAAGACCGTGTTCAGACTGACCACCATCTGGGGTCCTTTTTGAGAAATAGTAGGAGAACGATCTAGGGATGATGGCTAAAGCCAAATTGTGGGTGGTGACTTTGAAAGCAAGGAAAAAAAAAAGTAGGATTTTCTCCATTAAATGGTGTGGAGTCACGGAAGGCTCTTAAGAAGGTCAAGGGTATCGCCATGTCGATTCTAGGTAGAAAGTTGGACATGAAGAGGCATGATATGGAGTCTACATTTTGAACAAAATCATTCTTCATTTACTTACTGAAATAGGGGAAGTAGTGACATCCTAGAGTTTCATAAATATGAGTGGGAGGAAGAGGATGGGGGATGAGTAGAGGAAAGATTATTTTGCCAAATATTGTGCCCTCAAAGCCAGCATGGAAAGGGACATTGGAGTGACTTACCCATGTGTCACAGGAAAAATTCTATATGTTGCTTTGCAGATTATTCGCCATTTGCCCCTTCTTTTCCCCAACCGGATCCATTTTCTGCCTTTCTTTGTCCTTCTCTACTCCCTGGGGGAGCGGAACACTAATTCCTATGGATTTCCTGGCCCAGACTCCACTGTTGTCTGTTTTCTGGTTGGATTTGGGAGAGAGCAGTAGGACATAGGATGGTGGGAGGAGAAAGAGAGGTCAGGTTATTCGTTTCTCTGGCGCTCTCCTGGCTCTTCCACGTTTGTGGCAGTGGTTGCCAAAAGATTCCACTCTTGTTAGGCTCCATTAACACTACTTCCTTTCTTTGCTCCTTCAGGCCCGAGGTGGAAATAGCTTCCTGACAATGCTAGTCCCCTGGATGCTGTAACCTCCCTGTGGGTTCCTGTAACCCCTCCCACGCCTCTGTAAATAGTGTTTTCATTCCAGACCCTTGAACAATCTGTATTGTGTTCTGTTTCCTAGCAGGATCTTGACTGATACAGTTGCTAACCCCTGATCCATAACTTCCTTTGAAACATCACCCTGATGAACGAAATTTGAGAAGGTCTCCAGGGCCCTCTGTATCCTGCCACTGGCATTACTGTCAAGACATTCAGCTGTCAGAGGTTTTCATTTAGCACAAATTATTCCCACTCCCACTTCTTCTGGTCTTGGCATCTCAATAAATGGATTTACAACTTACCCAGTTGTTCAAACCCAAAGGAACTGTTTTTTGTTTTTGTTTTCTTAACGTTTTTTAAAATAAATTTATTTTATTTACTTATTTTTGGCTGCAATGGGCCTTTGTTGCTGCACACAGGCTGTCTCTAGTTGTGGTGAGCGGGGACTACTCTTCGTTGCAGTGCGCGGGCTTCTCATTGCGGTGGCTTCTCTTGTTGTGGAGCACGGGCTGTAGGCACACGGGCTTCAGTAGTTTTAGCACACAGGCTCAGTAGCTGTGGTGCACGGGCTTAGTTGTTCTGCATGGCATGTGGGATCTTCCCAGACCAGGGCTCGAACCTGTGTCCCCTGCATTGGCGGGTGGATTCTTAACCACTGCGCCACCAGGGAAGCCCAAGGAACCGATTTTGATTATTCTAGTTCTCTCAACTTCCACTGCCTATCTGATCTATCAAAGTCCTTTCACCTCCTTCTGCAAACTATATCCTGAATCTGCTCATCTCTCCTTATCTCCACCGCTAACACCTTAGTCCAAGCCTCCATCATCTCTAATTTGGATGGTTCAATTGCCTCTTAACTGTCCTCCCTACTTCTTCCTTCCAATTCATTTTCTACCCAATAGCTAGAGTGACATTTCTAGCAAGTAAATCAGATTACATCACTCCCCTGCACCCTCTAAATACTTACATTACCCTTGATGTCAAAGTCTCAGCATGAACTAAAAGTCCTTGTATCATCTACCTCTCAGATAACATCTGTTAACCCCTTTCCTTTTTCTTACTGGGATGCAACCACCCAGGCTTTCATTTCAGCCTTAGAACACACCACACTTGTATTCTCAGGGCATTTGCACTTGTTGTTTCCTCTACCCAAATCTTCACCCACAATTTGTACATGGCTTGCTCCTTCTTTTCATCCAAATCTCCACTGAAATATTCCCTTCCCAGGGAGTCTGTCCTAGATCACCCACTATAAATTACTGCTCTTTTTCTGTTACTATCACATCAAGTGTTTATTTTCTTTACTGTTCGGAATTTTCGTGGGGGTTATCTGAAATTTCTTCGTTCCTTTATTATTTCTTTCTTGCCTCCCCCAGTTCCCCTGGAGTACAAACTCCAAGGGAACTGAAGTCTTTGTCTGTCTTATTTACCACTTATTCACCGGCAGTGCTTAGAAGACAGCCCAGTTGTAATAAATGATCCATGAGTGAGTAAATGAGCAAACATCCTATAAATTAAGAAAAAAGCAGAAAAGGAAACTCAAATGGCCAATCAACACTTGGAAAGAAAATCTAATTATTTTCAGGGAGATGAAAAAAAAAAGCAAAGAAATGCCATTTTCATCCATCGGATGGGAGGGAAAAAAATGTCTGCCAAAACCAAGTCTTGGCAAAGTACTGAAAAAAACAGAACTTTCAAGCATTACCCTGAGAATGTCAAATGGTACATGCATTTCAGAGACCAATTTGGCAGCATAAATTGAAAAAGTCCTTGACATTTGACTCAAGAATTCCACTTTCCAGAATTCACACCAGCTTGCATATTTGCATAAGCAGATGTTATGAGAGTGTTTATTACAATATTTTTGTATTAACAGAAAAATTAAAGCAATCTAAATGTCTACTAATGAGGGAATAAACAAAATGTGGCAGGCATATTTATATGACAAAATACTACACAGGAGCCAAAAAGGGATGACCATTTCATGTATGTGCGTAAATGTATAAATATATACCAATCAAATGTCTATATCACCAATATATAATTTAAAGTTAAAAAGGAAATATGCACCTTGACATCATGTATGTAAATAAAACACACATATATTCTATATTAGTTATTGTTCAGGGTATAAAACATGGAGTGGAAAGAAAACCACCACTGACTGTTGTTACCTTTGGGGAGGGGCTGAGGGAATGGGACTCAGGGGATTTCTAATTGAAAGGGATTATGTTTCTAATGTTTTATTTGTTTCTGAAAGCAAATACAAGCAAGTTATTAACCATTGCTAATTCTGGATAGTGGTCATATGGGAGTTTTCCTATTTTTAATGTCATATTTGATAAATTTCATTTCTAAAATTAAAAAATCAAATATAAAAATGAGGTCAATTATTTGGAGGTGGGAGCAGATGAGAAAGACCATCAGAGAGAAGCAGAGGCTGAGCGAGCCACTGAATCAAGCTGCTGACTGTGCACTGCGGGGGGCTGTGGGGGATACTGCTGGTGTCCATGCCCTGGTCCCCTTTGGACCCATCGCCCTCCATTGCCAGTGTCACCTGCAAACAGCTCACAGTCATCCTCCCCTCTGGAGAACTGCCTTATCCGGTGGCAGTCCCTGAGCTGTGCTCTTATACGCTTCTTACTGCCTATGTGAACAGCTGAGATGACAGTATAACAATGGACATTTTATCTCAATATGTTATTAAGTCTTCCAGAACTTAAGATAACTTCTATGAGCTTCGTCTGAGAAAACCTAACCAAGTGAGGGTTTTTTTTGGGGGGTGGGGAGAAAGAATTGGAGTAAAAGTAGTTCAAAATGACTAAAAATAAACCCTAAACCCAAGAAAGAGGATTTCCATCTCTTGCTATATGTCCCTATATGATCTCAATTGGCTGACGTCCTTAATATGAAACAAATACACCCATTCCACAATTAGAACAATAACCATAAAAGTGTAGAATGCCAAGAACCAGGAGATGTCAATACACTAAACGGTGTGTCCATCATCCGTGGACAGAAGATCTGAAATCTGAAAGTGAGTGGGATCCCACATGGAAGGGAAGCCAGTTGTGCCCCACTAAAGAAGGTGCACCTGCCAGACACCCTCTACTACCTAGACCATGTTGCCCAGGGCACCTGTGCCCTGGTGAAGAAAAGCTGTATCCAAAGACTCCTCACCTTGCTGCTTGGGAAACCATAATAGCAACCGTATGTAGAAGTCCTTGCATCTGCCCAGATTCATGATACTGATATGTGGTTTAGAGAACTAGACAGAATTGGATGGGATTCCCAGTTCCACCGTTGACTAGCCACTGTGGGCTGTGGGTAAATGATATAACCTCTCAGGCCTTCAATTTTCTTGCAAGTAAACGTGAGGGGTATTACTAAAGATTTCATTGAAATCAGGCTTTCCATGGGTCCCTATTAGGCACATAACAAAGGTAGAGCATTTTCCCTGAGCTAACGTGGGTTTTGGTCTGGCCTTGACAGCAACACGCACTGCTCTGTCTGTCCAGGAACTACCTTCATGCAAAAAGAATGGGATGTCCTGAGTGCATGGTGAGGCTGTTCTGATTGCATGGGGGACTGTGCTGAGTGCATCGGGAGCTGTGTGTACTCAGTGTTTGGGGGCCTGTGTGTATTTGCCATATGGGGGGGCAGTACTGTGTGCATGAGGGGCTGTACCGATTGCATGGGGGGCTTTACTGAGTGCATGGTGAGGCTCTTGGAGTGCATGATGGGCTGTGTTTACTGAGTGCATTGGAGACTCTGGGTACTGAATGAATGGGGGGCTGTATTGAGTGCATGGCGGCTGTACTGAGTGCATGGTGAAGCTCTTCTGAGAGCATGGTGAGGCCATTATGAGCGCATGGTGGGCTGTGTGTACTGAGTGCATGGGGTGCTGTACTGAGGTCTTGTGGGGCTGTTCTGCGTGCGTGGCGGGATCTACTGAGTGCATGGGTGGCTGTACTGAGTGCATTGTGGGATGTGTGTACAGAGTTCTTGGGGGGCTGTATTGAGTTCATGTGGTGCTGAACTGAGTGCATGGGGGGCTGTACTGAGTGCATGGTGAGGCTGTTCTGAGTGCACGGTGGGCTGTGTGTACTGAGTGCATGGGGGCTGTACTGAGTGCATGGTGAGGCTGTTCTGAGTGCATGGTGGGCTGTGTGTACTGAGTGCATGGGCACCTGTCCTGAGTGCATGGGGGCTGTACTGAGTGCATGTGGGCTGTCCTGATTGCATGGTGGGCTGTACTGAGTGCATGGTGAGACTGTTCTGAGTGCATTAGGTGCAGTTTGTATGAGTTAATTGGGGCTGTACTGAGTGCATGGGGGTCTTTGTATAGTGAGTTCATGGGGTGCTGTATTGAGTACATGGTGAGGCTGTTATGACTGCACTGGGGGCTGAGTGTACTGAGTGCATGGGGGGCTTTGTGTTCTGAGTGCATGGTGGCTGCACTGAGTGCATGGGGGGCTGTTCTGAGTGCACGGTGTGACGTACTGAGTGAATGGTGAGGCTGTTTTGAGTGCATGGGGGGCTGTGTGTACTGAGTACATAGGGGCCTTTGTGTACTGAGTGCGTGGCTGGAAGTACTGAGTGCATGCAGGACTGTTCAGAGTGCATGGGCGGCTATACTGTGTGCATGCGGGGCTGTACTGAGTGCATGGTGAGGCTCTTCTTAGTGCATGCGGGGCTGTGTGTACTGAAAGCATAGGGGCCTGTACTGAGTAGAACGGGGGCTGTCCTGAGGCATAGTGAGGCTGTTCTGAGTGCATGGGGGGCTGTGAGTACTGAGTGCATGTGGGAATGTACTGGTTGCATGGGGGCTGTGGGAGGTTGTACTGAGTGCATGGTGGGCTGTATTGGGTGCATGGGGGGTGTGTGTGCTGCGTGTTTGGGGGGCTGTACTGAGTGCATGGTGAGGCTGTGTTGAGTTCATGGGGGGCTGTGTGTCCTGAGTGCATGTGGGCTGTAATGTGTTCATAGGGGTCTGTAGTGTGTGCATGGGGATTGCAAGTACTGAGTGCATGAGGGGCTGTACTGAGTTCATGGGGGCCTTTGTGTACTGAGTGCATGGCTGGAAGTGCTGAGTGCATGCGGGACTGTTCAGAGTGCATGGGTGGCTGTACTGAGTGCATGGTGAGGAAATTTTGAGTGCATGGGGGACGGTATGTACTGCCTGCATTGGAGGCTGTGTGTACTGTACTGAGTGCATGGGGGGCTGTACTGAGTGCATGGTTAGGCTCTTGTTAGTGCATGGGGGGCTGTGTGTACTGAATGCATAGGGGCCTGTACTGAGTAGAACGGGGGCTGTCCTGAGGTGTAGTGAGGCTGTTCTGAGTGCATGGGGCGCTGTGTGTACTGAGGGCATGCGGCCCTGTACTGAGTGCATGCAGGAATGTACTGAGTGCATGTGGGCTGAACTCAGTGCATGGGGGGCTGTACTGAGTGTATGGGAGGCTCTACTGAGTGCATGGGTGGCTGTACTGAGTGCATGTGGGGATGTACTGAGTGATTGGGGGGCTGAAGTGAGTGCATTGTGGGCTGTACTGAGGGCAAGGTCAGCCTGTTCTGAGTCCATGGGTGGCTGTGTGTACTAAGTGCATGGGGGGCTGTACTGATTGCATGGGTGGCTGTGTGTATTGTGTGCATGGGGGGCTGTACTGAGTGCATGGTGAGGCATTTCTGCGTGCATTGTGTGCCATGTGTACAGAGTTCATGGGCAGCTGTACTGTGTTCAGTGTGCGCTGTACTGAGTTCATAGGGGCCTGTGTGTACTGAGTGCAAGTGGGACAGCACTGAGCATGTGGGGTGCTGTACTGAGTTCATGGGGGCCTGTACTGAGTGCATGGGTGGCTTTACAGAGAGCATGGGGGGCTCTAATGTGTGCATGGCTTGCTGTACTGAGTGCATAGGGAACTGTTTGAGTGCATTGGGGGCTATGTGTACTGAGTGCTTGGGGGGCTGTACTGAGTGTATGGTGAGACTGTTCTGAGTGTATAGTGGGCTCTACTGAGTGCATAGGGGCTGTACCTTGTGCATGGGGGGCTGTGTGTACTTAGTGCATTGGGGGCTGTACTGAATGCATGGTGAGGCTCTTCTGAGTGCATGGGGGTTCTGTGTACTGAGTGCATCTGTGCCTGTACTGAGTGCATGGGGGGCTTTGTGTTCTGAGTGCATGGCTGGCTATACTGAGTGCATGGGGGACTGTTGGAGTGCATTGGGGGCTTTGTGTTCTGAGTGCATTGTTGCCTGTACTTAGTGCATGGTGGGCTGTTCTGAGTGCATGCGGGCTGTAATGAGTGCATGGTGAGGCTGTTCTGAGTTCATGAGTGTCTGTGTGTACTGAGTGCATGAGGGGCTGTACTGAGTGCATGGGGGTCTTTTTGTACTGAGTGCATGACTGGATGTACTCAGTGCATGGGGGGCTGTTCTGAGTGCATGGGGAGCTGTATGTAGTGAATGCATGGGGTCCCGTACTGAGTGCACGGGGGGCTGTACTAAGTGCATGGTGAGGCTGTTTTGAGTGCATGGGGGACTGTGTGTACTGAGTGCATTGGAGGCTGTGTTTTCTGAGTGCATGGGGGATGTACTGTGTGCTTGTACTGTGTGTGCATGGGAGGCTGTACTTAGTGCATGGTTAGGCTTTTCTGAATTCATGGGGGGCTGTACTGAGCGCATGGGCGGCTGTACAGGGTGCATGGTGAGGCTGTTCTTAGTGCATGAGGGTTGTGCTTCCTGAATGCCTAGGGGCCTGTACAGAGTAGATCGTGGGCTGTCCTGAGTGCATGGTGAGGCTGTTCTGGCTGCATGGGGTGCTGTGTGTACTGAGTGCATGGTGGGCTGTACTGAGTGCCTGGTGGGCTGTACTGAGTGCATGGGGGGCTGTACTGAGTGTATGGGGGGCTGTACTGAGTGCATGGGGGGCTGTACTCCTCAGCAGAGAGCCCCTTTCTTCCAGTTTATAATGTTCTATCTTTGCACATATGCTGCAACAGCCTTCACCACCCTGGAAGAGCAGCATCACTAAAATCTGACGCTGTATTGAGGTTACAGGTTTGTTTTTGTGATACCCTGCCCAAAACTTTTATTTGTTAAAAAAATTTTTTTTTACATGTATGTATGTAACCATTTGAGAGCTTGTAGTTTCTTTTGTCCTCTGTCTATATATAAAGTAGCACAATCACTATAGCTTATATCACTAGCAGAGGTCAGAAATAATGTCTTGGAAAGAAATTCAATACCCTTTGCTTACTCAGCCCAACCAGAACAGCTGTACTTTTGCCTGATATAACATATTTGATGGCAAACAAACTGGTAGATGTTATCTCATGTAATTTCATGATGTTGTTTCATTAGTGGATCAAATACACATTTACTGTTTCTCTCCCAGTTTCTCACCCACATCCTTACCCCCAAATTTATTCTTTTTCTTCCTCTTTACTACATTGCTGGAAATATTTTGGCATTTTAACTTCCAATAGCGCTGCATGTTTGAACATACACATTTGCTTTTTTCCCTCTGTAAATTCTATTAGCACAGCTGTAATTTAACTAGCAATTTAAAAAATAAGACCTACTAATATAAAGACTGAAGTGGCAACTGTACCACCAGACATTGGAAGATGGAAAATGGATGGATGGGAGGACCCTGACTTCTCAAACAAAAGAAATTTAAATTACAAGCCTGAAGTAGGGAAAGAGAAGATGCAATCCAGTTAATACCCCATAGACCTCCAACAGATTCAGGGATTGGTAGTGTAGGGTTTTCCTGGAGTGGGAGTGAAGATGGCACCAAGGCAGTTTGGTTGGAAGTCTCTTAAGGAGGTTTGATTACAAGATCCTACTGTCACTCCATGTATCTGGGCAATTGCCCTTTTGCAGCCTGGTAAAATGCAAGAAATATAGTCATGGGAGAGGGTAATTGAGAGGTCTCTGGACTGGAGGGGTCTAGGCACAGCTGAGAGTAGAGTAGATATCACAGTGAAAAGAGCAAGGTTCAGGCTCGCACCTGGCATTTGCAGAGCCCAAAGCAAGAGTGCCCAGGGGGACCATGGCTCCTGGCCTACCCTCGCCTCTCTTCTCACTCTATTTCCCTGCCTTACTGGCAGGGCCTTGAAATGAGAGTGTGTGGAGACTCAGTCCTCTATTGAAGCTCTGTTAAACTCCTTGGCCATCCCTTGGTTTCAGGGGGCCCATACACTGTGGGTGAAATTATTCACCCTAAAAAGGACAGAATGAGAGAAGAGACCCACAGGGTTCCTGGAAGCAGGATTGAGGTCATGTGGACAAGAATTCTGAAGCATAGTCTAGAAATGACGGACAGGTCCCCTTGACCTTGGGGAAGGACGCTCCAAAGAATGGCCAGAATAGGATCCTTTAAAGAATGTTGCCCAGGCTAAAGTGGTCGACTGTCCCGTACCGATTTTAACACACAGAATCCTGCATTACAGGAAATACCGCAGTCCTGAGCAAAGCATGATTACTGGTTACCCTTCCAGGCTTAAGGGTGAGACTATATTTGCATACTTAACTCTGAGACCCCCAGCCCTCTCTTCCCAGTTAGTTCCCAGAGTGTGGGTAGCAAGACCTGTCTTCCAGCCAGGAAATTAAAAGTTTTTCTCTGGGGAAACTGACCTGTCCAAGAAGAAAGAGCTAAAGACTCTGACATTAAGGATTCCAGAGAGCTCCCTTAGATGCCTCTACAGTAAAGCCCAGAGTTGACAAAGCCCACCCACTGGCTCCAACGCATCCAATCAGCATTTCAGGGTCCTAGGTGTAAATATAAGCAGACAGCCTAGGATCACTAGACAGTGGGGATACATTTAGCATGAAAGATTAAGGCCAAAATAAACAAGGGGGGAAAAAACTACTTAGAAGGAAACATTATGCAAGGAGAAGAAATTTAAAAAGCATCTACATTAATATCTTCATAATCCTAAAGGAAGATATTGCATTCTTGAATAAAAGAACAGAATATTATAGAAAGGAATGTTCAGATAATAAAAAGAGCTCTTAGAAATTGAAACATGAGAACAGACACAAAAACTCCATGGAAGTCATGGAAAATAAAGTTGAGAATATCTGCACAAAAGGAAGAATAAAATGACAGAGATGGAAAGTAAGAGAAAAAAAGAAAAGGAAAGGTAGAGTACCAGTCCAGGAGGTCTAAAAGACCAAAAAAAAAAATGAAAAAAAAGTTGGAATTTCAGACAGAGATATCAGAGAAAGAGAGGAGGAAATCATAATTCAAGAAATTCCCCAGAATAAAGGGATATAAATTTCCAGATTGAAAGAAGCCAGCAAGGGCTAAGCACAGTGGATGAGAATATTACTATGCCAAGACACTGGAGAAATGTAAAATGCATGGGGACAAAGAGAAGATTCGACAAGAGAAAAAAATAGTCACAATTAAAGAATAAAAGTTGATAATGGTCTTGAACTTCTCATGGCCAACTCTAGACAGCTATAGATAACACTAGATGCTGTAGACAACACAGAATTGCCTTCATAATTTCAAAGGAAATTTATTTTCAAATAAAATTCTATACCTTAGCAACCTGTCACTTAATGTGAGGTTAGAATATTTTCAGACAGTCAAGGTGTCCAAAATTTTGCGCCAGGAACATTTTGGAGGATGTGCACAACCAAAGAAATAAAGAAACCAAAAAAAAAAAAAAAAAGATAGAGGGTTTAAAAACAGAGAACCCAACTTAGCGAAGAGATAAAGAGAATCATCAGAAGGATGTTGATTTGCCAGGCACAAGGCAACTGTCCTGATGAAAGCATGATGCAGGGTTTTGGGAAAAACTTATTTGAAAAGATGAAATTATTGGATAATGACATATCTGAATAATTAAAAGGAGAGATAAATAAATTGGAGAATTTGAGGTTGCATTACTAAAAAAATACAGAGAGAATTAAAGAAACAAATGAAACAGATGATTATTAATTACAAACAAAACAATAGGTTCACAAGACATGGAAAGTAATTAAAGTATATCACAGGGAGGATCTGCAGAGAGCATTCCTATAATAATAATTGCATATTGTACTAATCCAAATTGGGATATAAACATCCTAAGAGGATGGGAAGAGAGGGAAAAGTGTCTTTGTTGGGGGATAAGGGAACAGGAAGATTCGGGAGAGATCATGCACGATCCATCACTTTCCCTAATAGGAAAACAACAGACAACACCCAAGACTGAAAATTAAAGAGAAGGCAATATTAGCATGGAATTTTGAGCAATGTGGATGTCTAAACAAAAAGAATAGATGTAAAAGGATGCAAATATTTGCCTGTTGGAAGAGGACAGTGACTGCAGGGATGTAGGGAATTGCTGTTTCAAACATTGGAAAACTGTCTCATATTTTACTCTTTAAAATATGTACATGTATAACTTCATGAAATTACCCCCTCCAAAAAAGAACAAATTAGGGAATTTCTAAGTTGTAAACTAGTTTCCCTTTTATTCCATATTTTCTTTCTATTTAAAGATTTTTTATACAACCAATTTAATATGCTTTATTTAAATGGATTCAATGGTATTGACAAAAATAGCTGACAGAAAACCATAGTGGTACTATTTTAGCTTTACATTATGTGTAGTTTATTAAATTGAAAGGAGTCCAATAATGTGGTTTTAACTTTTCATTAGGGAAAGTATGACATTTTTTTAAATGAAGTGTGATGTTTACTTTAATTACCTTTGAGTTCTTGAGCTGAATAAAGTTAAAATTTTGCATATTTGTAATTATAGAAAAGGCACAAGCCTCTTAGATAGCCTCATCCACAAGAGGGCAGACAGCAGAAGCAAGAAGAACTATAGTCCTGCAGCCTGTGGAATGAAAACCAATTCACAGAAAGAGACAAGGTGAAAAGGCAGAGAGCTATGTATGAGATGAAGGAACAAGATAAAACCCCAGAAAAACAACTAAATGAAGTGGAGATAGGCAACCTTCCAGAAAAATAATTCAGAATAATGATAGTGAAGATGACCCAGGACCTCGGAAAAACAATGGAGGCAAAGATCAAGAAGATGCAAGAAATGTTTAACAAAGACCTAGAAGAATTAAAGAACAAACACCTAGAAGAATTAGAGAAAAAACAGAGATGAACAATACAATAACTGAAATGAAAAATACACTAGAAGGAATCAATAGCAGAATAGCTGAAGCAGAAGAACAGATAAGTGACTTGGAAGACAGAATGGTGGAATTCACTGCTGCAGAACACATTAAAGAAAAAAGAATGAAAATAAATGAAGACAGCCTAAGAGACTTCTGGGACAATGTTAAATGCACCAACATTCGCATTATAGAGGTCCCAGAAGGAGAAGAGAGAGAGAAAGGACCTGAGAATATATTTGAAGAGATTATAGATGAAAACTTCCCTAACATGTGAAAGGAAATATCCACCCAAGTCCAGGAAGTGCAGAGAGTCCCAAGCAGGATAAGCCCAAGGAGAAACACGCCAAGACACATAGTATTCAAACTGACAAAAATTAAAGACAAAGAAAAATTATTAAATGCAACAAGGGAGAAATGAAAAATAACATACAAGGGAGCTCCCATAAGGTTAACAACTGATTTCTCAGCAGAAACTCTACAAGTCAGAAGGAAGTGGTATGATAAATTTAAAGTGATGAAAGGTAAGAAACTACAACCAAGATTACTCTACCCAGCAAGGGTCTCATTCAGATTTGATGGAGAATTCAAAAGCTTTACAGACAAGCAAAAGCTAAAAGAATTCAGCAGCACAAAACCGGCTCTACAACAAATGCTAAAGGAACTTCTCTGAGTGGGAAACACAAGAGTAGAAAAGGACCTACAAAAACAAAACGAAAACAATTAAGAAAATGGTAATAGGAACATACATATCAATAATTACCTTAAAGTGAATGGATTAAACGCTCCAACCAAAAGACACAGGCTCACTAAATGGATACAAAAGCAAGACCCATGTATATGCTGTCTACAAGAGATCCACTTCAGATCTAAGGACACATTCAGGCTGAAAGTGAGGGGATGGAAAAATATTTCATGCAAATGGGAATCAAAAGACAGCTGGAGTAGCAATACACATGTCAGATAAAATACACTTTAAAATAATGTTACAAGAGACAAGGAAGAACACTACATAATGATCAAGGGATCAATCCAAGAAGAAGATATAACAATTATAAATATATATATGCACCCAACATAGGGGCACCTCAATACATAAGGCAAATGCTAACAGCTATAAAAGAGGAAATTGACAGTAATACAATAATAGTGGGGGACTTTAACACTTCATTTACACCAATGGACAGATCATGCAGACAGAAAATTAATAAGGAAATACAAGCGTTAAACAACACAATAGACCAGATAGAATTAATTGATATTTACAGGACATTCCATCTGAAAGCAGCAGATTACACTTTCTTCTCAAGTGCACATGGAACATTCTCCAGGATAGATCACATCTTGGGTCACAAATCAAGCCTTGGTAAATTTAAGAAAATTGAAATCATATCAAGCACCTTTCCCACCAGAACACTATGATATTAGAAATCAGGTACCGGTTAAAAAACATAAAAATACACAAACACATGGATGCTAAACAATATGTTACTAAATAACCAAGAGATCACTGAAGAAATCAAAGAGGAAATCAAAAAATACCTAGAGACAAATGACAATGAAAACACGATGATCAAAAACCTATGGGGTGCAACAAAAACTGCTCTAAGAGGGAAGTTTCTAGTAATACAATCCTACCTCAAGAAACAAGAAAAATCTAAAATAAACAATCGAATCTTACACCTAAAGGAACTAGAGAAAGAAGAGCAAACAAAACCCAAAGTTAGTCGAAGGAAAAAAAATCATAAAGATCAGAGCAGAAATAAATGAAATGGAAACAAAGAAAACAATAGCAAAGATCAATAAAACTAAAAGGTGGTTTTTTGAGAACATCAACAAAATCGATAAACCTTTAACCAGACTCATCAAGAAAAAGAGGGAGAGGACTCAAATCAATAAAATTAGAAATAGAAAAGGAGATGTTACAATGGACACCACAGAAATACAAAGTATCATAAGAGACTACTACAAGCAACTCTATGCCAATAAAATGGACAACTGGGAAGAAACGGACACATTTTTAGAAAGGTATAACCTTCCAAGACTGAACCAGGAAGAAATAGAAAATATGAACAGACCAATCACAAGCAATGAAATTGAAACTGTGATGAAAAATTTTCCAACAAACAAAATCCAGGACCAGATGGCTTCACAGGTGAATTCTATCAAACATTTAGAGAAGAGCTAACACCCATTTTTCTCAAACTCTTCCAAAAATTTGCAGATGAAGGAACACTCCCAAACTCATTCTACGAGGCCACCATCACCCTGATACCAAAACCAGACATGGATACTGCAAAAAAAGAAAATTACAGACCAATATCATTGATGAATATAGATGTAAAAATCTTCAACAAAATACTACCAAACAGAATCCAACAACACATTAAAAGGATCATACACCATGATCAAGTGGGATTTATCCCAGGGATGCAAGGATTCTTCAATATATGCAAATCAATCAATGTGATACACCGTATTAACAAATTGAAGCATAAAACCCATATGATCATCTCAATAGATGCAGAAAAAGCTTTTGACAAAATTCAACACCCATTTCTAGTAAAAACTCTCCAGAAAGTCATCATAGAGGGACTCTACTTCAACATAATAAAGGCCATATATGACAAACCCACAGCAAACATCATTCTCAATGGTGAAAAGCTGAAAGCATTTCCTCTAAGATCAGGAAAAAGACAAGGATGTCCACTATCACCACTATTATTCAACATAGTTTTGGGAGTCCTAGCCACGGCAATCAGAGAAGAAAAAGAGTAAAAGGAATACAAATTGGAAAAGAAGTAAAACTGTCACTGTTTGCAGATGACTTGATACTATACGTAAATAATACTAAATATGCTACCAGAAAACTACTAGAGCTAATCAATGAATTTGGTAAAGTTGCAGGATACAAAATTAATGCACAGAAATCGTTTGCATTCCTATACACTAACAAGGAAAGATCAGAAAGAGAAATTAAGGAAACAATCCCATTCACCATTGCAACAAAAAGAATAAAATACCTAGGAATAAACCTACCTAAAGAGGTAAAAGCCCTGTACTCAGAAAACTGTAAGACACTGATGATTTTTTTGAACATCTTTATTGGAGTATAATTGTTTTACAATGTTGTGTTAGTTTCTGCTGTATAACATAGTGAATCAGCTATACATGTACATATATCCCCATATCCCCTCCCTCTTGTGTCTCCTCCCACCCTCCCTATCCCACCCCTCTAGGTGGTCACAAATCACGGAACTGATCTCCCTGTGCTATGCAGCTGCTTCCCACTAGCTATTTTACATTTGGTAGTGTATATATGTCAATGTCACTCTCTCACTTCATCCCAGCTTACCCTTCCCCCTCCCCGTGTCCTCAAGTGCATCCTCTACATCTGTGTCTTTATTCCTGTCCTGCCCCTACGTTCAAATAAACAAACAAATAGAACAGATAGAAAGCTTGAAAATAGACCCATGATACATAGAACTTGATGTACAAAAAAGGCAGCATTACAAATGTGGCAAAGCCATCTTCATGAGGAAAGAATAGATTGCTTAGAAATTATGTTGATAAAACTGATTTACAATATGAAGAAAAATTAAGTTAAATCCCTACCTTACACTAAGTACAAAGGTAGGTTTCAGATAGCGGTAGATATAAATGGAAAAGTAAAACAGTGTGGCTAATGGAAGAAGAAGCAGAAGAATATCTTTGTGTCTTAGGATGGGGAAATGTTTCTTAAACAAGATCCAAAAATACAAAACTTAAATCACTAAGATGTATACTTTAAATACCTTACAATTTTATTTGTCAATTATACCTCAATGAAGCTGATTTTATTTTTAAAAATGGAAAAAAAAAGACACTGATGAAAGAAATAAAAAATGACACAAACAGAGGGAGAGATATACCATGTCCTTGGATTGGAAGAATCAATATTGTGAAAATGACTATACTACTCAAAGCAATCTACAGATTCTGTGCAATTCCTATCAAATTACCGATGGCATTTTTTACAGAACTAGAACAAAAAAATCTTAAAATTTGTATGGAGACGCCAAAGACCCTGAATAGCCAAAGCAATCTTGGGGGAAAAAAAAACAGAATTGGAGGAATCAGACTCCCTTACTTCAGACTATACTACAAAGCTACAGTAATCAAGACAATATGGTTCTGGCACAAAAACAGAAATATGGATCAATGCAACAGGATAGAAAGCCCAAAGATAAATCCATGTACTTATGGTCAACTAATATATGACAAAAGAGGCAAGGATATACAATGGAGAAAAGACAGTTTTTTCAATAAGTGTGCTGGGAAAACTGGACAGCTACATGTAAAAGAATGAAATTAGAACATTTCCTAACACCATACACAAAAGTAAACTCAAAATGGATTTTGAGTTTATTTACAGACCTAAATGTAAGACCAGACACTACAAAACTCTTACAGGAAAACATAGGCAGAGCACTCTTTGACATAAATCACAGCAAGGTCTTTTTTGACCCACCTCCTAGAGTAATGGAAATAAAAACAAAAATTAAAAACCGGACCTAATTAAACTTAAAAGCTTTTGCACAACAAAGGAAACTATAAGCAAGATGAAAATACAACCCTCAGAATGGGAGAAAATATTTGCAAATGAATCAAAGGACAAAGGATTAATCTCCAAAATATGTACACAACACATGCAGCTCAATATTAAAATAAAAAACAACCTAATCAAATAATGGGCAGAAGACCTAAATAGACATTTCTCCAAAGAAGACATACAGATGGCCAAGAGGCACATGAAAAGCTGCTCAACATCACTAATTATTAGAGAAATGCAAATCAGAACTACAATGTGGTATCACCTCACACCGGTTAGAATGGGCATCATCAGAAAATCTACAAACAACAAATGCTGGAGAGGGTGTGGAGAAAAGGGAACCATCTTGCACTGTTGGGAGGAATGTAATTTGATACAGCCACTATGGGGAACAGTATGGAGGTTCCTTAAAAAACTAAAAATAGAATTACCATATGACCCAGCAATCCCACTACTGGGCATATACCCAGAGAATACCATAATTCAAAAAGACACATGCACCCCAATGTTCATTGCAACACTATTTACAACAGCCAGGTCATGGAAGCAACCTAAATGCCTATCGACAGATGAACAGATTAAGAAGATGTGGTACATATATACAATGGAATATCACTCAACCAGAAAAAGGAATGAAATTGGGTCATTTGCAGAGACGTGGTGGACTTAGAGACTGTCCTACAGAGTGAAGTAAGTCAGAAAGAGAAAAACAAATACCATATATTAATGCATATATGTGAAATGTAGAAAAATGGTATAGATAAATCAGTTTGCAAAGCAGAAATAGAGACACAGGTGTAAAGAACAAACCTATGGACACCAAGGGGGGAAAGCACGGGGTGGTGGTGGTAGTGGGATGAATTTGGAGATTGGGAATGACATATATACACTAATATGTATGAAATAGATAACTAATAAGAACCTGCTGTATAAAAATATAAATAAATAAAATTTAATTTACAAAAAGAATTATAGGAAAAATTGATCTTCTAATCAATAGAATATTCTGATTGTAAGCATGCTAGATTGATTGTGCAAACGTCCCTAGTTCTTCACCTTTCCTACATGAATCCTCTATGTAATGCGTCTTTGTAGCAACCCCCATTGACAGATGGAGTCTCTTTCTTCACCCTGGAATCTGAGCTGGCCTTGTGATTTACTTGGCCAACAGAATGGAAGTGATGGTGTGCAGGTTCTGAGGGAGCCATGGATGCTTCCACACTTTCTCTTGGACCCTACCACTTCCATGAGAACAAGCCAGGCTATTTGGTGGGACATTGGAAGACAACATGGATGAGAACTCGCTAGTCTTAGCCAAGGCCATGTTAAAACATCCTGCAGCCAAGTAGGTGAGGCAGCCTGGCTTAGGTCAGCAGAAGTGTCAACCCAACCAACTGTTGACTGTAGAGACAGGAGTGAAACCAGATGCAACCAGAACTTTCTAGCTCACCTGAGATCTCAGAGTAATAAAAAAAAATAAATTGTTGGTCTTTAAGCCAATAAGTTTGGAGGTGTTTTTTTACACAGTACTAGCTAACTGATAAGCTAAAAATTATCAACTTGAACTGTATATAAGTAGTCAGCTTTCAAAGAATTAGAACTTAAGTTAAAAATAGCATCTTTAAGAAGAAACTACATATTCTAAGTAGGGAAAATAATCTTAAAATGAAAGCATTTCTTCTGCTTTCCTAAGTGTATATATGCACAATTGGGAAGAGCAACCAAGGAGAGATGAGTTGCCCTGTATATAGAAGGAGGAAAATTGCTTTAGGCTTAGAGAGAGGTTAACAAGACTAGCTCCTAAAAGGGCAAGAGTAGAAAGAAATCAGAATGGTGAGTGTCCAAGTTGGGATTCCATAAAAGGACTGAGATGTTTAAGATGTAATTTTTAGTTGTTTTCTGTGGGATGTAAAATGTAACATGTTCACCCTCACAACTTATTGTCCCTATGAACTTTCAGTAAAATCTATAATACTTACTCATGCTTTTATGTGACCAGATCCTATACAATTAATTGCAAGGTGTTACAAATTTCCAATCGAGGTTATTAGTGGTGGGAGGACATCTTTTAAAGGACCCAGAAATCAGATGCGGTGGTACCCATCAAAGTGAAATTCCCCCAAATAAAATGACATTAGGAGAGAACTTTTAACTTATTGAAACTGTGAACCAATTTTACCCAGACCATTAAAGGAAGGGAGCCCAACTACTGTCTCAGTTACATAAGGCATCATACAAGGATGTGGGGTATATGGAACTTCCCTGGTGGTCCAGAGGTTAAGACTCTGTGCTTCCACTGCAGGGGGTGCAGGTTCAATTCCTGGTCAGGGAATTAACATCCCACATGCCACACGGTACAGCCAAAAAAATGTAGGGTATAAGAGAAAATATAGTAGAAGTTAAACATACCTGTACTATAGGACCCAACAATCCCACTACTAGGTATTTACCCAAATGAAATGAAAACCTGTATTCACCTGTATTCCAAAACCTGTACAACAGGAACAGTGAGAATTTATAGCCAGGGAGCAGGATGGGGCTCAGTGGATGGACAATTGCTAAGATAATGATAATATATCAAACTTATAGTCACCCCAGACTGGAAACAACTCAAATATCCTTCAGCTGGAGTGTTGGTAAACAAACTGCTGTATATCCATAGAATGGAATACTACCCAGCAATAAAAAGGAATGAACTGCTGAAACATGCAGCAACATAGATGAATCTCAAATACACTAAGTGAAAGAAGCCAGACTCAGAAGGCTACTGTATGACTCCATTTATATAACACTTTTGCAAAGACAAAACTATGGACAGAAAATAGATACATGGTTGCCAGGAGCTGGGGATTTGTGTAGAGCCTGACCAGAAAGGGATGTAGGAGAATTTTTTGAAGTAAATGATGTGCCCTCCTTATTGACCTTGAAGGTGGCTACATGACTACATACATCTGTCAAAACTTGCAGAACTGTACACAAAGAAGGGAGAATTATACCTTAATTTTTTTAAATGGATAAAAATGTATTTAAGTTGAGACCTTAACCTGAAAGAATTCTCAATCTACTTCTGGAGAGCAGAAACTATTGTTATAAAATTATCAATGATACGAGCATAATTGCACTAAAAATTTCTTGAAGTTTATGGGTATGAATTGACAAGGCAAAAAGAGATTTCTGGACCAGAAAAGATTAAGGAATCATAAAAGTATTGGTTGAATTTAAACTGGCTCTAAATGAAGGGTGGGGATTCATAAATGGGAAAAGAGAAAAGTAACCAGAAAGTCAGTATTTTATTCTTGCACCAGGAAGGAAGCCAGTGGGTCTGGAATGAGACACATACGGTTGTGGGGTTATTACTGTTAATAGAAACTGATGCTGCAGTAATCTTGGCATTCTCCCTTGCCAAGCCCCTTTGTCTGAAGCAATTCTCCAGAATGGTCTCCATGACACTGAGGACACCCAGGTAACTGCTTCTTTCCATATCTATGTAATTCAAAATTGACTTTATTTGGAGACCTCAATTTGCAAGGGTTACACGGGAAACTTGCTTCAAAATCAGGATCCAAAGAGACAAAACTTGAGACTTTGAGAGCAAAGACTTGTTTTACATTGAGATTTCCCTCCAAATGATAAAATAATAAAAATGAGGGGAGGAGAATGAAGAAATCCAGATGGATCAAGTTTTCTTAGGCCGAGACAATTATCAGTGGCAAAGGAGGAAAAATACATATTTCAGTTAACACTTATTCTAGAGAATATGTTCATTTATATTGAAGAATTCCAGGTGACAGAATAAAATCCTACTTGGGCAGATAGTATGTTGTCATTTTTAAATTCTCTTTTATTTGTTGTGATAATTATCTGTTTCTATTCAGCATAATTTTGTATTTCCACCTAGTTTAGAGATTAATTTATTGAGTGTTCTTACCCTGGGCTTATACACGTGAGTTGGAAATTATCCAGTATATCTCAAACTCTAAATGGTTTGGACAGCTCTTCTAATCAGCTTCAGAGTAAAGATTTGTGCCAAGCAAAGCTGGCTGTTGCTCTTTGAAAATGCATTCTCAGTTTGGGTATGCCCCCATGAGCTTTGGTGAGAACAGGATGTTTTCCTGTAATGATAATAGACAATGCCATTTCCAGGAATGTCTGGGTTTGGTAATTTAAAGGAGCAAATGGCCCCACAGTTGCATCATATGATTTTCATTCTCATTAAATACTCAGGGCCAAAAATCAAGCAGAGTGAGCTGCAGGGAAATCAGGCAATTTATATAAAGCAAAAATAAGTACTGCCTCATTAGCTATTTTTATTATTAATTTTAAATGTCTAGCAGTTTCTCTTAGGCCAAGGAGTAGCCAAAATAATTGCACAGTACCCTGGGATTTGTATTTTAGCTCTTTTTGATAAGTTCTGAGCGATGTTTGTTAGACTGGAATTTAGCAGTAGCATCATTCAGTAGCATATAACATCTACTGCCAGCTGGAGACAGAGTGCTGTAACAGGCAAAGATGTGTGGAGTGGGCGGGCCCTAGGAATGGTATCAAGGTTAATTAGTTTAACTTGGAAGTTTTGATGATTATCAGACAGACAAATCTCAAAAGATTTCATAGGCAAGATTTTAGCCCTCAATGATATTCTATGATGATAATCCTGGAAATTATCGTTGACAGCATTTAGAATGAGGGTTTTAGGGCAAAATCTAACAGTTTGAATAACTGTTGACAGCATTTTCCTTGGTACATCATGCATTTTTTCACTTATAAGAGCATTGCAACTTTCAAAATATTCAAACAATATAAATACATGCAGGGTAAAAATCAAAGTCTCCTCTCCAACCTCATTGTCCCAAAGTAATCATTGGTAACAATGTTATGTATATTCTTCTAGAATCTTTCACACACATCCACCACACACACACCAAATAACCAATGTAGATATTACTGAGATGTTTTGTAGAGAAATGGGGATAGATAGGTTACATGAATGTTTTATTTTTCAAAAAAAGGATCTTTCTCTATAGTTCTGCAACTTGCTTTTACATTTACTAATATTCATGGACATTTTCCATGTCCATCTTCATAAATATAGTTCTCAAAAAATCTGTATAAAATCCTATAACATGATTGTACAATTTAAATATTGCCTTTCTGATGAACATTTAAATTATTTCTAATTATCTGACATCAAACCATGATACAATAAACACTTTATACATGTCTCTTTGTGCAAGTTTAGGTATTGCTGAAGGGCAGATTACTGGATGAAGTACTACTGGGTCAAAGGATTTTAAATATTGATTGATAATAACAAGTTGCCCTCCAAAAAGGGCAGGGGAAACCTGAATAAAATTTCTCCCTCACCACAGGTTAATAGGTCAATGAGAGTTCCTTCTTCCTGCCAATATTAGATACTATTTATTATTTCAGTCAATCTGATTTTTTTAACTATGTAAAGTTCTTCCCTGATTGCTAATGAGGAGGAACATTCTTTTATAGTATATAAGTTTTTAAAATTTCGTTTTCTGTGAATTATTTTTGGTTATCAATTCATCATCCTTTTCTTATTGATTCATAGGAATCCTTTGCATATTAGGTGTTGTGGTCAGTTGACTCACTTAACTTTCATCCCAACCCACTTCTTGCATGCAAAAGTGGGCAGGTAAACACCAGATTTCCCAGATATTTCTGAAACTTGGGTACTGAACATCATTTAGGAGCCACCAATCAGATGCACTTGCAGAGTATGTTGCTCAGAAGAGATGGAAGAGGCAGGGCCCAGGACACTTATTTCACAGATGTTACTTGTGGAGGTGGTATGGCTTTGGAATCAATGGCTATAGTTCAACTTTCTAATCTGTATGCATCTTCTTGGTTCATCTGCTAACTTTATTAATGAAGGCAATTCTCCTCATTTAGACAAATGGAACATGGATTTCTATCAGCAGTAGTAACAACAGAGTCAGGGTTTGTTAGCTTCCTGAAGCAGCCACAGAGGCAGCTTCCCAGATGATACCTGGGGCAGAGTAGTTTTGAGGCTGGACATAATTTATTTCTTTTTTTTAATTTATGTTTTATTGAAGTAACATTGCTTTATAACATTGCATTTCATGTCCACATTATATTTCTACTTCTGTATATACCACAGTGTGCTCACCACCAAAAATTTAGTTTCCACCCCTCACCATACAGTTGATCCCCTTTTACCCATTTCCCCTCCCTCCAACCTTTCTCCTCTGGTAACCACTACTCTTTTCTCTGTATCTACATGTTTGGTTTTGTTTGGCTTGATTTGTTCATTTATTTGGGTTAGCTGTTGTTTGTTTGCTTTTTATATTCCACATGTAAGTGAAATCATACAGTATTTGTCTTTCTCCATCTGACTTATTTTACCTAGTGTAGCACCCTCAAAGTCCATCCATGTTGTCGCAAATGACAAGATTTCATCTTTTTTATGGCTGAGTGGTATTCCATTGTGTGTGTGTGTGTGTGTATATATATATATATATATACACACTATATATGGAATGAATATCTATTCATTCGTTGACAGGCACTTAGGTTGTTTCCATATCTTGGCTGTTGTAAATAATGCTGCAGTGAATGTAGGGGTGCATGTATCTTTTCAAATTAGTATTTTCATATTATTTGGATAAATACCCAGAAGTGGGATTGCTGGATCATATGGTAGTTCTATTCTAAATTACTTGAGAAATTCATTTTGCTGATGGTTTCCTTTACAGTGCAGAAGCATTTTAGTTTGATGCAGCTCCATTTGTTTATTGTTGCTTTTGTTTCCCTTGACTGAGGAGACACATCTAGAAAGATATTGCTAAGACTGATGTCAAAGAACTCATTCCCCATATTTTCTTCTAAGAGTTTTATGGTTCAAGTCTTTAATCTATTTTGAGTTGATTTTTGTGTGTGATGTGAGATAGTGGTCTTGTTTCATTTTTTGCATGTGACTGTTCGGTTTTCCCAACACCATTTATTTGAAAATACTATTCTTTTTCCATTGTATGTTTTTTGCACCTTTGTTGTAAATTTATTGCCATATATGTGTAGGTTTATTTCTGGGCTCTCAATTATGTTCCATTGATTTATGAATCTATTTTTCTGCCAGTTTTATATTGTTTTGATTACTCTAGCTTTGTAATATAGTTTGAAATCAGGAAGCATGATACCTCCAGCTTTGTTCCTTTTTTTCTCAGGATTGCTTTGGCAATTTGAGCTCTTCTGTAGTTCCATATAAATTTTAGAGTTTTTGTTCTATTTCTGTGAAAAAATGTCCTTGAGATTTTAGTATGGATTGTATTGAACCTGTAGATTGTTTAGGTAATATGAACATTTAGCAATGTTATGTCTTCCAATCAGTGATCATAGAATATCATTCCATTTATTTGTGTCATCTTCAATTTCTTTCAACAATGTATTATAGTTTTCAGTATATAGGTCTTTCATCATCTTGGATAAATTTATTCCTAGGTATTTTTTCTTTCTTTGCAATTGTAACTGGGATTATTTTCTTAATTTCTCTTTCTGCTAGCTCACTGTTAGCATACATAAATGAAACAGATTTTTGTACATTGATTTTGTATTATGTATCTTTACCATATTTGTTTATTATTTCTAATAGTTTTTTTGTGGAGTCTTTAAAGTTTTCTATACCATGTTATCCAAATAGTAAAAGTTTTACTTTTTTCTTTCTAATTTGGATGCCTTTTATTTCTTTTTCTTGCCTAATTGCTCTGACTAAAACTTCCAGTACTATGTTGAATAAGAGTGGGCATCCTTGTCTTGTTCCTGATTTTGGAGGGAAAGCTTTCAGTTCTTTATCATTGAGAATGATGCATTATGTTGAAGCATGTTATTTTTATACCCATTTTATCAACAGTTTTTTTTAATTGTTGTTGAATCTTGTCAAATGTTATTTCTGAGATGATCATATCATTTTTATTCTTCATTTTGTTAATGTAGTGCATAATGTTGATTGATTTGTGGTTGTTGAACTATCCTTGCATCCCTGGAATAAATCCCACTTGATTGTGGTGTATGATCCTTTTAATGTAGTGTTGTATTCCGTTTGCTAATGTTTTTTGGGAGATTTTTGCATCTATGTCCATTAGCCTATACTTTTCCTTTTCTGTGTTGTCTTTGTCTGGTTTGGATGTCAAGGTAATGTTGGCCTCATAAAATGAGTTAGGAAATATTCCCTCCTCTTCAAATTTTGGAAGAGTTTGAGAAGGATAGTCATTAAATCTCCTTTGAATGTTTGGTAGAATTCACCAGTGAAGCCATCTGGTCCTGGACTTTTGTATTTGGGGAGATTTTTGATTACTCTTTCAATCTCTTTATTAGTGATCAGTCTACTAAGATTTTCTATTTCTTCATCTTTCTGTCTTGGGATGTTGTACAATACTAAGAATTTGTCCATTTCTTCTAGTTTTTTCTATTTGTTCGTGTTTACCTGTCCAGAGTATTATTTTATAATCCTTTGTATTTCTGTGTTATCCATTGTTATTTCTCCTCTTTCATTTCTGATTTCATCTGTGAGAGCCTTCCCTTTTTTCTTAGTGAGTCTAGCTAAAGGCTTGTCGATTTCATTTATCTTTTCAAGGAACCAGCTCTTAGTTTGATTGATCTTTTCTATTTCATTTATTTTCACTATGATTTTTATTATTTCCTTCCTTCTACACTCTTTGAGCTTTGTCCTTCCTTTTCTAGTTCTTTTAGGTAAAACGTTAGATTGTTTATTTGAGATTTTTCTTTTTCTTGAGGTAGGCCTGTATAACTATAAATTTCTCTCATTGAGTTACTCCATGACACCTATTTTGAATTCTCTATCATATTGCAATATTCCATACGTTTAAGTTTGGCTTCTGGAGAATTGTCATTTTCTTTTGTGATACAATATTACTGTGATTCTTCATAGTGCTTGATGAGTTTTTCTTCTGCTGGTGCATTTGAAGTAGCAAGCATCTTTCTTCTTTAGGTAAAGCTTTTTAATTTTTTTTTTTTTTTACTTGCTTCTAAAGATTTAACAGGTTAGAAATTAGAGGACTTTCTTTTGTTTTTCAGTAGGTGGCACAATAGCACAAGTTTTTAGTTTTTCTTACCTGAGAGACCTCTGGTTATATTTGAGAATCCACATTTTCCACCCTCCACCACCTCTGTCAGTGTCCTCATTACCACTGCTTGTGCCTCCGGGGTTATTGGTGCCTTGCGGCTGACTCTCCAGTGTCACTAGTGTTGCTGCCTGGGGTATCATGATGGTGGACTTTTCTGCCAGGTCCAGGATCTCCTGAGTCACAGCCTCCACCACTGTGATGGGAGGTGGAGGAGGCTGGAGCAACCAGGGACATGTGGGCACCTCTGCCGTGTCTGGTGTTGTCAGGTACATGGACTCTGCTGCTGTGGGTGGGGCTCAAGGGGTCTGAGTAATAGGTGCCTCTGTGACTGGAGGGATGGGGTCTCAGGTCCACTGCCAGTGCTGCCCAGTTACTTGTGGCCATGTGCATTGTTGTAGCAAGGAGACTGAAGTCATTTGTACCACCTCCCCTGCTGCTACCAGGTTCTCTGGGGCTGCAGGCTCAGCTGCTGCAGCTGGGGCATCCAGGACTGGAGACACTGCCTCCACTGTTCCCCTGCTTCCATCTCCTCTATGTGTTCCAGTCCTCCCACATTTAGATGCACAGATTTGCAGGATTTTCAGCATGCTGGTATGTAAGGCAGAGTCATGTTTCTGAATTGTGAATGTTTTACTGGTTGTAGATTGAGGGGAAGGGATAAAGGGAGCATCTCACTCCACCATGATGCTGATGTCCCCTGGAAATAACTTCTACTCTTCTAGCTCCTATGTTGATTTTGTTTATATCCTGTTCCCCATATTAGATTGTTTTCAACCTAAAGCATCTTGTATGGATTTGCTGCCTGCAACTGAAACCTGAATATTACAGAAATAGTATCTGTTTTTAACTTTTCTGTATGTTATATATTTTCTTCAAATCTGTCATTCATCTTATAAGTTTAAATTTACAGAAGATTAAAAACATTTTTATAAAACCAAATCTGGCTATCTTTACCTTTATGAATTTTAAGTTTTGCATAGGAAGAACTTCCTAACCTCTGCTATATTTCCTTGTACTTCTAGAAATTTATTCCACCTGGATTTTATATTTTATGGTATGTGTAGGTAATCATTTTATTTTATTGCCCAAAGTGAATGGATTATTGGTCCAACAATAATTTATTTAATAGTCTAACTTTCCCCCATTGAATTGAAATGTCACCTCTAAAGAATAATATTTTCTCATTTATCATGAGTCTGTTTCTGAATTCTGTTCCATTAGTTATTTTTTTCTATTCCTGCTCAAACACCACAACATTTTATAACCTTAAAATATAATTTTGATTTTAATTTAATAATAATTATATTAAATAATAATGACTATAAATTTAAGTAACTAGTCAAGTAACTAGAGTAGCAAGAAGCAGAACTTCAGTGCCTGAAAACTCCTTGAGGTCAATGCCATATTTTATTCGTATTTGTATTTAAGAAGACTACAATGATGCCCGCATATGACAAATACTTTTCGAGTGAACAAATCAAACAATTCATCTCTTTTATATAAATCACACAAAATTATAAAATTAACAATCTGATTATTGTTAGTGACCATATTTTGCAGCACATTTTATACTAAGTGATTGTTCAAATCATATCAAGTTCTTGTGATCTTTTATTCAATCATGCTACATATTAGAAAAGCAGAGGTTAGAAAATCTTTACATATAAATTTTTGTGAGTATCATTAATGGTAAAACCATAAAGAGTCAATAAGAGAACAAAAAAGACTAAGCATCTGTCAAGGAAAATGAAAATAATCTGTCAGATCCCTCAAAATTTGGAGTATTGTGCCATTAGCAAAATTTTTGAAGATAATTCAGTAATGGTAATGACTATCATGATGGGGTTAGGTTAAAAAAGAAGAAAATGCAGAATATTTTATGATAAATAGTCAAGGAGGAATTACTGCAAAATGTTGTATGTATGTGGAAAAGCATTAGAAAAGAAAATTGGAAAATAATGGACTGTTTTATTGTGGAGGTAATGGGACTATATGTAATTTATAAAAATTTTTTATTGGAATATAGTTGATTTACAATGTTGTGTTGTTTTATTTTTATTAATCCTAGCTTAATAGTACTTATACCCCCCCCCAAAATTAAGCATATTCAAGGACATTGGCTAAAGAAAAAAACAAAACAAAACTGTAGAGTGATAGACAATCTCATAGTCTGAGTTTCATAGAAAATAAAGCCCGGGGCAAAACTTAGGTGCTAGAACCTGTTTCTCCATATCTTCAACCTGGGCTGGCCTTTTTAACTTTCATTAGCCTATAGAATGTGACAAAACAATTTTGTACCAATTTAGACTGCAAGAGGCCTTGCATGCTTCTGCGTGCTCTCTCTGTCTCTCTCTGTCTCTCTGTCTCTCCCTCTCTCTCCAAACCCTTGCCTCTCTATGTGAACAGACGAGGGCTAGCTTGCTGTCTGATGACCCAGTTGTCCTAATTCTGTACCAGCCAACAACCAACCAACTGCAAGAAGCAGTGTCACTTCCTTGATCTACTGCTGACTGTATATGCATAAGTGTGCCCAGCCAAGACTAGGATAACCATAACTATTCAATTCAGCCCAGCCTAAATTGCTAACCCACTGAATCAAGGGCTAAGTACATAACTGTTGTTTTAAGCTACTAAACTTTAGAGTAGCTTTTATGCAGCATTTTATGCAACTATTTTATGCAGCAACAACTGACAGAGTGATCTTGCAAGTGAGGAGATCACACTTAAGAAAACCTGAAAAGGTTCATATTTTTAAAAATCCAGGTCACTCTAAATGTGCAGCCTTGCCTATGCATTGTATCTTCCAACTGAAAAGTGTTGCTGCAAATTAGTTTTCTAATTAGTCAAATTCCAACATAATGAGTTTTCCAAAACTCTTTCTTTTAAAAGTAATACATGATACTGGCAAGAAGCCTTGATTGCTTTTTGTACTGGAAGTGTTAATAACCTGTTCCCTTGCTTTTCATTCATTATTGCTTAATTTCCTGTGCAGTGGGTGGATTGTTTTTTTTATAACAATGAAACCTGATGGAAATGTTTACTTAGATCTGTCATCCCAAACCATGGACATATGTTACCAGTCTTATAGGCAGAGAGAAATTGCTCTCCATCTCTAGGAAAAATACTCATATGAAGAACTATGACTTACTTAAAGCTGTAACACAGGTCTAATGGAAGCATTATTAGGAATTTGAATCATAATTGCTCCAGTATTTTCAGAATACAGTTGAAAGTTTTCCTTTTGCTTTAGAACTATGTGATGAGGTTTGTACTTATGACCTCTGGCTGGGTGAGAAAAATGAAGACCAATCATGTCAAGACACAATTAAAGGCAATAAGGAGACACCTTAAAGTGTTCTTCCTAATTAGTTCTAGGTAAGTACTTAAAGACAGAAGAGGAGTGCTATAAACAGCTGCTCAGAAATGTAAGTATCAGAGTTAAGCTCTATATCTTTCACTTCATAGCATAGCAAAATATGTAAGTGGATTTTTATTAACTCAGCAACAAAGTTGGTACAAATTACACTGAAGTGTTTGCATCTCAATCTTGCTTCACATCAGGGTGTCTCAGTCTTGGCACTATCGACATTTGGGGCCAAGTAATTCTTCGTGTGGAGGCTGTCCTGTGCACTGTGGGATGGTGTGCAGAATCCCTGGCCAGTACCAGCTGGATGCCAGTAGCCCCTCTGCACAATTGTGACAACCAGAAATGTCTCCAGACATTGTCAGATGTCCCCTGTGACATAAAAGTACCCCTCGTTCAGAATCACTGCTCCAAATCAATATCTTTATGTGGTCCCTAGGGTTATGTTGTGGTTCTTTGAGGGCTGCTGCAGAAAATTATGGGGAAATCAAATAAGTAAAGCCCCAGTTTCCCCAGTTCTACTTCAACCAGAGATGCTCTAGCTTTGTTTGTTCATGTAGTAAGTCAGGCTTTATTGAACAATCTGAAAATAAACTGATGCTAAATCAAAAGTGTTTTGTAAAAATCCCTCTAAATCTGATGTTAGTACAAAGATTCAGATACTGGTAACTAAAAATCACTTTTCAAAAAAAGGTATCTAAAAAGTATGCAAAAACCTATCATATTCTAACACTGTTGATTATCCACCTTATGAGAAAATATTTGGCCATGTAATAACCGTGAGAGCAACATCATTTATAGTCAATATCTCTAAGAATAAATATAGCCACTTCTTAAGAATTTGAGCTGTGATTCCTATCCTGAAAAGGGATGTCACTGGTCACAAAATAGGCTGATAAAGAGAGTATAGAGGGTTAGCAAACCCATTACAACTGCTAACTACTACATATTACCAGAAAAAAAAAATTAACGAAGTGAGAGAGTGGCATTGACATATATACACTATCAAATGTAAAATAGCTAGCTAGTGGGAAGTAGCTGCATAGCACAGAGAGATCAGCTCGGTCCTTTGTGACCACCTAGACGGGTGGGATAAGAAGGGTGAGAGGGAGATGCAAGAGGAAAGGGATATGGGGATATATATATACGTATAGCTGACTCACTTTGTTATACAGCAGAAACTAACACATTGTAAAGCAATTATACTCCAAAAAATATGTTAAAAAAAATTAAAACACATTCTCTTGTCCTGACTCAGAAGAATTAAAATACTAGTTTCTACAGTGAAATTCAATCTTATGTGAGCCACAAACCTCTTTTCCAAATGACATTTTATACAGAATCTTAATATACAAAACAGATAAAAGAGGAGTTTTACAGAGTGAAGCAGAAAGTTATGGGCCCAGGGGCTTGGCCAGGCACTTACGCTAAGCGCAAGGTTGGAAGATTAAATCTCTACAGAAATACAGAAATGAATGATCTATATGTACACTTATATATCCATATGATGGCTACAATCATTATAAGGTGTTACATATAGAATGGGCCAGTCTGCTCTGCTAGAGTTGCACACCCATACTCTACATGTTTATTTGATTTTCTATAAAGCTTTGCAATTATTTTTTTGTGAATTTTCCTGTTTCATTACACATCACAATATTTGAGCAGTGTTCCCAGGGGAGCACACATAATTAGTCAACCACCATCTACTTAGTGCTATGTGTATTCAGATAATATCTGATCCCTAGTTGACACCATTCTTTCTGGTTATAAAATCAAACTCTGTTCTTTATAATAAAAATAGCAAAGCTAAAATTATTCTTGAGTGCCCAATTTTTATTTTATTAAGGTATAATTTACATAGAATGAAACATGGTTCTTAAGTGTTTAGTTTGACAAGTTTTGACAATTGACTAGGGCTGTGTAGCCATGTAACCACCACCCAAAATAATATATAGAACATTGTCATTACCCCAGAAAATTCCCCTGTGCCCCTTTCTAGTCAAATTCTTCCCCAGAAGCAACCACTTTCTGAATTCACTCACCAAAAATTAGTTTTGATTTCTCTAGACTTCATATAAGTGGATTCATACAGTACATATTCTTCGGGGTCCATTTTTTCCTGTTGTTGCAATGTCTGTAAAATTTACTCATGTTGTTTCGTGTATTGGTAATTGGTCCCTTTTTATTACTAAGTATCAATAATATTGAAAGGCTTCATACATCCTTAAAAGATTCTCTTCATGCACTGATTTGTGTGTATACAAGACACATTTTTAAAATGTAAGATCTTTACCAAAGTGGGCTTTTTGAGCAATTTTCATTCAGATATAGTCTTCATATGATAAGCACTCATTTGAAGTTAATCTAGAACAGAGAGAGGGTCTTTGCTTGTTAAGTTGCTTTTGTTTTCCAAAAGCATTTCAAAATCATGATTTTCAAAAATACAGACACAGCACCTGTGCTTAGCAATTTACCACTGCTAACACGATCATCAGCTTTTAAGGCAATTAGCTGTGTAAAAATAATTCACATCAAAGAAAAGAGCCAAGTTCACAGTAGTCAGTCTTCAAAAGCATTTCTCTTTTGTATGACAAGAATGATGTGGGTTTAATCAATAGATGTACCTGATGACAAAAATTCTACCTCCTTGAACTTTGGGGGTGAAAATTATTTTAACATATCGTTTGGAACTGCTATAAATTTCTTAGTGATAAAATGTGATTGAAACCACATAGGTTTATAGGAACAATCTGAGTGTTATTTTGGGAATACTAATCTAAATATTAATGTTGACAATGTCCACATATTTAAATTGGTCTCTGGGTACATTCATTTTAAGTCAGTTGGCCAAAAAATATTTCTTGGTTAAATGCTATCTTCCAGGCCCAAAGCTACTACAAGTCCTTAAAGATCAATGAATCATGGTTAATGACATATATCTATAAATTTATTACATGTTATTTTTTAGTTGCAGTTTTTTCTCTGCCCAATTACTCAGGGTAATTAAATTAAACAGAAAGAAGAGATCCAAGAGTAATTTAGTATATGTTCCCGACTTTAAAAATCCCTGCTTGCTTAGTTTTACAAGGAATTTGGGTAAGTTAAACACAGTTTGTTAATGTATACAAAGAAAGCACAGTCTTTCTCGAGAGTAACAAAGCATGAAGAGAGATTACTGGAGAAGAGAAGAAAACCAAATATTGCTAGAGACAGCACAAATTTTGCAAGTTGGATGAAACTAGAGTAAATTATTTTTTAAAGCTTTCTCTCCCTCTTACAAAATAAGATTTCTCTCCCTCTTATAAAATGGAGAAACTGGTAAAGGTACATATGTCTAATTTCAATATCCAGAAAACAATACCATCAGGTACATTTTCTAAAGCTCACTGGCGCTGAAAGACAAATCTTTGTTTGCATAGTTTAAGTCCCATTTTTGTCTTGCTCTGAGAACATATATTTAAGTCATTGAATTCTTAATTATAAATTAAGAAGATATTATTTCACTAGATTCTAAACATTTGAAGCCTTCTGTATAACTGTCATCTTAGCAGAAAAATATTCTCCTCCCCACAAATTCTTAATCTCATAGTCTATATATCTATCTATCTATCTATCTATATCTATCAATAGATATAGACAAAACCAATTATATTAGCTATTGCTACCTAACCTTCTTAGAACCTAGTGGCTTGAAATAACAATAATTTATTATTTGTCAGGAGTTTACAGGTGGCTGGGTGGTTTTGCTGATAAGACCTAGGCTCAGCAGAGCTCACCTGTGTGTCTGCGGTCTGGCACGTGTCATCTAGATGGTTCTGATGATCTTTGTTGGACCCTCTCACATATCTGAACCTTGGTCATACTGAGCCAGACCAGCTCCATGTATCTCTCATCCTCCAGCAAGCTGGCATGGGCATGTTGTCATAGTGAACACAGAGGACCAAGAGTAAAAGTGGAAATGCACAAATGATTTTTCAAGCCTTTACATGCCCCATGTTTGCTAATGTCCCATTGACCAAAGCAAGTCACATGACCAAGCCTTGGGGAGACATTACCAAAGTGGGTAGATACAGGAGAGAGTAAGAAAGGGACCTGAGAACCTCAGTGGAGAAACTCTGGAAGCCTGAAAGAATTTTCAGAGAGTGAAATAGAGAAATAAATGCTCCAAACTCTAGGAGCTTTGCTTAGTGGTTCCCTTAGCTTAGAAGGCTCTCATTTGATCCCTCTCATTCATTCCAGCTAAGTTTAAATGACCTTTCTTGAAGAGGTCTTGCCTCATTACCCTAATTAAAGACACTCTTTCCCCCTTATGACTTTTTACTTAGCACTAACTACCAATAATGAAATAAGAATATATAATAATATTATTTATTTTCCTTCTTTTTTAATTTATTTTTTGGCTGTTTGGGTCTTCATTGCTGCTCGCAGGCTTTCTCTAGCTGTGGCAAGAGGGGGCTACTCTTCATTGTGGTGTGCGGGCTTCTCATTGGGGTGGCTTCTCTTGTTGCGGAGCACAGGCTCTAGGCGCAAAGGCTTCAGTAGTTGCAGCACACAGGCTCAGTAGTTGCGGCATGTGGGCTCAGCAGTTGTGGTTCGCAGGCTTTGTTGCTCCATGGCATGTGGGATCTTCCCAGACCAGGGATCAAATCCGTGTCCCCTTCATTGGCAGGCGGATTCTTTATCACTGAGCCACCAGGGAAGTCCTTATTTTCCTTCTTGACTATTGACTGCTTCTTCTTCCCCACTAGAGTGTCCATTCCAATGATGCTGGGCTGGCTCATACCAGCTCATAAGAGCCTACTGTTACATTTCCAGGAATTTTGTGAGTCAGTTGATATCATGTTGGTAATTTGAAATCAATGATAGCAAGAATATTTACTCCTAGAAAGTGGCATGAAGTACAAAGCAGGTCTTTGATTTGGAGAAAGGAGTACAGGGAGAAGGAAATGCTAAACACTTACCAGCATATACTTGTCATGCTTTCTTTGAAAGCAGTAGCTTATCTGTCTTTTTCCTCATTTCCTGAGCATCTAGCACACAGCCTTTGCATGTTAGCACTCAATAAATATTTGTTGAATAAGTGAATGAATTCGTACATTAATAGACAAGTAAGTGAATGAATGAATGAATAAATGTCACATGGCTGATAGGTAGAAAGTGGGTCTAAATTGCAGGCTTTCTGCGTCCTACTTTTCTGAGGGCTCTAATAATCTTGTACTGTTGAGAATCTCAACCTACTGTACTCCTACCACTACACTAAAGTGGGCCTTGACTTGCCCCAGTACAGTCCTCCATGTCTGTGATTATAATAACCTCCTTTGGCCCAGAACTTGACCTTGCAGACCTGGGTACCATAGCTGGTATAACTCAATTATCTGCAACTGCTCTCCCCCCAGCCATCCTCATACCATGATGTGTTATGATGTATTTTCTGTTCACCTGGCCACTATAGCCTGGGTAAATTCCAGATTCTGCCTAATTTCCTCCTTGTTCTATGGAGACTTTTTATGTTCACATTTCCACAGGAGACTCACAACCTGATGATCTGTTATTTCCTAAGTATGTCTTGCATTCTTCCATGCTTTCAATCTCCACTGCCACCACCCAGTCTCAGCCACTGTTCTCTCTCACCAAGACTGCTACATTGCCCTCCTGACTGATCTCACCCCATCCACTATTGCCCTCTTCCATCCATTCACCACTTTGGGGCCAGAGAGATCATGTTACACTCCTATTACCCCAACTTCCACTCACCTCCCCCTCACTTAAAAGGTTTCTCAGACTTCCTCTTTGCCTCAAAAGGAAGTCGTCTCTCTCTAAGAGGGCCAGCAAAGCCTGCATCCTTTGACCCCTACCTTTCTCTCTTGCTCTTGAACTGGGCCTTTTTTGTTCCAGTCCCTGGAGCCTTCTTTTAGGCTCATATCTTGCCATTCTCCCTCTCTTTCCAGGCCCTTTGCACATGCTATTCTCTCCATCTCTCATCCTCTTCCTCTACTTCTCCCCTGCTTCCATTAACTCCTACTCCTTCCTCATCCTGCATCACCATGATTGACTTTGCCTTCCTGGTTGGGTCCAGTAGCAACTCTAACGTTCTTATAGCAACATGTATCTCAGTTTCTAAAGCATTAATGATAGGTGCTGTTCGTAGTAGGGTCTGTCTTATTAATTTGTATGAGTATTTGGTTGCTCTCCATTTCTCGTTTGTTCTGTCTCTCTCCAACTGTATTATAGAATAGGTGAATAAATGACAAAATGCCACAGAGATCAATATAACTGGGTTCTCAATTATAAGTGGTCTATAAGTGGAGAAATATCTCATTTTATATTTTCTCACGGGACAACAAGACTATGCAAGAAGCAGATTACTCTGATTTCCTTCTGTTCCACTGGTTTCTAGCCTTTGGTATAAATACTCAGTATATGCTAATCTCACCCAAGCACAGCTCAATCCACTGCTTTCCAGTTTGTACCACCCTTGTTACAATGAAATCTCTCTTCTAGGTTCTTCAGAACCCCAATTTTGCCAAGTCCATACATCTTTGTCATTTCTTATCTTTTACCACCTTTTATAGCATTTGACACCATTTGTTATCTTCTCCCTTTTTTTCACTTAAAAAATTAATTGTGGTAAAATACACATAAAATAAAATTTACCATCTTAATCATTTTTTATGAGTATGAACAGCCAATTTTTTACAAAGGGTCAAAGTATTGAATAAGTTGATATACAAATGACAAGCTTATGAGAACATGTTCAACATCATTAATTATCAAGCAAAGCAATTAAAACTACAATAAAATGCCATTTCCTTCACTAGAAAACTTAACCATAATATATTTTTTTATTTTACTTATTTTTTATTTTTTTTCACACACACACACTGTATTTTATTTTTACAAGAGATAAATAGACTGACACCAAGCATTGTAAATGGATGACCACAACAAAAGCAACAATGATTGCAGTTACCAAACACAAAACACACTCATACTAGGTCATAATACTGACATTCAGTCCAGGAATCCTCCACTGTAACAGCTCCTTTACTTTGCAGTGAAAATTAATTTGTATATTTTTTGCCTCTGAGTCCTTGTGGGATTTTTTGTTTTAATTTAAACAGAAAGTCACAAAACTTATAATCATCCTCATCTGTTCACTCCGTCCTTAATCATTTCTAAGTGTACCGTTCAGTAGCATTAAATATATTCACATTGTTGTGCAACAAATCTCCAGAACTTTTTCATCCTGCAAAACTGAAACTCAATATCCATTCAACAACTTCCCATCTCCCCTCCCTGCAGCCCTTGGCAACCACTATTCTACTTTCTGTTTCTATAAATTTGACTACTTTAGATACCCGTTATAAGTAGAATCTTACAGTATTTGTATTCCCTTCTTTTAGAAATTATTTCCTCCTTTACCTTTTACAATATCAGACTGGTCTCTCACAATTTCTTCTACACCCTCTCTCCAACGTTCTCCTTCTCCCCCTAGTATTTCCCTTCCTGTGATAGTTTGGTTTTCCTGAGACAAGAATTTGTGTGCAGGTAGTTTACTCCAGAGGTGATCCTAGGAAACCATGGTATGGAGTGGGGAAGCGAGACAGGGAAGACAAGAGCTGGTAAAATGTACCTTATCAATAGAAATGCATCACCATTTGGGGCAACTGGAGATCTGTCCCACTGGTGGCTCTGAGAGACAGTGTAGGACACAGCTCAGAGCTGCCCCAACCAAATGGGAGGAAACTGGGCATCCATCTACTGACAGCCCCCCTTCTTCCTGGCTGAGGGTTCTTCCTAGGGGGTTAACTCCATGGTGTTTCCAGCCACCCCCTGCCTGTGCAACCATGTTCCACAGACAGAACGCCTCAGCTAAATGGTGTAATGTTAGCAGAGGAGATATGAGAGACACTGAAGATGTCTGCTAATGTCCTCTTTCTTTCCTTGCCCTTCTCATTCTACACATTGTCTCGGCTGATGTGTCTCATCTACATCCCAGCCTTTCATTATCTTCTATATGCTGAAAACTTCCAAATCTTTGGCCCAGAGTTTCCTCTTGTGATCTAGATCCTTCTATTCATCTGCTTACTAGAGCTTATGGCACCTAAAAATCATCAAAATATTCCTCCTCCTCTAGTCCTTTTTGTGGCAAATGATATACCCTCTCTCTCTGGTGACCACCTTCACCCTTAACTTGGCTAATGGAACTGACTCCCTAGGTCTCATGGGGCAGAAATTTGGCTGTCACCTTGGAGACCTCCCTCATTGTCACTTCCCAGAGCTAATCAGTTATTAGGACCTGTCAATTCTAATTCTTTCAAAGCTCTCTAATCCATCTCTTCCACCACCACTGTTGTTTTCTTAGTTCATGTTCTTACCCTCTCACCTTAACTATCGCAAAATTCTCCAAATTTGAGCTCTCCTCCTTCAATTTAAACTTCATCCAGTCCATGACTTATGCAGCAGGAAGAGGGATCTTCAATTGTAAATCTGGCCACATCACTCCCCTCTTTAAATCTTTTGATTATGCTTGATTATAGTAGTCATTTAAAAATTATGTTTTACTTTATCAGTTACAGAGAGGCAGACTTTTTACCTTTTGCTAGTTTCTGGAGTAAACAATAGGAATTAACCATTTCTTAAATATTTGGGAGGTAATACTTGTAAAACCAGTTAGACATGAGGTGTTTTGGAAAAGGAGGTCTTTGACAACTAACTTAATTTCTTTAATTCTTACTGGTCCATTTCAATTTTCTCCACTTTGATTATGCTTGCAGTTATTTTTCTAAGAATTTGTTCATTCCATCTAGGTATTCAAATTAATAGGATAGAGTAGTTCATAAGATTCTTTTTTTTATTTTACATTTATGTGCCATGTATAGTCTTTCTAGTTACTTTATGGATCGGTATATTTGCAAATTCCACTCCTCTCCATTCAGTTTCGCCAGAAATCTGTCTTTCTGTTAAGCTTTTCAAAGAATAAGTTTTTTGTTTTGCTTAATTATTACGATTTGCTTTTATTTCTATTGTTCACAATTTCACAGATTTCTGTCATTATTTTAATATTTCCCTTGTCTTTGGTTTATTGGATTTCTTCTGCTATTTTTCATATTCTTTATTTGCATGCTTAGCTCACTTTTTTTTTTTAACCATTTTTGGTTTCTTGATGTATGTATTAGAGCTATATACTTTCTTTAGGTACTTCTTTTATGTCCTTCAGAATTTGACATGTCTTATAAAAGTGAAAACTGTTTCTCTCTCTACTACACATACTTCCGATGCCAAAGGTGTGAGTTTCTTCCAACATTGACCAATTCTCTCTGACGCCAGCTCGGTATCCTACAATTCTATTCAATTTGGATACTATCTACCTGGAGTTAGCATAAGGTCACACAAGTTAAGGGCTCAGTCCCACAAGACTGTCCCCACTTCAGATACCAATCACAAGTCCAGACCTCTTATACTTTTGACCAACTGACTGTAAATCTTAGGTTCCCACAACTCCCTTCTCATGTTTGATAGTGTGCTTGAACCACTCACAATACTCAGAAAAGCACTTTACTTACTATTAACCTTTTATTGCAATGGGATACAACTCAGGAACAGCCATATGGAAGAGATGCAGAGGCCAAGGTATGAATAAAGGGATGCAGAGCCTCCATGCTCTCTCTGTGCATGTCTCTCTCCCAGCACCTCTAAGTATTCACCAACCCAGAAGGTCTCACGATTTCTTCATTTAGGGTTTTTATGGAAGGTTCATGACATAGGCATGATCGATTAAATTATTGGCCACTGGAGATTTTTTTTAAAATTTTTTAATTTTATTTATTTATTTTTTTACACAGCAGGTTATTAGTTATCCATTTTATACATAGTAGTGTATATATGTCAATCCCAATCTCCCAATCGGCCATTGGAGATTAACTCAACCTCCAGTCCCAAGTGGGGCTGAAATTTCCAGCCCTCTAATAACATGGTTGGTTCCCTTGGCAACCAGCCGCATCCTGAGGTTATCCAAGAGCCAGCCACTAGACATCTCAGTAGCATATTCAGCAATTCCAAGGGTTTTCGGAGCTGTGTGCCAGGAAATGGGACCAAAGACAAAATATATTTCTTATTATGTCACAGGAGTTTTTGTACTATTCATTTCTAATGTTTCTTAATTCTGATGTAGAGTAAAGAGATGGAAGTGTACAATCTAACCTCTTAAATCCCCGAATACTGTCAAAAGAGGAATCCCTCTTGAGGTAGATTCCATGAGAACAAAGCAAAGAGATCATAAGAAATACTGAAAGCAAAAATACCAATTTTTTTCATGTTTTTAAACATAAATGATGCCTATTATCAATCCTCATGCCCAGATAAGGGAAGAAAAGAACTTTTGAATGAATGAAAGATGGCTGGTTAGTGACTCTAATTCATTTAAACTGTTTTCTGGGAGTATCACCTTGCTCTGGATACCAATCAGAGATAAATCTTTATGAGACTTCTTTCACTGTTTTTATTATTAAATAAAAGAATTAAAACCTATTTTATCAAATAATACTTTTAGCTATTTGTCTTGATTACAGTAACCTTATCTAGTTTCATTTTATAAATGTTACATTGTTTTTCCTGCAATTAAAAAATTAAATTAAATTATATACTGGTGGTCAGATCAATTTGTTTTTAGCAATTTATGCTATTCTTTTAAATTAAATACATAAAGATAGTTTGATCATGATATCTAGTGAAATTGAAGAAATTCTTTTTAATTTTAATACATGAGTCCTATATCATTATTCTCAAAAACAGAACACCAGACACACAAACATACACACATATACAAACATATATTTCAGAGAAATGCTATGCTATCATACTCCTTGCTTTACAAATAACTTATATTTTAGATATGTTGAATGATTACAAATTAAGTAATGAGAAGTAGGATATTATTATTTTTTAATAACTTACCATAAAGTCGATAAATTTTTATCATGTTTTTAGTATATGCATTACAAAATGCATTCTGTAAGACAGATATTTCAGTATGCATCATAACATCTATTTGTATGGAAAAATGATGTCCCACTTTTTCTGACAGGTAAGATGAGTTTGGCTGATGAGTTTTAAAATGAGGTCTGGATTTGCCAATTAAGTTATTCAGGGAAGTTTTCCATGAATTAATATGTAGATTTTCATTAGAAAGAATAATGTATTTAAGGCATGTAATGCCTCAAGACATTATATAAAAATATTTTATTTGCAAAGGTATATAGAAGTTAGCAACATTTTGATTTTCCAAAACTTTTCAGAGTATATATCTAGTTGAAAGAGTAATAAGCTGAGTTAATAGCATTTGATTATTCTTTGTAAAACCTTTTTGCTCTTTTTCCTAGAAACTGAGATATCAAACAGCTCTAGTGATTGGGATAAAAGTACTTTTGCTAGTCTGGGGGTTTCCAATCATGAGCTCTCAGCAAAATTGAAGGAGGAGTTTGTCAAGTTCATAGCTGAGAGAATCATTAAAAGGCTATTCGGATAGATCAATCACAATGTGATTTTGGTGTATATTTGGAAAGTTCAAATAATAAAATGCTGCTGTTAATGCAAAACTTCTTCCAATCCTGTGTTCTTGTTTATGAGAAAAAGCTTTCACAGTGATTATATATACAAAAAGAAGAATAGAAATAGAATCCATGATAGACCCGTGTCCTTTTAGCAATAAAGAAATATTTATCTCCTTCATAAATATCCACAATATATAAATTGAGGAAAAGTCTCACTTATTAAGAAATGCACTTGAAAAAATATTTTGCTTTTATATGAATACTTATTTATCAAAATTTGTAATAGATTTATAATGTTTTTACCAATTGTGAATTACCATTAATTGCAATACATTTTTAAACATAGCAACCTTTATGGTCATCAGCAACAAAATACTTTTTTCAATTTATTATACATACTTTTGGTGCTGTGAAGAATGTAGAATGAACAATAAAAACTTTTAAATATAAAATAAATTACTATAGGAAACAGTTCAGTAGGAGAACCATAATAAAAATTTCGTTTTCAGCAGTAAGAGAAATGATGTAAATTTTCTGATTATCATTGGAGAATTTCTTAAAAATGGATGATGTGGGCTTCCCTGGTGGCACAGTGGCTGAGAGTCCGCCTGCCGATGCAGGGGATGTGGGTTCGTGCCCCGGTCTGGGAGGATCCCACATGCCGCGGAGCGGCTGGGCCCGTGAGCCATGGCTGCTGAGCCTGTGCGTCCGGGGCCTGTGCTTCACAAAAAAAAAAAAAAGGATGATGCTAAATTTCAAAATACCATTTATATTTAAATTCCTTTGGATACACTTAAAATATAATGTAATAGTTATTACATTATTAGATTCAACTTAAAATATTTTAGGAGGTCTATAGTTTTTCAAAATCCCTTAATTTTAGGATATTGCAACAAATCATTTCAAGACCATTGTCTTGAGATGCCACTTCCAGGAAAACAGGCTTATATATGGGCAGCATCAGGGCCACACAGCATCCCAGCCATATTGTAGTAAGGATGCATTGAAACTGGGATGAGCCATGGTAGGAGTCCAGACAAAGAGCTCAGGAAAAACTTTAGCCATACAAGCTACCAGCACAGATAAACTCTCATCTCAATTTTCATGTCTCTTCCAATGAAATTTCAAGTCCCTGCAATTCATGGCTCCCCCTATTAAGAAAATTTATGCAAAACTTTGCCTTTTTGTGTAAAGCTAGAGTATTCTTTAGCAAGCCTGCCTGAGGTTCATCTTATAGGCCAAGGAAGTGGGTCCAATAGAACGTTCTGTGATGATGAAAGTGTTCTATGTCTGAGCTATTCACTATGGTAGCCACTAGCCACATGTGTCTATTGAGCACTTGAAATATGGCTAGTACAAAAAAGGGACACCATTTTTAACTTTATATAAGTTTAATTAATTTAATTTAACTTTGAAATAGGCACATATGACATGGCTCTCATATTGGACAGAACGGCTCTAGCATAATGTATCTTTGTTTGATTGACTATTTACTATTGATTACAGCCCAGACTCTGCAAAGTTAAATGTTAACTTCTAGAAGACTTATAATTTGCAAATGATTTCTGTACTGTACTACAGGGCAATAAAACAATTTTAGTGCCCTGTAGTACATTAACCAGTTTTGTATTTAATTAACAATCTTATTTCAACATATTTTTCTTTCACTGACAATACATGCTTCAGTCTTTTGAACTCCACTTTGATCCAACTTTACCATCCTGCTGATTATGCCATTAATGAGTTTCTGCTACTAATTAACATATGTTCCCTATATATTTGAGAGAAAGTAGTGCTTTTGAAGTTTTTGAAAATTGTACTCTGAAGTTTTTTGCCATCTGACTTCATTTACTATTTACTGAGTCCATCTAGTCCTAAGATTTTGCTCCTGGATATAATCCATAAGTAACCTCTAATTAATTAGCTGTTTGGGACCCAGTTCCTGTTTGTATTTGGTAGAGGAAAAGAATATGGATTTAAAAGTCAGAGTGGGTTTTATCCAACAGAGTATTGGAAGTCCAAACCACACAAGTCAAACCAGAAAAAAAAATTAATAAGAGGAATTCAAATTGGAAAGAAAGATGTAAAACTGTCACAGTTTATAGATGTCATGATCTATAGACATGACATGACATAGAAAATCCTTTAGATGCCACCAAAAACCTACTAGAAATCATCAATGAATTTGGTAAAGTTTTAGGATACAAAATTAATATATAGAAAATTATTGTGTTTCTATACACTAACACTGAACAATCAAAAAGGAAATTAAGAAAACAATCCCATGCAAACAATAAAAAAAGAGAAAGAAAAAAATCCCATTTATCACAGCATCAAAAAAATTAAATACCTAGGAATGAGTCTAACAAAGGAGGTATAAGACCTGTACTTGGAAAACTATAAAACACTGATGAAAGAAACTGAAGATGACACAAATATATGGAAAGATATAATGTGCTCAAGGATTGGAAGAATTAATATTGTTAAAATGACCACACTACCCAAGGTAACCTACAGATTCAATAAAATCCTTACCAAAATACCAATGGCATTTTTCACAGAACGAGGACAAATAATTCTAAAATTTGTTTGGAAACAACATGGATGGACCTAGAGGGTGTTATGCTAAGTGAAATAAGTAAGACAAGTAAAGACAAATATTGTATGATTTCACTCATATGTGTAATCTAAAAAACAAAAAAATGGGGCTTCCCTGGTGGTGCAGTGGTTGAGAATCTGCCTGCTAATGCAGGGGACACGGGTTTGAACCCTGGTCTGGGAGGATCCCACATGCCACGGAGCAACTAGGCCCGTGAGCCACAACTACTGAGCCTGCTCATCTGGAGCCTGTGCTCCACAACAAGAGAGACCACGATAGTGAGAGGCCCACGCACCGCGATGAAGAGTGACCCCCACTTGCCACAACTAGAGAAAGCCCTCGCACAGAAACGAAGACCCAACACAGCCAAAATAAATAAATTAATTAATAAACTCCTACCCCCAACATCTAAAAAAAAAAAAAACAAAAAAAATGAACAAACATAATAAGCAGAAGCAGAGTCGTAGAAGCAGAGAAAAATCAGGTGGTTTCCAGAGGGGAGGAAGTGCGGGGAGGAGAAGGATAGGTGAGGGAGATTAAGAGGTACAAACTTCCAGATACAAAATAAAGAGTCACGGGTGCAAAATGTACAGTGTGGGGAATATCGTCAATTATTATGTCATACCTTTGTATAGTGACATATCGTAACTAGACTTTCTGTGATCATTTTGAAATGTATAGAAATACCAAATCACTATGCTGTGTAGCAGGAACTAACATAGTGTTGTAAGTCAATTACACTTCAGAAACAAACAAACACACACACACACACTCACAGAAAAAGAGATCAGATTTTTGGTTACCAGAGAAGGCAGGGTGTGGGGGGAGGGAGAATTGAAGGAAGGCAGTCAAAAGGTACAGATTTCTAGTTACAAGATAAATATGTACAAGGTGTGTAATGTACAACATGCTAAATATAATTAAGACTTCTGTATGTTATATATGAAACTCGTTAAAAGAGCAAATCTTAAGAGTTCTCATCACAAGGAAAACAATTTTTTTTCCTTATCTTATATCTATATGAGATTATGGGTGCTCACCAAACTTACTGTGATAATTGTTTCATGATGTATGTAAGTGAAATCATTATGCTGCACATCTTAAACTTATTCAGAGCTGTATGCCAATTATATCTCTATAAACCTGGAAGAAAAAAAAACAGAAACAAAAAAACTGGAGTTGCAATACCAAAAAATTATAACAAGATGAAGGAACTGCATGTGTGTTACAAGCTAGTGGGAGCTTTGGGTTGTTTGGTGGTGGGTAGTCCCTAAATGATTTAATCCAAAAAAATATGAAGTACAAGAGAGAGAAAGAGAGCCAGAAGGAGAGGAAGAGAGATTTACTGCCAGCATGGTCAACAGGCAAAGACTGTGTTTTCATAGAGGAAATGAAGTTTGATACTTTGGAGGGAGAAAAATAGGATTTAGGTGAGAAGGAGAGAAAATGAACCATTTCTCAATGAACGTCCTTTAGGAAAAGCCCACAGCTGAAACTCGGTAAGAAAGGAACAAACCTGTTAAGTTCCTGAAGATGAGGTGTTTGAGGTAATTGTCTTTAGGAGAGTATTCCTTTCCATGAAGAGATGGCAATAAATGACAACACAACCGATTTACAAAACTTTAAAGATACCTTAAAATAAACAAAGATTGTCAAATAGGAACAGAAAATTAAAGCAGCAAAGACTCTGTGTGTGTGTGTGTGTGTGTGTGTGTGTGTGTGTAAATCAGGATACAATACAAACATCTCTCTGAGAAAGAGACTCCATAAAGATTCCAATCAGCATCTTTAAAAATGAATCAAATAATAAATGAAATGCTGGTAGAAAGCATACTTGTTTGGGGAAACAGGAAGTATAAAACACAAAAGCAAAGAAATAAAGGAAACAAAATTAAACAAACAGAACAAGGTATTGGAAGGTGACAAGTCTATGGAAATATCACAGATATTTTCAAGGAATTCTATAAAACTCTGAAAGTGAAAAAAAGTTCTAATGCAGCTAAACTCGGCAAAGAGAAGATGAAGTTTAACTTCTGGCAGGTTCAAGAGAAAAAAATCAAGACCTAAGGAGAGCATGGAGCAGTTCCTACAGGAAACGTCCAACCAGAATGAAGGGAACACTGAGCTGAGAAAACCAGTAAAATTACAGTTTATTATAAAATTCAGAAAGACCTCGAGGAAACCCTTGTTTACAAAGAAAACGAATTTGAAGTTTTGAATAATTGCATTGGGCAGCTGAAATAACTGGTAAATCACCAGAGTGAGGAGATAAAATAAATCAGAGATGACAGATGATATATATCTCCTGGATATAATCTTTGTTAACAATAGCTGGAAAAGATTGAGGCCATTTCCCATCCAAGCTGAGCGATGAGGTGTCAACCAGGCATGAGCTGGAAGAACAAAGCCAACATGAGATTTGTTCTCTGCATTCAACAAAGTTCTACTGGAAAATGTATGCAAAACCTTGCAGCACAATGTAGGGATCTTGAAAGCAGATAAAGATGTGGCTTTGTGAAAGAAGCTGATTCAGGAAGAGAAGAAATAGGAAAAGAAAGAGCAAAAACAATTGGCTACAGAGGAGATGAAAACTTAACCAGTGAAGAATTGAAGAAATTGGGGGGGGAATTATACAAAGATCCATACACAATTCATAAGAAAGTTGCTTAAGATTAAAATTAATACCATGATATAAAAAGAGGAATGCTTCAAAAACCGGAGACTCTAAAACCAAAACCAGGAAGACTTGATTCTGAAACAGCCCAAAAGAAATTTTCTAATCAGTGGGCAAACTACATGGTGCATAATAATCATTTAGAGGGCTTGTTGAAATAAAGATGGCTAGGCCCCATCCCTGAATTTCTGATTCAGTAGATCTAGGGTAAGGCCTGAAAAACTGTATTTTAACAAGTTCTCTGGTTATGATGATACTTCTGGTCTGAGGACCACACTGTGAGAACCACTGCTCTAAACCAATCCCAGTTGCTTTTTAGAATTGCCTGGGCCCCTTGTAGACCTATTCAATCGGCATCTTTGTGTGTGGGGCTCAGGTATCGGTATTTTTTGAAGCATCTCAGATGATTACTACACAGCCAGGGTTGAGAACCTCTGCACTTAGCCACACTGGTTCTTCTGACCAGTTCACTGAAATTGGCAACATATTGCCTCTCATCCTTACCTATGACACATTCATTTTTGATGTCTTTCTTTTCGCTTAACAGAAGAGATTTGCCCAGAACTAAACAAGTCCAATGCATGGGTCTCCACTGAGTCTTAGGGAGTCCTGCCTCTGTTTGGGCTTGTTGAAGTTTCATTGAAAAATCCAAGGAGCCACTCTGATGATAGGTCATGGGTTTAAGTCTTTTTGTGGACATACATTTTCATTTCTCTTGCATGCACTTTCTCCCAGGAGGGCACTTACTGTATCATAACCATAAATTTTTAACTTTATAAAGACTTTTTTCCAAAGTGGATCATACCATTTTACACTCCAAACAGTTCCAGTAGCTCTACATTCTCACTAGTATTTGGTGTGGCCAGTCTTTTTTATTTTTAACCATTCTGGTGGGTTTGAAGTGATAACATTTATTATTTTTGAACAATTTTTTTCAATGTATGCTGACCTGAAATTGTCCATATTTGAGCCAAAGTATTTAATGCTATGGTTCGTATTTTTTTTTAAGTTTCTACAGATGGAAATTAATTTTTGAGCTCCAGTCTCCTTCTATAATATGACCTATTTCATTTTTAATGAAAATAAATAAATTCCTTTCAAATAAAAATAATTTAAATAACCAGAAAAAGAAACATGGGCTAGAAGAGAAATTTGGAATACAGAGTGTAAATAGCACTGATTTAAGGTTAGAATTTAAGTAGGAAACAAAAGGAAGGCTAAAAAAAGGAAGGTTATGATATCGTAGATCAGTATTTAATAAAACCACTATTCTGAGAATAACGTGCAGGTTTTCCATGAGCATTTAGTACACAATTCAACTATAGCTTCTTCTGCATTAAAACAAAATGAAATGTTACTTCTTCATTAGACTAATACTTAAATTGTTTCCACTTGTTTCTGCAAAATACACTTTTAATTGTATTTATTATGTTGTTTATTAATTTTTTGGAGTAATATAAATTTAAAAACTTTTTTCATGGGTGTTCTGCATAAAACAATTGCTCAAAATATTTAAGAAAAACGTGTTCATAATCTATAGCAGTGATTCTCAAACTTCAGTGGGTGTGAGAACTTGGTAAAAATACAAAGACCGAGGCCCTGCCCTGCTTCAAGAAACTTGATCATGTGTGTTCTTTATTAGCCCTTCAGGTGACGCTGAGACACACCAAAGTTCAATAACCACTGCTCTGCAGCATATTCCAGCATGAGGCCACATGGAAAGAAAACAAAATGCAGCTCAATTACGGTGCAGTTGTCAGCTATGACCAACAGGTGGCTCACTCGATCACGACACTGTTTAGCAAAACGAGTTCATTCGCATATCAAGGCATCTCCAGAAAAATAAGTAGTAAGTAAACATAAAGACTACACAAAATGCCCTTTCTTCACTTTCTTTGAATGTGTGATTCCTCACAAGTCTTCTAGACAAACATGTAGGAACTTCCATTCTTGAATCTGAAAATATTTCTTTAGACTTTTTATGTTAGACTGCATTCCTTCTTAAGAAAAATTCAGTTATGTCAAGATAAAATAATCAAGAAAATACTCCATACATTATCCTGCACTTCACTTCACCAAAAGGTCAGGAAGTGATTCATTCCGCTCTGGTTTGGGTTCACCCGGTAGATAACCTTATAGGTTCACATTGGGAATCACTTTAAAGATTAAAATGCTGCCTCTTAGGCCTGGATTTAATTACAGATGTTCAATTGCAGTGATTCTGGCTGCAAAGTTGGCTTGCTTTGAGTTTACTCAAAAAGAACATGCTGTTTAGAATTGTACAGCATGTTCTTCCTGGGTGACAGCTAGGTAGGGATTACTGCTTCACATTAAGCCCCCAGTCAAGGTGGCATGTTCCAAATTAGGCAGTGATTTCCCAGATCTCTGCTTATAGGTAGAATTTCAATGCTCAATTCACTCGGAATTTTCCCACGTGCTCACAATTTCCAAATAAAGGGCTCCAGATAAGCCTGAAGAATATATTTCATTTTTTCACTGATCATGGTAAGCATTTATTGACTGCCCACTCTGTGCCAGATAATGAGTAAGACCTGAGAATTAAGACATAAAAGATATATTTTAGTCTTGGAGGCAGACAAGTGGTCAACTTGTTATAGTTGTGTGATACTCATCACTTCTGTAATTGATGGGTGGACGCCTGCCATTTTCACTGTTATATCTTCATTGCCTAGCACAATGCCCAACCCAGGGCATCAACTTAATCAATATTTTCTCAATTATGTAGCTAGTATGCTTTTAGAAGTTATCAGAGGTCATCAAGAGAACACAATGAACAGTTATATAACTCAAATGAGGGAGAAAGATCTTTGGAGAACTTCTCTTGGGTTAGTTTCCTTTGACAGGGTATGTTTACAGAGGAATCCTCTGTAAACATTTCCAATTTTATAGTGAAACTGACATTATCCTGCCCATATGCCCTCAGCACTCATTTCTATTCTACAGACAACTTACTGGGAACACCTAAGACTCAACACTTGAGGGCTGTTTTCCTGGCCTTAGAACACACCCAGTTGCTGCTGGAAGTCCTCCCAAGAGCAGTAACTTCCAGGAGGATAAATACCTCACCCTTTTTCCTTCACAGTTGAGATAACTCTGAAGTTGTTCTACACTGTCTCTTAGAGTTCCTCAGTGGGATAGAATTTCTGTAATTGCCCACAGTGGTAAGGGGCTTGATAACACACCTTTTACTAGATTGCTTCCACTCTGGTTCATTTTCCTTTCCCTTAGCTGTGCTTCCTGGCATCAATTCCCAAATAAAACTCTCACACTCAAGTTCTTGTCTTAGGGTCTGCTTCTGGGGCAAACTCAACCCAAGGATATATATGAGCTGTCCATGTACAGATGCATGAGAGATGGGGAGAAGGTGAGCGACATGTGCACATACATGGAAGCAGGAGGGAACTTGAGACTGTGAATAGTTACAATTGGTGGAACAGAGGATGAAAGGTCTGGAAATGATGATAAGGGATCTTGAATGCTAATCCAAAAAATCTGCATTTTATTTTGAAGGCAGTGAGGATCCACTAAAATATTTTTAAAAGGAGGGGAAGGGACGTAGCTGTAAGACACAGAGAAGTGTAGATGAGGCTTCAATAATGAATGGAATAACCCAGGACAAGGGGTACTACTTTTAGAATCTGACAAATTCCTCCACATAAAAATGCACATAAACACATATGCATAATTTGGCAAAGGAATTTCCAGGTGTTCACTGACTGCCTTTGAAGTATAACCATAAATGACCTCAAGGTTTCCAGAAGAGTGGTCAGGAGCTCCAAGCATTGAGTGAGAAGAGGGCTGGGGAGTTTAAGTACACACAGGCATAAAAAAAGTAGAAGAAGATGTCACTGGGACAGGAAAAGACTCAAAGCAGAGTTTTACTGGGAGAAAAACAAAACGATGCTCTTGGTTGAGCCACTTTTGATTAGTAGGCGATGACAGAGAATACTGCTGTCTAGTTCTCCATTTTTTGTTATTAATCACTCAAACAGGAAAAAAAATGGTAACCATCAATCAGGAAATATTCCATGGCAGAGGACAAAAATGAAAGCTTTCAAGTGAAGTTCAGTTAATAAACGTATTGTTTGGTTCTAACAATGTTAGTTGTTTGGTTTTCTTTTTTTTTTTAATTGAAATATAGTTGATTTACAATGTTGTGTTAGTTTCAGTTGTACAGCAAAGTGACTTAGATATATATAGATATCCTTTTACAGATTGTTTTCATTATAGGTTATTATAACATATTGAATACGGTCCCCTGTGCTATACACTAGGTCCTTATTTTTTCTCTATTTTATATAGAGTGGGGTATATATGTTAATCTCAAACTCCTAATTTATCCCTCCCCCAACCTTTCCCCTTTGGTAACCATAAGTTTGTTTTCTAGGTCTGAGTCTGCTTTTGTTTTGTAAATAAGTTATTTTGTATCATTTTTTTTAGATTACACATATGTGATATCATATGGTATTTATCTTTCTCTGTCTGACTTACTTCACTTAGTGTGATAATCTCTAGGTCCATCCATGTTGCTGCAAATGCATTATTTCATTCTCTTTTAGGGCTGAGTAATATTCCACGGCATATGGACGACATCTTCGTTATCCATTCATCCATTGATTGACATTTATGTTGCTTCCATGTCTTGGCTATTGTAAATAATGCTGCCATGAATATTGGGGTGCATGTATCTTTTTTTAATTAGAATTTTCATCTTTTCCCAATATACACCCAGGAGCGGGATTGTTGGATCTTATGTTAATTCTATTTTTAGGTTTTTAAGGAACCTCCATATTGTTTTCCATTAGTGGCTGCACCAATTTACATTCCCACCAACAGTATAGGAGGGTTCCCTTTTCTCTACACCCTCTCCAGCGTTTTTCATTTTTAGACTTTTTGATGATGGCCACTCTGACCAGTGTGAATTTTTTTGGTTTTCCCTAAGTTAGTTGTTAATATTTAAAAGTAAAGTGACTTCCCTGGTGGTCCAGTGGCTAGGACCCCATGCTCCCGATGCAGGGTACCTGGGTTCTATCCCTTGTTGGGGAACTAGATCCCACATGCCACAGCTAAAAGAGCATGTGTGCCACAACTAAGACCCAGTGTAGCTGTGTAAATAAATAAATATTTTAAAAAATTTAAAAATAAAAGTAAAGACATTTTTAGATTTTCTTGAAAAAAAAGAAAAAAAACCACCTAGGCCAGCATTCCCATCCAGTTCACACTGACTAGCTGTTGCCCCCATAAGATGTTGTATGGGATCTTCAACTGAGCACAACTCTTTTACCTGTACTCATTTACTGACCCTCAAAAACTTTTCAATCTTTTTGAATCTTAGGATTCTTACAGTGAAGTCTCATATCTCAAAACTCAACTCCACTATTCATTCATTCATTCAGTTACTCATTAGCGTTCATTGAATGTCTGCTCTATGCTAGGAACCATGCTAGAAGCTAGGAATAAGAAAGACAAACATGACAGTTCTTACTCCAAGCTATTTATAGCATAGCCAATAGAAGCCCTGCAAAAATTGTAGACTTAGAAAAATCCTGTTGTCAGTTGTACAACAACAAAAGGGTCCCAAGGCACTGTGAATTTGTGCACTTTGATCACAAAATTCAGAGGTCTACTCTCTCCTGATAAGTCATTACATCCACAGGTTGGGTCAATTATTCAAGGAATAATACAACCATTCATAACTTTTAGGAGTGGAACAAAGAAGAGCATGAGTACTAAAGAAAAATGAGAAGGGAATATGAAAGAATACTACAAAGGAAGGCAAGCAGGAAGTTTTCCCAAATGAAAAAGAGAAAGGAAAATGTGGTGGATGCTTTTTGATCACCAGTACCAGCCTGGCACACCCATGGGCCGGTGTTCCCATATCCCAGCTTCTCTAAATACTGGTTGCTAATGGTTCACAGCAGCTTAGAACTACCTTCGGTCAATGGGAGCCACCTTCTATGGGAGGTTATAAACCAAGAGAAGAAAGATATCCCACAGTCAGCAACTGACGGACACAGGGGTACAAAAGCCCAGGTGAGAAGTTACAACCCACACTCCAGAACTCCCTGTGGGATCAGATGAGGCCAGATTTCAGCTGAGACCATGTCCTTGCTTACTTTATTTCCCCTGTTCTAACCTGGTTTCCCCATTCCTCTTCTGAGAACTCTCCCTCAATTAATCACCTACTCCTGAATCCCTGGCTCATGTTCTGCTTCTAGGGATTTCTGCACAACATAAAACACAAAGACCAATAAAAACTTTTATTAATAATTGTCTCATTAACAGAGAATAGCAAAATATGAGATTCTTAGAGTGCAATCAGATTTTGAGAAACTAGATCAGGGTATAACGATATAGTAATGGTACTTCATGATTTATGTGACACAAACTCAAAATTCAATTTGTATTTCTCTTTAGGGAAAACAGTAAACCGTCCTAGAAGTTCATATATTTCCATATTAGAGATAAGACATTATTAGCTTTAATTCCAATGACAAACAATACCAGTCTCCATAAGCTGCTTTTTTTTTTTAACATCTTTATTGGAGTATAATTGCTTTACAATGGTGTGTTACTTTCTGCTTTATAACAAAGTGAATCAGCTATACATATACATATATCCCCATATCTCCTCCCTCTTGAATCTCCCTCCCTCCCACCCTCCCTATCCCACCCCCCTAGGTGGTAACAAAACACGGAGCTGATCTCCATGTGCTATGCGGCTGCTTCCCACTAGCTATCTATTTTACATTTGGTAGTGTATATATGTCCATGCCACTCTCTCTCTTTGTCCCAGCTTACCCTTCCCCCTCCCCGTGTCCTCAAGTCCACTCTCTAGTAGGTCTGTGACTTTATTCCTGTCCTGCCCCTGGGTTCTTCATGACCATTTCTTTTTTTTTTTTTAGATTCCACATATATGTGTTAGCATACAGTATTTGTTTTTCTCTTTCTGACTTATTTCACTCTGTATGACAGTCTCTAGGTCTATCCACCTCACTACAAATAACTCAGTTTTGTTTTTTTTTATGGCTGAGTAATATTCCATTGTATATATGTGCCACATCTTCTTTATCCATTTATCTGTTGACAGACACTTAGGTTGTTTCCATGTCCTGGCTATTGTAAATAGAGCTACAATGAACATTGTGGTACATGATCCTTTTTGAATTATGGTTTTCTCAGGGTATATGCCCAGTAGTGGGATTGCTGGGTCATGGTAGCTCTATTTATAGTTTTTTAAGGAACCTCCATACTGTTCTCCATAGTGGCTGTGTCAATTTACACTCCCACCAACAGTGCAAGAGGGTTCCGTTTTCTCCACACCCTCTCCAGCATTTATTGTTTGCAGATTTTTGTGTGTGTGTGGTACGCAGGCCTCTCACTGTTGTGGCCTCTCGCATTGCAGAGCACAGGCTCCAGACACTCAGGCTCAGTGGCCATGGCTCACAGGCCCAGCCGCTCTGCGGCATGTGGGATCTTCCTGGACCAGGGCACAAACCCATGTCCCCTGCATTGGCAGGCAGACTGTCAACCACTGCGCCACCAGGGAAGCCCTGTTTGCAGATTTTTTGATGATGGCCATTCTGACTGGTGTGAGATGATATCTCATTGTAGTTTTGATTTGCATTTCTCTAATGATTAATGATGTTGAGCATTCTTTCATGTGTTTGTTGGCAATCTGTATATCTTCTTTGGAGAAATGTTTATTTAGGTCTTCTTCTCATTTTTGGATTGGGTTGTTTGTTTTTTTGATATTTAGCTGCATGAGCTGCTTGTAAATTTTGGAGATTAAACCTTTGTCAGCTGCTTCATTTGCAAATATTTTCTTCCATTCTGAGGGTTGTCTTTTCATCTTGTTTATGGTTTCCTTTGCTGTGCAAAATCTTTTAAGTTTCATTAGGTCCCAATTATTTTTGTTTTTATTTCCATTTCTCTAGGAGATGGGTCAAAAAGGATCTTGCTGTGATTTATGTCATAGAGTGTTCTGCCTATGTTTTCCTCTAAGAGTTTTATAGTGTCTGACTTTACATTTAGGTCTTTAATCCATTTTGAATTTATTTTTGTGTATGGTGTTAGGGAGTGTTCTAATTTCATTCTTTTACATGTAGCTGTCCAGTTTTCCCAGCACAACTTATTGAAGAGGTTATCTTTTCTCCATTGTATATTCTTGCCTCCTTTATCAAAGATAAGGTGACCATATGTGGGTGGGTTTATCTCTGGGTTTTCTATCCTGTTCCATTGATCTATATTTCTGTTTTTGTGCCAGTACCATACTGTCTTGATTACTGTAGCTTTGTAGTATAGTCTGAAGTCAGGGAGGCTCATTCCTCCAGCTCTGTTTTTCTTTCTCAAGATTGCTTTGGCTATTCAGGGTCTTTTGTGTTTCCATACAAATTGTGAAATTTTTAGTTCTAATTCTGTGAAAAATGTCAGTGGTAGTTTGATAGGGATTGCATTGAATCTGTAGATTGCTTTGGGTAGTAGAGTCATTTTCACAATGTTGACTCTTCCAATACAATAGCATGGTATATCTCTCCATCTATTTGTATCATCTTTAATTTCTTTCATCAGTGTCTTATAGTTTTCTGCATACAGATCTTTTGTCTCCTTAGGTAGGTTTATTCCTAGGTATTTTATTCTTTTTGTTGCAATGGTAAATGGGAGTGGTTCCTTAATTTCACTTTCAGATTTTTCATCATTATTGTATAGGAATGCAAGAGATTTCTGTGCATTAATTTTGTATCCTGCTACTTTACCAAATTCATTGATTAGTTCTAGTAGTTTTCTGGTAGCATCTTTAGGATTCTCTATGTATAGTATCATGTCATCTGCAAACAGTGACAGCTTTACTTCTTCTTTTCTGATTTGGATTCCTTTTATTTCTTTTTCTTCTCTGATTGCTGTGGCTAAAACTTCCAAAACAATGTTGAATAATAGTGGTGAGATTGGGCAACGTTGTTTTGTTCCTGATCTTAGTGGAAATGGTTTCAGTTTTCCACCATTGAGGATGATGTGGGCTGTGAGTTTGTCATATATGGCCTTTATTATGTTGAGGTAAGTTCCCTCTATTCCTACTTTCTGGAGTGTTTTTATCAAAAATCGATGTTGAATTTTGTCGAAAGCTTTTTCTGCATCTATTGAGATGATCATATGGTTTTTATTCTTCAATTTGTTAATATGGTGTATCACCTTGATTGATTTGCATATATTGAAGAATCCTTGCATTCCTGGGATAAACCCCACTTGAACATGGTGTATGATCCTTTTAATGTGCTGTTGGATTTTGTTTGTTAGTATTTTGTTGAGGAAGCTTCTAAGGGGCTTCCTGTTTGTGATAATGACAGGAAAGCTGGTTTATGTTGGTTTGTGCTAGGCAGATGGGTTTCAGTCCAAGGACAAGGACAACAACTATTAACTCTGGACTTCTTATTTCTAGGAAATGCTTGACCTATAGATCATCTGAATTCTCACTTAATCATTAGGTGAGGAAAATGAACTCAAAATGGAAAGTGCTGCAAGATCATGTCTTTATACATTAAGGGAAGTCTTCTTGCCCTTGTGCAAAACATTTAGCCGCTGCCTCACTATCTTTCCTTCCACTGCTTTCAAATTTTTTCCTGCTTCTCTTTCCACCTCCACTTACTTGACAGACCACACACACTACTGGGAGCGAGTCTGCATTTTAAGAGGACTGAGAGGAATTAGGGTTGAATATTTAGGAATATCCATCTTTTGACCAAATAAATATCAGGATGGTCTTGTTGGTTGCAGTTCCCATTTCAGATATATGTGCATATCTGGAGTATGCAGTTGGTTTAACAAGGTAAAATTTCACTTGAGGAATGAAGTACTTGAGCTCCTGATGGAATGACATTCACATTCACAGCAGAGAGAAAAGAAAAGATAACGCAAATCAGTTATTGTCCAATTGGGATTGGTGGACAGCAAATGTTCAGACAAGTCTACAGAAAATTTTTTAAGTTACGAAGAATAATGTAGAACATTTTCAGAAATGTATCAACTCTGTCACCGGGATATATATTAATTCTTAAACTAAAAACATATGTTGGGCTTCCCTGGTGGCGCAGTGGTTGGGAGTCCGCCTGCCGATTCAGGGGGCACGGGTTCGTGCCCCGGTCCGGGAGGATCCCACGTGCCGTGGAGCGGCTGGGCCCGTGGGCCATGGCCGCTGGGCCTGTGCATCCGGAGCCTGTGCTCCACAGCGGGAGAGGCCACAGGGGTGAGAGGCCCGTGTACCACAAAAAATATATATACATGTTGACAGCCATATATGGAAAACAAATGTTCCTCTCTTACCTGTTTTAGGTAATTTTCCCAATCCTGGCAACCTTACCCACCTTGTTCCAATTTTCTCCATAAAACATACAATAACTGACTTTTATTCATTTATTATTTGTACTCTCCTCATACCCTCCCACACAAACACCATAATATTAGGACTATTGGCTATTTTGTTTACTCTCCTGCACCCAGCAACTAACTGGTTCTTGGCATACAATAGGTGTTTTATAAATATTGAATATTTACCAAATGAATGTACAAATGATAATGGCAACTTCAGATGTATGATTGCAAGTAATAAAAATGTAGAGTGCAGGAGCACTAATAAATAAAATAAGAATCTTGGAAAGCATTTCCAGTCTTCAAGAAAATATCTTTACTAAATTTTCTAATTATTTAGGGGGAACACAAATGTATTCCTGCCTTCAGTCTGCTGGATCTGAAAGGAAATTCTGGGAAGGGATATTTTAGTACAGAAAATATACAGGTTTTTTTTTCTTCTCAATAAGGAGTTCATTTTGCATCCTAACTAAGCAGAACATATAATGTGCGTATCATGCGGTCACGCACTGAAGCTTGGAAGAAAATACGAAATTGCCTAGAACTGAATCTCAGCAATATCTCTGAGCTCTGAGACATGCTTCACTTAGGATAAGGCCAGGCTATGAGTGAGAGAAAGTCCAAAATGACTGAAATAGTATATATTAACTTCTCTCTCATGTAACAGAAGTCTACAGCTAGTAGTTCTGTACTAGAAGTGTAGCTTCCAGATCATCAGGGACCCAGGCTCTTCCTATTTTCTGGCTCCACCATGCCATTGGATAGCCTTCATCCCCCAGGTCACCTGCCAGAGCTCAAAGTCCTTAAAAGGATCATTCAAGACCTAAAGAAGGAAAAACGTCAGAAGGGTGACAAGGACTTCTCTCAGAAAAATGCTTCTCTCCTCATAGCCTCAGCTTCCTTTATGCATCCTCAAATTCTCTACCACATTAGGCTTGCATTGGCGATGCCCTAGTCACATGCAAACCTACCTTCAAGAGAGGCTGGGAAAGGTAATCTGACTAAGGTAAGCCAACCTTATTGCTGCCCTAATTGTAATTGTGATTCTATTGCTAGAGAACGGGTATTGGGTGGCAACTGACATGCCTCAAGTAAATTCTTTATCCCCTTTAAGCCTTAGTTTTCTCATCTGTGAAATAGGGATAATAAAGGTGTCAAGAGTACCGTGTGAATTAATGCACAGAAAATCCACAGGACGGTGCCCGACACATAGTAAATATGTGATTGTTAACTGATGTAGTTGTTACTCTTACCATCCGTGACTTCCAAGAGCTTAACAGTTTCTAGGGGAGACAAGTCAAGCATGGGACATAAATAAATAGTGGTGAGATCCAGTAGATGATAATATCTCTAAATCAATAGGGCAGATGAGTGTTACAGATATGAGCAGGGACTCCAAGGCTGGGGAGATTTTAGCTGTGCCCTATGCAGTACGGGGGGGGTTGTAAAAGGAAGACAAATTAGGTGCCCTCAAATTTCTTCAAAAGCACTTTTCAAAAAAAAAAAAACTTTTTATGCTTGTAATTTAGTTTGCTGAGGACAGTTAATTAACATATCGCCATTGAAGGAAGCCATATTTTCATTTCAAGCCAGCTAGCAGCCTCTCTCCGGTGGGTAGGGAGGAAAGTATTGTTTTGCTCCATGGGTCTCTCTCTCTGGTTTATTCTGCTCTCTAGAAGGAAGAAAGAAGAGGCAGTGAAGGAGCTTTTCTCAAATGGGAAATTTCTTTATGAAAGGCAGTCAGGGGACTAATTCTTGTAATTAAGAACCCATAATAAACAGCTGTGAGATACTCATACTCTGATAGATGATCTTTCTAGAGCTATATGCTGTTACTCATGTGGTCCATAGACTGGCAGCATCAGCAACACCTGCGAGGTTTTTGGAAATGCAGATTCTCAGGCTCCACCCCAGGCCTGTTGAGTCAGAATCTGCAATTTATTAGGGATTTGCATGAGCTCGGTTTGAGACTCACTGGTATATAATAGACTCCTGTTCTCACGTTAATAGTATTTGGGGAGAAATAAAGCATAAACCTATTAAAAAGAGAAAAACAGTGAACACACATTTCAAGTGATTCTGGAATAACAAAAGACTTGACACGAAACCTATCTGAACATTAAAACTGTGTGCCAACCTGAGAGAATTTCATTAAAAACAGCTATTGTTTGTTTGCCTAATATCTCTTTTCTGAGAACTGCACCATCTCCTTCTGGCAAATTCCAGTGCTCACTCCATCCACATTGTCCTCATATTGTAATCGAAGAAAACCTTTATCTTCTAAGTCAATCTCCAGCCCTGTTCATTAACACAGGCAGGTAGTTTACACGCTCTGGGAGGAGGCTGTCTTTGGGAGAATATTCATGAACTATGAATATGTGAAGTGCCAGGTCCTTGTTGGTGGCTTCAGCTTGCTGTATTAGCATCATCGTCAGTCCAAGCTTTGCACCTCTCTCTGTCACTGCCCCAGCACCGACATCCACATTTTGGGAACACAATATGTTGAATTGTCAAAGGAGACTCACAAAGTTATAGGTCCTACCCCAAACTAAAACTTACTAATAATTCAAAGGAAGCAGGAAGTCACCAGTCACAGGTGAAACATTCATGTCTTGGAAGAATCTGAGACAGTGAGACACACATCCCAAAAGACCATTTTTTTCTCCCTCATTTAACTGAATTTTGGTTTCATATTTAACAGAGAAAATTCTTTCTGAGCATTGTATATGGAGACACTACTCACAGAGACCCATTTCCATGTTAGAAACACCCATGTCACACTCTGTTAACTGCAATCTATGATATGACTTTCCATTCTTCAGCCATCCATGACCTATAAATCCATAAATTCCAGTTTTGTATACTGTAATCAAGAGACACCAGGCACGTCCCATGAAAAAAAAAAAAGGTAAGGACTCTCTGGTATCTTCCACCAATAAACACCATTAGTATGTTTACCAGGAGGTCTTGTCCTCAGGTCATTACCACATTTACATGGAGATTTGACTGAATTCATTACTTCTAGATATCTCTGCTAAGAGGGGAATGGGTTACTGACCTGCTGTTGTTTCATGCTCACTAATAGACCTGGCTGAACTCCTATATTTTCCATTTATCTCAATCAGTTTTGTCAGTAATCTAACCCAGAAATCTCTAAGCCATTCTCAATTCCATCTTCTCCTTCTCCATCTATAACCAATAAATCACTATCATCTACACCGTATATCACTCTTGAATCCATTCTTGTTTTCACTGTCACTATAGTTCAAGTTTTCACAACCTGTTAGCCAAATATTGTGATCTTGCCTTGTCTGTCCATTTCTAATCTCTTCCCCATCAAAATTACTGTCAAAATGGTTTCCAGAGTGATCTTTCTAAAATATAACTCTGATAAACTCTTCAACAGCTTCAATGATTCCTGTGTGACTAACTATTCCTGCATAATCAATCACCAAAACCAAGGGGTTGAATGCAACAATAATTAGTTTTCATAGGTCATGAAACCAGGAATGAGCTGGGCTTTATCATGCATCTGTGTTGTCAGTTGGGCTTGCTGCTCTGGGCTAGCTTGGCTGAGGTAGCTTAGCTGGAACAACTTTATTCCACATGTCTCTCGATCCCCTCCTGGGACCAGCAGACTGACCTGAGCATCTCTTTACAGCAATGATAGCAGCACAAAAGCACAAGCTCCAATGTGAAAATTCATCCTACACCCTGCCTGTATTATGTCCACTAATTTCTCAGAGTTAAGGGATGTGACAGGTGACTGCCCCCATGAGGTCATGTCAAAAATATATATACAGGGAAAGGTGAAAAAATGGGGCCAATAATGCAATCTACCATATCTTCTAATGGCCGAAGGACAAAATCCAGGCAAGATGTTTATGTAGCCACTACACACAGAAGCTTCGTCATCTCAATGTTTTCCTCCCAGATGGTTGACTACTCTGACTAGGTACATATTTCTAGCTCTTAACACAAACTGTTAAAGAATATTTGCCCCTCATTCTCCTCAACAAGACAAGGAACTTCTTGAGAGCATTCTTTTTTTTTTTTTTTTGGTACACGGGCCTCTCACTGTTGTGGCCTCTCCCGTTGCGGAGCACAGGCTCCGGATGTGCAGGCTCAGCGGCCATGGCTCACAGGCCCAGCCGCTCCGAGGTATGTGGGATCTTCCCAGGCCGGGGCGTGAACCTGTGTCCCATGCATTGGCAGGCGGACTCTCAACCACTGCGCCACCAGGGAAGCCCTTGAGAGCATTATTATGTCTGATTCATCTTTATATTCCCAGACTCTAGTACAGGACCTGAACCCTGAAGTTGCTTAATAAATCTTCTTAAGTTGAATTGAGCAGAACTGAAAATATATCTCCTAGAGTCTGAACCCAGTTTGTGTTGTACACAGTGTTTCTAGCAGTTCTGAGAAATTCAACGATGTATGTGGGGAGTGGATGAGGAGATTCGTGGGGAGTAATCCCCTGTCCCTGGGAGGTTAACCTTTAAGAGGGGCAGGTTCCCAGGTTTCAGAGAGATTTGGAGATCAGCCTATTTGCTATGACAAGGAAAAACATGAGGTTCAGTAGCAGCAACTGGGGTGGAAATTGGGAATCTGTTCCCAGGAAAAAATTGCAGAGGCCCAGCATCATTCAAAGCTGGAACAGGAAGGATTTGATTCTAAGCACCAGAGAGTGGTGAACACTTCAAATCTCTCTCTCGAGGTCAAAATTGATTCTTAAAGAACGATGGTGGAGTCAAATGACCCCATCTCTGAGAAGAGGAGGCAAGTGGAGAAGACACACCAATCATTTTCTGGCAATTCTTAAAGCCAGAATATTTATTAACCTTGTCATTAACAATAACATGGTCTAATACCAGGAAATAAGATCAGAGTCACAAAGTAATAAGATGTTTGACTGAATGTTGAGTGAATCTCTGCTTGGCCTAGGGGTGAAATATGATCTATATGACATAGTTTGCCAATTCAGTGACAGAGACAGGAGAAAAATAGAACCTACAGTAAAAGACTGTTTTCTACACAACCTCCACTCCCCACACGCACGCACACAAACTCATACAACTTAAAAGTATTTTGAACGGTCATGAAGAAACTAGGGGCAGGACGGGAATAAAGACGCAGACCTACTAGAGAATGGACTTGAGGACACGGGTAGGGGAAGGGTAAGCTGGACAAAAGTGAGAGAGTGGTATGGACTTATATACACTACCAACTGTTAAATAGGTAGCTAGTGGGAAGCAGCCGTGTAGCACAGGGAGATCAGCTCGGTGCTTTGTGACCACCTAGCAGGGTGGGATAGGGAGGGTGGGAGGGAGTGAGACGCAAGAGGGAGGAGATATAGGGATATATGTATATGTATAGCTGATTCACTTTGTTATAAAGCAGAAACTAACACACCATTGTAAAGCAATTATACTTCAATAAAGATGTTAAAAAAAAACTTAGAACTGCTGAAAAAAAAATAAAGCATGCCTAATTAAAAAAAAAAGTATTTTGATGAGATGATATAAGTTAATATGGCCAGCTAGGCTTCCTGGCTAGCAGGTGCAAAAAGAAAAAAGAAATCAAAGAGCTTATTAGACATGCTTTAAAGAGTCTAATTTAATCATTATTGTAGAAATATAAAAATGGAGTCTCAATAGGAGAGAGGAAAATGCCAGGGCTGATCATTTCTCATAATTAAAAGAACAAAACAAATATTACAGCCTTATTTATAAAATGAATAGGTTATAATATTTAACCTGCTCTGTCATGAGTTCATTTGTTAATACACTTCTAATGGCCTTTTTACTTTCTAGGACATAGTAAGAGAATAAGAAGCTGCCTGCTTCTTTAGAATGGATTAATTAACTTAGATTATAAGACCATTCAATCCGTCCTGTGAGAAAGCAATTTTGTAAGGGACAGGGAAGGAATTCATACATATTTTACACCTACAATGTTGTAAACACTCTTCTGCATGCTTTATTAATTTTGTTTCCTCTTAAACTACCTTTTTGTAATGAGAAGATCTAAAATTATTTTTGAAATTAATTAATTTTCACAAAGAAAATAATTGCCTGTTTTAAAATGTGTAACTTCCCATAAGAGGTGGCTCTACTGTTGATTCTCTATGTAAAGAACTATAAAAAGTCCTATGTAAAAAGAATTAAAATAGGATCCTTCTTTTAGAGCACTTACAGTCTAGCATCAACTATAATGAAGACATAGAAATTAACATAATCTATGGGAAAAAAGAATATATGATACAGATGAAAGTCTATGCAATTTCAGAAAAGTAAAATATTCCTTCTAGCTTAGGATGTCAAGGTTGATTCTATGGGACAAAGGAAAATTAAATTGAGACTTAACAGGTTAGATTTGGACATGAAGCAAACACTTCATACATTCAAAGATAAGGGAACATATGTACGTGTGTGAATCCATGCGTATATACACCTCATAATTCTGTCCACAGAAAAGACCTAGAAGCAGTGACAAGATAGTAACAATGAGCACACATAGTGCCCAGATCTTGGTTTCTAAACACCATTCTCTAACAAAAGCAATCAGTTTCCTTATAAAAGTGGTTTATTCCAAGGCCAAGTCAGGAAAAATACAAGATTCCTAAGGAGCAAGTCCCAGTCCTTGGAATATCTTATAATGCAATAAAATATAGAAGTGCTTGAAAAAGGATGGGTCATGTTAAAAGGGCACAGTAGCCACCTGAATGAGCAACCAATGGCCAAAGCCAGAACTAGCTGGTACGATAACATTACATGATAACTCAAAAAATAAAATAAATATCCATGAACCTATGGTAACATAAATAAATAATTAAATATACTCTAATGGAGGAGCAGAAATATTTCTTCCGTATCATCATGATTAAAATATGCTATTATTAATGCTATTAATATGTTATTAATATAATATTAATACACAACACTATATGTTATTAAATATATTTAACATATAATTAATAAATGTAGAAGAAATGAAGGAAATGCAATCTCACCATTAGGCATAAAACACAGAAATAATTGTTACAGGCACCATCTACAGGAGGATGCTAAAATTAATGGGTAAATATTTGAGGAGAAATAGGACTTTTTCATGGTCTCAAAGAACCTCCTCCAAGATGGTTATTAATTAAAGAGGGGAAAACAGTAACTTTATAGTAGAGAACAATTTGAACTGACACATCTTGTATCCAAAGGCTCACAGAAACATTGTTGGTAATACAAAAGTATTCGGTCGGGGGGGGAACTCCCAATGCCCAAAGACAAAGAAGGCACCAATAGAGAAATTTATCCAAAAGAATATCATACAGCAATCTCATGGATGAATCTTAGGGACCCAATATTGAGTGAAAAAGTCTCAGAAGACCACATAGAACATGGGAGCCTTCTGAAAAAAGTCTAAGAACAATTAAACTAAACAATATGTTGTTTAAGCTTATATCCATTTTTTAGAACTCTATATAAACATTTAAAATTTATATAAATTATCAACACAGAGTTGAGGACAGGGGTCCCTTTAATGGAGAAGGGAAGATGAAAGAACGAAGAAACACATTGGTAGATGCAAGTGCTTGTTAATTTCTAGTTGTTGAGTTTAGTGACGGATCCAAGACTGTTCATCACATCATCTGAGAGTAAGTGAATAATGAATAGATGAATGAATGAAAGACGGCTGTGCATGGATGGGTGATAGTACATCATGAACCAAGGATTATGCTAAATCCCATCCTGAGCAATTGAGGTCAAATTATAATAAAAAGCCAGAGTACACAGAGAGGGGAAATATCCCTAAGATTATTTTTAATAACACTCACTGTACATATTTACTGAAATTTATCAGCACATGTGTCTCTCCTCACCATTTATTAATCATTCCTGATAGACTAACCATATGCATTGAGTTAAGTAAAAGAAGGGCTCTAGAACAGTTACAGTTTTCTGAAAACAAAAGTGAAAATCAATGTATGGCCTTCAACCTTTTCATCCATTTCATACGTGCAAGGTTGTAATCATTTTGAGTAAGTTAAGCCACCAGCAAACCTCAGACACAGGAAACAGTATGTACTATGGGTTGAAAAGCAGGATCTGTCAGGTAAGCTACTTGCTTGAGAACTCTTTGGAGGTTTGAAAATCGTTAGAGAAACAGAGAGCTCTCAGAAACCACATGCATTTTTAGATCTTTTTTCTTTGAAAACTTACAAAGATATAGTGGTTCAGGAATTTCAGTCATAAAAATAAAAGTCTAAGTCCCTAACAGGGAACATCTCCTTAAACTGTACGCCTTTGGGGCCTCACTTACCTGGCTGGTCCTAGCCTTGGGGCTAATTCTAGAGGTAGTCAAGGAGGTGGGTGGGTGGCTTGGCAGTGAAGCAAAGCTGGCTCACACAATCTATACTGTTGTGGAGGTAGACCATTTGTTAGCAATCGCCAAGAACAAGTAGCAAGTTAATTAATTAAAAGCTGAGTTAGACTTCCAATTTATTAAAGAAAGCATAGCTATTTAATCAGCTTACCAAAAAAACCATGTGCTATCATTGACCAAGTCTGGTTCTCCACGTGTTGAAGGATATGTGCTCAAAGGAAGCAGAACAGTTTATTTAGACACAATGAATGACCACTGAATTCGTAGAATGGTTTCTGCATTCTTAGTTCATAAAGAGTTGATTGCATTTAAATATCAGTCTTAAATGAAGCAACAAGGAAATTCTGTGGACTCTCCTCCCCCTAAAATGTACAGGTGAGTATGCAGAACAGGGTTCTCCCTCTTCTGTCCGCTTTTTCTCTTCACACCTGCACATTTCCTTCTTTGTCTGAGGATATTATCATTTTTTAAAGGTTTTTTTTTTCTATTCCCTCACTGTTTCTCTGTCTCTCTCCTCCAGTTTCCTTTTTCCATCTGACCAACTGTTTTTTTCTCCTCTTTCATTCATATTAGAGTGTTCCTTCAAATGTCTTTTATTTTTATTCTTTTATTTATTTTTGTTTTATTTTTATTCTTCTTATTAAAGAAGTAGGGTGTGAGTGGGGCTTATGAAATGCGCCATATGCAAGTTTAAATAAGTTACTCTGTTTTTCAAGCCCAGCTTTTTCACCTTTCCTTCTGGCATAACTGCTGCCTCCAAATCCTAAACCTTCCAGGGTTCCAGAGTGAATCAGCTTTCTTCTTTTGCTCTGTTCTCCTGCAGAGCTGAGTCAGCAGCCACTCCTCCACTGACCCTCTGGCTTCCGCACAGCAGCTGAGATTACTCACCTGAGAATGTCCCCTCTCTTTGTCTCCCCATCCTTGTGGGTTTAGGGCTTTTGAAAAATATCTGTACTTTATCTTAGTGAAGCTTCAGGAAGTAGAGGAGAGAAATGCATGTGGCCATGTTAAAATCAGAAGTGGTGGATTTTAACATTGGAAAAACCAACATTATAAGAGACATTGAGACAATGAGGCTTATCACCACAAGGAGGGACAAGAAGAGTGTGATCACGCTTACCCTGGGGCTAATAAAATTCCACGTAAGGTGTAATCGTATATGTCTGTGCATAACAGATTTATATTATATTATATATAAATTATTATTAATTTATAAATTATTAATTAATTTATATAAATTATTGTCAATTATATAAATATCAAATTTATATTATATTTTACACCCATTTGTATACAGTTTCATTACTTTAATTATGAAATTAAAAGTCATAGTCATAGCACATGTTGAGGAACCTTGGCATTTTGGTAGCACAAAGACAAGAGAGGGTTAGGAGAAGTGGGAATTCAAATTACAGGCATCATCAAGTTCAAGTGTGTTCCACCTGGAGAACTTCAAGCAGGGAGGTGGGACATCGCGTTGTGAGACATTCAGCAAAGAGCATTGTGCACAGTCTGCGGAGTAGCAAGAGCCTTTTGTTCTAGGAATCAGGCCTTCCATAGCCAGATGCTAATCAAAGAGCCAGGACCCTGCCAAGGCCTTCAGGCTGGGACTGAAGGAGGGGGATGCAGGATAAAAATAAACTAGGCTGAGGGTTGGGGAAATTAGCTAGAAGAAAATGTAAGCACCTCTTTGCAGGAAACCATGAGCAGCGTGACCCAACTCATTCAGTAGCAACACTAGTCCTGTGGCTGGGACACCATAGAATGGGTGCTGGTGGAATTGGAGGTGGGGGTACTTGAGGGCTGTGACTTGGAGGTTTCACCCCCATTCAATACTCCCTCCATTCCATCCTCTCTGGAGTTCTTCTCTGACCAGGTCTATCAGTTTTCTCACTTCCATCAGTGAAGTGAAGTATGACACATTTTAAGTTCCTTTCCTGAATTTTTCAAGCAGAAAACATTGACTATGGTTCTAAGGGTCCAAAGATAAGATTTATTTATTGAGTAAATGGAGTATTAGAAATTTGCTCTCCAATTGTAAGAACCCTCAAGACATGTAGAGAAATCATTCAGCCTGATGTTAAGGAAAATACGACTCTAATCACATAGCCTAAGCTCCAGGTCATTATTATTATGTTATTGCCAATCTAAATCATCTGCCACTTTCAAATGATTGTTGGTTTTGAGTCAGAGACTAATCGCCTCTTGGTGTAACCTCTGAAATCGTTTCTGGACCTCCAAAAAGCTAACATCCACACAGTGGAATATTACTCAGCCATAAATAATGAAATCGTGCCATTTGGAGCAACATGCGTGGGCCTAGAGATTATCATGCTAAATGAAGTAAGTCAGACAGAGAAAGACAAATATCAAATGTTATCACTTATATGTAGAATCTAAAAAATGATACAAATGAACTTATTTACATAACAGAAATAGACTTACAGATATAGAAAACAAACATGGTTACCAAAGAGGAAAGGGGGGGAGGGATAAATCAGGAATTTGGGATTAACATATACACACTACTATATATGAAATAGATAACCAACAAGGACCTACTTATAATAACCTGTAATGGAAAAGAATCTGAAAAAGAATGTGTATATATATATATATATATATATATATATATATATATATGAATCACTTTGCTGTACACCTGAAACTAACACAACAGTGTAAATCAACTATACTTCAATATTTTTTTTAAAAAGTAGCTAACATCCAGTTCTTCAAAAACATAACACTGAATTCCATGGCTTTCTAGCTGACACCTCTGTCACATCTGACATTTTAACTACTCACATCCCACACTTGATCGTTTAAATTGGCTTCTTGTCCAAGTTGTCCCCATAGAAAATTTCATTCAGGAAATTTTATTTCAGTAAATGAGTGTTTCTTTTTAATATTTAGATTTTTTTCAAGTTATGCAAAAAAGTTAGGAGCAGGCCTAATGTAAAGTTTGTGGTATGATGGCCATTTAGACAGCACATGTTGTAGAAGGGGTGAGGCATGAGCACTGAGCCAAGCACAGGCTCTTCTGTGGGCATCACATGCCACTCCAAGAGGAAGGTTTGGATACTGGGGGGGGAGGGGGGAGGGGGGCAGGATATGAAAATTTCATCTTCTAACACTGTTACTATCGAGCTGCGAGGCCTGCTTGTGAGTTCATGTTAAGGAGGAAAAAATCAATATAATCAAGGAACATGATAACATATTATGCTCCTGGTAAAAAGCCAATTAGCTTTTTAGTTGGTACCGCTTGATCCCCTACCCCTTTATTGCCCCTCCCCTCTTCCCTCCCCCTTCCCTCTCCTCACTGGTAACCAGTAGTTTGTTCTCTATATCTGTCAGTCTGTTTTTTTGACCCCAAATTCTGACTGTAACTCCAAAGGCTACTTTCAAGCCATAAGTCACATTGTGTTTTGAAAGATAGCAGGATGGCAGCTAATTGCATGAGCATCAATCCACCTCCAGCCCTACTCTCCCAAAGATGCCTAAGACTTGCTCTCCTTTTAACTTGTTATTGCTCATTTATACCAATATCAAATCCTGCCCTGTTCAAATTGGGACAACTACAAACACCACTCAAAGTATTAGAAGTTTTGTTATGACTTGCCCTAAATGGAAAAAATAAAGAAGAAAAAAGGAAGAAAAATCCCATCTAAGTCAGTATTAACTGTGTTGCCTTTCAATTCAATCAAATTAGAGTTTTTCCCTTATACACACACTGGGAGGAAGTGCCTATATGAGAGAACTTGGCAGATCCGGCATGTACATGTAATTCTAGCTCAGCCAGTTACTAGCTAAACTGTCCTTGGGCAAATCACTTAACTTCTCTGAGTTTTTATTTCCTCATCCATAAAAAGATTATAGTAATACCTTCAATCTCATAGCAGTGTGAGGAGAATTAATGAGTTTAATTAATGAGAATTAATAGGTAAAGCACTTAGATAAGAGCTGTTAAATGTTATATGCATAATAAATTGCTATTATTGGCCAGAATTACTCTTTTGTTCTGCTCTCAGCCTATCAATAACCAGTGTCGTAGTTGGACCAGCACTTGGGGTTCTTGTTATGATTGCAAGACACCCTTCAGTAATAATCATCGGGAAACTTTGAAAAAATAAAGATTTATTACTTACAAGACCTGGAAATTACACAGCACACCTGGGGTCACACAGTGAGGTTGCAGGTAGAGAGAAAGATCCGACCTGGGGTTCTGCTTTTATTGGAATTGAGGGTGGGGGCCTAGGGTTTTGTGGGCTCACAACTTTTGGTAAATTTAAAACATAAAAGGAGGAATTTAAAACATGAGAAGAGAAAAACAAAAATAAACAAAAAACTCAGTGACCCAAATGGTGAGTTATCAAAATCATGCAAGATCTCTGAAGCAAGGGAGACTCCGTGGGGGGAAACGGCCTGGCTCTTCATCTAGTCTTGTTGCTAGCAATGTGTGTATTCAAGATTGCCATCTTTGAACTGAGCGCCTCTCTGAAATGGATGCCTCAGCAATCAAAGCTGAAGTCAGGCACTTGCATTATGAAAAAAATTTTTAAAAACTATCAGGGCTTATACTACAACTACCATGTAGTAAACTTAATATTTTAATTCTGCTTTTCACCAAGCAAAAGAAAAAATTATCTTTCTACCATTAATAGGTTTTGGTCTATGTATGTTGACATTTCCATTGAATTTTTAAAGGTCTTGAATAGTATCTTACATTAAATTAATTGCTAAATTAAATGTTAGCAAATTGTGGTTTTCTACAATTTGTGACATTCTGCAGTAACTCTATAACATAGACCAAAATAATTACATATTGTGAATATGGTACATGCTCACGTACTAGTGACAGGTTTATGTTGAAATATTTCAATTCTCTGTCTTCTACTTACAACCAATTTCACAGGTATTTACCATGTGAAAGGTCTTGGGCTACATATTGAGGAACACAAGGTAGACAAAATGGGATTCCTGTTCTCAAGGAGCTTCAAATCTAGTGAGAGAAAAAGGCTTGGCTTGTATGATAAATTATAGACAGGATGTACTATGTGTCAGAGCTGTGTATTGACAGAAGCTCTAAGAAGAGGGAAAGGAGATAGCCTTACTCCAAAGGAAGATGATCATAAATTCTTTTAAAGATTGGGTGATGTTGGGTCTAGGCCTTAAAAAATGGGTGGAGATTGCTGGGGTGCAATTAGAACAGGGCAGGTATTTTGATGCAAACCATTAGCTTGTTTACAACAGATTCAGCCCTAATTGCTTGGTTATTCTATTTGTTTGACATCCATTCCAGGTTTAAATAGTTCGAATATCACATCTGAGGCACAAAGAACCAGTTCCTATTCATGGTTACCTCACCAGTACCTAGGCACAGAGTAAATATTTGGAAGGAATGTCTGAAGCTATGAGTGTGCTCCACTAATCTTGAGTGTCCTTTATGACTGGCATCTAAGGTGTCTGTGTGGACTAGAGGATGTGAAAACATTGGCAAGATAAATTGGCACATGTCACAAAGATATTCCAATTCCACCCTAAGAAAGTTTGACTTTATTCCATAACAAAGGATAATACTGACTTTTTTTTGGTGGAAGAAATTATATGGCCATTGTTTATATTCAAGAAGTTTACTCTGGCAACTATGAGAGGGTAAATTAGAGGGGTAGGATCATGATTTGGTAGAGGGAGGAGCAAGTAACCAAAAATAGGTCATTGCCACTTCCTAGAACAGAAATAATGAAGGGACAGATCATACCATAGGAATAGAAAGAAGGCATAAGAGACAGTACAGAAAGAGTCTCCCTAGTATTCAGCACCAGAATGGAGGGCCTTAAGCATTTGATGCAATCAATCTACCATTATAACTATTATTTTTATGTGGTTATTAGCAAGTGGAGGTAAAAAAATAATTTTTTCTCTACCCTTCTAAGTTCTTGGCTGAGACATCCCCTATAATAAAAGAGAGATTAACAAGAGAAAAACAATTTTAATTTAATTTTGTACGTACGGGGGGCCTCAAAGATATAGGACCCAAAGAAGACCAAAGCATATAACTTTTATGCTTTTTAGACAAAGAAACAATAAATATGTGAAGAATTGACAAGACAAAGGAGTTTAACCTTCAAGTAGGAAGGAAACAACAAGTTTTGTTGATAAAGCCTTCTCTGCCCTGAATTCCCTATCCCTGCTGATAAGGACGTCTCTTTGTCTCCTGGTACAGGCAGAGTACCTTTCACTTGGTTTTCTGGATCCAGGGGAACAAAGGAGGGTCAACGTGTCTTTCTTGCACTAGTTGTTTCTTAAGTAACTTTAATTTAAAATAGTCAATATGCCAAAGTGGCATATTTTGAGCTGTCTTGCCCTGAGTCCCATCACAAGCAAATATCCTTCCCACTTAGGGAATATCCCAAAATAAGTAGAATGCAGAACTGAATTCCAACCATGGAAGAGAAAGGGGGTAAGCTTTCTCTTTTCTCACTCCCTGGCACCTAGGGATGATCATATTACCTAATTTGGGACAATGAAATGCTCCCATCCAGGATTTTGAAAGATCCAGACCACTTGCTATGGCAGCTTGGGGACTGAGAGCCAGAAGACCAATGACAAGTGTCCAGTGGTCAATGATGGTACCCTATGAGGAGCCCATGATGCAGCCTTGGCTGTGTTCTCTTCCCAGACACACTGCTCCCCTTGATGACTGTTCAATTTCCAAAATTGGTTCTCCAGACATTTTTTTTTATTCCAAAAGCTAACAAATATATTTCCAAAACATTCATTTTTTAATTTAAATTAGTTAAAGTTGGTTTTGGTGGTTTCCACCAAGTCTGTGGCCTGGTACCCCAAGTCTCCCATAAGGCAGCACACACAGTCCTGCCTTCTGTCAAAAAACTGACATTACTGTGTCTGCAAGCTCTTAAGTAAAACAGCTACTTCTCCAGAATAGCCAGTGTCAGCTGGGCAAATAGCATCACAATCATATAATTAAGAAAATGCCCATTTACATGTTTACCAGTCAATTTTCATTCTCAAATCAGAGCCTACTAACTCAAAGGAATTTCCCAAAGGAGGAATACATATATCGATTATTCACTCAAAAAATATTGAATTCTTACTGTGAACCAAACTTCTCAGGTTCTGGGAATAAAAAGACAAATAAGATATCATCCCTCCTTTTCAGGAACTCACAATCTCAGTAAGAGACTAAGACAAAGCAGGGTCCTGTCGGGCTCCTGGGCACAAAGCCTTTCTGTGTCCCCCATTTCTTTGATTACAGGAAATAGCCTTTATCCAGCCTCCATGACCTTCCCTGAGTTCCAAAGGGCCGATTCAAGCAGTTGTTAATTAGGGAAGGGAGGGGAATAGAGACCAGGGAGAAACAGTCAAGAGAAACAATAGTGCAGCCTTGGGCAAGGTCCTGGTTCCCCATCAATGGATACACACAACAATATCTCTGAGCTGCTTTGCGTATACTGAAACCCCCTCCAGGTTAACGATGGTATGCTGCCTACAAGTATGTAGACCCCAGACCAACTGGAGCCTGAAGGTTCATGATAATGACTCCTATTTACCTCACCACCACCCATTAGAAGAATGTCCACAAGCTGATCACACCCTCCTTGAACCATTACCATAAAACTACTCACTGTCCTCTCCAAGTTGGGACACAGTTTTTCGAGGCAGGAGCCCGCTGTGCCCCATTTGCCTGGCAAAGTAATAAAGCTATCCTATTCTACCTCACCCAAAACTCCCCAAACTCTTGTCTCCGAGATTCAGTTCAGCACTGGTGTCCAGAGAAGCTGAGATTTTGGCATGTAGATCTAGATGTGAACAAGTAATGGTGGGACCTTTTCTAGGTGCCAAGATGGCGACAGCCTCAGAGAATTCAGAATGTCACAGGACAGGTAACCTCTCAGCGGGCTCTAGAGGATGAGTCAGAAATTTTTCAGATGCATAAGAATGATTTCGGATGCACGCAGCAGTAAGCAGCAGTTTGCAGCAAAGCGGCAGGGAGCAGTAGCTGGAAGCAAGATCTTAGTTACCGGACGGGGAGCCCTAACTGTTAGACCACAGAGGCCAGTGGCTAAGGACTAAACTCCCAGTTCTTGACTGCCTTGTCGGGAAAGAATTCAGGTGAGGAGGCAGAAGGTAAAGAGAAAAGTAAAAACTTTACTGGAAAAGCAGGGTACACCCAGAAAGAAGCATGGGCAAACTCAGAAAGTGGGTTGCACCTTTGGGAAGTTTAAATCCTTTATAACGGTGCAGTTTTCCAGGTCTTTGGTGCAGTTTTCCAGGTCTTTGTCTTCCTTCTGGCCAATCGTTGCTTTGTTTCCCCTGGCTAATTTGTCTCAGGACCTTCCCTTAGGTGCGCACACACCTCTCAGCCAAGATGGATCTCGACACAAAGGAGTCTGGGGGAAGCAAGACTCATTATGACCTGGTGTTGTCCCCTGACTGTTGACCTCCAAGGAGCCTTTCTGCGCATGTGTAGTGCCTCCTTTGCCCCAAGGAGGGAGAAAGCAGAGATCCCTTGACTTTTTACTCAAACAAGGTTTTGTCCCTCTGTTCTTGCCAGGACTGTTATCTTAAGGCATCCACAAGAGACAAAGCTTGGTATTTACCCTGTCTCTGTCGTTGCTTCCATTTCAGAGAATAAACAGGAGGCTGATTTTAAATGTCTAACCTGGAGCCCATCTATCTCCTGTCTCAAGAAATGCAAACAGGAGACTAGTTGTAAGGGTCTGCCCTGAAGCCCACTTTTTCTTGTCCTATGAAATGTAAAAAGGAGGCCAGTTGTAAATGCCTAACCTGGAGCCCATCTGCCTCCTGCCTCAAGAAGTGGTGTAAATATTCATGAGTATAAGGAAATGCTTTAGAGGAAAACAAGTTTTGAGTCAAAGATGTGGCCATTCATCCACATTGATTTTAAGTTTCATTTTCCTAACCTCTAAATAGGAGATTCCTGGAGGAACTTTCCATTTAATGAAGATTAAATGAGAAAGCACAGAGGAGGTTCCTGAGACAATGTACGTGTTCACCAAATATTAGTTCCTTTCCTTCGTTTCTGTTACATTTATTTATTTATTATTTTTTTAACATCTTTATTGGAGTATAATTGCTTTACAATGGTGTGTTAGTTTCTGCTTTATAACAAAGTGAATCAGCTATACATATACATATATCCCCATAACTCCTCCCTCCTGCATCTCCCTCCCACCCTCCCTATCCCACCCCTCTAGGTGGTCACAAAACACCGAGCTAATCTCCCTGTCCTATGTGGCTGCTTCCCACTAGCTATCTATTTTACATATGTTAGTATATATAAGCCCATGCCACTCTCTCACTTCATCCCAGCTTACCCTTCACCCTTCCCGTGTCCTCCAGTCCATTCTCTATGTCTATGTCTTTATTCCTGTCCTTCCCCTAGGTTCTTCATGACTTTTTTTTTTTTTTTAGGTTCCATATATATGTGTTAGCGTACGGTATTTGTTTTTCTCTTTCTGACTTACTTCACTCTGAATGACAGACTTTAGGTCCATCCACCTCACTACAAATAACTCAATTTCATTTCTTTTTATGGCTGAGTAATATTCCATTGTATATATGTGCCACTTCTTCTTTATCCACTCATCTGTCGATGGACACTTAAGTTGCTTCCATGTCCTGGCTATTGTAAATAGAGCTGCAATGAATATTGTGGTGCATGATTCTTTTTGAATTATGGTTTTCTCAGGGTATATGCCCAGTAGTGGGATTGCTGGGATGTATGGCAGTTCTATTTTTAGCTTTTTAAGGAACCTCCATACTGTTCTCCATAGTGGCCGTATCAATTTACATTCCCACCAACAGTGCAAGATGGTTCCCTTTTCCCCACACCCTCTCCAGTAAAGTCCCCTACTATGATTGTGTTACTGTCGATTTCCCCTTTTATGGCTGTTAGCATTTGCCTTATGTATTGAGGTGCTCCTATGTTAGGTGCATAAACATTTACAATTGTTATATCTTCTTCTTGGATTAATCCCTTGATCATTATGTAGTGTCCTTTTTTGTCTCTTGTAATAGTCTTTATTTTAAAGTCTATTTTGTCTGATATGTGAATTGCTACTCCAGCTTTCTTTATTTTATTTATTTATTTATTTTGCAGTACATGGGCCTCTCACTGTTGTGGCCTCTCCCGTTGTGGAGCACAGGCTCTGGACACACAGGCTCAGTGGCCATGGCTCACGGGCCTAGCTGCTCCGCAGCATGTGGGATCCTCCCGGACTGGGGCACGAACCCGTGTCCCCTGCATTGGCAAGGTGGACTCTCAACCACTGTGCCACCAGGGAAGCTCCTAGCTTTCTTTTGATTTCCATTTGCATGGAATATCTTTTTCCATTCCCTCACTTTCACAGACCATGTGTACCTATGTCTGAAGTGGGTCTCTTGTAGACAGCATATATACGGGTCTTGTTTTCGTGTCCTTTCAGCCAGTCTATGTCTTTTGGCTGGAGCATTTATTCTATTTACCTTTAAGGTAATTATTTATATGTATGTTCCTATTACCATTTTCATAATTGTTTTGGGATTATTATTGTAGGTCTTTTCCTTCTCTTGTGTTTCCTGCCTACAGAAGTTCCTTTAGCATTTGTTGTAAAGCTGGTTTGGTGGTGTTGAATTCTCTTAGCTTTTGCTTGTCTGTAAAGGTTTTAATTTCTGCATTGAATCTGAATGAGATCCTTGCTGGGTAGAGTAATCTTAGTTGTAGGGTTTTTCCTTTCATCACTTTAAATACGTCCTGCCACTCCCTTCTGGCTTGCAGAGTTTCTGCTGAAAGATCAGCTGTTAAACTTATGGGGATTCCCTTGTGTGTTATTTGTTGTTTTTCCCTTGCTGCTTTTAATATTTTTTTTTGTATTTAATTTTTGATAGTTTGATTAATATGTGTCTTGGCATGTTTCTCCTTCGATTTATCCTGTATGGGACTCTCTGCACTTCCTGGACTTGATTAACACTTTCCTTTCCCGTATTAGGGGAAGTTTTCAACTATAATCTCTTCAAATATTTTCTCAGTCCCTTCCTTTTTCTCTTCTTCTTCTGGGACCCCTATAATTCGAATGTTGGTGGGTTTAATGTTCTCCCAGAGGTCTCTGAGACTGTCCTCAATTCTTTTCATTCTTTTTTCTTTATTCTGCTCTGTGGTAGTTATTTCCACTATTTTATCTTCCAGGTTACTTATCCGTTCTTCTGCCTCAGTTATTCTGCTATTGATTCCTTCTAGAGAATTTTTAATTTCATTTATTGTGTTATTCATCATTGTTTGTTTGCTCTTTAGTTCTTCTAGGTCCTTGTTAAATGTTTCTTGTATTTTCTCCATCCTATTTCCAAGATTTTGGATCATCTTTACTATCATTATTCTGAATTCTTTTTCAGGTAGACTGCCTATTTCCTCTTCATTTGTTAGGTCTGGTGGGCTTTTACCTTGCTCCTTCATCTGCTGTGTGTTTCTCTGTCTTCTCATTTTGCTTAACTTATTGTGTTTGGGGTCTCCTTTTCACAGGCTGCAGGTTCGTAGTTCCCGTAGTCTTTGGTGTCTGCCCCCAGTGCCTAAAGTTGGTTCAGTGGGTTGTGTATGCTTCCTGGTGGAGGGGACTAGTGTATGTGTTCTGGTGGATGAGGCTGGATCTTGCCTTTCTGGTGGGCAGGTCCATGTCTGGTGGTGTGTTTTGGGGTGCCTGTGACCTTATTATGATTTTAGGCAGCCTCTCTGCTGATGGGTGGGGTTGTGCTCCTGCCTTGCTAGTTGTTTGGCATAGGGTGTCCAGCAGTGTAGCGTGCTGGTCCTTGAGTGGAGCTGGGTCTTAGAGTTGAGATGCAGATGTCCGGGACAGCTTTTGCCATTTGATATTATGTGGAGCCTTAAGGTCTCTGGAGGACTAATGTTCTGAACTCGGCTCTTCCACCTCAGAGGCACAGGCCTGATACCCAGCCAGAGCACCAAGACCCTGTCAGCCACATGGCTCAGAAGCAAAAGGAGAAAGGAAGAAAGAAAGAAAGAAAGAAAGAACGAAAGAAAGAAAGAAAGAAAGAAGGGAAGAAAGGAAGGAAGGGAGGAAGGATGGAAGGAAAGTAGGAAAGAAAAAAGAAAGAAAGAAATAATGAAGGAAGGAAAGAAAGAAGAAAAAGAAAGAAAGAAAGAAAGAAAGAAAGAAAGAAAAAGGAAGGAAGGAAGGAAGGAAGAAAGAAAGGAGGGAGGGAGGGCAGGAGGGAGGGAGGGAGGAAGGAAGAGAGGAAGGAAGGAAGGAAAGAAAAATGAAAGAAAGAACAAAAGAAGGAATGAAGGAAGGAAGGAAAGAAAGAAAGAAGAAAAAGAAAGAAAGAAAGAGAGGAGAAAGAGAGGAGCAAGAAAGAAAATACAAAGAAATAAAGTTATTAAAATAAAAATTAAAAAGTAATTAAAAAAAAAGAAAGAAAGAAGAGAGCAACCAAACCAAAAAACAAATCCTCGAATGATAACAAGCGCTAAAAACTATACTAAGCAAAAAAACAATGGACAGACAGAACCCTAGGACAAATGGTAAAAGCAAAGCTATACAGACAAAATCACACAAAGAAGGCTACACATACACACTCACCAACAGAGAAAAAGGAAAAAAATATATATATATATATAATAAATTAAAAAAAGGAAGAGAGCAACCAAATCAATAAACAGATCTACCAATGATAATAAACTCTAAATACTAAACTAAGATAAACATAAAACCAGAAACCAGTCAGTCGCATACAGGAAACCCCAAGTCTACAGCTCCTCCCAAAGTGCACTGCCTCAATTTTGGGATGATTCATTGTCTATTCAGGTATTCCACAGATGCAGGGTACATCAAGTTGATTGTGGAGATTTAATCCGCTGCTCCTGAGGCTGCTGGGAGAGATTTCCCTTTCTCTTCTTTGTTCGCACAGCTCCTGGGGTTCAGCTTTGGATTTGGCCCCGCCTCTGCATGTAGGTAGCCTGAGGGTGTCTGTTCTTCGCTCAGACAGGACGGGGTGAAAGGAGTTGCTGATTTGGGGGCTCTGGCTCACTCAGGCCGGGGGGAGGGAGGGTGTACGGAGTGTGGGGTGAGCCTGCGGTGGCAGAGGCCGGCATGACGTTGCACCAGCCTGAGGCGCGCTGTGTGTTCTCCCTGGGAAGTTGTCCCTGGATCACAGAACCCTGGCAGTGGCGGGCTGCACAGGTTCCCGGGAGGGGAGGTGTGTATAGTGACCTGTGCTTGCACACAGGTTTCTTCGCGGCGGCAGCAGCGGCCTTAGCGTCTCATGCCCGTCTCTGGGGTCCACGCTGGAGCTGCGGCTTACGCCCGTCTCTGGAGCTCATTTAGGTGGTACTCTGAATCCCCTCTCCTTGTGCACCCCGAAACAATGGTCCCTTGCCTCTTAGGCAGGTCCAGACTTTTTTCCGGACTCCCTCCTGGCTAGCTGTGGTGCATTAGCCCCCTTCAGGCTGTGTTCACGCCACCAACACCAATCCTCTCCCTGCGATCCGACTGAAGCCCGAGCCTCAGCTCCCAGCCCCTGCCCGCCCCGGTGGGTGTGCAGACAAGCCTCTCAGGCTGGTGAGTCCTGGTTGCCACCGATCCTCTGTGTGGAAATCTCTCCGCTTTGGCCTCCGCACCCCCATGGCTGCGCTCTCCTCTGTGGCTCCGAAGCTTCCCCCAACCGCCACCCGCAGTCTCCGCCCGTGAAGGGGCTTCCTAGTGTGTGGAAACCTTTCCTCCTCCACAGCTCCCTCCCACTGGTGCAGGTCCTGTCCCTATTCTTTTGTCTCTGTTTTTTCTTTTTTTTCTTTTGCCCTACCCAGGTACGTGGGGAGTTTCTTGCCTTTTGGGAGGTCTGAGGTCTTCTGCCAGCGTTCAGTAGGTGTTCTTTAGGAGTTGTTCCACGTGTAGATGCATTTTTGATGTATCTGTGGGGAGGAAGGTGATCTCCGTGTCTTACTCTTCCTCCATCTTGAAGGTCTCCTTTGCTATGTTTAAGAACACTTTTCATCAGCGTTGTTCTGTCAGATTCATGAAGCCCAGTGCTTTTTTTCCCTGTCAAATCAATTTAATACATTAACTGAAAATATTTTTTTTAACATCTTTATTGGGTTATAATTGCTTTACAATGCTGTGTTAGTTTCTGCTTTATAACAAAGTGAATCAGTTATACATATACATACGTTCCCATATGTCTTCCCTCTTGCGTCTCCCTCCCTCCCACTCTCCCTATCCCACCCCTCCAGGCTGTCACAAAGCACCGAGCCAATATCCCTGTGCCATGCAGCTGCTTCCCAGTAGCTATCTACTTTACTACGTTTGTTAGTGCGTATATGTCCATGACTCTCTCTCGCCCTGTCACAGCTCACCCCTCCCCCTCCCCATATCCTCAAGTCCGTTCTCCAGTAGGTCTGCGTCTTTATTCCTGTCTTACCCCTAGGTTCTTCATGACATTTTTTTTTTAAATTCCATATATATGTGTTAGCATATGGTATTTGTCTTTTTCTTTCTGACTTACTTCACTCTGTATGACAGACTCTAGGTCTATCCACCTCATTACAAATAGCTCAATTTTGTTTCTTTTTATGGCTGAGTGATATTCCATTGTATATATGTGCCACATCTTCTTTATCCATTCATCTGATGATGGGCACTTAGGTTGTTTCCATCTCTGGGCTATTGTAAATAGAGCTGCAATGAACATTTTGGTACATGACTCTTTTTGAATTTTGGTTTTCTCAGGGTATATGCCCAGTAGTGGGATTGCTGGGTCATATGGTAGTTCTATGTGTAGTTTTTTAAGGAACCTCCATACTGTTCTCCATAGTGGCTGAGCCAATTCACATTCCCACCAGCAGTGCAAGAGGGTACCCTTTTCTCCACACCATCTCCAGCATTTATTGTTTCTAGATTTTTTGATGATGGCCATTCTGACTGGTGTGAGGTGATATCTCATTGAAGTTTTGATTTGCATTTCTCTAATGATTAATGATGTTGAGCATTCTTTCATGTGTTTCTTGGCAGTCTGTATATCTTCTTTGGAGAAATGTCTATTTAGATCTTCTGCCCATTTTTGGATTGGGTTGTTTTTTTTTTTTGTTATTGAGCTGCATGAGCTGCTTGTAAATTTTGGAAATTAATCCTTTGTCAGTTGCTTCATTTGCAAATATTTTCTCCCATTCTGAGGGTTGTCTTCTGGTCTTGATTATGGTTTCCTTTGCTGTGGAAAAGCTTTGAAGTTTCATTAGGTCCCATTTGTTTATTTTTGTTTTTATTTCCATTATTCTAGGAGGTGGGTCAGAAAGGATGTGGCTGTGATTTATGTCATAGAGTGTTCTGCCTATGTTTTCCTCTAAGAGTTTGATAGTTTCTGGCCTTACATTTAGGTCTTTAATCCATTTTGAGCTTATTTTTGTGTATGGTGTTAGGGAGTGATCTAATCTCATACTTTTACATATACCTGTCCAGTTTTCCCAGCACCACTTATTGAAGAGGCTGTCCTTTCTCTACTGTACATTCCTGTCACCTTTATCAAAGATAAGGTGTCCATATGTGCGTGGGTTAATCTCTGGGCTTTCTATCCTGTTCCATTGATCTATCTTTCTGTTTTTGTGCCAGTACCATACTGTCTTGATTACTGTAGCTTTGTAGTATAGTCTGAAGTCAGGGAGCCTGATTCCTCCAGCTCCGTTTATTGTTATCAAGATTGCTTTGGCTATTCGGCATCTTTTGTGTTTCCACACAAATTGTGAAATTTTTTGTTCTAGTTCTGTGAAAAATGCCAGTGGTAGTTTGATAGGGATTGCATTGAATCTGTAGATTGCTTTGGGTAGTAGAGTCATTTTCACAATGTTGATTCTTCCAATCCAAGAACATGGTATATCTCTCCATCTATTTGTATCATCTTTAATTTCTTTCATCAGTGTCTTATAGTTTTCTGCATACAGGTCTTTTGTCTCCTTAGGTAGGTTTATTCCTAGATATTTTATTCTTTTTGTTGCAGCAGTAAATGGGAGTGTTTTCTTGATTTCACTTTCAGATTTTTCATCATTAGTATATAGGAATGCCAGAGATTTCTGTGAATTAATTTTGTATCCTGCTACTTTACCAAATTCATTGATTAGATCCAGTAGTTTTCTGGTAGCATCTTTAGGATTCTCTATGTATAGTATCATGTCATCTGCAAACAGTGACAGCTTTACTTCTTCTTTTCCGATTTGGATTCGTTTTATTTCCTTTTCTTCTCTGATTGCTGTGGGTAAAACTTCCAAAACTATGTTGAATAAGAGTGGTGACAGTGGGCAACCTTGTCTTGTTCCTGATCTTAGTGGAAATGCTTTCAGTTTTTCACCATTGAGGATGATGTTGGCTGTGGGCTTGTCATATATGACCTTTATTATGTTGAGAAGAGTTCCCTCTATGCCTACTTTCTGCAGGGTTTTTATCATAAATGGGTGTTGAATTTTGTCAAAAGCTTTCTCTGCATCTATTGAGATGATCATATGGTTTTTCTCCTTCAATTTGTTAATATGGTTTATCACATGGATAGATTTGCGTATATTGAAGAATCCTTGCATTCCTGGAATAAACCCCACTTGATCATGATGTATGATCCTTTTAATGTGTTGTTGGATTCCGTTTGCTAGTATTTTGTTGAGGATTTTTGCATCTATGTTCATCAGTGATATCGGCCTGTAGTTTTCTTTCTTTGTGACATCCTTGTCTGATTTTGGTATCAAGGTGATGGTGGCCTCGTAGAAGGAATTTGGGAGTGTTCCTCCTTCTGCTATTTTTTGGAAGAGTTTGAGAAGGATAGGTGTTAGCTCTTCTCTAAATGTTTGATAGAATTCGCCTGTGAAGCCATCTGGTCCTGGGCTTTTATTTGTTGGAAGATTTTTAATCACAGTTTCAATTTCAGTGCTTGTGATTGGTCTGTTCATATTTTCTATTTTTCCTGATTCAGTCTTGGCAGGTTGTGCATTTCTAAGAATTTGTCCATTTCTTCCAGATTGTCCATTTTATTGGCATAGAGTTGCTTGTAGTAATCTCTCATGATCTTTTTTATTTCTGCAGTGTCAGTTGTTACTTCTCCTTTTTCATTTCTAATTCTATTGATTTGAGTCTTCCCCCTTTTTTTCTTGATGAGTCTGGCTAGTGGTTTATCTATTTTGTTTATCTTCTCAAAAAACCAGCTTTTAGTTTCATTGATCTTTGCAATTGTTTCCTTCATTTCTTTTTCATTTATTTCTGATCTGATTTTTATGAGTTCTTTCCTCCTGCTAGCTTTGGGGCTTTTTCGTTCTTCTTTCTCTAATTGCTTTAGGTGCAAGGTTAGGTTGTTTATTCGAGATGTTTCCTGCTTCTTAAGGTGGGCTTGTATTGCTATAAACTTCCCCCTTAGAACTGCTTTTGCTGCATCCCATAGGTTTTGGGTCGTCATGTCTCCATTGTCATTTGTTTCTAGGTATTTTTTAATTTCCTCTTTGATTTCTTCAGTGATCACTTCATTATTAAGTAGTGTATTGTTTAGCCTCCATGTGTTTGTATTTTTTACAGATCTTTTCCTGTAATTGATATCTAGTCTCATGGCTTTGTGGTCGGAAAAGATACTTGATACAATTTCAATTTTGTTAAATTTACCAAGGTTTGATTTGTGACCCAAGATATGATCTATCCTGGAGAATGTTCCATGAGCACTTGAGAAAAATATGTATTCTGTTGTTTTTGGATGGAGTGTTCTATAAATATCAATTAAGTCCATCTTGTTTAATGTTTCATTTAAAGCCTGTGTTTCCTTATTTATTTTCATTTTGGATGATCTGTCCATGGGTGAAAGTGGGGTGTTAAAGTCCCCTACTATGAATGTGTTACTGTCTATTTCCCCTTTTATGGCTGTTAGTATTTGCCTTATGTATTGAGGTGCTCCTATGTTGGGTGCATAAATATTTACAATTGTTATATCTTCTTCTTGGATCGATCCCTTGATCACTATGTAGTGTCCTTCTTTGTCTCTTTTAATAGTCCTTATTTTAAAGTCTATTTTGTCTGATATGAGAATTGCTACTCCAGCTTTCTTTTGGTTTCCATTTGCATGGAATATCTTTTTCCATCCCCTTACTTTCAGTCTGTATGTGTCTCTAGGTCTGAAGTGGGTCTCTTGTAGACAGCATATATAAGGGTCTTGTTTTTGTATCCATTCAGCCAATCTGTGTCTTTTGGTGGGAGCATTTAATCCATTTACATTTAAGGTAATTATCGATATGTATGCTCCTATTCCCATTTTCTAAATTGTTTTGGGTTTGTTATTATAGGTGTTTTCCTTCTTTTGTGTTTATTGTCTAAAGAAATTCCTTTACCATTTGTTGTAAAGCTGGTTTGGTGGTGCTGAACTCTCTCAGCTTTTGCTTGTCTGTAAAGGTTTTAATTTCTCCATCAAATCTGAATGAGATCCTTGCTGGGTAGAGTAGTCTTGGTTGCAAGTTTTTTGTCCTTCATCACTTTCAGTATGTCCTGCCACTCCCTTCTGGCTTGTACAGTTTCTGCTGAGAGATGAGCTGTTAACCTTATGGGGATTCCCTTCTGTGTTATTTGTTGTTTTTCCCTTGCTGCTTTTAATATGCTTTCTTTGTATTTAATTTTTGACAGTTTGATTAATATGTGTCTTGGCGTATTTCTCCTTGGATTTATCCTGTATGGGACTCTCTGTGCTTCCTGGACTTGATTAACTATTTCCTTTCCCATATTAGGGAAGTTTTCAACTATAATCTCTTCAAATATTTTCTCAGTCCCTTTCTTTTTCTCTTCTTCTTCTGGAACCCCTATAATTCGAATGTTGGTGCATTAAATGTTGTCCCAGAGGTCTCTGAGACTGTCCTCAGTTCTTTTCATTCTTTTTTCTTTATTCTGCTCTGCAGTAGTTATTTCCACTATTTTATCTTCCAGGTCACTTATCCGTTCTTCTGCCTCAGTTATTCTGCTATTGATCCCATCTAGAGTACTTTTAATTTCATTTATTGTGTTGTTCATTGTTGCTTGTTTCATCTTTAGTTCTTCTAGGTCCTTGTTAACTGTTTCTTGCATTTTGTCCATTCTACTTCCAAGATTTCGGATCATCCTTACTATCATTATTCTGAATTCTTTTTCAGGTAGACTGCCTATTTCCTCTTCATTTGTTCGGTCTGGTGCATTTTTATCTTGCTCCTTTATCTGCTGTGTGTTTTTCTGTCTTCTCATTTTGCTTAACTTACTGTGTTTGGGGTCTCCTTTTTGCAGGCTGCAGGTTCATAGTTCCCACTGTTTTTTTTTTTTTTTTTTTTCAGTACGTGGGCTTCTCACTACTGTGGCCTCTCCCATTGTGGAGCACAGGCTCCGGACGCGCAGGCTCAGCGGCCATGGCTCATGGGCCCAGCTGCTCTGCGGCATGTGGGATCTTCCCGGACTGGGGCACGAACCCGTGTCCCCTGCATCGGCAGGCGGACTCTCAACCACTGAGCCACCAGGGAAGCCCATTCCCACTGTTTTTGATGTCTGTCTCCAGTGGCTAAGGTTGGTTCAGTGGGTTGTGTAGGCTTCCTGGTGGAGGGGACTAGTGCCTGTGTTGTGGTGGATGAGGCTGGATCTTGTCTCTCTAGTGGGCAGGTCCACGTCTGGTGGTGTGTTTTGGGGTGTCTGTGGCCTTATTATGATTTTAGGCAGCCTCTCTGCTAATGGGTGGGTTTGTGTTCCTGTTTTGCTAGTTGTTGGGCATAGGTTGTCCAGCACTGTGGCTTGCTGGTCGTTGAGTGAAGCTGGGTGCTGGTGTTAAGATGGAGGTCTCTGGGAGATTTTCGCCGTTTGATATTTTGTGGAGCTGGGCGGTCTCTTGTTGACCAGTGTCCTGAAGTTGGCTCTCCTACCTCAGAGGCAGAGCCCTGACTCCTGGCTGGAGCACCAAGAGCCTTTCATCCACACGGCTCTGAATAAAAGGGAGAAAAAGTAGAGAGAATTAGTAGAAGTATGAGGAAACAAAGTAGGAAAGGAGGGAAGGTAGGAAGGAAGGAAGGAAGGAAGGAAGAAAGAAAGAAAGAAGCAAAGAAGGAAAGAAGGCAAGAAGGAAAGAAAGGAGGGAGGGAGGGAGGAAGGATGGAAGGAGGGAAAGAAGGAAAAAAGACAGAAAGAAAGAAGATACAGTAAAAATAAAATAAAGTTATTGAATTAAAAAATACTTATTTAGAAGAAAAAAAAAGGGACGGATAGAACCTTAGGACAAATGTTGGAAGCAAAGCTATACAGACAAAATCTTACACAGAAGCATACACATACACCCTCACAAAAAGAGGTAAAGGGGGAAAAATCATAAATCTTCCTCTCAGACACCACCTCCTCAATTTGGGATGATTCGTTGTCTAAAGGAGGGAAGGAAAGAAAGAAAGAAAGAAAGAAAGAAAGAAAGAAAGAAAGAAAGAAAGAAAGAAAGAAAGAAGGTAAAGTATAATAAAGTTATTAAAATTAAAATTAATTATTAAGAAAAAAAATTTAAAAAAAAACCATGGGCGGATAGAACCCTAGGACAAATGGTGGAAGCAAGACTATACAGACAAGATCTCACACAGAAGCATACACATACACATTCACAAAAAGAGGAAAAGGGAAAAAAATCATAGATCTTGCTCCTAAAGTCCACCTCCTCAATTTGGGATCATTCCTTGTCTATTCAGGTATTCCACAGATGCAGGGTACATCAAGTTGATTGTGGAGCTTTAATCCGCTGCTTCTGAGGCTACTGGGAGAGATTTCCCTTTCTCTTCTTTGTTCTCACAGCTCACAGGGCCTCAGCTTTGGATTTGGCCCTGCCTCTGCGTGTAGGTCGCTGGAGGGCGTCTGTTTTTTGCTCAGACAGGACGGGGTTAAAGGAGCCGCTGATTCGGGGGCTCTCGCTCACTCAGGCCGGGGGAGGGAGGCGCACTGCGTGCGGGGCGGGCCTGCGGCGGCAGAGGCCGGCATGACGTTGCACCAGCCTGAGGCCCGCCGTGCGTTCTCCCGGGGAAGTTGTCCCTGGATCCCGGGAACCTGGCAGTGGCGGGCTGCACAGGCTCCCCGGAAGAGGGGTGTGGATAGTGACCTGTGCTGGCACACAGGCCCCTTGGTGGCGGCAGCAGCAGCCTTAGCGTCTCCCGCCCGTCTCTGGGGTCCGCGCTTTTAGCCGCGGCTCGCGCCCGTCTCTGGGGTTCCTTTAAGCAGCGCTCTTAAACCCCTCTCCTCGCGCACCAGGAAACAAAGAGGGAAGAAAAAGTCTCTTGCCTCTTCGGCAGGTGCAGACTTTTCCCCGGACTCCCTCCCAGCTAGCCGTGGTGCACTAACCCCTTCAGGCTATGTTCAAGCCGCCAACCCCAGTCCTCTCCCTGCGCTCCGTCCAAAACCGAAACCCGAGCCTCAGCTCGCAGACCCGCCCGCCCCGGCGGGTGAGCAGACAAGCCTCTCTGGCTGGTGAGTGCCGGTCGGCACTGATCCTCTGTGCGGGAATCTCCCCGCTTTGCCCTCCGCACCGGTTGCTGTGCTCTCCTCCGCGGCCCCGAAGCTCCCCCCTCCGCCTCCCGCAGTCTCCGCCCGCGAAGGGGCTTCCTAGTATGTGGAAACTTTTCCTCCTTCACAGCTCCCTCCCACTGGTGCAGGTGCCGTCCCTATTCTTTTGTCTCTGTTTCTTCTTTTTTTCTTTTGCCCTACCCAGGTACGTGGGGGAGTTTCTTGCCTTTTGGGAGGTCTGAGGTCTTCTGCCAGCCTTCAGTAGGTGTTCTGTAGGAGTTGTTCCACGCGTAGATGTATTTCTGGTGTATCTGTGGGGAGGAAGGTGATCTCCGCGTCTTACTCTTCCGCCATCTTCAAGGTCCCCCTGAAAATATTTTTTAAATGATTATTTAGATAAGCAAAACACATAAGTGGAACGAGTGACTGAAAAAGTATTTAAGTTGCTTGTTTAAGAAAATGCTGGAAAAGTTCTTCACAAAGTTACGAAAGACAGGATGGCACACCATCTCCCATCCAGGATTCAGGTTTTGTATTTTTCAACTCCAGAGTTCCCGTTTGGTTCTTTTTGATAATTTCTATCTCTTTGTTGATATTTTCTATCTGATGCAATATTATCTTTGTACCTTCTTTTACTCTTTAATCACAGTTTGCATTCGTTCTTTGAACATATTTATGATGGCTATTTTAAAGTCTTTGTTGAATCCGACATCTGGTTGCTCTCGCAAGTTCTTTCAGTTACTTGCTCTTTTTCCAGCTTATGGGACATGCATTCCTGTTTCTTCGTGTGTCTTGTGATATTTTGTTGGAAAATGGATATTTTAGGTAATATATTGTAGTCATTCTGGGTACTTCCCCCTCCTCACCATCCCTACTTCCAGGGCTTGTTATTGTTATTTGCTTATTTATTTGTTTAGTGCCTGAATGGATTATTTGAGTGGAGTCTTATTTCCTCCACACAGTGTGAAGCCTCTTATGATGCTCTTGGTGGTGGGGGAGTGCAACTTTGGATAAGACTATAGTCACCCAGAGAGGACAGGGATTTTAGCAGAGCTCTCTTTGTCTCTTTTCCTGACCACACCCAGAGGTTAAGAATCACTGATTTCTGGCTGACTGCTCTTTTTTTTTTTCAACAGTGGCCTCTGGCATAAATGGCTCTACAAACTAATACCATCAAATCCAGGCTCCTTTGAAAGGTTAGTTACTAAAGTCAGTGTGTTAGATATGTTCTGACCCCAGAGGGATCCTCTCTGCTGCCCCAGTTCCTCTGGCAAACTACTGCTCCCACAGCTTAATATCGATCTCCAGTGACTCGACCAGTCTCCTCCCAGTTACCTCTCACCACAACCTCCATAGTTTGTGTTTTGGTTTTTTTTTTGCGGTACGTGGCCTCTCACTGCTGTGGCCTCTCCCGTTGCGGAGCACAGGCTCCGGATGCGCAGGCTCAGCGGCCATGGCTCACAGGCCCAGCCGCTCCGCAGCATGTGGGATCTTCCCAGACCGGGGCATGAACCTGTGTCCCCTGCATCGGCAGGAGGACTCTCAACCACTGCGCCGCCAGGGAAGCCCAACCTCCATTGTTTTTGAGAGCACCTGAAGGCCTGAACTTCTCTGCACTCTGTGGCAAATAAATTCAGTTCCTTGGTGAAGAGATTAGGAGCTATCTGTTTGGGGCTGTACTAGTCTGGAGTGCAGTTTTGTCTCACTGAACTAGAAAGGAAAGAGAGGGAGTGGTCTTAGTTCAAATACTACAGAATCTCACTGTTCTTACTGAATTTTGGCAGATTTTCTTAAACAGATATTTCTTCATTTGCTGTATACCCTTACCGTTTCTAGAGACATATATAATTTTTACCAATTTTCCCGGGGAACAGATCCACAAAGACCCTCAGCTCCTCATGTTGCATACTGCAAAATGAATTCCCTTTCATCTAATGCTTGTGTCTATACATTCATCTTTGTCTGGTGTTAAGACTGTGACCTCTGTTTTCCAATTTAGATTAGCATTAGATCTTATTCTTTTGCCCATTTTTTTTGTTATTCTCTTTTAAATCTGTCTTGTGTATTCTGCAGATAGTTAGATTTTGTTTCTTTTTTTTTTTTTCTACATCTTTATTGGGGTATAATTGCTTTACAATGGTGTGTTAGTTTCTGCTTTATAACAAAGTGAATCAGTTATACATATACATATGTTCCCATATGTCTTCCCTCTTGCGTCTCCCTCCCTCCCACTCTCCCTATCCCACCCCTCCAGGCTGTCACAAAGCACCGAGCCAATATCCCTGTGCCATGCGGCTGCTTCCCAGTAGCTATCGACCTTACGTTTGTTAGTGTGTATATGTCCATGACTCTCTCTCGCCCTGTCAAAGCTCACCCTTCCCCCTCCCCATATCCTCAAGTCCGTTCTCCAGTAGGTCTGCGTCTTTATTCCTGTCTTACCCCTAGGTTCTTCATGACATTTTTTTTTTCCCTTAAATTCCATATATATGTGTTAGCATACGGTATTTGTCTTTTTCTTTCTGACTTACTTCACTCTGTATGACAGACTCTAGGTCTATCCATCTCATTACAAATAGCTCAATTTCATTTCTTTTTAAGGCTGAGTAATATTCCATTGTATATATGTGCCACATCTTCTTTATCCATTCATCCGATGATGGGCGCTTAGGTTGTTTCCATCTCCGGGCTATTGTAAATAGAGCTGCAATGAACATTTTGGTACATGACTCTTTTTGAATTTTGGTTTTCTCAGGGTATATGCCCAGTAGTGGGATTGCTGGGTCATATGGTAATTCTATTTGTAGTTTTTTAAGGAACCTCCATACTGTTCTCCATAGTGGCTGAACCAATTCACATTCACACCAGCAGTGCAGAGGGTTCCCTTTTCTCCACACCCTCTCCAGCATTTATTGTTTCTAGATTTTTTGATGATGGCCATTCTGACTGGTGTGAGATGATATCTCATTGTAGTTTTGATTTGCGTTTCTCTAATGATTAATGATGTTGAGCATTCTTTCATGTGTTTCTTGGCAGTCTGTATATCTTCTTTGGAGAAATGTCTATTTAGGTCTTCTGCCCATTTTTGGATTGGGTTGTTTGTTTTTTTGTTATTGAGCTGCATGAGCTGCTTGTAAATTTTGGAGATTAATCCTTTGTCAGTTGCTTCATTTGCAAATATTTTCTCCCATTCTGAGGGTTGTCTTTTGGTCTTGATTATGGTTTCCTTTGCTGTGCAAAAGATTTGAAGTTTCATTAGGTCCCATTTGTTTATTTTTGTTTTTATTTCCATTACTCTAGGAGGTGGGTCAGAAAGGATCTTGCTGTGATTTATGTCACAGAGTGTTCTGCCTATGTTTTCCTCTAAGAGTTTGATAGTTTCTGGCCTTACATTTAGGTCTTTAATCCATTTTGAGCTTATTTTTGTGTATGGTGTTAGGGAGTGATCTAATCTCATACTTTTACATGTACCTGTCCAGTTTTCCCAGCACCATTTATTAAAGAGGCTGTCCTTTCTCCACTGTACATTCCTGCCACCTTTATCAAAGATAAGGTGTCCATATGTGCGTGGGTTTATCTCTGGGCTTTCTATCCTGTTCCTAGATTTTGTTTCTTGATCCTAACATATGATCTTTTATTTTTAAAATTTCCTTTTTATTGTCAGTGCCTAGGACCACACCTAACATTCATTAGATATCTGTGGAAGAAGGATTGTTTCCTCTCCTGAGGCCTGTGTGGGGGAGGGTCCACCCCAGGACTCAGTGAGAAAGCCCAAGGGTTTGCCAAAATCATGTATCATTCCCACTGGAAACTCTTAGGACTCACCAAGATCAACCTCATTTAAAAAAAAAAAAAATTAACATCTTTTTGAGGTATAAGTGACAAATGGCCAACATTTAAAGTATATAATTTGGTATTTTGTTATATACAGCAGGAGACAATCACCACAGTCAAGATAGTTAAAATATTCATTGCCCCCAAGTTTTCTGGTGCCTCTTGTGTTCCTTACCCAAGCCATAACCTCTGCCCTCATGCAGCAGTTCTAACGTTTATTGACCATGATACCACATAGATCTAAGCAGGCCCAACTGAAGAAAAATCAGAGATCTATCAGGCCCTTCAGTATGTTATGCTCTAATAGTTTTATCCTCTTAGTCCAATAACTCTTCTTAAGGATTCAGGATATAGCTCCCAATGACCTCACCTAGTACTGGGTAAAATAAATAATGGAATGGTTGAAGTCAGTTCTCAAAAACCAAATCTCATGTATATGATCTTACTACTTACAGAACTGCCAACTGTTGGGACCCAGGACAGGCCACCCCAAAATGTGCCTCAGTGGAATATTACTTCAAATTAATGTTACTAAAGAAACAGCTGATGCAGGAGGGACACTTTGACCCTCCTCTCGTCTCCCAGAAAGCAGGAAATAAATATCTCACATGAAAGGTGCCCTCCCTGTACCAGAAGATAAAAAAAAAACATCCTTAACACCAGAGATAGGGAATTTGGGGCCAAAATATTTATGTATAAACAAACCTAGTTACTTTTTAAATTTACTACCCCAAGCTCACATTCTGTTTAGATTCTTCACCAGCTAAGCAGTCAAAGCCTAAGTTTCTTTTTCCTGTCAATTCCTCTTAAATTTATTTATTTATTTATTGTCCAAAAGGTATGAAAAGTTGCTTGCTTTTGCCACTTCTTAGGTCCCATTTCCATGGAACCTCCCACGAATTAAACTTGTTTCTTTTTCCCCTGTTAATCTGTCTTGTGTCAATTTTATTATTAGTCCAGCCACAAGAACTCAAGAGGGGTAGAGGGGGAAATTTCCCCCTCCCCGAAAACCTTGTCTCTCCTGACTTTTCCATATTTTAATATTTTCTGTTTGGATTCAACTGTATGATTCTTTGAAAGAGAATTTTTTGATGGGAGTGATTAGGGGAAAAGAGGAGCACCTTGCTAGGTCCTGCCAGCTGCTAACTCTAGTTCTCTGAAGCCGCCAAAACAAATATATTTTTTAAACTTTCCAGAACATATTTGTTGAGAAGTGTCATGGCTGGCTAAACTCGCCTAATTGGGATAACAGATGTTAATTTGTTTATCAAGAATAAAGTAAAAATCCAGGTATATTTTCCATACAGTGTCCCATATGGATGATACAAACATTTAATCAGTCCAAACAGTTTTTGTTTTATCTGAATATTTTACCTAATACATTATGTATGCTCAGATATTATAACTTTATAGGATTATTTTTTAAGTAAATGTGTAAAGTATCTCCATTTAACCAAACTTCTCTATTGTGCTTAGTTAATTTCAAATACTGGTAGGAGTGGAAGAGAGAGCTAATATTTGAATTTAAGAGAAGTGACTTTGGAACAAGACCAGAATTGAGTAACTACTCTGTCTGTTACTAGCTTTGTGATCTCAGGCAAATTACTTAACATCTCCAAGGAATGATTTCATCATCTTTAAAATGGAGGAAATAACATCTACCTCACAGGGTAATGGTGAAAATGAAGTGAGACAATATATGTATAATATTTATAATGGGGTCTGAACCATAATAAGTGCTATTTATGTTTGGAATTCTGTATATGGAAATAATACCATTTGAAATGAGTGTTTTCTTTGATGTTATGATTTAAAAAACAAGCCAAGTGGATCATAGATTTGAATTTGAAATTTAGCTTTAAATATACTGATATTTAGGAGTTACTCAGTTTTTCTGGGTCTCTCCCATGTATACACATTATTAAACTTTTGTTTGATTTTCTCCTGTTTAATAAAAGTACTGACATTCAAATATAATTATATAGTTTACATTGTTGTCAAATATTTTTTCATCACTTTAGGATAAAACGATAGCTCTAAAAATGTTAGGCAGGGAAAGTTGAAAATAGTTCAAGACTATTGGCTGGGGAGCTCTGTACAAGAATGTTAAATGAGAAAAAGAAAGCCCACTCTTATTGTTTTATTTCATTCTTGTGAACACTTGCTACTCAAGTAAATGCTCAGCTTTGTGGTCAGAAGTCTTTGTTTTAGGGGGATCTGACTATTTTTCCTTATTTTCCTTAGCCCAGTGCACACATATGAAGGCATCCTGTAACCTGTTGACTATCTGAAGTGGAAAAAAAACAAAAAACCTTCCCCTGCCATGCATTTTTCTATGCTCGTTGATCCCCAGTACCCTTGAAGCCAAGGTAACCCGGCATGAATAGGCCAGAGAGGGAGAGGTGGTAAGGGAGGATGCTGCCACAGTAACAAACACACACATGAGCTTTCTACTTCCTATGATGATCATGCTCCAGAAATGGTACCCTAATTCCTGAGGACAGGTGTGTATAAAATGCACTGATGGCCAAAACCACGAGTGCGCACTTGTGTCTATGTTCTCTCCTTTCTTTCCCTTAGCTCATGTTACATCTCCCAGCCTCACTTTCAGCTAGCTGCAGTCATGTGATGAGTTCTAGCCAATGGCATGTGACTAGAGGCAATGAGTGCCACGTCTAGTCTTGACCCATTAAAAAAGTGGGACTCCTGATATTCATCCCACTTTTCCTATTCTCCAACAGAATGAGCAGACTTCAAAAACCTAAATGGGAGACAAACATGGAAAGAGCCTAGATCCCCTCAGTAACTAACTAGGTGTCTGGTCTATTTTAAATAATGCCACCACTTTATTATGGCCAAAAAGGAGATCCTACACAAATCCACCTCTAGATAAAATCAGGAAGAAGGCAAATTTTTTCTCTGATTCTTTGTTTCTTTTTCAACACCCTCCTCCATTTGATGATAATAATTAACATTTATTCAGTACTTAATATATAACACACATTATACTAATTTCTATACTAATTACAGATATTATCTTTTTTAACCTCTCTATGAACTATATGCAGTATGATCTGTTATTAATCTCATTTTGCAATGGAGGAAATGAAGCACAGAGAGGTTAAATTACAGATCCCTAGTAGACAATGGAATCAAGATTTGAACTCAGAATATTCATGTCTAATAACTAAGCTATATGACTTCCCAATGCATTCTAGGTATCCAGTTTCCTTAGCTATGCAGAACCTTCTACAGAGGTTCTTATCTCAGATGACTCACCAAGCACATAATTTTTCCTCCTCTTATGCCCTTCATAGCACCCTATCCTAAATTCCACTTCTTCAGATATTTATTATACAAATAATGGGCATAGTAAAAATGTGCAGGCCCTGATACTTGATTTCAAGGGGATTTCAATGTCTTCATCATCTGGCGACTCTACCCTGAACTGGAATCCAGAATGTTCGAAAGTCCTGGGGTGGGGTTTGGAGTATCTTTGGCCCATTATTTTGATGAGTGATATAAATCATATCTAAAGGTAGTAGAGAAGTATGTCCAACTGGACTGCAAAAGCAGAGGGTCAGCAGTGAGTAGAGTGTCAGGAGTACATATGCTGAAACAAGTGGGGATTAGAAAGTAGGAGGTGGGAGAACAGGAATGTGGGGGAAGAGGTAGGTGGCTCTGTTGTGATTTCAGAAATGAACTCCTAAGCATGCTGTACATTTTTTCCATCTCCTTGTGTATATCTGTACAGTGGACCTGGATCACTTGAAGGGGCTAGAACAAGCTGAAGTATGGAAAGATATCACTTGTATACAGGGAAAGGTAATAAACTGTGGGGGAGTTCATATAATGTAGTATGAAGGATAAGTGCCTCTGACTGAATGACAGCTGGAAAGATTTTATGGAAGAGGTAACTGTGATGTTGGGCTTTCCTGAATGCATGGGATTGCAAATGTGGATATTGGAAAAAAGGCAAGAAAAGGCACCAGAGGCAGTGGAACCTGCATCAGCAAAGGTATGGAGGTAAGAAAGTTCAAGATGTCCTAGAGAAACAGCAAGTTGTTAAATTTTTAAGAGTGAAAGTTGCACAGGGGTAGCACGAAGAGATAAAAGTGAGAGACAGGGGAGTGAGAGGAAGAGTTCACAGGTGACTGAGACTTGGAGGGAATCCAGAGTGATGGTTGAGCCTATCAGAGCAGAACTCCTCAAGTGAGAGAATTTAGGCAAAGAAGGAAAAGGGCCAAAGACAGAAGAAAATTTGGGAAGGAACTCTAAATGTATTAGAAAAAAGACCTAAAGATGAAAGGCTCTGAACCAGTGGAATGAAGAAAGCAATGGAGATAATCAAGAAGTACTGGGGTAGGAAGAAGATAAATTGCCAAGTGCTGACCAGCACTCCCTCAATAAATGATCAATCATCCCCAGTGAAGTGACTGGAGCTGTGCCACAAGCTGGCTATAAAAGATTATAAGCCAGAGAAGGCAAGAAGGATTAACAAACAAATGAGGAGGAGAAACTGGAGGTGGAGATGGAGGTTATTACTCTCCAGAGACACACTTAGAGGCTCAGAAGAGTAAAATGATGGGGAGCAGATGAGTTTTTAATCTAGGGGACAACTGAGCAGGTTTCCAGCCAGGAGAATGAAGAAATGATTGAATGAAGAAATGAAGAAAAAGCTTAACATGCAGGAGGGGGTGGGTAGGAGAAAACAACTGATGGAAGGAGAAGAAGGGACGGTAGTAGGAAAGTGAAACTTAGAAAAGATGGTGGGTTAATACAGAAATTCTTTTCGTGGATAAAGTGAAAATGGGGGGAACCAAAATCAGATGACTTTGAACTTAATAAAGTTGGACATCACATCATCTTCAAGGGAGAAGTGGGTGAGGATGGGAGCCCAAGAGAGTGAAAAGTTTTGGCATAAGGTCTGTGAGGAATGTCTACAAAGACTGTACTAGATTTTAATCCATCAATCACAAAGCATTTATAGAACATGTAGAATATGTCACATGGTCTACTAGATATACTTTCACTTTCCAAAGTGCTGGTGGTTACCACCAACTAGGTGATAGCAGCAAATGTTGTAAAATGTGCTCTCCACACCATTACAGAAATCACTAATAAAAATAAGGAGTGATTTTGGATTTAGGTCCTTAAGGCAACCAACTTGCTTTCTCTTTTCAGTGTAAAACCAAAGCACTGACAGCTACATTTGGGCAATTTAAGTCAACATTATTTATAGCACTATTTCATTGTAACCTCTATTTTGTATTTCTGGCTATGAGTCCATCTGCTTAACTTTTCATCATAACTTTCACAGAATAGTTCATGGCTTTATACTTAATAAGTTACTGTCTCATAAGAAAGATATGAAGTTATGGGTATGGAATGTGGAATGTTAGAGAAAGTACCATTTTAACTTGAAGTTCAAAGAATTTGTGGATCAGTGATTCACTCAAAATGCGGCAATGAAAGAAAATTGAGAAATGGGCTGGGAATTGAAAAAGACAAAAACATCAAGATACAGTAAATACACTTAGAGAAATGGTGAAATTTGTAATATTGAAGGAGGGAACTCAAGGACAACAGACACTGTCCATGCTCCACTAACATCCTTTCAGCATTCCCCTTCCAAATGCACTCTGATGTCTTACTAAGAAAGCTTGAGACTTTCTCTGGCTTCCAGAGCATTATTGGCTAAAGCACAGGACAGGACAGAAGTGCTATGAATTAATGCCCCTGGGAGGGTCCTTCAACCAATAATATATAGAATTTGACACATAAATATTCCAGATTCCTCATCCCCCAGATGAGAAAATTCAGAGGCACTTTCTACCCATCTCCCAGAGGACCCCAGCAGGATGAGCCTCAGTTGCCTACAGTGGTAACCTGTTCATCAACAGGTAATGGATTGCTTTCCTTCCCTTCCTTACTTCCCTCTTCCTTACTCATTTTCCACATTTGCTTCCCCAAAACAATGACTTGCATTCAAATCCTTGCTCACGGGGAATTGAGCCTAACACAGAGAGTGAAACCAAATTCTTTTGCAGAAGAGAAAAAAAATAGGGACTTCCCTGGTGGCGCAGTGGTGAAGAATCCGCCTGCCAGTGCAGGAGACACCGTTTCAATCCCTGGTCCGGGAAGATCCCATATGCCGTGGAGTAACTAAGCCCATGCGCCACAACTATTGAGCCTGAACTCTAGAGCCCACGCGCTGAAGCCCGCGCGCCTAGATCTCGTGCTCCACAAGAGAAGCCATCGCTATGAGAAGCCCGCGCACCGCAACAAAGAGTAGCCTCTGCTCGCCTCAACTAAAGAAAGCCCGTTGACAGCTTACCCTTCCCGCTCCCCATATCCTCAAGCTGTGACAAAGCAAGAGAGAGGCATGGACATATATACACTACCAAATGTAAAACAGATACCTAGTGGGAAGCAGCCGCATAGCACAGGGAGGTCAGCTCGGTGCTTTGTGACCACCTAGAGGGGTGGAATAGGGAGGGTGGGAGGGAGGGAGACACAAGAGGGAAGACATATGGGAACATATGTATATGTATAACTGATTCATTTTGTTATAAAGCAGAAACTAACACACCATTGTAAAGCAACTATACTCCCATAAAGGTGTAAAAAAAAAGAAAACCCGTGGACAGCGACGAAGACCCAATGCAGCCAAAAATAAATAAATAAACAAACAAACAAATAAATAAAATTTTTAAAATGGTCCACATAAAAAAACTTTAAAAAATAAATTAAATTAAATAAAATGCTAATATCCTTTAAAAAAAAAGAGAGAAAAAATCGAATCCATCACTGTAGACTACATCTTCCTTTTAAACTTAGCCCACATCCAGTTAAACCATCTATCCAATTCCCCAAAATAGAAATGTAAAAATTATCTTTGACAATTTCCTCTTTCTCACATTTTATATTGAGATCAAAAAGTTCTGTAGGGTTTACCTCCTAAATATCTCTCAAATTACTTCTCTCCATCTCTGTTTGCAAAACCCTAGGCTGCCTCATTTCCCCCTTAGACTCTTGCACTAGCTTCCTAACTGGTCTTCTGCATTCATTCTGGTTCTCCTCCAATCCATTCTCCACTCAGCATCCCTAGATGAACTTTTCAAAGCCAAGTCTGATTTTTTACATCTTGCACATTGCTTAAAACTCTTTAATGGCTACCACAGACTGAATGTTTGTGCTCCCGCCCAAATTCTTATGTCCAATCCTAATGCCCAGTGTGATGGTATTTGGAGGTGATTAGGTCATGAGGGTGGAACTCTCATGAATGGGATTAGTACCCTTATGAAAGAGACCCCAGAGAGCTCCCTTACCCCTTCCACCATGTTAGGACACAGCGAGAAGACAGCTATCTCTTTCTACCAGGAAGTGGGATCTCACCAGACTCCAAATCTGCCAGTGCCTTGATTTTGGACTTTCTTGTCTCCAGAGCTGTGAGAAATAAATTTCTGTGTTTTTAAGCCTCCCAGTTTATGGCATTTTATTATAGTAGCCTGAGCTGACTAAGACTATGGCTTTCCAGCTCTCTTGTATTACAGCCAACACTTCTCAACACAGCCTGCAAGATTTTGCATGATCTGGACTCTCTCCCACCCCCTACATCTCTGGTCTCAACTTCAACCACATTCCCCTTGCTTTCAACTTTCCAGCTATCCAGCCCTTCTTACGTACAATTCCTCCAAATTTCTTGGTCTCTTGCACCATTGTTATGTTTGTAAAAACTGTTTTGCTTTCTTAGAAAAAGTCCTTCTCTGCAATCTTCCCCTCACCTAACCCCTTGCCTAGTTAATGCCTGCTCTTCTTCAGATCTCAGGTCCAGCGTCACTTTTTTTGAAAAGTCCCCAAACATGACTTATTAGGTTAAATCTCTCTATTACGGGCTGTTATAGAACTATGTAACTCTATGTTCACTTTTCACTATTATAATTTTTACATTTATATCACTGGTTATTTTATTAAAGTTGGTCTCATCTACACTGTATCTCCTATAATACCAAAGACTTTGTCTTTTTTTTTTTAATCACTTTTTACTTTCTAGTTCCTAGCACAGTAATTTGTATCCAGTAACTGCTCAATTTTCTGAGTGAATGAAAGATGAGATAAGCCAATGAATGTATGTGTGATAACTCTGCATTTATCCCTCTAGAAGTAAGTATGTTTTTGTGAGAAAAAGGAACATGGCTTTTGGGGAAGCAGAAAAGTGTACATAAGAAAGAACCGTCAGACAGAGAAAGACTAATACTCTATGATTGCACTTATATGTAGTATCTGAAAAAACAAAGCAAAAAACCTCACCTAACCCATAGAAAAAGAGAGCAGATATGTGGTTAAGAGAGAGGGGGTTTGCAAGGAAGAAGGAATTAGAGAAAGGTGGTCAAAAGATACAAACTTCCAGTTATAAGGATGTAATGTACATGATGAATATAGTTAAACACTGTTGTAATGGTATACAGGAAAGCTGTTAAGAGAGTAGATCCTAAGAGTTCTCATCACAAGAAGAAAATGTTTTTCTTTTCTTATTATTGTATCTATATGAGACGATGGATGCTAACTAAACTTATTGTGATAATCATTTCACAATATATGTAAATCACCCATCATTCTAGTATATAACATGATGGGTGGTTTAAAGTTAAATCCATATATATAGATTTATCTTAAAGTTATATAGTGATGTATGTCAATTATTTCTCAGTAAAACTGGAAAAAAAATTAAAAGAGGGAATTGTATATGAGCTTCTATGTAGGAAAGTATTGTCTTTCTGCACTAATGTTGTAGTATTACAGAAGCGAAACTTGTAGTGAGTCAAATCTGCTTGCCTCTCTGACTTTCTCCAGCAATGTGATAACGGTAAAAATAAAGCAGATTATCTAGTGTTGAGGATGGTGAATATAGCAAATTAGAAGACTTAGGGTATATAGGATGTTAAGAGGTGATTATTCTTGTAATGGATTACTAAAGCATCCCCAAGGTTTCTTGTTTTCTCTTTGCCCATTCCTGGGAAGAGATCTTTCCTTATCATAAAACTGTCCCTAATCTATGTTTTAAGAGTTGGTCTCTATTAACAGAAGAACATTTTGTTGAACTTGGAACATTTTTCTGAGAGGATCTAGAGGAATTGAAGCCATCTCCAGAGGCTTCACAGTATCTGAATGACCCGGTAAAGATTCTTCATCTCTGTAGTGTGGATGGAGGACCAGAGAGAAACTATTGATGGAGTAGTGAGACCCTGCTGGTAAGTGGTCCAGAGGGATAAAGCTATAGAGGGGACCAGGGGAAGAAGCAGGAATGAGGGTGACCACTTACCCTGGAGGGACTGATGAGCAACTTGATGAAAAAAGGACAGCACTGTTTTTCACTAAGCTCCAGACTCTGTTTGTATTTGTGATCATCTGTTGTGGCTTTATTTTTAGTGGCATTATCCCATGTCTTTCTGTCTCTGAAATTTAGGGACACTACTAAAGGGTTGTGTGAATCTTTATACTCTTGCTGGATGAAAGAGTAAAACTAAATGTGGCCCTTTTAGTCAACATGGAAAGGAAGTTTCAAAAGAAAGGCTAAGGGTTTTAGTGAACTGAGTGGGGGCCTGAACTTGAAATAAGTTTCTTGAGGGAATGGGAGAGATAGCAGATAAAGGAGTTCTTTTGTAAGACTTAGAGGGAGCTGATTTGGAGACCTAGGAAAAATGATTGTAGGTGAACTATTTCTCAGTATATAATGTAAGGTAGTATACAATATAATGTATATAATATAATGTAATGTAGTATACAATATATACAGTATATAGTATAATGTAATGTAGAAGTCAAGGAAATAGGATCAATGCAACTAATATTAAAGATAAGGAAGACAAAAACAGATGATAATGAGATAAAGTGAAGGAAAAGTATTAACTAAGTTATGAAGGCTGCTGTAAGTATAGATCTGGGGTCTATGATGAAGATTTGGGAAAGAAGATAATTGCAAATAGGCGAAGCCAAGTATCTTTATGTTTAAAGTATGATAACTGATATATTATACGAAGAAAGTTCATTTGCTTTACTTGGCACAATTTACTTAGGAAAAATTATTGTTGCTGCCCATTTTCAAGGTGCCTACTAATGAGCATTTAATGAATTTTCCAGAACCTTTCCTGATACAAAGTCTTGCTAGCTTGTCTCTCTTTATTCTCCAAATTTTAAAAAAAGGAAAATACTGAGAGTATTTAAGGAACTTTCTCTCCTAGCATGGAGAATTCACAGCCATAACAAATCTGGAAATAAACCATAAGAAAAAAACTGATCTTCCAGGTCTCCAGTATTGTTATTCTTACAAAAAACACCATTGGTGGACTGGGATAGAGAGAACAGCTCATTGTCACGTGGTATAACTCCATCTGCTGTCCTTTAGCAAATGTCCAGATGGATTCCATTTCTGGGCTCCCAAAAGATGAGGCCAGTCAATATGAAAAAGCTGTCTTTGATTATCCATCACAATCACCCAAGGAGAACCACAACTTTCTGGTTTCTACCCATCGTTCTTGTCAAGAGACTCATAGTTTTATTTTCAACCATGAAATCTGCTTCTGAATTTATGAACAATAACAATGCCAGTGGTCTGTTTTTCCTTGGGTTTGTTTCTTACGGTGGTACAAAAGTCTAGCTTGAAAATGTCTTTCTTATTCTTTTTCAATATCTTTCACTCAGTTTTCTGAGGAACAATTTATTCTTCCAGAATTGTGGGACTTTAAAATATCTATCATATTATTATTGCTTGAAGAGTACCTTAGATTTAGAAGTCAAATAAGTGGCTTGAATGGAAATACCACTCTGATGCAGAATAAGACCTATAAAAAATTCATATTTGAGAACTTTCCCCTAAGTCCTCATAGTTCAGATGTCATTTCTTTTTCACACTGGTTAAAGTTGTATGACTATCTCTGTAACATTGCTGGTATCAGAAAAAATCCCCTGTAGGATCCTAATTTATACACATTCAGATTCACACACACACACACACACACACACACACACACACACACACACTCCTTAGAATAGGTCCATGCTGTTTGCCTACTGTATTTTGATTTAACATTTTTTTTCTAAGTTGAAAGATTCTGACCTAAGTATGAATTCAGGAGGGTTCTAAGAAAAACACTGCGCTAGTTTCTCTTATGTCCATATAATCACCAGTTAAAGCTAAAACTATCTGCTGGAGGTTACTTACAATTTAAATTTTTAAAATTTCACGTTTCATATTTTTGAATTTGAGGCAGAGAATGATGGCTTTCTCAAATATCTCTTTACCCATTTCTTCAGTAGTGAAGCTTCCATGTTAGTTGGGCATGTGGCCACTTATAATAAAGATTCTTTTTCCAGCCTCTCTTGCAACTAGTTATGGTCATGTGACCAAGTTCTTGGTAATGAGATATAAGCAAAGGTAGGGTGTGCAATGAGAAGTACACTGCATCTCTTCTTCAAACCTTCCTCCTTTCTTTAGGCCTGGAGCCTCAGGAGCCATCACAGACAATAAGAAAACTTTGTGAATAGAAGCCATGCCCAACAGAGCAGCGAGATAGCAATAGCTTGGGTCTCTTATACCATAGAGAATCATTTTTAACCCTGGATTGACAGACTTCTTGAATCAGACTTATTGAATGTGAGAGAAAAATAAATTTTTATTTTATAGCCTTATTATTTGGGGGCTTTCTATTACTCATAGCCTATATATTTTTTTAAATTGGATAGTATCCTACTAATAAAAGATTCTAACAGATGCCATTTCCATCTAAGATCCAAGTATCAATATGTATAATTGTGATGGAAATTTATAAGGAAAATCATTAGGCAGTCAAGATCTTTTTACATGAAGAAAGACCAAAGGAAAATGAAGTTTTGTGCAAGTTATTTTAATCCTTTAAGATGTATATTTTTTTCAAGTTCTTCTTTAGTATTCCATCTAATGAAACTGAACTTATGTAACTCAGCATGAGAAAATCTGACTTCTAACTGCGAGCACCTGTGATTTTTTTTTTTTTTTTTTGCTGTGCACTTGATCCATCAACAGAACCTCCTCTTCCTGAGGATAAGGCAGGCTGGATGTGTCGGGGAATTAACACACATCCTCCAACTTAGGAACAGCCGTGAACCAAAGACGGAAAGGAGACCATTTATAAGTATCTCAACTGTTTTGCCCTATCAGGTGGATTAACTCAAAGGCATTTATTTCACACTGATTCCCAGAGTTCCTCACCCAGATTAAGATCCAGTTATCCAGAGTAGTAACCGGCTTGATAACATCCTCTTTATTGGTTGCCTGCTTTTCCTTACCTCACTTTTCCACTCCTACCCAATGTTTTCTGGGTTTGCATCCTCAATAAACAATTGCACATGAATCTTTATCTCAAGGTTTGCTTCTGGGGCACTGGAACCAAGGCAAAATATTTACATATTGTGGGAATGGCAGCAAAAACATTTATGGCTAGGGGAATGGTGATAAAAATGACATGGAACGAATGCAAAATAAGTCAAGAGTATCTTTTCTCTCTCTTTCGCTTTCAGTCCTCAATGGTAGAACAGAACGAGGCTTAAAAATTTACTGGTTAGTAAATAGTGTGCTTGGAAAATATAACCCTAAACACTGGGAAGAGTATGTTCCCACATCCTTTCAGTCATTAAGATGAATTGGCTCCAGGTGAAAGCAAGCTACGTTAATTTCTTCACGAAGAGTATAAACAGAAATCATTGTGCTTATTATTTTCTCCCAGTATCTACACAGTGCCCAGATATAGAGCAGTTAATGAAAAAAATATTTGTCGAGTGAAAGTGTGGCAGAAAGAGAACTGTAGTAAAGCTATTAGATCTGCTGATCAAACACACTATTAGGGATGGAAAGGCAAACCACAGAGTTGGAGACAATATTAGCAATACATAGCCAATAAAGGACTCCAATCTGGAGTATGTAAAGAATTACAAATAAATTACAAAAGCGCAAGCCCATAGGGAAAAAATGGTCAAAACTACTTTACATGATTATATGTAAATGGCCAATAAACATGAGACAATGTGCTCAACTTCATTGTCATCAGAGCAAAGCAAATTAAAACCACAATGCAATACCATATCTTCTAACTAGATTGGTTTAAAATAAAAAGAGATGATGACAACTGTTGGCAAAGATATGGAGCAGTTGGGACTCTCATATGCTGCAGTTGGATGGATAAATTGGTACAAACATTTTGGAAAAATTCGCTGGCAACATTTACTAAAGCTCAACATATACATTCCCTATGAGGCAATAACTCCACTCCTGGTATATATGTGAAGTGTGTATACATGTTCACCAAAAGACATGAATCAAAATATACACAGCAACTACACTGATAATCATCCAAAACTTAGAACAACCCAGATGTTCATCTACAGAAGCATGAAAACATAAATCATAGTATAGTCAATGAAAATACTCAATTCAGCAATGAAAATGAATGAAATACAACTACACACATAACATATATGACTCCCACAAAAATATTTGAGTGAAAGAAGCCAGGTAAAAAAGAGCATACACTGTATGATTCTAAATACGTATCGTTCAAAAACAAGGAGAACTACCCTATGCTGTTAAAAGTCAAGACGGTAATTATTCTTGGGAGACATACTGATTTTAAGGGAGGAAGAAGGGATCTTCTCAGGTGCTAGTTGTCTCAGCCATCCCATGATGACCCGCTAGCTTGGGGATTCACTGGAAGGACTAACATGACCCAACATAGTTTCAGTCATGGCTAAGATTTATTACTGCAAAGGATACAGGGCAGGAATAACAGAAAAAAGATATGTATAGGCAAAGGCTAGAGAGGTCAAAAGCAGGCTTTCTTGTGCTCCCTATGCAGGGGATGCATGGATGCATCTTCTTCTCTAGCTGGGAAGTACAGGAATATGTGTGACATGACCATGCTTAGGAAAGTTGGCTTGAGTCTTGGGGTCCAAAGTTCCTAAGTGGAATTGGTCACATCCTAGCTGTGGGTGTGAACCCCAAACCAGGCCCTGGGTACACATCATGAAACTTGATGTTTACTTTAACATACTGGCTCATCTTGACTCACTACTTTGGGTGTATAGACTAGTACTTTTACCCAGCCACTATGTGAACATTCCAGTAGTTTAGTTCTCAGAGTTGACCAAGGGTCATTATGATGGCTATAGATTTAAACAAGAACTGAGTAAAACAGACCTGCTTCATCAACTCCCTCTGCTCACTAGTAATGTTATCATTCTTGCTCTGGGGACTGGTTAGATGGGTAGGTTTTGTTTGTGCTTATGTATGCATATAATATTTCAAACATTTAAAAAAATTAGTCAGGTAGCAGTCCAGACCCATCAATTAGACCCCAACATTCTTGTAAGATTACTGAAACCCTGGGAAGTTATCAAAATAACATTAGGAAACCATTAGGGAATATAAAAAGCTGGGGTAACTCTAAATCTAAGTAGATGTCAAGAGAATGAGGAAATGAATTAAATTCATGACGATGAGTTTCAGAGTATGTTAAGTATGCAGGTAGCAGTAATTTTGTAAAAAATTTTGTATTTGAATGTTTGGCTCATCTTTAATGTGTCTGAAGTGATCAAATAACCAAATGATGAACAAATTTGTAATTCAGATACAATTTTTATGGGAATTTAATTGATTGCACAATCTGTTAAAAGTCACCAAAAACAGGTTTTCAAATGTTTATCTCTTATGTTTTTAACTTTAAAATTGAAGATTAAAATATATGTGCAATAAAAAGTCAACAGGTCTGAGCTCCATTTACTATTTATTAATTTATATGACTTCAGGCAAGCCCTTTAACCTTCAGCTTTCTTATTTATGCAATGCAAAAAGTCAATAGCTTCAACAATATAGGAAATGGGGTCCTTCTAGCATTACGAGTTTATGTTTTAGTAAATTACCATTTCAGTACCATTGACTAATCCAACAAATGCTTTGTGTATCTACTATGAACAAGGCACCAGGCTAAGCGATGTGGGCAAATGAAATGCTGGAAAACACAGGATTCTGTCTTCAAGGAGCTCAGTTTGATGAGCAGGGACACAAATAACACAACTCGTAACAAGGGAATGAGATCAGAGTGAGACTGGGGAATCAAGGTAGTACCTGAAAAGCGACCTTTATGAACCAATAGGATTTCAATAGGAAAAGGAAGAGTAAGTTAATGTCAGGGGAGCACTTCAGCAAAGACTTCCATCACAAAAATGCTCATCTCCACAGAAAACAATACGGTCTTGCTGGCCTGAGGATTAAGAAATGAATACGGAGACATGAGGCAGGAAAGAAAGATTGGTACTCAATCATAAAGGGCCTTAACTTCCATGAAATGGAATTTATAGGCAATGAGGACCCAAGAAGTCTTTTAAGATGAAGGAGAACACAGTTAGCTCTGGTTTCAGATTCACGGCTTCCAAATGTCACAGGTTGGGTTCCCCAGAAGCAGACTCTGAGACAGAGGTTGGTGTTTGGGATGTGTATTAAGGAGTGCCCTTGGGACACAACTCCTATGGACAGAGGGGAGGGAAGCAGGATGGGCAGTGGGAGAAGGTAAGAGTAATGCAGACCCAACTACAGTCTTGGCAAACCTCACAGGGAGCTCTGGATCCAGTGGCCCTTCAGAGTTGCACCAAGTTGGACTGAGGTGTCTAGGGCTTGACAACCCCTCATTGATCAGTCACTGCACATGGTCAGCCCCGGGAAGGGCTGTGACCTGATTCAGGGCAGCTCTCTCTGGTTGAAGCAGTCCCTGGAGTTGCTGAAAGCTGAAGCTCATCTACTAACTACACTCCCAGGGGCTGGATAACAAGTTCTTCCTTGAAGGTGGGGCTGGGTGTGCATGACAGCATCCATCACATCAAATGTATATTTTAGAATCACTCAGGGACCTTCGGAAACCCAGATTTCACTCTGAATTGGTAGACATAGAATAAAGCCAGATGCTTTTATTATAAATAAACTTCCCAGATGATTTTGAGGCACAGAAGTTTGAAAATTACTCTTTTAGATATTCATTCAAACCCTTGAGCAAAGATTCTGGGCCAAGCCTATGTCCTTTCCTTGTAGGACATTCCTATGGCTTCAAAGTTCCTTCCTTTGATACTCACAACAACTCCACGAAACAAGCAGAACTGCCATCTGTATTTTGCAGATAAGAAAACCAGCTTAGAAAGCATAAGTTACATGCCCAAGGTCATGCAGCTGCTAAGTATTACTCAGGCTCAAACTTGCCTAGCCCTGCTCCAAGCCTCTCTCTCTCTCCCTCTCCATCTCTCCTCTCAATCTCCTTCTTTCCCTCTCCCCCTCTTATGCATTTAAAATTTACTACTGTAAAAGTCATTGTTCTTAAAGTAAAGTAAATCCCCTGTCATCCTTAGAAACTTCTTTAATGCTATATTAGTGACCCTTCTTATAAAAATAAAATTTGACCCTGTCATGATAATAATAGATTTCCTACTATATTCTATCTGGCATAGATGGTCACACGGTGCTGACTTTGATCCTGGCAATAGCTTTGCTTTAACTCAAAATACCAGATACTGAAAAGAAAATGCAACTCCCTCTCATATGTTTTCATTAAATAAATCCCTCCTAGATCTTATAAGACGAGTTGGGTTTTCCAGAAAAAGGGAAGCCTATTAAATTCCCTTCCAAGTGGCAACTGAGGCTTTACGTGGCATCAGTAAGGATGTGTTTTAAATGAAAAAGCAAGTTAAAATGAGGATGGGGTGGGTTTGATGGGCAAAGAAACTGATTTTTTGGGGGGTGGTTTGTTTTTTTGTTGTTGTTGTTTTTATTGGTGTGAGCATGTGGTGCGTTCTTCAGATTTCTGATCAACTCTCTGATCCTGATCCTGTCTAAACCAGTAGATCTGTGCAAAGCAAGGAGAAGTGACCAAAAATCCTTCCAAAAGAATCCATACTACTTTCCATGCTGACAGCTTTACTAAGTGACAAGTGGGTCACAATCTTTCATCACCTGGGCATGGCCCAGGGGGCATGGCCCAGGGACCATAACTAAGTCACTGTAGATGCTGCTGTTAAATGGGGTTGTACTTTATTTTCCATCCTTCAACCTCAATATTAAATAATGGCTTGGAAATGCATTGAGGGATAGCCTTTACATAGTGGTGTTGATGACAATGTTTTTCTTCTTCCAGAAAAAAGCCGGCATTGATATTCATCAGCATGCTGAGCTTTCAGCAGGATGGAAGCAATTATACACACTTGTGTATGAGTGACTTAGGCCTTAATTGCTTAGCTGGCATGCCTTGTAAGTTCTGAGTACCTATCATATATAAGCAGCCAATATTTTAATTTTCCAAAATCTGGCATCTCATTCTGAATTCTTAAGCTTGTTCTGGAGTGAAATTCAACATAAACCATTCAAGAAGATTTCATACAAATTTCACTGAAATCCATGACCTTAAAAGTACATGGATTTCCCTTTCAGAAAGAGGATAGAGCTCACTAAATTGGATAAAGTAATTTACTGTAGCTTGAGGCCACTGGCACTTAGAGCTCAATTCTACAGAACTTCAGCTATACTCTTTCATCAATAGAAATCCATCTTTTCTCCACTGACTTAAAGGGCCACCATTATTATAAATGAAATTCCCATATAGATTCGGATTTATTTCTATACTCTTCTGCTCTATTGATGACTATTTCATGAGTCAATACAAAAATGTTTTAATTTCAATTTTCTTCAGACCAGGAACAAAAAAAGGCTTCTATGAGTATCTCTCAAGGTAGACTCCTTCATCCTTGTGGAAGCCATCACTCCATTTGCTTTCTCTTGCACACTCCTGGTTTTCCTCACATCAATTCTCTAGCCACTCCTTTTCCTTTGTAGCCACTTTTTCCTCCATGCACTTCTTTTATATTGGTGTTTGCCTGAGTTCCATGCTTTGACCATTTTCGCTCCATGTAGTGTTCTCAACTATATATCTATGTTTTCAGCTGACAGCCAAACTGGTATGCCTTTCACACTTCCTTGTTGAGCCTCAGATTTATTCTTCTAAGGGACTACTTGACATCTCTGAGTCCTGGGGGTTTTCTCAGGCCCTTCGATCTCAACACATTAACAAAGTTGAGCCATACATTTTCTACTCCAACCCATTCTTTCTCTTTCATTAACTATCTCTGCCAATAGTACTATCACCCATGAAGTTATTCTGGTCAATTGCCTGGTAACCATCTCAATTATTGGTTACCTTTATCACTTACATCCATTTGGAACACAACATCCTCCTGATTCTACGGGCTTTTATTTTTTGCCACACCACACAGTATGTGGGATCTTAGTTCCCTGACCAGGAATCGAACCAGCATCCCCTGCATCCCTGCATTGGAAGAGAAGTCTAAACCACTGGACCACCAGGGAAGTCCCTGATTCTACTTTTTAAATGTCTTTTGAATCTATTTCCTTCTTCCCTCCCCTACTTCCACTGTCATATTTGAGCCTTTGATTTTTCTTCTCAGAGGCTGCACCAACTTACCTGGAGTCTCGCCCTGTTCCAATACATTGCTGGGAGAATGGTGTGTTAAAGATGTAGACCTAATTAGGTCATCCTTAAAGTACCTCAGTGTGTCTGAATGATCTTCACGATGAAATTCAAGTGCCAAGGCATGGTATTTGAGGCCCTTCACCATCCAGCCCTTCCCTCTCTCTCCAGACACATTGACCTTGCCCAAGCTTATCAAACACTTGCCTTTCCTGAGTGCCTTCTTATGCCTGTGTGCCTTATGAATCTTGCTCCCTCTCTATTTCTCCTCCCCAGATCCTGCCTTAACTCACCTGGCCCACTTTAATTGCCCTCAGGACTCATTTTAAGGGTTATTTCATTTTGCCAGCATTTCCTCATGACCTCTCTAGCCATAGCTAGATGAGGCATCCTACATCTTTGCTATCGAAATGCTTATGAGCAACCCAACTCTGGCATATAGTTTCTAATATTGATATTTTTATTACCTCCTTCAAATAGACTTTGAGCTTCTGGAAGATAAGGATCCATTTTAGGGTCTTCAGTGACTCGCTTAGTGCTTGACATATAGGACTGTGGTGCCCACCATGGGACCTGTTGGTTACATGTGGCAATTTAGACTTAAATGATTTAAAATTAAAAATTCAGTTTCTTAGTCACACTAGCCTCATTTCAAGTGCTTAGTAGCAATATATGGCTAGTGGCTACTGTATTGGACAACATAGATAAAGAACATTTCCATCATCACAGACAGTTCTGTGGGACAGCACTGATGTGGGAAGAGCTCAGTAAATGCTGGTGAGTTAAGAATACATGAATTATTTTTTAAATGAAATTTTTGTTGAGACACTTGTAGAGTCACATGTAATTGTAAGAATAATACAGAAGGATGAGTCTACCCTTTATCCGTTTTCCCCAACATCTTGTAAAACTATAATACAATAACACAACCAGTGTATTGACATTGATCTTATCCAGATATCCTTCACTGATCTTATTCAGATATCCTCGGTTTTACTTGTACTTATTTCTCTGTGTGTGCATGTGTGTGTGTTTAGTTCTATACAATTAAATCATCTGTAGAGGTTCATGCATTCACCACCACAGCCAAAATACAGACAATTTCATGACCAGAAGAATCCCTCTTGTTGCCCTTTCATAACCACACCCACTTCTTTCTGTACCTCGTACCCCACCCCCCAAATCCTGAAACTACGAATCTATTCTGCATTTATAAAATGTTGTCATTTCAAAAATAACTGTGAGGGAGATCAGCTCGGTGCTTTGTGACCACCTAGAGGGGTGGAATAGGGAGGGTTGGAGGGAGGCGCAAGAGGGAGGGGATATGGGGATATATGTATACATATAACTGATTCACTTTGTTATACAGCAGAAACTAACATAATATTGTAAAGCAATTATACTCCAATAAAGATGTTAAAAAAATCACTGTGATTATTTGTGTAAAACTATCTGTTTAAGTTCCCTACTTTCAATTATTTGGGACATATATCTAGAAGTAGAATTCTTGGATGCTATAGTAATTCTATGTTTATAATTTTTTGAACAACTGCCATACTACTTTCCACAGTAGCTAAAACATTTTACCTTCCCACCAGCAGTGCACAAGGGTTCCAATTTCTCCACATCCATGCCAACATTTATTTTCTGCTTTTTTCATATATATATATATATACATATATATATATATATATATATATAATCTCCATCCTAATAGGTGTGAGGTAGCATCTCATTGTGGTTTTGATTCACATTTCCCTGAATAGTGATATTGAGCATCTTTTCATGTGCTTATTAGCCATCTGTATATCTTCTTTGGACAGATGTCTATTCAAGTTCATTGGTTATTTTTTAATTTTTGTTTTTTGTTGTTGAGTTTTGGGAGTTCTTTATACATTCTGGATATTAACTCTTTATCAGAAATATAATTTGAAAATATTTTTTCCCATTTTGTGGGTTACCTTTTCACTGTGCTGATTGTGTCCTTCGCTCAGAAGATTTTAATGGTCCAATTTATCTAATTTTTCTTTTGTTGCCTGTGCTTTTGCTGTCATATCCAAGAAATCATTGCCATACCAAACTTCTGATGATTTTACCCTATGTTTTCTTTTCAGAGTTTCATAGTTTTAGCTCTTTTGTTTAGATATTTGAACCATTTTAATTTCTGTATATGGTGAAATGTAATTATTTCTTTTGTAAGAGGATATCCAGTTTTCCCAGCACCATTTGTTGAAAAGACTGTTCTTTCCTCATTAAGTGGTCTTGGAATCCATGTTGAAAATCATTTAACCATATATTGAGGGTTTATTTCTGGACTCTCTATTCTATTCCATTAGTATTTATGTCTGTTTTTATGCCAGCACCACACTGTTTTGATTACTGTAGCTTTGTGGTAAGTTTTGAAATCAGGAAGTGTGAGTCCTCCAGCTTTGTTCTTTTTCAAGATTGGTTAGCTATTCATGTTCTTTGGGATTTCATATAAATTTTAGGACAGATTTTTCTATTTCTGCAAAGAAGTTATTGGGATTTTTCTAGGCATTGCATTGAATCCATAGATTACTTTTGGGAGTACTGGAGTCTTAACAATATTAAGTCTTCCAATCCATGAACATGGGATGTCTTGATGTCTTTCCATTTACATGTCTTCTTTAATTTCTTTCAACAATGATTTGTAGTTTTCAGTGTATAATTTTTTGATCTCTTTATTTAAATTAATTCCTAAATATTTTATTATTTTTCATGCTATTGAAAACGGAATTGTTTTCCTAATTTCAGTTTTGGCTTTTTCTTTCTTAGTATATAGAAATGCAACTGATTTTTGTGTGTTGATTTTGTAACTGCAACTTTGCTGAATTCATTTATTAGTTCTAACAATTTTTTGGTGTGTGGAATCTTTAGGGTTTTCTAATATAAGATCACATTTTCTGCAAACAGAGATAACTTTAGACTGTCTTTCCAATTCGGATTTTATTTCTTTTTCTTGTCTAATTGCTCTCAGTAGAACTTCCAATGCTATGTAGAAAAGAGGTGGCAGGAGTGACATCCTTGCTTTGTTCCTGATCTTAGAGGAAAATATTTCAGTCTTTCACCATTGAAATGTTAGCTGTGGGGAGATTCTCTTTTTTCTTTTCTTTTTTTTTTTTTTTTCTGCCTATGAGTCTCTTTCTGGGTTCTCTATTCTGTTCCATTGATTTATATGTCTACCCCTCAGCAAATACTACACTGTCTTGATTACTGTACCTATAGAAAAAGCCTTAGTATGGGAAGAGTGATTCTTCCCACCTATTCTTCTTTGTCAAATTGTTTAGCTATTCCAGAACCCATGCTTTTCCATATAAATTCTTGAATAAATTTGACTATGTCTACAAAATCATACTGGAATTTTATTAAATATTTAGATCAATTGGGGGCAAAACTGATATCTTTACTGTGTCTTCTAATCCATGACCACAGTATGTTTCTCCATTTTTTCAGTTTTTCTTTGGTTTATTTAATTTGTGTGTTGTAATTTTCAGCATACAGCTCTTGTACATGTTTTGTTAAGTGTATACCTAAGTATTTCCTTTTCTTTGGAGCAGTTGTAAATGGTATTGTGTTTTGTTTTGTTTTGTTTTTTGCAGTACACGGGCCTCTCACTGTTGTGGCCTCTCCCATTGCGGAGCACAGGCTCCAGATGCGCAGGCTCAGCGGCCATGGCTCACGGGCCTAGCCGCTCCACGACATGTGGGATCTTCCCGGACTGGGGCACGAAACCGTGTCCCCTGCATCAGCAGGCGGACTCTCAACCACTGCACCACCAGGGAAGCCCTGGGTATTGTGTTTTAAATTTCATTTTCTGCATGCATGCAGAAATAGAATTGGCATTTGTATGTAGATTTTGCACCCTGCAATCTTGCTGAACTTTATTAGTAGAGTCTTTGGCATTTTCTATGTAGACCATCATGTCATCTGCAAATAGAGACATTTTTATTTATTCCTTTGCAATCCATTGTCTTTTGTTTTTCTTGCCTCATTGTTGTGGCTGGAATTTCTAGTACTATGTTGAGTAAGGCTTGTGTAAACAGACACACTAACCTTGTTCTACATCTTAGAGAGAAAGCATTTAGTCTTTCACCATTGACTTTGATGTTAGCTGGAGAATTTTTTGTAGATTTTTTAAAAACAAAGTTGAGGTAATCCCCCCATTCCTAATTTGCTAAGACTTTTTAATCATGAATGTGTGTTAGATTTGTCATAGTTTTCCTGCATCAATTGATAAAATTATATTATTTTTCTTTTTGAGTTTGTTAGTATAGTGGATTACAATAATTTATTTTTTAATGTTAAACCATCCCTACATCCCTGGGGAAAATTTCACTTGATCACCATGTATAATTATTTGTATACATTGTAAGATTTGATTTGGTAAATTTTTTTGAGGATTTTTGCATCTAAGTTCATAAAACATATTTGCCTGCAATTTGTTGGTTATCTTTTTCTCCCTACTGTGTTTGTTTAGTTTTAGTATCAGGGTAATACTGGCCTTATAAAATAAGTTGGAAAGTGCTATCACCTATTTTCTAGAGGAGATTGTGTAAAAGAGGTGTTAATTCTTCTTCATATTTTTGGTAGTTTTCTCCAATGAAACCATCCAGGCCTGGAGATTTCTTTTTGGAGAGCTTTTGAAGTATGAATTCAATTTTTATTAATGATTATTTTAATAAAATATTAATTTTTAAAAACTATTTTGAGTATGTATTTCATCTTGGTTGAGGTTTTTTGGTAGTGTGTGGTATTGCCCACTTCTTGTAAGTTGTTGAATTTATGAGCATAAGTTGTTCAAAGCATTTGCCTATTTTCCTTTTTATGGCTGCAGAATCTGTAGTTATATCCCCTATTCCATTCCTGATACTGGTGATTTATGTCTTCTCTTTATTTTTGTCTAAATAAATTATTTTAATCTAGACTAATTTAAATTATCTATCTCATTCTATTTTTATATTTTACAATGTTTTGATGTCACAAAAAGGAAATGTATTTTGAGATTTTTTTGGAGAAGAATAATGACTTGTTTTTAAAATATATGCATTCATTATTAAAAATTTCAAACAGTTCTGAAAAATATAGAGGAGAAATTATATAAACAACCAAAATCTTTCCATCAGAAATATTTCTTGGTTTATAATATTCCACAAATCTTCCTGTAGAGAGAGAGATAAAAGCATAAGGTTGTAATAAGTAAGATAAACTGAAAGATGTGTTTTTTATATATGGATGGTACTACATTTGTTATTTTAAAACTAAATTACATTTAATCTTATTAAAATCAAATTTAAAAATAAAAGGAAAAGAAACTGAAGTGTTCCTATAGTATTTTCTAAACTTCAGAAAAATGTTTTTTTCACAAGAGAGATAAACTTTTAAAATATTTCCTTAAAGACAAGAAAAACAGACTCTGAAAAGTCATGATGAAATTGGAGGTAGTTTTTTTGTACATGATATACATATATATCTCTTATATATATCAGGTATATATGAAGCATATATACCTGTATGCTTCAACATTAATAATATCCATTGACCTCTTGCTAAGGAAAATGAGGACACATAATTTCCAGTCTTAGATTTATTTTAAAATAGATATGATTATCATTGTCCCATTTGATCATGGCTTCACTGTTCTTAAGATTTATTTTTAAATTTATCTCTTTGTTGGGTGAATTTCATGATGAAGTGTTTTTTTTTTTTTTTTGTCCGTTTAAGGTTTATATCTACTATATATCCTAATGTGTTTTATGTTTGGGAACAATTGACTCTTGCCTTGAAAACTTGAAGAACAGCCTGACTAGGCAAAACACACTTTCCTGGGTCACAGTTTCTTTCCCTCAGCACATTCCCTCAGGCATTATATGATTCTGTGAAGCAATCTAATGCAGCCTGATTTTCCTTTTCTTGTATGTTAATTACCTTTTCGGCCTGGATGCACCAAAGATTATTTGCCTTTGAAATTCTATAACTTCACCAGAGCCTATTTCAACTGTGTTCTTTTGTTCAGCAGATTTAAGACTCTTTATTTCAGGAAATTAGCTTCTATTATTTCTTTAATTTGTCTATTCCATTTTATTCTGTTTTTGTTTGTTTTCTTTCATTTTGTTTTTGTTTTTCCTCAGTGAAGGTTGTAAAAACTGGTATTCTGGTAAATGAAAATAAACAAACAAAAACCTCTGATGTGCAGTGTCTGTCAATTTATGTGGTGTAAATACTCCCACAATGGTTAATTTTAAACTACCAATGTGATGTTATTGAAAATGGAGTTAGGAACAGGTATGTCTAATCAGCTCTTGCAAGTTGGTTCAAGCCTACATGTGTACATGTGTTAGATCTCCTTTGTTTGACTTCTATATAATTTTCCTACAATTGGTTTTATGTTCTTTTCTTTCTTTTTTTTTGTAGTCAAGAATTGTCTATCTATCACTGGGTTTCAGTTGTGTTTAGTCTTATTTCCTACTTTTTAAAATCTTTTGAACAGTTTAATAATTTCCTTTTTATTTCACCCTGAACTCTGCCAGTTTCCCTTTCATTTTGGTCATGTTGTCTCTTCTTTAAACCCTTGTATTTCTTAATTTTTTTTCCTTTTTTTGTTAGATCATATTATCTTTCGTTACTTTAGAACATTGGGGAAATATTATTTGAACTTTTGTTCTGTTTCCTGGGAGTAATTCTTCAGATGCATATTCTTCTTTTTATTTATGTTCTTTTAAACATTCATTTCCATCCCCTATTCTTCCCTACCCCCCCTCACCCCATTATCTAAGCACATGTCTGGTTCCTTTCTGGAATCCATGCTGGTTCCTTTATAATCGTGATTCAGCTTTGAAGGATTCTAGCGATCTGCTGATGAATAAAGAGTGAGGGTAAAGAGTGAGCTGGGGCAGTCTGAACCTTGATTCCAGAGTGCTCTCTTAAACATCCTTCTCAACCAATAATTTACTAGGTTCTCTACCTCTCAGGTATATCTTTTCATGGTTTTTGTTAATAAAGTTGTTTTAGTTTCTCATGAAATATTCACTAGTAGGTAGCTTTATTATATTAAAACCCCACTAACTTCTAGTTATTATTTAACAGTTATTTCCCTTCCAAAATTACAAATTGCAAATATAGATTTTGATAGTAGACAAAACAATGTCTTAAATATTAGAGAATGAATACATGCCAGATTAAGAGATCAATTTCACATACAAAAAATGTACAGAGCCAGATACTTAAAGAGACAATATACTCCTGTTTGTTCCCAACAAGGGGACTTCTTGGGTGAAATCTGAAACTGTCCTCCCCCAACCCCCGTGGGCAAGTAAAGACTGAAAAAAGGGGCAGAGTAGTCCAGATTATTAAGATTAGTAGGTGGCAAGTTTAAAAACCAAGGGAATTTACATACGAGGCTTGTCTTGGGCACGGCAAGATGAGCAGAAATCTGTACTAGACCACCAGAATCTTAAAAGTTTATATAGAGGCCTTATCTGGGTTTGAGACAGGAGGGGAGGGGGCAGGGCACAACCTTTAAAAGAATAACCGTTGAGGACATGACATAAAATGGTTAGAAACAATTAGGCCCAAGATGGCAGAAGATTGGACTTCCAGTGGACCTTGAGCCTCATTATACGTTCATTGCAATGCATTAGCATCTAAATGACAGACAGGTGCCATGACAGTTCCAAGGCTGACCACAAAAGGCCAAAAAGTGGGCAGTGGCCCAATTCCTGGAAATCCCTGACCCTTCCCCAAAGTAGTTGGAATATTCCTCCCACTCGTTAGCCTATGAAATTACCCAGCCCTTTAAAAACTAACCACCCCCCGCACCCCGGCACAGCTCTCACATTCTGAGACAGACCACATTCTCTCCATGGAGTGTGTATCTCTCTAAATAAATCTACTTTTCTAAAAATTAATTTTTATTGGGGTATGGTTGCTTTACAATGTTGTATTAACCCACTGCACAACAAAATGAATCAGCCATACATATACAGATATCCTCTCCCTTTTGGACTTCCCTCCCAATTTACTTACCACAGTGCATTAGGCAGAGTTTCCTGTGCTGTACAGTATGTTCCCATCAGTTGTCTATTTTATACATGGTATCAAAATGTATATGTCGGGCTTCCCTGGTGGTGCAGTGGTTGAGAGTCCGCCTGCCGATGCAGAGGACACGGATTCGTGCCCCGGTCCAGGAGGGTCCCACATGCTGCGGAGCGGCTAGGCCCGTGAGCCATGGGCCGCTGAGCCTGCACACCCGGAGCCTGTGCTCCGCACCGGGAGAGGCCACAACAGTGAGAGGCCCGCGTACCGCAAAAAAAAAAAAAAAAAATTCACTTAAAATGTATATGTGTCAATCCCAGTCTCCCAATTCCTCCCACCCCACTCCTTTCCCCCTTGGTATCCATACATTTGTTCTCTACATCTGTGTCTCTATTCCTGCTTTGCAAATAAGATCATCTATACCATTTTTCTAGATTCCACATATATGCATTATTATACATTATTTGCTTTTCTCTTTCTGACTTACTTCACTCTGTATGACACTCTGTAGGTCCATCCGCATCCCTACAAATGACCCAGTTTCATTCCTTTTTATGGCTGAGTAATAGTCCATTGTATATGTGTACAACATCTTCTTAATCCATTCCTCTGTTGATGGACATTTAGGTTGCTTCCATGTCCTGGCTATTGTAAATAGTGCTGCTATGAACATTGGGGTGCATGTGTTTTCTTGAATTATGGTTTCCTCTGGGTATAGGCCCAGTAGTGGGATTGCTGGGTCATATGGTAGTTCTATTTTTAGTTTTTAAAGGAACCTCCATACTGTTCTCCATAGTGGCTGTATCAATTTACATTCCCACCAACAGTGTATGGGGGTTCCCTTTTCTCCACATACCCTCTCCAGCATTTATTTATTTATTTATTTAACATCTTTATTGGAGTATAGTTGCTTTACAATGGTGTGTTAGTTTCTGCTTTATAACCAGCATTTATTATTTGTAAATTTTTTGATGATGGCCATTCTGACTGGTGTGAGGTAATACCTCATTGTAGTTTTGATTCACATTTCTCTAATAATTAGTGATGTTGAGCATCTTTTCATGTGCCTCTTGGCAATCTGTATGTCTTCTTTGGAGAAATGTCTATTTAGGTCTTCTGCCCATTTTTTCATTGGGTTGTTTATTTTTTTTGATATTGAGCTGTATGAGCTGCTTGTATATTTTGGAGATTAATCCTTTGTCATTTGCCTCGTTTGCAAATATTTTCTCCCATTCTGAGGGCTGTCTTTTTGTCTTATTTATGGTTTCCTTTGCTGTGCAAAAGCTTTTAAGCTTAATTAAGTCCCATTTGTCTATTTTTGTTTTAATTTTCATTATTCTAGGAGGTGGGTCAAAAAAGATGTTGCTGTGATTTATGTGAAATAAATCTACTTCTTACCTATCACTTTTTGCCTCTCACTGAATTCTTTCTGCGGCCAGACTTAAAGAAACTGAGCTTCAGTAAGTCCTGAGATGAGTTGTGTGGTTTCAGTTGGAAGATTGTGGGTTCGAGTCCCTTATGAGGTGAGGTTTCAGGTTCAGTCAAATACCCCATTCTGATGGTCCCAACAATACGTTTTCTCTCATGTGTTCTTGGAACTGGCTCCCACTGTGGGAACAGTGGGAAGGGTGTACATTTCAAGGGCATGGGAGGGGGTGAGGAGCCTCTGGTCATCCAGATCCAGCTTAGGGGTCGACCTGAGGTCGTGTCCTCTCAATTACCTCCTCCAACAACTCCCAATTGCTGATTACAGGTTATTTTCCAACTTTTAGTACTGAGCATTGGAGAAAGTCTATTACCTATTTAAAAATAAATTTTGGAATCCCTCTGACAAATTAGTGCAGTCCTAGTTTGTGTATTCAAAATTGATATAGTCAATAAATGTATTAGTGTGTAGTGGACAAAGTAACGTATTCCCCAGATCCCCTTAAATAAAAGACCTGTTACTCCAGCTGTGGAACTACTGCCAGAAGAAGGCCTCCAGCTGTTCTCTTCTTCAGGGATTGTCTCAGCTTCAGGGAGCTGCCTTGTCTCAAGTTCAAGTCCCTTGCAAGGCAGCTCAAACTCAGTAATTAATGTTAGTATATAAAGGACTGGACAACTCAAACCAACTCAGGACAACTCTGAAGGGTCATCCTAGCTCCAGAGCTCCCTGGAGGGCCCAAGACTGTTACTGGCCTATTTATAGCTTGACTTCTACCTCTACCCATCCCTGCCCCCTATATCTCCCACCCACCAGTGTTGGTCCTTAGTATCTTGCCTGCTAAACTCTCAAGAAATGTCATTGTCTGTATAAAAAGAAAACCCCTAGGATCTAGTGCAATGCAGTGTTTACAGAAAGAGTATTACTATTCATTTAGAATGTTTACCTTGCATAACTCCTAAATGAATTTGAGGCAACTAACAATAATCATAGTATTTAACCAGTAGACACAACCACAAAAACACAAGCTTTATGTAGGACAGGAAAGATAGTTTAAGTCAGTGAAGTTCAATATTTCAAAGCAAAATTTTAATTGATTGATACCAATCAATCACAAATGAAGAACACCTCTATAATTTATGGGTTTTGCATCTGTGCAAGAACACATACAAGAAAGTAAAAAACAGAAATATTTATGCAAATAATTGTGGGAGTGGGAGTGGGGGTGGTAGGTGGGTAGTTAGGGCTATGTGTGTGACTTAGAAAATAAAGAGTTGGATTTAGAGACTCCTATTCCTTTAAACAGAAAAACAGGGTATGATATACCAGGACATATTTCTCCTTTATACATAGGAATATTGAGGGAGAGAAATAATCATCCATTTATCATATGGTTCCTGTTTTGATATGACAGCTACTACACAGAGGGTACTGAGCAAATGGGAAACAAGCAAGAGGGAAATGATAAATATTGTACCATTAACTAGAAAACTGTTGAGAGTTATTGAGTGTAACAGGGTACCCACAGATACAAACCTTTATTTTTAATCTGCTATCCAGTTGTGGGATCAGATACCATATCGCTAGCTTCTGAGGGTATTACTGGGGCAGTTAAGGACAGAAAAGGGCGTGAATTCTTCATTTCCGATGTTGAAAATGCACGACTGGTTTTGTGAATCTCTCTCATTGTAGCCTGTATAGTAAATATTCTTAAAGATGTTGGAGCCTTCAGGGGTTGGGAAGGGAGTGGGCAAGCGAGGGATTTAAGATGAACCGCAAGGTATCTTTGCAATCTTCAATCCAAACATCACTCATCAGAAAGCACTGTCATCTCTTGGTACATAAATGCCCTATTCTTATGCTCTGTCAGTCTTCTTAATTGGGCAAGCCCAGCCTTACCATTACACGTACAATAAACTGACACTTTAATGCCCAGTCTGAGCTTTTGTCCCATATCAGGAAAGGCAGGGGACAGTCAAGGCAGGCTGTTTCAGACTTGAGTAGAGGCTCAACTAGCAACTAGTTTGCTACCCAACTAGCAAAGTCAGCTTGGACAAGTCCAGCTTCCCCTAAGCCTGAAATTCTAAGTCAGAAAGTAGCCAGTTTGTGCTGGGCACTCAGACCCCAGCCCTACTGAGATACCTCCCGGGTGGGCACAACATCCCGAGGGCATCTTCACTTGTTAGGTGCCAAACCGTCTGTAGGTAGGAGGGGCCTCTGTGGGTGCCAGCGAACGTTTCTGGGGTGGCTGACTGAAAGAGGGCCACTCAGAGGTCACAGAGAGAGGGATTCTCTCGATCCTTGCTGCTCGGTGTGGTCGGAGGACCAGCGGCATCAGCGTCGCCTGGGAGCTTGTTTGGCCAGTAGAATCTCAGACCCCAGGCCAGACCAACTGAATCCGAATATGCATTTTAATCCTAGGCACCTTGAAGTTTGAGAAGCACGGGTCCAGGTGACAGCAATGAGGCTAGCGGAAGGATCTGCCTCTCAGCCCCGCCCCTCCTCCCTTTGCTCTCCCCTTAAGCATAGCTCAGCTTTGGTCCTGCACAAAATTTCTGCAAACCCGGGGTGTGTGGGGAGGAGGCGTGCAGGAGCTGCCGGGCCGAGGAGGGCAGAGGCGAAGTGTGAGCGGATGGGCGAAAGGCGGCTTTCTCCAGCTCGGAGCTCCGCGACGTGGAGACACTCCCCCGACCCTCCCTCCGACCCCTCTCCACCCCCACACCCCGCAGCTGCTACCGCCTGCCTCCAGCCGGCTGCCACGAAAACCCGGAACAGCTGCGTGCGCTCCTGGAAAGTCCTCCTAGTGCTAAGCCGGGCAGCTGGGCATGCTCAGTAGCTGGGGGAGGCTCGCGTGGAGAGTAGAAAGCTTTGGCTTAGCCTCCCACCCCCTCCCGCTGGCCCCCGCCCCCCTTGCCCCTACCCTGCCTGTAGTAGTTGCCCGGCGTGCGCCCGGGGAGACTCGGAACATGGCGCTCCGAGCGTTGTAGAAGCCGAGGAGGAGAAGGGGATGAGGCACCGCCGCCGCGCTGACAGCCAGCAACCAGGTAGGCAAGCGCGCCTGGCGGGGCTGCCTGGGTGGATACGGGCGCGGGGACGGGCGCTTGCGGGGATGCGCACGGCTGGGACCCGGGCATCTTGGTTTGCCGGGAGAGGATGAGAAGCGGACGTCTGTGACAGCGCGCAATTGTGCATCTCCTAGGAGATGCCAAAGGCTGGGGACCGGCTGGCTGGAGGAAAAGGAACCGGGGACGCCCCCCCCCCGCCCCCCACACCCATGCGCTGCCATCCAGCCTGGGCTCTCTATGGGTCAAATAAAGGGTAGTTCTTTTCTGCTGGGCAGGAGGGCGTGGGGGAGAATCCCGGATACCAGTCCTGGGAGTGCACTGGTCCCCCGGACCGCTGGCAAGCCCAGCACCAGTTCTTTGTGTATACAGCCGCGCACGCCCGGGGGGTGCCAGGGTGCCTGCTTCCCCCGAGAAGTGTTGGACATATTGCCAGGGCAGGATTCCCATTTGGTTTTTGTCTCTTGGCAGGTGTAGACTGGAGGATGCAATAGCTGAGCCTTTATGGGGCTGTGTTTTCCTTTGTTACTTGCCTTGGTGTATGCGTGTGTGCGCGTGGTGGGTTGTAATGGAGAGAGAGAACTTCTGCTCGTGGGCACGGGTGTGGACAAAGCGTGGAAGAGAATCTAGGATCCAAACTCTTGTCAAAATTGCCTGCGATGTCGACCTCTTGGAGGGTAAACTTGAAAAGTCCAGAGATCATCAGTGCCCAGTTTGAAGGAGAAGCATGTTCGCCTTTCTTAAACCCATGTGTGTGTATCTGGAGCTTTAAACCTGGGACGCGAGGCAATTCAACATTAGGTATCAATTAAGGGAATTTGAAGCATTGGGGTTTTCTATGCTGATCTTTTTTTTTTTTTAAGGCCAAATTAATTAAAAAAAGAAAAGTTGGCACAAAGCCAGAGGAAAGTGTCGTCGTTAATAGTTAATGACAGTTTGGAAGGCAGAATACACTTTTGGGGAAATCAGGAAACCTGGCATTCCACAGGGTTCGACCAAGAAATAGCCATAGGGTCTTAGGTAACTCACAAAACCTCTCAGTGCATCCCTTTCCTTTCTGGGGTTAGGTAGATACTATGTTAACCTGAGTCCAGATGGACTAGACCACTCTTTAGAAGTCCCTCCTACACTAGAATTCTATGAAATTGACACCCCATAATAACAGCTCTGCACCTTACATTTGTATGTCTGTTTTATTCAGCCCAACAACTCACTGAGTTAGGGAGGAAAGGTAAATTTAGAATCTGCTTTTATTTTTTGCTTTATAATTTAAGGGATGGACATCTGCGACATCTGAAGTTTAGAGACACTTCCCTCTGTACTTACAGTATTTATTTTTATGGGCTCCTTAGGTGGCAAGAATGAGTTAGTATCATCAAAATGAAATGGGAGATGCTAGAATAAAATGCATTTAATTAAAGTAAAGCCATAAATGTCCAGTCTGATGATAATACCTTGACTTGGAATACATATGTGCAAAGCAGACGCACTGCTAATGGAAGCAGTAGAAGTTGATGGCAAATTCATTGATAGAATTGCTCTTATAATGACGTTTTTTGTGCTCCTCTGTGAATGGGTAGAGACTGATTGTACTAGGTCCCTGAACTTGTTGTTTTGCTAATAAATATGAGTTTTAATTGCAGGCACTGAAAACAGTATGACTGTGCCTCCCCCCGCTCCTTCACTTTGCTATTTTGATAAAATGTTGCAGGTGTAAGAGGCAGGTGTTCTAGGCTGCCTAGTCACCTTGGTGATGAGACAGCTGAGTTTGAGCTCTGACGCTTTCATATTTAGCTTTGTGATCTTGGGCAAGTTATTTAACTTTCCCAAGCCTCAGTTTCCTCATCTGTAAAACAAGTCTAGAACTAGTAAGACTTAACCTTAAGACTTAAATGGGTAGGTGTGTGGATTACTCATAATCTAAAGCACAACCAATGGTGGTGATCATTATAAGAGGAAGGGAAATGGAGGTTTGTTTAGCCTGTACTCTGTGCCCTGTATTAAGCTAGACAAGTTCAAACATGTAATCTTCCTAACTGTATTAGTTTCCTGGGGCTGCCATAACAAATTACCAAAAACTAGAGGGTTTAAAACGGCAGAAATTCATTCTCTCACAGTTCTGGAGACTACAAGTCCATAAGCAAGGTTTAGGCAAGGCCATGGTCTCTCGGAAGCCTCAAGAGGAGGATCCTCTCTGGCTTCCCTCAGCTTCTGGCAGACGCAGGTATTCCTTGATTTGTGACAGCATAACTCTAATTTCTGCCTCCATCTTCACATGGTGGAGTTCCCCCTTCTGTAAATAAGGACACCATTTGTATTGGATTCATATTGGATTTAGGGCCCCTCTAATTTGGTGTGACCTCATCTTAACTTGATTACATCTGCAAAGACCCTATTTCCTAATCAGGTCACATTTTTAGGTTCCGGTTAGGTATGAATTTGGGGGGCGGACACTATTCAGCCTGGTACACCCTATTATCTATATTTAATGACAATATTAGTATTATGTCAGCCTACCAGCAGGATGTAAAGGTAAAATAGCATGGGTTCAGAAAAGACTTTAAAGCTTATTTAATTCAGCTAACATATTTGAGGTTTTGTATACCCAAACATGGTAGGGAAGAGCAGCATTCAAAGGTATCTCATTTATACAAATGTCACTTGTCTGGAAACCAAGTCAATCCAGGGTTTCAATCTTGTACAGGTAACACACCTGACATACCCTGTCCCAAATGGATTTGTTAATGTTTGCCTTCCTCCCTTTTTGCTACCCCACCAACGCAATGCAAACAAAGAGCAGAAAACCATATTAAACAACAAAAATAACAGCAGTAACAAAAATACCCCAATCTTAACACCTTTCTAATCTTTCTTATCCTGGTAAATGGCACCACTGTCCATGGAGTTGCCAGAAACTCAAGAATCATCTCTGATACCTCTATTCCCTTTGTACTCCATATCAAAAACTATCACAAATTCTTGCAAATTCTGTCTTCTACATATATCTCTAAAATCTTGATAGATTCTTCTTTCCATCCCCACTGCCACCACCATCAAACTTCAAGTTGTCTTCTCTCACTTGGTCCACCAGTATAACTTTCTAACAAGACTCCTGGTTCTCTGCTTGGCCCCTCCAATCCTTTATCCAGAACAGATAGAATCATGTCAGTCCCCTGCATAAGATGCATTCATGTACCTGGGACAGTTTCCAGAGACTCTTGGAGCCTTGGGGACTTGGCTGGCCTCATCTTCGGCATCTCTTCTACTTACTTCTGTCATACTGACCTGTTTCTTGAACATCCCAAGCACTTCCCCCTATACTTTGCCAGTCCAAGCCCTACTCCCCCTTTGGGCCTCCTTGATCTCCTCTCCTCACCAATCCAAATCTATCATCACCTTTCTACTTTTCTTCCATAGCACTTACCTCAATTTGCAGTTTCCTATTTATTTCTTTGGCCATTCATTTAATGTCTGTAAGCTCTGTGATGGCCTTTTGTTTTGTGTCTTTCATGTAGAAGATGCTTACTAAATGGTGAATGAGTGAAGGAATGAATACTCCTCCTCACAGCATTTTTCTGTGCCAATTTAAAGATACGATTTTTTAGAAACTTTTTCTTTACTACTTATATAAAAAGAGCAATTTAGAACCTCATTCTGACTTTTTCTTGGCTTTAACAAATGCATCTTCGAAGAATTGATTTTAAGTGGGAAGTTAAGAATTGAGTCAAAATATTTTCTGGCAACTGAGGCTTTTGTAAAAATGTCAGTCAACAGAATTTCCCAAATATTTGTTGGACATTTACATTTTCCATGCTAGGCCCTAGGAAGACAGTGGTGAACCAGACTTTTAGCCTTCTAGAGATTAATAGTAACAATAAATAATCCTGATGTGTAATAATAATAATTAATAATATTATATATTGAGCTTTTGTTATATGCCAGGTTCTCTTTCATCCCTATTCCTACTCATTACTACAGATGGCTCTCCAGTCTTTCCCAGTAATACAGAACCCAAATTAGATGCAAAACAAATATTTGATGAATTAATAATTAAATACTATTATCCTGATCTTTCAAAATAGGAAACTTATGCTTCTCTGGGTAAAAAAGAATCTGCTCATATATAGAAGTGCATGCAGTTGCTTTCTGAATATATCTAGGTGGACTCTGTTCTACTTTAAAAATTATCCTGCCTATTGTCTCTGGGGTTAAAAATAAGAGACAAATTGCTCTTTATGTGAAAACAGGTTCCTGGTGTGTTTCTTTGTCTTCCACAGTTGTCAAAATTCTTAATCACCAGCTGAATTGTTTTATCTGTCCTGTTTAATCCAAGTGAGAATTGACTTAATCTCTCTCATTTAGAGCCCTTTTTGGTAGTTTTGAATAGCAAGACTGAGTACCTGAGGGAAATGAAGGTGGTTCAACATGGGAACACAGGTTATATTTTGTATTTCTAGGGTGGCCTCAATTTCATGTCATTTTAGTAGTTGCATAATAGGTGATTTGTAAAAATAAATAAAAGTATCATTTAATGAATATGCTTATGTATTACTTTTTACCTACATAAGGAAGAAATCAGACACTGTATCTTGATTTTGTTTAAAAGCAATGGATATACAGTTGAGTCAATTAAAACCTAAAGAAACTAATAAGAGAGGTCAGTAAAGTGGTTGGTTATAAAATACATGTTCAGAAATCAAGGATTACCTCCAATGCCAGTATTTACCAACTAAAAAATACAGTAGAAAATGACTCTGTTCATGAATCTACAAAAATATATATTATCTAAGAAGAATAGGAAATGTCCATAAAATATCAATACTTGGAAAAAAAAATCTAAGGACTCACGTAGGAAAGCTATAAAATTTTACTCAGACACATAAAATAAGAAACAAACAAATGAAAACATGCCTTATTCTTGGATAGAAAGATAGATATTATGATATGGTTATTTTTCCAGCATAATTGTATAGTTTTATTGCATTGGGATTTGGGAAAATTTGTCAAAATGATTCTAACATTCATCTGGAAGAATAATTATATGACATTAGTCAAGAAAATTTTGCAAAAGAATATATATGGAGGTTGGGGTGGGTTGCCCTTCCAGAAATAAAAATAAATCTGATCATTGAACTACAATCATTATAGCAGAATAGTACTGGTGTAAAAATGAATAGATAGCTCAATGGAATAGAATAGTCTGGAAATAGACTCAGGTAGTTTTTGGAAACAGAACTGTGATGGAGAAAGCATTTTGAAACAGGAATATTTGACCAAAGAGTCAAGGAAATTGGCTAAGTATGTAGAAAACATTCAACTAAGAACCTCTGTTTACATGACTCACTAGACTAGCTTTCCAAATTGGAAGGTTTATCTGCCAGGTGAGAAAGCCAGAAGAAAATATGTATTAATTTTAGGGCAGTGACTTTTTAATATAAAATTAATGGAACGAATCATAAAGCAAAAGATAGATTTGAATATATTTTAAACTTTTGCATGCAAAAAAATACAGTTTAAAGCAAAAAGTAATCATGGAGAAAAATATTTTCTGTCTCTGAGCATGACAGAACAGTTAATATAATAATCACAGTGAAGAACTCTTAGATATCAGTAAGTAGAAAATAGAATTGCCCAAATATCTGAATAATTAAAAAGAAAGAAAAATGCTAATATACATATTTAATAAATATCCTTACAATTAATCACAGAAATGGAAATTAAAACAAAAATGCGATGCCATGTTTCATGGATTAAACCAGCAAAATGTATATACGTATATATAAATAAAAATAAATAAAATACTTAGTACTGGCAAGGACACAGTGAGAAGGACATTCACATTACTACTGGTGGAAGAATTACATGATACAAACTTTTTGGAGAACAATTTGAAAATATATGTCAAAAGCTTTTAAAAGTTCAGATTATTTGACACACTGTTTCTCTGGTTTCTTCTTTTAGTTTTTGCTAAGGAAGTAGATGCAGACAAAAACTTACATGGAGGATTGTTTGTTATAATATTCTAAAATAATAAAAAAATTGAAAACAATCTATATAAAAATTGCGGGTGGGGACTTTCCTAGTGGCGCAGTGGTTAAGAATTCGCATGCCAATGCAGGGGACACGGATTCGAGCCCTGGTCCAGGAAGATTCCCACACGATGCAGAGCAACTAAGCCCGTGCACCACAACTACTGAGCCTGCGCTCTAGAGCCTGCGAGCCACAACTCCTGAGCCCATGTGCCACAACTACTGAAGCCCACGCACCTAGAGCCTGTGCTCCACAACAAGAGAAGCCACCGTAATGAGAAGCCCACACACCGTAATGAAGAGTAGCCCCCGCTCGCTGCAACTAGAGAAAGCCAGTGCACAGCAACAAAGACCCAATGCAGCCAAAAATAAATAAATAAATAAAATTTATTAAGAAAAAAATTGGGGGTGGGTTAAAGGTATTTTAAAGTCCCCCAAGTGATAGACTATGACACATATTAAAAGTGATCATTGCAAAGATTATGTAATAACAAGGAACAACCTTCACAACAATTTTAACTGGAATTAACCAAATGCAGTACTGCATTACAATGATATGTGTTTCAGAATTATCACAGATAGGCGTATAAAATTTGGAAAAAGGGCTTCCCTGGTGGTGCAGTGGTTGAGAGTCTGCCTGCTGATGCAGGGGACACGGGTTCGTGCCCCAGTCTGGGAAGATCCCACATGCCGCGGAGCGGCTGGGCCTGTAAGCCATGGCAGCTGAGCCTGCGCGTCCGGAGCCTGTGCTCTGCAACGGAAGAGGCCACAACAGTGATAGGCCCGCGTATCACAAAAAAAGAAAAATAGAAAACTGGAAAAAAAACAAAGTTAGGCATTGTCTGGGCAGTAGAAATATGGATGGCTTATATTTTTTATACCTTTCTGAATTTTTCAAAATTTAGTCAATGATAACATATTGTGAGTTAGAAAAAAACACTGTTTTACAAATATGGCAACGATACACATTTAGGTTATAAGGATTCATTTATGTGACATCCATTGATTATGTCTTATGTCAGGGGCTCTGCCAAGTGTGTCAGCAATGACTCTTAGTTTGCATGCAAGTGAAAGAAACTCTGTAACTGGAGCAAAAAGAAGTTACTAGAAGGCTATCAGATAGCTAAAAGAATTGCCAGGAATGGGGGTGTCTCCAAAAACCACCACCACCAGCAGCAAAAAACAGGCTTGGAAGCAAATCAGAGCCTAGCCAGCTCTAGAGTCTAGATATCACGGACTAGAGAAACAGGCTCCAAACAAGAACAGTTTGCCCAGGCTAGGCCCCAGCCCACCATTTTTTGTACTTGGAGCTTCCCCCCGCCCCATCCCCCAGTTCACTTGGCATCAGGGAGAGGAAGGCACCTTGACTCGCAGTCCCATGACCCTTTTTCCAATGAGAGAATCAAAAAAGACGGTATGGGTGCTAAACAACCAAACCCAAGCCAGACCAAACACAAAGAATAAAAATGTTCATTAGCCCAGGACTTGGGGACAAACAGGGTTGAATAGCAGGCATCCCTACCTCCCCGCCTCAGAGGGAACATCTGCTGAAATGTAGAATCACAAGGAACACAAGGTTTGTGGTACAGTGTGCACGATGGTGCCCCACACAGGAGATGCTATTTTCTCCTGGAGTTAGCAGGACATGTCCTGAAGAAGCTGGCTTTTCAGACTTGATCTTCATGTATGGGCTGGATTTTTGAAGGGAAGACACCATTCTCAGGTGAGACCAGAGCCAGTGAAAGGATGACCCGAAAGAAACAGTTTAGGGGAAGCAAGAGATATAGTTTGGAAATGGATGGGGCCCCAGCACAAGTCCAGGCTTCTTTTTATTCTGAATTATACTACACTGAGCAAGTCCTATAGTCATGTTTGGGTTTAGTCCACTGTGAATACTGGGCTCTGGGCTCAAGTAACTTTTTACTTGTAATATTAAAAAATCACCCATAGATCAGTCTCATCATAAATAGGAAATGTCTGTGGTTGTTCAGGTTATTCTCACGTTCACATTGCTTTTATAACTGTTTATAAACTTTTCCCTTAGGAAAGAAGACTTGCAAATGGAAAGCAAAGAAAAAGGTAATTATTCTTTAATTGCACTAAAAACAGGACAGAGGAAATCTTAAATTACCAAGAGGGGCCCCTGGATACTGCCTAGTAAAGAGCTCACCTGATGTGTTCTTCAGCCTCTGGGTACCTTTCCAGCCAAGCCCTCCTGCACCACTCAGAGCCCATGTGCTACCTTGGCCCCCACTGTGCCCTGCTTTGCATAGCTGGGACCTTGGACTTTCCCTCTCATGAGGCTCCGGGGCCCCAGGTGGGTCAAGGAAAGACTGTTTATTAGTGGGAGGTGTGGATGGAGCTCATGGTCCACACCCAGGACCTCAAGTCCAGGGCAGAAAGAGCAAGGCAGCAGGGTGGGAGACTGGATCCACTTACTTAGCCACGTCCTGGGATTCCAGTCTTCTAAGTTTTTAATTTTTTTTAACTTTATTTTTTTATACAGCAGGTTCTTATTAGTTATCTATTTTATACATATTAGTGTATATATGTCAATCCCAATCTCCCAATTCATCACACTTCAGTCTTCTAAGTTTAAACCTGGCTTCTAGGTTGTTTTGGAGACATATTTATCAGGCTAGGCGGATAGAACCTATTTAACAATTTTTAGCTTGATTTATCATATTTAAATATTTAGATATATAGCCATTGAGAGTCCATTGGTGCTGTTGCCCTCTCAAATGTTAGGACTGGGCCTGCTCGGGTAACTGTTTTAAAAAGGTCACACTCAGTTATGCACTCACGTACACAGACACGCACAAAATTTGCTACTCATGCAGCAGCAATGTAGATTATAAGAAAAGTAGCTTGCACTCCTGTGATTATAGCTAACATGTTGAGCAAGATGTGTTAAGCCCTCATCCAAGTATTTTACCTGTGTATCTTTTAAGATTTTTTTTTTTGATGTGGGCAATTTTTAAAGTCTTTATTGAATTTGTTACAATATTGCTTCTGTTTTTTTTTAATGTTTTTGTTTTTTGGGGGTTTTTTGGCCATGAGGCACATGGGATCTTAGCTCCGTGACCAGAGATCACACCCGTACCCCCTGCACTGAAAGGCAAAGTCTTAACCACTTGCCCGTCAGGGAAGTCCCTACCTGTGTATCTTAATTAATCATCATAAGAGCTCTATAAAGTAGGTTACTCAAGGCAAAACGTCGTGCAGAGGAGTCAAAACCTGCCTCATCTGAATCCAGTGTCCTTATAGACTGTTGCATACGGCAACTCAGTAGTTAAGACGTTTTGTTTGGAGTCCTTGAACCTTCAGTAATTTAAGAATCGCTGGATTAATCAACCCTCTTTGACTCTCAAATCCTCTGATTTTGCATTTCGGTTCATGTAAATTTCCTCAGGAAAAGAAGGGAAAGACATTCACTGCCTTGATGTGTTCAGTATTATGATTAACCTTATGATCAAAACCAGAAATCAATCTTTGGTTGCGTGTATAAAAAGCAAATTTAATTTACATTTTAAAATAGATGTCAGTTATGGGATTCCCTCTTAACAGTTTTCAAGGAAATTGCCATTTGTGTCATTGGTGATGAAGGTAAATTGTCAATGAAGAGTCACTTTGTCTTTCCTATAAAGCACAGTTCATATCCCTAAGCCTGTATTATATCACTGTCCCACTGAATCAAGATGACTTTATCCCAACATTTTTGCTTCCATCACTCTTTTAATAAATTACAGATGGAGATGGAGGGAGGATGGGGGAGAGCTCCGTCACTCACACCTTCATTCGCAAATAGATCTGTGATAGAGTCAGCAGTTGTTAGCTTCACTTCTCAATTCAAATTCACATTCAAGCTTGACATGCTATTTAAGAAACTCTTTAGCTGTTTTCTAGATGGAACATGATACCTTTGCTTTTAAGGATGGTCATTTGTGTCATGCAAATGAACTTCCCAGCTAATTGTTCTTTACTGTCAACTGAATTGCCCCTTTACCAAATTTAGCCCCACTGCAGTTTACTGACCCAGGAAAAGAGCTTCTTGGAAGGAAAGAGTGGAAAACTTATACTTCATTTGTTTCAAAGAAAGCTTCTTCCTCCAAAGTAGGAGCAGTTGCTACCTGGGTATAATTTAACCTCTAAAAATGTAAACACTGATGGAGGAGGGGAGTTAAAGGGAAGAAAATCTTACAGAAACTGAATGTAGGGCTTTCTTCCTGTGTGGTTTTTAGGACAACGTTCTTTTTCTCTAGATTTTAGAGATATGGAAACAAAAAGATTTTTCCAGTAATATTTGAAGAACAATTATTTATAACTTGAGTTAAAGTAGTTTGTTTTACCCTTTATGAGAGTTTTGAAGATAACAGCTACCTACAAATTGTGTCCTGTCTTACTGCTCCAAGTTGGCTCTATTCTCCCTTCTCCTCACACCCAAGGAGTCCCTAAATCTCATCAACTTAACTTTCTTGAACGTGCCCTTCTCTGGCCCCACTGTCACTCCCCATATCATCTCTCAGTTAGACATGGTGTCAGCTTCTGATCTGGTCTTTGTCTTCATTCCCACCCCAAAATGAACATCTTATCATCGATGATCAGCTTCTCATTGAAAATTTCCTACCAGCCAGCCCCCTCCCCTTCCAGATTCTTCCACATGGTTCTGGGAAACCTCTCAAAGTACTCATTAGAATGTTTTTGCAGATGTTTTCTAACTTTATTCCTTTCTTGTGCTAGACTGAGAACTCCAAAGAAGATATCTTGTTTCTTTGACTTTGTGTCCCTAGCACCTAGCTTTATGCATACATACATAGGTCAGGTCTTTTTTAGTTTGTGGATGAATGGATGTTACCTAGGCTAAAAAATGAATCCAAATGCAAAAGAGTAATTCCATGATTTAAAATTCTGGAATGGAACCTAGCAATGATCTGATCTAATACATTTCCTTAAAAAAAAAAAAAAAAAGAAAAGAAAAAGAAAAAGTTGTATGCTAGTAATTGTTTTCTACTTTTTGTAAAAGAAAGACACATGGAAGGAAGGATTAATGCTCTCTGTTTCTGGATAGAGACAAATTCTAATATTGGTTATGGATATAAAGTAGACATTCTGAATAAAGTAATGAAGCAAACCATAAGCTAGGAGCCAGCTTTCCAACAATAGTGTAAATAAACTGAGCTTCTTGAAAAACATTAAGAATAATTACCTGATTACTAGATGCAACTTACACTATTGTTCCATTGTCTCAAACCTGGTATAGATATTCTTGGTTGGTGATGTGACCCCTGCTTGAACATCAATTGATTTTTATTCTGAAAGCTGAGGTTTCATTCAGTTATGCCCTAGTCTTTGGTACTTGTTTCCATAGTGACAGATGCGCTATGAAGTGAGGAAAACCAGGAAGGCTTGGGATGGAAATTAATCAAAGCCAGTGGTCCAAGCAAGGGGTTCCCTAAAGTGGGATCCAGGGTCTCTTCAGGCTTCTGGTCAAATGTATTTGTGACAGGATTCCCAGAGATAGAAGATTCTAGGGTGATAACTGCAAGGATTTTAAAGGCAGCATATAGATAGTCTCTATGATAGCAGTTTGTGTTTACTTTTGTTTGGGTTCCTGCCGCAGTACCTACGTTGGCATATTAGCAGTCTACACTGGTTGAAAGAAACACTTACTGCCAAGAGCCCACTAACAACTAGGAATCAGGGAACAGCAACTGGAGACTTTTACTATCTGTGAAATATAGTTGAGCTGTCCTTTAAAAACTGGAAGGTATAGGAGAGCACTGTGAATTCTATTAGGTACTAAACATTTGACAATGCCAATTTAGAGCAGAGTTTCTAGTCTTGTGGCCTAGACGTGTTATGTTAGGCACACATAGTGTGAAATTGGTCTGAAAAATCCAGATTTCTGGCTTCTCTTACAACAAAATCATACACAAATACAAAATTTGGCAACACTGACCATGTTTGGAGTCTTCACTTTGCCACAGTCCCTGCCACTCCCTACTGTGTATTATCAGGCCATTTTACTTGTTTGTGTTACCCTTTTGGTCTTTGAAGCCTTTTGAATTTGTAATCTTTGGATTAGAGGAGAGGATTGCTCTATGTTTTGGGATCATTTTAGCCTTATATATTGTTCCTTCTTCATCCCATTTCCTGAAAATATGAGCCAATTTTTTAAACTATAAGATGAATGACATTTTAGAAAGATGCATTTGGGAATTACCTGGTGGTCCAGTGGTTAGGACTCTGTGTTCTCAATGCCTAGAGCCCAGCTTTGATCCCTGGTCAGGCAACTAAGATCCCACAAGCCGCGGTGCGGCCAAAAAAGAAATCTATCTATATAGAAACACGCATTTAAAAAATTTCATCCTAGAAAAGGAGTCTAGAGTTAAGCCTCCTGTGCTGGTATGAAATTTATTCAAGAGGATAGAATTTGGGGGTATTTGGTGGGAATATTTGCATAGGTAAATAGGCTTCAACAACTAACTTTTTCAATGTTTTATCAACACTGGATGACTGTAAAAAAAAAAAAATTCCTGTTTCGTTTGAATTAAACCAAAATGGAAAAAGAAATCATATGGTCTTGAGCTTGCGCTGGAGCTGGGATTATCAAAACTCAAAGGGATGCTATCATATTTCATAGGATATTATCATCTGGAGAATCTAAAACATTCAGAATGCAAATATACCCACAGAAGTAAAGTAGAACCTTATAAATGATATGCATTCTATAGAATGGCTGGAAAAATCTCAAAATCAATATTGGAATCACCTCGGGCAACTGAGAATAATGATATCCCTATACCTTACTAAAAAGTAATGAAAAACAAACGAGATAGAAAATTCCAGAGTCGTTCCTAGAGTTCTTATTTGCTTGAGCTAGAAGAGTGAGAGAAGACTTTAGAAAGTGGTTCCCCCTCCATTTTTTTTTCCCCAGACCTCAATTTTATTTTAAGCACAGAGCACAGACATTGCCTCTCATTTAGGGCAGTTTTCTACATAGACCAGGGTATGCAATGACTGTAGATGTCACTATAAAACAGAAAACCTTAGGCCTAAGTTAATCACTTAACTGGTAGGATTAAAATGAAAAGTAATTGGATCTCTCTAGTAGGATGGTGTCTTGCTTCTGCTTTGTCTTTTGTCAGGCTAGATAAAAAATAGGAAACAGATATTACAGTGACCATCCCCAGCTAGTTATTCATCCATTCAACAGGCATTCATTGTGCACTAGTGTGTTTATTTGGGGTGGCCCTTAAGCACGTGGGGGCACATCAGTGAACAGAGATGAAAGTTCCTCCTGTGCAGGGAGAGATGGACAGTAAATAATAAACATCATAAGTATATGCATAGAATGTCAGAAGGGGATCTGTGCTTTGAAAAAAGTAGCTGATAAGGGGGATCAGAAGTGCTGAGATGCCGCAGGAAGGGGTGCAGTTTTAAATAGGTGGAGTTGGGATAGACCACATTGAGAAGGTGACATTTGAAGGAGGGGAGGGAAGTACGTGTGTAAACTACCCTGTGATTCATCTGGAAGAGCATCACTGGCAGAGGGAGCCCCAGGCAAAGGCTCCCAGGTGGGATGCCTGGCTGGTTGAGAAAGTGCAGTGTGGTTGGGACAGAGTGAATGAGGGCGGGAACAGAAGAAGATGAGGTCAGGGAGGTGAGGGGTCAGAGCCAGTAGGGCCTTAGAGGCAGAAGTAGACACCTTGGGCTTTTCTCTGACAATGATGGGAACCACTGGTGAGATATCTCAGCAGAGGTCAGGATCTGACATAGTTTATAGGAGTCACTTTAGCCTCTCTTGAGAGGGGTAAAGTGTGAATGCGGAGAGATGCTGCGGTAAATTCAGGTGAGAAATGATGATGAGTTGACCAGGCTTGTTGCAGTGAAAATGGTGAGGAGTGACCCAGTTCTTACATATCTTGAAGGCGGTGTTTCCTCAGGATTGGGTATGAGTTAGGAGACAAAGAGAGGTGTCAAGGATGATGCCAAGGTTTTTGGCCTGAACAACTCTAAGAATGGAATTGTCTTCAGTTAAGAAAGGGAAGACTGGGAGAAGTATGGTTCTGGGGGAGAAATCATTTTAGTTTTGGACATGAGACATCCACTGGGATGGTGATGTGAGTATCTGTGTACTGGCAGTTGGAAGTCATAGGCATATGGACTAAAAGCGCTCGCTGTATCCATACCTGTTGTCCCCTTAGCCTGTTCCCGCAAAACTTCAGAGATCTTTCAGAAGTTGTGGTCAAAGACCCTATCCTTTGTTAGCCAAATGAGAGTGTATCGATTGGACCATCAATTGGTGTAGACAAGGACAGCACATGTACGATGGGTAAAAGGGCATGGAGCCAGAGTAAGTTGCACTCAACGTCATTTCCAAACGGATGAGATAATATAACTATAGGTGCTGAATTAGAGGCTTAGATAATTAAGCATGCAGCTGATAAATGCATCTAATGTTGAAAAACGGGACAGAAGTAAGGCTACAATTGACCTTGTGATGAATCAAAGGATAAAGTATCCCCCAGGAGTAAATCATTTACCCATGTAATGCAATTGCATTCTTTTAGGGCACTGGTGAACCAGTTGGTAAGTCATCTCCTCCCAGGCATTAATGGAACTCTGTGTCCCAAATAATGTGGCTCATGCCATGATCATTTTTAAGGGAACAGATATCGTGAAAGTAGGGAAAGTTGGACAAAATATAAATAAAAGTTATATCTATTGGCATGGATAATAAACGTGATTTTGAGTCTAGGTCTTGCTAGAAATCCCAGACTAAAAATAGTTTTGCATGGAGAAAGGAGTGTGTAACAGGTATGCTGAGGGCAGAGAGACAATTCTTGGTCATCTTTATATGTGGGTATACAATAAATGTTGGTGTATTTTAACTGGGTGTTGAAATGTACTTGATCAACGGGAAGTGAGGAATGGACATTGGGAAGGCAGTTAGCAGGCTGTAGGGGGATTTCAAAAATAACCCAGATGGTTCCCTTGATGAGAATGTATTAGTTGAGGTGGTTTAGGATGGTTGGGAAAGTATTTTCAAATCAGCCTTCTGCTTCAAACAATTGTGGGGCAACAAGGGGATCCAAAGTTGACAAGGTCTTATCAGTGATTGCCAGTAGGATATTCAGGCCTTAGCAGGCCCCAGATCATTGTACTCTTAAAAGAATAGCTGTTAATCCTTGGATTTGAGATATGGTTTTTAAGAAACTCATCCTCATTGGTATATCAACGAGCCTTCTAGATTTTTCTCATGCCAGACAACGCCGTGGATGCTGAAGTTTTGTCACCTGGAGCAGAGAAACCTGTAGATAATCCTTTCATAATTTCTGGTGTTCCTAAAGGAATGAAGAGAAGAAATTTGGGGAGAGCTGTCAGAGCCAGTAGAAGAGTGGTCCTGAATAGGCTTTGGATCATCAGTATTGAGCCCTTATTTACCATCTTTGGTGGCTCAAATTGTTGAACCTGAACTTGCCCTTCCTAGTCAGAACTTCAAGGCTCACCATCCAGTTCCTTTATATTCAGGACCTCCGTGTTGTAAAACTTCAGGGTGCATCATTCCCATCTGGTCCATGTGAACGCAGCCTCCTGGATTGCTGTAGTCCACAGCCTGCATGGCATTCTGCAGTGATTCTTCTTGTATTGCCATTGATTTGGTCCAGGCTTTGTAGAATGGATCAGCATGGCTTGTAATCGTGTGTTTTCTGTTCTCTTTCTTCCTCTCCCTCTGGACTGTGAGATGCTTGAGAGAAGAAGCTAGATTTTATGTGTTTATAGTAAAGCATCTCACATGACACTGTTCACATAGACTTGCTCAATAAATCTTTGCTAAATACAGTTGACCCTTGAGCAACAGAGGGGTTAGGGGTGCTGACCCTCCACACAGTCAAAACTCTATGTATAACTTATAGTTAGCCTTTTTTTTTTTTTTTTTGGCTGCAGTGCGTGACTTGTGGGATCTTAGTTCCCCAACCAGAGATTGAACCCGGGCCCTCGGCAGTGAGAGCACGGAGTCCTAACCACTGGACCGCCAGGGAATTCCCTAATCAGCCCTTTTTATATGAGTTGGTTGTATCCAAGGTTCTGCATCCCTAGATTCAACCAGCTAATACTAGGACTGTAGTATTTGCTGTTGGAAAAAACCCAGCTTGTAAGTAACTCATGTTGTTCAAGGGTCAGCTGTACATGAATGAATAGTAATGCTGTGACTTGTTGAGACTTGACTACTTGTTGGGCTCTGTGTAAAATATTTTACCTGTTCATGTCCCTTTATTAAAACAGTGAGCCCCATGGGGGTGGACATTGCCTTCATTTCTCCTTTGAGGACACTGAGATGGTGAGCAGGTGTATAAGGAGACAGTGAGTGAAGACAGTTCTAGAAGGTGTAGCTGAAATAGGATGTTGGATTGAGAGAGAGCATTTTATATAAAAATCGATCGACTGGAGCATGTTTAAATGTTGATAGGATGGATTCAGTTGTGAGTTGGAGATGGAACATGCAGTTGAGAGACCTGATCATTGATAATATTTAGAGATGAACCCAGAGGACAGACACATGGAGAAATAGACAAAGACGTTTGTTCTCCTGGAAGAGGAATAAAAGAGAGGATGGGATAGATTCTGGGAAACTTGGTGGTGGGAAGCTGAAAGTTCCTGTCTGAAGGTTTTTCTTTTTATCTTTGAAGGAGACAAAGTTATCTATTCAGTTTGAGGAAGAAGGTTGTGGTGGCCAAGGCAAGGGTGACAGTAGTCTTCAGGAGAGTAGAGAGTGTATGAAATGTTCTCTGCAGAAATCCAGAAGCTGAGTCAGTCGATCCAGAGACCCTAGCATCTTCATGTACTTCCGTCAATTCATATTAATGAAACTGTGGCTGCAAATTAAAACTCTAAGTGTGCATTTTCTTTGTATCTACCAGAAAAAAGAAGTTTGGCCCAATTTAATTAGAATCTAATGTAAGAGTGGCCTTCTGCACATAGGAGAGGTTTGAATTTTATCAAATGCATTTTAAGAAAATAAGCTTTCCTTCTCCTGATCTCTACCTCTTGATTCATTTTCATGAAAGTTGAAATTATCAGGAGGGATTCCAGGTGTATTCCCTATAAGCTAAAGTTGTATTTGCAGCCAGATGCTATGGGAAGTAGAGAATGAGTATCTTCAACAGGATTCTTTTGCTTGAAAGAGACTCAACTCAAAGATCCAAGTCAGAGGGTACCAAGCAAACTAGGAAGTTATTCATCTCTATAGCTGAGGAATCCAGAAATACAGCTGGATCAGGAGCTCAAAAATATTATTATGGTGCCAGTTTTTCCCCATGTCTCAGCTCTGCATGTTTCTTTGTGGGCTGCATTCTCAGGCAGGTTCTCCCATTCTGCTGGCAAGAGAACCCCTCTCCTAACCCCCACCCGCACCCCTACTGCTCTAGGTTTAGTTCCTACTAATTTCAAAATCCAGAAAATGCTTACCAGCCCAAGAATTCCACATCTCAGGATTGAATTTCAGTAGTTCCGGTGTTGCTTTTGTAGGTCACATGACAGTGCCCATTCCTAGTCTAATTCATGTCACCTGAGGGAATGCGTTTGTTTTTCATTGATCCCCTTGAGAGGGAATCCAAACCCATCCCTGGAGTCAGAAGTCAGGGGTAGAGTTTCTTTTTCCCCAACCACCTGGACGAAGAGTGGAGATAGAGAAGACCCATAAGGGTTATCAGGATGTCTTTTTCAGAAGCAGGAACAGTGGATGTGGTCATGAAAAAATTTTTGTTTCTTAGCGTGAGTAAAAGTAAAATTTCCCAATGTAATTATATTCTCTCAAAGTTTTCTGGCCCAGTGAAATGTCTCTGGTCACATAGTTTTGGCAGCCCTGATTGATTGGACTGATCGTATTGGAAAATATCTGTTTTTCCTGGAAATAGCAGCTTCCAAAGATACTATACATCCTTTTCCCTCATCCTCTGGTAATCTTTGCTTTTCATCTTGGTGTCCTAATTTTGCCATTGTACAGCTGCTTCTATTTTGGAACCTTGGTAAGAAATAGATTTGTGTGGATATACTGATTTAGTATGAAATTATAATAAAAAGTCATTTGCATATTCAGAACCTAACTTAATGGGAGGAAAATCAGTGACAATTGCAACCTAAATGTTTCTCAGGGAAATGAGCTTATGTGGGTTAGCGGGGGCATATTGACTGTCATAGGAAATAACTCGAAGTATATACACCCAAGCCCTCAACTTCCCCTGATTCTTTCTTTGGCTTTCTCATGCAGAGTATATTTTCCTGTGATTTGCTATTGTGTTGCCCTGTATAGCTTCATGTTTAATTAGGTTCAACTTTTGAACAAGACCAATTGTGAAGCACCTTTGGCAACTACTGTTATTTCGGCTGTTACTATTTAGTTGAAATGATGTCCAGTCCCTTTTTTGTATTATTTCTACAGTCCTATCTGCCAGCCTGGGTTCTGTTTCAACATTGTACACCTACCATTTTGTTGGTTTGGGATGTTCATGAATTCTTGAGAAAGTGACAGACTTGGAATTCTGTCTCATTCCAGCCCCTCTGAAACCATAATGTTTCCAGTCTTTTTCATGGAATTTTATCAGATATGTACTTTATGATAATTTCATCTGTCCATTCAGAGATTAAATATTAGTGGTCTTAAGGACATCAGGGTCTATGTGAATCTGTTCAGGTGTATTTGCTTTCCCTGACATGGTTTGCGTTGTTGGTTCTTGTAGACCCCTAGTCGCCTGTAAAACTTGGCCCTGTGAGCTGCTGGTCCCATGCTGATGGATTGACAGTTCAGATCCCCCTCTTTCTCTTCCTTTTACCTCCTGTTGGGTTGCCTTCTTGAAAATACATATATTCCACCACTTTCTCCTTCAATAAAGAGAAGACTTAAGTTCTCCTCTCTTTCCAGAAAAAAAAATTTTCTGAGATAATTTTCTTCCAGACCAAAAGGCATATAAAGAACAGTGAGTAGAAATATATTTGAAGAGAGTGTTCATTCTGGATTTATGTTTTTCTTTGCTTTTCTTTTCAAAAGAAACTCAGCCTTGTTTTAATTTTCACAACAGAAGCAGTTGAATATTTGTTTTAGAAATGCCAGCTGGGGACTTCCCTAGCAGTCCAGTGGTTAGACTCTGTGCTTCCACTGTAGGGCGCACGGGGGTTTGATCCCTGATCAGGGAACAAAGATCCCACATGCTGTGGACATGACCCCCACAAAAAAGAAAGAAGTGCCAACTGAATTTTATGTGACAAAGGTAGCTGATGACCCCAGCTGCTCTGTGACCCTGTAGGGAAGATTCTACTACTAGAGTCTGGTTGTGTCTGGCCTCACCTGGTTCGACCACTTTAACTCAGAATTAACAGCTTTGGAATCTGATATAAAGCGCAGGGACCAACCTAGTATATAACTCTGTACTAGCCACCACAGTTAACTAAGCAAACTCTCATATAACAAAGACAATTTGTGTCGTGGGTAAGACTTTGGATTCTGAAATTGGCAGCCACGGGTTCTAGTCCCTGTCCAGACTGTTAATAGCTGTGCAAATTTATCAGATTTATAAGTTACTCTGAGCATTGATTACCTGAGCATTAAAAAAAAGTAATAGTATTATTAGGGACCTCATTAGGGTCACTGTGGGCAACCAGTATCCCTGACCCTAAATGTGACTCTGGTTTACTTTCTACACATTTTTTTCACCATCTGAGATTACCTTGTTCATCTGTTTATTTTTTAAAATATTTTCGTCTGTTTGTTTTTATTTTCTGTCTCCATCAGGGCCTGGAAGAAGGGATCAGTAACTATGTGTTAAATGAAGGAATGAATGAATCAGTCATGCTTAGCACAGAACAGTGCACTTAGTAGGCACTTAATAAATGCACATTTTCATTTGCTGATACCTGAGGCTCTTCTATGTGTAGACTTGAAAGTTTTCCATTTGGATATGACTTTTTTATTGTCCAGATTTACAGTCATGGAAACTTGGTTCGAAGTTGTAGTGGTTTTGAGCTTCCCTTTCTACCACAAGCTGTTATGTTGAATGCCCTTACTTGTATATTTTTAAGGTCATATTAAACCACAGCTTTGTGTCAATAAAAGAAATGCCAGAGAAATCAAGAGATTTGTTCAGTCAGGAGCAGTTAGTAGCAGATACAAGATGAGGGTTCAGGTTGTCCTACCTGCTCTTCTCCCCATACTGCACGTCTGTGGAGTGAGTTATAGTAAAATAATAAAGCCAATAGTAGTAATGGTAATGGTGGCTAACCTTTATTTCATTCTTAATGTGGCAGATATTATGCTCACAGTAACCCCACGAGATGAGTGCTGTTGTAATCTCCATATTTCAGATGATGCAACTGAGGCTCTAGAGAAGTTATTTACCTAAGGTCACGCTGCCACTTCTGAACCCAGTGAGATCTCTCTCCAGAGTCTGCCCTCCTAACCACAAAGCACCACTGACCCCAGAGTACCAATCTCCTGTAATTCAGAGCTTCCATGAAATCAGACTGACCTTCACACCGCAATGACTCAACCAAGGTGTTCCACTGAAGTGTGACTTTGAGGTCCCTGAATGGTGCGCATACCTTTGGCTTCATAAGAGCAGTCTTCACAGAGTATGTCTGGCATGAGAGGCTGTGTGTCTGGCATCACGGAGGGGAAACCCCAGGAAGCATCTTGTTGGTTTGGGTTGTTTGAGAGGCAAGCAGGAGCTGTCATCTGTCAGGTGAAATAGAAGTGTGTTGAATCTTATTTTCCCTGGAATCGGTTGATGGGATTAAATTTAATTACCATATTTTGCAACAACATGGATGGACCTTGATATCATTATACTAAGTGAAGTAAGCCAACAGAGGAAAACAAATATCATATGATATCACTTATATTTGGAATCTAAAAAATGATACAAATGAACTTATTTACAAAACAGAAATAGACTCACAGATGTAGAAAACAAACTTATGGTTACTAAAGGAGTGGGAAGGGATAATTAGGAGTTTGTGATTAACATATATACACTACTATACATAAAATAGGTAACCAACAAGGACCTACTGTGTAGCACAGGGAACGCTACACAATATCTTGTAATAACGTATAATGGAAAAGAATCTGAAAAAGAATATATATATCTATATATACATATATATGTATACGTATAACTGAATCACTTTGCTGTATACCCGAAACTAACACAACATTGTAAATCAACTATACATCAATAAAAATTTAAAAAGTTTAATTACCAGTTTAGTAGGCAGAAGAAAGGAAACTTTTCAAATAGTAGAGACAAAAAGGATTGCTACGGTAGACCTTTCATGGTCATAAGGACTTATTTTTGAATCACTAGGACCCTCAGGAAGGCCAGATAATTCAGGACACAAAGAATTAGAATAGAGGTGGGACCATTACCTGAACAAAATTATACCTGAACAATGGTTTGACATATGAAAATAACTCCTTTCCCTTGAAGGAGTTTTGGGCGGGGCGGTCTGGCTTAGAGGGTGGAGCAGTGAGTAAGGTCAAAACCTCATTGTGAGAATTTGGAGAGCTGCTCTGGGAGGATGGGGTGGCCCCGTAGCATCACCTGGACCCTAACGGTGCCTTTCTTCACAAGAAACCCCAAACACTCCACAGATGCATTCCAGTTTTCACTCCCTGTGTTCACAAGGAATGGTGGCAGGTATTGATATTGTTTTCCATGCAGATGTTAAACCAGATTTATATGGCAAATAGTATAGATAGCAAAAGTATCACAGGGCTCCCAGGTGACCACCATCATGTCGTTGCTGTTGTCTACAAGTGCTCACACATGGAGTTGGGGGATTGAGTCCAAAAGTGATTCAGAACAGGGAGATTCTGATTGGGAGGGCATTTTAGTAAGAACCTATATTTTTACTTTTTATATAAGCCGAAAGAGTGACATAGATAACAAGAAGCCCAAAGGAATTCTTTGACAAGGTAAACTAAAAATTCTAATTGATAAAATAATAGTGTTGTGATAGTTTAATTGGCAACACTTTTTCCTTTCTCAAAGATCTGCAAACTAATGGTGCACCTTGCAATTCCTGGTATCTTAAATTCTACGAAATAGGAATGAGATATTAACAACAAGCAATTTTTGAAGACATGCTAAGCACTATGTTAAATCCTTTATATGCATTAGATCATTTATTTTCTTATTCCCATTTCACTGATGATGAAACTATGGCTTAAACAGGTAAGAAAACTCACAAATGTACAAATCATTTCATAACATTTCCTATGTAGAACTTTTCAGTGGCTTTGAGATGGATCTGAATAAAATAGAAACTGTCTACCTAGCCAGTGGTGCCCTTCTGTGACATGGCCCCTGTCTACTTCTCCCCGTCATCCCATGCCTTCCTCTGCCTGGCTCCCCTGTCTGTGCTCATGTGGTTACACTTGCTCTTCTCTCCGCCTGGAACGTGGTCACCCAAGAACTTGACTTATCTGGCTCATTCTTATTGTTCAGGGCTCAGCGTCAGTGCTACCTGCTCAGAAAGGTGTTTCTGATGTCAAGCCTCAAATAGCCAGGTAATCCCTATCACATCGTGTGGCTTTGTTTTAATTTTATTTAAAATGTTTTTTTTTTGTTAAGAATGAAATAATGCCGTTTGCAGCAACATGGATGGACCTAGAGATTATCATACTAAGCTAAGTAAGTCAGACAAAGACAAATACCTTATGGTGTCACTTATATGTGGAATCTAAAGTACAGCACAAGTGAACATATGTACAAAATAGAAACAGACTCACAGACATAGAGAACAGACCTGTGGTTGTGGGGGTGGAGGAGGGAAGGATTGGGAGTTTGGGGTTAGCAGATGCGAACTAGTATATATAGGATGGGTAAACAGCAAGGTCCTACTGTATAGCCCAGGGAACTATAGTCAATATCCTGTGATACACCATAATGGTGTATATACGTATAACTGAATCGCTTTGCTGTACAGCAGAAATTAACACAACATTGTAAATCAACTGTACTTCAATAAAATTAAAAAAATGATTGAAGCTTAACATATATACATAAGTACACAAATCTAAAGAATATAACTTGAATTTTTGCAAAGAGAATACATCTATGTTCTAGCCCCAGATCAAGACGGAGAATGTCACCAGCACCCAGAAGCCCTCCTGGTGCTCCCTTGTAGCCACTATGCTCAGGGTAACTGCCAGCCTGATCTCTATCAGCAGTGACTGCAATTGGAATCACAGAGCAAGTCCTTATTTGGGCCTGGCTTCTTTCCTTCACTGTTTCATTCGTGAGATTCTCTCATGTTTTTATATGTAGAACTAGTTCACTTATTCTCAGAACTGTATAGTGTTCTACTATGTGCATATACCAAAATTTATTTAATCTAGTCTGTTGTCGATGGGCATTGACTGGTTTTCAGTTTGGGGCTATTAAAAACGATGCCGTGATGAACATTACGCCATGGGAACTGATTTTAATTTTGCTAGAACTACATGGTATGAACTATGTGGTATGCATTTATTTAAACTTTTTCTAACTCTACTTCCGTTAAAATATAGTCTTAGGTAGGTAAAGACCTGTTTATATTTTTGTCTTGCTTGTGTTTATTTTTCAGCTTTATTGAGATATAATTGTTATACAGATATAATCTGTATAAATATATACATATTATTATCTGTAAATATGCTACTATGTGTCTCTTTGTTCTTTGCATGAAACTCAGATTTCGACTGTGGTTTCCAAAGTTCTACATACCCTTGTATCTACGTACTGCTCCAAACTCTACTCAGCCCACACTCTTTTACATACCCTGTATCTCTGCCTCACAGAGCTTCTTGTGGTTTCTCCAGAATCTCAGGATTCCTTGCACTTTTAGGCCTCTTACACTAATGGACCTTCTTGATGTGCTCTACACGCTGATCTTTGCCTGGGAAGCTCTTCTTTTCATACAGATCTTAGCTTAAATGTTTCCTCTTCAAAGCAGCCACATAGCACAGGGAGATCAGCTCCGTGCTTGTGACCACCTAGAGGGGTGGAATAAGGAGGGTGGGAGGGAGGGAGACGCAAGAGGGAGGAGATATGGGGATATATGTATATGTATAGCTGATTCACTTTGTTATAAAGCAGAAACTAACACACCATTGTAAAGCAATTATACTCCAATAAAGATGTTAAAAAATATATATATATATTCCAAATAAAAGGCCTTTCTTAGATATGTATATCTTACAAATATTTTCTCCCAGACTGTAGTTTTACTTTTTATTCTCAGTATATTTTGTTTTAATACTGTGTCACCAGGAAGAGCAATGGTTAGCACATATCACGCTCAGGATTTTTGTTGAAAAGCAGATTTAATGAGAGGTGGACCCCTAGCAAGTATCTTAGATTCTGAACCAGGTTTGACCAACCCCAGAACCTTTCATCTTAATCAGTGCATCTTATATATAGGCATGTATAATATAATGAAGTATATTATGTAACATATATTTACTTGAAGGAATTTTTGACGTAAAAGAGAAATAACAGCTAAAATGTTTTGAGTGGTTACTATGTGCCAGGCCCTGGTTTAAGCACTTTTTGTTCATTAAAAATATATATACATATATTTGAGATAGGTGCTGTAATTGCTATAATTTATCCCTATTATAAAAATAAGGAAACTGGTACTGATGGAGATGAAATTACATTGTCCAGAGTCACTAAGAGGGAAACTGGTGCAGCCAGTGTTTGAACAAGACATTCTGACTCCACAGGCCCATGGAGGGTGGGATGTGCAGAGGGGATGCAGAGGGCTAGAGGGAGCAGAGTAACTTTTTTCATTACCCATCTTCACATTGCTTCACTGGCTGTATAAGCAAATGATACTATTATATTTTCGAAGTGTACTTAAAGATAATATTTTAAAAGAGATACATGTATTTAGGTTTTGACTATATAATTTAAGGCCCTAGATAGACATGTAGCTACAGGAATGGCTGAGTTTCCAGCTGTAGAGGCCAGCTTGGTTGACTGGCTCTACATGCTGGCTCTACAGGCCAGCATGGTCATTCGGTTCTCTGGGCCATTCGGCCTCACAGGGTCTGTACCCCACACCAGGGTGGACGGAATCAGCCTCTTGTCATAGTGGCTCCTCCCCCTTTCTTGTCTCCATGTTGTTAGACCTGAAGATTACAGATGGTTTTCCTTGTTCCAGCACTTTACTATACCATTCTTTATTAATAAAACAAAGAAAAAGCTTCTCTGTCTCTCAGTCTCTGTCCCTCAGTTTCTGTCTGTCTCTGTCTCTCTCCTCTTTTCTCTAAATTTTTGGAACACATTTCTTTTGGAGGGGATGGTAGAGAGGGAGTGTATAGGACTTTTAGTAGCTTTTAAGGGTTACTGGGTGGTCTTTGGTAAGTCTTATAGAAAACTGGATAAGTACATTTCAAGAAATCAAATTTGATCGGATTTGGGGGCAGATGAATTTGTAAGGAGGGGATCATTGGCCAGCACTTTGTAAACAATCTAGTGCTGATTTGCTCAATTTAAATATTCCACAGTCATTAAGAAGATATTCAAGTAGTGTTAGGGAGCACAGAATGTATGAAAATGTGCAGCAAATCATGCTAGCTTTATAAACCGTTATACCGCTTTCATTGCTGATGTGGATACCAGATGTCTTTCGTGAGCTGCTTTTGGTAGTGTTTTCCATATCACTAGAGTTATTTGAAGACTTACTTCCTGAATGTCTCCAACTCTTTATATGTGTGTATGTGTATATGTATGTGAGTGCGTATACAGTGTAACTTTGCAGATCTTTTGTCTATGTCAAGAAATGGAGAAACCTGACTTTACAAATTTTTGTTAGTCTGTGTTAAAATGATTCTCCATTGGGATATTAATAGCAGGTAGAGTACATTTTACAAGGAGATAATTTTAACAGCAACTAGTTAAATAAATTGACTAGCTACTAGTCAACAGTATTATTTCAAATTTGGTATCAAGACTTAGAATTAGAAATTGTAGTGTCTGGAGATGTCAAAAAAGAAAATATCTGGAAAATTAAGTCTAGTAAATACTGTCTTTTCATAGACTCGGTTTGCCTTGCTGATATTTGTGTCTTTTTAAAGGAGTAGCCGTCAACTTTGGCTGCGTGTTGGAGTCACCAGGGAAGCTTTATAGAGTCACAGACACAGAAAACAAACTTACAGTTACCAAAGGGAAAAAGTGGGGGGGAGAGATAAATTAGGAGTTTGGGATTAACATATACACGCTACTGTATATAAAATAGATAACCAGCAAGGACCTACTGTGTAGCACAGGGAACGATACTCAATATTTTGTAATAACCTATAAGGGAAAATAATCTGAAAAAAATGTGTGTATATATATATATATATATATATATACATATATATATATAACTGAATGACTTTGCTGTACACCTGAAACTAACACAAAATTATAAATCAACTATACCTCAATAAAAAAATTTAAAAAATAATGTCTGCGCCCCATTCCAGGTGATTCTGGTTGAACTGAGCTGAGTTGTGGTTAGGACATAAAGATTTGTGAAAGCCCTCCAGGTGCAGAGGAGGTCAAGAATCACTGACCAAAAGGTAGGGGAAGCAGTGAGGGACATCTGTGACCATAGACTCTGACCAGCAAGGGTAAGGTGGGGAAATTAAACCAGTGAATCTTGGGAGGAAGTGCCTGTCATTTTAGCATTATAAGACAGACGTTTAGTGTCATGAAATTGCTTACAGAATAGAGAGTCAGGGGATAAATAGGATTCTGTGTTCAGGGGCTTCCTAAAGTTTGACAATTCAGCATGAGGAGGCTTCCTCAGAATAAAATTCTGACCTTGCGACCTTTCAAGCAGGATTCTCCAAAGGTAGTTCTCGTACCTGGTGTGTAAGTTATGCACAAAGATGTTAGGTAGTTCCGTAGCCAAACCTTTCAAAATCGTTAACAACCATGCATTTATTTAATATGCACTAAACCTATAAGAGGCACATCAAATCTGTGTTCATGAATCTACTTGCAATTTAAAAGTGAGTAAATTTTAAATTGGTTTAACTAACATTATAAATAAATAAATATACAGGTGCTCTAGGACAGAAATATAAGATAGGATATGAATCAATTTAAAAATGTGAGAAACATTGAGCCAGTAAAGACAATGCATCTTAAAAGAATAAGATGACAGCATGAACAGTTCCAGAGCTCAGAGTTTTGAAGGAATGGTGCTCACCAATGTGAAGGGCCCAGGAAACAATGACAAGATCATGCCATGGAACTTCAAGAACAGCTTTTCTAAAGACTTGTTTTCAAAAATATGAAGAAGAAAATGAAAAAACTCGAAGACATGCTGTGCTCAGTGAGAAGAAAACTAGGGAACAGATGAGCCTACTTCTGAAGAGGCAAATGGTAGAGCGTAGAGAATAGGAGAAATCAAAACCATTCAAATCAAAACTATTCCCACGTCTGACTTTTCCATCAAGTAGAATGAACTGGAACCAAATTAAAGCCCAACTTAGATTAGACAAAGGTAGGATCCAACTATATAATTGGATTATTCAATTAAATCCCTGATGGGAGGAAAAAATGAAGTTATCTACCATTCAGTTGCCTTGGCTGTTGCTTGACTTTTTAAAAGTTGGTATTTGTGGCCCCATGTTATGTTCTTCTTTCCTCTTTTTTTATTTTTTTAAACATAATTATCCCCCAAACCCTGAATCTGAGTCATCATTATGAGGCTGCCAGAAAGCATAACACAATTTTGGATTGCCTCAGCAGAAAAATAGCATCAGTTTTTCTTTGACTGAATTGTTCAGCAAAATTATCTATTTTTCATGGTCAGTTTACCTTCCCAGAGTCTCTGATTTGAGAGATCTGGTGTGAGGCTCTGACACCTATAGTGTTATATAAGCACCATAGATGTATCTGGTGCATATCATTCTAATGTTGGTTAAGAACTTGGAGGTGATGGGGATGAGGTTTCTTTCACTGGTCAAGGCACAGATCTCTCTTCTGGGATCACTTGCACGGTAGAAAGAACAATATAATGAACATCCATATACCCACCACCCAACATAAGAAATAATATATTACTAAATAATTGAAGTCCTTCTATGTGTTGTCCCCAGATTGCATTGCCTTCTTTCCCCACAGAGATAATCGCTCCTCTAATTTTTAAATTAGCAGCTTTATTGAGATATAATTAATATTCTATACAATTGAGTTATTCAATTTAATGTTCAGAGTTGTGCAACCATCACCACAATCAGTTTTAGAACACTCTCATCACCCCAGAAAGAAACCTAGAAATCATTAGCATTCATTCTCCTTTTCCTCTCACCCCACCAAACTCTCAGCTCTAGGCAACCATCAGTCTACTTTCTCTCTCTATGGATTTACCTGTTTTGTGTTGATCCTACTTATATGAAATGTACAATCTGTGGTCCTTTGTAATTGGCTTTTTTCACTTAGCATAATGTTTTTAAGGTTCATCCATGTTATAGCATCTACCTGTTAGTAAATGATTGAAAAATATTCCATTGTATGGATATACCACATTTTGTTTATCCATTCATCATTTGGCTGGCATTTGGATTATTTCCACTTTTGGCTACAGTGAATAATGCTTCTTTTATGAACATGTTAGTACAAATTTTTGTGTGGACATATGTTTTCAGTTCTCTTGGGTATATACCTAGGAGCGGAATTGCCAGGTCATAAGGTTACTCTATGTGTAACTTTTTGAAGAATTGCCAAACTGTTTTCCAACTTGCTGCATCATTTTACATTCCCAACAGAGTTCCAATTCCTCCACATCCTTATCACTTTTTATGATCTTACTGTTTAATTCTAGCCATCCTAGTGGGTATACAGTGGGATCTCATTGCATTTTTGATTTTAATTTCACCGATGATTATTGATTTATGGAGCATCTTTTCACATGCTTATTGGCAATTTATATGTCCTCAGAAAAATGTCTATTTATTTTTAAATTGGATTATTTAGGAACTCTTACAACTCAATATTTTTTGAATTGTAAAAGTTCTTTTTATACTCTGGATACTAGACCACTATACCATTATCAGATATATGATTTGCAAATATTTTCTTTCATTCTGTAGATTTCTTTTTCACTCTCTTGATAGTGTCCTTTGCATAAAAGTTTTTGATGAAGTCAGATTTATCTGTTTTTCCTTTGATTGTTTTAGGTGTTATATCTAAGAAACCGTTGCCAAATCTGAGGTTGTGCAGATTTACCATGTAGTTTCTTCTTTGAGAAGTTTTAAAGTTTTATGGTAGCTCTTACATTTAGGTCTTTTTTTTTTTTTTTACATTTAGGTCTTTGATACGTTTTTAGTTAAATTTTGTGTATGCTGTGAAGTGATGATGGTCAAATGCATTCTTTTCTGTTTGGATATCTAGTTGTCCCATCACCATTTGTTGAGAATACTATTCTTTCTCCCATTGAACTGTCTTGGCACTTTTCTGGGTATATACCCAAGAATTGAAATCAGGGTCTCAAAGAGATATCTGCATTCCCATGTTCATTGTAGCATTATTTACAGTAGCAAAGACATGGAAACAACCTAAATGTCCATCAACAGATGAATGGATAAAGAAGCTTTATTTTACTTTGAAAAAGAGGAAATTCTGTCTTTTGTTATAACATAAATGAACTTGGAAGACATTATGCTAAGTAAAATAATCCAGACACAGATGAACAAATACTACATGATCCCACTTATATCAGGAATCTAAAATTGTCAAACTCAGAGGTAGAGAGTAGAGTAGGTAGTTACCAGGGGCTAGGGAAACTGGGGGCTCAGGGAGGTTTTGGTCTAAGAGTACATAGTTTCACCTATGCAAGGTAAGTCCTAGGGATCTACTTAACACTACTGTATTGTATACTTAAGAATTTAAGAGGCTACATGTTATATTAAATGCTATTTTTGAAAAAGAAACTTGAGGTGATGGTTAAGGTTATGGCATAGTATGTGATGGTGGTTTCATGGGTGTATACTTAACTTCAGAATCATCAAGATGTATACATTAAATATGTACTGCCTTTTTGTATGTCAATCATGCCTCAATAAAAAAATTTAAAGGCATGTCAAAAGATAAAATTTTTAAGAAAAAAAAAAAGAATTGACCATAGATGTATTATTTTTCTGGACTCATTTTTTTTCCACTGATGTACAATCATCCCTCAGTGTCTGTGGGGGATTGGTTCCAGGAACCTCCCAGGGATACCCAAATCCATGGATACTCAAGTCCCTTATATAAAATGGAATAGTATTTGCATATAACCTATACATGTCTTCCCATGTACTTTAAATCCTCTCTAGAATACTTAAAACACCTAATACAACATAAATGCTATGTAAATAGTTATCAGCACATGGCAAATTCAAGTTTTGCTTTTTAGAACTTTCTGGAACTTTTTCCCCAAATATTTGTGATCTTCTGTTGGTGGAATCTGCAGATATGGAGGGCAGACTGCATATATCTGTCCCCTGGTGATTTGAAAGATTACTGGGAAGTGCTTTGTTCACACATCTACACGGTTGATCCCTGGACATTCAGAAAGCCTGAGAAGGTTCTTGGAAATCTGCATTTTATGTAAGCACCATCAGGTGACACTGGGATGGGGATTAAGAAATCATGAAATCAAAGTGCTACTCAAACTTTAATGAACATATGACTTCCTAGGGCTCTTATTAAATGTAGATTCTGATTCAGTAAGTCTGAGTAGGGGTCTGAGATTTGCATTTCTACCAAGTTCCCAGGTAGTGAGGATGATGCTGGCCCACAGACCACACTGTTAGTGGCTGGAGCCTAGTAGGTCTCGCACAATAGCCATGACCCAGGCTTTCCAGGTGGGCCTCTGCAAGCATGTTTAGGCTTAATTGGATACGTGACTTTTTCCCATATTAGTCTTTGTCTTTATTTTAAGGCAACTGAGATAATGTACTTCTCCAGCTGATATGTGATGCCTTCCATGTCAGATTTTAGGAGTAGGTTTTTTTGTGTTTTTTTTTGCCGTATGCGGGCCTCTCACTGCTGTGGCCTCTCCCGTTGCGGAGCACGGGCTCCGGACGCGCAGGCTCAGCGGCCATGGCTCACGGGCCCAGGCGCTCCGCGGCATGTGGGATCTTCCCGAACCGGGGCACGAACCCGTGTCCCCTGCATTGGCAGGCGGACTCTCAACCACTGCACCACCAGGGAAGCCCGGGGAGTAGTTTTTGAAAAGCCTTCAGGACTTTATTCCTGGGCTTACAGAAAAAGTCATGTGGAGTTAGGAATGCTTAATTGAGAAAGGGATTTATTGGTTTCTGAACAACATACTGACTATAATGTTCCTGTTTATTTTAATCCCACTTTTCCCCAGAAGGTGTCTGTTGGCAGGTTGTTTTTGTCTTACAGCTGATACTTTAATGCAGATATAATTGCATCATGTTTGCCTGAAAAATGGGTTTAGGTAAATCACAGGTGCTAGATGATACCACCTTTCCCAACATCCACTTGATCTGCCTTTATTTTAGAGATGATGTGTTTTGAAGCTGTTCTGTTATCCTTAGAATCTTCCTAAATTTTTTTTTTTTTTATGTTTGCCTTTAGCAAGTCATCCTAATTGTTTGGATGTAGAATGTCTCCATTTTCACATAAGGAGCATTTGTCTTTTTCCTTTTGCAGGAAACCTGTTTCTCAAGTACTTTGGTGAGGCTTGCACTTTGCAGTTCTCAAATGTGTGCTCAGCTGTGCTCTTGCGTATCATTTCATGCTTTCTGGGCTTGGTGTAGTAAGTGGCCATGGCTTTCCTGGTAAAGGGGTTTTGTAGTTTCAGGCAATTGCCACTGTTAATTCTGGATGTCATTTTCTAGTGAACCCACATTTTAAAAATGAGCTCTTCATGTGCAGTGTTTGCTTTCATAACAGTGGCAATGTTCTGAGTTAGGAGCATTCGATTTTTTGTTTGTTTGTCCTTCATTGCTTTCTAAATGTTTCAGGAAGCTTTGGTGCTCTTTAAATAATAGTGACTTAGGGTTAGTGGTTTGTGGTTAGGGTTAGATTTCTGATTTGAAATCTTTTTGATACAATATCTTAGCAGCTCTGTATTTAGCCTGTAGTTGAGGCACAGATTGGAACTTCTATTTTCTTTCATTTTTGCTAAATAGTGTTTTTAATATAAGTGCTGCACACACATGTTTAAAATATCAAATGATACAGGAGGGGATAAAATGAAAATTAACCCCCACGTTCTAGCCCCATCTCTTCTGTTGGTTACCACTATACTTTAAATCAGGGGCCCCCAACCCCCGGGCCACGGACCGCTACAGGTCTGTGGCCTGTTAGGAACCCGGCCGCACAGCAGGGGGGAGCACCGGGGGAGCGAGTGAAGCTTTATCTGTATTTACAGCTGCTCCCCATTGCTCGCATTACTGCCTGAGATCTGCCTCCTGTCAGCATTATGGTGAGTTGTATAATTATTTCATTAGCTATTACAATGTAATAATAGAAATAAAGTGCACAATAAATGTAATGCACTTGAATCATTCCTAAACCATCCTCCCCCACCCCGGTCCATGGAAAAATTGTCTTCCACGAAACCAGTCCCTGGTGCCAGAAAGGTTGGGGACCACTGCTTTAAATGATATCTTGGATATTTTGACAATTTTGTTTCTTGATTGTTGCAGAATCTCTTCAATCCCTGATCTGAAAAAATGGGGAATTTCGAGCAATTATATTATATCCTAACTTTCCTACCTGCTCCAACTCCCAGTTTCTCCACTTCCCAAATTTGTATTTTTCTTCTTGATGATTTTAGAATAAATACTTAAATCCTATTTCTTTTTCAGAGTTAAATTTTTAAAAAATTATCTAATTTTTGAATAGGAAACCTTCATGTACTTTAAAAATCAAAACATAAAAATATCTTCCATTGAGACTCCTTCCCTCCATACCTGACTTAAAATTTTATTCTTCTCCAACAATAATTTTTGGGATTCCCTTCCAGATGCTTTAATGCATGTAAAAGCAGGTACATGTACACGCCATGTTCTCCCATATTTGGTGATGTCCACATTGAGCTTTGTTTATATGCAGATCCTCTTGGCCTCACCTGTCTATTCTTCTGGTCACTGCATCGCCACCAGCTCCTTATGGCCTCCAGCCACCATCTCACAAATTCAGCCTGGCTTCATCTGTTATGCTGGAGCCATGTGCCTTTTGCCTCCTTCGTTTGTGTCCAAAACATTGGGACTCCAGGAGATCCTACTTATTGCACAGAAATGCATACCCAGAAATAGGGGAAATTAATGCCCCAAAGGACTAATCTTTGACCATTAAGAAACATGAGCCAGTTAAATTCTTCCCCAGACAGACTGTCCTAAGACGCATTATGGCTTCTCAGAGGATGGTCCCACGCAATCAGGAGAAATCATTTACCCTTAGTGGTGGCCCATACCATAAAGCGTTTTTGTATTGGCTCTTGTTGCTTTTCTGCTTTAGTTCCTATGTTGTTCACCCTTGCTTCCTGAGATTGCACTCCCTGATCAAGCAGCAACACACAAACCTTGGCCTCGGGCCCTCCTCCTCCAGGATTTTGGTGGCCTTCGGTTGGAGTTACTTTTATAGGTGGAATTAATTAATTTTACCTTAAGCTATTCAAAGTTGAAATACTTTAATTCATACTGGCCTTTCCTACAACTAGCCTGAATTAATAAGCCTTTAATATTCTCAAATGTTGAATTACAAAGCTTGCCCACATCACATTTAATTAAAATGAATCCGAAATCATGATGGGGATGAAGGGAAGAAATTTTATTTTTCTATCTGGCAGACAAGGTTTACCCGGTTATGTGTCACACACACACATACACACACACTTTTAAAAAAATCTATCTTCTGTTAGGGAGCTGAGTAGCAGAGAGATTTTTTTGAAGTGATTAAGAAACTCTTTAAAAATCTTTGTCAGAGAAAGACAAATATCACATGGTATTGCCTATATGTGGAATCTAAAAAAATGGTACAAACGAACTTATTTACAAAACAGAAATAGAGTCATCAGATATAGAAAACAAACTTATGGTTACCGGGGGAAAAGGGCGGGGAGGGATAAATTGGGAGATTGGGATTGATATATACACACTACTATATATAAAATAGATAATCAACAAGGACCTGTATAACCCAGGGAACTCTACTCAGTACTCTGTAATGACCTATATGGGAAAAGAATCTAAAAAAGAGCAGATGTATGTATATGTATAACTGATTCACTTTGCGTACACCTGAAACTAACACAACATTGTACATCAACTATACTCCAATAAAATTTTTTTAAAATTCTTTGTCTAAAATTTTGCTACTTAAGTACAGAATAGGAAAACCTTCATTTAGAACATAGCAGGATATTGTTGTGGGGTATGTAGGATGTATTAGCTCATTATTTTTGTCAAATGAAAATTCAACGTTTCTGAAATTGACATTAGCATATACCCTTAGCTGAGTTTGAAAATTTGAGACTTTTTGTGGACAAGAAGAGGAAGAATTAGCTGGGTGTGCTGTGTTGTCCCCCACAATGTATCAGTGTTTCTAGTTAGTGGCCCTTTTCTCCTTGTGGGTGACAGTGAAGGAAAGAGTGAGCTACTAAATTATTCTCAGCCATGACCCTTCTTGACAGAGGTTATGTATAAGGTTTTCATGATTTGTTTTCCCATAGAGTCAATAGTAATGTTGAAATCTCTACCCATATCCTTCTTCTTTACTAATTCCATTCCATTTACTACCTTATTGGAAAAATAAGTTTATAAGTATAAACTGCATAATTAGACATCCCCCTCTTATCTAACTGTTCTAATGTTAGAAGACTTTTCACACTCTTCTCCAGTCTTTGAATTTTCAGAATTTGTCTTTATAGTCATTTCTTTCACTCTTTAGTGTCTGCAGTGCCTTTTGCTTCTCCCAGTGGGCTCTGTCCTTACAGAGTTGGAAGCATGATATAAAATCTCCAACTCCTTAGTGGAGGGAGGTGTATTGATGACAGAGCCCAGTTCTGTTTGTGATGTTAGTTTAATCTTTTTAGGAAAAGAGCAGGTTGGCAGTAGGTTGGCATTTGTGACTTAGATTTACTTCTTTTTTTGTTTTTTTTCTTGACTTAATAGAAATTTATTTTCTTCCAGTTCTGGAAGCTAGAAGGTCAAGGTCAGAGTACAAGCATGGTTGGGTTCTGATGAGCACCCTCTTCCAAGCTTGCAGATTTCTTGCCTTCTCACTGTGTGCTTGTATTAACTTTCCTTGGTATGTGCTTGTGGAGAGAAGTAGAGAGATTTCTTCTTCCTTTTTTTTTTTTTTTTTTTAAATTGCAGTATAGTTGTTTTACAATGTTGTGTTAGTTTCCACTGTACAGGAAAGTGAATCAGCTATATGTATACATATACACCCTCTTTTTTTGATTTCCTTCCCATTTAAGTCACCACAAAGCATTGAGTAGAATCCCCTGTGCTATACAGTTGGTTCTCATTAGTTATCTGTTTTATACATAGTACTGTATATATGTCAATCCCAGTCTCCCAGTCCATCCCACCCCCTCTTCCCCGCTTGATGTCCATATGTTTGTTCTCTATGTCTGTGACTCTATTTCTGCTTTGCAAATAAGTTAATATATACCATTTTTCTAGATTCCACATGTATGTGTTAATATACGATACTTGGTTTTCTCTTTCTGACTTACTTCACTCTGTATGGCAGTCTCTAGGTCCATCAACGTCTCTGCAAATGGCATGATTTTCTTCCTTTTTATGACTGAGTAATATTCCATTGTATATATATATGTACTACATCTTCTCTATCCATTCCTCTGTTGATGGACATTTAGGTTGCTTCTGTGTCCTGGCTATTGTAAATAGTGCTGCTATGAACATTGGTGTACATGTATCTTTTTGAATTATGGTTTCCTCCCAGTATATGCCCAGGAGTGGTATTGCTGGATCATATGGTAGTTCTATTTTTAGTTTTTTAAGGAACCTCTATACTGTTCTCCATAGTGGCTGAACCAATTTACATTCCCACCAACAGTGTAAGAAGGTTCCCTTTTCTCCACACACTCTCCAGCATTTATTGTTTGTAGATATTTTGATGATGGCCGTTCTAACTGGTGTGAGGTGATACCTCATTGTAGCTTTGATTTGCATTTCTCCAATAATTAGTGATGTTGAGCATTTTTCATGCGTTTGTTGGCCATCTGTATGTCTTCTTCAGAGAAATGTCTATTTAGGTCTTCTGCCCATTTTTTGATTGGGTTGTTTGTTTTTTTGATATTGAGCTGCATGAGCTGTTTGTATATTTTGGAGATTAATCCCTTGTCAGTTGCTTCATTTGCAAATGTTTTCTCCTATTCTAAGGGTTGTCTTTTCGTCTTGTTTATGGTTTCCTTTGCTGTGCAAAAGCTCTTAGGTTTAATTAGGTCCTATTTGTTTATTATTGTTTTTATTTTCGTTACTCTAGGAGGTGGGTCATAAAAGATCTTGCTGCAATTTTTGTCAGAGTGTTCTGCCTATGTTTTCCTCTAAGAGTTTTATAGTGTCTGGCCTTACATTTAGTTCTTTAATCCATTTTGAGTTTATTTTCATGTATGGTGTTAGGGAGTGTTCTAGTTTCATTCTTTTACATGTAGCTGTCCAGTTTTCCCAACACCACTTATTGAAGAAGCTGTCTTTTCTCCATTATGTATTCTTGCCTCCTTTGTCATGGATTAGGTGACCATAGGTGGGTGGGTTTATCTCTGGGCTTTCTATCCTGTTCCATTGATCTATTTTGTGCCAGTACCAGATTTACTTCTTAGAAAGTAGATTGTGGAGATAGCAAAGGTGGTTAGGCCATAATCCATCATTTCATCAGCCACAAAGATGTTTGAAGTAAATCTACCAAAAGAGCCACAGTGACCTGCATCAATATAAATTAAAACTCTAGGTCTGGTATTACACATTCATTTCTTACTTACTGGTCATATTTATCATTCTATCAAAACTAGTTCTACCTCAAGAATATTGGGAAGTAAAAGGTCTCTGGGTACATTTTTCTTGTCATCCCATAGGCACAAAGTTCAAATTAATGTTAAGTGACACGAAAAACAGTTGTGAATTTCAATATAAGTTTTTTTGATAGTGGTTGGATAACACACTCAAAGTTGAAAGAACAAAAATGACCTTTAACTCTACGCTAAATGAGTTCTAATCCTTTGGTTGGAAACCAGGCTATGTTAGAAATGTAAATAACAGAAACAAAGTGAGTTTGGAACCCTCAGAGCATCCTGAATCTCAAAGTTAGAGAAGAAGGTAAAGATTCTTGTTCTAGCCGTTAGCTAATGCCATATAACCTCGGCTTTGAAATCCTAGAGCAGTGGAGAAGAAAGTTCTATTTTATTAGGATGTATTCTTAGAGATGTTATCTCCTTATAAATTCTACCCTTGAATCTTTTTTAAAGATTTGCAGCGATTAAGTCTACACTGTCTTTCATTTGTCAGTTATTCACATATTTCATTATGGGTGTCATGCTAGTCTCTTTCCTAGCATCTCTTCTTCCCTCCACAGACATCTCCATTTTAGCCCAGGTATTCCCAAAACATTCAACTATATTTCATGTTTGATCTCAGGAAGGTACTTTATCATTACATTTGTACTCTAGATTATAAATCTCTTTCTCAAAGTGTGATATCCAGGACTGAAGAGAAGACCCATGTGAATCTTCCCAGGACAGAATTGAATGGGAATATCACTGCAGTAGCACGGGACACACATTCCTATTAATAGAGCCACAGCATACTATGAATTTATTGCATGTTCTAATGTCCCTAAAACTCCCTTGTCTCCTACAGTTGTGAGGTGCCCCCACACTGTTCTTACACAGTTCGTTTTAGGGACGTAAGTGCAATAAAAGATAAGCAAGCACAACGTAAAACTAACATAAAAACAAATGAGATACCATTTTCACCTATCAAATGGACAACAATGAAGAAAATTGTTGGGTAACCATACAGTGCTGTGGACATTCTTTTCTCTGTGGACCTGTGAGTGGGTAGGTGAAGTTTTTAGAGGGCCATAATGTAATATGTATCACAATTTAAAACATACACACCTTTCCTTTAAGAACAATACTTTTTAAAATATATTTTTTCTAAAAGGGGCCAAGGTGTATATAAAGGATGTCTCTGCTGCTTATCCAGTTTTTATTCCATGGATCATCAGTATATTCACCCTCGCAGATATGCTTTCTTTTTTTTTTCTCCCTCCTTTGTATTTACAAGGCAAAACAGGGTCTCCCTAGTTTAGTGGTTCTCAGACTTTCCAGTGTATCAGAATCATCTGGAGGGCAGGTAAGACCAGATTGGTGGGCCCTACCCCAGGCATTGCAAGATAAGTAATTCTGGGGTGGAACCCAATAATATGCATTTTAATAAGTTATCTGGTTGATGGTGGTGGTCTGGGTAACACACATTGAGGACCACTGCCCTGGATGAACCTAGCTCTTCATGAGCGTTACTTGAGAGAATCACAGCTGGCAGGTTGGTGTCACTTACAAATTCATGAGCCCCAACTTTTTTTTTTTTAATTGAACTATAGTTGATTTACAATGTAGTGTTAGTTTCAGATGAACAGCAAAGTAATATATATTCTTTTTCAGGTTCTTTTCCATTATAGGTTATTATAAGATATTGAATATAGCTACCTGTGCTGTACAGTAGGTCCTTGGTGTTTATCTACTTTGTATATAGTAGTGTGTATCTGTTAATCCCAAACTCCTAATTTACCCCTCCCTCCCCCCTTTCCCCTTTGGTAACCATGAGTTTGTTTTCTATGTCTGTGAGTCTATTCCTGTTTTGTAAATAAGTTTATTTGTACTACCTTTTTAGATTCCATGTATAAGTGATATCACATGATTTTTGTCTTCCTCTGTCTGACTGACTTCTCTTAGTATGATAATCTCTAGGTCCATCCATGTTGCTGCAAATATCACTATTTCATTCTTTCTTGTGGCTGAGTAATATCCCATTGTGTATCTATCCCACATCTTCTTTATCCATTCATCTGTCAGTGGACATTAGGTTGCTTCCATGTCTTGGCTGTTGTAAACAGTGCTGCTATGAACATTGGGGTGCATGTATCTTTTAGAGTTTTCTCTGGATATATGCCAAGTAAAACACTACCAGGCAATTCTAGCAAGCTTCCTTTTCCATTGTCTACAAAGAATTTGACATCTAGCTTTTCCCCTTCAAACTTATCTCTTCTTCTCACAGGCACATGAGTGCAAACCCCGTAGGCTGATAACTTGCCTCATGCTTTCTTGAGGGGAGAGAAAACACCATCGGGAAGATTGCTGACATCATATCACAAATCTACAAACCAGCTGGTGTCCGAGTTCTGTTTCTTCTTCATCTTTCCTGTTCCCTGAAGGGAGTAAAAGACAAACTGTACTTTGAATCCCATACTTTCTAACCTTCTCCAGATTCATTTGTTTGCTTGGTTATCTCCTCTCACTTTATTGGATTATTCCCATTAATACGCAAAAGTCTACTAGGATTGTCCATTAAAATTATACTCATAGCAACAACCATGAACTGTTTTGACCCTACAACTCCTACAGTTACCCTACTTTTTTCTGCAGACTTTTAAAGTGAGACTTCTCTAAAGAATTGTATGGATATATCTCCTCCTACTTTCCAGTAACTGGTTAGCACATTCCAATCTTGTTTTGCCCCCCAAATGCCTCTGAAATGGATTTCCCTGTCCTCTCCTGACCTCTCAGTTTTTAATCCTCTTCTTGTAACATTTGACCCAGTTATTCTCCCCACTGACCCCTGTGCCAGAACAACCTTCGTTCAGTGATCTCTACAGGTTGTGTTCTTCTCTTCTCTCAACCTTCTTTTCCTATGTAGTCTTACTGAAACAGAGCAGGACCCTGTGGAGCCCTCCTGGGTACAAATCCTTTCCATGTCCCGTTTCTTGTTTGTAGGAAATAGGCTTCATTCAGCCTCCTAGATCTTCCCTGAGTTCCAAAGGGCAGATTCAAACAGTTGCTAATCAGGGAAGGGAGGGGATGCAGAAACAAAAGGAGGAGAATGTGGAATCTGAAAAATGATACAAATGAACTTATTTACAAAACAGAAATAGAATCACAGACATAGGAAACAAACTTATAGTTACCAAATAGGTTTGGGGGGGGATAAATTAGGAATTTGGGATTAACACATATACATTACTATATACAAAATAGATAAACAACAAGGACCTACTGTATAGCACAGGGAACTATACTCAATATCTTGTATTAAAGTATAATAAAAGAAAATAATCTGAAAAAGAATTTATATGTATGGTGTATGTATAACTGAATCACTTTGCTGTACACCTGCAACTAACACAACATTGTAAATTAACTATACCTCAATAAATATAAATTAATTAAAAAAACAAAAAAAGAAATAATTGAGCAGCCCTGGGGCAGCGTCCTGGTTCCCCCTCAAGGAATATACAGAACAAAATACCTGTGAGTTCTTCTGTAGGAACTAAGGCTCCCACCCTGGTAGAGGATGGTAGCTTCAGCCTGAGAAGAATTTCTGGAGCCACCCTGTTACCTCACCATCAACCAATCAGAAGAAGGTCTGCATACAGTGGAAGATAGCGAAGACTCTGACCCCCTCCCCAAATGATTCTCCCTTTAAAAACTTTCACGGTAGAGCAGAATCTTTGGAGTTGGTTTCGGTCTTCTCCCCAGGTCCATTCCTGCTAGCACTTGTCTCTGGAGTATTGGCTTTCCAGTGGCGAGCAGCTGAACCTGAGTTCAGCAACATTACACATCTCTCCTTGGATGATATCCAACCATCCATAAGTTGACGAAGCTTTTATTTTATATGTAGCACAGACCTTTATGCTGAAATCTGGACTGTCACATTCACACTTACCTAATTGGTATCTCCACTTCGTTGTCTAATAAGAAGCTCAAAACTGACATATTCAAAGTAGAACTCTAGGTTTCTTTCCCCAGCCCAATTTCTCTCCCATCTTTCCCCTATTTGAGAAAAAGGTAATCCCAGTTGCTCACAGTTCAGCAGGAGTCCTTTGACAACTCCCCATCTTATCAGCCATAGTTAATCCATCACCAGATTTTGACTTTACTCCACAGCAAGTCTCCTTGCTTGCCTCTCTCCAATCCATTTCCCCCATAGCAGTTAGAGGGATCTTTTAAAAATGCAAATCAGATCATGTCACTCCCTCACTTATCACTTTTCGGTAGTTTCCTACTACATTTAGAATAAAATTTAAAGTTTTCATCTAGCATCCTACAAGATTCACTCATCTCTTACCCTGCAGCCAGGTCCTGGTCTATGTTCTCTGTACATTCATTGTTCTTCAGTTTCCTAAAAACAAGATCGCTCACTGGCACCTTTACATTAGCTGTCCCCTCTACTTAGATGTTCCCTAAACCTTTGCAACCTGCCTCCTTGTCATCCTTTAGGTCCCAACTGATTGCTTATGTCCTCAGAGAGACCTTCCTGCCCATCTGATGTAAGTCACTTCCTTCTCTTTTCCTTCTCCTCCTTCTCCCTCATAATACAAATTAAAATTTGGAAGGATATGTTCATTTTTGCTTTCTTGCTTATAATCTCCTCTAGTACTTCATGAACTCTGAGGCTAGAGATCTTAGCTGTTTTGTTAACATCTAAATCCCCAGAATCTAGCTCATTGTATGGTACACGGGTGCTCAATAAGTATTTGTTGGGAGACTGAATAATGTTTATTGGAGCATTGCTTTTAACAGCAAAAGAGCTGGCCACAAGGTAAAGTTCCATCAATTTACGATTAAGTTATAGGACAATCCAATCTCTTTGTAAAGAGAGAAGTAAATTTATATATGCTGATATGGGCAACATATTTAAGAAATAGTAAGTGGAAAAAGCCCATTGCTAAATATGATATAGACTAATACCAAATTTTCTTAAATGCATCTTCATATTTATATCTGTGTCTCTCTGTCTTTCTGTCTTCCTATGTCAATTTCCAGGATTTCTACAGGGATTTCTTCTGGGGAATGGCAATATCTCATCCCTTTCTTATCCCATCCCTTTCTGAACTATTGGATTTTTAAGTTTTTATAATTTGCAAATATTCCTTCTATAACATCTTATTTGAAAACAAAGACATTTTGAAGTGGATTACAAAATAGTGTGTACACTATATTCATTGCCTACAAATATTTATTCATCATCTATGCACCAGGCACTGCTAGAGGCTTCATATACAGAAGGATCCATCTTTTCCTCATAATTGGGTAACTAAAAAAAAAAAAAAAAAAAAGTAAATATTATGAGCGTTTTTCTCCTAGGGTGGTGGAATTATGGTTGGATTTCATTGTGCCTTCTTAGTTCTAAACTTTTGATGGTAAACATGATCAATGTTGTAATTATTTTAAAAGACACTTAAATACTTCTATGGCAAAAATACTCATTAATCATTGTAGAACGGTTTACTTGGCCAGGTGCACACTTTTCACTTTGATGGAAAAATCATTAATTGTGTAAATACCTTTGGTATAGAGGCGGTTATACAAATGTGTAGTACTTATAACTCAGAAAGTTTATAAATATGCGACAATTCCCTGTAGGAAACATGAAACTCAATCTTGCTTTTCTTTGCTTAGAGACTGATTTATTTAACATGGCCTTAATGACATGTTCATCCCGGAAAATGAGTGCCCGAGGAGATTCAGGGTCTCCTGATAATTAGTTAATATTTGTAACACACCTCTGAGGGTACTTATGGAAACCATTTTGAATCCAGAAGAGCAAAGCTCTCGAGGTGATAGAAGCTGAATTTTTAGTGGAGTGTGTCCATTGGGCCTCTGGGGAATGGAGGGAATGTCATAGTCTCACGGGGAAAGAAGGTAAACATATGCAGTAGGAAAGGGAAGACCTGGAAGAGTGGGAGTGAGAGGAAAAGCCATCCAGGGAATCTCATTTACTGAAGTCGTGATTCTTCTTTTATTTAGAGTGTGAAACTTGGAAGAGAAAAGAAAGACATCTGTCAGATTTGGGAGCTGTTCAGCTGGAGAAAGAAGAACAAACAAAACCCAAAGTTAGTAGAAGGAAAGAAATCATAAAGATCAGAGCAGAAATAAATGAAATAGAGACTAAGAAAACAGTAGAAAAGATCAATGAAACTAAAAGCCGGTTCTTTGGAAAGATAGACAAAATTAATAAAGCTTTAGCAAGCAAGACTCATCCAGAAAAAGAGGGAGAGGGCCCAAATCAATAAAATTAGAAATGAAAAAGAAGTTACAATGGACACCACAGAAATACAAAGGACCATAGAGATTTGGGAGCTGTTGCTTTAAGGAAAGATGAAGTGCTGACTTTCAGCAAATATCTTTATGACCAACTTTCCAAAGATGGGGAAGCACATTGTGTCCACGTTTCTTCTCCAGTTCCTTGCTCTTCTCTTTGCCAGTGAATATTTTGTGCACTTGACCTTAACCACACTCTCCCAAGGTCACAGTTTGGATCCTCCCCTGATGAGAAACACCACCACCTTCAGCATCCCGGTTGTCTACATCCTGCGCTCTGACCGAACCTTCTATCCTCATTCACCTGCTATGTCTCCTTCATCAGGACCACCAGTCTGTGCATCCACATTTTTCTTATTATGTAGCCATGTCCTATTTGTCTTCATTACTTATGCGGAGATTCAGTGATTTACATCCACATCCTTGCTACCTCCATCAAATCTTGTGCCTCTTTCTCCCTCTGAAACTAGTCTCAGAATTCTAGAACACTCTGAGTCAGCTCTCTTACCACCTTCACGGACTAACCTGTAGGTAATTCTAGGTAACCTATTGGTGTAGATAGCCTGACCCACATGTTATTTTGTACGAGCACACGTGGATGTTCTGTTAAAATCTTATCTTTTAAAAACATTTATGTGTTTACTCATTTGTTTTGTGCTTTTGCTACCAAGGAGTAATATTCACAAGGTTAAGAATATATTCCATATCCCCAGGAAGGTAGCCCCATGTACTGCAGAATTAATACTGAATTATTGAATAAATGAATGAAATTAGCCCCAATGAAAGCATGGAGAACTAGAGGGAGTAACTCTAGCTACTGTGATATGATTTCTTAAACTCTTCTGTCTGGGTAGGACAAAACGACATCCTTATTGTGCTGATAAATTGATGAGGCACTATCACAGTTATTTAAAAAGTGTTCCCCCCTGAGTTTTCAAAGTGCTCTGGTGATGCAGTAGAGCAAGCTTGATTTAGTCCTTTTTCTCTAAGCAAGCATCATCTCAGTTACCTGCCTATTAGCTTTCTGCCAGCATACTTGATTGATTGAGTCATACCCTGCTTGATTCCTAGAAGGATTTCAGGTGCCAACTTCCACTTGTTCCGAGGTTAATGATGTCTTCTGTAACCTAGAATCTCTCACGTAGTCTTGCTTTCTGAAAACACTGCATTGCTGGGATTACTAATAGAACATGTAGTAAAATATAAATGAATTGTCAGTCATCTCTGAAATGGTAATATGTTCTCCATCCTTCTATTCAAATATGTTTCTTTGGGCTTGTTTCTTTGAGATCTGTTATTAGGTATTCTCAAAAGAATTGCCTCCACTTATGTTTCTTGAAAATTAAATTTGAGACGTTTTCAAAGACGTGTCTGCCATAAATTACCATCCCACTTAAAAGATGCCTGGCAATTTTTGGAAACATCTTCAGGTGAAAATGACTCCCTGAACTGTTCATGGGCTCAGGAGTATAATTCCTACAAACAGCACTGCTGAAAAGCACTTGATCCATGGCTCTGCTGTAGAACAGTTGTGACTTCTTGACACAAGATGTTGTTGCAATCCAGGGGCCAGGACCAGGGATTTTGTTCGCCATGATTACCAAGCTACTTCTCCCCCTTAGACATGGTGTCTTGGATTCTGTGACTTTCTTGTTACTTGGAATGGATCCTTTAAATACTCAACACATCCTCATTTATTTTCCCTGCTAATGTAAAGCTGTCAGAAATATTTTCTTTTCATAAATCATTTACTCATTTATTTATCCATCTAATAAATAAGTAAAATATGTACAGTATACAATGGGGGGGGATCCAAAATGGTCATCAAGCCCAGTCCTGTCCCTCAAGGTGCTTCTAGTCTAGCAAGGGAGATGGGCCAATAAATAAATAAAGGCAATAGTATGATAGAGGTTCTGAGGTAGAAAAGACTCCTCCCTCCAGAATGTTTCTGACTTTCTTCACTGTGAGGGGTATGCAGGCCGAAGAAGCTTCATAAAGAGGGTTTCACTTGGATCAAGTCCTTCAAGACAAAGCCTTCCAAAGACCGACCTGGGAGGGGGCCAGACCCAGGGGAGCCAGCAGCTTAAGCAAAGCCATGGAGTCAAGAGGGAGGGGTCCCCAGGAAAATTGCTTTTATGAGGCCTGTGGCTCACCCCCCAAATGCCTTTTTAAAGGAGTTTGCTTTATCAGCAGCCCACCGGCTTTAGATAGAAAGCCAGTTTCTGCAAAGTGATTGTAAGTCTTTTTGGTTTAGGCCCCAGTGTCTTATTTGACATTGTACTTTTTAAAATACTTTTTTTTTTTTTTTTTTTTTTTTTGCTGTACACGGGCCTCTCACTGTCGTGGCCTCTCCCGTTGCGGCGCACAGGCTCCGGACGCACAGGCTCAGCGGCCATGGCTCACGGGCCCAGCTGCTCTGCGGCATGTGGGATCTTCCCGGACCGGGGCACAAACCCGTGTCCCCTGCATCGGCAGGTGGGCCCTCAACCACTGCGCCACCAGGGAAGCCCTTAAAATACTTTTTAAAAACGGATCGGTGGGTTGTGTGCGCCTATTCAGCCCACCCCCCAAATGCCTTGCTGCTCTCAGTGGTTCAGGTTGACATGCAAGCAGGGAATTTGTGGTATCTGTCTAGGGCTTGGTGAGGTCTGGCCTAACAGTTAAGGTTTTAAAGTCATCTTCAAAGGAGTTGTGGCTAACAGCGGCGGGTAGACACAATACAGTGAGAAAAAGTAGAGAGAATGATGCTGAATATTGGACTCCACTGTCTTGTAACATGCCTGAAAATTGATGTCTATGAGGGAGGAGAAAAACTCTGGAGAAGGTAGGGTGTGGGAGACAGCAAATGCATCCCGCGGTTCCCAGTGCTGCTGAGAGGCCAGGAAAGATGAAGACCAGATCCCACTGCTTGTGGTAAATAGGGAATCAAAATCACCCCTACTGGACGAGAAGTATCAAAGGGCAGTGGGAGTGGATGATATAGAATGAGTTATCCCCAGAGAAAGCTGTGCTCCCATGGAGCTTGATGATAAAGGGGAGGATAAGTGGAGTGATGACCAGATGGGATTTTGGAGAGAACCAAGAACTCAGTTGATAAAAAGAAATGGACCAGGCTTCCCTGGTGGCACAGTGGTTGGGAGTCCGCCTGCCGATGCAGGGGGCGTGGGTTTGTGCCCCCGTCCGGGAGGATCCTACGTGCTGCAGAGTGGCTGGGCCTGTGGGCCATGGCCATAGGGCCTGCGCGTCCGGAGCCTGTGCTCCGCAGCGGGAGAGGCCACAGCAGTGAGAGGCCCGCGGACCGCAAAAACAAACAAAACAAAACAAACAAACAAACAAACAAAAAAGAAATGGACCATGTTAGTGCCTCTGGCTCATCACTTTACCTCTGCAGCAACGTGCGTCCAATCCGAAGCTGCCGCTCAGCGGTAGTCATAGATGGTGACTCTATTCTTGACTCTATTCTGTTAAGCGTTCACACATTAATTTTTTCCACATTTCTCTTAGCCTTGATTGGACTTGAGACCAACTCTAAATTCGGAGAGGTACTCTCTCCCCCTTTCCTCGTCCTTGTTCCAAGATCAGACTATACGATACTAGAAGTCTTCATCAGTGGCTTATTGTAGCGACCATTCTCCCTTAGGTAACACTCCAACCCGAGCCTTCTGCCTCCTACTCCCTCGTGTCTTGGAAATGGTTTGTCTCTCCCCTTTCTCCCTCTGCCCACGCTTCATCTCAAAATAAAAGCCTCGGGGCTTTCCTGGTGGCGCAGTGGTTGAGAGTCCGCCTGCTGATGCAGGGGACACGGGTTCGTGCCCTGGCCCGGGAGGATCCCACATGCCGCAGAGTGGCTGGGCCCGTGAGCCATGGCCGCTGAGCCTGCGCGTCCGGAGCCTGTGCTCCGCAACGGGAGAGGCCACAGCAGTGAGACGCCCACGTACCGCAAAATAAATAAATAAATAAATAAAATAAAAAATAAAAGCCTCTGTTTCCCGGGGCCCCTTTTGCACTATTTGCTCTGTGATAGGCAAACACATTGGTTCTGTATAAGATGCCACAGCTTAATGGTGTGGCATGTTTTGTATCTTCACCTTGGTCCCCAAAGCCTTGAGCCAAAGCAGTTGGTTGCAGGAATTTCAAACCCAACAACATAAGCGGTAGAGGAAGTTTTGGGATACAGTTTACTTTGTTTTAGTATGAAGCAGGCTCTTTTAGCTGTCATGGGCAAGCCATTTGGAAGCTCCAGTAGAGAGCTATGCTGAGGAAGAAGTTCCTTAAGTTAAATTCTCTAACAGCTCCTTCCTAAACTTATTCAAGCTGATGTGTATTCATTTGCTTGTATCTTAGGTATGGAGAGACCTCCCTCCACCCATTTGCACCAGTATCTTTTTTGCGAATTCATGTGGTTAGGGTTATGGGGAAACGAGCCATTCAGTCTCGCTGGTATTTTTCCTGGGACAATTTTGGGCTGATGCTAGCCCCTAAAGTCCTCCAGAGTGACTTTGTAACAGTCTCTGGAGATTAAGGGAGAGGAGTCGCTTTATTTCAGCCTCTCCTGGAGCCTCAGTAAGAAATTCAGAAGACAGTTGCTTGGCTCTCCCCAAGAAATCCTGGTTTTCCCTGTATTTGCCATACCACTGTATATGGCACCAGGAAAAGAGGATTCAGGCACAGTGCCAGCAGCATCTACTGAATGCAGTGAACCCTTCATAGTCTGTGCAGGGTCTAGCTTGTGGTGTTTTTGAAGTCACCTTTAATACTACTTCCTAATGATGGCAAAAGTAAAAACTTTATATAAGCCAGGTTTTAGGAAAAACAATGGAATGGCTTAATGGAAGCTTTTTTCTTTCTATTGGAAGACTTGAAAGTTAAGTGAGTTTTAAGCTTAGAGTTTAAGTGCTCACACCTTGAAGAGCCTAGTTTTTCTTTTTGATCTGTGAGGGCATCTGGTGTGTATTCTGAAGGCAAGAGCAGTTTGATAGCCATCTGTTCCCCAAGAAATGAAGCCTGGCAGCAAGATGAAGCAAAAATGACACCTGCTTGGACTAAGGGTTGTGAATAAGGCAGAACTGCTGTCACATAGAGTGTTCCATAAAGAAGAAAGACAGCAGAAGACATCTTATAGAAATGTTCAGAAGTACCCAGGGTGTGACTGCAGGCGAACTGGAACATACTTCTACAAATAATTGATTCATTCAGCCCAAATTGCATACTGTGAACTCTACTGCAGCTCAACTACAAATGCTCTTACGGCCTTCTAGTGGCCTTATTGTAGTAGGTTCAATTCCAGAGGCCACATTGTATTAGGGGCATCTCAGTGAGTAGACCAAGAGATCTGAAGACGGGGCCTGGATCTTTGTTCACCTGTATATCCTTCCACATCCTTACTTTGTGATTGGTTGTTGAAAGCTCTAAGACCTGGGGTTTACCTGCATGGCTGTGTGTGTTCCCTTGCTACCTGGCTCAAGGTAAGTTTTACCCCTTGGGTTTAACTGTCTTCTCTCTGCTTTGTGATGATAGGATAATGCTGGGATTAAGCCGGATCTTGGAACCTCTTTAATATGTAACATATCAGGAAGGACTTTCAGTGATGGATGGGGTTAGGCATAAATTGGCCCCAATATAGTCATCCTTCAGTATCCATGGGGGATAGGTTCCAGGACCTCCTGCAGATACCAAAATCGAGGATGCTCAAGTCGCATATAGAACAGTGTAGTATTTTCCTATAACCTACACACATCTTCCTGCTTACTTTAAATCATCACTAGATAGTTAGAATACCTAACACAATGTAAATAATGTGTAAATAGTTGCCAGCATGTGGCAAATACAAGGTTTGCTTTTTGGAACTTTCTGGAATTTTTTTCTGAATAGTTTTGATACATGGTTGGTTGAATTTGCAGATACAGAACCGCACATGTGGAAGGCTGACTGTATCTAATTTCAGCATGGGTGAAAGCATAACAGTGGATTGGATAGGCGCAGAGAACAGGAACGGGCAGGGCACTTCCTATGATGCCTTTTGTGTTTTTTGCAAAGTGGGAACCAGGTTTATCTCTGCGCTGCACCTGCGCAGCAGTACCTTTAATAGTGGATGGAAACTTCTTTTAAATCTCATGTTGAGGCCAACTCTGTGGTGTTTCTCTCCCCTGCTTTGATCACATCCCCCAACGGAACTGGGATTTTACCACAGCTGAAGTTGGTTGACATTTAGAATTTGGGTGGTGGTGCTGGAGGGAATTCACCCTGAGCCCGATTTAAAGCTTGTCTGGGTCTGTAATGACTTGAGGATGTGCCCTGACAAACTTTATGGAAATCTGTTTCAGTCTAGAAACCGGCATCTATTGTGACAAAATGCTCATCAGGGATAGATCGCTGCCTTTTGGTTGGGGACACATTTTCTGCGGTTCCTTTGTCGAGTTTCCCTGTAATTCTCAGTTTAATATGTCTCAGAGTTGCTGTGCATTAGCACGGAAGTAGCTGCCACTTCCCCATGATTAAACCTGCTGTGAGGCATCAGTGATATAAGATCACATTTGATGAAGTCAGTGCTTCCTTTAATTTTTGTCTGCTTAGAGAAAACAAATATTTTAGTTTTTCTTTCCTGTAAATAGCACTGGCTTTGGTTTGTGTATTACTCCTCCCACTCCACTCCCACCCCTCACGCAGAGCAGTGTTTTAGAGTGAACTCACTTTCAGCCATTATTAAAAATTACATTGTGTAAATGTACAATTAAGCACATTTTATTTGAAAAAGTAATAAACACTCAAAACCCACCGCTTACTCATTACTTACTACATTTTACTATTATCTATGCTCTGTGGTTAGTTACCTCTATTGTATGTATGGGGGAAATACTATATAATGGTGTGTTTTCTGCCCATCCATTCCCAAATCTGCATGTAGCAACATCAGGAACTTTTTTTTGAGAGCCAGTTGTTAAACATTTACCAGCATACCACTGTAAATGTACACACACAAACATAATCTTTCTCTTTCATATATATCCAGATCCTTTCCATAACCATGCAGAGTAGGTATCAGTTCTTCTATTTCATAAATAAGAAATTGAGACTTAGAGAGATTAAGTAACTTGCCCAAGGGACCATTCTCATCCTTCAATTCTCCTACCTCTCCAAAATTGAAAATCAGTAAGCCTAGGGAATGATTAGGGAAAATGGAAGCTGTACTTTGGATTAGAAGTAAAGAGCAGAGATTTGAAGGGCAAGGGAGCACCCTGTGGAAATCTAGGGGACCAGCATTCCAGGCAGAGGGTACAGCCAGTGCAAGGGCCTGGAGGTGGGATCATGCTTGCTGTTTATGAAACCAGGCAAGTACCTTTCTTCTCTCTGCCTTATTTTTCCTATCTGTAGAATGGGTCACATCATGCTTAAGGTGAGAATAAAGGATGGTGATGTGTGTGAATTTGATGTGTTATGTAAGTCATTGTTAATAAAGCTAAGCCAACACTGTGGCTCCATCAGTGCTCTTTTCTTTTGACTTAAATATAAATTTAGGGAAGAATAATTTATTCTTGCTATTTTTAGCAGCTGTACCATGTGTTATTTGGAAGCACTTAAGTACACCCATATTTAAACCTGTGTAAAATCCACAGAGCAGTGCAGCTTAAATTCATTTGGGATTGCTAGAACCTGTCTTTAGCTGTCTTACTGGCAGTATGGTGGACTCCCAACAGGACACTCTTGTGACACTTTCCAAATGGCCAGTATGGATCCTATAAGACAAAAAAAAAAAAAAAAAAGTAAAGAAAAAGAAACATATTCTGTATTTTGAAAATCCAGGTCTCTCTGATTTCTACCAGGCATTTCTTATTCATAAAATAGATTACTAAGTCCTCTTATCCACATTTTGATTATATAGGCATATCTTGGAGTATAGTTAACGGTATAATATAAAAGTAATGAGCTTCTGTGGCTTTGGCAATGTTCTGTTTCTTCTTACAGGATTGTGCTTAGTTTATCAAAATTAAACAGGTTGTACACTTAACATTTTGTGTCCTTCTCTATGTGTGTGTGACATTGCAATTTTAAGATTTTTTCTTAAAAAAGGAGTAGGGTTTCAACAGAGGGGAAAGTTTGCTCCACTGGACCATGGAAGCAAGATGCAAAATGAGATGAGGCTAGAGTTAGGACGGACATGGCATGTTTGTGTCATGTGGAGAATATGGATTATTGCACAATAGTAAACATTCATCGAGCACTTACTGTGTCCCATCTGGAAGGTACTGTGGGCTAGGTACTCTAAGTCAGTCACAATCTATTGATACTTCTCCCTTGCCTTCCTTTTCCATCAAAGTTGGAAAGATCCAACTTTTCAGCTTCCTATCCAGTGAGGCACAGTCATCTGTATGTTGAATGGACTTCTGGAAAAGCCTTTTATAAATGGGTAGACTCACTGGGCTTACCCCCTAGTCTTTCTGTCTTTTGCTGTCTCTTTTCTTCATCCTGCTGGAATGGGGCCATCGTCCCATGGTCAGCAATCTTTCAATCATGACATGACAAGCATCATGACAAAGGCCTATGCACTAAGAATGGAGGATGGACAGATGGGCGGGGCGATGTTCTCTGGACCGCTGTGACTGAGAGGCAGGCTGGGTGGGTCAGTCCATTTCAGGACACCATTCTTTCTGACCTGTAGACTGCCCCATGAGTTGCCCTTTGGACATTTTGACATGATCTACAGATGTGCTACTTTCTCCAGTAATTATTTTGGTGTTGTGTTGCCCTACTGGACATAACGCTTGCAAGCAGCAACACATGACCGTATTAACCAGAGTTTTCTTGATGGCCAGCTTTCTCAAAGTTACTATCAGAAAGTTTTTGCTGATTCAAACACTTTCCTCTGCTACTCCTTGGACTTCTTTTTTTTCCTGTTAAGATATTAATTTTATGTCATCCTAGTCTTGGAGCAATTCTTTATAAAATGAAACATTTTCAGCATTTCCATATCTGGAGAGAACAGTCTTTTTTACTCAGAGACTTGATACTTTTCCAAGGAGATATACTCAAAGGGAAATGGAGAGGCTAGAAAAGAATTTGATAAACTTGAGAAGTTGACAAAACAGATTCTGTGATTCAGCTGAACAAGCACATTTTATCACAGCCACTTTGAAGCTGTAACATTGAAATTCTTTGCTCACTGTCACTCATCACCAAACTTTTGTTGGTTTGCATTTATTGTTGTACTCATAGAAATAGTATGTGAGTATCCTAAGGCACAGTGATAATTTAAATAATATAAATATGGTTATATGTTAATTTGCCAACTTGGAGGAGAAAAATGGATTCAGTCTGTTTAATTATGGAAGAATTTTTTACATCCTTTCCTAGAATACTTTATTAATGTCAGGAATGCTCATAATGATCGTAGGAAACAGACTGCAGAAATATCTAGGGATTATGATATTTAGTTAAAGGTATAAGTTTATGTGAAAGCCAGAAGGTACAATGAAAGTTAAAGTGAATCTAGCATAATATGAAGACTTACTGAAATTAAAATAAAGAAAATGTTCATTTGAAGCTGAACTGCATTTAGTTCAATTTAACATGCATTTGATCAATCCATTCCTTTATTCATTTGTAAGTGTAAGAGAGTTTAGGTAAGGAGGACTGGGAAACTCTAATCAGTGGTGGCTGCATGTCTGTTAGGTTCCTTCTTGCTTCTTCCATGTGGTCCTGCCTTCTACTTCACAGAGAAGGCAGCCCACCTGTGATTGACTTCTCTGCTCCCTGAGGCTCATATATTAATAACATCAACCTCCTGCAAACCATGAGCCTTTGATGTGATATACTTCACCTGATCTAGGATTTGGCAGCTCCAGATGAGCCCTATATTTTGCTGGTGTATTCAGTGTTTCTCTTTCTTACCTTCTTGTCCTCAACCCACAAACTCTATCAAGTACTACTTGCCTTTCTCCTCCAGCAACTGCCCTCTCTACCCCTTTTCTTCCAAATATCTTAATATGATCCTGTTTTCTCACATTCTCTCTCCAGCCTAGGACAAGGCTTTTTTTCTCATTCTTCCTTCCAGAACTCCATCTGCAAGCCCAATGTCAGAGTTCTTAGCAAATGTGAAAAAATAACCTAAAAATCCAACAAAATCATTTTAATCCTCAGTCCACCTGACCACTCAAGGTGCTCCATCACTGCCTTCCTTCTTAACTCTCTTTCCCCTCACCATCACTTTGTGGTTTTCTTCACTCTTTTTGAGATAGGTTACTCTCTCCCTCTATAATTGTATACAGCCTGATGGCTCTCACGGTGCTCTCTACAGTGTTGATCACCAAATCTATGTCTCCAGCTCCAACCTCTCCCCTGAGCATCAAAGCCATATTTCCAACTTGTGCTGGATGTCTCCATCTGGGTGATAGCTTAAAAATATATCCAAAACTGGATTTAGTTTCCACCCACCTCTCATCTTGGAAGCTACTCTCCAATCCCCAATCCTGTATCTCATCAGTGGCAGCCCCAAAGCAAAAAATTAAACAAGCTTCTGTGTCATAATGTAGAAATACAACAGGAATATCAGGAATAGTCCTTTTCATTAAAGTTTAAACCAGTAAAAACCTGCACTATCTATATTTTTGGCCTTGTCTGTGATTCCTGTGGTTGGTTGTGTCATTATAGAGGACACTGGCATCTGCTATTTAATTTTATTTTTTACCTTTTAGTGGGACTTAAATTATGATTTCATTGTAGAATTGTTGATTGATATACCCTATACTTGCCAAAGTCTTACATCATAGTTTGATTCATGCATTGAACGGCAATTGGCATAATTAGAAGAATTTTACAGATGGAAGATTTTTAGCATGATTAAACCTATTAAACAAGGAGATGAAAGCTGTTTTGGCCTTCTGGATCTTTGAGAGCATCATGTTAAATGAGACCCAGCTGACAGAATGCTTCTAGCTTTTCTTTTTTACAGAGAGTTATAACATTGCATTGTAAATTAAAAATTGAGTCCCAGGGTTAATAAATTTAGGCTTGATTTAGGTTGTCATATATGTATAACATATATATATATACACACACACATACATATATAAAATGATATTTTGTTGGATATATTACTTGGTGCCTCTCATGTCAGTACTATTTATTATTTGTCTCATTTCCACAGGTTGGCCAAAAAAAGTAGACAACCATGCGTACCCTCTCTTTAGCTTTGTGTTTGATGACCGGGGGCCTCCTTTGAGACTCTGTAGTCATCATAGCAGTTAGCACGCTGTAATTCAATTTCTGATTTATAGTCAGGCTTCCAACTGGACTAAAAGTTCCACTTGAGAGCAGATGCTGTTTCTTTTATTACTGAATCCACAATGCCTGGTGCAGAGTTCCCAGGGAAGAATCACATTTTAACATCCCTGAAATCAAGATGTATCTTATAATCAATGGCATGTCATAGTTTTATGTGTCATATCAGGATGATGGTATGATTCACAATTGATGGTGTCTGAAATTCAGTGAAGTGTATTAGAAGGTGGTAAGAGCTTTGCAAATGAGAACAGGATAAGAGGCGTTAGGTGAGCTGGGGTGGAGTAGGGTGGGGGAAGGGAGAGATGCAGTGTTAAATAAGATGGTAAGAGTGGGCATCATTGAGAAGATGAGGTCAGAGAAAAACTAGAAAGAGGTGAGGGAGGGAATATCTGGAGGAAGAATTTTCCAGGAAGAGGGAATAGACATTACAAAGGCATGAGTGCATCTGACATCTATGGAGACCATCAGGAAGGAACAGTGGCTGAGCAGGGGCGAGAGTAATAGGAGATGGTCTCAGAGAGAGAATTGGGGGAGGGGTGGAGTGGAGTGGGCAGTAAGTCATGGAAGGTTCTGAAGGTCATTGTAAAGACTTAGACTTTCACTGAGTGACATATGGGGCCCATGCAGGGTTCTGAGCAGAAATTTGCATGACTTGATTGGCATTTTTTTCTTGTTTTCAATTTATTCTGACTGATGACTGATAACAGACTACATAGGGACAAAGGGAGAGACTAAGAGACCTGTTCCGAGATTTTACATTGATCTGGGGGGCAGAGGATGGTGGCTCAGAACACACGGAGGAAGTGAGAAGTAGTTGGAATCTGGATGTCTACTGAAGCTAGGGCCAAGGGACTCTATCTTCCTCGAGCGACTAGATGTTGGTGTGAGAGAAGGAAGGGGTCAAGGATAGTGCCAAGCTTCTTGACACAAGAAACTGAAAGGAAGGAGTTGCCCCCACCTCAGTGAGGACAGCTATGGATAGAACTAGTTTGGGAGAGAAGATCAGGAGTCCAGGTTCAGACATGTTGACTTTGCGTTGTCTGTTAGCTGATGGCAAGTGATCCAAATGTTGCCGAGGAGGCCGTTGGGCATGAGATTCTTGGTGTTGGGAAAGAGGTCTAACCTTGATACTACTTAACTCCAGCATCCTGATTTAAGGAAATGTAGTACATGGTATCTGTGATACCTGTTATAACTTACTTGCTCCTCCAGTCTTCATAACAAGAAAGACAGCATCCTCTTAATTCCCACTCTCAAGAGAGCCTTCTTTGGGGGAGCTGTCTTATTTTCACTTGACCCAGACAAGCTTTTCTGAAATTTCTCCCTTCATTTTTTTATACCTTATTTTAGACAGTTGTCCTTTCTATCACTGGTAAATTCATGAAGGATGATGTGCACCTTTCTCCCAGGCTTACCCAATTCTGTCCCTAAAATCCAAAATTGAGACAGTGATGTACTCTGTTTAGAAATGTAGTCCGTTAAGATTTAATAATCTGGAAAGAAGGCATTTCATTTGCCCAGTGCTATACAGCTATATTTGTAAGTATCAGTGATGGCTGCCAATTTAAAAGAGGACTTTACATTGTCCATTTCAATTCTTACCTTTATTCCTGAGGATGCACTGTTAGGCATGGTCATTTCATGAAAAAAGACACAAAGTCTGAGACCTCTGTCAATAAAAGAAAAATCATCATCGTCATAATAGCCAGATAAGTAAGGGAACAAGCATGTTAGGGTTTTGATGATGTATGAGAAGACCAAGTTATGACATACTGTGTGATTATAACCTTTAAAGTACATGATTTATGGATGGGATACACTCAAAGGAAGTTCAGTCTCTATCTGCTTAACGTTCAAATGGTTATAGCGTGTGAAAAGGCTTGTTCAGAGAAAGCTAATATTCAGTGATTGTATGGCTTAGACTATCAGTCTCCAAAGAGGTATGTGTAAACTAAATAATATAATGGGTGTGGGAAGAAAATAACCAAGGTGTGTAGTTGTACACATTTTTTTACCTAAATACAGAAATTAGTTTTTCTAATATTAAAAATACAGATTAGCACTAATACAAATATGCATTTCTAAATGAATGTAGATGTGTTGATGGCATATGCCCAATTTTATTTCATGACGTGTATAGCATAAACATCTCAGCATCCCTCAGGACCTAGATAACATTTTGCTTCTGATTGAGAAAATATTATTTTAGATTCAAATTGGAAGTAAAGTTAGAGGCAGAATGAATTAACTTTACTTTGAATATCAGAGCTGAAGAAGCATCAAGTGAACTATTTTCTTGAGTAAATATTGGCCTTTCTAAATTGCACTTTATATGTTCTATTTCTTTCTGATATAATTTTCCTAATATGATTTAGTGCTTGGAGAAAGTGAACCAGAGGTGAAGAGGGTTCTAGAAGAGTTATTTAATGTGTATTTTTTCATCTGATTTTGCCCCATGCTAATAGAAACTCACTAGGAGCTACATTTTCCCCACAAACCCAGAAAAGTCACTGTTAGTATTTCAGTGGCTTGATCTCCAGACCATGCAGAAAAGGTACCTGGTTATGTCAGTAGTCCTATGAGAGATTCTCTTACAAATGTTGCTATTGAGAGTTGGAAGTCTAGTTTAGTATGTGGAAACATGCATTTTACTGTAGAATATACGTATTGGAATGGATATCGAGTACAAGTTCTTTTATGTATTCAGAATTCATGCTTTTTGTGTGCTTTAGGCGATTAGTAAAGAGCATATGATTATTATAATAATTATTTTTGGTAAGGATGCATGAATACATTTGCCCTTTGCTGCTAATTGGAAACAAAGGTCTTTAGTAGATAATCTTATGTGTTTTTAGTTGTAATAATGACATGGCTTTAAGAGGCTACTATTAATTTCACCTGCAGTATTAAATCTGGTGTAAATATAATTAAAAGAAAATATGTAAAAATGAAATATATACACATATATAAAGAAAATATTATAAGGTGTGAATATATATAAAGTAGGGACTTTCCAATGTCTCCCTTCACTAATGTCAAGTTTTTAGAACTGATGGTAAGAATTATAATTTATTAATTTAATGTAATACCAGCCAAAATGCTAATGTAATTCTGTGAACTATCAAATCTGATTCCAGAACATATCTGGAAAAGAACATTCCCCAAACAATGGGAAAAAATGTGGGATAAAAAGTAGTAGTGAAGAGAATTAACACAGGCAGATATCAAAATTTACTATAATAATTTTAAAAGAGAGGTATAAGAAAATTAAACTGTATTGTTTATGGATATATATCTATGAATGTGTATGTGTGTATACATATATACATACACACATATATGTGTGTATACGTGTGTACTTGTGCGTGTGTGTGTGTATTCAGGATAATGGTTACGTGTAGAGGAGAGAAAAGTTTTAAATAGGAAGGGACATTTGGAGGGCTTACAGGGACTCCTAATGTTGCCTATCTGAACTTGAATGGTTACCTGAGAATTTACTTTATAACTATTCATTAAACCGTATGTGTGTAATGAATGCCCTTTTTGTGTGTATTTTATATTTCATAATAGAAAAAGAGTATGGTCTAGACACAGAAATAGACCAATATATCAGTGGAAGGAATTGTCAGTCTAAAAGTAGACTCATGTTTATATGAGAATTTAGTAGAGGTATCATTTCCAATTAGTGTAGAGACAGTGAACAATCCAGTAAGTGGGAAAACTGAATATCCATGTAGAAGATTATCTGTGCTTCATTATGTATACTAAAATAAGTTGGTCAGGTTAAAGAACTAAATGTGAAAAATTCAAAACAACAAAAATGTAAAGGTATGAAAAGATAACATTGAAGAGCTTGTGTTTAACTTATCATGATTATGAACCTGAGGTATTAAGATACAAAACCCCAAAGCAGTATATTAAAAATGAAAACTAACACATTTAGGGTTCTTGTGGTTAGTATTTTAGGTAATAATTGTATAATTAAAAATTAACGTACATCTTAAAAGGAATTTTACCTCAATAAATCTAGCCAGAAACTTGCTCATCTTCATACCCACAGAGCTTCACATAAACATCTCTGCCTACCCGAGCCTTTCTTATCCCGATGCAGGAAATATCATTCCTATCTGATCCCTGTATTTGTGCCCAGATTGCCCATCCTCAGCTTGGTCATTTCCTTTCACTGGATTTTTCTCATCATACATGCTCATATGAATACCTCCCATCTCAAATGGGCAACAATGACAAAACACCATCACCGTCAATGACCCTGTCATATCCCATGCTAGCTTCCCTTGCATTTCTGTTCCTCTAGCTAGGATTTTAGGAAGACACATAAAAATAATGCCTCTACCTCTTTCTATCCATTTACTCTCTGGGTTATACTAACTGGGTCTTGGTTTCCACCATTTACTGTAACTGATCTTGTCAAGGGAGCCAGCTAACTTCATGCTCCCCAATCCAGCAAACACTTCTCTTTTCTCCATCTTCGTGTCTCACGTGAAACAGTAAACCCACAGAGATGCCTTCTGTGTCCACCCTACCTAAAACAACACTAGCACTTTTCTATTTCTTTTAATTCTTTGATTCTTCCCAGCACATCTTTATACGTTATATTGCTGTGTGACCAATTACCTCTATGTTTACTGGCTAAAAACAATAAATGTTTAACTCACAGTTTCTATGGATCAGGAATTCAGGAGAAACTTAACTGGATGCCTCTAGCTCAGGTTCTCTCATCAGGTTGTAGTCAGGGTATTGATCAGGGCTACAGTCTCTTCTGGAGGGTATGACTGAGGTTAGGGGGTCTACTTTCAAGCTCACTCCCATGGCTGTTGGCAGGAGGCCTCAGTTCCTCACAACATGGGTCTCTCCACACGGCTGATTGAGTGTTCTCACCACAGGCCACTGACTTTCCCCAGAGCCAGTGATCCAAAAGAGACAGCCATAGTCTGTTAAGACCTACTTACAGGAGTGACACACCACTTCTAACTTATTCTATTTGTTACTAATAAGTCACTAAGTCTAGTCCACATGCAGGGGAAGGGAAATTAAGCACCAGTTATTGAAAAGAGCTTCAAAGAATCTGGGGACATAATTTAAAACCACCACATTCCCAAAGAGAATACAAGCTCCAACAGTGCAGGGAATGGGTTGCTACGGACAGTTATGTTCTTAATACCTGGAACAGTGGGCACTTTGATAAACATCTGTTGAATGTATAAGTGGATGGATATCCTCTTAGGCAACAAAAATGTAGGCCGTGGAGTAATGTAGACCTAGAGTATAGCATACTAGCTCTGAACTTCAGGCACATTAATTTCTAGGAGGCTCAGTTTCCTTATGTCACCTATGTTATAGTAACACCTGCTTGGCAGGGGTGCTCTGAGGATTAATGAGATCGCATATGCAAAGCATTTTCTCCAGTGTTCGTCACAAAGTAAGCATTTGAATTTTAGTGTACCTGATTTTTTCCCCTTCTTTCTACTTTTCCCAACACCTTCAATGATAATCATTTCTTTACTCTGTGATGTCAAAAATTTAACTCTTCTTATGATGAATTACTTGTTCAGTTTTTAAAGAGAAATCGGTTTATATCAGATTGGAGGAACTTTGGCACTGATGCATAATCTCTACCTATTAGGTCCTCCCAAGAGAATTATAATATGTGCATAGAGGGGAAAATTATCAAATGTGTCAGATGGAAACACAATTTGTTAGTGTAGGGAGACCCACTGCAATTTAGACCCAGTATTTTGTCTAAAAGAAATGAATGTGATAATACTTTGTACTTGAAGGAAAACCGAAGGATTCCTCTGTAGTTATGACATTTATTCCTGTGGGAAATAACAGTTACTTGAATCACAAACTGCAACAAAGACTTCCTCCAGCTGTCCTTAAACTTAATAACATATGAGTGAGTCTACTGATGCAGTTATATTTTTTCTCTCAAAAAAGAATTTTTTAGGTGTAATTTCCATTAAGGAAAAGCAGATATCTAAGTTTTACAGTTCTATGAGTTTTCACAAATGCACAGGTATATATAACCCACACCCCAATCAAGATAGAACATTTGTATCACCTGAAAATATTCTTTATGTCCCTTTCTAGTCATTCACCAGCCCTCCAAGGCAACCACTGATGTAATTTCTGTCATCATTAGTTTAGTCTGTTCTAGAAAGTATGTACTGTCATGCCTATTACTATGCCTCTGAGGTCCACTGTTGTATATTATCAGTAGTTCCTTCCTTTTTTCTTTGAGTCGTATCCAGTGTGTGGACATACCACAATTTGTTTATCCATTCATCGGCTGAACATTTAGGTTGTTTCTGATTTTTGGCTATTGTGAATAAAACATCTGTGAACAGTTTGGGACATCTTTTGTTTCTTCGGGGTAAACACTGAGCAGTGTAATTGCTGGGTAGTAAGGTTGGTGTTTAATCTTATAAGGAAAGGCCAGGCCATTTTTGAAAGTGGTTGTACCATTTTATACTCCCACTAGCAATGTAGGAGATGTCCAGTTGCTCCACATCCTCCCTAACAGTTGATGTTGATTGTCATTTCACTTTCAGTAGGTGTGATGTGGTATCCTACTTATGTGCGTGCTCCCATTTTGTCCAGTCACAGCTTTTGCCTTAGTTTCTCAAGAGAAATGTTGAACTGTCTCTGTAGCCTCTTCCCCACCAAGCTCTTCTAGTGGGGAGTGTTCCCATGGGAGGATGAGGTGTTGCACTGAGTGATGGGTTCCACCCCAGGGCAGGTCTCCAGTTGCTGGGTACTTCCAGACTCAAACTTTCTTTGTACTGCAGTGGCCTCACCATTTGCCAGAATAAGCAGGCCTGACCCTATGTCCTGCATTGCTTTGTGGATCTCCTATTCCCTCCTTATGCTCACTCCTTCAAAATATAACCTTCTGAGACATAACTCTTCCTGGCTTTGTCCAGCACAGAGAAAAGAGCAACAGAACAGAGTAGCTGCAGAGCGTGGGCTGAGGACTGACTGCCTCAGCACACATCCTAACTCTACTGCTTACCAGTGGTTTAGCTTGGACTTAACCTCAAGCCTCGTTTTCATCACCTGCAAAATGGAACAACAACAATAACTACTTAGTAGTGTTATTGTGAGAATAAAATAATAAAAAGTGTTATAGTGAGACTAAAGTATGCAAAGCACTTAGCCACCGACAGCTCAGGGCTCAACTCTGCTGTCTGTTATTACCATGGTGGCTGCTAGAACACTGTCTCTCGTCACTTCTGGTGTCTACTATTGATAACTTGGCTGTTTACCACTCTTTGCCCTTGCTTACTACCTGCTTTTATCTTTGTTCTTGTCTTTCTATGTTCCTTTTCATATACTTCTAACCACTTCAAGTCAATGTGTAATTCAGGCTTTGGGCTTCTCTTTTCCTAGGAAACCAGTTATAAACGTGTCAAATGGGAGAAGACAGTAAGAAATCATTTACCAGACTCCCATGTACTGTCTAATGCTTATCGTGTAGAGTTTAGAGAGAAAAATGTGAGGAAAAGCCGCGTCTCTATTACTGTTCAAGTGCAGTTCGGTGGTCTTGCATGAGTTTTGGGGCAGGTTGTAGTTCTTTGGGCAAAGCCAGATCATCTTCCAGACAGACCCTCATGGGTGACCTTCCAAATACCTTGTTGAATTCACTGTAGCCCTCATTTGGTTTTGAAGGGCGAGGAATGTGATTTCTTAGCATGCTGACTTATCTATCTCAGTTTTAGTTTTCCCTGAAGACCCTTGGGGAGACAGTACAGGGTATGCCTCAGTTTTCCCACTGAGGGGTGAGGAAGTTAGGATATTTATCCACCAACGTTTGCTTGGTTGAGAGTCGCTCTTGGATGAAGGTGTTAACTCCCTGGCCTGTCTAGCCTGCCTTGCACACAGGCTGAGAACCTCCCCCTGACCCACCCTCAGGCCAAGAGGAGCAGGAATACTTTGGCAGGTGAGGAAAGTCTGCTGATGGGCCCAGGGATGTGCATCTGATTCATTATGTCTCAAACACCAATGTAAATTAACCACATTCTGCAAGAACAGAGACTGATGTGTGAAAAGTAATAAAGCTGATTTATGAATATTTGATGAGAAACATAACCACCAGAAATTCCAACCTCTGTGTGATCTGACACGGGCAGCCTCTCTTTGTGGTCATATCCCGGGGGAAGCCCAGGTTGTCTTCACAAAGAGATTGTGGCTTTCAGAGGTGATGACATGAGTTTCTTGGCTGGTGTCATTGAGCTTTGTAGACCAATGGCATCCATCCCCGAGGTGGCATATTCCTCTAATGGGGATGGGTGGAGACTCCTGCAAAACACTCTTTCTTGGATTTGACTCTGTTTTTCCTTTTATAGACACCTTGCTGACCATTCTCCTTTTCCTAATACACAATGTAATTCCTTAGCCATAAGCATTATATTTATAAACATAATCCAATTATACCTTTCCCAGGTCACCTTTAGATTTGAGGGTCAACAGCAATCTCTTAGTCACAGCTCCGGATGGCTGCTCTTACCCATTACTTTTGGATTCTTTATCATTTTCTTACTAGAGGTTAAATTTAACTTCAGTTTTAGGAGATTCTTTACTGTTAACTCCACAGAGCTTTGTGCAAACATTTTCTTGATAAAATTTGGAGAGTTAGTAAGGAACCAAGTGAGCACTACTTTATTTTAAAAAAGGAAAACCATTCTTGACACTCTGCTATAATGGAAAGAATGCCAGCGTGCATTAGGCTGACAACATGAAAGTGGCAATATGCAACCACTATTTTTTTTTTTTTTTTTTTTGCGGTACGCGGGCCTCTCACTGCTGTGGCCTCTCCCGTTGCGGAGCACAGGCTCCGGACGCGCAGACTCAGCGGCCATGGGTCACGGGCCCAGCCGCTCCGCGGCACGTGGGATCTTCCCAGACCAGGGCACGAACCCATGTCGCCTGCATCGGCAGGCGGACTCTCAACCACTGCGCCACCAGGGAAGCCCTGCAACCACTTTTGACCTATAAAATGTCAATTTCATATGGTTCAGCTGACATGAAGACAGTAATCTTCCCTTTTAAAAAGTGAGTCAGAATGTCAGCATTGTAGCTGAGTGCCTTTTGGGAAATCCTCCCACCTCTTTGATTCTTAGTTACTCATCTGTAAAATGGGTTCGGCTAGAAATCCAACAATAACAGTCTTTGATTTTATGAATCTTAAAGGAGGCAGGAAGGCTCCTGGATGTGGGTCATTGCTGGGGCTGCCACCAGAAATTTGTTCAAGGATGTTTTCCCTTCTTGCGGATATCTTGCTTTCTTACATCTACAATCTCATAAAGGAAAGGGATGTTCCCAGGTCTATGTTTATACCTAGGAGCTCTCCTCCATCCTCTCCTAATCCTTTTTAATCTCTTCCTTACTAGACAGTTTTATCTTTCCCGTAAGACAGCTCTAGTCTGAGTTGTCTGTTCCCATAGCAGCCTTAAACAATAGGGGGACTGTCTCTGCTGTTTATCTATCCTTGACAACTTGCTCCTCCATTTATCCTACTACTGGAGCCCCCTGTGGCAGTGAGGATAACTTCTCGAGGGCCCTTGTGCCCAGTAGTACCTCAACTCAACAATCCTTCAGCCCCACTGTGACCTGAAATCCATCACTCCTCTCACCTCTTCACCAGCCCTTGTCCCCTTCCTGTCCTCATTTTCCACCCTCCCCTGCCCCGTGCCAGCTTGGATTCTAGTTGCCATAATTATAATTCCTCTCTTGCCTATACTTTGCACACATTGCCCCTTTCTCTTTTCTTTGTATTCACTTGTCAAAAATCTAACCCTGATTATATTCAACTCTTTGCTTACTCGTTGCCTGCACTCACCCAGCTAAACACAGCTGGAGAAAACCCATCATGGTAGCTGGTTTCCCTTGACATTCTAGACCAGGAAGTACTCATGAGTCCTTTGAGCTGCTGGCGAGCCTGATGATTTTCCCAAGACCATTCGCTCTCCTGTTCTCTTAGGCAACCATTTCAAACCTTCTCCTCTCTTATCCCTCGTTCCCACTTGTAGTTGTTATTCTTGCTTCTTGTTTCATGAAGAAAAAAGAAGCCATCGGAATAGAACACCCTCACGCCTTCCCCATCACATTACCAACCTGGCGTCTTCACCCATGGTCTCTGCCTTCATTCCTTTTGCTCAGAAGGAACTTTCAAGCCCTCCTCTTCTGAAGTGGAGCGCCATCCTTTCTTGCCTGCTCTGGCAAATCCTCCCTCTGCCCTGAATCAGTGTTGCCTTTCTGCATCACATCCATGTGCTCTTAATTTTTCTCCATCTAAAAAATAAATTCTCTTGACTTTTCGGCCCCTCCACCTATCACCCCATTTTCTCCTCCCCTTTAGAGCAAATCTCCTCAATAGAATGATTCACACATTTCTGCAGATCACATCTACTTCTGGTTTCTTTATACCATATTTAGTTTTTAAAAAAGCTGTTTCCTCTCGAAATATTTCATCTCAATACCAGAGGTCACATCACATGGGGAGTGGCTGCTTGGGAGTTTAAAACAGATGAAAAGAAGAGGAAACACAGCCAAATATTTAGAGAAAAGGTGAAGCTGTTCCATTCCATTACCTTTGTGGAAATGTTTCCATTTGCTCTGTACCTTGGATGTGCTCTCTCTGGCCCACAGCTGAACTCAAGGCACATGAAGTCTGTTTAACAGCCTTGAAGGAAAGCTTGGAGCCCATTTGTTCTTTTAAATCTCTTTGGTTTGCAATTGTCAGGTTCAGTTTTGAGGGGAAGAGTTCAGAGCCTCATTGAAAGTAAAAAAAGAAGGGGAAAAGCTTTAGCCAAATCTGGTAAACTATGTCAAAGTCTTTACCCTGCCGCAGTGGCAGCAAAGAAATATTTTTAGTACTGATGGCTGAGGGGTAGCGCCTGTCACAGGGACACCTGTAGGCTTATGCAGCCTGGCAGGGATGTCGCGGGACTAGCATAAACTCTGCCTTGTATTTTGATGGCATGTTTTATTCCATGGACAAACTTTGCAGATAATATTCACTCTTCCGATTATGAGAGAGGAAAGCCTCATCCCCACATCCTCGGAAGTGTGTCCTGCTTCAACGCCTGTTCGTTTCTGCTGGGTGCCTGTATTGTCACTTCTCTAAGAAATGTTAATCATGCTAGATTTGCTCTGCTGTGCTTCTGCTTAGTCAGAAGTTCAGTCCTAATAAGTTGTAGCTCTGTTTTCTTACTGTGTTAAAAGGGAGGCTTGTCATTGGGTTATTTTTGAAAATGTTGATAAATTACAGAGGGATTTCTGGGAAGGTGTCAGCAGTTTAGGGAGGCATCGTTTATCATCTTTTTAAAATCCTCTTACAAAAAGAGGACAATGAGGTAGCAAGACTGAAAACCCACGGACTATGTTTAGAATAAAACTAGGTGACATAGGTGAATCCCAGTGCCAGTAGGACAGGAAACTCCCCCAGTGCCACCAGACCTGCCTGGCACCCATATCCAGCAGGAAGAAAGAGGGAAACCATGGCATGACTGTAGGACACAAAGGAGAACAAGGAAACCCAAACCTAGCCAATAGGTACTTAGTGGAAAGCTTAAATATTGCCTAGAGATCTGCATTCCTTCTTTATTAATTTATTTAAAAAGCATTTATTGATTGTCCACACTCTGCCAGACGCAATTTTAGACACTATAGAGTCCACATTGAATGAGGTGGAAAATGTCTCTCTACTGTTCGTTTTGATGTACAGCTCATGTCCTAGAAGAGAAACATAGTCAGAGAATATAATTCCAGAGATATAGGTGTGCTCATGACAATAAAGTAGGGCAAGAGGAAGAACTAGGCGACAGGAGTGAAGAAATGCTGTTATTACAGAATAAATATAAATAATATTTATATATAAGTAGTAAAGGTAAATAGTTTTGTTATTGAGGAGGTGACATTTGAGCAGATAGGTGAGTCCTTGGGGGCCCTGATTTGATAAATAGAATGACCAAGGTAACCTTTGCTACAGTCTGAATGTTTGTATCCCCCCAAACTTCATATGTTGAAATCCTAGGTGGGGCCTTTGGAAGGTGTTTTAATCATGAGGGTGGAGCCCTCCTGAACGGAATTACTGCCTTTATAAGAGAGCCTCCATAGAGATCCCTAGCCCCTTCTCCATGTGAGGACACTGCAAGAAGGTGCTGGCTTATGAACGGGAAGAGGGTTCTCACAAAAAAGGCACCCGTGACGGCACCTTATTCTTGGGCTTCCCAGCCTCCAGAACTGTGAGCAACAAATCCCTGTTGTTGATAAGCCACCCAGTCTGTGGTATTCTGTTATAGCAGTTCCGATGGAGTAAGACAACCTTGTTGATTATCTGATGCAGTATTGAAAACTATTGAATAGGTTAATCATTCTGCTTTGCAAGCCTTACATTCAGATTTTTTTCTTCATTTAATACCAAAGGCTGCCTCCATCCAAAATCAGAATGAATAATTTTGATGACATGACTACTGTAGGCCAAACAAAAATGATATTTATTATTTCCAAAACAAGAGATCCAGAGGACTTACAAGATTGGTGCAGTGGTTCAACTTTGTCCTCAGGGATCCAGCTCTGCTCCCCTCTGTGTTGGCTGAGATGGCTGCCGTGGGTCTAGGCATCCAGGTCTCACATAGACATGTCTTAATGTAGGAAGGAGAAGCAAAGTCAGCCTCTTCTCTTTTCTTTCGTCTCTTCTTTCTCTTATCTTTCTTTATTAAAAAAAACATTTTATAGAAGTATAATACATACATAAAAATGTACATATTTTAAGTATACATACGTTTGATATATTCTCACAAACTGAATGCATCTGGGAACCATCACCCAGATCAAGAAACACAATATAAATAGACCCAAGAAGTCTCTCATAGGTTTCTTTTCCATAACTACCTTCTCCAAGTGTAACTAGTTGTATAATTTTAAATTTCTAACACCACAGATTAATTTTTCCTGTTTTGAACTTTCATCTAAATGGAATCTCATCTAATATGTCTTGTGTTGGCTTCTTTTACTAATTATGTTTGTGACATTCCCAGCCATTTTTTGTAGTTGCAAGTTATTATCATTGCCTTATAGTATTTCATTGTCTGTTCTGTTGATGAGCATTTGAATGGTAACTAGTTTTGGGTTACAGTGAAGAGTGTTATAATGAACATGCTATTACATATCTTTTAGTGATCATGTACATGCATTTCTTTTGGATATATATACAGTTTCATTTTTAATAGGGAGAGAAGTCTTTCTTGAAGTTCCATATCCAATTTTCCCTCAAGTCTTATTGTTGAATATTGGGTCATAGGCCCATCTCCTATTTGTAGAAGAACCTGGAAAAGAAAATAGTCAGTTATGTGCTGTTTAAATGTTCAACAACCAGCTCTCTGCATGAGGGTGAGGGAAATGGGGCCAATGTGTACCATTTTGCCATTTTTTTGGGTGTAATACTCTCTTCATGGCCAATTTCAAGGTAACAATGTTACATCAACCAGCTTGCAAAGCAGCTCTCCTAAAACAGCTCCAGGATACCACTAGCTCTCATTGTCATCTGTTATACTGAAGTTTGGCTGTCAGAGGAAAAGGGGAGAGGGGGAAGGGTAGGGAAGGTTGTTCTGTAGATAACCAGTGTTTTTGCGTCAATTGCATTATTACCGTGGATAAATTAATAAACCACCATTCTAATACTAAGGTGGTTCTGTAAAATTCTGACTATTGACAAAAATTGGCTTTCAGAGATATTAGGATAGACTAGACTATGCTGTGGTAATAAACAACCCCAGATCACAGCAGCTCAGCACATAGGGGTTTATTTCCCACTCATGCCACGTCTGCTGTAGGTCAGGCAACTCTTCAGGGCAACTGTTTCCAATGCAATGATTTAGCAACGTGGGCTGCTTCTATTGTTATGACTCCTCATTTCGACACTCAATCTCCATGGTCACTGCTGAAGCAAAGGAAAGAGATGAGGGTTATGAATTTGTAGGAACTTCAGCTCAGAAGTGACTTGTCACTTCTACTCACGGCTCATTGGTCAGAACTAGTTACTTGGTCCCTCCCCACTGCAAGGGCAACTGGTAAATGTGGGAAAGCATGTGGATATTTGATGCACTGTAAATGTCACTGCCACAGAGACCATTCATGCCATTTGTTATTTTTATATTTTTTAATTAATTTATTTATTTATATATTTTATTTTTGGCTGCATTGGGTCTTTGTTGCTGAGCTCGGGCTTTCTTTAGTTGCAGTGAGTGGGGGCTACTCTTTGTTGTGGAGCATGGGCTTCTCATTGCGGTGGCTTCTCTTGTTGAGGAGCACGGGCTCTAGGTGCACGGGCTTCAGCAGTTGTGGCTCATGAGCTCTAGAGTGCAGGCTCAGTAGTTGTGGTGCACAGGCTTAGTTGCTCTGCAGCATGTGGGATCTTTCCGGGCCAGGGCTTGAACCCGTGTCCCCTGCATTGGCAGGCGGATTCTTAACCACTGCATCACCAGGGAAGTCCATTTGTTATTTTTAAAGGACTTATTTCAATTCATCTGTGCATTTCCATCCTTGCATAGATCTGAATTATCCTAGAAAAATAACTGACAGCTGTACTCAAAGAATTATCCAATAGTGTTGCATTTTCTCAGAAACTGAAGAGGAAACTATTAAACCGTAACAGGATCAATCCTGATGAAAACTGTTTTCTATATATGAGTTAGTGGGCTTTTGCATTGGACTCTATCTCCATAATATATAATGCTTATTTTGCAAACACCATAGCAATAATTGATCTAGGCAAGAGTCAGCAATGGATGCTAACCACCAGCTTAAAGGTTGTTGAGCAAGAGAATATTCACATAGTCTTCAAAGTGTCAGCCACAGATTATCTATTACTTAAAAAGGGGAAAAGATACCATTAAAATGGAGAGATTTAGCAGACACTGCCTTTTCCAACTGATCAAATTTAAAATTGCCAGTAATGGGGCAAACTGAAACCACGTGCTCCTTAAGATGCATTAGGAAAAGATGTAATGTTAGCTAGGCAGTAGTTTTGCCAAAACTGTTAAATCTGAATGCAATCATGAGAAAAAAAATCAGGAAAACTAAACTGAGGACCATTCTTGAAAAATCTTGGCTGTACAGTACTTTTTTTAATTTAATTTTTATTTTATATTGGGGTATAGTTGATTTACAGTGTTGTGTTAGTTTCAGGTGTACAGCAAAGTGATTCAGTTGTACATATACATATGTCCATTCTTTTTCAGATTCTTTGCCCATATAGGTTATTAGAGAATATTGAGTAGAGCTCCCTGTGCTATACAGTAGGTCCTTGTTGATTATCTATTTTATATACAGTAGTGTGTATATGTTAATACAAACTCCTAATTTATCCCTCCTTTCCACCTTTCCCCTTTGGTAACCAGAAGTCTTCAAAGTCTGTGAGTCTCTGTTTGTTTTGTAAATAAGTTCATTTGTATCATCTTTTTAGATTCCACATATAAATGATATCATATGATATTTGTCTTTCTCTGACTTTATTTCACTTAGTATGATAATCTCTAGGTCTGTCTATGTTGCTGCAAATGACATTGTTTCATTCTTTTTTATGGCTGAGTAATATTCCATTATATATGTGTACCACAACTTCTTTATCCATTCCTCTGTCGATGGACATTTAGGTTGCTTCATGTCTTGGCTATTGTAAATAGTGCTGCAGTGAACATGGGGTGCGTGTATCTTTTCAAACTATGGTTTTCTCCAGCTATATGGCCAGGAGTGGGATTGCTGGATCATATGATAGCTCTATTTTTAGTTTCTTAAGGAACCTCCATACTGTTCTCCATAATGGCCACACCAATTTACATTCCCAACAACAGTGTAGGAGGGTTCCCTTTTCTCCACACCCTCTCCAGCATTTATTGTTTATAGACTTTTTGATGGTGGCCATTTTGACTGGTGTGAGGTGATACCTCACTGTAGTTTTGATTTGCATTTCTCCGATAATTAGTGATGTTGAGCTGCTTTTCATGTGCTTTTTGGTCATATTTATGTCTTCTTTGGAGAAATGTCTATTTAGAGTATGCTTAAAATGTCACTGTCACGAATGCCAACACACTATCCCAGATTAAAGGAGTTCCGACTCCTTATGTCTAAATGTAGTGTGTGGTAGTGGATTGGATACTGGGAAAATGAAGCTATAAAGAACATTATTGGGAGAATTTGGAGACTTTGACTATAGACTGTATATTAGATAATATTGTATCAATGTTAAATTTCTCAGATGCAGTCAGTATACTGTGGTCATGTGGGAGACCGGCTTTAGCCTTATGAGAAATCTGCTAAATACTTGTGAGTGAAGTGTCATTTTGGCAAGTAACTTTCAAATTATTCCCCCAAACGTATATGCATATGTTTGTATGTGTGCATGCATGTAAGTATGTGTGTAATTATGTATACATATAGAGTACACATACAGAAAGAGGCAGAGAAAGCAAATGTGGCAAAATGTTAACCTTTGAAGGCAGGTGAAGGTTATATGGGTATGAATCTTCTACTCTGGCAAGTTTTCTATGGTTCTGAAATGTTTTGAAATTAAAAAGGTGAGAAAATACCACGCATTCCATTTCTTCTGTAGTTTCATGCCTCTATTCTGTAAAATTTTGGCAAAATGTCAGTCTTCTTGGGATCAACTTCACTGTATTGTTTAATCTATATTTGCCTAGTAATCAGGTAGGAATTTAACTTTAAGAAGAGGGATTCTTAGCAATCACCACCCTGCCTTGAAGAGATGCCTGGATCAAGGGAAAGAGCCGCACAGAAGCGGAGAAGACCTTGTGTGTGTTTGGATTAATATGGCATCATGCCTGGAAGATGATGTTGGTTTTCCTACGATAAACAGTGACATTAGGAAGAGTAAAGCTGAAGATAACTTCCCCCTTTATCATTTCTGTCAGTTCATATCAGCCTATATTATTACCCACAATTGGGGGGAGAAATCTTTGTCTAATTCTTTAGTGATACTAGTGATACTTCATATGCTCATGCTGTAAGGAAAACTACTTAACATAATCTGCAGTGCTAAATGAATGAGCTGTCTTTTTAGAACAGGCCCTGTAATTTCCAGGGAAGAGTATCAATGTCAAATGAGTTGATACGGATGATGAACTTCAAAAAGAAGCTGAACTCTGATAAATATGCATTTTCTCTAAACCATCAAAAACTTGAAATTCTGGGACACTTTCTGGCCATTCTGTCAGAGTCAGTTGATGGATTGTTGAAGCAGTATTGACTATTCACATGGCTTTTATGAGTCCAAGTTCGAATGGGAGAACAGCAGATCTGTGTGGGATAGTTTTGCTCAGAATTTAAAACAAAAGGCAGTTTTTTGGTTGTTCCCAGAATGGACTGTTGATCAAACTTATCATTCAACCCTCAATACTGGGACTTCTTGTATATAGCATGGATAAATAAATGATAATGTTTTAAGACATTTTTATTATTTTGTCATTGCCCTAAAAGTCTGGAATGAGCTATTGAAGCTTCTCTCTCTCTTTTTTTTTCCTGTTTCTTTTCTTTCTTTCTTTTTTTTTGAATTGGAGGGTGTTCTACTTTTTGAAACACAAGAAAAGCCATCATTATTTGCAGTGAATATGCCTCACATGGCTGGAACACTCTGGCTGCCACAGATAGTCCATAAAACCACATGGAAAGGGCAACTACACTGTTTGATTTAATTACAAATACTTAAATACCTTTCAATACAAGCCCTGGGAAAAAAATGGGGGCAGAGGGACACTTCCCAGTAGGGGAGCAACTTATTACAATATGAAGCTGTGTACTTACCTAAAAGTTTTATTTGACTAAATGGTTCATAGGTGGATATTGAATAGAGAATGAAATGGTTGGTATATATTATGACCTGAATGTAACCTTGGGTGTAGAACTTAAAAGAGTCTCCTGGTGTCCTATAAGATGATCTCCCGTGACCCAACATTCCGTCACCAGGGAACTAATCTTGTCTCCAGGGAGTCACTCCCAGCTGTGTTTGGGTAAACATTGTAACAGCGCTACTTATGGGTTTAACAGAAGACCCCTGTATGGGACCAGGAGTGCCTCTTTTCTGGACCTTGTACCACGGACATCATCTATCCTTATTCAAGGTGTAGCGTTGTGTAGAGCCGGGCTACTCAGAGTGACGTCTGTGACCAGTAGCATCGCTTCCACCTGGGAGCTTGTTAGAGATGCTAATTCATGGGTCCCACTTACTGACTCAGAATCCCTGGGGGTGGGGCTCAGAAATGTGTGTTTTAACAAGCTCTCCAGGTAATTCTGTGAAGTCTAACAACCTTAGATTTCCAATAGGTGTGAGGCCACAATCAGCCTTACAGCTGACTGCTTCTCCAAGGTAATCATGATAATCTGTTTACCCTGCGGAATAGAAGTTGTTTCCTGAAATGCAAATGGATGAATACTTATCTATAAACTGTGAATAGAAATAGGTTCTTACAAACCTAAATGTGCTACAGAGTAATTTCCTTAAAGCACAGTGTTATCAGATGTTTAGCAGTGAAAAGACAGTAAAATAAAGAGGCACAGCTAGAGTCTGCTTTTGTAACTCCCATACTCTTTAGATTCCCCCCTCCACCCCCTAGGTTTCCCTGTTATATTATAAGACACAGTATTAAGTGAAATCTTCCTCATTTGAATTTTTTCCTATAATGGATGCTCGCCTGCTTTCTCATTAAAAGTTCTTAGGCTCTAAGCAAAGATGACATTAGTGTGTAGGTCCTCAAGGGACTGTATTGTGACTGGAGGGAGTCACAAAGGGTTTGGTCCCTTTTGGAAAGCAGACCTAGACCCAAACTCAGTGAGTGCTGGGACCTATTTCTTGGTTGGGAAAAGCTTTGCTGCCTTTCTTTTCCTTAGACGTGGCCTCCAGGCAAAAGACAAAACACTTCATAGAGAAGGGAGCCTGTGGACCTGACCGGGGCATGTCTTGTCCTTATTAGGGCGTGATTTTATCCTGCGTGGATAGGACACATTTGATTTTGATAAGCTTTGTTCATTTTAGTTCCCCCCAATTCAGGGGTGTGCTGGTAAATGTTTAGCAAGGTACTCTCCAGGCCAGGAGGCCCTGAATTATAACTTAGGTTGATGTTTGTGATGTAAATACTCCCACCACGGGGCCAATTTCCAACTGTCAGGGTGATGTCACTGGAGTGGAGCTGGGACCACAGGCTGTCACTGTCCTGTACCAGCTGGCCTCAGCACACCCCCGCTCAAGGGCTCCCTTCCCAGCGCTCTCATGAGACTGCAGAGGATGGGAATTGAGCTTGCCCTTGGTGGACCTGGATAGCAAGGAGGAATCACGGATGCCCAGGCTTGGTGTGTGGGGAGCAAGACAGATCTAGTGATCTTCAGTAGATGAGAAAATATTCATGTGTTCGAGCCTCTGCCTTTCCATGCTAAGTTGGCCCCAGTGTTAGGAAGCTATAAGATGCTGGATTCTATGTTTCTGTTAATAGCATGATGAGTTCACCACAAAGCAAGAGGCTAGGAAGGACATCACATCTCAGGCTGTTGGATAAATGACTCAACAACACCCTTTTTCCCACCTAAGGCTGCCCCCAGAGGAAAAGGCATGCATGGACACACTTCCTTGTCCCAGAAAGCTGTTGGCATGCATTTGCTCTCATAGAAAAGTATAAAAGAGGCTGCATCCAAGTAAGACTGTGAAGAAGCTCCCGGGACAGAGCTTCTGAAGTAAACTCCTCCTCCTCAAAGAATCCTGTTATTTATAGACCAAGTACAGCCAATGTCCATATTTACTTTTGTTGGTGCCTGAGTTCAATGTTTGATTATTCTTGTCGCCATAGGGCTTAGAGCCTAAAATGCTGTGATGATGGGTTATGTACTCTAAGGTAATAAAGAGGGGGTGTATTTTATCTGGGGAACTGACTTATTTATTACTACCAAGGTATTTGGAGAGAAGAGGAAAGGAATTCAAATAAAAGTTTAAAAACAGACCAGCATGAAGATGCTCTTGGAAGACATAGAATGTTGAACGTTTATTTTTAGTAAATTTGCACTGTTCTTGAAATCAGGCCATTTTACACAGGAGAAAATGATGGGGCATCTGGCCTAAGGATTCAAATCCATGTTGAAGGATGACAAAACCCTCCATTCAATATCAGAATCTCTGAACTCCGGTGTTTCCTTTAAAAAGTCAAATTTGCCAGACAGAACCGGAGAAGAGAACAGAGCTATAAAAATTTTCCTAAAGACTGAGTTGAGTGCGATCCAATAAAAGATCTAGGAGGAAAAAAAACCCTACATTTAGATTTGGTGGAATTGAACATATGTTTTCTTTCTATATTCACATGTTTTATTTTTATTCTGTCTTTGATAAAGCAAGAACAATAGGTGTGATGGTCACGAAAGCTGTTACTTTAGCTTTAAGGGGTTGTTAGTTTTATTTCAACTCTTCATAAACTGCCTTTACAGGTATGGAATGTGTCTGGTAGGTTTTTCTCTGTTTTATTTTGTCTTCTCTGTTGTCTTCATTTGGGTTCTCCCCGATGCAGACCTTGAGAAAAGATTCTAATGCGAGTATAATTTCTTGGGGAAATAATTTCAGGAAACAACTAGGTGAGGGGAGGTGAGATGGGGAAGGGAAAGAATTCAATGAGGAATGTTACTGAGGGAGCTGGCCTTGTGGGTAATGGTGGCTCAGTCCTGCTGGGGAACTCCGTGAAACATTATAGAATGCGCCTCTGAACTGTCCCAAAGGAAAGTCAAGAAAGCTGGTGAATTTATTCAGCTCACTTTCTGCCACTGGCTCCGTGCTGCTTCCAGGGTCCTTAAGGATTTGACACGACCACCTTGTCCTGCAAAACAGGCTCAGTGAGTTCCCACAGCCTGATAGGAGCCCCCTGGGTAGAAAGTACAGGTGTTTGCAGTAAGGAGCCTTCACTCTGTAGAGTGGGGACATTCCTTAGTGCAGCACTGTCCAAAACGTTTATTCTGAGCCACTATTGTGAGGTACCTGTGTCACTTAAAATTTTCCAGGAGCCACTTTCACAAGTAAAAAGACACAGGTGAAATTAATCGTAATACCTGTTTTTAAGATAGTACATGCAAGATATTATCATGTCAACATGTAGAAAATATAAAAATGATTGAATCTTTTTTGCCCAAATCTTTGAAATTTGGTGTGCATTTTACATTTAACAGCACTTCTCGCATCTCAATTCAAATTAGCCACTTTTCAAGTGCTCAGTAGTCACATGGGGCTAGTGTCTACTGTACCTGGCGGTGCTGGGAAAATGTGTCAACTACTGTAACTCCCCAAGTCAATTCCACCCAGTAAGTCAAGGAACCAGGGCTTCCCTGCTGGCGCAGTGGTTGAGAGTCCGCCTGCCGATGCGGAGAGCACGGGTTCGTGCTCCGGTTTGGGAAGATCCCACATGCCGCGGAGTGGCTAGGCCCGTGAGCCATGGCTGCTGAGCCTGCGTGTCCGGAGCCTGTGCTCTGCAATGGGAGAGGCCGCGGCACTGAGAGGCCTGCGTACCGCAAAAAAAAAAAAAAAAAAAAATACGGAATCAAACACGTACTATCAGTTTTGGGCCCAACTGGTGCTTTACTTTCTCAACTAGATTATGTTCCTTTGATTTCTCAAGATAGAAAAGCTGAGAAATACTGTCTTCTGCTTATTCTACAGAATTATGTTGATTAGTGAGATTTTGAAAACTTGAACATTTTTAGTGTCTTTGCAAATGCATTGCTGTTATTTTTGTTAATAGATCAGTATAGGGTTTTACTAGTAAAAATTAGGGCTTCATTTATCCTGTTTTCTCCCTCTACCCACCAAATCTTTATTGAACACCTTTCTTGGGTCAGGCACAGTTATAGGCCCTGGGACCCTTCAGTGAAGAGACAGAAACTCGGCTTAATAGTTTGCTGAGGAAGGCAATGGTAAACAGAATACCGTATAAATAATAAGTGCCACGAAGAACAGGTTCTTTATTTTTTTTTTAACCATTGAACTTAAATAGTTACAGTTTAGCTTTTATTGCTTAATTATGGCATAAAACAAATGTTTCTGGGTTGATAAGTAAGTAGACATCTTAAGAATTGTAATTATTCTAAATTTATTCAATAAGTCTACAAAGACATTTCAGTAAAACAATCTTGGAATTCATTCTTTAAAAGATATGCATTTCTTGAAGAACCTGTGATTGCAACAATATTCTTTTTTTTAACTTTTTATTTTATATTGGAGTATAGCCGATTAACAATGAAGAACAGGTTCTTTAAAAGAGTAAAACTTTATTTTTTAGAGCAGTTTTAGGTTCACACTTAAGAGGAAGGTACAGAGATTTCCCACGTCCCCTACCCCCACACATGTACAGTCTCCCCATTATCAACATCCCCACCAGAGTGGTACCTCTGTTACAACTGATGAGCCTACACTGACACATCACAATCACCCAAAGTTCATAGTTTACATTAGGAAGAACAGGTTCTTAGCAAGTGGTTTTTGCAGCTTGTTACTAGGCTTTATCTTACTTTAATCAGATGCCATATATAAAAGTCAGATATCATAGGTAAAAATAAATAAGTTGGTTAGTGGTTATTTAAAATCCTCTTAAAAGAGGATTTTGCATTTTTCAGAACTTTTTACCTCAGGGTTCCTTTAATTAGAGGGAGGCTTGATAGATTCTTTCTTTGAATTAATTTACAGGGGACTTCTAGGGATTTACCTGTACTGTAAAAGAAGTTGCACAAAGTCTGCTTAGGAGGATATATTTACACTGCTGTATTTTGCATCCTTGGATGTCTAATTTATGGGCAGTTCAAACATCCTACTTCTGCATGGGCTGTCAGATGCATGGCTGAGTCACTGCTTTTGCCATCTTTCTGGCATGAACTTTATAGATCTTTGAAGAGTAGTAGCCAGCAGGTCAGGTCAAAGACTTTACATTTCCATATTTCCAGTTGAACCCTAGGAGGTATTTATTTGAGCTGCTAATGTGAGCAAGGCTATGAGTTCTCTATGAATTAAGGTTGTTTTATTCATTGGGTAAAATGTGAAAGCATTTAATTATTTAAAGACTTGGTGTTTTCAAAGCATAATTGACTTTTGAGGGTTGAGATGCAAAAGAAAAAGATGTTAACTTGAAGCAGTGGCACTTGCAAAGATCGTACTGCAGCAACTGCATATGCAGGATATTTCTGGATTTATAATATATTAAGGCTAGGAAAGTTCTTTCAGTAAGATTTAACTGGCTGAGTAAAATAGAGTGTTTTATTACATAATAATTGCCTCTAATGGGTGTGGGTATTTCATGTGGCTATTGGAATCATTTTAATGTAACTGTAATTGAAAAGATTACATTTACTTTTTAAACATCTTTAACACATCAAATTGTGTCAGTTGATTCAGTACTTAATATCATATGTTTTGTTTTCACCGAGTTAATTTTCTGGGCTAGATTGTTTCCTGAAACTTAAGCCATTTCTCAGTAGACAAAGGTGGCTATTGTGTTCCTTCCTGTATGTCTTACTTCCTAATTTTTTGATGGTTGCAAGCAAAATAGAGGCTGACACTGGCTATCTTAAGCAAAAAGAAACTTCTTGGAAAGACCGTGGGACTAAGAATTGACAGAAGTCTTTAGCCTTGAGCTTTGCAAGCAGGAGCCAAGGGCATACTAGGGGTGGCTTAGGTTGGGGTCCCTAGAAGCAGAGCATAAGAGGGAGAGTCTTGTGCAAATGACTTACTGAGGGAATGTTCGCTGGAGAAGGCTGTAAGGGAGTGAGGGAAATGGGATAGGGCAGGAAAAGGATTTAAGCAAAAAATGAGGTCTCAGGTGAAGGTCTAGCCTCAGCTTGGTTTCACAGGGCTCTGATGCTCAAATATCATCAGAGAATTGTTCCACTTTGAGACAAAGGGCAAGGCCTGTATCAGTCAGTCAGGGGCTCTGGACTGCATCTGTTACCAAACTCAGGTGTGGCTGATTGCCACTCAAAAGCCAGTAATTCGAGAGGCAAGTGTCAGTCAAAAGGAAAGGTGCTTTAATCAGAAAAGCCGGCAATCTGGGGAGATGGTGGACTCGTGTTCAGAGACCAACTCCAAAGATTCTGCTCAGCTAAGACAGTTTATAAAGGAAAAAATAGGGGAAGAATCACAGTGAATCATCGAGGCAGGAGTTTGGATTCTGCATCATTCTCCATGCGTGTGGACTGGCTGACTGTCTCTTCAGATGTTCTCTTGCCCATGTGATCTGCCTGCAGGATTCCTTAGGGGGCTGTTGGGGGTAGGGAAATAATCATTCTTTAATTACCTAATTCTTCATCCTTAGTTCTTTTTATCTAGGTAAAGAATAAACAGGTTAGACAAGGCATGGTGTACATTCAGGAGAGCATAAGTCAGGAGTTAGGTTAAATTGCCTAGTGATCTCATTCCTGTAATTAGGTTCTTTTAAGGTTAGCAGGGAACAGAAATGAGCAAACAGAAAAGGGACAAAAGAGCTGCTTTCACCTCTGGTTGGAGCACAGCCTCCCAGGTAGTGATGTCCTGGTAAAGTGGCTCTCTGGAGCAGTGGGGAACCAGATTTATAGCATTTGCCAATTTCCATGGTGTAAATACTCCTCCCATGGCCTTTTTCAAGCTACCAAGGTGAAATTACTGAGTGTGGAGCTGGAAAAAAAATGTGCACATTAAACTCTTGTGAGCTAGTATGAGCTGGTTCTAGGAAATCGCTGTTCTTAGGCATTTCCTGAATGGGGGCCAGGGGTTCCTGTCCTCTGAGCTTGGTTCTTGGGAGGAAGGGACAACTGTAAACTGTTAACAGCCAACATTCACCACGGCTGGGGAGAGATGTATCCACCCATGAAAGATCTGGGAACCTCTACCAGAGGCTGACATGATATAGGGAACTTGGTGAGCATCACACAGCAGGAAGAGGAAAGTCTGCTCAGTGGGCAGGCTCCTACTGCTGCTGCTGCCTCTTTAGTTGCCCCCTAACTGCCATTGCATGTGCTCAAAAATGCAAAGTCCTTGAAGAAAGTATAAACTGGTCCTGCCTAAGGCACATGCTCCCTCTGGTTGTACCAGGAAAGTATGAGGAAAGATTTAGTCCACTGTGCTTCAATAGTAGAAGGGAAGCACTAATTCCCTCCAAGACCATTCAAAATTTTCGGGGGGGTGGTTCCCCCCAAAAAGGAGGCTGAAAACTCTTACTGATGGTAAGTGGAGGCTGCATAGCATCAGTGATGAAAATTTACCACATGTGGAGTAGAAGTTGGCAGAATTATAACAAAAGAAAACAAACATTTATTATTTTTTATTTAAAGCCAATACCTATTTGCCAACAACTATTTTTGTTACTCAAAATACTGTGGCAGAAATTGTGGCCTCCTCACTAGCCTTTCTCCCAAACTTCCTCCTTGATGGCAGAGTCCGACTCACTAAAGAAGCTAAAAAATGCTGGATTTTGACTTTCCCAGCATCATTTGCACATAGGACATGGGCACATGACCCAATTCTGACCAGTGGGTTCTGAGGGGAGGTCTTTTGGGAAGTAAACCTTCTGGGAAAGATTTACCTCCCTTATAAAGAGAGAGACATTCATAAAGGGAAACTCCAACACCTTTTCCTCTTCCTGCTTTGAATGAGGTTAGGCCAGAACTTGATGCTTGGAGCTGTGGTTGCCATTTTATGGTAATGAGAGGAAAGCCAAGAAAATCACAGAAAAGCTGACTGTAACTCTAACATTGTACTGAAACCACTTATTTTTGGTGTCATTATTACATTAGACTTTAAATACTCTTATTTCTACTATTCTACTTGTATTTGGGAGTTCAGTTATTTGATATAATTATTTTATGTTGTTTAATTTCAGAATATCCTAGGGGAGATATATTCTTATTTTCATTTCACATTTAGGGAAACTGAGGCAAAAATCAGCAAACACCTTGACTGAGGAATGACATAAGTTGAGACTTTTCTGTTTGACATCAGGGGCTGAGATCTTTATACCAGACTACGTTCTTATATAGTAATAACATTCCCCATCAACTGTGTTGTGTGTGATACAGACCTCGGTCAGTTCTTTTCCCTGCTTTGTCCCTTTATTCCCTACAGTGAAACCTGAGTTATCCAGAAATCAGTCTTGTAGAACTATCAGGCTGAAGGTGAGGATCACATCTCCTTAGGAAGAAAACCAGCTCTGACAATAGAGCAACAACCCAAGAATATGAAATTCCACTAGAAGAGCCCCGAACAAGAGGATGGGCAGCTGCTTCCAACTTGGCTCAGATCAGCTCTGATCCAGGCAGGAGACAGGTAATTCATGGAAGAGAGTTTCAGGTTTTAGTGGAAGGAGGCTTTCCCTGCTCAGTACTTCTCAGAATTCGTGGTTTAAGTGAGGAAGTAGTGGTATATGATGGGAAAACTCTCATGTTTACAGAAAACTCAGTACTCCAAAAGGGCACACTACTCAATGATGTCAGCCATCTGAAACTTTCCTGAACCTCCACACTAGTTCCATAATTGCTGTCTTCCCTTCTTTGATTTTTGCTCTTAGTTATGTCTTCATTACAGACTTAAAATTTTCCCTTTCCTTTTCTATGGTGGTTCAGATTATGTAGGTGGAGAGCAGGGCAACAGTTACTCCCTCTGAGCACATACCGAAATGTGGTATTTAAAAAAAAAAACAACAACTTAAGATAACATATTGGTGATATGAAAGTTGTTAACACAAAAATGAAGACGTTAGAGAAAGCATTGTCAAGCACGTAATTGAAACATCTTAGGCTAGAACTTGAGTCCTGCAGAGAAAAGTATTCGAAGGACGGTGTGATTTTTATGTGCTTACTTCCCCACCAGGTGACAGTTCAGTGCCCCCTCCCATCCTGCACACCTTAGTATTATGACATGGCTCCTTTTTCACCACATCCACTTTTTCTGCTTTCAGGGAAGTTCGTAAGAACCTAACTGTTCCTCAGTGCCTTTCTTTTCATGTTACTTGAATCTCTGGTGGGATTAAACTGAGAAAATATTCTGAGATTCTGAGATTTAACTTTGGAATTTTCCTGAGTGGCTTTATGTAGCGTCCTACATGAATTGATGATGGATAGAAAAGATCCAGGACCGTGAATGTATCTGTTTTCTAGGCATGATGCTAGGTGGGCTGTAATGGGGGAACCTAGGAAACTGAGTCCTCCTTTCTTATTTATACAGGGTCAGAGTTGGGATTCTCATCAACCCCATATTCCCTTTCTGTAGATGAGTAAATTGTGGTACAGACAGATGAAGTGATTTGTCCCAGGGCACGTTATGGCCCCAGTGTTCATCTCTGTGGTCCTCCTCCCATGCTCCCTCTTCTACAACAGTCTGTAGGTCAGCATCAATTTGAGACCATGTTTTCAAGAGGCCTTGGAAAATAAACAATGTGCTATGCTCTTCAGGAGTTTACTTTTTTTCTTATTCTATGGATAGCCCTAAGGTAATATTTATTATAATCAGAGAAAACTCACACAACTCAAGCATATACTATCATGTGTCACTGGAGGGTGGGTCTATATTAAGATATATGACAGACCAGGAAATATATGATAAATTCCTGTTCTTTACACTTCACCTTAACTAAGAATGCCAAGAATGCAAGAGTTTACATGTTATCAAGTTTTACAGAAAAGTGGCTTTTAAAAAAATTCTATCAATTAACAGACTTCTTATTTTACCTGCACACACACTCATTACCTGCTTCTTCTAACGCTATCACTTCATGAAAGGTGATACTTTGAAAAGAGAAATCCCAATGAAAAACTCCTTTTTCTTTTTAAAGTATCACCTTTCATGAAGTGATAGCATTAGAAGAAGCAGATAAAAATGTCCCACAGTGATCTGACTTCTGCCCAGCTCCTGCCTGACCTGCCTCCTAAGAAGCCCTGGAGCATATCAAGCCCAGTCTGTCTCAGGGACTTTAAAATTGCTGGACCCTCTTCCTGGTATGTTCCTTCTCCAAGTTTTTCATACGACATTTCTTCTCATACAACCACATCTCCTGGGTACTTCCTTAACCAACCAGGGCAAGTAAGACTCCCCTGATTACCTTCCATTGTATTGCTTTGTGCATTTCCTTAATACTGTTTGGTTTGTCAGTTTACATGTTTATTTCCTATTTCTTCCACCAAAATGTGTGCCGTATAAAGTCAAAGACAGTATCTGATTATTCACATCATTGCGTATACTAGTTGCTTAATAAATGTTGATCTCCTACAGAGCAGACTCTTACATACAATTTTTACTAAATAACAAAACTGAGGAATATTTGTAACCTTCCTTTTAAAATATTTAAATTTTTTTTCTATATTTTCATGGCAATATACTCAGTTGCACATCGGAAATATTGATCATGATGAATGATCTTTTATTATGGAAATGGAACTGGGATGGTCCAAAGAATTAAAAGTGGGTGCATCTGGTGCTGCATGTATAGTGATGACATTTTCAAAAGCAATGTATTAGTGCCTTGCTTAATACAATGCAAGTAAACATTTTCAGAAAGGGGTCTTTACCGGATAACGGCCTCAGTATTCAGAGTCTCATTTTCCAAATGGAGAAGAGAGCTCTCTGAAATTGAATTATATTCATGCTTCAGAGAGAAATGAAATCTCTCCATCACGGAAAATGGGTATCAGGTGCTTTTGATTTCCTTTTATCAGCTGCTAATCGGAAGAGATGAGGAGAGAGAAGCAAGCTAATAAAGAAGCTCACCGTTTCATAGGCAGTTGTATTGTAGGAAGTTTTGTGATTGTTAATTAGATGATGGCCTTGGGAAATACACTGTGAGAGGGAGAAATGGAGGAGACAGTCATGTATTGCAAAGCCTCTCCTTGGGTCCAGAACATCTAAAAGTGTTTATGCTAAAATGTTTTGAGTCATAAGAACTGCATTTTGAACAAGAGACATCTGGCATTTTGAAGATGCTAGAGGACCTTTATACATATAGATCCTCTAGATATTAGTAATGATTTGCATGTATACATTAGTAATTGTTTGTCATCTCTTAAAATCAATAGTTTGGAAAGACCTTACAATGTACATTTGTAATTTGGGAGGGCTGCCAAATAGCTGCCTCCTATTTCTGCCTGGGAGAATTCCTTCCTTCCTGAGTCTTTAGAAGCCAGAGAAGCTAGACACTCAGTCTCCCAGCCTTCTTTGCAGCCAGGGCACAGGTAGAGTTAGTGGCAATTGGGGCCATAGGGCTGGTAGGAACTATTGCAGATGGAGGTGGCATTGCAGTATGTGTGACAACACATGTATGTCCTCACTGGGTAGCTTGGGTGGAATTCTAGTCATGGTCCATCATAGCCTCCTTTGGCTCTTCCTGATTCTTTCCTCAGGCTTCCCAGCAGTGCTGTGAGATTCTTTTACTTTTTAATAAAGCAGGTAACTTTTTGTTGCTTACACATAAGCACCACAACTAGCTCACTTCAATAAAAGATGCTAACCATGCAGTAGTTAGTAATGATATTTCATCAAATATATAGTCCCTTATATGATTAACACAGTCATGTGTTAATGTTACCCAGTACCACACAAATAATGAGAATTGTATTTAGGAGAACTTATATGTTTGTTTACATTGGTTTCCCAATTCTTTTTTTACTAATAAAAAAATTATAACTGTAATTTAAAAATTAGAACCTCTTTAGTCAGTGCTATGCTTCACTCTGTTTATAAAGATGTAGCTTTTTTCTTAGAGTTTCATTAAATAGATTTAGTCTATTTAACAATTTTCTGTTGAGTCTGATCATTCTCAGTGTATGTTTTAGGAAGTATCAGGAAGCCAAACATTTGCTGCCTCCATCAAGAGAGTAATTCCCTCTAGAAGAAAGTTTGGGCAGAACCTGATAAAGGTTAATGTATTACATAGTTAAAAGTCTAGGTGGCTCAACAACTGTTGGTTTATTTAAAATATTTTATTGGATACTAGCTAAAGCCAGGAATTATAGGGCACTGGAGAGTTAGAACTGAATAATGTTTGGGTAATTCTTCTTTAGGAAACAGCTCTCAGGAGCTAATAGTCTAGGGCAATGGTACTTGAAGTATGGTCCAACAGACCTGTGCCAGCCACAACTGTTACTGGAAAACAATGGATTAAAGAACGTTGTATCAGAATGTAAATCATTCCGCACACTGTTTAGTCTAGCTCATGTTTCTCTAGATAAAAGGTTTTGAAAGTTAGTGACTTAAGAACTTGCCCAAAGATGTAAATTATCTTGTCATGGATCATAACAGTTTTGTGGATTGGTTATATTGAGTAGCAGTAATTCAGTGGATCATAAATATTATAAAAGACAGGAAATGACAGGTGATTTTATCAATCCATGGAACAGCAAAGTATGACCTCATATTAACATTCGTTTCAAAACAAACATTTAAATTAGTACTTATTATAGGACCCTCATTATCTTCTTTCCATAAGTGAACCTTGCACAGCTGCCATGTACAAAATAATTTGCTGGATTTTGTCAGATTTACAGAAATATCTGAGATAACCTTGGACATCAAGATTTTTAAACCTCCCAAGTGGGAAAAGACATAAAAACAATTGTATTAGAACACCAGATATGGTGAATGATCTGTCTTGTTTTTAATAAGAATTATAGCACTTTAGAAAGCTCTGTCCATACAGTATTTTAAATGAATATTGGATAAGGTGACTTTTAATTTTTCTTAGTTTTATATATGGGAGTTAATAGCTCTCAGTATATTTTTAAACTATTTTCCCCTGATCAAGAGAGAATTAAGAGAATTTTATTATATTATAAAAATAATTATAATAATAAAGGTAAATAATAAAGTTGACATTAGCTTTTTTGTGCAGAGCTAAGGGGTTATTTCCTAATATTTTCCCATCATTCATTCAAATAAAGCAACAGATTTAAAAACTAAAAATATGTTTTGGATCACAGTTAAAGTAGAGATAGCCAAAACTAACCTATGATATTAGAGGCCAGAAGAGGGCTTATGTTTAGAGGATATTGGCATGGAGAAAGCACGAGAGAAACTTCTGAGGTGCTGGAAAAGTTCTAGGCCTGTGCTATCCAAAATGGCAGCCACTAGCCTCTGTGGCTATTTAAATGTAAATTAATTAGAGGGCAGAGAGCAGAAGCAAGAAGAGCTACAATCCTGCAGCCTGTGGGACAAAAACCACATTCATAGAAAGAAAGACAAGATGAAAAGGCAGAGGGCTATGTACCAGATGAAGGAACAGGATAAAGCCCCAGAAAAACAACTGAATGAAGTGGAGATAGGCAACCTTCCAGAAAAAGAATTCAGAATAGTGATAGTGAAGATGATCCAGGACCTCAGAAAAAGAATGGAGGCAAAGATCGAGAAGATGCAAGAAATGTTTAAAAAAGATCTAGAAGCATTAAAGAACAAACAAACAGAGATGAACAATACAATAACTGAAATGAAAAATACACTAGAAGGAATCAGTAGAGAATAACTGAGGCAGAAGAATGGATAAGTGACCTGGAAGACAGAATGGGGTAACTCACTGCTGCAGAATAGGATAAAGAAAAAAGAATGAAAAGAAATGAATACAGCCTAGAGAAAGCTCTGGGACAACATTAAATGCAACAACATTCACATTATAGGGGTCCGAGAAGGAGAAGAGAGACAGAAAGGACCCGAGAAAATATTTGAAGAGACTATAGTCAAAAACTTCCCTAACATGGGAAAGGAAAAAGCCACCCAAGTCCAGGAAGTGCAAAGAGGCCCATACAGGATAAACCCAAGGAGAAACACACCAAGACACATAATAATCAAATTGGCAAAATTTAAAGACAAAGAAAAATTATTGAAAGCAGCAAGGGAGAAACAACAAATAACATACAGGGGAACTCCCACAAGGTTAACAGCTGATTTCTCAACAGAAACTCTACGAGCCAGAAGGCAGTGTCATGATATACTTAAGGCAATGAAGGGGAAGAACCTACAACCAAGATTACTCTACCCAGCAAGGATCTCATTCAGATTTGATGGAGAAATCAAAAGCTTTACAGATAAGCAAAAGCTAAGAGAATTCAGCACCACCAAACCAGCTCTACAACAAATGCTAAAGGAACTTCTCTACATGGGAAACACAAGAGAAGAAAAGAACCTACAAAAACAAACTCAAAATCATTAAGAAAATGGTCATAGGAACATACATATCAATAATTGCCCTAAACGTGAATGGATTAAATGCTCCAACCAAAAGACACAGGCTTGCTGAATGGATACAAAAACAAGACCTATATATATGCTGTTTAAAAGAGACCCACTTCAGACCTAGGGACACATTCAGACTGAAAGTGAAGGGATGGTAAAAGGTATTCCATGCAAATGGAAATCAAAAGAAAACAGGAGTAGCAATACTCATATCAGATAAAATAGACTTTAAAATAAAGAATGTTACAAGAGACCTGGAAGGCCACTACATAACGATCAAGGGCTCAATCCAAGAAGAAGATATAACAATTATAAATACATATGGACCCAACATAGGAGCACCACAATATATAGGGCAGCTGCTAACAGCTATAAAAGAGGGAATTGACAGTAACCATATAATAGTGGGAGACTTAAATACCTCACTTACACCAATGGACAGATCATCCAAAATGAAAATAAATAAGGAAACAGAAGCTTTAAATGACACAATAAACCAGATAGATTTAATTGATATTTATAGCACATTCCATCCAAAAACAGCAGATTACACTTTCTTCTCAAGTGTGCACAGAACATTCTCCAGGATAGATCACATCTTGGGTCACAAAGCAACACTCAGTAAATTTAAGAAAATTGAAATCATATCAAGCATCTTTTCTGACCAAAATGCTATGAGGTTAGAAATGAATTACAGGAAAAAAAACACAAACACATGGAGGCTAAAAAATATGTTGCTAAATAACCAACAGATCACTGAAGAAATAAAAGAGGAAATCCAAAAAATACCTAGAAACAAATGACAATGAAGACATGATGATCCAAAACCTATGGGATGCAGCAAAAGCAGTTCTATGAGGGAAGTTTATAGCTATAACGGCCTACCTCAAGAAGCAAGAAAAATCTCAAACAATCTAACCTTACAACTACAGGAACTAGAGAAAGAAGAACAAAAAAACCCAAAGTTAGCAGAAGGAAAGGAATCATTAAGATCAGAGCAGAAATAAATGAAATAGAAATAAAGAAAACAATAGCAAAGATCAATTAAACTAAAAGCTTGTTCTTTGAGAAGATAAACAAAACTGATAAACCATTAGCTAGACTCATCAAGAAAAAGAGGGAGAGGACTCAAATCAATAAAATTAGAAATGTAAAAGGAGAAGTTACAACAGACACCGCAGAAATACACAGCATGCTAAGAGACTACTACAAGCAACTCCATGCCAATAAAATGGACAACCTGGAAGAAACGGACGAACTCCTAGAAAGGTGTAACTTTCCAAGACTGAACCAGGAAGAAATAGAAAGTATGGACAGACCAATCACAAGCAATGAAATTGAAACTGTGATTAAAAATCTTCCAACAAACAAAAGTCCAGGACCAGATGGCTTCACAGGCGAATTCTATCAAACATTTAGAGAAGAGCTAACACCCATCCTTCTCATACTCTTCCAAAAGATTGCAAAGGGGGCTTCCCTGGTGGCGCAGTGGTTGAGAGTCTGCCTGCTGATGCAGGGGACGCGGGTTCGTGCCCGGTCCAGGGGGATCCCACGTGCCATGGAGCAGCTGGGCCTGTGGGCCGTGGCCACTGAGCCTGTACGTCTGGAGCCTGTGCCCTGCAGCGGGAGAGGCCACAGCAGTGGGAGGCCCGCGTACCGCAAAAAAAAAAAAAAAAAAAAAAATTGCAAAGGAAGGAACACTCCCATTCTCATTCTATGAGGCCACCAACACCCTGATACCAAAAGCAGACCAAGATACTACAAAAAAAGAAAATTACAGACCAATATCACTGATGAATATAGGTGCAAAAATCCTCAACAAAATACTTGCAAACAGAATCCAACAACACATTAAAAAGATCATACACCATGATCAAGTGGGATTCATCCCAGGGATGCAAGAATTCTTCAATATATGCAAATCAATCAATGTGATACAGCATATTAACAACTGAGGAATCAAAACCATATGATCATCTCAGTAGATGCAGAAAAAG